>NC_139459.1:331982500-334848333 GCF_057233095.1 Heloderma suspectum | reverse complement strand
CACACTGCGTTTAATGGGACTTACTCTCAGGTAAGTGTGTATAGGATTGAAGCCTGAATCAACTGCAATGTTTTGAGATATTAGAGATCTAGACCAGCATATGGAATACAGGGCATGAGTATTTGGAACAATATCATAGAAGAAAACGATAAGGTAAAATGGTAAGATAAGAAATTCATTAAAAAAAACAAAACACTGAGTGCAATGAAGAAAGCAGACTTCATAAGATATCCAAAACTCCAGAGAAATAGTTATTTTATTGCTTTATTTCATTTTAGGCCAAGGAACAATTCAAAAATATTTACTCACAAAGAAACCTCAAGCAGCTACTTCAGCTATGAAACTCAAACTATCAAGCATATTAACCAAAACAGCCCTTAGGTGGGGCCAATAAAACATCCTGTAGAATAATGAAGTATCTCTGCAGAATACATTGTCATCTTCTGAACATTAAATCCCAGTTCAACAGAGAACAAAAGGGCCCTCTCTCCTTCTCCATTTTCTTGTACTTCAGAATTCATTGAAGATAGTCTGTTGCCTGAAAATGATTAAACATAAAATCAGATGTTTTGTTAAATGCAATAACATTTTGTGCCATATGCGAGTAAGGCAAAAATTATGAGATTAAGCAATCAGCTCACTGCTTATTAGCATTTTTCAAGAGGGAATCTTGATTGAGATGGAAGAAGTGAAATATGAAGAGATGAAAATTAGAGCCACGTTCAGACATTATCCACACACAGCAAGTACATGTGGGTAAGACAAAATGGGGGCACACCACCACTGGCCCCAACCTCAATATCACTCATGCCATTGACTCCGTCTCTGACATGGTCAAAACCCATCAATGGCTCTACTTAGATTTGTCATTTTTAAAATCACATGTTGTCAACTCCATTTGGTAGCAAAAATATACTGTTTAATTAAAAAAATCATTTATGGGCTTGTGCATTTTGCATGTTAAAGGCTGTTGTTGTTTTTCTTGTATTTTTTATATTTTATCAGGGATACTTTATGCTGCTTAGCATAGTCTAGAAGTGTTAGCAATTAATGCCACTAATCATAGAATCATAGAATAGTAGGGTTGGAAGGGGCCTACAAGGCCATCGAGTCCAACCCCCTGCTCAATGCAGGAATCCAAGTCAGAGCTCAGAGCATCCCTGACAAATGGCTGTCCAGCCTCGTCTTGAAGGCCTCCAGTGTGGGAGAGCCCACCACCTCCCCAGGTAATTGGTTCCATTGTCGTATTGCTCTTACAGTCAGGACGTTTTTCCTGATGTTCAGCCGGAATCTGGCTTCCTGTCACTTGAGCCCATTATTCCGTGTCCTGCACTCTGGGATGATCAAGAAGAGATCCTGGCCGTCCTCTCTGTGACAACCTTTCAAGTACTTGAAGAGCGGGATCATATCTCCCCTCAGTCTTCTCTTCTCAAGGCTAAACATGCCCAGTTCTTTCAGTCTCTCTTCATAGGGCTTTGTTTCCAGTCCCCTGATCATCTTTGCCCTCCTCTGAACCCCCTCCAGTTTGTCTGCATCCTTCTTAAAGTGTGGTGCCCAGAACTGGACACAGTACTCCAGATGAGGCCTAACCAGTGCTGAGTAGAGGGGAACTAGTACTTCCCGGGATTTGGAAGCTATGCTTCTATGAATGCAGCCCAGAATAGCATTTGCCTTTTTTGCAGCCACATCCCCTTGTTGGCTCATATTCAGCTTGTGATCGACAACAATTCCAAGATCCTTCTCACTTGTAGTGTGGTTGAGCCACGTATCCCCCATTTTGTAACTGTGCATTTGGTTTCTTTTTCCTAGGTGCAAAACTTGGCATTTATCCCTATTAAATGTCATTCTGTTGTTTTCTGCCCAGCGCTCCAGTCTATCCAAATCACTTTAGCTATCCCGCCCAATGTTGTGTCATCTGCAAATCTGATCAGCATTCCCTGCATCAAATTTGCAGATGACACAAAATTGGGCAGGATAGCTAATACTTTGGAAGACAGAAACGAAATTCAAAGTGATCTGGATAGACTGGAGCGCTGGGCAGAAAACAACAGAATGACATTTAATAGGGATAAATGCCAAGTTCTGCACCTAGGAAAAAGAAAACAAATGCACAGTTACAAGATGGGGGATACGTGGCTCAACCACCCTACAAGCGAGAAGGATCTTGGAATTGTTGTCGATCACAAGCTGAATGAATCTAATAATATCAATAGCTTGACCGCTTACATATTTACTCAGAAGTAAGCCCCATTTTGTTCAATGGAGCTTACTCCCTAGTTAGTGTGTAGGATTACACCAAATGATACTAATACCATGACTAATACTTATTTTATTTATTTATTTATTTATTTCATTTCTATACCGCCCAATAGCCAAAGCTCTCTGGGCGGTTCACAAAAATTAATACTAATGTTAATAACAATTTTTATACTCTTCATTATGCCACATGCTGCTTAGAGGAATAAAGGCATATATTACACATTACATATTATAATATACATGATATATATTACAGCTGCTGCATGACTATTAACTTTCAATCTGATAGTTTGTTAATAGTAGGGATGTCAGAGTGGTTGGGGATGGAGCTCAGTGAGCTTTCATCAGCTTCCCCCCCACACACTTTAGCTCATCTTCCACTAGCCGGCCCAACTCAGTCCGCAGTGAGTTGGGCCAGCTAGCAGATTATCTCTGTGTGTGTTTTATTGCGTAAATAGAGGTTTGCACAAATTTCAGCTGCAACTTGCACAAATGTCTTTTTCACCAAATTAAAAATTAATGGAAAACGTTTCCAGAGTTCAGGGAAAAACCAGCAGCTTAGCTCGCAAATGCAAACCAAGTCAGGCATGCCATAGAACTCCAGTGAGTCCAAAAAAGGGCCAGATTTCCCAGCAACAGATATCCATAGCTAATAGCCAGGGATGGTTGGGTGATGCTTTCTCAATAGGAACTAGCATCAAAAACTAGCATTGTTTTTGTAAATGAGCAATTTATCTGGAGGGCAATTGAGACCAGTACTCTGTAGAGCAGACTTCCTAACCTGGCACCCTCCAGATGTTTTGGACTTCAACCCCCATCAGCCCCAGTCAGCATGGTGAAAATACAGGAAAGCTGGGAGTTGTAGTCCAAAACATCTGGAGGACACCATGTTGGGTGAGGCTTCTGTAGGGCATGTGCATGTTTGGGATGTTGAAGAATTTCATTCAGTCTGCATTTTGAAGTGAGCTGACCAGAACCACACCTCCCGGATAGGTGTGTATATTGGGATGCAGTTTCCTTCAGATTTTGCACTTCTCCAGATTCTGTAATGCAGTTCTTGGCTCAAAAAATGTACCGAAATGCATACAGAAATGTGTATTGCAGGGTCAAATATGTTTAGAGATGTGTATTTTGTGAGGAAATAGATTTTGTGCAGATTTTTTCTTGTTTAAATTGCAGCTTAATATGGAATGAACACATGCAAAAGTGACATCAACTGTAAATAGCCTAATCCATCCATCCCATGTGTGTGTGTGTGTGTGTGTGTGTGTGAGAGAGAGAGAGAGAGAGAGGAAGAGGAGGAGGAGGAGGAAAAGTACGTAGTTACAAGTTCTGAATCTGGCCATACAGCCTGAGGCAGAGAAAACTGCAAGTTCACTTAGAAACAGCTGGGTTGTTGAGGGTGATCCCTGCCATTGTTTGGGAGAGCAATAAGCAGTATTAGCAGGTGTGTTGCCTGCTTCAGGTGTCTATTTGCTTCCAATATGATTTGCTTGTATATGTATCAGTAAACCAGATCTTACAAAAGTGCTTAATGCTCTGGTGTTTCCTCATCAAAGGAAACCAAACCCTGTAGCACTACCCTGGATTTCTCAGCACTTAAGGTAGTGTGTGTGTGTGTGTGTGTGTGTGGCTTAACAATATATATAAGGATGGACAGACTCATGTGCACCAGCTTTGCACCAGCTTTGCTGGGTGCTCGCCGAGCCACTGCCACCACCTGTCCCTGCTCGCAGCGCTGCATGAGCTTTGTCGCAGGCAGCCCAGCTGCATTCACACCTGTAATGTTGCGTAGCTGGCTCCTTTACGGCCTCCAATTACACAACATTACCTACCTCGAAGCGCCTGAGCTGCCATTGTTGAGCACAGTGGTGGTTTGCGAGGGAGGACAGGCAGCTGCCGGGTGCTTGCTGAGCCGTGGGGTGCTGCCAAGTAGGTTTGTGAGTGCCCCACAGTTCGGCAAGTGGGGTTCGGCAAGTGCGAGTGCTCCACAGTTCGGCATGCAAGGGGGAGTCTGTTGGACTCCACCCCCACCCCTCGCAGATTCTCACAACCTACGTAACACCACAGATGTAATAAAGCAGATAAAGTCAGTGTGGTGCAATGGCTAGACTGTTGGACCAGGGAGACCTGGGTTCTAGTCCCCATTTGGCCATGAAGCTGTTTGGGCCAGTCAGTCACTGACTCTCAGCCTAGCCTACCTCACAGGGTTGTTATGAGGATAAAAAGGAGAGGAGGGGTATCATGTACACCCCTTGGGGCTCCTTGAGGAAAAAGACGGGATATAAATGTAATACATAAATAAGAGCACAGTCCTATGTGTGTTTAGACAGAAATCAGTTCTACAACTCCCAGTATGCCCCAGCCAAGCTGGCTGGGATATGCTGGGAGGTGTAGGACTTATGTCTGTCTAAACATGCATAGGATTGTGCCATAAATAAATGTCTGGATTTCATATTTGGAAGTCTTCCATCAAAACAACTGAGTGCTCTTGTATACCGCTATTCCATGTCCTCTGGGTTGCATCTGAGGGCGGAAAGTGGAACGGCAGAATTTTACTCACAGATATCGCAGCATAACACTAAGCACTACAGATATTAATGCTTCAGAATCCTATGGGGAACAGAGTTCCCATAAGCATAACGGGATTTATTATTATTAGCTGGGTAAAGTAATTGCATCTCTCTCTTACAAGCTTACACTTTCTGTTTGAGATATGGATTTTCCACCCACTCATAGCAGCCTTTACTTCTACCCACCTCCTCACTTTCGGTATGTTAGCTATAAAGGTTTCAGACTTCACAACCAGTGAAACCGGTTGTGTTTGTCTATAAACCTTCTGCCGATATTAACTTTTCCAATATTAACTTTAGCTGGAATTCAGTTGAAATGGAGTGGTGGTGGTGGCGGGGGGAAGCGGAATAGAAAGATTACTTTCTATTTGCTTGTTTCTCACTACTGCAAGAAAACTAATTCCAGGGAAGAAAACGGCCCCTGAAATGTGATGCAGAGTTGCTCTTATTTCCCCCTTTCCTTTCCACTTTCCAAACTATTTAAAAGCAAGTCAATCATTAAACTGCTTACGGGAAGAACATGCTTTGTCTCCGTTCTGTTTTACTGACAGATGTGTATGTGTGTGTTTTAATGAGAGATTTCTAAAGGTGACCTTCAGAAAACGTATTTCTTCTGGAGCCACAAGATTTCCTCTCTCATGTTGCAGTGAAGGCGTCCCACACAAAAGAGTCAGCTGCTGCCATTTCTGCCTTGTAATTAATGGTTCTTACAGACGGCTGAGTGGGTGATATAAGTAATAGCACTTAAGGCTTGGAGTGTGCCGAAATCCACGGCTGATTACCAAAACGTGTATTTGTGCAAAGGATTATCTGCAAACAGTCCCTGAGTGGAGTCACGATCCCACTTAGTTACACAAAGCCTCTTGCTGGCTTCAGCATGGCTATGGCCCCAGAGCCTTCCATGGCACCCTTTTGCAAATCGGCAACGCGTGACATCAGTTGTGCCGGGTGCATGCAGTTGTCATGCGTGAAATGATAACACTTGTGCACCTTTGCCAAGGAGACACATCTGAGAAAACGCCAGAAGCGGGTGAAGAACATGCATCTTTGCTGGCAAGTGTCACCCGTGCACTCTGCACACATCATAAATAGATTGGCAGTGTTTATTTATTATTAGCAATGGGCAAATGTACTCCCAGTGAGTTCACTATTTACTCGGAAAATAATGATCTCACCCATGTAGTTTTGGGTGAGAGTGCTCCTTCAGAGCGAACACTCATTCTGGGTAAACAAGCTTTTGTACATGAGCAACGTCTTGGGAGCTGCAGCTTGGAATCAGGTAGTGCCTCCTCAGAGCCAGAGCTGCAGTGGTGGCAATGGCAATGAGGGAAGCTTCTAAGGAAAGTGCAGGGTGCTGCTCTTGAGTCCTGCTCCTTCTTTTTCCCTACTTTTTTTATTGAATTTCAGTAGGGATGTCAGAGAATTCCACCACGGATCCCAGGGAGGCTGAATTCCCGTGAATTTGACCCCCTGGAATCCGTGGCGGAACAGAGCAACTCGCCCCACCACCCTGCGGAAGCCCCCCGGAACGGAGCCTACCTGGCTGCGGCTCCAGCAGCAGTGGCGGCTGTGGGCACTGCTGGGCTGCGGCCACAAATGGCGGCCGCTACACCGACCACCATTGGCATCTCTTCGCTGAGCCGTGATAGGCTACGTAAATATTTACGTAGCCTATCACGGCAAAAGTGGGGACGCAAATGGCGCAGCAGCTGATATCACAAATATCACAGCTCAGCGAAGGGACACAAATGGTGGCTGCGACGCTGGCCGCCATTTGTGTCCGCAGACCTGCCGCAGACGGATGTCCGTCTGCGGATGCACCCGGCCAGCGGCTCCGCAGAGTCACCGCGGAGTGGAGGTGGCCAGGGAGAATTCTGGGGGGAGGAACGGAGCACCTCCCCCCCCACAGATGCCACTTACGAAACAGGTAAGTGGTGTTGCACATCCCTAAATTTCAGTAATATTAACAATACAGAATAAAACAGAACCAAACTAGAATTGAAACTAAAATAAAACTACTTCCATCAGGATGGTATCTTCTTACCATACACTTATATTTTAATGGGTAAACAGAGGTCACAGGTAATTATTATCGGTGCTACTAGCCAGTTTATCAGAGAGGCTCAGGATTATTCTTCATCTGTTTTCTTCCTTATAAGACCATAGGGAGGGATGTTAGAGAATTCCCCCATGGACTCCAATGAGATTCTTTAGAATCCAGCCCCTTGGAGTCTGTGGCAGAACGGACCACCCACTCCACCACCACATGATGTTTCCCCGACACGGATTCTACCTGCCACCAGCTGGGTACAGTCCATCCACTGCCGTCCGCTGCCCTGGTTTGCGGATATGGATGTACGAAAGTGACTTACCTGTTCACGCATTCTGTTCGCGGTGGGGGGGGCGCTTCATCCCTCCCCATGGAATCCTCGACGGGGGGGGGAGGCGATCCAGTCCTCCCCCCTGGAATCCTGCCTGGCTGGCTCTGCTCCGCGGCGGCTCCGCGGAGCAGCCAGCCAGGGCCGTCTGCAGCTGGACTTCTGGCCGTGGACGGGCTGCTGCAGACGCAAATGGCGGCCGCTGTAGCCGCTGCCATGTGCGTCCTTTCAGGCTGCCGTGATAGGCTACGTAAGTCTTTACATAGCCTATCATGGCATGCCCCCCCAAACAAAAAAATGGCATACACAAATGGCGGCGGCTACGGCGGCCACCATTTGCGTTCTCTATTTTTCGCTGTTCTAGCCTATGTAAATATTTACGTAGGCAATTACAGCAAAAAAAAAAAGGGAACCACAAATAGCGTAGTCGGCGCTATTTGTGTTTCTTCTTCTTTTTCGCCATTAAAAGCCTACGTAAATATTTACGTAGGATAAAATGGCGAAAAAAAGAACGCAAATAGCGCCCACTATGCTATTTGTGGTTCCCTTTTTTTTTCGCCGTAATTGCCTACGTAAATATTTACGTAGTCTAGAACAGCGAAAAATAGGGAACGCAAATGGCAGCCGCTGTAGCCGCCGCCATTTGCGTACGCTGGTTTGTGTGTGTGTGTGTGTGTGTGTGTTTTATTGGCTTGCTGTGGTAGGCTACGTAAAGACTTACGTAGCCTATCACGGCAAAGACCAGAATGCACATGGTGGCCGCAGCAGCCAGTCGAAAGACCAGCCGCTGCTGCCGAAGCCGCCGCTGGAGCCGTCGCCGTTCGGAACATCCACCCCAGGTAAGTCTCATCCCAGGGGGAATCCGTGGGGGGGGGCAGGCCGTTCCACCACGGATTTTGGGGGGCCGAATGCCAGTGCATTCGGCCTCACTGAAATCCACGGCAGAATTCTCCGCCATCCCTATCTGCGGAAGCAAATGGTGTCCAGCATAGTGGACGCCATTTATGTCCCTTCTCTTTGCCGTGATAGGCTACGTAAATCTTAATGTAGCCTATCATGGCAAATAGAAGGGACACAAATGGCATCCACTATGCTGGACACCATTTGCATCCGCAGACCGGCAGCAGATGGAAGACCGGCTGCAGATGGACTAGGGATGGCGGAGAATTTCTCCCCGAAACTTCGGGGGGCCGAGCGCCGTGTTCGGCCCCCCGAACAAGTTTCGGGGAGAAATCCTCCGCCCCCCCCCCGGGACGGGACTTACCTTCCCTGAATGTCCCTCCCGGCGGCGGGTCCGGCTGGCGGTTCGTCCGGTGTTCGAGCGGGGCGGGAGCGGCAGCCAGTCTTTCGACCGGCTGCCGCCCCCGCCATTGCAATCAAAGAAAAAAAAACAACTGTCCCCTGATAGGCTACGTGACGATTCACGTAGCCTATCACGGCTAGATTTGCAAAGTCAGCCGTGATAGGCTACGTGAATCGTCACGTAGCCTATCACGGGTGACTTTAAAAAAAAAAAAAAATGCGCGTACGCGAATGGCGGCCCCCATAGGGAGCCGCCATTCCCATTCCTTATTTGGTCGCTGTAGTCTACGTCAATGTTTACGTAGACTATGGCGAAAATAAGGGCAACGCTATTTGCGTTGCCCTTATTTTCGCCGTAGTCTACGTAAACATTGACGTAGACTACAGCAACTAAATAAGGAACGCGAATGGCGGCTCCCTATGGGGGCCGCCATTCGCGTACGCGCTTTTTTTTTTTAAGTCACCCGTGATAGGCTACGTGACGATTCACGTAGCCTATCACGGCTGACTTTGCAGATCTAGCCGTGATAGGCTACGTGAATCGTCACGTAGCCTATCAGGGGACGTTTTTTTTTTTTTTTTTTACTTTCGTGTTCGCGGCCGGGCGAGGCGGGAAGCCTCCTCCCCGGCCTGAATTTTGGCCGGGCGAGGCGGGAAGCCTCCCCCCCCGGCCTGAATTTCGGCCGGGCGAGGCGGGAAGCCTCCCCCCCTGGCCTGAACTTCGCGGGGGGAGCAGCGAAGCGCTCCCCCCCACCGCGAAAAAGCTGCGAGAAAAGGTAAGTGACTTTCGTTCACCCCTAAGATGGACCCGGCCTGTGGATCTGCGGACTTGCCATGGAGCGGAGCCAGCTGGGGAGGATTCCAGGAGGAGGGACAGATTGCCTCCCCCCCTGCGGACCCCCCCAGCGGACTGGTGAGTGGGTTTCGTACACCCCTAGCCATGGGGTTTTATAGTACAAGGGAATCAAATTATAAATATTGATGTTCTGTTCTGCTCTGTTCGTATATGTGATAAAATCGAACCATATCGCATGGAATGAATCGTGTATGCTTTGACTGCTGGCCACCTTCAACTTGTGTGATATTTTTTTCCATTATGGCAATTTGCCAGACCATGGCATACCAATAATCCAATCCCTGGAAGGTGAATCCTTTTCAAAACCTAGCTATCGTGGATCTGGCACTACAAGTAAATGAGTAATCAGTAGGGCTGTGCAGGGACCCCCTGATCCAACTCGGAAGCCGTTTTGCAGCTTCCAAGGCGGGCCTGATATGGCTCGGACAGATTTGGGGGGGCCTTGACCTGCCTCAGCCCCAAAGCCAAAGTGGGGTTCAGATGGTGAACCCCACCTTGGGTCCCCCCAATGCCCCGCACAACCCCCCAGCTCCTGACATGGGTCACCTCCTCCTCTGCTGCCACCTCAGCCATCACCTTCTCTGTCACCACTGCCTTCTCCATCATGCTGCCGCCACCTTCACTGCTGCTGTCTTCGCCACTGCTGCCCACTGCTGTTGTCTTCGCCGCCCACCATTGGCTCCTGAGGCCTGGATGTGTGGTGACTCTTCTTGCAGGGAATCGCCATTTTAAAAATGGCAACCTCCTGGAAGAAGGTGAGTCACCGTGCATCCAGGCCTCAGGAGATGGTGGCAGTGGCGGCGGCAGGCAGTGCTGAAGACGGCAGTGGCGGCAGCGGCAGCAAAGACAGCAGCGGCGGCACAGTGGTGGCAAAGGTGATGACAAAGAAAGTGGCGGTGGCAGTGGTGTGGTGGTGGAGAAGGCAGAGAAGGCAGCGATGTGGCAGCGAGGAGGCGGCAGCAGCGGTGAAGGTGGCACAAGTAAGGACCTGGAGGCGCCGGAGGGGGCTGGGCCGAGGGTGCCAAAGCTCCAAAGCACACTGAGTGCTTCAGTGAGCCCTCGACCCGCTCTGCGTCTCTTTGTGCCCCCTCTGCTTCACCTTGGAAGGGGCACAAAGTGACCCGAAGCGACCCGCTTCGACTCGAGGTTTGGGCCTCGGGCCGAAGCAGTGCACAGCCCTAGTAATCAGCTCCTTACTGTTTAAATCACTGGCTTCCCCTATATACAAATTTAATACTGCTAAACTTGGTGTATGTGGGATATTTTGGTTTGTAATATAGTCCTGCTCTCCTTCTCATGAACAGTGGCGATAGGATGACTAAAAATTAAGGGGAGGCACTGCCAAATTCTCCTCCTTCTTATGGGGACACAGCAGTGGTGAGGAGGGAAGCAGTTCCAGATTAGACAAGAAAAGGGTTAATCCAACCAAAGCAGCACATGCGCAGAAATGGCATTGTTTAGGTACAGACTGCGCATGCTCAGAGGCTTGCAATCAATTCTGAACTTAATAGCGAATTTGTAAACGGCCAGCCCAGGCTCATTAAAGAGGCCAGCATCACAAATCGGCGAGGTTTGACCAGCAAGCGGACTAATTACAGAACTTGGCAGCATTACTACTTAGTACTATCACTTATTATTAATATTTCAATACCATCTTTTTTTCCAAAAAGCCACCAAAGTGATTCAGAACAAATCTAAAATAAAACTGTACTGCTATTAAAATAATGATGATGATACAATTATTTGGTCAAATTATTGAGCCAATCGATTCAAAGCTTTTTCACTGATGTAAAAGAAAAAAAGAAAAGAAGAGAAGAGAAAAGAAAAGAAAAGAAAGTGCTCCCTGATTAATCAGGGTAGCAGGTTTGTGAATGAGTGGGAAAGGCTGACTTCTCTTTTCTTTTTTTACAGTGATACAAACCTCCAGAGGCAAGCGGTATTTTAGAAGGGTTAATCCCTGCTTCTCATGCACATGGGAGGCAATACCGATTACAAGCAAGAAATTTAATGTGGGGAAAGGTTTTCTTAAAAACTATGACACACAGTCCCAGTTTGAATCAGGGACAACCCCCACCCCCCACCCCCAATGTGTGCTCCATCCCGGGCACTTTTTTGTAAACAGACATGGTCAGTCGCAAATATGTGGTTCAAAAACACAGGGTGCAATCCTATGCATGTTTAGACAGAGAAAAGGCTTACAACTCCCAGCATGCTCCAGCCAGCAATGCTGGGAGTTGTAGGCCTTTTTCTAAACATGCATAGGATTGCACCCTTAAAGCTACATTTACTTTGACCCACAGGGTTGGGGAAAACATCTGCTGGCTGGCAGATCGTGCCTTGACCACCATGAACTAGTCCACCTACCTAGCTCCACCCCCATTCTCCCTCTCTTTCATCCTACTTTGTGTCATGTATTTAGAGCATCTTTGTTAGGGATGTACGAAATTGCCCTTCCTGGCTCCGCCGGGTTCTGCTGTGGGGGGGGGAGGTGCTCCGTCCCTCCCCCCAGAATCCTTGCCGGCCGGCTCCACTCTGCGGGGATTCCGTGGAGCCGCCGGCCGGCTCTGCCAGCAGCCAAACATTCAGCCGCTGGCTAGCAGGGACGCAAATGGCGGCGGCCATAGCCGCCACCGTTTGTGTCCCTGTAGTCAGCCGTGATAGGCTATGTAAATCTTTACGTAGCCTATCATGTCTGACTTAAAAAACAACAACAACGTGCGTACGCAAATGGCGGCGGCTATGGCTGCCGCCATTTGCGTTCCTTATTTTGGGCCGTCTTAGTCTACGTAAATATTTACGTAGACTAAGACAGCGAAAATAAGGGGAACACAAATAGCGTAGCGGACGCTATTTGCGTTCCCCCTTATTTTCGCCATTTTAGTCTACGTAAATATTTACGTAGACTAAGACGGCCCAAAATAAGGAACGCAAATGGCGGCGGCCGTAGCCACTGCCATTTGCGTACGCGCATGTGTGTTTTTTAAAGTCAGACGTGATAGGCTACATAAAGAGTTACATAGCCTATCACATCGTTTTTGGTTTTTTTTTAAAAAAAAACTTAGCCATGATAGGCTACGTAAATCTTTACGTAGCCTATCACATCTTTTTTTTCTTTTTTCCAACACTGGAAATGGTGGCGGCGGCAGCCGGTCGGAAGATCAGCCACCGCAGCAGCTGCCGCAGCCGCCACTGCCGCCCAGAAGATCTGCCCCAGGTAAGTCTCGTCCTGGGGGGGATCCGCGGGGGGGCGGGGGGGGGCAGGCCGTTCCGCCACAGAGTTCAGGAGGCTGAATGCACTGGCATTCGGCCTCACCGAGATCCGTGGCTGAATTCTCTGCCATCCCTACTTTGGATCCCACCACGTTCGGCATCCAAACCATAATATCTGAAAGAAAGAATCAGGTGCATTCTACCTGGAGTGGAAGGAAAGCTTGCAGCCTTAGAACCTAAATGTTATGAATGCTTTGGTGCATGTACAGCATTTTGAAAATACGTGAGAACATGAGCACTTCAAAACATGAGTATTTCAGAACATTTACTTTGCTAACGAAGCTTCTGATTCCCACAGCACTAGAAATCTGCAGACGTTGGAAAGTCAGTGTGCAGCTGTAAACTTGGCCTGTTCACTCTTGCATTCTAGATGACACCACTTTCTCTCACTTGAGATGATCTTATGCATTATTTTGCACAGCCAAAACATTGGCAACTGAACCACTGGCAAACATTAGGTTCCTTGTGGCTCTATGCATCATAAATAGGAATGGCAGAGAATTCCGCCATGGATTTCAGTGAGGAATCCCCCCCGGAATGAAACTTACCTGGGGCTCCGGCAGCCCCACTCTGGAATGTAAATAGGGAATGTAAATGGCGGCCGCCACCAGCCACTCTGGTGGCGGCTCCGGCAGCGGCGGCGGTGGCTGGTCTTTCGACCGGCTGCCACGGCCACCATTTGCATCCTGCTCTTTGCCGTGATAGGCTACGTAAGTATTTACGTAGCCTATCACGGCAAGGAAAAAGAAAACAAAAAACAGCATACATAAATGGCGGCGGCTACGGCGGCCGCCATTTACATTCCCTATTTTTCGCCGTTTTATCTTACGTAAATATTTACGTAGGCTATTACGGCGAAAGAAAGGGGAATGCAAATAGCATAGTGGGAGCCATTTGCGTTCCTTTTTTCTTCGCCGTTTTAGCCTACGTAAATATTTACGTAAGTATTATGGTGGAAAAAAAGGAACGCAAGTAGCACCCACTACACTATTTGTGTTCCCCTTTTTTTTCACCCTAATAGCCTATGTAAATATTTACATAAGATAAAACGGCGAAAAATAGGGAACGCAAATGGTGGCCACCGTGGCTGCCACCATTTGCATATGCTGGTGTGTGTGTTTTTTGGGGGGGTTGGCCTGCCGTGATAGGCTATGTAAATACTTACGTAGCCTATCACGGCAGCCTGGCTGGATGCAAATGGCGGCCGCTACGGCAGCCGCCCTTTGCGTCCACAGCAGACCATTCGCGGCCGGAACTGGCTGCGGACGGCCCTGGCCAGCTGCTCTGCGGAGCCGTCATGGAGCGGAGCCGGCCGGGCAGGATTCGGGGGGGGGGGAGGACCGGATCGCCTCCCCCCCACCGTGAATCAATTCTGCGAAAAGGTAAGTGACTTTCGTACATCCCTAATCATAAATGCAACAGCTATACATTCTGGCAAGTTCCAAATGCCTTAAGCCCTACATATCTTCTGGCCCAACGCTGTAAGCCACAGTGCTGAAGCAGCAGCTATTAGGATCTAGTTAACAATGTGAGCAAAGGATGGGTGGTGGTGTCTTGTTTTCTGAAGGCAGCATTGCTGATGCTTAAAAATAAAAATGACATTTTTCTAGCATCGCCATTACCAGACATTGCTGATGAGAAAATGCAATCCCCATCCCACCTCTCAAACTTCCACTACCATTTTATTAGCGAAAGCCGTGCTCTGCGATTGCCACAGCTATCTAATGGATAGTATCTATGGCATCATTCACAACCAAAACAGTGACTTTGTTACAGCTGTTAAACATTTTAACCTTTACTGTTGTTTGTTTAATTTTTATGTTCCCTGCTCTGCCATGCAAGCACAAAAGCAGTGAACATTAGCAAAGCTCTTCACTCTGATACAACCTTGGTAAGTAGTATTGATGCATTTCCCATCAGTATGAATGAACATCTGTTTTGTAATACTTATATTGGCTTCTACGTAGATACTGTGAACTGATGAGTGATTTTAATAAACAGTTTTTGTTTATTGAGCATGCAACAATAAATGTAGGGCTGCCACCGAACGCAGCACAGCAAGCCCATGTCTGCTCCTCTTCTGTCCTCCACAATGCCTAGGAAGAAATAATCAACCTGTGATGTGACATCATCACACTGAGACCTTTCCTGTCCCTGTGAGCCTTCATTAGCTGTTGCTTGTGCAAATGGGAAAACTCACACCACAATGGCCCAATCACTATCTCTAGACTTGCCTTCAACCTGGTGTCTTCCAGATGTTTCAGGCTTAGTCAAGGGATGATGGGAGTTGTTTTGTTGTTTATTTGTTCAGTCACTTCCAACTCTTCGTGACTTCATGGACCAGCCCATGCCAGAGCTTCCTGTCGGCCATTGCCACCCCCAGCTCCCCCAAGGTCGAGTCCGTCACCTCCAGAATATCGTCCATCCATCTTGCCCTTGGTCGGCCCCTCTTCCTTTTGCCTTCCACTTTCCCTAGCATCAGCATCCTCTCCAGGGTATCCTATCTTCTCATTATGTGGCCAAAGTACTTCAGTTTTGCCTTTAATATCCTTCCCTCAAGTGAGCAGTCTGCCTTTATTTCCTGGAGTATGGACTGATTTGATCTTCTTGCAGTCCAAGGCACTCTCAGCATTTTCCTCCAACACCACAGTTCAAAAGCATCTATCTTCCTTCGCTCAGCCTTCCTTATGGTCCAGCTCTCGCAGCCATAGGTTACTACGGGGAATACCACTGCTTTAACTATGTGGACCTTTGTTGTCAGTGTGATGTCTCTGCTCTTCACTATTTTATCAAGATTTGTCATTGCTCTCCTCTCAAGAAGTAAACGTCTTCTGATTTCCTGGCTGCAGTCAGTATCTGCAGTAATCTTTGCGCCTAGAAAGACAAAGTCTGTCACTGCCTCCACGTTTTCTCCCTCTATTTGCCAGTTATCAATCAAGCTGGTTGCCATAATCTTGGTGTTTTTGAGGTTGTAGTCCAAGTCATATGGAGGACACCGAACTGGGGAAGGCTGATCAAGACTCTGGGAAGGGAATGGGGAAAAGGGACATGATGCTACTGTTTTTGCTGGACACCCCTGTATCTGTCTAGTTCCAGCTTAACATACTGCCTTCAGTACCAAACTAACACTTGCTGGCTGGTCTCAGCCCATCCCTAGCATGGAGCAAGTGTGCCCATGTACTTTTCTGAAAGTATACTAATAAAAAACTTAGAATTTATGTCAGAACAAATAGCGCATGCAGGGCTTTGCAGAGGCACTGTTGGGAGAATTAAGTGCTTCTTTATTATATTCAAATTATTTCCCCCCTCTCCTGTGGCTCATATTAATGGGAAAGAAAGCAATCTGCAGTTCCTCAAGACCTTCTTGACCTGGATAGCCCTACAAGTGCTGATGCTTGAATGTGTTAATGGGAGGAAAGAGAAATTGCGATTGAATTTTTTTTTTTTTAAAAAAATGCTTTAATTACAATGTGATTTCTCATTTTGTGATCCCATTGTCCACAGTGAAAGCTTGTTAAATAAGTGGCACAATTGGCTAGCTAATCCAAGGCTGCTGAGTTGACCCCGTAGGGCTGATAATTGTGTGGGAAGATAACTTGCTCTGCATCGGCTTCAGAGCTTCACGACAAGAATGCTGCAAATCAGCCATGAAAGAAGGCCCCAAGCCTCGGAGAGAGGAGCTGTCATTTTGGGAGGGACAATGAAGCCTCCATTGTGCCTTCTGACAAGGTACGGCTTGAATGGCGCCCACAGGTTGCTGCATGAACTAGTGTGGTGTGCCTTCCCATCCAGCACTGCAGACATTTCCGCCATCAACAGCAAGTGGCCCCCAGCGCCGGAACAACGTCCCTACACTGGAGGCGTGGTTCATGATGTTGTTACGGCCCAGGGGCAGGTGTGCTGTATCTATCATAGTGCATGGAGCACAGGGATGGGGAGGTGTCATGTCACAGAGCTGGTCTCCCAGCAGCTGGGCTCCAATCATGTTTTCCCACAATCCTTGCAGAATTAACTATGTTTCTCACAAACACCACTTAGGCTGCGATATAGCACCTCTCCCCCCACCCCTGCCCTGCCAACACATACACACAACTTGACTGAGCATTCAGTCAGCTCACCAGCATCGCTAGGCCCTCCATCAGGCAAATGCAGAGGGTGAAGCCTTTAAGTCCAAACAACCTGCATTGCCAAGTGAGGCTGCTGCTTCATGCCTCCATACTGCAGCATGCTTTTGGTCTTTCTGATCTTCAGCTGCTACTTCTAAAACGTCGCCTCCTGCCTCTGACCCTTCTGATCTTCTGCTGTTGTTTTTGGAACTTGACCTTTGCCTGTGGTACTCATCTCTGGCCCCGTCCATTCTCCAGGGTCGTGGAAATGGCAGTACTTGGTGCCTGACACCAAATACAGCTTTACACATAAGCATTCAATTGATTGATTCTGAAACTCTTATTATCAGGCTATAAGGCCAGTTAAGATGGACTACATTTTGACTATTGCAATGTCTTGTATGTGTGGCTGCCTTTAAAAACAATCCAGAGATGGTTCAAAGTAGAGGAGCCATATTAACTGGGACGGGGCATTTTGATAGTGTTATGCCAGTGCTTTTGCCAGCTGCTTTTCTGTAGCTATTTCTGGGCCCAAATTAAGGTGCTGATTTAAACTCATAAAGTACTAAATGCCTTGGGAACAGGTTACCTGAAAGATTGCCTTGTCCCATATATACCTGTCTGAACCTTAAGACCCCCTTCGGAAGCCCTGCACCATGTACCCCTTCCAAGTGAAGTGAGGTGGGAGGCCACTAAAGGAAAGGCCTTCTCAGGGGTGGCACTCTGCTGGTGAAATGGCTAGGGATGTTGCAGGAGTCCAACAGGGGGTGAAATCTGGCAGAATTCCCCCTCTCAACCTCCCAGATCCCACTCACCGAACCTCCACCCATCCCTGCTTGCCACACAAGCCACTAAGCAGCCCAGCGACTGTCCAGCAGTTGCCCCTCCCATTGCCAAGCCAAGCTGCCATTTTGCAAACAAATGACAGCTTGGGGTTTTCCATAAAAATAATGTTGCATACATGGCAGCCATAAAAGGCCATTTACACGACATTACAGGCGTAAATGGTCCATTTATGCTTGTAATGTTGCATAAATGGCCCCTTTATGGCTGTCAGTTACGCAACATTACTTCTATAGAAAACCCTGATCTGCCATTTTTTTACAAAAATGATGGCTCAGTGAGGGGACGGGTAGCTGCCAGGTGCTCACTGGGTTGTTCAGTGGCTCACACAGCGCAGCAAACAGGGGCAGGTGGAGAAGCGGTTTGGCAAGTACCCAGCGGGGACGGACGGAGGTGAGTCCTTCCATCCCTAGGAATGGCCTCCCCAGAAAAGTTCACATAGTGCTATCTTTGTGCTCTTTTCAGCATCAGATTAAGAGCTTTTTACTTACCCAGGCCTTTTAAACACTCCTTGTGCTCTTGCTGTTTTAGTATGCCTTACATCGGAACTGCTAAGTGTTTTATGTTGGCTTTATTAGGAGGATATGTCTTGGTGGTATGGGGATACCAAGTCATCTTGTCTGCCTCCTGAGGAATCTGTATAACGACCAAGTAGCAACGGTAAGAACAGACCACGGATCAACGGACTGGTTTAAGATTGGGAAAGGAGTACGCCACGGTTGTATACTCTCACCCTACCTATTCAACCTGTACGCAGAACACATCATGCGACATGCTGGGCTTGATGAAGCCAAGGCTGGAGTTAAAATCGCTGGAAGAAACATTAACAATCTCCGATATGCAGATGATACCACTTTGATGGCTGAAAGTGTGGAAGAGCTGAGGAACCTCATGACAAAGGTGAAAGAAGAAAGTGCAAAAGCTGGGTTGCAGTTAAACCTCAAAAAAAAACAAGATTATGGCAACCAGCTTGATTGATAACTGGCAAATAGAGGGGGAAAACGTGGAGGCAGTGACAGACTTTGTCTTTCTAGGTGCAAAGATTACTGCAGATTCTGACTGCAGCCAGGAAATCAGAAGACGTTTACTTCTTGGGAGGAGAGCAATGACAAATCTTGATAAAATAGTGAAGAGCAGAGACATCACACTGACAACAAAGGTCCGCATAGTGAAAGCAATGGTATTCCCCATAGTAACCTATGGCTGCAAGAGCTGGACCATAAGGAAGGCTGAGCGAAGGAAGATAGATGCTTTTCAACTGTGGTGCTGGAGGAAAATTCTGAGAGTGCCTTGGACTGCAAGAAGATCAAACCAGTCCATACTCCAGGAAATAAAGCCAGACTGCTCACTTGAGGGAATGACATTAAAGGCAAAACTGAAGTACTTTGGCCACATAATGAGAAGACAGGATACCCTGGAGAAGATGCTGATGCTAGGGAAAGTGGAAGGCAAAAGGAAGAGGGGCCGACCAAGGGCAAGATGGATGGATGATATTCTGGAGGTGACGGACTCTACCTTGGGGGAGCTGGGGGTGGCGACGGCCAACAGGAAGCTCTGGCGTGGGCTGGTCCATCAAGTCACGAAGAGTCGGAAGCGACTGAATGAATAAACAACATTAGGAGGAAGATTTTCACACTAATTTTTTTGGTCATTTTTAATTATGATATTTGCATCTTTTTAACATTTATTTTGCTTGTCTTGATCTGTAAACTGCCCAGAGAATAGCTCCTGATGGGCAGCTATATAAATCAGTTTTTGAAGCAAAAACAAATCCCTACCTGGCTTTAAGCCATTTTACAGTGCCAATCTATGCATGATGTTTACTCAGATATAAGTCCTACTCTGTTCATTGAGGCTTGCTCCCTAGTTAGGGTGTGTAAGATTACATAATCCTATGCACACTGATCAAACAGTAAGTCCCAATGGTGTCACTGAGAGTTACTTTGAGTAAATATGTGAAAAATTGTGTTGTTAGTAGAAATGGATGGATCAATCTATTTCTGATTGTAAGTTTCACATGTATTTTGAGGTACGATCATTCCATCCAATCTCCACATCAATATGCAGGTGTGTGTTTTTTAACATTACATGAACATTTGCATTTCTTTTTATATACAATTTTACTTAACGTATGCATTTTGTATGCAATTTCCCCTAATATATCCATTTTTGTATGGATTTTTTTTTTATCTGAGAAATACATGACAAAATTCAGAGAAGTGTGTAATCCCAAGGATAACTGTGTTCTGATTCACATATTAGTCTGGGAACTGCAAATTAGATTGGTTCACTTAAAAATGTGATCAAACTAAATTCTCCAGGATCGCTAATCATTAGTCTTATACACATATTTAACTAGGTTGTGGATTGGGATGCAAAAAAAGCACTCCCTTCCATTCATGATAGCATTAGCACTTAAACAGGTTGGGCTTTCTAAAGTGGATTTGAAATGTTCCTCAATTAATTAAATCGATTGTAGCTTTAAGGGTGTCTTAAATACCATTCTCATCTTTTCCTATTCAATGCAAGCAAGAAAGTACCAAAATCTAGACTCTCAGACAGTACAGTGGCACTCTGGAAAATAGACGTTTTGACTCATGTACCAAGCCCACAACAAGACATTTTCCCCTTACTGTTGTTCAGGCAAAAATAATTGGAAATTTATTAAATTGGAATTAGAAAAGAAAGGATGTTATGAGAAAAGCTGGTGGGAATGATACCACCACTGCTACTAGTTGTACAACTACATTAATACTCAGTGACATTTTGGGTAGAAAGGTAGGGTACAAGTCAAGATAATTTTTTTAAAAAAACATAAATATTGTGCAATAATAATGCAACATGTTCTGAATCAAATGAGGAACAGAAGGAAATTGGAACCAAAGTGACAGGAATAACCCCCAAAAAACGCTTTTTTCAAAATGCATAAGAGAAAAGAAGTAAGATGTGGTGGACTGCATGGCAAGAAAGCAAAGGAAGACACAGACAAAAGTATGGTAATTTTGTCACACATACACATGAAAAAGCTGTAGGACCTAAATTCAAAATAATTATGCCCCCTAGACAGCGTCCGGCAGACACAGGATACTTTGGCTTCCTGGTTATGATATGAAGTAGGAGACACTCGGGACTCCAACCTTGTAGCCAGGACAACGCGCTCCCTTTCCCCTCCTCCTCGTAGCTGGTGTGGAGAGAACCATGCCAGCTACCTCTCTACATTTGGTAGGTAAACAGAGCACAGAATGGGGGGAAGGGGAGTGTTCCTGGGAGTGGGGAGGGGAGGAGACTGGGGCGGCTGGCTTATGCCTTTTCCTGTTGTGCCTGAGACCCCTTCCCTCTCTCTCCCTGAAGCCTCCAGCAGATGGGCAAAATCGCCTGTCTAGCTTAAATGCAGCATGGGGGACGTGAGGCGCCTCCTGCTCTGCGTAGGATACTCATGAGCCTCCAACTTGATTTCTTTATCATAATTAGGTGAGTGGAAAAGGATCCACTACCTAATTCTGCAGAAACACACACACAGATCACAATAAAGAATGACTGAGAAAATAGGGTAATGCAAAGAAAGATTGGGGGGGGGGAGTCTGAGAGAAGGATTGAATTAAAGCAGAAAGGAAAGGATGTTTTAATGAAATCATGAACAAACAAAATTTGAAGTCACCCCAGCCCACTACAAAACCTCTCGCTTCCTATCCTACTTCCAAACTGCTACTAGTTACACCGTAAAGAATGAGCAAACAACTGAGTAAAATGAGAGAACCATCGAGAACTTCAATAGAACTGAATGAATCCTTCCTCCAAAGCACAGTGATAGGAGCACCTGATAAAATGTGCCCTAGGATTTGAAGGTGGAAATCGTTTAACTGCACTCCCTGTCTTTCCCTTTCTCCACTCATAATCAGCACTGCAGAGAAACAAAACCAAAAGACGCTATTTGCAGGAGACATCATGTCTGTGTGTCCCTGAGGAACGAGTTGGTACCAAAGCTTTGTTCAGGTCCGGCTTTCATTCTGGTGTCTTTAAAGGGATGCCCACTTCACCTCAGGAAGCACCAGAACCAGTCTGAAGTGGCCTGCTCTGCTCAGGTTTCATCTGAATCCGATGCACATCTCTGGTTACTACCATTTTGAGATCTCTTCCAGAAATGGGAGGCCGGAAAGCCATTGCCAGAACATAATGAAAACCTCAGTGTGCACTTGGCAAGGGGAGCAAAAGCTACTAGCTCTGCTCCATTTTCTTTGAGAAAAAGTCTTTCCTGACCTGTTATGGAACAGCTGTACAGACATGAGTCTAATTTCTGGCCTCTTGGGCAAATGTGACCTATAGGACCATCCTCATCCCTGCTGCATTTCACCCTGCCCCTTAGCAGAGGTGCATGAGACCCTTGCATGGCTGAGCTGTTCCCCTGTTCTGATGCTAAAAGCCTCGATGCTGGAACCTGTGAGCTGCAGTCTCAGCACAGCAACTCATGGGATTCTTCTCGATCTGGGGATTGTAACAAGAGTGCTAGGATATAAGGTGCCATATAAATAGAGGATTGACACCCACCTGCTTTCTGTAGGGCTAATTACCTCCCGTTTCACTGAAAATACTTCTTAAGGCTTGCTGCCTCTGCTGCCATTTCATCCTCAGCTCTCCACTTGCTGGGGGAATCCTCTGCCTCTTTGTCATGCTGCTGGAGCTTGATAGGAAAAAAGAAAATACGAAGAATGCTGTGAATTAATGCCATCAGGAGGCTAAGGCTTCTGGACTAAAGTATTGCATGAAGATGAGGATGACTGGAAGACACTGAGGAGAAAAGAGAGCATTGGCTATCGGGCATTATAGAAATGAAATGAAATGAATGAATGAATGAATAAATAGAATCAGTCGATATCTAAGGAGGAGCAATTCTCCCATTTTGTTCCTTTATTGCTCCAGAATTTCACTCACTCCTGAATTCCAGGCTAATGAGGAGAATTGCAAAATATTGTTCTAGAATTGGAGCATCCATGCACAAATGTTCATATCACACACTTAAAAAAACACTTAAAACATGCAAATCTCAAAGCAATTCATGCATGCTATTGCGTCAAGATTGCTTTTTTTGCAATGATCAGAGAACTTGTGCATCACATTGTTCATGTAAAGGAGGAAGAAAGATATGAAGAAAACCTTACAGCACACTTGTAAAGAGAGGGGGAGAGAGAGAGAGAGAGAGAGAGAAAGGAAGGAAGGAAGGAAGGAAGGAAGGAAGGAAGGAAGGAAGGAACAAACAAAACAAAACAGTGAACATTTCTGAAAGCATCAGTTCTAGAAGCATGACCAGGTCTGAAAAGCAATTTGGATGAGGGAGAAATTCAGAAGCATCCCTAAGAATGCAATCTGATGCACATTTACCCAGGAGTAAGTCCAACTGAACCTAGTAGGGCTGACTTCTGAGTAGACATGCATAGGATTGTGTTGTAATTGTGACATGATCAATGGATCTTAAAGCAACTGGGAGGATGGTAGTGGAAACCATTTTCTGGGAGAAGCCTTCTGTGTCACTAGGTCCTAACCTCATTCCAGGTTGCAGCAGTTTACAATTTAATAAAGCTTTCTCTGTGGGCTGAATGTGGTCAGCCTATTACAACTGAAACAGATACATGGGGAACTGGGAATAAAATAAATGAACACAGGGCAGGGGGAGATTATCATCACTAAAAGAATTCCAACAAACAAGGGAAAGGAAAAGGAGAATGTTAACTCAGAAGTAAGCCCCACTTTCTATGCATGTGTGCTCAGGAGTCCCCCAGTGTTCAGTGGGGCTGGTGAGTGAATTTAAGGTTTCAACCTTAAACACTGATTTTATAATGCCTGGCCCTATCATACTTTTCATAAATGGTGGCTTCTCAAGGGGGCGGAGGCTATAGCAATTTGCCTATCCTTGCCCCACCCAGCTCTGGCAGATATTGGTAAGACATGCATGAGGCAAAGGACAAAATGGTGCACCTGCCCCATTCCATGGACAGAAGCTGACTGTACTGGCAACTGATCTTGCTTCAACGCTGACAACTGGGTAGCCTCCTCCTCCACCACACTTGGAAGCAGCAGGTTCACTGAGGGGTTGCAGGGCAGGCCACATGGCACACACAACTCTGTTCTCCAATGTTTCTCCTCCTCCCCCTTTTCTGCCTCCACCGCCTGAGGCAACTGCCCCACTCTAATAGTATGGCTAATCTTGTATACTTCAAATTCTGTTCTTACTGAAAATAATTGCTCAGAAAAAATAGAGGCAACCCCCAAGAAAGAAAGAGAGAGAGAGAGAGAGAGAGAGAGAGAGAGATCCCTCACAAGACGGGAGAACTGGTAACCTCCTGCACTGATGTTCCTGTAACAGTCTCGTGTCCTTCATTATATCTGGCTTGTGTGGCATCTCATGTGCTGTGTGCATATCTGCTGGCAAAATCGGAGGTATATACATCCAAAAATATGACATGAGGAGCCTGTTTCTGATTCACGGTCTGATTCAGAAGATAACCAAGGCTGTAGAAAAATAACTAAAACAGGAAACAATGATGGTCCCAGGGTTGGGTGGAGCAACCTAAGCAGCTGTTGGTCTAGTCCGTGCCTGGAGGAGGGACTACTTGTGTTGTGGAGGTAGAAGAAAAAGTGTGCAGCAGGATTCTACCCAATAAGAACAATAATTCTTATTGAATTATTGTTCCAATAAGAATTGAAACATTCAATTCTTATTGCACAATAAGAAATAATACAGTTAAATAACTTTAAACATATTGGCTATGTGTATCTAGGTTCTGGATGTTTTACAGTGATTCCCCACCACTTACGCCTCCTAACCAAGTGTTAGTTACGGCTGGGTCCTGCTGAGAACAGCGCAATGACTTGCTGTTAAAGGAACAGCTCATTAAGGCCATATTATATAATAACATAAGAAGAGCCCTACTGAATCAGACCAAAGGCCTATCAAGTCCAGTATTCTGTTCATACAGCAGCCAACAAACATGACCCGAGTGCAATAGCACCCTCCCAGGACCAGGAAGCTGTAGGGTTATGTCTTTATATAAGTGTTGATGAACATACTAATATTCGACTTATTGCAGAATTGTATGGACCAGGATAA
Organism: Heloderma suspectum; assembly: GCF_057233095.1. Taxonomy (NCBI): domain Eukaryota; kingdom Metazoa; phylum Chordata; class Lepidosauria; order Squamata; family Helodermatidae; genus Heloderma; species Heloderma suspectum. Next base: position 334,823,644 of record NC_139459.1, on the reverse strand, counting down.
AAGGGACCGCAGTGGCTTAGTGGTTAAGATGCTGAACTGCAGACTGGAAGGTCGGCAGGTCAGCAGTTCGAGACCCGAGTGCTGCGTGATGGAGTGAGCTCTTGTCTGCAGTCCCAGCTTCTGCCAACCTAGCAGTTCGAAAGCAAGAAATTGCAAGTAGATAAATAGGTACCACCTCGGAGGGAAAGGTAACAGCGTTCCATGCACCTCGGTGTTCAGTCATGCCGGCCACATGACCACGGAAGTGTCTTCGGACAGCGCTGGCTCTTTGGCTTAGAAACGGGGATGAGCACCGCACCCTAGAGTCAGACACGAGACTGGTTGGGGACACCTTTACCTTTTTATGGACCAGGACTGTTGTCAGCAGCTAGGCCCAAGTTCCCCACCAGGGCCCACTGCTGAGACTGGCCTGTAGCTGATCCTTTGAGCTGCCCACCATTTTATTTTTCCCACAATGCCCTGGCGTGCTCAACCTAACATTACTCTGGGGCATTGTGGGAAATTAAAATGGTAGTTCGGGGCCCACCAATGTAGGAGAACACCACCTTGGTGAGGACTCCTCAAACATGGAACTGGTCCTGGTCCCCCCCGCCCCCCGATTTTCGCATAAGTTGAAAAGTCCTGCAACAAATATACCTGTCAAAGCTATGACTCACCCTAGATTTGAGAGATGGCAGTAACTGTATACATCTTTGAATATAGATATAGATATATACATATGCTATAAAGGACAAGAAGCGGGGTGGGGGGAAGAGAGCCTTCATGTGAATGAGTTATACAACCATATTATAGAAATGAAATAAATAAATAAAATAAATAAAATATTGTACTTCCTCCAAGGACTGAGGAAGCAGCAACAGCAACAACAAAATCAGCATCCCATTCTGCAGCACTATCAGTTTTAATAAAATAACTTGAAAAACCTGATTGTCAGCTTTGCCAGCAACTTCACACTGGGAGACACGGGTGAGGAAATGAATCCTTTTTCACAAAGAGAAATATTCAGAGAACCTCACTGTTTACAAGTGATCAAAAGTGACAGTCGGTGCTTATTGGTGGAACAGCATTTTCTGCTCGAGGTGAAAGAGGAGGGTAATTTATCAGGAATCCCAAGAAGTCAGACATCAGTAATGATCTGCTTGAAGAAGGGCACTTCTTAGAAAGGGTGTATTTATATTTGTACTGCATGGCAAGAAGTTGTAGTAGGCTTTTTTAAAAAAATCTGTCTTGGCTCTTGCAGATTGCTGAGCACTGTGTGATTTTGTCTGTCACTTTGATTTCCAGAATTTCCAGATTTCCAGAATACCTGCTGCAGAGCCAGACTAAAATGGTAACGTTATGGTTTTAAGTTTTAATTAATTAAAGACATCAGACCAATTTCTCTGATCGCAGTTACCATTTATTTACAAATCCTATAATGCTATCATGGCCCTTGGTTCTCTTCCATTAGCAGCTGCCTTGCAGGATGTTCCTGTGCAGTCCAACCAGGGATCTTGAGAGTTGTGTCTTTTCAAGGTGAAGTTCAATGTTTTCTCCATTCAGCCCAGTATACCTCAGGCCAAGAGAGTTTTTCTTCAATTGGCTCAGTCCCTCCTAAGCATTTCTTCTTTCTCATATGTCTGGCTGCCTGCCAATCTATCCATATGTTCTCATATATACAGTGGTGTAGTGGAGCAAGGGCTCTCCTTGTCAAAGCTCTAGGGAAGCGCTTTTTGATTAGCAGGGAAGATGATGTCTTCTGCTACCTCCCTCAAGCTTCTCTGTTCCCTGTGAACATAGCTGCAATACTCACAGTAATGGGGGGGGGAGAGACTTTCCCAGCAACAATATATCTTTGCAACGTAATCCCAGTTGTAAAGCAAAGTATTTTAGGGTGGCCTGGTCTTGAATGGACAATTGATCCATTAGCTTTACAAAAGACCTGCTCCTGGTGGAGATAAAAACTGCTAGAACTGACTTTTTGCTATGGATCAACTAGGGATTGTGTGGATGCCTGACTGGGCCCGGGAGTCCATCAGACTCCCCTCTGCTTACCCCCCCCCCACCTGAATCCAGTTTGGTGAGCTGCTGCCCCTGCCCGCTGAGCCACATGAACAGCCGGGACATACTGGATCTGTCCGCTCATGCCTTGCAGTTGCCCGTCCTCCTTTCAAGCCACCATCTTTTACACAAGATGGGGCTCTATATTTTCATGTATTTACTGTTTCTGATGTAAAGGGCCATTTCCACAACATTAGAGGCCTCTAATATTGTGGAAATGACCCTTTGCGGCCACCGTTGTGCGTAACAGTAAACATATGAAAATATAGAACTCCATCTTGTGTAAAAGATGGCAGCTTGCATGGAGCAGTGGGCAGCTGTGGAGTGCTACCAGACAGCTCACTGAGTCCTCCGGGGTCTTTGAGCCTGGCTGCTCAAGTGCCCACTGAGCATGGACTCCAGTGAGTCCATCCATCCCTAGGATCAACACAGCTGTCTGCATTTTTAGACAATCCTTGGAGGTGTGGCTATGGGGACTCATGATGAGTGCCTGATGTCAGGGTTGGATTGGAGCCCAGAGAGCCCCAAAGCAGTTCTGATTCTGAGGAAGAGACAGAAACCGCAGAAGAGGAAACCGCGCGCTGTCAGAAGAGCAGCCAGGGGGAGAGCCCCTTCTGGTACACATTCCTGAGAGTGATAGTGACTCTGTCAGGGAGAGGGAGGCACAACAGCAGTTTCTGGATGCTAGGCGCTGGCGCAGCGTCAAGAGGGAGATGGCGGGTGCTGAGAGGAGGTGCTCAGCCCGCTTGGCGCGGCAGCAACAGCGGCGCCCCGATGCCCCATGGGAAAAGGGTGGACTCTCTCCTCCTAGCCCATAAGTACAGAGGTTTCCCGCCATCCCCTGCAAATGGAGATCAACTGATTCCTAAGGTTAGAACCCCCAAGTAGGCAGCTCTCTTAAGTCTCACTCATAGGATCAAGCAATTAGCATCTGTAAGCGTCATTAGGTTGAATGGGAATAAAGCCTTGGAAAAGAGCCCTGTTGTCTGTGTGTTGATTCTGGCTACCTGAGGATTTCAGAAGGTGGCAGGGGCAACCTCCCGACACCTGTACTGCAACACTTTACCATGATACAACTGCATATATAGTAATAGTGATCTCAGTTCTACAAGTGCCATTACATATGTACCCAAAATGGCACCATTCATACACATGAGGCAGGTATCAGCAAGCTAAGGAGAAACAAAGTATGAAGAAGTAAACAAACAAATAAACAAATAGCCTGATGAGGACTGAGCATTTTTAGTGGGCATGGATGGCTAACTGACTGTTGTGTGTGTATGTGGGGGGGGGGCAGGTGGAATGGAGTATTCCCAACAGGAGCACCCCACACTGCAAACATTTGTTGCAGGTCTCACTCGTATACAATAATCAGTTTCCAACATTCTGTCACACTCTAGTGAAATCAACTAGCAGAAACCAGGATAGGGCAATGGAGATGAAGAGGTGAGGATCTGCAGGTAGGAGTGGGCTTGATTCTCAAAGGCTGGAGTCACTGGGGGAAACACAACAGATTTAGTCCCAACTCAAGTGGAATAGCGAAGTGCACCTCTTCGCTTTCCTCCACAAGTGAATTGAGTGCCATTCACTCCTACAGAGGAATATTTATTTATTCATTCATTTATTTAGATTTCTACCTTGTCCATTAAGCACATCATCAAGGTGGGTGCGCTTGGGGGATATTATTGCTGTTGAGAAAAAGCCTGCTACCCCTCCTCCTGACAGCGGATGGCCTGGCTCTAACTGAGAAGGATCCCTCAGGGCGATGCAGTGTGCCTTAGCATCAGCATTTCCCAACCTGGTGCCTTCCAGATATGTTGGAGTGCAACTCCCAGCATTTCTAGCCAACTGGGCCATTGGAGTTGCAGTCCAACACAGCTGGAGAGCACCAGGCTGGGGAAGGCTGCTCTGTATCCATCTCTCCTTGCAACAGGCATGTGTCTACCCACCCCACATTTCACATTTCATTTCATTTCTTTCATTTTTATACTGGCCAATAGCCAAAGCCCTCTGGGTGGTTTACAAAGATTAAAAACCTTAAAAAGCCAATATTATACATAGTACAAAAGCTGTGTACATACAAACATATAAACAGACAGCATGCACACACAGGCATGTATCTAGCCATTTTAAACAATCAACAACAAGAAAATCCAGGATCTGATTGAAATCTTATAATATACTGCTAAATGCCTGAGAATAGAGGAAGCTGATGCTGAAAAGATAATGAGGTTGGTGCCTCATGGGCCTCATTGGGGAGAATATTCTATAATTGGGAGGGGGCACTACCAAGAAGACCCTCTCCCTTGTAGCCTCCTTCCGAGCCTCCCCAGAGGAGGGCCTTAGATTATGAGCACAGTACAGGTATCATGCTGCTTAACAATGACAGGCATTTCACTCATCAGTTGTAACTCTCTGTCCCAGCATTTATAGGATTATTATAACCAGTTCAGACAACTAACTTGGCATGGTGTATGTGGGTCGAGTGGATTAAGGCTGGATTAAGGTTCCTGTGTGATTTATTGCACCATGATAAGGATTCAGACTGAGGGTGGGTTGGTAGGACAGTAGAGTAGGTGGGGCAATGACAGGCTTACTTCACCGCAAACCCATGCTGATCTTGATCCCTGATATACTACACTGCTACAGTGACCTGTCTCCTACCATGTTCTTGTGTGGGATGGTGACAGGTTTAGGGTGCCTATTTCAGGAGTGGACAGAAGGTTGATTGGAATCTACTGGTACATCTCTGAGAGATTTGCTGGAGGTTGGCAAGGGTTATTGCATCCTAGAAAAATAAAAGAACTGGCAGAAGAGCTCTCAGAACCACTGTCTGTCATCTTTGAGAAATCATGGAGGACGGGTGAAGTGCCAGATGACTGGAGGAGGGCTAATGTTGTCCCTATCTTCAAAAAGGGTAAAAAGGAGGAACCTGGGAACTACAGACCAATCGGTCTGACAACAATCCCTGGGAAAATTCTGGAGCAGATGATAAAGCAATCCATATGTAAGCACCTTGAAAACAATGCCGTGATTACTCGAAGCCAACATGGATTTGTCAAAAACAAGTCCTGCCAGACAAATCTGATCTCATTTTTTGATCAGATAACCTCCCTTGTGGACTGTGGGAATGCTGTGGACATAATATATTTCAACGTCAGCAAAGCTTTCAACAAAGTGCCCCATGATATCCTAATGAGCAAACTAGCTCAAAGTGGGCTAGATGAAACAACAATCAGGTGGAGCCACAGTTGGCTACAGAATCGGACTCAAAGAGTGCTTCTCAATGGGACCTTCTCAAACTGGGGAGAGGTAATGAGCGGGGTACCGCAGGGCTCAGTCCTGAGCCCAGTGCTCTTCCACATTTTTATTAATAACTTGGTTGGGGAGGTACAGGGAATGCTGATCAGATTTGCAGATGACATAAAATTGGGTGAGACAGGTAATACCTTGGAAGACAGAAACAAAATTCAAAGTGATCTGGATAGACTGGAGTGCTGGGCAGAAAACAACAGAATGACATTTAATAGGGATAAATGCCAAGTTCTGCACCTAGGAAAAAGAAACCAAATGCACAGTTACAAGATGGGGGATACGTGGCTCAACAATATTACAAGCAAGAAGGATCTTGGAATTGTTGCAGATCACAAGCTGAACATGAGCCAACAATGTGATGTGGCTGCAAGAAAGGCAAATGCTATTTTGGGCTGCATTAATAGAAGCATAGCTTCCAAACCATGTGAAGTACTAGTTCCCCTCTACTCAGCACTGGTTAGGCCTCATCTGGAGTACTGTGTCCAGTTCTGGGCACCACACTTTAAGAAGGATGCAGACAAACTGGAGAGAGTTCAGAGGAGAGCAACGAAGATGATCAGGGGACTGGAAACAAAGCCCCATGGTGAAAGACTGAAAGAACTGGGCATGTTTAGCCTTGAGAAGAGAAGACTGAGGGGAGATATGATAGTGCTCTTCAAGTACTTGAAAGGCTGTCACAGAGAGGAAGGCCAGGATCTCTTCTCGATCATCCCAGAGTGCAGGACACGGAATAATGGTCTCAAGTGACAGGAAGCCAGATTCCGGCTGAACATCAGGAAACTATTCCTGACTGTTAGAGTGATATAACAATGGAACCAATGACCTTGGGAGGTAGTGGGCTCTCCCAAATGGAGGCATTCAAGATGAAGCTGGAGAGCCATCTGTCAGGGATGCTCTGACTTGGATTCCTGCACTGAGCAGAGGGTTGGACTCGATGGTCTTATAGGCCCCTCCCAACCCTGCTATTCTATGATTCTATGACCTCCAGTGGCTTAACAATAGCAATATTTAGGACCAAATTAACTTAGAATTCCCTGATCTGTAGTGACTGAGATATATATCTATATTGTTGTATGCAGGGCAGAATACATCTCATGGGGTTAAGTGAGTAATTGGCTCTTGCCCCAGTCCACCATTTTCCATCCATCTCCAGTTGGTGGACCTCAAGAAGATCCCACAAGCCTGAAGTCTGTCCTTCCATGGCTTATTTGCGTTGTGGATGGCTGTGTGTTCACAACCCATACCAGATGTCTTCCTGCACATTATCCAGTTGCAAATAAATAGATAATCTGTTGGAGGAGGAAGACATCCAATGCTTGAATGTATATAAGTGGATTTCTCTCCACCTCATTACTGTGCACTTGATGATTGGCAGCTGGATACATTCACCAGCTCCATTGAAAAGCTTTGCATCTGAGACAATATGAGATGGTAAGGCTATGGTGATAAATCAGTAATCTCTTATTCAGGTCCAGGAGATCCTGCTGGTCATTCCAAAATGAATGGAATGAATGCCAGGAAGAACCTCGATGGCAGGCCTTCTCTGGAGGAGCACCCACCCTCCAGAAAACCCTCCCGCATAAAGTTTGGGATGCAGAAAATGTAACATCTTTTGAATGCCTCCTGCAAATACACTTTTTCCACACAGGCTTTCCCTGGGCTGTAACTGGTGCTGGGTTCTACTTGGTATTTTTAAACTTTCAAAAGTTTTATATTATGCTTTTCAAGTTGTATTTTATGGTTTTAATTGTGAACTGCCCAGAGAGCCTTGGCTACTAGGCAGTATAAAAATGTGATAAATACATAAATACATAATTCAGACACGCACACCACCACTTAACAATGCAGTTATGATGCAATAAATATGTATGTGTGAACACCTGACTCTTCTAACTCGGTAGTTCTATGAACTGAACAACTACTGCTAACCAATTGGTCATAAGGAGATCTGCTTCCTCCTCCTCCTCTTCCTCCTCCTCATTAGATAATTGACAGCACAGGTATCTCCAACTACAGTGGGGTATACAGTGAAGAATCTGGAAATACCAAGACTATAATTACAGCAAGTTGCATACCGAAGGGCAGAGTAGTAAGGTCTAGTTTGTAGGCCACAAGACCAAGTTTGATAATCAATTACTGTCTTTACAGAGCAGTTTCAGCTTCATCAGAGATTGATTGCATTTAAAGGTTAACAGCGGTATGCCTAAAGTAAGAAGAGAAATTATCTTGGGCTTAGATTTTCATTTTGAAAACAAAGTATTTTTTGGAAAGAAAAAGGCCATTTTCATCCTTCCAGATTTCCAGATATTAGCTGAGGTGTAGAGCTTGAGATGAGGGAATTGAAAATGCCATTAGCATGCACCACTGCTTATTTTGTTCCGCTAACTTTAAACAAACCAACATATGTCAAACTGTGATTCCATAGAACTCAGCCTCCCTTTACCCAAACTGTTAATCCCCCTATAATCTCTCAAAAATCTTCTAATAGAGGAGTATGCTGGGCTGAGTGAGACAGGCATAGAAAACTCACATCAAGTATTTTATGTTGTCTAGAAACCTTAAGGCCTAAAGACAGGCAATAACTATTTAATACAGGAATGGTGAGCCTCCAGGCTAAGGGGCACATCCAGCCCTTTCTGATTTTCCTCCTGACCTGTTGCAACACCTTCATGTTCCACACCTTTGGTTCAACCTCATCTCTGCAGACAGATCAGCCAGGGAATACATTACTATGGCTGTGCTTATAGAAGACACAGCTGTATCTATGGATGGGGGAGAAATTCATTTGGTTTTCATTTTGATATGATAGTAGGTTTCACACTTTCAAATGAATAGAAGAACTGAAACTAAGTTATCCTTCAAAATCTGCACTTCTCTAAATATTGCTGTGGAGTTCTCCAGTCAAAACATGCTGACAAGAATGTTTTTATGATGGGGAAGTACACACAAAGATGCATGTGTTAGCAAAAATAACATCCAAAAATGCATTCATTACATTAGGAGAAAGGTGCTCAAAAATGCACTTGCATTTTCAGGCAAACTGTTTAAAGAATTCTCAAATTTCTGGATGAACTGAACTTCCTATCAGAAAAATTCTCACAGTTCAGGATGAAATAAATTTGTGATTGTAAAAAATGAGAAACTGAGAGAAACCAAAACTGACAGATGCATCCATCTGTAGCTGTAACTATGGTGGCACTTATTCCACTATCCACTTTTGTCCTATGAAAAGCATAAAGTCCATTAGAGAGCAATCCTATGCCCCCTAGACAGAGTATGGGGGGCCATAGGATACTTCAGATTCCTGGATCCAAGGTTGGAGACAGCAGTCTGACCTTGGAACCAAGAGTCCAAGCTCTCCTCCCCCTCCCCTACCCCCTTGCAGCCGGCATGGAGAAAAGTGCTCCAGCTACCTTTCTGATGTTGCCAAGGTGACCTCCAACGGAAGGGAAAGGGGGCATGCTGGTGGTGGAGAGGGAAGGGGACAGCTTATGCTGTATCCCCAGGCCTCCCCAGCCTCCTTCCCTTCCCCTCCCTGATGCCTCACCTATCTAAAAGCCCATCTAGCTAAATGCTAGAGCAGGAGGCCCAGCAGAGATGACGATAGCCTTTGCCACACCTCCCACTCTGCACTGGATGCTCTTAAGCCTCTGTGTTTGGAGGCTTACAAGTATTACGGGTGGATCTGATTGGATTGCACCCTAAATCATATATCCCAGACTGTGCCACAGCTTCCTGGACCTGGACTTCCAAATTGCAAATCCAGGATTACTCCCACCTCTGGATAATTTACCCAACCCCCCAGGTATCTGTGAACATCAACACAGAAAACAAATCAATGTTTTTTTAGTGGCTAGCCCTGTTATATTGAAAAGGCTTTTGGGTGGCCACTCTTTACCAATCTTTACTGGTCGGAAGACCAGCCGCCGCCCCTGCCCCTGCCAAAACGCCGCCGAAACGCTGCTGGGACCCGCTGCCGAGAGGGACATTCGCAGGAGGTAAGTCCCATCCCGGGGGTGGGGGCAGGGGGGCGGAGAATTCAACCGCCAATTTCGGGGGGCTGAATGCGTTGGCATTCAGCCTCCCCGAGATTCGTGGAGAAATTCTCTGCCATCCCTACGAATGTAAGATCAATGTATCAAGGTAAGCTGGAGGTGGTCAAACATGAGATGGCAAGATTGAACATCGACGTCTTGGGAATCAGCGAACTAAAATGGATAGGCATGGGCAAATTTAATTCAGGTGACCATTATATCTACTACTGTGGGCAAGAATGCCGTAGAAGAAATGGAGTAGCACTCATAGTCAACAAAAGGGTGGGAAAAGCAGTACTGGGGTACAATCTCAAAAATGATAGAATGATCTCAGTACGAATCCAAGGCAAACCATTCAACATCACAGTAATTCAAGTCTATGCCCCAACCACTGAGGCCGAAGAAGCTGAGGTTGATCGGTTCTATGAAGACCTGCAACACCTTCTAAAACTAACACCAAAAAAAGATATCCTCTTCATCATAGGGGATTGGAATGCTAAAGTAGGAAGTCAAGAAATCACCGGGATAACAGGCAGGCATGGACTTGGTGTACAGAATGAAGCAGGACAAAGGCTAATCGAGTTTTGCCAAGAGAACACACTGATCATAGCAAACACTCTTTTCCAACAGCACAAGAGGCGACTCTACACATGGACATCACCAGATGGTCAATATTGAAATCAGATTGATTATGTCCTTTGCAGCCAAAGATGGAGAAGCTCTATAGAGTCAGTAAAAACAAGACCTGGAGCTGACTCTGGATCAGATCATGAGCGTCTTGTTGCAAAATTTTGGCTTAAATTGAATAACGTAGGGAAAACCACTAAACCATTCAGGTATGACCTAAATCATATCCCTTATATATACAGTGGAGGTGAGGAATAGATTTCAGGGATTAGACCTGATAGACAGAGTGCCTGAGGAACTATGGACGGAGGTCCGTAACATAGTTCAGGAGGCAGCAACTCAATCCATCCCAAAGAAAAAGAAATGCAAGAAAGCAAAGTGGCTGTCCGATGAGGCTTTACAAGTCGCTGAGGAAAGAAGGGAAGTGAAAAGCAAGGGAGAAAGGGGAAGATATATCCAACTGAATGCAGAGTTCCAGAGAATAGCAAGGAGAGACAAGAAGGCCTTCTTAAATGAACAATGCAAAGAAATCGAGGAAAACAACAGAATGGGAAAGACTAGAGATCTCTTCAAGAAAATTGGAGATCTCAAGGGAATGTTTTGTGCAAAGACAGGCATGATAAAGGACAAAGAAGGCAGGGACCTAACAGAAGCAGATGAGATTAAGAAGAGGTGGCAAGAATACACAGAAGAACTATACAGGAAAGATCTGAATGTCCCTGATAGACATGATAGTGCGGTCACTGAACTTGAGCCGGACATCCTAGAGAGTGAAGTCAAATGGGCCTTGGGAAGCATTACTAACAACAAAGCTAGCGGAGACGACAGTATTCCAGCTGAGCTATTTAAAATCCTAAAAGATGATGCTGTTAAAGTGCTGCACTCAGTATGCGAACAAATTTGGAACACTCAACAGTGGCCACAAGACTGGAAAAGGTCAGTTTACATTCCAATTCCAAAGAAGGGCAACGCCAAAGAGTGTTCAAACTACTGCACAATTGCACTCATTTCACATGCCAGCCAAGGTTATGCTCAAAATCCTACAAGCTAGGCTTCAGCAGTATGCGAACCAAGAATTACCGGAAGTACAAGCTGGGTTTCGAAGAGGCAGAGGAACTAGAGATCAAATTGCCAACATTCGATGGATCATGGAGAAAGCAAGAGAATTCCAGGAAAACATCTATTTCTGCTTCATTGACTACGCTAAAGCCTTTGATTGTGTGGATCACAACAAACTGTGGCAAATTCTTAAAGAGATGGGGGTACCAGACCACCTTACCTGTCTCCTGAGAAACCTGTACGAGGGTCAAGAAGCAACAGTAAGAACCAGACATGGAACAACCGATTGGTTCAAAATTGGGAAAGGAGTACGACAAGGCTGCATATTGTCGCCCTGCTTATTTAACTTATATGCAGAGTACATCATGAGAAACAGCGGGTTGAATGAATCACAGGTTGGAATTAAGATTGCTGGGAGAATTATCAACAACCTCAGATACACGGATGATACCACCCTAATGGCAGAAAGCGAAGAGGATCTCAAGAGCCTCTTGTTGAGGGTGAAAGAGGAGAGTGCAAAAGCTGGTTTGAAACTCAACATTAAAAAAACCAATGAAGATCATGGCATCTGGCCCCATCACTTCCTGGCATATGGAAAGGGAAGAAATGGAAGCAGTGACAGATTTTATTTTCTTGGGCTTCAAGATCACCACAGATGGTGACTGTAGCCATGAAATTAAAAGACGCTTGCTCCTTGGGAGGAAAGCTATGGCAAACCTAGACAGCATAGTAAGAAGCAGAGACATCACCTTGCCGACAAAGGTTCATATAATCAAAGCTATGGTTTTCCCAGTTGTAACGTATGTCTGTGAGAGCTGGACTAAAAGGAAGGCTGAGCGCCAAAGAATTGATGCTTTTGAACTGTGGTGCTGGGGAAGACTCTTACAAGTCCCCTGGACTGCAAGGAGGTCAAATCAGTCCATCCTAAAGGAAATCAACCCTGAGTGCTCATTGGAAGGACAGATACTGAAACTGAAGCTCAACTATTTTGGCCACCTAATGCGAAGAGAAAACTCTCTGGAAAAGACCCTGATGCTGGGAAAGACTGAAGGCAAAAGGAGAAGGGGATGGCAGAGGATGAGATGGCTAGATAGCATCACCGATGCAATGAATATGAACTTGAGCATGCTGTGGGAGAGAGCGCAGGACAGGAAGGCTTGGTGTGCTATGGTCCATGGGGTCACGAAGAGTTGGACACGACTGAACAACTGAACAACAACAACAAATATATTTACTGGATTGATTTTTTATTAAATGTTATTACTTGTATAATATATTCTTACTGTTGATCTCTGCCCCCCCTCACCCCCCACCATATTCTGTGTATCTCTTCGGACAAATTTTGTCGTAAAATGGCACACAAATAATAATTCAATCTAATCTAGGGATCGGTAGTTCAGTATTTCCAGTCCATGTCAGTTTCACATGAGTTCGTATCCCATTTCCTCATTAATGAGCAATTTTTAAAAGAAAAACTGTATGAAAATTCACATTTAAATTAATATTTTTGAACCCATTTTCTCACAAAATACACATTTCTAAATGATTTTCACTCAAGGAATTCCTTTCTAAAAAGATTTTTAATGTGAAATATGCATTTGTATATGCATTTTTGGAAAGAAATGTGAAGCAAGAACAGCACTGTAAAATTTGGAGGGGTGCAAAATTGAAAGGATAGCTGCATCCCAATCCACACATTAGTCTGGGAGGTGTAGATCAGGTTGGTACACTTCAAAATGTGGACCAAACAAAATTTCCAAGCATTTCTAATCTAAGCTAAACCCTGGGTGAGCCAAGCAGAGCTCAACAGCAGATGACTAGCCAAGGAGTGAGTAAACTGACAGCAAGGGTGCTGGGTGGAGAGGGGAAAACTATGACCTAACCCATTTGATCCCACCATTCCTGGATTTGTAGTATCCAGGTCAAGAGTTGCTCTGGATACCAGACATGGGCCTTAAATCGCTGAACTATCGAGGTAGTTCAGGATGCAAATCCACTTACCTGGCTACCATTAGCAGGGGTATAGAAACTCCCCGGACAATGACATCACCTAAAGCTTAATCTTGATGAGATGGAAGTGGATGGATAGGTTCATCGGTTCAAGGAGATAGTGTTCAATATACAGCTGATACAGGTGAGCTTTTTGGCCCAGCCTTTTTTGGTGATTTATGGGAGTGAGGAGGTGTGAAAAGAAAAAGGCCCCCACAACTAGGGTGAGAGGGGAAGAGGAATAAAATTCAGTTATATTTTTATTCAGGAGGATGGTTTGGCTTAGCTTAGGTGTATGAGGTGTCTGACATGTTTTTTAAATGTTTTTTCTTTCACCTTTACAAAACCATTGTAGCTGCTTGCAGCAGCCATGTGGCCCATGAGAGTCTCTACAGCCTTAGGTTGCATTTCTGAGGGCTAGGCCAAAATGATCTTGAAAACCACATTACATGATGTGATGTAGCCTGGTTTCCATGGTAATTCTGACCCTGCTCCCAGAAAACACAGCAGGAAGTTGCAAAGATTCATGCAGGTTACAGGGCTACTACAAGCAGCTTCAACAGTTTTGCAAAAGGGGGAGAAAGGATTAACCCCATTCCCCTTGGCCACTTTCTGTAACTAAGATAAGCCAAACCCACCCACCTGAAAATTTCTCTGAATTTCTCCCCTCTCTCAACCCCCCACCAAAAAGCAGCAGAAAAACTCTTCCACATACACACTTTCATTGAGGGTTGAATGGTTCAATTTGTTCTGGTAGGGCCTGCATTCTCCCTGAAAGATTAGGTTTACAGTTTAGAGTTGCGGATTTTTTTTTTTGCAGATTCCACAACTTGCACACATTTCTGAGCAATTCGTACAAATTATGGCCAAATTTGCATAAATTTGGCTGTAATTTGCACAAATTGCTCATAAATTTGCACTGATTGCATAACCTGTAGTGGAGTGCACAAAATGCCCAGAAAATCTGGAAACCAGCCTGATTCACTTCAGACCAAGTTGGGAGCCATAGCAGGAACAAGAATGACATTGGGGCGGGGGGCAAACTTAGGAAAATTTGTTGAACTCCACCCCCCAAACAGATTTCCCCAACATCCCTACCAGAGGCTGGAGATGTATGACAAATTTAGCTTCAGTTTGCAGACCATCAGAATGTCCCTGTTAAAAACCCCAAATGCAAATGCAAACAGGATTGCATTTTTTTTCAGGAAAAGCTTGCACATTCCCAAAGTTGTAATCATATTTTAAAAAATGCATTTTTTTAAAAAAAAGCCCTTTTAAAGGTGTACTTTTTTCTTTTTGAAAATGTGCATTTTCATACTTTAGTTCAATTGCGCACTTTGAAAAATGTACACTTTTGAAATGCACACTTTTGAAACATGTGCATGGAAATGCACACTTTTCCCATTTAATGAAAAGTAAAACCAGTTGGCAACAAACAAATCAAGCTTCGAAGTGGGGTTCAGGGAATCTCAGTGAGCTCAAGCATCCCTGGGTCTCCTATCCCTACTAGAGGTCCAAGTGGCCTCAGTGCCATGGAGTTCCTTTCACCAACTTAGACAGTTGTGCCAATGTGGCCTCTCCTGGATAGAGATAATCTAGTCACAGTTATCTGTGAAGTAGTAACTTCACAGCCAGGCCACACAATTGCCCTGCATGTAGAGCTCCCCTTGAAGATGGCCCAGAAACTGCAGTTATTCCAGAGTTCAGCTGTGAAGGTACAAATTGGGACTGTTTTTTGGAAATAATAACTCCAATAGCTTCTGGTTGATTTTTGGGCATAAGCACAATTCAAGACGCTGGTGGTTATTACCTATAAAGCTGTATACAGCTTGTGATCAAGGACCCTGAAGGAGTGCCTGTGCCCTCAGCAATATGACATCATATCACCCATTGGGTATTGGGTATTCCTACATCTTAGAGGCTGAGGAGGAGACATGAGACTGTCATGCATCTCCTGAAACGGCCACCCTAAAATACAGAATTGATAAGTGCAGGCTTGGTTTGGCATGCAGCCTCGCATATACTCCTGATCTTTTCTTCAACTTTCTTCTTTCACTTTTTTTTCCTTCTGAAAACAGACCCTCAGTTTTAAGCGGTGAGGCCTGTTTGCTTTTGGAACCTGCTCGTCAATGCATTCCACGCACTGCTGCAACCCTATAACATAAAATAGCAGCAGCCACACTGACAAGAGCACCTCTCACTCTACCACGTTCCAGTTGCACAGAATTTATATGATGAAATTTGCATTCACTGTAAGCCCCTCCTCCTTCCTCAGTGCTGGAGGCAGAAGCTGGCAATGTGCAGAGTGAAGCTTTATACCCTCTGTTTTTAAAATCTCCCCCTTTAATAATGTTACAAGATGGATTTATAACACACCTAAAGCTAATATCAACATGAAAATGAGTTTTCTGCCAGTGGAACAACAATAATGTGGTTAATTTGCCTACAGCTATTGCATCATATATGCCTTGCTATGGTACAAAATAGCTTTCTAATGTAATGTTGTCTGCTAAGCAGGGTGAAATCTGCATTGGAGAATGTAAAAAGGGCACAGCGCTACAGCTAGCAGCAAAATTGGGAGCTGGAAAAACACAGAGCAAATAAAACATTGGATGGATTTGGAGATATGCGAATAACCCTAGTTTATTGGTCAACAAACAGGATATGGGAAGACAGATGGCTTGGCCCTAGAGCTGTGCACAAATGGCCTCTCAAAATTCTTCTAGATTCTCTGCGGGCAGAGAAATTGGGGAGACAATTTCACTGAATTTCTCCGGAGGGAGAAGAAATTTTCCAACAGTTTCTCACAAGTGGGGCTCGTCATAGGTTTCTTTTTTTTTCCTAGAGGGTTTTTTATTTATTTATTTATTTATTTATTTATTCATTCATTCATTCATTCATTTCATTTCTATACCGCCCAATAGCCGAAGCTCTCTGGGCGGTTCACAAAAATTAAATCCAAGCAACACACAATAAAACAATTTAAAATATACAGAACATTAAAACCACAATATAACAATACAACCACAATAAAACCTAGCAGCAGTGCAGGAGTTTAAAATACAGATTTAAAACAGCAAAGATAAAAATTTAGAAAGCTAAAATGCCTGGGAAAATAAAAAGGTCTTCACCTGGCGCCGAAAGGAATACAATGTAGGCGCCAGGCGAACCTCACTAGGGAGCTCATTCCAGAGCCGGGGTGCCACAGCAGAAAAAGCCCTCCTCCCAGTAGCCACCTGCCTCACTTCCTTTGGCAGGGGCTCACGGAGAAGGGCGCTTTTTTTGTGTTGGGTTTTTATTGTGGTTCTGACTGCCACTGTAAGTGGCAGCAGGAGCAGCAACTGTGTGGGCAGCCTGGCCCCCATTCTGCATCCTCCACAATGCAGGTGTCTAGCTCCAGGGAAGAGGTGGAGCTGGTGCTGCACCAAAACCTATCCTCCAATTTCTGGGGAAAAATCCCCCATGAAACAGATTTCCATTTTTGTGCCTCATTCTTAGGGGCTTTAGAATTTCTTCTGAAATTTTTTTTGGTGGTGTTTCTGAGCTTACCTAATCACTGCGAGGTGGCTGGGGGTGTTGTGTATGTGTTTTCTTCCAATTACAGACCTCTCAATTGTTCTGCAGCCTCCCAGGCTGCCTGCGTTTCCTGATCAGAGAATCCCTATGGACAGAATTACCTCATGATGTCTTCCCCTGGGCTTTAACTGAAA
This sequence comes from Heloderma suspectum, assembly GCF_057233095.1. Classification (NCBI taxonomy): domain Eukaryota; kingdom Metazoa; phylum Chordata; class Lepidosauria; order Squamata; family Helodermatidae; genus Heloderma; species Heloderma suspectum. The sequence continues at coordinate 334,806,870 of NC_139459.1, read as the reverse complement.
TATGGGAAGCCAAAGAGGTTACAGGCTGCTGAGGAGATGGTTGTGCAACGAAAGACAGGTCACTCACACACACTCCTTGGCCACCTCATAAGTAAGGTAAGCACAAGAGCCTCGAATCCAACCCCTGCGAATTTCTCTGAAATTTTCTTCTGCTTTGCATTTCTTTTCAAAAGCATTTTTCCCTATCAAATTGAATGAGAATGGTCAGAAAAAATGTGGAAGCATGTTTTGGCACAGCACTACTTGGCCCTCAGACAGAACTATGTTCCAACCCCTTCATTTTCTCTTCTGAAGTTTGCCAGTGAAAGAAGAACTGTGTTAACAGGGCTGTTTGCAGATATTCAGAGCAGCACTGAGACAAGTATTTATTATGTTGAGGAACCTTTATTCCATCTTTCAATTAAAGAAAAATCACAAGGAGGCTTCCAGTGTAACACAAAATATATACACTGTAACACCATGGTTAAATCCAGTGCAAAATTAGTACAACCTCCAAGCAATAAAAGCTGCCAAAGAATAGCAGAAAACAGTAAAAAAAAAAATCATAAAAAACACAGGTGATTAAAAATTCAGTAGCAGCAGTAACAATAACTAAAAGCACCATCAACAATACCTAAGAGAGCAATCCTATGGCCGCTAGACAGCGGCTAGACGGCCACAGGATATGCTGTTTTCCGGGAACCAACCTCCCCCCACTTCCAAGCTGCCTCGCAAGAGGAGCGCAGAGTGGCCAGAAAGGGCCACTCTGGGGGCATTCTGGGGTGGGGAGAGCATAGCTGGATGTACGACGCATCCAATGTATCATATAGCAGCCTCCTTCCCTACTCTGTGCTCCTGTGGCTAGACAGCCGCAATAGGTTGTCTAGCTGACAAAGCAGGGCAGGAGGAGCATTCTGAGGGAACGATCCCCTCCGTGCTTCTCCTGCCCTGCCTTGGATAGGTGGTGGTCGCCTCAAAGTTTGGAGGCAGCTGCCTATCTAGATAGGATTGAGCCCTAAAAGTACCATCAAATAAAATAATTTTAACTTGAGCCTGAAGCCCAGCAGTGAGTTCCATAAAACTGGGGTACCATCCATCACAGAAAAGGCCTCATATGGAGTTGCCACCCACCCAGTGTCCAAATGTAGGGCTACCTCCCTCCGAGGGCTTATTCACTCCTGCAGGTATATAACAACATGAAGCAAACAACCCTGTACTGTGTAGAGTAGGAAGCAGATAAGTACCTTCCACAATGAACTGTGCAGACTGCACACTTACACTTGGATGCAAACTAACCATTTGGAAAATCCTACCCTCATGAAAGCTATGCCTGCTTTTGCAGATAAATGTCCCAAATATGTCGGGTCACTTCACAGTGAAGTGAAAATATAGTAATACAAGGTTGTTTTTCACACCCCTAGTTATGTGAAGGCTGGCACAACCAAAAGCCTTGTGCAATGAGCACGTGTCTCTCTCAGAACAGTTTGGGCAGTAGGGGGAGGGGGGAAGCTTAATTAAAAATGGCAAAAAAATTGATTCTCCATACCTAAGTGGATCATTCTGGATCCCACTCCAGTTTACAAGCTCTCTTAGTATTCCCTGTTTTCATGGTGGAGAGTTCTTAAGCAAATGAGTGGAACCAGATGTTCCCATAGCTGCCTGGATGAAGCCCGGACCTCAGATGCCTTACATGAGTATTCATCTGTTTGCTGGGCCATCTGGAGGGTTTGTGTCCTCCAAATTGTATGTCCAATCACGTTTCCAGTCTATATGAAATACAGCCTCATAATCCACTACAATCCACTAAACATACAGATTTCATTCTTAGAATGGTTTATATATAGTTCAGATATTGACCGAATTCCATCTTGGCTCCAGCTGAGATGATATTCTTGGAAAGGAAAGATGAACTTGGCAAAGTCCTTCCAAACATTTGTAGCAGTGTTATCTGCACTGGAGGATATATCCAGAGGCAAACACATATAATTGCTGGATGCCTTTCAAGCATGCTTCAACTGAGCTGGGCTCATAGCAAACTTGGAAGGTACAGTCAGACCCCAATTCCATATTATAGAAGTGTAGGGAAAATATTCAACAGAGTATGTAAATTTCTGAGAAATATGAATGCTCAGCAAGACATAATATTTTGCGAATGGTGTCAGTGGATAAAACATCATACTGTCCACCCTCAGATCATCAACATGGTTCTTTTGGAAGGGCAGAAAGGCATGGTCTGAAGGCACACGATGCTGCTATCCTGCTAAAGCTAAGCAGATCTAGGGCTGGTCAGTGTGAAAAAGCCTGGGGATCCTTTGAATGCCACATTCAGTTCCATGATGGAAAAAGGTGGGATATAATTATTCTATCTATCTATCTATCTATCTATCTATCTATCTATCTATCTATCTATCTATCTATCATAATTATTTAATATGTAATGCAAGCAACTCCAAAGGGTGTTTTTGTGAAGGGTTTCCTTAGCAGATAAGACAGTGTGGAAAGTGTTCCCTGAAGACAGAATGTTTGAAGACCACTGCCCTGAAGTTCAGGATGCTGAACTTTAACCCCAGCTAAGCATTTCTGGGACTGCTTATTACAGCAACTGAACTGATGTTATAGGGCTAGGAACATCTACCTTTGGGAAGGGCCGGTCGATGCATACATTGCTTCAGATCATTGTCTGACTGGTAGATTAGGGGGGAAAACCCAACTTCATCCCAATTTGATTGCCTGGTGGCTCTTAGTTATTTGGTGATGTGTGCAGATCTGGAGGTAGATTCTTCTATGGTGCTCATGAAATACAGACAGTATTAATGCTTCCCATCCCATTGCCATTTTGCACTTGCATCATATTATCAGTATACAGACCCTTACATATCCTCCATTGTATCCAGTTTTACAAGTCACCATCCGGTAGCAAAAATGTTTATTACTGCTGAAAGGCATGCTCTTACACTTTGTCCTATTCAGGTCTTCTGTTCATTGTTCTATTAACCTGTTTTATGAAATCTTTTGGTTATTAACCATAAACATGACAGATTATACTTTATATGTCACAAATTGTACGTTACACACAATATGCTATCAGAAGGTGAATGTTGTTCTATAAAAACACAGTGAGCTTTCCTAACCCAGGATTGTATAAATGAAGTCATCATTTCCCCCCTTGAATTCATCAACTCTTTTTCTTCCTTAGTTTTCATCTACAACTGACAACACTAATTAACTGTTTCATATCTGAGTTATGGCCACACATCTCAACCATTTCTCTACGGTTGGAAATTCTGATTCCATATAAACATTAGCTCAAATTTGGTTGAATCACCTAATTCCAAATCAGTCTATCCTGTTTTTGTGTGTGTTTTGTTTTTTAAACATAACCCTTAACATGGGTGTGTAGCCCACAGGGTCATTTGTTAACCATTTGTTACAGTTTCTGACAATCAAATTAGAGTTGTCCCACATTTTGAGACTTCAGCACTTTTGCACAAAGTCACAGATATATATCTATTACATTTTCAATTGTGGTTTAAGACATATGGGTTGGATCCAGATTGAGGTGTATGCTGACTTTCTGACCCCCACCTCCCCATCACAGCCCTTCCAGTTCCATGAAATTTATTTATTTATTTTTAAAAACTATATCCTGCCCTATATTGTTAAGATCTCAGAGGATCAGGAGACCCTGCTGAATGGGGTAAGCAGAGGCACCTTCTGTGAGCAGAGTCCTTCCATCACCATAGACATTCTGAAATATGGCTGATATCCAGTGCCACTGACATTATGATTTATAGTCATTTTCTTTAAACAAATAGAGACAAATGAAACATTTTAAAACATAAAATCCCTTCACTGGCCAAATAAGATTATAATGTATCTTGAAAGAAATCCTTTAACCCTAGAGAAAACAACTAATAACTTCTTAAACAGGATTATTCTCCAATTAGTAAATTTCATCTGTTGAATTAAAGAGTCTTCTTTGGAAATGAGGAATAATAATGGGCAAGGGATGTGTGTGTTACGAATTCCAGAATAGCTTGAAACAGACCCAACATAGCTGCAACCATGTTTCTGCCACAACATAACCCAACCCTTAAGTTTTATCTGTGTGTGTCTACACACACACACGTGTGTGCACACACACACACAGTCTGTAAGGGCTCAATCCTATGTATGTTTAGACCAGAGAAAAAGTTCTAGAAAGCCCATGCTGGTTGGGGAATGCTGGGAGTTGCAGGACTTTTTTCTGTCTAAACATGCATAGGATTGCACCCTAAATGTATTATTGATGTGATTGGTGATAACGGATAGGTTAAGGACAGTTTAAATTTCCATTTATTCCAAACTTCCAACATAGCCCTGTCTTCTTAGGTCTCACTTACTCCCTATTTCCCCCCCACACACACACAATATATTTTTTTGTTTCAAATGGTGATTCCATTACATTTTGTTGCACTGTATGAGTAAGACACCAAAAGGAACTGGGCTATTTTATAATAGAGTTTAGTGCAGCCATTTCACAATGTTTAGTCTCTCTTGGTAGCAGACCTTACATGATGGAATTACTAATTAAAATAAGTTTAAGACAGAGGACATAAATCCTGCTATTTCTTAAGATCTTTTATCAATGTATTGGCTATAATTCAATACAGTTAAGGCTGCAGTCCTATACCAACTTACCTGGGAGTAAGTTCGTATAGTGACATGTTGTGATGTTTTGGTATCTAGTATACCACCCAGAAAAGGAGACAGTTGCAAGTCCCCTTATCTCTTCTGGCAACATACCACCTCATCAGTGGGGGCTGGTAGTAGCTCCGATTTCAGTGGAGCTGTGAATTTCTTCTGGGTTTCAGTCAGAACCAGCCAGAACTCTAAGGGAGCAATCCAAGGTGCTGAACCCTACCCCCAAAATAGGTTCAGTACCAGTTCCTTTAGAGTTCTGTCCAGTCCTGACTGAAACCCAGAGTGGAATCACAGCTCCACTGGAATCAGAGCCACCAGCCTCCACTGCACCTGATTAACCTCAGCCGCATGGGAGAGAAGAAAAAATAACCCTGCTGTTGGAATGTATGAGAATTTCATTTTTGCTCTCAAAACTTGCAAGCAAGCCCCATTCGAAGCTCCAAATACAGACATGAGCATGGGTCCGCTGGAAATATTTGCATATTGCAGAACACATGCTCGTGTTCTTCTCCTTCCCAATTCCCAGTACAATTTGTGCAAATTTCCTCCTCCCTGCTTTAGCCTGTGGAGGAAATTTGCACAAATTTGGGGAGATTTGTGCAAATTTAGGGCAATTTGTGCAAATCTCCTGTTGGAACACTGCTCAATTTGTGCAATTTTCCCATTTGCACAGAACAAGCAGCGATCACAATGAGAATATGAATCGGGCACAAGACAAGCAGTGGGATGATGTTTGGAGGACCCTGGTGATCTCAGATATCACTCTTTCACCTGCCCATGCCCCACTCCTGAGAGTTTGGCCAGGAATCAGCCTCAAAACTTTAGATTAGAAAACAGCATTGATTACAAACAAAACAAGGTGCAGTAAAAGGTAGGGATGGGAGAACCCGGAATGCTTGAGCTCACTGAAATTCTCCAGACTTTACTTCAAAGCTTGGCCCATTCTCATTTGAGACCTGTTTTTTCCCTTTGTTAGAGTGGGAAAAGTTGTGCATTTTTCAAAAGTTGTGCATTTCTTCATAAGCTGTGTCGTTTTTTTCAAAAGTTGTGCATTTTCCAAGCACATATTTTGTGAAAGCAAATGCAAGTTCAGGAATTTGCGAACATTTTCCAAGAACACGTGCTCCAATTCGCACTTGGGGCTGAGAATGAAGCATTTTTCAGTGATTTGCAAACTGAAATGATATCTCATACATCCCTCATAACAGGTAAGAGGGGGAAAAAAGGACTAAAAAGAAATAAGAAACAAACTTACTGTTCTGAATCACCTTGGCACACAAAATTCCCACATAGGGCTCCCAACATCCAAGGCTTATCTGGAGAGGCAACCCAGATTCCAAACAACCCTCATCTATTAAATATAGCTGGGTAGATATCATTTAAAGGGGAATAATGTAAGCCCACTCTCACGACCAAGATACTGCTCAAGGCTTTAAGGCATCTATCCTGAAGCCTGACATAAAACAACTGCCCTGACCCCGAGCTATCAATAGATGCTGAAAACCAACTCAATGCCATGCCCATTCATCCCAAAGTGAGGTCCAGCTATTTTCTTCCCAAACTCACTTCCGGAAAAAGGAACAAATATAACTCCAGCAAACACCCACCAAGTTTAACTCTAGGAAATCTAGCTAAAAGTTACAAAATTACATAATGCTAGCCAACCTAACAAATAACATATACAGAATACATTTTTAAAAGAAAGAAAATCACAATAACCCCTCTTTTCTTAAGATCTCATGCTAGGGTCACATGAAAGAATGCCTACTTCTGAGTAGACATGTACAAGATTGTGCTGTACATGTATTTAGAATAGGGATGTACGAAAGTCACTTACCTTTTCGAAGGGTAACATTCATGGGGGGGGGAGGCGCTCCATCCCTCCCCCCGAAATTCTCTCCGGCCAGCTCCGCCCTCAGCCGGACATCCAGCCGCTGGGCAGCTTGCAGGGATGCAAATGGTGGCTGCCGTAGCCACCGCCATTTGCGTCCCTGTATTTTGCCATGATAGGCTACGTAAATATTTACGTAGCCTATCATGGCAACCCCCCAAAAAAAACAGTGAACGCAAATGGCGGCAGCTACAGCAATATTTACGTAGCCTATTACGGCAAAAAAAAGAAAAAAGGAATGCAAATGGTGGCCACTACGCCATTTGCGTTCTTCTTCTTCTTCTTCTTCTTTTTTGCCGTAATAGCCTATGTAAATATTTACATAGGCTATCACAGAAAAAAAAAAGGGAACGCAAATGGCGGCCGCCGTAGCCACCACCATTTACGTTCCCTTTTTTTGCCGTGATAGGCTATGTAAATACTTACGCAGCCTATCACGGCTTCTGCAGGGACTCAAATGGCGTCCCTGCATTAGCCGTGATAGGCTATGTAAGTATTTACATAGCCTATCACGGCTATATGGAAGAAGCGAATGGTGGCCGCAGACGCAGCTGCCATTCACAATGCAGCGCGGACGGCAGCAGGTAGGTGCTCCGTTCCGGGCCCATTTTGCGGGGTGGGGGGGTGGGGGCCTTTGTTCCCCCATGGATTTCAGGGGGCCAAATGCACTGGCATTCAGCTTCACCGAGATCCGTGGAGGAATTCTCTGACATCCCTAATTTAGAACCACTGAAATCACTGGATTTAAGTGTGTCCAGTTCTTAACATAAGATGGTTGCTTCTCTTTTTACCAGTCTAAGTAGCCATTTCTTTTGTAGTTCTGTATCACATGCTTTAGTAATAGTCCAACTGCATTCCCCTTGTCTGCAAAACCAACCAACCCCCAAACTGCCTACTGCTTCTTCCACTCCCTATGCATACATAATCTCCATGCTTTCTCCTTCCACCTCACACTTTACCATCCTACACTGTGAAAACCTACATCTTGGACCACTACAGATCATACAAAATGTATGTGTTCAGATTGTTATTCTCTGTTTTGAGCATCGTGTTCAGGTTTGTTTGAAAGCAACAAGTTTGTGTTGGGGGTAGGGTGCTCAGAGTACACACAAGTCTTACCTGTCATTACCACATCTGGGTATGCTCATCTGAGCATTGTATCCCCACATATCACATTTCTCTGTTTCTCCCTATGATTATGAAAGAACAGAGAAGTCCTCCAAATATATATAAATACTTCTAATCTCTTCTATCCAGAAGACACCATGCCAAATCCTGGTACAATATATTCTGGGATGGCATCCAGCAATCCATGCATGGGCAGAAGCATCCACTTGGTGGCAAACATCCACCACAGTGCTGCCAGAACAGAATAAAGAAAAATCTGAACAGTTACCAGAGCTAAATGGAGGAACACATTAGAGCATTATGATGAGTCTCTCACTGCATTGCCATGGGCCACTTATGATGGCTGAAATAATCGTAAAACTCCCCCTCCCCAATATCACCCCAGGGGCTCCACCCAATCTTTCATTCCCTACATCTCCCTATTATGAACATTGTTCTAGTAATTAAATATTTTCTTACTGCAAGAGATATGACAAGAGCAGGAGTGCCTACAACTGAACACTCTAGCCTCACATAAACCTTAATTGAGGCATAATTACTAGTGCTGACTGAACTTTGGAAAGGCCCAAAGCTTGGCTGAATTTGGTGTATGTGTGTGTGTTGTGTGTGTGTGTGATTGAAAGTAGAGGCAAACCCTGTTTCCCTGCATTTCTGGAGTTATGGTACAAAGTTCAGGGGACACCATGTGGCCCTAGGAATGGTGCATTCTGGGAAGTCTAAAATGGTAGTTGTCAGCCTTGTAGTGAAGAGTATGTTCAGTTTCAGTTTGGTTTTGGTCAGACTTTACCAAAATTTGCAAACTTTGTCATATTTGGGACAGAAAGAACTTGAGATAAAAAAAAAATCATGCAGGAGAAAATGAAACTGATGGATTCATCCATCCCTAGCTCGGGTCATTCCCCCCCCCCCGTGTCATCCTTGAAGGAAAGAAGATCCATATCCTTACATTCTGATATGGTGACTCCTAGTCCTAACTCCACATAAGGATGTCATAATTGTCAAAGATACATTTGGACTTCAGGCTTGTTTTCTTCCTATACTTCAAGAAACATGAACTCCAGTTCTTGACAGGAAAATCAACAAGGCATTCAGAGAGTATAGGATGATGCAACCTGACAAATGACAGATGGAGAGAGAGGAGTAAAATATCCTAGTCATTTAACATTCACTCTGAAAAATAAGGATCCACTCGTTATGTGAAGTTATTGGTTCTTTTTATACTCCATTTTGTTATAATGATTCAGAGTTAAATGCCATGACATTTAAATAGGAAAAAGATCAGAAGTAAACACTGGAGGATATGGCAGTCCAAAAGAAATTTGAAAAATGCCTGCCAAAAATATTATAATCCCAGCCCCTTGGGTATTGTGTCAAGCCACTTGAATAATTGTTTATTAGCTACATAGCAGGCTGACACAGTGAATTTCTGCATGAAGGGCCACTCCATATCTGATATGTCTCCAGTAGTTGGGATGTCCAGATTCTGTTAAATCTGTTCCATCTGTGTTTTGCAGATTGTCATGTGTCTGTCAATCTGTTGTCCACTGATCGATGGAACTGGATTTTGTTTGACCAGAATTTTGTTCTGTGTATGCTAATTTGCATTAGTGCTAATTTGCTCATGTGCATTAGTTAGGGATGTCAGAGAATTCCAGCATGGACTGAAATGGGATCGAATTCCCTTCAGTCCGTGCCACGGAATCTTCTGCGGAACAGCACCACAAGGTCCTGCGGAACCAGCGGTCATGCGGCTTTTTTTTGTCATCCGCACAGAGTTGCGAAATTTTCGTAAATAAAAACACAAGAAAGTATATTTCGATAATAAATACGTACTTTTTTTTTTTTAATGAATTGTGCTCACCGCCTTGTTTGTGGGTGTTGTTTCTCAATTGAAATCCTACGTCTTCGTTTACTTTCAGCCAAAACACTTCCTCCTCCTTGGGGCTTCCCAAAACAAGGCTGCCCTAGGTGTGCCTCAGCGATGCACTCTTGGTTTAAAGCAACGCTGTTTGAAAGAAAGAAAGAAAGAAAGAAAGAAAGAAAGAAAGACCTTTTAAAATGACCATGCCGGTCTGGAGCCCTGCATGAGTATTATTCCCTCTGCTAGGCTTTCTATTTCCAAATCCAGCCTTGTTGGTGACGTTGTGAGGCTAAAATGGAGAGGAGAACCATCTCTGTGCATGTCTACTCAGAAGTAAGTCTTACTGAGTTCAATGCAACTTACTCCTACACATGTCAGCACCCCACTTGCCCCCAGCTCAGCTTTGTATTTCCACATCCAGCTCATTAGCAAACCTCCTGTTAGCTATCTCACTGGGTGACTTCGGGCTGACTTTTAGCCTCCAATGTCACCAACAAGGCTGGATGTGGCAATAGAAAGCCTAGCAGGGGGAATAATACTCGTGCAGGGCTCCAGACCGGCATGGTCATTTTAAAAGGTTCTTTCTTTCTTTCTTTCTTTCTTTCTTTCTTTCTTTCTTTCTTTCTTTCTTTCAAACAGCGTTGCTTTAAACCAAGAGTGCATCGCTGAGGCACACCTAGGGCAGCCTTGTTTTGGGAAGCCCCGAGGAGGAGGAAGTGTTTTGGCTGAAAGTAATTACTGCACTTCTCAGGGCAGGGGGAAAAATACGTAAATATCTATGAAAAATAGCCTTTCTTACGGAAGTTATGCAGAATTACGGCTGTCAGTACGGATTTATCTTCGTAATTCTTGGAGCGGAAAAAGAAGAGGAGAATTCCGGGAGCTTGCGAACGACGGCACGGAGCACTGGCCGCAAACTGTGGAAGTCAAGCGGCACGGAAGGTACACAATTCATACATCCCTAGCATTAGTGAATGTGAATTAGCACTAATGTGTATTAGTGCAAATCCCCCCCCAACTGAAAAAATGGTCCACAAGTCCTGAAGTCAATGAAATTCATGTGAATCAGAAAAAGCCAGCCCATTGTGGAATCTGCAGGTTGAATTCATAGAAATTCAAGCTCATTTGAATCCACTGCAGATTTCTCTGATATCCATATGCAGAAGTGATGTGTATTGTATTTGTAGCAGTTAGTGTAAACTCACTGAAACCTTAACGATTACTTTTAATTAGCTAAATAATCCCATAGCACAGTGCCATGGCCTTTAAGTTGTCACATGGGTGGGGGCAGGGTGAAGCATGTTCTTTTTAACTCTCTCTCTCTCTCTCTCTCTCTCATGCACGCATGCACCCTATCTAAAGTCAATGGGAGTTAAGGGTGTTTCACTTTGGCTGAATCATGACTCAGTCATAACTCTCACATGGAAAAATTGTATATGATAAATTCTTTTGTCTGTGCAGCCCTACGTGCTGCAAATGCAACCTTGTGGAGGCTGTTACTTCCTCCATTTAGGGCACAATCCTATGCATGTTTAGACAGAGAAAAGGCCTATAACTCCCAGCATGGAGTTGGGGCATGCTGAGAGTTGTAGGCCTTTTCTCTGTCTAAACATGCATAGGATTGCACCCGTATTGCCATGGTGCCTACTATGTTGTATCTGGTGAGCAGATGTTCAGCACAAAGCTGTCTTGACATAAAATCTATCCAAGCACTTGTGCTTTTCTCTGCATCTCTCAGGAAACTAAACCTTCTTGACACCCGTATGAGCCGCACCCCTTAACAGCATATTGTGATGTCATAGGGTAAAAAGTAAGGATATATAAGCATTCTTGTTCTCTCCCCCCAAAAGGGGTTGCATCATGCGCTCCATCCATTGCATGCAGAGTGTTCACAGGCTCTTGAATTTGGGATGGGTGAGAATTTCATTTCATTTCATTTCGGTTTTGATAAGAATTTGCCAACATTTGCAAAACTATCCATATTTGGGACAAAAAGAACTTGAGATTTTTAAAAAATCAAATGTGAGAGAAGGCAAAGCTGACAGATTCATTCACCCAGGACCAGCACTTGGTAGAGCTCAGCTCTTGAATGCCTGCGTGCTCGACCATGTTTGTGGTATTGAATTAGGGTTGCCACCTCTTCTTTTCTGACAGGCACCTCATCTTTAACAGCTACATGACAGGCAGGTACGTCATTTCTTTCTTTCTTGTATTTCTTTATGCAATGTATAACCCGCCTATGTACCCATACTCTAGGCGGCATCCAAAGCTAAAAACAATTTAAGAAAAAGTCCAACAATAAAAACTCCGCAGCATAAGAAGAGTATTTAACAGTCATCAAAAAGGAATGAGAGTTCTAAAAAGGGAAGGCTTGTTGGAATAATAGAGCCTTACTTCCAATTTTAGAACCTTCAAAGAGGTCTGCGGGTGCATTTCTACCAGCAGGTCATTCCACAAGTGAGGGGCAGCAAAGGGAAAGGTCCTCTCCATGCTGGGAATTGCTGCACCTACTGAATTTAGCTGGTGAAAATGGGTGAGAATTTTGTTTCCGTTCATTTTTCATAAGAATTTACCAAAATTCAAGGTTGTCCACATTCAGGAGATAAAGGACTTGATTTAAAAAATGTGGGAGAAAGTAAAAATGACCGAGTTACTCATCCCTAACTTGAAGTACCTGCCCAGATGTCACCTCCTTCTCCCCCTCCCCACCCAAAATTCTTGCCTGAGGATGGAGAAGGGGAATCAGTGGATAAGAGTGGGTTCTCAAGCTTCCTGGTGAAGTGTCCATTCCCACCAGGGAGAAGACTGACACTACATGTCCCAACATCTCTAGTGGGAAAATGATGCTGTTTTGTGTCAATTTCACCGCTGAGTGTCATGGCAAGCGCACCGTTCATGCTACTCTAAAAACAACATTATTTTCTGTCCCCCTACTGCATTGGGAGAAAAAGCCAACTAATGTGACAAAGGAAAGAGGAATGCATTCAGAAATGCACTGATGCATGCAGAATCCAATGTGGTACCCAACATACATCCCCACATGAATGCTTGTGCATTACCTTGTGAATCAGGTACTGTGTGGTTTGCATTGTTGTAAGTTCCTTAGCAAATAGTTTTCTACAGATATGAACAAATAATAATACGATATATCTGCACACACAGCAAAATTCATATTGAAAGGGCTCCTGCCACCTAGAGCAGGGACAGTGAAGGCAATCACATGTGCAAATAAAATAGTTTCCTAAAGTTTAGAATTGAAAGGGAGGTCTTGATGATTTAAAACTACTTGGGATAACAGATTGTTTTGCTGGTTGATCATTTCATAACTTTTGCATCTAATTTGAACATGCACACAGCAAATCAGGAACAAGAACCACACATGCAAACAGATGGCAACACGGTGACACATTAAATCTAATACCAATACCTGAGTAATACCATGAATATGTCACAGAGATTCAAAATGGAGTTCTGTGACCTTTCCTGGGAATCTAACCTTGCAATAGTTACTGACATCCCAAAGACATTTTGTGCTGAAAGTGAGGCTATTGCAAAAAGAGCCTCTCTAGCTATCGGTTTTTAAAAAAGAAAGAATTAGTCCCTCAATGTTCCCATTATAATCTGCCAATATGAATGGCATTTTCTCCACCTCTGAGAAATGAAAGAAATTCTAAAGGACAGGCAGCATTCAGACTCTATTGATATTCTGCTGCCCTTGTGTCATTATCGGCAGCCATGCTCTGTCAAGAACACATTTTTCCCGCTAGTCACCAAGTTCATTTTTTTAAAGCCACAGCTCAAAAAGACACCAGGCAAAAAGAATGTATGCAATATATACACATACATACATCTATACCTGAAATGTGGCACTGATAGCTGCTCTTATTCATAGAGAGTCAGAGAGTGATAATAACTGCATCACAAGGGGAAAAGAAAGAGAAAACAGAATTGCATAACGGTGCCGATGGACTCTCTCGAGCTTGAGTCAGGTTTGAAAGTGTTTGAAAAATGCACATACTTGAAAAAGGCTCACAAACATGCCTTAATCATTGGGGAAAATATGTATATTCCAAAAATTCACACAACTGATGCATATTTTTTGGAAAATATGCACAGAAATATGCACCAATTTTCATGCAAAACACACACACACCAAAGCTCATAATCTGACATGGACAGGAGTCAGAATGAACTTCAGTGTGTAATTCAGAGAATTCTGATGTGCTCAAGTTTTGCTGATTCACACATCTATAGTTAAGATGACTGAATCCACGTTTTCAGTTCAGTTCCATTTCCTCCCCCGCTCCCCCCTTTACAGGTCACGAAGCACATAAGATGCATTGATTAAACACTCACCTAAAAGGGCATTTTGCTTCAGGCTGCAATCCTAAACCTACTTACTGGGGAGTAAATTTCATTGAACTGAATGGACTTGCTTCTGAGTGAATAGGCTTAGGATTGGCAATTGCGGAATTGCACAGATGTGCTTGTGCACCTTGGCAACCTCTGAGGGAGAGGGAGTAGACGTGTGGCATACTGTGCAGGTATTAATTACTTTAATTATAGAAATTCTCCAAGTTCAACCTAGATGTAGGTGAAGCAGAATACGGGGCAGAGCCAAACCTTATGGAACAACAATGAAATGGATCAGAGGACACACACCCCTTCTTAATCCCACAGTCCTCTCTGGTAAATACAGATTTTATAGTTTTTTTAAAAGGTTTCAAAGAGTTACAAAACCTTTTCGATCAGAAGTGATGGTAGGGCAAAAGTAATTAGCAATGATGTTTCTGTCATCAGCTCTCTAAAGACCCGCCTGTCTTCAGCCTCTCGTTCTCTTTCTGTGAATCTTTCTCCCTCTGTCATTCTCACTTGATGCTAGACCTGGAGGATGTGGTGCCAAGAAAACCTTCCTGCCTTATAGCCAAAACTAGAAAAACACCTGAATTTTGCCTGCTACTCCAGCCTTCCGGTGGGATCTGCGAGACTGGCCCTGCGAGACAAACTCAGGGGCTGAGATCAGCAGGATAGGATTTGATTGTGCAGCTGAAGAGGCTTTGTTTGACACACCATCCTTGAAATTCTATTATAAAACTTGAAATAACATCTTACATTCCTGTAATTTGGGAGAGCACAGGGAGGAGTGTTGTGGCATCCCATCCCTCAAGTCAAAGGTGCAAACCAAAAAGAGCAACAACTACACCCTGCTCAGGGGTGTTTCTGAATGCTACATATTAAAGAAGGACACTGACAAGGAGGGTAAACATGGTGGTGAGGGGTCTGGAGCCAAGGCCTATGAGGAATGGGTCTGATTAGCCTGGAAAATAAAATATTAGGGGAAGATACGATAGTGTCTTCAAATAGCTGAAGGGCTGTCATGCAAAAGGTGGAACAGACCTTTTCTCTATTGCTCCAGAGGGCAGGACCAGAACCAGTCAGGTGAAATTGCAGAGAACCAGATTAGGACTACACTTTAGGATAGGGATGCATGAAAAATAAAATTGCTCGCAAAACATGCGAGCATGCCCTGTTCGAAGGCCCGAATGTGAGCACGTGTCCATTGAAAATGTTTGCAAATTGCCTGGCATGTGCTTGTGTTCAATTTGCGCAACTTTCCCAGTTCGATTTTGTGCAAATGTCCTATTTGCACAAATGTCCCCTGTGGACTGAATTAGCCCTGCTTTGGTCTATGGAGGAAAGCTGCGCAAATGTCACATTCCATAGCTGCTTGATTTGTGCAGTTTTCCCATCCAAGCGGAGTGCAGAGCAATTGCAAACGTGAACAGGAATTGGGCACGTGACAAGTGGGGAGATAATGTTCGGAGAATCCTAGCAATCTTGACAATCGCTAATTCGCCCAGCCCTAGGATAACTTTCCTAATGAGAAGAGCTGTTCAACCATAGAACAGACTACCTCAGAAGGTGGTGGGCTCTGCTTTGTTGGAGGTATTCAAGCACAGGCTTGACAACCATCAGTCAGGGATGCTGCAATTGCATCATGCATTGTAGATCCTGCTTTGAGCAGGGGGTTGGACTAGAAGACCTCCAAGCTGCCTTCCAACTTCGAACATTCTAAGATTCTCTTATTCTAAGCTCCCATGTGGTTAATTCAGAGCAAAAACAGAACAGTTGAAATGATCAAGAGCCCTCTCAAAGGGCACAAACCAGACAATGAGTGCTTTCATAACTTGGTTGTTCAGTTGTTAAGTCATGTCCAACTCTTCGTGACCCCATGGACCATAGCACGCCAGGCCTTCCTGTCCTCCGCTCTCTTCCAGAGCGTGCTCAAGTCCGTATTCATTGCATCAGTGATGCTATCTAGCCATCTCATCCTCTGCCGTCCCCTTCTCCTTTTGCCTTCAATCTTTCCCAGCATCAGGGTCTTTTCCAGGGAGTTTTCTCTTCGCATTAGGTGGCCAAAATATTTGAGCTTCAGCTTCAGTATCTGTCCTTCCAATGAGCAGTCAGGGTTGATTTCCTTTAGGATTGACTGATTTGTCTCCTTGCAGTCCAGGGGACTCATAAGAGTCTTCTCCAGCACCACAGTTTGAAACTAGGTAATTATAAACAGTTACTGCCTGAGGGTCACTTCACACAATCAAAATGCAGCTTGTTTCCACATGCATTCTTGTCTCCACATACATGACTGCATGGATACTGCGTGATCCAGTAGAAGATGATGTTAGCTACCTTGACTTTCCATGGTAAAGAAAGGCAGGTGCAAATTCAGAAAATAAATCAGTGATGGGAGGATATCTTGTAGGGTATTTGTGGGACAAGGGAAGGGGTCTCTGCATGACAACTTCTAAATACTGGTGTGAGAGCAGATGGAAGGAAGGCCACAGGAATGTGGGGGTCCAGAATCTAAGCTTCCCATGCCTCCAGCACTGGAAAAGAGATTTATATACTACATGGTGATTAGATGTCCTGCAAATGGATACTTTCAAATGGTGCTTACTGCCAATATTTGACCTAGAACATTTGTAGTTTGTAATTGTGGCAGCAAACCATGACGAATGGCCATAATAGCCTTTATAAATTTGAGCACAGACGTTGTGGTTTTGCTTTCCACAAAACAGAAGAGCAGGGATTTTACGGAAGGACCATAAAATTCATTCTACTGGGGTGCTGGCATAATGCCCATCATGCCTTCCACAAAGTTCAATATCTTTGTTTGGGCTCATATACTTGACTTCTTAATTGCCTGTGTATTACACACATGTACACACAGGCTGTGTCCACCAGAGCTTGCCTTTGCCATTCCTCACTGTGTATTCTATCTTCTAATTGGCATATATAATTCACTTCCCACAATTTGCTATGCCAGATTTTCTATGCATTAGTCTAATTAAATTTAGCTTGATAATTATGTTTCTGAGATCATAGCAGTATGCATGGAACTCTTCAGATTCTGTGTTGCAAACTCAGCCGATCCTCCCAACATGATCTCTCTATCAAAATGGCTGTTTTAGGGCCTTGCATGAGAGGGTATGTTGGCAAGTTTATGATTGTCTGAGGAAGTTATCCTTAGGGATGTTGGAGGAATCCATCTGTGGGTGGATTTTGCTACACTTTCATCAGCTCGGGCTCCCAGACTTTGGCTCACATTCCTGTGAGCTGCCTTGACTCAATCTGCATCAAGTTGGGCCGGTTCATGGATGTTCAGGGTTTTAAAAAGTTGCAGAAATAGCAAGTTGCACATAGTTCAACTGTAATTGTGTAATTTCCATAAACTGCAGCCATAATTTGCATAATTTGCACAGATTTCAGCCATAATTTGCATAATTTGCACAGATTTCAGCCATAATTTGCATAATTTGCAAATTTACCCCAAAACCCCTAAAAGTTTCTGTAATTTGGGAAGAAACACTCAGCTTGCAAATGCAAGCAGACTCGGGGGCACTGCGAAAATCTGGTGAGCCCAAAAAGGACTGGATTTCCCACCGACAGACATCCCTAGTTGTCCCATGATTCTACAATGACAGTGAAAAGAAAATCAGTTCCAAAATTTCACATTACCGTTCCTGTTATGCAAATACAAATATGCCAGTTGGGGCAACAACACATGGCATTTTTATGGCTTACACGTTTACTTATTTTACTTATTTTTTTCCTGGCCTTCAGTGTTTCCACTTCCCGGGTGGCTATTAAAATAGACAAATAAATAACAAATGTAACAGGATAAAAAGAATAAGATTTGGGATTCATCCAAATCCAAAGCACAGTCCTAGTGTAGATTATAAAATGCAGTCAAAGCTAGGAGGGATGTCTATAAGGACATATCTCAGGATTAGGTTACAAGGCTCTCTCCATTCTTGGTTACAGCTTCATAGACTTGACAGATATCCAGAGGAGTCACTGCAGGGAAGTGGAGAGCCCCATTGGAAGAATAGGTAATAAAACCGCTGTTTCAATAAGATTCAAGCCTTATAAGAGCACCACCACTGCTTCATCTTCTAGAAATTGAACTTCTATTTCTAATTTGTCAGCAGAGAGATCTTGAAATTTGGCACCCAATGCTCAACTAGGGATGTCAAAGAATTCCGTGACGGATCTCGGTGAGACCAAATGCCAGTGCATTCAGCCCCCCAAAATCCATCGCGGAATGGCCTGCCACCCCCCGCCCCCCGTGGATCCCCCCCGGGATGAGACTTACCTGGGGTGGGTGTTCCAGACGGCGGCAGCTCAAGCGGCGGCTTCGGCGGTGGCTGCTGCCACCGCCATTTGCACTCTGGTCTTTTTCTTCCCTCCCCCCCCCCATAGACGTGATAGGCTACATAAAGACTTACATATCCTATCACGTTTGGGTTTAAAAAACAACAACGCATACGCAAATGGCGGCAGCTACAGCCGCCGCCATTTGCGTTCCTTATTTTTCGCCGACTTAGTCTATGTCAATATTTACGTAGACTAAGACGAAGAAAAGAAAGGGGAACGCAAATAGCGCCCACTATGCTATTTGCGTTCCCCTTTCTTTTCTTCGTCTTAGTCTACGTAAATATTGATGTAGATTAAGACGGCGAAAAATAAGGAATGCAAATGGTGGCGGCTGTAGCCACCGCCATTTGCGTACGCGTTTTTTTTTTAAAAATCCAGAGCCCTCCGCGGCTGGAAATCCGGCTGCGGACGGCCCTGGCCTGGGCCTGGCCAGCTGCTCTGCGGAGCCGCCGCAGAGCATAGCTGGCCATCGAGGATTCCGGTGGGGAGGACCGGATCGCCTCCCCCTCCGTTGAGGATTCTGGGGGGAGGGACGGAATGCCTCCCCCACCACCATGAACAGAATCCGCGAAAATGTAAGTGACTTTCGTACATCCTTATGCTCAACACAGAACTCCACATACATCATTACCACCTCATTCCTTAATGTAATTTGTGCTTGCCATGAAATTGTGAGCAGTAAGTCTACTGCACTACAATAGAAAAGAACTTTGGATAGTCGAGTACCAATTTTAAATGCCTGAAAAGAGCCGTCCAACCTTGATATCAAGGTGACATTGTCTCTATGCCTGTTCTTCTTAAGTAGAGGTTCCCACCATTATAAGCAGTAATCAGAGTGGCCAGGTATATCAAAGAGGCATAGCATGCCTATAAATATTAGTAATTAGCATGTGATTCAATTGAAATAATAATAAAAAAAATATTACAACACTGTGGCAGCTTTTCTTTATGGGGCACTGTTTAACATTCCAATTATCTTTAACGAATTAACCTCCAAGTCTGGCTGAGGTACAACAGTCTCCAAATCCTTTTGCTCAGCCACAGTCCACTTGTAACTAATTTCATTTCACAAGTCTGCCTCAATTAACATTTTTCTGTATTTCACACATGAGTAGCTGCATCACTGAAACATACAATCCTTTCCCAAAATTAATAGCCAAGGTACCTTCTCTCCCTCTCTCTTTTTATTTTACAAATGAAGGAGGGGAGAAATCCTCACTAATATCTCCAAGCAATTAAGATGCTTTCCTTAACACTGGCTCTGTAGCCTCTGAGATGTATATATGAGCAAGAATAAAAAGGGCTGACAATTTCCCACATATTAATTGCTTGGAAATGATCCAGTGGGCAACAAGGCTGCAGGGGCTAGAAACGAGCGACTTTGTACAACTCCACACAGAGAGAAGATTCAAACTGTGGACATCAAGCGACTGCTTTACATTACAACATTGATTAGTAGCAGACGTTAAATAATAATTAAATAATCTTGAGATGCTAGGTCTCCAGAAATCTGTAAGGCAATGGATGTTTCCCAAAGGGGAAGAGGAATTAATTTTACTTGTCAGCTTTGCAGGAATCTATTTGCCTCTAACATATATGGAGTGAGAGGAACAAAATGCAATGGGGGGTTAGAGACTGCATTTTTCCCTCAGAACAAGGGATGTACAAAAGTCACTTACCTTTCCGCGGATTATGTTGATGGTGGGGGGGGAGGCGTTCCGTCCCTCCCCCCCGGAATCCTCCACGGCCGGCTGTGCTCCGCGGCAGCTCTGTGGAGCAGCCAGCCAGGCCCAGCCAGGCCAGAGCCATCCGTAGCTGGATTTCCGGCTGCGGAGGGCACTGGGGGAAAAAAAAAACCGCGTACGCAAATGGCGGCAGCTACTGCCGCCGCCATTTGCGTTCCTTATTTCTGGCCGTCTTAATCTATGTAAATATTTACGTAGACTATGATGGCGAAAATAAAGGGGAACGCAAATAGCGTATTTAATAAATATTTACGTAGGCTAAAACGGCGAATCAAAAAGGGATGTAAATAGCGCCCACTACGCTATTTGCATTCCCCTTTATTTTCGCCGTCATAGTCTACGTAAATATTTACATAGATTAAGACGGCCAAAAATAAGGAACGCAAATGGCAGTGGCCGTAGCCGCCGCCATTTTTGTACGCAGTTTGTTTTTTTAAACCCAGCCTGATAGGCTACGTAAATTTTCCGTAGCCTATCACGTCATCGTTGGTGTGTTTTTTTTTACAAGACTGCAAATGGTGGCGGCGGCAGCCAGTCGGAAGACCAGCCGCCGCAGCTGCCGCTGCCCGGAAGATCCACCCCAGGTAAGTCTCGTCCTGGGGGGATCCACTGGGGGGGGGCGGGGGGGCAGGCCGTTCCGCCACGGAGTTCGCGGGAACTCACCGAGATCCATGGTGGAATTCTCTGCCATCCCTACTCAGAACCGACTGGGGGCAGCACCCCAACCCCACTGAATCGCTGCCACCACTGGTATTGCTGCCAAAGTTGCTGTGGCAAAGAACATAGCAATTTTGCCGGAAACAAGGTGTGTGGGGTAGGGATATATGGATTCTCTTCCATCTTTTCCATCTCTGTTTCGTGGAATGTCAGGTGCCTTTCGTTCGGTTGTCTGAACATCAGTGGAACTGGGTTTGTTTGTTTGTCTGCTCATTCCTGTTTGCAAATGAATGCTTGCACTAATGAGCATTAAAGCACACTTTCCCTAATGCACATTAGCACTAGGGATGGACGAAAGTCCCTTACCTGGTCCCGCAGCTGTTTTTGGTGGTGGGGGGAGGCGCTCCGTTTCTCCCCCTGAAATTCTTGGCGGGTGGGGAGGTGCCCCACCCCTAGGGATGTACGAAAGGGACTTACCTGGTCCCGCAGCTTGCTTCGCGGTGGGGGGGAGGCGCTTTGGTTCTCCCCCCGAAGTTCAGGCCGGGGGGGGAGGCGCCCCGCCCTGCCTCGCCCGGCCGAAATTCAGGCCGGGGGGGAGGCGCTATTTGCGTTGCCCTTATTTTCGCCGTAGTCTACGTAAATCTTTACGTAAACTACTGGGACCAAATAAGGAACGCAAATGGCGGTGCCCATGGGCGCCGCCATTTGCGTACTCGCTTTTTTTTCCCCAAAGTCACCTGTGATAGGCTACGTAACGATTTACGTAGCCTATCACGGCTGACTTTGGCAATCTAGCCGTGATAGGCTACGTTAATCATTACGTAGCCTATCACGGGTGTTTTTTTCTGTTTTTTTTACTTTATTTTGTAATGGCGGCGGTGGCAGCCGGTCAGAAGACCGGCCGCCACCCCCGCCCCTGACGAAACGCCGCCGAACTCCCGCCGGGACCCGCTGCCGAGAAGGACATTCAAGGGAGGTAAGTCCCATCCGGGGGGGGGGCGGAGAATTTCACCAACAATTTCGGGGGGCCGAATGCCTTGGCATTCAGCCTCCCCGAGATTCGTGGAGAAATTCTCCGCCATCCCTCCCCGCCCCTCCCTGCCAAAATTCTGGCTTGGGGGGAGGCGCCCCATCCCTCCCCGCAGAAATTCTGGCTGGGGGGGAGCGCTCCACCTCTCTGGCTGCGAAAGAAAAAAGTTATGTAAAAAAACAAAAAAGTGATAGGCTACGTAACGATTTACGTAGCCAATCACGGCTAGATTTTCAAAGTCAGCTGTGATAGGCTACGTAAATCTTTATGTAGCCTATCATGGCTGACTTTGAAAAAAAAAAGAAAAGCAGGTACGCAATTGCGGCGCCCATGGGCGCCGCCATTTGCATTCCGTATTTGGGTACGTGTAGTCTACGTAAAGATTTATGTAGACTATGGCGAAAATAAGGGCAACGCAAATAGCGTTGCCCTTATTTTCGCCATAGTCTACGTAAATGTTTACGTAGACTACACATGCCCAAATAAGGAACGTAAATGGTGGTGCCCATGGGCGCTGCCATTTGCTTACGTGCTTTTTTTTTCCCCCAAAGTCAGCCGCGATAGGCTACGTAAGGATTTACGTAGCCTATCACAGTGTTTTTTTAAAATCTAGCCGTGATAGGCTACATAAATCTTTACGTAGCCTATCACATTTGTTGTTGTTGTTGTTGTTGTTTTACACTTGGAAATGGCGGTGGCAGCAGCCGGTCGGAAGACCGGCTGCTGCTGCCGCCGCACCGCCGCCGGGAGCCGCCGCCGCAAGGGATATTCGCCAAAGGTAAGTCCCATCCAGGTGGTGGCAGGGGACCGCCGTTTCTCCACCAATTGGACCGTTTCTCCACCAATTTCGGGGGGCCAAATGCATTGGCATTCGGCCTCCCGGAGATTCGTGGAGAAATTCTCTGACATCCCTAATTTAGGGATGTCGGAGAATTTCTCCACGAATCTCTGGGAGGCCGAATGCCAACGAATTCGGCCCCCCTAAATTGGTGGGGAAATTCTCCAACACCCCTCTGCCCCCCCCGGGATGGGACTTACCTCGTGCGAATGTCCCTCTCGGCGGCGGGTCCCGGCGGCGGTTTGGCGGCGGTACGGCAGCAGCGGCAGCGGCGGCCGGTCTTCCAACCGGCCGCCACCACCGCCATTTCCCAGTAAAGTAAAAAAAAAAAGTGATAGGCTACGTAACGATTTACGTAGCCTATCACGACTAGATTGCTAATGAGCTGGATGTGGAAATACAAAGCTGAGCTGGGGGCAAGTGGGGTGCTGACATGTGTAGGAGTAAGTTGCGTTGAACTCAGTAAGACTTACTTCTGAGTAGACATGCACAGAGTTGGTTCTCCTCTCCATTTTAGCCTCACGACGTCACCAACAAGGCTGGATGTGGAAATAGAAAGCCTAGCAGGGGGAATAATACTTGTGCAGGGCTCCAGACCGGTATGGTCATTTTAAAAGGTTCTTTCTTTCTTTCAAACAGCATTGCTTTAAACCAAGAGTGCATCGCTCAGGCACACCTAGGGCAGCCTTGTTTTGGGAAGCCCCGAGGAAGAGGAATTGTTTTGGCTGAAAGTAAATGGAGACAGAGGATTTCAATTGAAAAACAACTCCCACAAACAAGGCGGTGAGAACAATTCATTAAAAAAAAAAACCCTTACATATTTATTATCGAAATATACTACCTTGCGTTTTTATTTACGAAAATTTTGCAACTCTGTGCGGACGACAAAAAAAAGCCGCATGACCGCTGGCTCCACAGGACCTCGTGGTGCCGTTCTGCAGAGGATTCCGTGGCATGGACTGAAGGGATTTCCGTCCGTGGTGGAATTCTCTGACATCCCTAAAGAAATGAGCATGCTCAGTGGACACAGAATACTGACTGACTCTTGGGGATGGGGACTGGAATGGAAAAGGACATGGCTGGCTGGAATCGTGAACTCTCCACACTGCATCATTTTGTTGCAGGTTCAGCTTCTTACAACCAAAGACAAAGATACTTGATGTGCTTCCAGCATGCACTCTTTTCAAAGGCAGCACCCCTAGCTGGTTCTCAGTCTACAGATTCCTTCCATCCCCTTGTAGCCCCAAGTAGTCATGAGCAAAGCAACTGGATTGGTTCATGGAATGATTGTGTAAACAAATACATATTTTCAGCATCAATAGGGCTTTGCCTCTTTCATTTTTTTTGTCACCAGTTTTGTACTCCCACCTCCTTTGTCCTTCAACCAGCAGTCTAGGACCCCAAAATGGAGATAACAGAGGAAAAGTTACTTTTTTTGCAGCAAGAGGTCTCAATTCAATCATGTTTGTTAGTGTCCACAGACCCCACCCCGGTATGATCCCACAAATCACTTTATTTGGCAGCCCAATTATTTTCCTAGGAATATAAGGAATGAATCAGAACATAGGGAGATGCCTTATATAGGGTCTGCCCATTGGTGCCTCTAGCTCAGGGGTGGGCAGACTTTGGGATCCTGAGATTGACTTTGCTTTTTTTACTCAAAGCCCCAAGTCTACTAATGAGAGCCAGGCACAAATGAATATGGGGGGGGGGAGTTGAGTCAATTAAATACTATACCCCATGCTCTGACTGTACACACCATGGGTGCACACAATGTTTTTGCCCCATGGGCCACATCTGGTGTTGCCAAGAGAAATGGGGGGCTCCACTAGGGATGGATGGATGTCCCCCGTCCAGGTCCTCTGGGCACTCACCAAGCTGCTGCATCTGCTTGCCCCCCCCCCCGTGCTTGCCAAGCTGTTCTCAACTACTCTGAGCCATTTGCAAGCACCTGTCATTCCCACAGCCCCCATCTACGCAATATTACAGGCGTAAATGGCCCATTTACCCCTGCATTACTGGGTAGATGGCTCCTCTATGGCCGCTATGTGTGCAATATTAGATTTACAGAACTTCCCGGGTCACCATTTTTTGTGTGTGTGAAATTGTGACCACAGAAATGACGGGTGCTCACGGATGGCTCAGGGTAGGTGAGGGTGGCTCAGTAAGTGTGCGGGGGGGGGCAGCAGCTTGGCAGGTGCAAGCCAGAGGTGCAAGTGGGGGGGGTCAAATAGATTCCCGGACTGAGCCAGGCACCCGTGCCATCCTAGGCTCTATATGTGGTGATGCATGTGCGCGCACACACACACACACACACACACACACACGATCACTCGAGTGAGGGAATATTTAACCTCACCCCCACCCCAGTGATCCTATGTGAGATCACTGGGGTGGGAGGAGGCTTTAATTTTTCCCATCCCCGTGATCTCAGGCACGGTTGCTAGGGTTCATAGAATCATAGAATAGTAGAGTTGGAAGGGGCCTACAAGACCATCAAGTCCAACCCCCTGCTCAATGCAGGAATCCAAGTCAGAGCATCCCTGACAAATGGCTGTCCAGCCTCGTCTTGAATGCCTCCGGTGTGGGAGAGCCCACCACCTCCCTAGGTAATTAGTTCCATTGTCGTATTGCTCTAACAGTCAGGATGTTTTTCCTTATGTTCAGCCGGAATCTGGCTCCCTGTCACTTGAGCCCATTATTCCGTGTCCTGCACTCTGGGATGATCAAGAAGAGATCCTGGCCTTCCTCTCAGTGAGGGTTGTGTGAGGAGGCTGCTTCGGAGTTGCTCAGTGAGTGGGAAGAGCAACACCTCCCCCCTATGACCCAGCTGGCATTGCTAATTCACCACTGGCATTAGTGGTATGGAAGCAGTGATGCAAGCTGCTTTGGGGTCACTGCAGGAAGGAGAAGACTTTAGCCCATGCCCCCTCTCAGGGACCCTGATCAGTATCACTGCATCTCTCCACTAGGGATGTTCAGATTTTGTTAAATTATTTCCATCTATGCTTCACGGATTGTCAAACATCTTTTATTCCGTTGTCTGCTCATTGATGGAATCAGGGGTGGGTTTTTTTGATGACGTATGAGAATTTTAATCTACTTGCACTAATGTGCATTAGCGCTAATTTGCGCTTGCACTAATGCGCATCGGCACAAATGTGCACTTGTGCAAGTGTGCATTAGCACCAATGTCCATTTGCACCAGTGTGAATTCATGCAAATCTCCCTCAAACGTTAAAAAAAATGGTCTGCAAATCTGTGGAATCCACATGACTCAGAAAAAGTCAGTCCACGGTGGGATCCATAGGTCAGATTAATTGAAATCCAAACCCATTTGGATCTGTTGCAGATGTCTCTAGCTTCTGCACTGCCATTAGTATCATGATGGAAGCAGTGATGCTGATGGGGGCGGGATTTGGTACAGTAGCGGGAGGAGCATGCAGGCTGCACAACCCATGTCTGAAGGCTGCATGCAGCCCATGGGCTGTGTGTTATCCACCCCTGCTATATAAAAATACAAACCTACATTTGATTTACTATAAACCAGAGATTTATAGCACAAAACTCTCAACGTGGCTGGCAGAGCTGTGCAAAGACCTGGTCAAAAATAACCAATTAATAGTCCCATTTTTCCGCTGAGGAACACTAAGGCTAAGAGAAAAGCAATTAGCACAAGGCCAGCCATATGGCAGTGTTTTATTTTACTTTCAATTATACTTGCTATTTTTAAATGATAGGGAATTAAAAAAAACCTTGTTGATCACCCAAAAATTGATCAGTAGATCCCGATTTAGCTCAGTCATATCTACGCTGACTGACAGTGACTCTCCAGTATTTCAGGCAGGAGTTCCTTCTGAGCCCTATTGGAGATGTCAGAGATTTTGAACTTAGAAGCTCTTGCATGCAAACAATGTTTTCTTGGAAAAAGTGACGGATAGAACTAAAAAGGAAAAGGCAAGCCCCCACCCCAGAAATAAAAGAGATCTGAGTGCAAATTCACACATCATCAAGCATCACATGGTGGATACAATGTTGTATGTCTGGGAATTCATATGGGAACACACAACATGGCTTTTTGTCACTGCTATGCATGCAGTGTAGTGTTTATTGATGGATTGATATTTATTTATTTCATTTCTATACCACTCAATAGCCAAAGCTCTCTGGGCGGTTCACAAAAAAATTAAAACCACAAAGTACAACATAAAACAATATAAAATACGAAAGCTTAAAAATACAGTATGAAAGTACAACCGGAATAAAACCTAGCAGCAATGCAGAGATTTAAATACAGATTTAAAACAGCAGAGCTAAAAGACTGGAGCGCTAAAATGCTGGGGAAATAACCAGGTCTTCACCTGGCACCGAAAGAAGTACAGTGTAGGTAGTGTTTCATGAAACAAAGGCAGTGGTGTGTGTGTGTGTGCATGTGCATGAGAGGGAGAGTAAATGGGACACACGCAGAATAACTGTGTTGAAAAATAAGACACAGCAGTCTTCTCACTTCTTCCCCTACTCAGTGATTGTTCATTATAATGAGGTTTTGCATGCAGGGGCAGACGGATAAACTTGTCTCCATATGGTTACATAAACAGATTTTATTCAGTGGATTCATGTTCATAACAAATGCGGCCTACTTGGTTACCCAAGTGAAAATGTACCTTGAACAATGATGTTTTCATTAAGAGGAGCTATAATTCCAGTTCTTACACAAAGTGCTGTTAACTTTGTTGGCAGCCAAGTCAGTACGCTGCAGACAGAGATGACATTTTTCACTGTTGCCTCTCAAATTGAGGGCACCCTACAGTGAGTTCTCAAATCTAAATCAAGTTTAAATAAGGCAATCCTAGAAAATGGGAGAAAGTCTATTATAATCAACAGAGGAAAGATCTATTTAGGTTAGCTGGCCCAGGAGCAAGCGTTGTTAGAAACGGTTGGTTTTATTATTATCCATATCATGCAGTGCTTTCTAGTCTTTATTCCAAGAAACTTGACATTTTAGCATTTTATTCCCTTTGTTCCAGCTGACTCCCACAGTGAATCTAACCTTTGCAGCCAAGAAGAAGCTTCATATCCAATACAAAGATGTCACACAGAAAGACTACATGAGTGCAGTTGTAGTGACGGCCGTGCGAAGTGAGGAAGAAAGGTAGGCAGGCACTTGACGTTGAAGCAAGCAGTCTGCCAAACAAAGCTTTTCTATGAAATGCATAGCTCCATTGCAGTTCGCAGTTCACTTTGGCATTTCGATTCCCCATATCCCATTTTGCAAGCATTGCTAGGGAAATTCCCATGGGTATTTGCCAAATGAAATGACCAAAGCAAACGAACACAAAACAAACCAATAACCCGTACAAGAAAATGGTGAAAACACACATGTACTGTGAGAGTGGTGTATTCATGGTTTATTAAGAAATTTATATCCCACCCTTCAAATGTGTTCACATTGCTCAGGGGAGCTAACGGCAAATAAAGCCATCAAATCACAAAATCAACATACAGTATAAGCTAAAAACAGTCAAAATAGCTGAAATGAAAACATTTACAGGAAACAAGTAAGATAAGGGTTTACCCATCAGACTGCTCAGCAGACAGTTCAGCTATCTGCAGGAATGCTAAAAAATCAAACAAAATTAACCATGGGGAGAAAAAGAATGATCAAGGGAGGGTCAATCCAATCTCCTAGGAGGGATGTTCCACAAACAAGCTTGCCACAGAGAGGGCCCTCTTTCATGTCCTGACCAGCCATGGTGGAGAGGTGGAGAAGATGCTGGAGTAGTGGAGAAGAGGCTCCCCAGCAGATCTCAGGGGCCAGGCAGGTTGTTATGGGATTCGCAATCACAATACTTCCAACATTTCACCAATGAAGACTGTATACTCAAAGGTACACAGGGACCAGGGGGTGGGGGGATCCCAGATCCCCAGGGACATTGAGCATAGGATTTGATGGAAAGAAAATGAGTACAAACAGGAAAATGAAGAAGTGAAATCAGAACAGCAGCTGCAATTCTAACTGTATTTACTAGGATGTCCCATTCACTGGGACATCCTTCCATGTTTCAAATTGGTTTATAGGAAAACAAATAAACAACGTCACTTCAGTGCTCAGATTATGGGGGAAAGGTGGGAGCATAATGAGATTTACAAGCCTCATCCCAACTCCCTCACCCACAACTTTAACCAAGCCATGCACACACACACACACACACACACACACACACAGAGCGTTCTAAACAGTACCTAGTGGGACATCATCACAAAAGAGGCCCAGAGAGACTTGGCAATTGCTTTTTTTCTCTGGCACCCATTCATAGTGAGATGGAAAACCATTAACTGAGAATACTCAACTCTTCCTGTTCATCAGAATTGCTTTAGAGAAGCCCTACTGTGTGCTGAAAGGATCTAGCTAGCTCTGTTAAGTCCAAAACCCAGTCAGATTTCTGTTTTAAGGGGTATCTTGGCTTAATGTTCTGGGCCACAGGACCAGCAGAGACACTTTATAGATATAGTGATGGAGAAAATGAAAGAAGCAACCCATGCCAGTAATAAATTATGCTGGAGTGCATTGTTACAAAAACTCAACTATCCAAACTGTTTTCTAGCTCAGAATGTAAAACATCACTTTACAATCCAGCGCAGCAACTCTATAATCATCAAATTACTCCAACAAAGCATACTGAGATCTCCACAAACAATATCAACCTTTTCAAATTGCAGCAGACAGATATTCAGTGGGGCTATTTTTCTGCCTCTTGACAACACAGTGCAACATATTTTCCTAATATATTTCCCTCAATAATGCTGAAAGAGAAAAAACAGATATTGCAGAATTATTTCACTGTAAAATGTCCAATCACAAATAACACATCAAGCCTAATGGTTTGTTTGGGGGGGGTGTGTGTGTGTGTGTGGTTTGGTTTTTTGCAACATTAAAATGACACCAGGAATAGCAGACATTCATTTGACATATTCCACCCAAGCGATGGCAGAAATGTTTTTTCCCCAGTCGTCGTAATCTCTTCCACATTCTATCATGATAAATTCCAATTATGCATATGCACCTGTGTTTGCAAATAATGTTTTATTTTATATCAACAAAACACTGTGCCTGCTCATTATCCATTCTGCCTTCAACCATTCCATCCAGACATAACGGTTTAAGGATCAAAGGCTTTGCACAAACAGAAAATGAATGGCTACACAACTGTACTGGTAATATATCCTAAAGGGAAAGTGATCCACAGAGGGCACCACACAATATTCACAATATGACAACACCCTTAAACACATGGGCCACTGTGCCCTTCTCACACAGAAGCCCTATTCAGGTGTTCATTCAGGTAGAAATGAATGCATGCAGGGGGTGGCATAGTGCCTCTTGGCACCATCATTGGGTTCCATGCATTCAAGCATTCCATGCTGCACAGGACCAACATGGCATAGAACCATGTACAACCAACACACACGGGCTGCTGTAGGTGTGGTCCACCCCCTGGGAAATGATGGATATTGATTGCATGTAGGTTCTATCCCTATGCAAGCATTCACTCTACACACATGGGGGCCAAACTGGGGTTGGGGGGCAAAAGGCATGCATGCAAGTCCCAGTCCCAGTGCTCCTGGGCACCTGGACACCCTTGAAGACCTTTGCACATTTATCGCTAAGGTCTCCAAGGGAGCTGTAAATATGTTCATTGATCAGACCGCCCAGCCTTATCAGAGTTCCAAATCATGGGGGCATATGTAAGTGGATTCTGCTGAAAATAAGAACATAAGAAGAGCTGTGCTGGATCAGAACCAGGGTCCATACAGCGGCCAACCAGCTGCCCACAGGAAACCCACAAGCAGGACATGAGTGCAACAGCATCCTCCCGCCCATGTTTCCCAGCAACTGGTGTAACCAAAATGCTTACAACCCACCTGCAGACCTTTGTGCTTGATGTGCAACGATCTACACAGGAGCAGGGTGTATGGGGATGCTGGGGGTGGGGCTTGTGTGCACCCTTGCCCCCACCACACTCAGTTTCTATTTTTAGAGGAATAAAATATGCTGATGCTGGATCAGACCAAGGGTCCATCTAGTCCAGCATTCTGTTCACACACAATGTTCTGTTTTATTTTATACTATATTTTTTTAACTTTTAAATTATATATGATTGTGTTGCATTTGATGGTTTTAATTGTTGTGAACCACCCAGAGAGCTTCAGATATTGGGTGGTATAGAAATGGAATGAATTAATTAGACTACTGCAATGCATTTTACGTGGGGCTGCCCTTGAAGACGACTCATAAGTTGCAGCTAGTGCAAAATGCAGCAGCTAGACTGCTGACCAGAACATCATGTAAAGTTCACATAACACCGGTCTTAAGGGAATTGCACTAGCTGCCAATACATTTCCGGTCAGAATTAAAGGTGCTTGTGATGACATTTAAAGCCCTAAGTGGCTTGGGACTTCTATATTTGAGGGAATGCCTCCCCCTATATATGTCTGCCCAAGGACTGAGATCTGTTAGAGGAGCCCTCCTCTGCATTCCACCAGTGCAAGACATGCACTATGGTGGGATGTGGGAGAGGTAGGGATGTACGAAACACCTACCTGGCTCCGCGCTGGGCAATCCGCAGTGGGGGGGAGGCATTCTGTCCCTCCCCCTGGAATTCTCGACGGGGGGGAGGCGCTCCATCCCTCCCCCCGGAATCCTGCCTGGCCAGCTCCGCTCCGCAGAGATGCTGGCCAGCTCCGGCCACCCGCAGCCGAACATCCGGCCGCTGGGCAGCCCTGCAGGGACGCAAATGGCGGCTGTCGTAGCGACTGCCATTTGCGTCCCTGTATTGAGCCATGATAGGCTACGTAAATATTTACGTAGCCTGTCACAGCAGGGGGAAAGACCCCAGCATACGCAAATAGCGGTAGCCGCCACCATTTGCGTACGCTGGGTTTCCCCTCTCCTGCCGTGATAGGCTATGTAAATACTTATGTAGCCTATCACGGCCTCCGCAGGGACACAAATAGTGTCCCTGCATTAGCTGTGATAGGCTACGTAAGTATTTACGTAGCCTATCATGGCTATTGAGAGGAGGAAGTGAATGGCAGCCACAGGACGGCCGCCATTCGCAAAGCAGCGCGGACGGGAGCAGGTAAGTGCTCCGTTTCGTGTGCCTTTTGTGGGGTGGGGGTGACAGGGACTTTGTCCTGCGCACCTTTTGTGGGTTGGGGGGCGGGGCTTCGTTCCGCGATGGATTTCGGGGGGCCGAATGCACTGGCATTCGGCCTCACCGAGATCCGTCGTGGAATTCTCTGAGATCCCTAGGGAGAGGGCTTTCTTTGCTGTGGCACCCCGGTTGTGGAATGCCCTCCCCTTGGAGGCCCGATTGGTGCAGACACTGGTTTCATTTTGGTGCCTAGTTAAAATATGGCTTTTTACCAAAGCCTATGTTGGCTAATTGGATTCCTTGAGTTTGCACTCCGTTTTACTGTTTCATTGTTTTAGATTTTAAATTGGTATTAGCTAGCTTAATGATTTAATATGATTTTAGCTATTTTAAATTATTTATTGTTTTACACTGTTTAAATTGATTCTATCCATACAGTGCCCTGAGATCCTAATGATATAGGGTGGGATTTGTTGTTGGTGATCAGTCATTCAGTCGTGTCGAACTCTTCATGACCCCATGGACCATAGCACGCCAGGCCTTCCTGTCCTGTGCTCTCTCCCAGAGTGTGCTCAAGTCCATATTCATTGCATCGGTGATGCTATCTAGCTAGAGATGTACGAAACACCTACCTGGCTCTGCGCTGTGCAATCCACGGTGGGGGGCAGGAATCCTCGACGGGGGGAGGAGGAGCTCCGTCCCTCCCCCCGGAATCCTGCCCGGCCGGCTCCGCTCTTTGGCCAAGCGGCGGAGCCGCCGGCCAGCTCCAGCCTCCCGCAGCCGGACATTCGGCCACTGGGCAGCCCTGCAGGGATGCAAATGGCGGCTGTTGTAGCTGCCACCATTTGCGTCCCTGTATTGAGCCGTGATAGGCTATGTAAATATTTACGTAGCCTATCACGGCAGGGGGGAAAACCCCAGCATACGCAAATGGCGGTAGCCGCCGCCATTTGCGTACGCTGGGTTTCCCCTCCCCTGCCGTGATAGGCTACGTAAATACTTAGGTAGCCTATCACGGCCTCTGCAGGGACACAAATAGTGTCCCTGCATTAGCCGTGATAGGCTACGTAAGTATTTACATAGCCTATCATGGCTATTGAGAGGAGGAAGTGAATGGCAGCCGCAGGACGGCCGCCATTCGCAAAGCAGCGCAGATGGGAGCAGGTAACTGCTCCATTTCGCGCGCCTTTCATGGGGTGGGGGCGGCAGGGATTTCATCCCGTGCGCCTTTCATAGGTGGGCGGGGGCTTCCTTCCGCGATGGATTTCTGGGGGCCGAATGCACTGGCATTCAGCCTCACCGAGATCCGTCGCAGAATTCTCTGACATCCCTATATCTAGCCATCTCATCCTCTGCTGTCCCCTTCTCCTTTTGCCTTCAATCTTTCCCAGCATCAGGGTCTTTTCCAGGGAGTTTTCTCTTCGCATTAGGTGGCCAAAATATTTGAGCTTCAGCTTCAGTATCTGTCCTTCCAGTGAGCACTCAAGGTTGATTTCCTTTAGGATGGACTGATTTGACCTCCTTGCAGTCCAGGGGACTCGTAAGAGTCTTCTCCAGCACCACAGTTCAAAAGCATAGATTCTTTGGCGCTCAGCCTTCCTTATAGTCCAGCTCTCACAGCCATACGTTGCTACTGAGAAAACCATAGCTTTGATTATATGAACCTTTGTCGGCAAGGTGATGTCTCTGCTTCTTGCTATGCTGTCTAGGTTTGCCATAACTTTCCTCCCAAGGAGCAAGCGTCTTTTAATTTCATGGCTACAGTCACCGTCTGCAGTGATCTTGGAGCCCAAGAAAATAAAATCTGTCCCTGCTTCCATTTCTTCCCCTTCTATATGCCAGGAAGTGATGGGGCCACATGCCATGATCTTCGTTTTTTTAATGTTGAGTTTCAAACCAGCTTTTGCACTCTCCACTTTCACCCTCAACAAGAGGTTCTTTAGATCCTCTTCGCTTTCTGCTGTTAGGGTGGTATAGGGCGGGATACAAATGCTTTAAATAGCCGTTAGCTTGCGGGGTCCCTCAGGGTTCTGTTCTGTCCCCCATGCTATTTAATATCTACATGAAACCACGGGGAGAGGTTGTCCAGAATTTTGGAGTTCGGTGCCACCAATATGCTGATGACGCCCAGCCCTACTACTCCTTCCCACCGGATTCCAAGGAAGCTGTTTCTGTCCTTAACCAGTGTTTAACATCAGGAATGGACTGGATAAGGAAGGGAGAACAAATTGAAACTTAATCCAGCCGAGACAGAGGTGCTCCTGCTCAGTCAAAAGGCAGATCAGGGAATAGGGATTCAGCCTGTATTGGATGGGGTTACACTCCCCCTGAAGACTCAGGTTCACAGTTTGGGAGTACTCCTGGATTCAGCCCTAAGCCTGGATGCTCAGGTTTCAGCGGTGGCCAGGAGTGCTTTTGCTCAGTTAAAACTATTGCGCCAACTGCACCCATTCCTGGAGATATCTGATCTGGCCACGGGGACACATGCCTTAGTTACATCCTGTTTGGATTACTGCAACGCGCTCCACATGGGGCTGCCTATGAAGACCATTCAGAAACTGCACTTGGCTCTAGGGGTGGACGAAAGTGACTTACCTGTCCTCGAAGCTTGTTCGCGGTGGGGGGGAGGCACTTCGCTGCTCCCCCCGCGAAGTTCAGGCCGGGGGGGAGGCTTCCCGCCTTGCCCGGCCGAAATTCAGGCCAGGGAGGAGGCTTCCCGCCTTGCCCGGCCGCGAACTCGAAAGTTTTTTTTTTTAAAAAAACACCCCCGTGATAGGCTACGTGACGATTAACGTAGCCTATCACGGCTAGATCTGCAAAGTCAGCCGTGATAGGCTACGTCAATCGTCACGTAGCCTATCACGGGTGACTTTAAAAAAAAAAAAAGCGCGTATGCTAATGGCGGCCCCCATAGGGAGCTGCCATTCGCGTTCCTTATTTGGTTGCTGTAGTCTACGTAAATCTTTACGGAGACTACGGCGAAAATATCTTTTACGTAGACTACGTAGAAATAATCTTTACGTAGACTACGGCGAAAATAAGGGCAACGCAAATAACGTTGCCCTTATTTTCGCCGTAGTCTACGTAAATCTTTACGTAGACTACAGCAACCAAATAAGGAACGGGAATGGCGGCTCCCTATGGGGGCCGCAAGTATCCGTACGCACTTTTTTTTTTAAAGTCACCCATGATAGGCTACGTGACGATTGACGGAGCCTATCACGGCTGACTTTGCAAATCTAGCCGTGATAGGCTACGTTAATCGTCACGTAGCCTATCACGGGGGCATTTTTTTTTCTTTTATTGCAATGGTGGTGGCGGCAGCTGGTCGAAAGATCGGCTGCCGCCCCCGCCCAGGACGAACACCCGCCGAACCGCCGTCCGGACCCGCCGCCGGGAGGGACATTCGCCAAAGTTAAGTCCCGTCCCGGGGGGGGTGCGGGGTGCGGGGGGGGTGCGGAGAATTTCTCCCCGAAACTTGTTCGGGGGGCCGAACACGTTGGCGCTTGGCCCCCTGATGTTTCGGGGAGAAATTCTCCGTCATCCCTACTTGGCTCAAAGAGCTGCTGCCAGACTGGGGCTGGTTACAGGGAGCATACAACTCCCTTGTTAAAACAGCTTCACTGCCTTCCAGTCTGTTTCCGGTAGGGATGTACGAAAGTTCCGCCATGGATCTCGGGGAGGCCGAATGCCAGCGCATTTGGCCCCCCGAAATCTGTGGCAGAACAACCCACCCCCCCGCCACCCCCCCAGGATGGGACTTACCTGGGGTGGATCTTCCTGGGGGTGGTGGCGGTGGCGGCCGGTCCTCCAACCGGCTGCCGCTGCCGCCATCGCCATTTCCAGGTTAAAAAAAAAATGTGATAGGCTGCGTAAAGTTTTACCTAACCTATCACGGCTAGATTTTAAAAAAAAAAAACCGTGATAGGCTACATAAATCTTTACGTAGCCTATCACGGCTGACTTAAACAAAAAGCAAAAAAACGCGCATACGCAAATGGCGGCGGCCATGGCCGCCGCCATTTGCTTTCCTTATTTTTGCACGTCTTAGTCTACGTAAACATTTACGTAGACTAAGACGGCGAAAATAATGGGAACGCAAATAGCGTAGACTATTG
The DNA here is from genome assembly GCF_057233095.1 of Heloderma suspectum. NCBI lineage: Eukaryota > Metazoa > Chordata > Lepidosauria > Squamata > Helodermatidae > Heloderma > Heloderma suspectum. The sequence continues at coordinate 334,771,067 of NC_139459.1, read as the reverse complement.
TTTACGTAGACTAAGATGTGCCAAAATAAGGAACGCAAATTTGCGTACGCGCGTTTTTTTGTTGTTTTTTTTTAATCAGCTGTGATAGGCTAAGTAAAGATTTACATAGCCTATCACAGCTGACTGCAGGGATGCAAACGGTGGTGGCTACGGCTGCCGCCATTTGTGTCCCTGCTAGCCAGCGGCCGGATGTCCGTCTGCTGGCGGAGCCGGCCAGCAGCTCCTCAGAATCGCTGCGGAGCACAGCCGGCCGGCCAGGATTCCGGGGGGGGGAGGAACGGAGCGCCTCCCCCCAGCGAGGATTCCAGGGGGAGGGACGGAACGCATCCCCCCACACCATCAGCATAATCCCCGAAAGGTAAGTACCTTTCGTACATCCCTAGTTTCCGGGCACAATTCAAAGTGCTGGCTATGACCTATAAAGCCCTATATGGCTCCGGTCCAGGTTATCTGAAAGACCATATCTTCCCTTATGAACCTGCTAGGGATGGCGGAGAATTTCTCCCCGAAACTTCGGGGGGCCGAGCGCCAACGTGTTCGGCCCTCTGAACATGTTTCGGGGAGAAATTCTCCGCACGCCCCCCACACACACCCCGGGACGGGACTTACCTTTGGCGAATGTCCCTCCCGGCGGTGGGTCCGGCCGGCGGTTCGGCGGGTCTTCGTGCGGGGCGGGAGCGGCAGCCGGTCTTTTGACCACCACCGCCACCGCCATTCCAAACAAAGAAAAAAAAACAAAAACGCCCCCGTGATAGGCTACGTGACGATTAACGTAGCCTATCACGGCTAGATTTGCAAAGTCAGCCATGATAGGATACGTAAATCGTCACGTAGCCTATCACGGGTGACTTAAAAAAAAAAAAGCGCGTACGGATAATGGCGGCCCCCATAGGGAGCCGCCATTCCTGTTCCTTATTTGGTCGCTGTAGTCTACGTAAAGATTTACGTAGACTACAGCGACCAAATAAGGAACGCGAATGGCGGCTCCCTATGGGGGCCGCCATTAGCGTACGCGCTCTTTTTTTAAAGTCACCCGTGATAGGCTACGTGACGATTAACGTAGCCTATCACGGCTGACTTTGCAGATCTAGCCGTGATAGGCTACGTTAATCGTCATGTAGCCTATCACGGGGGTGTGGTTTTTTTTTAAAAAAAACTTTTTATTTCGCGGCCGGGCGAGGCGAGGTGCCTCCCCCCCGGCCTGAACTTCGCGGGGGGAGCAGCGAAGCACCTCCCCCCCACCGCAAAAAGCTTTGAGGACAGGTAAGTGACTTTCGTCCACCCCTAGAACCTGCCCATGTCCTGAGATCCTCTGCGGAGGCTCTTCTCTCAGTCCCACCACTGTCACTGGCACATTTGGTGGGAACCTGGGAAAAGGCCTTCTTGGTGGCTGCCCCACGGCTGTGGAACACCCTTCCCAGGGAGGCTAGGATGGCTCCCTCCTTGATGTGTTTCCGAAGGCAGACTAAAACATTCTTGTTCCAGCAGGCTTTGGGGACATAGTTGGAACCTGGGGGTAAGCTGCTAAAATGCTGTTTTAAAATGCTGTTTTAATGTTTTAATATATTTTAATTGTATTGTTCTTTATATTTTAACTTTTGTATATTTTCATACGTTTTAATTGTATATGTTTTAATTTTTGTAAGCCGCCTTGTGTCCCAATACTGGGAAAAAGTCGGGGAATAATAATAATAATAATAATAATAATAATAATAATAATAATAATAATAATTTAATTAATAAGTGCTTGTATGTGCAGGCTAAATGCCCACATAAGTCTTATGTATCCGTGGGACACCTGAGCAGGGGGAGGTGGGATCAGTGTGCAGGACTCCAGTCCCCCCCCCCTTCAGTGTGCCATTTCTACCCAAATGAATGCCTTAACATAGGCAGAGGCTTCAAAGGTAATGGAAGTGGAAGGCATCACCTTCCCTGCATAGGGCTATTAAGTTTACAGATATAGCGAGCTGCTTTTAAGAGAGAGAGACTACAGAACCATCTAGCCCAGGACTGTCTTCTCTACTTTGACTGAAGGCAGCTTTCTGTAGTCTCAGGCTTAGGCCTTTCCTATGACCTGCTGCCTATTTAAAAAAAACAAACATAAAAACTGGAGGAGGCAGGAAGCGAACCTCAGACCTGCATGCATGCAAAGCAGGTGCTGTGCCACTGCTCTCGCCCAATGAGAGTCCTTACCTCTGATTCCTTGCCCCTGATGCCTTACTGGTGACTCCTTGCCAGTATACCTCTAGTCTAGTCTCATCTGTTCCATCATTCTGATTTCTAGCGAACAGAGTAGTACATCTCTTTACACATGCTCCTAGCTAAGCAACAATGTTGCATTCCAACAATTCTAAAATCTTGTACTTTACTATCGACGGTTCGATATTTCTCACTTCCTATCATTCTGGGCTTTTAAAAAATTATTGATCAGATCACCTCAGGGCTATCAAACTTATTAATTAAATGTTGATATTTTTTTTCCTGGTGAGTATACAAGGAGACAAATAAACTCAGAGCTCTCAGACTCCAGCAAATCCCATAATCTACAAGTCATTTATCTCTCCTTTTTTCTTCCCCACCCAGGGGGAAAAGAGGGAATCATAGCCACCTTATGTGCCAATTATTGAATGTGAAATAGCAGGAGCCCTCTTGCTCTGTCTCTCTTTTCAGCAAAACCATACCTGGCACATATTGCCCTCCAATTTCCCTTAGCAAGACTGAAAAGAATCTTGGGGTAATTTCAGACCTGCAGTGTGACACGTCCTTTCAAACATTTGGTGTCTCTCTGACAGCTGGTAGCTTGGCTTTATTGTTCAAGGCAGAGCTGGGAAACTTTGGAAGACTGGGAGTAGGGATGTGCGGACTGTGTCAAATCCGCTCCGTCTGTGTTTCATGGAAAGTCAGGAGCCTTTTGTTCCATTGTCCGCTCACAAACAGATGCAAATATTTTTTTCTTGGCGTGCAGAAAAATAAGTAAATAATTACGTAAGTATTTACATAAGTATTTACACAAGTATTTACACAAACTCTCCCCACAACCTGAATTCGATCCCAGCGGAAGCTGGGTCTTGGGTAGCCGGCTCAGGTCGACTCAGCCCTCCATCCTTCCGAGGTCGGTAAAATGAGTACCCAGCTTGCTGGGGGAAAGGTAGTCATGACTGGGGAAGGCAATGGCCTGGGGAGGTGGTGGGCTCTCCCACACTGGAGGCCTTCAAGATGAGGCTGGACAGCCATCTGTCAGGGATGCTCTGACTTGGATTCCTGCATTGAGCAGGGGGTTGGACTCGATGGCCTTGTAGGCCCCTTCCAACCCTACTATTCTATGATTCTATGATTCTATGGCAAACCACCCCGCTACAGTCTGCCATGAAAATGCCAGCACAAGCCTTTTACGCAATGACTGATTTTGCACAAATGGCAGCTGTCAAGGGCCCATTTACACAAAATCCCACCCCCCACCCCAGTAAGCCCACCCTAAGAAATTGACTGAAGGGTAGGGAAGAAATCCCCACTATATATGAAGTGACCATACCCATACCTGCTTTTGCTTCAGGAAGGTGGCTGCATCATGTGACTATACTGCTAAGCAGTGTGGTGATCCGTGATTTAAGCCTCGGTTGCTAGTTTTACAGCTTGTCAACCTTTGCCATTTCTAGACTTTGCTGCCCGTTAAATTAAATATTATAACAGACATGGAAAGCACTCCAGTGGTTCAAACAACTGTCATTTTGTTTACAAGTTCCATCATTAGAACTTAATTGTGAGTAGGTGTGTCAGTCTTCAAGGTTTTCTTTCTTTTTAAAAAGAAAGCTGAGAAAACAGGGGCATTTCATTTTTCAACAATTAATGTCACTGTGTGAAAACAAAAAACAAAAAACATGGACTTCCTGCAAAGAGCTAAATATATTAAGCAACTTTACATCATGCATGCTTTCTGAGGAAGCTCATGTAGAAATGAGGCACATGATTTTTTTTTTTTTTTTTGCTTCCAGGAGAAGCATATTTTGCATTTAGAAAATTAAAACCATGACCCCTCCTGAGTGACTTGCTCATTTCCTTGATTTAATGCAAAATGCCCCCTCTTTCCCTCCTCTCCCCATGATTGTGGCTAAGATTAATACTGTGTATTCATTAGCAATCAAACAAGGGTTATACTTTCTCAGAACTGCATACTTTTAAAACTTCATATTAAAATGGATTTCTTTTAAATAGCAACATTTTGTTCATGTTTCCCCCACCCCCCAACTTGAAAAAAAACCAAACCCTGATAGTCACAGCCGGCTGAATAATGAAAATAAAAGTTGTCACAAATGTCTTACTTTAATGATGGCATTTATATGCCCCTCCATTACCATCATTAAACTTCCTGAGAAGGAACAGAACAATCCCCCATTGTGCTATTTAGTTTGATTTTGGGACATTATGGGGTTAAATATTGTGTGAATGGGTGTGTTAGTCAGTTTCAGCCAAAAGGTTAATAGTTTAAAGGTTAAACATTGAGTTAGAGTGCAGGGGTCATAAAGTCGTGGTCAGAGGAGCAGGAGACTATAGAGTTCAACACAAGTTCAGAGGAAGACAGAAAAGTGTAAACTCTGGAAATAGAAGCTTACAGTACAATCCTATGCATATCTACTCAGACATAAATCATATTGAGCTCAATGGTGCTTAGGCAAATGAGTCTATGACTGCAGCCCTAGTTGCAGAAATGAACTAGAAATTCCCCTCCTAATTGGCTAGAGTTGTGTGAGATAAAATATTTTAGAGATATAAGCCAAGGGGAGAATGACAGAGGGATGGAAAGAAATAAAGAAGGAGGAAGAGGAGGAGGAGGAGAAGAAGGAGAAGGAGAAGAAGAGATGGAAGGAAGGAAGGAAGGAAGGAAGGAAGGAAGGAAGGAAGGATCCAGAGTTGTCCTGGGGGGCGGGAGGCAGGAGAATCAGAGCTGCTGGAACTGGAAAATCGGTTGACTGTGGGACCCATTACAATAGGATATTGCTTGGAAGGGATGTGGATAAAATAGGGGCACAGTCTAGTTAGGTTAGCTGCTTGGATGCATTTATCACTGATTGCTATTGTATTATTGCTCATAGGGGCTTGGATCCAGACTTAGTCATACTCATAGTAGGCCCACTGAAATCAAGGGTACTTAAGAAAGTCATATCTAACTTAGGTCCCATTGATTTCAATGGATCTAATCAAAGTATGACTAAGACTAGATCCAGCCTATGTTTTCTTGGTGTTGTGTGTGTATGTGTGTGTCCATTCAGTTTTTAAAACTTTTTCCTATTAACATTTTTCTTCAGTGAAATTTAAACTGTTATTTGAAAATGCGTGGTCTCTGTTGGGAGGAGATTACTTAGCCCAAGCTTGGCTGGCTGGGGAATGCTGGGAGTTGTACGATCTTCTTCTGCCTAAACATGCATAGGATTGGGCCTTAAACCTGAGTCTCACAGAGGTTTTGTGTAGACAGCCAGATTGGTTTTAAAAAAGAGCCGATGTGGTGGTTGGAATGCTAGACTGGGACTCAGGAGACCGGGGTTCTAGTCCCCACTTGACCATGAAGCTCATTGGGTGACTTTGGGCTAGTTGCTGACTCTCAGCCTAGCCTACCTCACAGGGATGTTGTGAGGATAAAATGGAGAGAAGGATCTCATAAGCCACCTTGGGTTCCTTGGAGGAAAAACAGGGTGGGATATAAATGCAATAATAAATACATTTCCAACTGGTGGCTATGGAAAACTCACAGGAAGGGAAGGGCAAAAAAGAGTGTAGACACACTATTTTGCCTGCATTCCCTTCCACTCATGGAACAGAGTATTGCCAGTCCATGACACTTCCCATGGACTTTAATGTCCATTTTGATGTAGGGAAAGGAATTATCCAGGCTTTACTCACTAACAGATGAGACCAAGGAAATCCTACATAGGGTTTGAGAAACAGAGCATTGGAGACTAGGGGGGTATGAACCCCCCACTGTCCAGTCCAGGGGGTCTGTTGTGGGACAATTCGGGCCACTTGGAGCCCTGAGGAGTCCTCCGAAGCCCTGCCACATTCACTGGAGGAGCAGCTCTCTGGCTTCCTATAAAATGCGAAATGTTAATGGTGGCTGCCATTAGCCTATCACAGGAAAATTACAGCTGTGAATGGTGTATTTTATGCCATTTGCGGCTGTAAAGCACTTACTTTTTTTTAACTGTATAATTTTTTAATGTTGTAAAGCTTTGAGTCCCAGTATTGGGGAAAAAGGTGGGATATAAATAAATATAATAAATATAAATATAATAAAATAATAATAATACTTTAACCTAAATTACAGCTTTTTACAGCTGTATTTAGGTCAAAGTAGGAGTTTAATGGCCGCAAATGGTGTACAATACGCCATTTATGGCTGCAACTTTCTTGTGATAAGCTCACGGCAGCCACCATTAGCATATCACATTTTATAGGGACCTGCAGAGCCACCTTGCGGGTACTCCTCCAGGCCCGGAGTTGAGCGCAGCTGGTCTGCTACAGACTCCGGAGGTCGGATTCTTTGGAATCCAGACATATTTGAGTATGCAGTGGATTTCTCCAACATCCCTATTGGAGACCTGGCTACAACTTTTAGCACAGCCACAAGCCCAATATACAGTACTGAATTGGCCGTTATGGTTTGGTTCAAACATCCAGTCCTGCGGTAACATCGTACACGGAGTGACAGCCAGTCAATGCAAGGGATAGATGAATCAGTCTATATCCAATTGGTATCAGCTTTGTATGTATTCAGTCATAAATCCATTCTGTTCAATTTCTGCATTGGCCAGTCTGAGAATTTTTTTTAAAAATGCACCAAAATTTACAGTTATTCCTGTACACATTTTTTCCTTCAAACAGAGGTGCAAATTCTCAGACCCAGGGGCCAACTCCAGGGCCCTGAATCTGGACATCCAGGATTCCCTAGAAAGCCATGCCCCCTCCCATAGCCCCACCCCTTTTCCTCCAATGGCCTCTTTTCTTTCCTCCAACCACCAATCACTTGGTGGTTTCCTGGCTTTTGTGCAGTATTTCTTCCATTCTAAAAGGTTGAATTGCCTCCCCTAAGGCTTTGTTACTGACAGTCAGAGCTTAAACCTAAACTATCATGTTTTTTTAAATTATTATTTTGGGGCCCCACCCCTTTTGCCATCCGACCCACCCACCACTGGAATGTGGCCCCTGAGGGCTTTGAGGAAAGAGAATTTGGCCTTCAGGCTGAAAGAGGTTCTGCACCCCTGCCCCAACATATGCATTTTGTATACCATTTCTCCTAAGAACTGCAGTTTTGTCCACAACTTTCCCTAGTATACACATTTTTGTACAAAAAAACTCCCTTGATATATGCATCTTCATATGCAACGTTCCCTAACATGCACATTTTTGCATGCAACCTTTGCCCTGAGAACTGCATGCAAAATGCGGAGAAGTGCATGTTCTGCAGGATAACTGTGCTCCAAACCACTAATCAGCCCAGGAAGTGCTTAAAAATGCAGACCAAATGAAATTCTTCCTCATCCCTAGTCAACACAAGGGCCAGTATACAAGCGTCATGAATTATGCCTGGTGTGACCCAAGCACACTACTTATATAATGTGCACATGAGTCCTTTCATCTGGTGATCACACATATTGGGCCAGTTAAGTGAATCTCCCAGGTCATTGGCATGGTGCTGAGTGCATGTGTTCTCGAGAGACCAATCTCAGCATCCCTGTGAAAGAAGTTATTATGGTCCAAATGTCTGAAGCAGGCATCTAATAGTTCCGAAACTGTAACATTGGAATAATAGTAACCTTCATATTGCCGGAAAGGGCAATGAAAACAATGGGTAGGTTGGAAGAAAAGCTAAAGTGTTTGGGACTTTTTTGTTTGCAGGGGAGATGATTACATGCTTGGGTATAGAATCATAGAATCATAGAATCATAGAGTCATAGAATAGTCGGGTTGGAAGGGGCCTACAAGGCCATCGGGTCCAACCCCCTGCTCAATGCAGGAATCCAAGTCAGAGCATCCCTGACAAATGGCTGTCCAGCCTCGTCTTGAAGGCCTCCAGTGTGGGAGAGCCCACCACCTCCCCAGGTAATTGGTTCCATTGTCGTATTGCTCTGACACTCAGGAAGTTTTTCCTGATGTTCAGCCGGAATCTGGCTTCCTGTCACTTGAGCCCATTATTCCGTGTCCTGCACTCTGGGATGATCAAGAAGAGATCCTGGCCTTCTTCTCTGTGACAACCTTTGAAGTACTTGAAGAGTACAATCATATCTCCCCTCAGTCTTCTCTTCTCAAGGCTAAACATGCCCAGTTCTTTCAGTCTCTCTTCATAGGGCTTTGTTTCCAGTCCCCTGATAATCTTTGTTGCCCTCCTCTGAACCCTCTCCAGTTTGTCTGCACCCTTCTTAAAGTGTGGTGCCCAGAACTGGACACAGTACTCCAGATGAGGCCTAACCAGTGCTGAGTAGAGGGGAACTAGTACTTCCCAGGATTTGGAAGCGATGCTTCTATGAATGCAGCCCAAAAGAGCATTTGCCTTTTTTGCAGCCACATCCCATTGTTGGCTCATATTCAGCTTGTGATCGACAACAATTCCAAGATCCTTCTCGCTCGTAGTATGGTTGAGCCACATATCCCCCATCTTGTAACTGTGCATTTGGTTTCTTTTTCCTAGGTGCAGAACTTGGCATTTGTCCCTATTAAATGCCATTCTGTTGTTTTCTGCCCAACAGACAACAGTATGTCTGTTGCTGGGCAATCTGGCCCTTTTGGGGCTTGCTGGTTTTCTGTGAACCAAGCTGCAGGTTTTCCCAGAAATCTGGGACTTCGTTTGGGTTTGTTTTTAAATTTGTGTAAATAGTCAACTGAGCAAATTGCAGGCACAATTTGCACAAATGTCTTTTTATGCAAATAAAATAAAAAGATAGAAAATCTGCCAGCTGGCCTGACTCACTGTGGGCCAACTCAGGCCAGCTAATGGGAGTCAGAATGGAGTCTGGGGGACCAAGCCAACAAAATCTCATTGAGCTCCCCCCTGCAACCGGATCCCTCCAACATAACTATATATGCTAGAGGTTTATAACAGTATGCATGGGGTGGAGAAAGTGGAGAGACAGAGACAGAGACAGAGTGAGAGATGCTTCTCTCATAAAATTAGAAGCAGATTTTATGGTGTACACTGCCTTGGGAAGACTCGATTGGGGTTGGACTCAATGGTCTTGTAGGCCCCTTCCAACCCTACTATTCTATGATTCTATGACTATGATATTGAAAGGTGGCTAAGAAATGGATTAAACTATGACGAAAATGATGACAATGACAATTATGATGGACAGATTTTTAAAGATCACTTCTTCACACTATTCATAATTAACGTATGGAGTTCATTTGTACAAGATGTGATCATTCCCCACTGGTTTTTGTTGTTCAGTTGTTCAGTCGTGTCCGACTCTTCATGACCCCATGGACCATAGCATGCCAGGCCTTCCTGTCCTGCGCTCTCTCCCGGAGCGTGCTCAAGTCTGTATTCATTGCATCGGTGATGCTATCTAGCCATCTCATCCTCTGCCATCCCCTTCTCCTTTTGCCTTCAATCTTTCCCAGCATCAGGGTCTTTTCCAGGGAGTTTTCTCTTCGCATTAGGTGGCCAAAATAGTTGAGCTTCAGCTTCAGTATCTGTTCTTCCAATGAGCACTCAGGGTTGATTTCCTTTAGGATGGACTGATTTGACCTCCTTGCAGTCCAGGGGACTCGTAAGAGTCTTCTTCAGCACCACAGTTCAAAAGCATAAATTCTTCGGTGCTCAGCCTTCCTTATAGTCCAGCTCTCACAGACATACGTTACTACTGGGAAAACCATAGCTTTGATTATGCGGACCTTTGTCAGCAAGGTGATGTCTCTGCTTCTTACTATGCTGTCTAGGTTTGCCCTAGCTTTCATCCCAAGGAGCAAGCATCTTTTAATTTCATGGCTACAGTCACCATCTGCGGTGATCTTGGAGCCCAAGAAACAAAATCTGTCACTTCTTCCATTTCTTCCCCTTCTATATGCCAGGAAGTGATGGGGCCAGATGCCATGATCTTCATTGGTTTTTTTAATGTTGAGTTTCAAACCAGCTTTTGCACTCTCCTCTTTCACCATCAACAAGCGGCTCTTTAGATGCTCTTCGCTTTCTGCCATTAGGGTGGTATCATCTGCGTATCTGAGGTTGTTGATAATTCTCCCGGCAATCTTAATTCCAACCTGTGATTCATCCAACCCAGTGTTTCTCATGATGTACTCTGCATATAAGTTAAATAAGCAGGGTGACAATATGCAGCCTTGTCGTACTCCTTTCCCAATTTTGAACCAATCGGTTGTTCCATGTCCGGTTCTTACTGTTGCTTCTTGACCCTCATACAGGTTTCTCAGGAGACAGGTAAGGTGGTCTGGTACCTCCATCTCTTTAAGAATTTGCCACAGTTTGTTGTGATCCACACAATCACAGGCTTTAGCGTAGTCAATGAAGCAGAAATAGACATTTTTCTGGAATTCTCTTGCTTTCTCCATGATCCAGCGAAAATTGGCGATTTGATCTGTAGTTCCTCTGCCTCTTCAAAACCTAACTTGTACTTCCGGTAGTTCTCGGTTCGCATACTGCTGAAGCCTAGCTTGTAGGATTTTGAGCATCACCTTGCTGGCATGTGAAATGAGCGCAATTGTACGGTAGTTTGAACACTCTTTGGTGTTGCCCTTCTTAGGAATTGGAATGTAAACTGACCTTTTCCAGTCTTGTGGCCACTGTTGAGTGTTCCAAATGTGTTGGCATATTGAGTGCAGCACTTTAACAGCATCATCTTTTAGGATTTTAAATAGCTCAACTGGAATACTGTCATCTCCAATAGCTTTGTTGTTAGTCATGCTTCCTAAGGCCCACTTGACTTCACTCTCGAGGATGTCCAGCTCAAGTTCAGTGACCGCACTATCATGTCTATCAGGGACATTAAGATCTTTCCTGTATAGTTCTTTTGTGTATTCTTTCCATCTCTTCTGAATCTCATCTGCTTCTGTTAGGTCCCTGCCTTCTTTGTCCTTTATCATGCCTGTCTTTGCACAAAACGTTCCCTTGAGATCTCCAGTTTTCTTGAAGAGATCTCTAGTCTTTCCCATTCTGTTGTTTTCCTCAATTTCTTTGCATTGTTCATTTAAGAAGGCCTTCTTGTCTCTCCTTGCTATTCTCTGGAACTCTGCATTCAGTTGGATATATCTTCCCCTTTCTCCCTTGCTTTTTGCTTCCCTTCTTTCCTCAGCTACTTGTACAGCCTCCTCAGACAGCCACTTGGCTTTCTTGCATTTCTTTTTCTTTGGGATGGATTGAGTTGCTGCTGCCTCCTGAACAATGTTACGGACCTCCGTCCATAGTTCCTCAGGCACTCTGTCTATCAGGTCTAATCCCTTAAATCTATTCCTCACCTCCACTGTATATTCAGAAGGGATATGATTTAGGTCATACCTGAATGGTTTAGTGGTTTTCCCTACGTTCTTCAATTTAAGCCGAAATTTTGCAAGAAGCAGCTCATGATCTGATCCAGAGTCAGCTCCAGGTCTTGTTTTTACTGACTCTATAGAGCTTCTCCATCTTTGGTTGCAAAGGACATAATCAATCTGATTTCGATATTGACCATCTGGTGATGTCCATGTGTAGAGTCGCCTCTTGTGCTGTTGGACAAGAGTGTTTGCTATGATCAGCGTGTTCTCTTGGCGAAACTCGATTAGCCTTTGTCCTGCTTCATTTTGTACACCAAGGCCATGCTTGCATGTTATCCCGGTGGTTTCTTGACTTCCTATTTTAGCATTCCAATCCCCTATGATGAAGAGGACGTCTTTTTTTGGTGTTAGTTCTAGAAGGTGTTGTAGGTCTTCACAGAACCGATCAACCTCAGCTTCTTCGGCATCAGTGGTTGGGGCATAGACTTGAATTACTGTGATGTTGAGTGATTTGCCTTGGATTCGTACTGAGATCATTCTATCGTTTTTGAGATTGTACCCCAGTACTGCTTTTCCCACCCTTTTGTTGACTATGAGTGCTACTCCATTTCTTCTAAGGCATTCTTGCCCACAGTAGTAGATATGATGGTCACCTGAATTAAATTTGCCCATGTTTGTCCATTTTAGTTCGCTGATTCCCAAGATGTCGATGTTCAATCTTGCCATCTCATGTTTGACCACCTCCAGCTTACCTTGATTCATTGATCTTACATTCCAGGTTCCTAAACAATATTGTTCTTTACAGCATCGGATTTTCTTTTATCCACAGCTGAGTGTCCTTTCGGCTTTGGCCCAGCCGCTTCACTCTTTCTGGCGCTACTTGCAAATTCCCTCTGCTCTTCCCCAGTAGTATATTGGACACCTTCTGACCTGAGGGTAGGGATGGGGGAGAATTTCTCCCTGAAACTTTGGGGGGCTGAGTGCCAACGTGTTCGGCCCCCCGAAGTAGTTTCGGGGAGAAATTCTCTGCCCCCCCGCCCCCCGCACCCCCCCCCCCGGGATGGGACTTACCTTTCCCGAATGTCCCTCCCGGCAGCAGGTCCCGGCGGCTATTCGTCAGGTCTTCGACAGGGGCAGAGGCGGCAGCCGGTCTTTCGACTGGCTGCCGCCACCGCCATTCCAATAAAAGTAAAAACAAACAAACAACGCCCCCGTGATAGGCTACGTGACGATTAACGTAGCCTATCACGGCTAGATTTGGAAAGTCAGCCATGATAGGCTATGTAAATTGTCACGTAGCCTACCACGGGTGACTTAAAAAAAAAAAAAAAGCACGTATGGCTAATGGCGGCCCCCATAGGGAGCTGCCATTCGCCTTCCTTATTTGATCGCTGTAGTCTACATAAAGATTACGTAGACTATGGCGAAAATAAGGGCAACACTATTTGCGTTGCTCTTATTTTCGCCGTAGTCTACGTAAAGATTACGTAGGATTGCCCCTGGATCCTAACTGGAAGCTACTCATATTATGTAACATCCCGTCCCAGTATGCTTGGTTAATTTCTGTCATTGGGAAAAGGTCCAGGGGGTAGTGACTCACCTTCTGTCTTGGGCAAAAGTATAAGTCGTAGGTCAGCAAAAATTTGTGTTCATGTTCATATTTGTCCTTCTAATGATATGGCAGTTGAGAATACCTCCAGACTGTCCCACTCCCTCCTCTCCTGGCAGGTCAGCAGGAGGAGATGCCTCCACCAGTTGCATTGATGTTTATATCTTTACAAACTATTCTCAGTAAATTAACTCCATAAGGGCACAATCCTATGCACGTTTGGACAGAAAAAAGGTCCTACATGGCTGGGTGGGGAATGCTGGTAGTTGTAGGACTTTTTTCATCTAAACATGCATGGGATTGCGTCCTTCGTCTAGCAAATTGTGTTCATGTGGGATTTTAATAATCTGCTCTCCCTCAGCTCCTCATAGATAACAGTTTCTTGGTAACAAAATGCAAGGGAACACTGGTTTGGGCTCCAAATGTCTCCATATACAATTGTTTTGTGACAAATACAATAGAAGTGTAGTTGTTGGTGAGATCATGTGTGATAAATATGTATGTAATGAATGTGCATAAAGGTAATTCCTACATTTCACACTTTCTAGTATACTCACAAAAAATGGCGATTCAAGCCTTTAGTCAAGGTCACAGAGGCATTTTTGGCAAAGCAGAGGATTTAATCTAAATCTGTAGAGACTCATGCATATTCTGTGGACTCCAGAGTGTTACATATGCAGCATCATTTATCTAAGTGGGCAATTTTGCTTACTCTGCATAATGCACAAGTACCCACCACAGCAAAAGCAGAAGGCAGGAAGTAGTTTGAGCTGCAGCAGAGTCTGATAGGTCATGCCCTTTGTAGATGGGAGCCAATGCTGCAGCCTGCAGTACAGTTGTGCAGCATAGCTCCACTTCTGGTTGTGTTTCAATAATTCCAGACAACAGATGTCATAAGCTAAAAATTATGGACACCAATAATGACAAGACAGTGTATGATGAGTAAATTAACTAACTGAAGACGCAAGGCCAATAATACAGAAAGGGGAAACTGTGTGACATGAAAGGGACTCCATGTGGCTTTATTCATCTATAGAAGGAAATCTTGATGGGAGAGGAGGTTGATGAGATCTAGAAGAATATGGGGGAGCTATTACAGGTGGCAGGAGAATGACAGAAGAACACTGTACACCAAAAGTGTTGTGATAAGGGGCTAAAGATACACCATGCTGTGATGAAAATGAAAGCCAACAAGGATGCCCTTCAACACGGTCCAATGGCAGCTTACAAAGAGGAACAATTACAATAAAACCAAGGAAGAACATTGACATAGCACTATATAAAAGAACAAGATAAAAGGAATCTTCAGGATTAAAAAACAATTACCAAGCTGCATAAAAAAGTACAAAGGATTTAAAAGCCTGGGGAAATAAAAAGATCTTTACCTGGCACTGAAATGACAACAGGGTAGGTACCTGGGAGAACATTCCTCAGTTCGGGTGCCACCACTGAAAAGGCCTAAGTTATGGGATAGTTTCTAAATTTCATTCCTCAAAAGCCAGACAATGGACACAGCATTTTTTTTAATTAAGAGAAATACCAGGCCCAGTAAGCAGTGCAATGTGGAGGTGATTGAAAATTACATACTCCTTCTCAACTACTTGTAAAAATGCAGAAAGCAGTACATGTCTGTAAACTTAACTCAAACTGTTGTTGCTATCTAACATTTACATAATGTTAAACTTAGGAATGGATGAGCATTTCATTTCAGTTTTGTTTTGATAAGAATTTCCCAAGATTTGCAGAGATCTCCATATTTGAGCAAAAAGGGGTTGAGCTTTAAACAAAAAATGAATGTGAGAGCAGCTGAAACTCACAGATTCATCCAGCCAGCCAGAGGTCTTTCAGTGCTTAGCCTGTAAAAGTCTGGCTTTGAATTCCACAGTATTCAACAGTGTTAGTGCTTAATTAGAGTTGCCACTAGGGATGGCGGAGAATTCCGCCACGGATTTCAGTGATGCTGAATGCACTGGCATTCGGCCCCCTGAAATCCATGGCGGAACGGCCTTCCCCCCCGTGGATTCCCCCTGGGACGAAGCTTACCTGGGGTGGATGTTCCGGACGGCAGCGGCTCCGGCAGTGGCAGCGGCAGCTGGTTTTTCGACCGGCTGCCATGGCCGCCATTTGCATCCTGGTCTTTGCTGTATAGGCTACATAAATATTTACGTAGCCTATCACGGCAAGCCAAGCAAAACAAAACAAAACAAAACACCGTGTACGCAAATGGTGGCGGCTACGGCGGCCGCCATTTGTGTTCCCTATTTTTTGCCGTTTTATCCTATGTAAATATTTACATAGGGTATTAAGGCGGAAAAAAAAGGGGGAATGCAAATAGCGCAGTGGGCGCTATTTGCGTTCCTTTTTTCCCCACCATTTTAGCCTACGTAAATATTTACATAAGCTATTACGGCGGGAAAAAAAGGAACGTAAATAGCACCCACTACACTCTTTGCGTTCTCCTTTTTTTTCTCGCCATAGCCTATGTAAATATTTACGTAGGATAAAATGGCAAAAAATAGTGAACGCAAATGGCGGCCGCCGTAGCTGCTGCCATTTGCATACGCTGTTGGGTTTTTTTCCCAGCCGTGATAGGCTACGTAAATACTTACGTAGCCTATCACAACAGCCTGGCTGGACGCAAATGGCGGTCGCTATGGCGGCCGCCATTTGTGTCCGCAGCACCCAGTCCACAGCCGGAAGTCCGGCTGTGGATGGCCATGGCTGGCTGCTCTGTGGAGCCGCTGTGGAGCGGAGCCGGCCGGGCAGGATTCTGGGGGGGAGGATCGGATCGCCTCCCCCCCTTCGAGGATTCCGGGGGGAGGGACGGAGCGCCTCCCCCCCACTGCAAATCAATTCCACGAAAAGGTAAGTGACTTTCGTACATCCCTAGTTGCCACCTCTTTGTCAGGGATGAGTCCAAGTGCCTTGAGATGTCTGACAGCTCCGATTCGGATTCAGAGTTGGAGCACTTAGATCAAAGGCTGGGGGAGGGACCCTCCCTAGTGAGCCAAGATGCTGGGAGAGATTCCTCCAAAGGCCTTGACAAACAGATGGCCCAGGCTGAGTTGCTGCCCTCTCCCTCCGCCATGAGAACTCACGTTTCCGAGGAGGAGGAAGAGGGGTGTAACTTGAGAGACACTTGGGCACATTGCAAAGCAAAGTGGGGAAAGTTAGGGACAGGGCTCAGATGCTCCACCAGGATAGCCACTCTTGGAAACCAACATAGGAGGGAGCCACCCGAAGGGAGGGGCATCACTGCAAAGCAAGTCTGGCCATGAGGTTCACGCCCAAACTGCTGGCAACTTCATTACCTTCCAGTTCATCCCCTCTAATTAGGGATCGCAGACTAGTTCTTTAGGGGTCTGAGGAAGTCTGAGAGTTTCCTGGAATCTGCACTTGTAAGGAGACTAGTCTCTACAAAAATAAAGTAGTTAGCCTGAAGCTTTGTCTCCTTGTGGTACTGATTGTGAAGGGGGAAGGACGATCAATTTTGAACACTCTTTTTTTCTGACAGGCTCCTCACCTTTATCAGCTGTATGGCAGGAAGGTACATCGTGGTCCTCTCCATGCTGGGCATAGCTGTACCTATTGAATCTGGCCAGTGCAGATGGACAAGAATTTCATTTCAATTTTATTTGAGAGGAATTGACCACACTTTGCAAAGTTTTTCATATTCAAGAGAGCAAGAACTTGAGAAAGAGTGAAACTTACAGTTTTGCTCAGCCCTAGATAAATTATAGTAGGCAGCAAAATTCTTAATTCACAATATACTAAAAACATGCAATCAGAAATTGTTCTTGAAACTGATCACTCACTCAGCATTTGCAAGGGGAAAACTGATGACCATGCAGGCAAAATGGAATTCATACCTAAATCCCAGGTGTATATAAGTTTGAATACAAATCCCTTGAATGTTTGGTGTTCAAGGGATTTAATTTATATAACCAGCTGCTCCCCAGATAACCCCACTGCTAGCTGGCAATAACTGAAACGTCAGAAGATATAGCTGCTGAACACCTGCTCTTAATTCAGTGTCAGGTGTTTAATTTTAAGCACCAATAAATCACGAAGACATGAGATTCCCTTATGGAGGCTGCTCCTTCATAAGCAACAAGACAGCTCTCTTGAGATTTAGTGCCAAGTGGTTATTATTCGATGACATGCATGTCAAAGACTGAACCTTGTTGTGTCATTTCTTTCTGAGGGCTGTTTAATACATGTGTGCCACAGAAGCCACGTGGTAGCTGTGTCAACAGAAACAGGCCTGGTTGTGAGAGGGTGCCAATTGCCAAACCGGTTATTCAAATGATACAATATTTTAAAAAACAACCACTTCTTCAGATAAAGAAAAAGGTAACCTGGTTGATCTATATGCAAAACAGCTTGGGGCGGGGGAACCACTCATTTGCAGATGTAAACAAATCCTGAACATAAAAATAACCCCACAAGCAAACATGAGGAGGCTGATATGCATCAGTGATGTGCTTTACTTTTCAAATAAAATAATTCATCACCTGACCTTTTGAGTTGATTGTTAAAGGGCATAAAAACATAATGAGCTGAATGCAATTCATGTTGCACAGGTCTATAAAAGTGTGTAGCAAAACCAAGAGCCAGGTTCAAAGATCAAGGATTATCTTTTTTTCTTCTGACTAACCTAATTGACTCAAGCCTCTCATCCCAAGGAAACCTGGGACTATGATTTATATGTCCCCACTTACACACCTGAGAGTGTGAGATATAAGAAAATGAAAATATATTTAGGTGGCAATCCTATGGCTGCTAAACAGTGGCTAGATGGCCATAGGATTTTTCAGTTTTTAGGAACTGACCTCAGAGCCAGTGCTCTGAGGTTGGTTCTCAGAAAACCACCTTCCCCCCTCCCCCTCCCCCTCGTAGGCGGCCCAGTTTGTGCCTGGCTCCAGCTTGGAACAGCAGCATAGAGTGGGGGGAAAGGTGGCATTCCTGGGGGCAGGGAGGGGAGGGCATGGTGGAAGTGCTGGTATGATGCTTCCTATGTGCCATCTGCCCCCCCCCCGCTCCGAGCTGCTCCAGCTAGACAGCCAAAATCGGCCATCTAGCTGCAAATGCAGGGCGGCTGGAGCACAGAGAAGATCCCCTCTGCCCACCCTGCATTGGACAGTCAGTCTCCCCCAAGTTTGGAGGTGGCCGACTATCCCCCTAGGATTGCGCCCTCATTCAAGTCCAAAGAAAGTAACCATAACATAAGGTGTGTGTGGACTTTGACAGTTGGGTGTGTCAACCTTTCACCTCTGGATGCTTTGTATGTTCTGTTGATTGACAATGCAGAGGATATTTGGGCAAGGGGAGCCTCTCTTGTGTATCTTCCTTGTACATATCCTCTCCCATTTTCTTTCATCCAAAGCTAACAAACTATCTCTCTTTATTTTGTCCCAGTTATTTATTTATTTACAATATTTGTATACCACTCCACATCCAAAGATCTCAGAGTGGTGAACAGCAGACAGGATAAAAAATAAAATAAAAACAGCATATTAAAATAATTAATTTTTCTGAAAGAAACAGGGTTCTGACAAACCAAGTTTTGATAAACTGCAGTTGGTCACTCAAGGAAGATCTCCCGAAATAACAATGTCTTCAGGAGGCACCAGAAGCGACACAACATTGGCACCTGCCTGACCTCCAAAGGCAGGGAATACTATAGGAAGGGGGCTGCCACACTGAAGGGTCTTTTCCTTGTGGACTCCAATTGGGCCATGGGTCCATGTGGAACAACCAGAAATATGCTGTCTGATGACCTCAGTGACAAGGCAGGTTGGTAAGGGAGAAAGTGCTCTCTCGGTATCCTGGTCCCAAGTTGTTTAGGGCTTTGTACACTAGAACTAAAACCTTAAACATCGCCTGGTAGTGGATAGGCAGCCAGTGCAGTTCCCTCAGCAAAGGAGTTACATGCTGAAAAGGGGCAGCTTCCAACAACAGCCAAACTGCTGCATTCTGCACTAGCTCCAGCTTCCAGACCAGCCTCAAAGGCAGCCCCACATAGACCACATTGCAGTAATCCAGTCTTGAGGTTACTAATGCCTGTACCGCTGTGGCCAAGCTATCCCTGTCCAGGAAAGGCCATAGTTGGTGAACCAGCTGAAGCTGGTAAAAGGCACTTTCAGCTGATGTGGCCACTTGGGCTTCCAGTGACAGTGATGGATCTAGTACGCCAAAACTACAGACCTGATCTTTCAGAGGGAGTGCAACCCCATCCAGAACAAGCAATGAGCCTATCTCCCAGACCCGGGAACCACTCACCCACAGGGTTTCCATCTTGCCAGGATTCTGTTTCAGTTTATTGGCCCTCATCCAGCCCATTACTGAGTCTAGGCACTGATTGAGGTCTTGCACTGGCAATCCTGATTCAGAGGTCACAGGGAGATAGAGCTATGTGTCTTCAACACACTGATGGCATTCGGCTCCAAATCCCCTAATGACCTCTCCTGGCGGGCTGATTTTGAAGACTCTTTATGAACCACAGTTGGTTCAGAATACAGCAGCCAAGGTGCTGACTGGGACTGGCCATTTACAATGGTCCATTTACGCCTGTAATCTTGCATATATGGGCTATTCATAGTGCCATTTTACATAAATCTAGATGTGCACATATTTCATGATCAATCACCATTTTCTCAAAATGGTGTTTGCAGCAGTCACAGGTTGCTTGGTGAGTGCAGGTGGCTCAGTGAGCATGGGATGGGGTTGAGCGTGGATCCAGGGGTGTACAAGTGGGGGCAGGGGCTCGGCAGCACCCAGAGAACTTGGAGAGGAGGGAGGGTGCCCATCCATCCCTATGTAGTGTGTGTGTGAGTAAAGTTTTCTGTGCATAGGAAGAATTCCAAGAGAGGGGGCATTCAGCAGGAGGAAGTTCCAAGCAGGTAGGAGAGAAGAGGTTGGATCCATACAGAGTAGATCCATTGAAATCAATGGGACTTAGGTTAGTCATGACTTACTAAATCATCACTAATTACTTACTTGATTTCAGTGGGTCCACTCTAAGTAAGTCTGGATCCAATCCACTGAGAGGACTTGGTAGAGTATGGGTCACGCCTTATATTTGTACAGAGCGAGACAACTATAATAATCATTGTTCAGATGTTGTTACAAAAGATATGCACAGGGTGATTCTATTAAAAATCCATTATGAATTTTGAGAGCTCCCTGATCTAAATCCTCACTGCCACAAAAATGTTCTGCAAATGATACAATAGGCAAAGGGTGTGTGTGTGTCTATATATTTTTATTAAAACATGATGCCTCTTTAAAAAAATATATCAGTCAGTCTGACATCAATCCCTGGGAAAATTCTGGAGCAGATGATAAAGCAATCCATCTGGAAGCACCTTGAAAACAATGCAGTGATGACTCAAAGCCAACTTGGATTTGTCAAGAACAAGTCCTGCCAGACTAATCTGATATCATTTTTTTTGTCAAGTCACCTCCCTTGTGGACCGTGGGAATGCTGTGGACATCATATATTTTGACTTCAGCAAAGCTTTCGACAAAGTGCCCCATGATCTCCTGATGAGCAAACTAGCTCAAAGTGGGCTAGATGAAACAACGATCCGGTGGATCCACAGTTGGCTACAGAATCAGACTCAAAGAGTGCTTATCAATGGGACCTTCTCAAACTGGGGAGAGGTAACGAGTGGGGTACTGCAGGGCTCAGTCCTGGGCCGCCATTTGTATCCCCAGCAGCCCATCCGCGGCCGGAACTCCGGCTGCGGATGGGCCTGGCTGGCTGTGGAGCGGAGCCAGCCAGGCAGGATTCCGGGGTGGGGGGAGGACCGGATCGCCTCCCCCCCATCGAGGATTCCGGGGGGAGGGACGGAGCGCCTCCCCCCCACTGCGAACAAAATCCGCAAAAAGGTAAGTGACTTTCGTACATTCCTAATAATCCCAGAGTGCAGGACACGGAATAATGGGCTCAAGTTACAGGAAGCCAGATTCCAGCTGAACATCAGGAAAAACATCCTGACTGTTAGAGCAATACGACAATGGAGCCAGTTACCTAGGGAAGTGGTGGGCTCTCCCACACTGGAGACGTTCAAGACGAGGCTGGACAGTCATCTGTCAGGGATGCTCTGACTTGGATTCCTGCACTGAGCAGGGGGTTGGACTCAATGGCTTTGTAGGCCCCTTCGAACCCTACTTTTCTATGATTCTATGATTCCATCATTTTTTGAAGAGGCTGAGAATGATTTTCATACTTTCATAATAGGTGCAACACAAATCATTATAATGACAGGCTTTACTAAAACTCCATAATGTTACCTTAATGAAAGAAAACTAATAGCGTTCTCCTGGAAGTTTTCCATAGAATTGTAGATTTTTTTTGGTGGAAGGCTGAAAGAGTATTTTTATTAACTCAAATAATAATGAAATTAAAGCCAATTACAAACCATGTGAATGGCAGAAATATCTGATAAAAGACTGATATCCATGGAGCTGTTTTGTTTAGGAAACGTTGGACTCATTCCTGCCTCCTCTTAGTTAAAAAATATGGACTCGACTGAGAGAGCTGGCTTCCATTTACAAAGCACCTGCCAATGTGCAACTACAGTACCTGAGACATGCTTGGATAATGCTGCACTCACATGGGGTCTCTATCTTTCTAAGCCACTCTCTGTGGCAGGCTTCCAGAACTACAGCCTTCAGTATCAAGCAAATGCCTGTCATAAACATCCACTGGTGGAAAGTATTCCATTCTCACAGTACCAATGCAATCCAAAGAAAGGGAGTGATGGTGGTGGTGGTGGATATAATCTGCAAGGAAAACCACTGAAAGGAGTAATCTTTGATATCCACACACACGGTACAAATCCAGACTACTCACGCTTCACTACGTGATTCCCTGATGTCTGTATTAGGGATGTACAGACTGTGTAAAATCCGCTCCATCTGTGTTTTGCAGATTGTCAGGTGCCTTTCGTTCCATCATCCGCCCACAGATGGATGCAAATTTTTTTTCCCCGTCTTGTGGAAAAATATAGAAATATTTACGTAAATAAGCACATAAGTATTTACGTAAACATTTACATAATTTACCTCAGTACATAACATTTAGTGTATCGTCCCCCATGCCATTCAATGTTTCCTCAGCAGAAACTTACATATTCTTCTACGGATTTATCTGCGGAAATTTCAGGAAAGTTAAAAAAAATCATCTGAAAGTCCACGGACTCCGCACGGCCAGAGGGGGGTGCTCCACAGTAGATTCTGCAGGTCAGATTCTTAGAAATCCTAGCTCATTTTAATCAGTCTTGAATTTCTCCAGCATCCCTAGTCTGTATGCTGAAAGCAGGTTGCATTACTGATTTTGCTGATGGATAATTTCTTCCCAGGAAATAGTAACAGAAAACTATGACAGTGCAGAAACTTTAATTTCTCCTATTTTCTGATAGTATTAATATACTCATAATTGAGTCCACTGGCACCTGCAGAATGTCATTTTTTAAAAAAAACACCCCAAAACTATGGGAAGCACCATCATCAAGCTTTTGAGCCATATTATCAGTTCTATTGGATTGTTATTCATGAGTTCTTTAGTGCCTTTACAATCTATTTTAAGACTATTATTTTGTATTTTCTTGCCAATGGAGAGGATAACATAAAAATCCAAATCCAACAGTAAAATCCAGCGTAAAGTCCTACTTAGTAGACCTACTGAAATGAATGGGACTTAGGAAAGTCATGACTAGCTTAAGTCCCATTCATTTCGGTGAGTCTACTCTAAGTAGGACTTACACTGGATTTTTACCCCAACTATCCAAAGACCAAGTAGGAATTCAAAAACTGAACCTCTTTCCTCTATTAATTTGATCCTTAGGCCAGTGGAGGAACACCTACTTTGCATGCAGAAGGTCCAAGTTCAATTGTTGGCATCTCTAGTTAAAAGGATCTGATAGCAGGTGATCAGAAAGATCCCTCTTGAGACAGTGGAGAGTAGAGATGGACAGGCACCCCCCTGTCTGGGTTCTCCAGGTGCCCGCTCAGCCTCTGCCCTCACTTGGCCACCCCCGGACTCACGCTCAAGCTCCCCGCCACTCAGCAAGCCACCTGCACTCACCCAGGCCCCATTCTTGAGCTGCACTTTGGGAAAATACAGTGATCGCAAAACTGAGCATATTTAGATATATGCAAAATGATGCTGTGAATAGCCCATATACACAAGATTACAGTAGGGTGGCTCTCTGAGCAGCGAGGGTGGGGGTGTCTAGTG
This sequence comes from Heloderma suspectum, assembly GCF_057233095.1. Classification (NCBI taxonomy): domain Eukaryota; kingdom Metazoa; phylum Chordata; class Lepidosauria; order Squamata; family Helodermatidae; genus Heloderma; species Heloderma suspectum. The sequence continues at coordinate 334,747,743 of NC_139459.1, read as the reverse complement.
GGGGCAGGGGTTTGGCAACCGTGGCTTGGGGGTGTGGGAGGAAGGTTGCCACTGGATTCCCAGATGGATTTGAGCACCCGCGCCATCCCTAGTGGAGAGACACTGCCAGTTGGAGTACACACTACTGGATGGATAAATATTCTGAACTGGTGTAAGGCAGCTTCCTACGTTTCTATGTTGATCCCAGCTTGTGCTTAATGAGGCCCTAGCATAGGGATGGGTGAGAATTTCATTTCAGCTCAGTTCAGATTAGGGATGTATGAGAAATTCATTTCAGTTCATTTTTTATCAGGATTTTACCCAGCTCACACCTTCCAGACTGAACACAGACTCAGATGCAATCATCTGATTCAGATACAGGAATGTACATTTCTGAACTTGCAATGTTATTTGTGGACTTTGTTTTGTTTTTTGCATTCAACAGCATGTGTACATTCCAAGAATGCATGCATACATCTCAAAATGAGTACATTTGAAAAAATGTGCACAACTGATGATGCATACATCTGGAAAAATACACACGGAAACAAGCATGGATTTTCATGCCAAGAAGAAGAAGAAGAAGAAGAAGAAGAAGAAGAAGAAGAAGAAGAAGAAGAAGAAGAAGCAGCAGCAGCAGCAGCAGTAGCGGCTTGCAATCTGATACAGACTCGAGTTAGAATGACCTTCGAGATGGAATTCAGAGAACTTCAGCAAGGTCGAGTTTTGCTGATTCACACATCCCTAGTTTTTAAATGAATTTATCAAAATTTGCAAACTTGCCCATATTCAAGAGTATTATTATTGTTGTTGTTATTATTACTACTACTACTACTACATTTATATCCCACCTTCCTTTAGGGATGTCAGAGAATTCCGCGACGGATCTCAGTGAGGCCGAATGCCAGTGCATTCAGCCCTCCGAAATCCGTCGCGGAACGAAGCCCCCACCCCCCCAACCCATGAAAGGCATGCGGGACGAAGTCCCCGCCGACCCCAACCCACAAAAGGCACGTGAAATGGAACACTTACCTGCTCCCGTCCACGCTGCTTTGCGAATGGCGGCCGTCCTGCGGCCGCCATTCGCTTCCTCTTCATAGCCATGATAGGCTACGTGAATACTTACGTAGCCTATCATGGCTGACGCAGGGACGCCATTTGCATCCCTGCGGAGGTTGTGATAGGCTATGTAAGTATTTACGTAGCCTATCACGGCAGGGGGAAAAAACTCAGCGTACGCAAATGGTGGTGGCTACCGCCATTCGCGTATGCTGTTTCCCCCCCCATCATGCTGTTTTTCCCCCCCTATTTCCCCCCCCCTAAATATTTACATAGCCTATCACGGCTAAATACAGGGACGCAAATGGCGGCGGCTACGACAGCCACCATTTGCATCCCTGCAGGGCTGCCCAGTGGCTGGATGTCCGGCTGCGGGAGGCTGGAGCCGGCCGGCAGCTCTGCGGCTTGGCCGTGGAGCAGAGCTGGCCAGGCAGGATTCTGGGGGGGAGGACCGGATTGCCTCCCCCTCTGTTGAGGATTCCGGGGGGAGGGACAGAGCGCCTGCCCCCCAGCAGAAACAGAACAGAACGGAAGGTAAGTGTTCCATCCATCCCTACCTTCCTTCCATTGTGGAATTCAAGGTGGCTACTTGAGGTTCCCAGGTGGGCTCCCCTCCAAGCACTGACCCAACCCAGACCTGCTTGACTTCAGGCCTTCAGCAAGGTGGTGGCCTCATGTGCTTTCAGACCATGCCTTGGGGATCTTAAGTAAAAGGACTTCAGAGTTTCATTTTGTATTTTGATCAAATGTGGAAGAAACCCAAACTGACAAATGTGTTGATCCAACTCCAGGACTTGGAGTGCTTAGCTCTTAATAGTCTGGCTTTGAATCCCTGTGTATTCAGCCATGTTTAATTAGGGACATTGTCCCCACTTTTTTCCCTGACAGGCTCCTGGTCTTCTTGAACAGCCATGTGGCGGGCAGGTGCAAGACGTTCTTGTCTATGCTGGGAGAAGCTGTACCTGGGTTGGGCTGGTGCGGACAGGAGAGAATTTCATTTCAGTTCATTTTCGATAAGAACTTACCCAGCATTCACAAAGTTCATATTTGGGAGAGAAAGAACTTGAGATTGAAAAGAGTTTGACTGTGAAAGAAAGCGAAAGTGGTAGATTTTCCCATCCCTAGCCTGGCACCATTTTGTCAACTCTTTCTTGTCAGGTGTGCGATTTCTTAAAATAAAAAATAAACATTGGCCATCAGTGTGTACGTGAAATTAATTTCAGTTAAATGTTAACAAGAATTCACCCTGTTCACACCCACTGGAACTGAATGCAGATGCAAACACAATTTATTTATTTATTTATTTATTCATTTCATTTCATTTCATTTCATTTCTCGTCTGGACTACTGCAATGCATTATACGTGGGGCTGCCTTTGAAAATGGTCCGGAAACTTCAGCTGGTCCAAAATAGGGCAGCAAGATCGTTAACAGGGACTGGCCTGTGAGCTCATATTATGCCAGTACTTTTCCAGCTGCACTGGCTGCCAGTCCATTTCTGGGCCCGATTCAAAGTGCCAGTATTAACATTTAAAGCCCTTAATGGCTTGGGGCCAGGTTACCTGAAGGATCGCCTCGTCCCATATGTGCCTGCCCGGACCTTAAGATCTTCCTCAGCGGCCCTTCTCCATGAGCCCTTGCCAAAGGAAGTGAGGCGGGTGGCTACTAGGAGGGGGGCTTTTTCTGCTGTGGCACCCCGGCTGTGGAATGAGCTCCCTAGTAAGATTCGCCTGGCACCTACATTATATTCCTTTTGACGCCAGGTGAAGACCTTTTATTTTCCCAGGCATTTTAGCATTTTAGCTCTTTAGACTTTTAGTTTTGCTGTTTTAAATCTGTATTTTAATAAATCCCTGCATTGCCGCTAGGTTTTATTCTGGTTGTATTGTTTACTGTGGTTTTAATCTTTTATATATTTTGTATTGTTTTATTGCGTGCTCTTTGGTTTTAATTTTTGTGAACCGCCCAGAGAGCTCCGGCCATTGGGCAGTATAGAAATGAAATAAATAAACAAACAAACACAATCTGTGGTTGAAGTGCATTTATGAGCCTGCAATACAACTGATGGAACAAAAATTCATTTGAACCATGTGCATGACAAAGTGCATACTTTTATAAAAAAATTATGTGGACGTGCTTTAATCAATGGGGAAAAAAACATGTACATTTCCAAAATTTGCACAACAGATGCCTACATTTGGTAAAATTCACATGATTTTTTTTTGGGGGGTGCAAAAATAAACAAAGCTCGCCATTTTATACATGGGGCAGAATGACTTTGAGGTGGAATTCGGACACCCTGGATGAACTTGAGTTTTGCGGATTTGTGCATTCCTACTTTAAGGTAGGGATGGATGAAAGTCCCTTACCTGTTCTCGAAGCTTGCTTCGCGGTGGGGGGGAGGCACTTCGGTTCTCCCCCCAAACTTCAGGCGAGGGGGGGGAGGTGCCCTGCCTCGCCCGGCCAAAATTCAGGCCGGGGGGGAGGTGCCCCATCCCTCGCCGGTGAAATTCAGGCCGGGTAGGAGCGCCCCGTCTACCCAGCCGTGAAAAAAAAAGTAAACCCCCCCACACACACCCATGATAGGCTACGTAACGATTTACATAGCATACCATGGCTAGATTTCCAAAGTCAGCTGTGATAGGCTATGTAAATAGTCACGTAGGCTATCACAGGTGACTTTGGGGAAAAAAAAAAGTGAGTACACAAATGGCAGCTCCCATGGGGACCGCCATTTGCGTTCCTTATTTTGACACGTCTAGTCTACGTAAAGATTTACGTAGACTACGACGAAAATAAGGGCAACGCAAATAGCGTTCCCTTATTTTCGCCGTAGTCTACGTAAATCTTTACGTAGACTAGACGTGCCAAAATAAGGAACGCAAATGGCGGAGCCCATGGGCCGCCGCCATTTGCGTACGTGCTTTTCCCCCCCCCAAAGTCACCCGTGATAAGCTACGTGATGATTTATGTAGCCTATCACGGCTGACTTTGGAAATCTAGCTGTGATAGGCTACATAAATCGTTACGTAGCCTATCACGGGTGGTTTTTTTTTTTTTTTACTTTACTTTTTTTTTTGCAATGGCGGCAGCAGCAGCCGGTCGGGAGACCGGCCGCCGCCCCCGCCCCCACCGAACTGCCGCCGAACCGCTGCCGGGACCCGCTGCCGAGAGGGACATTCGGCCACGGTAAGTCCCATCCGGGGGGGGCGGGGGGCCGGCGGAGAATTTCCCCACCAATTTCGGGGGGGCCGAATGCATTGGCATTCGGCCTCCCTACGATTCATGGAGAAATTCTCAGAAATTCTCCGCCATCCCTACTTTAAGGTTTCTTTCTCTCTTCAAGAAGATAAAACCAAATGGGAAACAGGAAAAGGCCCTTTCCCTCAACTTCCAGTGGTTGTATCCATCTTAGTTTTTTTGTTTGTTTGTTTTTCCCCGAGCACAAGCCCCAACCCAGCCAGCATTAACTGATGGAAGAAAGACATAAGAGTAAATGAGAAATATAGGCATCTGTCCATTTTTATGTTCATGTGCATTTAACAGAATCCCTGTTCAGGCATGCCACTTACCATGTATATCAACATGTGAGCTGGTAGTAGGACTGCACCACGTGGTCCTACGTCCAATGTGGTGCACATTACGTAGCCCCACCCCCTGGTGTCCATTTATAGTAGGGATGGACGAAAGTCCCTTACCTGGTCCTGCAGCTTTTTTCAGGGGGGGAGGTGCTCCGTTTCTCCCCCCGAAATTCTCGGCGGGTGGGGAGGCGCCCCGCCCCTCCCCGCCAAAATTCTGGCCAGGGGGGAGGCGCCCCATCCCTCCCCACTGAAGTTCTGGCTGGGGGGGAGCGCCCCGTCTCCCCGGCCGCAAAACAAAAAAATAAAGTTTTTTTAAAAAAACGTGATAGGCTACGTAAAGATTTACGTAGCCTATCACGGCTAGATTTTCAAAGTCAGCTGTGATAGGCTATGTAAATCTTTACATAGCCTATCACGGCTGACTTTGGGGGGGAAAAAGCGCATACGCAAATGGCGGCGCCCATGGGCGCCACCATTTACATTCCTTATTTGGGCACGGGTAGTCTACGTAAAGATTTACGTAGACTACGGCAAAAATAAGGGCAACGCTATTTGCTATTTGCATTGCCCTTATTTTCGCCGTAGTCTATGTAAATCTTTACGTAGACTAAAGGTGTAAAGGTAAAGGTGTCCCCAACCAGTTGTGTCCCCAACCAGTCTAGGGTGCGGTGCTCATCCCCGTTTCTAAGCCAAAGAGCCAGCGCTGTCCGAAGACGCTTCCGTGGTCATTTACGTAGACTACCCATGCCCAAATAAGGAATGCAAATGGTGGCGCCCATGGGTGCTGCCATTTGCATACGCGCTTTCCCCCCCCCAAAGTCAGCCATGATAGGCTACGTAAAGATTTACGTAGCCTATCACAGCTGACTTTGAAAATCTAGCCATGATAGGCTATGTAAATCTTTACGTAGCCTATCACTTTTTTTTTTTTTACTTTACTTTACTTGGAAATGGCAGACCAGCTGCCGCCACCGCCACACCGCTGCCGCACCGCCGCCGGGACCACCGCCACGAGGGACATTCTCACGAGGTAAGTCCCATCCCAGGGGGGGAGGGGGATGTCAGAGAATTTCCCCACCAATTTCGGGGGGCCGAATGCGCTGGCATTCAGCCTCCCGGAGATTCGTGGAGAAATTCTCCAACATCCCTAATTTATAGAGCATGAACATCTATAGAGATGATGCAACCGCATGTATGCTGCTCTCTGCTGACTTCCACATGTAGAGGTAGGTGACCATGCAGCACATCCCACTGCCACCTTGCCAGTTGGTCTCAAGATCAAGTGAAATGCCCAAATAAGGAATGCACCTCATCTATGTGGTTGTTGCACCGCTATGTGGAAATGGCTTTGGGTGAGACCTAGCGGTCAATATAAAGTTGGCCATGTGTCTGTTAGCACACAATGTGTGTTTTTTTCTCCTCTCCCCTAGATTAGATCTCAGGAATCTTTCATATGAGTGTAGGCCAGCAAATCTAGTTCTGAACTTGGGCCTGAAATAGCTGGTTTCAAAGCCCAGCTTTGCCAGCCAAGGGCAAAGAGGCATTTCTAATGGCCACTCTGCTGCTTGACATTAGAAACATCTTCCTGTGCCTTTGATTCAAGCAAGCGTGGTTCAGCCTAGGCAGAGGGAAAGGTCCCTGAGACCTGGCAGAGCTGCTGCGTGAATCAAAGTGGCTTCTTCTCTCCTGCTGTATGAATCTATTCATTGACAACTCAAGTTGAAATACTGCTTATTCAGGGATGCAGAATCCAGATCCATTTGTGCTCAAATGGGCACACAAATGTCTCGTGTGTATGTGGGGCCCCTTTCATTCCAGTGGAGGAAACCTATTTAAGTGCAACAACACAAAATGCATGTTCCTGTGTGTGTTCTCCATTGCAATGAATGGTGAAGCTGCTAGGCTTGGGGGAGATTCATAAATACTAAGGCTACAATCCTATACCCACTTACCTGGGAGTAAGCCCACTAAAATCATTGAGACTTACTTCTGAGTAGACATGTATAGGGTTGCACTGTAAGTCTCCCACCTCAAGAGCAAATAGCTGGATCAGGACATTGGCCTGTTTGAACTTTGCAAATGCAGTTATCTGTGAGGTGCATTTGTCAGAGAAGCATATTCTTAGACTTCAGCTGCTTCCCGAAAGCAATGGAAATCTTTAAATTCATTTAAACAGCCTATGAATCATCCCTTGAGTACTGAATATCTATCCCGATTTCTGGCATTTGTGTTTGCTAAAATTACAAGATATCCTTACAGAGTGCAGAATCCTATCAGAAAATTGATCTCCAATATATAAATGCTTCCTCTCAGGAAAAGTCCTTTGCAGAGTTATGCTTTTTTCTTTTTTTTTTAGTTCCCTTGCATTTTTAAACAATCCTGAGAAAACAATATTATGCCATTTTTTAAAAAATGAGAAAATGCAACCCTTTTACAGATAAGATAACTCTGTGTGTCTCTGTGTGTGTGATATGAGTGTCTGTGTGTCTGTGTGTGTATCTTTGTGTCTATAGGGAGGGAGGGAGGGTGTAAAGCAGCTCCTCAAGATTGGATTACTGTAATGCACTCTATGTGGGGTTGATCTTCAGGCTGCTCTGGAAGCTGGAGCTAGTGCAGAACGCAGCAGCTCGGCTGTTGTCGGGAGCTGGACCTTTCCAGCATGCAGCTCCTCTGCTGAGGGAACTGCACTGGCTGCCCATTCGCTACCGAGCCACGTTAAGGTTTTGCTATGAGTGTAGAAAGCCCTAAACAACTTGGGACCAGGTTACCTGAGAGAGCACCTTCTCCCTTACCAACCTGTCCAGTCACTGAGGTCCACAGAAGGCATGTTCCTGGTGGTTCCACATGGACCTATGGCCCAACTGAAGTCCACCAGGAGAAGAGCCTTTGGTGTGGAGGCCCCTTTTCTTTGGTATTCCCTGGCCCTGGAGGTCAGGCAGGCACCAACACCGCGTTGCTTCCAGAGCCTCCTGAAAACAGTTCTGTTCCAGGAAGCATTCCTTAATTGACCAGCCATGGTTTTTATTGGCATTCTGTTTTTAATAATTTTAATATGCTGTTTTAATCTTTTATCTTTTTTACAGTTGCAACCTGTCTGGTTGGGGAGTGGTATACAAATGTTATACATAATAAATAAATAAATAAATACACAGCAAAGCAACAAGGAGGCTGTGGATCCACTGTGGATGCAGTCAGTCTTAAGGTAAACTATAGAAGAAAGATAGACTAACAAGAAGAGTATTTTAAAAATACATATTTTGAGCTAACCGTTTTGGCTTCTTCCATCATCAGTAGCTGTGCAGTTAAATGGGTACCAAGAATAGCAGTTTGGGATGCCTGGAGATGAAAGTTCCTTAGGAGAAAAAACAGAGGTGTGATTGGTGTAGTGCTTATGAATTGTTCTCCAGATTAAGGCCATTGCGGCTAGGAGTTCTGAGTCTGTATTTCCAGAAGTTTTCCCTTTAATTCATAAGCACTATACCAGTCATACGTCTCTGTGTTTTTTCTCCTAAGCAACTTTCATCTCCAGGCATTCTGAACTGCCACTCCTAGTACCCATTTAACAGCACAGCTACCGATGAGGGTGGAAGCCAAAACATTTAGCTAAAAATATATTTTTGTAAAATACTCTGAGGTTACAGGAAGCCAAGCCAGATTCAAGCTGAACATCAGGAAGAACTTCCTGACTGTTAGAGCAATACGACAATGGAACCAATGACCTAGGGAGGTGGTGGGGTTTCCCACACTGGAGGCATTCAAGACGAGGCTGGACAGCCACCTGTCAGGGATGCTCTGACTTGGATTCCTGCACTGAGCAGGGGGTTGGACTCGATGGCCTTGTAGGCCCCTTCCAACCCTACTATCCTACGATTCTATACTTCTATGATTCTATCGTGTGTGTGTGTGTGTGTGTGTGTTGGATCCAGATTTATGTGTGTGCAACTGGGCTGGTGGAAGCAGACTATGCCAACCAACCTTCCCATGGCAGCCCCTCCAGCCCTCTGAAAATGTTCTCCAAAGGGTCAGGTGAATAGGCTGAGCTGTGGTGCAGGGAGAGGTGTCCCTGAAAATCAGGCCGATGCACTTCTGTGACTAGACTCAGAGCTCTTTCTTCCACAGAAGGCAGATCCTGGATCCAACCCAGAAAGAGAGAGAGAGAGAGAGAGAGAGAGAGAGAGAGAATTTGTAGATACCCCATGTCTCCTGGTTTGCCTAATAAGACACAGGAAGGGTTAATATAAAAGAAGCGTATGTCTGAAAAGGATTTCACACCACATTGCCAAATTATTTGCAAAGCCATATTTGTGACTTTTTTTTTTTTCCACTGTGAGGTTTGTTATAGTGATAAGAGCAGCAACTGGATGCCTCTCTGTGTATTTAAATTGAATTATCTTAATGCAAATCCTAACTATGAAAATCACAGCAAGGTTTTGTAATGTAACACAACGTACCTTTTCCTGTGTAAAATCGGATTGTTAGTTCGGGGATTGTAAATGTGTCAGACAATAATTACTTTGCAGGTAGCAGACTACCCAATGTTCTCATTTCATTCTGTGACTCAATGACAGCTTTTAATGCTGCTTAATGATCACAAACATGCCGAGTCTTCTGTTGACACCTGGCTTATGCTAAAAGGGTTGGTGGGGAAAAAAGCCAACCCAGAATAAAAGTGAAAATTTACTGAAACAAGCAGAAGACTTGGAAAAAAAAAAACACCCCGAAGCATTATGCCAAACAAAAGCAGAGCAGTAAGCTATTAATATTTCTAAGAGTATACTTTATGTGCTCAGCAGATTTTTAAATTTTCTTTCTTTGTTCTTTTTTTTTTGCACAATAGGTATTCCTACAAGTTTTGGAAAGCCAAGAAATCATTTGTTCAAATCAGCTGGGAACTCATGAACGTTGTAATAATTTTAAAGATTAATTCCTGAAGATTCTTGCTTTCAAAGGCAAATCAGTCTGTTCTGAAAGTGATGACGCACAAAGGGGCTTCTGACTTTAACATTAAGAAACTGTTTGGCTTGGGCAGTCAGACAAAACTGGCAGATCTTCCACTTGAAGGATGATACAAACAGTAACAAAAGAGGATCGAAATGCACTTGAATGTGGATTGAATTTAGGCTTTGGATAGAATGGTTGTGGGATTTATTCTAAAATGGACAAAATAAGGTGCAATCCTATGCACGTCTACACAGAAATAAGTCCTACAACTCCCAGCATCCTTCCAACCAGATGTGCTGACTGGGGCATGCTGGGATGGGAACTGTAGGATGTTTTCTGTCTAAACATGCATAGGATTGCACCCTTAGTCTGTTTTCAGACAATGTCATGTTCACATGTGTTCACCCATAAGCCTGTTCTGTCCTGTTTCTGCATTATTATTGTTTTTTTTAATCTGAACAAAAAATCACATTTGAATATTATTTAAACACATATTTTAAATATTTTTTTCTTTCAAAATACACATTTCTACAAGCACAGTCCTACCAGATTGATGCTGTTTAGATGGAGGGCTCTCAGATGGGAGCCCTCCAGCCACCCAAACTCCTGCTGGCAAGAGACCCAGGTAGGGGGGGTGGTTAAAATATAAAGACCTATAAAGCCTTACTGAGCTCATGACTGGTGTTGCTCTCCTGGTATGAACCTACCTGCATACTACAATCATCCTCTCAGACCCTCCTCCAAGTGCCTCCTCTGAGGGAGGTTCGGGGGGGCAGACAAGGAGAGAGCATTCTCAGTGGTGCCCCCCATTATGGAATGCTCCCCACAGTGAGGTCCACCCAGTGCCAAGATCTTTGGATGCCAGGTTAAGGCCAACCTCTGCTCCCAGGCATTGGACAGAATATGATTAAAATGAAAAATTAACGGGTACTGGTATTTATTTTAATGATGATGGTTTAAATGAGTTTTATATTTTTGTAGGTGAATTGTTTTACACTATGTTCTTACTCTGTATTTTTCGGGTTTCAGTCTTGGTAAGCCACTCAGAGAGCTTATAGGAATGTAATAAATGAAATGAAATATCATGTCCAGCTTGATGGGCCTTGTGGCCCATCTACTAGATTTACCTTGCTGTGGGTGGGATGGGAGATGGAGAGGACTGTGGCTCTTGCTGATCCATGTCTCTCCTCTCCCTTCCCCTCTCTGCCCACTGCCATGTCCCCTTTCCTCCCTCCATGATCCTCTTCTGAGGTCACAACAGCGATCTCGGAAGAGGAGCCACGGTGGAGCTTTCTGGGCTGGGAGGGGGTTGGGGGTGGGAATCCTCTCTCAGATTCCCCCCACTGAGGTCATAAATGTGTCTACAGCTGGGGGGTGGTTCCCCCCTCCCAGGACACCCTCCCAGGGATGATAAGATTGCTCTGTACATGTATTTTTTTCAGAACACACATTTCTAATTAGAACGTAAAAAGAGCCATGCTGGATCAGACCAAGGGCTTCAACACATGGAGCTTTTATCCTGTCATTGAGATTGCTCCTTCTTGGAAGTTTGAGGGCTCTTTACATGATGCCATGATCCCCCAAGGCGCCTCCTGCACTAAATGCCCTTTGTTCTGTTTTTAAATAGATCACAGCAGATAATGAGCTATCAAATTACCCCGTTTGTGTTCTGCTTCAGTTTCCATGAAAAGAATTAAAGCGGCAAGAAGAGGAGCGACATGATCAATGAAAGATAATGGAAGACTCAGATACGGGGAGAAGTGGGGTGGGGGGAGGCCTCCACAGGGATGTAAAAGGAGTCAGTGGTAATCCTGCATTTAAAACGGAAGCAGAAAGCCCCATTTTAAATGCAGGATTTTAGGCTGGTGTAGAAATTAGGGATGTCAGAGAATTCCACATGGATCTCAGTGAGGCCGAATGCCAGTGCATTCAGCCCCCTGAAATCTGTGGCGGAACAAAGCTCCCCGCCCCACCACGTCGCAAAAGGCACTTGAAACGGGACACTTACCTGGTGCTGTTTCACTGCTTTGCGAATGGTGGCCGCGTCTGCGGCCACCATTCACTTCCCTATTTTTGCCATGATAGGCTACGTAAATCTTTACGTAGCCTATCATGGCTAACGCAGGGACGTCATTTGCATCCCTGTGGAGGCCGTGATAGGCTACATAAATATTTACGTAGCCTATCATGGCAAAAAAAAAAGGAACGCAAATGGCGGCTGCTGTAGCAGCCGCCATTTGCCTTTTTTTGCCATGATACGCTATGTAAATATTTACGTAGCCTATCATGGCGAAAGACAGGGGCGCAAATGGCGGCCGCTATGTAAATATTTATGTAGCCTATGACGGCAAAAGAACAGGAACACAAATGGTGGCAGTCGTAGCTGCTGCCATTTGCGTCCGCAGGCTCCACACGGCGCCTGCGAATGCACCCGGACGGCAGCTCCGCGGAGTTGCTGTGGAGTGGAGCCAGTCAGGTTAGGATTTTGGGGGGAGGTGCAGAGCGCCTCCCCCCCACCGTGAATCACCCCGTCAAAAAAGTAAGTGACTTTCGTACATCCCTAGTAGAAATGCCCCAAGGGTCCATCTAGTCCTAGGGATGTACGAAAGTCACTTACCTTTCACGGATTATGTTGATGGTGGGGGGGAGGCATTCCGTCTCTTGCCCCGGAATCCTCAAGGGGGGGAGGCGCTCCGTTCCTCCCCCCCGGAATCCTCCGCGGCCGGCTGTGCTCCACGGCAGCTCCGCGGAGCAGCTGGCCAGGCCCAGCCAGCCCAGAGCCATCCACAGCCGGATTTCCGGCTCATCACAGCTCTGGCCGCCACCATTTGCGTTCCTTATTTTTGCCGTCTTAATCTACGTAAATATTTACGTAGACTAAGACGGTGAAAATAAGGGGAACACAAATTGCGTACTGGACGCTATTTGTGTTCCCCTTATTTTCGCCGTCTTAGTCTATGTAAATATTTATGTAGACTAAGACGGCCCAAAATAAGGAACACAAATGGCAGCAGCCGTAGCTGCCGCCATTTGTGTACGCCTTTTTTTTTTTACCCAGTTGTTTTAGGCTACGTAAAAACATACGTAGCCTATCACGTCTCTATAAAAAAAAAACCAAACCCGCCCCCCTGCAAATGGCGGCAGCGGCAGCTGGTCGGAAGACCAGCCGCCGCAGCCACCACAGCCACTGCTGCAGCTGCCGCCGCCACCGCTGACCAGAAGATCCGACCCTGGTAAGTCTCGTCCTGAGGGGGATCCGCAGGGGGGGGCAGGCCATTCCACCACAGCTTTCGGGGGGCCGAATGCACTGGTATTCGGCCTCACCGAGATCCGTGGCAGAATTCTCCGCCATCCCTATCTAGTCCAGCATTCTGTTCCCACAGTGGCCAACCAGCTGTCGACCAGCAACCCACAAGCAGGATATGAGTGCAACAGCACCCTCCCACCCATGATCCCCAGTAACTGGGGTACATAAGCTTACTGCTTCTGGTACTGGAGGTAGCACATAGCCATTAGGATTAGTAGCCATTGATAGCTTTCTCCAGGAATTTGTCCAACCCCCTTTTAAAGCCATCCAAACTGGTGGCCATCACTACATCCTGTGGTAGCGACTTCCATAGTTGAACTGTGCACCATGTGAAGAAGTCCTTCCTTTTCTCAGTCCTCAATCTCCCACCAATCAACTTCATGGGATGACCCTGGATTCTAGTATTTTGAGAGAGGGAGAAAAATACCTTGGCAGTGAAGAGAAAGGAGGTGGGGCCAGTGAAGGGTTGTGGCCTTCTGGGGAACCCCAGAGGGCTGGAAGAGGTTTTCCCCCCGCCATGGATAATGTACTAGCAAGCTTTGGAAACATGACGTTGGCTCATGGACAAGCCTTCCTTATGACTAGCCACCCCCATCCCCATTTTGGGGGTTTCCTTTCCCTTTCAGGAGAATGATTCAGTGAAGCCAACATGAGCACAAACACGGAAACTGTACATATATTGGGAAGCAAAAGGGCATGTTTCCTCTGCCGCCTGATGCTCCTGGGGGACAAATTAGTTTGTTTTCCATTTTAAGGTGGACTTATTTAATGTCACACTTTCAAACCAATATGTGAACCAGTTATCCTTTGAAATGTGCACTTCATGGAACTTTGCAATGGAGTTCTCCAGTCAAGAAATGCATGCTAAGATGCGTATGTTCATGAAAATCAAGTCTGAGAATGCATTCTGTCAGGAAAACTGCTTGCAAGTGTATACAATATACTATTGTATATTAGGCAATATTGTGTACAAAATGCATGTACTTGGAGAACTGTGTGCACACAAATGTGTGCACAGTTTTCCAGGCGAAAATCATGTCATCTGATCCAGCCATAACACACCAAAGTAATGTACCAGAACCACCCATGAAAATGTTAAACAGATGTCTAATGCTTGGGAATATAAACAGGAATGGTGGAGGGGGGGAGGCAAGGGGGATAGCAATAAAGAGAGATTATGGATGCTAAGCAGGCACATGCATTTGAATGGTAGTCTTTATATTAGAAGTTGTAAAATGTTAAAACAGCCAAAATTCAAATACAAGAGCTTACAGTATGGTGCGACTTGCACAATAGACATATTTAGTTTGGAGAGGATGGAAGAAATGGTCCTTTGTCCTGCTAATCAAAGGGGACACAAGTTTCAACAAATTGGCGGCTGGAATTAAAGCACGCTTGTAAAAGCTCCAAAATGCACTCATTTGCATACACAGTAATGAGATCGATTTCTCCCTGCAAGCTGAGATGTATAGAGGACTAATGAGGTACTTAAAACATGTATAGAACAAAGTCTGCCATCCATTTCCAGTGCAACAATAACATGGGGCTTGATAGGAATTTAGCTCTGTATCTCTTTGAGCGGCGGTGCTCCCGTTGATGGAAAACGGCCTGTGTTGCTGGCTCGCTAGAACTACCAACCATGGCAAAAGATTCCTGCAAAACCTTGCTTAGCACTGGCACACAGCTCATTATTGTGTGCAATACATGAGCAAGTGCTGGGGACCACACAGGAAGAAAACATCCCCCCCACCCCCGGGAGCACAGTGAGAATAAAGCAAAGTCCTTTAAAGGACCGCATCCACCTCTGTCATAATTTAGATAAGTAATCTTGAGACCATAATAATCACAGTTTATCATCTGGAAAGCCATTAAAGAGACTCACAAAGGTAATGTGCCAAATTCCAGAAATGTAACCTTTGTGGGTCATCTTTAACAACAAAACAGCTTTCCCCATGATAGGCAGTAACTTCCCATTTATTTCATCAAAGAAGCCTGTCAAATGGGAAAAATAATAGAGAGGCGAGCCTTAAACACACACACACACACACACAGAGAACACCACAGGCCGTTATTATCATGTGCTGCTGTACCTCCCAGGTGGAGCACAGAGCTAATGATCAGGCCTAATTTTAAAACTAGCATTTCTACGCTGGCTCCCTGTGACTCCAGACGATCCCTTTAAATTTGCTTCTATAGCCACATCATTATTAATGCTGCAGTCCTATGCAGGCATACTGTGGAATAAGTTCCATTCAACACAGAAGGCTTCTGTTCTGAGTAAACGTGCCTAGGAATTGATAGGAGCTGGTAGGGATGTGTCAATCAGCCAAACCTGATCTTGTAGCTTCTCAAAGTCCCACCTTGAAGCTCGGTTCACCTGTATCAGATTGCGAGGTATTCTTTTTTGCATGGAAATTGCGGAATACTTGGATACGTACTTGGGTGCGCATTCGAAGTACACAGTCATCTCCCATTGATTAAAGTGCATTTTTTTAAGTGTGCATTTTTTATGCATATGAAATATTAGAAATATTTTTTCTAATGTAGGGAGTTTTTGAACACATCTCTCCCCCGCCCCCGCCCCTGCCCCCGAAGAGCATTGCAATCTTGGGAATGTACGAGCTTCGACCACAAACTTGTGTTGGGGAGATGTGAATGGAGTAAATTCTGCTCATAAATACGGACGGATGGACTTATTGAGTCTGTGATCGCCAAGCACTTGCCAAACCCTTGCCACTGCTCGCCCATATGAGCCACGCCACACAAACCACTGGATAGCCTGACAAGCCCCTGGAGAGTGCCGCGCGACCGGCCTGTCCCTTAGCGAGTCACCATTTTGCGTAAAACTGGCAGCTCATTATTCTGCATAAAAGGCATTTAATGGAAATGGTGGCTGAAAAGGTGGCTTTATGGCCAGCATCTCCGTAAAATGCCTTTTACGCAGAATAAGACGCCACCTTTTTTATGCAAGATGGTGGTTCACTAAGGGACCAGGCAGTTGCTGGGTGCTTGGCAGGCTGTCCAGTGGTGAGCGCAGCACAGTGAGTGGAGGTGGGTGGCTGGTGGGGTCCATGGACCTCAGTCTGGCAGGCTGAGTGGCTGGAGTCCATTGGACTCCACCCCCGTGTTGGGCACCCCAACACCCCCAGTCATAAATGGAATTGAAAGGAATTTCTCATACATTGCAAGAGGCAGGTGAGCATCATGAAGAGAAGGCACCTACAGAAACTAAACTGTTTCAGGCCATTGGTCTGCTCAGCACTAGACAATGGAAAGATACTGCCATTTGGCACATCCGAATGACAGATTCTGTGTTTACCTGTCAGAGAAAAGGTAACTGGAAAGTGCTGTATGGCATACTGATGTTGCAAGTGGTGAAAGTGGGCCAAAATATTATTATTATTATTATTATTATTATTATTATCATCATTATCATTATTATCATTATCATTATTAACATTTCTATACCGCCACATTGCCGAAGCTCTTTGGGCTGTTTACAAAACTTAAAACATTAAAATGTAATATACACATTTTAAAACCCATTTACATAAAAGCATACGGACAGTATATACAATAACATACAACTAAAAACAACTTTGAACTAAAAACATTTTTTTAAAAAAATCCAGCAATAAAACAACACACTTAAAAACAGTATACAAAAGTTAGCAAAAGGCACAAGAGTTCGAAAAAGGGAAGGCCTGCCAGAATAATAGGGTTTTTAATGCCTGCTTAAAAACCTTCAAAGAGGTCAGCCGGCACAGTTCAATGGGCAGGTCATTCCACAACTGAGCGGCGGCAAATGGACAAGTACAGAGTGGTGACTAGGGATGTACAAAACGACTTACCTGTTTCGTTTCGTACATCCACGGTGGGGGGGAGGCACTCCGTCCCTCCCCCCGAGATCCTGATGGCTGGTCCGCTCTGTGGTGACTCCGCAAAGCTGCCCGCTGGGGCAGCCCGCCGTGACATCTGGCCACTGCTGGGCTGCGCACGGACACAAATGGCAGCCACCATAGCCGTCGCCACTTGCGTTCCCTTTTCTTTTTGCCGTGATAGGCTACGTAAATATTTACATAGCCTATCACCGCCTCCACAGGGACGCAAAAGGCGTCCCTGCGTTAGCTGTGATTAGGGATGTACAAAATTCACTTACCTTTTCGCAGGGGTGCTTCGCGGTGGGGGGGAGGCGCTTCGCTTCTCCCCCCGAACTTCAGGCGAAGGGGGGGAGCCGTCCCGCCTCGCCTGGCCGAAATTCAGGCCGGGGGGGGAGGCTTCCCACCTCGCCCGGCTGAAATTCAGGCCGGGGAGAAGCGCCCCGTCTCCCCGCCCGCGAAACAAAGTGTAAACAACAACAACAACAACAACAACAACCCTGTGATTGGCTACGTAACGATTAATGTAGCCTATCATGGCTAGATTTCCAAAGTCAGCCATGATAGACTACGTAAATCGTTACATAGCCTATCAACGGGTGACTTTGAAAAAAAAAAAAGTGCGTACGCAAATGGCGGCGCCCTATGGGCGCCGCCATTTGCGTTCCTTATTTGGTCCCGGTAGTCTACGTAAAGATTTACGTAGACTACAGCGTAGTCTACATAAATCTTTACGTAGACTACCGGGACCAAATAAGGAACGCAAATGGCAGCACCCATAGGGCACCGCCATTTGCGTACGCGCTTTTTTTTTTCAAAGTCAGCCATGATAGGCTACGTAAACATTTACATAGCCTATCACAGTGTTTTTTGAAAATCTAGCTGTGATAGGCTACGTAAATCTTTATGTAGCCTATCACGTTTGTTGTTGTTGTTGTTGTTTTTACTTGGAAATGGCGGCGGCAGCAGCCATTCGGAAGACCGGCCGCCGCCGCACCGCAAGGGACATTCGCCAAAGGTAAGTCCCATCCCGGGGGGGTGGCGGAGGGGTGGCGGACCGTTTCTCCACCAATTTCAGTGGGCTGAATGCGTTGGCATTCGGCCTCCTGGAGATTCGTGGAGAAATTCTCTGACATCCCTACTATCATGGCTAAAATGGTGAAGCGAATGGCGGCCACAGATGCGGCCGCCATTTGCAGAGCAGCACAAATGGTAGCAGGGGAGTGCTCCATTTCATGTGCCTTTTGCAGGTTGGGGGGGCTTTGCTCTGCCACGGGTTTCGGGGGGCCTCACTGAGATCTGTGGCGGAATTCTCCACCATCCCTAGTCGTGACTAAACTTCACAGAGCTTCTCCAATTGAACATGTTAACTGCATTCATCAAGAAGTTTTGAAGTACCTCATTTTCATCACTGCTGAAGCCTCAGTAGTGATATCTTTGACTACCAAGCTCTGTGCAGGCAGGGCAAGTTGGAAGGCCATGACCCAGGAGCTGTCTATAGCAGCCTTCCTCTTCTGGGACCTTTCAGATATGTTGGACTACAACACTCAGCATCCCCAAATGAGTTAAGGCACGTGGCTACAAAGGAGAGGGGAGGGTTGGTAGTGGCACCCCAGTTGTGGAATGCCCTCCCCAGACAGACTTGCTTGGCACCTACATTATGGTCTTTTTGGTGCCAGGTAAAGATTAGGGCTGTGCATTTCTTTGGTGCCGAATCCGAATACCGAAGCAAATTGGGGCACTTCGGGGTGCCTCAGTGAGATCCAAAGCAGATCAGAACAGCACCAAGGCACTCAGAAGTGAAGCAGGTCACCGCTGAAGTGCCTTGATCTGCCTCAGGGATTCGAAGCTCTTCTGATGCCTTCTGAAGCCCGGATAGCCTGTCTCCAAAATGTATCAATTTGTGAAAGATCAGGGGGGAGGAGGAGGAGGAGGAGGAGGAGGAGGAGGAGGAGGAGGAGGGAGGGAGGGAGGGAGGGAGCTTTGTCAAATGACAAATCTAGTTGCCAAATTAGGGCTGAATTTAACCCAGCAGTCTCCAATCAGTGACAGTGGTGGAGAGGATGGTGGGGAATGCAGTACTTATTGGAGAAAAAAACCTGCTTTTGTTCATTGCGCATGTGAGAGAGCTGTTAGAGGTGGTGGTTACTGGAGAGAGCTGTTAAGTTAGTTGGCTAGATCTCTCTCTCTCTCTCTCTGTCTCTCTGTGTGTGTGTGTGTGTGTGTGTTGTACTGCAGCTTCTTCTCATTCTTTCCCACCCAGCCCTTCTCAATTCATCTATTCCCTTGCTTTCTTTTCCAGATTATTTATTTAAAAACAAAAAAAAATAGTACTTTAGTAGTTTAGTTTCCTCCTTTCCTTGACTTGTTCTTTGCCCCCCAACCCTCCTGAATTATTCAACCATCTTATTAGTTTTTTCTGTCTTTCTTTCTAGATTCTTTATTTAAAAAACAAAAACAAAAGAATAAATATTTAAAAAGTAGTTTACTTGCCTTGGCTCTCCCCACCCACCATTCTCAAGTCAACTCTTTCTTCATAGTTTTCCAGCAAGCTTAGCTCCTTCTATCTCTATCACGATCATCTATCTATATCTATCTATCTATCTATCTATCTATCTATCTATCTATCTATCTATCTATCTATCATCTATCTATCTATCATCATCATCTATCTATTTTTCCTTGTTCTTGGCCCTCCCCCTCCCCCACCCTTCTCAATTCCTGTATTCCTTCCTTTCCCCCTTTTGAACTCTATATCTTTTATACACACACACACACACACACACACACACACACACACACTTTTCTTTGCTTGTAGATAGTTCTGTATTGGCTTTTCTTTTGCTCTTGTGTGTCTGTCTGTGGGTGCCTGTGTTGTGGTTAGGGAGGTACAAAACCCCTACCTTCTGTTCCGGGGGAGGGTCCATGGGGCGGGGGGACGATCTGTTCCTTCCCCCAGAATCCTCATGGGCTGGCTCCACTCCAAGGCAATTCCACAGAGCCACTGGCCAGCTCCGTAAAGCCAGCGATACGGCCACCATTGCCATGCTGTATCACTGAGAAGGAAAGAATCCGGAAGCAAATGGTGTCCACTATGCCATTTGCGGCCGTAAAGCTCTTAGATTAAGCTAAATGCAGCCATAAATGGCTGCATTTAGCTTAAACTAAGGGCTTTGCAGCCGCAAATGGTGTCCACTATGCCATTTCTGTCCGGAGTTAGCCCTCACTCAGCCAGCGATACGACACAGCAATGGCGGCCAGGCGTATTACCAGTGATGCAGAGCTGGTGGCTGGCTCCATGGGATCACCATGTGGAGGAGCCAGCTCACACTGGATTCTGGAGGGAGGCAGAGGGAAGTGCTTCGTTCCACCACAGACTCCGGAGTCTTTGGAATCCGGCCTCATTGGGGTCCGTGGTGGAATTCTCTGCCATCCCCACCTACAGCATAGATTAGGGATAGTGAACTCCTCCTAATCCTCACTTCAAAACCTAACTTCTCTGATTATCCCTTCTGACCTTTGGCTTGAGTTTCTGAGAACAGCACATTGTACCTCTACCTAGCACAAAAGCTGCTGGGCCAAACTGTCTGAAGTTTGGCAGGTACGATCCCTTCTATGGAGGCTGACAGGTCCCCAAATATCAGGCACTTCTGTGCAACCAGTGAAAAGTTATAGCTCTTTCTTTTAAGAGTTTTTGTTGAAAAAAATCAAATTTTATCTGTGCCTAGCGCAAAAACTACTGGATCAAACTGTCTGAAATTTGGCAAGTGTGATTCCCTCCATGGGGGCTGACAGGTCCCCTAATCCCATGTATTCATCATGAAACCTGAAAAGTTATGGCCATTTCTGTTTTCCAATGCAAGTCAATGGGAAAATGTGCTATTGGGATGATTCAGATATCCAAATCTCACTTCAGATCCAAATTCAAAGCGAAGCAGATAGGGTCCGAATCTGTCTGAAGCAAAGTGGGACTGCTTCAGAAGTCAAATAGGCATCTGAAGCAAAGCAGGGGGTTCGTGCACAGCCCTAGTAAAGATCTTTCTATTTTCCCAGGCTTTTTAGTTCTTCAGTTTGTTTTTAAATGCACATTGTTGTGTTTTTAGAGCTTTCCCTGCTGCTGATTTTTTACTCTGGCCTTTACTTTGTTTTAGACTTTTGAGGGAGCAATCATATGGCCCCTAGACAGCATCTAAGGTGCCATAGGACACTTTAGATTCCTGGATCCAAGGTCAGAGACAGTGCTCCAACCTCAGATCCAGGAATCTGAGCCTTAACCCCCTCCCCCATACAGCCAGAGGAGAGAGAACCATGTCGGCTGCCTCTCCTAGGTCAGAAAAGTGACCTGGGAGAGGGGGCATTCCAGTCGGTAGGGAGAGGAGGGGACTGGAGAGGCCAGAATATAAGCTATCCGAAGGCCTCTCCAGCCTTCTCCACCACCACCACACCCCAGCTAGAGGGGCACAAATGACCATCTAGCTAAAATTCAGAGCAGGAGGAGTGGTGGAGGTGACAATTGCTTCTCCTGCTCCAAGGTTGGAAGCTTACAAGCATCAGGCACAAAAGCCATAGAATTGTGCCCTAAAGGTTTTATATTATGTTTTATCATATTGCATTTTAGGGTTTTGGTTTTTGTGAACCACCCGGAGAGCCCTGGCTATTGGGCAGTATAGAAATTCAATTAATTAATTAATGAAATAAAGGCATACAATAAAATCTGGGGGGTGCCAGATTGGGGAAGGCTGGTTTAAGGCAAGGGTTTGGAGGTGGGGCTCTTTATTTATGTATTCATTTATTCATGTATTTATAACATGTATACCCCACCATTTTTCAAAAGTACGATTTTTTTAATATCTTAAATGTACACATGCTGTTGAACACATTTTCCATGAATGACATTGCAAGCTCGGAAACATACAGACATCGACTGCAGATTGCGTCCGAGACTGTCTTTGCTCCAAAAGAAGCAAACTGGGTAAAATCGTGATCAAAATCGTGATCAATCGTAAACTGAAACCAATTTATCATACATCCCTAATCAAAGCTAGCTGAGAGTCACCTGACCATGACTTCAGCACTGTTCTTTAGAACCTGTCCTTTGATGTTTACCTGAACTGAGGGTTTTATCCCCACATTTTCTGTTGTTGGCAACAAACAATTGCTTTGTTTTGAAGTTGAACTGAACAGAAAAACTGCCTCATAACACTGTTTATGAATCCAATGGCACTTGTCAGGAAACTGTTTCTTCTTGTTTCTGATACTTCAACAGATACACATAATGAAAGTAAAATATTTGAAGGGGAAATGTGTGTATAACACATCGAGGACATTTGTTAGGAAGCCATAATTTCCCTATCCTGTACAGGCATGTTCACAAGAATTTTCTCGCATGGAAATTTGTACATATTTCTGTGTGTATTTCTCTAAATGTATGCATTTTTGGTGTGCATTTTTAAATGGAAACAGTTCTCTCCCACTGACTGACTGTATTTTTCCAAATGCACGCATTTTTAATGCACATTTTTGAAAGCAATGCATTTTAATGCATTTTCAGTGCACGAAACAGATCACAAGCTTGTAAATATGTGGATTTCCAGTCACAAATTCCATTGGGGTTCACATTTGGTCCCAGGGGTTGCAAACTGGGTAAGATAATATAAATGTACGAAGAGTGAGTTTGTTCCCCATCCCTAGCACCAGTCAGAATTTTTGCAGCAGCATTTGACACTAGTCAGACTTCCCAAACAGTCTGAAAAGGTAGCATCATGAAATGCATTACAGCAGTCCAGTCTAGACCCTATCCAGAAAAGGTGATCCTGGCCACAGCTTCCATCCGGACATTGAAAAGCATTGTTGGATTGAGGACACTCCCAACTGACAAACTAAATGCTAAACAGGCTTTCCTACTCCTGTTGAGCAGTCTTCAAGAAGCAGGCCTCCCACTGTGGCCTCAGCGGGAGGCCTGCAGCGGGCTGGGAGCATTAGAATAGTGGGATTTTGACCGGAAAGCTCACATTGCTGCAGAAACTGAAGAGCCAATTTCGAAAGCCTGTTATGGGGATGCCCAAGAGGGACAGGGAGAGAAAGCGGTTGTGCACAGACCACTAACTGGTCACCTATTGGCCAACTCTGCCAGGATGCAGGGTTGGCCCAAAAGGCAGTCCAGAGGCCCTGACAGAAGTCTTTTCTGGTGCCTGAGGCAGCCTTCATCCTGTTTGTGCACAAGGAGTGCAATCCTGTCTATAACATGCTGGCATCCTATCACTGGGTTGGTAGTCCTCCTGATCGAAAGCATTTCTCTCTTATCTATCTGGCTTAAGCTGATTTCCAGCTATGTTGCATGCAGCAAAAACATTTGTTTCAGGTCTCTTGGACACCACAACGTCTCTTCAATAAACGTTTGTCTAATTCAACTAATTGTTGGAGGTGTAATACAGTTAATGCTTTTAATCAAGTGTTCTGAAAATGCCCAATAGTTGCCTCCTTTGGGGAGGAAGATATCATACAGACACACTTCGTATTGGAACACATTTTAATATTTAAGGATGTACATGTTCTTTTAAATGAGAGATGGCTTTCAAAACATTTTTCTTCCCCCCATAGCTCATCTTTACTGTTAAAGTAAGCACCTACTTCTTGGAAGTTAACACATGGTCCATGTAAATTGATTTTTTTTTGCATGCTTTAGACTGCCAAAAGACTGATACTACAATAGTGGCAGGATAAATGCTCACCTCCTATAAGGCAATGGATTGGTGGTTCCACATGGACATGTGGCCCGATTCAAGGCCACCTGGAGAAGAGCCTTCAGTGTGGTGGCCCCCTTCCTGTGGAACTCCCTGCCTTTGGTGGTCAGGCAGGCTGTGTTGTGTTGTTTCTGGCACGTCCTGAAAATGTCTTTATTTCAGGAAGCCTTCTTTGTTTGACCGGCCACATTATCAGAATTCTGTTCCTTGTTTCTTTACTTTTTTGAAAAGTAATTATTTTAACATTATTTTATCCTATTTTGTGTTTTTATCGTTCATCACTCTGGAATCTGTCTAGATGTGGAGTGGTATACAAATTGTGTAAATAAAATAATAATAATAAATAAATGCAACCTAACAACACTAGCAACAAGAGATAGGTGCTACTTGCGAATAGACCAGTATATGGATATTTGGTCTGCTTTTATTGAAGTTTATGTATAATCTATTTCTGTCTTTTTTAGAATGTTATAATACTGCAGCTGAGACCTTTAAAGCATGTAGTGATACCAGTTATTTTTTTCTCTTTTTAAATTTGTTGTTGTTCTTATTTATTGTTTGTTTTGTTTTGTTGAAATTTACAACAAAAATGATAAAAACCTGATTTCCAGCTGAGGTGGTCCTTCCCTCTCTCAACTGCCACCACTAGGGGTGTACGGATTCCCCATCGTCTGTTCTGGTGGGGAATCCGGGGGGGGGGAGGCGATCCGTTCCTCCCCCCGGAATCCTCCAGAGCGGTTCTGCTCCGCTTGGATTCCGGGGGGGGGGAACTGGCTTGGGGGCGCTTACCTTCCCTCCTGCCAGCCAGAGCCATTTGCCTCCTCCCTGTCCCTGCCAATTGCCTTAAAAAAATTATCTTTTTTTAAAAAACTCTTAAAAAAAATAAAAAAATGGCAATCAGGAGGATGTGCCCATATGCAAAATAGAGCAGTGAATCTTGCATATAAGCCTATGTATACATAGACTTATACGCGAGATTCATGTCTCTCTTTGCGTATAAGTCTATGGACACATCCTCCTAATCGCCATTTTTTTTAAAGACTTTTTTTTAAAGGCAATAGGCAGGGACAGGGAGGAGGCAAATGGCTCTGGCTGGAAGAAGCAGCTGAGTGCCGTTCCACCTCCAGTCCTCCTGGAGCAGAGATAAGTGGTCCCGATCCGCTGTGGATTCCTGAGGCCGGATTCCAAAGAAACCAGCCTCATTTGAATCTGCAGCAGATTTCTCTGACATCCCTAGCCACCACAGGGCTACTCAGCATAAGAACATAAGAAGAGACATGCTGAATCAGCCCAAAGGCCTATCTAATCCGGCATTCTGCCCATACAGTGGCCAGTTGGATACCCCAACAGGAAGCCCACAAGTAGAACATGAGTGCAATAGCACCCTCCCGCTCATGTACTCCAGGATCTGGCATAGAGAGCTATACTGCCTGCAATACAGGAGAAAATATTTCGCCATCAGGGCTAGTGGCCATTGATAACCTTATCCTCCATGAATTTGTCTAATACCCTTCCAAATCCATCCAAGTTGGTGGCCATTGCTACATCCTGTAGTAGCGAATTCTAGGGATGTACGAAAGTCCCTTACCTGAACCCGAAACTTGATTCACGGTGGGGGGGAGGTGCCCCGTCCCTCCCCCCCCAAATTCTGGCTGGGGGGGAGGCGCCCCGTCCCTCCCCCCCAAATTCTGGCCGGGGGGGAGGCGCCCCGTCCCTCCCGCCGTGAATCCTGTCCTGCCAGGACGCAAATGGTGGCGGCTGTAGCCGCCGCCGTTTGCATCCCTGCAGTCAGCCGTGATAGGCTACGTAAATGTTTACATAGCCTATCACGCCTGAGTGAGAAAAAAACCCCCGTGCATACGCAAATGGCAGCGCCCATGGGCGCCGCCATTTGCATTCCTTATTTTTGCATGTGTAGTCTACGTAAACATTTAATAATGTTTAAATAACATTTAATATTTAATATTTAATAATTTAATAAGCGTTCCCCTTATTTTTGCCGTAGTCTACGTAAATGTTTACGTTTACGAAAATATTTACGTAGACTACACGTGCCAAAATAAGGAATGCAAATGGCGGCGCCCATGGGCGCCGCCATTTGCGTACATGCGGTTTTTTTTTTCCCACTCAGCCGTGATAGGCTACGTAAACATTTACGTAGCCTATCACGGTGTTTTTTAAAAATCTAGCCGTGATAGGCTATGTAAATCTTTACGTAGCCTATCACGTTTTTCTTTTTTTTAAAACTTGGAAATGGCGGCGGCGGCAGCCGGTCGGAAGACCGGCCGCCGCCACCACCGCCGAACCGCTGCCGAACCGCCGCCGAACCACCGCCGGAGCCGCCGCCGCCAGGGACATTCGAGCAAGGTAAGTCCCGTCCCGGGGGGGGGGTGGCGGGGGGGTGGCAGACCGTTTTGCCACCAATTTCGGGGGGCCGAATGCGCTGGCATTCGGCCTACGTGAGATTCGTGGAGAAATTCTCTGACATCCCTAGTGAATTCTATAGTTAAACTATGGAATATTTCAAACTATGGAGCTGTGTGAAGACGTATGTACCACCTTGACTAAAGGGAGAAGAGAGATGGCTTTCAAAACATTTTTCTTCCCCCTGCAGCTCGTCTTTACTGTTCTGTTATACCATTGTATTGGCGTGTATGGTTGATATAGCTTTTTGGAAAATGTTTTGTGAGGTTTGCCTGAAAAGCAGTATAAAAATACCTTAAATAAACTAAAATGAAGCTTCAGCTTGCTCCCCCATATGTAGACCATCACTGGCCTAAGGCTCATTGCCCTCAGGCAATGGTTTCACAGCAGGGAATAAAAGGTTAAATTCCCCCTCCATGCTGGCTCTTATCCTGATAATTATCACCCATTTCAGCTGATTCTATTGGTTTAAAAAAAAAAAGAAAAGAAAAGAAAAGGAACTTGCATGTTAAATGCAAATATGCATTTTAACATCATGCCTAGCGTGGCCCTTGGTCTCCTTTGAACTCAGGGCTGCAGAATGTTAAGATACTGTTTCTCACTGTCTGTGCTGATCATATGTTTGGTTGTCACTGCAAATGCTCCTAAGTAAATACCAGAGAATAAATAAGGATACTTAGCACTTCAGCAGCATTAAAGCATTGGCAAAACTTCACACGAGATGGTCTTTAAAGCTTGATATATGGTAATAAAATTAGTTCAGAAGGAGACAGCTGCATAAAAACAATGTATGTCTCCCCATAAAACTGTGAAAAATGTTTTGACTGGCACGGACTTTAAGGTAGGATTTATTTATCGGTCCTATGCTCTAGTAATTTACAAAATGTAGAATCTGATGAACAGCCACAGCAGCCATCCTCAGAGAGGAAGCCTAACATGCAGTCACATACATCTGGAGCAAAGGGGGTGGGGAAATGTGGATGGGATCGTTTTCAGGGCCATGGAAATTTATTTCGACTGATGAGTTTGAAATCCTATTAGAATCACATCACTGCTTTATATTTAGTGTGGGATAGGCTAAGATCTCACAGAAAATGACAGCCTGAGAATTAAAAGAGAAAGAAAGAAAGAGAGAGAGAGAGAGAGAGAGAGAGAGAGAGAAAGAAAGAAAGAAAGAAAGAGGGGGAGCAGAGTGATTTCAGTTTAAACAACAACAACAATGCAATGTTAATAGAAAACTCAGCATTTGGGGTGATTAATCACCCAGGTGAAGGTCAGATTATTTTACCGATTGTTATTATGAATAGATTAACAGCTCTTATCCCTTATAGTTGGGTTTTTGAGTAGGAATATCTCCCCGTGTCGGATTGGCTAGTGACTAGGGTTGTCAGCTCCAAGGGAGTGATGGTCTTTTGATGGCATTAGGGATGTCAGAGAATTCAGCCACGGACTCCAGTGAGGTAGGATTCTTTAGAATCTTGCCCTCTGGAATCCGTGGCGGAATGGCCTCCCCCTCGCCACCCCGCGGAATCCCCCCGGAATGGAGTGTACCTGGCGGCGGATGCAGCTCTGGCAGTGGCGGTGGATGTGGCAGCGGCGGCAGCTCCGGCTGGTCTCCCGGCCACTGCCAGGCTGCTGCGGCCACAAATGGCGGCCGTCGTAGCGGCTGCCATTTGCGTGGCTGGCTTTGTTCATGATAGTCTACGTAAATACTTACATAGCCTATCACAGCAAAGATCAGGGGCGCAAATGGCAGCCGCTACGCCATTTGCGCCCCTGATTTTGGCCGTGATAGGCTACGTAAGCCACACAAATGGCATAGAGGCCGCCATTTGCGTCCTTGCCTTTTGCCATGATAGGCTATGTAAATACTTACATAGCCTATCACGGCTTGCTGCAAGGACGCAAATGGTGGCCACTACGATGGCCGCCATTTGCGGCCGCAGCAGCCCAGCAGCAGCTGGAAATCTGGTTGTGGCTGGCCCTGGGGGAAGAGTCCGGGGGGAGGGACGGAGCGCCTCCCCCCCACCGTGGATTGACTGGCACAGAGCCAGGTAGGGATTTTGTACATCCCTAGCTGGCATCTTGGCTCCGATAGGTGGTTGCTTATCAAATGCAGCCTCTGGGAATTGTAGGTCTTTGCCTACAGAGGCATCTATTCTCCCTTACAGTCCTGTCATGTTGGCCTGGTTCCAATTGGCCTGGTGCTGAGCCTCCTGGGGACTTAGGGGGCTTAGGGGTCAGGCTTAGGGGTTTTGCCTATACCTGTCTAGTACACTAGTACCAATCCAGTGCACCTGGTCTGGTTCTAGTGTCCTCAGACAGCGGCCCCCTGCCTCCCCTTCCTCGAAGGCTGCCTCTACCCCTGCCTTCTCACCTCCCTGCCCACCTTCCAGAAGTTGGGCCACTGTAGACTCTGGACTTAGTGGTCTTGTGGGTGGGGGTGGGGGCTCTTTAGATGGCAATATGTATTACTTAATGGTCGTATGCGATGCAGGTAACATGGCTACTACCAGGCTACCTATCTTGAAATAGTTACCAGGCAATTCTCAATACCGGTAGTCTTAAGAGAGGATCAATAAGCATGTCGGACAGATGATGTCATCCCTGAATAGGGATGGACAGACTCACCTGCACCTAGGGATATTAGAGAAATCCGCCGCAGATTCAACTGAGGCTGGATTCTTTGGAATCCAACCTCCGGAATCCACGGCAGATCGGCCCCACTTACCTCTGCTCCACGAGGATTCCGCGTGGGACGGCACTTGGCTGCTTGCTCAGCCGGAGCCGTTCTCCCCCGTGCCGATCACCATTAAAAAAAAATGGCCATCGGCAGGATGTGCCCATAGACTTAGAATTATAGAATCATACAATAGTAGGGTTGGAAGGGGCCTACAAGGCCATCGAGTCCAACCCCCTGCTCAGTGCAGGAATCCAAGTCAGAGCATCCCTGACAGATGGCTGTCCAGCCTCGTCTTGAATGCCTCCAGTGTGGGAAAGCCCACCACCTCCCTAGGTAATTGGCTCCACTGTCGTATTGCTCTAACAGTCAGGAAGTTTTTCCTGATGTTCAGCCGGAATCTGGCTTCCCATTATTTTGACTTAACTTGAGCCCATTATTCTGTGTCCTGCACTCTGGGATGATCAAGAAGAGATCCTGGCCTTCCTCTCTGTGACCTTTCAAGTACTTGAAGAGCGCTATCATATCTCCTCTGGACTTATACACAAAAAGGGCTGTGGATCTTGCATATAAGTCTATGTGTCCATAGGCTTATATGAAAGATTCACAGCTCTACTTAAGTCTATGTAGACTTATACGCAAAATAGAGCCGCGAATCTTGCGTATAAGCCTCTGGACACATAGACTTATACACAAGATTCATGGCTCTATTTGCCTATAAGTCTATGGGCACATCC
Organism: Heloderma suspectum; assembly: GCF_057233095.1. NCBI lineage: Eukaryota > Metazoa > Chordata > Lepidosauria > Squamata > Helodermatidae > Heloderma > Heloderma suspectum. The sequence continues at coordinate 334,718,415 of NC_139459.1, read as the reverse complement.
TGCTGATCTCCTTTTTTTTTTTTTTTTAATGGCAATCGTCGTGGGGGAGAATGGCTCCAGCCGCCCAGGTAAGCGGCCTTCAAGCCAGGCAGCTCCACAGAATCCTCATGGAGCAGAGTCGCTCTGGAGGATTCCGGGGCGGGGGGAACAGATCACCTCCCCCCGGGCGGATTCCCCACCGGAATGGATGGTGGGGAATCCATACACCCCTACCTGCACCTGGCTTTATTGGGCCGCTGCTGCCACCCACCCCTGTTCACGGCATTCCATGCTTTGGCATGGACTGGTGAGTGCCCAATTAAGCTGTGGGGATGCCCATCCTCCCTAGCAAGCCACCATTGTGTGCAACAATGGCAGCTCAGGTGCTCCCAGGTAGGTAACGCTGCACATGTGGCGGCTGTAAAGGCCCCTTCTATGCAGGCTTACAGGTGTGAATACTCCATTCACTCCTGTAATGTTGCATAAATGGGCCCTTAATGGCCGCCAAGTATGTAACATTATGTACCTGGAAACGCCTGAGGTGCCATTGTTGGACACAGTGGTGGCTTGGTAGGGAGGACGGGCAGCAGCTGGGTGCTCACTGAGCTGCAGGGTGCTCGCCACACGGGTCCATGAGCACCCTGCAGTTCAGCAAGCAGGGTCCAGGGGGGTGAGGGGGATCCATTGGACCCACCACCCCCATGGACATCCACAACCTCCTTATCCCTGAGAAATGGCTCAGCGCACCACAAATTGGACCCATGGTGGGGCAGGCATAATGTTGAGCATAGAGGCCATGACACTTGAACCGTACTCAGAAGTATCCCCCTCCCCGTGATTAGAATCAGGTGAGGATGAGAGTGGGGATGAGCCCATTGGCCCATCCCCAAATGCTTGCTTTCCACCCCTGTGCATTGGAGTGGCGATTTCTGCAGTAGAAAGCCTCCTCTACTCAGGTCGACTCCCTGAGTGATTCCCTGATTGTGCAGGGTTCTAAATCACACACAGAGCTCACCTGAGTGAAGAAAGCTCCCTACTACAGATGTTACCCCTAGAAATGGGCGAAAGTCCCTTACCTGTTCTCGAAGCTTGCTTCGTGGTGGGGGGGAGGCGCTTCAGTTCTCCCCCCGAAGTTCAGGCGAGGGGGAGGAGGCGCCCTGCCTCGCCCGGCCGAAATTCAGGCCGGGGGAGAGGTGCCCCACCCCTCGCCGGTGAAATTCAGGCCGGGTAGAAGCGCCCCGTCTACCCGGCCGCGAAAAAAAAAGTAAACACACACACACACACACGTGATAGGCTACGTAACGATTTACGTAGCCTATCACGGCTAGATTTCCAAAGTCAGCCATGATAGGCTATGTAAATTGTCACGTAGCTTATCACGGGTGACTTTGAAAAAAAAAGCGCATACGCAAATGGCGGCTCCCATGGGGACTGCCATTTGCATTCCTTATTTTGGCACGTCTAGTCTACATAAAGATTTACGTAGACTACGGCGAAAATAAGGGCAACGCAAATAGCATTCCCTTATTTTCGCCGTAGTCTACGTAAATCTTTACGTAGACTAGATGTGCCAAAATAAGGAACACAAATGGTGGCGCCCATGGGCCGCCGCCATTTGCGTATGCACTTTTTTTTCCCCCAAAGTCAGCCGTGATAGGCTATGTGACGATTTACGTAGCCTATCATGGCTGACTTTGGAAATCTAGCCGTGATAGGCTACGTAAATTGTTACGTAGCCTATCACAGCTGTGTGGAGTTTTTTTACCGCACTTTTTTTTTTTGCAATAGCGGCGGCGGCAGCTGGTCGGAAGACCGGCCGCTGCCCCCGCCCCCCACGAAACGCTGCCGAACTGCCACCGGGACCCACCGCCGAGAGGGACATTCGCCGAAGGTAAGTCCCATCCTGGGGGGGGACGGGGGGCTGGCGGAGAATTTCCCCACCAATTTTGGGGGGCCGAATGTGTTGGCATTCGGCCTCCCGAAGTTTCGGGGAGAAATTCTCCGCCATCCCTAGTTGCCCCTCTAAAACGCGGAGTGCTGTGGGGATGGGACACGGAGGGGTGACAAAGGGGGCAAGGCCAGCAGCTTCTCCATACTCCCTTCCCCGCGAGAGATTCCAATCATGTCGGAGATAAACTTATGAACGGGGCTATACAGTCTCTCGAAAGTATCACTGATCCCTCTCGGAAGGGAACAGATGGAGTGGCTAGTGCAGAGCAAAGAGCCAAAACGTAAACAGTACCCTGAGGATGTCAGGAGGAGATGAGCATCCTGACCTAGACTACCAGCAGTAACCTGGCCAACTGGCTCAGAGGGAGAGGGGCCAATGGCATCAGAAGAGCAAGTAGAGGAGTTGGATCCAAGTCAGTAACCAGGGACCTCCAAAGCCAGAGACCTCTGGCCCAGAGATACCCCATCCTGAGACCTAGTGTCCACAGCCCCCAGGTTAGACACCACCAAGGAGCAGCGCCCTTCCTCCAAGGTCCTCATGCTCCAAGAAGGAGCTGGCTCACCAATCATGCCCAGTGAGAGAGAACATAGAGACAGCACTGATCCTTAAAGGTTCTCCATTCCTCAGCGAAAAGGCAGGGTTTGGGAGAGCAGCCAGGTAGGTGAACAGCTCAGGGTGTATGTGTGTGTGTGTACATGTCTGTGTGTGTGTGTGTGTGTGTGTGTGTATATGTCTGTGTGTGTGTGTATATGTCTGTGTGTGTGTGTGTGTGTATGTGTGTGTGTGTATGTGTGCGTGTGTATGTGTATGTCTGTGTGTGTGTGTGTGTATATGTCTGTGTGTGTGTGTGTACACACACACACACACACACACATGCTCATTGAGGCCAAGTATTTGTTGGAACAAGTCATTTTTTCCCTGGGAACTGTCTCCACCCGCCCCCCGCCCCCGTTCCATGGTTCTGGTACTTTTCAGTCAATCACAGCCCCTGCCTGTCCGTCCCCTGGTCTTGCTCCACACCACTGCCAGCCTTGCTTCCTCGAGCTTGTCTGTGTCTCAGCCTCAAATTCAGAAGAAACACTCCAAGTGCAAACAACCAAACAAAGCTGCACTGGACCAGTAAAATACTTTTTTGCAAAGTTTATGCCATTGGATGGTACAATTGAACATGAAGAGTAAATCCCCCCCCCCCATCCTACTGCCTATTGTCAAACCTCAGAACTTAGGAAAAATGTATAGCTGCTACCAAACATTCATCTGGTGAAATGTCACGGTGAATGTAGAAGTTCTCGCTCGAGATGGGGAAGATATCTGTTAAGTTTGCATTTGAATGTGAAGTTACGTCTGGAACCAGAGGCAGTGAGCCTCTGTATACCAGTTGCTGGGGAACATGGGCTGGAAGGTGCTGTTGCACTTGTGTCTTGCTTGTGGGCTTCCCATCAGCAGCTGGCTGGCCACTGTGTGAACAGAATGCTGGACCAGATGGACCCTGGATCTGATCCAGCATGGCTCTTCTTATGTTCTTACCTAACTTTGTACTTTTGAACCAATACATGAACCCAAATTTACAGTAGTTATCCTTCAGAATTTGCACTCCAAATTTTGCAGCCGAGTTCTCCAATCAAAATAACGTGCACAAAAATCTCTTAACAGAAGGCAGCTAAAATTAAGCCCACATCAAAGCTGAAAAAACAACATAATGGAAGGAACAATGAGAGCCAGCGTGGTGTAGTGGCAAGAGTGCTGGACTGGGAGCTGGGAGATCTGTAGGGATGTCAGAGAATTCCATGACGGATCTCAGTGAAGCTGAAAGCAAGTGCATTCAGCCCCCTGAAATCCATTGCGGAATAAAGCCCCGACTCCCCAACCCACGAAAGTTGGGCGGCACGAAGACCCCACCCCACGAAAATAGCACGAAACAGAGCACTTACCTGCTCCCGTCAGCACCAACTTACAAATGGCGGCCGCTCTGCGGCCGCCATTTGCTTCCTCTTTCATGCCGTGATAGGCTACGTAAATACATACGTAGCCTATCACGGCTAACGCAGGGACACCTTTTGCATTCCTGCAGAGGCCGTGATAGGCTACGTAAGTATTTACGTAGCCTATCACGGCAGGCTAAAAAAAAAAACCGCGTACGCAAATGGCAGCGGCTACGGCCATTGCCATTTGCGTTCCTTATTTTTGGACGTCTTAGTCTAAATCTAAGATGTAACTAAATCTTTACGTAGACTACAGGGACCAAATAAGGAACGCAAATGGCGGCTCCCTATGGAGGCCACCATTTCCGTATGCGCTTTTTTTTTTTTTTCAAAGTCATCCGTGATAGGCTACGTGACGATTAACGTAGCCTATCACGGCTGACTTTGCAAATCTAGCCGTGATAGGCCACGTTAATCGTTACGTAGCCTATCACGGGGGTGGTTTTGTTTTTTTTAACTTTCCTTGTAATGGCGGCGGCGGCAGCCGGTCGAAAGACCGGCTGCTGCCCCCGCCCCTGACGAAGACCCGACGAACCGCCGCCGGGACCCGCCGCCGAGAGGGACATTCATGAAAGGTAAGTCCCATCCCGGGGGGGTGGCGGAGAATTTCACTGCCGATTTCGGGGGGCCGAATGCGTTGGCACTCGGCCCCCCGAAGTTTCGGGGAGAAATTCTCCCCCATCCCTAATAGCCGCCACCATTTGCATACATGGGTTTTTTGGGGGGTTTTTTTACCCAGAGCCCTCCGCAGCCGGATATCCGGCTGCGGACAGCTCTGGACTGGGCCTGGCCGGCTGCTCTGCGGAGCTGCCACGGAGCACAGCCGGCCAGTCGAGGATTCCGGGGGGGAGGAACGGAGTGCCTCCCCCCCTTCGAGGATTCTGGGGGGAGGGATGGAGCGCCTCCCCCCCACCGTGAAGCAGATCTTCGAAATGGTGACTTTCGTACGTCCCTAGAGATCCGGGCTCTAGTCCCCACTCGGCCATGGAAGCTCACTGGGTGACTTTGGGCCAGTCACACGCTCTCAGCCCAACCTACCTCACAGGGTTGTTGTTGTGAGGATAAAATGGAGAGGAGGAAGATAATGTAAGCCAACTTGGGTTCCTTGCAAGAGGAAAAAAGGTGGGATAGAGATGCAATCAATCAATCAATAAAATTATTATTTTTAATTGTTTTGTGTGTGTGTGTTTTCTTTTTCCTGGGGGATTTTGTTGTGGTTTTAGGGGTGGGTAGCCTGCCTGATAGGCGGGAGCGAGGGGGCATGTGATGGAGGCAGTGGGGGGAGTGTTGGGGGCCAGAACATGCCGAGGCTGGGCGGCAAGCGCTGGCGGAGCGCTAGGGGCAGGCCATGCCAGGTAAAGGGAACAAGGGAGAGATGTGTAGTATCTGTCCCCTGCTCCGGGCCTGTCCAGAGCCAAAGGATGGCTGGGGGAGGCATGACCCCATCTTCTGGCCTTCGTTTGCTGCTCTGCAATGCCAGGTCTGTTACCCAGAAAACCTCCCTCATCCATGACATGATCCTGGATGAGGGTGCAGACCTGGCATGTATTACGGAGACCTGGCTGGCCGAGGCTGCTGCTCCAACCCTTGCAGCCATGTGTCCAGCTGGATTTTCGTATGCACAGCAGCCGAGGGGATCGGGGAGGGGGAGTGGCTGTTATCTACCGAGAGTCCTTGGTCTTCACCAGACCCCCTCTCCGGGAGACCGAGGTTGCTGAGTGCATGTACTGGAGGTTGGGCCTGAAGGGCAGTCTGGGGATTCTGTTCGTGTACCGTCCACCCCGCTGCACGACTGACTCCCTGGCCGAGGTGTTTGAGGTGGTCTCTGATGTGCGTGTACAGTCCCCTAACTTACTGGTGTTGGGGGACTTCAACGTACATTCGGAGGCCATCCTCACAGGAGCACCTCGGGACTTCATGGAGACCATGGCCTCCTGGGAGCTGCACCATATTCTAACTGGGCCCACCCATGTAGCCGGTCATGCACTAGACCTTGTGTTTGTTTCTGGAGAAGTGGGGAGTGATCTGGAAGTTGGGGGTATATCCACCACCCCCTTGTCATGGTCAGATCACTATCTGGTGATGTTGGACTTCTCGGTTCCACAACCCCTCCGCAGGGGTGGAGGACCCATTAAAATGGTCCGCCCCAGGCGTCTTATGGATCCAAATGGATTCCTGAACGCGCTTGGGGATTCTCTGGGGCATGCCAACGGCCACTCGGTCGAGACCCTGGTGGGTGGCTGGAATGCCGCAATCACTGGGGCATTAGATCAGGTGGCTCCGAAACGCCCTCTCCCCCTGAACAGGGCTCGGACTGCACCATGGTTCAATCCACGGTTACGAGCTCTGAAACAGGAGGTGAGACGGCTAGAGCGCCGGTGGCGGAAGTCTCGCTCCAAAGACGATCAGACACGGGCCAGAGCTGTATCTTCAGCCTATCATGTGGCGGTGAAGGCAGCAAAAAAGGAATATTATGCTGCCTCCATCGCGTCTGCAGAGTGCTGTCCCAGGAGGCTGTTCCAAGTGGTCCGGAGCCTGGTCGGTCCTGTAGTTCCGGAACCACTGGAGCATTCTAAGGCCTCCTGTGAGGCCTTGGCAAGGCACTTTGCAGATAAAATTGATCAGATTAGGTGTGTTACTCTGCACGCTGTGGTTAAGTTAGTGAGCAAGAGGCGGCCTGTGGCAAACCGGTTTTGTGGGATCGGTTCCAGCTTCTTCCTCCTGATGAAGTGGACAAGGTGCTTTCATCGGTATGGCCGGCCACCTGCTTACTTGATCCTTGCCCATCTTGGCTCATTATGAGCTGCAGAGAGAGACTGGGTGAGGGGATCAAGGCGGTGGTGAACGTCTCCCTTGAGGAGGGAGTGATGCCATCAGCCCTCAAGGAGGCAGTGATAAGACCACTCTTAAAGAAGCCCTCCTTGGATCCTCAAGTTTTGAACAACTTTCGCCCAGTCTCAAATCTGCCATTTTTGGGCAAGGTGATTGAGTGGGTGGTGGCGGTGCAGTTGAAGGCACACTTGGAAGAAACTGATTATCTAGACCCATTTCAGTCGGGCTTCAGGCCTGGGCATGGGACAGAAGCAGCCTTGGTCGCCTTGGTAGATGATATGAGGAGGGCTCTGGATAGGGGTGAATGCTCCTTCCTTGTTCTCCTCGACCTCTCAGCGGCTTTCGATACCGTTGACCACGGTATCCTCCTGGACCGCCTGGAGGGGTTGGGCATTGGGGACACTGTATTGCGGTGGTTCCGGTCCTTCCTCTCCAGCAGGTACCAGAGGGTAGCACTGGGAGAGGAGGTTTCAGACCCGTGGCCACTTACTTGTGGGGTGACACAGGGTTCCATCCTCTCCCCGATTTTATTTAACGTCTATGTGAAGCCGCTGGGGGCTATCATCAGGAGGTTTGGGGTGCAGTGTCATCAATATGCGGATGACACGCAGCTCTACCTCTCGTTTAAATCTATACCAAGGTTGGCCGTAGAATCCCTGTCCAAATGTCTGGAGACGGTGAGTGGCTGGATGGGGAGGAATAGGCTGAAGCTGAACCCTGACAAGACCGAGGTACTTTTTGTGGGAGACAAGAGGAGGCTGGGGGATGTTGACCTGGTGTTGAATGGGGTACGGCTACCCTTGAAAGACCAGGTCTGCAGCCTGGGGGTCATTTTGGACTCCCAGCTGTCCATGGAGGCTCAGGTGTCAGCTGTGAGCCGGACAGCGCTGTATCAACTCCATCTGATACAGCGGCTGTGCCCCTTCCTTCCCGACCATCTGCTCCCATCGGTAGTACATGCCCTGGTCTCCTCTCGTTTAGACTACTGTAATGCGCTCTACGTGGGGTTACCCTTGAAGACGGTTCGGAAACTGCAGCTGGTACAGAACACGGCAGCTCGCCTGATTAAAGGCAGCCGCCGGCAAGATCACATCACTCCAGTGCTGAAGGAGTTGCACTGGTTACCAGTTGTTTTCCGGGCCAAATTCAAGGTGTTGGTTTTGACCTTTAAAACCCTATATGGTTCCGGCCCAGCCTATCTTAAGGAGCGCCTCCAGCAGCACCAGACAAGCCGCTTAACAAGATCAGCCTCGGATGGCCTTCTCTCTTTCCCATCAGCCAGGACAGCTAGACTGGTGGGGATGAGGGAGAGGGCCTTTTCTGTGGTGGCCCCCACTCTGTGGAACTCCCTCCCTAGGGAACTCCGTCATGCCCCCTCTTTAATGAGCTTCCGTCGTGCATTAAAAACGTGGTTGTTCAGGCAGGCATTTGGGGTGGGTTAGGGTATTTTAGAAAATGTTTTTATTGTAGAATTTTATTGTTTTAAACTGTTTTTATTGTATGTTGTACATCGCCCAGAGTGGCTGGGTGACCAGCCAGATGGGTGAATAATAAATTTAATAATAATAATAATAAATAATAAAAATGATACAAGCAAGGGGATGCAAATGAGGGGTTTTATTTAAGCCAACATGTTGTATTATGTATGAAAAGGTGAATAATAGCGAATAATGTAAGGGATCTATCTGGCTATTGAATCCTAAAGAGGCTTAATGATGTTGGTCAAATTGGAAGTTTCTGCGGGAATATGACATTTGCTAATATGCCCATGTATTAAATACTCAAAGAAAGACATCTTGCATACAGCTGGGCAGCACAGACCTCACCAAGTTTGCCCTGCAGTTGTACAATGCTAATCTACATTGGCAATTTAACTCCGAATCCCTTTAATTGTTCATTTAGAAAGTATTCAGTACTGTAATATTACATCTAAATCCAAATGTAAAGCAGAAGATTGCAGATCTCTCTCCCTCCCTCCCTGTAGCCTATAGGTAGTGTCAACCTTTGCACAGCAACTATCTAAATGTTCTCCTTTTTTCTCATAAAGTAAAAACTATGTATCAATTCCCACAATGAAGGAAGACTATGATTAGTTATTAAATTAGAGCACATTAAACTTACTTAAGTTCACCAGCAGGGAAAATTTTTGTGCCTCTGGGCTTAACAATAACTTCTAATCTTACAGCAGACTGTATCTTTTTTCTTTCTTTTTTTTTGTACTATATTTTTCCATATTGGAATTCATTAAAAATGGTAATGCCATTATTCCTGTTAATGCTCAAAACCAACATCATAATCCTGAATTTTAATTAGTAATTATAATTAATCATAATTTCATTAATGAAATGTTTCGTTGGTAATTGTCTTTGAGCACCTTAGTCCCTGGGCTTATAAGCATTTCATAACTTTTAATTTATCGCAGGGTCTGATTAAGTGGAACTGTCAATGTTGGTCTCCTTTAAACACTTGTATGCATATGCAGTGAGCTGTATTTCATACCCTTCACACGACATTTACACACACGCGTTCAGATGGGTGGCTTTCCTAGGGATGGACGAAAGTCACTTACCTGATCCCGACGCTTGCTTCGCGGTGGGGGGGAGGCGCTCTGTCCCTCCCCCTGAAATTCTGGCTGGGGGGGGAGGCGCCCCATCCCTCCCTGCCGAAATTCTGGCCGGGGGGGAGGCGCCCCGTCCCTCCCCACTGAAATTCTGGCTGGGGGGGAGGCGCCCCAACCCTCCGGCCACGAAGCCTCATCTCCTGCCTGGACGCAAATGGCGGTGGCCGTAGCCGCCGCCGTTTGTGTCCCTGCAGTCAGCCGTAATAGGCTACGTAAACATTTACATAGCCTGTCATGGTGTTTTTTTAAAACCTAGTCGTGATAGGCTACATAAATCTTTACGTAGCCTATCACGTTTTTTTTTTTTTTTAACCTGGAAATGGTGGTGGTGGCAGTCGGTCAGAAGACCGGCCGCCGCAGCCGCCGCTGCCAAACCACCGCTGAAGCCACCACTGGAGCCGCCGCCGGAGCCGCTGCCGCCAGGAAGATCCGCCCAAGGTAATTCCCATCCTGGGGGGGTGGGGGGGTGGAGGGCATTCCGCCACCGATTTCGGGGGGCCGAATGCGCTAGCATTCAGCCTCCCCGAGATCTGTGGCGGAACTTTCGTACATCCCTAGTAGGGATGTACGAAATTGTCCTTACCTGGCTCCTCCGGGTTCCGCTGGGGGGGGGAGGCACTCCGTCCCTCCCCCCAGAATCCTCGCTGGGGGGGAGGCGCTCTGCGGCTCCCCCGCTGGAATCCTGGCTGGCCAGCTCCGCTCCGCGGGGATTCCGCGGAGCCGCCAGCTGGCTCCGCCAGCAGCCGGACATCCAGCCGCTGGCTAGTAGGGACGCAAATGGCAGCGTAAGTATTTAAATAGACTAAGACGGCAAAAATAAGGGGAACGCAAATAGCGTAGCAGACGCTATTTGTGTTCCCCCTTATTTTTGCCGTCTTAGTCTACGTAAATATTTATGTAGACTAAGATGGCCCAAAATAAGGAACGCAAATGGCGGCAGCTGTAGCGTACGTGCGTTTTGTTTTTTAAAGTCAGACGTGATAGGCTATGTAAAGATTTACGTAGCCTATCACGTCGTTCCCCCCCCCCCCAACACTGGAAATGGCGGTGGTGGCAGCCAGTTGGAAGACCAGCCGCTGCAGCCGCTGCTGCCGCCGCCAGAGCCGCTGCCACCCAGAAGATCCGCCACAGGTAAGTCTCATCCCGGTGAGGATCCGTGGGTGGGGTGGCAGGCCGTTCCGCCACGGAGTTCGGGGGGCCAAATGCACTGGCATTCAGCCTCCCCGAGATCCGTGGCAGAATTCTCTGACATCCCTATCTTTGAGCAAGGTTCTGGAATGGGTGGTATTGGAGGATATTAATTATTTGGATCCATCCAATCCAGGGTCAGGCCTGGTACTGGGACAGAAACAGGCTTGGTTGCCCTGTGGAATGACTTATGTCAGGGAATGGTGAGGGGGAGTGCACCTTTCTTAATTCTCCTGGACCTTAATTCTCCTGGACTTTTGTTACCATTGATTATGGTATTCTTCTGGATCACCAGACTGGGCTGGGTTTGGGGACTGTGCTGTTATAGTTAGCGATGGCGGAGAATTCCGCCACAGACTCCAATGAGGCTGGATTTTTTAGGAGTCCATGGTGGAATGGAACACTTACCTTCGCCTCCCCACAGAATCCTCTTCGTAAATCCATTTATGGCTGCATTTACCTCAAACTAAGACCTTTACAGCTGCAAATGGAGTCCTGGATGCCATTTGCATCTGCAGTCAGTCCCCTTCAGCCAGCGATACGGCATGATGGCCATAACGCTGGCGCTTCGGGGCTGGCTGGCAGCTCTGCGGAATTGCTGCAGAGTGGAGCCAGCCGAAGAGGATTCCGGGGGGAGGAAAGGATGGCCTTACCCCCGTGGGCAGATTCCCCACGGACCAGTAGGTAGGGAATCTGCCCATCCCTAGTTATAGTTAACGATGCCACCAAATTTCATAATCAGTTGGCTCACTGGTTGAACTTCACATGTTCATAATGCTCATTGTCAAGGAAGGAGGGGAAGGAGGGAGGATCCCAGCTGCTGGGACTGGCCCCAACCTTCCTGCAAGGGAGGGCTGCCCAGGACCCAATCCTGGAGTCCCCTTCCCAAAAACAGGACTGGCCAAACCCAGCCTTTCAATCCCCCCAAATACCCAGTAGCTACCCTCATAAGCCAAGGGGCACTGAAATTAGCACTGAGGTTATGCAGAGAGATCACACCAACTAAAGTTTGGATAAAGGTTTATTAAGATCAGAATAAAAGGGCAGAGGAAAAGGGAAGAATGGAAGGAGCAGGTTACACTAGGGGTGAGCGGATCACTCACCCAGTTCTGGTCCGGGGCATCCGCTGGGGGGGGGAGGTGATTCATCCCTCCCCCCTGGAATCCTCCCTGGCCACAGCTGGACTTCCAGCCACTGCTGCCAGCCGCCATTTGCGTCCGTGCCTTAGGCCGTGATAGGCTATGTAAATAGTTACGTAGCCTATCACGGCCTAAGGCACGGATGCAAATGGTGGCCGGCATAGCGGCTGCCATTTGTGTCCGCAGCGCGGCAGCAGTGGCTGGAAGATGACCTGGAGCCGCTGCCGGAGCCGCCAGGTAGGTCCATTCCGGGGACATTTTGTGGGGTGGCGGGGGGGGGGAGCTCCGTTCCACCACGGGCTCCAGGGGGCCAGATTCTAAAGAATCCAGCCGCACTGGAGTCCATGGTGGAATTCTCCAACGTCCCGAGGTTACACAGAGGGTACAAAGCTAAATCACTTAACTATAAACAGAGAGCTTCATGAATGCACACTCAAGCAAAATAATAAATCTACCTGGCCTATCCTTACATATCTAAGTATGGATCTCCCTGGATAGCAACCAGCCATCTGCAGGTGCAGGACCACCAGTATGAAGGGAGACCCCATGCCTCAACCTCAGACCACTTTTAAAGCCCAGCCCTGGCAACCCAGGGCAGATTTTGCCTCAGCCAATCACTGGCTCAGTCTCTGGGTGGACTGCCCTGGTCTCCAAGAGGCTGGGACTCCCCACGACCTCCAGCAGTTGGCACTTTCTAGTTAGCAGATGCAGCGTCTGGCCTTGGGCAAAGGGCCAAGGAGCCTCTAGATCACAACCAATTCCAGGTGGGTACATCCGACGTGACAGCCTGACCCGATCTTATGGCAGAAAGCAGGCTGTTATCCTTGACACTCATCTTTTAAAATGGTAGGAATCCTTCCTTCAGATGCATCAAAGGATTCTCTTTCATACATCTGAAGAAAGATAAGCAGCCCCCAAGGAAGGAAATTTCTGAAACACTTTGGGCAGAATGTTTTTTCAGGCACGTGAGAACTCTTTCTCTGTTTTGTTTCATGACATGTGAATGCCTTCCCCACTTGCTGTTTCCTTCCACCTTTTTAATGAGCCTAGACAGGCATTTTATGAATGTGCTATTACGTTCGAAATGGATTGCGAGCTTCTGGGCATGCACTGTCTGTATTTATTTAAACAATGCCATTTCCGCGCATGCACTGAGTTGGCTGGTGTAACCCTTGAATGACCCAGTGCACCCATCACTGCTTCCTTCGATGGTCCTGCGGCTCTGGCTCTGCAAGGAGGAGGACTCTGAGAGTCCATCTTCTTCTCTCCTCCATACACCAGTGATCAACGACTGTGAGTAAACATCACATCACATAGGCAGGCCATGTGAAAGCGACCCATCAGGAAGGGACTACACACTGTGGTGTCGCATGACAACATGATATACGACCCATTTCCAAACTACTGCTCCCAAGATGCACTTTGATACTGTGCATGTGCAAAAGCTCATTTACGCAGAACAAGAGTCCATTTTAAGGGAAAACTCCCATCCAAGCTTACGAGAGTGAGTTTGTTATTACCTGAGGAAATATATTCACCTGAGTAAGCTCACCCATTCCTATTTATGGTGGTGCCAATGCTACTTGCCTGATTGGTCTAAGAAGGTGCTGTTGGGGGACTTCTACTTTGCCCCATGCCCTTTGATCTGTGGGGCACCGTATGTTTCCATTTTGTTCTCCATGCTAGCTAACCTCAACATCAGTGGTGAGCAACATGTACAGCCCTGAGGACTGCATATGGCACTGGTCACTGCAGGGATGCACAGACTGTGTACAATCTGCTCCATCTGTGTTTCACGGATAGTCAGGCGCCTTTTGTTCCATCATCCGCCCACAGATGGATGTGAATATTTGGGGGAGGGGGTCATGCAGAAAAAAATGCAAATAATTTCATAAGTATTTACCTAAGTATTTACTTAATTAACCTCAGTACGTAACATTTAGCATATTGTCCCCCATTCCATTCAACGTTTCCTAAGCAGGAACTTACATATTTTCCTATGAATTTATATGCGTAAATTTTGGGAAAGTAAAAAAAAATCATCCCAAAGTCCACAGACTCCGTGCAGCCTGAAGGGGTCGCTCTCCAGCAGATTCCTCAGGTCGGATCCTTAGAAATCTGAGCTCATTTTAGTCCATCTCAATTTTTTCCAGCACCCCTACTGGTCAGGAGCTGCACACATGTGGATGCCCCCCCCACACACACACATACACTCACTCACACACACACATGTACACACACTTTCCTCCAATCCAGATTGCTGAGAGGAGGACAAGGTTTAAACCCCACTCTCCTCTCAGCAATCTTGATCCAGGACACTGGGATGGGTGCAAGCTTAAAGCCTTCCTCCATCCCAGCAGTCCTGCTGGGAAAGAAGGTACATGGGAATGACTCTCCCATGTGCCCTCTTTCCCAGCAACTATTTCACAGTTCTGCAGTCATTTACACCATCAGCTGGCAAGCAAATATAAGCACACTTTTCATCAACTCCTACCCAAATTTCGACAACGAGGTTTGGTTTACTTTTACATGTTTTGATGATCCCTCTGTATTTTGCTATCCAAAACAGAAACACTCCAATCCTGTATTAACTGATTATTATCTAGGGTTGGCGGAGAATTTCTCCCCGAAACTTCGGGGGGGCTGAGCGCCAACGTGTTCGGCCCCCCGAAGAAGTTTCAGGGAGAAATTCTCTGCCCCCCCACGCCCCCCCCCCGGGACGGGACTTACCTTTCCCGAATGTCCCTCCTGGCAGCGGGTCCTGGCGGCGGTTCGTCGGGTCTTCGTCAGGGGCGGGGGCGGCAGCCGATCTTTCGACCGGCTGCCGCTGCCGCCATTCTAATAAAACTAAAAAAAAAACAAACGCCCCCGTGATAGGCTACGTGACGATTAACGTAGCCTATCACGGCTAGATTTGCAAAGTCAGCCGTGACAGGCTACGTAAATCGTCACGTAGCCTATCATGGGTGACTTTAAAAAAAAAAAAAAGCGCGTATGGCTAATGGCGGCCCCCATAGGGAGCCGCCATTCACGTTCCTTATTTGGTTGCTGTAGTCTACATAAAGATTACGTAGACTACGGCGAAAATAAGGGCAACGCTATTTGCGTTGCCCTTCTTTTTGCCGTAGTCTACGTAAAGATTACGTAGATTTACGTAGATTTATGTAGACTACGTAAATTTACGTAGACTACAACGACCAAATAAGGAACGCGAATGGCGGCTCCCTATGGGGGCCGCCATTTGCGTACGCGCTTTTTTTTTTTAAAGTCACCCGTGATAGGCTACGTGACGATTTACGTAGACTATCACAGCTGACTTTGCAGATCTAGCCGTGATAGGCTACGTTAATCATCACATAGCCTATCACGGGGGTGTGTTTGTTTTTTTTAACTTTTTATTTGGCGGCCGGGTGAGGCGAGGTGCCTCCTTCCCGGCCTGAATTTCGGCCGGGCGAGGCAGGAAGCCTCCCCCCTGGCCTGAATTTTGGCCAGGCGAGGCGGGAAGCCTCCCCCCCAGCCTGAACTTCGGGGGGAGAGCAGCGAAGCGCCTCTCCCCCACCGCGAAAAGCTGCGAGACCAGGTAAGTGACTTTCGTCCACCCCTATTATTATCAAGGAAACTTCATGGAACGGTTACAGCACATCTCTCCAGTTGCTGTCTCTTTTGTAGGGATGGGGGAGAATTTCTCCCCGAAACTTCGGGGGGCCGAGTGCCAACGCATTCGGTCCTCCGAAGGTTGTTCGGGGAGAAATTCTCCGCCCCCCTGCCCCCCGCCCCCCCCTGGGATGGGACTTACCTTTCACGAATGTCCCTCCCGGTGGCGGTTCGGCAGGTCTTCGTCAGGGACCGGGGCGACAGCCGGTCTTTCGACCGGCTGCCGCCGCCGCCATTACAAGCAAAGTAAAAAAAAACAAAACGCCCTTGTGATAGCCTACGTAACGATTAACATAGCCTATCATGGCTAGATTTGCAAAGTCAGCTGTGATAGGCTACGTAAATCATCACGTAGCCTATCACGGGTGACTTAAAAAAAAAAAAGTGCGTACGGCTAATGGTGGCCCCCATAGGGAGCCGCCATTCGCGTTCCTTATTTGGTCCCTGTAGTCTACGTAAAGATTTACATAGACTACGGCAAAAATAAGGATGAAGCAAATAGCGTTGCCCGTATTTTTGCTGTAGTCTACATAAATCTTCACGTAGACTACAGGGACCAAATAAGGAACGCGAATGGCGGCTCCCTATGGGGGCCGCCATTTGCGTACTCACTTTTTTTTTCTTTTTTCAAAGTCACCCGTGATAGGCTACGTGACGATTAACGTAGCCTATCACGGCTGACTTTGCAGATCTAGCCATGATAGGCTACGTTAATCGTTACGTAGCCTATCACAGGGGCGTTTTTTTCTTTTTTTTTCTTTTGAAGTTCGTGGCCAGGGAGACGGGACGCTTCTCCCCGGCCTGAATTTCGGCCGGGCGAGGCGGGAAGCCTCCCCTCCGGCCTGAATTTCAGCCGGGCGAGGAGGGAAGCCTCCCCCCCACCGCGAAGCAAGCTGCGAGACCAGGTAAGTGACTTTCGTGCATCCCTACTCTTTTGTCAGTTTTGATTCTGTTTGTGCTGTCGTTGCAATTGTGCATGCAGTCCTTGACTGCACCCTTTCAGATATGTTGGTGGTTGTGTCAAACATAAAGATGTTCTAAGGCAAAGAATTACGAAGAGTATATAATTACTAGGATATATATATATATATATATATATTTTGCCCATTTGAGAACTTCATCATTGAGAACTTCAGTGTGAATGGATACTGTCGCCGTGATGGGCTGCTGCCATGTCAAGTCAATGTGACGCGTTGGGAGTTGCAGTTATGATCCTCCTAGCCCTCCTCTTGTGCCTTCTGCCCTTCTCCTTCCTGGGGTACACTGGGAGATGTGGCTCTTCTTCTCCAGCTTCCCCCACTCCTTGTGTCTCAGTTCCTATCCCAAATTACTTAAGCAGCTGAGCATGAACAAGGAAGGAGAGCCTGAATCTGGCAGCCAGTGCGAGCTAAAAAAAGTGGGAGAATGCACCGCCACTCTCTCTCTCTCCCTCCCTCCACCTCTTTCCCTACCACCCCCATTGCACCCTCCACCTCAGTGCCTCACTCTGAGGGGCCCTTCCTCAGAGCAGTGTGTTGTGGCTAAAAAGTGGCCCTGTAGACTGCAGTCTTCAGGGCTATCTCACACACAATGCCACTGATCTTCCTTTGAACCACCATAGGGGAATGTTGGGTATGCCATATGTGAATTGGGTATGCACCCTAGAACATGCCCCAGAATACTGCAATTTGCACAGTAGTTCTTGCAGGTTTGATGGGGGCCCTGGGCAAGTCTTAGGAATGCCCCTGTTGTAGGGATGGTGGAGAAATCTGCCATGGCGGAACGGACTGCTCCCCTTTGCCACCCCATGAAGTCCGGTAGGGACGGACCTTACCTGGCTCCGGCCGGTCCGGGTCCATCCGCTGCCGTCTGCAGCCATCCGCTGCTGGGCTGCGCATGCAAATGGCATCTGGTGTAGCGGACGCCATTTGTGTCCCTGAACTTGGCTGTGATAGGCTATGTAAATATTTACATAGCCTATTGCAGCAAAGAGCAGGGACGCAAATGGCATAGCAGACGCTGTTTGCATCCTTGCTCTTTTCGTGATTGGCTTCGTAAATATTTACATAGCCTATCATGGCCATGGGCAGAGACGCAAATGGGGAGGAGAAATTTTTTTTTGAAATCCCACCATTACTCTCAATACTGCCAAATGTTAAATATAATTGTATTTGAACCTTAAAATACTGCAATTTATCAATGGACAAACATGACATATCAAAATCCAACATCATCAGGTATTACAAATGTTCATAAGAATACCTGGAGAATATTCAAGCAATCAACGAAAATCTGAAGAATATTCAACATCAGTATTTGCAAAAAGAGACTTTTCTGGACAGGATTTGGGAGTAATGTGGTATCATCTCTATTGTGCAACTTTAGTAGTTATGGAGAACAGGGGACATTAGATGGTGCAGCTTTTTACACTTTACAAGTGCCCCCTATCAAAATGACATCATTTGCACAACAATGAAATGAACAGTTGTCTAGTTCTTGTTTGCACTTGGTCAACCGAGGTCAAAGTGGCCTCTGAAAAGAAGCCATGGAAGAAATAGGCATAGGAATGCTGGCAAGTGTCTTATCCTGAATCAGACCATTGGTTCATATAGCTCAATATTGTCTACACTGGCTGGCAACACCGCTCCAGAGTTTCAAACAGGAATATTTCTGGCCCTAACGGGCCTACCCTGGAGATGCCAGGGAGTGAACCTGGGACCTTTTGTATGCAAAACCTGGGCTATACCAATGAGGTATGGCCGAACCGCTACAAACAAGTTGAGACCAAGCCAAGTCAACAATGTGTATCATAGTCATGGCAATGAGCCATGTTTTGTACCATGATACTTGCTTCCCAGTTCTTCTTTATACAGTCCATAACACTCTGTACCTTCTCTAATATTTCCTACAGCTTCCCGAAGTCTGGACACTTTGTTTACAATTTTTTTCTAGTGTTGCACTTGCAATATTTCTCCCCACCACCACCACCACCACCTATAGACACTCAGAATGCTGTGTGACAGGAGAGCAGCTGAAATAGATAGCAGATACATGACACACGTCCCTACTCATGCTCAAACCCAACTTTTTCCAAGACAGATCTGGCTATCTAAGCTCTGCATAATGTCAAATTACTAAAGTAACACTTATTACAGTGAGAGAGTGAAAGTTAAAGGATCGTGTTGAAGCAGATGGTGGATCAATAGTTCCACATACAGCCTGTATTCTCCACAGACCACACAGTATTCATAGATCTGAGGTTTAACAGATGGTGTTTTTGCATTAATCTTCTAAATCATCAACCATGAGATACTCTGTTTTCAGGAAACTAGTTGCCTTAAGGCTTGCATTTTTAAAAAAGAAAACACACACACACATGCATTTAAATGTTTTCATGTGTTTGCTAGCACACCTATTTCACAGATTCTCCCTCCCAAAGATTGTGCTGCAATGTGATTGAAAAGCCCAAGGAAATGTCCTTATAATAAATGCAGGGCTCCCTTTGCTTTGAATTGAATAGAAAAAAATAAGCAGAATTTAAACAATACAGGGTTGGCTCCAGACTAACTGAGTTGAACTTTGTTCCCACTGAAGTGAAACCAATGGGGCAAATTAGACATGGCTTATCTTAAATGCCACACATTTCAGTGAGAAACAAGTGCAACTTAGTCTGGATCCAACTTTTGGTAAGAGGCATTTCTTAATGGTGCAGGTTTTTGAAATCCAATAATTCCCATTCAGGAGAGCCCCACAATTGGGGAAAAATGTATGGGTTACCATATTATGCACATATGGGATGTACCCATATGTGCATCTCTGGATATTTTATTTCATATTTATAGGTCACTTTCCCTTCTGAGAGGAAGCCCAAAGTGGTTAACAAAAAGTAGAAAACAATGAATACAAAAAATATTCAACTTACAATCAGTATAGTCATTGTAGGTTGGATCCAGAAGGAGTTAGTCATGAAATCAATGGGACTTAAGTTAGCCATGGCTAACTTGTACCACTGAATTCAAATCAAGCTGGGCCAAATACACCCTCTCACTTTCATGGGACCATTAGCCCTCCTAAAAAGGGGGGATGTCAATGAATTTCAGGGGTGAGGGTAAAACTGAAAAACTTTTGGGTGGGTTGGACTTACCTTTAAGGTCGCTGTGTTTTTTGTGGGTTTTTTTCATACATATACATACGCGCGCGCACACACGCACACACACACACACACACACATATATATATATGAAAACAAACTGTGCCACTACTTCAAGCAGCAGTGTGCCTGTCCTCGGTGGCCTGGCAACTTTTCCTTTGAAATTTGGGACCAAATGCCTCATAGGAATGATGCTATGTCATGACCTAGCGTCATCCCCAGGGACATTCTTGGGAAGCAAAGTTGGCTTCTCCCATTGGCCAGTTTAGATGTGGACATGGTCTTCACTGTGTTACTTTCAATAAGATGCACAATTTCAATGCTTGTTGCCATTTGCTCCAAATATACATATATAACTACATACAAGTTGAGCTGAACTGGGCTAAACGTTTTGCTGTGCAGCATCAGCAGGCAATGAAACTGCCAACCCAGTTGGACAAGACAGAGTATCAGCCTGTTACAGGGGCAACTGGGCTGCCTTCCCTCTTTTCCCCTCATCAAAGTGAAGGCAGTGGGAAGGCTTTGCTGGACCTCAGAAACACCTTCACATAGTCAAGTCAATAGATCACGTTCACTGCTTGATCCCTTATTGGCTAGAATCATCATGCAATGAAGAACCTCTTTTCAAATTAAAAGAAAAGATAAAACAAGACATGTTTCCCAAGCAAATGGGAAGCAAGGGCTGCAAACGGACATGGACAAATGAGTAGAATATAGCCGCCTGAAAAAAAGATATTTGTGCTCAAAACCAAATGTACATTTTTGTCACAGTGAAAGTCAAACCTTATTTGAAAATTTGGCACTGCACCATGCAGGATACAGATTTTAAGATAAACGAATCAGCATTGATTGATTCCTGACACCTGTCTTTTGATTTTAATCAGCTGACTATATTGTACAGCTGATGGTTTTAGTTCCAATGTGCATTTATATTTTTTATTATTGTACACTATCTGGATATATTATACATGACAGGTGATATAGAAATATTTTAAATAAATAAATAATGCTGCAAGCTAGAATGGACAGTACCCTCACCCAGGATATGTTGCAATACATAAAAAAAACAACACCCATACTATAAATATAGCTCTTGAGAATGATGCCCATGAGTGCTAAACTGTTCAGGTAAAGGTCTTAATTCTTGTGATATCTGTCTATGAGTATGGTGAAGGGAAGAATCAGCCCATTTTTTGAAGCTTTTCCAGCCAAACAATAAAGTCCATATTTTGTTCCCTCTCCAACTGAACCTATTCATTACCTACAAATGCAGGAAAGAAAGATAGACCAAGATAGACGCAGGAGCAAAAATGTTGGAATCAGCGGCCACCTTTTCTGTGAAAACCATACTGGAAATTCTCTCGAGACTGCATGTCACCACACACTAGCTAGAAGAAAATTGTTGTAGTGTGTGTCTGAGGGCGGGCGGGGGGACCACTGTATTAAGAGCACTATATGAATTCTTGAAAATGTATATACATCTTTGATCCAGGCTTAGAGTGGAAAGAAAGGAAACTTCAAAGACTAATACAAATCCCCTGTACTTCACACCTGCTTTTAGCACAGCTAGCATTCATTATTTATTAGCTTTACCTCCCTCCATCACCATTCCATCAAGCGCTGGAAGTCATTCAAGTCAGCGATTCAGTTTGGTTAACCTGCCGAGGAAATGTGATCTCTGAAATGTGACCCTGTGCTGGGCCTCTTCTTCAGCGTAAATATATTGGGACTGTTGATTTGGTGGCTCATACTTGCTTTAACCCACCAGAGTCGTTAAATATTGACAGGATCTTTATCCAGCAAATTTACAACTAAATAATAATAATAAAAAAAACCCTCTACTAGAAGGAAGAACAAGGAACCAGAATGGCATTTTATTTCCTCAAGGAAAGGGTTCCCACAATGGAAGCCAGCTAGTCTGACCCCAACAGGCATTTTTATTTAAAGCAGCTCTACAAGGAATACGCTGGTAGGGAGAGCTGCAGTATTCTCTCTCCCTCTCCCAATCTCTCTCTCTGCTTGGCAGATAGCTGATTTCAGGTTATTTTTATTTACACACAATTTATGCACTGCTCTACATCAGTAAAAGATCTGAGCGGTATACAATAAAAGGGGAACCACCATCATCACCATCAGAATTAAAATGTTTAAAATGAGATTAGGCCAATAAAACTGGTTAGTCAGGGAAGGCTTGTTTAAATAAAAATGTCTCCAGCAGGCACCAAAACCAAAACACTGTTGACACCTGCCTGACTCGATAGACTAAAGGCTCAACTCCGATTGGATTCCAGGTCTATGCGGACCCACCAGGAGTACCTCATCTGATGGCCTCCATGTCTGAGAAGCTTGGAAAAGGAGAAGGGATTCTCTCAGATATCCTGGTCCTAAGCTGTTATTGGTACACCCATAACAAAATCTTAAACCTGACTTTGGTAGCAAATAGGCAGCCAGTGTAGTTCCCTCAGTAGGCGTGTTACATGCTGAAAAGGGGCAGCCCATGACAGCAGCCAAGCTACTGCATTCTGCACTAGCTCCAGTTTACAGACCAGCCTTAGGGGCAGCCCCACATAGAGTGCATTGTAGTAATCCAGTCTTGTGGTTACTAGCTCCTGTACCTCTGTGGCCAAGCCATCCCTGTCCAGGAGAGGCTGTAGCTGGCATAGCCGTCGAAGCTGGCGGAAGGCACTCCAAGTTGCCTTGGCCACTTGGGCCTCCAGGGACAAAGATAGATTCAAGACTAAGAACCTGATCTTTCCGAGGGAATGCAACCCCATCCAGAACAGGCAATGAGTCTATGTTCTGGACTTGGGAACCACTCACCCACAGGACTTCCATCTTGCCAAGATTCAGCATCACTTTATTGGTTGGCTTTTGTGGCTTGGGGCACAATCCTATGGCTGCTAGACAGTGGCTAGACAGCCATAGGACTGGTCGGTTTCCGGGAACCAAACTCGGAGCCCACACTCTGAGTTCGGTTCCTGGAGAACTGCCTCTCCCCCCTCCCCCAGTGCTTCCCCCGTGAAGTGGGGCAAAAGGGGGTCTTCCTGGGGGTGGAGCAGGTATTGCGGAAGTGCCAGTATGACACTTCCTATGTGTCGTTCAGCCTCCCCACCCTGCGCTCCAATGTCCCACAGCTAGACAGCTGAAATCAGCCACCTAGCCACGAATGCAGGGCAGCTGGTGCGTGGAGGAGTATATCCCCTCTGTGCTTCTCCCGCCGTGCATTGGATAAGGGGTCGCCTCTGAGTTTGGAGGCAGCCACCTATCCCCATAGGATTGCTCCCTCCATGATGTTATCATCCATGCCATTCAGCAAACTGGAACAGCTTCCTTTTAAAGAAGGATTGCATTCTTAACCTTATGGCTATTTTGGTGGAATACTCAAAATGGAGGGATAATGTACAGACACCAGATCTAACCTTCTTGTTTACTTTTATCAAGGAGCAGAACCTTCACCAAATCCCGTGCTGTCCTGCATTTAAAAAATAACTTCAGATTTTTTGGGGGGAACTGCTGTTAGGCACAAGAAAACACCCACCTACCTTGATGCACCTACGTGTGCAGGTAAAAAGGCTAATTTAATCAGGGCATTAGTAAATGGCATTTCCTCTTAAGGGACTCTGAAGAAAGCTACATAGAATATAGTTCTTTTAAAGCATTCAGTGATCCCCACCATGATTCTCTGAATGTCTGAGTTAGGACTGAAAGCATTAATCAATTATTTAGTGTGGTTAATTGATTGAATGCAGATTAGCATAATTAAATATTCACAACATATCCCGTGTTATGAGATAATCTAATATTCTTTTTAATTGCTTAATGAATTGATTAATCTTCTAGAATTAACACAATTAATTCACACACAAAGCTGTGCACAAATGGCCTCTCAAAATTCTCCAGCCTATTTGTGGGTAGAGAAATTCGGGGAACAATTTCACCCAATTTCTCCTAGGGGAGGAGAAATTCCTCAACAGTTTTTCACAGACAGGGCTCACTGCTGGCAGGGGTTGTAGCACAGATTCTTTATTTTTTCCTAAGGGGTTTGGTTTGTTGCACTGCTTCCGTAGATGACAACAGCATCAACTGTGATGAGGCTTCCACTTTTCTGAGGCAGAGTTTTGAATTTCTTTTGGTGGTATTTTTGAGCTTACCTAGTCACCGCAAGGGGACTGAGAGTACCGTTTGTGTTTTCTCTCTTTAATACACATCTTTCCTTTGCTCTGCAGCTTCCCAGGCCACCTGCACTTTCTGAACTGAAAAAGCCCCATGGGAGGAATTGCCTCATGAGGTCTTCCTCATGATGCCCTTAACCGAAGTGCAGGAAGTGGAGGAGGCTACAAGCTGCCATAGAGATTATTGTACAATGACAGACAGGACACCTCAGCCACCTCCTAAGTAAGGTAAGCACAAGAACCTCAAATTCAACCAAATTCCCCAAAATTTCTCCTTCTCTGAATTTTTTTTTGAAAGCAATTTCTTTTCTATCAAATCGAATGAGAATGGTTGAAAAGAAGTGGGAGAAATTTTCTGCACAGCACTAATTTAGAGCCATAGACAGAATTTATGGAATGCAAACCAATCTTAGAGATGTATCTTTTATTTGTTTACTATGTACAACTTCTCTTATTAGGGGTAAAATAGCTGCTTTGGTTCTGGGCATAGGCTAACTCTATGCACCATATTAAATATGGTCTGAGCGGATAGCATATTTTTTCTAGCATGCATAATGGCTTTTAAAAAAAATTGTGGGACATAGTGATACCCATGCATATTTTGATGGATATAAAATACACTTACTGGCATTCTTGGGTATAAGAGTGAATCAACCTACATTTCTTTGAAAGTATCTGAGCAAAAATGGGACATGGGACAGAAACGGCCTTGGTCGCCTTGGTAGATGATATGAGGAGGGCTCTGGATAGGGGTGAATGCTCCTTCCTTGTTCTCCTCGACCTCTCAGTGGCTTTTGATACTGTTGACCACGGTATCCTCCTGGACCGCCTGGAGGGGTTGGGCATTGGGGACACTGTATTGCGGTGGTTCCGATCCTTCCTCTCCGGCAGGTACCAGAGGGTAGCACTGGGAGAGGAGGTTTCGGACCCATGGCCACTTACTTGTGGGGTGCCACAGGGTTCCATCCTCTCCCCGATGCTATTTAACATCTATGTGAAGCTGCTGGGGGCTATCATCAGGAGGTTTGGGGTGCAGTGTCAACAATATGCGGATGACACGCAGCTCTACCTCTCGTTTAAATCTTCACCAAGGATGGCCGTAGAATCCCTGTCCAAATGTCTGGAGACGGTGAGTGGCTGGATGGGGAGGAATAAGCTGAAGCTGAACCCTGACAAGACCGAGGTACTTTTTGTGGGAGACAAGAGGAGGCTGGGGGATGTTGACCTGGTGTTGAATGGGGTATGGCTACCCTTGAAAGACCAGGTCTGCAGCCTGGGGGTCATTTTGGACTCCCAGCTGTCCATGGAGGCTCAGGTGTCAGCTGTGAGCCGGACAGCTCTGTATCAACTCCATCTGAAACGGCGGCTGCGCCCCTTCCTTCCCAACCATCTGCTCCCATCGGTAGTACATGCCCTGGTCTCCTCTCGTTTAGACTATTGTAATGCGCTCTACGTGGGGTTACCCTTGAAGACGGTTCGGAAACTGCAGCTGGTACAGAATGTGGCGGCTCGCCTGATTAAAGGCAGCCGCCGGCGAGATCACATCACTCCAGTGCTGAAGGAGTTGCACTGGTTACCAGTTGTTTTCCGGGCCAAATTCAAGGTGTTGGTTTTGACCTTTAAAACCCTATATGGTTCTGGCCCAGCCTATCTTAAGGAGTGCCTCCAGCAGCACCAGACAAGCCCCTTAACAAGATCAGCCTCGGATGGCCTTCTCTCTGTCAGCCAGGACAGCTAGACTGGTGGGGACAAGGGAGAGGGCCTTTTCTGTGGTGGCCCCCACTCTGTGGAACTCCCTCCCTAGGGAACTCTGTCATGCCCCCTCTTTAATGAGCTTCCGTCGTGCATTAAAAACGTGGTTGTTCAGGCAGGCATTTGGGGTGGGTTAGGGTATTTTAGAAAATGTTTTTATTGTAGAATTTTATTGTTTTAAACTGTTTTTATTGTATGTTGTACATCGCCCAGAGTGGCTGGATGACCAGCCAGATGGGCGATTAATAAATTTAATAATAAATAAATAAAAATAAATAACAATAAAACAACCAAGCCACATAATACAGCCACTGTTCTGTCAGAGGCTCAGAGATGAGCCATCAGGCTGGAGGCAGGAGCTAAGCCAGGGATCAGAGCCAAGAGCCAGAACCAAAAGTCAGAAACAGATAACAAATCTGGATCCAGAGCCAGTAAAGCCCCTCGTTGTCCAGGGTAAAGTCTCAGCCCAACTTGAAATGGCTACTCAACAAACAACAGGAGACTAGTGAGCAAAGACACAGACCTCGAAGCCAAGCCCTTCAGCAAAGCTCAGTTCCATCTCTGTCCCAGTATCTGCTTAGGCAGTACACGCTACTACAAAAATAAACACTATCAGCCATGCCACCAAGAGCTCATTCACTTGCACGTCCTCCAGTGAGAAATATGCCATTGTAGCAGCCATATCAGGAGGCCAGACTAAGTGGTCTCATGTTGTTGCTGAGCTAGCATAGTTTGGCAAGAACAGCATTGTAGACAACTTCCCCTGTCAGCAAGCTGGATTGCACAACATGGTCATGCTTTTGACTTTTTGCTTACTGCAGGCTGTATCCTTGTCCTTAAGATAGAATGTCCTGTGGCCCATTTCCTGTATTGTAAACAACTATACCAACTGTAAAACCACAAGAGAGGGGGTGGGAGAAAGGGTCGCTTGTGTGTCATCATCTCTATAAAAGTAATGTGTGGTTATGTCTCAGGGCTTCTGGCTCTTTGGAAGAGATTCCAGCCATAAGCCCGCACATTAAATAAAGAAGTACTCATTTTTCCTTCACTCCGTGGTCTCTCTGACTCTGATTTCTGCTACATAAATGGTGCCGTGACTCGGATGTGGCAGGCTCTGAGCCAGACAGGTGGCACTTGCCTGCTCTTCTTCGCCGCACCAGGAGGGAGACCTCAGCGCACATTTTCCTTTCTCGGTGCCACCAACCTTTTTGTCGGGTGAACGGGAGACCGCTTGCGCCGGGATCTCCTGAACGGCTGTGAGCATCAAGGGAACGAGTGGAGAAAAGGAATTTGAGCCCTGCCTGTATCGCAGCTGCAATTGAGTTGAAACCCACATTGGAAGCCTTCAGGAGAAAGGCAAGTATATAGAGTAGAAAGTGGGCCCCGCCTTTAGGGAGAAAGGCCACTGGGCAGAAAAAAAGAGGGCCCACCTTAAGAAAAAGGTCAGTGTTGGTAGAACCTACTCCTTGTGGGTAGAAGGGGGGCCTGATCACACCCCCGAGCGGGCGCCAGTACTCAGCACGGACAGGACTCAGCAGGAAGCTGAGGAAGCTGGGGAAGCCGTTTTTCCACTCTAGTAAAAAGTGGGAAAAATGGGTGGCAGGGACATATGAATGCAGTGGAGAGATTGATGACTGTGTGAGTGGCTACTGCGGTTTCTGACGCATACCGTTGACCGTCCAGGTGCCCAGGCCAGTAGCAAAGTGCGTGGTGTGAAATTCCTTTTGTGTCGGCCAGTGAGACCCCTTACTCACTGACCAATCCCCTTCCCTCTTTGTGTCCGTCTCCATCTTAGGAGGGAGGCTATGGGAGGTGGGGGAAGCAAATCTTGCACCCCCTTGGGATGTATGTTGAAAATTTTTAAGAAAGGTTTCAGTGGAGATTAGGGTGACCCCCCCATGAATCCTCAACGGTTGCGAACCTTGTGTGAAGTAGAGTGGCCGTCTTTTGGTGTAAGGTGGCCTACTGAGGGCTCTTTAGAGCCCAGCACAATTAGCCGTGTGTATGCCATCATAGTTGGGGAACCTGGGCACCCTGACTAGGGGTGCACGAAAGTCACTTACCTGATCTCACAGCTTGCTTTGCGGTGGGGGGGAGGCGCTTCGCTGCTCCCCCCGAAGTTCAGGCCGGGGGGGGAGGCTTCCCTCCTCGCCCGGCCGAAATTCAGGCCAGGGGGGAGGCTTCCCGCCTCGACCGGCTGAAATTCAGGCTGGGGAGAAGCGCCCCATCTCCCCGGCCGCGAACTTCAAAAGAAAAAAAAAAGAAAAAAAACGCCCCTGTGATAGGCTACGTAACGATTAACGTAGCCTATCATGGCTAGATCTGCAAAGTCAGCCGTGATAGGCTACGTTAATCGTCACGTAGCCTATCACGGGTGACTTTGGAAAAAAAAAAAAGCGCGTACGCAAATGGCGGCCCCCATAGGGAGCCGCCATTTGCGTTCCTTATTTGGTCCCTGTAGTCTACGTAAAGATTTACGTAGACTACGGCGAAAATAAGGGCAACGCTATTTGCGTTGTCCTTATTTTCGCCGTAGTCTACATAAATCTTTAAGTAGACTACAGAGACCAAATAAGGAACGCGAACGGCGGCTCCCTATGGGGGCCGCCATTAGCCGTACACGCTTTTTTTTTTTTTTTTTAAGTCACCTGTGATAGGCTACGTGACGATTAACGTAGCCTATCATGGCTGACTTTGCAAATCTAGCCGTGATAGGCTACGTTAATCATTACGTAGCCTATCACAGGGGCGTTTTTTTTTTTTACTTTGCTTGTAATGGTGGCGGCGGCAGCCGGTCGAAAGACCGGCTGCCGCCCCCGCCCCGACGAAGACCTGCCGAACCGCCATCAGGACCCGCCGCCGGGAGGGACATTCGTGAAAGGTAAGTCCCATCCCGGGGGGGGCGGGGGGCGGGGGGGCGGAGAAGTTCTCCCAGAACAACCTTCGGAGGACCGAATGCGTTGGCTCTCGGCCCCCCGAAGTTTCGGGGAGAAATTCTCCCCCATCCCTAACCCTGACCAATTTCCCTATATTGACTTGTGGGATTCTGTGGTCTGTACTTCTCCTCCGTGGCTTAGAAAATGTTTAGAAACTCAGGCCAAGGTTTTGGTGCTTAGAAAAGAAAAATTAGCCAAAAAGATGCAACCAGTGTTAGAAGCCCCACGTGAAGATCTAATAGAGCTAACGGCGTTACCACCCGCCTACACCCCGCTCCCACCGCGGGCCCATGTTACTGTGAGGCCGCCACGACAGGACTTAGATCCGCAGGCTCCAGTGGCTCTTGAGCCCATGTCATCCCCCCGGCCCCCCCGCAGAGGCATCGCCCCTCGCTTTGACTTAGAACTGTCACCATCAGTTTCAAGCCCCACAGGCAGTAATTCACCGATCTCAGCTACGGTCCTCAACTCCCAGATATTGCCTGCCGAGACTTCCATCTGTACCGGATCGGGGGGTTCCCCCCTTACACCTCAATCAGCATTAATTAGAGAAACTGAAGAATTAAAGTGTTGGGCAGAAGATTTAGCAAAATCGGCGGTAACCCTTAAAAAATTGTGTTCCCGCAAAACAAGAGAGGAGGCAAGTTCATCTACTGCTCATCAGTCAGAGAACGAAGCCCAGCCTCTGTTTCCTCTGAGGCAGGTCACCCAGATGATGCACAACCCGGATCCCGAGGCGGCACAGCATTATATCCCCGTCCAGGCTTATACCTATGCCCCCTTTACAACTTGAGACCTATTGAATTGGAAAACCCAGTATGCCTCATATCCCACAAAGCCTCACGAGCTAGTGGAGCTATGCTCCAGCATTATGGCCTCGCACATGCCTAATTGGCAGGATTGCCAACAGCTGCTTCTAACGTTGTTTACCACGGAAGAGAGGCAACGAATCCATCAGCAAGTAGAACGTATTGCCCTGGAAAGAGCCCCAGAAAATCATGTAAATCCCCAGGGATGGATGAGAGAGAGAGTGCCCTTAGCAAATCCCAATTGGGATCCCAACACACCGGCAGGATTAGAATGCATCGCTCAGTACCAAACCTTGTGGTTACAAGCCATGAGAGTGGGAATGAAAAAGTCTATTAATATGACTAAAGTCTCTGAAGTGCTGCAGGGTGCGACCGAGGCCCCTGGGGAATATTTGGAACGCCTCTTGGATGCATATCACCAGTATACCCCCCTCGACCCCGAAGCCCAAGATAACATGAAGGTGGTCAACATGGCCTTCGTTGCCCAGAGTTATAAGGACATCCGGAAGAAGCTACAAAAGTTAGTGGTTTTGCGGGGAAAAAATTGACAGAACTTTTGGAAGTTGCTCAGAAAGTGTATGTGAATAGGGATCAAGAAGAAAAGAAAGAAAAGGAGAAGAGAATGGTTAGAAAGGCGGAACTGCTCGCCGCAGCACTAGTAGGGCCGCAAGACGGAGAAGGCAGAGGCAGAGGGCAAAGAGGACGTGGACGAGGAAAAGAGAGAGGAGGAAGAAGAGAATTTTTGAGAAGGAATCAGTGTGCCCAGTGTGGACAAGATGGGCATTGGTGGCGTGAGTGTCAAGGTGGAACCAATCAGACGTATCAGATTTTTAAAAAACACTGTGATAGGCTATGTAAATGTTTACGTAGCCTATCATGGCTGATTTAAAAGAAAAAAAACCCGCGCGTATGCAAATGGCGGCGCCCATGGGCGCCGCCATTTGCGTTCCTTATTTTGGCACGTCTTAGTCTACGTAAACATTTACGTAGACTAAGACGGCGAAAATAAGGAATGCAAATGGCGGCGTCCATGGGCGCTGCCATTTGCGTACGCGCATTTTTTTCTTTTCTTTTAAATCAGCCGTGATAGGCTACGTAAACATTTATGTAGCCTATCATGGCTGACTGCAGGGACGCAAACGGCGGCGGCTACGGCTGCCGCCATTTGCGGAGCCGGCCGGCCAGGATTCGGGGGTGGAGGGACAGAGCACCCCCCCGCCAGAATTTCGGAGGGGAGGGACAGAGCGCCTCCCCCCCACTGCGAATGTCACCCTTCGAAAAGGTAAGTGACTTTCGTACATCCCTACTCTCATGGCAAAAGGCAGGGACACAAATGGTGACTGCTATGCCATTTGCATCCCTTCCTTTTGCCATGAGAGGCTACGTAGATACTTACGTAGCCTATCACGGCTTGGCAGAGTCCCTGCCTTTTGCCGACTTGTGTCCCTGCCTTTTGCCAACTTTCCCCCCTTCCATGCTTCCTCACAGGCAGCGTGGGCAGCCCCGTGCTCCACGCTTTGAAGAGGAGCACAGAGTGGCCAAAACGGGGCATTCTGGGGGGGCATTCTGGGGCGGGGAAGGCGGAAATGCCAGTATGACACATCCTCTGTGTCGTCCGGCGGCATCCTCCCCTGCTCCACCTTCCCGCAGCTAGACAGCCCAAATTGGCTGTCTAGCTGCATATGCAGGGCAGGAGAAGCATGGAAGGAACGATCCCCTCCATGGTCCTCCTGCCCTGCATTGGATAGGCGGCCACCTATCCCCATAGGATTGCACCCTAAATTTGGGTCCCACCCAATAGTTTTTGTGGCATCTTTACTTAGCTATCTGAACAAAGTCAGTATGGTCCACATCTAGCCCCACTATCAAGGTAACCACAGCAGTCTTCATATTTGGGTGGCCCCACCCACAATATCAGAAGGACCGATGTAGATTGTCTGCATGTCTGAAAACTCAGAGCTGGTAAGATTTGTTAGTTAAACACTAAAATGTCCAAAGACAATAGAACACTTTGGAATGAGTGAGTCTTTGACACTTTCTGCTATATACATCTGCAAATGTGCATCTTAAAATACCACATTTCATTTCTCCAAATCTAACCAATGTCACAACATTCTTCTTGGAAACTGACACCAACCCCCCCCCCCTCTCCCTAGTGTCATAATAATTTTAGAGAGACTTTTCAGACTCCCTGTATCTACATCTCAAAATATTCTCCTTTGATTTTTTTGAACAAAAGAACAAAAAAGAATGAGATGCCCTGTATGTGCACGTTTTAAGAAAGGATTACAAAGAACAAAGGGACTTCTTTTAGTAGTTCCATTAACAACAAAATGAAGACAGGAGAAATAATCCTCCTTGCCTTTATGGTTCTGCAAAATTCTGACCAGACAGGGGCAGCCAAGCTTACACGCAAGATCATTCAGAACTTTTCTGTTACATTTCATGCACTTGCAGCAAATTGATGGACTGGAGGAGTTTTCCAAAAGCTTTTGAACTACAGCTGAAGTAATTCTCAACTCTGATTATGCTCAGATGTTGGACATTGGAGTAAAGTGAACCTCGCAGCACAGATAGCCACACACGATGTGTGGAAAGGTGCAAAGATCGGAGCCAGATATTTTCTGAGTTGCACATATTTACGACCATTTTACACTGAAAACAAAATAGCCTAATTTTAAATATTTATTAGTCTTCTCTGGAGAGATTAGCTTGCTTGCTTGCTTGCTTGCTTATTTATTTATTTATTTTTAAATCCCCTCCTTTTGGTTACCCATAAAAATATGTATATCTGACTGTAGAGAACGATTCTACATTGGCCCAATATAGTTTTTGAATATTGGGCCAATATACTTTTCCCTGCATGTGTGTTATGGTTAGGGATGGAGTGACTCACCTCTGTCCGGGCATGCTGGTCGCTCGCTGAGCCACCACCGCTTCCCATGCCCCCTCTGGACTATTTACACATGGAATGTTGTGTAGATGTCCCTTTATAGCTGCAACCTACACAACATTAGTTTTCCAGGAAGACCCAAGGTGCCATTTTGCATAACGATGGCAGTTCGAACAAGGATCGGGCAGCTGACCCCCATTTGGGGACTGTGCAGCACTCGGCGAACGGCTCCAGTAAGTGCTGTATGGTCCGCAAACGGGAGTCCAGGGGGGTCAAGCGGGGGGAGTCCATCAGACTCCACCCCTGTATTGGGTGCTCATAACATCCCTACTTATGGTAAGTAGTATTTGGGAATGAGCCTTCATGTGATACGATAAGAACAAGAAGCTTATAGTGCTATTGATGTCATACACATCCTGGACATGATCCAATGGTGGCATTGGAGCATACCCGAAAAGTGCTAGTGACACTCGGCTGAATCTGTCAGTAGTGCAAGTGCTTGTGCATTGTGCGAGTGGAGCATATGCTAGCAGAGTTTCCGGCCCACTCCTGAAAACAGCCACACAAGAACTTTAGTTGGATTCTCCTCTTGTGCATAGTTTGGGACCTAGTTTGCCCTGGCACAACATCTTTTGCACTCAGAAAATGACATAGTTGGATACTGCCCCTGAGATGCATTAATTTTTAAAACTCTGCTGGTTTATAGGCACCTGGAGTATACCTGAGGAAGTAGGATGCTAAAAGACCAGTTCCAATAATTTGCATAGTCCTTACATTGTAACCAAATGTAATAAAAGGGCATATCTTACCTACAAGGAAATCTGCAGTTCTCAAACATCTAAAGGAGCAATCCTACGGCCAACAGACACTGTCTTGAGGGCCATAGGTTGTTTCAGTTTCCGGGACCAGGGCTCTGACCTATGTGCCCAAAAACTGTGCTCCCCTCCCCACTCCCCTTCCCCTCATAGGCAGCACGGTTCTCTCCACACCAGCTACATCTCCGCACTCAGAAATGGAGCACAAAGATGGGGAAGGGGGGGCAGTCCCGGGGGCAGGGAGGGGAGGAGACCATGGAAGCTGTGTTATACAGCTCTCTATGTGCATCCCAGCCTCCTTCCCTCCCCCTCCCTGAAGCCACGGCTAGACAGGCAAAATCATCCTAGCCAAAAATGCAGGGCGGCTGGAGCATGGGGGCAAGGATCACCTCTGTGCTCCAGCTGCCCTACATTGGATACTTGGCAGCCTCTGACTTTGCTTTGGAGGCTGTGGATTATCTCAACAGAATTGTGCCCTAATTAATATTGCGCAAACACACATCCTGAGGAGGGGGAGGCTTTCTGGGAACACTACTAGACAGGTATCTTGTAACAGAGTTCCCAATGGCATTTTTCCTGAACTGAATAGGAAGCAAAGTTATGGGATTTCCCCTTAGGCAAAACATCCAAGGACTCAAGGAGAGCCAAAGCAGCTTTGATAAGAATGGCAACATTTCTCTGGAGGCTCCCACTAGGGATGAAGAAATGTCACTTCAGGTCCATGACACGTTTGCAGGTGTTGTCTCATAAGTTAATTCCGTTCCATTTCTGCATTTATCTGTGATTGATTTATTTTTATATAGTACAACCCAGTCTGTATGAACACATTTAAATATCCATTATTAAACATATATCTCACAAGATGCAGTTCTAAATGGGTTTTCTCTCAAAATACACATTTCTAAACATAATTTCTCCCAAAATATATGTTTCTAACCATATTTTCTCTCAAATTAAGCATTTTGATTTTGTTTACTTAGCTGAAAACTGTGCCAGAAAATGCAGGTGTGGATAACTCACAATTTGCATATTAGTCCAGGAGGTGTGAATCAGATCGAAATTCACAGAGATCAGGTTCCTCAAGCATAGCTCACCCTCACATATTGCAAGTGGCATTGTAACAAACAAACAATTCTCAATGGATTTGGATTAGGAATGGGTGAGAATTTACTTTGATTCATGTTCTTTCTTTTTTAAAAAAAAAATAAGGACTTATCAACATTCACACATATCTTTATAAATGGGATGGAAAGATAAAAAAAATGGATGTGGGGAAAAGCAAAACTGACATATTCATCCATCCAGGCAGAGGAATTTGGATGCCTCTCTCTCTCTCTCTTTGAATATATTTTTATTTATTTTATTTTTATAAATGAAATAAACAATACTAAAATTACCAACAACCTAATCAATACTTCAATTTCCCAACAGTACAATTTTCTGATGAGGACACCACAATAACAGAGAGAAGAAAAAAGAGAAAAGGGGGGAAAGGGAGGAGGAAAGGAAGTGAAGAAAAAAAGAGAAAAAATCCCTCCCCTTCCCTCCCCCTCTCTCTCT
The DNA here is from genome assembly GCF_057233095.1 of Heloderma suspectum. Classification (NCBI taxonomy): domain Eukaryota; kingdom Metazoa; phylum Chordata; class Lepidosauria; order Squamata; family Helodermatidae; genus Heloderma; species Heloderma suspectum. The sequence goes on along the minus strand of NC_139459.1, from coordinate 334,684,004 downwards.
CCCTCCCCCTTAAAAAATTAAGTTTAAACTCCAACACCCCCCCGGCCTCCGATGCCATTCTATTTTAAAAACTCTATCAATAACCTTAACAATCTTACAGTTTAATAAACAACCTTACATTTCTATATCATATCATCAATCTTATATCAAGGAAACAGGTCAACAATTCATTCCTAAAAGCCTATATTATTATTATTATTATTAGTAGTAGTAGTAATAATAAAGAAATATATATATATATAGTATTATATAATAATAAAACTTATATAAAACTTCAACCATCAGTAATAAATTTTATGCTAGATATATTATCTATTTTAAAATAAAAAATATAAAGAAAAGCAAGAAAAAAAAGATAAAAGAGAATAAACCAATATAAATATAATCATTTATCTTCTGAATTAGCCTGAGTCATATAGACTAAGCACAAACAGTTAACAAAGCTTGTTTAAAGATTCCAGTTCATGGGGTTGTAACAGAATTCTCACACATTTTTATGTTAAGCCAAGCCTCCGCCATTTCATGATTTAAAAACTTCTTCATCTGACCTTCAGACACAATACGAAGTGTAGCAGGATATTTTAAGTAATATTGTAAGTTCATTTGTTTTGCCATATTCTTTGCATTGATAAATTGCCTTCTTTTATTTGTCACCTCTTTGATGTAGCCTGGGAATAACATACCTTTATCTTGTTTCCAGGAAAGGCTTCCAGCGTCCCTTGCCAAGCACAGGATATAATTATTTGGGGAGACTTTTGCAAATTGAACTATGATGGTGTAATCAGTCCCTTTAGCATTTGGCACACGAAATGCCTGCTCAATATCAAGTAAATAATCAGATGAAATAGGGGGTATCTCATGCAAAAGTTTATCCACAAAAATAGGCAATTTTACATCATTAGGCAGATTTTTAATCCCAATAATCCGTACATTGGATCTTTTCATGAAGGCCTCCAGTTGAGAGATTCTACCAGAGCTATTTTTAAAACAAATTTGTGATGTAGTTTTATTTCCTGCCACTCGGTTTTCAAGCTCATTAATTTTCATCTCCATTTTTTGCCATGACGCATTCATTAAATCTACAGCTCCTTGCAGGGCGGTGATGGAATTTTGGATTAAATCCAGCCTTTTGACTTCCTCTGTAAATTGTGAAGGTAAAGTCTTTATCAGCGTAAATAATTCCTCTATATCTTCTGTCTTTGACACTTTTGACACAGAGGATGCGGGGGAAGTAGATGCCAGCTCCTTTCTTCTCCTCAGCACAGACATGTTTCTCTCAAACAGATCTTACAGGTCCTCAGATGTTCTCAAATATTGTTAACATTTCTTAAATCATCCCTCAGAGGTTGTTGATATTTCTTAAAGCATATGTTATTATGGAACACGTCAGCCTTGTTTTCTCCTATAAAATAGGAGTCTCGGTACTGCTTTTTGTGTTGGTAAAGCTCTGGGGAGATAAGCCTGGAATCCACTCCCCCCCCCCACTATCGCGTGGGAGTTACCTTTCTCCAAGATGTTGTACAGAGCTGTTGCCTTGCTTGCCCCCCCCTTTCCATTCCAGGGGGGAGATGAACCTTTTAAAAAGCTGTTTGAGAAAGCTCCCACGGAGACCCACAGAGTGACATCGGTCCCAACCGGAACAGAATGCTTCTCTCTTAAACATCTGGGTTTGAATGTATATTGAGCCATATTTGTGATGCTGAATTAGGGTTGCCCCTCTTTTTTCTGACAGGTTCCTCAACTTTAACAGCTACATGGCAGGCAGGTGGTCCTCTCCATGCTAGGAATAGCTGTAACTATTGGCTAGTGCACATGCAAGATAATTTTATTCTGTTGGTTTTAGATACTAAAGAGAGGGCCTTTTCAGTGGTTGGCATCCCGTTTGTGGAATGCCCTTACCACAGAGAGGCTATCCTGGCACCTACATTGTGGTCTTTTCAATAACAAGTGCAGACCCTTTTCTATCTCTCAGGCATTTTAAGTTCTTCAGTTTTTACTGTTTTAAATACGTTATTGTATTTTTTTGATCTTCACATTGCTGCTGGTTTTTACTCTGGCTGTATCCTGTAGTTTTAAATGTTTAAAAGTGTTATGTTTTATCATGTTGGTGTATTTTATGGTTTTAAATTGCCAATCATCAGAGAGCTTTGGATATTGGGTGGTATAGAAATGTGATAAAGAAATAAAATTAGATAAGGATTTACAAAGGTTTACAAATTTATCTGTATACGGTGTGGAAAGATTTAAAAACAAACTTTTGATTTGTGAGATTTGAGATTTTTCAAAAATTCAAATGTGGAAGACAACGAAACTGACAGATTTGTCCACCCCTAATTTGGATGCTTCCAATTCAGGAAAATGAATATTAATTCCTATTTCACACAGAATTAGAATTTTGCAGGATTTTATGGATGAAACGTTACGTGTTAGGTCCTATGCTACCACTTACAGTCTCCTGGCAAGATAGCCAGCTCCTGAAAACTCTGGCGTCATCAAAGACAATAGAATTAATAGAATTAATTCAGCTTTATGAACATCTCTACAAATCTCAGCCGAAGAAAGGTATTGTATGCTTAAATAGCCAAGTGCATGGAAGCATTAAAACAAACTTTTCCAGTTGACCTCACAGCGTATTGTGGATTGAATTGCTGAGAGCAATTGGCTGTCCTCTGGGAACCATGTACAATAACACTATTTTTTTTTCCTATTTGGCAAAAGCTATAAATAAATAAAGAAAGGAAAGGAAAGATAAAAGTCTGCCAAGGGTGTGAGCTTGAAACCATCAGACATTTCGGTTACCTGCAGGGGTCTCTATAACTCAACCGTGACATTCATAATGGGATGGGAAAATTTTTTTTATTATTTTTTTTACTAGCCTGTGAAAATCCATGTCATGTTTAATAGCACAAGTACACCCCACTAGATCCATTTTGATGTTTATCCGAATGAATATGGGTGATTTTTCATATGGGGCTGATGATCTTGCAAGCTCCTTGTATCTAGCTTAGCTATAATTCAAAATCTGTGTGTGCGTGTGTGTGATCCTTTGTGACTAAGCAGGAAAGGGATCTTGGGGTTGTAGTGGACACTTCAAAGAAATTATCAACCTAGTATGCAGCTGCTGTGAAAAAGGCAAATTCCATGTCGGGGATCATTAGGAAAAGTATTGAAAATAAAACTGCCAAGATCATACTGCCTTCACATAAATATCTGTTTTGGCACAGAATGCTATGTACAGTTCTGGTCACCTCAGCACAAAAAGGATATTGTAGAGTGGTCTGCCAAGCCTGCTCAGCTGGTGTCCAGTTTAATATGTTTTATGCATATTAAATGTCTAAATGGCTGCATTTAGCTAGGGATGTACGAAAGACACTTACCTTTTCGCAGGGGTGATTTGCGGTGGGGGGGAGGCGCTCCACACCTCCCCCCGAAATCCTAACCTGGCCGACTCCGCTCCACGGCAACTCCGCAGAGCAGCCAGGCAGCCACGTGCATTTGCAGGTGTCTGGAGCCTGCGGACGCAAATGGCAGCGGCTGCGGCGGCCACCATTTGCGTTCCCTTTTTTTGCCGTGATAGGCTATGTAAATACTTACGTAGCCTATCATGGCCTCAGCAGGGAAACAAATGGCGTCCCTACGTTAGCTGTGATAGGCTACATAAGTATTTATGTAGCCTATCACAGCCTAAGTGGGGAAGTTAATGGCGGCCGCAGATGCAGCCGCCATTTGCAAAGCAGCACGAATGGCACCAGGTAAGTGCTCCATTTTGCATACCTTTCGTGGGGTGGTGGGGCGGGGGGCTTCATTCCACCACAGATTTCGGGGGGCTGAACGCACTGGCATTCGGCTTCACTGAGATCCATGGCAGAATTCTCTGACATCCCTACATTTAGCTTAAACTAAGACCTTTATGGCCGCAAATGGCATCCTGGATGCCATTTGTGTCTGCAATCAATCCCCTTCAGCCAGCGATATGGCATGAACCAGAAGAACTCTGGAACCAGAGGAACCAGCCGAAGAGGATTCCGCAGGGAGGCGGAGGTAAGTGTTCCATTCTGTCACGGACTCCGGGGGGCTGGATTCTTTAGAATCCGGCCTCATTGGGGTCCATGGTGGAATTCTCCGCCATCCCTAGGGATAGCACAATTCACCCTCCTCCCACTCCACCCCCTGATGCAGACACCTCAGTTTGTCTCATGATAGGGCTGGCCCTGTATAAGGCCTCAGGCCTGTAACCTGAGTAACCAGTAGTTTTAGAGAGAATTAGAGACCCATAATGCTTTATTAGTGCAATTCTCTTGCTAGTGGGCCTCTTGGCTGGTAAGATGAGTCAAAGGTCAATATCGCCACCTCAGCAGATTCCGTGCTAACAAGCTGTGAACCGTTTATCTTATCAGGGCCGGGGAAGCGCCTGGAAGTGGGGCTGCATTTACAGGTGTCTGTGCTGGGAAAGTTTGGATTGTTTTCCCTCTGAACAAGCACTGTTAGTCTGTGCTGGGAAAGTTGCAGATAAACACCACTTAACGCTTGCTTCTGTCATGCTGCCTTATGGTATAAGACCCATTTTACCCCTTGGCTCTTGGTTCAGAGAAGCTGTCTGACCCAACCACTGGGTACGCCTGTGTGCTTTAAGTACTCAGTAAAGACGTCTTGTAAGCAAACCTGGATCTGGCTTATCATTATCTCAGCACCTTTAAATTTTGGAAGCCCACTGCAGGGGCAAACACCCTTGCTTGTGCTAGTTGTTCTGCTCATGCCTGAAAAATTGCTAGTGGATCATGCAACTATTAGCAGAATAATGCCATCTCTTGTGCTTTTTCTGCTTGTGTTACATCGGACACAATCCTTAGCTATTAGTTACAACCCTTAGCTATTACATGGTATTATTACATGGAGACCAATAATCACTAAGCAAGAAGAGAGCAAGAACAGAATTTTTTATTCATGAAGGTACTTTGAATTTCTCATTGCATTTGGACTCAACTTTAGTCATTAGCTATTTGGAAAGACTGTTGCAAGACCTTAGATTTGAATGACTTGCAACTTTTTTTCTGTTTAAACAAACAAAAAATTCTTAACCAAATCTTCAGCCAGCAAATTAAGCAGGAGATGCCTAGATCTGAATGTACAGAGTAGAATAAATTCAACTTAGATCACCGTGAGTAATTTGAAGGGTTCCACATTAGCACCCTTCTTAGAAATATTTGTTTGTTTTCTGATAAACATGAATGCCATGAATGGAATATTAAAATACCTTTATTGACTTTCCTGAGGACTTTCAGGGGACTTTCAGGGAGAAGATAGAACCGTTTCCTCCTTGATGTTCAAAGCATGACAGATCTGAATGCTGCACTGAACCGCTAATGATGACCAGAGAGCAGCCCTGTATCATCTGTGCTGCACAGCAAAGGCGAAAGAAGTGGTCGAGGCCTCAGTGAGGAGGCTCACTCTCAACCTCTAACCTACCCCCACTGAGGAAGGGTAGCAGCAGTAGCCACTGCCAATCTGCCATCTCTCTCGGGGCAGTGATGGATTGGGCCCCCTCCAGCATTTCTCCCTTGAGCACCAGGTGACACTTTGCTGAGGGCCTCCCTGGAGCTGGCTCTGACTAGGATTTATTTATTTATTTATAACATTTCTTGGCTGCCTCTCAGAGCAGAAGCCCTCCCAAGGCAGCTTACAGCAGTAAAATATATAAGAAAGAACAGTTAAAATGTTAAAAATGATAAAAACAACAATAAAAAGAACAATAAAACCAGCAACAATGATAACAGCAGTTACAACAACAATAGCTATCATATTAAGAGAAGGCCAAGGTAAAATAGTATGTTTTCAAGGCCTTCTTCAAAGCCTGCAGTGACGGAGCATGGCGGACCTCCGATGGCAGCTTGTTCCAAAGGTGTGGGGCCACTGCAGAGAAGGCCCTCTCACATGTGGTCACCCACCTGACTGCTCTCATGGGTGGGCAAATGAGAAGGGCCTCTCTTTCCGATTTTAAAGACTGGGCAGGCTGATAAGGGTGAAGATAAGTAACTTGGTCCCAAACAGAATAAGGCTTTAAAGGTCAAAACCAGCACTTTGAATTGGGCTTAGAAACATACCGGTAAACAGTGCAGCTGGCACAGTATAGGCATCATGTGATCGAATCACCTCACCCCCATCAATACTTGGGCAGCTGCATTCTGCACCAGCTGAAGTTTCTGAACCATATTCAAAGGCAGCCCCACGTGTAGTGCATTGCAGTAATCTAGTCAGGGCCCCATCTACATGGCACCGCTTTAACCCTTCACTCTGTCGCAACTGCACCACATTGCAGCTTCGAATTAGCTTCTGCTATGATACACTCGCAATTTACTGAGAGCTTCCCCAACAGACTCTTCCATGCCCTTTTTCTTTGTCATTATATTTTAATGCACAGCTGTGCAGTCCCGTGTGTGTGGGGATGGGACACTTCAGTGACTGTGTCTGTTTGTATTTTAGCGGTTCTGTTGTGTCTGTCCATCTCTCGTTAGGTAAAATGTGGGTGATCTGTGCTCCTTCATTTCCACGCCAACTGTTTGGCAGTTCCCTAGCCTGAGACTCTCACAATGGTTTGCACTCACCCAAGGCATGAGAGGTACATGCCTACTCATTACTCTGAAATGGTGGCCGGAGCAAAGTTGGTCCTCCTCCAAGACCTCCCCGGCCCCCGGCCCCTGGGCACTGAGTCCAAAAGCAACCATTCCAAAGAGATGACGCTGCAAAAATGTGTGAAAGTGTGATTAAATAAATGAAAATGCCTCTCTGTGCCTTTATAACTGCACAGCTGCGAAGGGCCGGGGGGAGGAAAGGGGCATCACAGAGAGACACAAGTACTATACACGCCGACAACATGCCCACCAGAAAATGCGAAGTCAGTTTGGGGAAGGGACAGACAGCTCGCAACTGCAGGAAACCCAAACTAAAAACATTGCAGCAAAATGCCTCCTTGGAAATCTGCATTTTCCAGGAGAAAACCACGGATGGCTGTGAAGTGGCGACTGCATTGTCTGTCCCAAAGGATTTTGACTCGCAGCCACCCCAGAGTAAAAGTCTCATATAGATGGGGCCCTGGATGTCACTAGTGCATGGAAAACTGAGGCAAGGTCTGTCCTTGCCAGATAGGGCTGCATCTGGCATACCAGCCTAAGCTGGTAAAAAACACTCCTGGACACTGCAGCCACCTTGGCTTCCCCATCCCCAGTTTGCTCAGAGTCCAGGAGGACTTCCAGACTGCACACTTGGTCTTTCATAGGGATGTCAGAGAATTTCGCCACGAATCTCGGGCAGGCCGAATGCCAGCGCATTCGGCCCCCTGAAATCGGTGGCGAAATGGTCTGCCCCCCGCCCCCCCGGGATGGGACTTACCTTGGGTGAATCTCCCCAGCGGCGGTGGCGGTGGTTCGGCGACGGTTCGGCGACGGTTCGGTGGCGGCGGCGGCCGGTCTTCCGACCGCCTGCCGCCGCCACCATTTCCAAGTTAAAAAAAAAACAAAAATGTGATAGGCTACATAAAGATTTATGTAGCCTATCACGGCTAGATTTTTAAAAAATACTGTGATAGGCTACATAAATCTTTACGTAGCCTATCACAGCTGAGTTAAAAAAAAAAAACCGCGTGTACGCAAATGGCTACGCTATTTGCTACGCTAATAGACGCTACGCTATTTGCGTTCCCCTTATTTTCGCCATAGTCTACATAAATGTTTACGTAGACTAGACGTGCCAAAATAAGGAATGCAAATGGCAGCGCCCATGGGCGCCGCCATTTGCGTATGCGCGATTTGTTTTTGTTTTTTTAACTCAGCCGTGATAGGCTACGTAAACATTTACGTAGCCTATCACGGCTGACTGCAGGGACGCAAACGGCGGCGGCTATGGCCGCCGCCATTTGCAGTCCCGGCCGGCCAGGATTCGTGGCGGGTGGGACGGGGCGCCTCCCCCCCGGCCAGAATTTTGGGGGGGAGGGATGGGACGCCTCCCTCCCAGCCAGAATTTCGGGGGGAGGGACGGGACGCCTCCCTCCCAGCCAGAATTTCGGGGGGAAGGACGGAGCGCCTCCCCCCACCGCGAATCAAGTTTCATAAAAGGTAAGTGACTTTCATACATCCCTAGCTCAGGGGGAGTGCAACCCCATCAAAGACCAGTTGTAAACCTCCATCTGGAGTAGTTGATTTCCCAGCCCAATCTGTCTTGTCTGGATTAAGTTTCAGCTTGTTCACCCTCATGCATCCCAAAACAGCCTCCAGACACTGGTTCAAGAGTTCCACAGTTCCCAAGTACAGGAGTCAAGGTTCATCTTAATTCCTGTACTCATCAGGTTACATTGCCTCAAGTATTCCAAGAAATGGTTTCCAGTCCCTCCCAAACCCCCAACAGATAGCATCCCATCCACCAGCTTTGTCTGAGTGTTTCCTTACCAAGCCTTACACACTCCTCCAGGCAGCCATCCCTACTACTGTCTCTTCTACCTAGCTCTCTCAGCTAACATGTTTCAATACACTAGAAAGATCAGGTTGTACTACCACCTTGTGTTTGGCTCAGCAAATCTGAACCTTCCACATCGCATTGCAAGCAGTCACATTGACACCCATGTCTATGATCAGGATGTCAGACATGTTTAAATGATTGGTTTCAATACAAATTGCCACCTCTTTGGAATAAGCAGCCATACATGAATGGTGCAGATTAAACTGAAACAGTGATAACTTTTTCTTCTTCTGTTTATGTACATGAATTATGCATCTTACAAAAAAGTGTTAATTATTTAAATTATTAAGTCGCTCAGCTAATTTCAGACCTTAATTAGTATTTAGTATTAGCTGAAAATATCAAAAAGTTTTAAAAACCTACAAATTTAATATCTCTCTCCACCCAAACAGCAGAAAACATAAAAACAGGATCATGTCTAATTTGTTTTCATTTCCTGTCACTGTAGCATGACTCATATATAAACAGCTAGATTTGTTTCTTCATAGATTTCTACTGAGGATGTCTTTTATTCAAGATCATTACAATCTCACAGAATATTGATTATGGGATGTTCCTTATTCCAATCAAGGCTGCTCTGAAATATCTCTTCTTAATGTTCACTGGTGCCATCATGTCCTTGGTGTCATGTCTCTAGGCTCAGAGGCTCAGCAGAACCCCAAGGAGGACTTAGAGTCCAATGAGCCATTGACTACCCCACTTCAGGGAGAACCCTCAGCACTTCCTCTGAAGGAAGTGGTAGGAATGAATCTGAGCATGTGGAGATGTCTGGCAGCTCAGATTCAGAATCAGAATGGGAACAGCAAGAACAGAGGGAGGCACCCTCCCTAGGGAGCCCAGATATGGTGAGAGGCATGAGTTGAGGGACGCTAGGGTCCATCCAGAAAAACGTCTATTTCTGCTTCATTGACTACGCTAAAGCCTTTGATTGTGTGGATCACAACGAACTGTGGCAAATTCTTAAAGAGATGGGGGTACCAGACCACCTTACCTGTCTCCTGAGAAACCTGTACGAGGGTCAAGAAGCAACAGTAAGAACCAGACATGGAACAACCGAGTGGTTCAAAATTGGGAAAGGAGTACGACAAGGCTGCATATTGTCACCCTGCTTATTTAACTTATATGCAGAGTACATCATGAGAAACGCCGGGTTTGATGAATCACAGGTCGGAATTAAGATTGCCGGGAGAATTATCAACAACCTCAGATACGCAGATTATACCACCCTAATGGCAGAAAGTGAAGAGGATCTAAAGAGCCTCTTGTTGAGGGTGAAAGAGGAGAGTGCAAAAGCTGGTTTGAAACTCAACATTAAAAAAACGAAGATCATGGCATGTGGCCCCATCACTTCCTGGCATATAGAAGGGGAAGAAATGGAAGCAGGGACAGATTTTACTTTCTTGGGCTCCAAGATCACCGCAGATGGTGACTGTAGCCATGAAATTAAAAGACGCTTGCTCCTTGGGAGGAAAGCTATGGCAAACCTAGACAGCATAGGAAGAAGCAGAGACATCACCTTGCCAACAAAGGTCCGTCTAATCAAAGCTATGGTTTTCCCAGTAGCAATGTATGGCTGTGAGAGCTGGACTATAAGGAAGGCTGAGCACTGAAGAATTGATGCTTTTGAACTGTGGTGCTGGAGAAGACTCTTACGAGACCCCTGGACTGCAAGGAGGTCAAATCAGTCCATCCTAAAGGAAATCAACCCTGACTGCTCATTGGAAGGACAGATACTGACGCTGAAGCTCAAATATTTTGGCCACCTAATGCGAAGAGAAAACTCTCTGGAAAAGACCCTGATGCTGGGACTGAAGGCAAAAGGAGAAGGGGACGGCAGAAGATGAGATGGCTAGATAGCATCACTGATGCAATGAATATGGACTTGAGCATGCTCCGGGAGAGAGCGGAGGACAGGAAGGCCTGGCGTGCTATGGTCCATGGGGTCACGAAGAGTCGGAGATGACTGAACGACTGAACAACAACAGGGTCCATCGCAAAGCAAAGTGGGAAAAAGTTAGGGGCAGGGCTCAGATGCTCCACCAGGTTGGCCACTCGTGGAAGCCAATGAGGGAGCCATCCTAAGGGAGGAGCATCCCTGCAAAGCAAGTCTGGCTGTGAAGTTCATGCCCAGACTGCTGGCAAATTCTCTAACTTCCACTTCATCTCCTGTATTGATATCCATAGATGTGTGGATTAGCTGGTTCTATGCAGTCTGAGAGTTTCCTAGAATGTGCATGTTTGTAAAGAAGCTAGTCGTTAACTAATAAAGTAGTGTTAGCCTGAAGAGCTTTGTTTCCTGGAGTGTGCTGATTGCGAAGAGAGAGGATGTAAGAACGTGACAGCAGTGCTATCTTCCAGACCCAAGGTCCTCTCAACCTCAGATTGTGAGAGTGAGCTCCCAAAGTTCTCCTGTCCCATAGCCAATTAAGAGCATTGAAGCTACAGAAATAACTCTGTTGTGGGGTCTGGCCATAGCATCACAGCGGGCCTTAACACTGATGAGTCTGGGTCTGATTCCGAATCAGAGAGGGATGATTTAGACTACCATATAGTAATGGAAACCTCAAGGCCTGAGAAGTTGGAGCAGCCTGACTCTGCAATGGAGTCCATGACTGGGGGGGGGGGGTAGCTTCAGATCTGGAATATAAGATGTCATGTCACATCCATGATTCAGTGCCCCAGATGGTGGGAACTGGAGAACAAGAGGCTTCTGGGGAGGAAGTGGGATCAGGTGAGACATCAAATCAAGAGGGAGGAACAGATACTCCTGTTGCAATGTTCTCTGCATTTACAGGCTAAAGGTTCAGGTAGGGGACAGTCCTCAGAAGAGGGGAGTTAACTAGGCCTACCCTAGCATTTAAAGTAGGCCCTAGCTAATGCTACCTCGTGGAGATCAACTTCTTTTATGCTTGGAGATCTACTGAGTCTGAATTCTCTTGGTCACCCCATGAACTCTTGTTTGTGATAAATTGGGAACGGATTTATGAATGTCAATCCTTTGTCAAGAACTACAGCGCTGAAAGGATTTTAGCTCGAGGCCACCTTCTTTGGAGTTAAGTGGAGGGGTCCCTGCTGCGAAGAAGCCAATTGTTTGTGGTGTGGACTTAAAGTGTTGCAAGCTACTTGACAAATCTTTGGAACCTGCATTTGTGTAACTTGATCTATGGAAATAAAAGCCTGAAGGCAAAGAGGCCTCCTGTGTGGAATTAACTAAGATAACTAGGGAGCCAAGCTCCAACACATGGGCCCTTTAATGAATACAGCTATCCAAGGGGGAGAGAGCCTCTGAAGGTTCGGGGACTGCCAGCCATTTTAAGACCTCAGTTGCCTGCAGGCCCTTGCTGGACAACAACAGCATTTCAGGGCATTCTGAGGAAAAAAATGGCAGCTGCTATTGTCTCAGCCCTACATACACTGTAACGTTCTCCTTGTTGGCTTACACTACTACTGCTTCTCACCTCTTCCCCTGATGCAATGCCTCTGCTAAGCTTATTTGATCTGCCAAATTTTGTTCATTTTTTTAAGGCTTCACACAAAGGCTACAGTTTTCATGTGGACGAAGACTGGAAAGACTTAGTATATTAGCACTTGAACTGGACAAAACTGCCATCTTCTCTCATAACAGGGCACATATTATATTTGGAAATTTAGGATAAATTCTAAGCCAAAGTGAAGCAATCTTTAGCAATGTATCGTTTTCATCCATAATGTTTAGCCTTGGGAAGAGAAGACTGAGGGGAGATATGATAGTGCTCTTCAAGTACTGGAAAGGTTGTCACAGAGAGGAAGGCCAGAATCTCTTCTCGATCATCCCAGAGTGCAGGACACGGAATAATGGGCTCAAGTTACAGGAAGCCAGATTCTGTCTGAACATCAGGAAAAACTTCCTGACTGTAAGAGCAATACGACAATGGAACCAATTACCTGGGGAGGTGGTGGGCTCTCCCACACTGGAGGCCTTCAAGACGAGGCTGGACAGCCATTTGTCAGGGATGCTCTGACTTGGATTCCTGCATTGAACAGGGGGTTGGACTCGATGGCCTTGTAGGCCCCTTCCAACCCTACTATTCTATGATTCTATGATAATTTGCACATGTATAAATAAATGCCCAAGGCTACACATTGCATAGCATTTGACAAGTGGAATTCTTGGAAGACCTAAGCCCTCCATAAAAATGGAGTCCACGTCACTTCCCAAATTATAGGACAGATATAAAGTTAAGCTCATCAGACAATACAGAGGCTAAGCTATTACAGTTAATGAGCCATTCAGAGCCCAACAACTCTAACCTCAGAGGCTATTGACTAAAAATATGCCTATAACTTATGGACTTATTTTATTTTTAATTAAGACTCCAATTAAAATACCCACCGTCACGTATCTCTTGTAAATCAAGTCACTTTGATCCAATCAAGGAATTTATGCATGAAGCCTCTGTGGCACATGAGACAGCCGTTTGTACTTTGTTGCTAATGAAAAAGGCAGGGATGTGTTTAAATGATCCATAATCATCCTGTTCTGACATACTGTTGTTCAAAGACAATGTCTGTCCATGGATCTCAGAGGGAATGTGTGAACTCTTCTCTCCCTAACACTGACAAATGGCAGGAATGAAGAGTCAACGCTGAGATGGATTTTGCCCCCATCCCCATGTACCCCTGCTTTTATCTGAGCTGACAGCTAAAAAAGAAAAAGGGAAAGTGCTTTTTATTCACCGTGTAATGTACTGATTCCCACATGGCCCTGAATATTCAGCAGGTTGTGCATCTTGTAACAAGCTGCAGCTCAAAGGGCCCATGGACAGGAGGGCGAGAAATCTATGCATTTAAAGAATTCTTGAGCTGCAATACACACATAACGCCTGTTAATCCAGGCCATTTGGATTCTTAAAGCTGATTTGCAGGTCAATCCTGACATGTTGTTGGTGTAGGGTGCCCTGAAGCTAGCAATTGTGCCAATTTGACAGCAAGCCCAGCTTTAATATCCTGTAATAAATAGGAATGCTTATTATAGAACTGAATGTAGGACATTTCCAGAGCTTTCCTCAGATGGGAGTCTCAGGTAGGGATGGACGAGTCCATCTCTGTCCGGGATGTGGGGAGCTTGACGAAATGCCCTCCACAGCTTGCTCAGCCCGGGCCTGCTCGGCGAGCTTCCCTACTTGCTCTGCCTGCCTGTGTGAGCTGCCCCTCTTCCTCACGCTGGCTGTCAAGGGCTGGCGTGGGGGAAAACGGCCTCAGCAACCACCCCCCAGCCTCTCGTCCTGGCCTCCAGCAGGTGGGGGGGGAGAAGAGAATAGGTGCCTACTTCTTCCCTCCGACCCCACCTGCTACAGCTGTGGCAGCAAGGGACAAGGTGGTCATTTTCCGTAAGGCCAGGAAAACTTGCAGAAAAGAACCAGCCTGTCCCCGCACCACTGCCGATGTAGCAAGGATGGGGGCAGGAGGAGAGGCGCTGCCTTCTTGCTGATGGAGCAGGCACCCAAGTGCTTGCCCGACTCAGCGTGCTGCAAGTCGGGCAAGAGGTCAGGTCCACAAACTAGTTCCGGGGGGCCGAACCGGCAACTTGTCGCCGGGCTTCGAGCCCCAACTGGACGCTCGCGTCATCCCTAGTCTCAAGTGTCCTCTTGACCACAGCAATATGCAGCCTAGCCACAGGTCCTGCAGATCCTGTCCATATCTTATGGACTGTGTGGCATGGGATGCAACGCACAAGCCACACAGTGAGCATGAGGGTTGGTTGCAGGAGTGACGTTGGTTCCTTCCTAGAGATGCTGTGCCTTAAGAACATAAGAAGAGCCCTGCTGGATCAGACCAAGAGTCTATATAGTCCAGCATTCTGTTCACACAGTGGCCAACCAGCTGTTCACCAGGAATCTATAAGCAGGACATGAGTGCAACAGCACCCTTCCACCCATGTTCCCCAGCAACTGGTTTACATAGGCTCACTGCCTCTGGTACTGGAGGTAGCACATAGCCATCAGGACTAGTAGCCATTGATAGCCTTCTCCTCCATGAATTTGTCAACCCCCTTTTAAAGCCATCCAAACTGGTGGCTAGGGGTGTACAAAACCCCCTTACCTGGAGTCCGCTGGGGGGTCTGTGGGGGGGGAGGCGATCCAGTCCTCCCCCCCAGAATCCTCTCTGGGCGGCTCTGCTCCGCGGCAAGGCTGCAGAGCCACTGGACAGGGCTGGCCGCAGCCAGACTTCCAGGCCAGCCTCGGCCAATCTTCAGACGCAAATGGCAAAGTACTTCTTCACACAGTGCATAGTTAAACTATAGAATTCACTGCCAGAAGATGTGGTGATGGCTGCCAGTAGGGATGGCGGAGAATTCCACCATGGACTCCGGGGGGGGGGATTCTTAGAATCCGCCCCCCCTTGGAGTCTGTGGCGGAACGGACCACCCCACCCTGCCACTCCATGAAGTCCGACCCAGCCGGCTCCTACCTGGCACCTCTGGGTCCGGGTCCGGCCAGGTCCATCCGCGGCTGGTCTTACGTTACATAGCCTATCACGGTAAGGGGAAGGGACACAAATGGTGTAGCGCACGCCATTTGCGTCCCTGGTCTTTACCATGATAGGCTACGTAAAGATTTACATAGCCTATCACGGTAAGGGGAAGGGACGCAAATGGCACCCACTAGGCAGGACACCATTCGCGTCCGAAGACCTGCCGCGGATGGACCCAGCCGGACTCCGACCCAGTGGTGCCAGGTAGGAGCCGGCTGGGTCGGACTTCGTGGAGTGGCGGGGTGGGGTGGTCCATTCTGCCACGGACTCCAGGAGGGCGAATTCCCAGAGTCCATGGCGGAATTCTCCGCCACACCTACTGGTGGCCATCATGCACTGTGTGAAGTATTTCCTTTTATCTGTCCTGAATCTCCCACCAATCAGCTTCATGGGATGACCTCAGGTTCTAGTATTATGAGAGAGGGAGAAAAAGCCTCCCTATCCACATTCTCCAGACCATGCATAATTTTGTACACCAGCATCATGTCTCCCCCTACCCTCCTTTTTTCCAAGCTAAGCAATCCCAGCTCTTGTAGCCTCCTCTCTTAGGGGAGATGCTCCAGCCCACTTGATCATTTTAGTTGCCCTTTTCTGCACTTTTTCCAGCTCTAAAATATCCCTATTCACTCCACTTGAATAGGGATGACCAATAAAGCAAGATCCCCTGTTCACTATGTTCACAAAAAGGATCAGGGCGAGTAGGGTCCAGCTTGCCTCAACCCTCCAAGCACACACCTGAACTGCTGCCTCTCCCTTCCCCTACCCAAAATTCTAAGGTACTTATCTGGCATTAAGGTACACTGTTCAGATTGGGCCTTAAAAGCACCTGTGAGCCATTTGCAAGGCTTAAAATCAATTACTGCAAAAGCTTGACTTTTCTGCTGTACCTCATCTTTTCTGCAGTGTTACTTCCTTCCTGTTGGGAACTGAACCAGAGAAGCACAAGAAACATGTATCTCTCTTTTTGGTTGTAATGTTTATATTATTTTTATGATTGCTTCTCTCCCCCCCCCCAAATTGTTGGTTATTGTTTTTATCAGTGTTGTGAGCTGCTTTGGGGGTTCTGTTGTAGAACAGGAGCTGAAAGACAGGGTATAAGTATCAGTGCAAATCGGCAAAACCCAAGTTTGTTGATGGTCTCAAAATCCCACCTTGAAACTTTTTCTGGCCCATGTCCAAATCAAGTTGCAAGTTTTTTTTCTTTTTTGCATGAAATGCACATGTATTTTTGTGTGCATTTTTCCTGATGTATGCCTAAATTGAATGCATTTTTGAAATTCACACATTTTTCTTCCATTGATTAAAGTGTGCTTGTGCACGTTTTTCAAAAGTGCACAGTTTTTCATGCACATTTTCCAAACACTTTTTGTTGTTGTTCTGGGAATCTCACTGCAAGCTCAGAAATGTGCAGAGTGACTGCAGACTTTGCATTTGGTTCTGGGAGGAATGCACCATGCACTGGGTAAATTCTGGTCAAAAATGCAGTGAAACTAATTTCTCATACATCTCCAATAAGTATCTTAGAAAATAAATACAACCAGGAAGCCCCATGTGGACATGACCTTAGTCTTTGCAAACAGATGTAATCCTGAGCCTTTCAGCACTGTATAGCACAGCAGAAGGGCAGGAAAGAAAGAAGAAAGTTGTTTTCTGCAAGACCCAAACATCACCACACAGCTCCAGTTCCAGGGTCGAATCTTTAACTGGAGCATTCCCGTTACGGGATAGGATACACTGCAATGTTTGATCAGATCCCCACTTGTTACGTTTTAATGTGAGAAAGATAAAAAGAGAATGCAGCATTGCAGAGAGCTACAGGCTTGATTCTCGATGGCTCAACCATACCATGATGGTGTCTAAAAACAACCCCTTTTTACTTTCTCCCGTGTAACTGAATGGCTGCCATTCACCTCTAAGGAGAAAATAAAATCCTGCACTTAGGGCAACATTACGGAGAGGGCAAAATCCTTCATTGATAGCGAGTTCTTCAGCCCTTTTTAACAAGGATCCTGCAGGGGGTTGTGTGACCCCCCTCTCCCCGCCATGGTCCACTCCTTGCAATATACGAGCCTTTCTTCTGCATATGTCTCCACCCATCATAATGACAAACATTTTGCTAGACATAACAACCTCATCAGTGATAGAAAACCTGACAGGTGCAGAAGGATATGCAAACCACCCTTCAAAATCCAAATGCAAACAGAAAGACCTTCTAGTTATCTAAAGATATGAGCTTCATTTACACCCTTGTTTTGGGACTGAGGTGTTATTTTTTACTAACTGCTGCAAAATTGAGCCTCCCACTAGCTTCTGATGGTGCGAAAATCATAAATTACCTTAAAGAATTGGGGGGGGGGGAATGAAGGAAACAGTGCGAACATTCCAATTAGGAGCTATACAGTAGTCACATACCTGTATAGCTGCTTCTCATTTACACCTTAATGGTGCTTTAATAAATATTACATGAGTCAAAAACAGATCCACATAAACCATCAGCCCAGTAGGACGAGATTGCCTCTTTTAAAGCTTTTCTAATTAAAAAATTATATTGAACAAGTTCTGCATACCACGTATGAATTATTTAATTTCTAGCAGCCAGGAATTTTTTTTTTCCTGGTAGTCAAAGTTTTTTTAAAAAAATCCTAAAGGATCTCGAAGGTTAGGTTTTCCATGGAACTTTTTTGCATGGTGAATATTCATTATCCAGCATACTATACTGGCATAGTTTCCATCGTTTATTTAAAGGGAGCAAGCCTATATTCTCCCTCAAAACTCTCCAGGATGCTTTGCCTAAAGTCCCCCAAATATGTCATTCATTCATTCATTCATTATTACATTAATTATTACATTACATATCTGGCCTGTTTCCCTTTTGCAAGGAACCCAAGGTGGCTTACATAATCCTCCTCTCCATTTTCTCCTCACAACAACCCTGTGATGCAGGGTAGGCTGAGAGGCAGTGAGTGGCCCAAAGTCATCCAGTGAGCTTCATCATGGCTCAGTGGGGACTCGAACGCAGATCTCCAGAGTCTCAGTCCAACACTCTCACTGCTACACCACACTGGCTCTCTCATATTACATGATGAGCAAATGGACCCATGAAGCCTATGGTTCACTCATGCACACTCCCCGTGGGATTAGTCAACACTTAGGCAGCAATCCTAGGCAAAAGTACCAGGGAGTAAGCCTCATTGAACACGGTGGGCCTTACTTTCAAGTAAACATGCATAGGATTGTGCTTTTAGTTACTGGCAGGTGAATGTGTGAACTGCCTCTTGAGAAGTATTGTGTCTGAGGTGCCTGCACCTTATTATATATCCCAGCAGTGGCAGCAACAAGTGGCCTTATGTTCCTGGACATGCCACAATCATCATCTAGTCCCTGCTCCATGTGTTCCCACATACCGAGGATTGGTGAGTGGGCTACACATGAGCAGGCCTTTGCTCAAAGTGTGGAATGCCCACCCTAGAATCGTCTTCCGGCCACCTACTTTGTTGAGTTTTTGGCGACAGGCCTTAAAAAAATAATAACTGCTGCTTGATTTATTTTTAATATGTTTAAAGCTGCATTTTAAAATGATCTTTCCCCATATTTTAGCCAGTCCCTTTTTATGTTATTCTTGTCGTATTGTATTGATGTTGTTGCTGCCTTTAAATTCTTTTAGTTATGTGTTTTAGCAGCAGCTTTGTTATCATCGTTTTTGTTGTGGAAAAGAAATAAATCTCTCTGCCTCCGAGAGCTTCGGCTATAGGGCAACTCATAAATTGAATAAATAAATAAAAAAAGGTCTCTCATAGTGAGCTTATTATCAGGTCTCCTTTGTGGTGGTGGTGGTGGAGGTGAAAACACAATATTTCTCGGCTACCAGTGCATCCTCAGAAAGTTCTTCCTCAGTGCTTTGCAGAGTGGTTAGGGGCCTGCTCCATCTAGGCCCCATAGATTAGGGAAGGGCAGAAGGATCTCTTGGTGACAGGCTGGATCTACCCCTCATGTCATATCGAAACAATCCCATCATGGTGATGCTATTGCTCTTGCGCATTTATACCTCGTAGCACACACAACGACATCCGCGACAGTATTTTGGATAATACGGAATAAAAAGCAGGAAATAATGCTAGGAAAGTGGTATATAGAATGTGTAAGGTGCCACAACAGTTATCAGTGCACTTCAGTACTGAATATAAAAAGCACTAGTATATATCTAGCCCACGTATCACAAGCAATAAGCAAAATAGGATGTGGTTGATCCCTTGTTGTGCTGACTCCCAATTGTTTAAGAATAGCAACAACAAAAAGGCTTTCAGGGGCGTGGGGAACAAGGGGTGGTGGCAGTGGGCAGCAAGGGGAGGATTTCTGTGAATGAACTGTGAGCTCAGTTTTGGTACTAAAAACACTTTCTGGGCTGAGCATGTGCTCAGAGGCACCCTGTCCTTGAATTCTAAGTGAGATGCCTCCTCCCACGCCTCATGCCATCACTTTGCACCTGGCTTTGGTTGGACCCTGGGGCTCTAGTAAAACACAAAGTAGATCCCACAGGTCTGCTCACACCTGCTGTAGATGATGTATTAGAACCTTTGGAGGTCTGCTGGGACACGTTTGCAAGACATTCTGAGGAGTCTGACGCTACTGAAAACTAATGTAAGGAAGGGTGGTGTAATAAAGAATGACATAAATAAATATGGGCTGATTCACATAAGCCATCTCCAGCTGATGTTGCATTCATCAAAGGTTAAGAATGCCAGCCCTAGATCAGTCCTTGGTGACCGAACCACACACCTCTCCCTATAACAGGGCAATCTTGGAAAGTAGCTCACAATAAAAGGGCATCTAGAAGAGCCCACCCACCACAACCTCAGTCCCAGCATCAGGCGAGACTGGTGAAACCTTCTCTTTCATTAAGAAGATGGCAAGAAGAGTGGTCAACAACAAGGGACTGACAAATCTGTCAAGATCATGTCTGTGAACTTCCTCCTTCTCTTGCCTTCAAATTTCATGCCGGTTCTGTGTGGTTTTCTTTTTGATGGACCCCCTCCCAGTATCTGTTTTTCATATACATTTTCCCAAATGGATGCATTAACGGATGCTTGCCCCCATTCACTAAAGTGTGTTTGTGTGCATCTTAGAAATCCATGTAGTGGTTTCTTGTGCATTTGTCAAATGTACACATGCGATTAAATGCATTTATTTCCTTTTGTGGAATGCATTGCAAGCCTGGAAGTATATGGATTTCTGACTGCAAATTGTACTTGTTCTATGTTCAGTTCTGGAAGGTGTGGATCTGTAAAAAAATTCTGTAAAGAAAAAAAAAAACCCTCTAAGGAGCAAATCTATCACCCATCCCTATCAATGATCCCTTCCAGGTTCCTATTCTGAAATGCATAAAACCTTCCCGCTGATATAATTCTATTAAAAAAAAAATAAAAAAAAATCTGTGATAAAATGTACAGAGGGAGCTGCAGACACAGGAACCCTATTGTTCTGCTTTGTTAGATGATGAACTGAGATTGGTGGTTTGTTGTAAACAACCATCCAATGAATTGATGCGTCAGTAAACCTAGAGCATGCTTGAACTGAGTAGGTCAGAGCCTGTGTCTGAGCCTGGCTTAGAGAGCTCTCTCAGATTGAGCATGTTCAGACCCCAGGGCCGTCTACCGGGCTAGAAAGGAATAGGTGTATACAACATCAGCCTCTGTGACTGGCTGGCCGTAGGAAGTGCTTGGACTGGTCAGGCTTGGTATGAAGAAGACTCAGAGCCTTGTCTTCTGTCCTTGCTAACAGAACGGGACTTTCTGCTTGTTACACTTCAAGCTGCTGATTTCACAGACCCTGAACAGAAAGGTTAGCTTTGGGAATGGCTATTTGTGGTACCAGCCTGACCCTGACCCTGTGGCTGAAATGAGAAGCGAATAAAAGATTTCTTGTTGGAACACCTCATCTACTGCTCAACAGCAGCACTCCAGAGTCCAGCCATTGAGGGGTTTGCTGGTACCCGATCAGAATGTTAACATGTCTATTTATGTATTATCCCATTACCTTTATATCCCACGTTTCTTCTAAGGAAACTCAAGGTGCAGACATGGTTCTCCATCTTCCCTTTTTACAACACACATGTGAGATAGGTTGGGCTAAGAAATAGTGACAGGCCTAAGGTAGGGATGGCGCGGGAGTCCAAGGAGGGGGTGGAGTTTGACAGATTCCCCCCCCATCCAGCCTCCCAGACTCCAAGCCATGGAGCGCCACCGAGGACCCATCCTGCCTCTGCTGTCTGTCAAGGAAGCCCTTCACAACTGGAATGGGCAGAAGGGGGCTCAGCAGCTCTAGCACTGTCTTCCTCCCAAGGAGAGGGCAGGAACACTTGCAGGGTATGCCACGCCAAGGACTCCAGCAGTCAAGCCATTGGGTGCATAAAGCACAAGGGCTTGAGTGCCAGAGTCCTTGGTGCAGAGGAGGGGCAGCTCACACAGTCAGGCAGGCGGGGTGAGCAGGGAGGTTAGCTGAGCCGTTTGGGCCATGTGAGTGGGGGGAGCAGGGAGGCAGCTTGTCGAGCTCCCTCATGCCCTGGTTGGAGATGGGTCCATCCACCCCTAGCCTAAGGCAGCAATAGAGCTTTATGGCAGAGCAGGGATTCCACTCTAACCCAGGGGTAGGGATGAACTTCAGCTCACCAAAGTTCTCCAAAGCTCGTTTTGACTCGAGTGTCCGTATCAGATTGTGAAATTTGTTTTTTTTTCTTTTTGCATGAAAATCCGTGTGTATTTTTGTGTGTATTTTTTCCAAACGTAGGCATCAAATGTGCACATCTTTGAAAGATATGCATTCTTCCCCCACTGATTAAAGCGTATCTGTGCACCTTTTTCAAATGTATGCGTGATGTCGTACGCAATATTTTTGGCCCGCAAATCACACTGCGAGCTCGGAAATGTACAGGCATTGACTGCAGATTGTGTCCGAGTCCATATTCCATCCAAAAGGTGCAAACTGGGTAAATCCCAATTAAAACAACAAACCAAAATGAATTTCTCCTACATCCCTACTGAGGGGATGGGGGATGTGTGGCCTTCCAGATGTTGTTGGGCTGCATCTCTCAACATCCTTCCCCATTGGTTGTCCTGGCTAGGGCTAATGAGATCCAGTCCAAAAGCATCTGGAGAGCCACCCATTCCCTGCCCCTGCTGTAACCACTAAACCATACTGGCTCTCATCCCACTGTAAGCATGGGGGCTGGGCTGGGCAGAACAAAACCTGTGGTTCGTTTAAGGGCCTTGTATTATTTTTAAGAACTTACTTGGAATATATTTTGCAATCTGAATACCACATTTCTTAACATTTAAGCATGCAGCTTTTCAGGTGAAAGCCATTTAAGTGTGATCTGTGGGTGTCCTCAATTCTATGAGCCATTCCCTTAGGGTGAGGGGTGGGGGCCAGGCATTTAGGTGCTCTACAAAGGAATTTCTCAGTATCCCTTTTTTTCCTGTCTTTTCTAGACCATGACTTTTATTAATTACTTGAACAAGATTTAACTGAGATGAAAGAGCCCCACTCTCCTTTGATGTGACTACATAACTACCATTAACATTTTATTATTTATGGGGGTTGTGGGCATGCTGAGAAAAGAATAAAAAATTATTGTTTTAAAGCAAAATTCTCATCTTGCTAATAAGCTACCTCATCCCAACACACACACACACACACACACACACACGTAACCTGTGTGCATAGAATATATTTTGATTATATCTCATATATGCTTTCATAGCAGATAGCTGGATACCATTCATCATTATGTTGGCAAAATAACTCATTTTGTACTACCACCCCCATACATACACATAAATTTTCACAAGTTTATCTCCAATTTACCTTTGGGGCTTGATGTTTTCTATTATTATTCTTCCTACCAGGTCAGAAAGCCTATGAAGAATCCTCACAATGTTTTTAATGATGCAAGGTGTGAAAACTAATTTTACTTAAGGGCAAAATTCCTCATTACTTCTAAATAGGTAGGTAAAATAGCTTATATTCAAATAGCGAAAAGGATTATTTCACCCTATAACCATCGGGGGAAGGGGTGGACACCAGAAATTAGTTTCTACTCAATTTTTATTCTTTAGTATGTGCACCTATCTGTCTATCTAGGTATCTATCGATCATCAATCCATCTTTTGCCCTCCCTGGGCTCCCATGATGCCATCTTTTTGCCACAGCCATACACCCCACCCCACTGCCCGCAGCAGAAATGCTTTCTTGCTATGTGCGCATTAGGCCAGAATGATTAAGGACTCTATGCATATACTAATGTATGCATGAAGAGCTCCTCCATGTGAGGGAGGACCTGGCCCAATCAAAATGTCCCCATTCATCAGTATGCACATGGAGCCATTTCCCATATCAACCGAAGATGGTGGGGAAGGGTTTCTGCTGCAGGCACTGTGGCTGTGGTGTGCATGGGCAATGCAAACATGGCTAGCCTATGCTATTCTTTCAATGCAGGGAGGTGGGTTGATGGGAAGCACTCTTCTGCCAAATGCAGGGGTGTGCTAGCCTCTCTTCACACTGCCTGCATCAGACGGTCTCCAATGAGGGTGACTGTTGCACTGTGACACATTTTTCAACTTATTTATTTTCAACCATTCGGGTGTGTGTGTGTGTGTGTGTGTGTGTGAAAAAATGCACCCGGGAATTGTTGGAAGGAGTGATAATTTTGGAGAAATTTCTCTGGGTGCAGGGCTTTAGTGGTTACCTTACTGGAAGGAGGTGGCTGATGGGAGGGGGTGCTCTTTCTTTTACCATCCCCCCCCCCCGCTCCTGTCCTCACAGACTCTCTGGCTGCTTGAGCTTCTTAGAAAGCCCCCTGGAGGACTTCAGCATGACTCCCTCCTTTGGGGCTTCCCTGTGCTGCTGCCTGCAGGGTGCCTGAAAGCTGAAAGAAGCGTTTTTGGTTTTGTTTTGTTGTTCGTAAAAGTCCTTTTAACAACAACAGCAACAACAACACCCCCTCTCTCAGCTTTCAGGCACTGAGCAGGCAGGAGCATAGGGCAGCCCCAAGGGAGGGAGCCCTGGCTAAGTCCTCTTGGGGGCTTTCCAAGACACACAAGCAGCTGGAGAGGCTGTGAGGACAAAACTGGGTGGGGGGAGATGGTAAAAGAAAGAGTCCACCCACACAGTCTTCCTTGCAGGAAGGTAAGCACTGAAGCCCTGCACCCAGAGAAATGTCTTTGAGATTCTCAACATCCCAATGAAAGAGACAGAAAAACAACTGCTTCTTTTGCGGGGAAATGAAGAAAATGAAAATGCGCATTTTCACATACACAAATATGGACATGTGTAAAATATGCATTTTCACATATGCAAATATGCACATTTTTGCAACCACCATTTTTTTTCTCCAAAAATGGTGACCGCGAAGCTCGAAGAGGCTGCCAGGTGGGGTCAGGCTGTGCACCGAGTGTGGGCAGGGTCAAGTGGGGGCTTGATGAGTGCGGCTCGGTGGTGTGGGCAGGGGAAGTTCCACTGGATTCTTGGACAGAATCAGGCATCCGCACCATCCCTAGCTAGGCTTCACAGTTCAGATACTGTGCTTGAAGCATAGCTACCAATGCCGCATAGTCCCATATAAATCCTCATGGATATAACCTACCACTGATGTGCATTTGACTTGGCCAGACAAGATTACGTAACATCTCTGACCTGCTCTCTCTGGAGGGCTGTTCAGATGAACCCCCCTTGCATGTTGAGAGGCTGGAGTGGGATTGCCCGCATTGTCTTTTCCTTGTGTGTCGTGTCTTTTTTTAGATTGTAAGCCTGTGGGCAGGGACTGTCTTCTTTGTTCATTGACTGTAAGCCGCTCCAGGAGACTTTTTTTGGCTGAGGAGCGGGATAAAAATACAATAAATAAATAAATAACACTCTGTAGTGGCAGCTTCCCTGTGCCAGTGAGTAAGCTGGCTGTTCTCCCGGGTGACCATGCATTCCAAGTCAGTGTGAAAACGGTGTGCACGCATATGGCTTCTCCACTAGAGGGAAACCCTGAGAGATCCAGCGTTATCCCTTATGTGGAGGGCTGACATATATATCCATATATCTCCTTCACACTGACACCAAATGTGTGCCCATGGGGAACACATGACTGTAGGGATGGGCGAATTCCCTACCTGCTGCTCTGCTGGGGAATCCACCCTTGGGGGGAGGTGATCCGTCCCTCCCCCCGGAATCCTCCCCGGCCAGCTCCACTCCACGGTGATTCTGCAGAGCTGCCGGCCGGCTCCAGAGCGCCAGCGATATGGCCGCCATTGCCATGCCATGTCGCTGGCTGAGGCTGACTTCGGATGCAAATGGCGTCCACTGCGCCATTTGTGGCTGTACAGCTCTTAGATTAAGCTAAATGCAGCCGTAAATGGCTGCATTTAGCTTAAACTGAGGGCTAGCCTATTGCGTGAAAAACCACAGACGCAAACCGCGTAGCAGACAGACGCCATTTACGGCCGTAAAGCCCTTAGTTTAAGCTAAATGCAGCCATTTACGGCTGCATTTAGCTTAATCTAAGAGCTTTACAGCCGCAAATGGCGTAGTGGACGCCATTTGCATCCGGAGTCAGCCTCAGCCAGTGATATGGCATGGCAATGGTGGCTATATCGCTGGTGCTCCGCAGCCGCTGGTGGGGAGGATCCAGCCGGGGAGGATTCTATAGGGGGGCGGAGGTAAGGGATCCTTTCCGCCACAGACTCCAGAGTCCGGATTCTTTTGAATCTGGCCTCATTGGGTCTGTGGTGGAATTCTCTGACATCTCTACACATGAGGAAGGTGTCTTTTGAACACCCCTTGGGAAATCTGGGTTGCACATGCGGCTTTAGATTCAACTTCTAATCTTTGGGTGTTGGATGGAAACATCCATCTTTCTTTACCTCACTTCACTACAGGGTTGTCTGGCAAGAGGAAATCCAGTCCTCTTGGGGCTTGACAGATTTCCCCTGAGCCCCCATGGTCTCCCTGCAGGAATTCGCACTAGCAAGCCAAGCTGTGGGCTCCCCACCAGAACTCAAAGGCACTGTGCACAAACGACTCCTTTTCTCTCCCGGGACCCCAGAGGGAAAAGAACCCATTTGCACACAGCAGCAGCAGGGGTGCTGTGAGTGACTGTCTCCTTCTCCCTCTCGGGGAGGGAGAAGGAGACACTCGCGCACAGTGTGGTAATGGCAGAAGTCCATGAGCTGGCTCGAATTGACCTGCGCCAAGTCAGGCCAGCTCACGGAGGAGCAAGCCAGAGTCCAGAGGGCAGGGATGGGTCAACTCACCAGGCCCTGCTTTGCTCGCCACTCGCTGGACCCCTGCCAGCCGACCGACCGGTTCCAAGCACCACGTAAGCCACCAGATGATCCACGGGCACGCTGTGAGCAGCACGCAGTGCCCCCCGTCCTGTGAGCTGAAATTTTGCAGTACACTGGAGGCTCAGCTATTTACGGCAATCGCCATTTGTGCAAAATGGTGCCCGTAAGTAGCTGCATTTATGCAAAATTTCAGGCAGAAATGGTCTCATCAGACCATTTACACATGCAATTTTGCATAGATGGAGCTATTTACAGCTGCCATTTTACGCAAATGGCGATTTCTGTAAAAAGCTGAGCCTCCGTCTATGGTATTAGACTGTTAATTAATCTATCTTGTGATGTTACTGTTGTGTTGTGAGCAGCACCGATATATAGGGTATCGTAATGCACCTTGCAAACTAGAAGTGCTGTAGATGTTATTAAAAATAATAATGGCTCATCACAGCTACTCTCCTTAACACCTATTCCACAAAGCTGACACAGATGGGTGAACACCACACTGCTGAACCCCATTTCTAATCTGGATTTGTCTGGTCTTAAAACTTTTAGATGCCAGCCTGTGTTCTTGATTCCACCACAAGATGAAATAGTCCTTTAAAAGCCCAATCCCTTCTCCCCGCGAAGGCACTTATGTACCATAATCAAGTCACCTTGAAGGCTCCCTCTTCCCAGCATCTGAAATCCAACCAGCTTTCCCCCATAAAATTTCAATCTTCTTTTCTTCAAACAAACAATAAAACATAACATAACAGAAAAGAAAATACTCAAATGAGAAGCAACACTTTCTTTTGTAAATGCCCAGCAGGGTCATCAACATTGAAAAAAGAACCTTAAAATCAATTAATAATGCCAGATTAGTACTACAAGAGAAAGGGATTCAATCTTTTATTTAACTTAAATTCCTTTTTATGCTGCAGATGGCCCTGCAATATTAATAGTGTTTAAACATAAATCCCTCTCTCCATGCAGCCAACATAATTGTGCACTGCATGCTAGCTCTTCTAGCCGCTTTGACTCGCAGCCTTGAAACACCGCCTTAAGCTGTGCCATTGCTAATCCTAATGCCTGATGCCATGATGCGAGTTTTATTACTGTGCATAAATGAAAAGGGGAGGGGGAAACCCCTCCCTGCAGGATTACAAGGCACAGCAACAACCACGGCAAACTCAAGGCTTGGAGCTGTTTTCAGGGGCCATATGCGATTCTAGTATTTATATGAAAAAAAAGGCTGACATAAGACTGTCCTGATTTTGGCATCCTTTCCCAGTACCCATGTACCTATCAAGCTGTGGGATTCTAAGCATATGTTCTATTGAATGAGTCCCATTTTTCATTTATTTGGGAGGGTAAAAAGAGAGAGGGATGTTTCAGATGCAACAAATGGGGTTGTGGATGCTATGGCTGATAAGACTGAGGATGCTGAAAGCACCTGATATAACATTAACCAGACTTTCCCCTTCATGTGCACACCTATTCTGTGCATTTCCCAAGTGGTTAACACTTGCACATAGGGATGGATGGACTCCTTGGAGTCCGTGCCTGGTGGGAGCTCAAGCAGCCGCCGCCACTCACCTGCCCGGGCCAGGCTGCATGATCCCCTGGAGGGCTCGGAGAGCTGTCTGGAGGCGTGCCACAGCAGCCCGCTCCTCCATGCGAGCTGCCATCTTTCACGCAAGATGGGGCTCCCTGTTTTCATAGACTTACTGTTGTGCACAACGGTGGCCGCAAAGGGCCATTTCCACAACTGTAGAGGCCTCTAAAGTTGCAGAAATGGCCCTTTATGGCTGATGTTGTGTGCAACAGTAAATATATGAGAATATAGAGCCCCATCTTGTGTGAAAGATGGCAGCTTGAAATGGGGATGGACAGCTGGCGGGCAGGAGCAGACGGGTCCAGACAGCTC
Organism: Heloderma suspectum; assembly: GCF_057233095.1. Classification (NCBI taxonomy): domain Eukaryota; kingdom Metazoa; phylum Chordata; class Lepidosauria; order Squamata; family Helodermatidae; genus Heloderma; species Heloderma suspectum. The sequence goes on along the minus strand of NC_139459.1, from coordinate 334,655,756 downwards.
AGTGGGGAGGGGCAGCATCTTGGCGGGCTGGATTGGGGGGGGTGAGCAGAGGGGAGTCTGGCGGACTCCTAGACCCAGTTGGGCACCTGCGCCGTCCCTACTTGCACACTGAAATCAAAGCTAAATCCATAACCTTGTATGAACTGTGGGTTCAGCTAGCTACCCACAGGAGCATTCGAGGAGGACCTTCCCAACTTTGGCAAGGGGAATGAAGTGCATTCGTTTACACTACTTTTTGAAGGGCACAGTCTTATGCTGGCTGGGATGGATGAGCCCATCTCCATCTGGGGCAGGGGGAGCTCAGTGAGCTGCCCCCCGCAGCTGGTGTGGCCCGGACCTGCTTGGCAAGCTTCCCTGCTCACCCTGCCCACTTGTGAGCTGCGCGAGCCGCCCCTCCTCTCCATGCCAAGGACTCCAGTCAAGCCCTTGGACTGGATTTGGTCCCCGGGCCTGAAGTTATGCACTCCTGTACTTATGCTTTTCTGTACACATCTGTTTTAAAAATTACACTTCTAAACTGAACCTTTGTCTTGAGTTCATTGCCTTACATGAGTTTAGCACAGTCCATAATCTACCTTGTGCACACCATGCCTCTGCAAAAGATCCTACCTGTCTGATATCCTTTGCAGACATGTGCATAGGTGCGGGTTTGTGCTTCTGTATGGATGAAGACATGGGGAACAGTCTTGGTAACAATTTGGATTTGTTGGATTCAGAATTTTTTTTGGGGGGGGGGGAAATAGCCCAGAAAAATACAGCTCTCTGTTTAACACCGAGCAGCAGTGCCACCATCACGGCAGGACGTTTGGGTCAGAAGCCAGGGTCTCACTCAGCAGAATGAGCAGGGGGCCTCCAAATGCAGCAGGGCTGGCTCACCACAAGTATGTGAAATAATGTGCAAAGAGTGGCTGGTGGCCCCAATTTCGGTGGGGTGTGAATCCAATCTACATTTTACTCAGAAGCAGCCAGACCAGTAAAGGAGCTATCCAAGGTGCTGAACTATATCCCCAAAATACGTTCAGAACCTTGGATTAGGGATGTATAACCCCCCCACTGTCTGGTCCGGGGGGGTCTGTGGAGGGGCAATTTTGGCCACTCAGGGCCCCACGAAATCCTCCAGAGCCCGTCTGTATCTGCCGGAGTTGGTGGAGCGGCTCTCCGGCTCCCTATAAGACATGATATACCAATGGTGGCTGCCATTAGCCTATCATGGGAAAAATGAAGTCGTACCTGGCAGATTGTACACCATTTGTAGCCGTAAAGCACTGACTTTGACCTAAATCGCAGCTGTTCATGGCTGTAAGGTCAAAGGAGGTGCTTTACGGCCACAAATGGCGTACAATTAGGGATGTCAGAGAATTTCGCCACGAATCTCGGGGAGGCCTAATGTCAGCGCATTCGCCCCCCCGAAATTGGTGGTGAAATGGTCTGCCCCTCCGCCCCTCCCGGGACGGGACTTACCTTGGGTGAATACTCCTGGCAGCGGCGGCTCCGGTGGCGGTTCGGCGGCGGTTCAGCAGCAGCGGCTGCGGCGGCCGGTCTTCCGACCGGCTGCCACTAGGGATGTACGAAAGTCACTTACCTTTTCACACGGGTGATTCACGGTGGGGGGAAGGCGCTTCACTTCTCCCCCCGAAGTTCAGGCGAGGGGGGGAGGCGTCCCGCCTCGCCCGGCCGAAATTCAGGCCGGGGAGAAGCGCCCCGTCTCCCTGGCCGCGAAAGAAAAAGTAAAAAACAAACAAGCAAACAAAAAACCTGTGATAGGCTACGTAACAATTAACGTAGCCTATCACGGCTAGATTTCCAAAGTCAGCCATGATAGGCTACGTTAATCGTCACGTAGCCTATCACGGGTGACTTTGGGGGAAAAAAAAGTGCGTACGCAAATGGCTGCAGCCCATGGGCGCCGCCATTTGCGTTCCTTATTTTGGCACATCTAGTCTATGTAAGGATTTACGTAGACTACGGCGAAAATAAGGGCAACGCAAATAGCGTTCCCTTATTTTCGCCATAGTCTACGTAAAACTTTACGTAGACTAGACGTGCCAAAATAAGGAACGCAAATGGCGGCGCCCATGGGCCGCAGCCATTTGCGTACGCGCTTTTTATTTATTTTTTCCCCAAAATCACCCGTGATAGGCTACGTGACGATTTACGTAGCCTATCACGGCTGACTTTGGAAATCTAGCCGTGATAGGCTACGTAAATCGTCGCGTAGCCTATCACGGGGGTGTGTTGTTGTTTTTTTACTTACTTTTTTATTTTGTAATGGCGGCGGCGGCAGCTGGTCAGGAGACCGGCCGCCGCCCCTGCCCCCCACGAAACGTCGCTGAACCGCCTCCGGGACCCGCCGCCGAGAGGGACATTCGCTGAAGGTAAGTCCCATCCTGGGGGGGGGGGCGGGGGGCCGGCGGAGAATTTCCCCAACACTTTCAGGGGGCCGAATGCCTCGGCGCTCGGCCTCCTGAAGATTCAGGGAGAAATTCTCCGCCATCCCTAGCTGCCGCTGCCGCCATTTCCAGTAAAAAAAAAACAAAAAAAACCCAAAAAACATGATAGGCTATATAAAGATTTACGTAGCCTATCACGGCTAGATTTTTAAAAAATACCGTGATAGGCTACGTAATGTTTACGTAGCCTATCATGGCTGAGTAAAACAAAACAAAACCGCGTGTACGCAAATGGCGGTGCCCCTGGGCGCCGCCATTTGAATACGCGCGGGGGGTTTGTTTTTTTTTACTCAGCCATGATAGGCTACGTAAACATTTACATAGCTTATCACGGCTGACTGCAGGGACGCAAACGGCGGCGGCTACGGCCGCCGCCATTTGCGGCCCAGCCGGCCAGGATTCGGGGGTGGAGGGATGGAGCGCCTCCCCCCCGCCAGAATTTCGGGGGGAGGGACGGAGCGCCTCCCCCCCACTGCGAATCAAATTTCGTTCAAGGTAAGTGACTTCCGTACATCCCTACGTACAATCCACCATTTATAGTTGTAACTTTTCTGCGATAGGTATAAGATGTATCGTGTCTTATAGGGAGCTCGAGAGCCACCCTTGTGGGAACTTGAGAGCCAGCATGGTGTAGTGGCGAGAGTGTTGGACTGGGAGCCGGGAGATCCAGGCTCTAGTCCCCACTTGGCCATGGAAGCTCACTGGGTGACTTTGGGCCAGTCACAGATTCTCAGCCCAAGCCACCTCACAGGGTTGTTGTTGTGAGGATAAAATGGAGAGGAGGAGGATTATGTAAGCCACCTTGGGTTCCTTGCAAGAGGAAAAAAAGCGGGAGATAAATGCAGTTAAATAAGTAAACAAACAATCAAACAAAAAAACTCCTATGGACCCGGAGATATATGCAGCCACTCTGCCATGGACTCCGGAGTTTGGATTCTTTGGAATCTGGCCTCATTTGAGTCCGCAGCAGAATTCTCCAGCTTCCTTATCTTGGATAGCTCTTTTAGAGTTCTGGCTGGTTCTGACTAAAGCCCAGATTGGGTTCACAGCCCCACTGAAATTGGAGCCACCAACCTCCACTGTATACAATGCTAAAAGACAGTGCCCTCCCCATAAGACCAGAGTCTAAAATGACTTAACTGCACCACTGCCGAACAGGCACATCACTATAGACCAAGTTTTTCTCATGACAAAATTTCTGTTCCAAAATGCCTTTTTGAATGGACTTTGAGGCAGGGGTTCAGAATTGATTTATCGCTTGCAAGACAGCTTGTTGTGACTGCATTTCTTTCCCTGCAAAATAACCACAGAGTGTTGTGGTTATATCAGGAGCATAATACAAATAAAGAGCATCTCTGGTGTTTTGGGTCAGCCCTCCTTCTCCCAACCGTCCTCATGCTGCTTTTTTCTATAGCCATTAAAATAAAAGTGCGCTGTTTTGAAGTATCCTTTTATGTGGCCCTGTTTTATAATCTATGGTGGGCCCAGCCACGTAGCTTTTCAATCTTTCAAAAAGTTGTCCTGCTGACCCTGAAATGTCAAACAGTTATAAGGGCCTGAATCCAAAATTGATTACTTCATAGGTACTCACAATAGCTAGCTGTATGCTCGCTTTCCCCCTTTCCTTTTCGTTATATATATTTTTTAAAAAGTCTGTCATAAACTAGAAGAATGAAGAGAGGGCAGGTGGTGAGCATGACATTTTCAGAGAGAGCAAAGAGCCCAGCTCTTTGACATGAAATAAAACCAAAACCTAGAGTTTCAACTTGTTAGATGCACAAGGGAAATACAAATGGCCAATTGGTGCTTATGAACAGTGCCCGCTCCAGGTTTCTGAGGGCCCTTGGGCAAGACACCTTCAATGGGCCCCTTCCCTCAATGAGCCTACCTTCTCACCCCCATTGTCACCCGGCGCTCTTGCTCCTCATCCTCTTTCTCATCACTGCTGCCACTCGCTTGCTTGACAGACAGAGAGCCGGGAACCAAGCAGGCCGCGGCATCTCCTGCTCCTCCTTCTCACCACCACCGTTATCTAGGCCGGAGCAAGAGGCAGGTGAACAAGTAGGCTGCAGTGATGAGGAACGGGAGCAACTCCAGGGGGCTCTTGTCAGGGGGTTCCTGCTGGGGTGTGGACCTTTGGCAGGTACCCAACCATGCCTACGTTGGAGCTGGCCTTGCTCAAGAGACACAGGTTGCATTTCCCAGTCTTCCCCAGTTAGAGATGCACATGTTCTTCTCAGATTCCATCCACTACCTGATACTCAGATTATTTGTTAATGTGAAACATTTATTTATTTTAAATTGTTATATCCCACCATTCTTCCCACGGCAGCTAACAATCCTTAAAATCAAAATGATCTAACAAACTATTTCATAAATACAACAAAATGCAGGCCAGCTTACACACATAGTTCCATTCAACTGCACCCAATCTTACTGGAGCCAGAATTCACACTACCTCCCCCCACCCCAAAGAAATCAAATCACACACCTCCACCAAAGGTGATTCCTATTGCACTTCAGACTCAGAGACATTGTTTAGCTCTCTTGGGTCAGGTGAGTCAGGGTTGGGTCATTCAATGAGGTACTTATTTATTTATTTACAGCATTTTTTGTGTGTTTACAGTATTTAATAACACTGACAGGCTGTTTCCTGTAACAAAGTTCTCAGGGCAGCTCACAACAAGGCATACAATAATTCAAAATTAAATAACAATGAAAGCGTTAAGGGTTGTGGGTTGGATCCAATATCCAATGTTGGCTGTCCACCAGTTGAATTGAAATTGCTGGTAGAATGGATTTCTCCACCCCACCCCCATAGCCACCCCCAATCTGCTCCAGAAAGTTGGGGGATCTTCTGGAGCAGATTTGAGGAGCACAAGGGGACTGCAGGGGGAAAATAAGTCAGTTTGCATAACACTGGATTTAATCCTATATCTCGAGCCATGCCTGTAGCCAGCCTAAAGGTTCGGGGGGGGGGGGTGTAGGGGACAGTTCATCTGGTTTGCAGGCCTTTTAGAAACAAAATTGTAAACCTTTTTAATTATTTGCTTGTAAAAAAAAATAGGCAGCAGAGAAAATGTAGGGGGCAGCCCCTCCAGTCCCCCCTGGCTACAGGACCATCTGTAGTAGGTTAGAACGTGAGCAAAGGGGGAGAGGAGGAATTGCCCCAAATGGCCTCCATCCCCATTCCACTGGTGGATGTCTTCCATCAGCAGTCACCACTCAGTGTATACATCACTGAGTGGCCACCACCCTTCTTGTTTTGATGGTTATTGCTGCAGCTTTCCTGGTAACTCCCCTGCCCTCACCCTGAAATTTTCAGAATTTCTTCCACCCTCTGATGAAACCACAATAAACCTAAAAATGGGGCCACAAAAGTGGAGAGCCATTTTTGGTTCAACTATAATTTAAACTGCTTGCAAAGCATGAATAATCAGGCATACATTACATAAGAAGTGCTCTGGTGGATTAGACCAAAGGTCTCTCTAGTCCAGCATCCCGTGTCCCACAGTGGAGAGCCAGCTGCCTCTGAGAAGCCTATAAGCAAGACATACAGGCAACAGGAAGAGGCCATCGCTCGGTGGTAGAGCTCATACTTTGCATGCAGAAGTTCCCAGGTTGAATTCCTGGCCTCTCTAGGTAGGGCTGGAAAAACTCCTGCCCGAAACCCTGGAGAGTCACTGCTGCCAGTCAGTGACAACAATATTGGGCTAGATGGACCCAGGGTCTGACTCATTATAAGGGAGCTTCCTATGTCCCATCGTTGTTCCCCCACAGCTGGTACTCAGTGCCCTTCTGCCTCTGGTTCTGGAGGTAGCATGCAGCCATTATGACTAGCAGTCATTGGTAGCCTTACCCTCCATGAATTTGTCTAATCCCCTTTTAAAACTGCCCAAGTTAGTAGCCGTCACTGCACATTGTGACAGTGAATATCACAGCAAATGCACTGTGTGAAGTGGGGATGGGTGAACTCACTGTGGTCCGGGCCGCGAGGTGCTCGCCGGACCCCCACTGGGCACCTACCCTTGCTCACTGCATGTGGCAAGTTGCTGTGCAGTCCGTAAGCACCCAGTGAGTGGCACACGGATGCCTGATCCTTCATGAAGCTGCCATTTTGCATAAAAATGGTGGCTCAGCCTTTTTTGCAAAGGCCATTTTTATGCAAATGACAGCTGTGAAGAGGCCATTTATGTGAGATGACAGGCACAAAAGGCCATTTACACTGCAATCCTGCATAAATGGTCACTTTACAGCTGCCATTTTGTGTAAAATTGGCCTTGACAAAAAAGGACGAGCCGCCATTTTGTGGCTTGGCAAGGGATCAGGGATCCCTACACTTGCCCAACTTGGTGCATGCCAAGTCGGGCAAGCAATGGGATTGTTTACTGCTGTCCAGGGGGCCGGGCCAGCAATTTCTCACCAGGCCTCAAGCCCCAACTGGACGCCTGCAACATCCCTAGTCTCAAGAATTACTTTCTTTTGTCTGTCCTAACTCTCCCACCTTTCATCTTCATTGGATGACCCCAGGTTCTAATAATATGAGAGAGGGAGAAAGTCTTCTCTTGATTCACTTTCTCCACACCATGTATAATTTTATAAGCATCTAGCATTACTTGCCTTTTTTTCTAAAGCAGAAGAGGTTGAACACCATTCACCTGGGTGGACAAACCACCCAATAACAGTACCTCTCTGTCTCATCTGGATTGATATGCCAATATTCTGTGCTTAGATGGTTGTTTCCAGCTATTAGCCCATCACAAATGCTATAATCTACATGTTTATTCTCTCTAGTAAATACATGATCTCACTGAATTCCAGTAATTACAAGTGCTTCATCCTTTCCTTTAGCCAGCCGGCAATATAAATACATTTAATTAGTTAACACCCCTTGCCAATTATAGCATCTGAGGAAAGCAAGGCTGAGATTGTTGGTCCTAATTATTTTAATATTCTGGAGAACCACTTTAACATAACAAGATAATTACTCGTGGATAAGGGTTTCCGAGAGCTACAACCCTGTTCTTTATTTTTCAGCAGCACCTGCCTGACCCATGTTCAATTTCCAAACACATTCTCATTTTAAGATTAAAAATGGTAATTTGGGCAAAATCATCAAAGCACCACATAGTACCCTGGAAGTAATAACAATATGCAATCTGAACACTAGAACAAAATACATTTGCTATGTATAACACGAAATTAAGTCCTAAAACAGAATCCACAGAAATCAGTCGGTCCTTTTTTTTTCTTTTTTTAAAATGCCTTTTTTCACAGATAGGGCAGTATCCTACACATCACTAATACTAACATAAATGACATTGCACTAATGTAAGCTGCCTCTAGCATTGCCATTGCACCAATAGCTTTTGCTGGTGCGACAGGTTTCCATAATCAAAACAACCATAATCAAAATAACTGATGCATAACAACCCATCATAGAATAGTAGGGTTGGAAGGGGCCTACAAGGCCATCGAGTCCAACCCCCTGCTCAATGCAGGAATCCAAGTCAGAGCATCCCCGACAGATGGCTGTCCAGCCCCATCTTGAATGCCTCCAGCGTGGGAGAGCCCACCACTTCCCTACGTAATTGGTTCCATTGTCGTATTGCTCTTACAGTCAGGATGTTTCTCCTGATGTTCAGCCAGAATCTGGCTTCCTGTAACTTGAGCCCATTATTCTGTGTTCTGCACTTTGGGATGATTGAGAAGAGATCCTGGCCTTCCTCTCTGTGACAACCTTTGAAATACTTGAAAAGCGCTATCATATCTCCCCTCAGTCTTCTCTTCTCAAGGCTAAACATGCCCAGTTCTTTCAGTCTCTCTTCATAGGCCATCATATGCCTCTATATGGCTGGGAGTAGAGGGAAGTCTTGACCTGGCACTGAAAAGGTGACAATGTTGGCACCAGGCCGGCCTCACTGGACAGTGTTTCACAGTCAGGTAGCCACTACTGAAAAGGCCCTGTCCACTGTTGACATCCTCCAAACCTCCCCCAAAGTAGTCACTCTGAGGCGGGCCTGTGAGGTTGATCACAATATATGGATATGTTCATAGAAGGGAAATCAGAGAAATCTGCAATGGAATCAAATGAGTTTGGATTTTTATTAATCTGACCCAGGGATTCTGCAGCAGGCTGGCTTTTTCCCAATTGGGCAGATTCTATGGACTTGCAGACCGTTTTTCTAAATTTCCCACATTTTGCACAACTTCAGTAATAGAAAAATATGCAAAAAAACAAACAAACCCTGGCCAAAAATGTGTATTTCCCCCATAGACTTAAGCATGAAAGTGTGCATTTGGGGGGATTTGTGCATTTTCGCAAGTGTGCATTTGTGCAAATGTGATTTGTCCAAATTTGGGAACTAAAAAAAAATCTGATTCCATCAATGAGTGGATAACAGAAAGAAAGCCACCTGATAATCTGTGAAATGCAGAGAGAACAGATTTTATCCAATCCATACATCCATAGCTCATACTGGAAGAAAATACGAATTTAACTTTGTACTAAAACATAACAGGGGGATACATTTTAAGAAGAATTTTAAAAATCAAAGAGTAATGCAGAAATAGAATAGAACAAAAATATGGGTATAAAGATGCAAAAGTTACATGGAACATACATCATTCATCTTACTTGGACTTGATACTAATTAAAAAATACAGATATGTATACAACCACTCTTTCAAAACTCAGCTTGTTCTCTTCAAGTTCCTGTTTGCTACTGGAAATCCTCTCCTCCCCAGCTGATTAGCCCTATCCAGGCATTTGTAGCTCACACAATCACTGCTGTGGGAGAAGGAGTGTGTGGCAGCACTCACAGGCCCTGCCCTCATATTGCATCCCCTGCAAGTGCTACTACATGCTTGTTGGGGTGGTCAGAAGTGCTCTACATGCATAGGCTTCCCATGTGTACAACCAGGATTTAAATCATGCGGGGAGTCTATACATGTAGACCAGGCTCTCTGCTTCGGACCTTCCTGACCAATATGTGGACTGTGACAGGGTCAGGGCTGATGCGGATATGGCAGAGGAAATGGGCCAAGGGGAGCCTTGCTCTCCCTCTCACATGATGATAATGGTGTGAGCTTTTAATACCAAAACAGGGCTTTCAAAGTGTGCTGAAGGGGAGCAGAGGGTGAAATCCAAGGGGGTGTTTATGCCCCTTCTGGGCTCCGGCGCAGATTCCTTTCCGTCCCACTGATTCCCTTCTGCAAGCAGTGGGCCCCGCCAATTCTGCTGCACAACCGAAACCCACCGCTTACATAAGGGAGATGTAGTGCTTCCTAGGGGAAGTGCTGATATGAGCAAAACCTCTCATTTCTGAAAGGAGGCAGGTAGGCGGAGCTCTGCTTGTTTCAGGTTGCCCTCCGGAAGTGCTAAATTGCCACTGCACAAGCGGTGGGGAGCACCTGCACAATGCAATTGGCGGGATGGAAGAGAATCAGCGGGGGCATAAGCACACCATTGGATTCTGCCCAGAACTCCCACAGCTCAATATTAAGGTGGCCAGGTGGCCTTTTTACAGGGGACTGCCCTCTGTTTGAAGGGCTGTCCTCTCCAATTCCACCATAAAGATAATGAACTGTAAGACCAGTTGCCCATCAACAGTTTGCCCCTGGACAGCAGACTGAAGAGGCAGGCATGCGCTTCACCTAGTCACAGTCTTCCACACCTAAGGTGAGATGTACTGTATTTCTATTTAAAATATTTCTAAATTTGCATCTATACATATAAATCAGCACATGCAAAGCACTGGCCTCTTTTGTCCTCTTTCTTGGTGATTCATAGATGGCCACCCTATCTAGCATTCCCTTCCACGCTGGCCTCCTTGTTTCTCTGCTGCTAATTCTTCCTCCCCATCTGAATCTACATGAATCAGTCAGTCATTTTGATCCCTGATGTTAAAGTCTTGCACTACTAGGGATGTTGGATGGCCTCACCCCCGGCCACCCCCCGAAATCCCTCCTGGAATGGACCTACCTGGCGGCGGATGCGGCGGCGGATGCAACGGCGGATGCGGCAGCAGCAGCTCTCTTCCAGCCGCTGCCAGGCTGCTGCAGCCGCAAATGGCGGCCATCATAGCCGCCGCCATTTGCGTGCCTGCATTAGGCCATGATAGGTTACATAAATACTTACGTAGCCTATCACGTCAAAGAGCAGGGGCACAAATGGTGGCCACTATGCCATTTGCACCCCCATTCTTTGCTGTAGTAGGCTACGTAAGTATTTTCGTAGCCTATCATGGCCTAATGCAAGGATGCAAATGACGTCCGCTATGACGGCCGCCATTTGCGGCTGCAGCAGCCCGGCAGCAGCTGGAAGTCTGGCTGTGGCCGGCCCTGGCCGGAGGCTCCGCAGCCTTGCCATGGAGCAGAACCAGCTGGGGAGGATTCTGGCGGGAAGGATGGATCACCTCCCCCGCACCACAGATGCCCTGGACTGGAACAAGGTAAGGGACTCATACATCCCTGTGCACTACTTGCACTACCAGGAGACCACTCCTGAAGAAATCCTCCCTGGACCTTGAAAATCTTAATAGGCCAGTGGCAAATGTTCCTTTCCTGGGCAAGGTTCTTGAGTGGGTGGTTGCCAACCAGCTCCAGAGACTCTTGGATGAGACTGATTTTCTAGATCCATTTCAATTGGGGTTCAGGTGGGGTTTTGGCACTGAAACAGCCTTAGTTTCCCTGTATGATGACCTATGTTGGGAGAGAGGCAGGGGGAGTGTGACCTTGTTGATTCTCTCAGCAGCTTTCAGTACCATCAATGGTATCCTTGAGGCGCAATTATCTGAGTTGGGAGTGGGAAGCACTGCATCGTGGTGGTTTCATTCCTACTTAGATGGTCGGCTCCAGAAAGTGGCACTTGGGGGATATTGCTCAGCCCTGGGGATTCTCTAGTATGGGGTTCTGCAGGGGTCGGTTTTGTCCCCCATGTTCTTCAACATCTACATGAAACTATTGAGTGCGGTCATCCAGACTTTGGGGAGTGTATTCTCATCAGTATGCTGATGACAACATGCAACTCTATTTCTTCTTTTCATTTCCTTCAGGCGAGGCTGTGGATGTGCTAAAACAGTGCCTGGCTGTGGCAATGGACTGGATGAGGGCTAATAAACTCAAACTTAATCCAGATAAGGCTAAGATGCTGTTAGTGGGTGGTTCTCCTGACCGGATGGAGGGTGCTCAACCTGTTCTGGATGGGGTTGCACTCCCCCTGAAGGGGCTGGTTCATAGCTTGGAGGCCCTCCTTTGTCACTTATTTATTTATTTGATCTGGATAGAGATAACCTGGCTTCAGTTGTCTATGGTCTGGAAACCTCCAAGTTAGATTACTGCAATGCTCTCTGCATCGGGCGGCCTTTGGAGATGGTTCCAAAGCTGCAGCTCGTGCAAAATGCGGCAGCCAGAATGATAACAGAGACAAGATGGTCTGACCAGATAACACTGATTCCGGCCCACTTGCACTAGCTGCTTGTTTGTTTCTAAGCCCAATTCAAGGTGCTGGTTTTGACCTATAAAGCCTTATATGGCTCAGGACCACAGTACCTGATGGAACACCTCTCCTGGCATGAACCAACCTGTACACTACACGCTGCATCCAAGGCCCTCCTCTGGGTGCCTCCTCCAAGAAGAGCTCAGAGGGTGGCAATAAGGGAGAAGGCCTTCTCAGTGGTGGCCCCCCATTTATGGAATGATTTTCCCAATGAGCCCTGCCTGATGCCAACATTGTCATCTTTTTGGCACCCGGTTAAAACTGCCCTCTTCTCTGACGCATTTGCCAGCATATAAAAAGTCTTTTTGATTAGGTACTGGATTGTCTCTGGCAGATGGTTTTAAAATGTTTTAGGTATATGTTGTTGTTGTGTATGTTGTCTGTTTTGTCCCCTTATGTGAATGGTTTTTATACTTTATATAGTGTATTTTAAGGGTTTTTAATTTTTGTGAACTGCCAAGAGAGCTTCAGCTATGGAGTGGTATAGAAATATAATGAATGAATGAATGAATGAAATTAATTATTATAAGTTTAGGCTGTCTAGCTAGGGTGAAAACATTTTAACCATTGCAGTGGGGGGATTGCTCACATCCCCCACTTTGAGGTTGAGATCTCCCATTTTCATTGGTTTAGTAATTAGAATGACTTCGGGTAGAACTATATACTGCATGATTTTTAAGAGATTTTGTAAGCAATGCAGCCACTGATGGAGGCTGCAATTTGAAATGGAAGGTCAGCACAGGAGGAAAATCTCTCTCTCTCTCTCTCTCTCTCTCTCTCTCTCTCTCTTTCTCTTTCTCTCTCTCTCTCTCTCACACACACACACACACATACGCACCAATATCTTTGATCACCAATTAGGAAAAGTTATACAGTTGAGGGTATCCTTCCAACTGCCAGTGCTGCAGCCAGGAAGGTTTTTTTTTAATGCACAGATTTGTGTGTATTGTAAAACTTTCCATTTCAGCAGCATTGATGGAAGGAGCGACTGGAGGAAGGCATTCAAGTTGCTGCCTAGAACGTCCTTTGCTGTTCTCAGGTATGGCATTCTACTCACAATGTCAAATCCTTTCTACCACACCTTGCTTAAAATTTAGAAGGGGCTGGGTAAACACTCTTTCAGGGTGCTCATCTGGCTCCCAGGCTGCCAGTTGGCACCACCAGCATACACCAATAGCCAAAAAGAACAGACTCACCACGGGAAGATGGAGAAACTAATAAGATGAACCAAAGGCAAAGGTTGCCATCACACCAGGCCCAACAAGGACAAAGACAACTATTGGATGTGCCACCTCCAGTGGGTTACCACAAGGAAGTATGTCACTGGCCATGCTGGCAGGGGATTATAAGAGTTGTAGTCTGCTGGTTGTCCGCTTCAGGAAGACTGCTCTAACCACTCCATCACGCTGGCTCTCAGAGTTCTATAAATACATTTATCTAATGACAAAGAACACTGCTGGCCAAAAAAGTTAAATCTATATTGATTGTGCCAAGAAAAAAGAAAGAAAAGGAAACATTTAATTGTAAAATCCTGAAGCAAAGATACCAACAGAATTACATTTTGTTTTTAATGCAAGGGGGAAAGCATGCTTAATTCTTGGCAAGACGAGCCAGTTTAGCGGCATGCTGCCTGACAGAAATGGGCAATGGTTTGCTTCATATTATATAGAGTTGTTAGCCCACAGAGAAAGCAAAAGAAGCAAACAAGCTGTGTTGGCCCCATAAGGCCACTCATTTTTCCCCCCTATGTTCCTATTACAGCAATCCAGTTAACATCCAGAATGTCGCAGCAGGGCTATGCTGGTGGGCATGGGGTTCCATTGCTTGGAAAGCAATTAACATCTTTGTTTGTTTGTGACTTTGTGCCAGCAGCAGCAGAGAAGCTACAAAACATCCACGATATGGAAATCCCATTTAAGGGGAGCTGTTGCTGGCATTCATTATTTCATCTTTTGTATCAAAATATGGGGCTTTAGCCTCCTCAAAAAGTGTGGTGAAATTTAGTTCTGCTCGTCTATGGCAGTTCTCCCTACCTTTTTAATGCACTTACAAATCAGCTTTCCCCTTGTGGTGCAACCCAATCCGCTGAAAAATCAATCCATCATTGCAAAAAGCCTAGGACATTGCTAAATGACCATTATCGAAGGTCACTGAACCTTTCTTATAACTCAGCTGTAGAGCTTTGCAGTAAGTAAAAAACAATCCAATATTTGCCTAGAACCCTATTTGAGTGTCTCTTTGGGCTTTCTTCAAGGTTTTCTGGGCTGGGGGTGGGGTGGGGGGAAGAGTTCTCCTTCAGAACAGTTAAAAAGTAATTTTGTTCATGGAAAAAATGGTATATATTATATACTCACTATGCTGCTTCCAACTCAATGCCTTTCAGCCATTCTCCAAAGGGTTTCTTGTGCATAGCCTTCCTTCTGTACTGATGTGCTATTGCGAAAATGCAGCCAGAGAGGAAGATGCCATGGTTGCCAAGGCTGAGATTTTTGTCATGGCAATTTAACACATGCCATATGGTAAAGGGCTGAAGGTGGCTTTTTAAAAGGCCAAGCAGCATCATATATCTGAAATAACCTTTTATTTTTATTTTACTCCCAGGCTGCAACAAGCACAGTGCCAGCACAGAACTCACAGATTGGAATACGGAAGCTGGAACTGGCCTTTGTTTTTCTAAACATAAGAAAGGTCAGACCAAATTTAGAAAATAATCAGTTGGACATCACCTAGGGAAGAAGAGGATACTATGTTACCCTCCCACATCTGATGGTGGTGAGTGGTGGGGGAAGGTTCACTCATTGTGTATGTTAAGGCTGCAATCCTATACAGACCTATTTAGGAATAAATCCCATTGAATGCAATGGGACTTACTTCCAAGCAGTTGTGCATAGGATTGCACTGTAAGTGCACAAGTGTTTCCTGGTATAATAGTGATCAAGTCATCCATTTCCATGTGGTTTGGTGCCATGCTGTGCAACATGATAACGCACATCTTTCTGCAATCCAGGGAACACACATTTACATTTGGAGGGTGCTGCCGTGCTGATGTCCTACTTTTGGGCTTTCTGTAGGCATGTAGTTGGCCACTGTGTGAACAGAATTTTGGACTGGATAGGCCTTTGGTCTGATTCAGCATGGCTCTTCTTATGTTCTTATGGATACACTCTACAACGACTGAAGGCACACTCTATCTACCTATCCATCCTGCAATCCTGCCATGGACTATATATTTGCTTAGCTTCCAGAGCCATCTTCAGGGGAAGGGAAGTTGTGGTGGGCAAACTGATAGATTGGCCAGGTCTGGTATAAACACTAGAAATCTGGGTTTCTGCCCCTGCTTGGTCAAAATAGCTTTGGGGACTTCAACTTCTTGCTGCTTCAGTTTCTAGCATCTCTGCACCCTCTTTGCCTAGAATCACATCTGACTACCCTGGTCTTAGCTGGGCTCTTGTTTAGGTTCTATACAATATATTTAAAGCGTTGCGTGTTCAAAATACTTTTGGCAATGCCATATGCATCAGACATATGAAGCACACCACTGCTCAAGGTCCTGCAGCACTTGTGTGTCAGAGCTGAGGCATAGGGAACTATTCAATGGGAGTCAGGCAACATAATACGGATAATAGCTGAGGCATTAGCAGAACTAGAGAACCAGCTGAGAGTAAGAACAGGGCAAGACCCAGTGAAGAGTATAATAATTGCCCAGATAAAGTTCCAGTCTGAACAGGATACCTTGATATCCCTTCCAGCCAGCTGAGGAGATACAATGGTCAGCCAGTATGGGAGGAGTCACTCTGGCATCTGGAAGTCCTTTACTATCTAGGATGGGATGGAGAACCTCCAGCCCATGACCCAAATGAGAACTACCAGGCCTCTCATTTCAGACCTCCAAACTCCCTGAAGCCACACGCCTTCACCAGCACCACTCCAAATTATTGCTATTATTTACTCTGTCCTGCCCAATCAGGGCCAGCCCTACCATTCAACAGAGTGAGGTGGTTGCCTCTATCCCCCAACCAGGGCCAACCCCACCATTAGGCAGAGTGAGGCAGTCACCTCAAGTGGCAGATGCTGGAAAGCAGCAGCAAGGTATTCGAGGAGAGAGTTGTGGGCCATGTGGCCTGCCCTGTGCTAACTAAGCTAGCCTGCTGACTTCATGTGTGGCAGAGGACACTGCCCCATTGCCAGTGTTGAAAAAAGATTCAACAGCAAGTCCAGTTAGCTTCTGTACATGGAATAGTGAGGGGTGCCATTTTGTCCTTTATCTCTGGCAGTAAAATGTCTGGGACTCGCTCTGCCCCCAACTACAAAGCTGCTCCAGGGAAACTTTCACAAGTTTGGGGAAGAAGAATGCCTGGATGCAGCTCCCCCACCCCATATACTGACCACGGGTAAAAGTCACATACAGAACTCTGCCCAGTTTGGGCCCTGATCATGCTCACTGCAGAAATGTGGACCCTGACAGGTTTCGACCAAGGTAATGCAGATGCCTGATCTAGGAAGATAATGAAGGGCCTAGTGGATATAGAGAAGGCTTTCACAGAGCTGGGGACTTGCTCCTAGTTCAAACCCTAGCACCTCCCTCCACTATGGGACGAGGGATGTCCATTCCTTGGAAATCTGGCCCTTTTGGGGCTCGCTGGATTTCCATGGCACGCCCCAGCTCAACTTGCAACAGGTTTCCCCTGAATTCCAGGGACTTCTTTTACATTTTTTTTTTTTTGTCTCAGCCATAATTTGTGCAAATAGAGATCTGCACAAATTTTAAAACACCAAAAATCCACTAGCTGGCCTGACTCGCTGTGGGCCAATTAGCGGAAGACGGGGGGCCAAGATGATAAAAGCCCATTGAGCTCCACCCCCTAACTGGATTCTTCCAACATCCCTATATGGGACCACCAGTGCACTCTAAAATGCAACGTGTGTCATTGTTTTGGTGAGAGATTTTATCTTGCGCAACAGAGTTGAGTAGTTACTTGTGTTACCTACTCCCATCCCAGTAAGAAAAGTCTTCCCCCCCCTCAATGTTTCTCTTACTTAAAGCCTTTCCTACATTACATTCTGTGTTTCATTGTTGATACTGCCCTGCCTATCGAGGAATCAAAGTCTCAGAATTATATCTAACAAAGGAAGTACTAAAAACAGAGTCTACAGCCCTGGGGATAAACCCAGCTGTTCTGATGAAGGATAATAATAATAATTAAAAAAAACCCTCTATCATAGTATGAGGCTGTTATATGATCTCCCATTTTTCCTCATTGCATAAGAATTATACAGACTTGGCCCCTCTTGCCTGAAACTTTAATTACTAGAGCACTATCTTTCATTATTTTCCTTTCTCTGTGGAATCATCTGCCCAAGACGTTACATTGTGCAGATCTTTTTTCCCCCCTCATCTCTGTTCCAAAAGAGGAGATATCCTCTCTCGTCAGAGATAATAGCAAATATTTCGGCAGTATCAGAAGGTGAAGCAGTCTGGTGTTGTTTTGTCAGAAAGCATTGTCCAGAGTTTCAGAGTAAAAGTTAGGAAAGTTTTATCTCAGAAATACCACTAAGACCTGAAATTATCTACTCCCTGAGTTGATCTTGAAGGTTAACCACCGAGGGTATCTATTAGTTCTCTTGTCAATGGTTGCCCAGGGATTGTTCCCTTGTCAACACTTCTCCCAAGAGAGGAGTACTCTCTGTGCATTTTTTTAAAGGATATGGAACAGAACAAACTTTACACTTCTTTGGAAATGAAATCCTTCTTTCTTGAAGCCAAGAGACTATTTGCCAATGTTGCATCAGGATATGAGGCACAAAATACATATGTTTTAAAGAAAAGTGTGAGCTGTAGAAAAGCAGAGCTTGAGAGCTGTCACATTCTACTAAAACTGTGATTATTATGGGTGTGTGTCTGTGTTAGTGTGCGTGTTGTGTTTGCAAGGAGGTTGTGCCCAGATATTTTTTTTTTCTTTAAGACAGAACTGTTTTAGGGATGCTCAGACATGATCCAAGACATTTTGGTGCCTGAGATAGAAAATCCAAATGGCAGAGCTCCCCCTGCCCCACTCAACACAGAGCTTTAAGTGTAATGAAAAACTAAATAAATGACCATTTGTTACCATTAACATTACCCCAGTGGAGGGTAATGTTATGCAGACACTGTTTTTTCTCCCAGTACTCCAGCAGCAATATTTTCTTATTAGTCAAATGTAGTCCTCTCCCTCGTAGCCCTGTCCCAATGGCAGCTGCTTTCCAGGGTTTCAAGCAGGAGATGAAGATGCCAAGTATTGAACCTGGGACCTTCTCATGGAAAGCATGTGCTGTATCACTGAACTATGATATTGCTGGATTCTAAGCATATCAGAGAGAGTTATTGTGAAGATGAATAAGGTAAAATAGGGTTGAGAGGATTTCCCCCCCCCCGCTCCTCTTCTTCTTCTTCTTCTTCTTCTTCTTCTTCTTCTTCTTCTTCTTCTTCTTCTTCTTCTTCTTCTTCTTCCTCCTCCTCCTCCTCCTCCTCCGCCTCCTCCTCCTCCTCCTCCTCCTGGTTTGATTTGTCGGCATTTCATTCCTCCTGAATTCTGCTTTAGCTGGGAGATTTCCTAACATTAATTCCAGAATTGGAGCCTGCCATTTGATGCTGAGTTCAGTTCCTTCTGTTCTTTGCATCTTTCCATCCCCTCTATGTTACCAAGGTATGTCAGTAAAACACTTCCCCAAACAGCAGCACTGGTGTGACCGTATGTACAACTGCATCAAGCTGCTTTTTGTGCAGTATTTTACAGAGGCACACCTGCGCATTGGTAAAATCCCACACAAAAGGAATCCTGATGCAGTCACGTGCACGATCATTGCCTTTGCAGTGTTTTCTCAATAGGTATATGCAAGTGACATGAGGGGGGGGGGAGAGACACAAGGGAACAGAAGGAACTGGAAGCTGCAGAATACTGTGCATGCCCAGTGCTTTGTACAAAATTTGGAAATCATGAAATTGAACAATGGAGGATCCATTCGGGAAAAAAACAAAACCAGGCAAGTCCAAAATCTGGAGAGAAATTCAGACAAGGAGAATTTTGGAAGCATCCCTAAAGTAATCTACATTCTGCTGTGATTTTATTTCCCAGAGATGGCAGCTAATGCTGACATCACTAGGGAAGGGCAACCCTCCTGCGCCCGCCCTGCTGCCGCTTGCCAGACCTCCACCACTTATCCAACCCCATTCAGCTGCTGGGCAAGCCACTGGATGATTCACAGGCACCTGACGAGCAGCACACAGCTCCTCTTCTTCCCAGGTGCCACCATTTTGTATGAAAATCACAGATAAACTACTTATATAAATTGTGATTTCTACAAAATAGCACCCATAAATAGCATCATTTACACAAAATTACAGGCATAGATGGTCTAATTAGATTTTGTGCAAATGGTACTATTTACTGCCGCATTTTTGTAGAAATCATGATTTAGACCATTTACTCCTATAATGCGCTAATTGCGGATTGGACCATTTACGCCTGTAATTTTGCGTAAATGGACCATTTACAGCCACCATTTTGCAGTTATCACGATTTGCATAAATAGCTTACCTGTGATTTCTACACACAATAGCACTCTCAGTAAGTGGGGATCCCCACACTTGCCTGACTCAGCACGCACCAAGCCGGGAAAACATGGGGATCCACAGCCTGGTGTCTGCGGGCTGAGCTGGTGAGAAAACTCCAAGCTCAAGCCCCAAGTGGATGTCCTCCAACATCCCTCAACATCACTGCTAGGATCTGGTGCTTCAGTGTCTCTGAAAGTTCCATTTTACTCACAAAACTTCCTGATTCTGTAAGCTCAAGAGGGCAGGGGACTGTAGCTCAGATACCAGGTTGAATCTCTGACTTCTCCAGGTAGGGCTAGGAAAGCATGCTGCCTGAAACCCCAGAGAGCTGTTGCCAGTCCATGTCGACAGTACTGGACTATATGGGTCAATGGTCTGATTTAGTATAAAGCAGCTTCCTATGTTCCTAAAACTATGACTATACAAAGAAATATCATCCATGATGGGATAGTTTGGTTCTGCATTATCATTTCATGTAGGTTTTGTCTGTTAATCAAACTGTCAGTCATGGAACAAGCAGGAGATCATTCAGTCTTCGAATGAAGAGAAAGTGGAGCTCTCTCAAAGTGGTGAATTTTCCAGTGGATATGATTTCCAAAAAGTAATTATTTCACTTTCCTGAAAGATTCCCAATTACATCACATTGGGGGGGGGATCCTAAGAGGGGGGCCTTTTTAAAAAAGAAAAGAAATCTTCCTCATCTATCTGCAATTTTTGTGCAAACTTGTTACCGTGAAAAATGACAAATTTGCCATCTGATCAAAATGTTAACAAGGTAAGTGTCAGGGAGATGGATCACTGACTGTCACCACCAGCTAGAACATGAGGATACATTGATATTTCTCAATATATTCACTGCTTCCCCAATGTTCACTAACAACATTTCCACTGTGAGTGTAATAAATCACACACAACCAACATGCTGGATAGGCTTTCCATGATGTGATAGATTTCCTGTAATGGCGCTATCTGCAAGGTGGAAAACAATTGGTAATGATCTATAGAAAATCCTAATCAACTGCCATTTACTGTAATGCAGTAGATGAAACCAAAACAGGAAATCTATATAGTTCTTTAACTGCACCCCACATTCATAGTGGAGTAAATGAGCCATGGGTCATGTAAAAGGAAAAGACCATTAATAGCATGGTGTGGATGCAATTATTAAATTATACACCGCTGAACAAGAGAAAAGCTGATCGCTGGTACAGGATAATCCTAATAAAAGATCTCACCAAGTTCATTGCTTCTCATTTTCCTCCTTGTTCCTTTTTCATCTCTTGCAGTATTTAACAAGGCCTGATACATCAAATGCTACATAGACGTGAAACAAAATCAAACAAAGGACAGCCATATTGAGTTACCAGAGAAGTTTAAATTATGGTGGGCATCTTCTTCCCAAGGTCTCTCACCTGCTATGTGTCAGTTGACTCAATTAAAGGAAGGAAAAAATCAGGTGTTTGACTAAAGGGGTGGGCAGCCCATATTTTGCAGCTGGGCCTCATAGAGCTTTTCAAGAAGTTTTTAAAAACAGTCAACACAAAAGCCAATATAAAACAGGGAAACCCGAACCATAGTTTGACCAGGCGTCTAATTAAGGCTGCAACTACATATCCACTTACCATTGATCTCAGTGGGACTTACTTCTAAGTGGGCATGTATAGAATTGTGCTGTGTGGATATAGTATGATTCTAAAGCTTATATCATTGTACTAAATGTTTTGTGTTATTTTGAATGACAGAATTTTAACATAATCTCCATGTCCATAAGGAGAAAAAAAGTGTGGGGTCTTCCTGGGAACCATGCTTGATTGCTTTGGTCCACTCTGGCAATATATTTGTCTCCCCTCACCCCCTCAGTTTGGCCGTTTCAGGACAAGATCTTCAACATGACAACAGTTTCTATGTTAATTGATTCTGCTATCAAACTAAAATGAAAACTTAACAGATGTCTGAATTTTACAATACCACCTCTACAAATGATAGAAATAATAACATTAAGGGCACAATCCTATCGGGATAGGTGTCCGCCTCTGAACTCAGAGGCGACCGTCTATCCAATGCAAGGCAGGAGCAGCGCAGAGGGGATCATCCCCTCTGCAGTTCAGTTGCCCTGCATTTGTGGCCCGATTTTGGCCATCTAGCCACAGAAAGTCAGAGCGGGGGAGGGGGGGCGGATGCCGAATGATGCATAGGAAGTGTCAGAACAGCACTTCCACCCACCCCACCCTGCCCCACCCCCAGGAATGCCCTGTTTTTGCTGATCTGTGCTCTCCTACAAGCAGAGTGCGGGGCCGATCCATGCTGCCTATGAGGCAGCGCAGGAGCAGGTAGAGGTCAGTCCTCAGGGAACCGACCTTGGAACGTGGACTCCGAGGTCGGTTCCCGGGAACCGACCTATCCTATGGCCATTAGCCACTGACTAGTGGCCATAGGATTGCGCCCTAAGTTAATCATTTTGTCACACACAGGTAATATATGAAAATTCACCACATATCCACCAACAAAATCAATCATGTCATCACAAAATCCCTCAATGTTACAACTAGGGATGTCAGAGAATTCCGCCACGGATCTTGGTGAGGCCAAATGCCAGTGCATTTGGCCCCCCAAAATCCATGGCGGAATGAAGCCCGCCCACGAAATGGGCCCAGAATGGAGCACCTACCTGCTGCCGTCCGTGCTGACTTGTGAACAGTGCCTGCGGCTGCCATTCGTTTTTTCCATGTAGCCATGATAGGCTACGTAAATACGTAGCCTATCACGGCTAATGCAGGGGCACCATTTGCATCCCTTCGGAAGCCGTGATAGGCTACGTAAGTATTTATGTAGCCTATCACGGCAGAAGTAAGGGAACAGGCTATGTAAGTATTTATGTAGCCTATCACGGCAAAAGTAAGGGAATGCAAATGGCGGCGGCTATGGCGGCCACCATTTGTGTTCCCCCCCCTTTTTTTTTTGGCCGTTTTAGCCTACGTAAATATTTATGTAGGCTATTATGGCAAAAAAAAAAGGAAACGCAAATGGCGGCCACTACGCCATTTGCGTTCCTTCTCCCCCCCCCCCCGTAATAGCCTATGTAAATATTTACATAGGCTAAAATGGCAAAAAAAAGGGAACGCAAATGGTGGCCACCATAGCCACCGCCATTTGCGTTCACTGTTTTGTTTTTTGCCATGATAGGCTACACAAATATTTACGTAGCCTATAATGGCAAAATACAAGGACGCAAATGGCGGCTATGGCATCTGCCATTTGCGTCCCTGCAGGCTGCCCAGCGGCTGGATGTCCGACTGTGGGCGGCCCTGGCCAGCAGCTCCACGGAATCTCCATGGAGTGGAGCCAGCTGGAGAGAATTTCGGGGAGAGGGACGGAGCACCTCCCCCCCACTGAGAATGTCACCCTTCGAAAAGGTAAGTGACATTCATGCATCCCTAGTTACAAGATCTGGAAAACAGATGGTACTCCAGGGAAAGGGACTCCACATCATCTTGGCTCTCTCTCTAATATATCAGTTTTCAATGAAGATTAATTGACAGCTGGATCCCTGAGCCATCACAGTACCGAGCAGAGATGAATAAAGGGCCACAGTTGCACCACTGCATGGTGAAGGTCCTTGCCATGTTTGGGCAATGCATTTCTCTTCATGGACTGTGGAACTGGAGGTGCTTTTCTGGTCATTACCAGCTGATGGCCACAGAAAACAACAGGAACCGACCCATGAAACTCTCTAAAATGGAATTACCTACAGGTCATCCAACATGATTCAAGCCTATACTCCTCTCCTAGATACTGTTACAGGGAGATAAGCTTCTTTCTCTCCCAACTTCTCTCCAAGTAAGGCATTTAGCAGGTTTGGAGACAAAGAAGCATATCTTCCCTTAACAGTAGGGCTGTGTATCTGCTTTGGACAAAGAAAAGCACATCTCCAACGTGAAGCAGCCCACTTCAAATATATTTGGATTGCCTCCAAACCAAGGTAACTCTACTCCAAAGCAATCCAAGCCAAAATGGGCTGGTCGCAGAGCTTCAGCATGCCTCTGTATGCCAGTTGCTGGGTGGGAACACAAGCGGAAGGGTGCTGTTGCAGTCATGCCCAGCTTGGGGGCTGCCCATGGGTATCTGGTTTGCCACTGTGTGAACAGAATCCTGGACTAGATGGACCTTTGGTCTGATCCAACGTGGCTCTTCTTATTAAACCCACATCCCTCTAGCTTACTGAGATCAGAGGTTTCTTGTCCTTTTAGCCCATAGCATGTGAGGCACACCACTTCAGCTACAACACACACCAAGGAAATTGGGCTTATCTCCATACGGACAGCATCATGTGTAGTATGCCAGTTGTGGCTACAGAAATGCTGACAAGGCATTACAATGCTGCCAACAAGGTCATTTGTAGCTAGGATCTTTACAACACATTGTTCTCCTTAACAAGCACAATGACGAGTACTTGTTTGAGCAACTTACAGTGCGGTGACTGGTAGAGAAAACTAGACTTGGCATGGTGTTTCCTTTTCTTTTAATCACATCACTCTAATGAGTAACTTCTCCATTCCAACTACTGCAGAAAGCAAATTTGTTCCTTAAGACCAAATGACAGTAATGAACATATAGAGAAGTCAGCAGTGCTGGAGAGGAGCACAAAGGGATCCTTTAGGGAGGAGCTAACAGAATATCAGATTAGGGATGGTGCAAGCATCCGGTTGGGGCTCGAAGCCTGGTGAGAAGTTTTTGGTTCGGCCCCCCGGACACCAGCATGGCGTGTTGAGTCAGGCAAGAGCTTGGGCGCCTGCTCCCTCAGCAAGGAGAAGGGAAGAAGGCAGTGCCTCTCCTCCTGCCCCCATCCTTGCTACAGTGGCAGTGGCGCGGGATGGGCTGGTCATTTTCTGTAAGTTTTCCTGGCCTAACGGAAAATGACCAGCTTGTCCCTTGCCGCTGCCACTGTAGCAGGTGGGGGCGGAGGGAAGAAGGAGGCACCTATACCCTTCTCCCTGCCCAACCTGCTGGAAGCCAGGGCGAGAAGTTGGGGGCTGGCTGCCCAGGCCCTTTTTCCCTGAACTGGCCCTTGACAGCCAGCATAAGGAAGAAGAAAGGGATGGTGGCACCCCAGCACTCTCACCCTGGCCTCCTCTAGAGAAGGCCAGGGAGAGTGGGTGAGGGCTGGCCACCATCGCCCTCCTTCCTTGCTCCGGCCCTTGACAGCCAGCGCAAAGAAGAGGGGTGGCTCGCGCAGCTCGCAGGCAAGTGGGGTGAGCAAGGAAGCTCGCCAAGTAGGGCCAGGCTACACGAGCTGCGGGGGACAGCTCTTCACGCTCCACCCACCCTGGATGGAGATGGGGTTGTCCATCCCTATATCAGATGATGCAGAAAATGGCAGAACATTATTATTATTATTACTATTGTTATTGTTGTTGTTGTTATTATGCTTCACTACGTTGGCTGCCCATAGCTTAAGGGTAATGACAGAACAAATTATTTAGCTTGAACTGCTTCTCCTTTCCTCATTAAAGTGAAATTGCAACCCCTTGCTTCATGTTAAATTCTATAATTATTTTCATAACAGAACTTGGAATTAAAAGAGCCCATAGATACTCCCGAAATTATTTGTACACAGAGCAACAACAAGATTCAGCAAGTAGTGGGCAGGGGTGTGGGGGAAGAATCCATCCAAAATAATTCATTGATTTCCATCAGCCCATTAAGTGCCTGCTCAGATCTCTCCCATTAAAATCAATGGGACCTTTGGATGGATTGTACCAAGAGATGGGCAAGGAGCTTTATGCTCACTGTGAAAATAAATTGGGTCCTTGGAACATTCCATCTGAATCAGTGATGTGTCAAAACCACACCTGCCCCTTCACAACCTCTTCATTTCCCAGTGAAAGAACCAG
Organism: Heloderma suspectum; assembly: GCF_057233095.1. NCBI lineage: Eukaryota > Metazoa > Chordata > Lepidosauria > Squamata > Helodermatidae > Heloderma > Heloderma suspectum. The sequence goes on along the minus strand of NC_139459.1, from coordinate 334,630,325 downwards.
ATGTTTTTCTGCTTTTTTTTTTTTTGAGCTGCCTTGAGTGCCAATTTTGGTAGAAAGGCCAGCCGGGGTGGGGGGGTGTACAATAAATAAAGGAACTTTGTGGGGATTTTGAGAATGCTGAGTGTCTGAAAGCTGGGTAAGGAATTCCTCTTCCTCCTCCTTTGCCTTCTTAAAAGGACTTTTAACAGCAACAAAACCAAAAATGCCTCACTCAGCTTTCTGGCACTCAACAGGTAGCAGCAGCACTGGAAAGCCCCAAGGAAGGTAGTCATGGTTAAGTCTTCTAGAGGGCTTTTCAGGAAGCACAAGCAGACAGGGAGGCTGCAGGTCAGGATGGGATAGACGTCCCCTCCGTCACCTCCTTACATTAAGGTGAACACTGAAGCACACCCTGCACACTGAGAAACTTGACTTCTCCAAAATTCTCACCCCTTCCCACAATTTTTGGATGCATTTTTTTTTTGTCCCACCATCCAATGGATGGCTGAAAACAAATAGATTGAAAATTTGGCACAGAGTTAATACTTGAAACCCTTCAAGTGTGTGTGTGAGAGAGAGAGAGAGAAAGAGAGAAAGAGAGAGAGAGCGCGCGCGCGAGAGAGAGTGCATTCCAAAGAACATTTGAAGCGTTTAATTCCTCCCATTACCTACTCTGTCCCCATCACCAATGGGGAAAAGCACACCCTGGGAGCCAGGATAGGGTAGCAAGCCACAGAGACATCTCCCTTCAAGGTGAGAGGGTCCCACTGGGCCTCTCCTCCTTCCCCCAACTGTTCATGAAGTGCAATTGTTGGCAGTGTCGTGACACTGACAGTCTTTTTCTGGCAGAAAGCATGAGGGAGGAGCCATAGCTCACTGGTAAAGCACGTGTGTGGCATTCAGAAGGCCCAGGTTCAATCCCTGGCATCTCCAGGTAGGGCTGGAAAAACTTCTGCCTGAAACCCTGGAGAGATGCTGCCAGTGTGTGTCGCCAGTACTAGGCTTGATGGCCCAATGGCCTGACTCAATATAAGGCTGCTTCCTATATTCCTATGGGGTACAACATCCATGAAAACAGCAAAGAACTCGCTAGAATACAACTAGCAGTGATGTGAGAGGAATCTGTTTGGTGGGTGGAGCTTGATGAGCTTTCATCTGCTCAGCACTCTGGACTTTGGTCCATTTTCCGCTAACTGGCCCAACTTGGTCTGCAACCTTCCATAGTTTTTATTTGCACAAGTACAGCCATAACTTGTGCAAATTGCACAAAGTAATATGGCCACAATTTGTGGACACTACACAAATCTGTGCAAATGTGGGGCCCAATGTGCACAAATCTCTATTTGCGCAGATTGTGGCTGACACACACACAAAATAATTTAAAAAATACAGAAAAGGTCCCTGGAGTTTGGGGAAAACCTGAGGCTCAGCTTCCAAATGCAAGCTGAGTCAGGCGGGCAAAGGAATTCCGCTAAGCCCCCAAAGGGCCAGATTTCCAAGCAATAGATATCCCTAACGAGTACTGGTATCTTTATGCATCTATAATATTTTTTAAAGTATCCAAACTTGACTTCAGATGAAATAAAGTAACACTTTAGCCCTGACAAAAAGGTTTGAAATTATTGGGAAGTTTTTTTTGAACTGTCTTTTTGTGGGAATTTTTGGTTCCAGACTACAGAGAGCCCCCAAATCTCATGGTGCAGGCTTTTGATACTTGAAAAAGAAACACGCACAGCTGGTCTGCCACAATGTGGCCTCTGTCCCACTTTCAGGTTGCACGTTTGTACAGATAAGAAAGCAAAAGTGATATTTAGACTGTGTGAGCGTACATGAATCGAATCCAAACAAAGAACGGTACCACCACCTGGCAAGCTGAGCTTCAAACAATCAAAACCAGTAATATTTTTTCCCAGTTCTGTGTCTGATCTTTTCTTAGAGAGATATAGATGGACATACAGCAATTAAAGAAACAATATGGCAGTATCCAAACAAAACAAAAGCTCGTTTTTGAAAATATTCAGATTTGTATAGATATTATACAGATTGTAATCCCTCTCCAGAAAATAATACAAGGCCTAGTTCTCAAGATATAAACAGTCCAGCAGTTGCCATTTTCATCCAAAATGCCTTGGCACTATGTCCAAACCTAGTGTTGTACTAGAGGCATTGGAATATAACTGAGTTTTTTAGCAGTTTAAAATTGTTTTTAAATTCTGTATGTCACTGTTTTCATAATATGATTTTGTTATGTTGTATTTTGGGGTTGTAATTTTTGTGAAACACCCAGAGAGCTTTGGCTATTGGGCTGCATAAAAATAAAATAAATGAAATGAAATGAATGCTACTACACCCTGATGTAGCATCTTTCCTAGTGAGACATTCTAGATGAAGGGGACAGCGGGTAGGCCACCAATATCAGGTCCCTTGTTGCTTGTGACAGGAGAATTATGCTCCCACCTGACATTTTAGCTAGGGAATGAGTTTGCCCTCTTTCCTTCAAGGGGAATATGGATGAGGAGGTGTTTCTTCCCCAAATGAGAAAGTCTGGCCAATGGGGTCTGGTCACAAGGTGGGCTTAAAAGCTCAGACCATTCTCCAAGGTGGTACAGTGTCTCTTGGAGTGGCAAGGAAGCAACTTCCTGCTTCTTGGAACAAATGGACTTTATAGCTGGCAGGTGGCTGGAGGGCAGCCAAGTATAGCTGACACCCTCTTGTGGCTGATACCATGTGGGATGTAGGGATGTATGAGAAATTTGTTTCAGTTCATTTTTTTTCTCAGGATTTTACCCAATTTGCACCTTCCAGATCAAACACGGATTTGGACACAATCTGCGGGCAAATTCTGTACATATCCGAGCTTGCTATGTGATTCACAGACCTCAAAAAATGCATTTGACAGGATGCATGCATTTGATAAATGCACATTAAAAAATGTGCACTTCTTGAAAAAAAGCACACAAATGTGCTTTAATCAATGGGAGAAGAACGCATACATTTCAAAGATGTGCACAATTGATGTATACATTTGGAAAAATAGGCCAGAAAATACACATGGATTTCCATGCGGAAAAAAGAAAAAATGAAGCTCGCAATGTGATATGGACTTGAGCCAGAACAAGCTTCGAGATGGACTATGGTATGGAGAACCTTGGTGAGCTTTTATTTTGCTGATTCACACTTTCCTAGTGGGATGGGGAGGTTTAAACATAGTGTAATTCGGCGAGCAACCTGACCATCTGCATGATGAGGGGGCCACTCATCTAACCAACCTGTCCCAGCTGGCTGGCATGAGGACATTTGAAATATCGGCCAACCTTGGGCTTGGGAAGTCAAAGCACATCCAGGAGCTTTGCCACTGTGGTACCACACAACCTCCTCAACACACCTCCTTTGTGCACTTGCCAGGGCAATTGTCAAACAGGCAGCAGCTGGATAGGGCACTCGGAACCAGGGTGCAATTGCCCTTTATGGGCTGACAGTGGGAACAACAACCTCCCAGCTCTCTCCTGAAGATCAAGGGCCCAAACATATTGGCTGTTAGCCTAGGGCTAACCCATTTCTGTGTTATATATTCTGTTGAGTTAAATAACATTATCTCCTATTTAACCCCATTGTCTATCTCCTGTCTTCATTCCTGATTTGGGGGGGGGGGGCTGCAACCAGCACTGGTTGTCTTGGTAAGACCCCTCAACCTACCCCAAAATTCAGATTTCTCTCAGACCCCTGAAAAATAACTAAAAATATCCCCCATTCACACCTTGCAAATGGGCCTCCAAAGTGGGAGAAACCTGTGGTTCAGCAGTATAACATACACCAGAAGCTACTTCATGTCAAGTCAGACTATTTGTCCATCTGCCCAGACTGCCCCATTATTCGGTGCTCTGACTAGCAGCAGTTCTCCACAGTCTAAGGCAAAGGGCTTTCACATCACGTTCTGCCTGGTCTTTTTTAAACTGGAGATGCCAGGGATTGAGCTTGGGACATATGCATGCAAAGCACGTGCTCCACCACTAAATGCTGGTCCATCCCGTACATACTAATTCCTGTGGCTTTCTCTGATCTTTTGCAGCTTTCTTGGTGGTCCCTTGGGATCAAACATTAAGGTATTCAACATCATAATAAATAAGTCAATCAATCACAATCCTCTGCATGTTTATTTAGAAGTAAGCTCCATTGTGTTCAGTGGGGCTTACTCCCCAGTAATTATGTACAGGTTCACTATTTCATTCAGTCATAAGACCTTACAAACTACTTCTTTATCCCACTCTTCCTTGCTATAATCTGAGATCTGTTTGGATAATGCTTTGTGCTTTTTGGTAGGGATGGTGCGGGCACCTGTTTTGGTCTGGGAGTCTGGCGGACTACCAATGTCCACCCACCCCCAAGCTGTTCCCACTGAGCCCCTGCCCCTACTTGCCCCCACCCCCTCACTTGCTGAGCCACCTGCACTCACCCAGCTCCCATTCTCCTGCGCCACAATCACCATGTTGAGAAAAAACGTGGTGATTGCAATAAAGTGCCCATCGACTAATATGGAAAATGATGCCATGAATTGTCCGTATATGAAAGATTACAGGTATTTATGCATTTTTGCGATCACCATGTTTTTTCACAACATGGTGATCATGGCACAGGAGGACTGGGTCCAGGTGAGTGCAGGCAGGTTGGCAAGGGGGCATGAGGCTTGAGCATGGGTCCAGGGGTGCACAAGTGGGGGCAGGGGCTGGGTGGGCACCCAGAGAACACAGACTGGGGAAGGATGCCCATCCATCCCTATTTTTTTATGAGTTCTAATTAGAGATGTTGGAGAAATCCGCAATGGAATCAAATCGGTTTGGATTTCAGTGAATCTGACCTGTGGATTCCACAGCAGACTGGCTTTCCCTGAGTTGTGCATATTCTTAGGGACTTGTGGACTTTACAGAATTTTACTGTGGTTTTAATGTTTTATATATTTTATATTGTTTTATTGTGTACTCTTTGGTTTTAATGTTTGTGAACCACGCAGAGAGCTTTGGCTATTGGGTGGAATAGAAATTAAATAAATATATACATACATACATAAATACATAAATAACAGAGATGTAGTAATAGAAAAATACATGAAAACAAAACAAAACACAACAGCTGAAAAATTGCATTTCCCACATAGGCTAAAGTGTGGAAATGTGCATTTTAGGGAGATTTGCAAATTTTGCAAATTTGTGCAAACATGCATTTGTGATTTGCCATAATGTACATTTGTGGATATTTGAGAACTGAAAAAAAAATCTGATTCCATCAATGAGTAGACGATGGACTGAAAGGCGCCTGACAATCTGCAAAATGCAGACAGAACAAATTTCACACAATCCGTACATCCCTAGTTCTAAAAAAGGTATCGTTTTATTATCCCTGTCTGTAAATATTAGCCAGTTACCATTGCTTTCTGATGTGCATAAAGTTATTGTCCCTTCAGCATTGGAACAGTCCCATAATTGGATAGAAAGAAACATTCAGTACCAGAAGGATTTTCATCTGAGTAATAAAATGTTCTGGAAAAAATGCAACTTGTACCCTGCTACTTCAGGTTGAAGAAGAGGCTGGAGAAACAAATGAATTGCCTGGTTCTATGAGGCACATAACAACCTCAGATAGGCAGATGATACCACCCTAATGGCAGAAAGCGAAGAGGATCTCAAGAGCCTCTTGTTGAGGGTGAAAGAGGAGAGTGCAAAAGCTGGTTTAAAACTCAACATTAAAAAAACGAAGATCATGGCATGTGGCCCCATCACTTCCTGGCATATGGAAGGGGAAGAAATGGAAGCAGTGACAGGTTTTATTTTCTTGGGCTCCAAGATCACCGCAGATGACGACTGTAGCCATGAAATTAAAAGACGCTTGCTCCTTGGGAGGAAAGCTATGGCAAACTAGACAGCATAGGAAGAAGCAGATACATCACCTTGCTGACAAAGGTCCGTATCATCAAAGCTATGGTTTTGCCAGTAGTAATGTATGTCTGTGAGAGCTGGACTATAAGGACAGCTGAGCGCCGAAGTATCGATGCCCTTGAACTGTGGTGCTGGAGAAGACTCTTACGAGTCTTCTCTTACTCCTGGACTGCAAGGAGGTCAAATCAGTCCATCCTAAAGGAAATCAACCCTGACTGCCTATTGGAAGGACAGATACTGAAGATAAAGCTGAAATATTTTGGCCACCTAATGCGAAGAGAAAACTCTCTGGAAAAGACCCTGATGCTGGGAAAGACTGAAGGCAAAAGGAGAAGGGGACGACAGAGGATGAGATGGCTAGATAGCATCACCGATGCAATGAATATGGACTTGAGCACGCTCCGGGAGAGAGCGCAGGACAGGAAGGCCTGGTGTGCTATGGTCCATGGGGTCACGAAGAGTCAGACATGACTGAACGACTGAACAACAACAACAACAACAATGAGGCACATGCTCCTGCTGAAATTAGAGATAGGGGAGACATTTTACTCTTTCTAAGTAATACGCAGACTGAAACTCAGTTATCCTTAGAAAAAAGCACTTCTCCAAATTTTGCAATGGAGTTCTCCAATCAAAAAATTCATACAAAAATGCATGTATTAGGAGAAAGCATGCACAAAAATGCATATATGAGAGCCAGTGTGGTGTAGTGGTGAGAGTGTTGGACTGGGACCCAGGAGATCTTTGGGCTACTCACTGACTCTCAGCCTAACCTACCTCACAGGGTTGTTGTGAGGATAAAGTGGAGAGCGGGAGGACCTTGTAAGCTGCCTTGGGTTCCTCACAGGAGGAAAAAAGGTGGGATATAAATATAATAAATAAATACTTACTGAAAATAATGTTTAAAAGTTCATTATGTTAGAAAATGTTTTGCAAAAATGTGTATTAGGCAAAAATGTGTACAAATATGTGTGAATTAGGAGATATTGGCACAAAAAGGCATATACATTGTCATACAAATTTTCAGACTTAAGATTGGAAAAATAAGAAACTTGATAGAAACCAAAAAATGACAGATTTGTCCATCTCTAGTAGCAATACAACAAGTGAAATAGTGTCTAGGACATCCTTTCCTGACCTGATCCCCTCCAGATATCTTGGACTACAACTCCCACCATTCCTGACTATTGGTGACACTGGCTGGAGTTTATGGGAGTTGAAGTCCAAAATATCTGGAGGGGACTTAGTCAGAGAAGGCTGATTTGTGCTATGTCACTGATTGATGGCAAAGCTAAGATCCTATCAACAGTTTAGGCAGCTGCAGCAAGACTTTCAAAACCTTCACCTCCCTCTGATTATCCACCAAATTCAAATGGGGTTTATTGCAGATAGACAGGGCTCTGACTATCTCGTGCACTTTATTGGGATAGCATCCACAGCTGAATACCAAAAATAGCTGCTTTTGAAAGCTCATTCAGTGGACGCTGTGAAGACATTTTACCAAATCTATTTCGAAGAGGCAGAGGAACTAGAGATCAAATCACCAACTTTCGTTGGATCATGGAGAAAGCAACAGAATTCCAGAAAAACATCTATTTCTGCTTCATTGACTACGCTAAAGGCTTTGATTGTGTGGATCACAACAAACTGTGGCAAATTCTTAAAGAGATGGGGAGTACCAGACCACCTTACCTGTCTCCTGAGAAACCTGTACGAGGGTCAAGAAGCAACAGTAAGAACCGGACATGGAACAACCGATTGGTTCAAAATTGGGAAAGGAGTACGACAAGGCTGTATATTGTCACCCTGCTTATTTAACTTATATGCAGAGTACATCATGAGAAATGCTGGGTTTGATGAATCACAGGTCGGAATTAAGATTGCCGGGAGAATTATCAATGACCTCAGATACGCAGACAATACCACCCTAATGGCAGAAAGCGAAGAGGATCTCAAGAGCCTCTTGTTGAGGGTGAAAGTGGAGAGTGCAAAAGCTGGTTTGAAACTCAACATTAAAAAAACAAAGATCATGGCATCTGGCCGCATCACTTCCTGGCTTATAGTAGGGGAAGAAATGGAAGCAGTGACAGAATTTATTCTCTTGGGCTCCAAGATCACCGCAGACAGTGACTGTAGCCATGAAATAAAAAGACGCTTGCTCCTTGGGAGGAAAGCTATGGCAAACCTAGACAGCATAGTAAGAAGTAGAGACATCACCTTTCCGACAAAGGTCCGTATAATCAAAGCTATAGTTTTGCCAGTAGTAATGTATGTCTGTGAGAGAGCTGGACTATACGGACGGCTGAGCGCCGAAGAATCGATGCCCTCGAACTGTGGTGCTGGAGAAGACTCTTACGAGTCCCCTGGACTGCAAGGAGGTCAAATCAGTCAATCCTAAAGGAAATCAACCCTGACTGCTCATTGGAAGGACAGATACTGACGCTGAAGCTCAAATATTTTGGCCAGCTAATGCAAAGAGAAAACTCCCTGGAAAAGACCCTGATGCTGGGAAAGACTGAAGGCAAAAGGAGAAGGGGACGGCAGAGGATGGGATGGCTAGATAGCATCACCGATGCAATGAATATGGACTTGAGCACGCTCCGGGAGAGAACGCAGGACAGGAAGGCCTGGCATGCTATGGTCCATGGGGTCATGAAGAGTCAGACACGACTGAACGACTGAACAACAACAACATATTGTGCCTTGGGGGAAAATATGTTTTCCCAAATGAACATTGTCCTTTGCAAATGAGATCGCTCTAGAATTTTTCCACTGAGAAAAAAAGTGTTCTAATGGGTTGTCCTCTCTTTCATCTCCCCGGTTTGATTAGAATTAGAAACTTCAGTGTGTGCCATTAGACAGCCAAGGAACACTGAGGGAATCACAACTTCCGAGGAGGAGCAGCACAAGCTGTTTCTGCATGCAGGTGATGTTCTTTTTCTCTCAAAATCCTGAGATTTTGAGATCTCCTATCAGTCCATTCCTGCACTGATATCTTTGATTAGACAACACGGAGCGCTCTCTGGATTCAGAATCATCTGGAACAAAACAGAAGCTCTACCCACTTGGTCTGGAAATTAAATGGGTCTCTTTTCATATTTCAAAACCTTAGCCTTTTGGTCCTCCCAGAACTTCATAAATAGACTAAATTTAGGGTGCTGCTTTGCTCAAATTTCAAGTGATTTATTGAGGTGGAATTCCCTAGGCTTGAGATTAGGGGGCGAAATTAACTTGTTAAAAATTAATGTAATACCCATAGAACAGATATAGAGAGAGAAATGGAGAGAGCGAGGTGGGCAGGGATATCAAGGTCTATTTCTTTTAAGTGTGTGTGTGTGTGTGTGTGTGTGTGTGTGTGTGTATATATATATATATATATATATATATATATTTAACACTGTATTTTTAAGATATTCATTTGGGAGCCACTACCAGACTGACAATAGGGTACAGTATGTTACAAGTTCCAATGATAAAGGAGGGCATAGGCTACAATCCAATGCATACTGAGTAGGAATAAGCCCAATTGAAAATAATGGGCCTTATTTCTGATGGACATGTATATGTTTGCAATGTTAACCTTCCAATTCTGCATATTTATAAATAGTGCTTTTTTACTATTCAGTATAATGAACTAGAATTTTAAAGATGCTTTTCTGGCTACAGGATGGGACAACTACTAATTAATGTGACTATTTCCATTAAACTGATGAGGAGACAGGGACAATAGCATTTACGTTCTGGGGTTGTCTCAAACCCTATTGTTCTGGAGCTGGGAAATCTGGGTGATTAACAGCTGTTCTTCATGCAAATATCTCTACACATGCTAAACTCACACTGGAAAATCCAAATATTCACTTTGCTTGCAGGTAATTTCAGGGGACAGGGAATGGATAAAGGATTCTGTTTAAATGTAGTGATGCTGTTTTAACCCTTTGATAAATTGCAAAGACTTTACGATTTGCCCAGCTCTGCTGAGAGGCAACACATTTGGCTATGACAGGATCTATCTAGTGATAAAATGTGGTCCCAATGCATTGTTTTCAAATCTTCAATCTCTAATCTCTTACATCCAGAGCTGACCTGAAAGTTTGATTTTTTTTTTCAAACCTTTGACTCTAAATGCAGGAGAGATGTGGTTTTAAATGGGTGGGTGTGATTTGGAGGGGGAATGATATTTGGGGGATAGGTTTCTTCCTGTTAGTGGTGGGTGTCACCAATTTCTCTTCTTTTTTACCCCCTTTTACTTTAAAATGTATGTTTGCTGCTGCCTTTGGCAGAGGCAGAGCTCCTTTTCTAAAAAAATGTGTATTTTAGGGGAAAATGTGTACAAATGCAAGTTTTTGTGTGGTTTTTGTTTGTTTGTTTTTTAAAAAAATATTACAGAAAATGGGACGGAATGGATTTATAACTCCACACACGCAAAACTTACTAGAAATAGACTGTTCTGCCCATCCATAGCTGCTAAAGCAGTGGAATACACACTCCAGTTCTGAGGGGTTTGGCAATCCAACAACATCTCTCCAAGGAGATGTATCCAAAAGACTTTCTCTTTTGCCCATCTCAAAAATGATCCATATGTATGAGTGTGTGTCCGGTTTACATACAAGCAAAACACTGCTTCATAAATGTAGGGATGTACGAAAGTTCCACCACGGATCTCGGGGAGGCCGAATGCCAGCAGCGGCAGTGCGGCGGTGGTGGCGGTGGCCGGTCTTCCAACGGGCTGCTGCCGCTGCCATTTCCAGTTAAAAAAAAGAAAAAGAAAAAGTGATAGGCTACGTAAAGATTTACGTAGCCTATCACAGCTAGATTTTTAAAAAACACCATGATAGGCTACATAAATGTTTATGTAGCCTATCACGTCTGACTTAAAAACAAAAACGTGCGTACTCATTTACGCAAATGGTGGTGGCCGTGGCCGCCGCCATTTGCATTCTTTAACTTGGCGCGTCTACGCTATTTGTGTTCCCCTTATTTTCGCTGTCTTAGTCTACATAAATGTTTATGTAGACTAAGACGTGCCAAATTAAAGAACGCAAATGGCGGCGGACATGGCCGCTGCCATTTGCGTACTCACGTTTTGTTTTGTTTTTAAATCAGCCGTGATAGGCTACGTAAACATTTATGTAGCCTAACACAGCTGACTGCAGGGATGCAAATGGCGGTGGCTACAGCCGCCGCCATTTGCGTCCCTGCCAGCCAGCGGCCGGATGTCCGGCTGCTGGCGGAGCCGGCCGGCGGCTCTGCAGAAACCCTGCGGAGTGGAGCCGGCTGGCCAGGATTCCGGGGGGAGGGACGGAACGCCTCCCCCCAGCATCAACATAATCCGCGGAAAGGTAAGTCACTTTCGAACATCCCTACATAAATGTGAGAATTCAGAACAGTGACTGCCTAGCAGATTTCCACATCATCAGGAGGGAAATAGACTCTTTAAAAGCCAGTTGTGTCTGTGCACAACAATGAAGCTTTATGTCTATATAAACTGACAAGTCAGATTGTACTCCTGAGCCCAATTCCCAGCATCATCACCATTTTGCTGTGATAGCTTGCCTCCTGCCTCTGCTGTCTAATGGCTGTGTCTGCCAAGAAGGGGTAGTCAGTATGATTAAAATAAACATTAAGAGACTAGCTTGGTAATTAGCTTCTCTCTTGTTCTCCTTTCCAGACCTCCCCGCCCCCTTTAAGTATAGTTCTGGACTGCAAGAGACCGACAGATTATTTATTTCGTTACTGATGTATTGAAACAACCTGAAATTCAGGACCACATCAGCGTTTGTGGGTTCATCTTAGAACAGAGGTGGGTGGAGTGAGAGATCATAGGGTCAAAGTGCTGTGACTTTTTGATTAGCAGGGACAATGACATCAACAGACCCCCCCCCCCCCGATTTCTCTGTTCCCTCTGAGCTTAGTTGAAATCCTCACAGTAGGTGAGGGGAAATTGATTTTCCCAGAAACAATACATTGTTGTGAGCTGTCCCTGTTGTTGCAATGCAAAGTAGGGTGGGGCTTTGTCTTGAATGGGTAATTCAGGCCCATTAGCTTTACAGAATACTTGCTTCTGGTGGAGATGAAAACAGCTAGAATGGGTTTGTTGACATGGATCAACACAGCTGCCAGAATTTTCGAACTCTCTCCTTGGGAGTGTAGCTATGGGAATGGTCATGCTGAGCAGCTGCACTTCAAAATGTTCCACTACACCGCTGGGGGTAGGGAATTTGTGGCCCTTCACATGCCACTGGACTACAAGGCCCATCATCCCTGATCATTGGCCATGCTGGCTGGGGCTGATGGTAGTCAGAGTCCAGCAACATCTGGATGGCGTCTGGAGGGCACCAGGTTCCCCACCCCAGCCCTTGAACGTAGAGTTCAGCATCCTTTTTCCAATAGTGAGCAGTCAGATGATGCTTCTGAGAACCACAAAATCAAGTTATGACGGCAACTGTCCTTCCCCATTGTTTATCCCGTGCATCTGGTATTTAGCAGTATTCTGCCAAAGACCATGGAGGCTCCATCTGCCCCATCATTCACAAGTACATAGGTTTGGACATACTTATTGAACTGCTGCTCAAATGGTTGTAATGCCAGTCCCTACATATCAAATGTGCATCTCCAGATGATTGGCTTGTCCCTTGGAGGTTGTCATCCTGTGAAATCATTGAGATTATTATTGTGTGCAATTCCTGAAAAAAAAAAAAAAATACCGTGCCTCATGAATGGGCAGGCTTTAAATCAAAATACAATATAGATTTATTTTTAATGGTCACAGAGGAAACCCTGTTCCTGTCAATCCAGCGATGTCTAATAGAATAACAGTAGATGCAAATATCTCCATGTGGCTCATGCAAGTGAGCCAAGCCACATGTTATAGGGGAGGACACAGAGAGAGGGGGGTGGGGGTGTCACATAGGCCTTGGCGAATACTATGCAGTTGTCATAAACATTTTCAAGAGTGTTGAAAATCACCTTCACTTCCCAGAGTTTATTTCAGCACAACGTTTGAAAACTGCCATCACTTACCCTTCCTTTCCATGGCCCTTAGCGATGTAATCATATATCCTGTGATTGGCTTTGATTCTCTTTACTGATAACCACAGCATCAACTGAAATGTCCTGTTTCCTTTACATCTGGAGCAGCAAACAGAGGAAGCCCAGCTTGAGAAGTGTACCAGAAGTTCTGTCTTAAAGTATCTGTATGCTTTTGCCATCGTGCTCCTGCTTTTTACACCTCTGATTTGTCTGCAAGGTAGTGCTCATTTGGCATTTTACATATCGTCATGCCATCTAATTGCCCTCCAGCCCATCTGTCTGCTTGAATTTCCATCAATGCTTTTGCCGCTGCACTGCTCTCCTCGAATCCCTTTGCTGGCTTGCTTTTGCTTCAGCAGTCTGGCTCAGAGAGTGCTTTCGACAAGCCCTTCCCCTCCCCTCTCAAACATGTAAATGTTGGCTCTTAAGTGTTTGCTTATGTTGGGTCTTTACTCTAAATGGAGACGAAGTGCCTTCACACTTTCCTGCAAAGAAGCTATTGGCACCCGCCCTGGGGTTGCTGTTTGTTTGTTTATTTATTACATTTATATCCCGCCTTTTTTCCTCCTAAGGAACCCAAGGCAGCGCACACAATCCTCCTTCTCTCCATTTGAGCCTCACAACAACAACCCTTTCAGGTAGGTTGGGCAGAGAGTCTGTGACTGGCCCAAAGGCACCCAGTGAGCTTCCATGGCCGAGCGGGGACTAGAACCCAGACCTCCCGACTCCCAGTCCAACACTCCAGCCACTGGCTCTCACTTAGTTTAGCTTGCAGGGCATTTGCCGTGGCTTGTCCTTGACGGCAATTCATTGCAGGGATGTACGAAACACCTACCTGGCTCCGCACTGGGCAATCCACGGTGGGGGGGAGGTGCTCTGTCCCTCCCCCCAGAATCCTGCCCAGCTGGGTCTGCTCCGCGGCCAAGCCGCGGAGCCGCCAGCTGGCTTCAGCCATCCACAGCCGGACATCCAACTGCTGGGCAGCCCTGCGTATGCTGCCGCCATTTGCATACACTGGCGTTCCCCCACCCCTGCCGTGATAGGCTATGTAAGTACTTACGTAGCCTATCACGGCTATGAAGAGGAGGAAGTGAATGGCGGCTGCAGGACGGCCGCCATTAGCAAAGCAGCGCGGACAGGAGCAGGTAAGTGCTCCATTTTGTGCGCCTTCACTGGGGTGGGGGCGGCGGGGACTTTGTCCCGCGCACCTTTCGTGGGTTGAGGGGGCAGGGAGCTTCGTTCCGTGACAGATTTCGGGGGGCCGAATGCACTGGCATTCGGCCTCACCAAGATCCGTCACGGAATTCTCTTACATCCCTAATTCACTGGCAAAGAAGTCAGCAACAAGGCACCACTCCTGACCAAGGACAAATTGCTGATGAAGGGATTAATGCTCACCAGGTCTCGGAGGCCTCTTTTACCTTGCTCGCACTTGAGGTTGTTCTGGAGCTCAAGGGCTTCTCCTGAAAATGCTTCTTGAGATGCAGTTGGCTTGGTTTCTGAAGCACGGTGGAGTCTTTCATTTGAATATATGCAAAAGAACTCATGCAACTTAGCAGTGGAGGCTGGTGGCTCCTATCTCAGTGGGGCACAGGATCTGCTCTGGCTTTCCGTCAGAGCTGGTCAGGACTCTAAAGGAGCTATCCAAACTGCTGAGCCCTATAATGGTTCTGACTGAAACCCAGGCCTGCAGATTGCTTAAGATGGAAGTGAGGGATGCTGAGCAATCCTACAGAGAATGCCAGTGACAGCATGCTTTGCAGCAGCATCATGCCCAATCGTCTTTGGAACTGCCTTTGCAGCAGCGTCATGCACTATTTGATGCCTTCACCTGGAACTGGAGCCTATGCTGATTCTGCCATTGTCCTGGTCTGTGGTGGGTATGGACAGGGACAAGCAAGAGTGTGAGAGACAATTCTGACCATGTGCTGAAGTCGGCAGTGCACTCGGGCTGTCGATGCACAAATCTGCCCCCTTTTCAGAACCCCACATGAATACATGGAGGGATGTACAAAGCTGCCTCTGCCTTGCACCGCTTACTTTTTATCCCACTAACAGAGGATGCTGTGGCAAAGCAGGTTCTCATCAATCCCTATGGCACCTCCAGGAGCTTCTAGAGGTTGAACTTCTAGTGGTCCAGAAGGTGGAATCTTGGGCTTAGGGACACACATCATGTTAAGCTCATAATTGACAATATTGTGCTTCTGATTTCTTTGCTAAATAGCAAGTACGGGGAAGGGCAATCAGGATTGGGGCTATGCAGCAGGAAAGAGAGGGAATGTAACCCTTTGCCCCTGCTGTGGTCCCAATCTGGATCAAGGCCCCTGCATTAATTCTGTGCCTGGTAGGAATGTTGCCATCGGCGCCAATGACAGCTTTCCTCTATGGTCAAATAGCCTGTTTTGTGTTTTGGGGTGTGGTGGGGCAGATCTGGATTGGACTGTAGAGCTAGTGTGGTGTAGTGGCGAGAGTGTTGGACTGGGAGCCAGGATATCTGGGTTCTAGTCCCCACTCAGCCATAGAAGCTCACTGGGTGACTTTGGGCCAGTCACAGACTCTCAGCCCAACCTACCTCACAGGGTTGTTGTTGTGAGGATAAAACAGAGAGGAGGAGGATAACGTAAGCCACCTTGGGTTCCTTGCAAGAGGAAAAAAGGCGGGATATAAATGCAATACATAAATACATACATAAATGCATAAAATTGTAGCAGGGGCAAATGGTTAAATTTCCTTCACACTGTGTTACATTTCCTTCATGCACTGAGGTCTAATCCCATCCCCCATATGCCTGCTATTTAGCCAAGAGAAACAACAACAACAACAAGAAGTATACAATTGCAAATTACCTATTTAACGTAACATGTAGTTTGGCCCCTAACCCCCGTGCGTTGCCACAAAGGAAATGACGGAAAGGCGTACCACTCTTTCCAAGAGCCTTCCAAAAAGCAGACTGGGTGGAAGAGGTCATGTGTGACAAGCCTACTTCCTTTTGGCTGAGCAGCTAAGGTGCTCTGCTGCCCTTCACTGCAGTGGATCTCCTGGTGTTGCACTGGCCTTCCCTGCCCAGCTTTGCCTTGAGCCCTCAGCCTCATGAACTGGTCACTCCACATATCCTAGGTCTAGGGACAAGAACCCAGTTTGACACAGGCACACACTTAGCCAGAACCACCAAACTATTCACTTCGTGCCATATATATAGAATCATAGAACCATAGAATGGTAGGGTTGGAAGGGGCCTACAAGGCCATCAAGTCCAACCCCCTGCTCAATGCAGGAATCCAAGTCAGAGCATCCCTGACAGATGGCTGTCCAGCCTCGTCTTGAATGCCTCCAGTGTGGGAGAGCCCACCGCCTCCCTAGGTGGTCTATATCTGCCACGGTGCTCCTCTCTGGCTCACCCAAGGTTTTAATTACCCAATGGCCAAAATGTCCATGAGATGCCCGGTTCATCTTCAGGGTTATGACAAGCTCAATGCCACAGTTCCAAATGGAGCAATTCCCACCCAGCTCATGGTGAGCCCAACCCTCCAGAGCAGATTTAGAAGGTACATGGATCTAGGAGTGTGTGTGTCTGTGTGTGCTGCTGCAGGGAGGAGGAGAAGATGCAGAAATTCCATCCCACGAGCAGTATCCTTCCACTTGTGTAATGTCTATGCTGGATCTAACCCATCGCTTCATGATGAACAGGAGAAATTAAACAGGTGAATCTTCTCCTGACATGGAGATGCAGTGATGGGAAGTGCTTCACCTGCTGAATATCTTCCTGTCCTTTTGCTTTTAAAGGCACAGTGGCCCTGCAGGCAAGAGGAAGTAGCATCCCTAAAGAGAGTAAAGGTGCACTGCACTCCTCCCTGCTTCACTCGGTATAGAAGTGACTTCTGTCTACAGAGAGGTCAGTCACCGATTTAGAACAAATGTCATGTAGGCCTTAGAAATCCATGTCATTTCCCCTTTTGCCTCTTATGGGCTTTGTCTGCCCTCAGAGTACAACAGCGGTTTCATATTCTCCAAGTTACTGGAGACCGAAGCGTAGCACACTGTACTCCAGGTCATGTTGGCAATTTTTCCCCTCAGAAGAAAATCAATACAAAATAATTAGTTTAACAGAAAAATAATAGGCAGGGAGTCTTTTGGAGAGAGAGAGAGAGAAAATCGTGGGCAATTTAAAAACAGCTGTGGCTTATATAGCTGATTCATTTTTAATTTCCTGTGATAGGGTTCTTTATAGCCTCTCTCTCACAATTATCTCACCCTCTCAGCTCCAGCAGCTAATATGAATGGTGGCAGGGTCTGAGTTCCCCAGTTATTTAATCCATTGCCCTTCTGTACAGACACCGGGCCCAAGCTTTGCCTAAAGAAAGGGACTCATGGATTACCCATTCTCTGAAGTCTACTTCATCTTATTTGCTTTGGAAATGGGAGAGGAAAAGAGAGCATGAGTGTAACATTATCTGCAGTAGTTGACTGTTCTCCCTTGAAGTCCACCTTTAAATAGACCCTTTGCATAGCAGTCAGCACAGCAGCACTGCCTGGTGAACGCTCACCATGACAATGCAACAGAGAGGCCAGCCCAATAGAGGTGGGCGCCATCATGGCCCAGCAGGACCTGGATTTGGTGATGGCACTGGTGAGCTCTACATCACAGGAGTTGTCCTATGAAACCAAAGTCCCTGAGTCCTGTAGAAAGACTGCATTTTGGTTCTCTCTCTGGAAGAGGCCTCTGAGGAACACTCGCTTGCAGAGACATCTAGAGAAAATGAAGGTGGAAACACCCCGAAGGGACCCAAAGCTTCTGCTGTCTCCTCCTTCCATAAATGTCTCCTTGCCAATGCCCTTTGATGCTATTAATGGTTCCTCATGGATGAATGTAAGAACTCACCCTAGTTCGGTTTCTCCAGGCTCTTGCCAAAGCAGCGCCCCTGCTCTCTTCCTCCCCGGACCTGGGCTCGGGCCACCCACAATTTCAGTGAATCCTCCGTGCTCACCGCGATCCCATTTGGTGAGCGCCGCCATTTTCACGCCTTTGATTTCTGCGTAAAACAGGAAGTTAAAAAAATGTGCATATTCAAATATGCACAGTTTGGAGCTGGGAAAGCTAAATAAGCACAATATTACAGGGATTATACCTCTAATATTGTGCTTATTTAGCTTTCCCAGCTCCAAACTGTGCATATTGGAAAATGCGCATTTTTTAACTTCCTGTTTTACACAGAAATCAAAGGCGCGAAAATGGCAGTGCTCACCGAACGGGATTGCGGTGAGTCCTGGGGAGCACAAGCGGGCACGAGAGGGGGGCAAACAAGGACAGCATCTCGGCGGGCGCAGTTTGGGGGTCGCAGGTGGGGGTTGCCCAAAAAATTCCCGAACCCAGTCAGGCCCTGCAACATCCTCATAAACTCCCTTGGCTCTCCTGCTTTCACCTCTACACCATCCCCAGATGTGTGGCAGCAGGGATGTTAAGAGACTTACCAATGTCTTCAGAGAGTGCACCTCATAAACAAGGGTGCTGCTCCTTTATTTGGGAGTTTCCTTTGAGGTGCGATGAAGAAACTATCTCCCTGCATGTATACTTCAGCCCTCAACAGGATTCTGACCAGCATGAGAACATCACTTTAGGCTACTTGCTCTCTAGCCTAAGCCATGCCTGCTAATTTTAGATAGGGATGGAAGAGCCAGCAAGGTTCAAGCTCACTGAGGTTCTTTGAATTCCCACCTCAAACCTCCGTCCACCTCGTTCCTGTTCCCAAATATGAGCTTTTCTTGTTCAAATGGGGAAAAATATTTTATAGGTGTGCACCCAAATGCATATTCCCCCCGCCACCATTTACTAAAGCATGAAAATATGTACTGATTTCAAAATGCACATTTTTCTGATGAACACATTTTGTGAACGTGATCGCAAGCTCTGGAACATTAAAGCTTTGTCCAAACGATTCACTTGCATTTGCATCTGGTGGTGCGAACAGGGGAAAATGGTGATGCTAGATGAACTGAACTGAAATTCTTGTACATCCCTAATGCTAGATGTACCACCAGCACCCACTGTATGCTGTCCAAGATACCATCGGTGGTGACTGCTAGTCTGAACCAAGTGCTGATCATTCCTGCCTCCTGCCTGCTTGCCTGCCTGCTAATTGCCGAACAATCCATTGCCAGGGCTCCAGATGCTGGAGCAACCCTTACAACGAAGAGAGATGGTTGTTGCTTTCATATCTGGTTGCCCAGTGTTAGAGGAGTTATTGAGCCAGCTTTGGTCTGATTCAGCAGGATTCCTCTCATGTTTTCTCTGTGACGGTGGCTTTTCTGCAGGCTTCAACCTTAGGGATGATGTGGGTGCCCGATTCTGTCTGGGAATCCGGCAGACCACCCCCTGCTTGCACCCTGAGCCCTGCTCGGCAAGCTCTTGCCCACACTCGGCAAGCGGCCAGCACTCACCCTGGTGGCCTCATTGAGCTCCGCGGTCACCATTTTTCGAAAAATAAAATGGCAATCGTAAGAATGTGTGTTTTGCAGATGCACGTATTTGCATATGCCCCCAAATGCACATTTTGTGAAAATGCTCATTTTGTGAAAATGCACATTTTTGCAAAAATCCGCATTTTCAGGCATACGCAAATATGCACATTTTATGATGAGCATATTTATATATACACAATATTTATGAATATATATTTATATATTCATATGCACAATATTTATGTAGGCTAGTACGGCAAAAAAAAAAAAAGGGAATGCAAATGGCGGCCACTACGCCATTTGCGTTCCCTTTTTTTTGCCGTAATAGCCTACGTAAATATTTACGTAGGCTAAAACGGCAAAAAAAAAAAAATGGAACGCAAATGGCGGCCACCGTAGCTGTGACCATTTGCATCCGCTGTTTTTTTCTTTTTTTTTGCTGTGATAGGCTACGTAAATATTTACGTAGCCTATCACGGCAAAATACAGGGACGCAAATGGCGGTGGCTATGGCCACCGCCATTTGCGTCCCTGCAGGCTGCCCAGTGGATGGATGTCTGGCTGCGGGCGGCCCCGGGCGGCGGCTCTGCGGAACCTCTGCGGAGCGGAGCCAGCCAGAGAGAATTTCGGGGGGAGGGACAGAGCGCCTCCCCCCCACCGCGAATGTCACCCTTCAAAACAGTAAGTGACTTTCGTACACCCCTACCTCTGTCTGACAATTTAAGAAATTTACTTCTTTTCAAACAGACCGACTGTGGAAAGGGCCATTGCATGAATATGTATACCTATGCCCTGACAGCAATGATGCATGGCTGAGAGAGAATGGGACAAGAGGGAGATTTACAGAGGACTTTTGTGCAGGTATATCTTCAGGTAGGAAGCCTGGATGCACAATCATATGAATGATACTTCAGAATTGCCTGGAAAAAAAATCTACAGGTGTTGGAGAGGAATGACTTTCACTTACCAGGATAATAGGATCCAAAGCCAAAACTTTGGGGGCTGTTGGGTGTTGTTTAGAGATGATGGAGAGACCCACAACAGAATCAAATGAGTTTGGATTTCTATGATTCTGACCCATGGATTCCGCAACGGACCGGCTTTTCCTGAGTTGCACAGATTCTGTGGACTTGTGGGCAGGTGTTTTTGTTTTACTTTCCAGAATTTTATGCAAAATTAGTCATAGAAAAATATGTAAAATAAAAAACCCATCTGAAAATGTGCATTACCCCATAGGCTGAACCATCAAAATGGGCATTGGGGTGGATTTGTGCATTTGGGGGATATTCAAATTTTGGGGGGATTTGCACATTTTTGCAAGTGTAAATTTGCACAAATTTGGGAAATTGGAAACAATCTGATTCCATCAATGCCTGGATGATGGAATGAAAGGCTCCTGACAATCGGTGAAATGCAGACATAGCAGATCTTACCAAATCTGTACATCCCTAGTGTTGTTGTCATTGTTGTGATGGATTATGTGTGAATAGTATTTGCAGTAAGACAGAAAATGACTAAAGCTCTTGCAGAAACAGAAGCAACGTAGAAATTATGGAACATGACTCAGATGATAAAACTAACCAACTTGGCAAAGTTCTATAATTGCACAACTACCCCAAAGTATTGTGAAATAAGGCAGGACCAACTTATACAAGATTGGAATGCATTTTTTTGGATACAACAGGCACCTAGGAATAGTTGTTAAATGTGTGTGTTCCCATAGACATAGATTTCTAAACTTCACGTCTGTTTTTGACATAAACTGCATATAATGTTTCTATTCCAAATCATAGAAACATTGTAATTGAGTTTGTATCTTTAATTTTTTTTTGAAGAAAGTACCCTTTTTAGATACAGATTAATAAGAGGGCCCAGATCCAGGAGCCACCATAAGAGTGCTAAAAAAGACCTCATGTAAGTGCTGCAGTTTATATAACAGCATTTGAAAGCAATGCATTGCTAGATCTCTTTAATGGGCTATTTAAACATTCATCTTATTTGCCATATAGCTGTGTAAACATCTCCCTGATTATTTTTCATTGATAATTTTATAATAGTAGCATCCATAAAACATAAGCAGTATCTACTGGTAGTGGTGTATACCAAATTTGGACCCAGGCCGCCAGACGTATGTGCTAACAAACTCCTACCCAACCCCCAAATTCTGCACATATGCTATGGTACACACAGTGACATGCTGAACTAGGAAGTCTGATCACATCACTAATCCATTTGATTCATATTACTTACATATTTGTCCATATCCAGATAATTGTGTATGGGTAAATATGAGTGTTTAATTCATTAGAATCAAATAATATTTTTATGCGATCCTCATTTGTTCAGATGTATGTTCTGAGGCATCTTCTATAGGTCAAATGGGGGATGATCGTCCTGTTATTCTGTTTGTATTCTCATTATCTATTTTGTTTACCATTAATCTATCTCCCCTTCATCCCAGGGCAGTTTGGATAGATTTCATGTAAGCTCAGGACCTGCACCATTACCGTGCCAGGATTCTTCCTCAAACACCACAAAGAATGATAGAACATATTCCTTCCCAGACAATTGATAAACTAACTATGTGGAACTACTCTAAAAAAATAAAATAAAATAGGAAACTCAAGGAGAGTACATGATAGGGTCTGGAATTCTCCTACTGGGGAATGCATCAGTGTAACTGTTACATTTCTGCAAATGCAAAACAAAGGACCATATTTATAAATCGGCTTATTGGCCAATTCAATGTTGCCTCTGGAAAGTTGGCCTGATTAGATGGTGACTATCAGGTTGGTTATCCAGGATATAGTTCAGGGTTGATTTGAAATTGCCTGGAATGAATTTGAGTTACTACAAGGTAGAATCAATTTTATTTTCAAATTTGGGTTTCTTCAGGTGAAGTGCCCTCATTGTTGTTCAGTCGTTCAGTCGTGTCCGACTCTTCGTGACCCCATGGACGATAGCACGCCAGGCCTTCCTGTCCTGCGCTCTCTCCCAGAGTGTGCTCAAGTTCATATTCATTGCATCGGTGATGCTATCTAGCCATCTCATCCTCTGTCGTCCCCTTCTCCTTTTGCCTTCAGTCTTTCCCAGCATCAGGGTCTTTTCCAGAGAGTTTTCTCTTCGCATTAAGTGGCCAAAATATTGGAGCTTCAGCTTCAGTATCTGTCCTTCCAATGAGCACTCAGGGTTGATTTCCTTTAGGATGGACTGACTGGACCTCCTTGCAGTTAGGGGTGGACGAAAGTCACTTACCTTTCGTCGAAGCTTGTTCGCGGTGGGGGGGAGGTGCTTCGCTGCTCCCCCCGCGAAGTTCAGGCCGGGGGGGAGGCTTCCCGCCTCGCCCCGGCCGAAATTCAGGCCGGGGGGGAGGCTTCCCACCTCGCCCCAGCCGAAATTCAGGCCGGGGAGGAGGCTTCCTGCCTTGCCCGGCCGCGAACTCGAAAGTTTTTTTTTTTTTTTAAACGCCCCCGTGATAGGCTACGTGACGATTAACGTAGCCTATCACGGCTAGATCTGCAAAGTCAGCCGTGATAGGCTACGTTAATCGTCACGTAGCCTATCACGGGTGACTTAAAAAAAAAAGCGCGTACGCTAATGGCGGCCCCCATAGGGAGCCGCCATTCGCGTTCCTTATTTGGTCACTGTAGTCTACGTAAATCTTTACGTAGACTACGGCGACCAAATAAGGAATGCGAATGGTGGCTCCCTATGGGGGCCGCCATTATCCGTACGCGCTTTTTTTTTTTTTAAAGTCACCCGTGATAGGCTACGTGACGATTTACGTAGCCTATCACGGCTGACTTTGCAAATCTAGCCGTGATAGGCTACATTAATCGTCACGTAGCCTATCACGGGGGCGTTTTTTTTCTTTTATTGGAATGGCGGCAGCGGCAGCCGGTCAAAAGACCGGCTGCCGCTCCCACCCCACACGAACAGCCGCCGAACCGCCGGCCGGACCCGCCGCCGGAAGGGACATCCCGTTCCTTATAGTCCAGCTCTCACAGCCATACATTGCTACTGGGAAAACCATAGCTTTGATTAGACGGACCTTTGTCGGCAAGGTGATGTCTCTGCTTCTTACTATGCTGTCTAGGTTTGCCCTAGCTTTCCTCCCAAGGAGCAAGCGTCTTTTAATTTCATGGCTACAGTCACCATCTGCGGTGATCTTGGAGCCCAAGAAAGTAAAATCTGTCACTGCTTCCATTTCTTCCCCTTCTATATGCCAGGAAGTGATGGGGCCAGATGCCATGATCTTCGTTTTTTTAATGTTGAGTTTCAAAGCAGCTTTTGAACTCTCCTCTTTCACCCTCAACAAGAGGCTCTTGAGATCCTCTTCGCTTTCTGCCATTAGGGTGGTATCGTCTGCATATCAGAGGTTGTTGATAATTTTAATCTTAATTCCGACCTGTGATTCATCCAGCCCGGCGTTTCTCATGATGTACTCTGCATATAAGTTAAATAAGCAGGGTGACAATATGCAGCCTTGTCGTACTCCTTTCCCAATTTTGATCCACTCGGTTGTTCCATGTCTGGTTCTTACTGTTGCTTCTTGACCCTCGTACAGGTTTCTCAGGAGACAGGTAAGGTGGTCTGGTACTCCCATCACTTTAAGAATTTGCCACAGTTTGTTGTGATCCACACAATCAAAGGCTTTAGTGTAGTCAATTAAGCAGAAATAGACGTTTTTCTGGAATTCTCTTGCTTTCTCCATGATCCAGTGAACGTTGGCGATTTGATCTCTAGTTCCTCTGCCTCTTCGAAACCCAGCTTGTACTTCCGGTAGTTCTCGGTTCGCATACTGCTGAAGCCTAGCTTGTAGGATTTTGAGCATCACCTTGCTGGCATGTGAAATGAGTGCAATTGTGCGGTGGTTTGAACACTCTTTGGTGTTGCCCTTCTTTGAAACTGGAATGTAAACTGACCTTTTCCAGTCTTGCGGCCATTGTTGAGTGTTCCAAATTTGTTGGCATATTGAATGCAGCACTTTAACAGCATCATCTTTTACGATTTTAAATAGCTCAGCTGGAATACTGTCATCTCCGCTAGCTTTGTTGTTAGTAATACTTCCTAAGGCCCACTTGACTTCACTCTCGAGGATGTCCGGCTCAAGTTCAGTGACCGCACTATCATGGCTATCAGGGACATTAAGATCTTTCCTGTATAGTTCTTCTGTGTATTCTTTCCACCTCTTCTTAATCTCATCTGCTTCTGTTAGGTCCCTGCCTTCTTTGTCCTTTATCATGCCCGTCTTTGCACAAAACGTTCCCTTGACATCTCCAATTTTCTTGAAGAGATCTCTAGTCTTTCCCATTCTGTTGTTTTCCTCGATTGCATTGTTCATTTAAGAAGGCCTTCTTGTCTCTCCTTGCTATTCTCTGGAACTGTGCATTCAGTTGGATATATCTTCCCCTTTCTCCCTTGCTTTTCGCTTCCCTTCCTTCCTCAGCTACTTGTAAAGCCTCATCAGACAGCCACTTGGCTTTTTCTTTGGGATGGATTTCATTGCTGCCTCCTGATCAATGTTACGGACCTCCGTCCATAGTTCCTCAGGCACTCTCTCTTTCAGGTCTAATCCCTTAAATCTATTCCTCACCTCCACTGTATATTCATAGGGGATATGATTGAGGTCATACCGGAATGGTTTAGTGGTTTTCCCTACATTCTTCAATTTAAGCTGAAATTTTGCAACAAGAAGCTCATGATCTGAGCCACAGTCAGCTCCAGGTCTTGTTTTTACTGACTGTATAGAGCTTTTCCATCTTTGACTGCAAAGGACAGAAGTGCCATCAGTAATCTGCAAATTCGTATCAGTGCTACCAACACCTCCTGAATCTGGATAAAAATCTATTCTCAATTTGCAGAAATTGAAAGCCTCAATGGGAAATCCAGTGAAAATCCACCAGGAATTCACCATGTTTTGAAATGTGGGCTCACTGCAGCCCTACCTCACAAAATTAAAAACTCTTGGTTCATCCCTCCCTCCCCGGCCACCTAGTGGTTGCCAGTCCTCCAACTTAGGGAGCAATCCTATGGCCACTAGACACTGTCTAGAGGGCCAAAGGATTTTTCAATTTCTGGGAATTGAGGTTGGAGCCAGGGCTCCGAATGCAGTTCCCAGAAACCGTGCTCCCCTCCCCCTTGTAGCTGATGTGGTTTTCTCCTCACTGACTACATCTCTGCACTCAGAAACGGAGCACAGAGATGGGGAAAGGGGGATGGTCCCAGGGGCAGGGAGGGGAGGCATTATACAGCTTCCTATGTACCATGTGGCCTCACCCGCGCCTCCCTAAGGCCATGGCTAGGCAGTCAAAATCGGCCACCTAGCCAAAAATGCAGGGCAGACAGACCATGGAAGTGAGGATCACCTCTGTGCTCCAGCCGTCCTGCATTGGATGTTCGGCAGCCTCTGACTTCAGAGACTGCTGACTATCTCAATAGGATTGCACCCTTCAGTTACAGGATATAAGAACTGTGATACAAAGCAAGATAGTCCAAAGCTGTATATGGTCCATGAGGTGGGTCACCATGGCATGGGGTAGAATTTCTGGCTATCATCATGGGAAAAAGCTGGTATCTGAAAGCTCCTTAGGTGGTGTGCTGGTGGAGGTTTGGACTTTTTGAACAAGACCTGGGTTCAGGTCCTACTCAGTCATTTA
Organism: Heloderma suspectum; assembly: GCF_057233095.1. Taxonomy (NCBI): domain Eukaryota; kingdom Metazoa; phylum Chordata; class Lepidosauria; order Squamata; family Helodermatidae; genus Heloderma; species Heloderma suspectum. Next base: position 334,604,272 of record NC_139459.1, on the reverse strand, counting down.
CCTCACTGAACTTTGGAGGATCAAATACGATAATCCTGTTGATATTGCCCTGAGCTATAAATGTGATATAGACATGGATGGCTGATCTATGTTGGAGTGCAACTTCTTTAGAGTATTTGGTGGAGAAATACATTTCTGTTTCCATGTTTGCCTTCTGAACGTCTTCTACAGACCTTTCATTGCACCAAGTGATTTGAACAACATTTCACAGGAATCTCTAAGTTTATTTAGTAAGGGTTCAGTAGCCCCAGTACTGATAGCTTTACAAATATCCCTATTTTACAAAGTCATAAGATTATGAAAGCCAACATTCATTCCCTACTAACTGGAAATTGTTCAGGTATTGAGAAGCCATTGGGGAGACTGAAAAGAAAGAATTTGCATGTCTGTTTTTTCTTCCTCACTCATGAAAATGGTTTTCAAGAAGGGCTAGCTGAAGAGGCAGTGGTGTGTGACAGTCAAAGCTCAAGGAAGCTATTTTACCAGCCACTAAAATTTTCAGTGTCTGGAAATCGCCTTATGAATGCGCTTCTGTTCACCAGTTCGGCTTGACTGAAATGGAAACCAGAAAGCTGCTAAGTCTTATGCCAAGCCACTTCCTCCAACCCCCGAAATGGAAAGTGATTCCTAATAGGTATTCCTGTGCCACCAAAACGATTTAGTATAATGCACTGAATGAGATCGCCAAGTCAAAATATCTTTCCCTAAGTGATTTTCTTGCTGTGTCTCTGAATGTCAGAGGGAAGGAAGGGGATGTCGCATGCTGAATACCATTGCCGGTTTAAAAGTTTTACACTGAATAATTCATACTTGGGAATGGATGATCTTTTCTTCCATGTATAATATAGAAAAGCTTAGCAATGGTAATGTCATTAAGCCGAGGGGTTGTACTTGGCCTCTTTTGATACCAAGATCCAGTTTGACCACAAAATGGCAGCAGTCCGCCACAAAGTTTGTATTGTTCTCCACAGTTTGTGTTGATCAGGCATGGTCAGTTTCAAGACTCTTGGGTGCCACTTGATTTTTTCAGACACTGATCCAGGGGCTAGAAAGGTATGTTGGCATGCAATATGACTCCCATGCAGGTAGTCAGGCTTTATGATAAAGTTATCATCACCAAACCATAGGAACTTCACAGTAGGGATGAGTAAGAATTTTGTTTCAGTTCAGTTTTGATTAGAATTGCATCAGATTCACACATTTCTTCATAAATGGAACAGGAAGAAGTTGAGATTTTTATTTATTTATTTATTTATTTATTTATTTAAAACCCTGAATGTAGGAGAAAGTGAAACTGACATTCTTCTATCCAGGCCCTGGGCTTTGAGTGCTTAGTTCTTAAAAATCTGGTTTTGAACCCCTGTGTATTTAACCATGTTAGTGCTGAATTAGGACTGTCACCTCTTTTTTTTTCCCTGACAGGCTGTACCTATTGAATTTAGTTTATGTACATGGATGAGAATTTTGTATCAGTTTGTTTTTTTCTCAGAATTTACAAAATTTGAAAATTTCTTCATACGCAGGATGGAAAGACCTTGAGATTTTAAACACTTGAACGTGGGAGAAAGCAAACTGACATATTTGTTGATCCCTACTTCACAGGTATGTTGCGCTTGTGACATTTATCTATTTATTACATGTCTATCTTGCCCATTAACTGAAGCTTCTGGGTGGTATAAGTAAGGTCATCAATTCAGGGGTGGAGAAGTAGTTACCTAAGAAGCAGATTGGCACCAATTTTTTGCCTTCCCAGAATGTGCATGAGTGGCCAGTATGATTCAATTTACAGGAAAATAATACTGTGAGCAAAAAGTTGTACCATACCTTGGTTAAAAGTTGATAAGATCACTAACAGTTGGTCATCCCGGAACAGGCCCCATAGTGTGAAACTATCATACAGGGACAGTTGCTAGGGCTCAATCAGACCCCCTTACATCACCCAGCCATATCTGATTGACTACATGATGGCCTCACTGATTCAATGAAAAAGAAGGCTAATCCTCTCTCTCTCTCTCTCTCTCTCTCTCTTTCTCACACACACACACCAAAAAGTGATGACACAGCAGTCATTAGGAACTGCAAGCAACAACAACTTGGCATGAAAAACGTAAGTTCTGGAGGGTTTGCAGGAAACTTCCATAATAACTTTCTTGTTCTGAAATCTGGCATGCCACATCACTGTTCATGTTTGATGTTTTCCCTTAGCAACAAACATTATTTACAACAGGGGTGGGCAGAAGTCTGACTGGGATCTACTGGTAGATCGTGGGGTGAATTGAAATAGATTGGTAAAGATTTCTGACTCTCAATTGTTTAATAATGGCAACAACAAAATTATTTCCCCTGGCCCAAATTATACCACTGAAATGAAAAAGGCTGGGGATGTAAACAGAAGTGGATTCTTGATGTGAAAGGCATGTGAGCTCCATTCAGTTCATCTCCAAAAGCAATTCCTAGGCTCAGAATTCTTTAATTCTAATTATATGTCTTTTGCATTTGGTCTGGTTGGTGTATCTTAAGGAGTTCTGGTGGTATAGTAAGAAACAAGGTAAATCCTGCAAGCTTGAAGTTTGCCCACCCCTGTTCTACAAGAGGTAGATCTCTGGGGTATAATCAGACCTCTTTTGTAGCCGTATTTTGAAAATGGAAAATTCAGCATATTCAAGAATTGCACTTTACCTGGGACAGTTTCAGATTCATTTTTAGACTACAACAGCCACTTAGGGCACAATCCTATGTATGTGTAAATTGGAACAAGTCCTACAATTCCAGGATTCCCCAGCCAGCCATGCTGTCTTGGGAATGCTGGGAGTTGTAGGACTTTTTGTCCCTCTGAACATGCATAGGATTATGCCCTTAAATAATCAAATTATTGCTTTTTTTATCTCAGACGTACCTCATCATAGATGCTGTCATTCTTGCTGAAATCTCCAGCCTTCCTTGCAAGTACATGAACATGGACATGCTAAAGAATTAAAACAAAATCAAACACACAAATTAATACTGATCATCATCTTCTAGTGAAACAGATGGGCCAATGCTGATATTGCTATTTTGTGGCTGTGGATGATGCTTATGGTTGTTTTCATTATTGCAATTTAATCTTTTTTTATAAGAGTCACGAAGTGAGTGCATTTGCCCTAAATGATGGTTTATAAAGACAAGGTCAAATATTTAAGTATTTCATTATACACCAGGATGATACCCACACTTAAAAACCAAAAAACTATCCCAAAGCGAGTAGTCTCTGGAATGACATATACATAAGAGTTTGGGCCATTAACAACAGGTTAGTCCTGGGGCCCTCAATGGGGTGTCTGCGGGCACTACTACATCCGTCAGGCTGTGCTGAGGTCCCTGCCAGGCTAGTTTCCCCCTGTGCAAGTCAACAATGATTTCTCTTCACCAGCATGGGGGTTGTGGGTGGGCAGCTCGGCATGCTATTGGGAGCATATTACACCTGTCCTGAAAGACCAGCACTGGTTGCCAGTTGCTTTCCCAGTGTAATTCAAGGTGTTAGCTTTGACTTTCAATGTCCTAAATGGCTTAGGACCTGGCTATCTAAGGGGCCACCTGTCTCATTATGAATCTGCCTGACAATGAAGATCTACAGGAGAGGCCTTTTGAGGGTGCCATTACCTGCAAAAGCCCATTTGTCAGGGATGCATGAAAGGGCTTTCTCTTTTGTCCCACCTTCCCACAACATTGGAATACACTTCCTCAAGAACTTCAGAAAGGGACAAAGATGCATCTTTTCAATTTAGCCTTTCCAAATGTTTTAGCTGTTTTAATTTTTTTTAATTGTTTTATTGTTTTCAGTTGTTGTACACTGCCTTGATGGTGTTTTAGCAGACAAAGTGGCATATAAATGTTAATAATAAATAAAACAATAAATATGTTGAATAAATTAATAAATACAATGTATATTTTGAGATATTTTCACTGTGATTCCATTATCACAGTAGACAAACTGGAGAGGGTTCGGAGGACAACAAAGATGATCAGGGGACTGGAAACAAAGCCCTATGAGGAGGGACTGAAAGAACTGGGCATGTTTAGCCTTGAGAAGAGAAGGCTGAGGGGAGATAGAATAGCGCCCTTCAAGTACTTGAAAGGTGGTCACAGAGAGGAAAGCCAGCATCTCTTCTTGATCATCCCAGAGTGCAGGGCATGGAATAATGGGCTCAAGTTACAGGAAACCAGATTCCAGCTGAACACCAGGAAATACGACAATGGAACCAATGACCTAAGGAGGTAGTGGGCTCTCCCACACTGGAGGCATTCAAGATGAGGCTGGACAGCCAACTGTCAGGGATGCTCTGACTTGGATTCCTGCATTGAGCAGGGGGTTGGACTTGATGCCCCTGTGGGCCCCTTCCAGCTCTACTATTCTATGATTCTATGATTATTAAACACTGACTCCCATGGCATTCATTTTTCATAAGAAAATGGTAAATCTGTTCTTTAGCTCTGTGTAAGAACTCCAGAGAGAAAACAAGAGGATAAGAAAGAAGAGAAAAGCTCCATGGTGATATGAGATTTTGAGAGGAAGTTGAGAGGCTCTGAGGAATTATTAGCAGTTGTCAATCTAAGTTTCATGGCTCGTTGAAATGACAGTATATCTCACAGCTGACTGTCAAGTCTTTCAAAGTGACATGTGTAAGGATTTCCCAGCCTGGGTGCCAACAAATAGATTTAAATAAGGGGGATAATATGGGCAAGTCAAGAGTATTGGGTGGAGTGGAAGTGAAGGAGACTCTAAAAACAGAAGAATAGACCAAGATCCATCTTTACCACATAGCAGCCCATCAAATGTCTCTGGGAGTTCATAAGCAGGGGCTATGAAGTTTTCCTCAATTTGTCCATAACATCTGATATTCAGAAGTAAAGCTGATGGGGACAAACAAGAGGAGAACATCTTCATGCTGTTCATGTGTGCTGCTTTGGAAGCATCAGAGTGGAGTATAAATATAAATCGGCACAGGTTGCCATGGCGTTATGGCAGGAGCCCAACATGGACTGTAAATCAGGGGAAAAGGGAGCACCACCTATATAGTATAGGTTTTGCAAGTCTTTCCAGACAAAAGTGGGCAACTTGCTTGTCACCACATAGGCTAAAAGGCAGTAGCTAATTTACATATTATATAGGTCATCTCATTTAAGCTACAGTGACACAGGTCATTCAGTAACTCCCACTGAATCAAATGGGTCTTACACCCAGGTAAGTGAATATAGAATTGCAGCCCAAATATTATCTGTCTGAACTGAGTTCTAAAAGTTATATTCCCAGCATCGTATATTCCTAGTCTGGAGAAGGGTGTTCTTAAATGCTAGATCAGGGAATCCTCTTTAATTCCAGTGTCCTGGGCAGCTGCATGTATATTGACTATTAAGGGTTCAGCATTACCCCTAGCTGCAGGGGATAGTTTGGTAGCTATTCTTCTAGCAACAACTTTGTGTTAGCCTCAGCAAATGAGACCTTAACTTTGCAGTTAAATCCAGGTCCACAAACTGATGGCTCATTAGAAAAGCTAATGCATATCACTTACTGTGCAAGGTTCAGCTTGCAAGGGCCATTCACTCATTGGAATATAAAGAAATCGCAGCTGGGGTGGACTTAATGAGGTGCTCTAAAGAGCTCTTTTGGCTTTTCCAAGCTACCCTACTGACAGAGAGCTGAACAATTCATTATTTGTTGTTACTATTATTGCTGCCCATGGTTTTTGGTATAAGCTAAAGATGCTTTTTTTAAAAAAGGTTAAAAATGGTTCTTTTGAGTAATACATCAGTGATAGTGTTCTGATAGTGTATTATACTAATACATCACAAGAGCGATAGTGCTCTTATGATGTATTAGTGCAATATATCATCCCAGCATCATTGCCCTGATGATATATTGCTCAAAACCACAATGCAAGCTTTAAAAACTCTTTGGTACCACTGGGCCCTCATCTACAAACTCACTTGGAAAATTAAGGCTTTGTTGAAGAAGAATAGAAGATAAAGGCATGGTGCTATACTGATAGTAAAAGTGGTGGGAAACTTGAGGCTTCTGAGGAACCCTTCAGTTTAACATTCACCCCATCTATGATAAATTTACATCATTTCTTCTGGTAGTTAAACTGCAGTCCTGTGTAGCTAGATCACTTAAATGCCATTGAAGCAAATGTGTTTTAAACAACTTCACTGTATGCAGTTTTTACATGCAATTTGTCCCTCATATAATGCAGTTTTGTGTACACTTGCCCCTAATATATGCTTTTTTGTGCACACTTTTCTTTAATATGCACACTTTGATGCATTTTTTGATAGGGATGTGCAAACCCACCCCAGTCCAGGTTCTTCAGGTGCCTGCCCAGCCCCTACCCCACTCGCCAGTCCTTGGACTGCGTCCGAGCCCCTCCCATGCTTGGCGAGCAGCCTGTACTCACCCTGGCTGCCTCATCGAGCTCTGCGGTTGCCATTTTTTGAAAAATAAAATGGCGGTCGCAAAAATGTACATATTTGTGTATGTGCAAAAATGTGCATTTCTGTGAATGCACATATCATATTTGCATATGCGAAAATGCACATTTTGTGAATGCATATTTGCATATGCAAGAAAATGTGCATTTTTGCAAGAATGTGCATTTTCACACATATACAAATATGTGCATTCTCAAAAATGTGCATTGCGCCATCGCTAGTTTTGAAGTGCATTGTAAAATTCTGAAAAGTCCAGTTTTGGGCATATAGATTTGGAAGGTATGAACTGGCTGAGTTCATATTAAATGCAGACCAAACACATTTCTCCTCCATCCCTAATCTATGCAGCTATTGTTCAGATCTTATGAGAATCACTGGAGCCAATCGGAATCTGTGTTAGAACAGAATAAGCAACTTTATGAACAGGACATTACTGGCCCAGAGCTTCCTCTGGGACATGGAGAGAGTACTTATGGAGCTAAACTTGGACTTGTAGTGTGAGAGACTTATGCACACACATGTGCTTTGTGCATAAGGATATGACATGCTCCATCAAGGACTATCAGTCCCAGAGTTCCTTGTGCAGGGAACACAGAAGTTTCAATTTCAGAATCAAAATAGAAAAATATTTTTAAACTCCCCCACCCTACCCCATGTTGGGGTCCTAACTTGCCATCGATTTCAGCTTCCTATAAATCTGAAGTTTCATTGAAACAACAATAACAATAGAGCAAGTTTCTATCCCTTATCACTCTAAAGTAATGCCTGGCAAAATCTCAGGAGGAAGAGGACTTGCCAAATAAGATTCCAGCTGGCCAGATGATGAGAGTTTATTGCCCTGTATCATTCTTTGGCCTTCCACATGATCAGCAGAAGAGAATCATATATATTTTCATATAATCATAATCATACATAAAAGTAATTTATATGCATGGGTCATCATATTTTCTTGTTGCAGGGTTTATCTTGCAGCTCTACATACAGGGAAGTTTTGTGTGTGCATGTGTATTTAAAAAAACAAACAAAAAACAAGAGGCCTGATCCAGTGTCTTGGATTTCGTCCAGGATTTGTCTTGCAGTTCTATGTACAGGGATATTTTGTGTGTGCATGGACATTGTTTTAAAACAAGAGGCCTGATCTAGGAATGGACGAACTCACCTGCTGCCGCCTTGCCCTCCACTCACTCCAGGGTGCATGCCACCCAGAGGTCCATGGACATCTGTCGAGCTGGTACCCACCTCCCCCATGAGCTGTCACTGTGCACACAGTGGTAGCTCATTGTGGGCTTGCGGTGGCAGAGGCAGCAGGATGGGAGCTGAGAGGGAAGCACCATGGAACTTCTCTCTGAGTTCCCATCCTGCTGCCGCCACCACTGAGCAACAGTGCTTCTCTCTGCTGGGCACCAGCAGAGGAAGGTGCAGATGCTTAATGGGAGGTGGCAGGATGGGAAGCCTTAAACAGGGACGTAAAGGGACCATGTCATTAACATTACAGGCATAAACGCCTGCATTGTGGTTGACATGACCCCTTTAAGGTCCCCTTTTGCATGTATCGGATAGTTACAGAAAAGAAGGAGCAGCCATTTCCCACGCAAATGGCTGCTCTTTCTTTTCATTAATGATCCCATTTATGCAGATGGGGGTCTTAAAAGGGCCATGTCTGCCACAATACAGGCATTTATACCTGTAATGTGGCTGAGATGGTCCCTTTAAGGCCCCCTTTCGCATATATGGGATAGTTACAGAAAGGAACAGTTTGAGTGGAAAATGGTGCTTGGCATGGAAGCAGAAGGCCGTGCACTTGCTTGGCTCAGTGGGCAAGTGCTGGGGTCCGCAGACTGGTGTCCAGGGGCCCGAGCTGGCAATTTCTTGCCAGGCTTCAAGCCTCAACTGGGTGCCCACACCATCCCTAGCCTGATCCAGCGTATACTGTGGTCAGCAGAAACATGGTTATTGTAAAAGCCTTAAACCTAATCCTATGAATGAGAGATAAAGAATATAGAAATTCACTCAGTAGTGATAAGGTTTCACTGACTCAAAGTGCCAGCCCGTGGTTGGCACTGTAATGAGAAATAGAAACATTGTGCCAGTCTTTATTGTTTCAATGGCAAACCATTTATCTCGGCATGTGGATCACTTAGACCTCTGAGGACACGTTCATGGTTTGTTCGCCATTACTATTCATATTTGGTTTTTAGAAAATGCAACGCGGTGTAACAAAGTCCATCTCTTGTATTTAAACAACAAGTGGATTGTATGGCTTATTTTCTGGCTCTCTTTTTGGTTTTGAATCAGTATACCCTCCATCAATAAAAGCAGCAGGTGTTTGATTGCAGAGATCCCGGGGTTTGGGTTTTGTGGGGTTTTTTTTTAAGGTTATGAACACAATGTACTTAATAAGCTGAATTCTCCCTACTGTTCCTGTAATAGAACCAAGCAAGGAACAGCAAGAGGCAATTACATCTCAAGTGGTTTCCTTTTCTTTTGCTTTCTTGAGGGAAATAAGGGTGAAGAAACAGCAGTGTGGAGTCATGGGTACCATGCAGAGACAAACATCTGGGAAAGGCACACTTCTGCCTCTTTCTAATTTGCCTTCCAATTTAGCAGCCTACAAGGAGGTGCTTTGTTCTTGCTCCCCTTGTTTCCATTCAACAAGGCCCATTTGCAGAAAGGCGCACATAATCACTCGCTCGACTCAGAGCATCTGAGCCTTGCCAAAAGTGGAAAGAGTCACTGCAGAGTTCTCTCCTTCCAACATTGCTGTGAAAAAGGGGGGGGGGCATGTTTTGTTTTTTAGGTCTCTTTTTACAGGAGTGCAAGAAGTTGATACAGAAAGGCCAGTCTCTTCTCTGGCTCCCTCATCCCTATGTCCATGTGAGAGAACCACTCCTTATCCTGGCATGGATTCTTCCTTACGTGAGATCAATAAGAAACAAGACAATCTGCGATGCCAGGCTTGCAATCATAAATCCCACCACTCTGGGAAAATAAAGACATGACATAAAAAGAGAATAAGGTTGTGGAGGGAAGAGGAAAACGAACTCTGACAGTAGTAATTAAGTTCCATAATTAATAGTTCTTGAATGGAAATTAGGGTGGCCATGTGTCCTCTTTTACAGAGGACATTCCTCTGGCAGCCATTCAAATAGAGGACTGTCCTCTGTTCGAAAGTGTCCTCTCTTTGAAGTGCTGTTCAGTCCAAACCCAGTTAAAAGATAAAGACCTGTCAGGAGGAAGAGGAGGGGCCTTGAAGATGGACAGCAAACTGGACAGCAAACTAAGCAAGGCACAGAAGTCACCTGGTCACAGTCTTCCAGACTATGGTGAGATGTACTGTATTTTATTTACATTACAATTGTTATTTCTAAATGTGCATCTATCTATCTATCTATCTATCTATCTATCTATCTATCTATCAATCAGCACATGCAAAATTTATGCAAATCAGTGTTCTCTTTTGTCCTATTTTTGGGTGCTGTATTTCCTCGTTTTGATCAATTCATAAGTGGCCACCCTAGTATACACACACACCAAACAGCTGTAGTACTGTGCATAGCATAATATCCAAGTTATTTGGATCAGCATAACTGTAGTCCTATGTATAGTTACCTGGGAGTAAGCTCCATTGAATTCAGCAGCACTTACTTCTTTTGACTGCATGGGTTCTACTTGTAAAATGCATTGGCTTTTGACAAATCTTCAGCTAGTTGTAGGGATGTATGAGAAATTCATTTCAGTTTCTTTTTTAAATCAGGATTTACCCAGTTTGCATCTTTTGGACCAAACACGGACTCAGATGAAATTTACAGTTGCATACCTGTACCTATTGAAATACCTGTACCTATTGAATTAGGCTGGTGCAGATGGATGAGCAATCGGTTTCAGTTTGTTTTTTATATGAATTTACCAAATTTTGCAAATTTCTTCATATTAGGGATGGTAAACTTGAGATTTTTTTTTTTTTTAAAAATCAAATGGGGGCAGAAGCGAAACTGAGAGATTCACCCATCTACCCCTGATGGTTGGGCCACAGGCAATCTGAAGTCACCAATGTAGTTTGCTCATCTGAATTCATTTCTGATCCACTCTGTTTTCAGCTTACTTGGAACACGACATCTGTTCCCCTTGTAGATTATGCCTGCTGTTATTGGATGGGTACTATCATGTGTATGGCAATCCATCAAATGGGGTGCCAATGACCCCGTGAATGCTACATTTGGGGATCTTGAGCTTTAGGAAAGCAGTATAGACAGCAGCTACAAAAATGCAGTCATCTTTTAGTTAGTGTGGTTTGCACAAGCAAGAAGACACAAAGTAACCAGTAGAGAGAAAGAGAGAGTAAGAACTGGTAGTTATCTACCAGATAGTTATCTGACTATATAAAGGAACAAAGGGACTGGTTTATGTTGCTCAACACCATCATGACCTCATGTTGTCAAATTGTCTGAGACAGTGAATTTTAAAGGAACAAGACCAATAGAAGAAATCCAGAACAAGAAGCTTGATGAATGGGCAAAGAGGATGACAAATGCTTTTAGGTGGAGAGCTGGAATATTAACATGACAAATAGGGTAATTTGGTGCTCCCTGTATCTCATAGTACATCCATTTGTTATTCCTGATTATATGACTCCACTAGTTCTGTTGGAAGTTTCCTGATCTCTATGAGGGATTTGGTTAATACAGCTCTATAGAGAGTCAGATAGTTAATCTGCTAAGACTTGCATAGGAATATCATCAACAATGTCTTAACAGGTTCAACGAAGTTGAGGGATTGTAATGGGTTTTCCATATGTGATTCTTCTCCACATACAGTTCCACACATAGCATACGGCAGGAATGGGCAGAAGTTAGACCATGGTGTGCTGGTGCATTTCTGTTGAAATGAGTTCATCTTCAGCAGTTGGCATGATCAGACACCTGTCAAAGCCCATAGGGGAAACCAGTTGGAGACACCAGGAAATGGTGCCTCACAATCTTCCATTGCCCTTTCAAACATTGCTAAAGGAGGAAGGTGGAACTGGATGAGGTTGCTCGTACCCTTCATTTCCCAATGGAAAAGTTGACCGCTTCTCAATATGAATGGACCAATAGAAAAGAAGCATCAGAATTCCAACCACTCCTTCATTGACCCTCATTTCACCACCAGTCCACCTCCAAAGGCTAGTCAATTTCTGGAGAAAAAGCAAGTACATCACCTATGTTGCATGTGTGGCTGAGTTGTATCTCTCCTCTCTTCTTCTGGGCTCTAAGGACTGAACTCTGTGGACTGTCATGGCCTGTAATTGCTACACCGCAATCCTCAAGGAAAAGTTTGTGATACAGCATGACCCCCGTTCAAAGAATGCCTTCACACATACACTAAATGCATGCATGCAGCTAAATGCAACTGCCAGACTCCCATTGTTTAGCTGGAAAGAGGCACATTTGCACATATGGCTGTACACGCATAGATGTTCCATTCAGACCTTCCAGCTGACATTCAGAGATCTGAGGTCAGGGCCAGTGGAGTGCAATGATTCAAGGACGAGCATTCCTATTCCCCTCATCCATGTATGTATTTATCTGTGTGTGGAAGCAACTTCCAAATAAGGCTATAGGAACATCCTGTTCAGAGAGGGAAAGGTGAATTCCTGCAGGCTGAATACAAGACCACAGGTGCTCATAAAGTTCTGATCATGATCCTGGGAGTCATGAGAAATTGCCAACTCCTCCCTCCATCAAATGTACACATTAGTGTGGTTTTTAGCCAATTACACACTAGAGTTTCACCCTTTGGGGGCATTATGCTTGTTTAGAAAAGAATGGAAAACATTCAAAAAGCAAATATATGCTCCACTCACACCTCTGAAATCAGTGCCTCCCTCATCCACTCAAGCTAATAAATTAGGTCAGAAGACCTAATTGGGGGGGGGGGAAATCAGACACTCACTCAGGGTAGGACTTTGGAGCAGTTGTCCACGGCCCCGCTCAACAGGACAGGCAGGTGGGCCCCCAAACTTAGCAGGGCTGGCTTAGTGCATTTTGAAGTGAAGGAATGTACCATCTAAACAACCCCTTCTCATAAGACCATTTCAAGTAAGTGAAGTAAGAAGCATTACCATCTAAGGTGGGGTGCATAAGTCCATTCCATCAGGGAGGATATAAGACCATTAAGTCCAGCATCTAAAATTACGTAGGTTTAGGCTTTAGGGTTATTGGAGAAATCCATAATGGATTCAAATAAGTTTGTATTTCTATGACCTGGTGGATTCTGCAGCTGACCCACTTTTTTCCAAGTCATGTGGATTCCATGAACTTACAGACTGTTTTTCATTTCTTTTTTTCATTTGGGGGTGGGATTTGCACTAATTTGCATTAGTTCATGTGCATTAGCACATTTGCACAAGTGCGCAAGTGAGCATTAGCGTTAATGTGACTAAGTATTAATAGGGATGTATGAAACTCACTTACCTTTTCATGGAATTTTTCACGGTGGGGGGGAGGTGCTCCATCCCTCCCCCTGGAATCCTCGACGGGGGGGGGGAGGCAATGTGGTCCTCCCCCCCAGAATCCTGCCCGGCCAGCTCCGCTCCATGGCAGCTCCGTGGAGCAGCCGGCCAGGGCCGTCCGCAGCTGGATTTCCACCTGCGGACGGGCTGCTGCGGACGCAAATGGCAGCCGCCATAGCAGCCACCATTTGCGTCCAGCCAGGCTGCCGTGATAGGCTATGTAAGTATTTACATAGCCTATCATGGCAAGCCAATCAAAAACAAAAAACTGAGTATGCAAATGGCAGCGGCTACAGCGGCCGCCATTTGTGTTCTCTATTTTTCACTGTTTTAGTCTACATAAATATTTACTTAGGCTATTGCGGTGAAAAAGAAGGGGAATGCAAATAGCGTAGTGGGTGCTATTTGAGTTCCTTTTCTCTCTCTCTCTGTAATAGCTTACGTAAATATTTATGTAGTCTAAAATGGCAGGAAAAAAAGGAACAAAATGGTGCCCAGTACACTATTTGCATTCCCCTTCTTTTTTGCCGTAATAGCCTACGTAAATATTTACGTAGACTAAAATGGTGAAAAATAAGGAATGCAAATGGTGGCTGCCGTAGCCGCTGCCATTTATGTACGCCGTTTTTTGTTTTGTTTTTTTGATTGGCTTGCCGTGATAGGCTAAGTAAATACTTATGTAGCCTATCACGGCAAAGACCACGATGCAAATGGCGGCCACGGCAGCCAGTCGAAAGACCAGCCGCCGCAGCCACCGGAGCCACCGCCATCTGGAACATCTGCCCCAGGTAAGCCTCATCCCGAGGGGAATCCGCGGGGGTGCGGGGGATGGCAGGCTGTTTCGCCACGGATTTTGGGGGGCTGAATGCCAGTGCATTCAGCTTCACTGAAATCCGTGGCGGAATTCTCCGCCATCCCTAAGTATTAATGCTGTTAAATTCTGGTAAAACAAATCTGATTCAGTCAATGAGCAGATGACAGAACAAAAGATGCCTCACAATCGGCAAAACACAGATGGAATAGATTTATTTATTTATTTATTTATTTATTACATTGACATCCTGCCTTTTTTCCTCTTGCAAGGAACCCAAGGCAGCATACATAATCTTCCTCCTCTCCATTTTATCCTCACAACAATAACCTTGTGAGGTGGGTTGGGCTGAGAATCAGTGAGTGGCTCAAAATCACCCAATGAGCTTCCATGGCCAAGTGGGGACTAGAACCCAGATCTCCCAGCTCCCAGTCCAACGCTCTTGCCACTACACCACGCTGGCTCTCATGGAAAAAAATTCCTCCATATCTTCTTAAGTGTAATGTTTTCACTTGAGGTACTATTTGAATATTTGAATGTTACTCAGGCCGAGGGCATAGATAAGCCTAAATTGACCCCTTCTAGGGATGGGCAAATCTAAGTTGTTGTGTTTTGTTTAGTTTTTTTCATTTTTCCCATCTTAACTTCAGTTCATCCTGAACTTTGAGGCTTTTTTAAAAACTCATTTGAAAAGTCATATGCATTTTTTGCACATTTTTCCTAACACAGGCATTTGTTAGGCAATTTCGCCTGATATACAATTTTTTTGGAAGCTATTCCCAAATATAATGCATTTTGATGTTATTTTTCACAGTATGCTTTAAAAAAATTGGTTGTTGCATCACAAAATTCGGAGAAGTGAAAATGTTGAAGCACAACTGAGTTTCAGTCAGTTTATTGGTTTGAAAGTGTGATGTTAAATGAATTTCTCTCCAGCCCCTGAACTCTTCTCCCTGAAAGGGGGAAGGAGGCAGCACGGGGGTGGGGGAAGAGCACAGATAAGGCAGTGGACAGAAGGACAAATCCCAAGGGAGAGAGGTAGGAAGCAAAGTCCAAGGGCCAAGCCAATTGGGAAGGGGACGCTGTTGCGCTCGGCAACAGCCCATCTTTATGGCCACATTTTGGTGGGCATTTCCCTGCTCAAATTATACAGATAGATGAGAGATGGATGACTGATAGAGATACACTAGATATAGGCATAGATAAGATATACGAAGTACAAACTCAAGATGGAATGCTTACTCTTTTGCAAAGTCCTGTATCCTTTCCTTCCTTCTTCCACCTGCCATAACATGGATACAAGCAAATCCACCTTTGTGTTTCCCAGTCTTCCGCTGTCCCCACCTTCTGCCTTGATAAATGCACATTCCTTTCACAGTCCTTCTACCCATAATCACAGTTCTTTAATTTATGTTCCAATAAAATGTTTTATAATAAACATTTACTGCTCGATGAATAAACATTTAAACAAAGCTCCTAATGGGGGTGACACATTCCGAAGCAATCCCTGGCTTTTGTCGAGTCTCTCCTTGCGCTAAATGAGAGTCATTTCCATAATCTCTGCATTACTGCTTAAGCCTCCCTTTAGGAGTATTTTGCAAAGCAGAATTCCTGTGAAATATTATCAACCCAAAGAAAAAGGAGGGAAAGTGTTAAGAGGATTATCAAATTGTCCTGTTAAAGGGACAGTGCAAGCTTTCATGTCCCTCCAGAGATGCTAACACAGTAATTACGGTAAAAGTGCTTGCTAATTATCACTTTGGCCCACTGCATGGCTGCTTTGCATTTCACTTCAGAGACCTGGAGGATGTGAAAAAGATGAGAGACCACTGAAAGGTCAGGGATAAAGGGTAAGAAAATTCTATTCTCCTGCCTTATGAGACGCAAGATATATCTCAGATGCTGCCATTCCCCAACAGCCCAATCAATTGCATAATGGCCCAGGGTTTGAAAACTAATTGGAAAGGCTGCAAGGCAAAGCAGTGAAGAAGAAGGTAAAAGGACGAGAAACTAGGCCTTTTGTGAAGAAGTTACAAAAGAGATGGACATGCCTGGAGCATACCTAAGTATATATGGACAGCTTTCAGATCTACACAAGGACTGATAAAGAGGGTAGAAATTGCTCTTTATGATCTAGCAGAAGAGAGGGGTTGGTTCTAAATACTCACAGGAAAAAATGGATGGGGCCAAATCCAGGGGTATATAATGGTAACACTAAATGCATGAGCTCTGGCAGTTTATCACCTGTTTTCTGGTGCTGGAAGAGTCCCCAGAAGTAGGGCTGGCCCTTTACGGTGGCCACCTCAGACCAGGCATCTGCTGTCTGAGGTGTCCATCTCAAAGTGCTGAATGGAAGGGATGGCCCTACCTTTGGGACTCTTCCAGCAGTAGGTCCATGGTGAAACAAGGGCAACACATTGCCAATTATTTAGCACACTGTTCTTTTTTTTGTTTGTTTCTTTTTTTTTTTTAGCACTGTGCTGACACTGTTCAGATGTTCTGCCTCAGAGCCCCAAAATGCTGCAGGACACTGCAGCAAGTGCTTATTAGCCTAGGATGCCTGAAAGGGTGGATGTTCTTGAGCTTCTAAATTCCACATCTGGAAGCTGCCTTATGCTCTTTGTCCATCTAGCCCAGTATATGCCATTCTGATTGGCAGCAGCTTTTCAGGGTTTCAAGCAGAGGTGTTTCTCATTGCCTGCTACCTGACCCTTTCAGCTGGAGATGCCAAGGATTGAATCACGGGCCTTCTGCATGTAAAGTGGGTGCTCTACCACCGAGCTATGGCCCCTGTGCTTTCTGTCTTCTAAGGGGGGCACACTGCATGCCCTAGGTCCCTGAGAGGTGAAATCTTTGGCTGTCCAGAACAGGGCTTCTCTAAGGCAGCACTGCATGCAAAAAAAAATAACACCCCTACCTAGCATAAGCCTGTTCATAAGGGATTGTCTCTCTGGATTGCAACCTGGAGGCAGTCACCAAGAACAACTGGGGCACAAGGTGGACAAAATTATGCCTCCTTAAGACACATTTATGTCAATGCAAAGGTTCAACGCATGATTTAACTTCCTTAAAATTGTTAGTTTTAGCTGGATCTCTCCTTTCTGCCTCCACTACTTGTGCTGTGTGCATGGAAGGTACACCAAGCTTTTCTGCACAAGGAATGTATTGTGCATGGGTCATTTCCTGCTGACCATTGTTTATGGGTTCTTTAGATGACATCATGACCTTCCAGTTTTGCTTCTCTTTTTAAACAGCATTTTTGGCAAGGTTTGTTGTTGTTTTCAGGTTTTTAGAGGATGGGAAATGCTGTGTTATTTGTGAAAGCAAAAGAAAATGCCATTTCCACTTGTGTAATTGTACTGTTCTCTATACCACAGTTCCACCTAGAGGTTACATAGGAGAAAAACAGGAAAGGAAATGCTCTTTGTGTAGTGCTCAGATCTCAATTCTGCAATGAAACCAAAAGTATATATGGCAGATTAACAGTCTTGTGTAGAAAAATTCACAATCAGGAGGGTTCTCTTTGTCCATAGCCACCCATTTATAGTAAGCTTGTGCAACTCCAATTTTATTTAAAGGTGCAATCCTACGCATATTTAGAAAGAAAACAGGCCAACAACTCCCAGCATGCCCCTACAGTCAGGTCTTCCTCCCCAAAATTGTGCACTTCCCCCACCCCCAAATGGCCAAAATGGTCCCAGTTTCAGAGTCTATGAATGGAGCCACAAGATTAGAATAGGGCATTTCAGCCCAGTCCTCACACATGGAAGAATTCTCCTCCCTTTTCAGTTGCCCCAGGGGATCATCCAGATCTGTTTCTTGCTGGGGAACCACTTCATCTGCAATCCATATTCAGAAGGTGTATTTTTTTGTATTGGACAGCATGGCACCTAATTTTCCTTAGGGTTGTTTCCTTCACTTCTGAATATATATTTCCAGGAGATTAGATAGATAGATAGATAGATAGATAGATAGATAGATAGATAGATGGATGGATGTGTGTGCATGTGTGTATCTATATCTATATATATGAATTTAAATATTGTTTAAGTCTTCTCTCTGTATCCTACATACAGAAATCATGAAAGCATAAGACTTGTAAGTGACCTTAATGAGTCCAAATCTCAGGACTCTTATGAACCAATGACAAAGCTCCTGCTCCCATGATGATCCACTTATCAGCATGACATTTCACAGACTCAGAACAATATGTCAAGAAAAATCTGTATAGAGTCGGTAAATATCCTTCTTCCAGTGTACCACACACACACACACACACAGTGTCCCTAAATGCAAGAATGTTTTGCATGCTTTCTTGCAGAGTCTACATGTTCATTTCAGTGTTCTGACTTGCTCAGTGAGATCTTTTCCAATGTTCATTACATTCTGCCGTAAAAAGCTGATGGTGGGAATATTTTTATTATTATTATTGGTATTGCAAAAGATGGCCATTTAGGTGACTGGAACAAAATAAAACTTTCAACTGAATCTCTTTCATCTTAGCAAAAAATGTTTAATGCTCATTGCAGTTTCCCTTCCCCTCTTCCAGCACGGCCCTTTGTCCTTCAACTGGCTTGAAGCAAAGAATTAAGAGAAAATGGCGGCTTGGGTGGCTTGTGGTAGATGACTTGCTTTCCATGTGGCGTTGGACCTAGCTCACCCTGAAATGTGGACTGCAGCAAGAAATACAACAGCACCCCACTCATCCTCCAACTATAATGGTGGCAGTGCTGCCCTCAAGTAAACTCACAGTGCAGTCCTATGTCGACTCAGAAGTAAGTCTCATTGAGTTCACTGGAGCTGACTCCCAGGTAAGTGGATATAAGAGTGCAGCTTTGGAAACCATTGAAAGAGGCCCTTGTGAATCATGAGGAACTCCACAGAACCAGTCCCCACAGCTGCTGCTACCAGTTCT
Organism: Heloderma suspectum; assembly: GCF_057233095.1. Taxonomy (NCBI): domain Eukaryota; kingdom Metazoa; phylum Chordata; class Lepidosauria; order Squamata; family Helodermatidae; genus Heloderma; species Heloderma suspectum. The sequence continues at coordinate 334,585,591 of NC_139459.1, read as the reverse complement.
CTTCACTGCTGTCAAAGGCAGCAGTTCAATTCGTCTATTACCTTCTTTATGACAAAATGCATGGAAGCAGACCCACCAGTGCTGCCTCATGTCTGGACTCGTGGAAAAAGCAGTGGCCAGGACAGGACTAGGGATGGACACATCTGTCAGTTAATTTCACTTTCTCTCAGTTTCTCATTTTTCCAATCTTAAGTTCAGTTTGTCCTGAACTTTGAGATTCATTTTTTTAAAGGGTTTGCATGGAAAATTCATATACATTTTTGTATGTAATCTTGGCTAATACACACATTTTTTTGCAAGCAAGTTTCCTAATATTATGCATTTTCAACGTGATTTTCACCAACACACGCATTTGCATGTGCACTTGCCCCTAATATGAGCATTTTTGTATGCATTTCTAAAGTGGAGAACTCCACTGCAAAATTCAGAGAAGTGCAAATTTTGAGGGGTAGGTGAATAATGTCGGTTTTCATAGCGGTTCAAATGAGCGAAACTAGGTAAGTGCACATTAATGTTAAAACCAAATGAATCTCTCCCCCATCTGTATCTAGGGATGTACGAAAGTCACTTACCTGGTCTCGCAGCTTGCTTCGCGGTGGGGGGGAGGTGCTTCATAGATTCATAGATTCATAGAATAGTAGGGTTGGAAGGGGCCTACAAGGCCATTGAGTCCAACCCCCTGCTCAGTGCAGGAATCCAAGTCAGAGCATCCCTGACAAATGGCTGTCCAGCCTCGTCTTGAAGGCCTCCAGTGTGGGAGAGCCCACCATCTCCCCAGGTAATTGGTTCCATTGTCGTATTCCTCTTACAGTCAGGAAGTTTTTCCTGATGTTCAGCCGGAATCTGGCTTCCTGTAACTTGAGCCCATTATTCCGTGTCCTGCACTCTGGGATGATCAAGAAGAGATCCTGGCCTTCTTCTCTGTGACAACCTTTCAAGTACTTGAAGAGTGCTATCATATCTCCCCTCAGTCTTCTCTTCTCAAGGCTAAACATGCCCAGTTCTTTCAGTCTCTCTTCATAGGGCTTTGTTTCCAGTCCCCTGATCATCTTTGTTGCCCTCCTCTGAACCCTCTCCAGTTTGTCTGCATCCTTCTTAAAGTGTGGTGCCTAGGGGTGGACGAAAGTCACTTACCTGTCCTCGAAGCTTTTCGCGGTGGGGGGGAGGCGCTTCGTTGCTCCCCCCGCGAAGTTCAGGCCGGGGGGGGAGGCTTCCCGCCTCGCCCGGCCGAAATTCAGTCTGAATGCATGACAGCTGAAAGTGGGTAGAGGGTTGGTGCTGTGCATAGTTTCCCCAGTCATTGTGTCTACAGGCATGATGGCCCTGCCCCCTCACTTCAGACCTTGCCATGTTGAATTAACAAGGTCTGAAATGGAGTTCTGCTCTTGCCCTTATTTTCGCCGTAGTCTACGTAAATCTTTACATAGACTACAGGGACCAAATAAGGAACGCGAATGGCGGCTCCCTATGGGGGCCGCCATTTGCGTACGCACTTTTTTTTTTTTTTTCAAAGTCACCCGTGATAGGCTACATGATGATTAACGTAGCCTGTCATGGCTGACTTTGCAGATCTAGCCATGATAGGCTACGTAAATCGTTATGTAGACTATCATGGGGCTTTTTTTTTACTTTTCTTTTGAAGTTCGCGGCCGGGGAGACGGGGCGCTTCTCCCCGGCCTGAATTTCGGCCGGGCGAGGCGGGAAGCCTCCCCCCCTGGCCTGAACTTCAGGGGGAGCAGCGAAGCGCCTCCCCCCCACCGCGAAGCAAGCTGCGAGACCAGGTAAGTGACTTTCGTACATCCCTATCCCTAGAATCTACTAGACTGCAGGGGGAATTGGTTCATAGGTAAGAAATAAAGAGTACAACCAATCAACCAATGTGGATTTGACTCTTGAAACCTAAAATGCCTCTCAAAGATCTCCACCGCTCCCACCCCTCACCTCAAGCCCTACTTGAAGCACCATTCCAGCATTGCTAGCGTCATTGGTTCAAGGGCTGGAGGGAGCTACTTTTAGGACAGAGCCTGGGGACAGTTATGTACCCCCTTGGGGAACTGAGATGCCTACCTCATACATGTGCAGGCATCCCCTGCCCCTGAGTTCTGGTGTAGCCCTGAGCTCTGAATTGGGCTATCCAATGGCAATCATTTTTGGTGTTTTTTTTTGTTTTTGTTTTTACTATTGACCTTGACTGGGCACTAAAACCCATATTGACTTGCAAGACTTGAGTTCATCTTCATGCCTTTTTTGTGTCAACAGTGCACTCAACATTTTATTTTCACAGTTTTTGAAGCACACGAACAAGCCTTTCTTTTTCAGATCCCTTTGCCAGAGGTATTTAAGCAGAGGCTGGATGGCCTTCAGGCAGGAATGCTATAGCTGCATCCTGCATTGCAGAGCCTGCACTGAGCAGGGGGTTGGACTAGTTGATTTTCAAAGTCCCTCCCACCGCTAAACGTTCAACTAAGTGTGCATAGTGGAGTGATGTGTGCTAGCTTTTCCTACTCTCCTGTAAGAACATGTGGCACCACTTTGGATTGGGACCATAGCACTCCAGGAGGGGAAGTTTAAACCTTTCCCCCAGCCATTCTTTGCAAAATTCCAGATGCCCTGTGAGGGGTGGTCCCAGAAAAAGGGGGAAGTCTACATTGGAATCAATTGATTCTTTCTTTTTTTAAACTACCCCCCCCAGTGGGGGTGGAATTTCATGAAAAAATGAGTGGGGGGAGGTTTAACTCCCCCTCCCAGAGCACCAAGGTCCCAATCTGAATCACGACCATGAATGTTTACAGGAGAATAGAAAATGCCCAAACGTTTAGTTCAGTGCTATGGTTCTATGACTATTTCAACAGCACTACGTCTGAACTCTGAATCCCGTTTGGAGAAAAACTGGAATTGTGTTAGACATCTAGTATACCCTACCATTTGCCAGCTGAAACTACCAGATTCTGGAGACCTTTCAAGTGGTACTTACATTCAAATGTCCATTGATTGCTGCGGTAAGAGCCATATGGGCAGGAGGTGAGGGAAGGTAAGCAGTTTATGATTATTTCCCAATGCCATTTAACCTCCAGAATTAACATTTTGCAGCCCCTGCCACCCAACAGGAGGCCGTAACAAGCAGGTGAAAAGATAGATGTCTCATTCTTAATGGCTGTTTAGGAGGCTGCTGAGCTTTTTGGTTGGCCTCTATGTCGGCTGAGTTCATTAATGTAATTAACTAACAATCAATCTTTCTAAATTAGTTACACAAAACTGGCTACTGTCAGATCAACTGACATGGAAGGGAGGTCGTGCTCCATTTCTGCACAATTTAACATCCTAGAAAAGAACAGGGGCAAGAGATGCCTGAAGCTGAACACCTAAGTGTGAGCGGGGTATAGGAAGACATGACAGACACCCCCAGCCAAGCTTTATATAAGCAGGTATATACGTGCATCTTAAGAGCAAGCTTACTATAGTGGCAACACAACTGCGATGCATTTCTGGAAATATAACAAAGCTGAACAGAAAATTCTGGCTTTGTGTAGGCTTTTATACATAACATGACTGACATTACAACAGGCAGGTGAATTTAACAACAACAAAACTCAAATGAAAAACAAGCCACAGTCCTAAGGGCACAATCCTATGCGTGTTTAGACAGAAATCAGTCCTATCACTTTAGACAGAAATAACTTTCCCAGATTCTCCACATCAAAGCAAAGGGAGAGATGAATGTTTGTTAGCTGAGTTTTGGATGGAGGGAAGATAGGAGGTGAGCCACAGAAGTCGGAAAGACAAAGGCCATAGCAGTTCTCTGAGCCATTTTCTGTTCTTGAGGTTTTAGGATCTTTGTGAATTGATTTTCACACTGAAGCTTCTGGGGAATGATAAACCCCTTTGGGGAAAACTCTATTGGTTAAGATACCCTGAATGACTGGCATCAGATAACAAGTATTTTGGAAGAGCTATCTAAGAGGACAGTGTTATTTTCAGCTGCCACCATGAGCATTTTTTTCATTCTTAGGTTGGTTTTATTTTATTTGTATTTATTTTATTTATTTATTACATTAATATCCCTCCTTTTCAGCTCCTTAAGGAACCCAAGGCAGTGTATATAATCCTCCTCCTCTCCATTTTATCCTCACAACAACAACCCTGTGAGGTGGGTTGGGCTGAGAGGCAGTGACTGGCCCCAAATCACCCAGTGAGCTTCATGGCTGAGTGGGGACTAGAACCCAGATCTCCTGCTTCCAGTCCAACACCATTACACTACTCTGGTTTTGATGAAGTAACGAAACGGGATATAACCCAGAGATCTCAGCAGCAGCAATTTTACTGTATCTTTATTTTTGAATAACAATCCCAGTCCTTTATTGTGTCAGGGGCATCAAACCTCAGGCCCACAGGCCTGCCCGGCCTGGGTCCAGTATGGCTCTCTGGCATTCCTCAGATGGCCCCACCCTCTTTCCCTGACTGCTGCCAATCCTTAATATTTGTTTGTTTGTTTGTTTATTTAAAACAGTTGTATCCTGCCCTATATTATTAAGATCTCAGGGCGGCATACAGATAAGATCAATTTAAACAGTATAAAAGACCAAATAATTTAAATAGCTAAAAACATATTAAATCATTAAGCTAGCTAATACCAATTTAAATTCTAAAACAATAGAACAGTTAAAATGGTGTGCACACTCAAGGAATCTAATTAGCCCTCAAAGGCTTTGGTGAAAAGCCATGTTTTAACTTGGCGCCAAAATGAAACCAGTGTCTGTGCCAATTGGGCCTCCAAGGGGAGGGCATTCCACAACCGGGGTGCCACAGCAGAAAAAGCCCTCTCCGATGTCCCACCATAGTGTATGTCTCGCACTGGTGGGATGCAGAGGAGGGCTCCTCCAACAGGTTTTAGTGATTTCCCAGCCTTTGTACAGTTTTTCCCCATTCTAAAAGGTTCACACCCCTCCCCTGAGGCTTGTAGATTTTGTATTTTTGGCCCCTTTTGTCTTTGGCCCCACCCAATGAGGCCCCTGAGAGCTTCTCTGAAATTGTATCCAGCCCCCTGGCTGAAAGAGGTTCTGCAGCCCTCTTGCATGTGTTTCTATATATTAGTCTATATAGTGTTTCTTGGCTACTATATGTGTTATTTTCAGATGTGGTTCTCATGTATCACTGGTGTAATATTGTCGTGTTCTGTCAGGAATAATCAGAACATTGTCATGTTCTATTAGGAATAATACCCACTTTACTTTTTTTTAGGGTTACCATTGGCTGTGTGTGTGTGTTTTTGCCTTTGCATACAATACTTGGAGCCTCTGCACATTTGTGGTCTTCTGCAGGGATGGGCGAATGAGCGATATTCGAGGTCGCTAGGATTCTCTGAACATCGCCTTGCCGCTCATCTCATGCCTGATTTCCATTCGTGTTTGCGATCACTGCTCGCTTTGAGTAAACAGGGGAACTTGCACAAATCAAGCAGTGATTGAACAGGAGATTTGTGTAAATCACCCCAAATTGAGTCAGGGGCTAAATTCAGTCTACTGAGGACATTTGCGCAAATTAAGAAATTTGTGTAAATCAGACTGCGAATCCGGAACGAGATGAGTGTGAGCATGTGTTTGACAATTTGCTAATATTTTTGGCAGAGGCATGCTTGTGCTCTCGCTTGTGTTTGGAGCTTTGAGTGGGGCAGGCTCCCATTTTGCAAGCAAAAATGAAATTCTCATACATTCCCAGTCTTCTGAATTACAGCTTGTGGTGCATATTTGAGAGTTGCTTTCTGTTTTAAGAGCATGCCATGCCCCCAAAAGTTAGCATAGGTAACTAAGTCATCCCAGTAGACTAGACTGGTGGATTCCATTATCCATCAAGATTCCATCAAGAGAGCAGCGGGTGTGCCTTACTCCTTTCCACTAAGTTCACTGAGTCACTGACCCAATTGCATTCGCTAGGGACTGCAAGGGACTGCTGCCAACTGCATTGAGTGATGGGGTCTGATGTCCTGTCAGAAGGAGTGGACAGAAATCAACCAGAGCACCCCTGAAGAAGCACTGGGAGAATCTGCTTTGGATTGCACAGCAAGGTGCTAAGCTAAATCCTTCCAGCTAGTGCTTTCAAGCTCCTATGTGCCTCCAAGAATGCAGCTTCCTGAAAGTCTAAATCATGTGGAAGGATTTTTGGTGGCAGACCCAACACTTGTGAGGCTGCCATTGCTTCCAGGAAAACAGTGGGCCAGACAGTGCCCTTCATTCATAATGGAGCCTCCTATTCACACCGGGTCTAGCCGGAGATAGGCAAGCTTTGGATCGTTTCAATAGGCTCTTGTATCTTGGTGAGAAGATTGTTGACAAGCTGGGCCAGGTCCTTTTTAATAGGACCCCCCGATCTGACTCGGAAGCTGCTTCGCAGCTTCGGAGGTGGGCCTGATTCGGCTTGGGCTGATTTGCCCCCCCCCAACTCAACTTGGCCCTGAACCCGAAGTGGGATTCGGATACCGAACCTCACTTCGGGTCTCCCCTGATGCCCCTGCACAACCCCCCAGCTCCTTACCTGTGCCACCTCCTCCTCCTCTGCTGTAGCTGCCACCTTCTTTGCCGCCACCACCTTCTCCACCTTCTCTGCCGCAGCCGCTGCATTGTCCTCGCTGCCACTGCTGCCTTCTCCATTGCCACCCTCTGCTGCAGCCGCCATCTCCTGAGGCCTGGATGTGCGATGACTCTTCTTGCAGGGAGTCACCATTTTTAAAATGGCAACCTCCTGGAACTTCCAGGAGGTTGCCATTGTAAAAATAGTGACTCCCTGCAAGAAGATGAGTTGCCGTGCATCCAGTCCTCAGGAGATGGCGGCTGTGGTGGCAGGCGGTGGCGGAGAAGGTAGCAGCAGTAGCAGCAATGGAGAAGGCAGCAGTGGCGGTGAAGGCAGCAATGGCGTAGCAGCGGGTGGCTCAGGAGAAGGCAGCAGAGAAGGTGGTGGTGGTGAGGAGAAGGCAGTGGCGGAGGCAGTGTTGGAGAAGGCAGCTCAGGAAGGACCTGGAGGTGCCAGGGAGGCTGGGATGGGGGGGGCAAAGCTCCAAAGCGCACCGAGTGCTTTGGAGAGCCCCCGACCCACTCCGGGTCACTTTGTGCCCCCTCCGCTTCGCCTCAGAAGGGGCTCAAAGTGAGCCGAAGCAGCCAACTTTGACTCAGGGTTTGGGCCTCAGGTCGAAGCAGTGCACAGCCCTGCTTTTCAAGGCTCAGCAGCAGGGCATGTCAGCCCCTCCTCAGTCCTCTGGGCTGATCATTTCTAGCCAGACTTATTCCCACTGGCATCCTCTCTACCTGGTTCTTCCAATCACTTGTGCTGGAGGAACATCGCATTGAGGTACTTCTAAAGCAGTCTTTCCCAGCCTGACACCCTCCAGATGTCTTGGACTCCCATCAGCCCCAGCCAGCATGGCCAATGGTCAGAAATTGTAGTCCAAAACATCTGGAGGGCACTGCATTGGGGAAGGTTGCCGAACAAGTTGACAGCACTAATTCAGATCCTGCCTCATCATCACGTTGGAACTCTTTGTGTTTGCTTCACTTGGCCATGCTCAGTTCCAGAAACGGAAGCTAATACTGCAGCAGTTATCTGTGCTGGAGTGTTTACTATTTGCTGCTGATTTTATCTTGGCTTTATTTATGTGCTTTTTTTATTAATAGTGTTATTCTTTGTATTTAGGTATTTTATGTATTGTACACCACGAAGAGAAGCTGCACAGAAGTATAATAAACAAACAAAAAAAGTTAGCCATTCTGACCTCTGAGCCATGTTCTGATCTGGCACTCATTGTTCTTTACCTCTATAGGGGGTGTCATTTCATTAAAACCATGAACCAAGTCTCTGCCTTATAAGTACCTTCATGCAGTGCATATGCAAAATGATGGAGAGGAGGAAAGGCAGAGCTGGTGTATTTAGCAGCAGGCACAATTCTGCCATAACATCTAGTTTTGCTTGGAGACCTTCATAGAAGAGATGGCAGTGGCATCCACTAGTTACTATCTCTTTAACCAGAGCTACAGGTAGGGATGGGCAGATTCCCTACCTTTCATCCTGGAAGGGAATCTGCCTGGGGGGGGGGGCGATCCGTACCTCCCCCCAGAATCCTATTCTGCCTGCTCCGCTCCGCGGTGATTCTGGTCCCGACTGCCGGCTCTGTATTGCTGGTGATATGGCCGGCTGCCATTGCCATGCCATATCGCTGGCTGAGTGAGGGCTGACTCTGGACACAAATGGCATCTGCTATGCCATTTGCGGCCGTAAAGCTCTTAGATTAAGCTAAATGCACTGTAAATGGCTAGCTTATCGCATGAAAAACCACAGAAGCAAATGGCTCCATTTACGGCTGCATTTAGCTTAATCTAAGAGCTTTACGGCCGCAAATGGTGTAGCAGACGCCATTTGCATCCAGAGTCAGCCCTCACTCAACCAGCAATATGGCACGGCAATGGTGGCTGGCTGTATTGCCAGCGATATGGAGCCAGTGGCCGCCTCCGCCGGATCGACGAGGGCAGGATCCGGCTCTGGGCAGTTCCGGAGGGAGGCGGAGGTGAGTGGTGCCATTCTGCCATGGACTCCGGAGGCCAGATTCTTTGGACTCCAGAGGCCAGATTCTTTGGAATCCGACCTCACTGGGGTCTGTGGCAGAATTCTCCAACATCCCTAGTTACATGAGCTCCGAACCTGGTATATCCAAGAAATGTTTCATACTAGGGATTGGGCAGAAATTTGTTCAGTTCCCATGTTAATGTGAATTTACCTAATTTTGCACTTTCAAATCACTAGGGCTGAATGTACACATAGCAGTTATACTGTTATGATACTGTTATCATAACACATGACACCAATGGGCACCAAAGGTTATGATAACTATATAATAACGGTATGACTGCTATGTGTAGATTCAGCCTATGTGAACTGAAACTGTGTGAAAGAGCTCCTGTATCTCTTCAGGGCAATGAATTCTTAAGGGATGACCTTTTGAATGGCAGGAGTAGACTCTCCAAAGTGTATGAATCTTGTTCGCGTTGTAATATTATTTTCTGTGATCTTGGTTTCAAAGCCCCATTGGGTCAACACTTCAGAGAATCTGAATGTTTTAACAGATTGCCTAATATATGGTGATGCAATAGAATGCCAGAGGTGGTCTTAGGCTGCAGTCCCATACACAATTACCTGGGAGTAAGTTCCACTGAAAACAATGGGACTTAATTCTGAGTAGACACATATAGCATTGCACTGCTAGGCATCTAAACTTCAACTAGAGGTTTCTTTAGGCAAGTTAAAATTATAACCCCATATTTCACCGTAATTACAACTTGTTTATAAAATCAATGGGTAAAACTTAGATTAAGGAAAAAGAAAAAAAGCAAAGAAAAGCTCCCTGATATTCTGGGGATCTTTCTCCATACCAATGTCACTATAAGTGTAAACAACAATTAGGGATACTGGAGAAATTCAAGACGGACTAAAATGAGCTCGGATCTCTATGAATCCGACCTGTGGAATCCACTGCAGAGTGACCCCCTCAGGCCACGTGGAGTCCGTGGACTTTTGGATGATTTTTTTTTACTTTCCCAAAATTTACACATATATATTCATAGGAAAATATGTGTGTTTTTGCTGAGGAAACATTGAACAGAATGGGGAACAATATGCTAAATGTTACATACTGAGGTAAATTATGTAAATACTTACGTAAATACTTATGTAATTATTTGCAGATTTTTCTCCATGATGGAAAAAAAATCATTTGCATCTGTCTGTGGGTGGATGATGGAGCAAAAGGCATCTGGCAATCCGCAAAACAGAGATGGAGCAGATTTTACACAGTCCGTACATCCCTGACAACAATACACATCCTTGTACTTTGGACAGGCTAAAGACAGTGAAATTCATAATGTACAGTAAGTTGGGATTTATGGATTTTGTTACATAAGTTCCATCCGTGTTTCACGGATTGTCAGGTGACTTTTATTCCGTCATCCACTCATTGATGGAATAAGATTTTTTTTTTTACCAGAATTTTGTTCTACTTCCACTAATTCACATTAGCAGTAATACACGTTAGTGCTAATTTGCATCTGCACCAAAGCAATTAGCACTAATGTGCACTTCTGTAAATGTGAATTAATGTGAATTAGTTACTTCTGGTTAGAATTTCTTGAAAATTCTAAATTCATATATTTCAATGGAACTTCCTTCCATGAAAACAACTGAAAGTCTGGTGAAACCTTAACGATAAATGAAGTTATTGTGGCATTAGCTTTTGCTGGCCAAAGCCCACTTCATCATAGGCTTTGCATGCCATTCAGTGAATTCTGATGGCAGGTTAGTTCAGAAAGAATTTGCCCATCCTTAAGATGCTACCAGACTCTAGATTATTTTAATTGCAGCAAACTAATGTGTCTACCCCTCTAGAACTGTAAAACAAATGAATCAGTATTTGGCAATATATATTGCATGGTCCCCTGATCCTGACTGGGATCACAAGGAGGCAGAGTTAAAGCTGCTCCTACCCACCACACTAGGGTCCTGATCCAGATCAGAATCCCTGCACTTACTCCAACGTTGAAAAAGTTGTTTGTTTGCTTGCTTTTAAAGCTGTAGATGCTAGCTTTGGCTCTAAGAGTATAAGGATCACAATTCTGTGTACATGGGAAGCATTTCTCATCATGTATGGACATCTTTAATAGGACAGATTTCTTGAATTCATTTTCTGAAAGGATCACTTTTAAATGCTGATTTACTTCTATCACACACACACACACACACACACATCACCCCCCCAAAAAAACTGGTAAATAAACAACATCTCATCTGTTTCTGGTTTTAATTTATGATCAGGAATATTATCATCTGGGATCCCCTCTAGAACTGATTTATATTTAGGCTGATAGACATCACCATAAAGCTTGTTCCTTCCAGTGTCACTTAGCTGCTAAAACATGTATATTTTCTGCCAAACTCAGCCAAGAAAGTAAACATTAACATGTGACTCTCAGCAGAAGGAAACACAGCAGGCAGGCAGGTGGCTGATACTTTGTGAAGAAGCTCCTGTGTCTCTTCAGGGAACTGAGTTCTTAAGGGATGCACTTTCAAATGGCAGGAGAAGACTCTCCAAAGATGATGAGTGACATTCCTAAGTGGTCATTGGGGGACCATCACATGAGGTTTGAAGGGCCATGGGGAAGATGCACATTTTACTGCAGAAAAGAGCCACGATGGCTCCTTTTCTCAGAATGAACCAAGAAAACAACATCCAAATGCCATTAGTTGAGAGGATACGGTGGTAGGTGGAACGTTGCACAGTCAATGGTCTCACAGGATACGTGTCCCACCTTTGGATTCCATCCGATGTTTAAAAATCTTAAATACACAATATAAATCATAGGGGTTGTATCCAATGTTAGTCCTACTTTCAGTAGGCCCATTAAAATGAATGGGAGTTAAATTAGCCTAACGCTGGATACAATCTATAATACAAGAGGTGATGTTGTCACTACAGTAGCAGAAGGGTTTTCTTAGTGGTGAGAACTATAAAAGTCCCCTCCCCCTGGCATGCACGCACACACGCGCACACACAATTTTAAGAGACTTTTTACACAGCTTGCAGTCAGATGGAATAACTGAAAGTGACCACTCAGCTTCCAGCAGCTACACAGTATGCGTGTTTGATCACATGCTGCACATTGCAGCTTAACACAGAGATCCATTAAGAAACCACAAAGTGCCATTTATTTGTTACAGTGAATGACCAAATGTAGAGGCAGTAAAAAAAAGGGGGGGGTATGTTGAAAATATGGATGCCTTAAAAATTCTCTCTGTTTGAATTTCTCCCTGGACTTTGGGATCCAAATTAAATTATCTTGTTTGCAGAGCACCACAATTACTTTGCAGAGCAACACAACCACCGCTGCCCATTTTGAATTGTGTTCAGACTGCTGTATATATATATGCCATCTGCCACAGTTTTCTGTTTGGGTCTTATTTCCTTACAGGAAAACAATGCAGAGCAGTGCTTTCCATCAGAAACCAAGAACAGTTTTCTTTCAGTGGGCTTTCAGTGTGCAATTTTAGATCTGGCTGGCTACTGCCTGTTTCTTAATGTGTTAATGTAGTTTATATTGTTATTTTTAGTTAATTGCTTATTTCTATTGCATTTTATCATAACTGGGCTTTTGTTTTTACCACACCAGATGATGAGTGAGATCTGAATAATTTGTTATTGTTATATTTTCTTCAAGTACTTGAAAGGTTGTCCCAGAGAGGAAGGCCAGGATCTCTTCTCGATCACCCCAGAGTGCAGGACATGGAATAATGGGCTCAAGTTACAGGAAGTCAGATTCCAGCTGAACATCAGGAAAACCTCCTGACGGTTAGAGCAATACAACAATGGAGCCACTTACCTGGGGAGGTGGTGGGCTCTCCCACACTGGAGGCATTCAAGACGAGGCTGGACAGCCATCTGTCAGGGATGCTCTGACTTGGATTCCTGCATTGAGCTGGGGGTTGGACTCGATTGTCTTGTAGGCCCCTCCCAACCCTACTATTCTATGATTCTATATTTATTATTAGTTGCTAATATTACTAATTATTATTATGTATATTGATTACAGGACAGGGGTGTTCAGATGTGAAAGAGGAGGAGGCAAAACTGCCTTCTCTCATTGACTTCTGCTATAATGCTGCTTGCAAGTGGCATAAACTCAATGTGCAGGTGAGCACAGACTGGTGAACCTCCCTTCTCTGCGTATTCCAGTGGAAGGGGTGCTGCAGCCACAGCAGCACTGGAATTGTCTCCACTGGCATTTTCTCCACAGTTGTTCCTGTCCTCCACCAGCATTTGTGCCAATAATGGCATCAGGTCTGCATGAGCCCGGTTCTGAGGGAGAAGTTATCCCACATTATCTCAACTGGAGACCTTTTGTCAGTGAGAAGGGCCCAGATATTTCCCATAAGGTTAATGGAGCGAGGGATAGCATCAAGAGTAGGCATAGTTGGGCACCTGCCATGGGCCCACACCCCAGCACAGGCCCACTTACAAGAGGCCCTAAGCTTGCTCCTCCCCTTCACCATTGCAACCTATTCTTAGCCTGCCTCTCACTCTAGCCCAGACAGCAGGGTGGTGAGAAGGAGGAGCAGTAGATGTCACTGCTAGGAATATATGAGAAATGCATTTCAGTTTATTTTTGATCAGGCGTTACCCAGTTCACGCCTTCCAGACCAAACATGGACTCAGATGCAATCTGCAGTCAAAGTCCATACATTTCCAAGACCAAAAAAAAGAAGAGTGTTTGACAGTATGGATACATTTGATAAATGTAGGGATGTACGAAAGTCACTTACCTTTTTGAAGGGTGACATTCACGGTGGGGGGGAGGCGCTCTGTCCCTCCCCCTGAAATTCTCTCCGGCTGGCTCCGCTCCACAGAGATTCCACGAAGCCACCGGCCAGGGCCGCCCGCAGCTGGACATCTGTCTGCTGGGCAGCCTGCAGGGATGCAAATGGCAGCTGCCATAGCCGCCGCCATTTGCATCCCTGTATTTTGCCATGATAGGCTACGTAAATATTTACGTAGCCTATCACGGCAAAAAAAACACAAAAAACCCCAGCGATCGCAAATGGTGGCGGCTATGGCGGCCGCCATTTGCGTTCCTTTTTTTTTGCCATTTTAGCCTATGTAAATATTTACGTAGGCTAAAATGGCAAAAAAAAAGGGAATGCAAATGGCGTCCCTGCGTTAGCCATAATAGGCTATGTAAGTATTTACGTAGCCTATCATGGCTACATGGAAGAAGCGAATGGCAGCCGCAGACGGCAGATGCAGCCGCCATTCACAAGTCAGCACGGACGGCAGCAGGTAGGTGCTCCGTTCTGGGCCCATTTCACAGGGTGGGGGGGAGGGGGGCTTCATTCCACCATGGATTTCGGGGGGCCGAATGCACTGGCATTCGGCCTCACCGAGATCCGTGGCGGAATTCTCTGACATCCCTAGTAAATACTTACGCAGCCTATCACAGTTTCCGCAGGGATGCAAGTGGCATCCCTGCATTAGCCGTGATAGGTTGCGTAAGTATTTACGTAGCCTATCACAGCTATAGTGAAGAAGCGAATGGCAGATGCGGCCACCATTCGCAAGTCAGGGCGAACGGCAGCAGGTAGGTGTCCCGTTTCGCGTGCCTTTCGTGGGGTGGGGGGCAGGGGGCTTCGTTCTGTTATGGATTTTGGGGGGCCAAATGCACTGGCATTTGGCCTCACCGAGATCCGTGGCGGAATTCTCTGACATCCCTAGATAAATGTGCATGGAAAATGTATACTTTTGAAAAATGCGCACAAATATACTTTAATCTATGGGAGAAGAATGCATACATTTCAAAGATCTGCAGACTTGGAAAATATGCATGAAAATACGGATGGATTTTCACATGTAAAGAGAGGGGAAAAAGGTTGCAATCTGATATGGACATGAGTTGGAACAAGCTTCGAGATGGAATTCAGAGAATGTTGGTGAGCTTGGGTTTTGACGATTCACACATCTAGCCGCTGCCTAGGGATGCTGGAGAAATTTGAGACGGACTAAAATGAGCTTGGATTTCTCCGACCTGCAGAATCTGCCGCAGAGCGACCCCTGCAGGCCACGCAGAGTTTGTGGACTTTGGGATTTGTTTCACTTTCCCCTATTTTACTCATATTTATTTGTAGGAAAATATGCAAGTTTCTGCCGAGGACAAGTTGAATGGATTGGGGGACAATACGCTAAACGTTAGGTACCGAGGTAAATTGTTACAAAACTTCTTCCATCATTATTTGCATATTTTTCCGCACAATGAAAAAATATTAATTCACATGTGAGCAGACAACGGAACAAAAGGCACCTCACAATCTGTGGAACACAGACGGAGCAGACTTTACACAGTCCGTACTTCCTTGCCCCTGCCTACTTGCTCACTGCCTCTCTGCCTGCCAAGCAAGCAAGCAAGCATGCAAGCGGTAGCAATGATGAGAAAGGGGAGGAGAACAATAACAGCTGGTTACAATGGAGGTGAGAAGGTAGAGACACTTAGGGAGGGGGGCCATTGAAGGGGTCTTGCCCAAGGGCCCTCAGGAACCTGGAGCCAGCACTGAATGGAGCAACTGTTTTTTCATGTTTTTCATGTCTGTAATTAGTGTAATATTACCCATAGAAGCTACAGTATATGTATGTGATTAGTCTACAAAGGACTGTTCTGTCCTTTCCTTTCATGTGCCTGTCCTTGTTCTTCTGGCAACAATAGGAGAAACAAGGAGGTAGCAACTGTGTCATATGATCTGATGAAGTTATGAGTTGGGGGAAATATATTCCAGATAAGATTCATAGAGGTGAAACACCCTAAAGCATCCTTTCCCAATGTGGTGCCCTCCAGATGTTTGGGACTTCAACTACCATCAGCCCCTGCTAGCATGGCTAATGGTTGGGAATATGGGCAGTTGTAGTCCAAACCATCTGGAGGGCACCAGGTTCAAGAAAGTTGATATAAAGCGTTATATGTCTCTGTTAAACCGTATTCTACCTACAGAGAATTTATAGGAAGCTGAAGATTAGCTCTGGAATAGAAGTTTGGGTCACTGGACTTTTTCAAAGCCCACTGAAAATTCCCTGGTACTTGAAGTCTTTCCTAGGAATTGTTATTTCTCATCCTTCTGGTAGGGTGGCCATGTGTCCTATTTTATGGAGGCGAGTCCTCTATTTGAAAGGCTGTCCAAGCAAAGTCTTCTATTTTTAATATGTGCTTTCTTTGAAGGGCTACCCAGTCCCAGTCTAAGTTCAGTTTAAAGATAAAGAGCCATAAGAAGGAAGGCTAGCTCTAGCAGGAGCCTTGAAGTTGCCCATCGATAGTAAGGATCTGGACAGCAGACAGAGCAGTCAGATACACAGCTCTCACCTGGTCGCCATCTTCCCTACTACAGTGAGATGTACCATATTTCTATTTGAATTATAGCAATTCTCTTTATATAAAGTAGGATATGCCCATTTTATGCAAATCTACGCCCTCTTTTTTGGTGATGCAATTGCTCTTTTTTTTGGTGATGTGCAAATGGCCATCCTATCTTCTGGTTACTCCTTGCTGTAGGGTGGCCAGATAAAGGAAGAGGGATTCCCTGTGCACAGGCCTGGCATCAGCAGCTGGTATCCTAGGGTAGCTGTCAGGGCCCCAGGGCTCTGGCAAGGCTCAGCGGCACCCTGGACCCCCAGCTCCAGGCTTACCTGAAGGTGGCAGTGGCAGGTGGCCATTGAAACAGCCCACAATACTTTTGACATAGCATCACTCTGGGCCATTGTGGGAAATTAAAATGGAGGAGGGGCCCCACCAAACATAAGGGTGCTTTGTTTTTCATATATTGTTCTCTGGTGGTTTCAATTATACTTAGGGATGTTAGACAATTCCGCCACAGATCCTAGGGAGGCCGAATTCCAGTGAATTTGCCCCCCTGGAATCCATGGTGGAACGGAGCAACCAGCCCCACCACCCTGTGGAAGCCCTGTGAAACGGAGCCTACCTGGCTGTGGCTCTGGCGGCGGCGGCTCTGGCAGCAATGGCAGCTCCAGCGGCTCCAGCAGCTGCTGGGCTGCGACTGCAAATGGTGGCCGCTATGCCAGCCGCCTTTTGTGCCACTGGCAAGCTGTGATAGGCTATCACGGCTCTGGGCAGGGACGCAAATGGTGTAGCTGCCACCATTTGCATCCATGTCTTTAGCCATGATAGGCTATGTATATATTTACGTAGCCTATCATGGCAAAAGACAGGGGTGCAAATGGCATAGCGGCCGCCATTTGCGCACCTATCTTTTGCTGTGATAGGCTACGTAAATATATACATAGCCTATCGCAGCAATAGGAAGGAACGCAAATGGCGGCTGCTGTAGCCGCCGCCATTTGCGTCCGTGTCTTTAGCCGTGATAGGCTACATATATATTTATGTAGCCTATCATGGCTAAAGACACGGACGCAAATGGTGGTGGCTAAGGCGGCTGCCATTTGCGTCACTGTGCAGCCCAGTGGCAGGATGTCTGGCTGCAGGTGGCCCCGGCAGGCGGCTCCGTGGAGTTGCAGTGGAGAGGAGCCCGCCTGGGAGGATTCTGGGGGGAGGGATGGAGCGCCTCCCTCCTACTGCGGATTGCCCAGCGCGGAGCCAGGTAAGAGTTTCGTACATCCCTAATTATGCTTTTATTTTAAATGTTGTCTTGTGTTGTGGTTAGCCATCTCGAGTGCCATTTCCTGGTAGAAAGGCAAGTATAAATTAAATACGTAAAATAAAATCCCCCTGCCCTCAAACCTGGAGCCAGCCCTGCTTGTATGGAACATTTAATAACCATGTAGCAAGGGGAATTTGGGCCAGTGCAGGTTGTTATACATATAAGAGAAAAGGTGCATTCACTGAAATTTCTTCTTATACACAACTGTATAAGGGGGCCCTGTATCTAATACTTGAAAATTTATCTTGTCTGGAAACATGTAGGGGCAATCTACACTGAGCACGTAATCACAACGAAGACGGTAGAATATCGCTTTTAATCTAATCGTATGAAAACGTGATAATTCACACTCAGTCCGTTTCCCCATTTCAGTACTTCCTTGAAACCATAACCTTGATTCTTACTGTTCAATAGGAGAGTCTTTAATGTGGTAGAAGTGGGCGGATCACGGTAGAGAAGCAGCCTCTTCTTCCTGGTTCTCCCAATTCCCCACCCTCTCTCCCTCCTTCCTTGTTCTAAGGAAATATGGATCAAGATCCCAGGACGTTTTTCAAGCTACTTTTTTTTTCCTGTCATCTTGACTCTCTGAAACTTTGAAACTTTGGAGACACTGCTCCTTCCGTGTGCTGTATTTTTTGCATGATATGAAGATCAGAATCTGTACACAGCTGTATTTTAAGCTGTCGTCTTCCCTTTTTCGTGTGTGTGTGTGTGTTTTCTCTGTTTGTGATTATGTGTTTCTGTGTGTGTGTGTGTGTGTGCATGCGCGCGTGTGTCTGTGCAAGCAGGACCTGGTGTTGCCTGCCTGGAATGAAGTTAGATTGTCCCTAGGCACTCTCCGAGTCTTTGAAGATCTGAAGAGAATAAAGTACTATATAAAAAAAAGTAACTCAGAGAGGAGAGAGAACTATGGGTGAACATGCAGGGAAGTGAGCAATTGATGCGAGAAGCTGCCCGAAGAGCAGATGGAGGAGTTGAGAGCTGTGATTGGCCAGTTGGGAAATATGAAATCAACCATATAAGGACAGGTTTAGGAGCACACCACATCTATATACGGTAGGGGTGCACGAAAGTCACTTACCTGGTCTCGCAGCTTGCTTTGCGGTGGGGGTGAGGCACTTTGCTGCTCCCCCCGAAGTTCAGGCCGGGGGGGGAGGCTTCCCTCCTCGCCCGGCCGAAATTCAGGCCAGGGGGGAGGCTTCCCACCTCGCCTGGCTGAAATTCAGGCCGGGGAAAAGCGCCCCGTCTCCCCGGTCGTGAACTTCAAAAGAAAAAAAACAAAACACCCCTGTGATAGGCTACGTAACGATTAACGTAGCCTATCATGGCTAGATCTGCAAAGTCAGCCGTAATAGGCTACGTTAATCGTCACGTAGCCTATCATGGGTGACTTTGAAAAAAAAAAAGCGCATACGCAAATGGCGGCCCCCATAGGGAGCCGCCCTTCGCATTCCTTATTTGGTCCCTGTAGTCTATGTAAAGATTTACGTAGACTACGGCGAAAATAAGGGCAACGCTATTTGCGTTGTCCTAATTTTTGCCGTAGTCTACGTAAATCTTTACGTAGACTACAGGGACCAAATAAGGAACGTGAATGGCGGCTCCCTATGGGGGCCGCCATTAGCAGTACGCGCTTTTTTTTTTTTCAAAGTCACCCGTGATAGGCTACTTGACGATTAACGTAGCCTATCACGGCTGACTTTGCAAATCTAGCCGTGATAGGCTACGTTAATCGTTATGTAGCCTATCACAGGGGCGTTGTGTTTTTTTTTACTTTGCTTGTAATGGCGGTGGCGGCAGCCGTTCAAAAGACCGGCTGCCGCCCCCGCCCCTGACGAAGACCTGCCAAACTGCCGCCAGGACCCGCCGCCGGGAGGGACATTCGTGAAAGGTAAGTCCCATCCCGGGGGGGGCGGGGGGTGGAGAATTTCGCCCCGAACAACCTTCGGAGGACCGAATGTGTTGGCGCTCAGCCCCCCGAAGTTTCGGGGAGAAATTCTCCCCCATCCCTAATATATGGTACCCAAAATGAAACATTGGATCACATGAATGGAAATGGAAATCTACTTGTATATTACAGTATTTCAGGGAAATGAATCTGATAACAGGTCTAGGGATGCACGAAAGTCACTTACCTGGTCTCGCAGCTTGCTTCGGGCTGGGGGGGAGGCGCTTCACTGCTCCCCCCAAAGTTCAGGCCGGGGGGGGAGGCTTCCCTCCTCGCCCGGCCAAAATTCAGGCCGGGGAGGAGGCGCCTCGCCTCGCCCGGCCGCGAAATAAAAATTTTAAAAAAAGAACAAATGCCCCCGTGATAGGCTACGTGACGATTTACGTAGCCTATCACGGCTGACTTTGCAAATCTAGCCATGATAGGCTACGTTAATCGTCACGTAGCCTATCACGGGGGCTTTTTTTTTTTTACTTTTCTTGGAATGGCGGCGGCGGCGGCAGCCAGTCGAAAGACCGGCTGCCACCCCTGCCCCTGTCGAAGCCCTGCTGAACCGCTGCTGCGACCCGCCACCGGGAGCGACATTCGGGAAAGGTAAGTCCCATCCCGGGGGGGGGCGGGGGGGGAGAATTTCTCTCCGAAACCACTTCGGGGGGCTGAATACGTAGGCACTCGGCCCCCCGAAGTTTCGGGGAGAAATTCTCCCCCATCCCTAAACAGGTCAAACAAAAATGTGCGGCTCAGAAATGATACAGCATGAACATCATGTGCACCAAGGGGGGCGGAAACTCTTCCGAAGTGTGACAAACCGTGAGTTTGGATTGGGCTGTAGTCATGCACAACTGAGTTTTTACTTGTTTTTGTAAAAGTTTCCTTCAGCATCAAATCGGCATCAATTGATTCACTGGTCCTTGTCTAATCATCTCGGGTTTCTTGCTTTTTCTAGTCTGACAAAGATTTGTATCTAAACCCAGAGGAAATGACAAGGATCTGCAGCATAAACAGTCAAGACAGAGGAGAACAAGCCAATGGCAGTCAAGCAATTCTAGACTCTTCATTTTTTTTTAAAAAAATGCCAGGAATATACCTGGTGCTGCACAAACACACTACTTAAAAACACAACTCAAAGAGTCCCCGAGTCCAAGATAGACTACTGAGAGGGCACAGAGAAAGAACAAGACAAGTAAAGACATGTATTAATTAAAATAGACCCCCTAAAGGCCTGGGATAATCTTATGGGAAAAGGAACAATGAAAATGCTGGGCAGAAAAAATGAAGTTTAAACTGGATTTGGAAATAGAAACAGAGGGGCTGTTAATGTTGGTTCTCATTTCTTATATTCTTTTTTATTATTATTAGAAACTCAAGCTTCTTCCAACTATCAGTGTTTCTTCTTCAGATTAGCTGTATTAGCCCCAGCTGATACTTAGTTCAATATTTGTCCTGCTAAATGACACGGCTATAAAAGCAGTTAAGGGGATGGGTCTTATTCTACAGGCTATTGAAAATTGGTTGTTGGGATATAGACCTTTCATAAAATCCCACCAGAATGATCTGGAGGTTGGGTGGGGGTAGGGAAATATCCTTAGCCCAAATTTTAGCAAGAGCTTACAGTGGGTTGAGATATTAAAAATAATAATCACACTATAACAACAACAAAACTTGGGGCTACAGGGGGGGGACCTTGGGAAAATGTCATTTGGTTGGCATGCCAGCCACTGCTTTGAAAGCAGTTCTCTCATTAGTTCCACATAAACTGTCAGGGTATTTTCTGCAGGAAATGGCTGGAAAGAGAGCAAGCATGCAAGAGAAGAACTATGATAATGATTTTGTAATGAGTCATGACTGAGAGCAGAGATCGTGGCTGGGACTGGTAGTTGATTAATGAGTCAGTGGCTTCAGCTCTTTGATCTACTGAAATTGCTTCTGATGACATTTCTGTAACTCGTGCTCACCATTCCTTTCAGTTTCACAAGGGGGTTTCAACTGTTTTGTGATAGATCCACCGTCTGTGGAGCTTCAACAAGAGGTTTCAATAAGCACCAGCTGATATTCTGTGCTCAACAAACCAGATATGCCAAGAAACAGAATCCTTGGTGCTGCTGCACACCTGCATGTTCATCACCTGAGGACCTTAAAATCCAGTGGCGACTTTCATATGTGAATGGGGCATCTTCACAGGTCTAACACAAGAGACAGCTGTTCATTTCGCCTCTTGTCATCATGGCCTACTCAGTGCTTTTCAGTTCCGGGTACAAATTACTATCAAGTGTAGCGAAATCAAATGGCATAATATGTATGTGTGGGAACCAGGCCAGAGGGTTCAGCTGATTTCATCCTATTGGCCTCAATGGGCTAAACTTGCTGCTTGATCTGAAAGCTACAGAAGGGGACTCATTTCATTTGCACAGTGCATGCACAGCACTGAGTGCCTGGTTATTGCATATCGAAATCAGATTGATTATGTACTTTGCAGCCAAAGATGGAGAAGCTCTATACAGTCAGTAAAAACAAGACCTGGAGCTGACTATGGCTCAGACCATGAGCTGCTTTTTGCAAAATTTCGGCTTAAATGGAAGAATGTAGGGAAAACCACTAAACCATTCAGGTATGACCTAAATCATATCCCTTATGAATATACAGTGGAGGTGAGGAATAGATTTCAGGGATTAGGCCTGATAGACAGAGTGCCTGAGGAACTATGGATGGAGGTCCGTAACATTGTTCAGGAGGCAGCAACGAAATCCGTCCCAAAGAAAAAGAAATGCAAGAAAGCAAAGTGGCTGTCTGAGGAGGCTTTACAAGTAGCTGAGGAAAGAAGGGAAGCGAAAAGCAAGGGAGAAAGGGGAAGATATACCCAACTGAATGCAGAGTTCCAGAGAATAGGAAGGAGAGACAAGAAGGCCTTCTTAAATGAACAATGCAAAGAAATCGAGGAAAACAACAGAATGGGAAAGACTAGAGACCTCTTCAATAAAATCGGAGATCTCAAGGGAACGTTTTGTGTAAAGACGGGCATGATAAAGGACAAAGAAGGCAGGGACCTAACAGAAGCAGATGGGATTCAGAAGAGGTGGAAAGAATACACAGAAGAACTATACAGGAGAGATCTGAATGCCCCTGATAGCCATGATAGTGTGGTCACTGAACTTGAGCCGGACATCCTAGAGAGTGAAGTCAAGTGGACCTTAGGAAGTATTACTAACAACAAAGCTAGCGGAGACGACAGTATTCCAGCTGAGCTATTTAAAATCTGAAAAGATGATACTGTTAAAGTGCTGCACTCAATATGCCAACAAATTTGGAACACTCAACAGTTGCCACAAAACTGGAAGAGGTCAGGTTACATTCCAATTCCAAAGAAGGGCAATGCCAAAGAGTGTTCAAACCACCGTACAATTGTGCTCATTTCACATGCCAGCAAGGTTATGCTCAAAATCCTACAAGCTAGGCTTCAGCAGTATGTGAACCAAGAACTACCGGAAGTACAAGCTGAGTTTTGAAGAGGCAGAGGAACTAGTGATCAAATGGCCAACTTTCGCTGGATCATGGAGAAAACAAGAGAATTCCAGAAAAACGTCTATTTCTGCTTCATTGACTATGCTAAAGCCTTTGATTGTGTGGATCACAACAAACTGTGGCAAATTCTAGGGGTGGACGAAAGTCACTTACCTTTTCTCGCAGCTTGTTCGCGGTGGGGGGGAGCGCTTTGCTGCTCCCCCCGCGAAGTTCAGGCCGGGAGGGGGAGGCTTCCCGCCTTGCCCGTCCGAAATTCAGGCCGGGGGGGAGGCTTCCCGCCTCGCCCGGCCGCGAACACGAAAGTAAAAAAAAACACACAAAAAGTCCCCTGATCGGCTACGTGACGATTCACGTAGCCTATCATGGCTAGATCTGGAAAGTCAGCCATGATAGGCTACGTGAATCGTCACGTAGCCTATCACGGGTGACTTTAAAAAAAAAAAAAAGCGTGTACGCGAATGGCGGCCCCCATAGGGAGCCGCCATTCCCGTTCCTTATTTGGTCGCTGTAGTCTACGTAAATGTTTACATAGACTACGGCGAAAATAAGGGCAACGCAAATAGCGTTGCCCTTATTTTCGCCGTAGTCTACGTAAACATTTACGTAGACTACAGCGACCAAATAAGGAACGGGAATGGCGGCTCCCTATGGGGGCCGCCATTATCTGTACACACTTTTTTTTTTTTAAAGTCACCCGTGATAGGCTACGTGACGATTCACGTAGCCTATCACAGCTGACTTTGCAAATCTAGCCGTGATAGGCTACGTGAATCGTCACGTAGCCTATCAGGGGACGTTTTTGTTTTTTTTTCTTTGATTGCAATGGCGGGGGCGGCAGCCAGTCAAAAGACCGGCTGCCGCTCCCGCCCTGCTCGAACACCGGACGAACCGCCAGCTGGACCCGCTGCCGGGAGGGACATTCAGGGAAGGTAAGTCCCATCCTGGGGGGGTGCAGGGTGCGGGGGGGGTGCGGAGGATTTCTCCCCGAAACTTGTTCGGGGGGCCGAACACATTGGCGCTTGGCCCCCCGAAGTTTCGGGGAGAAATTCTCCGCCATCCCTAGCAAATTCTGAAAGAGATGGGAGTACCAGACCACCCTACCTGTCTCCTGAGAAACCTGTACAAGGGTCAAGAAGCAACAGTAAGAACCAGACATGAAACAACCGATTGGTTCAAAATTGGGAAAGAAGTACAACAAGGCTGCATATTGTCGCCCTGCTTATTTAACTTATCTGCAGAGTACATCATGAGAAACGCTGGGTTGGATGAATCACAGGTCGGAATTAAGATTGCCAGGAGAATTATCAACAACCTCAGATACGCAGATGATACCACCCTAATGGCAGAAAGCGAAGAGGATCTAAAGAGCCTCTTGTTGAGGGTGAAAGTGGAGAGATGCCCTACCCAGCGCCAGCTTGTCTGGCTGAAAGGGGGGCCATTGCGGGTGGGTGGGGTGACAAGACGTAAGGGCCACTGATTGGTGCACTCCAGTTGCACCACCAGTCGGGGAGGAGCAGGCCGAGTTGTCTTAAACTCGACCCCCTCCCTATCTCAGCCCTCTGGCTCAACGCAGCTAGTAAGAGCTAAAGACTCTCCTGGAATCGACGAGGGACTCCTGCCTGCTGGAGACCGGCTTCGTTGTAGTTCCAGCCACCTGGACTCAGCATGCTTCTCCGCGCCCAAAAGCTTCTCTTCCCGTGCCGTGGCTATTGGGTTGCCAATGCTCGCGGCGGGTCTTGCGCACCCCGGCACGGCTCCTTCTGGGATTGCGCCTGCCAGCTGTCGGGAGAGCCAACATTGCTGGCATTACAGGGAGTGTCATGGGGCCAGTCTCTGACGGCAGCTGCCTCCGGGGTTCCGGAGTTTTTGGTGATATCATGCCCGCCCCCTCCCTCCCCCCCTTGCCGGCTCTTCCTTCCTTGTTCGCTCGGCGCACCTGCCACGGCGGCGGCGGCGCACGTGTGCGAGTCCCTCTCTCCTGCGGCCGGCCTTTCCTGCCTCGGTGGGAGGGCCGGCGGCGACTCCGGGTGTGTGCGCCCGGGTGAGGCGCTCGTGATCGTTTATCTGCGGGGGTGCGGGCGGGGGTGGCGCATGCCCGCCCACCTGCTTGCTCGCCCGCCCGCCCGCCCGTCTGTCTGCCAGCTGGCCCGCTGGTCGGCTCGCCGCCCCGCCTGTCAGCCGGCCTGTCCATCCGGCTGCAGCCCGTAGCTCTCCTGTGGGGGGGGCGGGCGGGGGGGCACACACCCGCCCGCCTGTTTCCTCGCCATTGGTTCGGTCGCTCGCTCACCTGCCCCCCCGCCCGTTTGCCGCCCCCTCCGTCCGTTTGCTGGCCCACCCCCGCCCGTTTGCCGGCTGGCCTGCCGGTCAGCTCGCCGGCCCGCCTGACAGCTGGCCCATACATCCGGCTGCGGGCCTCCTCCTGGCTCGCCTTCCCGCCGGCCTCCGTTGGCCACGGCCGTGCGCTTGCGCCGCCGCAGCCTCGGAGGTCTAAGTATCAGGAGGAGCGGCAGCGGTGCGCGGTGAGCGTGTCGCCGGTGTTTGCCGGCGCCGACTGACCTGCCCGTGCGCCGGCGCTCTCTGCGGCAGTGTGCCTGTCCCCCTGTGGCTTCCTCCTGTAGGCGTCCGCGCCAGCTGGTCGCCGCCCGGGGCTCGGGACGTCCCCCCCCCAAATTAATTAATTAATTAATTACTTGAATTGTGAAGCAGCTGCGGCTGCCTGTTATGCGCCTGCCTTTGTTCCCAGGCCAGGGCGCCCTCGGCTGAGGGCACCCGCGCTCAAGTGCGGCTCCCCATAAAAAAAAAAACAACTGCCGCACCTCTTGAGCGCTGATCTCCTATTTAAACAATAGTAGCGGCGCTCCCATCCTTAACTCACTTTCTGCATCATGCCTCCCAAGAAGGGCCAAGGTGGTAGGAGAGGGAAGGGGAAGGCCCCGCCCCCCCCTCCCCAAAAGACCTCTGCCAAGGCCTGATTCTGAGTCTGATGAGGACACAGACCCAGTACTGGCATCAATTCTTTCTCGTTTGGAAGCTGCTGAGTGTTCCTCAGGGATCCCTCCCCTGGCCAGGCATAAAAAACCCTCAGTGGTCCAGCCCAAGCGAACGTGACAGCAGACCCAATGCTCTCTGCTCCTTTCTATTTCAGCTCGCCTGGGGCATCCACCTCCTCTTCCTCAGCTCTTCCAGAAGGCTCACCGCCTTCAGTGGAGCTCCGCCCTTCTGTGGCCTCATCTTCCCTGGGTGCAGAAGTAGCAACATCGGTTTTTCCAGCTGGAGATCAGAGCACGCCCACGATTGATACAGGTGAGACTGCTTTGGCACCTCAATTTGCCTGGCTGGGCATGGGGCAAATCAACCCCTGGAGTTGGGTGCCGTGGTTTACCCTGCAGGGTGGCCCAGTCCCCCCTCTCCCACTTGCTTCAGCTACTCCAGCCCCCGCAGTTAGTACTCCTCAGCCCGTGGCCTCGGCCTCAACTCCTAGTTCAACAGCTCCGGTGGCCAGCCCACGCAGTTCATTTTGGTCTGGCGCCTAATTCCCCTTACTATTACTGGCAGGAGACGCCACTACGTCAGCCCCGCCACTATTCCAGCCTCATCCGTTTAACGCCGCCTCCGCCAGTGTTTGGCAGGGGCCCACCGGTTCGGTTCGGGACCCCCTGGCTTCCCTACCTCCTCCCCTGCTAGCCCCACAGTTGTCCTCAGTTGACCCATGCGCCAACCTGGGTCGAGGATCTATGCCCACAGGTGCTACTTCCTCCCCTATTGGTTTTCACTTAACCATTGCCACCAGAGAAAAGATTTTGCGGGGTGAATTTACCAATGTCTTTGTCCTGCTCTTTCGCAAGCCCGAACCCAGTGACAAAGATAGAACCCGTGACCGGGATCCTGAGTGAGCAAAGCTCGCAAGGTGCCTCGCACCTGGGCGAACTGGTTGCCAGGTTTTTTAATCTACGCTGGCATCCTCCAACAGAGATTCCCTGAGAGAGCTTGGGTTCTCACCAAGTACCTCGACAAAATATACAGGGCTTACACCGAATATGAAGGGAGCGCATGGCTGGCCTACGATGAGGCCTTCCGAATGAGGGCCACCATTGACCCCTCCATGCGCTGGGATCTGAAGGACCAGGAACTTTGGCTCCAATTTATGACCCCTTCCAGGCCAGGCTTCGGCGACAGGTCCGACAGTGGCCATATCCTGGCCAAGCTGTCGCCCGCAATAGCCGCCAGGACTATTGCGGGTCCAGGGGTTCAACACCGCTGGCTGTGCTGGGAGTTCAGCTCCAAAGGTTCCTGCTCCTGAAACCCATGCCACTTCCGGCATGAGTGCTCCCTTTGCAGCAGTCAACACTCCTGCTCCTCTTGCCCAAGAGCCAGAGGTTGGAGAGGTCCCCCAAGGGATGACCGTGGTGGCAGAAAACAGGGCGGTGGGCAGCCTCCCCCTCCCAAAGGGCCCCAGCCCAGTTAAGATTCTTCCACTCCTTCAACTTCTAGGGCATTACCCAAATTGGCGGGCAGCGATCTACTTGGAACGCGGCTTCACACTGGGTTTCAGGATCCCCTTCAGGGGTCTGCACAAGCCGTATTTGACCGGTAACCACCGGCTGGTCCTTAGTATGCGGCGCTTAGTGCAGGAAAAAATTAACAAAGAAGTTCAGTCAGGTCAGGTCATCGGCCCCTTTTCCTCACCCCCGCTACCCAACCTGCGGATTTCCCCCTTAGGGATTATCCCCAAGAAATCGCCCAGTGAGTTCAGGTTAATTCATGACCTCTCTTTCCCCAAGGGCCAGTCGGTTAACGATGAAATCCCAGATTCCCTATGTTCCGTGCGTTATACATCCTTTGATACTGCGGTAGCCATGATAAGAGCCCTGGGCTGCGGGGCATTGATGAGCAAGTGTGATATGAAATCCGCTTTTCACATTTTGCCTATCAATCCTCTGGATTTTGATTTGCTGGGATTCTCCTTCCAGGACAAAATTTACATCGACCACACCCTCCCCATGGGATGCTCCATCTCTTGCTCCATGTTTGAAACATTCAGTACCTTTCTGGAATGGGCCATATGGGATAAGATGGGCTGCGGCGATGTGGTCCATTATTTGGATGACTTCCTGTTTGCTGGACCTGGGGACAGCAGTCAATGCTCTGACCTGATTAGGGCATTCATATCCCTTTCCTCAGATTTAGGTGTCCCTTTGGCACACGAGAAGACAGAGGGCCCATCTGTTACTTTGGCATTCTTAGGGATCGAGCTCGATACCCTCGCACAGTGTTCTCGTCTCCCTCACGATAAATTTCTGGTACTTAAGAATAAGCTCCAGTCCATCTTGCACCTTCGTAAAGTCTCCCTTAGAGCCCTCCAAGAAGTCGTTGGGCATTTGAACTTTGCTTGTAGGCTGGTGGCTCCCGGCCGCGCCTTCCTGGGGTCTTCAACACCCGCATCATCGCACCAGAGTCACCTCTGCTATGCTCATGGACCTGCAGGTATGGCTTAAATTCCTGAGGGACTTTAATGGCATATCCTTTTGGAGGCGCGAGTTACTTCTACGAGCCGACCTGCAGATCCATTCAGACGCGGCAGGCACCTTCGGTTTTGGGCTAATTTGGTGAGACCGGTGGTGCCGGGGCCAGTGACCAGAGGGCTGGGCTGCCAGCAGTATTTGTCGGGACCTCACCTTCCTAGAATTCTTCCCCATTTATGTGGCTGTACATATTTGGGCAGACTTGATGGCCAACTCTGTTGCCCTTTTTTGGTGCGACAACTTGGCTGTAGTGCACGTCATTAATACATTATCCTCCAGAAACCAAAGGGTCATGGAGTTAGTTAGAGCATTTACCCTCCAATGCCTACGCCACAACATATGGTTCCGCCCCCGCCATGTGCCGGGTCTGGGGAACCCTGTTGCCGATGCTTTGTCACGAAACAGATCAACAGGTTCCGTGCGTTGGCTCTGTGAGCACGTCGGCTACCAGACCCCATGCCAGCCGAATTGCGGGAGATTGGAGCTCTCAAGTCGAACACGCTATACTGAATTCGATAGCCCCCAGCACTAGAGCTGCCTATTGAGAGCAGGTAGGGAGTTTTGCGCTTTCAGATGCGGACTTCAGTTGCAGGATGTGTGGCCCTTACCTGTGGGCCACTTGTTACAATTCTGCGTACATTTACATAACAAGGGACTGTCCGCTAGGACCATTTCAGGGAGGCTCGCCTCTTTGGCCTTCTGGGCCAAAGTACGAGGGGTAGAAGACTCCACCTCAGATTTCCGAGTTAGGAGGGCTGTGCAAGGCTGGGCACAGATGTCTCCTGCCCTGCCAGATGCTAGGCATCCTTTGTCGCCAATTATTCTTATAGGGCTTCGGGCATTGTGGCCCTCCATTTGCTATTCTCCATACGAAGCCTCCCTCTTTCACGCTGCAGCTTTAACAGCCTTTTTTGGGGCCCTTAGGATTTCAGAACTGGTCTGGGCATCCAAATCTGACACCACCAAGAGGGCCTTGAGGTACTCCGATATCCAGATCCATCCCAGCCTGATTCACCTCCATATTCGACGATCAAAAACCGACCAGTCAGGCAAGGGAGCATTGGTGGTCCTTAACTGGGCCCAGGCCGACGAGTTATGCCCTGTCAGGGCCCTGCAGGCTTTCATTGGGCACCGCGGGGTGAGTGAGGGTCCCCTGTTTTGCCATGTTGACAGTTCACCACTAACAAAGTTCCAATTTTGGGCAGTCACTAAGTTAGCCTTGACCACACTGGGTCTGGGGCATTATCGTTTTGGGACTCACTCATTCCATATTGGGGCAGCCTCTACGGCAGCTGCCATAGGTTTTTCATCCAAGCAAGTGAAGGCGGTAGGGAGATGGCGCTCCAGGGCCTTCCGCTCTTACATTCGCAAGTTGCCTGATGCTTCATGATGATTCTCTTCACCTTCCCCAATGTTTTATTGAGATGGGATTCGACCGACGCCGGTACGGGTGCTCATTTGTGGGCACAGTATGGTTTTTTGGGCTGCCCGCAGAGCTTCTACATTGGCCTTCGGATCCCGGCTGCAGTTTCCCCAACAGGTGGCGATACAGTGGCTTGGCCGACGGGGTATGCGATGGGACGCTCTTCTCCCACACTCTTTCATCGAGGTTTGGTCAGTTTCCCTCCACAGGTCCTGGTGTTGCACCTAGGAGGGAACGACCTGGGCTGCAAGCCTGGAAAGGGCTTGATCGAGCAGGTGTTGGTCGATCTGTGGACGATCTGACATCGCTGGCTGGGGGTGACCATATTATGGTCCTCAATGTTCCCGAGAATCATGTGGAGGGTGCAGAGCAATGCAGCCATGGAACGGGCCCAGCGCAAGGTGAACAGAGAACTGGCATGTGGGTTGTCAGATCATGGTGATGGTTGCATCAACCACCAAGGAATCTGTTGGACTAGGAGGGAGCTTTACAGGCAGGATGGCGTCCACCTGTCAGACATAGGGAACGACTTATTTTTGTCCGATCTGCAAAGGGGCCTGCGGGAAGTTCTTCTGCGCAGGTGGGGGGAGTTTCACAAGCAATAGGCTTGTGACTCCTGTGGCGGCTAGGACGGGCAAAACAGTAGGGATGGTGTGCATGCAGAGGCACCTTATGGTGACAAGTGATGCCTGAGGCCCCCCGAACGGATTGTGCGGCTCGGCGGAGGGATAAGGGTTGCCTGGGAGACCAACACTACTCACTCACCCAGGTGTTGTGCGGCACCGGGTTGGGGGTGACACCGGAAGGTCTACGTCCCCCAGAAGGGGCAGTCCGGAGGGATGGCGAGATCACCACCACCCCTCAGGCTGGGTGTGTTTTCACCCAAGAAGTGTCAGCTAGACGCTGACACAGTTAGATGCCCATCCTAGTTACCCCTTTGCAAATATTTCAATAGATGTGGCCCAGTTTTCAACCCAAGCTTGTTGTCTGCGTCTTTTTTGACCCATCTCCGCTCGCAAATGCCCTACCCGGTGCCAGCTTGTCTGGCTGAAAGGGGGGGGGCATTGCGGGTGGATGGGGTGACAAGATATGTGGGCCACTGATTGGTGCACTCCAGTCGCACCATCAGTCGGGGAGGAGAAGGCTGAGTTGTCTTAAACTCGACCCCCTCCCTATCTCAGCTCTCTGGCTCGACGCAGCTCCCTCCCACCCTCCCTTAGGCAGTGTGGGTTCTTGCCGGTTGCCCCTTCGGGAGCCATGTAGGAATTTTTTGGCTCACAGTTCGATTGGCCTAGGACTGTGGGTCTTTTTTGCCTACATCACACTGTTATGCAGGGTGGGTGTGTCCTATAGGGGAATACATTCTATATCATCGGTCACATTCCTCTTGGTGGCTAGGACGGGCAAAACAGGAAAGAGAGTAGGGATGGTGTGCATGCAGAGGCACCTTATGGTGACAGGTGACGCCTGAGGCCCCCGAACGGGTTGTGCGGCTCGGCGGGGGGATAAGGGTTGCCTGGGAGACCAACCCTACTCACTCACCCAGGTGTTGCATGGCAACAGGTTGGGGGTGACACTAGGGATGGCGGAGAATTTCTCCACGAATCTCGAGGAGGCTGAATGCCAACGCATTCGGCCCCCCGAAATTGGCGGTGAAATTCTCCGCTCCCCTGCCCCCCCCCCGGGATGGGACTTACCTCCTTCGAATGTCCCTCTCAGCGGCGGGTTTTTGCGGTGTTTCGGCGGCATTTCGGCAGGGGCGGGGGCGGCGGCCGGTCTTCCGACTGGCTGCTGCCGCCGCCATTACAATGTAAATATTTAAAAAAAACCCCACACACGTGATAGGCTACGTAACGATTTACGTAGCCTATCACGGCTAGATTTCCAAAGTCAGCCATGATAGGCTACGTAAATCATTACATAGCCTATCACAGGTGACTTTGAAGGAAAAAAAAAAGCGCGTACACAAATGGCGGCGCCCATGGGCAAATGGCGCCATTTATGTAAATAAAGATTTACGTAGACTACGGAGAAAATAAGGGTAACGCAAATAGCATTGCCCTTATTTTTGCTGTAGTCTATGTAAATATTTATGTAGACTACCCGGGCCCAAATAAGGAACGCAAATGGCGGCGCCCATGGGCGCCGCCATTTGCATACACGCTTTTTTTTTTTCAAAGTCACCCATGATAGGCTACGTAATGATTTACATAGCCTATCACAGCTGACTTTGGAAATCTAGCCGTGATAGGCTACGTAAATCGTTACGTAGCCTATTACGTGTGTGTGTGTGTGTGTGTGTGCGTTTTACATTTACTTTTTTATTTCGTGGCCGGGGAGACGGGGCACTCCTCCCTGGCCTGAATTTCGGCAGCGAGGGATGGGGCGCCTCCCCCCTGGCCTGAATTTCAGCTGGGCGGGGAGGGGCGCCTCCCCCCCGGCCTGAACTTCGGGGGGAGAACCGAAGTGCCTCCCCCCCACCGCGAAGCAAGCTGCAGGACCAGGTAAGGGACTTTCATCCATCCTTAGGTGACACCGAAAGGTCTACCTCCCCCAGAAGGGGCAGTCCGGAGGGATGGTGAGATCACTGCCACCCCTCAGGCTGGGTGTGTTTTCACCCAAGAAGTGTCAGCTAGCCGCTGACACAGTTAGATGCCCATCCTAGTTACCCCTTTGCAAATATTTCAATAAATGTGGCCCAATTTTCAACCCAAGATTGTTGTCTGTGTCTTCTTTGACCCATCTCCACTCGCAATGCAAAAGCTGGTTTGAAACTCAAAATTAAGAAAATGAAGATCATGGCACATGGCCCCGTCACTTCCTGGCATATAGAAGGGGAAGAAATGGAAGCAGTGACAGATATTATTTTCTTGGGCTCCAAGATCACCGCAGACAGTGACTGTAGCCATGAAATTAAAAGATGCTTGCTCCTTGGGAGGAAAGCTAGGGCAAACCTAGACAGCATAGTAAGAAGCAGAGACATCACCTTGCTGACAAAGGTCCGTCTAATCAAAGCTATGGTTTTCCCAGTAGTAATGTATGGCTGTGAGAGCTGGACTATAAGGAAGGCTGAGCGCTGAAGAATGGATGCTTTCAAACTGTGGTGCTGGAGAAGACTCTTACGAGTCCCCTGGACTGCAAGGAGGTCAAATCAGTAGGGATGTCAGAGAATTCTGCCATGGATCTCGGGGAGGCCGAATGCCAGAGCATTTGGCCCCCCGAAATCGGTGGCGGAACGGTCTGCCCCCCCACCCCCTGGGACGAGACTTACCTGGGGCGGATCTTCCTGGTGGCGGCAGCTCCGGCGGCGGCTCCGGTGGCGTTTCGGCAGCGGCGGACGGTCTTCTGACCGGCTGCTGCCGCCGCCATTTCCAGGTTAAAAAATGTGATAGGCTACGTAACAAAAACAAACAAAAAATGTGATAGGCTACGTGAAGATTTACGTAGCATATCACGGCTAGATTTAAAAAAAACACTGTGATAGGCTACGCAAATGTTTACGTAGCCTATCACAGCTGACTTAAAAAAAAACAAAAACGCGCGTAAGCAAATGGCGGTGGCCATGGCGTAGACGCTACGTAGACCCTACGCTATTTGTGTTCCCCTTATATTTGCCATCTTAGTCTATGTAAATGTTTATGTAGACTAAGATGTGCCAAAATAAAGAACGCAAATGGCAGCGGCCATTTGCCTACGCGCGTTTGTTTTTTTTTTTAAATCAGCCGTGATAGGCTACGTAAACATTTACGTAGCCTATCACGGCTGACTGCAGGGACGCAAACGGTGGCAGCTATGGCTGCTGCCATTTGCGTCCCTGCTAGCCAGCGGCCGGATGTCTGCATTGCCCTTATTTTCGCCGTAGTCTACGTAAACATTTACGTAGACTACAGCGACCAAATAAGGAACGGGAATGGCGGCTCCCTATGGGGGCCACCATTATCCGTACGCGCTTTTTTTTTTTTAAGTCACCCATGATAGGCTATGTGACGATTTACGTAGCCTATCACGGCTGACTTTGCAAATCTAGCCGTGATAGGCTATGTTAATCGTCACGTAGCCTATCACGGGGGCGTTTTTATTTTTTTTTTCTTTTATTGCAATGGCGGTGGCGGCAGCTGGTCGAAAGATCGGCTGCCGCCCCCACCCCTGACGAAGACCCGCCGAACCGCCGGCCGGACCCGCCGCCGGGAGGGACATTCGGCAAAGGTAAGTCCCGTCCCAGGGGGGGTGCGGGGGGTGGGGGGGTGCGGAGAATTTCTCCCCGAAACTTGTTCGGGGGGCCGAACACGTTGGCACTCGGCCCCCCGAAGTTTTGGGGAGAAATTCTCCGCCATCCCTAACCTAATGTGAAGAGAAAACTCCCTGGAAAAGACCCTGATGCTGGGAAAGATTGAAGGCAAAAGGAGAAGGGGACGGCAGAGGATGAGATGGCTAGATAGCATCACCGATGCAATGAATATGAACTTGAGCACACTATGGGAAAGAGCGGAGGACAGGAAGGCCTGGCGTGCTGTGGTCCATGGGGCCACGAAGAGTTGGACACGACTTAATGACTGAACAACAAAGTCAACCTGGGGGATAATGCCGGTTTGTCACAAAGTCACGTAGAAAGGATGGAGGAGGAAAAGAGACTTCAAGAAAAAGAGGAAAAGAAAAGGAACATGGCATAAAGAACCACTCAATACTGGAAAGTAATTTGGGGATGATAGATCCACTTTTATGTCACTCCCATCCTTTCCCGTTTTATTCTGTTATTATTATTTTTACATACATTTTTCGACACGACTGTCAAATTGTGGTCAAATGCCTTCCATCAACTCTGATTTTTTTTAAAACCTTCCAAAATCCTCTTAGCAAAATTTGCAATATGTTTTTCCAATCTGCTGCTCCATAGACAGATTATTTTTTGGGTGAGTTTGTGCTACAGCAACTATGTGCTACAGCTGTTAGTGAGTTGGCGCTAGAGCTTTGCAGTATCTTAAAATGTATAGGTGTATTACATATATCCCATGATGCAAGGGTTGTCTATAATGGACAGTATCCAACACCATCATTCTGCAAACTTCAGTAGTGCTAGCAGAGCTCCAAACCTTTCTGTTGCACAAGCACTTGCACATGGGTTGCACATGGCCCACTTCTGAAAGTGGCTGTGCCATCTCTTGTGTACCCTAGGGATGGCGGAGAATTTCTCCCCGAAACTTCGGGGGGCCGAGCGCCAACGTGTTCAGCCCCCCGAACAAGTTTCGGGGAGAAATTCTCCGCACCCCCCCTCACCCCGCACCCCCCCCAGGACGGGACTTACCTTTGCCGAATGTCCCTCCCGGCAGTGGGTCCGGCCAGTGGTTCGGCGGGTGTTCGTGCGGGGCGGGAGCAGCAGCCGGTCTTTTGACCGGCTGCCGCCGCCGCCATTGCAATAAAAGGAAAAAAACCAAAAACGCCCCCGTGATAGGCTACGTGACGATTAATGTAGCCTATCACGGCTAGATCTGCAAAGTCAGCCATGATAGGCTAAGTAAATCGTCACGTAGCCTATCACGGGTGACTTTAAAAAAAAAAAAAAAAGCGCGTACGGATAATGGCGGCCCCCATAGGGTTATAAGGCCATAGTGGTACCCTTATTTTCACCGTAGTCTACGTAAAGATTTACGTAGACTACAGCGACCAAATAAGGAACGCGAATGGCGGCTCCCTATGGGGGCCGCCACTTGCGTACGCGCTTTTTTTTTTTTAAAGTCACCTGTGATAGGCTACGTGACGATTAACGTAGCCTATCACGGCTGACTTTGCAGATCTAGCCGTGATAGGCTGCGTTAATCGTCACGTAGCCTATCACGGGGGCATTTTTTTTAAAAAAAAAAACTTTGGAGTTCACGGCTGGGCGGGGCGAGGCGCCTCCTCCCCAGCCTGAATTTCGGCCGGGCGAGGCGGGAAGCCTCCCCCCTGGCCTGAATTTCGGCCGGCCAGGTGGGAAGCCTTCCCCCCCCGGCCTGAACTTCCCCCCCTACCGCGAATAAGCTTCGAGGACAGGTAAGTGACTTTCATCCACCCCTAGTGTACCCTCTTGTGCAAGCCATTGCACAAGCTGAACTTTAGCTTGAGTCTCCCCTTCCACATTGTTCAGAGCCCAGTTGCAGCTAGTAGAATATCATTTGCACTAGCAGATAGACATGGTTGGATACTGCCCAGTAAGCACTACAAATCCCATGCTACAGTGCAGCCTCATAAGAATAGCCTTGTGGATCAGACCAAGGTCCATCAAATGGGCTGTCATTTGAATATGAACTGGGCCTGCCATGAGCCATCCCCATTCTCTTAGCTCATGTTGGTGTCAGTGAGGTGCATGCATTTATGCCCCCCTGCCCTCAACTGACCAGCAATCAGAGGTGCACATTTCTAATTACATACAAGAAAATGTTTGGGGTATGTGAGCCTGCAGGCAGCCTGTGGCCCACCTGGGGTTTCTTTGCATCACCGCACTTCCATCATGTGACAGCTCACTTGTGCACTGCTCTTTTTTGGGGGGGGGAGGGGAGAAATGAGTCCTTACTCTTTGGGCCATCTACAAGAAAGATTAGGCTGATAGATGCCCCATTTAGTGGTGGCCCCACACTTAAGGAAATGTCTCCCCTTGGAAATACAAGTGCCCCGTCTTTGGAAACCCTTAAGAAATGACTGAAAGTGAGGCTAGATAGATAGATGCCTGCTTTTTATGCATTGCTGTTGCTTTTATTAATTGAAACTGATCTTTTAAAATCAGGGATGGAGAATGTGTATCCCTCCAGATGTTGCTGGATTGCAACCTCCCTCACCATTGTGTATGCTGGCTAGGGCTGATAGTTGCAGTCAAAAAACATCTGGAGGGCCACACATTCCTCGCCACTGTTTTAACTGCCACAGCTTAATTATAGAGTATATAATGTGATTTAAATTGGGTCATTATTTTATTATGTTTTATTATCATGGTGATGACTGTATTTTATCAAATCTTATATAACAATGTGAGGAGGAAGTTGTGCCTCCAAAGGCAAAATATATATCAGGTAATAAACAAACAAATCAAAATGCTAGGCCGGCCAGACACTACCTGTGGGCTTCATGTTGTCTCTCACCTACCCCCCCCAAAGGGGGTACAATTCTTATTTTAGTGAGTGCAGTGTTTTGTCACTGCTGTACATCACAATGTAATCACAGAACTGCTTTGCGCCTGAGACAGTTTAACCCTGCAGGCTTCCATTTACCTCAGGTATGCTGCTTTGAAATGTTTGGCCTTTCATATAAATTTTAACATTTCAACACGTAGGAGCTGTATTAGTCAAAGAAAATCTGCACAGCAGTAGCACCACCACTACCTATGGCAGTAAAAGATGACACACAGGAACCCCAAGTCCAAAGCCGGAGAAGAAATGATTATGCACCACCCCCAACCCCACAAACACCTCTGCTTAAAAGAAAGAGTAATGAGTTCCTAAGTTACATCAGTGGAATCTCAGATAGGGATGCTGGAGAAATTTGAGATGGATTAAAATGAGCTCGGATTTCTAAGAATCCGACCTGTAGAATCTACTACGGAGCGTTAGAGATGGCCGTGAATTTCTCCACAAATCTCAGGGAGGCCGAATGCCAACGCATTCGGACCCCCGAAATTGTTGGTGAAATTCTCCGCCCCCCTGCCCCCCCAGGATGGGACTTACCTCATGCGAATGTCCCTCTCAGCGGCGGGTCCTGGCGGCGTTTCGGTGGCGTTTCGTCAGGGGCAGGGGCGGCAGCCGGTCTTCTGACCGGCTGCTGCCGCCGCCACCATTACAAAATAAAGTAAAAAAACAAACAAACCCGTGATAGGCTACATAACGATTAACGTAGCCTATCACGGCTAGATTTCCAAAGTCAGCCGTGATAGGCTACGTTAATCATTACGTAGCCTATCACGGGTGACTTTGAAAAAAAAAAAGTGTGTACGCAAATGGTGGCGCCCATGGGCGCCGCCATTTGCGTTCCTTATTTGGTCCCGGGTAGTCTATGTAAAGATTTACATAGACTACAGCGAAAATAAGGGCAATGCTATTTGCGTTGCCCTTATTTTTGCTGTAGTCTACCCGGGACGAAACATGGTCTACCCGGGACTACCCGGGACGAAACATGGAACGCAAATGGCGGCGCCCATGGGCGCCGCCATTTGCGTGCGCTTTTTTTTTTTCAAAGTCAGCCGTGATAGGCTACGTAACGATTAACATAGCCTATCACGGCTGACTTTGGAAATCTAGCCATGATAGTGTACGTTAGTCGTTACGTAGCCTATCACAGGTGGTTTTTTTTTCCCCCATTCACTTTTTATTTCGTGGCCGGGGAGACGGGGTGCGTCTCCCCGGCCTGAATTTTGGCCGGGTGAAGCGGGGCGCCTCTCCCCCGGCCTGAATTTCGGCCGGGCGAGGCAGGGCACCTCCCCTCCCGGCCTGAACTTCGGGGGGAGAACCGAAGCGCCTCCCCCCCACCGCGAAGCAAGCTGCGGGACCAGGTAAGTGACTTTCGTACATCACTACGGAACGTCCCCCTCAGGCCATGAGGAGTCCGTGGACTTTTGGATGATTTTTTTACTTTCCTGAAATTTACGCATATAAATCCGTAGAAAAATACGTAGGTTTCTGAAGGAGGAAACATTCAATGGAATGGGGGACAATACACTAAATGTTACATACGGAGGTAAATTATGTAAATACTTATGGAAATATTTATGTAATTATTTGCATATTTTTCTGCATGACAAAAAAAAAAAGCATCTATCTGTGGGTGGACAACAGAATTAAAAGTGCCTGACAATCCATGACACACAGACAGAGCAGATTTTACACAGTCCATACATCCCTAATCTCAGGGTTTCAATCCAACTTTTTGTTGGATTGTTGTATTTCGTGTTGTTACTAGTATTGTATGCCGCCTAGAGTGGCCGGGTAGCTGGCCAGATGGGTGGCTAATAAATCAAATCAATCAGTCAATCAATCAAATAAATAAGCAAGCAAGCAAGCTGCAATGTTGAAGTTCCTCTGCTCCCACCCACCCACCTCCAAGCCCCGTCATCATTACACAGGCCACCAACATGCTGTAAACCGCCCCCAGTCCTCCTGCCCTAGGAAATATGTGGAGACAGTGGGTTAAACAGCTTACTCATCTAGTGCCCAAGTTATGTCCCCACTTTAAGATGATGATTAAGATGAATTGATATTCATCCTCCCACAAGCATATCAGGCTGTGGGCTGGGCGACATCCAGTATGGTGCTGTCAGTAAGGCTGGATGAGTCTGTCAGTACAAAAAGAGAATAGGCTCAGCTACATGCTACACAATTAGTGTAATGTATAGTTTGACCATTAGCAAGACTCCAGAGCTGCAGTGGATTCAAAACCCACCTTGTCCCCGAGGCCTTTGGCAGAGCCCTGAAGTTTGCATGTCCTAGTGTAACTCAGTCTATAACTAAGCACATGCAACTGAAACAGCTACATATCTTATCTCCCTGCTGTGTTGCTGTTGTTGTTCTAATAAAAGCAAAGGAAACACCCCTGGATTTATTGAAACAGGTTGTTCTTTCATCAGTCTCATCTTCTCAAAGTACATAAGAGAAGGAAAGACGAAGAAGCTAATCCTAAGCCTCATAATGAGTTTTCAGGAAAGCAAGGTGTAAGTGCAGAATGTTTTTCTAATATCTGATTTGCACAAAGCGGAATCTTTCATAAGGAGATAGGGCTAAGCTTCTCACATCAGCTGCTGATAGCTGATAATTTGCCCAACTCTAATTAGGAATATTCACTGATCCAGAGTTTTCCAGGAGCATGGTGGATTTAATTACCATTTGCTCCCCTCCCCCTGTAATGAAACAATCCCTCAAATTATAGCTTTTTCTTTTGATTAGACTGTTTACTGCTTGCTTGCTTAATTGGTAATGTCGCACCTTCTCTCTCTTTCTCTCTCCTATGGGCAGAAGTTAGGCTGGTATTTAATATGGTTAAGCTAAGTAATGTGATAAAAAATTTAACTGAAATATCACTTGATTAAATAAGACTTCATGCTGCAATGGATTCTACCTTGATGCTAATTTATTTATGACATCAACATCAAGAGTCCTTCACAGGGAGATATACAGGCCCTGGCAGATTTCATGCCAGCTTTAAAAATGCTGAGCTTAGTAACAAACCCTTTTGGTGGCATATTGATTTGTTTTTGTTGATTCCTGTTGAAGGCTTCTGAATAACACTGAATAATTGCACAGAAAGGAGCTAGATTTATACGTGAAAAGTGGGGCGGGGCATGCATGCAAAGTCTAGATGTATAGCAATACTGAGAGATACACACACCAAGGGGACTTCAAGCTTGGATGTTTTAGTATGTATCATTTTCCTCCAATCAGATCTGAAAGTCTGATTTACAAACAAACCTAATTCTATTTTTACTTTGTGAAACCAACTGCCAAATTATGACCACCTTGGCTCTCTGTTACTATGGTTATTAACAAATAATACTGAATTTGCCGTGTGGGTATTCTGCTACATGTTAAAATTGAGACTCCCCATATCTGGGAAAGAAGCTGTATCTATAGGAAAGAACATAGCACAGTGGTAGAGCATTTTTCTGTGCAAATGATTCCAGGTTCAATCCTTTGCATCTGTATTCACCTACTAGACGCCAATGTCCATGGTCCTACCAATCATTAAGGTGGGGTGTGTGGAAAGGTCCCTCCACCTGGTTTGTGTGGCTCCCCTTCCCCCACACCACAGCTCACTCTATTTAGGAGGGACTCCTATCTTTCTGTGTAGCATTTTCAGTGTGCTGGATGGGTTGCTGTGGGAAGGAAGGGGTGGGGAGGTCCACTTGCACCAGTGAAATTCATCCAGTTTAAACCTGAGAAGTTCAGGTGCTGTTTAAAATAGATTTGATGTAATTGATAGGCTGTCATTTCTAAAATGATCACACTCATACAGCCAAACAAATATCAGCTGTAAGAGTGTTTTGCAAAGAGGGTTGAGTTTGTGATATGAACCTGTAATAATGCGCTAAACCAAATCTGTGTCTAATACGTGAATGAAACATGGTACAATCGGCCACATAACAAACAATGGAATGAAATGCACAGAAACTAAGTACTGCAATAGGAATTAGGTAAACTTCCCACTTTCCCAGACATATTGAAAGTCTTTTTGCATCTGATTAAATGGACAGACAATGTAATTGAATAAATAACACAGGAAATGTTGTGTGTGAATAACATGGACAATAAAGAATGGGACCCATTCAAAAAAGCAAGAGAAAGTCTCTGGAGAAGGCTAACTGCAGCAGTAAACCTGTGAAATATTAAAGGGACACATCACAGTTGTAGTTGAAAGTAGAATTAAGAAGCCAAGGGGTTGAGCAAAACGAAAGAGAAACTTTCTTCTTGTAGGGAGGCAACACAAATTAGATTCTGTCTTCCAGGGTAGGATATTTTCCATTCTTCAGGGTGTTTCTACAGTGTTCTTTCTGTAGGAACTGGAAGCATTCATTCACTCCATCAAATCTAGAGATCATGGGTAAAATTTCATTTCAGTTTGGTTTTGACGAGAATTTAACAAAATCTCCATGTTCCAGACAAAAAGGACTTGGGATGGTATTCCTCTTCTGCACTACCTCTTCAGTACTTTAGGGATCTGTCCTTTCCATGTTTTGAAAACATAGCCATGACTGAGTCTGGTTTCTGTACCTAGCACATTCTTAAACAATGATTAAAAGATTTAAATCATAGGATGGGTTGTAGCTTATAAATAAACACTCCCTAGTTCCTATATTAATTCATTCAGTGTCTCTGAACTGAAGCTGTAATTCCTGACAACATGGAGCCCTTTTCTGTATATTGATTCATGGCTCATCTGCCCACATGAAGTCCCCTTGAAGAGGAATATATGGAAATCAGAGAACAGGAATAATAAACATTACTTGGCAGGCTCTCTGAACATACACATATATATACAGGAATATCTTATCATAGGCAAAAAAAAATGCATATGGTTCTGATAAAAACATACTGTAGGTCACATTGATGTTTAAGGTTTGATAACGTCCACAGTTCAGAGCTGTCACCTATGCCTTCTATTGAGGAAAGTGATTTGTTTATGCCTGAGATGCTCTAATTTACTTTGGCAGCACTGTTCCATCCAGTCAGCTGATGCTGCAAGAGAGCTACAGTACAAAACTGGACATGTTGCGTTTGCTTCTGGAGAAGAAATATATTAGCTAATGACGACCTTCATTTTATTTGTTCTTCCTTTACTGGGAAAAGAAAATTAAGTGCATTCTCTGATTACTCCTTCCAAAGTGATCTGTTTGTTATTTTGCAGACACAAAGATTGCTTAGGTTTCTGAAGAAGCATACATTGGTGTGTGTGTGTGTGTGTGTGTGTGTGTACTGCTCAAAAATAAGCAGTGCATGGATCTAGTATGCAGCCAGTCTCAATTCACCATACTGCCATCTAGTTCACTCCCATTTGCCAGAGTTGTGTTTTTGTAGGTCAGAAAGGTCCGCATTTGCATAATCAACATGAGACAGTGAATCTGTTTCCTGTAATGCATGCAAGACTATTGCTCTCTCCATTTACAACATTTCTATACATCCTTTTCTGCTGTTAACCTCGCTGAGTGAAAAGAAAGAGGGCCCAGCACAATGTTACGGACAGTTGTTTTCATGGCCTTTCCTTTATTTTAAACATTTTGTTTACATACAGAGATTACCTTGGACAAGAAAGGGATTTTTAGAAGTGGTGAGCAAGAAACTCATTTGCTGCCATCTAAGCTTTGTGTGGGTGGTATAATTAGGGGAACCATTTCAGGTTTCAGTAGAGGAGGAGACATTGCAGTGTAGGGTAGCCAATTATGCATAGCCAAAAAGATGAAAGAAGATAAAACTTCACATGAAAATTGCAAGAGGTAACGTGTGTGTGTGTGTGCATGTGTGTGCACACACATGCGTGTATGTACACACACATGTATAAGTAATTACTAACATTTAAATTGAAATATAATACTTTCCACCAGAATGGACAAGACTATACCAAATAGGGATGGACAGACTCACCCGTGCCTGGCTTTGCTGGATGCCCCTCCTTGCAGCACCATGCAAGTTCCTTGCTGGCTCAGCAAGTGGCTGACGAGGCCATGGAGCCATCCACCTCATTGTGAGCCACTGCCATTTCATGCAAAATGCAACACGAGTCCGTGTTGTTGGCTGCAAACCACTCACCCTCTCCTGCTCCTTGCGAGGACAAGAGGACGAAGGGTGGTTGATGTGCCATGATGGGGACTCCTGCCCCTGTCAGCTCTGCATCCCTCACAGTCTCCTTCCTTGCAAGGAAGGAGACATTGACGGCTTGCTGCTGGGGTCCCCATCACCTCACGCCAACTGCTTGTCCTCTCATCCTTGCAAGGAAGGAGGAGAGGGGCAAGTGGTTGGTGCACAGCGACGGGGACTCCGGTGGCCGCCATGGTTCATAACATGGGTGGGGTGCTCCTGGCCACTTGCTGAGCCCCAGGGCTCTTGGCAATTGGGTCTGCAAGCTCCCACAGCTTGGAGAGTGGGGTCTTGGGGGGTGGCCATAGGGGAGTCCACCAGATGTCTGGACTCAGGTGGGCAGGTGTGACATCCCTAATATCAAGGAGAGCTATGTGTCTGTCTGCTCAGTCTGCTGTCCAGCAGGTGCTAGCTGTTGACAGGCAACTTCAAGGGTTCTCCCTTCTTAGATTTATCTATCTTTAAACCGGGTTTGGACTGGACAGTCTTTCAAAGAGAGGAAGCCTTCAAATAAAGGACTGACCTCTATAAAGTAGGACACATGGCCTCACTATTTCAGTGGAAACATCAACAACAAGATTCCAAGGTCTGCTCTTGTACATATTCAAGATTAAGAAGCAGTAACAGCAGTGTTATTTAAAAGCATTTGTTGTGGTCACTTTGTCATGTTTCACAATAACCACACATACGGATGCCCCTGAAGATTGTCCACCTGTGGTCTGAAACAGGGTAGAGTGTAGCTAATTTTTCCACCACCACCCTGCCCCCCATCCATAAATGGTGCTTCAAGTGTAATCTACTCAAGCCCACTGTCACACTGAGCTTTACAAACGAGGAATGGACGAATCTGTCAAGTGAGATTCTGCTCAGTTTCTCATTTTTCAGACATTACATTTGTTCGGTCCCATTTGTGCATGTTTCTCCTAGCATATGCCATTTTGTATGCACTTTTCCAAATTTATATCCCACCACCTAGAGAGACTAGGTTGGTGGGTAATCAAGCCAGGGCCTTTTTGATAACAGCACCCTGCTATTCATTTATTCCATTCCATTCCATTCCACTCCACTCCACTCCACTCCACTCCACTCCACTCCACTCCATTTCTATACCACCCAACAGCTGAAGCTCTCTGGGTGGTTCACAAAAAATCTCCTGATTGTGAAACTCCTTCCCGCGAGGGAGGTGAGATTGGCTCCCTTCTCTTTCTGTTTTTGACAGGCAGTGAAGACTGTGCTGTTCCATCAGACTTTAAATGTTTAATGGGTTTTTTTGCCACTCTTTAATTTTAATGCTTCACATACATTTTATTTTATGGGTTTGTTCCTTTATTTCTTGGGCTTATGTGAAGTTTTAATGTTTTTATTGTACATTGCCTTGAGTGTCTGCTAGGCAGAGAGTGCAGTCTTATAAATCTAACAAATAAATAAATAAAATACTCTTCTTCTTCTTTTGCCAGCATCCCCCCCCAATCTATGCATTTTATGAAGACCTTCCCCTTTTATATGTATTTTGTGCACTTCTTTTATTTGTAAGCTCCATCGCAAAATTCAGGAAAATGCAAATATTACCATATTTGCTTCATCTGTAGTGCTGAAGTTTTCTGCTTCATCTGTAGGTTTGGGCAGTACAGATTTGGTATTGAACAAATTTCTCAGGAACTGAGCAAATTTCTGACCCATCTCTAGCACAAACAGAAGGAGGGAAGGACAAAGGAGAAGCTAGCTCTGAGGAGACAGTCGGTGCTGGGCCAGGGAGTGGTGGCGGTGATAATAACTGCAGTTCTTCAACTTGCCTCTCCAGGGCCAGGGAAAATATGTCCAGTCCCCACACTTCTTTGGGTTACCTCTCTGCTTGCTGTGTAATCATTAAATATCCATTGCACAATA
This sequence comes from Heloderma suspectum, assembly GCF_057233095.1. NCBI lineage: Eukaryota > Metazoa > Chordata > Lepidosauria > Squamata > Helodermatidae > Heloderma > Heloderma suspectum. The sequence continues at coordinate 334,540,756 of NC_139459.1, read as the reverse complement.
CTGGCTCTTAGGCTGTCTCATGTGCAGTTATTACAGGCCAGTTTGAAGCATAATTAAGAGGTTCGAAGGGATAGTAGATTCTCCCCCACTGGAGGTCTTCAATAGCCATCTATTGGACAACCATCTATTGGGGATGGCCAAGCTCTGGATTTTCTGCACTGAGCAAGAAGTTGGACTAGATGGCCTACAAGACCCCCTACAAGTCTGTGATGCTATGACTGACATCTCACCTCAACTGACTATTCATGAGGTCTTTGGGCTTCTTCACATTAATGGAAAATCCCACTGCCTTACCAGGGCTTTCTGCTTCTGGATTCTTTGCAGGATCACGACTGGCTCCATTACACAGGAGGACACAGGAGACCACACAGTTTAAATTGAAACCTTCCATTTTGGCCCTTTTTCTATGTTTTCCTTGACAGAGCCATGTAGTGGCTGAAAATGAAAATATAGAGCTAAAGCAGCATCACATGCTACCGATACTGTGCATGCTTTAAAAATACCTGATTTAGTCTGGGTTTTTTTACAGTGGGAAAACCCTGAAAAAGCACAGGAGGGGCCCTGGAGTCAATGATGTCATGTGATGGACGCAGAAACTTCCATGAGTGGCCAATTATGAGTATGCAATACATAGCTGGTGTAGAGAAGCCTTTCATCTAGGGGGACTAGATGAGACAATTCTCATGTGCTTATGACAGCAGAGCCCTATTCAGGTGTTCTAAATCTAGGGAGACTAAACATGAAAGGAGAGGGAACATGCTAGCCCCATCCCCTCTGTCATGGTTTTCATCACCCTCAGCTTGTGGAGGGCAGCTTTCTGAGAAGGAGAGCCTCCTATAGCCATAGAGGCTCTCCATGAGATCCAGGATGCTTATTTTCAAGAGTTGTGGATCATGTGAAATCATCCATGGATACCATGTGTGTGTGTGTGTCTGCCTGCCTGCCTGCCTGCCTGCCTGCCTGTCTATCTATTGCTATACCATGTGTTCCTTGGTATTTGTTTCTCGGTATTATTCAAGTGGAATAGAAATCGTTGCTATCTTCATCCTCTTCTTTATTTTTTTAACTAAAGTAAAATAATACAGTTTGTCAAAAGCCTTGCATTCAGCATTCAAGCAGGGGCCTTAGCTATCTTTCATTTAAGTGCTCCCTGAAAGATATAAATTGTCTAGATTAAGATGGCAGAAATTCAGGATAGACACTACACAACAAAAAAATCTCTAAAAGGAAACTCAGGAAGATAATTATAATCTTCGCTGCACAGGACCATTTTAGTTTGGAAGGCACAGCTCTGCCTATTCTCCATCCACATACATTTTCATTCCTCTGCTAATTCTGCTGCTCTCTAAAGTTTACTGCTGGGAGTATGAAAAGGATAGTCTTTATGAACAGATGGTCTTTTCAAGGAAATGTAGTTACAATTTAAATTCAGACAAATGTACTGTAGGCTAATGGTCCTCGAAGCAGAGCCCTAAAAGGGAGACTGAATAAGTGACGGTGCAATATGCTACCCTTTAATTTCACCATATTAAAGACAAACCAATTTTAATGAAGCTTAATTACCAGAGAACAGGTAGTCCTCTACTCTTGCTCGTGTACAAGCAGATGTTTATTGACTAGATGTGCCACCGAATGTGTGCAGCCATTGCTGAGTTATTATTAGTAGACACTGGGCGCTACCCCCACCTTACTTTTTTTTTATTATTATTACTTTGTATGATCAGTTGACAAATGTGTTTTGTCACGAACAGCTGTGTTCTTGTTTTAAAAGGCTGGCTTGTCAATGGTGGCAACCTTTTCTGCACGCAGTGTGTTATCTCGTAAGTCATTCAAGCAAGTGGGTTTTTTTTTCTTTTTAAAAAATCGCACACATCTTGCTGTGATCCTAATGAGTGGCATATGTTTGATTTTTCTTGCTCCTTCTCATTCTGACATTTGTTAATTTTGTGTGTGTGTGTATGCAGATATACTACATTTCTCCACACGCTGTCTGGCCTAGCAATAACCCAGACAGCAATGAAGAGCCACTTGGGATGTGAAAACCTGTTCATTTCTGTTACAGTTTCAACAAATGTTTTTCTGTCCTAAAAAATCCAGAACTTAATGCATAGAATGACAAATCAAGGCTGGCGTTAGTTGCAGCACATTACAGGTGTTCGTACAACCCCTTGCATGTTTAGTGAATGTGTAAGCGGACCGTGAGAACTAGGGATGGAGGAGAAATTTGTTCAGTTCACATTTTAACATGAACGTACCTAGTTTCGCACTTTGAAATCATGCTGCAAACTGAAAATGAGTTATCCTTGGAAATCTGCAGGTCTTCAAATTTTGCAATCCAACTCTCCAATAAAAAAAAATGCATTAAAATATGTATACTAGGGGAAATAATGTTCAAAAATACATGATATTAGGGTAAGTGCTTGCAGAAATGCGTATCAGACAAAAATGCACACAGAACTGCATGCATTAGGCAAAATATGCAGAAAAATGCTTATTCATTTTCACGCAAACTTTTTTTTAAAAAAAAATCCCAGTGTTTGGGATGAACCAAACTTAGGACTTCATCCATCCCTCGGGGGGACACATTTGCTGGCCACACCTCTTTCATATGGCAACACTTCTTCCGGCCATGTCCCCCAGTGTCCATGCGTTGCACATTTATGAGAATGGAGCTGTGTGTGTGTATACAACTGTATCCATGTGAATGGGAATCCTGGCCAACCCTTATTGGGTGTTGCAAAAACAAAGCCCCTGTCTCACTAACACCAAAAATGTGGATGCTGGGGGAGGCATGCCCAGTGGTGCACAGGAGTGGTGTGGCTAACAGGTGTGGTCCCAGTTTTGTTAGCATAATCATATTTCAAGAATTGTGCCGATGTGCCCTGACCTCAAAAGGTTGTTTCTTAGTCTAGAACTTCACACAACATCCAAGAGGGGTCTCCTCTGAATACCACAACACCCAACAACTCCTCTGTGGCTCTGTGTGAGAGCTCTTGAATGCTTCATTTTTTATTTTTTATTGGTTTCTAAGAAGACAACATGATATCTTATGCTTGGTCTTCCAAGTGAGGCAGGGGAATGATCCAGGAAAGTCATGGAAAAGTCCTGCCAGGTATAGTAGAGTACTGAACAGCAGGAGAGTGGTCCCACTGAGCCAGAAAAGTTAGCGTACATCCAACAGCCAAGTGCTAAACAGTAGGGATAAGTCCAGGACGTGGCTAGAACAGCAACTCCCACTGATCCATGTGAAACTATATGACCACCAGACAACTTAATCAAGAAGGTTTTTGTTTACATCATATCTATTTGGGCCAGTTCTCTTGATTGTTTCTTGCTGTCCCTGATCTAGATCTGAAACCCTTTCTTGTTCCCAGATCTGGTTTTGGGAGGGGTGGTAGTATAATGCCCTATCGGCATAGCACTATTGGGGCAAATTACACATTATGGTAATCATGTAGCATGTAGATGAGACTGGTCATATATTTTACTCCCATGTAAATCCAATTTGAATTACACTATATTTAAAAAAAAAAACTAGCCTCAACTACACACTGCATGATTAGCGTAACATGTAGTCTGGCTCTCAGTGTGCACTACATACCAGAAGAGAATTCTCTGAAGAAGATGAGACTTTTTAATAATTATTATCTGAGAAAGTTTGTCAATACCAAGCCAGTTGCAGTGCAGATCAAGCCAATGAGGGCTTGCCCATCCCTACATCTATTCTTTAACAAACAAACAAACAAACAAATGCCAACTATGCATCAAGAATATAATTTTATTTGTTCATGGAAATGGTCAACAAATTAATGGATAGGATGAAGGTCTTTCAAATGAGGTTCTATCGCTCCCAGATCTTCCTTATTTCAAAATGTGTCTGTTTGTGAGCTTTTTAAACACCATCACTTCTCTCATGCATCAGAAAACAATGGGAAAGCCTGTAAAACTGAGGGAAAAACAGACCAAGGTTGCTTGAGAGAAATGATTGGGAGCGGGGAGCTCCCCCCATTTTGAAATAAGGGGAGTTGGGGAAGAAATCCCCATTTGAAGGTCCTCAGTGCTGTCCATTAATTTGTTGTTCCTTTCCATGAGAAAGAAAAAAAATATCTATGACCTTGCTAATTAGTACAGTGAGTCCAAGGAAAGGCATTGCTGCCCTGATCAATCTGAATCCCTTTTGACACAATTAAAGTTAAATAAAAATGAAGGGGCATTCTCATTCGTCTTTCAATTCTGAGCCCTGAGGTTCTTTGAGAATGTTTCAACCACAAGAATATTAAGTTTAACTATACATCTACTGAGACTGAACGATCCTCCACCTTTTACCCCTCAACAAAATGGACTCCTGATTGTGCCAGCTAGCCAAAAAAGAAAAGAAATTCAGCACAAAAATGGGAAATATAACTATCGCTGGGATTACTGTACTCCCAGAGTTAAGAGGTTAAGGTCAGGAGGCAAGGAAGGAGAGGATGAACACAATGAGATGCCACTGTGGAGTAAGGTAATCTCCTTGGCACCCTTCATACACTAAGCCATGGGGGAACTGCTTCACTGTGGTGATATCACAGATGGCTGTGTTGTGTGTGTGTCATGTATAGCAATTAAATGGTGAGAGCTTTTCCCACCTGATTTGCACACATACATCACACATATATGGATATCACCATGGAGAAGTGACTCCTGCACAGCTTGGTGTGTATGTGTGAGCACACCTTACTTAAGAATTGGCCCTTAGATATTTCTACCTTCTTTACAATGAGTACCACCACTGAGGATGGATTTGAACCAAGACCCATACTTTGTCTGGATACTGAAAACAGCAGCCCCATGTCAGTCATATGGATTAGTGAAACTGTCAAGCTCGATCTCATTCAGGTTCTCATTTTTCTACTGCTAGGCTCGTTCCATCCCAGGTCTGCATTGGCTTGTTTATCCTACACAAAAACCTGCATGTATTCTTGTTCACATTTCTCAAAATGTGTGCATTCTTCAACAGTATCCATTTTTGTATGCATGTATCCATTGAGTAAAGCATGTTTTTGCACATCTTTTCCGACATATTTTGTTCCGTGTGAAACACATCACAAACTTGGAAACGTGCCCATTTCAAAACATTATTGGGTCCGCATTTGCCTTAGGAGATGTGAATTTGGTAACCTCACATTAAAATGTAAACCCAACAAATTTTTCACCCATCCCTAGGAAGTCACCATCTTTTCCCTCACCTGGTATCAATTCCCAACATCTCCAATAAGAAGGATCTCCTTGGGTGGTAGGACTGGAAAAGGCCTCTGCTTGAGACCTTGAAGTCTCAACTGCCAGTTGGAGTAGACAATACAAGGCTTGATGAACTTGTCATTGCAACCTGCTTATTCACTTGCCTCATGCTCCTGCGCAGACAACGGTGGTGGTGAGAAGGAACAGCAGATGGCACTGCCTACTAGCTTACTGGTTCTGCTTCTGAAGTAGGGATGGCGGAGAATTTCTCCCCGAAACTTCGGGGGGCCGAGCGCCAACGTGTTCGGCCCCCCCAACAAGTTTTGGGGAGAAATTCTCCGCACCCCCCCGCACCCCCCCGGGACGGGACTTACCTTTGCCGACTGTCCCTCCCGGTGGCGGGTCTGGCCAGCGGTTCGGTGGGTGTTCGTGCGGGGCGGGAGCGGCAGCCGGTCTTTCAACCGGCTGCCACCGCCGCCATTCCAATAAAAGAAAAAAAAAAACGCCCCCGTGATAGGCTACGTGATGATTAACGTAGCCTATCACGGCTAGATTTGCAAAGTCAGCCGTGATAGGCTACGTAAATCGTCACGTAGCCTATCATGGGTGACTTAAAAAAAAAAAAGCACGTATGGATAATGGCGGCCCCCATAGGGAGCCGCCATTCCCGTTCCTTATTTGGTCGCTGTAGTCTACATAAAGATTTACGTAGACTACGGCGAAAATAAGGGCAACGCTATTTGCGTTGCCCTTATTTTCGCCGTAGTCTACGTAAATCTTTACGTAGACTACAGCGACCAAATAAGGAATGCGAATGGCGGCTCCCTATGGGGGCCACCATTAGCGTACGCGCTTTTTTTTTTTAAGTCACCCGTGATAGGCTACGTGACGATTAACGTAGCCTATCACGGCTGACTTTGCAGATCTAGCTGTGATAGGCTACGTTAATCGTCACGTAGCCTATCACGGGGGCGTTTTTTTAAAAAAAAAAAACTTTGGAGTTCGCAGCCGGGCGAGGCGGGAAGCCTCCTCCCCGGCCTGAATTTTGGCCGGGCGAGGCGGGAAGCCTCCCCCCCCCGGCCTGAACTTCGCGGGGGGAGCAGCGAAGCGCCTCCCCCCCACTGCGAACAAGCTTCGACGACAGGTAAGTGACTTTCGTCCACCCCTATTCTGAAGCAAGCAAGTGGTGGCAATGAGTGCAGGTCACAGAATAATGGGCTCAAGTCACAGGAAGCCAGATTCTGGCTGAACATCAGGAAAAATGTCCTGACCGTTAGAGCAATATGGCAATGGAACCAATGACCTAGGGAGGTGGTGGGCTCTCCCACACTGGAGGCCTTCAAGACGAGGCTGGACAGCCACCTGTCAGGGATGCTCTGACTTGGATTCCTGCATTGAGCAGGGGGTTGGACTCCATGGTCTTGTAGGCCCCTCCCAACCCCACTAGTCTATGATTCTATGATTCTATGAGAAAGAGGAGGAGGAGGAGGAGCAATAGCAGGTGGTGACAATGCTGGAGAGAGGGTTGGCTCACTGAGGGAGGGGGCCCATTGAGGATGCCCTGCCCAAGGGCCCTCAAAAACCTGGAGCCAGCACTGCCGGTGACATCATATATCTATTAATACAAAAATGTGTGGCATGTCATCCAGGGCTGATCCGAATTTCTGACCCAGCCAACTTTCTCTGCAGTCTGGGTCAAGACTCACCCAAGATTGGGAAAGGAAGGTGCATGTTTGGCCAGGAGGGAGAGGAAGTTCAGGACAGGGGGATGCTTCCTGCTTGACTAAGTGGCCTGGTCTTCTTTCCGTCTTTTTCCTGTTTTTGTTAATGTTAAACAAAGTCAGCAGCCAGCTGCCAGTGAAAGATCTCTTTGAGAATGGTGTTGGGAACACTGCTACATGATGGTTCCCATAGACATTGTGCAGGAAAAAAAGCTGGCTGCCCCATACCAACACTCCTGGAGCCATTCTTGAAGAAGGAAAGTCCACATATCGTTTTGAGAAAAAATGGCTCGCTGCAGGAACTGGCGGCCAGGCCACTGGGTTCACTTGTGATGGCTCGGTGAATGGGGTCTGGTAAGCACAGTGGTCCATGGACTGGGGTCTGGGAGGCCGGGGGTGTGTGTAATTCCACCAGGCTCCACCCCTCTCTTGGACTCCCATGACATCCTACCCTTGCCCCTTCGTTAGTGGACACAGGTCCAGTGAAAGTGAGTGTTTGCTTGTGAGCAGCCCTAACATAACTGCCCTGTGAGTGTTCCTGCAGCTGCAAGTGGCAACCAATGAAGTGGAGTGGCTACAGGAAAGCTTGCATCTGAGTGATTTCATGTTACACATTTTGTATTGCTAGAAATGAACACCTTCTTCCCTACGAGCCTGCTTGGGTCTTAAGGGAGAGGCCCTTCTTTCAGCACTTTCAGCGGTGCGTTTGATGGTGATGTGAGAAAGCGCCTTCTCAGTGGCCGCTCCCAGGCTGCCAAACTCCCTTTCAAGGGAGGCTCGCTTGGCTTCCTGTCTGCTGTCCTTCCAACAGCCGCAGGCAAAGACATTTTTATTCAAGCAGGCCTTTTGCATGTAAGTGGGCTGTTGTGTCGGGTGATGTTTTAATTCTGTTATTGTTCAGTTTTAAATTGTGTTTTGATGTTTTATTATTGTTTTAATCAATTTTTACTTACTTATGTTTCTAAGACACTTTGAGTGCCATATTCTTGGTAGATAGATGGGGCACAAATCAAATGAAATCAAATCAATCAATACGTTCAGAAAAGGGAGGAGGGAGAAGAGATGCAGCCGCCACCACATGTATTTTCCATGTAAAGTCTAGTTCAGTTTTTTGTCCCTTGGACAAGGCTGGCTGCCATTTTGTGGCAGGTGTGTTCAGAAGGGCAGAGAAGAAGGCAGCAGTCAAATGGCAGACAAATGGTCAGGGAGGTACCATAGCTCAGTGGTAGAGCATATGCTTTACATGCAGAAGGCCCCAGATTCAATCCTTGGCATCTCCATTGGCAAAGAATCAGGAGGTATCAGGGGATAGGGAAGACCTCTATATCAAAGACCCTAGAGGACAGCTAGGCTAGATGGACAAATAGTTTGAAATGGCATAAAGCAGCATCCTATGCGATCATGTATGTCGAGGGATGAGCAAATCAGCAAAACCCAAGCTTGTCAAAGTTCTCCAGATTCCATCCGGAAGCTCATTCCATCTCATGTCCATATCAGATGGTGAGCTTTGTTTGTTTCCTTTTCACACAGAAGTTTGTGCACATTTTCATGCATATTTTTCCAAATGTGCCCATCAATTGTGTGCATCTTTGAAATGCACACATTCTGCTCCCTTTGATTAAGCGTGTTTGTGTACATTTTTCAAAAGTACACCTTTTACATATGCATTTTTCAAATGTACACATGCCGTCAAACACTTTTTTTTGTTTGGTCCACAAATCACATTGCAAGCTCAGAAAAAGATGGACGTCAACCCTGGATCGCATTCATGTTCAGTCCAGGTGGTGTGAATCCTAATCCAAAATGAACTAAAATAATATTCTCATACATCCCTATGTTTGTTCCACATTTTTTCCCAACACAATCGTGACCTACTGGCTCTCCTCCATCTTCCATCATGTTCTACATTTAATTGCTCCTGGAAGCCCCTGGCCAGCTTGGTTGGTGATAAATGAAATTTGGTTCCCATGATTCCCACACCAGCTACAGGAAATCAAATAGATGAAAGAGAGAAAGCTTTTTGAAATTTCTAGCAAGCTACACTAGGCCCTCAGAATGCCCCTCAAACTTTAATCGGATTCATGAATACCATCATTTATACTGCCTCAGAAAAACTGTGACATCCTGTATTCTTGTGCAATTTTAACTTTACAGATTCTAGACACATTTGTAACTGATCCTGTAGCTGAGCCAGAGATCAAAGTGATGATTAAAATCTAAGTTCAGGAGGGAATTCAATCTCTTCAAAGTCTGCATATAGCAGCCAAACCATCCATCCATACCCGAATATATATTTTTGAAGATGAATGCAACCAGAATTGGAATTTCTTCAGAGAAATGAGTCAGCACTTATGCGCCGGTATGCCAATATCAATTGTACTCACAATTGAAGACAAAGTTCTGAGCCTCAGCTATCGCTGAGGCCTCTGTCACAGTGAAGAGGTATTTTATTGTGCTATATAATCACCACTTTAAAAGGGTGGGAAGAGAGTGCCCCCATGCCATTCTTTTGTATGCCTGTCACAGAACTTTCTTCCACACAAGAAATCTGGCTCATGCTTGCTACTTGGCTACAGAGTTTGTGAGAAGACTGGAGAGGCTTGCTGAGCCCTGTTCTCACAAAGGGCCCACATTTTCCACATTTCTTGTTAGGATACCTCACCCAATGGGCACAGGAGCAGGAGTAGAGCTGCATGGGGGTGGGTGGGATAATGCAGGCTGTAGGATAATGAGTCGTGAGGTGTGGGCCTCTGTTTAGGTGACTATCTTATGAGAGGACCATAGAGGACAGCTGAGTCCTATTCTCTGAAGGAGCTTACACTGTCCTCACCATGGTGGGATCCTTGTTGACTGAGTGCACCTGGGACAGCAGTAGCCAGTTGAAAGCTGTTGCTAAGATTCCTTTGCCATTGCCTGATTTTCTTTTGCCTCACTATAGTTCCAGGTCCTCCATCTTTCACTTGCCATCTCCCATGCTGGGGTGAAGGGTGGAGGCACTACAGCAGCACTGATTTAGGAAAATCTATTGTTAGTATGACAGGATCCAGATTTAAGCAGGAACAACTGTGCTGGCAAAAGTGGGTTTCCCAGACCCCTTCTTCCCACAGCTGCTGCTCCAGGCCCCTGAAAATATTGCACAGAGAGATAGGAGACCCTGCTAAATTGGGTGAACTGTGGTGCAAAGGGAGGAGGATCCCCAAAAGTCAACAAGAAGGACTTTCCATGAGTGGAGCCCTTCCTCTTGCAGGCAAGGCAGATCCTGGATCCAACCCATTGGCAGAAGCATCAGTAGGACGGAAAGTGCTCTGGAGCAGCTGAGGACAGCATGGGCTGAGGACAAACACTATATTCCAGTGTTTGTGGTGGAGACAAATATAAATAAAAATCCTGGCACCCATGTATATCCAGATTGCTCAGGAACAAAAAGCTGTCATACGTAAGACAGTGAGTAGTACAATCACGATTTACTGAAAGCAGAGTTCACCTTAGTAGGGCATGGAGCTGTAGTTCTGCAGCTAACATTATTTGACATCTCAACATACCATAGACTCCAACAAACTTGTTTTCTTAAAAGACACTTGCAGGTTTGACAGAATTTTTGCCCTAACACTTGGAAAGGACCACAGATTGTAGCCAGTAACCTTTGCCTGCAGATGTTTGTTGCACATGAGACCAAACACTGGGGCGTCATCATGTTGGCACAAATGACTGTGAACATCTTGTTTTCACAGAGCTGGGAACACCATATTAGCACAACGTCCACAGGACCCCCACCAGTTCAGCACTGTAACTCAGAGTGTATTTACAACCCACCCCATTTTATGTTTTTTTGCCCTATATTAAACTGAGCTACTTTTCTTCTTCTTCTTCTTCTTTTCTTGCTATCCATCAACAATTACGGGCTTGTCAACACTCAAGCAAGACAATATCCAAGGCAAATGTTTGCTCTATTAATCCACAAGCCCACCCGGTCCCAGGCTGCAAGCTCATTTAGCAGCATTTGTTTTCATAAAGCCAGAGGTAGCGTCTGATCTCTCTCTCTCTCGCTCTCTCCTTGCTGCTTTTAATTAAAGAAGAAAGCTAAATATGCACTTTTTCCATCAATCTGGTACCAAAATTGCTGAATTGCTGTTGTACCATCCAGAGGAAGACTTCAGGGCTGTTTGGAGAAAATTACAAGAGGCTTTCCTCTAGATGGGCAACTGAACTCACTGACTATAGCTATGTTTCAAATATAAATAAGTAATCCCTACCAAACCATAAGGCACAGACACTATCAGTGTGTCTAGGGTTGTGTGACCCACATCTGCCGCCCCCTACCCCCCCCAAGTTCCCCATTTTATCAAAACTTTTGCCTTTCTTCAGATTTTTTGTATATGTTTGGCTGAACACCTTTACTGCTCTAGAACCCTGATCAGGCAGGGTTCCCAGTCATGAGAGCTCTGTAAGCACATTCATCTGAATGTACTTACAAGCCCCCATTCAGATCTTTGTACTCAACATAGTGCACATGCTTGGGGGAAGGGGTTACATGCTCACCCACATCCTTTACCCACTTTATCTGAATCCATGTTTACAGGGCCCTTGAGGTCTCCTTTGATTTCAGTGCCTGCCATCAGGTGACTGCAACTTTGCAAGTTTGTACTGTGGGGATGCTCTTCTATTTGGCCATTCTAAGATCCACTTTAGAGATGGTATCTTGAGCAGAGCTTATAGGATGAATGATCATATGACTTTTCCCCCTAAAAACAAGCTAGAGCTGGTAGGATCCCTTACAGATTCATGGATCACTGCCTTGTTGTGGCGAAGGGGCTTGCGTAACTCAGTGAAGCCATAAGCTATGCTGTGCAGGGCCACCCAAGACGGACAGGTCATGGCAGAGAGTTCTGACAAAATGTGGTCCACTGGAGAAGGAAATGGCAACCCACTCCAGTATTCTTGCCAAGAAAACCCCATGGAACGTATCACAAGGCTAAAAGAGATGACGCCAGAAGATGAGCCCCTCAGGTCTGAAGGTGTCCAATATACTACTGGGGAAGAGCAGAGGGAATTTCCAAGTAGTGCCAGAAAGAGAGATGTGGCTGGGCCAAAGCCGAAAGGACACTCAGCTGTGGATGTGTCTGGTGGTGAAAAGCAAATCCGATGCTGTAAAGAACAATATTGTTTAGGAACCTGGAATGTCAGATCAATGAATCAAGGTAAGCTGGAGGTGGTCAAACATGAGATGGCAAGACTGAACATCAACATCTTGGGAATCAGCAAACTAAAATGGACAGGCATGGGCGAATTTAATTCAGGTGACCATCATATCTACTATTGTGGGCAAGAATCCCTTTAGAAGAAATGGAGTAGCACTCATAGTCAACAAAAGGGTGGGAAAAGCAGTACTGGGGTACAGTCTCAAAAATGATAGAATGATCTCAGTACGAATCCAAGGCAAACCATTCAACATCACAGTAATTCAAGTCAATGCCCCAACCACTGAGGCCGAAGAAGCTGAGGTTGATGGGTTCTATGAAGACCTACAACACCTTCTAGAACTAACACCAAAAAAAGATGTCCTCTTCATCATAGGGGATTGGAATGCTAAAGTAGGAAGTCAAGAAATCACCAGGATAACAGGCAAGCATGGCCTTGGTGAACAAAATGAAGCAGGACAAAGGCTAATCGAATTTGCCAAGAGAACACGCTGATCATAACAAACACTCTTTTCCAACAGCACAAGAGGCGACTCTACACATGGACATCACTAGATGGTCAATATCGAAATCAGATTGATTATGTCCTTTACAGCCAAAGATGGAGAAGCTCTATACAGTGAGTAAAAACAAGACCTGGAGCTGACTGTGGCTCAGATCATGAGCTTCTTGTTGCAAAATTTTGGCTTAAATTGAAGAACATAGGGAAAACCACTAAACCATTCAGGTATGACCTAAATCATATACCTTCTGAATATACAGTGGAGGTGAGGAATAGATTTAAGGGATTAGACCTGATAGACAGAGTGCCTGAGGAACTATGGACGGAGGTCCATAACATTGTTCAGGAGGCAGCAACGAAATCCATCCCAAAGAAAAAGAAATGCAAGAAAGCAAAGTGGCTGTCTGAGGAGGCTTTACAAGTAGCTGAGGAAAGAAGGGAAGTGAAAAGCAAGGGAGAAAGGGGAAGATATATCCAACTGAATGCAGATTTCCAGAGAATAGCAAGGAGAGACAAGAAGGCCTTCTTCTTCCAATTAACAATGCAAAGAAATCGAGGAAAACAACAGAATGGGAAAGACTAGAGATCTCTTCAAGAAAATCGGAGATCTCAAGGGAATGTTTTGTGCAAAGACGGGCATGATAAAGCACAAAGAAGGCAAGGACCTAATGGAAGCAGATGAGATTAAGAAGAGGTGGAAAGAATACACAGAAGAACTATACAGGAAAGATCTTAATGTCCCTGACAGCCATGATAGTGCAGTCACTGTACTTGAGCCGGACATCCTAGAGAGTGAAGTCAAGTGGGCCTTAGGAAGCATTAGTAACAACAAAGCTAGCGGAGATGACAATATTCCAGCTGAGCTATTTAAGATCCAAAAAGATGATGCTGTTAAAGTGCTGCACTCAATATGCCAACAAATTTGGAACACTCAACAGTGGCCACAAGACTGGAAAAGGTCAGTTTACATTCCAATTCCAAAGAAGGGTAACGCCAAAGAGTGCTCAAAGTACCGTACAATTGCGCTAATTTCACATGCCAGCAAGGTGATGCTCAAAGTCCTACAAGCTAGGCTTCAGCAGTATGCGAACCGAGAACTACTGGAAGTACAAGTTGGGTTTTGAAGAGGCAGAGGAACTAGAGATCAAATTGCCAACTTTCGCTGGATCATGGAGAAAGCAAGAGAATTCCAGAAAAATGTCTATTTCTGCTTCATTGACTACGCTAAAGCCTTTGATTGTGTGGATCACAACAAACTGTGGCTAATTCTGAAAGAGATGGGGGTACCAGACCACCTTACCTGACTCCTGAGAAACCTGTACGAGGGTCAAGAAGCAACAGTAAGAACCAGACATGGAACAACCGATTCGTTCAAAATTGGGAAAGGAGTATGACAAGGCTGCATATTGTCGCCCTGCTTATTTAACTTATATGCAGAGTACATCATGAGAAACGTTGGGTTGGATGAATCACAGGTCGGAATTAAGATTGCTGGGAGAATTATCAACAACCTCTGATATGCAGATGATACCACCCTAATGGCAGAAAGTGAAGAGGATCTCAAGAGCCTCTTGTTGAGGGTGAAAGAGGAGAGTGCAAAAGCTGGTTTGAAACTCAACATAAAAAAACCCAATGAAGATCATGGCATCTGGCCCCGTCACTTCCTGGCATATGGAAGGGGAAGAAATGGAAGCAGTGACAGATTTTATTTTCTTGGGCTCCAAGATCACCGCAGATGGTGACTGTAGCCATGAAATTAAAAGACGCTTGCTCCTTGGGAGGAAAGCTAGGGCAAACCTAGACAGCATAGTAAGAAGCAGAGACATCACCTTGCCGACAAAGGTGTGTCTAATCAAAGCTATGATTTTCCCAGTAGTAACGTATGGCTGTGAGAGCTAGACTATTAGGAAGGCTGAGTGCCAAAGAATTGATGCTTTCGAACTGTGGTGCTGGAGAAGACTCTTACGAGTCCCCTGGACTGCAAAGAGGTCAGATCAGTCAATCCTAAAGGAAATCAACCCTGAGTGCTCATTGGAAGGACAGATACTGAAGCTGAAGCTCAATATTTTGGTCACCTAATGCGAAGAAAAAACTCTCTGGAAAAGACCCTGATGCTGGGAAAGACTGAAGGCAAAAGGAGAAGGGGACGACAGAGGATGAGATGGCTAGATAGCATCACTGATGCAATGAATATGGACTTGAGCATGCTCCGGGAGAGAGCGCAGGACAGGAAGGCCTGGCCTGCTATGGTCCATGGGGTCACAAAGAGTCGGACACGACTGAATGACTGAACATCAACAATGGTCAGTTATATTTATTGTTTCAAACTGTTTTATTATATACTTTGTACATCGCCCAGAGTTGACCAGCCAGATGGGTGATTAATAAATTTAATCAATCAATCAGGCAGTTTCCTATATTCATGTGGAGTCATGTTTCTCCATTGGTGTATGTATTGCACCATCCTCATAGAATGCCAAATTAAGATTTCTTTCAGGATGACTGAAATATGGTATTTCCGTATTTTGTTTCTCCCTTTTACAGACAGTTCTTTAAAACGTCTCTAAAATTAACTATTCAACCCCCCCCCCCATGGATCCAACTAAAAATTAGAGGTGGAGTTGTGATCAAACATTAGAAATTGCTCTTTTTCAGCTCTAGCTTTTCCAGCAGGAGCTAGGACCAATGTATATAGTATGTTAGCAGCTCATACATGAATTTGCAAAAGAGAACTAAAATCTGGTGATTTCCATTCCATTTTAAGCTTGCCAGCCTCAGTATGCAATGCATAAATTTCTACATCTGAAAGTAATTCAGAAGCATGTGTGTGTACACTTGCGCGCACGCACATACACACACACACACACACACACAATTTAACCCTAAAAATATGTTCAAATGTTTTCAGTGTTAAAACATCTTCATTTCCTGAAGACAGCCCTAATATATTATTGTATTATGCCACTGTAACCAAAGACCAACATAGGATTAATTAGGTGGTTTTTTCCAAAACAAATGAACAAAAACAATCCTAAGAACTTACAATTTTGGTGGGAGGGGGTCCAAATAAAACAAAAAAGTGAAGAAATTTGCCTCTGATTTTCAGGGATGTTTTAATATTATATTTGACTTACATTGATTCTCAGTCTGCCTCCCCTTCTATTTATGAAAAGGGATAGCCAGCTCTCATCCCACAGGCTTCTAATGCTCTCGCCTAGACAACACTGAGCAGATGGAATGGTGGCAGAGAAGTAAGATTTCTTTGCCACCATCACTACCATCAGATCTCAAGTAGATTCTCGCTTGTGTTCAATTATAGTCATTATGAGTCTTCTCCCATTTGTGTTCTAGTTGTTGATACGGTTGTTTCATCATCCTCAGCTCCTCAGAATACCAAGGAGGTGATACAGTTCTATGATTAGGTCAAGGACATTTGGGAGTGATCACATCAATAGCCCTGGTCATCTTTTCATACCAAGCAACCAGGTCCTCAGCAGTACCACTGTGGAAAAGAGTAGGGATGTATGAAAGTTCCACCACGGATCTCAGGGAGGCCGAATGCCAGTGCATTCAGCCCCCCAAAATCGGTGGCGGAACGGCCCCCCGCCCCCCCGGGATGGGACTTACCTGGGGCGGATCTTCCTGGCGGTGGCAGCTCCGGTGGTGGTTTGGCGGCGGCAGCGGCGGCGGCCGGTCTTCCAACCGGCTGCTGCCGCCGCCATTTCCAAGTTTAAAAAATAAACAAAAACAAAAAAACGTGATAGGCTACATAAAGATTTACATAGCTTATCACAGCTAAATTTTAAAAAACACTGTGATAGGCTACGTAAATGTTTACGTAGCCTATCACGGCTGATTAAAAACAAAGAAACACGCGCGTACGCAAATGGCGGCTCCCATGGGCGCCACCATTTGCATACGCGTGTTTTTTTTTTAAATCAGCCGTGATAGGCTATGTAAACATTTACGTAGACTATCACGGCTGAATGCAGGGACGCAAACGGCGGCGGCTATGGCTGCCGCCATTTGCATCCCTGCTAGCCAGCGGCCGGATGTCCAGCCGCTGGTGGAGCCGGCCAGCGGCTCCGCAGAATCCCTGCGGAGTGGAGCCAGCCGGCTGGCCAGGATTTGGGGGGGGGAGGGATGGAGTGCCTGCCCCCCAGCATCAGCATAATCTGCGAACAGGTAAGTGACTTTCGTACATCCCTAGAAAAGAGAGACATCCCTATGGCCTCTACATCACAAAGGTCCCTAGAAGGCCTCTGGAATGGATACAGGTAGAAAAATCAATCTACACCCAGTCCATTTCACTTTCAGATAGATTCACCCATATTAATAAATCATACATTTCTACATTAACATGCATATTTGTTTAATGAATATACACCAAAAATTACACTTAACTACATATTTAAATGCATAGTCTAATTTATTTTCTTTTAAAATATGCATTTCCAAATGTCGCTTCTCTCAAATTATGCATTTAAAAAATGTCTTTTGATACATTTGGGGCCAAAAACTGCATCAGAACATTCAGGAAGGGCGAAATTGGTTGGATTGCTGTCCTACATGTGTCTATGCAAAGTCCCACTGAGTTCAATGTGGCTTATCCCCAGGAAAGCAGGAATAGAATCACAATGTTAGTTCTGACCTGCATGTTAATTTAGGAGATGTGGATGAGTTCACAGTGGTGCTACTCAGCAGAATGAGCAAGAGAGCCCCAAAATGCAACAGGCCTAGATTGCCACATTCTGAAGTGAAGTATTACACATTTCTAGCTAAAGCGCACCCCCATGCACATACACAGGACACCACTAAGTCCAGAGAAGCAGTGGAGGCGGATGGCTCCAACTTCAGTATGGCTGTGAAGTCAGTCAGACCGCTAAAGGAGCTATCCAAGGTACTGAACCACACCCCCAAAATATGTTCAGCACCTTGGACAGCTCCTTTAGAGTTATGGCTGGGTCTCACTAAAACCCAGAATGGATTCACAGCCACACCTAAATCAGAGCCACCAGCCTCCACTGTAGAGAAGGGATGCATGAATCTATCAAGCTCAATCTTGCTCAGTTTCTCATTTTTCAGTGTTAATTTTTCCCTCCCATGTTCATCTGTTTGCACGTTTTAAAAAACAAAAACAAAAAACTCCAAACAAAAACTCTAATGTATTTCATGTGCATTTCTCAAAATGTATGCACTTCTGAAGATGTACACAGTTTTATTTTATTTATTTATTATTAAATTTATTAATCGCCCATCTGGCTGGTCACCCAGCCACTCTGGGCGATGTACAACATACAATAAAAACAGTTTAAAACAATAAAATTCTACAATAAAAACGTTTTCTAAAATACCCTAACCCACCCCAAATGCCTGCCTGAACAACAGCGTTTTTAATGCATGATGGAAGCTCATTAAAGAGGGGGCATGACAGAGTTCCCTAGGGAGGGAGTTCCACAGAGTGGGGGCCACCACAGAAAAGGCCCTCTCCCTCGTCCCCACCAGTCTAGCTGTCCTGGCTGATGGGACAGAGAGAAGGCCATCCGAGGCTGATCTTGTTAAGTGGCCTGTCTGGTGCTGCTGGAGGCGCTCCTTAAGATAGGCTGGGCCGGAACCATATAGGGTTTTAAAGGTCAAAACCAACACCTTGAATTTGGCCCGGAAAACAACTGGTAACCAGTGCAACTCCTTCAGCACTGGAGTGATGTGATCTTGCCGGCAGCTGCCTTTAATCAGGCGAGCCGCCGCGTTCTGTACCAGCTGCAGTTTCTGAACCGTCTTCAAGGGTAACCCCACATAGAGTGCATTTTCCACGCAGTTTCCAAATATACACGTTTCACAAGTCATTTTCCCCTAAAGTAAAACATTTTTGTGTACACTTTTCTGTGATATGCACATATTTTTTGTCCAGCATTCCCTAATCTATGCATTTTTTTGTGTTTGCATTTTTTGGGGGAGAAAGTTCATCACAAAATTCTGAAAAGTATGAATATTGCTGGTGTAGCAGTTACAGTGTTGGACTGGGACCCAGGTGACTTGGGCCTAATCTCAACTGGGGCAAGAAGCTCATTGGGTGACTTTGGACCACCCACTGATTCTCAGCCTAACTTACCTTGCAGGGATGTTGTGAAGATAAAATGGAGAGGAGGAGGATCATGTAAGCTGTCTTGGTTTCCTTTCAGGAAAAACAGAGGGCTATACATGTAAGTAATTAACAATGAATAAAATAAAATGCGAACCCAACAAATTTCTCACCCTTTCATAGTTCTGAGTAACTAAAATGCACCACTGTGCATTTGTTTGAAAACATGCAAAGGCTAAATTCTTCAAGCGTGCATACATCTGATACGACTTTTGATTCCAGGACTGGGGTGGAATTCCAAAAGCAGGGGTTGCTGGTCAAAGTATGGATGGACGAAAGTCCCTTACCTGATCCCGCGTGGTGGGGGGGAGGCGCCCCGTCCCTCCCAGCTGAAATTCTGGCCGGGGGGGGAGGCTCCCCGTCCCTCCGTCCACGAAACTCGTCTCCTGCCGGGACGCAAAGGGCGGCGGCTGTAGCCGCCGCCGTTTGCATCCCTGCAGTCAGCCATGATAGGCTATGTAAATCTTTACGTAGCCTATCACGGCTGACGTTAAAAAAAAAAAAAGTGCGTATACAAATGGCGGCGCCCATGGGCACTGCCATTTGCATTCCTTATTTTGGCACGTGTAGTGTAGTGCCTACACGTGTAGTGTAGTGCCTTATTTTGGCACTACGTAAACATTTACATAGACTACGGCGAAAATAAGGGCAACTCTATTTGCATTGCCCTTATTTTCACCATAGTCTACGTAGGGATGGCGGAGAATTTTTCCACGAATCTCCGGGAGGCCGAATGCCAACGCATTTGGCCCCAAGAAATTGCTGGAGAAATTCTCCGCCCCCCTGACCCCCCTGGAATGGGACTTACCTCTGTCGAATGTCCCTGGCGCTGGCGGCTCCTGGCGGCAGTTGGGCAGCGGTTGGGTTGCGGTGGCCATTCTTCTGACTGGCTGCCGCCGCCGCTGCCGCCATTTCCCAGTAAAAAACAAAACAAAAAACAACAAATGTGATAGGCTACGTAAAGATTTACAGAGCTTATCGTGGCTAAATTTTCCAAAAACACTGTGATAGGCTACGTAAATCCTTACGTAGACTATCACGGCTGACTTTGGGGAAAAAAAAAAAGTGCGTATGCAAATGGCAGCGCCCATGGGCGCCACCATTTGTGTACGCACTTCCCCCCCCCCAAAGTCAGCCATGATAGGTTACGTAAGGATTTACATAGCCTATCTTGTGGCTGACTGCAGGGACGCAAACAGTGGCGGTGATGGCCGCCGCCATTTCCGTCCTGGCCGGCCAGGAAGATTCACAGCTGGAGGGATGGGGCACCTCCCCCCCAGCCAGAATTTCGGCCAGAAGGATGGGGCACCTCCCCCCAGGCCAGAATTTCGGCGGGGAGGAACGAAGCGCCTCCCCCCCACCGCGAAGCAAGCTGCGGGACCAGGTAAGTGACTTTCGTCCATCCCTACTGCGTAAATGTTTATGTAGACTACACGTGCCAAAATAAGGAACGCAAATGGCGGCGCCCATGGGCGCCGCCATTTGCATACATGCTTTTTTTTTTTTTCAAAGTCAGCCGTGATAGGCTACATAAAGATTTACGTAGCCTATCACGGTGTCTTTTTAAAAATCTAGCCGTGATAGGCTACGTAAATCTTTATGTAGCCTATCACGTTTTTTTTTTTTTACTTGGAAATGGCGGCGGCTGCAGCCAGTCAGAAGACCGGCCGCCGCCGAACTGCCGCTGGAGACATTCGACCAAGGTAAGTCCCGTCCCGGGGGGGGGACGGGGGGGAGACCGTTTCTCCACCAATTTTGGGAGGCCGAATGTGCTGGCATTCAGCCTCCCCGAGATTTGAGGAGAAATTCTCTGACATCCCTAGAAAGGCAACTCCAACCTCAGACTTTTCTCTTATGCATCCATCATTCATCTCAATACTAAAGAACAGAGGATGCTCCAGAGACACTTTCTTGGTATTAGGGCTAAAAGGATTATTTAACTCAAGCTAGGGATGTTAGGGATGTCAGAGAATTTCTCCACGAATCTCCGGGAGGCCGAATGCCAACACATTTGGCCCCCCAAAATTGGTGGAGAAACGGTCTGCCCCCTGCCCCCCCCCCCGGGATGGGACTTACCTTGAGCGAATGTCCCTGGCGGCGGCGGCTCCTGGCGGCGGCGGCTGGTCTTCCGACCGGCTGCCACCGCCGCCATTTCCAAGTAAAAAAAAAAAAGCTACAGCTGCCACCATTTGCGTCCCGGCAGGAGAAGGGGTTTCGCAGCCGGAGAGACGGGGCGCTCCCTCCCGGCCAGAATTTTGGTGGGGAGGGATGGGGCGCCTCCCCACCAGCCAGAATTTCGGCGGGGAGGGACGGGGTGCCTCCCCCCACCCAGAATTTCGGGGGGAGGGATGGAGCGCCTCCCCCCCACCGTGAAGCAAGCTTCGAGATCAGGTAAGTGACTTTCGTCCATCCCTAAGGGATGTACGAAAGTTCTGCCACGGATCTTGGGGAGGCCAAATGCCAGCGCATTCGGCCCCCTGAAATCGGTGGCGGAACGGCCTGCCACCCCCTGCCACCCCCCTACAGGACGGGACTTACCTGGGGTGGATTTTCCTGGCGGCGGCGGCAGCAGCAGCTCCGGTGGCGGTTCAGCGGTGGCGGCAGTGGCGGCTGCGGTGGCCGGTCTACCGACTGGCTGCCGCCACCAACATTTCCAGGTTTAAAACAACAACAAAAAGATAGGCTACGTAAAGATTTACGTAGCCTATCATGGCTAGATTTAAAAAAAACACCGTGATAGGCTACTTAAATCTTTACGTAGCCTATCACGGCTGACTAAAAAAAAAACAATAACGCACGTACGCAAATGGCGGCGCCATGGGCGCCGCCATTTGCGTTCCTTATTTTGGCACGTCTTAGTCTATGTAAACATTTACGTAGACTAAGATGGCAAAAATAAGGGGAACGCAAATAGAGTAGATGCTACGCTATTTGCATTTCCCTTATTTTCGCCGTCTTAGTCTACGGAAATGTTCACGTAGACTAAGATGTGCCAAAATAAGGAACGCAAATGGCAGCGCCCATGGGCGCCGCCATTTGCGTACGCACGTTTTTTTGTTTTTGTTTTAATCAGCCGTTATAGGCTACGTAAAGTTTTACGTAGCCTATCACAGCTGACTGCAGGGACGCAAACGGCGGCAGCTACAGCCGCCGCCATTTGCGTCCCTTCTAGCCAGCGGCCGGAAGTCCGGCTGCTGGTGGAGCCGGCCGGCGGCTCCACAGAATCACTGCAGAGCACAGCCGGCCGGCCAGGATTCTGGGGGGGGGAGGAACGGAGTGCCTCCCCCCCTGGTGAGGATTCTGGGCGGAGGGATGGAACGCCTCCCCCTGCACCATCAGCATAATCCCCAAAAGGTAAGTACCTTTCATACATCTCTAGCTCAAGCCCTCTCTCCGTGTGTGTGGAGGCAATGACATCATAGCCAGGGGTGTCTAGCCCCCAAGAAACATGGTTAGGAAGGTTCTAGTCACCTGTGTCCAAGAAGCTGGGCATTTTGGCTTTAGAATATATGCAATACTTATAACATTCATGCATGGGATCCTCACCACAACTCCATGAGCAGGGGAGTTGGCACAGAGATGGGCAAACCCACTGTAGTTCACCCTGCTCACTGCTCGCCGGACCACTGATGGCTACCCAATCCTGCTCACTGCATGTGGCAAGTCCCCAGGTACAACTATGCCTGTAATTTTGCATAAATGGCTGCTTTACGGCCAGTTGCATAAATGGTTGTTTACAAAAAAGAAAAGCTGAGTCACCATTTTTATGCAAAATGGCAGCTCAGCAAGGGAATGGGTGGCTACATACCTGCCCAACGTGTTGCACAATGAGTCGGGCAAGTGTGGGTTCTGCAGACTGGTATATCACTAAGCTTCAAGCCCGAACCGGACATCCTCAATCATGCCATCCCTAAACTGACAGCAGAATGAGAATCCACTCTATCCAGAAGAAAACCCCAAAAAGGAAGGGGGTGGATCTTCCCATATATCAGTGAAAATGGACCAAAGAAGGGGAAAATATTATTGTTGCAAATGAATAATAACATTGTTTGGAAATATGTTATTCACTGGTATGGAGGAAATAAGTCTGAGTTTATTGGAATGTAATCCATTGTCAGGAAATGCTTACTACTCAGCTTTCCTCCTTAATCAGGGCATTTTGTCTTTGTGAACTTTTACTTATTACAGCATCATAATCCTTCCTGGCTAATACCCTATAAAGAGCTAATTAATAATAAGCTACTCTGTCTAGCTTGTGCAGATAGACCTAAGTGAAGAGAGAATTAGATATACATTATCTGGAAATAATGATCACATTTTGATAAACAACGAAAGGATTTTATTGACTAAAACAGTTTAACTAATGTCACTTAAGTAATTCATTGGCAAGTTGGAACAAAAGCCGGAGTGGAATCTTATTCAGTAATTTTTCTAACAGACATCGCATTGAACTGGCTGTAGATTTTCAGTAGAATTAATTAAACTGCAAACTGAAATTTTCTGGTGACTATATTTTTGTTTTAATGAAAAATTCATAACATATTATGGTGTTCTGAAAAAGAGATTAAGATTATGGGTGCTTGTTGCCCAGAAGGTGTAGGTGTATGTGTGTAAACACTTACAGAGCAACCCTATGCACATTTGCTCAAATATTTTGGCCACCTAATGCGAAGAGAAAATTAGGGATGCTAGATGCTAGTTTAGTCCCTAAAACTAGGGACGCTACACCCACTGCCGCTGAATCCGCCGCATCCGCCCCAGGTAAGTGCCATCCCAGAGGATTCTGGGGGGGGGGCAGGGGGCAGGAGGCCGTTCCGCCATGGATTCTGGGATTCTACAGAATCCGGCCTCACTGGAATCCGTGGCGGAATTCTCCGCCATCCCTAGAGAAAACTGCCTGGAAAGGACCCTGATGCTGGGAAAGACTGAAGGCAAAAGGGGAAGGGGACAGCAGAGGATGAGATGGCTAGATAGCATCACCAATGCAATGAATATTAAATTGAGCACACTACAGGAGAGAGTGGAGGACAGGAAGGCCTGGCGTGCTATGGTCCATGGGGTCACGACGAGCCGGACACGACTGAACGACTGAACAACAACAACAACAAATCCCCTTAAGTTCAGTGGGATTGACTCCTAGGTCAGTGTGTATAGGATTGCAGCCTTAAAGTCCAAATATAACACCCTGAAAGAAAGTGCATACAGTATAGGAAATGTATTACTATTAGGAATGTCAGAGGAATTCAGTTGCAGGGTGGAGCTCAAAGAGCTTTCATTGGCTCGGCTCCCCCTGGACTCCATTCTAAGTTCTGCCAGCTGGCTCAACTTGGTCTGCAGTAAGTCTGGCCAGCTGATGTATTTCCATCTTTTTTAAAAATTTGTGTAATAGACATCTGCACAAATTGCATAAATGGCAACTGGAATTTGAGCAAATGTCTATTTATGCTAATTTTCAAAAACTGGAAAAACAACAACCCTAGATTTCCAATAAAACTTGTGGCATAGCTCAGAAATGCAAGTTGAGTCAGGGGCACTGTGGAAATATGGCAACCCCCAAAACGGCTGGATTTCCTGGTGATGGACGTCCCTAATTATTATTGGGGGGTTTGCTAGTCCCAGCCTTGCTTGGTGTGCCAAATGGCACCTCCACAGCCAGAAGTCATCAGGGAATAATGCTACATGAGGACATTGCATTGAATACCCAAGGTATCTGGGAGGAAGTCTTTTTCTTCTTTTGTCTCCAAAGTCCCACCATAAGCCATCAGAAAGATAAAGCCTAGGGGGGAAGCTAGGAGAACCTCTAATACAAACTTCTGCTTCTGTCCTGGACTGGGTTAGGAAGCTTCCCCAGAACTTGGTTAGACACACTCATTGTGTGGGGTGTCTTCCCCCACCCCCTCCATGAGGCTTGCAACCTCCAGTGGACTTGGCCACCAGTCCTTAGAGCCGTAAACATTTCCCTAGAGAGTGTTAGCATTACTCCATTGAGCAGCAATTTGCATCTAGAAGTTGGACTAAAAATAGACTCCAGTCTGTTTTTAGTAGGAATGTCAGAGAAATCCGCCACGGATCTTGGTGAGGCCAAATGCCACTGCATTTGGCCCCCCGAAATCCATGGTGGAATGAAGCCCCCCACCCCCCCACGCCATGAAAGGCATGCGAAACGGAGCACTTACCTACTGCCATCAGCGCTGACTTGCGAATGGCGGCTGCATCTGCGGCTGCCATTCGCTTCCTCATTATAGCCGTGATAGGCTATGTAAATAATTATGTAGCCTATCACGGCTAATGCAGGGACACCATTTGCGTCCCTGCGGAGGCCATGATAGTTACGTAAGTATTTATATTACTATGTAAGTATTTATTTACGACAATATGCAGCCTTGTCATACTCCTTTCCCAATTTTGAACCAATCGGTTGTTCCATGTCTAGTTCTTACTGTTGCTTCTTGACTCTCGTACAGGTTTCTCAGGAGACAGGTAAGGTGGTCTGGTACTCCCATTTCTTAAAGAATTTGCCACAGTTTGTTGTGATCCAATCACAATCAAGGACTTTAGCGTAGTCAATGAAGCAGAAATAGATTTAATAAAATAAACGTTTTTCTGGAATTCTCTTGCTTTCTCCATGATCCAGCGAATGTTGGTGATTTGATCTCTAGTTCCTCTGCCTCTTCGAAACCCAGCTTGTACTTCCGGTAGTTCTTGGTTCACATACTGCTGAAGCCTAACTTTTAGGAGTTTGAGCATAACCTTGCTGGCATGTGAAATGAGCACAATTGTATGGTAGTTTGAGCACTCTTTGGCGTTGCCCTTCTTTGGAATTGGAATGTAAACTGACCTTTTCCAGTCTTGTGGCCACTGTTGAGTGTTCCAAATTTGTTGGCATATTGAGTGCAGCACTTTAACAGCATCATCTTTTTGGGTTTTAAATAGCTCAGCTGGAATACTGTCATCTCCGCTAGCTAGGGATGGCGGAGAATTCCGCCATGGATTTCAGTGAGGCCGAATGTACTGGCATTCAGCCACCTGAAATCCACGGTGGAACGGCCTGCCACCCCCCGCCCCCCTGCGGATTCCCCCCAGGATGAAGCTTACCTGGGGTGGATGTTATGGATGGCATTACGGATGGCGTTACGGATGGCATTATGGATGGCGGCGGCTCTGGCAGTGGTGGCGGCTGGTATTTCAACCGGCTGCCACGGCCGCCATTTGCATCCTGGTCTTTGCCATGATAGGCTATGTAAGCATTTACGTAGCCTATCACGGCAAGCCAAGCAAAAAAAGAGGCGTACACAAATGGCAGCGGCTACGGCGGCCACCATTTGCGTTCCCTATTTTTCGCCGTTTTATCCTATGTAAATATTTAAGTAAGCTATTATGGTGAAAAAAAAGGAACACAAATAGCGCCCACTACGCTATTTGCGTTCCCCTTTTTTTTCTCCATAATAGCCTACGTAAATATTTACATAGGATAAAACGGCGAAAAATAGGGAAAGCAAATGGCGGCCGCCATAGCCACCTCCATTTGTGTACGTTGTTTTTTGTTTGTTTGTTTTCTTGCCCAGCCATGATAGGCTATGTAAATACTTACACTACGGCGGCCGCCATTTGCATCCACAGCAGCCCGTCCATGGCCGGAACTCTGGCTGCGGACGGCCCTGGCCGGCTGCTCTGCGGAGCCGTGGCGGAGCCGGCCAGGCAGGATTCCGGGGGGGAGGACCGGATCGCCTCCCCCCATCGAGGATTCTGGGGGGAGAGACAGAGCACCTTCCCCCCCACCATGAATCAATTCCGCAAAAAGGTAAGTGACTTTCGTACATCCCTACCGCTAGCTTTGTTGTTCGTAATGCTTCCTAAGGCCCATTTGACTTCACTCTCTAGGATGTCCAGCTCAAGTCCAGTGACCGCAATATCATGGCTATCAGGGACATTAAGATCTTTCCTGTACAGTTCTTCTGTGTATTCTTTCCACCTCTTCTGAATCTCATCTGCTTCTGTTAGGTCCCTGTCCTCTTTGTCCTTTATCATGCCCGTCTTTACACAAAACGTTCCCTTGAGATCTCCGATTTTCTTGAAGAGATCTCTAGTCTTTCCCATTCTATTGTTTTCCTCGATTTCTTTGCATTGTTCATTTAAGAAGGCCTTCTTGTCTCTCCTTGCTATTCTCTGGAACTCTGCATTCAGTTGGATATATCTTCCCCTTTCTCCCTTGCTTTTTGCTTCCCTTCTTTCCTCAGCTACTTGTAAAGCTTCCTCAGACAGCCACTTTGCTTTCTTGTATTTCTTTTTCTTTGGGATGGATTGAGTTGCTGCCTCCTGAACAATGTTACGGACCTCCATCCATAGTTCCTCAGGCACTCTGTCTATCAGGCCTAATCCCTGAAATCTATTCCTCACCTCCACTGTATATTCATAAGGGATATGATTTAGGTCATACCTGAATGGTTTAGTGGTTTTCCCTACGTTCTTCAATTTAAGCTGAAATTTTTCAAGAAGCAGCTCATGATCTGAGCCACAGTCAGCTAGGGATGTATGAAAGTCCCTTACCTGAACCCGAAAGTTGATTCGCGGTGGAGGGGAGGCGCTCCATCCCTCCCCCCGAAATTCTGGCCGGGGGGGAGGAGCCCTGTCCCTACAGCGCCCTGTCCGTAGCCGCCGCTGTTTGCGTCCCTGCAGTCTGCCGTGATAGGCTACGTAAATGTTTACGTAGCCTATCACAGCTGAGTGAAAAAAAAACCCGCGCGTACACAAATGTCGGCCCCCATGGGCGCCGCCATTTGCATACGCACGGGTTGTTTTTTTTTCCCACTCAGCCATGATAGGTTACGTAAACATTTACGTAGCCTATCACGGTGTTTTTTAAAAATCTAGCCGTAATAGGCTATGTCAATCTTTACGTAGCCTATCACGTTGTTGTTTTTTTTAACTTGCAAATGGTGGCGGCGGCGGCCGGTTGGAAGACCGGCCGCCGCCGAACTGCCTCCGAACTGCCGCTGAACTGCCGCCGAACTGCCGCCGAACTGCCGTCCAACCGCTGCTGGAGCCGCCGCCGCCAGGGACATTCGCACAAGGTAAGTCCCGTCCCGGCGGGGGCGGAGGGGCAGACCGTTTCTCCACCAATTTCAAGGGGCCGAATGCGCTGGCATTCGGCCTCCCCGAAATTCATGGAGAAATTCTCTAACATCCCTACTGAGTCAGCTCCAGGTCTTGTTTTTACTGACTGTATAGAGCTTCTCCATCTTCTGCTGCAAAGGACATAATCAATCTGATTTCGATATTGACCATCTGGTGATGTCCATGTGTAGAGTCGCTTCTTGTGTTGTTGGAAAAGAGTGTTTGCTATGATCAGCGTGTTCTCTTGGCAAAACTCTTAGCCTTTGTCCTGCTTCATTTTTTACACCAAGGCCATGCTTGCCTGTTATCCTGGTGGTTTCTTGACTTCCTACTTTGGCATTCCAATTCCCTGTCATGAAAAGGACATCTTTTTTGGTGTTAGTTCTAGAAGGTGTTGTAGGTCTTCATAGTACCGATCAATCTCAGCTTCTTCGGCCTCAGTGGTTGGGGCATAGACTTGAATTACTGTGATGCTGAATGGTTTGCCTTGGATTCGTACTGAGATCAGTCTATCATTTTTGAGATTGTACCCCAGGACTGCTTTTCCCACCCTTTTGTTGACTATGAGTGCTACTCCATTTCTTCTAAGGGATTCTTGCCCACAGTAGTAGATATAATGGTCATCTGAATTAAATTCGCCTATGCTTGTCCATTTTAGTTCTCTGATTCCCAAGATGTTGATGTTCAGTCTTGCCATCTCATGTTTGACCACCTCCAGCTTACCTTGATTCATTGACCTTACATTCCAGGTTCCTAAACAATATTCTTCTTTACAGCATGGGATTTTCTTTTCACCACCAGACACATCCACAGCTGAGTGTCCTTTCAGCTTTGGCCCAGCCGCTTCACTCTTTCTGGCGCTACTTGGACATGCCCTCTGCTCTTCCCCAATAGTATATTGGACACCTTCCGACCTGAGGGGCTCATCTTCCAGCATCATATCTTTTAGCCTTGTGATACGTTCCATTAGAACTCTCCACCATGACCTGTCCGTCTTGGCAGGCCCTGCACGGCATAGCTTATGACTTCACTGAGTTATGCAAGCCCCTTCGCCACAACAAGGCAGTGATCCATGAACGGGTACGTAAATATATACGTAGCCTATCATGGCAAAAGACAGGGTGGCAAATGGCGGCGGATATGGCGGCCGCAATTTGCGTCCCTGCCCAGTCCAGTAGCGGCCGGATGTCCGGCTGCGGGCGGCCCTGGCCGATGGCTTTGCGGAGGCGCTGCGGAGTGGAGCCAGGTGGGGAGGATTTTTGGGGGAGGGATGGAGCGCCTCCCTCCCACCGCGGATGTCCCTGGATGAAACCAGCTAAGTGTTTTCATACATCCCTATCTGTTTTGCTAGTATCGCATTGATTGATTGATTGATTGATTGATTGATCGATTGATTGCATTTCTTTTTTCGTCTTGCAAGGAACCAAAGGCAGCTTACATTATCCTCCTCCTCTCCATTTTATCCTCACAACAACAACCCTGTGAGGTGGGTTGGGCTGAGAGTCTGTGATTGGCCCAAAGTCACCCAGTGATCTTCCAAGGCCAAGTAGGGACTAGAACCCAGATCTCCCGGCTCCCAGTCCATTAGTCTCACCACTACTAGGAATGTACAAAAGTCACGTACCTTTTCGCAGCTTTGATTCGCGGTGGGGGGGAGGTGCTCCGTCCCTCCCCCTGGGCCGGCTCTGCTCTGCGGCGGCTCCATGGAGCCGCTGACCAGGTCTGTCTGCAGCTGGAGTTCCGGCCACGGCCGGCTGCTGCGGCTGCAAATGACAGCCGCCGTAGCGGCCGCCATTTGCTTCCTGCCAGGCTGCTATGATAGGCTGAGTAAGTATTGGCCGCCAGTTGTGTGGCTGCCTTTACCGTGATAGGCTACGTAAATACTTATGTAGCCTACCATGGAAAGAGCAGTGGCGCAAATGGTGTAGCGGCCACTGTGTGCGCCCTTGCTCTTTGCCATGATAGGCTACTTAAATACTTAAGTAGCTTATCACGGCAGCCTGGCAGGACAAAAATGGTGGTCTCTACAGCGGCCGCCATTTGCGGCCGCAGCAGCCGGCTGAGAGACCAGCTGCCACCACTGCTGCCAGATCCACCGCCAGAGTTGCCACCGCTGGAACATCCGCCCCAGGTAAGCTTCGTCCCGGGGGGGATTCTGCGGGGTGGCGTGGGGTGGGAGGCCGTTCCGCCATGGGTTTCGGGGGGCTAAATGCCAGTGCATTCAGCCTCACTGAAATCCGTGGCAGAATTCTCCGCCATCCCTAACCACTACACTACAGTGGCTACATGGGCCTTGTGGAGTGAATGTCCATACACTTGATGTTCCATCATACTAGGGATGGACGAAAGGGACTTACCTGGTCCCGCAGCTTGCTTCGCGGTGGGGGGGAGGCACTTCGGTTCTCCCCCCGAAGTTCAGGTGAGGGGGGGAGGCGCCCCGCCTCGCCCGGCCAAAATTCAGGCCGGAGGGGAGGCGCCCCATCCCTCGCCGCCAAAATTCAGGCCTGGGAGGAGCGCCCCATCTACCCGGCTGCGAAAAAAAAAGTAAAGTAAAACAAAACAAAACATACCCGTGATAGGCTACGTAACGATTTACGTAGCCTATCATGGCTAGATTTCCAAAGTCAGCCGTGATAGTCTATGTAAATCATCACGTAGCCTATCACGGGTGACTTTGAAAAAAAAAAAGCGCGTACGCAAATGGCGGCGCCCCCGGGCGCCGCCATTTGCGTACGTGCTTTTTTTTTTTCCAAAGTCACCCGTGATAGGCTACGTGACGATTTATGTAGCCTATCACGGCTGACTTTGGAAATCTAGCCGTGATAGGCTACGTAAATCGTTACGTAGCCTATCGCGGGTGTGTGTTGTTGTTTTTTTTACTTTCCTTTTTTATTTTGTAATGGTGGCAGCAGCAGCTGGTCAGAAGACCGGCCGCCGCCCCCGCCAAAACGCCGCCGAAACGCCACTGGGACCCGCCGCCGAGAAGGACATTCGCACGAGGTAAGTCCCATCCCGGGGGGGAGCGGGGGGCCAGCGGAGAATTTCACCACCAATTTCGGGGGGCCAAATACATTGGCATTCAGCCTACCGGAGATTCGTGGATAAATTCTCCGCCATCCCTACATCATACAACCTTTGTCACCAGGCCAAAGTGCCTTGAGACCATCCACATTTTTGTCTCTAATATTGTGTAGTAGGGATGTATGGATCCCCTTACCTGGGGTCCATGGGGGGGTCTGCAGGTGGGGGGAGGTGATCCAGTCCTCCCCCCAGAATCCTCCTTGGCTGGCTACTGTGGGGAGTCTGCAGAGCTGCCGTCTGTGAACGCAAATGGGCTGTCTGCCGTCTGCGGACGCATTTGCATCCCTGCCATTGGCCATGATTGGCTACGTAAATATTTACGACAGCAAAGGGCTGGGTGGGGATGTACGAAAGTCACTTACCTTTTTGCAGTTGTGATTCGCGGTGGCGGGGAGGCACTCCATCCCTCCCCCCGGAATCCTCCTTGGCTGGCTCGGCTCCGCGGCGGCTCTGCAGAGCCGCCAGCCAGGGACGTCCGCAGCCGGAGTTCCAGCCGTGGCTGGGCTGCTGAAGACGCAAATATTTACATAGCCAATCACGGCCAATTGCAGGGATGCAAATGGAGTCCGCTATGTAAATATTTACATAGCCAATCACGGCCAACGGCAGGGATGCAAATGGAGTCTGCTATGGCGGAAGCCATTTTGTTCCACAGTCCAGCAGCGGATGAAGACGGTGACCCAGACCATCCACAGCCAGGTCGGTTCCATCCTGGGGGGGATTTCGGGTGGTGGGGGATAGTCTGTTCTGCCACAGACTCCGGGGGGCCGGATCCAGCCTCATTGGAGTCCGTGGCAGATTTCTCCGCCATTCGTATTGTGTAGATCAAACTTTCCCAGCCTGAATTTGCACATATTTAAATATGTGCATTTTAATGACCTCCCTTTTTCCTGTAAAAATAAGCTCAGCAAAATGGCAGGAGCTCGTGGATGGGCCCAGGTGATTGGGGGGAACAGCTGGGAGAGCATGAGCAGGGGTGAGCAAGGCCAGAGGCTTGGTGGGTGTGGTCCAGGGGTACAGGTGGGGGGGCAACAGACATCTGGACCCAGCCAGGCATCTGCACCATCCCTATGCAATATATCCCAGGTTCAATCCCTGGCATGTTCAGGTTGTGCTGGGAAAAAGTCTTCCGTAACATCCTGGAGAGCTGTTGCCAGTCAACGTAAACAAACATGGCTGAGCTAGATGGACAAATGGTCAACTTACTGTTTGTATCCATACGTTATCACTAGGGATGTTGGAGAATTCCGCCATGGACTCCAGTGAGGCCGGATTCTTTAGAATTCCGTGGCGGAACGGCCTCCCCCCCTCCCCCCCCAAATCCCCCCTGGAACTGGCGGATGCAGCAGCAGTGGCAGATGTGGTGGCAGCAGTGGCGGCGGCAGTGGCGGCTCTGGCTCGTCTTCCGGCCCCTGCCGGGCTGCTGCAGCTTCAAATGGCAGTCGTCATAGCGGCCACCATTTGCGTGCCTGCATTAGGCTGCGATAGGTTACGTAAATACTTACGTAGCCTATCACGGCAAAGACTAGGGGCACAAATGGCGGCCGCTATGCCATTTGTGCCCCTGCTCTTTGCCGTAATAAATGATAAAAGGATGGGTGTGGTATAGACTGCCTTGGGAAAGGTGTACCCATATCTGATTGGCTCTATTCATGTGGTTTTGACTTTTCAAATCTTACTTTAGCAGTGTGGGATGAAACCATAGAAACCACTGCAGAATGCCCAAAGTCTATAGGAAATGCTAAGAACCAAACAAGGAGCATGTGATTCTACATAGGGATGTACGTATTTTGTAAAATCTGTTCCATCTGCTTTTCACTGATTGTCAGGTGCCTTTCGTTCTGTCGTTCATTCATTGATGGATTTTTCTGATTTCTCAAATTTGCACAAATTCACACTGGTGAAAATGCAGAAATCCCATCCCCCAAATGAGAATTCTCCCTTCCCAATGCATAAATCCCACCAAAAAGTGTGTTTTTGTGCTTTAGCCTATGAGGGAAATGTGTATTTTCAGCTGTTTTTTTTTTTTTTTACTGATTGTATGTGTCTACAACTAAATTTGCATAGAATTCCACAAAATAAAACTGCAGAATCCTTGCGACTTGGAAAAAGCTGGTCTGCTATGGAATCTGTGGGTTGGATGCATAGATAACTGGACTTATTTGATTCCTTTGAAGATCTCTCGGACATCCCTAATTCCACGTAAGGAAAACTGACTTGTCAACCATAGGATTCAGGATGAACAGCCAAGATTCTTAGTTTTTACCCATGTAACCCATGGCTAATATTAAATTTAATATTTTAAGCTAAAATAGCTTCTTTCATGACTGAATGCATTAAAAGTATTAATATTCATTCCCTAGAGGTATTGAGCCTTGATTACAGTTATTTTGCATGCGAGTGCTTATTACTACATTCATCTGCATGTGAGGAATAAGCACAAAAGGAATTTGAACCTTCAGACCACTGGGTATTTGATTTTCTGAATACTTATCTGAAGCCTTCATTGTCAATAATCACAGATGAACACTGGGGAATAATTCTAGGCAAAAATGCTATGAAAACTGCCATCTTGTTTCATAGGGATTATACATTGTATTAATAATTCAGTTTTTTTAAAACAAACAAACAAACAGATTTGTTGTTAAACTGTCATTCTTCAAGAAAGTCTCCCCTCCATCATCCCATGAAGCTGATTGGTGGGAGATTCACGACAGATGAAAGGAAGTACGTCTTCACACAGCACATGGTTAAACTATGGAATTCGCCACCACAAGACATAGTGCTGGCCGCCAATTTAGATGGCTTTAAAAGGGGATTAGACAAATTTATGGAGGAGAAGGCCATTGATGGCTACTAGTCCTGATGGCTGTATATATTACCTCCAGCACACCTCTGTCTCCAGTTGCTGGGGAATTGACCCAGAGGGTGCTATTGCACTCATGTCCTACAGGCAGCTGGTTGGCCTGCAGGATGGAATGCTAGACAAAATGGACCTTTGGTCTGATCCAGCATGACTCTTTCTATGTTCTTAATTTTTAAGTCACCCAGTTTGTCCCACTCTGTAGGGTTTAGGGTTTTTGTGTGTGTGTTTTAATGTTCGTTTTTGTGACATGTTTAGGTTTTGAGTGTTTTTATTATTGTCTTGCTATTTATTTGTTAAATGGACTGGATATTTTTTGCTTTTATGGTTCCTCAGGAACAGTAGCATGACTTGAAATGCATTAAGCCAAATTAGTTACTTTGGATTGGATCCAGACTTAGGCTGCACTCCTATATCTATGTACCTAAGTTCAACAGAGCTTACATCTGAGTAAACACGTATGTGATTGCACTGTTAGTCATGCTTAGAGTAGACTTACTGAAATCAGTGGGACAAGTCAGTCGTGACAAACTTAAGCCCCGCTGATCTCAATAAGTCTATTCTAAGCATTAGTAAATCTGGATCCAACTATCCAGTGCACCTGTGAGGTCTCTTCTCCCTTTATCTTTGTACTGGGGAGCCTTCTCTTTTTCCTTCCTTGGCACCTGGCTAACGTTGCATCTGACTAGTATGGATGGGCAACAGTTGAATTGTACTGAAGGAAAGAGGGGAAGGAAGCCAATGTAGGTTTATGGTGTAGATGGGGCAGTGGACACAGGTAAGGTTCCCAAGGGAGGAAGCGGGCAAAGCCAGCTGGGAAGAAACATTGGGGCTAGGAATGGTAGAACCAGAGATGTTTGAGCTCACTGAAATTCTCCGGTCTTTACTTCAAAGTTTGGTTCAGCTCGCTTCCGGACTTATTTGTGACCTCTTTTTTGGTTCATTCAAATGGGAAAAGTTGCATATTTTTCAAGTGAACGTTTTGCAAATGCAAGTTTGGGAATTTGTGAACACTTTCAGAGGACATTCACTGCTGTTCATGTTTGGGGTTGGAAATAGGGCATTTTTGAGTGATTTGTGACCTGGAACGAAATTCTCATACATCCCCAGTTGGGGCCTTCAGTTGACTATGCACATAGATATAGTCTTTTCTTTGTGGACGTATGTTCATATACATTCCGGCCATTTGGCAGGTATCTCACTAGACAATAATAGTCCTGCAGTGTTTTCAGATTCAAATAGCTTGGGTTGAATTCAGTCTCACCAGGGACTTATGGTAATCCATGTGAGGAATGGGTCCTACACAACTGAGCCATGCCTACACAGATATTATTGCAAGATAACCATTCTTTAGTTCTCCAGTGTGCAAAATGAATTTAATTGCAGTTTCATTTGTGATAATGACCTACATAATTTTCAATAATTTGATAGATTGTATCTTTCTTAATGGAAAAATGTAAGAAAATTAGCAAAGATATAGGGCAGTGGGAAGAAGCTCAGCTGGAAACTCTTAATTAATTGACATCTCTTTAAGAAATGCAGCTAAGGAACATGATGCCATTGAATGGGTATCTCTTTCAAAAGAGACGATTCATGTTTAGTTTTAGGGAAATTACAATGAATTGGATCCAAACTTAGTCATATTTAGAGTAGACCCATTGAAATCAATGTGACTGATCAGTATCACGACTGCAGTCAGAGCCTGAGCAAGATTGTTGGGGGCTCCAAAAACACATGCCGTGATCCCATTCCATATATACACTTTTTTGAGTCATGAAATAAATGTTTCTATTTTAATTCTGAAATTAGTTTTTCTACATTTCTGAAATTACACCATGGACCAAACTGGGGCTTTTCAACCATGCCTTCTACCCCCACCCCTTTTTTGTTATTTTAGTTTAACATAACCTCCAGACTGAAGAAGAATCCCACAACACTTCCTGAGTATTTTGTAACATTGTTTGAACCTAGTAGAGGTATTATCCTGTTGTTGTATTAGTAGTGTTATTGTTATTCTTATTGTTATGGAAATGGACCAATATGGCTGCAAACCTTTTATAAACAGATCAATTCAATTTAAAGCCTTAT
This sequence comes from Heloderma suspectum, assembly GCF_057233095.1. Classification (NCBI taxonomy): domain Eukaryota; kingdom Metazoa; phylum Chordata; class Lepidosauria; order Squamata; family Helodermatidae; genus Heloderma; species Heloderma suspectum. The sequence continues at coordinate 334,504,830 of NC_139459.1, read as the reverse complement.
TTTTCTGGCCTTTTTTCAATGCAAACCATGAACAATTAGAGGAGTGATTAATTTTCTTTAGTTTCTTTTCATTCCCCATGATTAACCTCCTCATGTTTCAGGTTGACTTGTTTGTATTTGGGGCCTGTAAATCCTACCAGCAGCACTGGTTCCCACTGATCCAGGGATCAATGTCCCTGCCCTGATTACTGTGGTGATTAGTCTCTCCCCAATTGCTCCCCTCCATGTTCTGCAGTCCCAGTTCTGATTAAAAGTGTTAGTCAGAGAGGAGAAAAGCTAGGCAGATCAAATGCATCCATACATTTAACATCTACTTTGGCCCTTATGCCCCTGGCTTCCTGGGTTTGGCTTATGCAGGCTCTATAGCTGCAATCACTCCTATCTAACTGACTGGTACAGAAGCTCAGCCAACTCAACCCATGCATTTTTACAACATGGTAAATCCACAGTCACCAGGCCTTGGTTGGTTCTATTTCATGCTCCCATTTACTGGCATGCCCTATGGAGTTTAAATTTGCCCTATGTCTCTTGGAAGCTGCTCAAGCTGCTTTAAAATCATTATTTTATTTTTTTACTGTAATGGAAGCCTTCTAAATGCCTCCTCCATAACCAAGAGTGATCGCCGTGCCACATGCATGAAGCAAAGACTAGCAGGCCTTTGATGAAGAATGGCATCTCCTTTTAAAAGCCTGCAGATGCCAGTGATTAATAAAGCTCATAATAACACATTATATTTACCAAGTCCTCCTTTAAACTTGTCGGCTTCCTAAATTACTTTGACATCTCTCCAGTTTAGTTTATGTTCTGTAACCGAGGAGCTGCTGTGCGACAGATGGCACTGTGTTTGCATAACAAATGCTCTCCTCAGGTCAATATAATACAAGGTGGTTGATTGGGGACTGAAGCATTCAGGGTGAGAATGCGATCCCTAGGCTCTTTGGTTGGTGCTGAAAAAACAGTCAATCAACAGGTTCACTCTTGCCCTTCAGGACAGGAAGTAGAAGCCTAGATAGATAGGTAGGGAGGTAGGTAGATAGACAGACAGACAGACAGACAGACAGAGGAAAGAGTTCAACAGCTGAGCTGCCTGCAGCTAAATTGTAACCATGGGTAAAACCTGGACTTGAAACCATGCATGTAACCTTGAAACCATGCATGTAAACCCAATACCCCCATGGACATAAGGTGGAAATCATAACTGGAAGATAGCACAGGGAGAGAAGTGGAGAGCATATTCTATATTTGTTTATTGCAGTCAGATGCAGGAAACTTTGAAGTACCAGAGATGTACAATAAGTCAGCAAAGAAGCAGAGGTTTAATCCAGATAAAATGGAAGTACTGTGGATGGAGAAACCTGCCGATCTGGATGGAGGTGTGACCGTGTGAGACTGGTGTTGGATGGGGTTGCACTTCCCTGAAGGACCAGTTCCACAGCTTGGGGTCACCATGTGGCATTGGTTACCAGAGGTGCCTTCTATCAGCTTTAGCAAAAGTGGACCTTGCCCTGTTTACATCCTACTGGACTACTGTAAGAAACTCTACGTGGGGCTGCCTTTGAAGACAGTTTGGAAGCTTCAGCTGGTGCAGTGCGCACCCACCTGGTTGCTTGTGGGGGCTACGTAATCAGAGCACATAATACTAACTCTGCACCAGCTGCACTGGTTGACAGTGTGCTTCGAACTGCATAAAATCCGCTCCGTCTGTGTCTCACAGATTGTCAGGCCCCTTTTGTTCCATCGTCCGCTCACAGATGGATGCAAATTTTTCCCCCGTCATGCGCAAAAATAGCAAATAATTACGCAAGAGGTTTCATAAGAATTTACGTAATTTACCTTAGTACATAACAATTAGCGTATTATCCCCCATTCCATTCAACTTTTCCTCAGCACAAACTTGCATATTTTCCTACGAATAGATATGTGTAAATTTCAGGAAAGTTTTTTTTTTTTTAAATCCGAAAGTCCATGCACTCTGCACAGCCTGGGAGGTCTGCTCTGCAGCAGATTCTGCAGGTCAGATTCTTAGAAATCTGAGCTCATTTTAATCCATCTCAGATTTATCCAGCATCCCTAGCTTCAGGTCCAATTTAAAGTGCAGCGCAACACATTTAAAGCCCTTTATGGCTTGGAGCCAGGTTATTTGAATGACTGTCCATACCTCTATGAACCTACCCAGGCCCCAAGATCGTCGATGGAGGCCCTGCTCAAGCACCCACAACCACCAGTGAGATCTATTAGGTTGGCAGGCACAAGAGATAGGGGCTTTTCTGTGGTGGCCCATCCTTATGAAATAGCCTACCATGGGATGTGTGTGAGTCTCCCCACTAGACTGTTTTTCAATGGGCCTTAAATACTTGGATATTCCACTCTGCCTTCAAATGAATGGATGCCTGTCTTTATTTTATAAATTGGAAGGTGGTTTGGGAGTGGGGTTTTTTAAAAACTGCTACTGTTATTTTTTATATTTTATGCTGCTGTTTTAGTTGACTATATTTTATTTTATTATTTTAAAATTTTATTTTGTAAACCACCTTGACTCTGTGTAAGGTAGGCAGCTCCATACGCTTACAATGGTGGCAAACTCTCTGTCTTTGACAGGCCAGGTATTTGTTCTATCCATCCCATGTGACAAGTGGGACATTTTGAGACAGGTAGTGTGTTCCTGAAAAACAACAAAGAAATTTGTGGCATCTTAAAGACTAGGGCTGGGCATGGGACTCATCACATGACTGCTCAAATATTGTCAAATAATGGTTAAGCATTTTTAAAGCATTAAGCTTATGAAAACAAGAAAGTCATCAACAGTTTTGAATCATGACCCCAACTCAATGCACAAAATCTACAAACTGATAGCAAATATCTTTCTCTTTGCTAACTCCAGTATTTCACGAGTAGAATTTAAACCCCCTGTACACATATCTTCATCAAGGTCTAAGAACCTCAGCAAGCATGTTTAGACAGATTTAGACAAGCTATTACCACCCTTTCTGAAACCAAATAGAACTTGTACCTAATAAATCAAATGTGACATCTCTATCATAACAATGCATCATTTGCATTATTTTCTGTAATTTGCATAATACAGCTGCCCCAGGCAAACTTGCAGAATTTGTTCTGTCCAACTTGAAAAATTATGGGGTTTTCATTAGCTATCAGCTGCAGATCCTGTATGTAGATTTTGGAACATATGTAGATTTTAGTAATTTCAGATCTTTACCTCCTGGAAAACACACACACACACACACACACACACACACACACAAACTTGATCATTAAAGAGGAAACACTTGGAATGCTGTGTCTTTTCAAGCAACAGGATCAGCAACTGTTTGATTAATCTGTGCAATTTGCTAAGACACACCCACCTTCCAACAATAGGTATTTATTCATTCACTTGTTATCCTAGGGATGCCTCTGGTTCTGCAAGAGGAAATCCTTGCCTGTCTCCTTGGCTGAGATCATATCTGTTTTTGATTAGGGTCAACCTTCTACTTTTTAATAGGTGGCCATCTGTCCTCTTTTACAGAGATCAGTCCTCTATTTGAAGGGCTGCCAGAGGACTGTCCTCTATTTTGAAGGTGTCCTTTATTTGAAGGGCTGTCCAGTCTAGAATCATAGACTAGACTAGACTAGACTAGACTAGAATCACATAATTATAGAGTTGGAAGGTATCTCAGAGATCGTCTAGTCCAACCTCATGTTTAATGCTGGCTCTGCACTGCAGGGTGCAGTTACAGCATCCTTGACAGATGGCCATCCAGCCTCTGCTTAAATACCTCCACTGAAGGAGAACCCACCACCTCCCAAGGTATCTGTTCCACTGCTGAACAGCTCTCACTGTTAGGACATTTCTCCTGACGTTTAACCGAAATCTGCTGCCCTGAAATTTCCACCCATTCTAGTCCTGCTCTTGGGAGCAACAGAGAACATGTCTGCTCCATCTTCTGCACAACAGCCTTTCAGATATTTGAACACTGCTATCCTAGCTTCTCTTAAATCTTCTCTTCTCCAGGCTAAACATGCACAGCTCTTTCAACCGTTTCCAGACCCCTCACTACCCCTGTTGCTCTTCTCTGGATGTGCTCCAACTTGTTAATGACCTTCTTAAAATGGGTTGCCTCGAACTGGACATAGTACTTCAAATGCGGCCGGACTAATACAGGATAGATTGGAACTATTACTTCCAATAATCTGGACACTATGCTTCTGTTAATATAGATTGCAATAGTTTCCTTAACTGCTGTATCGCACTGTTGGCTCAAATTCAGTTTGTGATCCACTAAGACAATTAGGTCCTTTTCACATGTACTGCTGCCAAGCCAGGCCTCCCCCATCCTATACTTGTGACTTTGATTTTTTGTACCTAAACGCAATACTTTACATTTACCTTGCTTGAATATCACCTGGTTAGATTCAGCTCAATGCCTGTCTAGATCCTTTTGAATCTTGATCTTGTCTTCTATGGTGTTAGCTATCCCTCCTAGCTTCATGTGATTTGCACATTTGATAAGCAACTCCTCAACACCCTTATCTAAGCCATGTTGAACAGCACAGGTCCTAGGACAGAGCCCTGTGGCACTCCACTCAAGACCTCCCGGGCAGAGGATGCTGCGCCATTCATTAGCACTCACTGAGTACAGTTGCTCAACCAGCTGTGCATCCACCGAATTGCAGTTCATCTTGTCAACAAGGATATCATGGGATGCCTTGTTAAATGCTTTGCTGAGATCAAGATATACTATGTCCACAGCATTCCCATGATCTACCAAACTAGCAACTCTATCAAAAAAGAAGATAAGGTTGGTCTGGCATGACTTATTCCTAACAATTCCATGTTGAGTCCTAGTAATCAGTGCATTATTTTCTAGATGCTCCTCCTTGGTAAATCCAGTGTAAAGATAACAGACCATCAGTAGGAAGGGCTTTGACGTTGCTTATCAGGAGCACCCAGAGCAGTATCCAATGGTGGTCACCTGAAAGCAGTCAGTCTCACTGATTCCATTGCACGAACAGGGGCCATGGCTTGTGCCATGGAAATTCAGCACTTCTGGGGGCAACCTGAAACAAGTGGAAATGGGGCAGGTTGTCAGAGCTCACATTAGGGAGCTCCACTGACCTGCCTCATTCCAGAAATGAGTGTTTGTGCTCATTTGGGGGCTTGCCCCTGAAATGTTAAACCTTGGTCACATGAGTGGTAGGCCCCGCTCGCCCAGTGAAATCAGTGGGACTGGCTGCTTGTGGAACAGAAGAGGCAGTCAACATTGGCTACTGCCCCTTGGGCAGCAGACTGAGGAAAGCAGACAAGTCACCTGCTCTCAGTCTCTCAAACTATGGTGAGATGTACTGTATTTCTACTTAAATTATAATAATGATTTCTAAATTTGTATCCGCACATATAAATTAGTATATCCTAATTTTATGCAAATTGATGCTCTCTTTTGCCCTCTTTCCTTTTGTTTCTTTTTTGTTTTTTTCTTGATGTATTTCCTTTTTAGGGGCAATTCATGAGTGGCTGGCTACCCTACTTTTTAATTGTGGAAGCTTCTGCTTTTGAGGCACAGAAGTTGAACATTTTGCAGCAGCCTGCCAAAGCTTAGGCCTCCCCTAGTAAATCTAACCCTGGAATATTAAAGGGTGTTAAATAAATTGGACAAAGAGGTGTTTGGGGAGTTAAAGTGGCAGAGACATTGCCATGAATGAGCAATTAGATGTTCACACACCAGCTTATCACAAATTACATGCCTCCCATATCTATTACTGTAATGACCTTGAGAGTTGACTCATACTCTCCCTTAACCTAATGAACATGCCAAGTATAATCAATTAGGTCTGCAATTAAAATTATAATTTGTCTAACAAACTCTTCTTGGCTTTCAGACATTTCTTCACAAAGGCTGCTACTGCACATGGAGAAGATAAATATTAATTTTGTGTTGTCTCCACATTTCTTCATAGAGACTATGGCTAATTTATTAAAGCTCATATTCTCTCTCTCTCTCTCTCTCTCTCTCTCTAACTTTCAGCAAAATTTAGTTAAGTTTCAGTGCTGAATGTCAAGGGATAATTATGACAGTTAGTGGCAATTTATCATTTCCCAATTGCATTTTCAAGCTAACATTGGATGCCCATAGAAATGTGTTAGTCTCTTTCATTGTACAATTGCTTGCTACAATTACTACATTAAGGATTTAACTTTTTTTCTTAATGTCATCTGATTTATATTTATAGCTTTGTTGTTTTATGGTGCCAATGCTTGAAATTGGTCATGACCTTTGGTTTAGAGAACTAAACTGAATCTTCTTACTTACGAGACAGACGAACGAGATGATGTGTGTGCATAAACAGGCTCACACATGTTGGAAGAGTTGAAGATGAACCTATAGATCTCAGGAGGAGCTAAATAGGAAAGTGGTTCAGCCATCAACTTTAGGCCTGCCACATAAAGAATGACTTCCAAATAGGGCAAATCTAGAGTATCCGTACAGGGGAAAGCAGAAATTACCCTACATAAGTTTTCCCAGCATACTAGGTTCCATCGCATTTCTGAGAACCTTGGTGCCAGCATTTCTGATGGCAAAGGCCACTAATAACATACATTCATGCAGTAGGAACCTCTGCACCAGCAGCAATAGCTTGTGAAACTGTCCCTGGCCAGGGTCTGGGGCACACCCAGCATCCTCCTCCAATGCCATATCACAACTTCATTCCAAAAGCAGTTGATCAGGTCAGGTGGGACTGCAGGATGGGAAGGGACGATGGTGTTCGACAAACAAAAGTCCGAAGCCCTCTTGTCCATGGAAAACCAGTTGCATAATTCTTTGGATCCTGACCACATCTCTTCAGTATTTTGGCGGGGCGGGGGGGGGAGCAGATCAGAGGCAGAGCATGCGCTTTGCATGCAGAAGGTCCCAGGTTCAGTCCCCATCATCTCCTGGTAGGGCTAAAAAGGAAGCCTGCCTTACACCCCGGAGAGCCATTGCCAGCTGGTGTTGACAATTGTGGGGCAGATGGACCAGTGGTACAAGGCAGCTTCCTAGGCTCCCATTTATTGGTTTGATTTGTGCCCCACCTTTCTACCAAGAAACTGGCACTCAAGGTGGCTCTACTACATGTTCTTCCACTACTGATCTGCATCTGGCCGTGATGTGAAGGAGGGCTTTTTCTATTGTAGTGACCACCATGGACAATAATCTCAGATGGGCTCCTACTGTGGAGTGTTTCCACTGACAACTCCAGACACAGCCGTTTGCCCAGGTGCTTCCTGACCAGTAGCATTGCCAGCAACCCACGCTTGCGTTAATGAGATTGTATTGTTTTGTCACAGTTTTATTGTTTTATTAGGGAGCAATCCTATGGCCGCTAGTCAGCCGCTAGACAGCCATAGGATATGTCGGTTTCCTGGAACTGACCTCAGAGCCCGCACTCCGAGTCAGTTCCTGGAGAACCTACCTTCCCCTCTCCCACGCTGCCTCACGGGCAGCTCGGAACAGCCCCTTGCTCCATGCTCGGAAGAGGAGCACGGAGTGGCAAAAACAAGGCATTCCGGGGGGCGTTCTGGGGCAGGAAAGGTGGAAATGCCGGTACGACACATCCAACGTGTCATCCGGCAGCCGCTTCCCCTGCTCTGCCTTCCTGCGGCTAGACAGCTGAAATCAGCTGTCTAGCCACAAATGCAGGGCAGGAGAAACACGAAGGGAACAATCCCCTCCGTGCTTCTCCTTCCCTTCATTGGATAGGCGGCTGCCTCCGAGTCTGGAGGCGGCCGCCTATCCCCATAGGATTGCGCCCTTAATTGGTTTTATGGTATTGTGGCATGTTTTTAGCTTCTCGACTGCTTTGGGTTGTTGTTGCTGTTGTTGTTTTTAAATGAAAAGCAGTCTAGAAACGTTCTGAAAGATTCAATTAACCTGCCCCTCCTCCTATTTGTCTGAAAGTATCTTTCTCCACATGTAGTGTACCTTGTATGTTTAATGATGCCATGTTGACGTCCACTGGAAATGGGGCCAATTGAAGTTTGCCACATTTAGCACACAACAAAATCAATGTGTTTCTATGGTGACATTGTTACAATTAAACAAGAAGTGTGCTGGGAAGTACTGTGGCTCATTCAGGATATTGTGACACTCATGTGATGATGTCACTTCCTGGTCCAAAAATTGTTCAAAATTTTGAATTGTGTTAGAATTTTTCAACGCAGTTTTTGTGTAATAATGTCTGAAAGGAGGACAAAATTTTACCACCATCCTCCATAGTTGTTTTAAAGAATAAAGTTAGCCTGTGGGAGGGAAGAGACTTTCCTTCCTATTTTCTTATTCTCTGTGTCCCTGAGCTTCTTACCCTTTTCCATGAGTAAAACATTTAACCCTCTAAGGTTCATGCACCAGTACATGCCAGCCAGGGGAGGCTGGTGGATCAATTTCAGTGGGCAGGGATTCCATTCTGAGTTTTAGTTACAACCAGCCAGAAGCCTAAAGGAGCTATCCAAGGTGCTGTACCCTATCCCCAAAATGGGTCCAGCACCTTGGATAGCTCCTTTAGGCTTCTGGTTGGTTGTAACTAAAACCCAGAATGGAATCTCCATCCCACTGAAATGGGATCCACCAACATCCCCTGATGCCAGCAATACTGAGTAAAGTGAAACACACTACACATGAAAGAACAGGCAGAAAAATACACAAACCTGTACACATTGGCAGATCAGATGTCAGGGGAGTAAATGATACCACAAACTGCTGTAGCCATTCTACTTTTCTCCTTGGCACACACTGGATAAACTGTAAACTGGCCAGTATTTTGTACTTACTCCTTGACAACTGAAATCTAATCAAAGCATTCTCTTTCTCTTTTTTAAGAAATACCGTAGTTACTCTCAATTATATTACGCAGCAAATTAAATCATAAATTTCTCTACCTAGGCACTGCCTCTGCCTCCCTTTATTCCAAAATACTCCTCTAATCCCTTGAGCACTTTATTTAAGTCTCAGAGCCTAAGCTTCAAAACTAGTTATGGATCTGATAATTTAATAATATGGAGCAAGTAATTGTTTGAGGGGATATTTATGATTTCATTAGATCCTACTGGTAATCAATAGTAATCCATTAATTCTTTCATTTACATATCTCTCAGGCTCTTTTACAAGTCTACAAATTCTGTTTAAGTAGTTTCTCTTCCCACTTGTTTCCCTCCCCACTTTTATTTATGCACTTTGCTAAGCAAGAAGTCTAAATTCAAGCTGTATATATTAAAGCTGAGCAAATAAGCAACCAGCAGGAAAGCATGTATGCTCCACAGTTCAAACTGCGGGATAAGATTTAATACTAAAAACAGGGAAAAGAAATAAAACAGAGTCCCTGTTCACCCCAGGATGCATGCATAACTCTCATTAATGTTAATGGAAGATATTGAATGTGTGTGCACTGAGGAGAGTTTATTAGAACCTAATAAATTCTAAAAAATTTCCTTGGGTCTGTTCTGTAGCTATATCAGGGTATAAGGCATAATTGGACATTTTACTTTGGTGCAAGAGTGTACTATTTGTTTTTCAAAATGCAATAGATGAACTTCTATATTTGAGTGGAGTTCTTCAAGCAAGGAAGCTACATCTGCATAAACCTCAGTTTGTAGACACACTTACGGCCGATACACAGTATCCTGCTCAACATTACCAGTAATATAAAGTACATTGCACTAGCCGAAGTGACCTCTAGTGCAATGCCAATAGTATCTGAATAGTATTGGGGTTACCCCGGAATTTAGATTAGTGGTAGTGCTGAAAAGGATACTGCTCAAATGCCTGTAAATACATACCATGCAGCTTCATATCCAGTTTTGCTTTGTTAATTACAAGTGTGTGTGTATGTGTGTGTGTGTGGGGGGATCCATACCAGAAATGCTGTGTGTGGTGAGAGGAAGCTTACATCTTTACATCCCCAGCACAATCTGTTACTGTATTTTAAATCTCTACATTGCTGCTAGGTTTTATTCTGGTTGTATTTTTATACTGTAGTTTTAAGTTTTTATATTTTATGACATTTTTATGCTGTGCCTGCAGCTTTAATTTTTGTGAACTGCCCAGAGAGCTTCAGCTATTGGGCAGGAATGCAATAAATAAATAATACATAAATAAAATAATCAGAGTCTAAATTGCACTACCCCATACACATACAGAGAGAGAGAGAGAGAGAGAGAGAAACCCATTGGTGCCGAACCTGCAGTTTCCCACTCGTTAATTGGTCACTATTCTGTTAGTTTTACCCCTCCCCAACATTCATCTACCAAACAGTGATTTGTTATAATGTACGTGAAGTTCTCTGAACACTCCAAAAATGCAAAGAGGAGAACAATAGAGCACCCAACGATATAGCAGTACATTTGGAAGTGTCAGTCCCTGTAGCCGTGCCCCCAAGTAGGGATGTACGAATCACTTACCTATTCCAGTCGGGGCATCCGCTGGGGGGGGGAGGCGCTCCATCCCTCCCCCCGGAATCCTCGACGGGGAGGGGAGGCGATCCGGTCCTCCCCCCCGGAATCGTCGATGGCCGGCTCCGCTCCGCAGACAGGCCGCGGAGCAGCCGGCCAGGGCTGTCCGCAGCCGGATTTCCAGCCACGGACGGGCTGGTGCGGACACAAATGGCGGCTGCCGTAGCGGCCGCCATTTGCATCCAGCAAGGCAGCCGTGATAGGCTACGTAAGAATTTACGTAGCCTATCACGGCTAACCCCCCCCCAAAAGCCAGCGTACACAAATGGCAGCGGCTACGGCAGCTGCCAGTTGCGTTCGCTATTTTTCGCCGTTCTAGCCTACGTAATTATTTACATAGGCAATTGCGGCGAAAAAAAAAAGGGAACTGCAAATAGCATAGTGGGCGCTATTTGCGGTTCCTCCCCCCCCCCCCCGTAATTGCCTACGTAAATATTTACATAGGCTAGAACAGCGAAAAATAGCGAACACAAATGGCGGCCGCCGTAGCTGCCGCCATTTGTGTACGCTGCACCTGGCTGCGGTGCAAGAAACCAATTCTAGGAGTTCTCATCTCCACCAGGAACAGCTCTTTTGTAAAGCGAAGAGTGCTGGTGCTGTGTCTCTGTGAGGCCAGGCTCCACCACACCACTGTTTCCATCTGCCTTGCCCCACCTCCATGCCTAGGAGCCTTCATAAAGGAGCTGCTGCTACTTTGGGTGTGTGTGGAAGTGTTTGCATTATCTTTAGCACTATATCTTTTAATGATGGCATTTGCCGAGGGAGAAGCTTCTTCCACCTTGCCTCCTCTAGCGCTCTGCTGCCAGAGACACAGCCAAAAAGGAAGTTGCCATGGTGATGAGTGTGCCCTTTCTTGGCTCAGGACCTGGGACCTGTGTGTGTGTGTGTGTGTGTGTGTGTGTCTTTGTCTTGCTTGAGGGTGGGCTGCTTGAAGTTCCTTGTGTTGTTGTTGCTGTGAGTTTGATGTGGCTGAGATATCTTACTGTTGGGTCTCTTAACATGAACTGTTTAGTGAATTGTTTAATGTGAGTATAACACTGATATTATTGTTACTGGGTATGGTTAACTGAGTATTTCTTGTGCTCATTTACATTTTTTGATATGTTTTAACTGAGTTAATTGAGTTCATGCTGTAGTGTAATGTATTATAATTATGGCTATTGTATTTGTTTAATTTGTGAACAACTTATTGTGGAAAAGGTGGTATATAAATTAGGGATGCATGAGGATTTCATCTGGGGGGTGAAAACTTGATGGATTTTTCTGGTTCAGCCTAGTGAAGTTCATTCCACCCCACCCCCACCCCCAACATCAACTCAATCTGTAACGAGTGAAGTCTATACACGGATTCCATGTGTGGGGTTTTTTAATGGTGGCAATGTGCACAATTTGGGGGGATCTTGAAATTTGTGTAAATGGTGTCATGATTGTTTTTATTATTAAAAAAAATGGTGATCTTGCACAAGTGCGCATGATCTTAAGTCTGCCTTTCTGCTACATAGCCCCACAGAGGCATATTCCCCTCTTGTGAATATCCTTGTCAATCTCATCCTCTCCACACAGCCCAGCAGAGCCATATTCCCTATTAGTCAAAGAAGTTGCCAATTTCTCTCCCCACCTTCACTCAGGAAGCATGGGAGGATGAAATTGATAAGTCAGCTGCAACTTACCAGAACAGGAATGCTGCAGAATTGTGTCAGGCTTAAATGGAATAGAATTCCCAGCATCAGACATCCCTAATATAAATGAATTGACTATGACATCATCATCATCACCATCATCCACAGCCAAAGAGTGTACCACTGCAACACTATGTCTAATTCCAATTTAAAGATAAAGAACCATAAGAAGGGAGAGGAGCAGGAACTTTGAGGTTGCCCATCAATAGTAAGCACTGGATAGCAGACAAAATAGACACACAGCTCACCTAGTCACTGTCTTTTCCATTAAGATGGTGAGATGTGTTATATAGGGATGGCGGAGAATTCTGCCACAGATTCCAGTGAGGCGAAATGCACTGGCATTTGGCCCCCTGGAATCCATGGCGGAACGGCCTCCTGCCCCCCCGCTCGCCCCATGGAACACCCTGGGACAGCACTTACCTGGGGTGGATGCGGCGGCAACGGCATGGCTGCGGCAGAGGAAGGTGCGGTGGTGGCAGGGGAGGTGGAAGGTGTGGCGGCAGCAGAAGGTGAGGCAGCGGGGGTGGCAGGTGCGGCGATGATGGGTACGGTGGCAGGGGCAGCGGGGATGGCAGGTGTAGCGGTGGGGGCAGCAGGTGTGGTGGCGGTGGCGGAGGCGGCGGAAGGTGCGGCAGTGGAAGTGGTGGAAGTTGCGGCGGCGGAGGTGGCAGCTGCGGCGGCAGCGGGGGCGGGGGCGGCAGTTGTGGCGGCGGCTGGTATGGGGGTGGCAGGGGCAGCTGGTCTCCTGGCCGGCCGCGGCTGGGCGCAGTGTACACAAATGGCACTTAACCGTGATAGGCTACGTAAATATTTACGTAGGCTATTACGGCGAAAAATAGGGAATGCAAATGGCGGCTGCCGTAGCCGCTAGAGATGCATGAAAGTCACTTACCTGGTCTCGCAGCTTGCTTCGTGGTGGGGGGGAGGCACTTCGCTGCTCCCCCTGAAGTTCAGGCCGGGGGGGGGAGGCTTCCCTCCTCACCCGGCCGAAATTCAGGCCAGTGGGGAGGCTTCCTGCCTCGCCCAGCCGAAATTCAGGCCGGGGAGAAGCGCCCCATCTCCCCGGCTGCAAACTTCAAAAGAAAAACAAACAAACAAAAAAACGCCCCTGTGATAGGCTACGTAACGATTAACGTAGCCTATCACGGCTAGATCTGCAAAGTCAGCCGTGATAGGCTACGTTAATCGTCACGTAGCCTATCACGGGTGACTTTGAAAAAAAAAAAGTGTGTATGCAAATGGCGGCCCCCATAGGGAGCTGCCATTGGCATTCCTTATTTAGTCCCTGTAGTCTACGTAAAGATTTACGTAGACTACAGCGAAAATAAGGGCAACGCTATTTGCTGACAAAATGTTCTGACAAAATGTGGTCCACTGGAGAAGGAAATGGCAACCCACTCCAGTATTCTTGCCAAGAAAACCCCATGGAACCTATCACAAGGCTAAAAGATATGATGTCGGAAGATGAGCCCCTCAGGTTGGAAGGTGTCCAATATACTACTGGGGAAGAGCAGAGGGTATTTCCAAGTAGTGCCAGAAAGAGTGAAGCGGCTGGGCCAAAGCCGAAAGGACACTCAGCTGTGGATGTGTCGGGTGGTGAAAAGAAAGTCCGATGCTGTAAAGAACAATATTGTTTAGGAACCTGGAACGTAAGATCAATGAATCAAGGTAAGCTGGAGGTGGTCAAACATGAGATGGGAAGATTGAACATCGACATCTTGGGAATCAGTGAACTAAAATGGACAAGCATTGGCGAATTTAATTCAGGTGACCATTATATCTACTACTGTGGGCAAGAATCCCTTAGAAGAAATGGAGTAGCACTCATAGTCAATAAAAGGGTGGAAAAACTGGGGTACAATCTCAAAAACGATAGCATGATCTGAGTACGAATCCAAGGCAAACCATTCAACATCACAGCACTTCAAGTCTATGCCCCAACCACTGATGCCGAAGAAGCTGAGGTTGATCGGTAGGGATGGCAGAGAGTTCCGCCACAGATTCCAGTGAGGCTGGATTCTTTAGAATCCAGCCCCCCAGAATCCATGGCAGAATGGCCTCCTGCCCCCCTGCCCCCCCACGGAATCCCTCCAGGAAGGCACTTAACTGGAGCAGATGCAGCGGATGCGGCAGTGGTGGCGGCGGCGGCGGCTCTGGTGGCTGGTCTCCTGGTTGGCCGTGGCCGGGCTGCTGCCACTGCCATTGCTGTCCTTGCAGCCGTGATAGGCTATGTAAGAATTTACATAGCCTATCACGGCTAACCCCCCCCCAAAAAAAACCCAGCGTACGCAAATGGCGGTGGCTACGGCGGCCACCATTTGCGTTCCCTATTTTTCGCTGATTTATCTTACATAAATATTTACATAAGATAAAACGGTGAAAAAAAGGAGAATGCAAATAGCGTAGTGGGCGCTATTTGCATTCCTTTATTTTTCACCTTTCTTTGTTGTTGTTCAGTCGTTCAGTCGTGTCCGACTCTTCGTGACCCCATGGACCATAGCACGCCAGGCCTTCCTGTCCTGCGCTCTCTCCCGGAGCGTGCTCAAGTTCATATTCATTGCATCCGTGATGCTATCTAGCCATCTCATCCTCTGCCGTCCCCTTCTCCTTTTGCCTTCAGTCTTTCCCAGCATCAGGGTCTTTTCCAGGGAGTTTTCTCTTCGCATTAGGTGGCCAAAATATTGGAGCTTCAGCTTCATTATCTGTCCTTCCAATGAGCACTCAGGGTTGATTTCCTTTAGGATGGACTGATTTGACCTCCTTGCAGTCCAGGGGACTCGTAAGAGTCTTCTCCAGCACCACATAAGTAAATATTTACATAAGATAAATCAGGGAAAAATAGGGAACGCAAATGGCTGATTTTTTTACGCTTTTTTTTTTTTTGGGTAGCCGTGATAGGCTACGTAAATTCTTATGTAGCCTATCACAGCAGCCCGTCCACGGCTGGAAATCCAGCTGCTACGCGGCCTGGCCATGGAGCGGAGCCAGCCATCGAGGATTCCAGGGGGGAGGACCTGGATTCCGGGGGGAGGATGGAGTCGCCTCCCCCCATCCCCCCCACCACAAAAGATTCTGCAAAAAGGTAAGTAAATTTCGTACATCCCTATTGATTTGTTCTATGAAGACCTACAGCACCTTCTAGAACTAACACCAAAAAAAGATGTCCTTTTCATCACAGGGAATCAAGTAGGAAGTCAAGAAATCACCGGGATAACAGGCAAGCATGGCCTTGGTGTACAAAATGAAACAGGACAAAGTTAATCGAGTTTTGCGAACAGAACACGCTGATCTTAGCAAACACGCTTTTCCAACAGCACAAGAGGCGACTCTATACATGGACATCACCAGATGGTCAATATTGAAATCAGATTGATTATGTACTTTGCAGCCAAAGATGGAGAAGCTCTATACAGTCAGTAAAAACAAGAGCTGGAGCTGACTGTGGCTCAGATCATGAGCTTCTTGTTGCAAAATTTCGGCTTAAACTGAAGAACGTAGGGAAAACCACTAAACCATTCAGGTATGACCTAAATCATATCCCTTATGAATATATAGTGGAGGTGATGAATAGGTTTAAGGCATTAGACTTGATAGACAGAGTGCCTGAGGAACTATGAACGGAGGTTGGTAACATTGTTCAGGAAGCAGCAACTAAATCCATCCCAAAGAAAAAGAAATACAAGAAAGCAAAGTGGCTGTCTGATGTAGGGATGTACGAAACTCCCCTTACCTGGCTCCGCCGGGTTCCGCTGGGGGGGGGAAGTGCTCCGTCCCTCCCCCTGGAATCCTCGGAACAGGGCCCGGAAGAGAGCACCTACCTGCTGCCATCTGAGCTGCATTGCGAATGGCGGCCGCGTCTGCCCCGTGATAGGCTACGTAAATGCTTACGTAGCCTATCACGGCAAAACTAAGGGACGGAAATGGTGGTGGCTACGGCCTCCACCATTTGTGTCCCTGTGCAGGCTGCCCAGCGGCCGGATGTCTGGCTGCAGGCAACCCCGGCCGGTGGCTCCGTGGAATCTCTGCAGAGCGGTGCTGGCCGGAGAGAATTTCGGGGGGAGGGACAGAGCGCCTCCCCCCCCAACGTGAATTTCACCCTTCGAAAGGTAAGTGACTTTCGTACATCTCTACAGCTGCCCATGGGCTACCCACAAGCAGGACCCTCCCTAGTGCCTGCACCTGTCCTTCTGAAACTGAAGTTTTCTTGCCTAGAGAAACCTCTACAGTGTGTACTGTTTTCATACTAATTGCTCCCCCCTCCAAAAAAAGCCCCCATCAGGGAGGGGAAGCAAATCACTCTGCCTCCCAAATTTGAGGGCTCTCACATGAACCGCTGCACATTCCATTCTGGAACTTTGCAGGTTTTTTTACTTAGTGTTTTTTTTAGGCTGTCTGTCATTTTCAGAATGGCCCATGAGGAACACAGGGGGATAAGCATGTCCTACTACCAAAATGTCAAGGCTGCTCTTGCACAAAAATCCCTGCACTGATTTATCTGAAATCTAGCAGGCGTGATCCCCTCAGAAGGAGAAACTGTCCTTGAAAATGTCATCCAATTGTGTCTTTAGTTATGACGGACAGCTCAAAGTTATTTTTTGTTGTATGTTGTTTGTGTATACTGTCTGTGTGCTTTTCTGTAAATGCTTCTAAACTCTGTATACTGTATTTTAATGTTTTAACTTCTGTAAACCTCCCAGAGAGCTTTGGCTACGGGGCTGTATATAAATGTAAATAACAACAACAACAACAATACTGCCAAGAAATAAAAAAATAGTGATCGGCAGTTCGCTTAAAAATAGGGGTGCACGAAAGCCACTTACCTGGTCTCGCAGCTTGCTTCGTGGTGGGGGGAAGGTGCTTCGCTGCTCCCCCCGAAGTTCAGGCCAGGGGGGGAGGCTTCCCTCCTCGCCTGGCGGAAATTCAGGCCGGGGAGGAGGCGCCTCGCCTCGCCCGGCCGCGAAATAAAAAGTTAAAAAAAAAACGCCCCCGTGATAGGCTACGTGACGATTAACGTAGCCTATTACGGCTAGATTTGCAAAGTCAGCCGTGATAGGCTACGTAAATCGTCACGTAGCCTATCACAGGTGACTTAAAAAAAAAAAAACGCGTACGCAAATGGCGGCCCCCATAAGGAGCCACCATTCGCGTTCCTTATTTGGTCGCTGTAGTCTACATAAAGATTTACGTAGACTACGGCGAAACTAAGGGCAACGCAAATAGCAAATAGAGAAATTCTCCCCCATCCCTACTTAAAAAGCAAAACAAATATGAAGGTACGTAGTACACCCCCCCCCAAACACCGTACCTATTTATCTGACATTTGGCAGGCTTAATCCTCTCCAAAGGGGATTGCCTACACCTTTACATTTCATCCACCTCTGACAAACAGAAAAAAGGGTGCAGCCATTTTTTGATTTCCTATTATAGTCAATGGGAGGCACTAAGCCTCAGCTGTTCAAATCCAGGGATGTCAGAGAATTCCACCATGGATCTTGGTGAGGCTGAATGCCAGTGCATTTGGCCTCCCAAAATCCATGGCGGAATGAAGCCCCTGTCCCCTCGCCCCACGAAAGGCACATGAAACGGAGCACTTACCTGCTGCCGTCCGCGCTGAATTGTGAATGGCGGCCGCACTGCGGCCGCCATTTGCTTCCTCATCATAGCTGTGATAGGCTATGTAAATACTTACGTAGCCTGTCACGGCTAACGCAGGGACGCCATTTGCGTCCCTGCTGAGGCCGTGATAGGCTATGTAAGTATTTACGTAGCCTATCATGGCAAGCTAAAAACAACAACAGCGTATGCAAATGGCGGTGGCTACGGCGGCCGCCATTTGCGTTCCCTTTTTTTTGCTGTTTTAGCCTACATAAATATTTACATAAGCTATTACGGCAAAAAAAAAAGGGGAACGCATGTAGCGTAGTGGGCGCTATTTGCGTTCCTTCCCCCCCCACCATAATAGCTTACGTAAATATTTACGTAGGCTAAAACAGTGAAAAAAAAGGGAATGCAAATGGCGGCCGCTGTAGCTGCCACCATTTGCATATGCTTTTTTTTTTTCCGGAAGGCTGCCCAGTGGCCGGATGTCTGGCTGCAGGCAGCCCCAGCCAGCAGCTTTGCGGAATCTCTGAAGAGCGGAGCCAGCCGGATTAGGATTTCAGGGGGAGGTGCAGAGCGCTTCCCCTCCACCGCAAATCACCCCATCGAAAAGGTAAATGACTTTCATACATCCCTATTCAAATCTCGCCTTGGGTTCAGTACCTGAGTTGAAGCGGATGGGCTCCAAATCAGTCTGAGCAGGATTGGGCCATTTTCCAGAGTGCCGAATCGGGGTCTGAGCCAAATCTTGTGGTTGGTGCAGACATCTAGTATTTCCTATCCCTGGGCTCTGCAACTGGCAATTTCCACTTTGATTCTGGGCAGCAGTGAAAATACATTTAACATTTTTCCAGCATTCAGCTCATTCACACAGTTTAATACAATTATTTCCACTTAACTCACATCATTTTTTTGAGGTGGAGGATGATTAATAGACCATGTTTGCATTGGGAGAACCTTGGATTTTAACAACGTAAAGATTTTACCGGAGCTCCCTGCGGTGAGCTGTAGTAATCAGATCATTATATTACAGAGTGGTCATACTCCTTACACTTGCAGTTCTGCCAACAAATACAAGAACTTTGCAGAATGTAGAAGGCAAGCTACTCATCACTGTGCAACTATGCATGAAGAATGCCCATTTCTGACAGTATATTGATTCAAAATTGTTAAAATATGATTTATGTATCGCCCATTCGGGTGATTTACAAAAACAAATCCAAAACAGTTTCTTGGGCACATACAGACTGTTCCCTTTCCACACTGGGACTCCCTTTTTTCCCATATAGAGTGGGGGATTTTATGGTAAACATTTTATGTAATGCAATTTGGTGATATTTATGAGGGGAGAGTAACTAATAAAGACAAAGCTGTATGTAATTATAGCTGGCATATACTATGTTGAAAAATGCACATGAAAATACATACAAGTTTCTGTGCATAATGCATGTGTGTATATATATGCATGTGTGTGTGTGTGTGTGTGTGTGTGTATCAAATGCAGAAAAGGGATGGAACAAATTTAAAGGCTAGAAAATGAGAACCTGAAAGAAACTGAGTTTGACAGATTTGCCCATCTCTGATCTCTTAGAGATCACCAGAGCATAGCAGTTCCTAGCATAGAAATATTAATGGTTGGGGATGTGTTGACATGAGCAGGTGTTCAATTCATATTGGATGGAGTTGCTCTCCACCTAAGGATGTGTGTGAATTTTATTTTCACTCTCAAAACATGACAGCATGCCCTGTTCAAAGCCCTGAATGCAAGCACGTGTCCGCTAAAAATGTTCACAAATTGCTGGACACGCACTCACATTTGATGTGTGTATTTTTCCCAGTTTGATTTTGTGCAAATGTCCTAATTTGTTCAAATTTCCCCGGTAGACTGTATCAGCTTTAGTCTATGAAGGAAAGTTGCACAAATTAGGAGAGTTGCACAGATTTGGGGGCTGTATACAAATTTCACGTTCAGTTGCTGCTCAGTTTGCGCAATTTCCTCATTCGGCAGAGTGAGCAGCAATTGCAAATGCGAACAGGAATAGGGCATGAGATGAGCAACAAGATAATGCTCAGAGAATCCTGGTGTTGTCGTACATCACTCATTTGCCCATCCCTAACACCATCCATAAGAATCAGATTTGCAGTTTGAGGCGGGGTGGGGTGCTCTTGGATCTGCCACTGCATCTGGTTGCCAGCAGACAATGGCAGCTATTAGGAGTGTTATGGGTTTTTTTACCAACTTCAGCTGATTCCCTAGTGGCTGCCATTCCTAGAAAAGACAGACCCGGCTATCATCACCAAAACCTTCACATCATTCACATTAGACTGTTCTGATGTGTTCTATGAGGCTGCATTTTGAAAAGCATCCAGACACTTCATTTGGTTCAAAGTGCAGCTACCAGTGTATTAACTGGGGTGAGACATATTTAGCACATTTCTCCAGTATTATTCCATATACATTGACTGCTCTTGCAATGTTTTATCTCCTGTGCTTGTCATTCTGTTTATTTTTTGTTTGTTGATTGCATCTTGATGTTCTGTAGTTCATTTGAAATGTAATGATAGCTACCTTGAGGCGGCTAGCAATGTATCTATATCTATATATTTCTATAGATGCAGATACAGATGTTGATATAGATATAAAGGTGGGGTGTGAAGTAACAAAATTTCCCTCATTTTTTTGGCATTTAGTTTGCTTGTAGGAGATCATGAGGTTAAATCTTTTGTACATTTGTGTGCTAGTTAGTTTCAGCCACAAGTTCAGAGGTCAAACCCTTAGTTAGAATGTAGAAGTCAGGAAGTTTATCTCAGGAAGCAGGAGGTTATAAAACTCAACCAAATGTCAGGGGAAGTTTCCTGGTTAGCAGAAAAGAGAAACTCAGTTGGCAGAAATGAACAAGAAACTAGTCTCTTGATCAGTTGGAGTTAGAAAGAGAAACAATAATTTAGATATAAGCAAAAGCAGAGAGGCAGAGTGAAGAGAGAAAGAGAAGGAAGGAAGGAAGGAAGGAAGGAAGGAAGGAAGGAAGGAAGGAAGGCAGGCAGGCAGGCAGGCAGGCAGGCAGGCGAGAGTCCTAGAGGAAAGAAGGATTCAGAGCTGACGGAACTAGGGAACTGAACGAATGACAGTAAGATATGATATGGAAGGGACCTAGATAAAATAGGGATACAGTCTAATTGGGTCAGCTGGATGCATTTATCCCTGGTTGTTTAATTACCCTATTGCTCAATTATGTTTGTGTGTATGTGTATCTGTACACATAGAGCCAGTGTAGTGTAGTGGTGAGAGTGATGGACTGGGAGCCGAGAGATCCGGGTTCTAGTCCCCACTTGGCCATGGAAGCTCACTGGGTGACTTTGGGCCAGTCACAGACTCTCAGCCCAACCTACCTCACAGGGTTGTTGTTGTGAGGATACAACGGTGAGGAGGAGGATAATGTAAGCCGCCTTGAGTTCCTTGCGAGAGGGAGAAAGGCGGGGTATAAATGCAATAAATAAATAAATAAATAAAATTAAGCCTGGTTATCAGAAACTTTTCAGTCTTGGGGTGGCAGGGGGTTACCCACTCCACAGCCAACAGCCAACCCCCACTCTACCTAAAGTAGATATCTGACACCTAGAGCGTTTTAAGGCTGGTTTGGTGGAGGCAGCCAGGAAAATATAGTTTTCCACCTAGAGGCAGCAGAAAAGGCCACTGGAAGTGAAGAGCAGAAAGGAATGCAGGCACCCTATTTTACCTGCCTTCCGCTTATATTGCCTGTCTGTGTCATGGGATATAACAATGAATGAATGAATGAATGAATGAATGAATGCCTAATTCTTCCAAGACATGCCAAGGTGATAGATAAGTGCTCAGAATGGGCCACACCAACTGGTATTCTGACAGAATGTCACAAAATTTGATATGACTTGGCAGCAGATATACAGGGACAGAAGTTTTAGATTGGTCCGTCAAGATGAAAAGTCCCATGCAATTATGTCAAAGTGAGTATTTGAAAGCTGTCACCTGAAACAGACAAGACAGCTCAAAGTGGGGAGGAAAAGAGAAATGTATAGATGTGTGATGAGAGACTTCCACAGTTACAAAGAAAGTCATTGTCAACTGAAGAAAACAATGCAGGATTCCAGTTTTCAAAGCTTGCTTCTTGATTCCCCTCATTCCAAAATCAACAGTGGCAAAAGATCCAGTTATTCTGGAAATATTAACAGGGCTTCCTTATTAATACTCTACAATTTTCAAACAAAATCTTTTTTTTTTTTTTTAAATATTCACATTGATATCTAGGGATGCCCGAGGCTTTTGTTGATTTTTGCACATTTTGTAGCAGACTGACCTGATCCACACCTCCTGTATAATATCAATTCTTGCTCCTCATCAGACACTTTCATGCTGGTTAATAGGAATTCTTGTCATACAGAAGAAAATTGTACCTTTTCCATGGGCACATCCCTCACAGCAGCAGCATTTGTGTGGAATCTTAGGAGGAGCATGCAGGTTCAGAAGCCATGTTTCTTTACTTGGAAAGCATTCAAAATGCTGCAAGGAGATTTTCACAGGTCAGGCTGGAGTGGTTGGCAAAATGTGTCTAGGAATTGCAGGAACATATGAATGCAACCAGAATGTCTGCTGTGTACACTGTCATGCCTTTCTGAGATACTGCCTTTCTTTTCTTTTTTACCCATGTCCCTTTCTGTTACCTAATTTCCTGACCTCTCTTGGGCAGTCTGTCAATCACTTGAAGTCTCCCCTGACTGCAAACATATACTTTGTGGCAAGCACAAACTTGAGGGGAAGATGAAGCTATCTTTACAGCTTCACACAACATAAGCTGGGATTTGAACTCACAGCACTATATTCTTATATTTTGAAAGAGCAGTGCAGCAGTTTGGGGCAGATTTTACTCTGTGCTCTGAAAATGTGAGCCAAAATTACATCTCCACACATCTCAGAAGGAACCACTTCTATTTTTACACAGGGCCATCTCCTAATTTAGGCCTTGTTGAGGAGAAAAAATGTATTAAGGCACAAGAGAAAGCTCTAGCAGCTTTGGAACCATGCATCTTCATACTTGTACAAACATGACTGAGTTTGTATAATTTTCCTCCCTTTATGTAGCTTAACCTTTCTGGAGCATATCATAAGTTAGAAGGGTCACAGTTGTAGCAGAGGGAAGCATGAGTACAGCTGCAAGTTCTCACCTCTCCTGGCATGGTAAAATACTCATTCAGCTATCTTTTCTTTTTTTCCTTTGATCCAGAGAGAAAAAAATAATAATTTCTAGTCCTTATGGAAGTCAACAAATGCCTGCTTCAATGATAGTACTTTCATATGTGACAAACATGGGTGTATAGACATGCAGCTGCATGGAGCTGAATCTGCAATGTCCTTCTTGATAAGCCCAGAACAGCCTGGGGATCCTTTTCACATGCTCCATGGTTCTCTGAGTGCAAAGGATTTCATCATTAAGGAGATCACCCTAGGAACCAAAAGTTTAACTAGATGTACATAGGGTGAGGGGCCGCAGTGGCTTAGTGGTTAAGATGCTGAACTGCAGACTGGAAGGTTAGCAGGACAGCAGTTCGAGACCAGAGTGCCACGTGATGGAGTGAGCTCCCGTCTTCAGTCCCAGCTCCTGCCAAGTGCCAACCTAGCAGTTCAAAAGCAAGAAATTGCAAGTAGATAAATAGGTACCGCCTCGGCGGGAAAGGTAACAGCCTTCCGTGCACCTCGGTGTTCAGTCATGCCGGCCACATGACCACGGAAGCGTCTTCGGACAGCGCTGGCTCTTCAGCTTAGAAATGGAGATGAGCACCACCCCCTAGAGTTGGACACGACTGGTTGGGGACACCTTTACCTTTACCTTTACATAGGGTGAAAACATAAACTTGGAAAAATACCAAAGAATACCTCAATTCCTAGGTATAGTCCCTTTTTTTCAAAGAGGTATCCAGCATTTCCTTAGCCTATTTTAAATTTGCTCTTACTCCTCCTAACAGGAGACTTGAACTCAAAATAAGTTCAAGTTCAAAATAAATAAAATAAGTTCAAAATAAAAGTGGAACAATAAATGGGGGAAGCATGATGGGTCACCTAAAATCGAAAACTGGGGGATGCCTATTGAAAAGCAACCTATGGAAACAGATTCCAGCCTTGCAATGTTTTGCTTATAAAAGATATATGGCCAAGAGTGGTGCAGTAGTAAATAAACTGGGATTTTTTTTTCACATCCAAAG
The DNA here is from genome assembly GCF_057233095.1 of Heloderma suspectum. Taxonomy (NCBI): domain Eukaryota; kingdom Metazoa; phylum Chordata; class Lepidosauria; order Squamata; family Helodermatidae; genus Heloderma; species Heloderma suspectum. The sequence continues at coordinate 334,480,836 of NC_139459.1, read as the reverse complement.
GCATTCCACATTTCCAGGAGGAAAGGCTATAAAATATTTAGGAAATAAAATGTAATAGGGGAAAATGGTATTTGTTGGAAAGCAGATGTAAAATGGTATTAGGATGCAATCCAATGCATGTTTAAACAGAAAAAAGTCTGGCTGGGGAGCGCTGGGAGTGGTAGACTTTTCTCTGTCTAAACATGCATAGGATTGTGCCCTAAATATCTTAACTTGGCAAATTCCATGTAAGGACCACCATCTTGAAAGGGTACTTACACATTTGCATGTTATATTTTTGGTCTTATTATCGTTAGTCACCTTCACTGTGACGTCTTGGTAGAAAGGAAGAGTATAAATGAATCAATCAAACAAAAAAATAAATAATGTTTAAATCTGATTAATTTGGATGGGCATAATGGTAGGAATATATTCAGACCTTAGACCACGGTGGGCAGGATGGGGCACCTGGGTCCTGCGCCGTCCCACCACATTCTGATGCAGCCCCTGCCACACTGCCGAATTCAGCGACAGTGAAAAAAGGGACTTCAAACAGGCATCATAAAGTCTATGTTCTCAATGGGCAGTTGGCCCCATCAACCTAACCTATTTTACAACAGAACTGAAAAGAATGTGTTTTAAGTTTGGGGATGGAAAGACAGTTATTGACAGCAGGGGTTCACTGAAATATTTCAAACCCATACTTTGGTCGCAAGGAGAGGCAGTTCAAGGACTTTGCAAGGCTTGTCACAGAATGGCAGCCTGCTTGCTTGATCTTCAACTGTGATTAATTGGTTGATTCCTCGAGATGCACAATAGTTTTTTAATGGGCCTGCTTGGCTTCTTGTTCGGAATGTGGCAGACGTGTAATACGCTATTACTTGGGAAGTCTGGAGATGGAAAGTGTCATGACATTGCGTAGTGCCGACTCAAAAAATGATTCTTCTCCAGCCCTGTCATAATTCACAGAGAATTATGGGAATGGTGCCTGCCCCCCTTTCCCTTCAGGGGATCTTCAGCTCCTGATATTTCTAAAACAGACTTCATTATCCAAGTCATCATTTCCATTTATCAGTGCCTTGCAGCCCTTGGTATTTTCAGTTCAAAAAGTGTCATGTCCATCAATCATTGCACTGCCTTCATTCTCCTTTGTCTCCTGCAGCCATCAAACAAAGCTTTTTTGATGCTTCTTCTACTATCAAGGGATGGTGACCGTGAGAAGGCCACCTGCCCTGTTCTAATGGGGGAGGGGGGACCACCTAGAAACTGCAACAGTTAGAGAACTTTGTGAGGCTACTTTCCACAAACCAGGTCCCAAACTTGGGCCAGGCACAGTGTGTAGTAACAACTTTTAATTTAATTTAATTTTAAAAATTTCTAGGCCACCTTTCAGGATAGGAGCCCTGTCAAGGTGGCTTACAGAAATAAAATCCTATATAATAAAAATCCATACAGCAATAAAACACCAAAAATTCATAAAATCAACACATTTACAGTTTCACAGGGTCACCCTGCCTTCAGGGACCTCTTTCTCTTTTTGACACTGTTGTTGACAGAGGTCTGGAGTGGGTCCCATGGAATCCACCTGCTCTTAGTGCCTTCTGAAAGCAAGAGAAAAGAGGAAAGAGCAGTTGCTCCTTCCTACTGCAGTGAATACTCAATTGACGTCAGTGGAAGCTGGTGGCTACAATTTCAGTGAGGCTATGCATCCATTCTGGGTTTCGGTCAGAACCCAATGGAACTCTAAAGGGGCTATCCGAGGTGCTAAAACTATTTTGGGGATAGGGCTCAGCACCTTGGATAACACTGTCAGAGTTTTGGCAGGTGGTAAATAAAACCCTGAATGGAATCACAGCTCCTCTGGGAATGGAGTCACCAGCCATCATCGGTGACTACCAATAAACATGTTTGAAAAAAGAAAAGGAGGAAATAAAGCTCCAAACCCAGAATGGATTCACAGCCCCACCGAAATCAGAGCCACCAGCCTCCACGGATTGAAGTATAGACAGATATGTGTGTGTGTGTGTGCGCGTGTGCACGTGCGCGCATTTATTACACTTCTATACCAAGCAATAGCTAACACTCTCAGCTAGAAATGCCCATGAAGCCCTCCAGGCATCGGCCCAGATATGAGCTTTGGAAATTTAATGCTTGCCTCCTCTTTGAGGTGAGCATTATGAAGCCCGCGATTTCTTCTCCGGCTCTGATTAAAAATCCCAGCTGGAGAAGAATTGCTGTTTTAACAGCCTCCCAGCCACCCATCTCCCCCAAACTACAGCTTTGCCCAGCCAAAAGCTGTCTTGCTGAGGCCTCTCCAGGCTGTGGAAGCATTTACAGACAGGGATCATGAGGAGGGCTCATGGCTCAGTGGCAGAGCACAAACTTTGCATCCAGAAGTCCCCAGGTTCAATCCCCGGAAACTCCTGGAAATAATTGTGCCCGAAACCCTAGAGAGCCACTGCTGCCAGTCAGTGTCGACAGTAGTGGGCTAAATGGACCAATGGTCTTCCTCAGAATACGGCGGCTTCCTGTGTTCCTATTTATCATGGGAGTCTTAAAAGCCTGTGCAGCCCCCAGCTGCAAATCCCAGATTCATGCCACCAGCAGAAGCCCTGCCAGGACATATCCAGAATGTCAAGGGCAGCCAGGGATTGTGGAAGTATGCAGCTTCCCATGATGCCTGGCTCCTTTTGACAGCTTAGCCCAGGCACGCTCAAGTCCCACTGGGGCTTCTGCTGGCTGCACGATGCATTCACAGTCAGCCAGGCCTCCTGAAAGCTGACTATTGTTAGTGGGCAACAAACCCCCAAACGGCTGCTGAGGCCCCTTGGGGCAAAAGGGTTTCTTGTGAGGGGAAGTGTTTGCCCCCAATAATGGTTGTCAGTGATGTAGTGCAGCCCCCGTGGAATGTCACCTATCTCTAATAATAATCATGCTCATATAGGGTGTCCTGTCCCTTTTACCTTCTAGCTTTTTGGCCTCAGCAGGAAGTTCAGGACAGCCAGACTTAAAACTAATCTTTCTGCTGCCTGAACCACACTTCTTTCTTTTTAATGGAGCAATGTTGGCAGCAAAAGAATGCTCAGGATAACCCAGGGGTTCCAAGGGGTTACATCTTTGCCTAGCTACAGCTCTGTTGCTCATTTAAAAGACTAGACAGGTGGTTTCCATGCTTTATTAGCCCAAGGTTAGAGTTTGTGAATCCACAGGAAGCCCAGCTGCATTAACATACCATTGCTATTAATGACACTAATCCTTCTGATGCAATCAGGACGTGCTGGGATGTGATTAATTTTGAATATTCAATCCCTCTAGTCCTCAGGAACAATAGGAATGAGGAGAGAAAAGAACATAAAAGGTACAAGCTGTAGGGTAAAAGGGATTCTACAGAGACATTTCACTTCAGGTTAAGATTCCTACAGAAATCCAACCAGGTGTATTGATTTAGTGCACCATTAAAGAAGCATCTGTGAAAGAAAAACATGCCCATCAAAACAAAATGGAAAAGCATTGTTTGCAGTTTAGAATAATTAACAGAAGATGCAGCATAGAAATTACTGCACCACCTTACAAGCATCAACTTCAATTCCCTCTCAGAGTAGGTGAATTTGCAATGGATAACATGTGGAGCTCAAGGAGGAAGGTGCTTAGATCTTCTTGTTGCCATTGATATCTGAGACATGTGTCCATGGGATTCACTTGACTAGGTGATATTTAATATTCAGCAGATAAATTATAACCATCTTTGCTGTTACCTTCCCCTAGTAACATGTTTAATCTAATCTAAATCTAAAAGTCTAATCTAAAAGTGAAGAGGGGTAGGAAAATTTGACTTCATAATATCTGAATCAAAACACCTGGTTATGAAACAGTCACAAAGTATTTGTTGACCACATCTGGGATCTTTGCAAGTTCCATGCATCTCTATTAATCAGACCATATCTTTATCAGACCTTACCAATCCTACAAAGATTCCGACTTCAGCTGTTTTTCCTTGCTTCCTTATTTACTGACAATTTGGATTAAGGAAAGGTTATAATGCAAATCTGTAAAGCCAAGGATTAAAAATCGCCTATAACTAAGGGCAAAGAAGTTTGGCTGGCAAAGCCTCAAGGCCATGTTCCAACAGCAGCAGCAGAACAAATATGACAGGGGCTTAGCTTGCATGGGGCCTAGCTCAAACAATCTTAATTTCAGCACAAATTCAAATGATTCCAAACTAACTCATCTGAGATGAGTCTATTCCAAGTCCAGGGAGCACACCCATCATTCTTGCCAAGGTTGATCTTCTGCAGGGTGTAGGGATGGGCAAATCTGTCAAGCTCAGTCTTGATGAAATCATTTTTCCCCAGTACCAAGCTCATTCTGTCTCAGTTCTGTACAAGCTTTTATTTCCCAGACAGAAGTTTGTACATTTTTCAAATGTATGCATTTTGTATGTATGCACCCATTGAATAAACTATGGCTGCATGTACACATAGCAGTTTTACCGTTATCATACTGCAAAGATAACTATTGGTGCCCATGACACTGATGGGCACCAACAGTTATCACCGCAGTGGGATAATGGTAAAACTGCTATGTGCAGATTCAACCTGTGTTTGGACTCATTTTTAGAAATGTTCACAGTTTTCTCTGTTCAACTTTCAAAAGTGTGCATGTTGTTGAACATATTTTTTTTCTTTGCAGAATGCATTGCAACCCCGGAAATGTATGGATTTCCAACCCCAAATTGTGTTGGGGGCCACGTGTGGCTCTGGGAGTTATGAATCAGGTTTTTTAAAAAACCTTCAATGAGGGGTGTCCATTGCTGTAGAATCCAGCCCTTTCGAGGCTCGACAGACTCCCAGCAAGCACCTGACTTGGCTTGCATTTGTGGGCCGAGCCATGGGTCTGTTCCTGAAACTGGGGGATTTTTTCCCAGGATTTTAAAATTTATGTAAATAGAAACGTGCATAAATTCCAGGGTGCAATTTGTGTGATTTATGCAAACGTCGGCCACAATTTGTATAATTTGTGTCTGCCATTTGCGCAAACTGCACAAAATATTGTCAAAATTTGCATAAGCCACATGATCTGCACCCGCAATTTGCGAACATTTCTATTTACGAAAATTTTAAAAAACCAGAAAAATCCGTGAACAAGCCAGCTCATGAGGAAACAAGCCAAAATCCAGGAGGCCGAGCTGATGAAAGCTTGATGAGCTCCACCCCCCAGATGGATTCCTCTGACATCCCTACCCTCCACGCAGCAAATTTTTCCAAAAACCCATCCCTTGCAAGGTGGTCCTGATTCTGGCAGTGGCCAGTCTTGCATGCTTCAGACTGGGTTCCCACTTTGCTTGGGCAGCATGACAGTTCTTCCACTACCTCTTCTTCCCACATGGTGGCGATCATGTGGTGTAGTGGCGAGAGTGCTGGACTGGGAGTTGGGAGATCCGGGTTCTAATCCCCACTCCGCCACAGCAGGTCCCTGGGTGACTTTGGCCCAGTCACAGAGTCTCAGCCCAACCCACCTCACAGGGTTGTTGTTGTGAGGATAAAATGGAGGGGTAGGAGGATTATGTATACCACCATGGGTTCCTTAAGGAGGAAAAAAGGCGGGATATAAATGAAATGAATGAATGAATGAATGAATGAATGAATGAATCATGTGAGGGGCCCTGGCTACAGGGCAGGAGACTACACTGAAGCTCCTGTCAACACCAGTATCACTCTAGTTTCCCGACACGAAATGCTGCCATGAGGAGCTCTCACATGAGCTGCTCTCCCATGGCCCCTTATACTACATTATTGTCAGAGCACTGAGGACCTACAGGAAGCTGCCTTATATCAGGTCAGGCTATTTGTCCATCCAGCGTAGTATTGTGTGCTCTGACCAGTGGCGACTCTCCAGGATCTCATGAAGGGTAATGCTATCTATGGCTATGAGTCCTGATGGCTGTATGCTACCTCCAGTATCAGAGGCAGTATGCCTGTGTACACCAGTTCTGGGGAACACAACTTGTGCTCATGTACCACTTGTGAGCTTCCCATAGGCATCTGTAGGGACCAGAATGCTGGACTAGATAGGCCTTTAGTCTGATCCAACATTGCTCTTCTTATTTTCTCAGACAGAGCTTTTTAACTGGGCATGCTGGGAGCTAAACCAGGGATGTGCTTTGCCTCTGGCCTATGGCTCCCCCTGATACCCAGAGGTGCTACTGTTGTTGTTGTTGTTGTTGTAGTTGCTGCTGCTGTTCAGTCATTAAGTCATGTCCGACTCTTCATGACCCCATGGACCATAGCATGCCAGGCCTTCCTGTCCTCCGCTCTCTCCCGGAGCGTGCTCAAGTTCATATTCATTGCATCGGTGATGCTATCTAGCCATCTCATCCTCTGCTGTCCCCTTCTCCTTTTGCCTTCAATCTTTCCCAGCATCAGGGTCTTTTCCAGGGAGTTTTCTCTTCGCATTAGGTGACCGAAATATTTGAGCTTCAGCTTCAGTATCTGTCCTTCCAATGAGCTAAACAGGGATGTATGTGAAATTCATTTTAACTTGTGTTTGACTAGAATTTATCCAGTTTGATCCTCCTGGAATCAAATGCATAGCTTAACCCAAACAGGGCTGAAAGTCCATGCATTCTGAGCTTCCAATGTGATTGGGTGTGTTCTAAATATGTGTATATTTGAAAAAAAGGGCATGAAAGAATGTATGCTTTTGAAAAATGTACACAGACTTTAATCAATGGGAGAAAATGTGTTATATTTCAAAGATGTGTACAATTGCACTGCACATTTGGAAAAATGCCCATGAAAATGCACACAAATTTTCATGTGAAAAGACACCCCACCCCCAACATTCACAATTTGATATGGACATGAGTCAGAACGAGCTTTGACGTGGAATTCGGAGAACCTCAGCGAAGTTCAGTTTGGCTGATTCACACATCCCTACCTCTAAAGCATCCATCCCTCATTGTTCAGCCCCAATTTCTGGCTCTCTATGGTTTAATGTCATGTTGAGAAGGAAGCTCAACTTCCTTAGGATCTTAGTGAGCAATAGTTGCTTATCTATAGCAAAACTGAATTTATGTTAGAAGAACGACTACCAAGTTATTTATTGTTCCCCTTCTGAGGCCAAAACACAAAATCTATTTCTTTGAACAATATATTTTCCACACACACACAAAAGGGGTCATAAAAAACATACTTAAAACTAGGTTGGTGATACTCCACTTTTTCCCTTTTCTAACTTCTCCACTCACAAGGAAGGGATCTAGAGCTCATGACATCAGCCAGAGGGGGCCATGGCTGAGGCAAACAAGAGTTAGCACAGAGAGGTGCACATTGTCAGTGTTGTAAACATATTTGCACTCAGCTCTTTTATACAGGGTAAAATATATTTAGACTAATGGGAGTCTAGCAGTAGAAAAGCACATCAAATCTCTCCTTCACCAGAGTCTCAACAATAGCCTACATCAGTATGACAGGGGTATGGAACAGTACAAACAGAATTCTTCCAATATGAGCTCCTATTGGACATGTATGCTATTCTCACTGGCGTCCATCTCAGTCTTGATTTTGAAATTAGGAAGAGAAAAATAAGCAACTCTTGCCCCCCCTGGATCTCCCTGCATAATATTCCTCTGCATGTTTTTTTTTTCCCCATCCCACCCAGTTGCACCCACTCTCAACACATCTTCTAAGGCTCATGGGGTTACTTAAAGTGGGTGATACTTCCCCTCCCCATCCCTCCCATACACAGAGAGAAGCAGCCTGGCTGGGCAGTTTCAACCAGCTGGAATGCTATTTCAAGCTTCATCAGTGACGTTAATAGTGGGCAGGTTTCAGTGTAGGGAAGGGCAAGACCCATGGAAAAGTTCAAAGTAGGGATGTACGAAACAACGTACCTGGTTCGTTTCGTACATCTGGGTTGGGGGGGGAGGCGCTCCGTCCCTCCCCCTGAAATCCTTGATGGCCGGCTCTGCTCTACAGCAACTCTGCGGAGCCGCCGGCCAGGGTAGGCCTCAGTGACATCCGGCTGCTGCTGGGCTGCACAGGGATGCAAATGGCAGCCACCGTAGCCGCCGCCATTTGCGTCCCTTTTTTTTTTTTTTGCCATGATAGGCTACGTAAATATTCACGTAGCCTATCACGGCAAAAAAGAAAGGAACGCAAATGGCGGCGGCTACGGCGGCCGCCATTTGCGTTCCCTTTTTAAGCTGTGATAGGCTATGTAAATGTTTACATAGCCTATCATGGCAAAAAAGGGAACACAAATGGCTGCTGCCGTAGCCGCCGCCATTTGCATTCCCTTTTTTTTTTCCATGATAGGCTACGTGAATATTTATGTAGCCTATCACAGCCTCCACAGGGACGCAAATGGCGTCCCTGCATTAGCCTTGATAGGCTACATAAGTATTTACGTCGCCTATCACGGCTAAAATGGTGAAGCGAATGGGGGCCGCAGATGTGGCTACCATTCGCAGAGAACCACGAACAGCAGCAGGTGAGTGCTCCGTTTCGCGTGCCTTTCATGGGGTGAGGGGGCGGGGGGCTTTGTTCCGCCATGGGTTTCGGGGGGCCAAATGCACTGGCATTTGGCCTCACCAAGATCCATGGTGGAATTCTCCGCCATCCCTAGTTCAAAGGCCTGCACTTAGATTTATTCAGGATGATAGCACACATTCTCAGAGCATTTAATTCTTGTTATTTTTCTTTACCATGTAACAGCCAAGTATGTGGTAATGAGTGTCAGGAGCTGCTGGGGCTAGAACAAGCAGCCCTGAGCCCTGTCCATGGGTGCCCCAGGTGGCGAGCCAGGGCCATAGTTGAAACTTCTCCCTAGAATGAGGTTCTCAGACCCATGCCATACATTATTTTAAAGACATAGCTAGCAGACATGCCCTGTTGTCTTTCTTTTTGCTCTAGGGTAAGCACAGGGGGTCCTGATCCAGATTAGGATCCTTGAATGGGGGTTAAGAGGTCCTTAATACCCCACCCTGCTATGGACAGCATTGCCCTCCCTGCAATTTATATTTGCAAATCCATTGAAACAAACAGATGCTATTGCCACTATTGGGCAATATAATGTGCAGCTGTGGGAGGGGGAAAAGCTGAATTGACTGCAGCAGGGCCAGGGGTGGAGTGGAAGACAGTGGAGGCTGGTGGGCCCGATTTCGGCAGGTCTATGGATCTATTCTGGATTTCAGTCAGAAGTAGGGATGTCAGAGAATTCTGCCACAGATCTCGGTGAGGCCGAATGCCAGTGCACTGGGGCCCCCAAAATCCATGGCGGAACGAAGCCCCCACCCCCCAACCCACGAAAGGCATGCGAAACGGAGCACTTACCTGCTGCCGTCTGCGCTGACTTGTAAATGGTGGCCGCCCTGCAGCCACCATTCTCTTCTTTATCATAGCCATGATAGGATACCTAAATACTTACGTAGCCTATCACAGCTAACGCAGGGATGCCTTTTGCGTCCCTGAGGAGGCCGTGATAGGCTACGTAAGTATTTACGTAGCCTATCATGGCAAGCCAAAAAAACCCACCAGCGTACGCAAATGGCCGCGGCTATGGCGGCCGCCATTTGCGTTCCCTATTTTTAGCCATTTTAGCCTACGTAAATATTTATGTAGGCTATTACGGAGAAAAAAAGGGGAATTAAAATATAGTGGGTGCTATTTGCATTCCTTTTTTTCCCCGCCATAATAGCCTACAAAAACATTTATGTAGGCTAAAAGGGGGGGGGGGAGGAACGCAAATGGTGCCCACTACGCTATTTGCGTTCCCCTTTTTTTCGCTGTAATAACCTACGTAAATATTTACGTAGGCTAAAATGGCTAAAAATAGGGAATGCAAATGGCGGCCACTGTAGCCGCCACCATTTGTGTATGCTGTTTTTTTGTGGGGGGGCTGGCCGTGATAGGCTACATGAATACTTACGTAGCCTATCACGGCAGCTTCGCAGGATGCAAATGGCAGCTGCTACAGCAGCTACCATTTGCATCCACAGCAGCCCATCTGTGGCCAGAACTCTGGCTGCAGACGGCCCTGGCCGGCAGCTCCACAGAGCCGCCATGGAGTGGAGCTGGTCCAGGGAGGATTCCGGGGGGAGGGACGGAGCGCCTCCCCCCACCGCGAATCCAAGCTGCGAAAAGGTAAGTGCCTTTCGTACATCCCTAGTCAGAAGCAGCCAGAACTCTAAAGGAGCTATCCAAGGTGATGGACCCATTTTGGGGATAAAGTTCAGCACTTTGGATAGCTCCTTTAGAGTTATGGCTGGGTCTGACTGAAACCCAGAAAGGATGCACAGCCCCATCGAAACTGGAACCACCTGCCTCCACTGTGGAAAGGTTAAAGCCCCCAACCCCATACTATGGTCTGGATCTGAATCAGGGCCCCTGCACTTACTCTAGATTAAAAAAGAAACAAAAAAAGACACTGCTGCTAGCCATGTCTTTAAAGTAACCTAGGGATGTATGAAAGTCACTTACCTTGTAACGAAATTGGTTCGCGGTGGGGGGGAGGTGCTCCATCCCTCCCCCCGAAATTCTGGCCAGGGGGGAGGCGCTCTGTCCCTCCCCCCTGAAATTCTGGCTGGGGGGGAGGCGCTATGTCCCTCCCCCCCCCGAATCCTGGCCGGCCGGGTCCGCAAATGTCGGCAGCCATAGCCGCCGCCGTTTGCGTCCCTGCAGTCAGCCGTGATAGGCTACGTAAATGTTTACGTAGCCTATCACGACTGATTTAAAAGGAAAAAAAATGCACGTACGTTGTACGCCATGGGCGCCGCCATTTGCGTTCCTTATTTTGACATGTCTTAGTCTACGTAAACATTTACGTAGACTAAGACAGCGAAAATAAGGGGAACGCAAATAGCGTAGACACTATGCTATTTGCGTTCCCCTTATTTTCGCCGTAGTCTACGTAAATGTTTACGACTTTATGTAGACTAAGACGTGCCAAAATAAGGAGCACAAATGGCGGCACCCATGGGCGCCGCCATTTGCATATGCGTATTTTTGTTTTTTGTTTTTTACTGAGCCGTGATAGGCTACCTAAACATTTATGTAGCCTATCACGGTGTTTTTTAAAATTTAGCCGTGATAGGCTATGTAAATCTTTACGTAGCCTATCACTTTTTTTGTTGTTTGTTTGTTTTTAAATTTGGAAATGGCGGCGGCAGCAGCTGGTCGGAAGACTGGCTGCTGCAGCTGCAGCTGCCACCGCCAAACCGCCACCGGAGCCGCCACCGGAGCCGCCGCCGCTGCCAGGAAGATTCGCCGAAGGTAAGTCCCGTCCCGGGGGGGGTGGCGGGGGGTTGGCTGACCATTTCGCCACCGATTTTGGGGGGCTGAATGCGCTGGCATTCGGCCTCCCCAAGATTCGTGGCGAAATTCTCTGACATCCCTACTGACACTTTGGCCCTCAGGCTACCTGCTTACCCAGCCTGGCCACTGAATCTCCTCAGGCACAAAATCTACGAAGGCCTGAACTATAACGTTTGGGCAGAATGCGATGGGGCACTTACAGCCCTGCTGATTCTCTTTCTCCCCGCTAATTCCACTGCGCAAGTGACCCCTGCCACTTGCGCTATGGCGATTTAGCTCTTCCAGGGCAACCCGAAACAAGAGGAAACTCTCATTTCTGGAAGGAGGCAGGTCAGCGGAGCTCTGCTTGTGCAACGGAATCTGCAGGACCCACCGCTTGCAGAAGGGAATTGGCTGGGGTGTAAGTGCCCCACTAAATTCTGCCCTTTGTTCTCAGACTCTGGTCTCCCAGCCCTGCCCCCTGGGTTCAGCTCCATGAATTGAAGTCTTACTTGACACGACAGCTGGCTTCCACTCCGCTCTAACAGTGAACTGACAACGGATGGGATCCAGAGCGTCCCTTCCATGAAGGGAAGAGCTCCTCAGCCCAGCAGGTGCCACCTCTGGAGGAAAGGGGAACAGCATTTTTTGGCTAATTCCTCCTTCACCCAGCAGCCCCCTGTGTCCTCTGAAAAGCTGCCCTGGGGAGGTGAGAACCTGTGGAACAGTATGGGAGGTGGCATGGGGGACTGCAGAGGGAAGGAAGAATTGGCTAAAAAGCCCCCCTTCCTCCAGGGGGAGCCTCCACTGGATCACAGAACTCTTCCATTTGTGGAAGGGATATTCTGGGTCCAACCTAATGAGGGCTGTCCCCTGCCATCCTTGAATGGTGTCCTTAGCTACCACTACTTCTTCCAGTCACCAATACACACACACACCCTTTTCCCCCTTCCTCTTCGAGTGGCCGGAGAGCTTTGGGAATGAAGGAAGAGAAAGGGAAACAAAGATGTCGTGGAAACAGGGAGGGAGGAGTCTTAACTTCCATCTATGCCCTCCTTCTCTCCCCCCTCCCCCCTTCCCCTTCCCTCCCTCCAAACTGCTTCAGAATAAGCAGAGGTGAGAGAGGGTCAGTGGCAAGAAAGACGTTTGGCTCAGCTGATGACACCTAACCTAGGGAATCCACCCAAGCAAACTAACAGTGACATTTGCTCTTCTTCCAAGGATGAACATGCTATGCCATTGTGTAGTAAGAACTCCCCACACACACACACACACACACACACCCTTTTTGTACAAGGAAAATATCTGATAGTGGAAAGACACACATTTTGATCACAGTTGCGACTCGCATTCCTCTGCTTGGCTTCAAGATTCATGGTCCCTACCCAACATACAGAGTGTACCAGCAGTGACCCAGCCAGCCTTATCATCCTATTTTGGATGGCAATTGCAGTAATTGAATCAGAAATGGGTTGAGAATGCAACTGATGTTATTAGAACACTCACAGTTTGCTTCTTTTTTTCTTTTCTTTCTAAAGCCACATCATCAACACAGGGACAATACATTATCACAAATTGTGGTACTCCCCAGTTTTGCAGAAAGATGGAAAATACATACACAACAGCTAACATGTCTAGAAAGGATGAAGGGTGTGATTTATTTTTTTTTTAAATTCAGGAGTTTGCAATATCATCATTAGGGATGGACGAACCAACCCCTGTTTGATATTGGCAGGCACTCACTGAAGGACTGCCCCTGCTCGAGCTCCCCCAGACCCGCGCTCAAGCTCCCATGAGCTCACCAAACCACCTGCACTCACCCTGGAGCCATTTATGCCTCCAATATTGCATAGATCAGCCCTTCCCACCCCGAATTTGCATATTTTTAAATATGCACATTTTTAAAGACCTTCTTTTCCCCATAAAAATAAGCTCGGCAAAATGGCGGGTGTTCGCAGACTGGATCCAGGGTGAGCACGGGGAACATCCGGGAGGGCATGAGTGGGGGCGAGTGAGGTGAGAGATTCAGCCAGCATGGTCTGGGGGTGCGGGGGGGGGGAGCCCATTGGACTCCCAGACCCAGTCAGGCATCCACACCATCCCTAATAATTAGTGGGTCATTGTCCTCTCATTGCATTTATTAAACTAATGGGATGAGAAGCCCCAAGCATGTCTGCATATTTTCATAATTCACTGGCTACACACACATTGAGTGGCCCTTGTCTCCCATACAATAGAAAAATCAAATTTTCCCTTTAATTCTGAAAGCAAGGTATACGTTTGCTGATGGCTAATCAAGGGAGCATTTCTAACATGTTGCCTATGAATACATTTGCAGGTAATCCCATAGGCCTGCAGTGAGGTCATCATAGCCTGCTGTGGATTTAAATTGGCATGTGTCAGGCTGTGATTGAGATGATCAACCCAGTCCTTCAAACTCCCGTAGAGATGATTTGAGATTGTAGTGCCTAGGCAACCACAACATCTGTCTCTCAGGAGATAACTCAGAGGCTCAGCACATTACAAGCACTATTCTCGGATCACAGCAACATGCTGTATGCAATGTCATCATTTTTCCCTGCAGCCAGCTATAAGATGTACTGCTGGCCACCATGATCTTCTGGGGCCTGGCACAGAATGTTCCACACCACTGTTGCCCAGCGAGTCGGAGCATGGTGTAGGCATTTGCTATACCAGCCTACAGAAGGACTTGATGGTTGGTGTAATAGGGCCTTCCTGATGCCCTCCAGACTTCAACTCCCATAAGCCCCAGCTACCATTGCCAATGGTCAAGAATGCTGAGAGTTGTAGTCTGAAACATCTGGAGCACACCATGTTGGGGGAGGCTGGCATAACACTTTGTCTCAGCAGTGGGGAGTCAGTTGTGATGCAGGCGTCATTCACTTGGGTTCCGTTTCAAACTGATGGGTGAGGTGGGGAAAGGGATTAGGAAGGAGGCAATAGGAGTGTGCATTCATGGGACTGGGCAGGTGGAGAAGTCTATGTTCCTTTGCACCCAAGTGCCTACATTGGAATTGCAATATTTGGTTGTGTACAGCAGTGCAATAAAGTAAGGTTTAGAAAAAATAATACTCAGTGGGTAGGTGATAAGCCATCCATCAGTCACTAGCCTGATAGCAGCAGACATCGTGGGACCAATCTGACTACAGAGTAGATCAGATGAGGTGGAGTAAAATCAGAGTCATGAATGGGAAGGGCTGGAGATGGGCCATGAAGAAAGACATTTCATTGCTGGATTTTCTTTGTAAGATGTGTGAGTCTTTGCCCAGTCAATCCACGCAAGGTACACTAAATGTCTTCCGTATCCCTTGTTTCTCTCTGCACAGATTTCTTCCTCTGTAGCTGTTAGCTATTCTCAGGTGACAATAGAAAGTATATCACAAATAAAGTCAATGTAGTAAACAGAAAGCAAGAGAATGGCTTCCATTTGCTATTGTCGATAGTTAACAATAACTGAAAAGAGATCCTAATCAACCCTAACAGGCATTTTAACTGGGCAATCCTATGCTCACGTTCTGTCCAGATATGCCACTGAGACTCTGTTGGAACAGCTGTCATATCTGATTCATCGTCAGCCTGACAGGGGAAGGGAAAGACAATGAGAAAATATAAACATGGCATAAGGAAGACAAGCCCCTGCCCTCACACACCCAAGTGTCTCTAGAAATGGTGGCACCGCCCACCAACCAGGGACTGTGCTGGGGATGACCCCCACATGTCAACCACACACAGAGGAAGCCAAGGAACTCAAAATCATGGGGGATCCCCTGCCACCCATATAGCATGCCACAGCAGCACAGCCACTCCATCAACCCCAGTGGTGCCAGCAATAACTCTGTGACTGCAAGTCCCCAAGAAATCCTATAGACAGTGGTTTGAATCTCCTTATTTATTCAGAGTATTTCTGTACCACCTTTTAGGCAAAAACTTTCAAGTAGGGATGAATGGGTACCGCGTCTGGGTTCTCCAGGCACCCGCCAAGCCCCTGCCAAGCTCCTGCCCCCACTTGCACACCCCTGGACCTGTGCCCAACCCCCCCTGCTCACCGAGCTGCCCACACACACGCTGGGCCCACCCAGCAATCTCTGAGCCCACCATTTAGTGAAGAAGAAAAAAAAGGCAGGCGCAGATGAGCGCATATTTGTTCTTCCGCAAAATGGTGCTGTGAATGGCCGATTTATGCTAGGTTACAGGAATATGTGGCCCACTTATGCCTGTAATCTTGCATATATTGGCCATTCACAGCACCATTTTGTGGAAGAACAAATGTGCGCACCTCTGCACCCGTCATTTTCCCCCACAAAACAGCAGGCCTAGAAATCACTGGACAGGCCCAGGGTGCATGTAGGTGGCTTGGCAAGTGGGGAGGGGGTTGGGCAGGGCAGGGGGCACAGCAGGCAAAGCTCAGGGTAGCAGGCAGGGTGGGGTCAGCTGGATGCCTGGATCCGATCAGGTGCCTGCACCATCCCTATTTTCAAGTGTACAATATAAAATCCAAACATTTCACCCCACAGAACGTTACAGATTACGAACTTGAAAGCAGAGCAGCCTAATTAGGAACACAAGCAGTAATCAACTCATCAACAGTAACAGAACGCTAAGCCCAATAAAAACACCTTCATTGCTCACCAAAAGGAAATCAGTGAGGGAGCCAATCTAATCTTCTTGGGAAAAGGCCATGTCCCATCTCCCCACCAAGGTAACTTCTTTTGGTGGTGGGACATAGAGCAGAACCTCATATGATGGTTGCAAGATTTGGGCAGGCTCCTACGGAGGCAGGCAGTCCTTCAGATGTCCCGTTGCCAACCTCATGAGCACTGTTTTATGAGCACAACACACATAAAGGGTAAGAAAAAGAATACACAGAATGCAGAACCTAAATATGTTTGTTGGCATGGCACCCACAGAGAGCAGACCGAGGTCTCCTGGATGAGGGTTCAAGACAAGGGAAGGGCTCTTGCCAAGCAGCGAAAGTGCAGGACCAGGAGACGCAACAAGGGGAACTCATTGCATAGGGCAAGAGGTTGGGAAGCAGGAGGTGAGAGTCTGAGCTACACCAAGGGGAAGGGGTGAGGATGGCCCCATTCACCTTTTGCATACCTGTGTTGTTGTTTTAAGTCATCATGCCAGGGGCAAAAGAAAGGGAGCTCCCTACAGCAGCAACAACAGAAAAGGCATCAGGCACATCATAGGTCCCCTTCATGGATCACTGCCTTGTTGTGGTGAAGGGGCTTGCGTAACTCAGTGAAGCCATAAGCTATGCCGTGCAGGGCCACCCAAGACGGACAGGTCATGGCAGAGAGTTCTGACAAAATGTGGTCCACTGGAGAAGGAAATGGCAACCCACTCCAGTATTCTTGCCAAGAAAACCCCATGGAACGTACTACCGGAAGTACAAGCTGGGTTTAGAAGAGGCAGAGGAGCTAGAGATCAAATCGCCAACATTCGCTGCATCATGGAGAAAGCAAGAGAATTGCAGAAAAACGTCTATTTCTGCTTCATTGACTACGCTAAAGCCTTTGATTGTGTGGATCACAACAAACTGTGGCAAATTCTTAAAGTGATGGGAGTACCAGACCACCTTACCTGTCTCCTGAGAAACCTGTACGAGGGTCAAGAAGCAACAGTAAGAACCAGACATGGAACAACCGATTGGTTCAAAATTGGGAAAGGAGTACGACAAGGCTGCATATTGTCACCCTGCTTACTTAACTTATATGCAGAGTACATCATGAGAAATGCCAGGTTGGATGAATCACAGGTCGGAATTAAGATTGCTGGGAGAATTATCAACAACCTCCGATATGCAGACGATACCACCCTAATGTCAGAAAGCGAAGAGGATCTCAAGAGCCTCTTGTTGAGGGTGAAAGAGGAGAGTGCAAAAGCTGGTTTGAAACTCAACATTAAAAAAACTAAGATCATGGCATCTGGCCCCATCACTTCCTGGCATATAGAAGGGGAAGAAATGGAAGCAGTGACAGATTTTACTTTCTTGGGCTCCAAGATCACCGCAGACGGTGACTGTAGCCATGAAATTAAAAGACGCTTGCTCCTTGGGAGGAAAGCTATGGCCAACCTAGACAGCATAGTAAGAAGCAGAGACATCACCTTGCCGACAAAGGTCCGTCTAATCAAAGCTATGGTTTTCCCAGTAGTAACGTATGGCTGTGAGAGCTGGACTATAAGGAAGGCTGAGCGCCGAAGAATCGATGCTTTCGAACTGTGGTGCTGGAGAAGACTCTTACGAGTCCCCTGGACTGCAAGGAGGTCAAATCAGTCCATCCTAAAGGAAATCAACCCTGACTGCTCATTGGAAGGACAGATAATGAAGCTGAAGCTCAAATATTTTGGCCACCTAATGCGAAGAGAAAACTCCCTGGAAAAGACCCTGATGCTGGGAAAGATTGAAGGCAAAAGGAGAAGGGGACGGCAGAGGATGAGATGGCTAGATAGCATCACGGATGCAATGAATATGGACTTGAGCACGCTCCGGGAGAGAGCGCAGGACAGGAAGGCCTGGCGTGCTATGGTCCATGGGGTCACGAAGAGTCGGACACGACTGAACGACTGAACAACAGCAACATCATAGGTAATTTCTCTTACCCAGCCTCAACACCCAGACATGGTTGCCGCCAGAGCATGGGGGCTTCAGGAGGAAGCCCCCTGAGGCAGGGCCTGGGCAGGCAGGCAGGGGCCTGTCTTCTCTTCAAGCCTTGCCTAAAAAACAAACTCTTGTGCTATGTGTTTATGTGGAAACATGGTTTTGTTACTCCTTGAATTTCCACTCACCAAACAGGAGAATCAAACTTTACTGCCTCCCCTCAGGTTCCTAGGAACCCTCGAACATGAGGCAGGAGGCAGCCCCAGCATTTACTCCAAACAGCACAACCATGACAGCTGGCTAGGGGTACTAGCTGACTTTAGCCCAGACCGTAATATGACGGTCTGACGGTAATTCTGATGGTATTATCCGACGGTAATATGACGTTGGGAAATCAGAGAAAAAGCTGCAGAGTCTGGCACACAGGTGACCAACTACAGACTCCAAATACAGGATGCTCCTTGCCATGTCTACTTCCTGGATTTCTTCTGCTATCTAAGCTAAGCAACAAAGAGAAACATTTTTTTCTACAATATGCTGGCAAAGAAAAGAACTCACCCGATATTTGCGCTCATAATATGCCTGACCTCGCACCTTGTTTTCACTGGGACTTTTTCTCCACCTGGCCTCTCCTACCTGCATCTGAGGTTCATTGCCTCAGATGCCATAACACATGACAGGTTATCCCAACAGTGGGTGCATCTTCTTGTTCTCTGAGGTTCACACACACACACACACACACACACACGTTCAGCACTCAGTTACTGTCACTGTGGTGACTTCCACATGAGGTATGGCTAATGTTGTAACCCACATGTGAATATTTCTTCAGGAATTATGGATGTATCAGCACATGCTCTCAGTAGAGAACAGAAGTGTGGGCTACCCACCATTAGTGGCAGGGCCTACGGAGTAAAAAGGAAACAGACTCCACCATCAGTACAGTTAGGATTTTGTGACTAGAGAAGATGGTGGGCCTAGCTAATTCCTTTCTGTAAGGCCCTCAAAGCCTAGGAACAGGTTGGTACTAGAACCTTCTCAACTTTAAAAGTTAATGTGTTGAAAATTTGAAATATTATAAGAGTTTGTTCTGGCTATGTTCTTTTTTGTGTTGTAAAAGGCTTCAAATTTTCCTTCCTGTGTATGAAAATGACTGGCAGAACAAGAGGATTGTTCTGGAGAGGCAGTGAGTGAAGCAAAGTTCCAAACTGTCTTCATAAAGCAGCAAGATAAAGCAGGAGAGAAAGTTATAAGAGAAAGAGAGAGCTAGAAAGGAATGACTGAGTTAAGTGGGGATGTCCGTTGCTGCGAAATCCAGCCCTTTGGGGGCTTGTCAGATTTCCACGGCACACCTGACTCAGCTTGCTTTTGCAAGCCAAGCTGCGTGGTTTCCCTGAGTTCTGGGGACTTTTAACACATTTTTTGGGGTCTCAGTCATTTCAACTGTAAATTGTGCAAATTTGCATAATTTTTGTAAATTGCAGCAGAAATTTGCACAAATTATGCAAATTTGCACAATTTGTGGCCAAAATTTGCACAAGTGTACTCTTATACAAGAAATAATAATAATTTACAGAAATTCTGCCAGCTGGCCTGACTCATTGCATGTTGAGTCAGGCCAGCTGGTAGAAAATGGAACGGAGTCTCGTCAAGCTCTACCCCCCAACTGGATTCCTCTGATATCCCTAGCAGACAGTATTTAAAATTTAGTTTTGGATTTATTTGGACTTATCAAGTACTATATGTGATGGTGCTTGCATTGGAATATATAGGACTTTCTATTATGTAAGAGACTGATAGACATTATTTGCCTTTGCATAGATTCCCTTCCAGTGGGTCCCTCTAGAGCAGCATTCTCCATCCTGGTATCCTCCAGATGTATTGGACTACAGCTATGGTCAGACACATAGCATCAGACTGGGGCAAGCTGCTCTAGAGACTCTGTATCAAAATCCTTGGTTTAGAATACATAGAAAGCAGATTGAGAAGGAATAGTTGGTTACACTATCACAGATCAAGCCCCACACTCAGGGTGTTTCGACTGTCTCACAACCTTTCAAACCCGATCACAAGTTCAGCTGCAAGTCAACAGGTGATAATGTATGCATATTTGTGTGTGACCATATGTGTGTGCACATATATATGTGTGTGTGTGAATTAGACCAAAAGTCCTTTCCACCTAGCATACTAAGAAAGCAGTGTAAGAAGGATTCAGGGAAGGGAAGGAGCTTGTTCACTACTGGAGAAAGGCAAGCATAGATAGAGGGACATTTCTCTCTCTCTCTCTGATAATACTAGAGCTCAAGGTCACCCCATGAAATTGATTAGCTATAGGTTCAGGAGGATGGACAAAAGAAAGTACTCCTTTACAAAATATATAACGCACAACACATAATTCACTTGTGGAATTCATTACCGCAGAAGTGGCACTAAAAAAAAATAAAAAATAAAACAGGATTGTACAGACATGTGGAGGATAACACTGTCAAAAGTTATTAGCCATGATAGCTGGGTAGAGCCTCCATTTACAGAGACAGTACCTCTGGGGACACTCACCAAAGAAAGGCAGTTGCCTTCCTGTCCTGCTTATGGGTTGTCCAGAAACATCTGCTTTGCAACTGTGAGAAAGATGATGCTGAACTAGCTGGTCTGATCCATGGGTGGGCAGAAGGTAGATCAGGACCTACTGGCAGATCTCTGGGTAATTTGCAGTAGCTTGGCAAGGATTTCAGACTTCATTATTTCACAACAGCAACAACAACATTCCCCCTGCCCTAAATTTTATTGCTGAAATGAAGAATGCTTGAGGTGGATTTGTACACAGAAGGACTGTAAGTGCCATTCAGCTCTGGTACTCAGAACAAAATCTTAGGCATATAATGATTTAATTCTAGGTGTCTATCTTTTCCACCAAGTCCCAGTAGTTGCATTTGGGGGTTCTAGTAAATAATAATAAAAAAATCCTGCCCACCCCAGGTCTGATCCAGCTCTTCTTACATTCTTAGCAGATTCCTACTACTCACTGCAGAAGCCAGAGGCAGCTCCTTTAATCAGAGACCCAGGAGAAAGCAGTGTGCAAGGTGGAACCATTCCATGGGCCAATGGTCAAGAGTTACTTTCTAGTTCTAGCTAGGAAGGTGGTGAGGTGTAACCATATTGCGCCATTCCACTTCAAACAACATATTTACAGTCACAGAGAAGATTCAGGATCCCTCCAGCTTCAAGGATAAAATAGCAATGCAGCAATGTGTTGCAGCTGACTGGTTTTATTGGTTCACATAATTGTCTCTTATTAATTTGTACTGTGCATAATAAAATAAGCACTCACCTTCACAGTCTGCCCGGCTTCAGGACCATCCTGTAGACAAGAAGGAGTGGGGGGTGGGGGAGGGGGGAAAAAAAAGGAGGCTGAGATAAGAGCAGCCAAGGAGGCTCTCCTGGGTATTCAGAAATATTGCCCATTAATAATTTAGATCCAATTTCACTGTGCATTAATTTATAGCACTCTCGTGAGTACGATTTGTCGCCAAAGTATTTGGGAACAGACACCTTTCTATTTCAGGTCCAGATCAAATGGGAAACAGCGGTCTGAAGAGAAAGAAATGCTGACATGTTCTATTCCCCCAGCCCTCACCATCTCGGATCGCAGATGTTCCCAATAATGTTGGTGCTTACCAAGATTGATGGGTGCTATTTATAAAAGACAAGGTAGTTGTTGGCAGACATGGTACAGGGCAGTGGCCTTCTCTGCACAATGTGGCTTTAACAAAAGTTCTGAGGGCAGAGTTGGCCAGTCAACTCAAGTTGTTCACTGTTGCGTTCACAGGGATAGGGACGGCTCTGGGAAATCCACCCCTTTGCGGGCTCACCAGAGTTCTGTGGCTCAGCTAACTCAGCTTGCATTTGCTGAGCTGCAGATTTCTTCCCTAAATCCAGGAACATTTTCTGTATTTTTTAAAATGTGCAGAAATAGACATTTGTGCAAATTGTGGCTGGAATTTGGGTGAACTGCACAAATTCTAGTTGCAGTTGCAATTTGCGCAAATGTCTATTTCCGGGGGCGGGGGGAATCATGGAAAATCTACTAGCTGGTAGGGGTGAACGAAAGTCACTTACCTTTTCTCGCAGCTTTTTCGCGGTGGGGGGGAGCGCTTCGCTGCTCCCCCCGCGAAGTTCAGGCCGGGGGGGGGAGGCTTCCCGCCTCGCCCGGCCGAAATTCAGGCCGGGGGGGGGAGGCTTCCCGCCTCGCCCGGCCGAAATTCAGGCCGGGGAGGAGGCTTCCCGCCTCGCCCGGCCGCGAACACGAAAGTAAAAAAAAAAACAAAACACGTCCCCTGATAGGCTACGTGACGATTCACGTAGCCTATCACGGCTAGATCTGGAAAGTCAGCCGTGATAGGCTACGTGAATCGTCACGTAGCCTATCACGGGTGACTTAAAAAAAAAAAAAGCGCGTACGCGAATGGCGGCCCCCATAGGGAGCCGCCATTCGTGTTCCTTATTTAGTTGCTGTAGTCTACGTCAATGTTTACGTAGACTACGGCGAAAATAAGGGCAACGCAAATAGCGTTGCCCTTATTTTCGCCGTAGTCTATATAAACATTGACGTAGACTACAGCGACCAAATAAGGAACGCGAATGGCAGCTCCCTATGGGGGCCGCCATTATCCGTACACACTTTTTTTTTTTTTTTTAAAGTCACCCGTGATAGGCTACGTGACGATTCACGTAGCCTATCACGGCTGACTTTGCAAATCTTGCCATGATAGGCTACGTGAATCGTCACGTAGCCTATCAGGGGACGTGTTTTTTTTTTCTTTCATTGCAATGGCGGGGGCGGCAGCCGGTCGAAAGACCGGCTGCTGCTCCCGCCCCGCTCGAACACCGGACGAACCGCCAGCCGGACCCGCCGCAGGGAGGGACATTCAGGGAAGGTAAGTCCCGTCCCGGGGGGGGCGGGGGGGGCGGAGGATTTCTCCCCGAAACTTGTTCGGGGGGCCGAACACGTTGGCGCTCAGCCCCCCGAAGTTTCGGGGAGAAATTCTCCGCCATCCCTACTAGCTGGCCTGACTCACTGTGGACCAAGTCAGGCCAGCTACCAGAAGATGAGCCAAAGTCTGGGGCCCAAGCCAATGAAAGCTTGTTGAGCTCCACCCCACAACCAGACACCTCTAGGCAGGGATGCCATTCCAGTAGGAGGAGGGGAAAGGGAATTCTGTAGGGAGGCAAAATTCCCTGCAAGTTTTAAAAGCCCCCTCTTAGCTGAACTGAAGATTAAACTGAATGTATGAAAGTGCCTTAGACACACCCTATTCAGTCATGCATCTTGGGGGGATTGCTCCCACCAGCCTCATCCCAGATATCCCTTTGTTTATTTTAATTTATTCACTTATTCAAATATTTATATCCAAACTTTCACCCACTCGTGATCAAGTGCCTAGAAGAAGCCAGTGCATGTACACCTGAAGGCATATGGACTCTTGAATGTGAAAATCTGGGCTCTCCTTTTTCTAGGATACCATATCATAGATATGGTTTATGCACATAGGCATAGCCCTGATTACCACTCTCTGTGTGTTCACTGAATGCCTGAAATGAAAAGGGCTGAGACTAGGGATGTTAGAGAAATCGGCTGCAGATTCAAATGAGGCTGAATTCTTTGAAATCTGGCCTCTGGAATCCATGGCGGATTGGCCCCACTTACCTCCACTCAACGAGGATTCCATGCAGGACGGCACTTGGCTGCTTGCTCAGCCGGAGCCATTCTCCTCCGTGCTGATCGCCATTTTTTAAAAAATAAAACTTATATGCAAATAGAGTATAAATTGAGTAAAACTTATATGCAACTAGAGCCGTGAATCTTGCATATAAGCCTATGGACACATAGACTTATACGCAAGATTCACGACTCTATTTGCTTATAAATCTATGGACACATCCCGCCGATCACCATTTTTTTTAAAAAAAAATGGCGATCGGCATGGAGGAGAACGGCTCTGGCCATCCAGGTAAGCAGCCCTCAAGCCAGGTGGCTCTGCAGAATCCTTGCGGAGTGGAGCTGCTCTGGAGGATTCTGGTGGGGGGGAGGAACAGATTGCCTCCCCCCCAGGCAGATTCCCCACCAGAACGGATGGGAATCCATACATCTCTAGCTGAGAGTGAGACTAATGGCAGTGGAGATGTTGGAAGAAAGCCATCGATCACATGACAGGGGCCAACTGGTACTTGCAGGTAGGGATGTTGGAGAAATCTGCCATGGATTCAAATGACTTTGGATTTCTATGAATCCAGCCTGTGGATTCCGCTGGAGACCGGCTTTTTCCAACTCACATAGATTCCATGGATTTGTGGACCTTTCTTTTTTTTTACTTTCCAGAATTGTATGCAAATGTAGTTGTACGAAAAATATGAAAGTTGCTGGAAAATATGCATATATATATATATATATATATATATATATATATGCCATCTAAAAAACAACTGCCACATTTTATACATCTCTGATCTCTTTTCAGCCTCTACTGTGTAGCAGTTCTTCTGTGTGTGTATGCATGCTCTGCTCATTGACTGTTTGCTCATCTAAGAAAAATACACAAAATGTTACCTGCCAACAAAAGTTAAATAAATTGTAGTGGACTTTTTTGTGGTCTTTTCCAAAGTGGGAGGGGGGGATCAGAATCAATGAGCAGACCACGGGGCAAAGGACACCTTACAATCCTAAAACACAGATAGAACAGATTTAACACAATCATTCACACTTCTTCCAACTCTTCAAAGCCATCTCTGCAGATTTGCATTGAAACCAATGATGCATTCTTCTCCATCTCATAGTGTTTGCAGAATTGTCCCAGAAGACACCCAATGAATTAGTCAGTGTTTATTTTTTACTTGGGCCAGCTATAATATTGTCTTTCTGTTGACTTGTTGCTGTAGTGAATCTCATCACATACAGGAGATTACAGGTCCTATGTACCAATCTTGTGTTGCAAGATTCACCTTTTTGTCACTGGGTTGCAGGACCATGCAAAAGGCTACGTCTCATGGTAAAGAAATCACAGTAGAAGCGTTTACTAACCTGAACTGAAATGGTGAGTGAAGTTCCACCAAAATGTTGCTCCACCACATTTCCAACCAGCTGTGTGGTGCAAAATAAATCAGCCACTTCTTCAGGCAACAGGTCACGGAAACGTTCCACGGGACGGAGCGGACAAATGAGAACATCTGATTTGCATAAAGTTAAGGTGCAATGGCAAGTTCAGGTAGTCCATTATGAAGGCTTTCTACCTAATTCCAGGAATATATGTGGCCCAGAGCCTGTTCTCCAACTGGACTTTGGAGAGGCCAAGATTAAAGCAAGAACAATGAGAAGGGATTGAAAGGGAAGGAAGAAAAAAAGCACACTGCAGGATAATATTCCGAGATCACTTCAGTCAATTGGAATGTTTCTCTTGATTTAACGCAGGAGCCACAGTTTGCCACTAACAATGTCATATTGTGCCATCTCAAGACCATCAGTTTTTCTCAGAATTCTTAACTCTATAATGTTTAGAGTGAGTTTTCTAACTGCATATTCATCACCACCACCATCAGTCCCATACTCACAAGTTCTGTGATCTTAATGGGGACTTAGGAGGAAAACTGGGAGACCTGGACACTCAGCATCTATGGAAAGAAGACGATCCATGCATTAGTTATCGAAATGCTTTGGACAAGGAATCTGTTTCAGGCTTCTCAAATCACATAAATGACACCGACAGTGCAATCCTGTGCATGTCTATGCAGAAGTAAGTCACACTGAGTTCAGCAGGATTTACTCCTGATAAAAGTCAATATTTAGAATTACAGCCCAAGTGAACCTACCCCCACCCCCACCCCAGCACTTGGGAGCATCTGCACAGCTCTATTAGAGGTATGATCAGTGGACAACATAAGCAGGTGATATTTTGAAGGGCAGTTGAAAAAACCCACAGCATGAACATGAATATAATGATACGGGGTGGGGTGGGTGGGTGGGGCATCACAACAGCAAAGCAACAAAGAGGCTGTGGATCCACTGCAGATGCAGCCAGTCTTAAGGTAAAATGTATAAGAAAGATGGGAAGACTAACAACAGAGTACCAAAATATATTTTAAGCTAAATGTTTTGGCTTCTGCCCTCATAGGTAGCTTCAGTTATTGATGAGGACAGAAGCTGAAACGTGTAGCTTAAATATATATTTTTAATACTCTTTAGTGTATACACACACACACACACACATATATATTCCAAGCATGAGAATAACTTAACTGCTTGGGGAAATGCAACTTGGTTTTAAATACTGCCAAGTGTTAAGATTTAGGGCTGTGCAGGGACCCCCCGATCTGACTCGGAAGCCGCTTTGCAGCTTCAGAGATGGGCCCGATTTGGCTCGGGCAGATTCCCCCCCTCGACCCGACCCTGAACCCGAAGTGGGATTCAGATGTCCAACCCACTTCAGGTCCCCCCTGATGTCCCCCTGCAAACCCCCTTACCTTGCCACCGCCACCTTCTCCGTCACTGTCCTCACCATCCTTGCCGCTGCCATCCTCGCCATGTTCTCCACCGCTGTCCTCGCTGCCGCCAACTCCTGCGGCCGGACGCGAATGCCGACTCTTCTTGCATGGAGTCGCCATTTTTTAAATGGCAACCTCCTGGAAGTTCTTAGAAGTTGCTGTTTCAAAAATGGCGACTCCCTGAAAGAAGAGTCACTGCGCGCGTCCAGGCCTCAGGAGTTAGTGGCAGTGAGGACAGCGGCAGCAGCGACAGAGGTGGCGGCAAGGATGACAGCAGCAGCGATGGAGGTAGGGATGTACGAAAGTCACTTACCTTTTCGCGGATGTGATTCATGGGGGGGGGAGGTGATCCAGTCCTCCCCCCCGGAATCCTGCCCAGTCGGCTCCACTCCATGGCGCCTCCACGGAGCAGCCGGCCAGGGCCGTCCACAGCTGGAGTTCCGGCCGCGGACTGGCTGCTGTGGACGCAAATGGAGGCCGCCATAGCGGCCACCATTTGCGTCCACCCAGGCTGCCATGATAGGCTATGTAAGTATTTACGTAGCCTATCATGGCAGTAAAAAAAACCCAAACAGCGTACGCAAATGGTGGTGGCTACGGTGGCCGCCATTTGCCTTCTCTATTTTTCGCCGTTTTAGCCTACGTAAATATTTACGTAAGCTATTACGGTGAAAAAAAGGGAACGCAAATAGCACCCACTATGCTATTTGTGTTCCCCTTTTTTTGCCGTAAGAGCCTACATAAACATTTACGTAGGCTAAAACGGCGAAAAATAGGGAACGCAAATGGCGGCCGCCATAGCCGCTGCCATTTGCATACCCTGTGTTTTTTTGCTTGCCACAATAGACTACATAAGTACTTACGTAGCCTATCACGGCAAACAGCAGACGCAAATGGTGGCCGTGGCAGCCAGTCGAAAGACCAGCTGCCGCCGCAACTGCCGGAGCCGCCGCCACCAGAACATTCGCCCCAGGTAAGCTTCGTCCCGGGGGGGAATCCGCGGGGGGGGTGAGGGGTGGGAGGCCGTTCCACCAAGGATTTTGGGGGGCCGAATACCAGTGCATTCAGCCTCACTGAAATCCTTGGTGGAATTCTCCGCCATCCCAAGATGGAGGCAGCGGCGGCGGCTCAGTTAAGGACCTGGCGTGGCTGGGCCGGGGGTGCCAAAGCTCCAAAGCACACCAAGTGCTTTGGGGAGCCCCTGGCCCACTCTGGGTAACTTTGTGCCCCCTCTGCTTTGCCTCGGAAGGGGCTCAAACTGACCCGAAGCAGCCTGCTTCGACTCAGAGTTTGGGCCTCAGGCCGAAGCGGTGCACAGCCCTATTAAGATTATCAGAATGTCAAAAGAGCCAGTCGTATGGACCAAAGTTCCATCTTTTCCACTGTCCTGTTCACACAGTGGCCAGCCAGCTGTTGCCTGGAAACCCACAAGAAGGACACAGATGCATCAGCACCCTCCCACCCATGTTCCCCAGCAACTGGTGCACATAGGCATACTGCCTCTGATACTGGAGGGAGATATAGCCATCAGGATGAATAGCCATTGATAGCCTTTGCCTCCAAGAAGTTGTCCAACCCCCTTTTAAAGCCATCCAGATTGGTGGTCATCACTACATCTTGTGGTAGCAAATTCCATAGTTTAACTTTGCACTGTGTGAAGAAATACTTCCTTTTATATGTCCCGAATCACCTACCAATCAGCTTCATAGGATGACCCTGGATTCTAGTATTTTGAGAGAGGGGATATCTCCCTATCTAGTCTGACTCCCCTTACCATCTTTTTTTCTAAGCTAAACAATCCCAGCTTGTGTAACCTTCCCTCATAGGGGAGATGCTCCAGCCCCTTAATCATTTTAGTTGTCCTCCTCTGCACTTTTTCCAGCTCTATAGTATCTTGTTTTTTTAGATGCAGTGACCAGAACTGTACACAGCATTCTAAGTGTGGTAGCACCATAGATTTCTGTAAAGTCAGTATGATATTGGCAATTTTATTCTCAATTCCCTTCCTAATTATGCCTAACATGAAGTTTGCCTTTTTCACAGCAGCTGCACACCGAGTTGACATTTTTATCGAGCTGTTCACCACAACCCCAAGATCTCTTTCTTGGTCAGTCATTGCCAGCTGAGATCCCAGCAGCTTATACTTGAAGTTGGGATTTTTTGCCCCAATGTGCATCCCTTTATACTTGCTTACACTGAACCAAATTTGCCATTTGAATGCCCATTCCCCCAGTTTGGAGAGATCCTTTTGGAGCTCCTCACAATCCCATTTTGGTTTGACCACCCTAAATGCTTTGGTGTTATTGGCAAACTTGGCCACTTCACTGCTCCCTCCTAATCCCTGATCATTTATGAATGAATTGAAAAGCATTGGTCCCAGCATAGATCCCTGTGGGACCCTTATTACGAGCAGGATAAATTCACATTTCGAACCAGTTAATTGAGAACACTGACAACATCATTCATGACACCTTTGACAAAACTATGTATTACATATGGATGGACAAATCTGTCAATTCAGGTTTCACTCAGTTTCCCATTTTTCTCCATCTCAATTCATCCCAAAAGTTGAGATTACTTTTTAAAAAAAGTTTGCATGAAAATGTGTACTCATTTTCAAATGTAATTTTGCCTAATATACACATTTTGCAAGCATTTTTCCTAATTCAATGCATTTTAATTATATTCTCATTTACGTATGCATTTTTGCGTGCAATTTTCACTAATGTATTTTTGTGCACTTTTTTACTGGAGAACTCCACAAAATTCAGAGAAATGTGAATTTCAAAGGTTAACGGAGCTTCAGCTCATGTACTGCTTCAAATAAGCAAAATCAGGTAAGTTCACATTAAAATGCAAAGCAAATTTCTCCCCCATCCCTAGTATTACAGTTTCCAGAGTCAGAGCTGGAATTGCAGTGGGGTAGGGATGTTGTGGGAGTCCGAGCGAGGGTTGGAGTCCATCAGATTCCGCCCCGGCCTCCCAGACCCTGCTTGCTGAGGCACTGCATGCTTACCAGGCCATTCACCTATTTCTGCATGGTCTGTGAGTGCCCAGCATTCACCCGTCCCCGCACTGAGCTGCCATTTTGCTAAAAAATGGCAGCTCAGATTTTTCCATAAAAGTAATGTTGCGGAAATGGCTGCTGTAAAGAGGCCCTTCATACAACATTACAGGTGTAAATGGTCCATTTAAGCTGGTAATTTTGTAGCCCTTTTACAGCTTGTACACCCTTTGTACACCCTTTACAGCTGCCATTTACACAATATTACTTTTACAGAAAGAATGGAGCTGGCTGTCAGGAATGCCCCTGTTGTCTTCTGAACCTTCCAATAGCCAGAATCAACACTCAGACAAAAGGGCTGCTTTCCAAGGCTTTATTTCCATTCAGCCTAATCAGGCTTACAGATGCTAATTGCCTGAGACTCAGGGGAAATACAAAGGAACAGCCTACCAGGGGTTTCTACGAGTTAGGATGTCAGTTGGCCAGTTTGGAGAAAAGCACGGCAACTCTCTGAACTTAAGGAGCAGGAGGGGAAATTCTCCCCCTCTACTGTGGGGCAGCTGTTGACATTGAGCCAATTGGGCTGAGCACCTCAGCTCGCATCCCACAACTTCTCGCTTGTGCCTGTGGCTCGTGCCTAAAAGCTGAAGTTACCCCTCCCTTTCCATGCCAGTGTCACTATCGCTCCCAGGAATTTGAGCAGGGGGGGATCCCCCTCCAACTGCACCTCTGAAACCTGAGAGAGTTCCTCTCCCATGGATTGTATCTCCTCCTCAGAATCAGAACTGCTTTGGGAATCTATGGGCTCAGATCCAACTCTGACACTGGCATTTGTATGCAAAACAGTGGCTTACTAAGGGGCTGGGCAGCTGCCAGGCTGCCCAGTGGCTCGCACAGCGCGGCTCCCAGGGGTGGGTGGCAGCAGCGGGTCAGGGAGTGCCTGGTGGGGACAGAGGTGAGTCTTAAGCCTATGAGTGGGCTTAAGCATGTTCAGCTCTCTGTTGGATTGAGGCCAATAATGTTATTGGCATAACTGGTTTAGTTTACAAATGATATGTTTGTGTTGTAGAAACTGAGTTTTGTGGGTGTGATGGTGATGATGGCAGTGATGGCGATTATGATGATTTCTAATCTGGAGCAGATAATTTGAGGGCCCTTGTTGCACAATAAGCATTTGGGATATTGCACTTCAGGTACCATTATTCGGAATATCTGTAACAATCTTCTCCTTACAGTATAATGTATGCCTGCCTACTTAGAATTAAGTCCTGATAAGTTCAGTGGAACTTACTCCCAGGTAAATCTGTATAGGATTACAGCATTACAGAACAATCCTATACAGGTCTACTCAGATGTAAGTCCCATTGAGTTCATTGTGGCTTACTCCTAGGTCAGTGGGTATAGCGTTGCAGCCTTAGGCTACAATCCTACACCTCCTTATCTGGGAGTAAGCTCCATTGAACCCACTGGAACTTACTTTTGAGTAGATTTATGTGCTTTTAGTGATTTGAAATGCCAAGGCTGCCTATGCACATGGATACAGTGAGACTTACTTCTGAGCAAACATGTATAGGGTTCCTCTGTAAAGCATCTGGGACTTATGGATGCATATTTGTTTAAGAGGTATTAGAAAACAATAAGTTTATTTTTTGATGGGATTTCTTTTTCGGTTCTATGAGGTTATTCCTCTGCCTGGAGCAAAAGGAGCTGTAGGGTTTAATAAAGCTCCAATCATTTATTCAGTAGAATTTCCAGCATGCTGTAGAAAGTGCCTTCATAAATGATACCATTGGCTGAACTGAGAGCCCAAAGGGAAAGCAGGAAAGTTGCAGTGCAGATTTTCATACAAGGATAGGAAAACTAATTATTTTTGCTCATAAAAAAGGGAAATTCATGTCAACACTAAAAAAAACAGGAAGAGGCGCATTTGTTTAATTCAAGTTCATTTTTCAAAAGGAAAGATGGGGAGACTTTACCTCAGGGTGTCTGACACTTAAGTAGATAATTACCCTTCTTCTTCAGCACTGCTGTATTATTATGGGTCAGTGAACCATTTATAAATGAAGAACATATTTTCACTTACTGCTAGCAAAACTTCGCAGTTTTGCCTAACATTCAGTTTCCTTTAACAAAAACAAAGAAGAAGCCTTTCAGAGTTCCACCCCACTTCCCTCCTTAGATCCTGAATTCTAGGCTTTATACACCATATGGAATTGAAATTTCAACTAGCGATGGGATTATTTTTGCCTATTTCAAACATTACATTGCACTGGGAACCTTTAGAGGATGAGAGAGAGAGAGAGAGAGAGAGAGTTCAGTTGTTTCTTAGAGGTGGACAAATCAGGCAGCAGTCCTATGCTCACTTGGGACTAAGCCCTACTGCAGGACAGATGAGTTCTTACCAATGTGTCCACTATAAAAAGAGTGCAATATAGCATTTCAGTGGTGATTGTAGTTAAGGCTAGAGGAAGGGTGGTCCTCTCCCCTTTCTTCCCTTTTTAAAGCAGCCCCAGTTATTTTCAGTATTTTTCAGTGAGTTTCCAGAAATCTTTAGCAGTTGTATTTGTGCTCATTTTAACTGGAATCTTCCCTCTCACCTTGCCACCCAGCCATTTTAAATTATTTTAGATTTGGTTATCCTGAACTCCAACCATTCCACTGCATATGGAAGGGTAAATTGAGCATGATGGGAAATACTGTTTGCTTGTGTATTTTTAATTGAAGAAAGCCATAGTCCTGAGAGACCTCTCTCACTTTTCTCACTCTGAGAATATGTAGGGATGGCGGAGAATTCCGCCACGGATTTCAGTGAGGCTGAATGCACTGGCATTTGGCCCCCCGAAATCCATGGCAGAACAGCATCCCACCCCCACCACCCCGTGGAATCCCCCCGGAATGAAACTTACTTGGGGAGGCGGCGGCTCCAGCGGCAGCTGGTCTTTCGGCCGGCTGCTGTGGCCTCCATTTGCATCCTGCCAAGCTGCCATGATAGGCTACATAAGTATTTACATAGCCTATCACAGTAAAGGCAGCCACACAAATGGCGGCCACTACGCCATTTGCGTGGCTGCCTTTACCGTGATAGGCTACATAAGTATTTACATAGCCTATCACGGTAAAGGCAGCCACGCAAATGACATAGCGGCCGCCATTTTTGTGGCTGCCTTTACCGTGATAGGCTATGTAAATACTTATGTAGCCTATTATGGCAGCCTGGCTGGACACAAATGGCGGCTGCTACGGTGGCCGCCATTTGCGTCCACAGCAGCCCGGCCGCGGCCAGAACTCTGGCTGTGGACGGCCCTGGCTGGCAGTTCTGCAGAGCTGCTGCAGAGCAGAGCTGGCCAGGGAGGATTCCGGGGGGAGGGATGGAGTGCCTCCCCCCCACTGTGGAAGTCCCACAACAGAACAAGGTAAGGGATTTGTACATCGCTAAGAATATGATGGCAACCTACAGCAAAGACTGAAGCCACATTGTGGCTTTAAAATGTCTGCTCCCATGTTTACCTACCCAGACAGGTGACTAAATCAACCCTGTCTGATTTATAGATCACGAAAGATTCCTGACTTCAACAGCATCAACAAAATGACACCCCTCATGACCTAAATTATACTGCTGAACTGAGGAACGCTTAGGGTAACCAGGAGTGGAATTCTGTGTGGAGGGACCGTGTTCAATTCTGGTACTCAAAACAAATTCCTGGCTTCAGTATTCTTTAATTCTACATGCATGTCTTTTGCACCAGGCCCTGGTAGGTGAATCTTACAGCTCTAGTAAAAAGTGCATAGGGTTGCACTATAAATATATTTTTCTCTCAAAATACACATTTCTAAACATATTTTGATTTGGTACATTTTTTTTTTTTTACCCAAGAACTGCATTGTAACTAGGTACCTCTTCGGTAATGGATCTCACCCTCTCACAAAGACAATGTTCCTGACAATATGGTGAGGCAAAGCTCAGGTTGTTGTTGTTGTTGTTTTGTTCAGTCGCTTCTGACTCTTTGTGACTTCATGGACCAGCCCAAGTCAGAGCTTCCTGTCGGCCGTCGCCACCCCCAGCTCCCCCAAGGTCAAGCAAAGTTCAGGTTACGCCCAGGAAATTTGTGGGTCATGTCAGGATAACCAGCTCATTCCTTGTACCAGAGGGAAATGCGGCATATTTGCCAGATAGAACTGGGCTTCTTCCTCATGTCCCTGGATCTCCAGAGATGGGGGTGCTGTCTCATGGTTTACAGGCCCTGACGTCAAGGGCCTGCTGTCAATTGTCTCTGCCACCATTGGTCTATGGGCTGGGCTCTGACTGGTGTACAAAGCAAATGCAATGTCCATGAAATTGCTAGAGGCTCCTGAATCCACCATGGAAGAACTATGAATATTAACCAGTCCTGGCCCCTGAAGAGTCACTGGTAAGGGTAGTAGTTTTTGCAGTGAGCGCCCAGGGTGGGGGACTGTGGTTGTAACATCCAGCCATTGGGCTACTGCTATCTCTCTCAGGTTTGCTGGTCAGGACCATTTAGGAGGGCATGTGATTGCAAAATGGCCATCACTCCCACAGTAAAACAGAGACCCCATTGTCTCCACTGGTCCTTCTCTCCAGGGATTAACTTTGGCTGGGCTCCCTTTTGTGGCCTGGGTTCTTGGGAGCAGGTCTACTGGTGTGTGGCATGCTGACTTTCCAGCTGCCCATCTATCCCTAGACATAAATGCATCAAAGCCTAGAGAGTTGATGGCCTCTCTACTCATCGCAGTTCATCGAGGATGTCCTCCGACAGCCCTTCCTGGAATTGGTCCATTAGGGCCACTTCATTCCACTCCAGGTCTTGGGATACCAGGCAGAACTCATTTGCATACTCTGCAACCAATTTTCCCCCATGGTGAAGTCTCCTGATCTTACAGTTAGCAGTTTCAGCCTTCTGGGTGCCCTCATAGACCTGGCACAAATCTGTTACAAAGCCTTTGAAATCAGAGAGGAGCGGACTTGGTCGTAACAGCATCAGGCAGCAGACCCCATAAGAAGACTGATCAGGAACCCCACCCTGGTCTTGTCATCTGGAAAGTCCTCAGGACACAGTTCCATATACAGTACACACTGCACCAGGAAGATTGGGAACTGCTCAGGTGAGCCATCAAACTTTTCTGGGGGAGCCACAGGGCATGTCCGTCTCTGAGGCATAAGGGGTGGCTGCTGCAGGGCCCTCAGTTGGTCCAGCTGGGCCTACAAAATGTTATGTTGGTGGGCAGCTGATTTACCTGGTCCCTGAGAACCTGGTTTCCGTGCCGCACAACCTCCATTATGCAGAGGGATTGGAACAAACTGTCCTGCTCTAGAGCAAGCCTTGGCTGTTTGCAAGCACATACAGGGAGCGAGGCAATAGCATAGTCAAGTTGGCAAGCAAAGGGTCAAGCACTCAGGTTCTAGTCCAAGGAGGTTTAAGCGAAGGCAGAAGTGGTCAAAATCCAGGCAGAGGTCAGAACACAGGTAGGCAGTCAGGCAACAAGGTTCAGGCAGCAGCAAGAGTAGTCAAGACAACAAGCCAGAGGTCAAACACAGTAGATCAGTCAGGTACATTAACACTCTGGGGTAGTGGTTTCAGGGCCATCCCTGTCAGGAGAAAGGGACTCTGCCTCTGAGGCAGAGGATGAGCCACCCCCTGATCACCGGGGGGCATCGTTGCCTCAGGCGACAGGCTAGCAGGGCTCCTGTGCGAAGGCATGCTCGCCTCCAGAAAAGGTCTTCTTGGGAGAAAGGGACTCCTCAGGACTAGGTTCTGGAATGGGAGCTCTGATTACTGCAGCTGAGCTCTGGGTGGGGCCCAGCTGGCTTTGGGCTTAAAAGCTGCCACTGGAAACTTAGCCACTGTTCAAACAACTTGGTTTATCCAGCCTCTGCTGTGCTGTGCCTCCTGTCCTGAATTGTGCCCTGTCTGATGCTCCATTTCCTGACCTTCTGGACTGCTCGATGACCCTGTTTCTGGACTGCATAAGGCTCCTGTGGGTCTGGTGGTAGTCCCTGGTCTGGGGTACTCTGGGCTTTGGGGGAGGTGGGAGGACTCCTCCAGTTGGGGCATCACAAACAATACCCTTAATGTTATGTACTAACATTAGTTATATAAATTGTTGTGTATCTTCTTATGGAATTATTTGCCTGTTTTTCCACATAATCGGGAAAAAAATCCTGAATCCATCTGTGAACAGATGCCGCACCATCCCCAAAACACACACGGGATGGATTTCACAAATCTGGACATCCCTATTGCAAATGGGAATTGGACACAAGAGGAGTGGCGAGCCGATGTTTGGAGAATTCCTGCGCTCTCGAATATCACATGATTGCCCATTCTTATCAGACCACATGGTTATCCCTCAGAGGTATCTATAGTTCTGGTTGTTACATTTAAACAACAACAACAATGACAACGATGAATGCTCTGAAGACACACTGCTTTTGTATTCATACTATTTAATCAATGTCACTGTCAGGGAGTTAGTGTTCTTGCTTTTTGCCTTCATTCATTTAAATGTATACTCTGTCTTTCTTCTATGGAACCTAAGGCAGCATACATACCCTGGGATCCAAACTGCTTATTCTCCGACTTACACCAGCCTTCAAAACTTTGTGTGAAGTCCTAATTCATTGTCACCATTGCCACCATTATATGATTATGTTTATATAGGGATGGTGTGGGCTGGGCACCCAATCGGGTCCAGGAATCTGGCGGACCCCGCCCTGCCTGCTGCCCAGGCTGCGCCCACTGAGCCCCCTGCCCTGCCTGATGCCTCCGCCCACTTGTCGAGCTGCCCACACTCACCCCGGGCCCATCTGGCCTGTAACCTGGCATAGTGCCATTTTGCGGAATGGCATACTGGCATTTCACAGTGCCATTTTGCGGAAGATCAAATGTGTGCGTATCTACACCCACCATTTTTTCCCCACAAAAATGGTGGCCCCAGAGATTGCCGGATGGGCCCGGGGTGAGTGCAGGTGGCTCGGCAAGCTGGATCCTGAAGGAAGAGAACCTGGTGTTTAATTGGGGCACAATGTATTTTGAATGAGAAACTGCATGCCGTTGAGAGCCAGTGTGGTCTAGTGGTCAGAGTGCTGGACTGGGACTCCAGAGATTCGGGTTCTAGTCCCCATATGAAGCTCACTGGGTGACTTTAGGTCAGTCACTGACTCTCAAACCTACCTCACAGGTTTATTGTGAGGATAAAATGGAGGGGAGGAGGATCAAGATCATTGTCTTGAGCTCCTTGGAGGAAAGGCAGGATATATTAATGAACCAAAGAAAGAAACACTCTGAGTATGCCCATTCCACAGCTAGGTTGCAATCCTCTATTCACTCTTCAGGGAGTATGTCCTATTGATCTGAATGGGGCTTACATCTGAATAGACATATATAAGCTTGCACTGCATGTGATTATTTTTGATTAAGGTCCCCCCCGCCTGCAGCATTCAAACCTTAAAGTTGTATTTATGCAGTATACGTCAAAATTGCACGAACCTATCTCTCTTGGCCATATATGCTGCATGTATCTGTAGTGCATTCTTTTTTCATTTTTAGTGGGGAGGGATTGGGATTGTTGTTGTTTTAAATAAGAGCTTCAAAAAAGAAAATAAAAAAAAGAAAACTGTGGAAGGGAAAAGTTCAGTGCTTTATAGGTAGTGACATCCTGACAACACCAAGAACAGGTTCTCTTTCACAGGGGCCGGTGAAGTAACTGTTTCTTAGTATGGGAAATTACTTGAAGTGGCAGGAGAAGACAAAATGGTTGATCTTTTGTCAGACAAAGCAGAAGGTTACCTTGCTTCTTTCTGATACCTGAAGCTCTTTCAGATGAAAAAGTGTTAGGCCCTCTGTATTTGAACTCATTTCATTTTTCACTTGTCTTTGACACATTTCAGTGACGGAGTATTGTATTTTTTCAGTATGACCAAGAACTCTGTACATTTTCAGGGAGGCCCCATGTCATTCTTGCTATGTCAAAGACGACATCTCAGCAATCCAACTTTCTGCCCAGCTCCACAATCACACAACCAGATGGCCCTCCCCTACCAGGAATGGCATCAGCCCTTGGCATCCTTGGACAGGTGCTGGGTCCCCGGAACCCTGGGAGGCCAACCCTGCCCCACAATGTAGCTTTGCTCTAGGACACTGTGGAAAATTACAATGGCAGCTAGACCCAGCCACCCAGCACTGCTCAAACCATTGTAGTCCTTCACTGTCAGAAAAGCCCACCACAGTCTATTGATGGAGGGGCTGACAGAGGGTACTTGGCTCAGGGCCCTTTCAAACAGGGCAGGTCTGGCAGCAAATTTGAGGGAGGCTGGGCAAGCTCTGGGCAACACCAACTAGGGATGGGCAAACTCCCCCACACCCTGTTTGTGGGATCCTTGCTGGACTCCCAGCACTTGCCCATCCCTGGTGGGCACATGGGACAAGCCGTTTGATCACAGGCCACCGTTTTGTGCAAAATCGCAGGTAAGCTGTTTATGGAAATCGTAATTTTGCACAAAAGTACAGGCATAAATGGTCTAATGGCCATTTACGCCTGCAATTTTATGCAAATCCCACTACTTACAGCCACAATTTTGCACAAAATCACAATTTCTGTAAATAGCTTACCCATGATGTTGCACAAAATGGCCACCCTTGACCAAGCGGGAAACCGCGAGCTTGACCAACTTGGCCAAACTCATGGATCCACAAGCTGGCATGTGGGGGCTGAGCTGATGAAAACTTGCCAAGCTCCACCTCCAAATCAGATTCCTTGGACATCCCTAACACCAACCCGGTGCCCCTGAGCGAATGAAGAGGGTGGTGTCAATTACAGTAGGGTATCCAGATGTCCTCTTTAGTCCTGGACCGCACAGTATTTTAGGGGCTGTCTGTAAAAGTGTCTGGATTCAAAATGTCTCGTTGCTGACCTTGCAAAAACATGGTCAGGTCAGGTGCTGCAGCAGCTGAGCTGAGTGCCTGATGGGTGGCATAGCTTGGAACTTCAAATGCCTCTGTGCAGGGAGAGAAAGGAAGTGGCGTCATTTGCATTTCCTTTACAGGGGGAATGTGCACAAAAGGAAATGGCTGCCCCTATGGGCAGGCTATGGAGGAGACCTTTTTTTCCCCTGTGCAATTGCCCTGCAAAGGAAACACAAACCTCCCCAGCGACATTTGACAGGGAGCTCAGTTGAGCTGCTGTAATGCCTTGGCTTTGTCTGTTTTTGAAAATAAAAGAAAAGGAAAACCAACAGATTGCCCACCCACCCAAACACCTCATGTAATGTTCTCCTCTCCTAGGAAGACTCCTAGTACTGCCACTGGAAGAGAATTGCAGCTCAGACCCTATTTACCATGACTGCAGTTTGATTTAGGGGAGATAATGCTGTGCATGTTTGAACTCTATGGGGGTAATTTAATGAAGGCAAATTCATTTTGGAGCAGGAGCAGGATCGTCTTGGGGATAATTAATTGAATAAGAGAACTGATTTAGGTGACCTGGATGTGGTGCAAATTAATTTAAGAATTCTGTGGGATGATTTGGTTGGGAAATTCATAGATTTGTCTTCTGTGAAATGTAACTATTAGTAATTATTTCTAAATTTGCATATATGCATATAAATTAGCATATTTTATTTTGTCCTCTTTTTTAGCACTGCAGGCCCTCTGTTTTGGCAATGCATTCTTGGCCATCCTAAATGGTGGCCAGTTCATTTGGTGCTTCTGGGCTGACCACTGCTGACCATCCTCGCTGCTGCACCCCTCCAGCTGTCCCCCCAAGCTGATCAAGGTTTTTCCAGCTCAGAGTTCTGACGAAAAGTGCTGAGTCGAGTGGCTGCAGACGCACCACCACGTCTATTGCACCAGTCCCAGCACTGGGGCCCAGAGACATTCTGGGGTTCATGAAGAAGGCGGGAGCTGCTGCAACTGCTTTGCTCTGTTTGCATTGAGTTTGTTCAGAAATAGCTCATTTGTAGTTTGGATATTAATTTGCTTTTTCAGAAGAAGAGAGCTGTTAGGAGGCAACCTGCACTACGCACACACGCACACACGCACACACGCACGTGCACGCAGCGCAAGGTTCCTATCACCCAAGGGTCCTTGGTGGAGGGGTGGGCTTTTCCTACCCAACAGGTGATTTGGCGGTTTCAGCCTTTTCTGTCTTTTTTTTTATTATTTTTTTTAACCCCCACTGATTTTCAGTAGATTCTCCATCCCCACTGAAATGCATTGGACTAAATAAATGAATCAATAACACTGCAGATACCAAACTGGGAGTTTGGGAGAAGGTCCCCCTGGCACCAGCAAGGAACTTGTTGCCCCAACAGTACTTGGAAGGGGGTGGGCTTTCCCCACCACACAAGTGATTTTGGGAATGCAGCGTTTTTAATAATCATTTTCAAAGTGCTTTTCTTCTTCTTCTCCCTGATATGCGGGGGAAGCCAGGAAGGAGCTGCTTTTTTGTCCAAGCAGGGAGAGTTGAAAGCAGGAATCATGCTGGCTGAAGGCACCAATTGGGACCACTGTCAAATGCCCCAGTTTGTCGCTTGAATGAATCACTCCCTGTTGCACTGACAGCTCTGAAGTTGCCGAATGGGGCTTTGAGTGCAGCCCCGATCCGCGCTTCAGACACGCTCCCTGCTCTCAGTATTGCACCATCTCCCAGCTTCCTCTGAGTCTGTGTGCTCCTTCAGTGCTGCCAAGCTCAAGATGGTAGCGCAAGCAGGGAGTGCCGTGAAGGGGCTGAACGGGGAAGCTGCCAGCTTCTCTGCCACTTTCCGAGCCAGCTTCCCCTGCCCCCGTTTGGTTTTGTTCTTTGCACCTGTTCATTGTGAATAAATCATTAAAAGTCAAGCCAAATTAATCGGAATGGAGATCAATAGGAAAGAGACAGCTGAAATAAAAACAACAATAATTTGGAATTAGTTAATTTGGATTGAGGTTAATTGGTAATTAGGAAATCTGAATTAAATACGTATGGGGTTCGTGTGTGTCAGGGTTGACTCCCTCCTTCCTCAAGCACTCACAAACACACGAAAAGAGAGGCTTCAGTCTCATGCCTTTCATTCATTGTTCACAGGTTCATTACAGATGCAAATCCTCGAAGACTCCTTGGCTACTAAGGAATGCCTCCAGGGGATTCGAATGGGACTAAACAAAAGTTGCCCGCAGTTGAAAACAAATGACTTGAAAACACAAAAGGACACATATAGGAAGTGGAAGGAAGTCCAAGGAACAAAGGAAGAGTACAGGCAGGTAGTACAGAACTGCAGGGAAGGTGTCAGGAAGGCTAAAACTGAGAACGAGCTGAGGTTAGCGAGGGATGCTAAAAGCAACAACAAGGCTTTCTTCAGCTACATGCACAGTAAAAGACAGAGGAAAGAAATGGTTGTTCAGCTATTAAATAAGGATGGCAAAATGATAACAGATGACAAAGAAAAGGCAGAAGTGCTCAATTTCTACTTTGGCTCAGTCTTCTCCCAAAAGAGGGTCTATGACCCCCCTGGCAAAGGCAAAGTACAGGCTGAAGGGGCAGGATTGCAGCTTGAGATCGATAGGCATATGGTTAAGGAACACCTAATGACTTTGAATGAGTTCAAATCTCCAGGGCCAGATGAGCTGCACCCTAGAGTAATAAAGGAACTGGCAGAAGAGCTCTCAGAACCACTGTCTATTATCTTTGAGCAATCATGGAGGACGGGTGAAGTGCCAGATGACTGGAGGAGGGCTAATGTTGTCCCTATCTTCAAAAAGGGCAAAAAGGAGGAACCTGGGAACTACAGACCAGTTAGCCTGACATCAATCCTTGGGAAAATTCTGGAGCAGATGATAAAGGAATCCATCTGGAAGCACCTTGACAACAATGCCGTGATTACTCAAAGCCAACATGGATTTGTCAAGAACAAATCCTGCCAGATGAATCTGATCTCATTTTTTGATCAAGTAACCTCCCTTGTGGACTGTGGGAATGCTGTGGATATAATATACCTCGACTTCAGCAAAGCTTTCGACAAAGTGCCCCATGATATCCTGATGAGCAAACTAGCTCAAAGTGGGCTAGATGAAACAACGATCCGGTGGATCCACAGTTGGCTACAGAATCGGACTCAAAGTGTGCTTATCAATGGGACCTTCTCAAACTGGGGAGAGGTAACAAGTGGGGGTACCACAGGGCTTATTCCTGGGCCCAGTGCTCTTCAATATTTTTTATTAATGACTTGGAGGAGGAGGAGCAGGGAATGCTGATCAGATTTGCAGATGACACAAAATTGGGCGAGATGGCTAATACTTTGGACGACAGAAACAAAATTCAAAGTGATCTTGATAGACTGGAGCACTGGGCAGAAAACAACAGAATGACATTTAATAGGGAAAATTGCCAAGTTCTGCACCTAGGAAAAAGAAACCAAATACATAGTTACAAGATGGGGGATATGTGGCTCAACAACACTAGGAGCGAGAAGGATCTTGGAATTGTTGTTGATCACAAGCTGAATATGAGCCAACAATGTGATGTGGCTGCAAAAAAGGCAAATGCTCTTTTGGGCTGCATTAACAGAAGTATAGCTTCCAAATCCCAGGAAGTACTAGTTCCCCTCTACTCAGCACTGGTTAGGCTTCATCTGGAGTACTGTGTCCAGACAAGCTGGAGAGGGTTCAGAGGAGGGCAACAAAGATGATTAGGGGACTGGAAACAAAGCCCAGTGAAGAGAAACTGAAGGAACTGGGCATGTTTAGCCTTGAGAAGAGAAGAGAAGACTGAGGGGAGATAGGATAGCACTCTTTCAGTACTTGAAAGGTTGTCACAGAGAGGAAGGCCAGGATCTCTTCTCGATCATCCCAGAGTGCAGGACACGGAATAATGGGCTCAAGTGACAGGAAGCCAGATTCTGGTTGAACATCAGGAAAAACGTCCTGACTGTTAGAGCAATACGACAATGGAACCAATTACCTGGGGAGATAGTGGGCTCTCCCACACTGGAAGCATTCAAGATGAGGCTGGGAGCCATCTGTCAGGGGTACTCTGACTTGGATTCCTGCACTGAGCAGGGGGTTGGACTCGATGGTCTTGTAGGCCCCTTCCAACCCTACTATTCTACGATTCTATTATTCTATTATTCCCCTGGCTGGGATGGACATAATAATAGGTGTTCCATTATTGCCCATACTATTCACTAGGGATGTACAACTCCCTCACTGTCCAGTCCAGAGGGGTGTCCGTGGAGGGGCAATTCCGACTGCTCAGGGCCCTGTAGAATCCTCTGGAGCCCAGCTGCATCTGCTGGAATTGGTGGAGCAGCTCTCCAGCTCCCTATAAGTCGTGATAGGCTAATGGTGGCTGCCATTAACCTATTGCAGGAAAAAATACAGCCATAAATGGCATATTGTACACCATTTGCAGCCATAAAGCACTGACTTTGACCTAAATTGCAGCTTTTTATGGCTGTATTTAAGTAAGTGCTGTCAAAGTGCTTCATGGCCACAAATGGCATACAGTATGCCATTTACAGCTGTAACTTCCCTGCGATAATCTAATGGCAGCCACTATTAGCATATCACAACTTATAGGAAGCCGGAGAGCTGCCCCCATAGGAACTCCTCTGGATCCGGACGTAAGTGCAACTGCTCTGCCTTGGACTCTGGAGGTTGGATTCTTTGGAATCCGGCCTCATTTGAGTCCATGGTGGAATTGTCCAGCATCACCACCATTCATAGCCTTAACAGTCTCGGTGCTTGGCCTGCAGGCACAGCACACAGCAAACATGCAGAAGAAAAGCAAGCCTTCTGCATCTGGTCTGTGCTAAATCAGACCAAGGCTCTATCTGGTTTAGTATTCTGTTCACACAGTGAACAACCAGATGCCTTAAGAAAGCCCACCACTAGGACCTGAATGCAACAGCACCTTTCTGCTCATGTTCCTCAGCAACTGAAGTACAGGCTGCCTCTGATACTGCAGGTATAATATAGCCACCATGATTAGGGACGGCGGAGAATTCCGCCATGGACTTCAATGAGGCTGGATTCTAAGAATCTGGCTGCCTGGAGTCCACGGCGGAATGAAAGACTCACCTCCGCCACCCGGGGGAATCCGTGCTGGCCGGATCCTACCTGCTGCCGGCTGTCTGTAAAAAGATTTACGTAGCCTATCATAGCAAAGAGTGGGGGCGCAAATAGTGTCTGCTATGACATTTGCGTCCCTGCTCTTTGCCGTGATAGGCTATGTAAAGATTTACGTGGCCTATCACGGCAAAAGGCTGGGACGCAAATGGTGCCCGCTACGCCAGACGCCATTTGCAGCCGCACACTGGCCGCGGCTGGAAGTCTGGCAGCAGCCGGAGCTGGCCGGCGGCTCTGCGGACTTGCGACAGAGCAGAGCTGGCTGGGGAGGATCCCGGGTGGAGGACTGGATAGCCTCCCCCCCCAGACCCACGGGCGGATGAGGGTGAGCACAATTCATACACCCCTAACCATGACTAGTAGCTATTGAAAGCCTATGGTAGCCTATGTATAGACTGCCTTGAGTTCCACCAATGGACAGAAAGTGGGATAGAGTAAAGCGATTAAACAAAGGATAATAGTCTGTTCTGTGGTCCCATGGACCACCCTATCGCTGCAGACTTCCCATTATCCCACTGCACTCCCGCTACGCTGTTCCACCTCTCCCTTCCTCCCGAGCAGCTTCTGCCCGTTTTGAGAAGCTTGGAGGTATTTGGACCGCTCTTTCATCTCTCTTTATGTACATGGTCTGTTTTGTTATTACCTTCAAGAGAATGTTTGCTCATTTGCATTTCAGTCTGTGATCCTCTCTTCTGGCTGAATGTATACCATCAGTTACAGAACGACTCTCAGCAAGAGGCCTCTTCTACTGGAGATTAAGACTGTGCTCATCCTGAAGGCATCACATTGTTCTTGATGTGGTGTGTGAATGGCAGGATTAATACTTCATTTCACATAGAGAGAGGCTGCACAACGTGCTACAGTGCTTGCTATGGGGCAGGGTTGCAATCCTGTTCTATGAGGACAGATGTATGCAAAATGGCACC
Organism: Heloderma suspectum; assembly: GCF_057233095.1. Taxonomy (NCBI): domain Eukaryota; kingdom Metazoa; phylum Chordata; class Lepidosauria; order Squamata; family Helodermatidae; genus Heloderma; species Heloderma suspectum. Next base: position 334,436,362 of record NC_139459.1, on the reverse strand, counting down.
CGGTGGGCAAGACACTTTCAGTGATAATAGCTTGTTTTGTTTCTTGGACAACCCCTTCCCAAATCAACTGGGAAGCAAGTCCATACAGACGGATCAGTCTATTTCTAGTCACGGTCACTTTTGCACGTGTTTCGTCATAAGACTGCTTTATCCTGCTTACATGTGTGTGTGTTGTGGTTGTTGTTTTAATCCACATAAAATGATCACCTTTAAATATCCTGAATGGCGCTACCCCACCCCCTCACAAAGTACTCATTTCTAAATTTAGTTTCTGTCAAAATTTGCATTCCCAAATATATTCTATCTTTAAAAGTATTATCTTAACATTTGCATTTTAAATACATTTTGATGTTCTGTTGACCCAAGAGCTGCACTACAAAATTTGAAGAAGTGTGTGTGAAACTCTTAGGGCGCAATCCTATGGCTGCTAGTCGGTTCCCTGAGAACCGACCTCAACCCCCTCCCACACTGCCTTGTAGGCAGCGCAGATCAGCCCCGTGCCCGTAAGAGGAGCACAGAGCTGCAAAAATGGGGCATTCCTGCAGGCGGGGTGCGGTGGGGAGGGCAGAAGTGTCTTTCTGACTCTTCCTAAGCATTGTCTGGCACCCCACCCACCCCATCCTGACTTCCCGTGGCTAGACAGCCAAATCTGCTGTCTAGCTGTGAATGCAGAGCAGCTGAAGCGTGGAGGGGATGATCCCCTCTATGTTGCTCCTGCCCTGCATTGGATAGCTGGTCACCTCCAAGTTTGGAGGGAGCCGCCTATCCCCATAGGATTGCACCCTTAGGGATACAACATAGTTTAGGAGGTGTGAGTTATATCAGTTTGTATCAGGATTCTCAAAGGCTGAATTCCACAAACTTCCCTAGAAGCAAGATATCCTGCCTACTAATAGTGAGCAGATTATCTGAGTGTGGATCATTTCTGTAGCTATAACAGGTGCCATCCATGCAGAAGAAGAAAGCATAAGTAGGCTTGGGGGAACCCAAAGCTTTGCAGAAGTATACAACTCTTTAGGGAAAAAAATGGGGGGGTGTATCAAGACAGCCCAGTGAGGGCTGAGAATGCTCAGTATCTGTGGAATGCTGATTGAGAGGAGGAGGAGGAGGAATGGAAACCAGGGGGAAGGGGAGTGGAATGGAGTACCCTAGAGTAGGGCATGGCTGGCTGGAGCCTTGGAGTACCAGAAACTGCAATGTTTTGTTGCAGGTCCCACTTGTGACTATCGCTACTTGAATTGACTATTACAGCTTTAAGCCCAGGGGAATGATCCATGGGTAAACTTCTGTGCATGTGTTTCATTGGGGCTTGTGAGGAAGGTGTTACCAATGAACTGGGCTCCAAGAAAATGAGACCAATGCTACAGTTCTGCAGGAAAATAAGAGAACATTCCATGACGCTGCTGTGGTGCCTAACAATAATGGAGATGGATTGGGTTGATGTTAAAATATGGCATTTGGGAGGGGGAATAGCTGGGATGAAAGTAAACACATTTCTCCTACTGTGGATTGGCTAGGCCTGAGATTAGTACTGGGAGCCAAGTACTGCCAACAGTGCAATACTTCAGCTTCCAGTTCCAGCAAACTGACTACAGGGCACCTGGGCTGGGAAACATGCTGTACTAACCTAGCCCAGCCCAGATTGGGAATTCACAGCCATTTCATTTGGCCTGCATTTCAAAGTAAGCAGTTCTGATATCCACCTCTTGGATGAACATGTGAGTTGGAACTAGGGATGTCGGAGAATTTCTCCACGAATCTCTGGGAGGCCGAATGCCAACGCATTCAGCCTCCCAAAATTGGTGGAGAAATTCTCTGACACCCCCCCACCCCCACCCCCGGGATGGAACTTACCTCGTGAGAATGTCCCTCATGGCAGTGGGTCCTGGCGGCGGTTCGGCGGCGGCGGATGGTCTTCCGACTGGCTGCTGCCGCCGCCATTTACAAGTAAAAAAACAAAAAAAACAAAAAACGTGATAGGCTACTTAAAGATTTACATAGCCTATCATGGCTAGATTTTCAAAAAACACTGTGATAGGCTACGTAAATCTTTACGTAGCCTATCACGTCTGACTTTGAAAAAAAAAAGCGCGTACGCAAATGGCAACGCCCATGGGCGCCGCCATTTGCGTACGTGCTTTTTTTTTTTTGTCAAAGTCAGCCGTGATAGGCTACATAAATCTTTATGTAGCCTATCACATTTTTTTTTTTAACCTTCACGGCAGAAGAACTTTCGTGGCTGGAGAGGCGGGGTGGTCCCCCTCGGCCAGAATTTCGGCGGGGAGGGATGGGGCGCCTCCCCCCCATCCAGAATTTCGGCGGGGAGGGATGGGGCGCCTCCCCCCCACCGCGAAGCAAGCTGAGGGACCAGGTAAGGGACTTTCGTCCATCCCTAGTTGGAACTAGGGGTGAACGAAAGCCGCTTACCTTTTCTCGCAGCTTTTTCGCGGTGGGGGGGAGCGCTTCGCTGCTCCCCCCGCGAAGTTCAGGCCAGGGGGGGAGGCTTCCCGCCTCGCCTGGCCGAAATTCAGGCCAGGGGGGGAGGCTTCCCGCCTCGCCCGGCCGAAATTCAGGCCGGGGAGGAGGCTTCCCGCCTCGCCCGGCCGCGAACACGAAAGTAAAAAAAAAAACAAAAAAACGTCCCCTGATAGGCTACGTGACGATTCACGTAGCCTATCACGGCTAGATCTGGAAAGTCAGCCGTGATAGGCTACGTGAATCGTCACGTAGCCTATCACGGGTGACTTTAAAAAAAAAAAAAGCGCGTACGCGAATGGCGGCCCCCATAGGGAGCCGCCATTCGCGTTCCTTATTTAGTTGCTGTAGTCTACGTCAATGTTTACGTAGACTACGGCGAAAATAAGGGCAACGCTATTTAAACATTTAAAGTCACCCGTGATAGGCTACGTGACGATTCACATAGCCTATCACGGCTGACTTTGCAAATCTTGCCGTGATAGGCTACGTGAATCGTCACGTAGCCTATCAGGGGACGTGTTTTTTGTTTTTTTTTCATTGCAATGGCGGGGGCGGCAGCCGCTCCCGCCCCGCTCGAACACCGGACGAACCGCCAGCCGGACCCGCCGCCAGGAGGGACATTCAGGGAAGGTAAGTCCCGTCCCGGGGGGGGGGGCGGGGGGCGGGGGGGCGGAGGATTTCTCCCCGAAACTTGTTCGGGGGGCCGAACACGTTGGCGCTCGGCCCCCCGAAGTTTCGGGGAGAAATTCTCCGCCATCCCTAGTTGGAACACAGCTACACTTCGGATTTTGCACTTCTCTGGATTTTGCAGTGCAAGACTAGGCTCAGAAATGGACAAAAATGTATATAAAATGTGCATTTTAGGCAGGTTGAGAAATGTGTATTACATTTTGTGAGGGAATATTTTCAAAAATACATATCTAAATAAAGATTTTAGTGAGAATATATATATATACACACACACACACACACACACACACATATATATATGGAGATGGGATGGAATAGATTTTTGAATGACACATGTGAAACTGATGCAGAGCAAAAATAGACTGACCCATCCATCCTTAGCCCTGGCATAGGGTTGCAAACGCTAAGGAAGAAGCAGTGTGCATATGTTCCAAATGCTGGACAAGCACCAGAAAAGAAACTGGCTTTCTGCTAGGGATGTACGAAAGTTCCGCCACGGATCTCGGGGAGGCCGAATGCCAGTGCATTCGGCACCACGAAATCGGTGGAAGAACAGCCCGCCACCCCGCTGGGACAGGACAGGGCAACGCTATTCGCGTTGCCCTTATTTTCGCCGTAGTCTACGTAAACATTGACGTAGACTACAGCCACCAAATAAGGAACGCGAATGGCGGCTCCCTATGGGGGCCGCCATTTGCGTACGCGCTTTTTTTTTTAAAGTCACCCGTGATAGGCTACGTGACGATTAACGTAGCCTATCATGGCTGACTCTGCAGATCTAGCCGTGATAGGCTACGTGAATCGTCACGTAGCCTATCAGGGGGCGTTTTAAAAAAAAACACACTTTTGAGTTCACAGCCGGGCGAGGCGAGGCGCCTCCTCCCTGGCCTGAATTTCGGCCGGGCGAGGCGGGAAGCCTCCCCCACGGCCTGAACTTCGCAGGGGGAGCAGCGAAGCGCCTCCCCCGCACTGTGAACAAGATTCGAGGACAGGTAAGTGACTTTCGTTCACCCCTAGTAAATACTTACGTAGCCTATCATGGCACCCTGGAAGGACGCAAATGGTGGCTGCTATGACAGCCACCATTTGCGGCCACAGCAGCCCAGCCGCGGCCGGAACTCTGGCTGTGGCTGGCCCCAGCCGGCGGCTCTGCGGACTTGCTGCAGAGCGGAGCCGGCCGAGGAGGATTCCGGGGGTAGGGACGGAGCGCCTTTCCCCCCCAACACGGATGCCCCAGCACAGAACCAGGTAGGTGTTTCATATATCCCTACTGCCAAGCCAGTATTTTGAATAAAAATGGTGGCTCGTTCTTTTATGCAAAGGGCCTTTTACGCAAATGGTGGCCGTAAAGCAGCCATTTACACACGGTTACAGGCATAAATGGACCATTTACACCTGTAGACTTGGGTAAATGGCCACTTTATGGCTTCCATTTGCATAAAAGACCCTTTGCATAAAAAAATGAGCCACCATTTTGACACAAACTGGTGGCTCACTGAGGGATCAGGCAGCCATGCACCAGATGCTGTGCACCTGCTGACTGCCTGGCAGCTTGCTGGGCACACAAACAGGGGTAACCAGCCAGCACGGGTCTGGTGAGCAGCACACAAGAAGTTGGGTGAGTCTGTCCACCCCTAGTGACCAGTCCCATCCAAGTTCATGGCAAGCCCCACCCTTATTTGGCAAAGGGGGAAACAATTACCTGCTTTTAAGAGATCCATTTCTGCAAGCAACTAAGGTCAGATAGGGATGGATGGACCCATCTCCTTCCAGGGCGGGGGGAGCTCAATGAGCTGCCCCCCAGCTCATGTGGCCCAGACCCATGAGGTGAGCTTCCCTGCTCACCCCGCCCATCCACTGAGCTGCGCGACCCGCTACCCCTCTCCACTCCAAGGACCATGTCAAGCCCTTATGCTCTCTGCACACAATGGCTTGACTGCCAAGGCCCTGGGAGGAGGCCAGGGCAAGGCTGCTGGGGTGCCGCTGAGGCCCTTTCTCCCCACATTGGCTGTTAAGGAAGCTCTTGACAGCTGGAGGAGGCAGGATGGGTCCCAGTGTGGCCTTCCCCCAGTGCTCTCCCCCTGGCCTTCTCAGGAGGAGGCCAGGGGGAGAGTGATGGGGTGCCGCCGAAGCCCTTACTCCCCACACCAGTGGTCAAGGGCTTCCTTAACAGCTAGTGTGGGGATGATGGATCCTAGTGTGGCCAACCCACAACACGCTCATGAGTTGGGTCTGGGAGGCCAGACTGGCAAGGGGGGGGAGCCCATTGTACTCCACCCTCTTTTCGGACTTCCACACCATCCCTAAGACCAGACAAAGATGCATCCTAGGAAATCAGTAAGGACAATATGTCTTGTTTTATTCCAAAAGGAACAACAACACTTCAAAACTTTTTTCTTTATTTAAATACCCACACAGGCCAAAGGATGATCTCATGGTGGGCTGAAGGGAAATGATTTCTTGTTTTCTAAACTAACTAAATAAATGAATAAACTCTGCTGGTTTAGATTATTCAACCACACACCAAGTACTTTCCTTGCTTTATTTTGTCTCCTAATCTCCTCTGTCTCTTCTTGGTATTCATAAGAAAAAATCATTAAGATTAATCAAATTATCTTAACATCAGCAATCTTGATATAGCAGCTTTGTGCATGTTTACATGAATACAAAAAGCAGGATTTAAGCAGGGAGAGTGAGAATTACCCATTCCAGCGGAACAAAAGGAAATCAATATAAATCTCCGACAGAGATTTGGGTGTGCTATGCTGATAAAGTTGATGCTTTAAACTTACACCAGGCAGAGTTTATTTTACAGCCTTTGCACAGCCTATTATTTAATACAACCAGTCCTGTAGCCATGCAGAAGTTGCACAGAAATCATTTGGACAGCCCAATCCCCCAAAGCTGCTTGTGCAAGTCACTCGGTTCCATCAGAACAGACAGGCGTGAAGTGAGACAGACCACGTTCTCCCCATGAAGATAGAAATGGAATGAAGGGGCAAGTTTCAATCCATAGACATTGGCCAGGCTGGGGGGGGGGCAGAAATCAGTGAGACATCAGTGAGATCAGAGAAGGGATAGAAAAAGCCAGGGGTTGGAACCAGGATCTGCCTTCCATGAGAGGAAATGAGTGGACCCTCTGGAAGAAAGAAGCCTCTGCTCACAGAAAGTCTCTCCACCCAATTTGGGGGGAGTCCTCCTCCCCCTCACACAGCTCGCCCATTTCAGCTAGGTCTCCTGACTGTCTGTGCAGCATTTTCAGGGGTGGGGAAATCCATTTCTGCCAGTGCAGTTGATCCATCTTGAACCTGTATCTGAACCCAGGAGTGGGAGTAGGGATGTACGAAACCCACTTAGCTTTTTGTGGAATCTTTCGCGGTGGGGGGGGATGGGGGGGAGGTGATCCGGTCCTCCCCCCCCGGAATCCTTGATGGCTGGCTCCGCTCTGCGGCCAGGCCACAGAGCAGCCAGCCAGGGCCGTCCGCAGCTGGATTTCCGGCAGCGGACGGGCTCCTGCGGAAGCAAATGGCGTCCGCTGTAGCCGCCGCCATTTGCATCCAGCCAGGCAGCCATGATAGGCTATGTAAGAATTTACGTAGCCTATCATGGCTAACCCCCCCAAAAAAACCCAGTGTACGCAAATGGCGGTGGCTACGGTGGCCGCCATTTACGTTCCGTATTTTGCGCTGATTTATCTTACATAAATATTTACGTACGATAAAACAGAGAAAAAAAGGGGAACACAAATAGTGTAGTGGGTGCTATTTGCGTTCCTTCATAAATATTTACATAGGCTAAAACAGCGAATAAAAAAGGAACACAAATAGCGCCCACTATGCTATTTGCGTTCCCCTTTTTTTTCACCGTAATAGTCTACGTAAATATTTACGTAGACTAAAACGGCGAAAAATAAGGAACGCAAATGGCAGCTGCTGTAGCCGCCGCCATTTGCGTATGCTTTTTTTTTTTACCCAGACGTGATAGGCTACATAAGTTTTTACGTAGCCTATCACGTCTAGGTAAAAAAAAAAAACAGACTGCAAATTCGGCTGCGGCAGCCGGTCGAAAGACCAGCCACCGCTGCTGCTGGAGCTGCCGCCGTCCGGAACATCCACCCCAGGTAAGTCTCGTCCCGGCGGGGGATCTGTGGGGGGGTGGGGGGTGACAGGCCATTTCGCCACGGATTTCAGGGGGCCGAATGCCAGTGCATTCAGCCTCACTGAAATCCATGGCGGAATTGTCCGACATCTCATTGCCCAGAGGAGGGAAGGGTAGTCTAAAATGGGACTGATGCTGTCAAGACAAGAAATCAAAGTCACAGTGTACACTGGCTCTCTCCATTAGCATAGATCTCAAGAGGGACTCTCATTCTATGCAAAGGGTGTGAGACCACCAGAACATGCAGATGCCTTACTCTCTGCCAGATTCCTAATGCAATCAAGTCATCCAAAGTGTACTCAGTTAATTGGCCATCCTAGATCCCTAGTGAGGAAGACACCATACCCGAAGTACTGTGCAACCACTCGTAGCATCCACCAAGTTTAGAGAACCCCAGCTAGAGATGTTGGCAAAATCCACAACGGATTCAAATGATTTCACATTTCTATGAACCTGACTGGTGGATTCCTCGAGAGACCAGCTTTTTCCAAGTTGCATGGATTCTGTGGACATGCAGAATGGGTTGTCTTTTTTTAACGGGGGGGGGGATTTGTGCAAGTATATATCAGCACAAATGTGCATAAGCACAAATGCACATTTGCAAATCAACAAATTCTTGAACAAGAAATCTGATTCAGTCAATGAGTGGAGAATGGGATGAAAGATGCCTGGCAATCCATGAAAGACGGATGGAATGGAGTTAATACCATCCATACACCCCTGCCTCCAGCCCAGTTATGCACATGGACCCCCTTTTGAACACTGCACTTTTACATTAAACACCTATGACAGGACAACCCAAACCTACCCTCATCATCTACATCCACTCATCCCTCTTTTGATCTCATTTTTATTATTGTTATATACTTGTCTAGTTAGGGCTCAAGGGAATTACAAGGGGTTCAGCTACCTGCATCATGGCCAGTTTCAAGCAGAGGAAATACTGTTGCTCTGCAATCTGAGTCAGCCTATACCTCAAAGTAAACTTGGGTGATTAGTGAAAAGACTACAAATTCAAGTTGCCTGGTCCTAGGGAAGATCACTGAGGAACCACTTGCACTATACCTTATGCCTTTGAACAGAGTTGCAACCCTATCTGCAGCAAACTCCTGAAGGAAAGAGCACACACTCTGCCCTCTCTGTGGAATACAGGGAGGTTAGAGGAATTTGGCTGGGGGGTAGAGCTCAGTGACTTTTCGCCAGCTTGACCCCTCAGACTTTGGTTAGTGGTTCCTGAGTTGGGCAAGCTTGTGGTGTTCCACTTTTTTAAAAAAAATTGCACAAATCACAATTTGCACAAAATCACAGACAGAAGTTCAAGTTCGAAGTACTAGCCAAAGGCCATGACAAATAATCACAGCTATAAATATTTACAAAAGCCATGATTCGCACAAAATTGTGGCCACAAATAGCACAATTTGTACAAAATTGCAGGCATAATGGCCATTTACGCCTGAGATTTTGCCCAAATTGTGCTATTTACGGCCGCAACTTCGTGCAAATCATGGCTTCTGTAAATATTTATACCTGTGATTTTGTAGAAATCATGGCTCACAGATAGGAAAAAAAAGGAGAGGAAGTTCCTGAGTTTCGAGAACTGACCCACCTCTCGGCTCGCAAAGGGTCACCAAGTTGGGGGCACTGTTGAGATCCATCGAGCCAAAAGCGACCAGGATTTCTCTGCAAAGGCCATCCCTAGTGGAATAGGTAAGTTTGGAGCTCTAGTTTTCTTTTCCTTTATTAATTCCATTTTCTCTTTTCTCTTGCTAGCTGTTCTTAATACAACATGTCTCTTCAGGCAACGTATCATTTACATCTGAACTCCCTCCCTGTCTGAGGAATAGGGAATATCTAGAATTTGGTCCCATCTGTGTCTCCCTGGCACCTGTTATCCTCCCCTTCTCATGGCTGGCCCAAGGCATTTTGCTGCCTGAGGCAGAACAATAAATGGTGCCTCCCTACAAAGTCAAGGTGCACATTAACCAAAGCCAGCCAAATTATTTTGGTACATGAGGCAGAAAATCGTATAAGCACCTCTCCCCATCCCTGGTAGTAGAAATTCAACAACAATGGAGTACATTCTAACCTTCTATGACATCCAATGTCTGCTGCCTCTCACACTGCCTAATGGTAGGGCTGTCTCTGCTCCTTCTCCTTATTTTGCATAATCTTCCTCCTCTCTGTATCACAAGTAGATTGGTGAGAATTGCATTCCAGTTTGGTTTTGATAAGGAATTATCAATATTCATAACTTTCTTCCTATTCCAGATGGAAAGAATTTGTGTTTTTAAAAACTGGAATTTTGGAGACAGAAAAACTGACAGATTCGTCCATCCAGGTCCAGGGTTTTGAGTGCTTCACTCTTAAAACTCTGGGTTTGAATCCCTGTGCATCAACCATCTTTGTGGTGCCGAAATCAGGTTACCGCTTTTTTTTCCTGACAAGCTCCTCATCTTTAACAGCTATATGGCAGGCAGGTGCAATGTGGTCCTCTCCAGGCTGGAAATAGCTGTGTCTATTGAATTTGGCTGGTAAAGAAGGGTGAGAATTTTGTTCCAGTTCAACTGGATTTACCAACATTTGGTAAGTGATTTACTAACATTTATGAAGTATTCAGGTGAGAAAGAACTTGAGATTTAATAATTTGAATGTGGGACAAAGTAAAACAGATAGATTAGCCCACCCCTAACCTCAAGGATGCTGCTCTTCCCTTCCAATCGTGCCTGCTGCCTACTGTCTTCCTATAAAATTAACCAGAAAATTGCTAGTCCAATCCGAATGCTATCCATGTATAGACTTCCTAGGGATGTACGAAAGGGACTTACCTTGTCCCGCAGCTTGCTTTGCGGTGGGGGGGAGGCGCTTCGCTTCTCCCCCCGAAATTCAGGCCGGGGAGACGCGCCCCGTCTCCCCGGCCGCAAAAGAAAAAGTGGGAAAAAAAACACCATGATAGGCTACATAACGATTAACGTAGCCTATCACGGCTAGATTTCCAAAGTCAGCCGTGATAGGCTACATAAATCGTTACGTAGCCTATCACAGGTGACTTTGGGGAAAAAAAAAAAAAAGCTTTTCAACTGTTGGTCTGATTCTGCTGACATATAGACTGTTTTTGTAACTTTTCTGATTTTGCACAATTGTATCATCGAAAAATATGCATTTTTTTAAAACAACAACGACAACAAAAATGTGCCTTTCCCCATGGGCTAAACATGAAAATGCATATTTTGGGGGATTCTATGCACATTGGGGGAATTTGCACATTTTCACAAATGTGCATTTGTACACATGCACATTTGCGCAAATTTGGGAACTAAAAAATAATCTGATTCCATTGATGGGTGGACTGTAGAATGATAGGCACCTGACAATCCACAAAACACAGATGGAACAGATTTTACACAATCCGTACATCCCTAATTTCTGTAATAAATTATATATTTGATTACACTAACACTGGTTTCTTGTCTAGTGGCTAATTCTTCCTATAATAAGTCTCTGTTTCAAGGTCTAGTTTCCCCAGGGTGCACCATGACCCTTGGCTCAAAACCCAGACAAGTCTTGGTCCTCCTCCTGTGCATGAGTGCTGTCACTGACCCATGGGGATGGAGACATGCAATAACACACTGGGCCAGCAAGTTTAAACAACGCACATCAGCCCATAGCAGTCTCTGCAAAGAATGAATGCAGTTAAGAACAGAACTAAAATGATTTGCTAACGTACCATGGTATAATCCTGCAATGTAACAACAACTGGAAAGAAATGTGCAGACAAGCCCATAGCACACTTCCTGAACACAAAGCTGTCATGCACCAATTGCCAGTCAGGGAAAACTGTTTCCATTGTGCGCTGAGTGAGATCCAGGTGTTCAACCCCACTCTGGTGCCTCAGAGGACCTTAGTGGGAACTGCTCCTTAGTTTAGCTTTAGGGTGACACCAAGAAACACTAAGAGGAGGGGCAGGACATGCTGCCTGAATAATCCTGCCACCATAGAGAACAGCGTATTATTCCTGTCCCTGATGTTATTCATGAATGTGATCGTATATATATCGTCAAGTCATGCATGCTGCAAATATGGGGTTGGATACAGAAACTTCATTCTGCAAGGGGAAGGATACTGCTGGCAGAATGGGACTTAAGTATCCTCCCCACCCCCTGCTACTGCAGACCCCCCCATGCACCCTCAAATCTGCTCTAGAGGGACCCCAGGCCTCCACAGCTGATGTGGAGGGCACGCAGGGGAGCTGTGGTGGGGAGGAGAGGACATGAAAGTCCTATTCTATCATCAGTATCCTTCCTTGTGCAGAACAAGGTTTCTTGAACCAACCGTGTGTGTGTGTGTGTGTGTGTGTGTGTATACACACCATATCTGAATGTACATGACTTGACCTACTATGCTTTATTCCCTTTCTTGGTCATTCTGGTCTGCCACATCACATGGGGTTTGAGTTCTCTGGCATAATAATTCACTCATTGTCCTTGGGCCAAGACTGCTTGTAAAGTTCCTTGGTGACTGTGTTTTGTGTTTTGTTTTTTTAAGAAAGAGTGGACCAGATTCTTGCCTGGTGTAATTCAGTTGACTCTGATGGAAGCCTGAAATTGCAAATGCCAATGGCTTTTTTTGGGCGGGGGGAGGGGTGTTATATGTTGTTGTTGTTTGTTGTGTTGGCTATATACAGATGCCGCTCCAGAAATGGAGCCTGAAAATTGGGCTGTGTAACTCAAACATATTGCTTGAAGGGAAAAAGAAAGTGAGCAAAGTAATCAACACTTGCAGTTCTGGCTACACATGGCACTTCTGAAAACATGTATCATCATTGCCATTTGTTTACTTCCACATTTAACAACATTTAGCTGAGTTAGACATCAACTTGTTAAAACAGATTGATGAAACAGAGTTGTGCCTGGCTGGTGTGGTGTCTGGAGAAAACTTCTGCCTTCATAAACACAAAGCAGTTGTTCACTTCATCCTGGGAACTGCCCCATTATTTTTTCTAGAGACCAGTTGAATATCTACTCCATCAGGTTTTATGATGTCAGAATCATAAAAATGTGAGGGCCAAGTTGACATTTATTTTTCCCTTGAGTCAAACATTTTGATACTCTACTTAAAAAAAGAAGTGTGCACTCCCCCCCCCTTGCCGCAAGTAGTCATATTTCTGCACTCCTTACCACCAACAGCAGGCAAAGCTTCTCCCTGGTTCTAGATGCATGTTTCTGAAAGGGGTACTCCAGCCTGGCCTGAAAGGTGGTGGTTTCCCCTTCATGAGACAGGGCAAAAAGATTGACTCTTTTTTCCATTTTCAAGTTCTGCTTTCATCACTAAGTAAGAATCCTGATGATGTCTATAAAATGCTGTTGCCAGTTGAGGTTTGTAAAATGCTGTGGCCAGTTCCCACTTAGTCAGCCAACTGGAGGACAGCAGGGCATGGCAGGACATAGCAGCAGAAGCAATTTGGGCAACTTAGTTTAGCTGCTAATAGGGGAAACCAGCAAGACCTGTAACAAAATGTTGCAGTGTATTATCACACCCAGCAGGAATAATCCTCTTCTGGGATCCTGCCACCAAGTCATGCCCTCTTCCAGGATACCATAAACTTCAAAGGAGGGGTCAGTAATACGTTCCCCCCTCCGGCCCATTTTGTGGGCTACATATGGATTGTGCTGCATCCCACAACTTCCCTCAAAATGCCTCTGCCAAGCCACCACATTTTGATGATGCAGCAGCAGTAAAAACATACACTTCCCTTTTAAACTAAAGCACACTGTGAACAAGGCAAACACTCACCACCCTGCTTGTTTTAAAACAGAAATGCAACTTTTTTTGTCACTGCTGTTGCTGTGCTGCCAAAATTCAGCAGCAAAATTCAGGGATGTGGTAGCAGCAATTTGGGGGGCAGGGGTGTATGTGAAGCCCTGGTGGGGTCCGGGCATAAACATTGGCCCCTGGACTGTCCAAAGTTGCCCACCTCTGCTGTAAGGGATTCGAGAAGGCCAGTTCAAACACACACACACACACACACACACACACACACAGTTTTCCACTTTTCTTTTCTAATGGACGCTCAGTATTCTGTGATCCTCACTGGATTTCTTTTGGTTCTTTTAGTCCCCTTTAGCTTAATTATTCTTGTGCTTTTGCAAGGTTCACCTCCGCATGCCGATACCTCCCTCTTTTTTCTCAGTGGCCCCATTTTGGCTCTAACCCTGTCGTCATTCAACCACATGAGTTTGTTATCAGAGGGAAGGATAATACTTGGCAGTTTTCTGTTTTTCTAAAAATTGCTAATTGCAGGTGTCATTGCAATCACATTTGGAGCAAAGGGTTTAACCCGCTTACCCCCTCACTGGAGTCCAGATCCAGATTGGGGTGGGTGGGTGAGGAGGGCATGTTTGCAATTTCTGGAAAGAGAACTTGCACTCAAAGCCAGAACTATGCAGCCAAGTTTGACCCTTTGGTTTCATGTCACTAAAAATGGTTATAAATAAGGTGTCAAAGGGGGGTAGCTATCCATGGTCCTGAACAAGTAAAGGATGCAATCCCCCAGCAGAAAAGGCTACAGCTCTTAAAAGCTTAGTAGTCATAGAGTGCTGCAATAAGAACCAAGTGAAATGTAGTTTGGGCCTGACAGAGATACTTGACAATCACATGGAAAGCAGTGACAGTCTATTCTGCTGTGTATGTGACAGGGGATTACGATAACCAATCCAGTAATCTATTGAATCAGCTTTCACTCTGCCCAGACCAGCAGAAGTGCTGGAGAAATTGAGTCATTTAACCATAGCTCTAAAGCAACTACTTTAGCAACTGCTAGTAAATTATTCAAAACTACTCCACTGTGGACATCTTAGTTGGATATTGCATTTCATACCAGATTTGACATGACGTAAACTCTTTACTTCTCATTTAAGTCAATTCTCAGGAAGGGGCTGTCAGAGCTAACCAAGGCTCATGAAAAAGCTGCACCAAACTTTTGTGATTGGAAACTGGCCCATTCCTATCTCACCCCCAGTTTCAGGACTACAGCTGCCATCAAACTGACACATCAAGCGAGGCTGATCTGAGACCTATGCTGTTACTTTTTCCAGCAGCGGGCGAGGGCCTTTTTATCTAGGTTTTTAAAAGAAGAATATTTACATCGAGTTTTTGTGCTGCTTTCACTGATGATGTGTTGTCTTTTGTTATTTTGGGTGGAATCCAAGGGGGTGCTTCCACCCCGCCAATTCCTTTCTGCCCCTGCCAAATCCCTTCCACAAGTGGTGGGTCCTGCCAATTCTGTTGCCAAAGTGGGAACCACCACTTATGCAAGGAAGACTTAGTATTGTCTAGGGGAAGCCCTGAAACAAGCAGAAATGCTTGTTTCTGGAAGGAAGCAGGTCAGCAAAGCTCCCTTATCCAAGCTCCGCCAACCTGCCTCCTTCCAGAAACGAGGCGGGGGCATAAGCAGCCGATTGGATTCTGCCCTTTATTTGTAACCCTCCCTGGAAATCAGTGTTGAAGAGTGGTATAATAGTCCATAAATGTGAATAAATACAGAGCACTTTGAAACAAATGTAGAGGTTCCTCCACAAGCAAAGCATCCGAGGATCCTCAAGAGAAAGGTTTCTCGCATAAAGTAATTGTGAGCCTGTTCTCCAAGTGTGGATATTGATGTAAACAAAGTTTAGGAGAACTGCAAGGTTTGTAGAAGTACCAAAACAAACAAACAAACAAACAAACACACACACAACTCTAAGGGGGGAGAACCGAAAACAGCCCAATGAGGACTGAGCATGCTCAATATATTTTATAAAAAAGAAACGGAGAAAAGTTCCTGGATTTTGGGGGAGAAATCCTGCAGTTTGGCTTGCAATGCAAGCCAAGCCAGGAGCGCCAAGGAAATTCAGTGAACCCTCGAAGGCCCAGATTTCCCAGTGATTGACATCCTAATCTCCACCTTCCTGAGCCATGGTTTTGCATCTGGCTCTGGTTGGTGGACCTCGGGTTTCCATTAGTTATTTATGTTACATTTCTATACTGCCTAATAGCTGAAGGGCTTTGGGCAGTTCAGAACAATTAAAACCATGAAATAGAACATGATAAAATATAATCTATGAGTTTAAAATGTTAAAACTACAGTATCAAATAAAAACAAAAACAAAATAAAACCTAGCAGCAGTGCCAAGTAACAGATTTAAAACAGTAACAGAAACTGGAAGGATAAGATGCCAAGGAAAATAAGGAGGTCTTTACCTGGTGTCGAAAAGACTACAACTTAGGCACCAGGTGAGCCTCTCTGGGATGCTCATTCCACCCTTTTCTTACTAGCCAGCCACTTCACTTCCTTTGCGGGGGGGGGGGGGGCTCATAGAGAAGTACCACTGAGGATGATCTTAGGGTCTGGGCAGGTATATATTCTACTGAAAAAACACAGTTGATCCTAGATGCATGCACCGATCCACCAACTTCATCTTGGACCCCGATTCAGCACTTTGGAAAACAGCCTGATTTGGCTCAGACTGCTCTGGAGTCTGTCCTCTTCAGCTTGGTACTGAACCTGAGCCATGGTTGAGAAATCCATTGACTCTCATGGGAAACCCCCAAATAGCTGTATTTCTCCTGGTCATAATTGAATGAGAGTTGCAGGCATAGTAGCCCCTTAGGAGGGAATTATACTTGCTCAGTGTCAGGAAAACATATGTCTTCTGTTCAACATACCTTTATATGTTGTTGTTGCTGTTTTAAAAGAAAGCGAACTGCTTCAGGAAGAAACAGAACAGAACAAGTGGCCCACTTCTGCTCAGGCCTTGTCCAAATTCGATGTACATTCCTACTCAATA
Source organism: Heloderma suspectum (assembly GCF_057233095.1). NCBI lineage: Eukaryota > Metazoa > Chordata > Lepidosauria > Squamata > Helodermatidae > Heloderma > Heloderma suspectum. Next base: position 334,420,214 of record NC_139459.1, on the reverse strand, counting down.
CTGCAAGCCTAAAGTCTGACTGTCCCAGTTGAAAAACAAAACAAAACACAACCAATTTGGAAAAATAAATACATGAAGTCCCATCAGGTCACCCCGAGCCAGCATGCGTGATGGATCCTCTTTAGTCTGTACAAACCATTCACTTCTACACCAGTGATGGGTTTGGTCTAGTTCATTTCTTTTAAGAAACAAGTGGAACCAGCCGTCTGACTTCTTTCTCTAAATTATGGCCACAGAGTGTTTCTCTGGTGACCATCAAAAGCTGCTTGCTGTGAAAAGTGGATGTGCTGTTCCTCTGTGAGGTCATCAGAAATCTGACCTCATGGTGGTGGCCAGAGCAGAACAGTTTCTTATCCCTCCAAATGAATGTATTGCTGCTGTCATTTGTTCAGTCTCCTCTAGATTAAGCTGCTAGATGCAGGGCACGAGTGACCTGGCCACATGCCAATAAATGGCTAAACTGGTTATTATAAAACCAATCCTTTGTAAGTGATGAGCACCTGGGTGCTCCTGAAAATAAATACGTTCCTTAGGCAAGCTCCCTTTGAAATTATTAGTCTTTAAATTTCATGAAGAATTTGGAGGACTAATGACCTTCAAACTACCATACAATTGCGCTCATTTCACATGCCAGCAAGGTTATGCTCAAAATCCTACAAGCAGCATATGAACCGAGAACTATCGGAAGTACAAGTTGGGTTTCGAAGAGACAGACTACAGATCAAATGGCCAACATTCGCTGGATCATAGAGAAAGCAAGAGAATTCCAGAAAAGCATCTATTTCTGCTTCATTGACTACGCTAAAGCCTTTGATTGTGTGGATCACAACAAACTGTGGCAAATTCTGAAAGAGATGGGAGTACCAGACCACCTTACCTGTCTCCTGAGAAACCTGTACGAGGGCCAAGAAGCAACAGTAAGAACCAGACATGGAACAACCGATTGGTTCAAAATTGGGAAAGGAGTACGACAAGGCTGCATATTGTCACCCTGCTTATTTAACTTATATGCAGAGTACATCATGAGAAATGCCGGGTTGGATGAATCACAGGTCGGAATTAAGATTGCTGGGAGAATGATCAACAACCTCAGATATGCAGATGATACCACCCTAATGGCAGAAAGCGAAGAGGATCTAAAGAGCCTCTTGTTGAGGTTGAAAGTGGAGCGTGCAAAAGCTGGTTTGAAATTCAACATTAAAAAAATGAAGATCATGGCATCTGGCCCCATCACTTCCTGGCATATAGAAGGGGAAGAAATGGAAGCAGTGACAGATTTTATTTTCTTGGGCTCCAAGATCACAGCAGATGGCAACTGTAGCCATGAAATTAGAAGACATTTGCTCCTTGGGAGGAAAGCTACGGCAAACCTAGACAGCATAGTAAGAAGCAGAGACATCACTTTGCCGACAAAGGTCCGTCTAATCAAAGCAATGGTTTTTCCAGTAGTAATGTATGGCTGTGAGAGCTGGACTATAAGGAAGGCTGAGTGCTGAAGAATTGATACTTTCAAATGTGGTGCTGGAGACTGGACTGCAAGGAGGTCAAATCAGTCAATCCTAAAGGAAATGACTGCTCATTGGAAGGACAGATAGTGAAGCTGAAGCTGAAATATTTTGGCCACTTAATGCGAAGAGAAAACTCCCTGGAAAAGACCCTGATGCTGGGAAAGATTGAAGGCAAAAGGAGAAGGGGACGGCAGAGGATGAGACAGCGAGATAGCATCACCGATGCAATGAATATGAATTTGAGCACACTCGGGGAGACAGCGGAGGACAGGAAGGCCTGGCGTGCTATGGTCCATGGAGTCACAAAGAGTCGGACATGACTTAATGACTGAACAACAAAATGATCTTTGCCTTGGGTGAGAAAGACACTTTATGATTATTTTCCACAGACATTGCATGGCTCTAGCAAACTGTCTTGGGCCACTGAAGACAATAGTTGCACTATCTTCCTCTTCCTCCAGCTGACTGAATGAAGGGAAGAAACGCCTACAATGGAGCACATACATATGTACAAAATGAGCATGTATATAAACATGGACAATGTCTTCAGAAAGCAGTTTTTAGGGCTGGGCCGGGACCCCACCCGATCTGACTTGGAAACTGCTTTCCAGCTTCCAAGGCGGGCCTGATTCGGCTTGGGCAGATTCGGACCCCCGCCTGACCCGACTCGGCCCCAAACCCGAAGCGGGATTTGGGATGTTGAACCCTGCTTTGAGTCTCCCCCCCTCGACGCCCCTGTGCAACCCCCTTACTTTGTCGCAGCTTCCTCCGCCACATCTGTCATCCTTGCCGCCGCTGCCGCCTTCTCCACCACCATCCTCGCCACCGCCGCTGCCCTTGCCGCTGCTGCCATCCTCACCACCGCCAACTTCTGAGGCCAGGGCGCATGGTGACTCTTCTTGCAGGGAGTTGCCATTTTTAAAATGGTGACTCCCTGCAGGAACAGTTGCCGTGACCATCCAGGCCTCAGCAGTGGGCGAGTGTGGTGGCAGGGAAGACGGCAAGGATGATGGTGGCAGCGGTGGTAGTGAGGCCAGCAGCATAGGTGGTGGTGGCAGTGGCGGTGAGGGTGGCGGCAGAGAGGAGGAGAAGGTGGCCCAGGTAAGGACCTGGAGCTGCCGGGGGGGCTGGGCCAGGTGGGTGAAGCTCTGAAGTGCACCGAGTGCTTCGGAGAGTCCCCGACCCACTCTGGGTCACTGGTACCCCCTCTGCTTCACCTCAGAAGGGGCACAAAGTGACCCAAAGCAGCCTGCTTCGACTCAGGGTTCCAGCCTAAGGCCAAAGCGGTGCACAGCCCTAGCAGCTTTGTCGACATTTTTGAGAAATGTCAAAAAGTCTTATCCATGTTTATCAAGTTTTCTTGAGCAGAGGTGGACAACATGTGGCTCTACAGATGTTTTAGCCTACAACTCCCATCATCCCCAACCACTGGCTATGCAAGGTAGGGCTGATGGGAATTTTAGGTCAAAACATCTGGAGGGCTACAAATTGCCCATCCCTGTTCTTGTGGATAAAAGAATAAAAAAATAGATTCACAATATGTGAATTCCTGTTGTTTAAGGTGTGAAATAAGGTTGCAAGTCCCATTCCAAGCCATTTTTGAGAAGTGGGTGGAGTACCAAGTTCTCTTGCTTACTCATGAGAATGATCTACCTAGCTTCAGGTCCCACATATACCAGGGAGACATTGCTCCAGCAGGAGCTGTCACTGTGTCAATGGCAGAGATAAATATGTCACTGCACAATGTGTGGGGAAGGTCCCTTCACGTGACTGTGGGGATTCCCCCTCCCCCCACAGTATAGTTCACCCACTGAGCATGGTCTCCTGACTCTCTCTCTAGCATTTTCTGGGGGCTGGAGGGGCTATCTGGGGAAGGAGGGGGTGGGGACGTCCACTTCTGCTAGTGTAGGTGATCCAGTTTAAATATGGAATCAGCCCATTGGCTTCTGCTCACATTGAGCAGAAACACTGGGCAGGAGCAGCTAGGGGTGGTGCGAGAGTTTGAGGAGGGAGTGGAATCTGACAGACTCCCCACTGCCCGACCACCCAGACCCCATTCCCCAGGTTGCGGGGGGCTTGCTAGCCCACTCAGCAACTGGCAGGAAGAGCTGTGAGGCCATCTGTCTCTTTACCGGGTCACCGTTGTGTGTAGAAATCGCAGCTCAGTTACTTCTGCAATTCTAATGTTGCATCTCTATCTGCCATAAAGGGGTGATGACTCAGCATTACAGAGGTAAAGGGCTGAGCCGTCCCATAGCTCACATGGGCGGCAGCAATGGCAGCTCATCCATCGCTTGCTGTGAGATGATTCTGCCCATCCCTTGGAGCAGCAACAGCATCAGCTTCTAAATAACTTGAGTTGGGGTGGAGGTAAATTGCTTGTGTTCCTTGCTTTTTCATGTTTCCTGTGACCATCATGACTTCAGACATCGTGACTCACCTCTCTTAGGGATGTCAGAGAATTCTGCCACGGATCTTGGTGAGACTGAATGCCAGTGCATTCGGCCCCCTGAACTCCGTGGAGGAACGGCATGCCACCCCCTGCTCCCCCACGGATCCCCCTCGGGATGAGACTTACCTGGGGTGGATCTTCCAGGCGGCGGCGGTGGCTGGTCTTCCGACTGGCTGCCGCCACCGCCATTTCCAGTCTTGTTTAAAAAAAATTAAAAAAGACATGATAGGCTATGTAAAGATTTACGTAGCCTATCATGGCTGGGTTAAAAGAAAAATTAAATGGCTACCGCCATTTGCGTTCCTTATTTTTGGCTGTCTTAGTCTACGTAAATATTTACGTAGACTATGACGGCGAAAAAAAGGGGAATGCAAATAGCGTAGCGGGCGCTATTTGCATCCCTTTTTGATTAACCGTTTTAGCCTACGTACATATTTACGTAGATTCAGATGGCCAAAAATAAGGAACGCAAATGGCGGTGGCCCTAGCTGCTGCCATTTGCGTACGCGGTTGTTTTTTTTTTACCCAGAGCCCTCCGCGGCCGGGAATCCAGCTGCGAACGACTCTGGGCTGGGCTGGGCTGGGCCTGGCCAGCTGCTCTGTGGAGCTGCTGCAGAGCACAGCCGGCCATCAAGGATTCCGGGGGGGAGGAACGGATCGCCTCCCCCCCGTCCAGGATTCCGGGGGGAGGGGAGGGACGCCTCCCCCCCCACCATCGACATAATCTGTGAAAGGTAAGTCACTTTCTTACATCCCTAACCTCTCTATCTCAGTTCTCACTTCATCGAACCAGTCCTCCAAAGTTAGTGACTACCAGTGGCGGCTGGTGACTCCAGGTCCAGAGGGGCTGTGATTCCATTCAGGGTTTTAGTCAGAGCCAAACCTCTAATGGTGCTATCCAAGGTGCTGAACCCATTTTGGGCATAAGGTTCAGCACCTTGGATAGCACTGTCAGGGTTTTGACAGGTGGTAAATAAAGCCCTGAATGGACTCACAGCTCCTCTGGGAATGGAGTCACCAGCTGTTACTGGTGACTACCAATAAACACGTTTCATGTATGAAAAAAGAAAAGGAAGAAATAATGCTCACATTCAGGAACTGGAACAGATTCTCCCATTCCCTACCAGTCAGGGTCCACTGGGCAATATAAAGCAGCTGGCTCTGGTTTAGCTGCTCATTCTAAGAAACGTATCGATCAAATACAGTCTGACTCTGAACTACTTCCCATTCCTGCTTATCTGCTTGAGGCCTGCTTGCTTCTTGGCTGGACTACCAGCTTGCCTCTCCATCATCACCCCTGGCAATGACAGAGCATGGCACATGACTATACGAGAGGGATTCTAACACCATCATCTACTGAGTCACGTTGCTGCTGCTGCTGTTTAATAGGAAAAATATTAAAACAACAACAACAAGAGTAATCTACAATAACTCACCATAAAAGCCAAGAAAAGGGCTTGGTCTAGAAAATGAAAGCTACTTCCTTCCCTCTTCATTCCATTCTCAGTATTGCAAGCCAACAAGACATAGTAATGGCCACCAATTTGGATGGCTTTGCAAGGGTTTAGACATATTCCTGAAGGAGAAGGCTATCAATGGCTACTAGTTCTGATGGCTATTTGCTATCCTCAGTACCAGAGGCAGTGAGCCTATGTACACCAGTTGCTGGGGAACATGGATGGGAGGGTGCTGTTGCGCTCATGTCCTGCTTGTGGGTTCCTGGTCAACCTCTCGTTGGCCACTGTGTGAACAGAATGCTGGCCTGGATGGAGCAGGGCTCTTCTTATGTTCTTAATTGCTTGAAATAAAAAGGCTGGCACCAAGGAAGTTGGAAAGCAGAAGTTATTTCATATTTCCACTATGTTCACTATATAGAAAAAATAACTCGCTTAAAAACATTGGGGTTTTCTATAGGGATGGAGGAGAATTCTGCCACGGATCTCAGTGAGGCTGAATGCCAGTGCATTTGGCCCCCCAAAATCCATGGTGGAATGAAGCCCCCGCCCCACCACCCCGTGAAAGGCATGCGAAACGGAGCACCTACCTGGTGCCGATTGTGCTGCTTTGCGAATGGCGGCTGCATCTGTGGCCGCCATTCACTTCATGATTTTTCCTGTGATTGGCTATGTAAATACTTACATAGCCTATCACAGCTAATGCAGGGATGCCATTTGCATCCCTGTGGAGGCCGTGATAGGCTACGTAAATATTTACGTAGCCTATCATGGCAAAAAAAAGGGACGCAAATGGTGGCGGCTATGGCGGCCACCATTTACGTCCCTGCGCAGCCCAGCAGTGGCCAGATGTCACTGTGGATGGCCCCGGCCAGTGGCTCTGCGGCATCGCCATGAAGAGGAGCCAGCCGGCAAGGATTTTGGGGGGAGGGACGGAGCGCCTCCCCCCCCCCACGGATGTCACGAAACAAAACAGGTAAGTAGTTTCGTACATCCCTAGTTTTCTAAAGGAAACAGAGAGTGTTTTGTAGTTTTTTCAACATGTTCCCCAAAGCAGCAGTGGCAAAAGACCATTTAATGTCATGCCACTATCTTGTGTTATAGAATAAGCTAATCAGGTAGTCACTGGAAACAAAGAAGGGAGTCATAAAATCTTCAGAAGTAAACTACACTTTCAAAAGCAGCCTTTACCATGAAATGGGAGGGTGTGTGTGTTGTTGTTCAGTCATTAAGTCATGTCCGACTCTTCGTGACCCCATGGACCATAGCACACCAGGCCTTCCTGTCCTCTGCTGTCTCCCGGAGTGTGCTCAAGTTCATATTCATTGCATCGGTGATGCTATCTAGCCATCTCATCCTCTGCCATCCCCTTCTCCTTTTGCCTTCAGTCTTTCCCAGCATCAGGGTCTTTTCCAGAGAGTTTTCTCTTCGCATTAGGTGGCCAAAATATTTGAGCTTCAGCTTCAGTATCTGTCCTTCCAATGAGCACTCAGGGTTGATTTCCTTTAGGACTGACTGATTGGACCTCCTTGCAGTCCAGGGGACTCGTAAGAGTCTTCTCCAGCACCACAGTTCGAAAGCATCAATTCTTCGGCGCTCAGCCTTCCTTATAGTCCAGCTCTCACAGCCATACGTTACTATTGGGAAAACCATAGCTTTGATTAGACAGACCTTTGTTGGCAAGGTGATGTCTCTGCTTCTTACTATGCTGTCTAGGGGGGAGAGACTCATATGCAAATAGAGCCCGATATTTGCAAACAAACCTAAAGGAATACAGTTTTGGAATGCATTTGAAGTTTGTCATGGCTCCATTAAAATAAAATCCCAGCCTTGGGTCTGTCATTGTCTCCTTTAATGTCAAAGCAACATGCAGCAGCAGCAGCAGCAGCCTGCATCCATAAACAAGAAGTTGACAATATGTAGGTGGTTCATCTTTGGCACCTCATCAACCTGTCAATAAGGCATAGGCTGTTACACGGGTCCAAAAATGATGTTTTCTGGGGAAAAGGTGCTATTTAGATACTCAAGAAAGAGGAAGAGGAGAAGAAGAAGAAGAAGAAGAAGAAGAAGAAGAAGAAGAAGAAGAAGAAGAAGAAGAAGAGGGGATATGTCGGTGCATGCATGAAGCACACCATTTATTTGCATATATTATTAATCTAGTCTGATTACAGCATTAGCTCACTGATGGAAGTTAATGCAAGCTAGATCCAACAAAGCTGACTGAAGTCAATAGGAACATTCCCTTTAATTTCTGTAAGGTGATGAATCTGGAGTAATACTCTTGAAAATAAGAACATAAGAATATAAGAAGAGTCATGCTGGATCAGACCAAGGGTCCATCTCACCAAGTATTCTGTTCACACAGTGGCCAACCAGCTGCCCACAAGCAGGACATGAGTGCAACAGCATCATCACACCCATGTTCCCCAACAAATGGTATACATAGGCATACCACCTCTGATACTGGAGGTAGCATAGAGCCATCCCGACTATTTATTTATTTATTGCATTTATATACCCTGCCTTTTTTCCTCTTGCAAGGAACCCAAGGTGGCTTACATTATCCTCCTCCTCTCCATTTTATCCTCACAACAACAACCCTGTGAGGTGGGTTGGGCTGAGAGTGTGTGACTGGCCCAAAATCACCCAGTGAGCTTCCATGGCCGAGTGGGGACTAGAACCCGGATCTCCCAGCTCCTAGTCCAACACTCTTGCCACTACACACTGGCTCTCCACTACTAGCCTTCTCTAGGAATATATCTAACCCCCCTTTGAAGCCATCCAAATTGGTGGCCATCACTCCTTGTTGTTTTATCCTGAGAACACAGCTGATAAAGGACAACTGATGCTCAATCTTCAAGAATCCAAGAGCGTATCATTGACGCCAGGGGATAATCAGCCAGTAAGTTCTGATAGCTGAAGAGAGTGTGGCTCAAATCTGGGTACAAATTCTACCTCTATTTGCTGGATAGCCTTTCCTTGGCTGCCTGAGCCCCTTTATCTGTAATATAGGACTCTATGGCCTTATATTGTTGTCGTTAGGATAAACATAGTTAAGATGGCACAGCTTGAAAATAATTACTAGTAATAGAGGGGAAAGTTCATGGAGCAGAGAAAAGATTAAGGGAGAGCTATGGTGACAGTTTCCAACTTCCAAACAAGGGTGTTAGAAATGGAGGTAAAAACTGTTGTCGCTATTGATTGAGGATAGGACAAAAAGCAATGAGCTTAAGTACAAGGAAGGTAATGTGATCTTAAACACGTTGACTCAGAAGTCAGACGAACTGAGTTTAGTACAACCAAGTAAATGGGCAGGCAAAGTATTGTACCCACTTTGGATGCTGAAAAGCACGGAGAGAATGTGATAAATACATTAAGTTAAAAATTAAGAAATATGATTTAGAAAGCAATCCTATGGCCACTAGACACTGTCTAGAGGGTCATAGGGCTATTTAGTGTCTGGGAATCGCACTCTCAGCCCCCTCCCCCTCATAGCCAGCATGGTTCTTTCCACACCACCACCATCTCCATGCTCATAAACAGAGCTCGTAAACAGAGTATGGAGAAGGTGGAAACGGGGCATTGCCAGGGGCAGGGTGGTGAGGAGACTGTGGAAGCTGTTTTGCCAGCTTCCTATCCAGTCTCCAGGCCCCTTCCCTCCCCTTCCCCAGAGCTGCAGCTAGATGTGCAAAAAAGTATGTTTAGCCAAGAATGGAGGGCCGAAGAGTGAAGGGGATGTTCTCCTCTGTGCTGCAGCCACCCTGCATGGGATGGTCGGTAGCCTCTGAGTTTGGGGGCTACTGACTATTCTCAATGGGATTGCTCTCTTAGATACTTAGATCCTACAAGCAACTCATCAGTTCAATAAATCGCTAGGAAAAGTATGGAAACTCATTCATACGAGGTGTTCAAGAGAAGGTAGGGTGAAGGTGTGTGGTGGATGTTCTGGCTATAAAATCTAATATCCTGCCACAAGTCAGTTTTGCACAGCAGTGGGAAGCACTGAGAGAAGAAGGAGAGATATACACATAAGTTCTTACCTTGCACATTTCTTGCACACTTGAAGAAACACTTGCACAACCTCTTTTAGTGGAAACTGTCTTCCAGTTAGGGTTTGGGGTAGATGGCCCACTGGCCATATTCAAGCCCACTTATGCATTCTAAGGATCATTTCTCGCTTATAATGCCTCCTTATTAAATTCAAGTGGTAAGAAATTTTGTCTCATGTCAGTCAAATACACTATTTGAATGCATTCACACATAGAGTAGGACTTCGCTTGGCTTCCATCCATCCACTTATGTAACCATTCCCATCTCGATGCCCAAGACTTTCTACTGAGTATTACTTCCACGATATGGAACTCAAGACCTTTCTCAATATGTAAAGGCTTAACGTTCCTACTTTAGCTGTGGGAGCAATTGCTTCCATTTGTTGAGAGGTTTCTCCTAGCAACATAGTCCTGATGCTGTCAATATTTGATTGTCATCATCCAATGACTGAGCTAGTTAGATTTTCTGAGTGTGAAATGTCCTCAACACATATAAATCAAAGAGTGAGGGGAAAGGGGAGGTGAGCAAGGATAAGGAAAACAAGAAGGGAAAAATATATTAACATTGTCATCGTCATCAATAAGAAATCAAATTATGGCTCCTGAATCTGAATGGCTCCTATTTCTATCCATACAAAGCCCTAATGGCTTTGCTGCAATAAAGGACAGATTTTTAAAAATATGTTTGGCTTACCTGATCTAACAAAAGTACAAAATGTTATGAAGTGTTTTAACCTTTTTTTGTTTTTCTTTTCTGCATGCATAACAACGGCAAAGTTAATGTAGTTTGCAGAGGAAATGTGTACATGATAATCTAGGATCCCTTCAACTACACAAATGAGCCAAGTAGAAATGAAAGCTAGAAAAGAAACAAACAAGAATCTAAGGGTATTTTGCACAGGGTTGCCATTAGGGATGGAGAAATATCAACTAGCCTTATCCAAGCATCTTTTGGTTTCTCAGCAAAATTTCTCTGGGATTTTGATCAAGCAAGACCCTCCAAATTTGCTTTAGCTTTTTATTTTTTTCAGGGCACAATCCTATGCATGTTTAGACAGAAAAAAGTCCTACAACTCATTCCTCGGCCAGCCGTGGAAGCTTGCTAGGGAATGCTGGGAGTTGTGTTGCTGCTGCTGCTGTTGTTGTTGTTGTTGTTGTTATTATTATTATTATTATTATTTCTATACTGCCCCATAACCAAAGCTCTCTGGACAGTGTACAGAGGTTAAAATATTAAATACAATATACAAAGTTTAAAAGCATTTACATAAGACACACAGACAATATACACAAAGACAACATAAAATGAAAAACAACTTTGAACAGCCAGTCATAACCAAAGACAGATTCAGGACTGATTAAAAACTCATCATGCACTGCCAATTGCTTGAGAGAAGAGGAAGTTCTTAACCTGGTGCCGAAAAGATAACAATATTGGCGCCAAGTGGGCCTCGTTGGGGATAGTTCAGCAGGAGGGGGGGCACCACTAAGAAGGCCCTCTCCCTTGCTGCCGCCCCCTGAGCTACCCTCAAAGGAGGCACCCAGAAGAGGACCTTAGATGTTGAACATAAAATGTGGATAGGTTCATTTCGGGAGAGGCGCTCTGTCAGGTATTGTGGTTCCAAGCCATGTTGGGCTTTATTGGTTAACCCAGCACCTTGAATCACACTCAGAAGCATATAGGCAGCCAGAGTTGGTCTTATATGTGTGGACCTTCTAGTCCCAGTTATCAATCTGGCTGCTGCATTTTGCATGAGCTGCCTGCAGCTTCTGAACCATCTTCGAAGGCAGCCCCATGCAGAGCACATTTCAGTAATCTAACTTGGAGATTACCAAAGTGTAGACAACTGAAGCCAGGCTATCCCTGTCCAGATAGGGGCATAGCTGGGCCACCAACCAAAGTTGGTAGAAGGAACTCCAGGCCACTGAGGCCACCTGAGACTCAAGTGACAAAGTTGGTTCCTTCCAAGAGGACCCCCAAGCTATGGACCTGTTCCTTCAGGGGGAGTGCAACCCCATCCAGAACAGGTTGAGTGCAACCCCATCCAATCAGGAGAACCACCCACTAACAGCATCTCAGCCTTGTCTGGATTGAGTTTCGGTTTATTAGCCCTCATCCAGCGCATTGTCACGGCCAGGTACCAATTCAGCACATCCACAGCCTCACCTGAAGAAGACGAAAAGGAGAAATAGAGCTGTGTGTCACCAGCATACTGATGACTGTGCACTCCAAAACTCCAGATGACTACGCTCAACAGTTTTATGTAGATATTCAATGCTTGCAGCACCTTTTTCTGTCTAAATACGGGTTGCACCCTGGGTACTCATAAGCCCCCGAACTTGGAGCTTGATGACTATTCTGTGCAGAGAGGGTGGTGCCTTGCAGCTAGATCTAAACCAGGGGACTAAAGGGCCATTTCCTCAACAGTAGACTTACAAAAATCAAGAGCTGCCATCTTGTGTTAAAATGGCAGCTGCTAAGGAGGACAGGTGAGGAAGGATGCATGTGAGCAAATTGGCCTGCTCAGTCCTCCTGCCCCACCAGCACCACAGCTGCCATGGTAGCCAAGACAGGGGGAGGACGAGAAGGGAGCGCTACTCGCCTCGCCTCTTCCCCCCATCCCCACTACCACCCTGGCATCGGTGGGGCAGCAGGATGACAAGAGGGAAACCCCACTGGTGCTGCTGCCTCCTGCCCCACCAGCACTACTCCCACTGCAGTAGCCAAGCTGGGAGGGGGAGAAGGAAGCAGTGGTACCAGCAGTGATGGAGGAGATGATCCTGGGCACTGCTGAGCTCTGGGGCCAGTCGGGTGCCCACGACAACCCTAGCCAGACCTAAATGGTAGTTCCATTCCTGGGGTGGGGTGGGGAGGATGTTTAGGCCCCAGTTTAAGGCAACTCTTTCTAGAGAACCTCCCTTATACACACCTACAATTCTATCCAGCCAGGCAAACTTACCATCTGGACTGATTTGTCTACAGTAAGAGGCTCTTTTTCTTCAGAAGTAGTCTCTCCAGTCCTTAACTTTCCAACGGATCTGTCTGGGGCCATATGAAGCACAGAGATTTGGCCATCTCTCAAATGCTTCTCATAGAACTGCCCTGGAAAAGCCTGCATTTTTCTGGAGGAGCTGCACAAAGCCAAGTGAGTTACTTTTAAGTCGCAAGCACTTGCAAACCACCCAAGCCCATGCATGGTATAGTGAAAAACAGGCCGCCTGGAAGGCAGCTGCTTTACGTTGCAGTCTTATCAGGTCCAGCCCTACCACAGAAGTACCAGTCTAGTCAGCTTCTGTACATGGAATGGGAGGGGTGCCATCTTGTCCTTCACTTCAGGCAGTGAAATGTCCTGGGGCTAGCCAGTTCTGAATCCTATGCACACTTGCCTGGGAGCAAGTCCCATTGAACTCAGTGGGATCTGCTTCTGACTACACACCCCCAGTACTGCATGGGTAGATAGCCCCTAACAGGAGAGTGGACCATTACAATGATTTAGCCAGGACTGACTGAGCAAAGCATTTTCTTTTTATACAAGAATGCAAACTTAAACGCTCCAGGTGGAAATGTGCCTGTCATTATCCTTGGCATGCAGCTGAAGTGTTTAATTAACTTCCCTGTTAGAAAGTTATGACTTAAGTAAAGATGCAAAGCCTTAACAAGGCGATAAAGTGAAAGTACACAGATTTTCAGATTTTAGCAAAATAATGCCAACCTGTTCTGTGGATTTACAAGTCGGCGGGGGGGTGGGGAGTACCTCACTACTTCACACATTTCATAGCATAAATCCAGATTGCATGCGGAAAATGAAGTTGGCCCAAAGTATGTCTTCATCATATATTACATCATTCCGAAAGAAATACTGGTGACCTTATCCAGCCTTGACTGCTATAACAGTAATAAAACTGAATCTTGGGAGATTACACTTCTGGTCAAAGTAGTAAAACGTGACCTTAATCAATTCAACAGTGACATTTATTATATTAATTCAGACACAAAAACTGCATTAAAGCAATGTTAAAAGTCTGGCTTATGACATGACCGGCTAGGACCTCAGATGCAAGAAGTCACCTAACCCTAATTCTCCCAACCATTTCTAGACACAGTGTTGAAATGGTACAATGTCATTCCTTGATCTCCATGGCCCAAGGTCCTCCAAAGATTCTTCACCCCTCACTTGCACCAAGTCTTAGTGGTAATTAATTACATTCAGAAACCTAAATTGGCTTCCCTAACCTGGTGCCCTCCAAATGTGTTAGACCACAGCCCCCATCATCCACATCCAACATAGCCAATGGATCTACAGATGCAATGATGGGAGTTGTAGTCCAAAACATCTGAAGGGTGCCACATTGGGAAAGGCTGCCCTAAATGACTTGGGTCCTGCACACAGTAGTGGGTGCCTCTCCTTGTACATTTCTCTCCATCCTCTGAGATCTAGAGATGCAGCCTTGGTCCATGCACCTTCCACATCAAAGATGAGATTAACAGCAAGGGCATGGAGAAGGGCTTTTTCTATGGAAGTACCCACTAGGGATGTTGCAAGAGTCTGGAAGCGGGCGGGGGTGGGAAGAGTCCAGCAGAATCCACCGCTCAGCCTCCCAGACTACAGTCCACAGACTGACGCACTTGCCCAACTTGGCACATGCCACGCACCAAGTGGCCATTTTGCCTAAAAACAGTTGCTCAGACTTTTTCATAAATGACCATTTACTCAAATGGCAGCCATGAAGTGGCCATTTACATCTGTAATCTGCTGTAAATGGCCACTTTATGGCCACCATTTGCATGAATAGGCATTTATGAAAAAGGCCAAGCCTCCATTTTTAGGCAAAATGGCCACTTGGCAAGGGATTTGGTGGCAGCGCACCACCCGCCCGGCACTATTGCACTGCCCAGTAGCTCACCATGCACAGCGAACAGGGTTGGGCAGCTGCGGAGGGGTTGCCGAGCGGTGCACGGCATGGACAGGGGTGAGTTCACCCATCCTTCGTACCCACTCAGTGCACCCGCTCTGGCAAGGGAGACATGACCCCCCCACACACCAAAAATAATCCTTCCTCTTCTTCTGCCAACAAGTCAGAACCAACCATTCTCTTTCAACTTGTCTGCCATTTGATCTCTACTGCTGCTGAAGTCTGTAGTGGTGCTTATTTTATGTAAAGTTGATTTGATTTATGTTCTTGTTTTTCTTGTTGTTGATGCTGCTGTTGCGATTAGGGATGTTAGAGAAATCCGTCACGGACTCCAATGAGGCCAGATTCCAAAGAATCCGGCCTCCGGAGTCCATGGCAGAATGGAGCACTCACCTCCGTCTCCCTGTGGAATTTGTGTGAAGCTGGACAGCAGCCCCACAGACCCAGCCGCTGGCTCTGTCTCGCTGGCGATACGGCCAGCCACCATTGCCATGCTGTATCGCTGGCTGAGTGAGGGCTGACTCTGGATGCAAATGGCATCTGCTACGCCATTTGCGGCTGTAAAGCCCTTTGTTGTTGTTCAGTCGTTCAGTCGTGTCCGACTCTTCGTGACCCCATGGACCATGGCACGCCAGGCCTTCCTGTCCTGCGCTCTCTCCCGGAGTGTGCTCAAGTCCATATTCATTGCATCCGTGATGCTATCTAGCCATCTCATCCTCTGCCGTCCCCTGTAAAGCCCTTAGTTTAAGCTAATTGCAGCCATTTGGAGCCAGCAGAAGAGGATTCTGGGGGGAGGGAGGGATCGCGTCCCTCCCTGGGTGGATTCCCCGGGTGGGATGGAAGGTAGGGAATCCACCCATCCCTAGTTGTGATGAATTCCAAGCAGCATGTTTGCTGCAAACGTTCAGTCAGTCACAGGGATGTGCAAATCAGCGAATCACCAGCTTGCTTAAGTTCTCCAAATCGAGTCTCGAAACTTGTTCTGACTTGAGTCCATATCAGATTGAGAACTTCATTTTTTTTCTTTTCACATGAAATCCTGTGTGTATTTTTGTGTATATTTTTTCCCCCAAATGTAGACATCAGTTGTGTGCATTTTTGAAAGGTACACATTCTTCTCCCATTGATTAAAGTGCATTTGTGCACATTTTTCCAAAGTACACATTTGTTCATGCACATTGATTTCTCAAAGGTACACATGCTTTCAAACACATTGTTATTTTGTCCCGAATCACACTGCAATCTTGGAAATGTACAGACTCTGACTGCAGATTGCATCCGAGTCCATGTTCAATCTTGATGGTGCGCATTGGGCAAATCCTGATCAAAAACAGAGAGAAACAAATTTCCATACATCCCTAAATGGTGATGGATTAGGCAGGAGGAGGAAAAGAAGAAGTAGAGACTGTACCAGTAGCACCAGTAGCTCTATAATAACACACACCCCTTTGGCGATGAACTGTTTACATGGTTTATCATGATATAGATTAGAGCAGCGCACTCCCAAGCTCCATGAGACCAGTCCCGCACCACCACCATTCACCGTGCTGAAGAAATAGGAGTCTTTAAAAACTGAACAAACGTGCACAGCTCTATCTTGCCTTTCCATCTAAATCCAAGGAAGCTGTTCTGGTTCTAAATCAGTGCCTGATGCCAGTAATAGACTGGATGAGGGCACACACATCAAGGCTTAATCCGGACCTGACAGAGGTGCTCCTGGTTAGTCAAAAAAGACAGATCAAGGAATAGGGACGCAACCTGTGCTGGATGAGGTAACACCCCCCTGAAGACTCAGGCTCGCAGTTTGGGTGTCCACCTGGATGCCCAGGTCTTGGAAGTGGCCAGGAGTGCATTTGCACAGCTGAGGCTAGTGCACCAACTATTATTATTATTATTATTATTATTATTTAATTTATTAATCGCCCATCTGGCTGGTCACCCACAGGAACACAGGAACTATTCCTGTTCCTAAAGATGTCTGATCTGGCCAAAGTCATGGAAGCCTCAGTTACATCCTGTTTGGACTCCTGCAACACACCATACACAGGGCTGCCTTTGAAAACTGTTCAGGAACGTCAGCTGATCCAGAATGCTAGGGCCAGAATGTTGACTGGGGCCAGTTACAGGGACCACACAAGTCTCTTGTTACTGCAGCTTCACTGGCTGCCAGTCTGTTTCCAGGCAGAATGAGCCTGCCCGGTTCTTCCGGAGAGGCCCTTCTTTCAAGAATCACCACTTTCAGAGCCACATTTAGTGGTGACCAAAGCCAAGACAAAGCCTCATCGGTGGCCACGCCCAGGCTCTCCCCCAGGGGGGGGGTCTAGGTTTGCTCCCTCCCTGCTACCCTTCTGACAGCAGGCAAAGACCTCTTTATTCAAGAAGGTCTTTGGCATATAAGTGAGTCTGTTGGGTTGGGAACTATTTATTATTATTATTATTATTATTATTATTACTATTATTATTCTGTGATTGCTATATTTTTATTGTATTTATTGTATTGTTTTATTGTTTAAAACAATTTTAATTGTGCCTTCTACCCAACTTGAGTGCCATTTTTTGGTAGAAAGGAGGGGTACAAATCAATCAATCAATCAACCAACCAACTCCTGAGTGCAGCCTTTCCCACCCCTAAAGCTCTCCAAATGAGCCAGACTGCATTCCCATCATTCCCATTCCTGGGAATGATGGGAGTTGCAGTCCAACAAATCTGGAGGGCAGATTGGAAGAAAGCTACCTTTGTGTGTGTGCTTTTTCAAACTTTTTCAAAGCTCTCAAAGCACTTTTACTCTCAGACATCAATTACAATAGCCCTGTAAGGTAGGCCAGAGTTATTATTCTCATATTGCAGATGGAGCGGGAGAGCTGGGGGAATAGGAGCTTACCTAACTCACCCAATGGATTCATGGTTGAGCTGAGATTTAAAATCAGGACTTCCTGGCTCATCACACTGGTAGTCTTCATGACAACACTTAAAAATTGGTTATTCTTCAGTACCAACATATGAGAGGTCAGCCTTTCCAGTGGATGCTGGTGGCTCTGATTTTGGTGGGGCTGTGAATACATTCTGGGATTCACTCAGAACCAGCCAGAACTCTAAAGAAGCTATCCAAGGTGCTGAACCTATTCTGGGGGGGTGGGGTCCAGCACCTTGAATAGCTTCTTTGGAGTTCTGGCTGCTTATGACTGAAATCCAGAATGGATTCACAGCCCACCAAAATCAGAGCCACCAGCCTCCACTGAGCCTCCCCCAACCTGGCGCCCACCAGATATGTTAGACTGCAGCTCCCATCATTCCCAGACAGCATGGTCTAGGAATGATGGACTCTGCAGTCCAACGTAACTGGAAGGCAGCAGGTTGAGGAAGGCCGCACTGTATCAGAAATGAGCACACACTGGTCTTTCAGCACTACGCTTGATATTAATTGTTTCTGAAAATGGACCGAGATATGAATGGTGGGGGGGGAAATACTCATAGGACAAAATATATTCATAGAGCATTGCTTAGAGAGAGGCGGTTTAGTGGGCGAGTTCCTACACCATGCATTTTAAATGTGAACGCCTCCTCAATATTCATGAAGGGTGCCAGAGTTCAATAGTTGTTTTCCTGAGTTGTGCCTTCATTAGGTGAACAACATTAAACACCTGGGATTCTGTTCAAACCACTCCTAAGGGGCAAATTTTCATGAGAAATGAGTGGAGATAAATTTTTACAGCTGGCAGGGGGGCGGGGGCGGGGGGGGGACATCTCAATTTGGCAATGGCAAATTTACTACTTGTTCTGAAGAAAGGAAATCAAGCAACAAAGACTCCAAGTTAATATTAATATTACCTTTTATGAAATCCCTACAGATAAGCCGCCGGAGCTGTACAAACAATGGCAGGCGCTGAGTGGGGAAGAAGAAGCAGAAAAGAACCCCGAGGAATACGTTTTCACTGCTTTGCTTCCTCATAGGTTAATGGGTTTAATTCCTTATCTAACATACCTAGACACTCTTGTTTATGTGTTTGTTATCGAGTGTGGTTTCTGAAGCTAGCAGAGTCAAAGGTGTCTCACAGATTCCAGTAAAGTACTTTTCTTCTGAGTTCTTGTTTAATTGGATTATGAACAGTAAGACAGAGCAAAGGATATTATTACTATAATATACAAAAAGACTTTACACTAGAGGGTATGTGGTGTGTGTGTGTGTGTGTGTGTGTGTTGGGGGGGTTAATGAAACTTTCCTCTCTCCTTCTCTGTTATGAAGGATAATTTCTAATCTCTTTGTTAGCTATCTATTCATGAAGATATTTTGCACTCACTCTTCCATAAAGATGTTCCACTCAGTCCGCTTTTTCCATCAAGTCACTTCTAGAGTACCAGTCATCCTCACATCTTTAGGGAACAGTGCTGGCTCCAGTTTTTGGAGGGCCCTTGGGCAAGGCCCCCTCAATGGGCCCCCTCCGTCACTGAGTCTACCTTCTCATCACCATTGTCACCACCTGCCTCTTTTTTTCCCTCTTCCCCTTTCTCATAATTGCGACCACTTACTTGCTTGGCAGACAGAGAACCAAAGAGCAAGTAGGCCATGGCATCTACTGCTCCTCCTTCTCACCACCGCTCTTGTCTGGGCCAGAGCAGGAGGTAGGCAAAGAAGAAAGTTGCAATACTGAAGGGGAGGAGCAACTCTGGGGGGCCCCTGCCAGTGGGGCCTTGCTGGGGTGTGAGCCCTCAGCAGGTGTCCAATCATGCCCACACTTGACAGCCCTGTCAGGGAGATGGCCCATAATTCAGCGCTTTGCATGGAAAAAAAGATTCACAGTGCCATCCTGTGTCTACTTACACTTACTAGAGGGTAGGGATATTGGAGGAATCTGTTTGGGGGGGTGATGTTTGATGAGTTTCTCTTGGTTCAGCACTCCAGGACTTTAGTCTGCTTTCCTCTGTGAGCCCAACTCAATTTGCATCGAGTTGGCCCAGTTCGTGGACTTCTTGTATTTTTTAAGTTGCACAAATTACAGCTGAATCCTGTGCAAATTGTGTAAATTCTAGCTGTAATTTGTGCAAATTAATTCCAACTGCAGTTTGCGCAAATCACACAAATTGAGCTGTGATTTGCACAGATCTCTATTTGCACAAATTACGGCTTGCCGCAAACAATGAAACAACCTGCAAAAACTTCCCGGGGTTCAGGAAAAACCCCTGGCTCAGCCTTCAAATGAAACCCAAGTCGGGCATGCTGTAGAACTCTGTCAAGTGGAAACAGAAACAGATTTAACAGTGATGAACACACTATGCCTTCCATCTCCTCTTACAGAAACTCCTGTAGGTGGGGAAAACTTCTCCAATCCCAAACATCTCTGAAAGCCCACTACTAGTTAGAGTACACATTACTGGGCTAGATTAACCAACTGTCTGATGTGTGAATTAATATATGACAGCAGCCATTCCGTCAGGCTGCTGCAAAGAGAGAGATGGGAATTCAGGCCACTCCACCAGTTCTGCTGAAAGACCATCTCCATTGGGCCTTCCCTCCCTCAGCTGTCACCAGGCAGAAGCTATTCCATCAAGCCGCAGCAGAGGCAGACGGGAAGAAGGGCCATTCCATTGGGTTCTGCTCAAAGACCAGCTCTACTGGGCTCCTCATCTTCCTCACTTCCTGAACTGTCTCCATTCCAGCTGTTCATTCTAAGAACAACTATTTAATGTTACAAATCGGTGCCTGAGTTTGCTTTGTTTCCTCTTCCCCTTCTTCCCCAACCTCTTTTCCTTTGGTATCATATCTTTTAGGGTCCATGTAAACATTACTTTAAAGATGTATCTAGCAGCTATGCATTTGTTTCCTTAAGTAGAATAAATATTGGGGGGCAGCTCCAAATTCGGACCCTAACATAGGGGGAAGGGGGGGGGTAATTCCCATGCCTGCAATTTGCATTTCCAAAAATAATGCATTGAAACAAACTGATCTTTTTTGACAAAGCAAATTGGAGGTGTGAGGCTTCCGATCTGGATCAAAACCACAGCGTTGGGCAAAGGATTAAAGCACCCCTACTCCCTACACACACATGCATGGGTCCCTATATTTACTCTTTGCTTAAGGCAATCAGTTCATAATTCTAGTTGCATCTTTACAGTAACATGGACCTTTGGCCCTTAGATTGTAAGTCTGTGGGTGGTGGTGGTGGTGAGAGCTGTCTTGTTTATATTGATCATACGTAATCTACTTTGGGAGCACTTTCAGCTGGAGGGGGTAAAAATGCTTTAAATAAAACAAAATAACTTTGGAATTTTAAACTTTGCTGATTTTGGCTTTTCTAATACTCCTTATAATTGGAAAAGTACAAGAAATGCTGGGTATTGCCCATTTTGTAATTTCTTTCTTCTAAAAAATAATAAAACCCTTTAAAACAATTTTTTTTAAAAAAAATCAATTTCGTATCAGATACACTCCTCTGCTTCTGCTTGACTCTCTCCTTCCCTGTTCTAAGGACTCCCTCGTTCGCCTCCACCCACACCTCTACCTTTAACTTGGTTGCCATTCAGTTGTGGTTCACACACTTTCCCCCACCCCAGCTGTGCTATTTACACAAGTTGCATCTTTAATTACCCAGGCTACACTTGCCATAGGAAACCATATCCTGATGACTCAATTTTTGTCATTTCCTTCTTCTTCTTTTTTTAACTTCTTTCATCACATACAGCTTTCTCAGAATGTGGCTGTACAGCTGCTTAGAGATCTAGGTAAGCAGAATGATATTATTTACCACTACCCTGTGTTCTCTACACCAGCTGCCTGTAGAGAATAAATATTTATTTATTTTATTTTTACCATGCCTTTTAACCAAGAAAATGGCACTCAGGTTGGCTTGCAATCAAAGCACCTAACAACAATTTTTATTAATTAAATTGAACTTGATTATAACAATAACAAAACTGATACATTAAAACATAGCTACAAAACAGCAGCCAACCCAACAAAGCAGCTTACACATCAAAGGCTGGCTTCAATACAGATGTCTTTGCCTGCCAGTGGGAGGACAACCGAGAGGGAGCCAACCTAGCCTCCGGCAGCAGGGAGTTCTACAGAATAGGAGCAGCCACTGAAAAGGCTTTCTCTTGTGTAACCACCAAATGTGCCTCTGAAGCTGGAGGTATCGAAAGGAGGGCCTCTCCTGAAGATTTTAAAACCCAGGCAGGCTGTTATGAGAGAAGACAGTCTTTCATTTAAAGTCATGTTCTTAGTTTTTAAGACCCAGAATAGTATAGACCCCTGGCTATACAATAGAGACTTCTTAAGGGGCTGACTTCAAGCATGATCCACTCTTGACAAGACCCATGATTGGATTTTATATAAACTGGCAAGCATGTCTTTGTTGTAGAAGGCCTCACTGTGCAATTCTCATATATATATATATATATACACACACACACACACACACACACACATATACACACACACACACGCTTGGAAAACAAAGGCCTCACTGTGCAATTCTCATATATATACACACACACACACACACACACACACACACATGCTTGGAAAACAAACCCCTGCCTTAGAAGTAATTACTCCCACTCTTACTTAAGCAAGCAATAGTTGTAGGTACTCTGTCTTGAAACACACTCTGCACATGCTCCAATTCAATCTAATCACATCACACATGAAAAACTGGGTGGGGGTGGGGGTGGGGGTGGATCAAGACAGAACTTGTGTCTGTCAGGATTTTGACCAAGAACTTGGTGGTCTGAGGCTAAACCTAGACTGGTGACTTATCTGGGCTTGTATGTGTATTATTGAGGCATTTGAGCCCTCTTCAAAGGCAAAAAGGAATACTCTGGGCCAGCTCTACCATTAGGCAGAGAGTAATGCAGCTGCCTCAGGTAGCAGATGCTGGAAAGCAGGGAGTGGCAGTGAAGTGTTGGAGGACAGAGCTGTATGTGCATCATGCAGCCTGCCCTGCACCCCTTAAGCTAGCCTGTTGCTCTCAGGCGTGGTGGAGGCAGCCAGTGTTGAAGTAAAATTCAACTGCCAGTCTGGTCACCTTCTGTACTGGTCTGACCCTACTGTTAGGCAGAGTGGGCAACTTCTTCAGGCAGCAGATGCAGGGGGGCAGTGGGGGCAGCTTCCCAACTGTGCCCCTCTGTTGGTGTATGCCACACAACCCGTCCTGCCCCCCCCCAAAACTAGCCTCATGCCCTTGGTGGTGGACGCTATCCCACTGCCAGTGGTGAAGCTTCTGCACATGGACTGGGGAGGAGGTGCCATCTTGTCCTTTCCCTCAGGCAGCAAAATGTCTTGGGCCGGGCCCACTTCTGTACGTGGAATGGAGGGGCACCATCTTGTCCTTTCCCTCAGGCAGCAGGCATTATGAAGACTCTGGATTGGCCAGTACAGGTATAACTAGTAGCAACCTGGCCTCCTTCCCTTGCCTGACCATCAGAGCACTACTTTCTCTTCTCCCAGCTCCAACAACTGAAATCAGGGACTCTATTGGAGAGCACACAGCACAGGTTTGGGTTCAGGTATGGCCACCCTTGCGGCCTCAGCCTGGGCCTGTGACAAGGTCAGCTATCAAATGTCTCCTCACCATTTGAGAATGTTTGTGTCACTTAAAACCTTGACAGAGCTTTCAACGAAAGCTCAGCCATCCTTCTTCACACTCATGATTAGGCATGTCACTTAGGCTATGTCAGGGAAGAGAAAGCTGGGTATGTTTCCTCCCCTTTTCCTCCCTTACAGCTGACCTTGTCTAAACAGACATTAAATTTTATAGCTCCCTACATTTTAAGAGCAATTAAAATCAATCAGACAGGAGACTGGATAGCTCAGGGGATTGTCATGGGCTGCCTTTTTTAGTTCTGTGCCAGTTCTTCTTATAACAAGTCTTACGTTCAGTCGTAGCCAAGTCATTATCAGGTGACTCTGTGTGAAAATACTGGGAAGTGGAGACGCAGTGTGGTCACTTAACAGATCGCCACAGAAGAGGGAATGCATCACCAAAAAGAGAGGACAAAAGATGGTGCAGATTTGCATAAAACGTGCACATGAAAATATAAAGCTATAGATGGAAGTTTAGACATGATTGTTGTTGTTGTTGTTCAGTCGTTCAGTCGTGTCCGACTCTTCGTGACCGCATGGACCATAGCACGCCAGGCCTTCCTTTCCTGCGCTCTCTCCCGGAGCGTGCTCAAGTTCATATTCATTGCATCCGTGATGCTATCTAGCCATCTCATCCTCTGCCGTCCCCTTCTCCTTTTGCCTTCAGTCTTTCCCAGCATCAAGGTCTTTTCCAGGGAGTTTTCTCTTCGCATTAGGTGGCCAAAATATTGAAGCTTCAGCTTCATTATCTGTCCTTCCAATGAGCACTCAGGGTTGATTTCCTTTAGGATGGACTGATTTGACCTCCTTGCAGTCCAGGGGACTCGTAAGAGTCTTCTCCAGCACCACAGTTCGAAAGCATCCATTCTTCGGCGCTCAGCCTTCCTTATAATCCAGCTCTCACAGCCTTAGACATGATTACTCTCATTTAAATAGAAATACAACACATCTTATCATCCTGGGGGAGACTGTGATCAGGTGACCTATACACCTGCTCAGTCTGCTACCCGGGTGCTAACCACTGATGGGCAATTTCAAGGCCCCTGTCCTGTTCTCCCTTCTTGTGGTTCTTTCCTTTCTGTTTGGACTTGGACTGACAGCCAAATTATTCAATGCACCTGAGAACATGTTCTCTCCTGTTTCGCGACATATCGGTGCCTTCCCCTCTTGCTGTTTCCTCCACACTATGGTGACACCAAGCCATTTCCCCGATAGCTCAGTAGCAACAAACCGTGTCCATAAAATCACAGACTACCCAGGTCAAATTCTGACACATGCCAAGGCTATTTGTGGTCAAGTTACAGTAGTCTGGGGTTCAGGGGAATACCCCTTTTAAAGGAAAACATCCAGAGGGGAAAAGCTAGAATTATGGATGTCAGAGGAATCTGGTTGGGGGGGGGGTGAATCTTGATGAGCTGCCTTTGGTTCAACCCCCCAGACTTCAGTCTTCTTTCCACTGCAGAGCCTGACTTGATCTTCATCGTGTCGGACCAGTTTGCAGATTTTCCGTATTTTTTTCCAGCTACGCACATTACAGCTGAATTTTGCACAAATTTGAGTAATTTATGCAAATTGCACAAATTTCAGGCTCAACCTGTGCAAATTACACAAATGGCAGCCACGATTTGTACAAATCTTTATGCAAATTATGGCTTGCTGCCAAACACACACACACACACACACACACACACACAGTTCCCAGATTTCAGGGAGAAACCCTTGGCTGGCCCGCAAATGAAAACCATGTCAGGCATGCTGCAGAACTCCCTCAAGCAAAAAGAGAAACAGACTTCCCAGTGACAGACATCCTGAGTCTGAATTCAGTAGCAGAACACCTGTTTTGCATGCAGACCAGCATGCAAAAGCACTGGGCCAGCCTAGGCCCAGTGCTTTGCACCTCCAGCTAAAAAGATCTCTAATTGGAGAAAGTCCACTGGCAGTCTAAATAGGCAGTTCTGGGTTAGGTGGATTATGTTAAAAGCATCATTTGCACTTGTGTCTCTAAAAATAAATAAATAGAAGCTGCAGAGCTGTGTGTGATCTGGATTGGGACCATGGCAGGGGTGAACAGAGGCTATCCTTTCTGCCCATGCTGTGGTGCTATCAAAAATGCCCCCTCCCCCCGCTACTATCTGACCCAGAGAGGAATTTGGTATTGGTGCCTGTTAGCACTTTCATCTCCGTATCAGTTGGTAACCAAAAGGCCTTGGGGAAACTGCAACTTCAGGTGCATTTGTGTGTGTGTGCAACTTTTTTTAAAAAAATATATTTTTATTTATTTATCTTTATAAATGAAATAAACAATACCAAAAATACCAACAACCTGATCAATACTACAATTTCCCAGCAATACAATATTCTGATGAGGACACCGCAATAACAAAAAGAAAAGGAAAAAGAAAGTTGTGTGTGTGTAACTTTTGACAGGAGTGCAGTACAGGAAGAAATGGTTACTTCACCTCCAACCTTGTTGCGGTTGCAATCTGGATGTCACCCCAGTCTCGCTCTCTCTCTCTCTCTCTCTCTCTCTCTCTCTCTCTGTCTCTCCCTCTCTCACACACACACCTGCTTTTTAAAAAGACATAAGTGCAAACCACACATTGAATGTCCCATGCAGCGTAAGGCACCTTCACACATTAATCAAGGCTAATCTGCAGCTGTGCACTGCTGTCGCTTTTATCTACATTATCTTTTTATAATTATGTATGCAAAGAATTTTAGTTCCCACCCTTCTGATGCTTGAGTGCCACACAGGGTGGCTAATAATAATTACAACCAATGAGAAAATTCCCAAAGTATTTTTTAAAAAGTAGATAAAACAAAAACATTGGATTAAATCATAGAATCATAGAATAGTAGGGTTGGAAGGGGCCTACAAGGCCATCGAGTCCAACCCCCTGCTCAATGCAGGAATCCAATTGGATTTGGATTTGGTACATCCAAATGTACCAGTCCAATAGAAAACCACCTGCCTAAGTAAAGGTTTTTGCCATGTGGCAAAATATTTGAGCGGGCTGCTAACTGAGCCTCCCAGGGCAAGGAGTTTCATAATTAATGTGCAGCCACAGAGGAGGCCCTTCTGCTAATCCCTATCAACTGTGCCTCCCTCCACCATAGTTGGGAGATAGATACACCATAATCGGAACCTTATAGACTTAAACCGGTTTAACAGTCATTCCCTTTCCCCTTGTAATTGTAGTTCTGTGACCAGGTGAGGGGGCTCTAAGATGATTGCTAACAGATAATTCTGAGTACTGACATTAAATGATGTCTCCTTTCTTTGGGGGCTTTTAAAACTGATCTATACCCAATATAAGTTTGCAGTGTAGATTCAAGAGAAGTTACCCCAAAGTCAGATGCATTTAGGGTCATGCACCTGCTTGCCTCCTACAGAGCTTGTTCGCAAGGAAAAGCAGATGTAATTGAAGCATGTATAAACATCACAAGGCTAGTCCCAATTGCAGGGGTGAAGACTGACTACTTGTGTTATTAAGTGCATGGAAAATGGCACCACTGTAGAGTGCCATGAAATTTTGGAACAGAGGTTGTCCTCAGAAATGTGGAGTGGTCCATAAAAAAACTGCTGGCTAGAGGAAGTTATAGGATTTTGACCAGATGCCTAAATTAAGTGAGGATGTCATAAATGGAATGCACTGTCACACTTACCTAGGTAGGTGGTGGGCTCTCCCATGCTGGAGGCATTCAAGACGAGGCAGGATAGCCATCTGTCAGGGATGCTCTGACTTGGATTCCTGCACTTAGCAAGGGGTTGGACTCGATGGCCTTGTAGGCCCCTTCCAACCCTACTATTCTATGATTCTATGGATTTCTAAAACAAAACAAAAAAAACCCCAAGCAGTTTCAAACTGGTCCTATGGAGACTGCTGTGGTCATTCATAATACACTTAGGGATATACGAAACCCACTTACCTTTTCATGGAATCTTTCGTGGTGGGGGTGATGGGGGGAAGGTGATCCGGTCCTCCCCCGGAATCCTTGAAAGCTGGCTCCACTCCGCGGCCAGGCCGCGGAGCAGCTGGCCAGGACTGTCCGCAGCCGGATTTCCGGCTGCGGACAGGCTGCTGCAGACTCAAATAGCAGCCGCCGTAGCGGCCGCCAATTGCATCCAGCCAGGCAGCCATGATAGGCTATGTAAGAATTTACATAGCCTATCACGTCTGGGTAAAAAAAACAAAAAACGGCGGACGCAAATGGTGGCTATGGCGGCCGCCAATTGCATTCCCTATTTTTCGCCGATTTATCTTATGTAAATATTTACGTAAGATAAAATGGCAAAAAATAGGGGAATACAAATAGCATAGTGGTCGCTATTTGTGTTCCTTCATTTTTCGCCGTTTTAGCCTACGTAAATATTTACGTAGGCTAAAACGGCGAATAAAAAAGGAACGCAAATAGCACCCACTATGCTATTTGCGTTCCCCTTTTTTTTCACCATAATAGTCTACGTAAATATTTACGTAGACTAAAACGGCAAAAAATAAGGGACGCATATGGCAGCCGCTGTAGCTGCTGCCATTTGCGTACGCCGTTTTTTGTGTGTGTTTTTTACCCAGACGTGATAGGCTATGTAAGTCTTTACGTAGCCTATCACATCTGGGTAAAAAAACAAAAAGACCAGATTGCAAATGGTGGCTGTGGCAGCCGGTCGAAAAACCAGCTGCTGCTGCCGCAGCCACCGCTGGAGCCGCTGCCGTCCGGAACATCCTCCCCAGGTAAGTCTCGTCCTGGGGGGGGGATCCATGGAGGGGCAGGGGGGGTTCCATCACTGATTTTGGGGGGCCGTATGCCAGTGCATTCGGCCTCACTGAAATCCCTGGCAGAATTCTCCGCCATCCCTAAATACACTACAGCCTAGTGGATGAACTAATCTGCAATAGGTCCTACAGGATATAAAGGTGACCTTTACTCTCTCCTATTCCCTTTTACTTGGGTCAAGAGGAGCTTGGGTCAAGAGGAGCCCTGCAATCAGCCGTGATAGGCTTTGTAAATGTTTCCATAGCCTATCACGGCTGACTTAAAAACAAAACAAAACATGCACATATGCAAATGGTGGCGGCTACAGCCGCCGCCATTTGCGTTCCTTATTTTGGTATGTCTTAGTCTACGTAAACATTTACGTAGACTAAGACGGCGAAAATAAGGGGAATGCAAATAGTGTAGCGGACGCTACGCTATTTGCGTTCCCCTTATTTTCACCGTCTTAGTCTACGTAAATGTTTACGTAGACTAAGACATGCCAAAATAAGGAACGCAAATGGCAGCGTACGCGCGTTGTTGTTGTTGTTGTTTTAAAAGTCAGACATGATAGGCTACCTAAACATTTACGTAGCCTATCACGTTTTTTTTAAAAAACCTAGCCGTGATAGGCTACGTCAATCTTTATGTAGCCTATCACATTTTGTTTTGTTTTCTAAACTGGAAATGGCGGCGGCGGCAGCTGGTCAGAAGACCGGCCGCTGCAGCCGCCGCTGCCGAACCACCGCCGGAGCCGCCGCCAGGAAGATCCGCCCAAGGTAAGTCTCGTCCCGGGGAGGGGGTGGGGGGGTGGCAGGCCATTCCGCCACCGATTTCGGGGGGCCGAATGCACTGGCATTCGGCCTCCCCGAGATCCGTGGCGGAATTTTTGTACATCCCTAAAGCTTGTACACATTTTGATGCAAACTTTTTTTTCTGAAAGGATTCTCCAACTAATGCACAAATGGGATGAACCATACTGGAAAAATGAGCAGCTTAGACAAACCAAAACTGACAGATTTGTCCATCCCCAGGACTGTTGCTTTAAATTAGGGCATATTACGAACAAGGAGTTTTCCTTTGAAATGTTCAGTGAAACTATAAACAATCTGACAAATATATCAATTCTTGTTTTCTTAGGAGAAAAATCAGCATAATTTAACAGATGGTTAGCCCTGCACAGTGTGCTAAATCAAGTGATTTAGGCCCCTGGACATGCCACCTGTCATTTGCAGTGCAATATCATATATTTTTTTAAAAAATAGATGAGTCATTTTCAAAGCCATCTGGAAGAATTCTGTATCAACACAACTTCCTTTTTTTTTTTTTTTTACAAAACAGTAGCACATGGCTGATGACAGTGAGGTAGGAGGTCGGTTAAGGAATTTAAATGATGCGCAAGACTTCTGAAGGGGCTCAACATGCTTGATGAAACAACAACAATAAAATAGATTTCACCTGTTCAGCAGGGTTGGGGAATTCAACTCCATACCATCAGCCATCTGTAAAGGGATATTCTACCTGTTAATAATCCATGGAAATTTTCAAAATGTCCACTAAGCACCAACAACAACATATAACAATTTATGGAAAGACACATTGGGCTGCAAGAAATCTAGCAATATGATGAGCTAGAACCACTCCCAGAACCGGTTGTGCCCCCCACTCACCAAGCCGCCTGCACCGCCTCTGAGCTCACTTTGACCTCCCATCGTTCCCACAGTCACCATTTTATGAAAAAAATGATGCCTCGGGAACGTCTGTAAATCCAGTATTGCACACATGGTGGCCATAAAGGGCCATTCTATGCAATACCACAGGCATAAATGGGTCATTTATGCCTGTAATATTGTGTAGATGGTCCCTTTATGGCCACTATGTGCACAATATTAGATTTATGGAAATTCCCAAGGCTCCATTTTTATTTTTATTTTATTTGCAAAATGGTGACTGCGAGAACAACGGGCACTTGAGGACAGCTCAGGGTAAGTGAGGGTGGCTTGGTGAGTGTGTGGGGGGCACAAATGGGGACAGTAACTCTGTGCGTACAGCCTGGAGGCATGGGTGGGGGGATTCATGCCATCCCTAGATTAGGCAGAGGTTTTTAAAAGATAAGGAATTCACTAATTGAACACATACTAAACAAGGTATCCATCTGATCAGATGCTGGATTCCTGGATACGTTTGTTATGTTTGTATGTTCTCATAAGATATAGATATAGATTAGATAGATAGATAGATAGATAGATAGATAGATAGACACACACACATGCAGAGAGAGAGAGAGAGAGAGAGAGAGAGAGAGAGAGAGAGAGAGAGTTATAGATATGGGATGTTGGTGGAATCCATCCAGGGGGACTTTAGCTCGCTTAGCTGTGAGCTGGCCTGACTCGATCTGCATTGAGTCAGTCCAGCTCACAGATTGTCCACGTTTTTTTTCTCTCATCATTAGGAAGTTGAGCAAATTACAGGTACAATTTGCATAATTTGTGCAGATCCAGGCCATACTTTTCTTGATTTGTGCAAATTGCACCTGCAATATGTGCAACTTTCTATTGACAAGGAAAAGAAAAACCCAAAATGTGCCTGGATTTCAGGAAAAGCCCGCAACTTGGCTCATGACTGCAAGCCAAGCCAGGTGGGCAGTGGGGATCCATCAGGTCCAAAATAGGGTGGATTTTCAAAGGGTGAACATGCCTGCTATGGGGGGGGGCGTTGTGTAAAGCGGCACAGCAGCAAAGCAACAAGGAGGCTGTGGATTCACTGTGGATGCAGCCAGTCTTAAGATAAAATGTATAAGAAAGATAGAAAGACTAACCCCAGGGTATCAAAAATATATTTTAAGCTACACATTTTGGCTTCTGCCCTCACCAGTAGCTGTGCTGTTCAATGGATACCAGGAGTGACAGTTTGGAATGTGTGGAGATGAAAGTTCCTTAGGAGAAAAAGCAGGGGTAGAATTGGTATAATGCTTACAAATTGTCCTCCAGATAAAGGACATTTAGACTAAGAATTCTGAATCTATAGATCCAGAAATTTTCCCTTTTATCAAGCATATCAGGGTCTTTTGTTTGTTCTATTGGAATCAATTGTAAATCCAAGAGACTATGTGCAGGAGAGCTGAATATCTTGCAACAGGCTGCTCCTGTTTTTCGTAAGAATCCCAGATTTGTGGTTACAGAATCTTGTTCTTAGGTCCATTGTAGTTTTCCCTACATATTGCATATGGCATCCATTTTTTACATAAACTTTCAGTTAAATAAACCACAGAAGTAGAAGTGCATGTTAACCATTGTCTAGTGCAATACGTTTTGTTAGTAATTGTACTCCTTAAAAAAGAAGTCATTTCTTGCAGGTCACTGCACTTAGTGCAACCCATTGATTTACAACGGTATGATTCTGGGTTGCAAATATCTTTTTAAAGTGCAGCTTTAACTAACAATTTATGCAGATTGGATGGTTTTCTGAATGCGATGCATGGTGGAGAACAGCTTCCCTTAAATGAACACAATAGGATATAATAGGGTAACTATCCCTAATTATCTTGTAGTAATTAGGGGCAGCAGGATGGTAGTCCACAACGAATCAACAAATGGATAGGAATGGTGGAGAATTCCACCATGGATTTCAGTGAGGCCGAATGCACTGGCATTTGGCCCCCTGAAATCCGTGGCAGAACAGCCTCCCACCCCCCGCCCCCCGCAGATTCCCCCCCCAGGACGAAGCTTACCTGGGGTGGATGTTCCAGCGGCGGCGGCCCTGATGGCAGCTAGTCTTTCAACTGGCTGCCGCAGCCGCCATTTGCGTCTGCTTTTTGCCGTGATAGCCTATGTAAGTATTTACATAGCCTATCACAGCAAGCAAAAAACAAAAACAAAAACAGTGTACGCAAATGGCAGTGGCTATGGTGGCCGCCATTTGCGTTGATTGATTGATTGATTGATTGCATTTATACCCTGTCTTTTTTCCTCTTGCAAGGAACCCAAGGCGGATTACATTATCCTCCTCCCTCTCCATTTTATCCTCACAACAAAAACCCTCTGAGGTGGGTTGGGCTGAGAGTCCACTATGCTATTTGTGTTCCCCCTTTTTTTCACCATAATAGCCTACGTAAATATTTCATAGGCCAAAACGGCAAAAAATAGGAAATACAAATGGCGGCCGCCATAGCCGCTGCCATTTGCGTACGCTGATTTTTTAATTTTTTTTCCTGCTGTGATAGGCTATGTAAATACTTATGTAGCCTATCATGGCAGCCTGGCTGGATGCAAATGGTGGCCGCTATGGCGGTCGCCATTTGCATCTGCACCAGCCAGTCCGTGGCCGGAACTCCGGACGGACTGTGGACGGCCCTAGCCGGCTGTTCCGTGGAACCACCATGGAGCGGAGCCGGCTGGACAGGATTCCGGGGGGGTAGGACTGGATCGCCTCCCCCCCGTCGAGGATTCCAATCCCCCCCGCCGCCCCGTGAAACTTCCCCAGGATGGATCTTACCTTGTGTCAGCCGTCTGGTCTATCCGCTGCCCCGGTCTGCGGCTGCGAATGGCTGTCCCAGTCTGCGGCCGCCATTTCCCTCCCTACTTTAGCCGTGATAGGCTACCTAAGTATTTACTATCTTAAGGAGCGGCTCCAGCTGCACCAGACAGGCCGCTTAAGAAGATCAGCCTCGGATGGCCTTTTCTCTGTCCCATCAGCCAGGACAGCTAGACTGGTGGGGACGAGGGAGAGGGCCTTTTCTGTGGTGGCCCCCACTCTGTGGAACTCCCTCCCTAGGGAACTCCATCATGCCCCCTCTTTAATGAGCTTCCGTCATGCATTAAAAATGTGGTTGTTCAGGCAGGCATTTGGGGTGGGTTAGGGTATTTTAGAAAATGTTTTTATTGTAGAATTTTATTGTTTTAAACTGTTTTATTGTATGCTGTACATCGCCCAGAGTGGCTGGGTGACCAGCCAGATGGGCAATTAATAAATTTAATAATAATAATAATAATAATAATAATAATAATTTACGTAGCCTATCACAGCAAAGAGCAGGGATGCAAATAGCATCTGCCATGCCATTTGCGTCCCTGCTCTTTTTGTGATAGGCTATGTAAATATATACATAGCCTATCACAGCTAATGCAGGGACGCAAATGGCGGCCGCTACAGCAGCTGCTATTTGCGGCCACAGCCTGGCAGCAGGCGGAGGTCCAGCTGTGGGCGGCCCCAGCTGCTGACTTGCCGCGGAGCAGAGCCGGCCAGGGAGGATTCCGGCGGGGGGAGGGACAGATCACCTCCCCCCCCCCCACGGATGCCCCAGACTGGAGCAAGGTAAGGGATTCGTACATCCCTAGTTTCATTTCATTTTTCATAAGGATTTACCAAAATTCATGAAGTTCTTCATATTCTGGAGAAAGAATATGAGATTTTTATTTTTTAAAAAAAGCTGAATTCAGGAGAAAGCAAACTTGGCAGATTAGCCCAACCCTGCATTTAACTTGTGATGCTGCATACAAATCATGTGTTCCATAATTATCACCCAAGTCTGGCCCTTCTCTGGAAACAGACTTGGCTCAGCTCTCCTCTCTCCTCTCCTCTCCTCTCCTCTCCTCTCCTCTCCTCTCCTCGAGGCCTTATTCAGTCCCTTCCCTTTCACAAATGAATCCACAAAGTACTCATTGCAAGGAGGAACGTCTGCTATCCCTCTGCACTGAGAATTGAAATCTACCAAAGATAAATTACTATTATTTTACCGTTTCCAGAACAAGATGTGCAGCATAGCTAAGGCTTTTTCTCTCTAGTCCTACACAATAAGCTTGGAAGAAGCTATTTAGAAGCAATAAAAGCCTTGAAAAAGATATCAGAGGAAGAAATTTGGAGTGTGTTTTCCTGCCTTGGAACTGTTTAAGTAACTGTAAATCAAGACAGCTCCATAGACTATAATTTATTTGCTGTATTGACTTGCAGCACACTGTAGCCAAGAAACGTGCCTCCAAATTTCTGCCAAGGGGGTAGAGGGGGTAATCATGCTGTCAAATTACTGAGGAACTACTATGTAAACCCCCAAGACAAAATGGAAGATTGTTAACCTGCACTTAACAAAGACCCGTCCTTAAAATTCTTGTGATGCAATTTTGGAGAGATACCTTTGGTGCAATGTCACTCATGTCTTTGCCATTCTTGGAACAGTCACACTCAAGCACTAAACTAGCTGTTTTAGTGGCCGCCTTGGGGTCCCCACTACACATCTAAAAAGCAATAGGGTGAGGAAATAATGGGGGATAAGTGGGGGAGGTGTTAACTCTGTCCCCATCATTTTTCTCCTGCATAGGGATGTACGAATCCCTTACTTGGTTCCGGTCAGGGCATCTGCTGGGGGGGGGGAGGCAATCCATTCCTTCCCCCAGAATCCTTGATGGGGGGAGGCAATCCAGTCCTCTCCCTCTGGAATCCTGCCTGGCCAGCTCCGCTCTGCGGCCATGTTGCGGAGCCGCCGGACAGGCCGAACCGCAGCAGGACCTCAAGCTACTGCCGGGCTGGTGCGGACACAAATGGTGTCCTGCATAGGGGACACCATTTGCGTCCCTATGGTAGCCCATGATAGGCTATGTAAATATTTACGTAGCCTATCACGGCTAAAGCAGGGACACAAATGGCAGCCACTATGCCATTTGCGCCCCTGCTCTTTGCCGTGATAGGCTACATAAATACTTACTTAGCCTATCACGGCTGCCTGCAAGCACGCAAATTGCGGCCGCTATGATGGCTACCATTTGCGGCCGCAGCAGCCCGGCAGCGGCTGGCTGGGAGACCAGCCGTAGCCGCTGCTGCCACATCCGCCCTAGGTAAGCTCCATCCTGGGGGGATTCCGTGTGGTGGCGGGGGCCGGAGGCCGTTCTGCCATGGATTCCGGGGGGAGGGACGGAGTGCCCCCCCACCATGAACACAATCCACGAAAAGGTAAGTGACTTTCGTACATCCCTACCGACAACCCTCCACAGCCTGTAATACCTAATAGCTTACATAAATATTTACATAGGCTAAAACGGTGGAAAAAAAGGAACGCAAATAGTGCCCACTACACTATTTGTGTTCCCCTTTTTTTCGCCATAATAGCCTACATAAATATTTACATAGGCTAAAACGGTGAAAAATAGGGAACGCAAATGGCAGCTGCCGTAGCCGCCACCATTTCTGTACGCTGTTTTTTATGGGGTTTTTTATTGGCTTGCCATGATAGGCTACGTAAATACTTACGTAGCCTGTGATGGCAAAGACCAGGATTGAAATGGCAGCCGCGGCAGCCGGTCGAAAGACCAGCCGCTGCCGCTGCCACTGCCGCCACCACCACCGCCAGAGCCGCCGCCAGGGCCACCGCCGCCCCAGGTAAACCTCACCCCGGGGGGAATCTGGGGGGGCATGGGGGGGCAGGCCATTCCACCATGGATTTCGGGGGGCCAAATGCCAGTGAATTTGACCTCACTGAAATCCGTGGTGGAATTCTCCGCCATCCCTAGTTGTTGGGTGTCTTTCATTCTGTCATCCACTTGGCAGGATCTGATATTTTTGTATGAGAATTTTTTTTAATTTGTGAATGTGAACTTGTGCAAATGTACACTTGCACTAATGAGTGCTTGCACAAATTCCTCCCCAAAGTTTTTTTTAAAAAAAATCAGTCTCCAAGTTTGCAGCCAGGATCACACAACTTGGAAAAAGCTGGTCTGCTGCAAAATCCAGAGGCCGGATTCATAGAAATCCAATTCATTTGAATCTGTTGTGGATTTCTCCAACAGCCCTAGCTGAATCGTGCTCCAAGACTAGTGGTGCATCTGAAGACAGCCGGCTATCTTAAGGGGTGCAGCATAGGCCATGTGGAACACACCACTGTGGCCTCCAACACCTTGCCATTGTTCTGCACCCCTCAGCATCCGCTGCCTTCCATGGCTGCTTCCCTCTGCCTAAGAGCAGAACTACCTCCACTGCTTTGCCAGCTGGCTTTCCCCAGCTGGGGCTTCCAGATGTGCCTTGACAGCATCAGGGAGGAAAGGAGGCTGGGGAAGGGAATGCAGGGGAGAAGCAGCATGTGGAGGGAGGGTTAAGCATCCTCTTCTTCTCTCCCCCAAATCATGCCCTTCTGCCACCACACTGTAGATGTTTGAGTGAGACTGAGAACAGAGTACTGGGAACTGGATGATGGGGGGAAAGGCAATGCATTGAACAGCTGTTGGGTGCTCTCTACTTCACGGGGGGAAAAGAGCATAGGCACGAGGTGGCACCAGTGCCAAGGAAGGTGACTCTGTTTGCCCCAGGTTGGGTGGCATCGTTTTCCAGGTGGCATCTCTCCAGGCTAAGGATGTATGAGAAATTCATTTCAGTTCGGTCTTGATCCTTCCAAACTGAACACAGACTCAAACACAATGTACGTTTCCAAGCTTGCAAAGTGATTCTCAGCCCACCCCAAATGTTTTAGACAAAAATGTATGCTTCTGAAATATGCGCACCACCATGCTTTAATCAATGGGAGAAATATGTGTACATTTCAAAGATGTGCAGAATTGATGCATACATTCGGAACATATACATGATTTTCATGCAAAAAGGAAGAAAACAAAGATCACAATCTGATGTGGACACAAGATGGAACAACCTTCGAGGTAGAATTTGGAGAACTCTGATGAGCTCAAGTTTTGCTTGTACACACATCCCTACTCCAGGCCAAACAAAGGGAAGTCCCTAGGTGCTGGGAGATCTTGAATGCTCTTTTTCCCCAGCAAGGAGGTGAGGATGGGCATCTGTGATATGGCATGTGATAGGGCTATGAATGCATGGATTTTGTTAAATCAATTCTGCCTCTGTTTCTCAGATTGTCAGGCATCTTTCATTCCATCATCCGCTCACAGATGGAATTGGATTTCTTATTTTAGGTATGCATGAGGACTTTGTTACACTTGTACACATGTGCATTAGCGCTAATGTGCATCAGTGCAAGTGCACATCAGCACCAATAGGCATTAGTGCAAATTTTTGCAAATCCCCTCCCATTTTTTTTTTTTTTAAACAACCAGTCCTCAAGTCCATTGAATCCACACGACTGGGAAAAAGACAGTCCGCTGTAGAACCTGCAGGTTGGAATCATAGAAATCCAACTCATTTGAACCTGTTGCAGGTTTCTCTGACATCCCTAGATATATGTCATGTGGCAAATATGGCATGAGGTGGTAAGGCAAGAGCAAAGATAGGGTGGGGAAAGGGTGGAGATAAAAAAGACAGGCAGCGGTAAAATAGAGCACCCCTCCCAAAGGTTGTAGCCCCTTCTCCCTCCCCCCTCATCTTTACCATGCCTGTGGATTTTTTACAGGCCTTTTGTTAGTGCTTTTTTGTACTGATATTACGTATGGTACAGTTGACTTGGTAACAGTATAGACAATGCGTCTCTTCTCTTTCCTCTGCTTTTCCCATGCAGGCAGAGGGATAGTGCTCTGTGAAGACAACACTAAGCTATATAAGATACACTCCTTAAAGCATTCCTGGCAGCAGCGCTGTTGTCACAGCCATCACACAGAGCAAGAGGGAACCAGGGGTTTCCTACACACACCCTCCACTCACTCAGCCCTTGTGGGACTGGTGACAACACCATTGACACCCACACCAGAGACACTCCACTCCAGGCTGTAGAGGGTGCATTTCCCAGCTGCTGTAATCACTGACATGGCTGCTAGCCAGAGAAGATATTAGCCATGCACAGCCGTATTCACATTGAGTTTTCTCCATGCAATTCTGTAACCAGAAGGGATCGCCTGGGGACAAAAAGTGGCTGGCTGAGGGACATGACCCCTGGCCCTCCTTTGAGTCTGGGGATTCTGACGTTAAAATAAAATGAGGCGCTTCTACAGTGCACAAATGCAAAGAGCAAAAACACACGGCCGATTGGAATATTCCCTGGCATTTCAGATCTATATTCCAGAGACAGACTGATAAGCTTCCAGGCTCCTATTTAACCATGCCACATATTTAACAGGAGCAAGTGGAGATGTATGAGAAATTCATTTTCTGCAGTGAACCCCATGTGGGGCGACCCTTGAGGCTGGTCCAGAAGCTGGAGCTAGTGCAGAACGCAGCAGCTCAGCTGTTGTCCGGAGCTGCCCCTTTCCAGCATGCAGCTCCTCTGCTGAGGGAACTGCACTGGCTGCCCATTTTCTACCAAGCCAGGTTAAGGTTTTGCTACTAGAGTACAAAGCGCTGAACAGCTTGGGACCAGGATACCCGAGAGAACACCTTCTCCCTTACCAACCTTCCCAGTCACTGAGGTCATCAGAAGGCATGTTCCTGGTGGTTTCACCATAAGTCCTGGTGGACTTATGGCCCAATTGGAGTCCACAGGAGAAGAGCCTTCAGCATGGTGGCCCCCTTTCTTTGGAATTCCCTGCCCCTGGAGGTCAGGCTGGCACCAACACTGCATTGTTTCCAGCACCTCCTAAGAACAGCACTGTTCCAGGAGGCATTCCTTAATTGACCAGTCATGGTTTTTCTTGGTATTGTTTTTAAAAATAGCATGATTTTAATCTGGTGCTTTAATCTTTTACCCTTTTTACCCTTTTACTCTCTTGTATTCACTACTCCGAAATCTGTTCTAGATAGGAGCGGTATACAAATATTGTAAATAAATAAATAAATAAATAAATTTTGCTTCCATTTTTTATCAGGATTTACCCAGGTTGCACCAGACCAAACACAGACTCAGGTGCAATCTGCAGTTGAAGTCTGTACATTTCTGAGTTTGCCATGTGAATCGCGAAAAGAAAAAAGCATTCTCCAGCATGCATACGCTTGAACAATGGACATGAAAAAATGCGTACATTTGACATATTTGACATATATGTGCACACATATGCTTTAATCAATGGGAGAATAATGTGTAGATTTCAAAGATGTGCAAAACTGATGCATACATTTGGAAAAATACACACAATAATAAGCACAGATTTTCATGAGGAGGGAAAAAAAGCTCATGATCTGATATGAACTTGAGTCGGATCGAGTTGTGAGATGGAATTCGGAGAACTTTGGCAAGCTTGAGTTCTGCCGATTTGCAC
Source organism: Heloderma suspectum (assembly GCF_057233095.1). Classification (NCBI taxonomy): domain Eukaryota; kingdom Metazoa; phylum Chordata; class Lepidosauria; order Squamata; family Helodermatidae; genus Heloderma; species Heloderma suspectum. The sequence goes on along the minus strand of NC_139459.1, from coordinate 334,381,428 downwards.
ATTTCTAGGAGCAAGTAATATCACATCTATATTACAAGGAAAGCAGAGCTGTTGCAAACTATCCATTACAACTGAGTGGCAAGTTGGGTGTGTGCATTCAGAGAAGAAAAAGACACGGACACCCCTCCTGCTAAATGCAGAACAGCTGTACAACACTGCAGTATAAGGAGCAAGAAACCCTCAGAGCACTGTGATCTGAATGTCATGCCATAATACGATTTGCCAGAGAAACAAAAACCTTGATGAATAATGGAAAGCTCCCATTCGGAATTACTCCCATCCTTTTTGACCTATTTTCTTCTACAGTAAGGAGGGGGTACCCTTGACGGCTTTGTGCACTTGCCCCCTCCTGAAGCTGAAAAGCTCTGGCACATCATCTGTGTGACACCAAAGAGGCTTCGTTACCAATTCCAGGTTCAGGATGGTATGAACTGACATCTCCAGCGTGCTTCTCCTTGTCACTTTACCCTTTACTTTGAGTGCACACACACAATCACACAGATCTGTCAAACACCATTCATGATGCAGTGAGACTTGGGATGGGGGGTCGGGTAAAGAGGGCCCTTCCATGTTAAATCCTCTAAGGAGATAGGCACAGAAAGAGCAAGGCCCTAATAGAGAGTGATAATGTTCCCTGCTGATTAGTAACTATTAAACCTAGAAATATTACCGCAGTTCTGAGTCAGTAGGAATCACTGTTCCTTGCTATTTAACATTTCTTAAATGCCAACAAGCATGCTAGGCATAATGTTTCCAAGACCACAGAGACACAAACAGAGGCTCAAGCTTAATGGCATTGTTACTGAAGGTCAAAGCATGCTTAACTAGGGATGAGCCAACCCTGCCTGTTGCAGTTTGAAATTAATTTAGACTTCCCCGGTTACTATTCCAGACATCCAGTTGACATCTGGTTTGTTATTTCAGAGTCCAATTTGTTCTACTTCGAAAGACATTCATGGCTTGTCCCTTTTGTTGTTCATTTGTCAGGTGTTGAGCCTGCAGGGTCCTGAACTTGGTGCTTGTGGTATGTCAAGCAGGGCCCATGGGAGCCCCACTGTCTTTTGCTTTCAACAGTGTCCCGGAACAATGCTATGCTGTGATGTGCCATTGTTCTAAGAGAGCATTATTGAGGGAGAAAGAGGGCCTATGGGACCACCACTGCTGCGGCCGCTTGAAAACCAGGAAAACAAAGGTTTTGAAAAACAAAGGTCCCAGGTACGGATGCTTGAGAAATTCGAGACAGACTAACATGAGCTCAGATTTCTAAGAATCCGACCTGTGGAATCTGCTGCGGAGCGACCCCCTCAGGTCGCGGGGAGTCCGTGGACTTTTGGATCCTTTTTTTTTTAACTTTCCCTAAATTTACGCAAATCTGTTCATAGGACAATACGCAGGTTTCTGCTGAGACTGGTAAATACATGAGGGGAATCGTTGGATGGAATGGGGAACAATACACTAAATGTTACGTACTAATGTAAATTATGTAAAATGTTGCAAGCCCTCTTACTGAATTATTTGTATATTTTTCTACATAACGAAAAACCATCAAATCTGTTTGTGAATGGATGCTAAAATGAATGACACCACACAATCCATGAAACACACGTGGGACAGATTTCACAAAATCCAGATATCCCTAGTCCCAGCCTCCCAAAAGCTGCTGAAAACTCACTCCCTTAAGAAATCTCCCAGTGTCCCCCCCATTTCACAGCCGCTGGATGGCCCTGTGAAACTTGCAAGTCCCTCTTCACCCAGCTCTAGAATCATTCCTTCCCTCTGGCTAAGGTTGTGCAAATCAGCAAAACTGCAGCTCACCAAAGTTCTGCAAATTCCATCTCATTTCAGTTCAAGTCCGTATCGGATTGCAAGCTTTGTTGTTTTCTGCATGAAAATCCATGCATGTTTTCCTGCATATTTTTTCCAAATGTATGTCTCAATTGTGCAAATCTTTGAAATGTACACATTCATTTCCCATTGATGAAAGCGTATTTGTGTGAATTTTTCAACAGTAAGCATTTTTTCATGTGTATTTTGCCAAATGTATGCATCAATTTTGCACATCTTTCAAATGTTTTAGATTTTTCAAATGTAAGCATTCTATTGAATGCATTTTATTGAGTCCCAGAATTACACTGTAGAATCAGGAATGTTCAGAAATCAACTCCAGATTGCATCCAAGTCTGTGTTCAGTCCAGAAGTTGTGAACTGGGTAAATCCTGATTAAAAAATGAACCGAAATGGATTTCTCATGCATCCTACCCCTGGGTGAGGTCAAAGGGACTCAAGGCTTGCTCAATCCTCCTCATTATTCATTTTATTTGTATTCTGATAATTACTTTGTGATTTTAATAATCTCTTCTAAGTTGCCTTCAGAGGGCTTTGCCTTGAAAGGCAACATATAAGTACTTTAAATGAATTCATTATTTGTTTTCTTATTTATTATTTAAATTAATGTCCTGGTTTTCAGTACAATGGTGCCCAAGGCAGCTAACAGCAAATAAGATAAAGTACAAAATGGAGCAATCCTATAAAATATAGAATGGTATTAGGGGTGGACGAAAGTGACTTACCTGTCCTCGAAGCTTGTTCGCGGGGGGGGGAGGCGCTTCGCTGTTCCCCCCGCAAAGTTCAGGCCGGGGGGGGAGGCTTCCCGCCTCGCCCAGCCAAAATTCAGGCCGGGGGGGAGGCTTCCCGCCTCGCCCAGCCGAAATTCAGGCCAGGGAGGAGGCTTCCCGCCTCACCCGGCCGCGAACTCGAAAGTTAAAAAAAAAAAAAGCCCCCGTGATAGGGTACGTGATGATTAACGTAGCCTATCACGGCTAGATCTGCAAAGTCAGCCATGATAGGCTACGTCAATCATCACGTAGCCTATCACGGGTGACTTTTTTTTTAAAAAAAGCGCGTACGCTAATGGCAGCCCCCATAGGGAGCCGCCATTCCCGTTCCTTATTTGGTTGCTGTAGTCTACGTAAATCTTTACATAGACTACGGCAAAAATAAGGGCAACGCAAATAGCGTTGCCCTTATTTTCGCTGTAGTCTACATAAATCTTTACGTAGACTACAGCAACCAAATAAGGAACGGGAATGGCGGCTCCCTATGGGGGCTGCCATTAGCGTACGTGCTTTTTTTTTTTAAAAGTCACCCGTGATAGGCTACGTGATGATTGACGTAGCCTATCATGGCTGACTTTGCAAATCTAGCCGTGATAGGCTACGTTAATCATCACGTAGCCTATCACGGGGGGGGGGGTTCTTTTATTGCAATGGCAGCGGCGGCAGCCGGTCGAAAGATCGGCTGCCGCCCCCCCCCAGGACAAACACCCGCCGAACCGCCGGCCGGACCCGCCGCCGGGAGGGACATTCGGCAAAGGTAAGTCCCGTCCCGGGGCGGGGGTGCGGGGGCGGGGGGGTGCAGAGAATTTCTCCCCGGAACTTGTTCGGGGGGCCCAACACATTGGCGCTCGGCCCCCCGAAGTTTCAGGGAGAAATTCTCCGCCATCCCTAAATGGTATATAGATCAAGAGCAGGCTTTAAAACAGGACCCAACAAACCAATAAAACAGCAGTAAATTAAAAATTAAAAAATGGCAGAAGCAGAAAAAAGAGATAATGGAATCATAGAGTTGGGACCAACACTTGTGCAACATTGTTGAGGGACCCGCCAGAGCAGATCTGGGGGCTGTGTGGATGGCTGTGGTGGGGGGGGGGAGAAATTCACTTTGCCAACAGTTTCTTCCTGCTGGTGGAACAACACAACTGAATACAACTAGGGATGTACAGATTGTGTAAAATCTGTTCTGCCTGTGTTTTGCAGTTTGTCAGGTGCCTTTCGTTCTGTTGTCAGCCCATCAATGGAATTGGATTTGTTTTGTTTCTGAATTTGTGCAAATTCGCACATGCAAAAAAGTGCAAATTTCCACAAAATGTGCAAATCCCTCCCAAATGTGCATTTCCATGCTTTAGCTTATGGCTAATTGCATAATGTGTTGCTGAGATCTCTCTCTCTCTCTCTCTCTCTCTCTCTCTGTCTCTTTCTCTGTCCCCCTCTCAGCTCTAGAATAAGTGTGTGCAGCCCTAATTTGCATTAGAACCACTGCACACCAGGAGGGGAGGAGTAAACCATTACACCCATCTGCTTCCTGAAATTCCCAGTCCATAGGGTGGGTAAAAGAAATAAAAAGCCTCCATTTATTCCAATGAAGTCTCTCCCCCCCCCATTCTTGAGCCTGTATTCTTTGATCACAAGTTGAATGAGCCTTGAACAAAGTTTGCAAGTTCTGAAACAAGGAAAACTTGCATTTGTCTAGAAAGAGAAGGAGAGGAGGCTTAGCATGGGTGTCCAACAGGACTCCTGTGCTGCTAGCTTTTCCTGTGACTCCTCTGACAGACATCAAATCAGGTGCAGCCCTTTGCAGCAATATTCATACTGACAGGCAGGTGTCCATGAACATCCCTTGTTAATTGCTCATTTTCCAGTCAGCATGGCAGAACCACAGGTGAATGGAAGAACTCCAGGTTGAGCCTAGTCATCTGTAACTTCATTAGGGATGTCAGAGAATTCCATGATGGATCTCAGTGAGGCCGAATGCCAGTGCATTCGGCCCCCCGAAATCCATCACGGAACAAAGCCCCTGCCCCCCCAACCCATGAAAGGTGTGCGGGACTAAGTCCCCGCTGCCCCCAACTCAAAAAAGGCACGCGAAATGGAGCACTTACCTGCTCCTGTCCATGCTGCTTTGCGAATGGAGGCTGTCCTGCTTCCTCTTCATAGCTGTGATAGGCTACGTAAATACTTACGTCGCCTATCACAGCTAACACAGGGACGCCATTTACGTCCCTGCGGAGGCCGTGATAGGCTATGTAAGTATTTACGTAGCCTATCATGGCAGGGGGGGGGGAAACCCAGTGTACGCAAATGGCGGTGACTACCTCCATTTGCATACGCTGGGTTTTTTTTCCTCCTGCCGTGATAGGCTACGTAAATATTTACATATCCTATCACGGCTCAATACAGGGACGCAAATGGCAGTGGCTACGACAGCCGCCATTTGCGTCCCTGAAGGGCTGCCCAGCAGCCGGATGTCTGGCTGTGGGCGGCCAGAGCCGGCCGGCGGCTTCGCAGCTTGGCCGCAGAACGGAGCCAGCCGGGCAGGATTCCAGGTGGGAGTACCGGATCACCTTCCCCCCGCCGAGGATTCCAGGGGAGGGAGGGACAGAGCACCTCCCCCCCCAGCGGAAACAGAATGGAACAGAAGGTAAGTGTTCCGTCCATCCCTAAACTTCATCAAGCCTGCAAGCCTCTTCTGCTTCATTTGAGAAAAGAAGAGGGAGACTTATAGCTTATAAGGGCAAAGCATATATTGAAGGGCCAAAGAAAACTAGCATCAGGGATTTGTGAAATCTTGCCATTTCTTCCTAAGTGTAGCTCTGGCTTCCCCGATATCAGTGTCACACTGCAAACCATTGAAGCATATCATACCTGTGGTTTAATTGTGCATCATTTCCCATTCAAAAACTGCAGAACTGACTTAATTGTTCCTATTCAAAATCATTAACTTAGCCTAATGATGTGTCATTGTCATTTAGTAGTATAAAGCTGGCTTAACTATGCATCTTTTTTTTTTAGGGGTGTACAGAATACTCACCCCATTCCGGTCCAGGTGTCCGCAGGGGTGGGGAGGCCATCCATCCCTCCCCCCGGAATCCTGCCCGGCCAGCTCTGCTCCGCGGCAAGTCTGCAGAGCTGCCGGCCGGGGCCGCCAGCAGCTGGACTTCCATCTGCTGCCGGGCTGTGGCCACAAATGGCGTCCAGTGTGGGGGATGCCATTTGCGTCCCTGCCCTTGGCCGCGATTGCCTATGTAAATATTTACATAGCCTATGACAGCAAAGAGCAGGGACGCAAATGGTGTAGCGGACACCATTTGCGTCCCTGCTCTTTTTGTGATTGGCTATGTAAATATTTACATAGCCAATCATGGCCAAGGGCAGGGACGCAAATGGCATCCAGTACGCCGGACGCCATTTTGTTCCGCAGCCTGGCACCGGATGGCTGCAGAACGAAGATGATGACCCAGACCAGCTGCCACCAGGTAGGGTCCATCCTGGGGGGATTTCAGGGGGTGGCAGGGGGGATAGTCCATTCCACCATAGACTCCAGGGGGCCAGATCCTAAGGAATCCAGCCTCATTGGAGTCTGTGGCAGATTTCTCCACCATCCCTACTTTTTTCCCATTAGAAGGCACAGATCTGGCTTAGCTGTGTATTGTTCTCATTTAGTAGCACAGCCACAGACCTGTTTTAATTGGTCATCATCACTGTCCCTTGAAAAGCACAGCTTTTCATCTTGTCACTCATCTCGTGTCTGATTCCCACTCATGTTTGTGATTGCTGCTCACTCTGCATGAATGATAAATTTTCACAATTCGAAAAGCAAGAGATTTGCCAAAGTTCAATGAAATTTTTGTGAGTTTCCCCAGATTAGTCCTCCATAGACAAAAATGGGGCTGATTCAGGTGACTGAGGAAATCAGTGCAACTTAGCAAATTTGTGCTAATCCAACTGGGAATTGGGAACAAGACAAATGTGAGCATGTTCAAGAATTTGTGAATATTTTTGATGGACATGTGCTCATTGTCACACTTGTGGTTGGAGCTTCAAATGGGATATGTTCACATGTTTTGTGAGCAAAAACAAAATTCTAATACATCCCTAGGTATAAGAGGCTGATCAGCTGCAGCAGTGTTCAGTGCCTAAAAGCATTTAAAGGTGTGAGCATTTTCACTGGCTGGGGAACTGAAACTCTAGGACATGGTAAGATTCCATTACAGCGTGCAAGGCCCAGGTGACACCAAGCCTAGGGAGAGAGGTGCTTTAGCAGACTAGAACAGCAAGGCTGCTGTAACACTGTTCTGCAGGAACATCTATTTTGACAGACTGTTTAAAAATGTTATTTTCAAGTAAGGATGGACGGACTCACCCATGCCCAGCTTCGTCAGGCACTTGCCGAGCTGCCACCACCGCCCAATTCTGCTCTGCACAAGCTTTGTCATAGCCTGACAAGTGCCCGATGAAGCCTCAGGGCCACCTATCCTCCCTTGTGAGCCACCACTGTGTGCAACAATGGTGGCTCGGGCACTTCTGGGTAGGTGATGTTGCATAATTGGCAGCCATGAAGGGGCCAGCTACGCAACATGATAGGCATGACTGGAGCATTCATGCCTGTAATGTTGTGTAGCTGGACCTTTTATGGCCACCGATTACACAACATTACCTACCTGGAAGTGCCCAAGCCACCATTGTTGCACACAATGTGGCTCGCTAGAGAGGACGGGCAGCTGCCGGGCACTTGCCGAGCAGGTCCGTGAGCATCCCACAGTTTGGCAAGTGGGGTCCAGGAGGGAGGGTGAAGGGGAGTCCATTGGACTCCACCACCACCCTGCAGACTCTCGTGACATTCCTGTTTCAAGAGGCATGTTATACACCATGGTTCCTAGCCAAAGAGGGTTGTTGTTTTTTTTAAAAGCATTGTCCTAAACACTCTGCTTAGGGGTGAACGAAAGTCACTTACCTTTTCTCGCAGCTTTTTCGCGGTGGGGGGGAGCGCTTCGCTGCTCCTCCCGCGAAGTTCAGGCCAGGGGGAGAGGCTTCCCGCCTCGCCTGGCCGAAATTCAGGCCGGGGGGGGAGGCTTCCCGCCTCGCCCGGCCGAAATTCAGGCCGGGGAGGAGGCTTCCTGCCTCGCCCGGCCGCGAACACGAAAGTAAAAAAAAAAAACAAAAAACGTCCCCTGATAGGCTACGTGACGATTCACGTAGCCTATCATGGCTAGATCTGCAAAGTCAGCCGTGATAGGCTACGTGAATCATCACGTAGCCTATCACGGGTGACTTAAAAAAAAAAAAAGCACGTACGCGAATGGCGGCCCCCATAGGGAGCCGCCATTCGCGTTTCTTATTTAGTTGCTGTAGTCTACGTCAATGTTTACGTAGACTACGGCGAAAATAAGGGCAACGCAAATAGCGTTGCCCTTATTTTCGCCGTAGTCTACGTAAAGATTGACGTAGACTACAGCGACCAAATAAGGAATGGGAATGGCGGCTCCCTATGGGGGCCGCCATTCGCATACGCGCTTTTTTTTTTTTTTTAAAGTCACCCGTGATAGGCTACGTGACGATTCACGTAGCCTATCACGGCTGACTTTGCAAATCTAGCCGTGATAGGCTACGTGAATCGTCACGTAGCCTATCAGGGGACAGTTTTTTTTTTTTCTTTGATTGCAATGGCGGGGGCGGCAGCCGGTCGAAAGACTGGCTGCCGCTCCCGCCCCGCTCGAACACCGGACGAACCGCCAGCCGGACCCGCCGCCGGGAGGGACATTCAGGGAAGGTAAGTCCCGTCCCGGGGGGGGGGGGCGGGGGGCGGGGGGGCGGAGGATTTCTCCCCGAAACTTGTTCGGGGGGCCGAACACGTTGGCGCTCGGCCCCCCGAAGTTTCGGGGAGAAATTCTCCGCCATCCCTAACTCTGCTTGAGCCTTGAGTGGGCAACCTTATCTAAATGTGTGAAGAAAGATCAGGACAACCACTATTATTTATGGTTGACAGACATTCTGGCAGCAAGAAACTGCTACACAACCAGCCAAGGTGCATTAACCACAGAGGAAAGGCAGCACAGCTTTCAGAAACAAAAACCTTATTGCAATTAAAAACAAGCAATGGTTACTTGGGTCTTTGATTCACTTGCAGCATCTTTTCCACCCACCGCTGAAAAATAAGGCAACACCTTTATCTGTTATAAAGAGAACAGTAGAAATTCATATAGCTCCGCTCCTTGCCAGTCTAAGAAAAATCAAATTAAAATGAATTTAGATCAGAGAATCAATACCTGGGGATTAACTGAAGATCAGCAAATCCTTCATTATTGATTGACTGAAATACTGTCTTCTTAGTATGCCTCACACAAGTCTTATTCCTTTTTCTTACTGACCTAAATGAGAGAGAAAAAGTAACACCGACCTGTATATCTGCTGATTAATCCACAGCACCAACTGTGTGATGTGGGCAAGGAATACTGGTTATTACATTTTTTTTATGTTACTTGAGACTGAAAACACCATGGAGATCACCATTATTTATTACTTATATGGCACTTTTAATATACAAATTGCTTTACAAAGTTCATCCTGATAGTTACCATGGTATTAAAATTTAAAATCACTATTGCTGCCCCAATCCAGCAAGGGTGATCCATGTGTGGATGCAAGCTTCCTGCAATTAGCACACAGCTGCTGCCCATCGGAGTGTATATATCTGCATTAATGAATACAATTTGGGTTGGATACAGACTTTGTCATGCTTAGAGCAGACCAAATGAAATCAAGGAGATTTGGAGAGCAATCCTATGCCCTTATTTTATAGCGTTCCCTTATTTTTGTTGTAGTCTACGTAAATCTTTATGTAGACTAGACGTGCTAAAATAAGGAACGCAAATGGTGGCACCCATGGGCTGCCGCCATTTGCGTACGCGCTTTTTTCCCCCTGAAGTCACCCATGATAGGCTACGTGACGATTAACGTAGCCTATCACGGCTGACTTTGGAAATCTAGCCATGATAGGCTATGTTAATCATTATGTAGCCTATCACAGGTTTTTTTTTTTCCACTTTTTCTTTTGCGGCCGGGGAGACGGGGAGCTTCTCCCTGGCCTGAATTTCGGCCGGGCGAGGCAGGGCGCCTCCCCGCCCCTGGCCTGAATTTCGGCCGGGCGAGGTGGGGTGCCTCCCCTCCTCACCTGAACTTCGGGGAGAGAAGCGAAGCGCCTCCGCCCCACCGCAAAGCAAGCTGCAGGACAAGGTAAGTCCCTTTCGTACATCCCTACTTTTACAGCACCTTTTCTTGTCAGAGAGCTTCGGCTATTGGGCGGAATATTAATGAAATAAAGAAAGAAATAAAAATAAATATATATGGGCCATCAGCAATGAGTGCTTCAGAACTTCCTATTTTGTTGGAAGGATGAATCTTTACAAAAAGTCTACAATAGCATTTTAAAGACATCTTCTGGAACGTAATACAGTCGACATTCAGCATGTTGGAGAAGAATGGAACAGGGAATTTGAATGCTCTATATAGTCTAATCAATGGGAAGTTGACTAGCTTCCATATGTACTATTTCTGTAGATCTAAAATTGAGGCTGGCTCAACAAAAAATGATGTTTCATGTATATTGGACACCAGACCTGCTTGTTAAAATGATGCTGGCTAGCTCTGCTAGGTGCTGGCATTGTAATGCGGAAAATACACCACTGAAGGATGTGATTTGGGCATGCCCTGTGGTAGCTTCTTTCTGGTTGGAATTTACTGCCTGCATAAACTTTCTTCTTGTAAAATAGGTAATAACTGCAGATGTTCATGTGCTTTTAAATTATATTCCTGCAATGTGGGGTCTCCCCTTCATGGATCACTGCCTTGTTGTGGCGAATGGGCTTGCGTAACTCAGTGAAGCCATAAGCCATGCCGTGCAGGGCCACCCAAGATGGACAGGTCATGGCACAGAGTTCTGACAAAATGTGGTCCACTGGAGAAGGAAATGGCAACCCACTCCAGGATTCTTGCCAAGAAAACCCCATGGAACGTATCACAAGGCTACAAGATAAGATGCTGGAAGATGAGCCCCTCAGGTCGGAAGGTGTCCAATATACTACTGGGGAAGAGCAGAGGGAATTTCCAAGTCACGCCAGAAAGAGTGAAGCGGCTGGGCCAAAAGGACACTCAGCTATGGATGTGTCTGGTGGTGAAAAGAAAATCCGATGCTGTAAAGAACAATATTGTTTAGGAACCTGGAATGTCAGATCAATGAATCAAGGTAAGCTGGAGGTGGTCAAACATGATATGGAAAGATTGAACATCGACATCTTGGGAATCAGCGAACTAAAATGGTCAAGCATGGGAGAATTTAATTCAGGTGACCATCATATCTACTACTGTGGGCAAGAATCCCTTAGAAGAAATGGAGTAGCACTCATAGTCAACAAAAGGGTGGGAAAAGCAGTACTGGGGTACAATCTCAAAAACGATAGAATGATCTCAGTACAAATCCAAGGCAAACCATTCAACTTCACAGTAGGGATGTACGAAAACCACTTACCTTTCAGGGATTATGCTGATGGTGCGGGGGGAGGCGTTCCGTCCCTCCACCCAGAATCCTCGCTGGGGGGGAGGTGCTCCGTTCCTCCCCCCCCCGGAATCCGGGCCAGCCGGCTGTGCTCCACAGCGATTCTGCAGAGCCACCAGCCGGCTCCACCAGCAGCCAGACATCCGGCCGCCGGCTAGCAAGGACGCAAATGGCGGCGGCCATAGCCACCACCATTTGCGTCCCTGCAGTCAGCCGTGACAGGCTACGTAAATGTTTACATAGCCTATCACAGATGAGTAAAAAACCCACAAAAAAGCGCGTATGCAAATGGCGACGCCCATGGGCGCTGCCATTTGCGTTTCTTATTTTGGCATGTCTTAGTCTACGTAAACATTTACGTAGACTTATACGGTGAAAATAAGGGGAACGCAAATAGTGTAGCGTCTACGCTATTTGCGTTCCTCTTATTTTCGCCGTCTTAGTCTACGTAAATGTTTACGTAGACTAAGACGTGCCAAAATAAGGAACGCAAATGGCGGCGCCTATGGGTGCCGCCATTTGTGTACGTGCGTTTTTGTTTTTTACTCAGCCATGATAGGCTACATAAACATTTACGTAGCCTATCATGGTGTTTTTTTTAAAATTTAGCCGTGAGAGGCTACATAAATCTTTACGTAGTCTATCATGTTTTTTTGTTTTTTTTTAACTGGAAATGGCGGTGGCAGCAGCCGGTCAGAAGACCGGCCGCTACCGCCGCCACCGCTGCACCGCTGCCGCACTGCCGCTGGAACCGCTGCAGGAGCCGCCACCGCCAGGAAGATCCGCCCCAGGTAAGTTTCATCCCGGAGGGGCGGGGTGGGCAGACCGTTCCACCACTGATTTCGGGGTGCCAAATGCGCTGGCATACGGCCTCCCCGAGATCCGTGTTGGAATTCTCTGTCATCCCTACATCACAGTAATTCAAGTCTATGCCCAACCACTGGGGCCGAAGAAGCAGAGGTTGATCGGTTCTATGAAGACCTACAACACCTTCTAGAACTAACACCAAAAAAAGATGTCCTCTTCATCATAGGGGATTGGAATGCTAAAGTAGGAAGTCAAGAAATCACTGGGATAACAGGCAAGCATGGCCTTGGTGTACAACATGAAGCAGGACAAAGGCTAATAGAGTTTTGCCAAGAGAACACGCTGATCATAGCAAACACTCTTTTCCAACAGCACAAGAGGCAACTCTACACATGGACATCACCAGATGGTCAATATCGAAATCAGATTGATTATGTACTTTGCAGCCAAAGATGGAGAAGCTCCATACAGTCAGTAAAAACAAGACCTGGAGCTGACTGTGGCTCAGATCATGAGCTGCTTCTTGCAAAATTTCGGGTTAAATTGAAGAACGTAGGCAAAAACACTAAACCATTCAGGTATGACCTAAATCATATCCTTATGAATATACAGTGGAGGTGAGGAATTGATTTCAGGGATTAGACCTGATAGACAGAGTGCCTGAGGAACTACGGACGGAGGTCCGTAACATTGTTCAGGAGGCAGCAACTCAATCCATCCCAAAGAAAAGGAAATGCAAGAAAGCAAAGCGGCTGTCTGACGACGCTTTACAAGTAGCTGAGGAAAGAAGGGAAGTGAAAAGCAAGGGAGAAAGGGGAAGATATATCCAACTGAATGCAGAGTTCCAGAGAATAGCAAGGCGAGATAAGAAGGCCTTCTTAAATGAACAATGCAAAGAAATTGAGGAAAACAACAGAATGGGAAAGAGTAGAGATCTCTTCAAGAAAATCGGAGATCTCAAGGGAACGTTTTGTGCAAAGATGGGCATGATAAAGGACAAAGAAGGCAGGGACCTAACAGAAGCAGATGATATTATGAAGAGGTGGAAAGAATACACAGAAGAACTTAGGGATGGCGGAGAATTTCTCCCCGAAACTTCGGGGGGCCGAGCGCCAACGTGTTCGGCCCCCCGAACAAGTTTTGGGGAGAAATCCTCCGCCCCCCGCCCCCCGCCCCCCCCCGGGACGGGACTTATCTTCCCTGAATGTCCCTCCCGGCGGCGGGTCCGGCTGGCGGTTCGTCCGGTGTTCGAGCGGGGCGGGAGCGGCAGCCGGTCTTTTGACCGGCTGCCGCCCCTGCCATTGCAATGAAAGAAAAAAAAAACAACGTCCCCTGATAGGCTACGTGACGATTCACGTAGCCTATTACGGCAAGATTTGCAAAGTCAGCCGTGATAGGCTACGTGAATCGTCACGTAGCCTATCACGGGTGACTTTAAAAAAAAAAAAAGTGTGTACGGATAATGGCGGCCCCCATAGGGAGCCGCCATTCCCCTTCCTTATTTGGTCGCTGTAGTCTACGTCAATGTTTACATAGACTATGGCGAAAATAAGGGCAACGCTATTTGCGTTGCCCTTATTTTCGCCGTAGTCTACGTAAACATTGACGTAGACTACAGCAACTAAATAAGAAACGCGAATGGCGGCTCCCTATGGGGGCCGCCATTCGTGTACGCGCTTTTTTTTTTTTTTTTAAAGTCACCCGTGATAGGCTACGTGACGATTCACGTAGCCTATCACAGCTGACTTTCCAGATCTAGCCGTGATAGGCTACGTGAATCGTCACGTAGCCTATCAGGGGACGTGTTTTTTGTTTTTTTTTTACTTTCGTGTTCGCGGCCGGGCGAGGCGGGAAGCCTCCTCCCCGGCCTGAATTTCGGCCGGGCGAGGCGGGAAGCCTCCCCCCCGGCCTGAATTTCGGCCAGGCGAGGCGGGAAGCCTCCCCCCCCGCCTGAACTTCGCAGGGGGAGCAGCGAAGCGCTCCCCCCCACCGCGAAAAAGCTAAAAAGGTAAGTGACTTTCGTTCACCCCTAGAAGAACTATACCGGAAAGATCTGAATGTCCCTGATAGCCATGATAGTGCGCTCACTGAACTTGAGCTGGACATCCTAGAGAGTGAAGTCAAGTGGGCCTTAGGAAGCATTACTAACAACAAAGCTAGTGGAGATTACAGTATTCCAGCTGAGCTATTTAAGATCCTAAAAGATGATGCTGTTAAAGTGCTGCACTCAATATGCCAACAAATTTGGAACACTCAGCAGTAGCCACAAGACTGGAAAAGGTCAGTTTACATTCCAATTCAAAAGAAGGGCAACACCAAAGAGTGTTCAAACTACTGTACATTTGCACTCATTTCACATGCCAGAAAGGTTATGCTCAAAATCCTACAACCTAGGCTTCAGCAGTATGTGAACTGAAAACTACCGGAAGTGCAAGCTGGGTTCCGAAGAGACAGAGGACCTAGAGATCAAATTGCAAACATTCGCTGGATCATGGAGAAAGCAAGAGAATTCCAGAAAAACATCTATTTCTGCTTCATTGACTACACTAAAGCCTTTGATTGTGTGGATCACAACAAACTGTGGCAAATTCTTAAAGTGATGGGAATACCAGACCACCTTGCCTGTCTCCTGAGAAACCTGTATGAGGGTCAAGAAGCAACAGTAAGAACCAGACATGGAACAACCAATTGGTTCAAAATTGGGAAAGGAGTACGACAAGGCTGCATATTGTCGCCCTGCTTATTTAACTTATATGCAGAGTACATCATGAGAAATGCCGGGTTGGATGAATCACAGGTCGGAATTAAGATTGCCAGGAGAATTATCAACAACCTCAGATCCACAGATGATACCACCCTAATGGCAGAAAGCGAAGAGGATCTAAAGAGCCCCTTGTTGAGGGTGAAAGAGGAGAGTGCAAAAGCTGCTTTGAAACTCAACATTACAAAAACTAAGATCATGGCATCTGGCCCCATCACTGCCTGGCATATAGAAGGGGAAGAAATGGAAGCAGTGACAGATTTTATTTTCTTGGGCTCCAAGATCACCGCAGATGGTGACTGTAGCCATGAAATTAAAAGACACTTGCTCCTTGGGAGGAAAGCTATGGCAAACCTAGACATCATAGTAAGAAGCAGAGACATCACCTTGCCGACAAAGGTCCATATAATCAAAACTATGGTTTTCCCAGTAGTAATGTATGGCTGTGAGAGCTGGACTATAAGGAAGGCTGAGTGCCAAAGAATTGATGCTTTCAAACTGTGGTGCTGGAGAAGACTCTTATGAGTCCTCTGGACTGCAAGGAGGTCAAATCAGTCCATCCTAAAGGAAATCAACCCTGACTGCTCATTGGAAGGACAGATACTGAAGCTGAAGCTCAAATATTTGGCCACCTAATGCAAAGAGAAAACTCTCTGGAAAAGACCCTGATGCTGGGAAAGACTGAAGGCAAAAGGAGAAGGGGACGGCAGAGGATGAGATGGCTAGATAGCATCACTGATGCAATGAATATGGACTTGAGCACGCTCCAGGAGAGAACGCAGGACAGGAAGGCCTGGCGTGCTATGGTCCATGGGGTCATGAAGAGTTGGACATGACTGAACAACTGAACAACAACAATGTGGGGACTAACAGATAGACATCAAAAGTGGACTTGGAGAGCTCTAACAGTTGCAAAGAAAGTAGGGATGTTGCGAGTGCCCAGTTGTGTCTGGGAGACTGGTGGACTCCCCCATGCCTGCCCCTCTGGACCCCACTCACCAAGCTGTGGGGTGCTGTTGGAGCCAGGTGCCGAGCGCCCTGGGGCTCAGTGAGCAGCTGGGAGTAGCCTGGAGTCCTTGTTGCTGCATGTGCACCAACTGCTCTTGCCATCTCCTCCTTGTGACACAAAATCCTCCTGCCCCTGCTGGCTTGATAAGGTCGACCACTGTGCACAAGATTTAATTTACAGAAAATAGCAAGCCACCATTTCTACGTAGAATGGCAACTCATACAGAGGAGGGGGGGCTCACACAGCTCAGCAGGTGGGGGTGGGGCGAGCCCGGAGGTTCAACGAGTGGGTCCGGGCCGCACGAGTGGGGCAGGCAGCAGCTCATCAAGCTCCTGGCTGACCTGGACACAGGTGAGTCCATCCATCCCTAAAAGAGACTTATATTTCAAGCCTAGAAGAGAAACACGCACTACCTATCATTCAGTGATCTGAAGATCTTACTGCTCTTGCTGCATGTGAACATATCTCCTTATGCAATTTCCTCTGGATGCTTATTTAAATATATGGACTGCTTATATTAACATATATATTTGAAACAGAACCATCCTTTTTTCTCCTTTTTAAATTAATTGTGTTGTGAATTGTTATCGTGAATTGCTTTCTTTGTTATGTTCTTTTTGTTGGTGGTGGTTGTTTACCCCTTTTTTGTTTTTATATAATTGCAAATCATTAAAAAAATGTAGGCACCAGGCAAACGTCTTTGGGCAAAATATTCCATAAGCAGGGTGCCACAACTGAGAAGGCCCTCTCCCTTGTAGCCACCCTGCTAGCATCCTCCCTACAGTGCAATAATCCAACTGGGAGATTACCAGTGCATGAATAACTGTTGCCAGGCTATCACTGTCCAGATAGGGTTGCAGTTAATTTATTGACCTAAGTTGACAAAAGGCAGTCCTGGCCACCAAGGCCACCTGAGGTGACAATGATGGATCCAGGAGAACCCCCAAGCTGCACACCTGATCTTTAAGGGGTAGTGCAACCCTCTCTAAAACAGGTTGAACACTGCTCCATCAGGCAGACAAACCACCTGCTAACAGTACCTCCATCTTGTCTGGATTGAGCTTCAGTTTGTTGGCCCTCACCCAGTCTATTACCCTGCTCAAGCACTAATTCAGGATGTCCACTGCCTCACCTTGAGTAGACAAATAGGGGAAGTAGAGCTAGGTGTCATCGGCATATTTATGACACCTCAGCCCACAACCCCAGATAACCTCTCTGAGTAGTTTCATGTAGATGTTAAATAGCATGGGGGATAAAACTGAGCCCTGTGGAAACACATCACATGATTGCCATGGAACAGAGAAATATTCCCCAAGCATCAGTTTCTGGGAATGACCAAGAATGATCCAAGCAGGAACAGAACCGCTGTAAAAGAGTGAACCCAGTTCCCAACCTATACAGCTAATCTAGAAGGATACCATGGTCAACGGTACTGAAAGATGCTGACAGGTCCAAGGGAACCAACAAGGTATTACTAAAACATGAATGGCTGTACATGCCCTCTCTTCCTGGATAATTTGCTCCATAATTAGGTTGGGCTTCAGAGCTGCACTGGTCACGTGGGAACATTTCACTAGGGATGTCAGAGAATTCCGCCACGGATCTCGGTGAGGCCGAATTAGGGATGGGGGAGAATTTCTCCCCGAAACTTCAGGGGGCCGAGTGCCAATGCATTCAGTCCTCCGAAGGTTCGGGGAGAAATTCTCCGCCACCCCCCCGCCACCCCCCCGCCACCCCCCAGGATGGGACTTACCTTTTACGAATGTCGCTCCCGGCGGCGGGTCCCGGCGGCGGTTTGGCAGGTCTTCGTCAGGGGCGGGGGCGGCAGCCGGTCTTTCGACCAGCTGCTGCCGCCGCCATTACAAGAAAAGTAAAAATAAAACAAAACACGCCCCTGTGATAGGCTACGTAACGATTAATGTAGCCTATCACAGCTAGATTTGCAAAGTCAGCCGTGATAGGCTACGTTAATCGTCACGTAGCCTATCACGGGTGACTTTAAAAAAAAAAAAAAGCGCATACGCTAATGGCGGCCCCCATAGGGAGCCGCCATTCACGTTTCTTATTTGGTCCCTGTAGTCTACATAAATCTTTACGTAGCCTATCATGTCTTTTTTTTTTTTTTTACAAGAAGAAGAGTGGAAATGGTGGCGGCGGCAGCCGGTCGGAAGACCAGCCGCCACAGCCGTCACTGCTGAAGCCGCCACTGCCCGGAAGATCTGCCCCAGGTGAGTCTCATCCTGGGGGGGATCCACGGGGGGGCAGGGGGGTGGCAGGCCGTTCCGCCACAGATTTCGGGGGGCCAAATGCACTGGCATTCGGCCTCACCGAGATCTGTGGCAGAATTCTCTGACATCCCTAGCAGGGACGCCATTTGTGTTACCTTTTTTTTTGGCCATGATAGCCTACGTAAATATTTATGTAGGCTATTATGGCAAAAAAGAGGGGCGCAAATGGAGTAGTGGCTGCCATTTGCGCCCATTTCTTTTGCCATAATAGGCTACGTAAATATTTACATAGCCTGTCACAGACAAAAAAAAAGCGAACGCAAATGACAGCTGCCATAGCCACCGTCTTAGTCAAGAAACTGACTAAACCCTTGGGAAAGGAGGGGCAAATCAGGCACCGGGCCAGTTACACTGGAAGTTTGAGTGAGTTTGGCAGTCTGTTTAGACCACTGCCAAGCTGTTCGGGATGATCTTAAGCAAAAAGACTTTGATTTTTCTGAAACTCCCAGGACTAGAGTGTAACAGATACACATGCAGTTTCCTGGCTGCATGATGCATCCCCACAACCACTACATTAAAAGGAGAAAGTGAGTGATTTTCTCTAGCACCTTTGCTTACACCGGATTTCAATTCATTTCATGGCAGAAAAACATACAACAACAACAACACAAAAACAAAGCCCTATGAGGAGAGACTGAAAGAACTGGGCATGTTTAGCCTTGAGAAGAGAAGACTGAAGGGAGATAGGATAGAGCTCTTCGAGTACTAGAAAGGTTGTCCCAGAGAGGAACACCAGGATGTCTTCTCGATCATCCCAGAGTGCAGGACACGGAATAATGGGCTCAAGTTACAGGAAGCCAGACTCCGGCTGAACATCAGGAAAAACCTCCTGACTGTTAGAGCAATACGATGATGGAACCAATTACCTAGGGAGGTGGTGGGCTCTCCCACACTGGAGGCATTCAAGATGAGGCTGGACAGCCATCTGTCAGGGAAGCTCTGACTTGGATTCCTGCATTGAGCAGGGGGTTGGACTCGATGGTCTTGTAGGCCCCTTCCAACCCTACTATGAGAAGGCCTTCTCAGTGGCCACCCTGCTCACCTCTGATGACAAATGCTATGATTTTATGACATCCTGAAGACAACAGGGGATCAGGTCTGCAGTCTATTCCAGCACAAGCTACTAGTAGCAATTCTCTTCATTTCTAATGTCTGAAAAAGCTGCTTTGTGTTTTGCTTTTGTACCTTAACAATAATAAAAAAGCAAAATGAAAGAAAAAGAATAGACAATGTATTGTATTTGTATTTCTGTTTCCTACTTTGTCAGTGACTCACGCTGCAAAATAAAATCCAACCCTTGATTTCTTATTGTTAGGCTTACACAATTATGTAGGCTTTCCCTTCATGTTTTACATCATGGTGTGTTAAATATTAAAATACTGCAAGTCTAGTAAACACAGAAGTTTCTTTTCTGAGAGTATTCATTTTAAACAAACTTTTCACCTCTCTAGATGTTGCATGGAGGAATAATGCTTTCTTTTTTCTTACAAAAGAAAACTCCAATCATACGAGAGGATCTGTGAGCTCAGAATCCTGTGTTTCCAAGCTAGTCCTCAGTCTAGAAATTGCTATGATTTGAGCAGATTGAAATCTAGGTGAGTGAATAATTCAGAAGAAAGAACAAGCAATCCATGTAAGATAAAAATGAAAACTGTATAACCTCTTGCACATCAGGAATGACCACTATGAGATGTAGGCTGCATATGTCACTAAGGGAACGATCCAATGGCCCCTAGACAGCATCTGTGGGGCCATAGGATATTTCGGATTCCCAGATGTGAGGTTGGAGAGAGTGCTCCAACCTCAGAGGGGAGGAATCCACACTCAAACCCCCTCCCCCTCCCAGCCAGCACAGAAAGAACTATGCTGGCTGCTCTCCGAGTTTGGGAACTCAACTTCTGAGGACGAGGAAAGGGGGTGTTTCACTGCATGGGCAGGGGAAAGGACTGGAGAGGCCAGGATATGATCTATCCTGAAGCCTCTCCAGCCTCCTTCCCTCCCCCTCCAAAACACCCCAGCTAGATGGGCAAAAAAGCCTGTCAAACAAAAATACAGAGCGGGAGGATGGGGAGACAAAGATCACCTCCACAGCGCCTCCCACTCAGCATGGGATGATCATAAGTCTCTGAGTTTGGAGGCTTACAATCAACAAGGGCAGAAACAATAGGATCGTGCCCGAAAAGGTTTTCATATACAAGCCTTGAATGGCTTTTGAGACAGTATTTAAGGGAACATTCTGGTAGCAGTGAATGTGGATGGAAGGCATTTGTAATGTGAATGAGCATTATGACCAATGTAGACTCTGCATTTGCTTTACAAACTGACTGAAGCAAAACAACAACAACAACAACAAACTGGCTCTTGTGTGAAAATACCGTAATACTATAGTCCTCCAACTATGCACTGTTTCCCGCTTTCATTGAAATAGCACTAATGCAAAGGAACAATGGTATCACCAGGAATATAGGAAGCTGCGATTTATACTAAGTCAGACCACAGGTCTTTCTAGCTCCATATTGTCTATGCCAGGCCCAGGGGTGGGGCACTACTTTCAGCCCAGTGGCCAAATTTGATTTCAGAGAAGTTCACAGGTGCCCCATTCCAGGGTTGGGTGGGGCCAAAGGCAAACAGGGTGGGACAAAATGGACCCATGGCCCGAATGGAGTCCACTAGAAAAGGAGCCTTCAGTGTGGTGGCCCCCTTCCTATGGAATTCCCTGCTTATGGAGGTCAGGCAGGCACCAACATTGTGTTGCTTCTGACTCTTCCTGAAGACGTTATTTCAGGAGGCCTTCCTTGAGTGACCAGCTGCACTTTATTAGGGATGTACGAAAGTTCCGCCATAGATCTCAGGGAGGCCGAATGCCAGCGCATTCAGCCCCCTGAAATCGGTGGTGGAACGTCCCCCCCCAGGATGAGACTTACCTTGGGCGGATCTTCCTGGCGGCGGTGGCGGCAGCTCCGGTGGCGGCTCTGGCAGTGGTTCAGCAGCGGCAGCTGCCGCGGCCGGTCTTCTGACCAGCTGTCGCTGCCGCCATTTCCAGTTTAAAACAACAACAACAACAACAACAAAACGTGATAGGCTACGTAAACATTTACGTAAACATCGCTGCGGAGCACAGCTAGCCGGCCAGGATTCCGGGGGGGAGGAACGGAGCGCCTCCCCCCCTGGCGAGGATTCCAGGGGGAGGGACCGCACGCCTCCCCTGCAACCATAAAAATAATTTGAAAGGTAAGTTTTCGTACATCCCTACGCTTTATCAAAAGTCATTTGGTCAGAGCTCTGTTTCTTTTAAAAAAATATAAATTATTTTAACGCGGTGATTTTTATTCTTTTATCCAGGCTGTTGTTCACCACTCCAAGATCTTAGGATGTGGAGCAGTATACAAATATTGTAAATAAATAACAAAATAAGAATAAACAATTTTTAAAATTATCAGCATATTGTAGCTTAAAGCTCCTACTGCCAGTAACTTAGCCTTAAGGGAAGCATTTCAACCTTTAGAATGGGGAAAAACTGCAGAAAAGCTGGGAAACCCTCAAATGATTGGTGCTTGGGGGAAAGGGTGTGTGGCTAGAGGAAGGGGGAATCCCAGAGGGCTGGATGGGGGTCCCAGGAAGGGTGGATTTGGCCCCTGGGCTCAAGGTTCCCCATCCCTGGCCTATACTGACTGGCAATGGCTCACCAGGGTTTAAGGCAGGGGGCCTTTCTAGCCCTACTTGAAGATGCTAGGGACTGAAACTGGGACATTTGGCATGCAAAGCATGTGCTGTACCTCTGAGTTATGGGTAGGGATGGCGGATAATTTCTCCACGAATCTCGGGGAGGCCGAATGCCAACGCATTCGGCCCCCCCGAAATTGGCGGTGAAATTCTCCGTCCCCCCCGCCCCCCCCGGGATGGGACTTACCTCCTGCGAATGTCCCTCTTGGCGGCGGGTCCCGGCGGTGGTTCGGCGGCGGTTCGGCGGGGGCGGGGGCGGCGGCCGGTCTTCCGACTGGCTGCTGCCGCCGCCATTACAAAATAAAGTAAAAAAAAAAAACATGTGATAGGCTACGTAACGATTTACATAGCCTATCACGGCTAGATTTCCAAAGTCAGCTGTGATAGGCTACGTAAATCGTTACGTAGCCTATCACGGGTGTGGTTTTTTTTTCACTTTTGTATTTCGCGGCCAGGGAGACGGGGCGCTCCTCCTCGGCCTGAATTTCAGCCGGGCGAGGCGGGGCGCCTCCCCCCCCAGCCTGAATTTTGGCCGGGTGAGGCGGGGCACCTCCCCCCCGGCCTGAACTTCGGGGGGAGAACCGAAGTGCCTCCCCCCCATCATGAAGCAAGCTGCGGGACCAGGTAGGTGCCTTTCGTACTTCCCTAGTTATGGGTCTTCCCACTAATCAGCTATAATTATAAAAAAAGGTGTGTGCACCTGCATGTGTCTGTCTGCACCATAGTGCCAAAACTGAAACAGGTAATTTTAGATCCTGGACTTAATGGTCTCATGGGGGGGGGGCTCTTTAGATAGCCATGTGTATGATTTCATTTGTGAATAGAAGGGTGCAGAAATGGCCTCTTGAAATGTTCTACCCTATCTGCAGGCAGAGAAACTGGGTGGTGGTGGGGCGGACAATTTCACCACATTTCTCCAGGAGGAGAAGAAATTCTCCAATAATTTCTCACAGGTAGGGCTCACCATTGGTAAAGGTTGTAGCACAGCTTCTCTCTTTTCTTTTCCTAAGGGTTTTTGTTTTGGGCTGCCACTGCAAACTGTGTTAGTCACCTGGCCCCCATTTAGGGATGTATGAAAGTCTTACCTGGCTCTGCACCAGGCAATCCATGGTGGGGGGGAGGCGCTCCGTCCCTCCCCCTGGAATCCTCCCCAGCCAGCTCTGCTCCTACGTAAATACTCCTACGTAAATACTACATAAGTATTTATGTAGCGGCTGCCATTTGCGTGGCTGCCTTTACCATGATAGGCTATGTAAATATGTACGTAGCCTATCACGGCAAAGAGCAGGGGTGCAAATGGCGTAGCGGCTGCCATTTGCATCCCTGCTCTTTGCCATGATAGGCTACATAAATACTTATGTAGCCTATCACGGGTGACTGCAAGGACGCAAATGGCGGCTGCTACAATGGCCGCCATTTGCAGCCACAGCAGCCTGGCTGCGGCCGGCCGGGAGACCAGCTGGAACTGCCACCGGAGCTGCCGCTGGAGCTGCCGATGCTGCCGGAGCTGCCGGCGGCAGCAGAGCCACTGCATCTGCCGCCAGGTAAGCTCCGTCCCAGGGGGATTCCGTGGGGTGGTGGGGTGGGAGGCTGTTCCGCCATGGATTCCAGAGGGCTGGATTCTAAAGAATCTGGCCTCACTGGAGTCTGTGGCAGAATTCTCTGACATCCCTACCCCCATTTTGTATTCTCTACAATACTCCATACCTAGCATCATTCCAGGGTATGGGAATGAGGTGGGAGAGAGAAGTCGAACTCCACCCCAAATGGAGATGATTATTTGGAGAAAATTCTGCCAGGTGGCCTTTTATTTCTAAGGGGGTGGGGGGAGTAAATAAAGAAAAATCTCTGGGGAAAAAAGTTTTCTGAGAAATGTTGGCTCAGCTCTAGTGGTCATTATTCAGGGTTCAGTACCTTCCAAAGTGTCTCCCAGATGTTAACGTTCTGAGGGGTGATTGTGGATACATCTTTTCTCTAATGGAGATGCTGCTCTTTCCCTGCAAGTCCTGTAGTGGGGGGGAAGGGGGATGGGGAGTGTTGCATCCAGCTCCAGGGAAGAGGTGGAACTAGCTAGCCCGGTCCCAAAACCTGATCTCCAATTTCCTGGATGTGTTCTTCCCCCATGAAACACGTTTCCATTTTTCTGCCTCATTCTCAGGGCATTTTATAATGTGTTTTGAATTTCTTTGGGTGATGTTTTTGACCTTACCTAATCACTGTGAGATGGCCGAGGGTACTGGCTTTTCCTCTCTCTTTGTATTAGACATCTCTCCATTGCTCTGCAGTTTCCCAGGCTTCCTGAACTTTCTGATCTGAAAAAAGCCTATGGAAGGAATTACCTCATGATGTCTTCCCCTGGGCATTAATTGAAGTGCAGGAAGCCAAGGAGGCTACAGGCTGCCAGAGAGATGACTGTACGATGAAAGACAGGGCACTCATGCACACTCCTCGGTCACCTCATAAGTAAGGTAAGGAGAAGAACCTTGAACCCAGTCCATGAGACTTTCTCAGATATTTCTCCTCCTCTGAATTTCTTTTTGAAAGCAATGTCTTTTCTTTCAGATTGAATGACAATGGTGAAAAAGAAAAGAAAAACAGTGGAAGAAATTTTCAGCACAGCACTAGTTACAAAGTACACAACTAACATTTCTCTTCTGCCCCAACCCTGCCCCTGCCTTGGTACTACATGCTTTACGACTGCATTCCTGATATGTTAGAGCAAAAAACAAACAAACAAATGATTTGCCTACCCTGATAAAAATAAAATGCTTTGAACATGTGCAGTTTCACACTTTAAACTCACCAGCACCATAACGACTACGTGGATAAAATGGAGTATGCTTCTGCTGTTCTGATGCTACACACACTTACTTGGCTATAAGCCCCATTTATTTGTAGGAAAGGATAATATATTTTAACAGGAAAAATAATAAATGAGGATCTGCAACCAGGTAAATGCTAGGCCAGCTGCCCCCAGACTAAAAAATGTTGGAGGAGGAGGAGGAGGAGAGGGTGCTAAATGAGTACTATCAACCCCAGTAAGTTTCATCACCTGCCACTCTATGGGAATTTAGCCCTGGACTTCAGGCCTGCGCCATTGCCTTGGCACCTGAAACTTGGCATGCCTGCTGAGGGGACCCTAGGAGTGTGCACCTTGGGGTTATTTTGTTTTTAAAATGCATTATTTTGTTTGTAAATGCATTAATGAATTTTAATTAATTCAATGTGTCCACGTGTCTGAAGCCTGCTGTTACATATTCAGTCACCAGGTGGCAGACCTTGCTAACCAGTGTATAGCTTGCAGTCAATACAGTTTTAAGCCAAGACGGGGTGTTCCAAGGGACAGAGTTATAAGGCTGTCTCCCCCACCCCCATCTGTGGGGAAGCCCTCTCAAGGGAATGGAGGGGATAGGCCCCTCCCACAGTGGGCTTTGGGGTACACCATGGCAGGGGCTGTGCCTACCAGTGCCAGCAGGTGTGGCTGCAGTCAGACAGGGTGGGCACTACACAGGGTGGTCTGTGCACTAGCGCTTTATAAAGAGTTACCGTCACCTCCTATGAACTTGAGCACACTCCGGGAGAGAGAGGAGGACAGGAAGGCCTGGCGTGCTATGGTCCATGGGGTCACGAATAATCGGTCATGACTTAACGACTGAACAACAACCATCACCTCCTAATCCTGAACAACTATCATCCTAAAAACTAATCCTGAATACTGAACAACAACCATCACCTCCTAACCATCCACCACCTCCTTAACGACTGAACAACAACTATCACCTCCTAATCCCTAATAAAACATTCACCATTCTTTATGGAAAACTGCACATCTTATGACTCCCCACGACAAAGGTGACCCACCAGCCATGCACTGTCATCTGTCAGGTTGACACATCCCCCCCCCCCATTTTTCCAGTCCCAGGAAGGCACCAAAAACAAGGCATTTATCAAACTCTTTTGTATTTGGGCTGGTTTTTACCAGCCAGTTGCCCCATAAAATGTCACACTCAGTATCACTTGGATAAACCCTAATAAAGAACAGCCAAAAAGCCTTAATTAAACCTTAGCTGGGGTGTGGATGGGGGAGAGCTCTTGAGAATCACTGAAGGAATGACTGGTTGAAGCCTTATGACCCAGTGTATCATTTTGCAATCCAGGAAATTGCACTTCTAAGATAGCTAAAATATATCATTCCAATTTGTCATCTGATATTAGTGAAAAAACATATTGGATTGGATCTAGAATCTGCCTAACACAAGAGGAAGGGAACATCGAAGAGAGGAAGGGCTCAGTTTATGGAAGGTCCCTCTCACCAGTTTTGGGGATCCCTTCACACACACACACACCACAGCTCACTCCATTCACCAGTCTCTCCTGACTCTCTTGGTGGGTTCGCACATAACGAGAAGCCACTGTGGGGGAATTTCCCCTTGGGGGCTTTCATTGCAACAGTAGCCACCATTTTGAATGTTCAAGCTGCAGCGGGGGCATGCCTAGTTTGTTGTCATATTTCAGCCCAGTGAGGGTGGCTTGTTGGGGTGGCTGACAAGCTACCCATAACCCTAACACAACAGTAGGTTCTCGGTGGCTTGCCATGAGAACATAAGAACAGAAGAGGAGCCCTGCAGGATCAGACCAAGGGTCCATCTAGTCCAGCATTCTATTCACACAGTGGCCAACCAGCTGTCAACAAAGCAACCCACGAGCAGGGCATGAGCGCAACAGCACCCTCCCGTCCATGTTCCCCAGTAACTGGGGTACATTGACTTATTGCCTCTGGTACTGGATGTTGCACATAACCATCAAGACTAGTAGCTATTGATAGCCTTTTCCTCCAGGATTGTGTCCAACTCCCTTTTAAAGCCATCCAAACTGGTGGCCATCACTATTTCCAGTGGTAGCAAATTCCATAGTTTAACTATGCACTGTGTGAAGAAGTACTTCCTTTTATCTCTCCTGAATCTCACACCAATCAGCTTCATAGGATGACCCCTGGGTTCTAGTATTTTGACAGAGGGAAAAAAATGTCTCCCTATCCATGTTTTCCACACCATGCATAATTTTGTAGACCTCTATCATGTCTCCCTTTACCCTCCTTTCTTCCAAGCTAAACAATCCCAGCTGTTGTAACCTTCTCTCATAGGGGAGATGCTCCAGCCCCGTGATCATTTTAGTTGCCCTTTGCTGCACTTTTTCCACCTCTACAATATATTGTTTTAGGTGTGGTGACCAGAACTGGACACAATATTCCTAGTGTGGTTGCACCATAGATTTGTATAGGGGCAGTATGATATTGGCAGTTTTATTCTCAATCCCTTTTCTAATTATGCCTAACATGGAGTTCGCCTTTTTTTACAGTGGCTGCACACTGGGTTGACATCTTCATTGAGCTGTCCACCACAACCCCAAGATCTCTTTCCTGGTCGGTCACTGCTGGCTCAGATCCCATCAGGCTATACTTGAATTTGGGATTTTTTTGCCCTAACATGCATCACTTTACACTTGCTTACATTGAACCGCATTTGCCATTTAGATGCCCATTCTCCCAGTTTGGAGAGATCCTTTCAGAGCTCTTCACAATCCCTTTTTGTTTTAACTTTTAACCACCCTAAATAATTTGGTGTCATCTGCAAACTTGGCCACCTCACTCTTAATTCCAGATCATTCATGAACAGGTTGAAAAGCATTGGTCCTAATACAGATCCCTGTGGAAACCTACTGTTTACTTCCCTCCATTGGAAGAATTTACCATTTATTCCTACTCTCTGTTTTCTGTTCTTTAACCACTTACTGATCCATAAGTGGACCTGTCCTTTTATTCCATGACTGCTAAGTTTTCTCAGGAGACTTTGGTGAGGGACTTTGTCAAAAGCCTTTTGGAAGGCCAAGCAAACGATGTCTACTAGATCACCCCTGTCTACATAATTATTGACACTCTCAAAGAAAGCATCCCAACAACCCACCCTTGCCAGGTTCACATGTAATGACAAGCTATGGTATGCCCCAGCACAGCTTGAATATTCAAAATGGCAGCCACCACAGTGACAGGAAATCCCATGGGGAAATTCGCCCATGGTGGCTTCTCGTTACATGCAAACCAGGTCTCTGTGTAGCATTTCCAGGGGGAATGGAGAAGGAAGGAGTGAGGAACTCCACTTCTGCCAGTGCAGTTGGTCCAGCTTAAATCTGGTGCCAACCCATTAATTGGCTATGGCTGGTCAGCAAAACTGTCCGTAGCAGCTCTAGGGGTGAGGATGTCTGTGTCCTATAATATCAGTGTGGTTTTAAAACAGCGAGGGCAATAGCACCTGTGATCAAATTAATATATTTGGTATGGGAAGACAACATGGAGATAAAATGGTTGCCATTGCTAGTGGTAGCCAGTAGTCAAACAGGGACAGGGAGTCTGAGAGAAGCTGAGATTGAGGAGCCAGTCTAGGTAGAACCCTACTGGATCCTTGTGTCACCTGAGTTCTGCAGTTCCACTATAACCCTCTAGCCATTTACAGTGGTGGCGCTGTAGCACAGAAAGCAGACTGGCAGCATCTCCAGCCCAGGACCCCAGTGGTGGAGAAAATAAGATACCTGAGTCTTGCTGCTACAGCACCTGGTTTAAGGTCGCTGGTGCCTTACACTGGTCTGTGCTTGTTATGTATTGGAATGACAAATTTCATGGTAATTTTGAACGATATTGCATTATTTCCATTGTTGTAGTGGAACTTGTTATTCCGTTGAAAACATAATGTCAATACAAAGCAAAAACATTAAAGGGCATAACAAATTCCAGTATAACAAGACCAATAATTTTAATCCTTTAACCATGGTGTACATCAGGAGTGGGCAACTTGTGGCCCTCCAGATGTTTTCATAGAATCATAGAATCATAGAATAGTAGGGTTGGAAGGGGCCTACAAGGCCATCGAGTCCAACCCCCTGCTCAATGCAGGAATCCAAGTCAGAGCATCCCTGACAAATGGCTGTCCAGCCTCGTCTTCAAGGCCTCCAGTGTGGGAGAGCCCACCACCTCCCTAGGTAATTGGTTCCATTGTCGTATTGCTCTTACAGTCAGGAAGTTTTTCCTGATGTTCAGCCGGAATCTGGCTTCCTGTCACTTGAGCCCATTATTCCGTGTCCTGCACTCTGGGATGATCAAGAAGAGATCCTGGCCTTCCTCTCTGTGACAACCTTTCAAGTACTTGAAGAGCGCTATCATATCTCCCCTCAGTCTTCTCTTCTCAAGGCTAAACATGCCCAGTTCTTTCAGTCTCTCTTCATAGGGCTTTGTTTCCAGTCCCCTGATCATCTTTGTTGCCCTCCTCTGAACCCTCTCCAGTTTGTCTGCATCCTTCTTAAAGTGTGGTGCCCAGAACTGGACACAGTACTCCAGATGAGGCCGAAGCAGTGCTGAGTAGAGGGGAACTAGTTCTTCCTGGGATTTGGAAGCGATGCTTCTATGAATGCAGCCCAAAATAGCAATTGCCTTTTTTGCAGCCACATCACATTGTTGGCTCATATTCAGCTTGTGATCGACAACAATTCCAAGATCCTTCTCGCTTGTAGTGTGGTTGAACCACGTATCCCCCATCTTGTAACTGTGCATTTGGTTTCTTTTTCCTAGGTGCAGAACTTGGCATTTGTCCCTATTAAATGTTATTCTGTTGTTTTCTGCCCAGCGCTCCAGTCTATCCAGATCACTTTGAATTTTGTTTCTGTCTTTCAAAGTATTACAAAGTATTGTAAGTTTTGGCTTACAACTCCCATCAGCCCTAGTCAGCATAGCCAATGGTGAGGGATCATGGGTGTTGTAGACCAAAACATCTGGAGGGCTACAAGTTGCCCACCTCTGGTGTAGATGAGTGTCCCAGCTGGTGTCCCATCCAGATACTGGCCCAGCTCCACCCTGCTTAGCTTCTGCTTAGTTGACTGCATCATGCTGCCTTTAAAAGGTTCAAAAGTGTCATGAAATGTGTCATTCCAATACATTACAAAGGTACACCAGTGTAAGCCACCGAGCGGTTGAATCAGGACTTCCTATCATCAGGACACCTAAAAGAACACAATATTTTGTATTATCCCTTTTTAATGAGCAGCCAAAACAGCCATAGCGAATACAGATAAAACACTGGGCATGTCCATGGATAGCTTTTAGCAATAATTTATTGCAACTGAAGTCATTTTTGCATATTTCCCATGTGAAGATAACACTATTTTACTGGGCATAACTGGCAAAAGGAGATGTGATTTATAGCTAATTAAAAGCAGTCAAATAAATTAATCCTGCTCAGAAAAACATGTCCTCTTATGGATCTGTTTAAAATTCCTCCTCTTCCATCTAAAAGCTGGCCTTCAGAGTTTATCGAAAAACCACCTGGCAAGGCACCGTGCCCCGGTGGACAGCTGTAAATATTGCCCACTTGACAACCACTCTACTGAAACAAAAAAAAAAAGCCGTTGACTTGTAAGAGAAATTTGATTTCTAAAATTTCATTCTGTCATGCAGCTCTTGCTGAAGTCTCTCCAGCCATTCTGCCGCCATTTTCCTCCCTTCCAACTTGGAAAACAAAACAAAGGAAAAATAAATCATCAGGTGAAGGCAATAAAACAATGTGGCTTATAATTTTCCTTTTTTCTGACCTTTGAATGCATGCGGTTCTATCTGAACTTCCTTCAGTGGGCTGTGTAGCAGTTGGCATTTTTCAATTTGAAGAAGTAATGAAGGAATGTAACTATGACTAATGCACCACAGTTGCTTTGCTCTCTTCTGTCATTTCCTTCCTTTCCAAGCTGGAAAATCTACCATGCCTTTTTAAAAGAACACAAGGCAGCCTTTCAACCTCCTCTATATGCTGCCATTGCCGCTCATTTCTATCCTGTAGTAAACAACCATTATTTCTTCCACTACCCCAAATGAGATTTATAAAGGGGGGAGAGGTTAGTGTGTGGTATGAAAGAAAAGAAGAGGGACATTGGAGTGAGAGAGCCAGCAAATCCACAGCAGAGTTTCAGAGGGCGAAGATTATCAGAATGTTGAAATAAATTTTATATATATATATATATATATATAGAGAGAGAGAGAGAGAGAGAGAGAGAGAGAGAGAGAGAGTCAGGGCCAGAAATATTGGAACAAGGATAACTGTTTTGGCAGTTGGCCTCTGTACACCACCACATCGAACGTGAAAGGAAACACACCCACATGGGAGCGAAGTCAGGACTTTCAGCTGTAATTCAAGGTGTTTGACAAAAGTGGGGCACTAACCATTCAGGAAGGACAGCCAGTGGCATACACACACACCCATCGTTGGGGGCTCATAAGTAATGGAACAAACCAACATCATTTCAAACTTAAGGTCGCCTTTAATACCTGGATGAAAATCCTTTGCAGTCAATGACTGCCTGAAGTCTGGAATCCATGGACATGACCACATGCTGCGTTTCCTCCCTCGAGATGCTTTGCCAGGCCTTTACTGCAGCTGCCTTCAGCTGTTGCTTGTTTGTGGGTCTTTCTGCCTTCAGTCTTGTCTTCAGTAAGTGAGAAGCATGTTCTATTGGGTTGAGATCAGGTGATTGACTTGGCCATTGAAGAACATACCACTTCTTTGCCTGGAGAAACTCTTGGGTAGCTTTTGCTATATGTTTTGGGTCATTGTCCATCTGCAATATGAAGCGGCGTCCTATCAGTTTGGCAGCATTCGGCTGAATCTGAGCAGAAAGTATAGCCCTATACACTTCAGAATTCATCCTGCTGCTTTTATCAGCAGTCAGGTCATCAATAAACACCAGTGACCCGGCTCCATTGGCAGCCATACAGGCCCATGCCATAACACTTCCTCCACCATGTTTGACAGATGATGTGGTATGCTTTGGATCATGAGCTGTTCCTTTCCTTCTCCATACTTTTCTCTTCCCATCATTCTGGTACAAGTTAATCTTGGTTTCATCAGTCCAGACAATCTTATTCTAGAACTGTGCAGGCTTTTTTAGGTGTTTGCTGGCAAAGGCTAATCTGGCCTGTCTGTTCTTGAGCGTTACCAGTAGGGATGGTGGAGAATTTCTCTCCGAAACTTCGGGGGGGCGAGCGCCAACGTGTTCGGCCCCCCGAACAAGTTTCGGGGAGAAATCCTCCGCACCCCCCCGCACCCCGCACCCCCCCCCAGGACGGGACTTACCTTTTGCGAATGTCCCTCCCGGTGGCTGGTCCGGCCGGCGGTTTGGCTGGTTTTCGAGCGAGGCAGGAGCGGCAGCCGGTCTTTCGACCGGCTGCCGCCGCCGCCATTGTAATGAAAGAAAAAAAACAACAACTTCCCCTGATAGGCTACGTGACGATTCACGTAGCCTATCACGGCTAGATCTGCAAAGTCAGCCGTGATAGGCTACGTGAATCGTCACGTAGCCTATCAGGGGAATTGGTTTTTTTTTACTTTCGCGTTCGCGGCCGGGTGAGGCGAGGCGCCTCCTCCCCGGCCTGAATTTCGGCCGGGCGAGGCGGGAAGCCTCCCCCCCGGCCTGAATTTCGGCTGGGCAAGGCGGGAAGCCTCCCCCCCCGGCCTGAACTTCACGGGGGGAGCAGCGAAGCGCTCCCCCCCACCGTGAATGGCCTTCGACGACAGGTGAGTGACTTTCGTCCACCCCTAGTTACCAGTGGTTTGCACCTTGTTGTGAAGCCTCCGTATTTACATTCATAAAGCTGCCTCTTGACTGTAGATGTTGACAATGACATGCCTACCTCCTCAAGAGCGTTCTTGACCTGGCCAGATGTTGTGAAAGGGCTCCTCTTCACCATGAGCAGAATTCTGCGGTCATCCACTTTAGTTGTCTTCCGTGGTCTTCCAGGCCTTCTGCTGTTGCTGAGCTTGCCAGTTAATTCCTTCTTTTTCAGGATGTTCCAAACTGTTGTGTTGGCCACTCCCAGTGTTTTTGCTATCTCTCTGATGGGTTTATTTTGTTTCCTCAGCCTAATGATAGCCTCCTTCAGTCACATGGACACCTCTTGGGACCTCATGTTGGGGGTTCCAGTGAACAGTTACCAAATGCAAATATAACACTTGGAACCACCTCCAGGCCTTTTCTCTGCTTGATTGGTCATGGGGTACCCAGGAAACAGGCCACACCTGGCCATGCAGCTGCTTGTCAGCCATTCGTTCCATTACTTATGAGCCACCAATGATGGGTGTGTGTGTATGCCACTGGCTGTCCTTCCTGAATGGTTAGTGCCCCACTTTTGTCAAACCCCTTGAATTATAGCTGAAAGTCCTGACTTTGCTCCCATCTGGGTGTGTTTCCTTTCAACTTCAATGTGGTGGTGTATGGAGGCCAACTGCCAAAACAGTTATCCTTGTTCCAAAATTTCTGCCCCTGACTGTGTGTGTGTGTGTATAGATATATATATGCAGGAGTTCCCCGAGTCCTGCCACAAATGTGGCCCAGTAGATAACATATCTGATCTGATGTGGGTATGAGACACTGAGGTTCAAAACGATTCTCACAGCTATGGAAGTGGACTGAAACATTCAGAAAAGACTGGTCAAACAATCTCTGGGAAGACTGTAGCACTTCAAAATACAAGTAGGGGAATCACATTAGTACATTAAAAAGAAAAGAAAAATTAAAAACACCCTTCCCTGCATGAGCAGCAGCAACAGGAGAAGAAGGAGAAAGAGGCAGGGGAGTTTGGTTCTTTGTGATATCTTGCTGGCTTCCCAGCCTATCAAGCAAACTGAGTCCACCCTCTGCTGTCTCCTACAAGTATATATAGGGTGTGGCATACAGAGACAGCACCTCTGCATGCGCGTCTGTGTCGCACAAAGTGCGACACAAAGTGCACACTTTGCAGCACACTTGGAGATGCACGCAGGAGTGCACAGCAGAATCCCTCCCCCCACCTTGGAAGATGCAGGTACAACAGCAAAAACAGCAGCAGGAACATCTATTCCTGGGGGGGGGGAGGTGCTACCAACTACCCTCCTCCAGTGTGCCCATCTGTAATACGGGAGAGCACCATCCATAACCTGGAATGTGGTTTCAGTGGGCCTGAAATGTGTTTACTGGTGGGAGAAGTTGGGGCCACTCTAGATGTAGCCCTGGGTAGAGGGTGTGGTGGTGGTGGGAGGCGAGGACATTGGGAGAGGAGCAGGCCATTGAGACACCTGCGTGCTCTATCCCCTTCCAGTCCACCTTCCAACCTCAGTAATTCTGGTGGCTTGCCTGTGGCCCTCTCCAGCCCGAAGGTGCTGCTGATGAATGCCAGGTTGGCTACTCAAAAAGGCATGTCATTTCTGAGTTTATGGATGAAGAACATGCAGACCTGGCTTGTACTACCAAAACCTGGTTAGATGAAAGAGGAGGTAGCAATCTCTCCCAAATGTGTCCACCAGGATTTCTTGTGCAGCACCAAGTTCGACTAGAGGGGTAGAGTGGGGGGCAGCCTTGGTCTATGGGAATTCTATCACCCTTTTCAGACAAAGGTCCACATAGTTAAAGCAATGGTATTCCCCCTAGTAACCTATGGCTGCAAGAGCTGAACCATAAGGAAGGCTGAGCGAAGGAAGATAGATGCTTTTGAACTGTGAGTCCATACTCCAGACTGCTCACTTGAGGGAATGATATTATAAAACGCAAAACGGAAGTACTTTGGCCACATAATGAGATCTTGAGAAGACAGGACATCCTGGAGAAGATGCTGATGCTAGGGAAAGTGGAAGGCAAAAGGAAGAGGGGCCGACCAAAGGCAAGATGGATGGATGATATTCTGGAGGTGACAGACTCGAGCTTGGGGGAGCTGGGGCTGGTGACAGCCAACAGGAAGCTCTGGGGTGGGCTGGTCCATGAAGTCATGAAGAGTTGGAAGCGAGTGAATGAATAAACAACAACAATTCTGAAATTGAAACTTAATCTAGACAAGACTGAGATGCTGTTAGTGGGTGGTTCTCCTGACTGGATGGAGGGTGCTCAACCTCCATCTGGATGGGTCTGGATTTATGTCACTATGGGAATGGTTTTTATATTTTATATAATATATTTTAATGGTTTTTAATTTTTGTGACCCTCCCAGAGAGCTTTAGCTATGGGGTGGTATAGAAATATGATAAATGAAATCAAATGAAATGAATCCAACAGTCAACTAGTTTTGAGTGTCTGTGCCTGGTGTTGTGGGCACCCAAGACAGGATAGGGATTCCATTGGTGTACTGACCACCCCCGCTGCCCAACAGTCTCCCTGCCTGAGCTGACTGAGGTGGTCTTGAGTGTGATGTTGAGGACCCCAAAGCTTATGGTCCTGCGGGACTTTAATATTCATGCCAAGGCTACTTTGTCGGGAATGGCTCAGGATTTCATGGCCGCCATGTCACCATGGGCCTGTCTGAAATAATATCTTGCCCAACACATGTGGCAGGACACATTTTCAACCTGGTTTTCTGTGCCGGATTGGGAGAAAATGATCTGTGGGTGGGGGAGCCAGTAGTTGCTCCTTTGGCATGGACAGATCATTATCTGATCAGTTTTGACCTTCAGGCCACCTGTAACCTCCGCAGGGGTGGGGGACCAAATTTGATGGTCCATGCCCGCTGTGAACAACTTGCCAAGCACTTTGCAGATACAATTGCTCATATTTGTGCTGACTTGGATTCCATTGTTTTGACTAAGTCTGATATGGACAGGACTGGTACACCATCTAGTCATGTTATGGATACCTTTGGGCTTGTGCAACTTGAGGATGTGGTCAAACTGCTTGGAGGACTGAGGCCTACTACTTTCCCTTTACAGCCTTGCCCACCCTGGCTTGTCAAATCTGCCAGAGCTGGGCTGGGTATCTGGACCTCTGAGGTGGTAAATGCCTCCTTAAGGGACGGTGAGGTCCCCACAGCTTTTAAAGATGCTGTGGTGAGGCCCTTGCTGAAGAAACCAAATTTAGATCTTATGGTTCCAGATAATTACCGCCCTGTGTCACATTTGCCATTCTTGATCAAAGTGCTGGAGCATGTGATGGCCTCACAACTCCAAGCCATTTTGGATGCAACTGAATACTTAGGTCCATTCCAACCACATTTCACACCTTGTTATGGTTGGCCTGGTTGATGACTTATGCCAGCGAATGCATGGGGGGGAGTGCTACCCTGTTGGTTCTTCTGGTTCTCAGCAGCTTTCGATACTATCAACCATGGGATCCTTCTGGATCATTTATCGGGATTGAGCTTGGGAGGCACAGTTCTAAAGTGGTTCTGGTCCTTTCTGGAGGAGCGGTCTCAGAAGGTGGTGCTGGGGGACTTCGGTTCCACCCCATGGCCATCAGCCTGTGGAGTGCCGCAAGGCTCTATCTTGTCCCCCATGCTTTTTAACATCTACATGAAACTGCTGAGGGAAGTCATCAGGATTTGGGGGCTGAAATGTCATCAATATGTGGGTGATAGATGGATGAGGGTGAACAAGCTGAAACTTAATCCAGACAAGACGGAGGTACTGAGAGCTGGGAAACCAACTACTTCGGATGGAGGTTTACAAATGGTCTTAGATGGGGTTGCACTCCCCCTGAAAGACCAAGTGTGCAGTCTGGGAGTTCTGCTGGACTCTGAGCTAACTGGGGAAGCCCAGGTGGCTGCGATGTCCAGGAGTGTTTTTTACCAGCTTAAGCTGGTACACCAACTACGGCCCTATCTGGAGAGGACAGACCTTGCCTCAGTTATCCATGCACTAGTGATGTCCAGGCTAGACTATTGTAATGCACTCTATGTAGGGCTGCCTTTGAAGACGGTTTGGCAACTCCAGCTTGTGCAGAACGCAGCCGCCCAAGTATTGGTGGGGGTGAGGCGCCAGCTTCACATAATGCCTATACAGCACCAGCTTCACTGGTTACTGGTGCGTTTCCAAGCCCAATTCAAAGTGCTGGTTTTGACCATTAAAGCCTTAAATGATTTGGGACCAAGTTACTTGAAGGACTGCCTACACTCATAACAGCCTGCCCACACTTTAAGATCAGAAAGAGAGGCCCTTCTCATTTGCCCACCCGTGAGAGCAGTCAGGTGGGTGACCACATGTGAGAGGGCCTTCTCTGCAGGGGCCCCACACCTTTGGAACAAGCTGCCATCGGAAGTCTGCCATGCTCTGTCATTGCAGGCTTTGAAGGAGGCCTTGGAAACATATTATTTTACCTTGGCCTTCTATTAATATGACTGCTATTGTTGCTGTTATTGTTGTTATCATTGTTGATGGTTTTATTGTTGTTTTTATTGTTGTTTATGTTTTATCACTTTTATTATTTCAACTGTTTTTATGTATTTTATTGCTGTGACCGCCTAGGGAGGGCTTCTGCCCTGAAAGGCAGCCAAGACATGTTATCAATCAATCAAACAATCCATCCATCCATCCATCCATCAATCAATCAATCAGAGGAAAGCTAATATGTCAGGGGAAAGGGTTCCTTTCACTCCATCTCCCTGACATGCTAGCTTTTTATGTGTAGGGAGTTGTTGACAGATGTGATCATGCAAATGGGTGATCTGCCAGCATCCAGAAGTGGCCTAATGCCAGGGGAGCAGTACCACACATACAGTATGTCTAAAATATTGAATTAGGTTTCGCAGTCCCACAGCTTTAGTTCCAATATCTATGTGACTGATGGCATCCTATTACACTGAGTGACTGGGGTGGGCTGTGCAAATTGTGTTTGGGTGAACCCTTCTCCACAGAGAACCTCCTGTTTAATGTGAGCCAAAATTCACTAGGGCTTAGTCCCAGAACAAATGCTAAGGCTCAGGCCGAAAACATTCTAAGTAATAACAATAACGAAAAAGATGCCCTTGAGTACCTGCAGGGTGCTCTTCCCTCACCACTGAGCCACAAAAGATGCCCTCCACACTTCTGGGATTCAGATTAAGAACATAATTTCCTTCCAGGCTACCTTTTGCTTGGGGAACTGTCTTTGCTAATTAAACACAGCAAACCTTGCTCATCAATGCATTCCTCTGCATCTGCCAAAGTGCCTTTCTTCCAAATGTTAGTGGGATAGTTACTCAGGACTCCAGTGTGAGGAGAAGCCCCAACCTGAACACAGCGGGGGCTGGTGGCTCCTATTTTGGTGGGGCCATGAATCCATTCTGGTTTTTGGTCAGAACCAGACAGAACTCTAAAGGGGCTATTCAAGGTGCTGAACCCTATCTCCAAAATAGGTTCAGCACCTTGGATAGCTCCTTTAACGTTCTAGCTTCTCCTGACTGAAACCCAGAAAGGATTCACAGCCCCACTGAAATCAGAGTCACCAGCCTCCACTGCCTGAACATGCCATGAGATTTAGACATTTACCCCTAATTCTAGCTGTGAACACTGACTGGGGTTAGGGGAGGGTGTGAGGAAAAAGCATTTTGCACATGTTCATTGACAGCTCTCCTCTATCATTGTTGCACCTGTTTCAGGACTGAACCTTGGTACCTGGTTCAAGGGAGGGAGGGACAAATCTGTCAGTTTCGATTTCCCTCCATTTTTCATTTTTCCAGGCTTAAATTTGGTTTGTCCCAAACTTTGAGATTTTTTCTTAATTTCAGTTTGTCCCAAGAGGGTTTTTTGTTTTTGTTTTTAAGTCTGAATGAAAATTCATATACATCGTTTTGGACATTCCTCCTTAACACATGCATGTTTCTCTACAATTTTGCCTATTATGCATATTTGCAAGCAATTTCTTAATAGAAAGCATTTCTGAACATTATTTCAGTAACATACACATTTTTGTGTGCACTTTTCCATAATTCATATTTTTGTATGTATTTTTAATTCAAGAACTGCATTGCACAATTTGGCAAAATATGATTTTCAAAGGACAGCTGAGTTTTGGTTGAAAATGGCAAAATTGAGTAAGAATCACCGAATCATAGAATCACAGAGTTGGAAGGTACTTTGGAGATCATCTAGTCCAACCCCAGCTCAATGCAAACTATGTGCTGCATGGTGCAGCTACAATATCCCTGGCCAATGGCCATCCAGCCTCTGCTTAAATACTTCCAGGGAAGGAGAACCTATGGCCTCCCGAGGCAGTTTGTTCCATTGCTGAACAGTTCAAATGTTCTCCTACTGTTTAGCTGAAATCTGCTCCCCTGCAATTTCCACCCATTGGTTCTAGTCTTGCCCTCAAGAGCAACAGTGAACAAGTCTGCTTCATCTTCTGCATGTCAGCCTTTCAGATATTTGTACACTGCCATCCTGTGTCCCTCTAATCTTCTTTTCTCCAGGCTAAACATACACAGTCCTTTCAACTGTTCCTCATAGGACTTGGTTTTCAGAACCTTCACCATCCCGGTTGCTCTTCTCTGAGTGTACTCTAATTTTCAATGTCCTTCTTAAAATGGGGTGCCCAGAACTGGAGAGAGTACTCCAAATGTGGCTGGACTAATACAGAATACTGTGGAAATATTACTTCCAGTGATCTGGACACCATGCTATTCTTATGTTCTTAAGGAGGACTGCTCTCAGAAGAATCCATATTGCACATTTATTTAAGGCATTAATAATTTAGCTGGGTAGGGCCACTTGGGTTACAGACAATAAAAGGCATGGGGTTGGGAGGGGCATAGCTCAAACTCAGCAAGCAAGGATGCTTGCTCAGGGCTCTATAAGAATTACGTAAACCCATAATGGGCAGTAGATTTTTCATCTAGCTGTGCACCATGGTGCTAAGGGTACACACATCTGTAATCTCTCTGATTCAAAAGTATTGCATTGTATCACTCAATATTACTGGAATCAATGGTAAGCAAATCTTATAAACACATGATATTCCTGAAACTCAATGGACAGACTTCAGGTGAAGTCCTTCCTGATGTAAAGATGGCTCATTCCAATTCATGTTAAGACCTGCAAAAGATAGTTTTGAAGGGTTTGGCCATTAAAAGTCTTTCAAACTGAAGCATAATTGCATCCAAAAAGCATTTCCAGGCAATTAGTGTTCTAACTTCTTGTATCTCAAACCAGCTGCATTGCTATACGATTTCATGTCCCTAATGCATTACAAATGCATTTCCAGTAAGAGTGTGCTGATGATATAGATACCCCAGCCTCCTCATCTTTGGAACTCCATGTAAATTGGCAT
The DNA here is from genome assembly GCF_057233095.1 of Heloderma suspectum. Lineage (NCBI taxonomy): Eukaryota > Metazoa > Chordata > Lepidosauria > Squamata > Helodermatidae > Heloderma > Heloderma suspectum. The sequence continues at coordinate 334,341,605 of NC_139459.1, read as the reverse complement.
TCTCAGGGCAATTGTCAACATTTGCCTCTACAGAAGGATTTCACTAATCCGCCAAAACAGGAAAAATAAGGCTTTTACCTGGTCAGCACTCTGAATAGGGAATCAGATGAGCTATATATAAGTAGGGTTGGGTGAACTCCCTGATGTCCATTCGGGGGGGGGGGTCTGCCACGGGGAAATCTGGGTTGCCTGGGGCCCCGCGTATTTCCCCGGCACACCTGCATGTCCACCAGATTTCGCAGGGCAGCTCTCTGGCATTATAAAAAGTGTGATAGGCTAATGGTGGCTGCCATTAACTTATCGTGGGAAAACTATGGCCCTAATTGGTGTATTTTATGCCATTTATCACCATAAAGCACGTAAATGGTCAAAATCTATGTAGAACTAGGTGCTTTACAGCCACAAATGGCATAAAATACGCCAACTATGACCATAGTTTTCTTATGACAAGCTAATGGCAGCCACTATTACCCTATTGCACCTTTTATAATGGTGGAGAGCCACCCCACAGGAAATCCGAACGACCCGGAGGTGAGTGGGCCACTGCAGACCCTGCAGGTCAGATTCTTGGGGATCCGGCCTCATTGGAGTCTGCAGAGGGCTTCTTCAGCATCCCTGCAAGGCAGTCAGAACTATGAATGAGATGAGCTACAACACACTGGCCAGCACTTTACACAGGGATTTAGATGGGCAATAACTAGGCAGCCTGCACAGTAGCAAGTAGGCATGTACGAAAGTCACTTACCTTTTCGCAGATTGTGTTCATGGGGGGGGGAGGTGCTCTGTCCCTCCCCCCAGAATCCTTGACGGGGGGGAGGCAATCCATTCCTCCCCCCCCCCGGAATCCTGCCCGGCCGGCTCTGCTCTGCGGTGGCTCTGTGGAGCAGCTGGCCAGGACCGTCTGCAGCCGGATTTCCAGTTGCGGACTGGCTGGTACAGACACAAATGGCGGCTGCCATAGCGGCCGCCATTTGCGTCCAGCCAGGCAGCCATGATAGGCTACACAAGTCTTTATGTAGCCTATCATGGCTGGGCAAAAAAAAAACCCAAACGGTGTATGAAAATGGCTGCGGCTACGGCGGCCACCATTTGCGTTCCCTATTTTTCGCCGTTTTAGTCTACGTAAATATTTACGTAGACTATTACAGCGAAAAAAAGGAGAATGCAAATAGTGTAGTAGGTGCTATTTGCATTCCTTTTTTATTTGCTGTTTTAGCCTACGTAAATATTTACGTAGGCTAAAACAGCAGAAAATAGGGAACGAAATGGTGGCTGCCATAGCCGCCATCATTTGCATACGCCATTTTTTTTATTGGCTTGCCGTAATAGGCTACGTAAAGACTTACGTAGCCTATCACGGCAAAGACCAGGATGTAAATGGCGGCCGCGGCAGCCGGTTGAAAGACCAGCCGCCGCCGTTGCCGCCAGACCCGCCACCGGACTCACCACCGGAGCCACCGCCGTCCGGAACATCTGCCCCAGGTATGCCTCATCCCAGGGGGACTCCATGGGGGGGGCGGTGCGTTCGGCCTCACTGAAATCCATGGCAGAATTCTCCGCCATCCCTAGTAGCAAGCACAGCTGTAGAAAAGGTTTAAAAAAAAGTAGGACAAGGCTACCCATTCACTTCCAATGCACAGTTCAGCACAGTATCTGCGCATTTCAGTCAAGAACAATGCACAAGTCATGCCCCTACCATAAGTAACAATGCACAATAATGCTAGGATACAAAGTAATATGTGAACTAACATGCAAAGTAGAGGTATTATTCTGGGCCAACAGTAGCTTCTGTACAAGCTCCGGTTTCAGAAAAGTGGCTTTTTGCTCCATATTCCCAGAAGTGCCACACAATTCACCTGAGGATGCTGCAAACAACCTAGATGAGCTAGTACATGTTTCAAGGAGCTGCAGGTGAAGATAAGCATACTGAGGTGACGACAAGGAAAACAATGGGATTTCTCTACAGCTATATTCATTTCCCTCGAAGCAGCATGACAGAAATAGATCCTTCAGTGCTAGGGATGTATGAATCTTAGGGGTGGATGAAAGTCACTTACCTTTTCTCGCAGCTTGTTCGCTGTGGGGGGGAGCGCTTCGCTGCTCCCCCCGCGAAGTTCAGGCCGGGGGGGAGGCTTCCCGCCTCGCCCGGCCGAAATTCAAGCCGGGGAGGAGGCTTCCCGCCTCGCCCGGCCGAAATTCAGGCCGGGGAGGAGGCGCCTCGCCTCGCCCGGCCGTGAACGCGGAAGTAAAACAAAAAACAAAAAACGCCCCCTGATAGGCTACGTGACGATTCACGTAGCCTATCACGGCTAGATCTGCAAAGTCAGCCGTGATAGGCTACGTGAATCGTCACGTAGCCGATCACGGGTGACTTTAAAAAAAAAAAAAAGCACGTACGCGAATGGTGGCCCCCATAGGGAGCCGCCATTCGCGTTCCTTATTTAGTTGCTGTAGTCTACGTAAATCTTTACGTAGACTACGGCGAAAATAAGGACAACGCAAATAGTGTTGCCCTTATTTTCGCCGTAGTCTACGTAAACATTTACGTAGACTACAGCGACCAAATAAGGAACGGGAATGGCGGCTCCCTATGGGGGCCGCCATTATCCGTACACACTTTTTTTGTTTTTTTTTAAGTCACCCGTGATAGGCTACGTGACGATTCACGTAGCCTATCACGGCTGACTTTGCAAATCTAGCCGTGATAGGCTACATGAATCGTCACGTAGCCTATCAGGCGACGATTTTTTTTTCTTTTATTGCAATGGCGGGGGCGGCAGCCAGTCGAAAGACCGGCTGCCGCTCCCGCCCCGCTCGGACACCCGACGAACCGCCAGCCGGACCCGCCGCCGGGAGGGACATTCAGGGAAGGTAAGTCCCGTCCCGGGGGGGGTGCGGGGTGCGGGGGGGTGCGGAGGATTTCTCCCCGAAACTTGTTCGGGGGGCCGAACACGTTGGCGCTCGGCCCCCCGAAGTTTCGGGGAGAAATTCTCCGCCATCCCTAATGAATCTCTTACCTGGTTCTGGTTGGGGTATCCGCTGGAGGGGGGAGGTGCTCTGTCCCTCCCCCCGGAATCCTTGATGGGGGGATGCGATCCAGTCCTCCCCCCCGGAATCCATCCTACCAAGAACCATTTTAGAAAAACTACTAAGGCAGAATCCTATACATGTTTAGATTGGCTTGCTGGGGAATGCTAGGAGTGATAAGATTTTTTTTTCTGTCTAAACTTGCATAGGATTGTACCCTTAGAGAGAAATCCTATGACCCCTAGACAGAGTCTGGGGGGCCATAGGATAGTTCGGAGTCAGCACTACAACCTTGGAGCCAGCGATCCGAGCTCCCCCACTCCTCCCCCTCCCAGCCAGCACAAAGGCGACCTTGGAGAGGAGGGAAAGGGGGCATGCCGGTGGGAGGGGAGGGGGCTGCAGAGGCTGGCTTAGGAGGAATCCTCTGGCCTCCCTAGCCTCCTTCCTTCCCCCTCCCTGATGCCTGAGCTAGATGGGCGAAGAAGCCCATCTAGCCAAAATGCAGAGTGGGAGGAGCATGAAGGCAGCAAAGGGTTTGGTTACGGCTGTCCCAATGGGATTGCTCCCTTAATGTAATAGGACCCAGATGTCTTCGGACAGTGCTCAACTCTTGCTTGATCATATAAAGCTGTTATCACAGATTGTCCTTTCCTATCAAGTTCATCATTAACAAGCAAAGAAGCTGAGCCACAATGAGAAGGAACTCTTGGTGCAACAAAGCAATGATCTGATAACTACAGTTTAGCATATGGAAGCCAAGACACACTTCTAGGGAGGGATGGGTGAATCAGTGCAGAAGTTCACAAATAGGTCTGTTATGTTCTGTTTTCTCATTAATCAGCTTTTAAAAAAAATAATAATAATTATATGAACATATGAAAATACTAAAAGTATTTTCTCTCACAAGTCTCATTTCTAAGTGATTTTGTCTCGAAGAGCTTTCTTGTTGGCCACTCCCTGGCTGTGGAACTCCCTGCCAGCTTAGGCTAGGTTGGCTCCCTCTCTACTGTCCTTTCACTGGCAGGGAAAGACCACGTTATTCAAGCAGGGCTTTGGTCTGTTGGGTTGGATGCTGTTTTTATTCAGTTACTGGTATGTTTTCATTGTGTTTTAATGCATTTGTTTTATTACTGTTTTAATGAAGTTTTATTTATGATTATATGCTCCTCTGAGTGCCGTTTTTCTTGGTAGAAAGCTGGGGTACAAATCAATCAATCAATCAATCAAATAAATAAATAAGGTGCAAGCCTAAGGCTGCTAGACAGCTAGACAGCCATAGGATTAGTGGTTTTGGGGGAACCGACCTCGGAGCCTGCACTCTGAGGCTGTGATGTATGAACCCCCCACTTTCCAGTTCAGGGGGGGTCCATAGTGGAGTCATCCATGCCACTCATGGCCCCTCGAAATCCTCCAGAGCTGCTCCATGTCCGGGGCAGTTCATGGAGCGGCTCTCTGGCTCCCTATACATGGCGATACATTAATGGAGATTGCCATTAGTCTATCACTGGGGAAAATACAGACACAAATGGCGTATTGGATGCCACTTGCAGCTGTAAAGCACTGATTTTGACCTAATTGCAGTTGTTTATGGCTGTATTTAGGTCCAAAACAGCACTTTGCAGCTCCAAATGGTGTACAATATGCCATTTGTATCTGCATTTTTCGCAGCGATAAGCTAATGGCCGCCGCCATTAGCGTATCACCTTGTATAGGGAGCCAGAGACCTGGTCCGCACAAAATCCTCCAGAGCTGGATGAAAGTAGTACCATTCCATGATGGAATCCAGAGGTCAGATTCTTTGGAATCTGGCCTCATTTGGTGGAATTCTCTGCCATCCCTACTCCGAGGTCGGATCCCAGAAAACCACCTCCCTGCCCCTGCCTCCTCATAGGTGGTGCGGATCATCCCAGGGTCCGTGCTCATAAAATCAGCACAGAGTGGGAGGAAAGGGGGAGTTCCCGGGGGGGGGGAGCTTGGACGGTCCAATACAATGCTTCCTATGCATCTTCTGGCTGCTCCCCACACTCTGAAGCACCATGGCTAGGCAGCTGAAATTGGCCATCAAGCCTCAAATGCAGGGCAGCTGGAATGCAGAGGTAAAGATTCCCTCCGAGCTCCACCCACCCTGCATTGGATAAGCAGTTGCCTCCGAGTTCAGAGGCGGCCCCCTATCCCCATAGGATTGCTCCCTAAATGGCTGTTTTTCAAAAAGGCAACTTTGGCGAGGGGGGGACCGAGAGCTGCATCAGAACATTGGGGAGGTGTGAAAACCAGGAGATATCTAAGCTCAGAACCACACTTAGTCCAGGAGGTGTGGACAAGGTCAGCTCATAGTGAATTCACACAAATCAGACTTGTAGACATCCCTATTTGTAGGTTACACCATCATGTAAACTGTTCCTCAGTTCTGCCATGCCTTCTGCCGAGGATAAAATGTTCTTCATCATTTTTCTCAATAGTGACACAAGATCAAAAGAGAGTATTCTGAACCTTGGTTATGTATTTCCTATACCTGGTAAACATGTGACAAGTTTTTACCAGAGATTTTCCTTCTGCCAGACTTAATGAATACAATACCAGCTTTTATGGTAACATCTCAAGGACTTTTACCTGAGCCACCACGAAGTGCTTAGAGGTGTAATAAATCTTGGAAGTGTCAAAGAAGAGGAGAGGAGAGAAGGGCTTAAAAAGGAGCATGGAGTTCTCTTTTATGAGTGTCATCTGCCCCAGGTCTGCCAAAAGAGAAAAGAGGGATGACATATTGAAATTATTCTGCTGTAGGCAACAGCAGCAAGGGAAGCTCATAATTATCCTGCAAAGAAAGGAGAATTGGGGGGAAAATGGGGGGGGGAGAAAATAAGAGTTGCACTGTAAAAATCACGGTTAAGGGGTAAAGTTTGCAGAAGGGAAAGTTGCAAAATAAAGTAATTTTTGAAGAGAATAATCCAATATTTAAGAGCATAAGAACATAACATAAGAAGAGCCATCCTGGGTCAGACCAAGGGTCCATCTAGTCCAGCATTCTGTTCACACAGTGGCCAACCAACTGTGAACCAGCAACCCACAAGCAGGGCCTGAGTGCAACAGCACCCTCCTGCCCATGTTCCCCAGCAACTGGTGTACATAGGCTCACTGCCTCTAGTACTGGAGGTAGCACACAGCCATGAAGACTAGTAGCCATTAATAGCCTTTTTCTCCAGGAAACTGCCTTTTAAAGTCATCCAAACTGGTGGCCATCACTAGGGATGGGGGAGAATTTCTCCCCAAAACTTCGGGGGGCCGAGTGCCAACGTGTTCGGCCCCCTGAAGTAGTTTCGGGGAGAAATTCTCCGCACCGCCCAACCCCCGCACCCACCCCGGGACGGGACTTACCTTTCCCGAATGTCCCTCCCGGCGGCAGGTCCCGGAGGCGGTTCGTCAGGTCTTCGTCAGGGGCGGGGGCGGCAGCCGGTCTTTCGACCAGCTGCTGCCGCCGCCATTCCAATAAAAGTAAAAAAAAAAAAAAACGCCCCCGTGATAGGCTACGTGACGATTAACGTAGCCTATCACGGCTAGATTTGCAAAGTCAGCCGTGATAGGCTACGTAAATCGTCACGTAGCCTATCACGGGTGACTTAAAAAAAAAAAAGCGCGTACGGCTAATGGCAGCCCCCATAGGGAGCCGCCATTCACGTTCCTTATTTGGTCGCTGTAGTCTAAGTAAAGATTACGTAGACTACGGCGAAAATAAGGGCAACGCAAATAGCATTGCCCTTATTTTCGCCGTAGTCTACGTAAAGATTTACGTAGACTACAGCGACCAAATAAGGAACGCGAATGGCGGCTCCCTATGGGGGCCGCCATTTGCGTACGTGCTTTTTTTTTAAAAGTCACCCGTGATAGGCTACGTGACGATTAACGTAGCCTATCACGGCTGACTTTGCAGATCTAGCCGTGATAGGCTACGTTAATCGTCACGTAGCCTATCACGGGGGCATTTTTGTTTTTTTTTAACTTTTTATTTCGCGGCCGGGTGAGGCGAGGCACCTCCTTCCCGGCCTGAATTTCGGCCGGGCGAGGCGGGAAGCCTCCCCCCCCGGCCTGAACTTCAGGGGGAGCAGCGAAGCGCCTCCCCCCCACCGCGAAGCAAGCTGTGAGACCAGGTAAGTGGCTTTCGTGCACTCCTAATCACTACTTCCAGTGGTAGCAAATTCCGTAGTTTAACTATGCGCTGTGTGAAGAAGTACTTCCTTTTATCTGTCCTGAATCTCCCACCATTCAGCTTCATAGGATGACCCCTGGGTACTAGCATTTTGAGAGAGGGAGAAAAATGTCTCCCTATCCATGTTCTCCGCTCCATGCATAATTTTGTAGACCTATCATGTCTCCCCTTACCCTCCTTTTTTCCAAGCTAAACAATCCCAGCTGTTGTAACCTTCTCTCATAGGGGAGATCCTCCAGCCCCTTTTAGTTGCCCTTTTCTGCACTTTTTCCAGCTCTGCAATATCTTGTTTTAGGTGTGGTGACCAGAACTGGACACAGGATTCCAAGTGTGGCCACACCATAGATTTGTATAGGGGCAGTATGATATTGGTTTGCTTTATTCTCAATGCCTTTCCTATTATGCCTATCATGGAGTTTGCCATTTTTACAGCATCTGCACACTGGGATGACATTTTCATTGAGCTGTCCACCACAACCCCAAGATCTCTTTCCTGGTTGGTCGCTGCTAGCTCAGATCCCATCAGGCTATAATTGCACTTGGAATTTTTTGCCCCAACATGCATCACTTTACACTTGCTTACATTGAATGGCATTTGCCATTTCGATGCCCATTCTCCGGATTTGGAGAGACCCTCTTCACAATCCCTTTTTGTTTTAACCACCCTCAATAATTTGGTGTCATCTGCAAACTTGACCACTTCTCTGCTCACTCCTAATTCCAGATCATTTATGAACAGGTTGAAAAGCACTGGTCCTAATACAGATACCAGTGGGACCCCACTATTTACTTCCCTCTGTTGTAGGGATGACAGAGAATTCCACCACAGATTTCAGTGAGGCTGAATGCACTGGCATGCGGCCCCCTGAAACCCGTTGCGGAACGGCCTCCCACCCCCCCACGGAATCCCCCATGGGACGAAGCTTACCTGGGGCAGATGTTCCGGTGGTGGCAGCTCTGGCAGCGGCTCCGGCAACGGCAGCGGCAGCTGGTCTCTCGGCCGGCTGCTGTGGACCATAGTGGCCGCCATTTGCATCCGGCCAGGCTGCCGTGATAGGCTACATAAGTATTTACATAGCCTATCACAGCAAAGACAGCCACGCAAATGGTGGCCACCACTTACGTAGCCTATCATGGCTAGGGATGTGCGAAAGGCACTTACCTGGTACCACAGCTTGCTTCACGGTGGGGGGGAGGCGCTTCGGTTCTCCCCCCGAAGTTCAGGCCGGGGGGGGAGGCGCCCCGCTCCGCCTCACCCGGCCGAAATTCAGACCAGGGAGAAGCGCACCATCTCCCCGGCCACGAAATACAAAAGTGGAAAAAAAAACACCCGTGATAGGCTACGTAACGATTTATGTAGCCTATCACGGCTAGATTCCCAAAGTCAGCCGTGATAGGCTACGTAAATCGTTACATAGCCTATCACGGGTGACTTTGAAAAAAAAAAGCGCGTACGCAAATGGCGGCGCCCATGGGCGCCGCCATTTGCGTTCCTTATTTGGTCCCAGTAGTCTACGTAAAGATGTACGTAGACTACGGCGAAAATAAGGGCAACGCTATTTGCGTACGCACTTTTTTTTTTTTCCAAAGTCACCCGTGATAGGCTACGTAATGATTTACGTAGCCTATCACGGCTGACTTTGGGAATCTAGCCGTGATAGGCTACGTAAATTGTTACATAGCCTATCACATTTTTTTTTTTTTTTACTTTATTTTGTAATGGCAGCGGCGGCAGCCGGTCAGAAGACCGGCCGCTGCCCCCGCCCCCGAAGAAACTGCCGCCGAACTGCTGCCGGGACCTGCCGCCGAGAGGGACATTCGAGGGAGGTAAGCCCTATCCCGGGGGGGTGGGGTGGGCAGAGAATTTGACCAACAATTTCGGGGGTCGAATGCGTTGGCATTCGGCCTCCCCGAGATTCGTGGAGAAATTCTCTGACATCCCTAGTCATGGCAAGCTAAAAAAAAAACACAGCATACGCAAATGGCAGAGGCTACGGTGGCCACCATTTGTGTTCCCTTTTTTTCACTGTTCTAGCCTACGTAAATATTTACGTAAGCTATTACAGCAAACAAAAAGGGGAACGCAAATAGCGTAGTGGGCGCTATTTGCATTCCCCTTTTTTTCACTGTAATAGCTTACATAAATATTTACATAGGCTAAAACAGCAAAAAAAAGGGAACACAAATGGCGGCCACTGTAGCCGCCACCATTTGCGTATGCTTTTTTTTTTTTCCGGAAGGCTGCCCAGCGGCCGGATGTCTGGCTGCGAGTGGCCCCAGCTGGCGGCTCCACGGAATCTCCATGGAGCGGAGCTGGCCGGATTAGGATTTTGGGGGGAGGTGCCTCCTCCCCACCGCGAATCACCCCATCAAAAAGGTAAGTGACTTTCGTACATCTCTACTCTGTTGGGAGAATTTACCATTTATTACTACTCTCTACTTTCTGTTCTTTAACCAGTTACTGATCCATAAGAGGACCTGTCTTTTTATTCCATGACTGCCAAGGTTGCTCAGGAGTATTTGCTGAGAGTAGGGATGGCGGAGAATTTCTCCCTGAAACTTCGGGGGGCCGAGCGCCAACGTGTTCGGCCCCCCAAACAAGTTTCAGGGAGAAATCCTCCGCACCCCCCCGCACCCTGCACCCCCCCCAGGACGGGACTTACCTTTTGCAAATGTCCCTCCTGGTGGCTGGTCCGGCTGGCGGTTCGGCGGGTTTTCGAGCGAGGCGGGAGCGGCAGCCGGTCTTTCGACCGGCTGCCACCGCCGCCATTGTAATGAAAGAAAAAAAAAACAACTTCCCCTGATAGGCTACGTGACGATTCACGTAGCCTATCATGGCTAGATCTGCAAAGTCAGCCGTGATAGGCTACGTGAATCGTCACGTAGCCTATCACTGGTGACTTAAAAAAAAAAAAAGCACGTACGCGAATGGCGGCCCCCATAGGGAGCCGCCATTCCCGTTCCTTATTTGGTGGCTGTAGTCTACGTAAATGTTTACGTAGACTACGGCGAAAATAAGGGCAACACTATTTGCGTTGCCCTTATTTTCGCCGTACTCTACATAAACATTTACGTAGACTACAGCCACCAAATAAGGAACGGGAATGGCGGCTCCCTATGGGGGCCGCCATTCGCGTACGCGCTTTTTTTTTTTTAAAGTCACCCGTGATAGGCTACGTGACGATTCACGTAGCCTATCACAGCTGACTTTGCAGATCTAGCCATGATAGGCTACGTGAATCGTCACGTAGCCTATCAGGGGAAATTTTTTTTTTTTTTTTTTACTTTCGCGTTCGCGGCCGGGCGAGGCGAGGCGCCTCCTCCCCGGCATGAATTTCGGCCGGGCGAGGCGGGAAGCCTCCCCCCCCGGCCTGAACTTCGCGGGGGGAGCAGCGAAGCGCTCCCCCCCACCGCGAACGGCCTTCGACGACAGGTAAGTGACTTTCGTCCACCCCTAGCTGAGAGACTTTGTCAAAAGCCTTTTGGAAGTCCCTGTAAACAATGCCTCCAAGATCACCCCTGTCTACAAGTTTATTGACACTCTCAAAGGACTCTGAAAGTTAGTGAGAAAGGACTTACCTTTGTGGAGCTGTGTTGATTCTTTTTCAGCAGGGCTTGTCCTTCTATATGCTTACTAATTATATCTTTAATAATGCCTTCCACCAATGTACCTGGAACAGATGTTAAGCTAACTAGCCTGTGATTTCCCAGATCCCCCCTCGATCCCTTTTTGAAAATTGGTGTTACATTGGCCATCTTCCAGTCCTCTGGTCTATAGGCTGATCTTAGGGACATGTTGCATATTTTGGTTAGAGATCAGCAATTTGAGGACTCTAGGATGGATACCATCTGGGCCCAGTGATTTATTTGCTTCCAATTTAACTATAAGGTTGAGAACTTCATCTTTTGTCACCACTACTTGCCTCAGTTCCTCAGACTCCCTTCCTGAAAACATCCATTCAGGCACAGATATCTGTCCTATATCTTGTGCAGTGAAGATGGATGAAAAGAATTCATTCAGCTTCTCTGCAATCTTCTTGTTCTCCTTCAGTACTCCTTTAACTCCATTGTCATCCAATGGTTCAACTGCCTCCCTAGCTGGTTTTCTGCTTTGATAAATTTAAAGAATTCTGTATTGTTGCCCTTGATGTTGTTAGCGATATGCTCTTCAAAATGCTTTTTTGCATCTCTTATTGTCTGCTTGCATCCCCTTTCTGCAAGCTTGTGCTCCCTTTTGTTTTCCTCACTTGAGCATGACTTCCATTTTCTGAAGGAAGCTCTCTCTTTTTTTCTAATAGCTTGCTTCCTTGACCCTGCTTGTTATCCATGCTGGTGACCTCTTGGACTTGATGGTAACTTTCCTAACCTGTGGTATACATTCTAGCTGGGCTTCTATTATTGTGGTTTTGAGTAATCTCCAAGCATTCTGAAGGGATTTAATCCTTTTGACTCCCCCTTTTAACTTCCTTTTCACCAGTTCCTGCATTTTAGAGAAGTTTCCTCTTTTGAAGTCAACTGTGACTGTGTTGGACTTCCTGGGCACTTTCCCACTTAAATATATATTAAATCTGATAGCACTGTGATCACTGTTTTCAATTAGTTCAACAACATTGACATCTTGTACTAGGTCCTGGGCGACACCACTTAGGATTAAATCCAAGGTCGCCTCCCCTCTGATCGGTTCTATGGCTAATTGTTCTAGGGCACAATCATTTAGGATCTAGAAATTTAACCTCTTTCTCATGGTAGGAACTTGCATTTATCCAGTCAATGTGGGGGTAAATGAAGTCACCCATTATTGCAACACTTTCTTGTTCATAGTAGGGATGGATGAAAGTCCCTTACCTGGTCCCGCAGCTGTTTTCAGTGGGGGGCGGAGGCGCTCCGGTTCTCCCCCCGAAATTCTGGCCGGGGGAGAGGCACCCCATCCCTCCCTGCTGAAATTCTGGCCGGGGGGGAGCGCCCCGTCTCCCCAGCCGTGAAAGAAAAAAGTAAAGTGTAAAAAAAGAAAAGAAAAAAGTGATAGGCTACATAATGATTTACGTAGCCTATCATGGCTAGATTTTCAAAGTCAGCTGTGATAGGCTACGTAAATCTTTACGTAGCATATCACAGCTGACTTTGGGGAAAAAAAGTGTGTACGCAAATGGCGGCGCCCATGGGCGTCGCCATTTGCGTTCCTTATTTGGGCACGGGTAGTCTATGTAAAGATTTACGTAGACTACAGCGAAAATAAGGGCAATGCAAATAGCCGAAATCTGGCTTCCGGTAACTTGAGCCCATTATTCTGTGTCCTGCATGCTGGGATGATCGAGAAAGATCCTGGCCTTCCTCCCTGTGACAGCCTTTCAAGTACTTGAAGAGTGCGATCATATCTCCCCTCAGTCTTCTCTTCTCAAGGCTAAACATGCCCAGTTCTTTCAGTCTCTCACCACAGGGCTTTGTTTCCAGACCCCTGATCATCTTTGTTGCCCTCCTCTGAACCCTCTCCAGCTTGTCTGCATCTTTCTTAAAATGTGGTGCCCAGAACTGGACACAGTACTCAAGATGAGGTCTAACCAGTGCTGAGTAGAGGGGAGCTAGTACTTCACATGAAGTACTCTCACCTGTCACCACCTATCTCACCTCTGATTAGGGGTGTACGGATTCCCCACCATCTGTTCCGGTGGGGAATCTGCGTGGGGGGGTCCTTTCCTCCCCCCCTCCAGAGTAGCTCTGCTCTGCAAGGATTACGGGGGGGGGGAACCAGCTTGAGGGCCGCTTACCTTCCCTCCTGCCAGCCAGAGCCATTTGCCTCCTCCCCGTTCCTGCCAATTGCCATGTCTTTTCTTAAAAAAAAAGAAAAGAAAATGGTGATCAGCAGGCTGTGCCCATAGAGTAGTGAATCTTGCATATAAGCCTATGGACACATAGACTTAGATGAAAAATTCATGGCTCTATTTGCATTTAAGCCTATGGGCACATCCTGCTGATCGCCATTTTATTTTCTTTTTTTTAAGAAAAGACATGGCAATCGGCAGGGACAGGGAGGAGGCGAATGGCTCTGGCTGGCAAGAAGAAGCCGAGTGCCATTCCGCCTCCAGTCCTCCTGGAGCAGAGGTAAGTGGTCCCGATCCACTGCGGATTTCTCTGACATCCCTACCTCTGATACAAGGGCACCCATGGAAGAGGGCTTCTGGTGACAATCTCTTTCTCAGTGTACTTCCCTGCTCTCTAGCTTCCACCTTACAGCAACCTGTATATAAAGAGGCAGAAAGAGGCTGCCAAGGAAGTGGTTAACAGCTTATGTTCAGGCTCCCTGGCCTTGCCACCAGTGGTGGCAAGCGATAGAGTAGAGCCAGGGCTCACAGGGATGCAGTGCCAAAGCCTTCCTTTCTTTCTTTCTTTCTTTCTTTCTTTCTTTCTTTCTTTCCTTGTTTCTTAGCAGAGATGCTGACATTGTCTGCCACTCCCACCTCAGAATCCCCTGTTCCCTCTGAGCTTAGCAGCAATCTTCACAGGAGGAAATGAATATCTTGTTCCCTGTTCTAATGCAAAGTATTTAAGGCTGGCTTGGTCTTGAATGGGCAATTGAGAGCCATTAGCTGTACAAAAGACCTGCTCCTGGTGGAGCTGAAAAGTGCTAGAACTGGCTCATTGATATGGCTTAACATAGCTAGTAGGGATGGGGGAGAATTTCTCCCCGAAACTTCGGGGGACCGAGTGCCAATGTATTCGGCCCCCCAAAGTAGTTTCGGGAAGAAATTCTCTGCACCCCCCCCCCACACCCCGCACCCCCCCCGGGATGGGACTTACCTTTCCCGAATGTCCCTCCCGGTGGCGGGTCCCGGCGGCGGTTTGGCAGGTCTTCGACAGGGGCAGAGGCGGCAGCTGATCTTTCGACCGGCTGCCGCCGCCGCCATTCCAATAAAAGTAAAAAAAAAAACACACCCCCGTGATAGGCTACGTGACGATTAACGTAGCCTATCATGGCTAGATCTGCAAAGTCAGCCGTGATAGGCTACGTTAATCGTCACATAGCCTATCACGGGTGACTTTAAAAAAAAAACCACGTACGGCTAATGGCGGCCCCCATAGGGAGCCGCCATTCGCGTTCCTTATTTGGTCGCTGTAGTCTATGTAAAGATTACGTAGACTACGGCGAAAATAAGGGCAACGCTATTTGCGTTGCCCTTATTTTCGCCGTAGTCTACGTAAAGATTTACGTAGACTACAGCGACCAAATAAGGAATGCGAATGGCGGCTCCCTATGGGGGCCGCCATTTGCGTACGCGCTTTTTTTTTTTTAAGTCACCCGTGATAGGCTACGTGACGATTAACGTAGCCTATCACGGCTGACTTTCCAGATCTAGCCATGATAGGCTACGTTAATCGTCACGTAGCCTATCACGGGGGCATTTTTGTTTTTTACTTTTTATTTCGCGGCCGGGCGAGGTGAGGCGCCTCCTCCCCGGCCTGAATTTCGGCCAGGCGAGGAGGGAAGCCTCCCCCCCGGCCTGAACTTCGAGGGGAGCAGCGAAGCGCCTCCCCCCCACCGCGAAGCAAGCTGCGAGACCAGGTAAGTGGCTTTCATGCACCCCTAATAGCTAGGGATGGCAGAGAATTCTTCCACGGATTTCAGTGAGGCCGAATGCACTCCCCACCCCCCCACCCCACGGATTCCCCCTGGGACGAGGCTTACCTGGGGTGGATGTTCCAGACAGCGGTGGCTCTGGCAGCGGCTCCGACGGCAGCGGCTGGTCTTTTGACCGGCTGCTGTGGCCGCCATTGCCATCTGCCCTTTGCCGTGATAGGCTACGTAAGTATTTACGTAGCCTATCATGGCGAGCCAAGGAAAAAAAAAACCAGTATACACAAATGGCGGCGACTATGGTGGCCGCCATTTGCGTTCCCTGTTTTTCGCAGTTTTAGCCTATGTAAATATTTCCATAAGCTATTACAGCGAAAAAAAGGGCAATGCAAATAGCCTAGTGGGCGCTATTTGCGTTCCTTTTTTTTCCGCCGTAATAGCTTACATAAATATTTACGTAGGCTAAAATGGCGGGGGGGGAAGGAACGCAAATGGCGCCCACTACGCCATTTGCATTGCCCTTTTTTTCACCATAATAGCTTAGGTAAATATTTATGTAGGCTAAAACTGCGAAAAAAAGGGAACGCAAATGGCAGCCGCCATAGCCACCACCATTTGTGTACGTGGGTTGTTTTTTTTTCTTCCGGAAGGAAGGCTGCCCAGCGGCCAGATTTCTGGCTGCGGGCGGCCCCGGCCGGCAGCTCCGTGGAATCTCCGCGGAGTGGAGCCAGCCGGAGAAGGATTTCGGGGGGAGGTGCGGACTGCCTCCCCCCCACCGCGAATCACCTCGTTGAAAAGGTAAGTGACTTTCGTACATCCCTAAATTCAGCTTCCTGAATGTTTGGACTCTCCTTGGGGGTGTGGTTATGGGGACTGTCATGACGAGTGCCTGTACTTCATAATATACCACTACACCGATGCCTGCCACTACCATGATTTTTGTTGCTCCTTATCTTGCATCCCAACTGGCCTGTTTACCTGTTCCTTGCCTATTGGCCCTGACCACTTTGCTAATCCCAGATTATCACCTGACATTGTGCTATACCACATCAGCAATACCTCTTCTTTCTTTTCTTTTTTCTTTTTTCTCATAGAACTTCTGCCAAATGATTGGGAATCGTTTTTCACAGATTAAGACATAATTATGCAGGAAGAAGCACTAGACAATATCAAGAATGCATGAGAAAAGAAGAACCTTTCTTTGAAGAGAACAGCATCACAGTTTTCATTAAGAATACATCTCCTTTGCTCGTGTTTAGTATTCTCTGACTCTCTTCCTTTTTCATTTTCAAGTGACCTTTTTAAAAAGTCCAAGCATGCCATAAATACTAAAAGAATTCCAAAACGTACCTAATTCTGATTTATTAAAACTGATTAGCGGAATATCTCACTCTGGAAGTGGGGCGGGGGGGGGGGACACAAATTCAAAGCCACAAAAATTGTCATTATTTTCAACCAGGACATTAAAAGGGAAAACAGACAACATCTCCTACATAATTACACTGCATAAATTGCTGGGATATTAGCTTGAAGTGGCCATATCTGAAAGGGAGAGAATAAAGTGTCAGCAATAGATTAGGAGATAAGATCTGCTAATGTCACCTAGCAAATGGAGATAGGTACATTCCTGGGCATTATAACACAAAATCTGCCTTGATGGTTTCAAACAGCAACATAATTATTTTTCAAATTAGTTTTCTACCATGTAAAACAGAAAAATGAATAATAATGTAACTAAAAACACACACCCATATTAGGGTAAAATTCGGGGCCAGGGTTTGAATGATCCATTTTATTCTCTTTTCTCATCTACAGCTCCCCCACCCCACCCCTCTCTCTCTCGTGTGTGTGTGCGTGTGTGTGTGTTTCTTCCTACTCATTCAATTCATTTCTAGAAATTCGGAAGTGTCTTATTAGGAACAGCTTTTTGACTTGAGTCTGAAGAGAGCAGCTGTTTAGATAATGTCATTGATTATGCTTCTTTTTTAAAAAAAAACTAATGCCTCTCTTTTTCTTTCTATAGCCCATCCTATTGCCACTTTCTACTGAATCCTCACAATACACGTGAGCTACACTATATGACCTGGTTTGGACAACACAACAGTCCATCTTGGATTAATTAACCCTGGAGGGGGGAAGGTGTGTGCCATCCGCCATTATCTAACCCCGAACTGGGGGTTGCTGTGAATTGTTGTGTCATGCAAAGCCAGCCAGGGAGAGTTATTTGAGGGTTAAACAACCCTTGCATAATCCATGGTCTGTTCTAGGGTTATGCAAAGGTTATTTAACCCTTGCATAACCTTCCCTGGCTGGGTTTGCACAACACGACAAGCCACGACAACCCTGGCAAAGGTTTGCATATTTATAATAGAAGACAGCATGTCTCATGGCCCCTCAAGGGTTAATTAACCTACAATGGACTGTCACATCACCCCAACTGGCCCTATATGTCAAAAGCCAAATTAATTTGGCAAGAGATTTCTACAATGTACTTTCCAAAGAAATTGGCAAATCAAGCCTGATTGTCAGATTGGGAGACCTGAATATTCTATAAATAAACTAGTCAAAATTCTGATTTTCTCTTTTCAGATACTGCTGGCTTCGCTGTGTGCCACTCACTCCAGAACTGTGAAATAGCTCTAACAAGCGCTTGAGTGGAGCAACAGGTACATAGGAAGGAAACTCCTGGAGTATTGAGTTCTGCTCTCTGGATTGTTTGTGGTGAGAGAACCCACATTTCGCTATCAGAATAAATGACTCATTTACTTATTCTGCCTCATTTCCTCTATGCAACATGCAAGCTTGTAAAGGCTTTCAAGCTGTTCATCAAACGGCATCAACAGGAAGAACGGTGGGAGGAAATCATTTGGGATTACATGGCCAGTATGGTTAAGGAAGCAGAAAAGAGTAGCCACAGGAAGGTTCAAGTGAGCTTGTTACACAGCCATGATGACTTTTTGTACACCTGTAGTTTGGATTTTGTATTTAAGTTGACATCACCATAACCTCTTACCTAATATAGCTTTTGTGCTGCAAAACATTGCATGGACGAGGGTCTCAAGACAGCCAGGAGCAAGAGGATCATCATGATAGTCGTATGCTAGGCTACCAGCCCTTTTTGAAACCTGACTTGCGTGTCCTCCACTGTAACTTGGGGCACACGCTAGGGATGGCGGAGAATTTCTCCACGAATCTCGGGGAGGCCGAATGCCAACGCATTCGGCCCCCTGAAATTGGCGGTGAAATTCTCCGCCACCCCCCCGGGATGGGACTTACCTCCCTCGAATGTCCCTCTTGGCGGCGGGTCCCGGCGGCGCTTCGGCGGCGGTTCAGCGGGGGCAGGGGCGGCGGCTGGTCTTCCGACTCGCTGCTGCCGCCGCCGCCATTACAAAGTGAATGTTAAAACACACACACACACACACACGTGATAGGCTATGTAACGATTTACGTAGCCTATCAAGGCTAGATTTCCAAAGTCAGCCGTGATAGGCTACGTAAATAGTTATGTAGCCTATCACGGGTGATTTTGATTTTTTTTTTAAAAAGCGCGTACGCAAAATAGCGTTGCCCTTATTTTCGCCGTAGTCTATGTTAATCTCTACGTAGACTACCTGGGCCCAAATAAAGAACGCAAATGGCGGCGCCCATGGGCGCCGCCATTTGCATACGCACTTTTTTTTCCCCTCAAAGTCACCCATGATAGGCTACGTAACGATTTACGTAGCCTATCACGGCTGACTTTGGAAATGTAGCTGTGATAGGCTACGTAAATCGTTATGTAGCCTATCATGTGTGTGGGGTTTTTTTTTAACATTCACTTTTTTATTTCGCGGCCGGGGAGACGGGGTGCTTCTCCCCGGCCTGAATTTCGGCCGGGCGAGGCGGGGCGCCTCTCCCCCGGCCTGAACTTCGGGGGGAGAACCGAAGCACCTCCCCTCCACCGCAAAGCAAGCTGCAGGACCAGGTAAGTGACTTTCATACATCCCTAGCACATGCACAACCCTATGCATGTTTAGACAGAAAAAAGTCCTACATAGGGATATACGAAAGTCACTTACCTTTTCGACAGGGTGATTCACGGTGGGGGGGAGGCCTCCCCCCGAAATCCTAATCAGTCTGGCTCCGCTCCACGGAGATTCCGGAGAGCCGCCGGCTGGGGCCGCCCGCAGCTGGACATCCGGCTGCTAGGCAGCCTGCAGGGGGGGGGGGAAACAGCATACGCAAATGGCGGCAGCTACGGTGACTGCCATTTGCATTCCCTTTTTTTCGCTGTTTTAGCCTATGTAAATATTTATGTAAGCTATTACGGCAGGGAAAAAAAGGAACGCAAATAGCGCCCACTACGCTATTTGCATTCCCCTTTTTTTCGCCGTAATCGCTTACATAAATATTTATGTAGGCTAAAACAGCGAAAAAAAGGGAACACAAATGGTGGCCGCCGTAGCCGCCGCCATTTGCATACACTGTTGTTGTTTTTTTAGCTTACCGTGATAGGCTACATGAATACTTACGTAGCCTATCACGGCTATGATGAGGAAGCAAATGGCGGCCACAGCGCGGCCACCATTCGCAAGTCAGCATGGACGGCAGCAGGTAAGTGCTCGTGGGGCTTTCGTGGGGGGGGGCTGGGGCTTCGTTCTGCTATGGATTTTGGGGGGCCGAATGCACTGGCATTCGGCATCACCGAGATCCGTGGCGGAATTATCTGACATCCCTAGTCCTACAACTCCCTGCATGCTGGGAATTGTAGAACATTTATCTGTCTAAACATGCATAGAATTCCACCCTTAATCAAGGAAGTTGCCCTCCTGAGAACTCCAGATAAATGCAGATGCCTTCCGGACTACTACCAGTCAAGCAACTAGGGATGGCAGAGAATTCCAATACCCCCCTGCTCACCCTCTCCTCCAAATCCAGCTCAGTGAGTTTCCATCTCTGCCTGCCAAGCTACATGAGCGGCTGGGACTTACCGGACTATCTGCTCACACCTGTCAACTGACCATCCTCCTTCCAAGCTGCCATCTTTTATGCAAGACAGGGCTGTTTATTTTTGCATATTTACTGTTGCCCACAATGGCAGCCATAAAGGGCCATTTCCACAACATTAGAGGTAAATATATGTAAACTATATGTAAACATATGTAAATATAGAGCCCCATCTTGCATAAAAGATGGTGGTTCACATGGAGGAGTAGACAGCTGTGGCGCACTCCCAGAAAGCTCTCCAGAGGCTTGCACAGCCTGGCTTGCATGGGCGAGTGGCAGCAGCAACTGCTCAAGCAAGCAAAGGTCTGGATGTGCCTGATCACGTCTGATCTAGGGGTGGACGAAAGTCACTTACCTTTCGTCGAAGCTTGTTCGTGGTGGGGGGGAGGCGCTTCGCTGCTCCCCCCGCGAAGTTCAGGCCGGGGGGGGAGGCTTCCCACCTTGCCCCGGCCGAAATTCAGGCTGGGGGGGAGGCTTCCCGCCTCGCCCGGCCGAAATTCAGGCCGGGGAGGAGGCTTCCCGCCTCGCCCGGCCGAAATTCAGGCCGGGGAGGAGGCTTCCCGCCTCGCCCGGCCGCGAACTCGAAAGTTTAAAAACAAAACAAAAATGCCCCTGTGATAGGCTACGTGACGATTAACGTAGCCTATCATGGCTAGATCTGCAAAGTCAGCCGTGATAGGCTATGTTAATCATCACGTAGCCTATCACGGGTGACTTTAAAAAAAAAAAAGCGCGTACACTAATGGCGGCCCCCATAGGGAGGCACCATTCCCGTTCCTTATTTGGTCCCTGTAGTCTACGTAAATCTTTACGTAGACTACAGTGACCAAATAAGGAACGGGAATGGCGGCTCCCTATGGGGGCCGCCATTAGCGTACGTGCTTTTTTTTTTTAAAGTCACCCGTGATAGGCTACGTGACGATTAACATAGCCTATCACGGCTGACTTTGCAGATCTAGCCGTGATAGGCTACGTTAATCGTCACGTAGCCTATCACGGGGGCGTTTTTTTTTCTTTTATTGGAATGGCGGCAGCGGCAGCCGGTCAAAAGACCGGCTGCCGCTCCCGCCCCGCACGAACACCCGCCGAACCGCCGGCCGGACCCGCCGCCGGGAGGGACATTCGGCGAAGGTAAGTCCCGTCCCGGGGGGGTGTGCGGGGGCGGGGGGGTGCGGAGGATTTCTCCCCGAAACTTGTTCGGGGGGCCGAACACACTGGCGCTTGGCCCCCCGAAGTTTCGGGGAGAAATTCTCCGCCATCCCTAATCTGATCTCGGAAGCTAAGCAGGGTCGGTCCTGATTAGTACTTGGATGGGAGACCGCCTGGGAATCAGGCTTTCTGCATTGAGCAGGGGGTTGGACTCGATGGCCTTGTAGGACTCCTTCCAACCCTACTATTCTATGACTCTATGACTCCCTGTCCCTGCCGATCTCCATGTCTTTTCTTTTAAAAAAAAAAGGTGATCGGCAGGATGTGCCCATAGACTTATATGCAAAATAGAGCAGTGAATCTTGCATATAAGCCTATGGACACATAGACTTAGATGCAAGATTCAAGATTCCAGCTTTGGCTGGCAGGAGGGAAGGTAAGCAGCCCCCAAGCCAGTTCCCTCCCCCCCCCCGAAATCCTCGTGGAGTGGAGCTGCTCTGGAGGATTCTGGGTGGGGGGAGGAACGGATCGCCTCCCCACCCCACAGATTCCCCACCAGACGGACGGTGGGGAATCCATGCACCCTAGATCCAATGAAGGTGAGGTACACGCCAAGCACGGACTCTAGTGAGTTCATCCATCCCTGTCCTAGGGATGTACGAAAGTCACTTACCTTTTGGAAGGGTGACATTCGTGGTGGGGGGAGGCACTCCGCCCCTCCCCCCGAAATTCTGGCTGGCCGGCTCTGCTCCACAGGGATTCTGCGGAGCCACCGGCCGGCTCCTCCAGCGGCTGGACATCTGGCCGCTGGCTAGCAGGGATGCAAATGGCGGCGGCCGTAGCTGCTGCCGTTTGCGTCCCTGCAGTCAGCTGTGATAGGCTACGTAAATCTTTACGTAGCCTATCACGGCTGATTTAAAAGGAAAAAAAACACGCGTACGCAAATGGTGGTGCCCATGGGCGCCGCCATTTGCGTTCCTTATTTTGGCACGTCTTAGTCTACGTAAACATTTAGGTAGACTAAGACGGCGAAAATAAGGGGAACGCAAATAGCGTAGCACCTACGCTATTTGCGTTCCCCTTATTTTCGCCATCTTAGTCTACATAAATGTTTACGTAGACTAAGACGTGCCAAAATAAGGAACGCAAATGGCGGCGCCCATGGGTGCCGCTATTTGCCTACGCGCGTGTGTGTTTTTCCTTTTAAATCAGCCGTGATAGGCTACGTAAACATTTACGTAGCCTATCACGGTGTTTTTTAAAAATCTAGCCATGATAGGCTACGTAAATCTTTACATAGCCTATCACGTTCTTTTGTTTTGTTTTGTTTTTTACTGGAAATAAAAAAGAGCCGCCGCCACCAGGAAGATCCGCCCAAGGTAAATCCCGTCCTGGGGGGGTGGGGCAGGGGGGTGGCGGACTGTTCCGCCACTGATTTCGGGGGGCCGAATGCGCTGGCATTTGGCCTCCCCAAGATTTGTGGCGAAATTCTCTGACATCCCTACCCTGTCCTTGAGCTGGTTTCTGCATTTCATCTGCAAAAGATCCCTATATTTCCAGGTATGTCGGGTACATGTGTACACATGCATGTCTGTATGCATATCTGAATGAAGGCATTCAGTAACTGGGTGTATCACATGTGAATGTTGAACTTCATCAATAGCAAATTCAAGTTACTTTCCAGATCACTTCTGTCCCATCAGACACCAAGAACATGCTGTCAGGAGCGCCTTTGCTGCCTTCTGAAATCCTCAAGTAGCCAGAATCAACACACAGACTATAGGGATCTTTTCCAAGGTGTTATTTCCATTCAACCTAAAGATGCTTACAGATGCTAATTGCATGAGCCTAATGAGGGAAACTTAAGAGAGCTGCCTACCAGAGGTTTCTAGCCTTAGTGAATCAGTTGATTTCCATTTGGAGGGCAGAGGCGGGAAACCTCTGAATTTAAGGGCTAGGAGGTGAAAGTCCACCCCTTTCCCGTGGGGCATTGGGGCACAGCTGTTGATGACACACCAAGCGGGCTGACTGCCTCCTCTTGGCGCCCTCCATCTCCCGCTTGTCCCTTCACTGGCGCCTAGTATTCCGAAGCTCCAATTGTCCCCCCCCCTCGCCTTCCAGGGTCGCTACCACTCTCATGAATGTGAGCAGGGAGGGATTCTCCCTATGGCGGCACCTCTGAACAGCGCGTGGGTTCCTCTCCCATGGTTTCTACCTCTTGCTCAGAATCAGAACTGCTTTGGGGCTCTATGGGCTCTGATCCAACCCTGACACATGCCTGGACATAAATGGCCATTTTGCAGATTAACAGAAACAAAATCCACAATGCACTGGGGCCTATGTATGCATGGTGTGATGTTCATGGTAAAAGGGAACTGCATGGCTGCTCTTGCGCTGAGGGACTGCTTGTGTAAAGCACAGGGTGGACAAGTGTCCTGATTTACAGAGGGCAGTTCTCTATTTGAAGGTGTCCTCTATTTGTTGGGCTGCCCAGTCTAAGTCTGCTTTACAGTTAAAGGAAGTAGAACAGAGGCCTTGAAGTTGTCCATCCACAGTTATCACCTAGACAGCAGACTGAGCAGGCACATAGGTCACCTACACAGTCTTCTCTGCTATGGTGTGCGATGAATTTTATCTCTATTTAATTTATAGTTATTATTTCTAAATTTGCAACTATACATATAACTATACACATGCAAACACTATGCAAACTGATTTCCTCTTTTGTCCTCTTTTTGGGGTGATGCATTTCTCCTTTGGGGTTATGTGCAAGTAGCCACCCTCGTGAAGCAGTTTGCCACAATGTAGGGATGTACGAAACTCACTTTTTCACGGAATCTTTCGCTGTGGGGGGGGGGGAGGCGCTTGTGTAAGAATGTGTTTCCTTTTTCTTACAGCTACCACACCAGAAATATAACATGAATAAGGGCCAAGACTTGACTAAAAATGCATTATACAGTCCGATGCCAAGTAGCAATGCATGAACAGCAACATCTGGGCCTAGATTAAACAGAGTCATTGAGAAAACAGTGAATGATGAGAATGTACAAGGAACCTATTGAATTCTAAATCAACACAACCAATTTCCTGTGGAAATCCATTGCTTTGAGATGTTCACCCTTAACCACGAGAGGGAGGGTGCTATTGTGCTCATGTCCTGCTTGTGGGCTTCCCAAGGGGCAACTGGTTGGCCACTGTGCAGACAGAATGCTGGACTAGAAGGCCTTTCACCCTATCCAGTGTGGCTCTTCTTATGTTATAGTCTTTGAGCTTTCTCCAAAAGAAAGGTTATTTCAATTGCTTCTCTGTAGCCATAACTACAAAGACTAGACAATTATGGTTCTCAAGCTGTCAAGTTCTTTTCTAGGTACCAGAAAAGGTTCTCTGTGCGTGTGTTATAAACTCAGAGAAAACACACATAGCCATGTCTATTACACATTGTGGCACTGTGATACCTGTCTTTTGTTTTAAAAGGTTGCTTGCAAAACGGACCAAAAACAGTTTGCCATGCCTGAGCAACTGCAGATACGAGATCCATGTGCATCTTTGTGTCTCTACACTGAAACAGATCAGTCAGACTCAAGAGACCATGAAAGTGACATTCAAACACATTGTGAGATCTCGATAATAATGGATGATGCCCCAAGGTATCAGACTATGTTGCCTGACGCTCCCCTTCCTCCACATACATGGCACCTAGTGCTAATGGCCAGGCCTCCAGGAACAAGGAAGTAATTACACAGCTATGCACAGTAACATTTTTCAGCTGACATCTATGTGGAGGATGAGAACATCCGGAACGATAATGTCAGCAAAGTTTTCAATGCTCAGGTTAAAGCTAATTTCTGCTACTTAGAAGCAAAACAGATAAGGGGCAGCCACCAGAGACATTTTGCTCCTTCCTCTCAACTTTTGTTGGTGGCTTTTGTCACAGACCAGATCAGGACATAGGGATGTCAGGGAAATCCACAACAGATTCAAGTGAGTTTGGATTTCTATGAACCTGACCCATGGATTTTGCAGCAGACTGGCTTTTTCTTAGTTGTGCAGATTCCATGGACTTATAGACCAGTGTGTTTGTTTTTTACTTTCTGGAAATGTATGTGAATTTAGTCATACAAAAATATGAAAAATACAAAAAATAAAACACCAACTGAAAATGTGCATTTCCCCCCATAGGCTAAAGTGTGAAAATGGGATTTGGAGGGTATTTGTGCATTTGCACAAATGCACATTTTCAGAAGTACACATTTGTGCAGCTGCACACTTTCCAATGTGAACTGAAGTTCAGGAAATTGACAAAAAATTTAATTCTCTAAATGAGTGGATGATAAAATGAAAGATGTCTGACAAATCATAAAACACATACAAAATGGATTTAACAAAATGCATACATCTCTAGGTAGACATTGATACACAAGATCACACCACAGTGATCCAATGCATTGTTTAATTCAGAATAATCCCCCGAACCCATCCTTACAATCTGTAATATGATCTCATCTCCAACTGAAACCAAGTATGTTTAATCACATTTCTTCATATTTAGTGATCATGAGGAATTTGTTTCAGTTCAGAGAGCTTTGGCTATTGGGCGGTATAGAAATAAATAAATAAATAAATAAATTTGATCGGGATTTATCCAGTTCTCACCTTCGAAACCAAATATGGATTTGGTTCGCAACATGTGGTCAAAACCCGTATATTTCCGAGCTTACAATGTGACTCATGAACACCCCCCCACCCATGCATTCAACAGCATTCAGGCATTTGAAAGATGTGCATGAAAAAATGCATACTTTTGAAAAATGCACACAAATATGCTTTAATCAATGGGAGAAGAAAGTGTACATTTCAAAGATGTGCACAACTGATGTGTACATTTGAAAAAAAATATGCATGAAAATACACACAGATTTTCATGCAAACAGAAAAAAAAAAGCTCACAATCTGATACGGACTTGAATCAGAACAAGTATCGAGATAGAATTCAGAGAACTTCTGCAAGCTCAGGTTTTGATGATTCACACATCCCCACTCGTATTTAGTCCTTCTTATACTTGGCTCTCCCTCCCCTCTCCCTGTTGTCTCCCCACAATCAACCTTTAGATTTGAGATGATTGGGGCCTATGTTTTTTAGAGTTGTGCCCAAATGGCCACTGCCTATTTGTGGGCACAGAAACTGTTGATGTCTCTGTCTTGTCTGTGGATGGCTACATACAAGGGATGTACGAATCCCTTACCTTGTTCCATTGTGGGGCTTCCGTGGTGGGGGGAAGGCGCTCCGTCCCTCTCCCCGGAATCCTTCCTGGCCAGCTTCGCTCTGCAGCGGCTCCATGGAGCTGCCGGCCAAGGCCATTCGCAGCCAGAGTTCCAGCCGCGACCGGGCTGCTATGGACGCAAATGGCGGCCACCGTAGTGGCCACCATTTGTGTCCAGCTAAGTATTTACATAGCCTATCACGGCAAAGAGCAGGGAGGGACGCAAATGCTGTAGTGGCCACCATTTGCGTGGCTGCCTTTACTGTGATAGGCTACGTAAATACTTACATAGCCTATCATGGAAAGAGCAGCGGTGCACACGGTGTGGTGGCCGCCATTTGCATCCCTGCTTTTTGCCGTGATAGGCTATGTAAATACTTACGTAGCCTATCACAGCAGCTTGGCAGGATGCAAATGGTGACTGCAGCAGCCGGCTGAAGGACCAGCCGCCGCTGCTGGAGCCCCAGGTAAGTTTCATTCCGGGGGGATTCCGCGGGGTGGCAGGGGGTGGGAGGCTGTTCTGCCACGGATTTTGGGGGGCTGAATGCCAGTGCATTCTGCCTCACTGAAATCCATGGCGGAATTCTCCGCCATCCCTACTACATATGGATCCACACACAGTGAATGAGTTCACAATTGGTATCTAGGATAGTGCACACATAATTCCAGCATGTCTTGCAACCAGTAAGGAATCATAGTGATTACAGGGAAAGAAGAAACAAAGTGCCATAAATGGCGGCTACATATGGCCTTTTAGCTCATGGACAACAGTTGCAAACTTACCACAGGGTGCATGTAGGCATGTTGAAGGCTAGCCATCCATAGCAAACAGACGTGATATGTGGGGGGGCATGGGGTAGGGGAGATATTTGCACTCAGTGAAAAATCCATGGATTTAGAGAAATAGTGTTTAAAGATGTCTCAGTGTGTGGTTGGGTTCTACCAAAGGCCATCTTCCCACATAATTAAATGCACACCATGATAAGTATACAAAATGGGGTTGTCTGTAGCTAACCTGAGCTAGTGACCTTTCTAGAATGTGAAGGGTGGTGTCCTAGCAACTAGTAAGA
The DNA here is from genome assembly GCF_057233095.1 of Heloderma suspectum. Lineage (NCBI taxonomy): Eukaryota > Metazoa > Chordata > Lepidosauria > Squamata > Helodermatidae > Heloderma > Heloderma suspectum. The sequence goes on along the minus strand of NC_139459.1, from coordinate 334,314,341 downwards.
ATTAGATTCAATGTAAGTTAATTATACTCTCCCACTTCAGCAGGTTCTGAAGTATCACTATCAGTCATTATTTTATTAATATATTATGTTAATAAAACAATCTGAGTAATCCCCAACTGCATAATCAAGGGGTGGAGGGATGGAAGATGACAGGGGAAACTCCAGGGTATATATTTCAATGTGGTGCACCATTAACCCTGAAACACAAACCAGAGAAATGGAAATATATTAAATGGGCAAATGAATTTGAGTCAATTGTCAGCACTGGAACTGTCGAACATCATTCTGAATTGTGTAAATCCCAGATGATTTAAAACAAAGTTTTTGCAATTTCAAGAATATCAAAAGGAAAGCTAAATCTCATGCTTTGTAGAGAATTGTCGATGATTAAGGGTTTTTCTTCAAGGTATCTCATATTTTGCTGAGGGAGGGCAAACTGTCAGAAGTGGATTCCAGCAGTATTACTGGCATACAGGAAAAAAGAGGCAGGAAAGATGAACTTTTCCATGTGAAAAGTACTTTTTTCAAATGTGAAAAGATATCAGAAAAGTTCATGGAAGGTTGTTTTCCCCACACAAACACACCAAAAGCAAAATAACCTTTCTGGCCAATTTGGTATAAATCATAGCTATCTGTCCAGTTGGGTTCCAGAGGAGAGGCACAAAAAGGATTTCTATAAATGGCTCAGCCTCTGGTGAAAAAAGAGAGAAAAGGTGTAATATTGCAAGTATCACTGAGCTGTGTAGCTTAAACTATTACACGCTTTCATCAATTACCTACTTCAGATCTCTTTTCTCAGTGCAATGAACTTCCCAACCCTTTAAATAGCACCAGAACATTAATGGTCTAAGGCACTTTCACACAGAAAATGGGCAGACGAAAGTCACTTACCTTTTCTCGCAGCTTGTTCGCGGTGGGGGAGAGCGCTTCGCTGCTCCCCCCGCGAAGTTCAGGCCGGGGGGGGAGGCTTCCCGCCTCGCGCGGCCGAAATTCAGGCTGGGGGGGAGGCTTCCCGCCTCGCGCGGCCGAAATTCAGGCCGGGGGGGAGGTTTCCCGCCTCGCCCGGCCGCGAACGCGAAAGTTAAACAAAACCCAAAAAACGTCCCCTGATAGGCTATGTGACGATTCACGTAGCCTATCACGGCTAGATCTGCAAAGTCAGCTGTGATAGGCTACGTGAATCGTCACGTAGCCTATCACGGGTGACTTAAAAAAAAAAAAAAAGCGCGTACGCAAATGGCGGCCCCCATTGGGAGCTGCCATTCGCGTTCCTTATTTAGTTGCTGTAGTCTATGTAAATGTTTACGTAGACTACGGCGAAAATAAGGGCAACGCAAATAGCGTTGCCCTTATTTTCGCCGTAGTCTACGTAAAGATTTACGTAGACTACAGCAACCAAATAAGGAACGGGAATGGCGGCTCCCTATGGGGGCCGCCATTATCCGTACACACTTTTTTTTTTTTAAGTCACCCGTGATAGGCTACGTGACGATTCACGTAGCCTATCATGGCTGACTGCAAATCTAGCCGTGATAGGCTATGTGAATCGTCATGTAGCCTATCAGGGGACGTTTTTTTTTCTTTCTTTTATTGCAATGGCGGCGGCGGCAGCCGGTCAAAAGACCGGCTGCCGCTCCCGCCCCGCTCGAACACCCGACGAACCGCCAGCCGGACCCGCCGCCGGGAGGGACATTCAGGGAAGGTAAGTCCCGTCCCGGGGGGGGGGCGGGGTGCGGGGGGGTGCGGAGGATTTCTCCCCGAAACTTGTTCGGGGCGCTGAACACGTTGGCGCTCGGCCCCCCGAAGTTTCGGGGAGAAATTCTCCGCCATCCCTAGGCAGAATGCAGGGGATTTTGAGGACACAATTTCTCCTGTATTGCATACTAAATATGCATCAGTCGGGTCAAATGCGTAGATGGGTAGGAAACACTGGTTCAGATTTTTTTGGCAGCGTCCCCACTCACAGTATCAAGAGCATGGAAACAGAAAGCATGGCAAACCAACTTCAGGGAAGGTCCCTGCCGCTTAGGGCTAAACTGCAAGTTACTGTAGATATGTCTTTGAATCCTATGCTTGGTTTTTTCCCATATTATTTGTTGTTGTTTTTGTTCAGTTATCTATCTATCTATCTATCTATCTATCTATCTATCTATCTATCTATCACGTCTCTGTTGCCGAAGCTCTCTGGGTGGTTCACAACAATTAAAACCATAAACTGCAACATGATCAAATACAATATAAGAGTTTAACATTGTAAAACTACAGTATAAAATAAAAACAGCAATAAATCTAGCAGCGGTGCAAACATTTAAAATACAGTAACAGATTTCAAGCAACAGGCTGCCAAGGCACAGAGCAATTCTCTCCCAGCTCCACCTTCTAGAAATGGCCATCCAAGTAGGAGTGGAACCAGTGCAATATGGCTCCAACTCCCAACCCAGACAACCTATCCAGAAGGACACCATGATGCTGAGAGGTCCAAGAAAATCAACAGAGTCACACTCCCCTGGAATGGAATTTGCTACCACAACAAATAGTGATGGCCAGGCCACCAATTTGGATGGCTTTAAAAGGGGGTTGGACAAATTCCTGGAGGAAAAGTCTATCAATGGGTACTAGCCCTGATGGCCATATGCTAACTCTAGTACCAGAGGCAGTGAGCCTATGTACACCAGTTGCTGGGGAACATGGGCGGGAGGGTGCTGTTGCACTCATGTCCTGCTTGTGGGTTCCTGGTCAACAGCTGGTTGGCCACTGTGTGAACAGAATGCTGGACTAGATGGACCCTTGGTCTGACCCAGCATGCATGGCTCTTCTTATGTCCTTATGTCCCTCACTCAGCAAAAGTCATCCCACAGTTTCCATGCCTGAAGCCTGATTGAATTGGAGCTAGCTGATCAGTTCCATTCAAGAGTGCTTAGAGTTGTCCGGCAACCACCTACTCAAGCACCTTGACCAAGAAGGGGAAGCTGGCTACTGGCCTATAGTTGTTAACATCATCCCGGTCCAGGTTAGGCTTTTTTTCAGGAGTGGCTTTTTTAGGGATGTACGAAACTGCCCTTACCTGGCTCCACCAGGTTCCACTGGGGGGGGAGGCGCTCCGTCCCTCCCCCCGGAATCCTGGCTGGCCGGCTCAACTCCGCAGGGATTCCGCAGAGCCGCCGGCCAGCTCCGCCAGCAGCTGGACATCCGGCCGCTGGCTAGCAGGGACGCAAATGGCGGCGGCCATAGCCGCCGCCGTTTGCATCCCTGTAGTCAGCCATGATAGGCTATGTAAAGGCTTACGTAGCCTATTACGCCTGGCTTAAAACAAAAACGTGCGTACGCAAATGGCGGCGGCTATGGCTGCCGCCATTTGCGTTGCTTATTTTCGCCGTCTTAGTCTACATAAATATTTACGTAGACTAAGATGGACAAAAATAAGGAACGCAAATGGCGGCGGCCGTAGCCGCCAACATTTGCGTACACGTGTTGTTGTTGTTGTTTTTAAGCCAGACGTGATAGGCTACGTAATTCTTTATGTAGCCTATCACGTCTTGTAAAAAAACCCAAAACCTCCAGACTGCAAATGGCGGCAGCGGTAGCCGGTCGGAAGACCAGCCACCGCAGCTGCCACCGCTGCCACCGGAGCTGCCGCCGCCTGGAACATCTGCCCCAGGTAAGTCTCGTCCCGGGGGGGATCTGCGGGGGGGCAGGGGGTGGCAGGCCATTCCGCCACAGATTTTGGGGGGCCGAATGCACTAGCATTCAGCCTCACCAAGATCCGTGGTGGAATTCTCTGCCATCCCTAGGCTTATCACCCCCCTCTCTCAAGGAGGAATTTACAACCTCCTGGATCCAGCCAGACAACTGCTCCCTATTAGATGTAATAAACCATGGAGGGCAAGGTTCAAGCACAGAGGTGGTCAACCGGACTTAGCCAGGCACTTTGTCCACATCCTCAGGCCTCAACAACTTAATCCCATCCAATGAAACTGAACCGGACAGTGCTCCAGTCACCTCTACTAATGGAACTGCATTAGCTGTAGGGATGGATGAACCCACCCCATCTGGTGTCGGCAGGCACCTACTGAAGCACTGCCCCTGCTTGAGACCCTCCCCCAGACCTGCACGTGAGCCCCCACGAGCTTGCTGAGCCACCCAGACACTCACCCTGGATCCTGTCTGTGAGCACCCGCCATTTTGCGGAGCTTATTTTGTATGGAAAAAAGGAGGCAATTAAAAATGCACATATTTAAATATGCACAAATTTGGGCTGGTAGAGCTTGACAGACACAATATTGGAGGTGTAAATGACCATAGATCAGCCTTTCCAAACCCAAGTTTGCACATATTTAAATATGCACATTTATGACCTCCTTTTTCCATAAAAATAAGCTCGGCAATATGGTGGCTGGTTGTGGACAGGTCTGGCTGAGTGTGGAGAACATCTGAGAGGGGGCGAGTGGGGCCAGAGACTCAGCGGGTGCAGTCCAGGGGTGTAGGTGGAGGGTGAGCCCAACGGGCTCCCGGACCCAGTCTGGCATCTGCACCATCCCTCATTAACTGCGGTGGCCAATTCATGACAGATTTGAGCAACTTTATCTTCAAAATGCTGCACAAACTTGTCACAGTGTGCTACCGAGGGTTCCATCATTTCTCTGTCTGGCCCAGATTTCAGCAGGCAATGATCCACTTGGAAAAGCCATACCGGATGACACTGAGAAGATGCAATGGTGATGGAAAAGGACTCTCCTTTTGCCACCATCACCACCACACAGTAGGCTTGGTAATGAACTGTGTTTGGTCAGACTTGGCATGACTTTTCCTACACCTGTATTCTAGCCATCTTCCCTCTTGCCTCATTCCTCTCGGCTCTGTGCATACCAAGGAGTTGGCCAGATTGGCTGGGCTGTGCTCAGAGGGAGAGGGCACTTCCCCACTGAAAATCCCCTCTCCCAAAGCTGCTATTTGCTCCCCAAACTGCTAATAGCAGCTCTGGAGGGAAATGGTAGCTTTAGCAGGGTTTTAGAGGAAAAATGGCATGGGACATCCATCCCCTGTGCCATGGTTGCAATCCAGATTGGATTCCCCCATTGCAGCCTTTTATTTATTTCTTTACTCTTTAATGTGGGGAATCCCAACTGTGGCATTCAAAGGCCCATTTAATTAAAGTAGTGTGTAGTTTGAACCTTTCCTTTCAGTAGCCCCTGCTGGGGACAGAGCTTCAACAGGGCTCATATCATCACTACGGATGTATGGACTGTGTAAAATCTGCTCTGTCTGTGTCTTGCAGATTGTCAGGAGCCTTTTGTTCCATCATCCGCTCACAGATGGATGTGAATATTTTTTTCGTCATGTGGAAAAATACGCAAATGATTACATAAATATATACGTAAGTATTCACATAATTTACCTCAGTACGTAACATTTAGTGTATTGTCCCCCATTTAGGGATGGTGGAGAATTCCGCCATGGATTTCAGTGAGGCCAAATGCACTGGCATTCGGCCCCCTGAAATCCATGGCAGAATGGCCTGCCCCCACCTCAGATTCCCCCCGAGATGAGGCTTACCTGGGGCAGATGTTCCAGACAGCGGTGGCGGCTCTGGCGGCGGGTCTGGAGGCGGCTGTTCTTTCTACCGGCTGCCACGGCCGCCATTGTCGTCCTGGTCTTTGCCGTGATAGGCTACATAAGTATTTACATAGCCTATCACAGTAAGCCAAGCAAAAAAATAAACGGTGTAGGCAAATGGCAGCGGCTACGGCAGCCACCATTTGCATTCCCTATTTTTCGCCATTTTAGTCTACGTAAATATTTACGTAGGCTATTACGGTGAAAAAAAGGGGAACGCAAATAGCGTAGTGGGTGCTATTTGCATTCCTTTCCCCCCCGCCATTTTAGCCTATGTAAATATTACGTAAGCTATTATGGCGGGAAAAAAAGGAACGCAAATAGCACCCACTATGCTATTTGCGTTCCCCTTTTTTCCGCTGTAATAGCCTATGTAAATATTTATGTAGGCTAAAACGGCAAAAAATAGGGAATGCAAATGGTGGCTGCCGTAGCCGCCGCCATTTGCCTATGCTGTTTTTTGTTTTTTTGCCCAGCCGTGATAGGCTACATAAATACTTACATAGCCTATCACAGCTGCCTGGCTGGACACAAATGGTGGCCGCTATGTCAGCCGCCATTTGCGTCCGCAGCAGCCCGTCTGCAGCTGGAACTCTGGCTGCGGCCGGGCCTGGCTGGCTGCGGAGCGGAGACCGCCAGAAAGGATTCCGGGGGGGGAGGACCAGATCGCCTCCCCCCTGTTGAGGATTCTGGGGGGAGGGATGGAGCGCCTCCCCCCCCACCGCGAACACAATCCGCGAAAAGGTAAGTGACTTTCGTACATCCCTACCCCCATTCCATTCAACATTTCCTCAGCAGAAACTTACATATTTTTCTATGGATATATATGCGTACATTTCAGGAAAGTAAAAAAAAAAAATCATCCGAAAGTCCACAGACTCTGCATGGCCTGAGGGGGGTGCTCTGCAGTAGATACCGCTGATCGGATTCTTAGAAATCCGAGCTCATTTTAATCCATCTCGAATTTCTCCAGCATCCCTAACATGGACTAGTCAAGAGGAGGGCTCTCAGAGAGTATATCAGGGGACTGTGCCATAGGTAATGTACATGAGCTAAAAGTTAGACAAACTACAATTCCCAGAGATTTTCAGTGTGGGAGTTTCCTATCTGTGAGTATTTCAGGCCTAATGATGGCTGGTGGACTAGCCCCACCCCTCTTGCCAGCTGCTATTTGATGGTATGTTTGTAGAAAAGGAAAGGAAGGGTAGGGGACACAAGTGTAGAATGTTTAAGTGTTATACTATGTGTGATGACCCCCCCCCCACCTTGCTCAGATATAGAGCAATAGTGCTGTTTAGAGTGTCTGAAACTCAGGACCCTGCTGAAATCTTGCAAATCCCTGTCGTTTTTACTACCAATTCACTTTCCCCGTTTAATCCCCTTTGCACAGTGGCCAGCTGATCTGAGCAGACTGGACTTTCTGTCACTGAAGTTTGAAATCAGTTAGGAAAGCGGAACCACCCATCCAATTCATTTTCTTTTTTTATTGGCTACATTGACCAGTTGCATCAGAGATGGAGCATATTTCATCATTGGTACAAACTATTTCAGAAAGCAGGCAGACACCCACTGGTCTCAAATCTTCTCCATGTATATGGGAGCATAGCTTCAGTGCTTGCTCCCCTCTGGAAGCCACATGCTCTGAAACCATTCAATGGAACTTATTCCCAAGCAAGTGTGCATAGGACTGCACCTGTAAACATACAGAACTCAGCCAATGAAAAGAAATTAATCCTCCTCCTCATAGAAATAGCCTAAATATAGGGATGGCATAAGAACATAAGAGCCATGCTGGATCAGACCAAGGGTCCATCTAGTCCAGCATTCTGTTCACACAGTGGCCAACTAGCTGTTGACCAGGAACCCAGAAACAGGACATGAGTGCAACAGCACCCTCCCACCCATGTTCCCCAGCAACTGGGTCATTGCCTCTGGTACTGGAGGTAGCACATAGCCATCAAGACTAGTAGCCATGGATAGCCTTTTCCTCCAGGAATTTGTCCAACACCCTTTTAATAGGAATGTCAGAGGAATCCATCAGGGGGGTGAAGCTCACCGAGCTTTAGTCAGCTCAGCCCATTAGATTTTGGCTCACTTTCCCATGAGATGGCCCAATTTGATCTGTACAAGTCAGGCCAAGTAACAGAGTTCCAGTTTTGTTTTCATTGGTGTAAAAAGCAATTTGCGCAAATTTCAGCTGCTTACCAAAAATAGAAAAAAAGATGAAAAAGATGAAAAACTTCCCAGCTTTGGGGAACAAACCCCCAGCTCAGCTTGCAAATTCAAGCTAAGTCAGAGGTGCCACAGGAATCCATTGGGCCCCCAAAGGGCTAGATTTACATCCCTAATTAAATAGCACCCCAAAATCCACACCAGTCAGCAAACTCAAAATCACACTTTCAGATCTCTGCTTCCTGCCCCCACCCCCCAATACAGAAATCATCCAACATTAAGTTCAAAAAAGTTTAGCCATGTCTGAATGGGACCCCCAGCAGGGGACGTTTAGCTATGGCTGAGCAGGTACCTACACTTAATCATAGAACAGTAGGGTTGGAAGGGGCCTACAAGGCCATCGAGTCCAACCCCCTGCTCAATGCTAAGAAGTTAGCTGCTGCTAACTTCTTAGCAGCAGCTCTGGGAACAAAAAAACCACAAAGAGCTCTGAAGGTTTTCAGAAAGAGGGCTTTCAAGGAGCACAGACTGTGTTCCAGGAATGCTAGGCACGTTAGATTCAGAAGTAGAGCTTCTCAGGATCAAAGTGAAAATGAAGGCAAGGGGCATGGCCAAGCACAAGGGGCACAGGCAGCCAGAAGAGTTTTGTGGTCCAGATAGGGAGGCCTGGTGGGCCAGAGTTTCCCCACCACTGAAGTAGACTTCCATTGGCATATCTAAACCAAGACAGCATGTTGAAACTTTTTGGAACTTGGGGATATAATAGTGGTTTTGTCTATACTGCTATTTTGTCGTTGTTGTTCATTAATTTGAATAAATGCTTTTTGGTCATATATCAGGTGTGTGTGTGGGGGGGAGGTGGGGGCAATCTGCTGAGGTGCCCACCCCAGCAGGGTCCCACCAACAAGATCCCCCTGGACTTGCTCCTCCTCTTCACCATTGCATCTTGCTTACTCAGCTGCTTCTCGCTCTGGCCCAGACAATGGTGGTGATGAAAAGAAGGAGAAGTAGATGCCACCACTTACTTGCTCACTGGCTCTCTGCCTATCAAGCAAGCAAGTGGTAGTGGATGAAGAACAATAGCAATTGGTGACAATGGTGGTGAGAAGGTCGACTCACTAAGGGAGGGGGCCTGCTGAGTGTATCTTCCCTCATAAACCTGGAGCTGGCACTTTTCGTGTATGTATGTGCTGGGGGAACTAACTAGACATACAAATTGGGATCCAAGGTTTTTCTGAGTAGGTGGTTGACCCAGAACTAAATATTAAAAAAGCAACTTAGGGAGCAATCCTATGGCCACTAGACAGCAGCTAGACAGCCATTGGATATGCTGTTTTCCAGGAACTGACCTTGGAGCCCACGCTCCAAGGCCAGTTCCCGGAAAACCGACCTCCCCCACATCCGTGCTGCCTTGGAGGCAGTGTGGAAAAGCCCCATCCTCTGCGCTTGGAAAAGGAGCATGGAGCACCTGAAAAGGGGTGGAGCTGAGGGCGTTCCGATGTTTCATAAAGCAGCCTCCTCTCCCGCTTGCTCCCCCCCCCCATGGCAGCCAAAAACAGCTGTCTAGCAGAAAAAGCAGGGCAGGAGAGGTGCGGCGGGAACAATCCCCCCCTCCATGCTTATCCTGCCTTGCTTTGGATAGGCGATCACCTCCGAGTTTAGAGGGGGCCGCCTAACTAGATAGAATTGCGCCCTTAGCCTTTAGATGCTGAACCCAGCATGGGTTCTTCTGACCCAAGCATTACACAGGAGAGGAAGGAAACCCACTGCAGGGAAGACTCCCACCAAAGCATTTCTACTGGACCAGATCTTTGCAAAATTTCAGAGAACTCAAAATGTCAGACCTTGGAAAGAATGAACCAATTCTGAACTGAGATGGGACAGTTTACCCCTCTGTAACTATAGGCTGACCTGGAAAAAAAACACAATGCCTTCCTTAATTTGCAGTGTGAAGGACTTTGATTCAGAGTGAGAGATCTTTACTAGGGAAGAAGATTATTCTTTCAGGAACAGATGTATCTATCAGTCCTAATAGTGTTCAATGTGTTCATCACCATGGTATTCAAGTGTCATCATATACGTTAAGAGCATTTGAAATGCTTCACAAACACTCTTGCTATTATTCCTCCTCAGGTTCTCAGTCGATGTAGGATGCGATCTACTTTTTCTCTTGTTCTTCATGTGTTGTTGTTGTTGTTGTTGTTATGAGCAGGTGATGTCCTGGGTGAACACAGTTCAACAACAATAGAAAGCCAAGCAAACAAAAGATACTCATCTCAAATCCATGTCCCTCACAAACTTCCCAGAAAAGGGCAACATGTGACGCAAACTGAGTAAGCCACCAAAGGGAAGTGAAGATCACCTCTGGCAAGCTAGTCAATACGAGATGGTCACTGAGCAGTTAAATGCAAATCGTATTTCCTCTACTTGTGAAAACACCCAGCTCTCAGATGCATGCTACAGCAGGGCAATGCACCGAACTCTGCCTGTGCTACACATCCTTAGTGGTGGCAGCCATCTATGACGGAAAATACCATCAAAGTGCTATATCAAGAACTCTGTGTATTTCATACTCTGCATCAAATGGTGCAAATGAGTTACATTGATCTCTATATGTTTATTCTGAATAATCAGCATTTGCTTCCGAAGATAGATATGTGTCAAGACCAGAGGTCATGCGGGAGGACAGGTGAGCAGTGGGTAGGACATGCAGAACACGGACATGTGACAATAACATGTAGTCGTAGTCATGCAGAGTACTTAGGGTTGCAAGGGCTCCCACTGCAGGATGGATCGGGGCAGGGGCCGGCAACCGCTTTGAGCCTGTGGGCACATTTGGAATGTTGAAACAGTGCGCTGGTCACATGCATAAATCACAAGCTAACTGCTGGGGTGGGGGTTGCCAGTCACAAAAATGTTGGGACTTGGGAGTGCCCCCTTCTACATGCTTGTAAGAGGGGGTCTCTGTGTGTGTGCGTGTGTGTGCATGTGTTCTCTCTAGGTGTGCCTTCTCATTCTGGGTTCTCCCTGCCTGCCCTCTCCCTCTCTGGGTCTTTTCTCCCTCCTTGCCTCTCTCTCTCTCTCTCTCTCTCTCTCTCACACACACACACACACACACACAGTCTCCTCTCTTTTCTCTTTCTCCCTTTCCTTATGCAACCCCACCCCCAACCCTAACCAAGCACACTATTGCCCCAAGGGTCTTGGGACCACCCCCTCCAGCTGATTTCTTGGCAGGGTATTTTTTCCCCTCCCTATTCAAGCAATTCCCCAATAAGGATGGGAAATGTGTATCTTGCTGAGGTCCCTGCCAGGTTCTTTTCCTCCTCTGGAAGTGAGTGGAATGATTTCCCAATTCTCTTGCCAAGAGGAAAATAAGTCCATTCTGCTGAAAAAGAGATGGAGAAGAGGAGAAGCCCATCCCCTCCAAGGACTCTTGGGGCACAGGGTCCTTGATGGGGAGTGGTTCTTTCTCCCTTTAGTTATTTTTCAGCAGGGTGGGTGTGGCGTTCCTGCCTGAGGATCCACCTTTCTCCAGCCTCCTCCTCAGAAACTGAGAACCAAACCCCTCAGGAATGCCTGCTTTCATTTTGGGACAGCTGTATCCACTGTCCCACAAGCTTCAGCCCTTTTATCCTCTCTGAGTTCCAGGAAGACTCAATATGCTCAATTGGTTCTCTCAACCCACTACAGGAGAAGTAACCAGGAAATAGATATAAGAAAGGTAGCATAAAATCAAACATGTGGGAATTTGGATTTTTAAAAACAAATAAAGGTTTATTTAAAACATGAAAAGTTATAAGTTATTATTATTAATCAATGCTTGTTGCTAACATCTCTACCTATTCTGTTATTCGTTCAGTCGCTTCCGATTCTTTGTGACTTCATGGACCAGCCTACACCAGAGCTTCCTGTCGGCCGTCGCCACCCCCAGCTCCCCCAAGGTAGAATCCGTCACCTCCAGAATATCGTCCATCCATCTTGCCCTTGGTTGGCCCCTCTTCTTTTTGCCTTCCACTTTCCCTAGCATCAGCATCTTCTCCATGATATCCTGTCTTATTATGTGGCCAAAGCACTTCAGTTTTGCCTTTAATGTCATGCCCTGAAGTGAGCAGTCTGGTTTTATTTCCTGGAGTATGGACTGGTTTGATCTTCTTGCAGTCCAAGGCACTCTCAGAATTTTCCTCCAGCACCACAGTTCACTACCTACTCTACCCCTCCTAACATCACACACACAAAACCCACTACCTAGATGTTGCTTTTTCGGTCCCTAAGGCCCTATCTACAGATGTGCGAACCCACCCCTGTCTGGATTCTCTGGGTGCCCGCCCAGCCCCTGCTTACTGGTCCCTGGACCACGCTTGAGCCCCTCCTGCACTCAACCCGGCAGCCTCGTCAAACTCAACAGTCACCATTCTTTCAAAACCAAAATGGCAATTGCAAAATGCGCAGGCAGGGGGCGAGCAGGTGTGTGGGGGTTCCAGTTGATTCACGGATGGAACTGGGCTCCCGCACCATCGCTGGCCCTATCTGACTAACTAACTGTCAGCGCACCCTTTATATAACCTCAGAATCCTCACACACACTCAGGCCCCTCCCACCTTTCTCTCCCTCTCTGGCATACTATTAATCCTATCTTACCCGGCTTAAATCTAACAATATAAAAACATACATAACAAAAGAGGCAGATGTTACAGTGGGCTTATTTCTCCATATGCAAGTCAATGGGGAAATCACCCCCTTCACTTCCAGAGAAGTAAGAGAACCTGTTGGGGACCTCAGCCTGGCTTGGTGCCATGCTGGGGACCCCAGCCTTAGAAAACGGAGATAGCAGGGGTCAGGTGGAGACATCAGGAGTGCTAGGATGATGTAGAAGCCACTCTTCCTTCTCTAAGCCCTGCTTCAGAAACGTCGGCTTTGTACACAGCAGGGCAGTGGAGCTACACACACCACCACCACCACCCCATGCAGATGTGGTGATGGTAGCTTGCACTTGTCCCTCAGAACACCCAGTTCCCTCAGTCCTTCTATCTAAGGGTGGAAGGATCATGGTAATCCTGGATGACCTGCATGTGGCCCTGTCAAATGCCACATTATACAACCTGTGAGTAGCACATGTGATGTCCACCACTCCACCCCGTGGCCAATATTTCGAGACTGTATGAGCTGCCTATAAGGCTATTACTTCCCCGTCCACATCAGGCTGCTAAGGAGTCACATAGAAGGCATCTCCATAAGGTCTGTGTATAAGAAGATTAATTGCCCCATGGCAATTTCCGTTGCCCTGCACCTCACCTCTTAACTACCAATATGGTAAGAGATAGGAAGGGGTATAACAGAGGCATGTTTTGGTGGAGACATGAGAGAGGGACTTCTCGGTGGCTTCTCCCTGCCTCTGGAACTCTCTGCTGAGGGAGGCTAGGTTGCCCCCTCTCTGTTGTCCTTCTGCTGGCAAGCAAAGACATTATAGTTCAGGTCTGATTTGGGGAACAGCTGGTCTGTTCCTGAAGCTTTTTTTTTTTTTTTTTAAGAAAATTGGATGGTGCTGCTTATTTCATTGCTGTTGCTTTAATTGTGTGTGGGGGGGTTGTTTTATGCTATGTTTTGATTAAGATTTTGTTTTTATCATCATCGTCATCATCATCATCTATATAGCGCCCCATAGCCGAAGCTCTCTGGGCGGTTTACAGAAGTTAAAACATTAAAATACAATATACAAAGTTTAAAAGCCATTTACATAAAAGTACACAGACAATATACACAAACAACGTATAACCAAAAACAACTTTGAACAGTCAGTCATAACTAAAGACACATCCAAGACCAATTAAAACTCATCGTGTGCTGCCAAATGCCTGGGGAAAGAGATAGGTCTTAACCTGATGCTGAAAAGATAACAATGTTGGTGCCAGGTGGACCTCATTGGGGAGCTTATTCCACAGATGGGGGGCCACCACTGAGAAGGCCCTCTCCCTCATTGCCACCTTCTGAGCTTCCCTTGGAGGAGGCACCCAGAGGAGGACCTTAGATGCTGAATGTAGTGTACAGGTAGGTTCATTTCAGGAGAGGTGTGCCTTGATCTGCCTGTGTTTGTTGTCTTGAGTAGGGATGTCAGAGAATTCCACCATGGATCTCAGTGAGGCTGAATGCCAGTGCATTCAGCCCCCCGAACTCTGTGGCGGAACGGCCTGCCCCCCCGCCCCCCGCAGATCCCCCCCCCCGGGATGACACTTACCTGGGGTGGATCTTCAGGGCGGCAGCAGCTCCGGCGGCGGCTTTGGTGCTGGCGCCGCCATCTGCAGTCTTGTAAAAAAAAACAACAATGACGTGATAGGCTACGTAAAGATTTATGTAGCCTATCATGGCTGGGTTGAAAAAAAAAAGCGTACGCATTTGCGTTCCTTATTTTTGGCCGTCTTAGTCTACATAAATATTTACGTAGACTATGACGGCGAAAATAAAGGGGAACACAAATAGCGTAGCAGGCGCTATTTGCATCCCTTTTATATTTGCCGTTTTAGCCTACATAAATATTCATGTAGGCTAAAATGGTGAATCAAAAAGGGATGCAAATAGCACCCGCTATGCTATTTGTGTTCCCCTTTATTTTCGCCGTCATAGTCTACATAAATATTTAAGTAGATTTAGACGGCCAAAAATAAGGAACGCAAATGGCGGCGGCTTTTGCGTATAAATTTGCGTATGCAGTGTTTGTTTGTTTTTTTCCCCAGAGCCCTCTATGGCCAGAAATCTGGCTGCGGATGGCTCTGGCCTGGCTGGGCCTGGCCGGCTGCTCCGCGGAGTTGCCGCGGAGCACAGCTGGCCGTGGAGGATTCCGGGGGGGAGGAACGGATCGCCTCCTCCTCCCGTCGAAGATTCCGGGGGGAGGGACGGAACGCCTCCCCCCCATCAACATAATCTGCGGAACAGTAAGTGACTTTCATACATCCCTAGTCTTGAGTACCATTTTTGTTTGAATGGGAGGACATAAATTAAACGTATTCATTTGAATCCACTCACACACTGAAATAATGGTTGAGGGGACTGTAGGATCATCCTCTATTGTCCCACTTCCTGCATCAGTCACATGGACCCTATGGACGAACCAACATATGTATGTAAAGTTCCTTCACATGGGGAAGGGGACATGCCGATTGGCCCAGGATCCCCTTTACATAGAGGAGGTCTATGCACATTGGTATGAATGACTATGTGGGATGCTCACCTGCACATAGGCGGTGAGAAGGCAGGGACTGGTGTACACAACTCCACTCCTCCCTTAGTGCAGGAACTCAGTGACAAACGCAAAGTCCCATTATGCTTAAGCTTTAAAACATTTCAAACTTGGTGACCTCCTTCTTAACGCATATTCCAAAATGTTCATATCTGTTGGTCTATATAATCTTTTAGGTCATCCTACTCTCAAAAAGTCCAACCTTTTGCTCCCAAAGTCACCTCCCTCCTTGATGTAAGGTGTTGACTCCAAAATGGGCCTAAGTTCTTCTTTTCTGCAGTTAATGGATCTTTTTGTACTTTGGTCCTGTCTAGACACAAGGAGATCTGAAGCTACAACATCTGTGATTCTGGACAAGGAGTATCCAAAACTTGCACCATCTGCAATTTTGGACAAGGCAAATCTGCAACATCTGCGTTTCTTTGTCTTTCTTATAACCTTTGGTCACTCTGAGACATACAAGGCCTCACACAATTCAAAATCAATAAAACATTCTTTGTCAATGTATGTATTGCTTCTAATAAGCTTCTAATACAATCAGTCTGTATCACTGTGCTTCCCTACTTGCCCCCTTAAACCCTACAGCATTACCCCCACTTATAAGTACTATCCCTTAAGCCAAACCATCCCCACACCCCAAAAGCTGTCTTTTTCCTATGCCATCCTACTAAGCTCCTACAACCCCCTCCTCATCTATGTATGCCCTCACTACAAATTATTGTTCAGTTGTTAAATCGTGTCTGACTCTTCGTGACCCCATGGATCAAAGCACACCAGGCCTTCCTGTCCTCCGCTCTCTCCCGGAGTGTGCTCAAGTTCATAACTACAAATACTACCTCTTAACCCTTCTTTTAACCCCCTCCCCACAGCACATATATGCTTTGTTAAATGAAAATTGCACTGCCAAGAAAATCCTTACAGTGTGAGCTGGTATGGCACCAGTCCATTGCTCCCAACTGCCCAACCTGGCCCTAGAGTTCATGCAGAGCAATCTACTCCATGGATCACTTATTCCCAATGGGTTGTACTCCACTCTGTTCTACGGGGAATATTTGGGAATTATGCAGAATCTTGCCATGAAGTTGTACAAACTTCACTGTCATGCTGGCTCACACTCACCATTTCCCTTTGCCAAGTTTTCAACATGCAATGCTCCACACTGTTTCCATTTCCAACCACTTCTGCAGACTGAAAACAAAGTGCAGGTGGAAGGAAAGAGGAAGGGAGCAGGGGGAGAAACTTCAACGTCTTACTGTCTGTCATTACATTTTGCAACAACTTTATTTCTAGACACCACTGGATCCCTTCACCAAATCATCCAGCGAGATAAATAGCTGTGAAGATTTTCACAATGTCCCAGACATGTTAAAAAAAAAATTCATAGGCGGCAATCTGCAATTTATTTTGTACAAAATTGTTATCCACTTTATCATCATTGACAAAATTGCTTTTCAAATTTCGTACAGCTCGGGCATACTAAATACACGCTAATGAGTTCAAAAATTTGTAATGGCACTGTTAATTCTATGGCTAGCTTGGAATCAAGCTTGTCTCTTTTCTTCAAAGGAAAATAGGATTATCAAGTGCACTAGGAGAATTTTCTTTATGTGATTGATGGGAAGTAAGAGTAATCACCTTTGAAGTGCCACTGCATATAATACCACTGTAGTGTTCTCCTTTCTTCCCTCCCTTCTGACATCCATGAGTAATTGATGGTAAAAAAACCAGCTTACTATGATCAATGAAGCCTGGACGACAGCTCCATCTCAAAATACCCACCAAACACCGTAGGATGACAGCAACATCATCTTTGGAACTTCATGGTTGGCAACGGGGCGAAAGCTCTTTGAGGGAATTGCCTGAAAGGGGTGCTGCCTTTTTTTTACCACTCTCATTCACTTTGATAGAAAAGAAAGTGCTTTGAAAAGTTTATATCACCCAAAAGAGAGGAGGGAAAAAAACCCTCAGTGAAATTCTCATGAATGGGGTGCAGGATTCTTGTGCTTGCCTTGGTTCCGAGGTGGCTGAGGGCTGTGTGTGAATGTCTGGTCTCACTGTACAGTCTTCTCTCCAGTGGTCTGCAGCCTCCCTGGCTTCCTGAACTTCAATTCAAGGGTGGGGAAGATGTGATCAGGTAACTCCTCCCTTGGGAACTTTTCACATCAGGAAGCATGGGCCACAAGGAGGCTGCAGAGCAATGGAGAAATGTGTAACAGAAAGAGAGAGCAAACATAGCACCCCCTTGGCCACATCCCAGTGATATGGTAAACTTGAAAACTGTGCCAAAAGGAAGTCTAAAAGGAATTCTAAAACACCCTGAAAATGAGACAGACAAACAAACACCTCTTTTCAGGGGGGAAATTTCCTTCCAGGAAATTGGAGGGCAGGTTTTGGCACAGTGCAACTGCATCCACCACTCTGCTACAGAGCTGCTGAATGCAACAGGAGCTCTGCTGGGCCAGACCAATGGTCCATCTATTTTAGAATCCTGTTTCCCACATGGTCAACTAGATGCTTCCAGGGAGCCTGCAATCAGGGTATGAATGCAATAAGCCTCCATAGCTCCATGCTGCGCAGACTGTGGCCATAAAGGGGAGATCTACGCAACATTACAGGTGTGAATGGCCCATTCATGCCTGTCATGTTGCATAGATTACTCTTTTACAGCCTCAATCTGTGCAACATTGGTGTTCCAGAAAGACCTGAGCTGTCATTTCTATGCAAAATGGCAGCTCGGGGAAGGAGCGGATGGCTGTCGGACCCTCATGGACTGTGTGGCCCTCACCAACAGGTCTGGTGAGTGCCATGCAGTCTATGAACGGGTGTCCAGGGGGCTAAGCAGGGGGAAGTCTGCTGCTCTTGCCAGGCACTTGTCGAGCCGTCGAGGGGCTCGTGTGGTGCAGCAAGCAGGTGCGCATGGCAGTGGCAGTTCGGCGAGCGACCAATGACCCTGGACAGAGGCGAGTCTGCCCATCCCTATATGTATATCTATATCTATCCAGTGTGGTTGTCCTCTTGAGCCAAAGCCAAGATTGTTCCTTGGCATATTATGTTTGAATTCCAGCAAGGACTGGTGAATAATCTAACTGGAATAAATATAGTCATGCTGAAAGATGTGTTCACCCTTCTTAGATCCAACCAACTGTCCTCTGCTGTGCTTGAAGGGACGTACTGGAATATTCCTTATAATTTATGATGTTGCATCTGCAGTAACAGAGAGGTTGAGGACATCACATATTCTTTGCTTAGCTGAACAGTATATAGAGCGCAAGTTTCTCCCTCAGCTGTTGGAAGGTTGTGATAATTTATATATATATATATATACATACACACACACACACACAAACACAAACACATGTGTGTGTGTGTGTATGTGTGTATATATATATATATATGTATGTATATATGTGTGTGTGTGTGTATATATATATATAGATAGATAGATATAGATATAGATATATATGAATTAATAATAAATAATTTATATCCTGCTCTTCTACTAAAAGTATCCAGAGAGGCATCCAGCATAGTTATAAAACTACACCATACCATCAGTCAAAATGCAAGTACAACAAACAGTTTTTCAGCAACAACAAAGAACGTATCATACAACCAACACTTAAAAACAAAGCAAAACAAAAACCCAGCAGCAGCAGCAAGAGTAAAAGATACTAGATATTCAAACTGGCAGCATTCAAATATTAAAACATTAAAAGCCCATTGAAGAAGAGTCTTCTGTTTCCAGAGAAAGATGCACAAAGAGGGAGTCTGCCGAATTTCATTTAGGAGAGCATTCCAGACTCACAGCTACGGAGGTACAAAAGTCACTTACCTTTTCAACGGGGTGATTCGCGGTGGCGGGGAGGCGCTCCGCACCTCCTCCTCAAATCCTAATCTGGCTGGCTCCACTCTGCAGAGATTCCGCAGAGCCACCGTCCAGGGCTGCCCGCACCCAGACATCCGGCCGCTGGGCAGCCTGCAGGAAAAAAACAACAACGGCGTATGCAAATGGCAGTGGCTACGGAGTCCGCCATTTGTGTTCCCTTTTTTTCGCTGTTTTAGCCTACGTAAATATTTACGTAAGCTATTATGGCGAAGAAAAGGGGAATGCAAATAGCGTAGTGGGCGCCATTTGCGTTCCTTTTTTCCTGCCATTTTAGCCTACGTAAATATTTACGTAAGCTATTACGGCGGGGAAAAAAAGGAACACAAATAGTGTCCACTACGCTATTTGTGTTCCCCTTTTTTTCGCCGTAATAGCTTACGTAAATTTTTACGTAGGCTAAAACAGTGAAAAAAATGAACGCAAATGGCGGCTGCTGTAGCCGCCGCCATTTGCGTACACTGTTGTTGGGTTTTTTGGCTTGCCGTGATAGGCTACGTAAGTATTTACGTAGGCAGCCACGTAAGGCAGCTACGCAAATGGCGTGGTGGCTGCCATTTGAGTCCGCAGCAGCTGGCCGAGAAACCAGCTGCCGCTGCTGCTGCCACCGGAGCCGCCGCCGGAGCTGCCGCCAGAGCTGCCGCCACCGGAACATCCGCCCCAGCTAAGCTTCATTCCAGGGGGGATTCTGCGGGGGTGGGAGGCTGTTCCACCATGGGTTTCAGGGGGGCAAATGCCAGTGCATTCGGCCTCACTGAAATCCGTGGCGGAATTCGCTGCCATCCCTACTCACAGCATTGCCAAAGAAAAGGTTGGATCCAGTGGTGTCTTTCTGTGAGTAGAAGAAATGCCTTTTCTAACTTAGCACATGATCCTTGTGTGAGAAAAGAGAACTGAAATCCAGAGATATGTTTCTGTTTGTGTGCGACATTGCACTGTCTCTTGTGCAAATCTCACCCAATGTCTCGATGCCTTCCAACACAAGGCGAGGCACAATCTATTGCACAATGTCACACAGTGTCTTCAGCTAGCTCTAGCACAGCAGTTTGCAAAACAGCACCACTGCCAGAATTTCTTCTGCTCTCACATCTCTGAATTCAACATACACACACACAACCATGCCCAGTTACCAAATCTCCAGAGAGGGCACCAACAACAAGACATCTGACACTGATTGCATTTCCTGGGCAGACCTAGGTAAGCTGGTCCTCAGCCATTTAGGGCTTTAAAGGATACAATCAGCACTTTGAATTGAACCTGGAAGCAAACAGAAAGCCAATGGAACTGACAAAATATTGGTCATATATGCTGTGACTTGTGTGTACCAAGAAACATCTGGCTACCACAGTTTGGACCAATCTGAAGCTTCCAGACTGTCTTCAAGTGTTACCAAAAACTGGTCAGCTTTGTCTTAAGGCTAGACAAACAGTGCTTGATCTTCATTCAGCTTCCTTAAAACTCATATTCTTGACTGTCATCTAGACCAAACGTCTTTCTGCTCACAATGCCTTCTTAACAGGGGGTGCACAAACTCTTTTTTTTTTTTGCTTCATCATTCGATTCCTTTTTGTTATTAAAGACCTCCTTCATTTCATTATTCATTGGGGAGGGGGGGTCCTCAATGGCAGCTGCCATTTTCCCAGAATGCTCTGGAATGATGCAATGTCTGGGGCATTCTGGGCTGGCTGCTTCAAGTAGGGGTGGACGAAAGTCACTTACCTGTCCTCGAAGGACGTTCGCGGTGGGGGGGAGGCGCTTCGCTGGTCCCCCCGCGAAATTCAGGCCGGGGGGGAGGCTTCCTGCCTCGCCCCGGCCAAAATTCAGGCCGGGGAGGAGGCTTCCTGCCTCGCCCGGCCGCGAACGCGATAGTTTTTTTTTTAAAAAAAAAACGCCCCCTGATAGGCTACGTGACGATTCACGTAGCCTATCACGGCTAGATCTGCAAAGTCAGCCATGATCGGCTACGTCAATCGTCACGTAGCCTATCACGGGTGACTTTTTAAAAAAAAGCGCGTACGCTAATGGCGGCCCCCATAGGGAGCCGCCATTCGCGTTCCTTATTTAGTTGCTGTAGTCTACGTAAATGTTTACGTAGACTACAGCGACCAAATAAGGAACGGGAATGGCGGCTCCCTATGGGGGCCGCCATTATCTGTACACACTTTTTTTTTTTTTAAAGTCACCCATGATAGGCTACGTGACGATTGACATAGCCTATCATGGCTGACTTTGCAAATCTAGCCATGATAGGCTACGTGAATCGTCACATAGCCTATCAGGGGGCGTTTTTTTTTTTTTCTTTCATTGCAATGGCGGCGGCGGCAGCCAGTCGAAAGACCGGCTGCCGCTCCCGCCCCGCATGAACACCCGCCGAACCGCCGGCTGGACCCGCCGCCGGGAGGGACATTCGGCGAAGGTAAGTCCCGTCCCGGGGGGGGGGTGCGGGGTGCGGGGGGGTGCGGAGGATTTCTCCCCGAAACTTGTTCGGGGGGCCGAACACGTTGGCGCTCGGCCCCCCGAAGTTTCGGGGAGAAATTCTCCACCAACCCTAGCTTCAAGAAATTCCTGCCGCTGGATAAAGGTAACTCCCCCCTCCCCTGGAAAGAGTGAATGAGCATGAATTGAATGGGACCCATTTTTCATTCATTCCAAAACAAACGCACACTCCATCTTTTTAATCCCATGAAATTAGTGATCCTTAACACTAGAAGCCATCACTGTGACTAACTCAGTGGCTTTCAGGCTCACTGTCCCCAGGGTATGTAGCAGGGGGCAGAACTTTCTCCTCAAATGTTTTTCAGGTTACTCCCCATTCTGTTTCCCATTGAACACACTTGTAGAGGGAACAACCATTCAGATCTGCACAGTCCAAGATACCATTGCTACATGGATATCTTTCCATCCTGCAGAAAGGCAGAAATACCAGCAGAATTTTACATATCCCCAGCTGGAGTAAGATAGATGCATGCTAGATAATGAGGCAGTTTTCAATAACTAAAAAAAAATCATAACCAAAGTTCTGAGAATTGCGATTGTTATGTGTGCTATATATTGTGACAAATCCCAAAAATCAGACAAAAACCAAGGAAATTCAATATGCAAGGATTCTGGTGTTTATCTAGTTCAACACATCAGAGTGATAGCTTTTCATGTACTCACACAATAACATCTAATAGTGTCGATGAATTAAAACATCATTAACTTAGAAGGTAGCAAAGCAACGCCTTTGCCATTTTTGCTGAATTCATTTTTTATCATACTTTATTTTCTCCCCTTGGTAAGTTTCTTGCTGGAGTGGAAGGTGGATTAATTTACAAACCCAGGTATGGTGAGTAAATTAGACCTGCTTTCCTAACCATAGCACACGAGTACATCTCATGAAAATTAGAATTAAAACATGATGAAACTCAAGGTTTCACCAGTGTTCAACTCCCATTTATTGCCTCACAAGCCCTAAACAATGAAATTGAAGGTGGCACACCAAGGTGAAATCCCCACACTGACAGCATCTCATGTCAGACACCTGTCAAAATGTAATAAGGCCCCTGTGAAGAGAAATAAGATGCCAAAAGCACACCACAGTATAAATTTCCATTTCTCACACATCATGATTCATGAGTTACAGAGCCTGTATACTGCAGTGAAAACAAGGTGACAGCAGCTTGTCAACAGTACTTGCCAGATGGGAACAACAACAGGTCACATCCTGAAGTCCTCACTGAGGGCAAATCTGAAGGGAAGCCTTTGGTCCTAAATGGCAAAGATATCCACATAGGACAATGGAAACATATAGCTCAGGGCTGTGCTTGAATCTGTTTTCATCTCCCTCTTGTAAAAGGTGTTCGTTTGTTAGTGGCATCTAAGAGAAGCAGGAACACACACACACACACACACACACACACATTTTACACCATAGCTTTTATTGGTCACAATCTTTCCAGTCCGAACCTCCTTTAAGTACACCTTGAGGGGAAGGGTGAAAGCTCGGAAGTAAAGCACATCTTTTGCACGCCGAAGTTCCCAGCTTTAACTGGGGATGTACGAATCAGCAAAATTCAAGTTTGCTGAAGGAAGCTCTCGGAATTCCATCTTGAAGATTTTATTTATTTATTATTAAATAAAGATCATTCCAACTCAAGTCCGTATCAGATTGCGAGCGTCAGTTTTTTTTCTTTTCACATGAAAAGCTGTCCACGTTTCCATGTGCATTTTCCAAATATATGCAACAGTTGTGTGCATCTTTGAAGTGTGCACATCCTTCTTCCGTTGATTAAAGTGTATTTGTGTGCATTTTTCAAAAGTGTGCATTTTTTCATGTACATTTTTCAAATGTACACATTCTGTCAAACACATTTTTTGAGGTCCACAAATGATATTGCAAGATCAGAAACGTACAGACTTCTACCGCAGATTGTGTCCCAGCCTGTGTTTGCTCCAGAAGCTGCGTAAATACTGATCAGAAACAAAGTGAAATGAGTTTCTCATACATCCCTAGGTTCAACCCCTGGCAGCTCCAGGTAGGGCTGGAAAGGACACCTGTCTGAAACCCTGGAGAGAGATTGGGCATGTTTACCCTTGAGAAGAGGAAACTGAGGGGAGATAGGATAGTGCTCTTCAAGTACTGGAAAGGTTGTCACAGAGAGGAAGGCCAGGATCTCTTCTCGATCATCCCAGAGTGCAGGACACGGAATAATGGGATCAAGTGACAGGAAGCCAGATTCCGGCTGAACATCAGGAGAAATGTCTTGACTGTTAGAGCAATATGACAATGGAACCAGTTACCTAGGGAAGTGGTGGGCTCTCCCACACTGGAGGCATTCAAGATGAAGCTGGACAGCCATCTGTCAGGGATGCTCTGACTTGGATTCCTGCATTGAGCAGGGGGTTGGACTCGATGGTCTTATAGGCCCCTTCCAACCCTACTATTCTATGATTCTATGCTGCCAATCAGTGTAGACTGAATGGCCAATGGTCTGATTTGTCTATGTTATTATGTCCCTAAGGGTGCAATCCTATGGCCACTAGACACTGTGTAGACAGCCACAGGAATTTTCAGTTTCTGGGAACTGAGCTGTGAGTTAGGGATACAAGCTCAGTTCCCAGAAACAGTGCACCCCTCCCGCACTGCTCTGTAGGCGGTGTGGTTTGTTCCCGGCTCCCGTTTGCCCTGAACGACAGAGTTCCTTGTTATACTCTCTGTTAGTCCTCCCACAGCCTATGTTACTGTTGACAAGGCTGTGGGTTGAGTCAGTTACCAGTCGCATGGGTTGCAGTGAGGACTTCCAAGGAGGATTTAAAGGGAGTCTGCCTAAGCTTTAGCCCCAACCTTATGCCCTCCAGATGTTTTGGACCTCAATTCCCATCAGCCCCAGCCAGCATGGTCATGAATGATGGGAGTTGTAGTCCAAAACATCTGGAGGACACCAAGTTGCTTTAGCCCATGTCAATGTCAGATTTCTCATAAATTTGATCTATATCTAAGCTCCTAAGGCTGAGATCCTATGCCCATTTATGTGGGAGTAAGCTTCATTGAACTCAAGACTGAGAACACATGTATAGGATTGCACTGGAAGCGATGTTACTATGCATACATGTAACTTTACAATGCCTGTCTTTTTAATTGAACAATAGCTTGCTTGTCTTTAAAATAATATTTAATAATTGCATATCTCCCTATCCATTTAAATCCAGACAAATTAAGTAGGGCAGGCGGACCAAACCAAACTATATTCATACCCATTTCCACAACAGATATTATATGCAAATCGGTTATTTGTATGCAATATCAGGCTCTCAGAAAAAAAAGTGAAGAACAATAAGCACACCATCAGCATGCCAAATAAGCAAAAAAATGAATTAATTAAAATGCTATAACTAAATGAAGCTAAGTACATTTAATGATAATGTTCAATTTAATCAATACCCTTTGAGACACCTAAAGGGTTTTTATTTTTAACATCTGGAGTGAGACCTCCTCTCACCATATGCTTTTATTCGTAGCCTTGCTTTTTAGAGCTAGCTCACATGTACATGCACATGAATAGATGATTTAATCATAGACGACCTGCAGTTGCATGTGTGAACTGAATCCCCATGAATCATTGCCTTCCAGTCAGTATAGAAGGTCTGTCTGTCGTGTGTCTTCTACCCATCTGTGCATGCAAGTGATCTCCTGACCTGATGCTGTGCTTCTCAAGTAATAAGCATGCATGAGTGAGCCATGTTTCAGGTAGCTTTTAGCAAGGTACACGGCATTCATTTCCCCTTTCTTCAGTGTCAACCTTGTTTAGCACCAGAAGTCGGTCTTCCGGTGGAAGTTTGGTTTGGTATTTGTTGTGTTTAACTAGGGATGGACGAAAGTCTCTTACCTGATCCCGAAGCTTGCTTTGCGGTGGGGGGGAGGCGCTCTGTCCCTCCCCCCGAAATTCTGGCTGGGGGGGAGGCGCCCCATCCCTCCCCCCTGAAATTCTGGCCGGGGGGGAGGCGCCCCGTCCCTCTGGCCACGAATCCTGCTATCCTGCCGGGATGCAAATGGCGGCGGCCGTAGCCGCCGCCATTTGCGTCCCTGCAGTCAGCCATGATAGGCTACGTAAATGTTTACGTAGCCTATCACGGCTGACTTTGAAAAAAAAAAAGCGCGTACACAAATGGCGGCGCCCATGGGTGCCGCCATTTGCGTTCCTTATTTTGGCACGTGCCAATGTGTTCAGCCCCCCGAAGTAGTTTCGGGGAGAAATTCTCCACCCCCCCCCGCACCCCCCCCCTGGGACGGGACTTACCTTTCCCGAATGTCCCTCCCTGCAGCAGGTCCTGGTGGCGGTTCGTCAGGTCTTCGACAGGAGCAGAGGCGGCAGCCGGTCTTTCGCCGCCGCCATTCCAATAAAAGTAAAAAACAAACAAACACCCCTATCTGCAAAGATCTGCAAAGTCAGCCGTGATAGGCTACATTAATCGTCACATAGCCTATCACGGGTGACTTAAAAAAAAAAAAAAAAAAAGCGCGTACGGCTAATGGCGGCCCCCATAGGGAGCCGCCATTCACGTTCCTTATTTGGTCACTGTAGTCTACGTAAAGATTACGTAGACTACAGCGAAAATAAGGGCAACGCTATTTGTGTTGCCCTTATTTTCGCCGTAGTCTACGTAAAGATTTACGTAGACTACAGCGACCAAATAAGGAACACGAATGGCGGCTCCCTATGGGGGCTGCCATTAGCCGTACGCGCTTTTTTTTTTTTTTTTAAAGTCACCCGTGATAGGCTATGTGACGATTAACGTAGCCTATCACGGCTGACTTTGCAGATCTAGCCGTGATAGGCTACATTAATCGTCACGTAGCCTATCACAGGGGCGTGTTTTTTTTTAACTTTTTATTTCGCGGCCGGGCGAGGTGAGGCACCTCCTCCCCGGCCTGAATTTCGGCCAGGCAAGGCGGGAAGCCTCCCCCCCGGCCTGAATTTCAGCCGGGCGAGGTGGGAAGCCTCCCCCCCCAGCCTGAACTTCATGGGGGGAGCAGCGAAGCGCCTCCCCCCCACCGCGAAGCAAGCTGAGAGACCAGGTAAGTGGCTTTCGTGCACTCCTAGCACAGACATCTGGCATCTACAAGCTCATCAACTCCCACCCCTTCCCCAGAGATACATCATGACAGAAAGAAATGTCATTGGGCCTCATTCACCTGGAACACCAAGGGCTGGATCTGGGATCTGCCTTCCACAAGAGGAAGGGTTCTGCTAGCAGACAGTCTCTCTGCCCAATTTTGGGGGTTGTTCATCCTGCACTCCACAGTTTACCCAATTCAGCAGGGTCTCCTGACTCTCTGGGTAGCATTTTCAGGGGCTGGAGGGGCTGCCATGGGAAGGAAGGAGTGTAGAAGTCCACTGCCACCAAAGCTGCTCATCCAGGTTAAAACTGGATCCAACCCAAAGTTTTTCCATGGCACACATTCACACATTCATCTTATGCATCTCAAGTGAAAAGCAATCATAGGAACATAACGTAGGCTATTGGGCAATATAGAAATGAAATGAATAAATAAGAAGCCATCTTACATAGAACATTGGTCCATCAGTATTGTCTACACCTACTCAGTATTGTTTATATTGCCAGTCTCTGGGGTTTCAGACAAAAGGATTCCCAGCCCTACCTAGAGATGAATCATAGAATCACAGAATAGTAGGGTTGGAAGGAGCCTATAAGACCATCGAGTCCAACCCCAGATGCAGGGATTGAACCTTGGACCATAGCTATGGCTGAGTGAACCAGGCCTGTTGTTACACTATTTTTACAATAACACCACTCCCGTGAGCAATTATGCATGCCTATCACAGTTGGACCATAACATATGAACCTGCTGTGCATGACCTTAGGCTAATGAGAAACCTCGCCAAAGCCAGCACAACTTTCAGTCTCTTTTAGACGTTCTGTGTGGATATTATTAATGTCTACTGGTTCCAGAAGAGCAGACTGAAAGCATAGCCTTTTTTTCTGTTTTGTCTCTTTAAAATTTAATCAGGTCCTAGCCCTCTCCAGATTTATTCTAACTCCCAGCCTCACTAATGTGCATCACTGAATATCTATAAGGAGTTATCACTTCCCAGTTCTCTCATACATTCAGGTCTGTGATATGCACATTGAATTTACACATCTGATGCAAAAACTGACAGCTGTGCCTTTTTACATATTCTTACAAGGTCTACCCACTCAGCCTAGGTATATCCCAGGAAATAAGGGGAGGGGAAGGGAGCAGAGCACTGTACCATATAATAATCCTTCCATTTTTCATACACCCCTCAAACATTTTGCCTCGAGTCCATCTTGAATGTCAAAGCCTACAGAAGACAGATATGGAATGTAAGAGATAATGGAAGAGCAACATAGCTTCAACAGAACCACTGGGAAAATGGAAATTACCATACACTAGTATCCTCCTATTTGACACAACAAAGCACCCTCTCTGCAAGTAACAGTAAAAAGTTTATTTCAGGAAATTAGAAAATACTGCAGGTTGGGTCCTTGTTCTGCCTTCTGTGAGAAGAAGGTCCTTCTCCCTGATTTTTGGGAATCTCCTCTTCCCCACCCACACCACCTCATTAAGCTAGGGATGGCGGATAAATCTGCCATGGACTCCAGTGAGGCCAGATTCTTTAGAATCCAGCCCCCCGGAGTCTGTGGCGGAACAGACTACTCCCCGCCGCTACCCCCCGAAATCCACCTCGGACGGACCCTACCTGCTGCCGGCCAGTCCGTCCAGGTCCTTCCGCTGCCGTTCATCCACTGCCCCAGATTGCGGATGCATATGGCATCCAGCGTAGCCAATGCCATTTGCGTCCCTGCACTTTTCAGTGATAGGCTACATAAATATTTATGTAGCCTATCACAACAAGAGCAGGGACACAAATGGTGTCGGCTATGCCATTTGTGTCCCTACTCTTTGCCAACATAGAGAGCAAATGGCATCCGGCGTAGCCAACACCATTTACGTCCCTGCTCTTTGCCATGATAGGCTATGTAAATATTTACCAAGCCTATCACCGAAAAGCACAGGGACACAAATGGCATTGGCTATGCCACATGTCATTTGTGTCCGCAGCCCTGTAGCAGATGCAAGTCCAGCTGCAGACGAGCCCAGCTGGCGGCTCCGTGGACTTGCTGCGGAGTGGAGCCAGCCAGGGAGGATTCCGGGGGGAGGGATGGATTGCCTCTCCCCACCACAGATGCCCCCAGTGGACCGATGAGTATGTTTCGTACACCCCTACATTAAGCAGGGTCTCTCTATGTGGCATTTTCATGGGGCTGGATGGGCTGCCATGGAAAGGAGGGGATGGGGAAGTCCACTTCTGCCAGTGCTTAAATCTGGATCCAACCTAAAATCTTGTTCACTGAAAACTATTATTATTATTAAACATTTATATTCTGCTTTATTTGCTAAAATGCCATCAAGACAGTGATGCATTCCCTGTATGGATGGAGCATGGAGCACTCCCTTCTGAGCACTCTACATATGGATGCAGCTTGGAGCAAATGAATCTCAGGAAGACACCCCTTGTGATGTCCACAGTGCCATTAGAATGCCAGGAGGGGAAACCATGAGCCTGGCAAAATCCACAAAGCTACGGCCAGAAAGCCAGGGATGGCCATGTGCAGCAGCTCCTTTGGGCTCTTGTGGGTGAGATGGAACACTTCAGAGCTGAGGTGTAAGCAACTAGTGAGAAGCAGGAGTTAAACTGCAGGTGGGAGGCAAGGCAATGGGTCAGAGCAGGGAGTTCAAGCTGGGAGTCCAAACTGGCAGCCAGAGTCAAGAAAGACCACGATAGCTCATGTAAAGTGAGCAGGAAGCCTTCATAGCCCTTCTAGATGAAAAGAGCCAAATGGCCAACCTAGGTAGGCAGAGTCAATGCAGTACCTGGGAACCCTTTACTCTCTGAGGACATGTGCTAACCTGGTAGGGATGTACGGACTGTTTAAAATCTGCTCCGTCTGTGTTTCATGGATTGTCAGGTGCCCTTCGTTCTGTCATCCACTCACAGACGGATGCGAATTGGTATTTTTTGTCATGTGGAAAAATGTGCAAATAATTACGCAAGTATTTATGTAAGTATTTACATAATTTACCCTAATACGTAACATGTAGTGTATTATCCCCCATTCCATTCAATGTTTCCTCAGCAGAAATGACCCCCTCAGACCCCCTCATTCGTATTTTCCTACGAATTTATATCCATAAATTTTGGGAAATTAAAAAATCATCCAAAAGTCAACGGACTCCACACGGCCTGAGGGGGTCATTCCACAGTGGATTCTGCAGGTTCTTAGAAATCCGAGCTCATTTTACACCATCTCGAATTTCTCCAGCATCCTTAAGTCCTGGCAGCTCACCAAATAAGCCATCCATGCACAAAGCTTAGGGCTCCCAGTTCTAGCCCCAGCAGTTCCTGACAGGATGCTCACCTCATGTTCTGAGCTTGTGCATCTTCCTTGGGAACTGGCATCCAAGAGAGATTCTGGGTAAAATGCCATCTCAGTGTGCTCTTTTAATGTAAAAAGGGCAAGCAAGCAACCAGTAAGACACAGAAAGAGGAAACTGCTTTAGCTATGGGGTAAATGTATTACAATACATCATGGATGTCAAGGAACTGTTACCATCAGAGCAACAGTGAAGATGGTTCATGGAAGTAGAAGATGAGAGGCTGCATGTAAATCTGAAGAAAGTGCTTCAATAAGTTAGTTTAACACTGCTAAAGGGATCCACTGTGTCCCTGTCTGTGTAAATTAAAAAGTCAGCAAAAAAGATATACCAAATCCCAGATGTTAATTGCACAGACTTACTGGATTAGAACTAGAGATAATTAATTGCTAAATTTTAATATGCATGGTGCTAAACAGATAAGATTTCCAGCCGGTAGTTTTGAGGTCCAGAAGGGTAGGATTGTTTCTGAATAGGCACAAGAACCCCAGAGACCAAAGTCATTTAAAATGTCTGCATTTCAGAAGCGAGAGAAGCTTGGGCAAATAGTCAAGGGGCCTAGGTGAGCAGTGTTAATACGTAGGTATTGTGTTAGCTCAAGGGCTTTTTAGGCTGCTAAGTAGCGGGGGAGGCACGTTGCTATAAGCGGGAGGGCTTTATTCAGCCTTTACAAATCTCTAAGCAGAGTCTAACTCAGGTAGGTCAGGTATAGAGCAAGTGTTTCATCAGGATCTCATTAAAAAAATACCATTGTTTATTGTTAAACTAGTTCAATCTCATCTCCCTCAGTAACAGAGATGGAAGGTATGTGCGAATATGACTATCAAAGACCACGAACAATAACCAACCTTTTAATTATTACCAAGTCAAGAGAAAGAATATGGATCGCCTTCTGAGGTGGGGGCAAAACATTTCGAAAGCACCTGAGTGACTTTGGTGCCAAAATCCTACTTGACTTTGAATGAGGCTGTCATTCTTCTAGGGATGTCAGAGAATTCCACAACGGATCTCAGTGAGGCCGAATGCAAGTGCATTCGGCCCCCCGAAATCCATCGTGGAACAAAGCCCCCGCCTCCCCCAACCCACAAAAGTCGGGCGGCACGAAGCCCCCACCCCACAAAAATAGTGCGAAACAGAGCACTTACCTGCTCCCGTCGGCACCGACTTGCAAATGGCGGCCCCCCTGCGGCCGCCATTCGCTTCCTCTTTCATGCTGTGATAGGCTACATAAATACATACATAGCCTATCATGGCTAATGCAGGGACGCCTTTTGCGTCCCTGCAGAGGCCGTGATAGGCTACCTAAGTATTTACATAGCCTATCACGGCAAGCTAAAAAAAAACACGTACGCAAATGGCGGTGGCTACGGCTGCTGCCATTTGTGTTCCTTATTTTTGGCCGTCTTACTCTATGTAAATATTTATGTAGACTATTACGGCCAAAATAAATTGGAACGCAAATAGCGTAGCGGGCGCTATTTGTGTTCCCCTTTATTTTTGTCATAATAGTCTACGTAAATATTTACTTAGACTAAGATGGCCAAAAATAAGGAACGCAAATGGCAGCAGCTGTAGCCGCCGCCATTTGCGTATGTGGTTTGTTTGGGGGGTTTTTTACCCAGAGCCCTCCGCAGCCAGAAATCTGGCTGCGGAAGGCTCTGGCCTGGGCCTGGCCGGCTGCTCCGTGGAGCCACCGTGGAGCACAGCCGGCCAGTCGAGGATTCCGGGGGGGAGGAATGGAGCGCCTCCCCCCCGTCGAGGATTCCGGGGGGAGGGACAGAGCACCTCCCCCCCCCACGAAGCAGATCCACGAAACGGTAAGTGACTTTCGTACATCCCTACATTCTTCTCTTCAAAGATCTCCTAAAGCACAAACATCTTTTGGTGCATGAAGGATCACAGTGGCAGAGCCTGTCAGATCATAAGGCAGGGAGAGGCAGCCCACGTCAGGTGGCAGTTTTGGAGGTCCCATTGAAAGGAAGTATAGCAAGTTGGTTAGTGAGCAGAAAATGTGGACTCCACAGAGTTCCTAAATGCATGGAGACCTGTGTAGTTTAACTTAACAGACAGCTTTATGGTTAAGAAAGCAGACCTTTAACACAGACTGGTAATTCACAGCCTACCTTGAAGCTGTTTATGCCAGCCAAATTATGTCACCTGAAGGAAGAGATAAGGGTGTCATGCCTTGATTCTGACAGAGAAGTTGGGAGACTCCTGCTCCCAAGAGCTGGACTATTGGAGGCTCAAGAAAGTCAATTAGATTTGCAGGCTAAATGTTTTGAGAACCTTTTGGGTAAGAGAGAAGCTCCCCTTTTGTTGTGTGTGTGACAGCCTGTTGGTTTGAGAGAGGAGGGGGAGAGGTGTTGCTCATGGGCCAGAAGGAGGCATCTAGCATAGAAGCTTATAAGATCCAGCTTGTTGGCCCACCCTTTGGTCTCGCTCTAAGGAGGAACGTGCATGCTCCTGGCCTAGAGAAACTTGTGGTCCTGAGGAACAGCCTTCATCTATCTTGGGGACTTAGACAGACAGGGTGTGGCAGCTGCTTTGTCATCTGAAGGGAGGTGTGAACTTCTTGTGCATGTATATATTCTGCATCCATTTTCTATCAATAAACTGTCATCTTTTTGCACCAGTGGCTTGTTTCATCTCGGTAATCAAAAGAATCTGATTGATGACTGGCATCTGACAGAATCAGAACCCCAGATCAACAAAGGAAACAATATGTACACTATTTAATGTATTGTGATATTACACCATACTTAGGGAAGGGTCATAGCTCAGTGGAAGATCACCTGCTTTGCAAGCAGTCTCCAGTCCAATCCCCAGCATCTTCAGGTAGGGCTGGGAAAGATTCATGCCTGAAACCCTGGAGAGCCATTGCTGCCAGTCAGTGGTGACAATACTGGGCTAGATGGACCAATGGGCTGATTCCATAGAAAGCACCTTCCTATGTTCCTTCCTACTACCTGTGTGTGTGTGTGTGTGTGTATTTTTTCCCTCAGACTCCAAAATATTTTGGGAACTGCTAGCAAAAAAATAAAATTGACTTCTGGAGCCCTACCTCAGCAATATTTCTCCCCCTTGGTTTTGTGACAAAGGGTCCATTCCTATGACAGTTGTTCATGTTTGGTATTGTAGCATACAGTCAGAAGCACACAATCATGGACCAGTCAGGACCCACCATGGCCTCTTTGCAGCAGTAGTGACTCCTGTTGCAGGTTATCAGGGGATGAACAGCTTCACTGCTGTAAGGTGTCAGGGGGATCAAACCAGGGGATCGAACAGCAGGGCCCAGGTGCCTTACTCTCTGCACCACTGGGTCAGTGTGCGGGTGGAGGAAATGGCTGACCTGAGCCTTGCAACTCCATAAAGCCACCCTGATAATAATGAGTAGAGAGACTACAGCTTGTCAGCCAGCACCAGCTCCAGGTTTTTGAGGGCCCTTCAGCAAATCACCCTCAATGGGCTCCCTCCCTCAGTTAGTCTACCCATTGTCCACCATTGACACCAGCTGCGATTTCTGTCTGAGGTTGCCACTCACTCTGCCTAATGGAAGGGCCAGCCCTGATTATGCCAGTTCTATGTAGGTTAAATATGTAGATTAGGTAAAATATGTACATTAGGTGTAGCTCTATCATTTGTAAGTTATTATTATATGATCATTCATATTTCTTATGTGTCCCTCCTTACAGATAAAGCTACCCCAGACTTGCTTTATGGCTTCATGCAAACATATAGCCATGACCTGGGTTTCAGTTCACCCAGTGGAGCTCGAGTTTCTAAGCTACAAAGAACTGTAGCAGCCATATCGGGGGTCAGACTAAGTAGCCTCATGCAGTCTCATGCTTCATGTTCTTGCTGAGCTCTTTCTCCCTTGAATATATGGTTGTAAGCTGACGAGACACAGGAATTCCTTATCTTGTCAAAGGTCATACAATTGTATATCTTGTTCTCTGCTGTTCTCTTCTGTTCTCTCCTTATCATGGCTACCCTATAACCCAGTTCTTGTATTATAAACAATAGTGCTAAGAGAAGAAATGTTGAGGATTACAACCCCATGCGAGAGGGGGAGGAGGAGCCGTTTCATATGTGTCACAATGTCTATAAAACCAATGTGCTAATGTAAATCGGGGCTTCTGGCTCTTTGGAAACGATTCCAGCCTTAAGCCCGCGCGTTAAATAAAAAATCTCTTTTTCCTTCACTCCGTGGTCTCTCTGACTCTGGGTTCTGCAACATAAATGGTGCCGTGACTCGGATGTGGCAGGCTCTGAGCCAGACAGGTGGCATTTGCCTGCTCTTGATCACCGCACCAGGAGGACGAGCTCGGCGCATGCCTCCCTTTCTTGGCGCCACCGACCTTTTTGTCGAGTGAATGGGAGAAAGCCTGCACCGGGATCGCCCAAACGGCAGCGAGCGGCAAGAGAACCTTGGGAAGCGGAGGAAGGAACTTGAGCCCTGCCTGTATCGCAGCTGCAATTGAGTTGAAACCCACATTGGAAGCCTTCAGGAGAAAGGCAAGTATATGGGAAAAAGAGGGCCCCGCCTTTAGGGAGAAAGGCCACTGGGCAGAAAAAAAGAGGGCCCCGCCTTATGAAGAAGGTCAGTGTTGGTGGTATACGTATACAAAAGAACCTACTCCTTGCGGGTAGAAGGGGGGCCTGATCACACCCCCGAGTGGGCGCCAGTACCCAGCACGCCAGTACTCAGTAGGAAGCTGAGGAAGCTGGGGAAGCCGTTTTCCGCTCTGGTAAAAAGTGGGAAAAGTGGGTGGCAGGGACATATGGATGTAGTGGAGAGATTGATGATTGTGTGAGTGGCTACTGCGGTTTCTGAAGCATACCGTTGACCGTCCGGGTGCCCAGGCCAGTAGCAAAGTGCGTGGTGTGAAAAATCCTCTTGTGTCGGCCAGTGAGACCCCTTACTCACTGACCAATTCCCATTCCCTAATTGTGTCTGTCTTCAATTTAGGAGGGAGGCTATGGGTGGTGGGGGAAGCAAACCTTGCACCCCCTTGAGATGTATGTCAAACAAAGAAGGAAAAAGGTTTTTTTAAAAAGATTCAGAATAGAGAGAGAAAACAGCAAAAAGCTCAAGGTCGAGCTGAGAGGGAAAAAAGAACAAGATCTGAGGCTGTTAATTAGAAAAATGTTGCAGGACAGTCTGGCTTTTAACAAAGCGTGGGAGCGTGAGAGTGTAAGGCCGAAGAAGTAGCTGTTAGCCTAGCGCGCCGAGAGAGGGGGGGCAGGAAAATTGCCCACAACGTTCTGAGTTGTGCAACATCATCACCTCGCCTAATTGAGATAAAATCCCTAAGAAATGGAAACTGAAAATGAAGACCCAGAAGATGAAGGCAAAATAGAAAATAAAGGTGAAGAATCAGCCCCCAGAGCACAGGCTAGACCCCTCTTCGAGTGAAAAGTGTGCCATAAGACTGGCCCAAAGCAGAATGAAGTGGAAAGACCACGTTGAAGATCTCTGTCAAGGTAACCGTGTTTAGCTTTGAACTGTGTTAAAATTGCATAGAGCCTGTAGCTACTGACCATCAGCTATATGATTTCTGAAGAGCGTAACCATTAAGCTTTTGCCGTGGGATTCCCTGCAATAAAGAAATCTCACTGATTTGAGCGTCCAGTGTTACACTGCCTAAGTGTGTGTGCTAAAGAGACCGAGAAACCAGACAGCATGTTCCTGGCCAAGCCAAAATCACGCTACTGCCATGCTCCTGAAAGCTGCAATAAACTGTGTAAGCTGGGAGACCCAACCTGATTGAGAAGAAAAGAAGATATTGGAGCAACTGTCTTAAAAAACAATGAGATCTGTGTAGCTGGCTGGCTGACGCTGTCAGTGATGTTACAACTTTAAATTAAGACTGTTTTCCTGTTTGAGACCCCAGCGAAGAAAGCTAACCCAAGTTATTTGTTGCCCGTGCCAAAACAAGAATTTGGTGGCCCTGTACCTCATCGTGTCCTGTTTTGAGCTTGGGATTTACAAATACAAACAAACTGAGAAGCTTGCCTTTGAAGTCCTGCAAATCACCCCACCGCCTCCCCGAAGATTAATGGCTGCCTGAAAAATGCAAGTATAAGGCGATGCCCATCACCCCCCAGCGTCCTGAGTTTCGGCACTCATTGTTTCAGTGCTTTTGTGTACCAGGTTAAAAGAGAAAAAAAAAGAGTAACTTTTTAAAATGTCTGTGAGAACCTGACAGAAGTAGAATAAAATTTACAGAGGAGTTGCCCAGGTTAAAGCGTCACAGCTAGAGAGCTGAGCTGTGCCGCTCTGTTTAGACAGAGGCCTTGCTAAAAAGTTAAAGGCCCTTGTCTGTCAGAAGGGGTGTAGGGCCACACTTTCCCTTTTTAAACTGATGCAAAAGTGGAGAGCCTTTGCTGGAAACATCGCATCTTCATTGCCCAGAGCCTTCACTGTTTGCCTCCATCATCATCTGAGCTTTTTAGAGACACTCTGCACATGAACTAAAATTTTAAATTGTCAAAGACTTGCCATGGACAGTGCTGTGAAGCTTTGGATAAACTTGAACTCTCATCGCTGTAGACCATGTGTCTGTGTTTGTAGTCAGCTCAGTGTACAGCAGGCTAAGTTTGATCTGTGACTTTTAGATTTCCTTTTGCCAGAATTCATGCAGCATAGAGTTGCCGATGCAAAAATGGTGACCTAGAACTCTTTGTGTGTGTGGGTATGCCTGTCCCTTGATTTTGATGAGCCCTGAGCTTTCAGCCAGAAGAGCAGTATGATTGCTGGATCTGCTCCATCATGCCTTACCATGCAAAAAGTGTTTTCCATTCATTGTGTTAAATTGCAGAAAAAGTTTGTTGTGTATATTTTATGATTTCTTAGATATCATAAAATATATGTGATATTTGCAGATTAGTGTTAGTTGCAACTCCAAATGATACTAAGTGTGGTTCCCAATAGATGACAAGGAAAGAAAAGACAAAAGCAAGTAAAAAAGAAGGAATAGACAAAGTAGAAGACAGATAGAGAGGGGAAAAAAAAAAGAAGAAAAAAAAGGCAAGAGGCAAAGAAAAAAAAATTTGTAAAAAAAGAAGCGTGGCCATAGTTGCCCCCAGGGTAAATTAAAAGCAGCTGATTGTGCCTGGAGCTTATTACCTGTGGTAAAGTAGCCACAATAATGTAATAGTTCTTTAAGATAAAGAAAATGTAACTAGAAGGAGAAGAAGAGCCTATCCCAAATGTGTGTCATTGGGACTAGTGTAAGGCAGAAAGGTTTAAGTAAGTGAGTTTAACTTGAAAAAGATAAATAAAGAGACAAGGCTGGTGCATGGATCAGAAAGTTTTATATAAAAAGTTTGAAACATGATCTGCAATACAGGCAGATCAGCAAAGAAAAAGAAAGCAAAAGAAAAAGAAAAAATTTGTCTTCCCATACTAATGAATAAAAGTGTTATCAAGCACTTTGGGAAGCGAAGTTGTTTACAGGAAGCTGTGCCTGAGAACCAAACACTTCTAGCCTATGCTGAAAATGCTTGCTAGTGTTGTGCTGCCTCATGGGTAACATGTATGGTATAAATAACCCATTTAGCCCAATAGCTCATGGTTCAGAGAAGCTGTCTGATCCAACCATTAAGTACGCCTGTGTGCTGTAAGTTACCCAATAAAGTCTCCTTGTAAATAAATCCCCCCCTCGCTGGAATCCCAAAACACAAGTGGGGCTAGAGCGCCTCACCCAGTATCAAACCCTGCTGTTAAAAGCCATGAAAGCAGGTATGAAGAAGTCAGTTAATATGACCAAAGTGTCTAAAGTGCTGCAAGGTGCCACCGAGGCCCCAGAGCGTACTTGGAGCGTCTTTCAAATGCCTATCGCCAGTATACCTCCCTCAACCCAGAGGCCCAAGAAGACATGGATGAAAGAAGAAAAGAAGAAGACCCGGCAGAGGCAGAAGATTCTTAAAAAAGAACCAGTGTGCCCAGTGTGGACAAGATGGGCATTAGTAGCATGAATGCCCAAATAAAATAAATCAAATACACAAAGGAAAAAACCAAAGGGGCCAGAATGGGCAAAAAGGGAGACAGCTTGAGAAGGGCCGTGACATTGACTGTGAGGGGCCGTGACATTGACTTCATAATTGACACTGGAGCAGCATCAAAAGCAATCAAACGTTAGCCTTAAACAAGAAGTTCAAACACTGAGCAAAGTTCTTCAAGCCCAGCGTCGCTTTGTCTTAAAAAAATAAGCCATTCCCATCACAGAAGCTCATCCTTTCCAATTAAGAGTTAAAGTATGAGTTAAAGAGGGGAAAAATAACCCTTTGACTCCCAGATGGAGAGGACTGAAAACTGTCATACTTTCCACCCCCGCAGCTATGAAAGCAGCTGGAGTTAAACCCTGGATACATTAGACACGAGTCAAGAGAGCGAGAGGGGGAGAGTAGACTATAAACAGAAATCCTGAAAATCCTTTAAAAATCATTCTGAAAAAGCAGTAAGAAGACTCAGGCTAGACCTTACTGTGGACACACCGGGAAACTGTCCCCCTGCGTACGGTCAGACCTGCAACTGGAGAATTGAAGAAGGGGACTAGACCCTACTGCAGCTTGCCAGGTGAATAGCTGCCCAGCGTACGGTCAGATCCCAAAGAAGATCAAACATGCGTGTTGTAGTGTTAGTAGTGCTGCATTGTGTTTCCTTAATAAGGTGCAAAAAGGGGGGTCTGCCCCTGGAAAAAGAAGTTTGTCCCAGTGATTTGCTGATAATTACTGGCTTCACCTGGCTAACATCATGAGAGTAAAACATTTTTGTTTGCCAAGAGGTATACCTGCAAACAGGCTTATTAGCTCTTGCCTAATACCTGTCTGTAGACATCCTGGGAACATTCAAAAAGATACCATGTTAAGAGTTTATAGTGTAAGTTTAACTTATTCCCAAAATGCTAATTGGGGCGTGGTTGCAAAGATCCTACCCCCTACAGAGTTCACTCTACGCACCCCCATCGTTGCTGAAACAAATGCTACGTGTGCACGAATGCTTAATTGTCAAAAATTTTTCCAGAAAATATAAAGCTATCCCTGGCCCCCTTCCACTGTAATAAAATTCAAAACATATCTTTTAATGATGCCCACATACTTTTGCCTCATAGATGGTTTTAGACATGTAGTTCCCGCACTTAGTCATTCATTCCTGCCAACTTGTCTAATAACCACCCATGTTGCCTCAGCCGCCAATTGAACTGGTGCCAATTCTTCCCCTGTAGCCCGAGAAAATCCGTCAACGGCAGCCTCGAGCACTCCAACTAACTAAAAATTGTAATAGTCATGTGCAGTTATATTCTGACTCAGAAAAATTGGCCTTAGCAATGTCACTGGTTAAGGTTCCAGGTTTAGCCTTGGCTGATGGTCTGGAAATCAACCGGTTAGCTCGCAGCTTAGCCAAAAGCATAAATGCCACCTCACGAGCATTGTCATTGTTAAATAAAGAGTTGCGTGATCTAAGAGGTGCAGTTCTAGAAAACAGAGCTGGTATAGATTACCTCTTCCTTCTTCATCATTTAAGTTGTGAGACACACCAAAAGCTCTGTTGTTTTAACTTAACTGATAATGGCTATGCTGTAGATGAACAGATCAACAAGCTGCACAATATAGTAGCTAACAAAACAATAAAACAAAACAATTAGCTCAATTAGTTAACTCCTTGGCTTCCAGATCTTAGCTGGCTTGAAGCATTGTTCATCCTAATTCTACCAGTGTTGTTCATAAAAGATACTGTTATGTCTCTGCGTTCCTTGTCTTATAAGCTGTTTAACCAATCTGTTTTATGTCTCAGCTAGTAAAACTGCTGCCCTCTATGCTCTAATAGCCCAAACAAAAGGCTAAGTAATATGTATGTCACAAAAAGCTTTGTATAGTTATCAGAAATGCTATAATTGTAATGAAATTATGCAATTAAGGGGGGAATGTAGCAGCCATATCGGGGGTCAGACTAAGTAGCCTCATGCAGTCTCATGCTTCATGTTCTTGCTGAGCTCTTTCTCCCTTGAATATATGGTTGTAAGCTGACGAGACACAGGAATTCCTTATCTTGTCAAAGGTCATACAATTGTATATCTTGTTCTCTGCTGTTCTCTTCTGTTCTCTCCTTATCATGGCTACCCTATAACCCAGTTCTTGTATTATAAACAATAGTGCTAAGAGAAGAAATGTTGAGGATTACAACCCCATGCGAGAGGGGGAGGAGGAGCCGTTTCATATGTGTCACAATGTCTATAAAACCAATGTGCTAATGTAAATCGGGGCTTCTGGCTCTTTGGAAACGATTCCAGCCTTAAGCCCGCGCGTTAAATAAAAAATCTTTTTCCTTCACTCCGTGGTCTCTCTGACTCTGGGTTCTGCAACAGAACAACATTAGTGAAGCATCCAGGGAACTGTTTGTAGATCAGGGATTTATAGTAAAGGCATTGGTGTCGCTAAATTCCATAGCATGGCACTAAAATTTTACCCCTGGGTGCTTTTTAACTGCAGACTAGATTTATTTATTCAGCTATGTTTATTCTCAGTAGTAGTTCGGGGTGTGTGTATTTGAACTAGTACCTAAAGTTTCACTTCTTTCCTTCCTCTTGAGCACTACAATTGCTATACCGGCAAAGGACATCAGGAAATGGACTGAATGTTGTATTGGTATCTTTAGAAAATCTCATTAAGGCAGATGTTATTACTGATTTACTATTTTTCTATTTATTAAATTTCACAATCAAAAGGATTATTACTTTTTAAAAGTCAGCATTTTTAAAAAATACAAATGGAAATTAGAATAAGAGGAACAACATCAAATGGAGCTATTAATATTAAAACAGTTGTAGTTTTGAGTTTTTCCACCCCTTATCTAATAAATCCTTGAGATATTAGCAAGATTGATGAGTAGCAGGACAAATACAGAGAACATGAGAGAAATGGCCATTTGTTATCATTACACAGATATAAAGTATGATTCAGTGTTTTGTAATGGGAATTAAATTTGATTTAATATATGGCTGACTCACTTGCCAAAAACTACCCTTAAAGACATAAACTCATTGAAAAGTCAAATCCATTGTCTTAATAATGGACTTTAAATTATCCTCTGATTAAAAAAAGTAACTGCTATGTCTGAAGAAACAGCAATTGTGTTGGGAAGAGCAGGCAGAGGGACTGCTTTGACATGTTAAAAGTGAACAAGAAGAAGAAATTTCAAAATTAAGCTTTTTTCTTTCTTTCTCACACTGTAGCCTTGATGCCCTTTGACCTTACCCTCTTGATCCACTGCCCCCTTTAAATCCTTCTGTTATTTGTTTCCTTCTCTCAACCTCACCTATCCTGTGTTTCATGATTGCCATAAAAGCTGCTCCGTTCGCTTCCAGTGAACTGCTCAAAAGTTCTATGTTCATCCAGAGATCAAGTATTTCTCAAAGAAATGCTTACATGTTGCACTGAATTTTGAATTACCTTGCTCAAAGGGTCATACTTGGTAAGGCACCTGGACACTGACTTGGAGGAGAGTGAAGTCACATCCTTGGCCAATGATCTGATCTTGCCAATGATACAGAAGATATAGAATCAGAGAGATAGTTCTGTTTTGGGGAAACTGAACCCCTGCCTGGGGACATAAAATCCAATGCAGAAGGAGCTCCCCTATGAGAAGGAAGCAGTCCAGACCACTCAGTCAACAGCCCCAAGCCCTGTAGGGCAGGGGTGGGAAGACTGCAGCTTTGTAGGATCTACTCGGTTTTCTTATTAGCCAAGGTCCACCAAATTGAACCAGCTGCAAAATGGTGGATCAGGAAGGTGGGGCCTGTGAGGTGCAAAATGGAAAGAAACTTGCCTAAAACCCTGGAGAGCTGCTGCCTGTCAGTGTCAACAATACTGGGCTATATGGACAAGTGGTCTGACTTGGTCTGGCTCATTATAAGACAGCTTCCAATATTCCTGACATTTGTATAGTGCCTTCAAGTGTTCAGAGCACTTTACATGTGTGATGTAGTTGTAATCCTTGCAGCAACCCTATAAGGCTAGTCAGTATTGTTATCCCCGTACTGCAGAAGGGTGGGGAACCGAAGGCTGACAGTCGTGGCTCGTCTAAAGCCACCTGGTGACTTTATGACACAGGTGAGATTTGAGCTGGGGACTCCCTGATTTGTAGCTCAGTCTCATAGCCATTAGAATTAGGGATGTCCGGATTTTGTGAAATCTATCCCATGTGTGTTTTGTGGGTTGTGTGGTGTGGTGTCATTCATTTAGGGATGTACGAAAGTCCCCTTACCTGGCTCCGCTGGGTTCCGCTGGGGGGGGAAGGCGCTCCGTCCCTCCCCCTGGAATCCTTGCCAGCCAGCTCCGCTCTGGGGATTCCGCGGAGCTGCCGGTCGGCTCTGCCAGCTGCCGGACATCCAGCTGCTGGCAAGCAGGGACGCAAATGGCGGCGGCCATAGCCGCCACCGTTTGCATCCCTGTAGTCAGCCATGATAGGCTACGTAAAGACTTACATAGCCTATCACGTCTGGCTTTAAAAAAAAAAAAGTGTGTATGCAAATGGCGGCGGCTACGGCCATCGCCATTTGCGTTCCTTATTTTTGGCCGTCTTAGTCTACGTAAATATTTACGTAGACTAAGACGGCAAAAATAAGGGGGAACACAAATAGCATCCGCTATGCTATTTGCGTTCCCCTTATTTTCACCATCCCCTTATTTTCTCCCTATGGGGGCCGCCATTTGCGTACGTGCTTTTTTTTTTTCAAAGTCACCTGTGATAGGCTACGTGACGATTAACGAAGCCTATCACAGCTGACTTTGGAGACCTAGCCGTGATAGGCTACGTTAATCGTTACGTAGCCTATCACGGGTTTGTTTGTTTGTTTTTACTGCACTTGTAATGGCGGCTGCGGCAGCCGGTCGAAAGACCGGCTGCTGCCCCCGCCCCTGACGAAGACCCGACGAACCGCCGCTGGGAGGGACATTCGTGAAAGGTAAGTCCCATCCCGGGGGGGGTGGGGGGGCGGAGAATTTCACCGCCCATTTCGGGGGGCCAAATGCGTTGGCACTTGGCTCCCCGAAGTTTCGGGGAGAAATTCTCCCCCATCCCTAGTTTTGACCTATAAAGCCCTACACAGCATGGGACCGCAATACCTGACAGTACGCCTCTCCCAAAATGAACCTACCCATATGCTACATTCAGCATCTAAAGTGCTCCTCCGAGTGCCTCCTCCAAGGGAAGCTCGGAAGGCAACAACGAGGGAGAGGGCCTTGT
Source organism: Heloderma suspectum (assembly GCF_057233095.1). Taxonomy (NCBI): domain Eukaryota; kingdom Metazoa; phylum Chordata; class Lepidosauria; order Squamata; family Helodermatidae; genus Heloderma; species Heloderma suspectum. Next base: position 334,271,227 of record NC_139459.1, on the reverse strand, counting down.
CAGTAGTGGCCCCCCATCTGTGTGTCAGGAGCACCCTAGTAGTCCCCTCCAATAGCCAACTCAGGACACAGACGACGAGGATTCTTTCCAAGGCTTTATTCCTTTATTACTTTATGACTCTTACAGATACTAATCACTAGCGACTAAGCAAGGAACTGCACTGGGGATAGATAGCAGAGTTGGGATGTACGAAAGTCATTTACCTTTTCGCAGCTTTGATTCGCGGTGGGGGGGAGGCACTCTGTCCCTCCCCCCGGAATCCTCCCTGGGCCGGTTCTGCTCTGCAGTGGCTCTGCAGAGCCGCCGGCCAGGGCCGTCCACAGCCGGAGTTCCGGCAGCCTGCTGCGGCCACCATTTGCTTCCTGCCAGGCTGCCATGATAGGCTATGTAAGTATTTACGTAGCCTATCACAGCAAAGAGCAGGGGTGCAAACGGCGGCCACTATGCCATTTGCGCCGCTGCTCTTTCTGTGATAGGCTACATAAGTATTTACATAGCCTATCACGGTAAAGGCAGCCACGCAAATGGCGGCCACTACGCCATTTGCGTAGCTGCCTTTACTGCGATAGGCTATGTTAATACTTACGTAGCCTATCACGGCAGCCTGGCAGGACGCAAATGGCGGCCGCTATGGTGGCTGCCATTTGCGGCTGCAGCAGCCGGCCAAGAGACCAGCTGCCACCGCTGCCACCGTAGCTGCCGCCGCTGGAACATTCACCCCAGGTAAGCTTCATCCCGGGTGGGATTCCATGGGGTGGCAGGGGGTGGGAGGCTGTTCCGCCACAGGTTTCAGGGGGCTGAATGCCAGTGCATTCGGCCTCACTGAAATCCGTGGTGGAATTCTCTGCCATCCCTATAGCGGAGTAGCCTAAGCTCCAGGTAAGGCAGTTGGTCCCCGTTTGAAGGAGAACCATGGGAAGACTCTGAACTTATGGGCCATGGAGAGATCCTCCCTCTTTCCCTTGGGTCCTCGGGACGCGACCGTTGTTTTAGCGCCAAACGAGCGGAGCGCCTCCTTTCGACGCCCTCCATCTCTCGTCGCTCCATGCGTATGGGCCGAGCATCCAGCAAGCCCCCCTGCAGTGCTCTCTCACTGCCAGGGTCACTATGTATCCCAGGAATGCCAGCGGAGCCCCATGGAGCCCCAGTGGAGCCCCGCAGACCCCCAGTGGAGCCATCCCTGCCCTTTAACATGATAGGCTATGTAAAGATTTACACAGCCATATCACAGTAAGGCAAAGGGACACAAATGGCATAGCGGATGCCATTTGCATCCAAAGACTGGCCGTGGCCGGCCCTGGCCAGCAGCTCCGTGGACTCGCTGTGGAGCGGAGCCAACCAGGGAGGATTCTGGGGAGGGAGGACCTGATTGCCTCCCCCCCCCGCGGACCCCCAGCGGAGCCAGGTAGGTCAGGTTCGTACACCTCTAGCTAATTCTGTCTCAAGTAATAATTGTACTTCCCAGCTTCCCACCCCTGCCCTGATGATCTGTCGTCCTTGTCCCCTCATACAAATCTATTTTCTGACATAAAACCTACTGAAATTGTCCTCTGCTCCCTGGCCTCATTTTGCCTCAGATCAGTGTATGTCAGTTGTTTGTGTGTTACCGAGGCTGAAATCTCCCTATATGTGCCTGCCCGAGGACTGGGATCTGTTGGAGGGCCCCTCCTCTGCGTCCCACTAGTGTGAGACATACACTATGGTGGGATGTGGGAGAGGGCCTTCTCTGCTGTGGCACCTCGGTTGTGGAATGCTCTCCCCTTGGAGGCCGAATTGGTGTGTACATTGGTTCCACTTCGGCACCAAGCAAAAACATGGCTTTTTACCAAAGCCTTTGAGGGCTAAATGCATTCCCTAAAGTAGCACACTCTTTTAACTGTTTTATTGTTTTTGATTTTAATTGGTATTAGCTTGACCATGGTTTAATATGTTTTAGCTGTTTAAATTAGTCATTGTTTTATACTGTTTAAATTGATTTTATCTGTACGCCGCCCTGAGATCCTAATAATATAGGGTGAAACACAAATGTTTTAAATAAATACATACATACATACATACATACATACATACATTCTATACCCCTTCTACCCTGGGAGTAGGCTGCAGTGGACTCCACAGGGCTTTCTATGTTGACGTCTAGAGGATTGTGCTGTAAAGAGTGGGGGCTGGTAGCTCTGATGTCAGTGAGGCAGTGACTCCACTCTGGTTTCAATCAGAACCAGCCAGAACTCTAAAGTAGCTATCAAAGGTGCTTAACCCTATCCCCAAAATAGGCTCAGCACCTTGGATAGCTCCTTTAGCTGGTTCTGACTGAAACCCAGAATGTTCTGGCTGGTTCTGACTGAAATCCAGAATGGAGTCACAACCCCACCGAAATCGGAGCCACCAGCCTCCATGGGCAGTAAAGTGCTATTTCCCCAATATTTCCTTACATGGAGATCAGAAGAACACACGTGGGACCTAAAACAAAATGTCGCAGCGTGGAGCACTCCTGTTCATTGTTCAGTATGTCAACCATGGCCTTCACTGAGATATTCCATTCCCTCTACAACAAAGCCAGTCAGTATTCTGGGGCCGCTGAGCATGCTCAGTCCTCATTGGGCTGTTTTTGCGCAAGCACGCACGCACACGCGCACACACACGCGAACCCTTAGTGTTCTTTTCCTCCAAAGAGTTTTTGTACTTTGCAAAGGCTGGGGGTCCCCCAAACCTGCTGATACCTCCCTCTTCTGTGTGGGTGGTGCCATTTTGGCTATATGAGGACTGTCACTCAAAGAACTGAGATCACTACTGGCATATATAAATGTGTTCTTATACTGAATCCACAAAAGCAGCATTATATCAGAGAATATGAACAGCATTATTTTCACATAGATGCTTTAGCAAGAATGAAACTTGGTTCAATCTATCTGTCTCTGTATCTGTATCTATCTACAAAGAGAGAGGAAGTGGGTAGGTGCAATGCAGCACAACAGCAAAGCAACAAGGAGGTTCCGGATCTACTATGGATGCAGTCAGTCTTAAGTTAAAATATAAGACAGACAGAAAGACTAACAACAGAGTAATGTAAAAAAAAAAATGTTTTGGCTTCTGACCTCATCAGAAGATGTGCTGTTGAACAGCTTCAACAGAACAGGTTTTACCATATATACCAGTTTATATACCATATATTACCAGTTGTTTTCCGGGCCAAATTCAAGGTGTTGGTTTTGACCTTTAAAACCCTATATGGTTCTGGCCCAGCCTATCTTAAGGAGCACCTCCAGCAACACCAGACAGGCCGCTTAACAAGATCAGCCTCGGATGGCCTTCTCTCTGTCCCATCAGCCAGGACAGCTAGACTGGTGGGGACGAGGGAGAGGGCCTTTTCTGTGGTGGCCCCCACTCTGTGGAACTCCCTCCCTAGGGAACTCCGTCATGCCCCCTCTTTAATGAGCTTCCATCGTGCATTAAAAACGTGGTTGTTCAGGCAGGCATTTGGGGTGGGTTAGGGTATTTAAAAAAAAAAATTATGGTAGAATTTTATTGTTTTAAATAGTTTTATGGTATGTTGTACATCGCCCAGAGTGGCTGGGTGACCAGCCAGATGGGCGATTAATAAATTTAATAATAAATAAATAAATAAAAATATATACGTATATGGCAAAACCATGTGAAAGGGTTAAACAGAGATTTCAGGGTGTTCACATTACTGAGTTAAGTTTGGTGAGAAATAATTACCGGTACAAAACAAACCAAGGTACAGGAAGAAATGAAGCACATTGGGAAAGGATGACATGCATGAGCACACCCTTACCTTCACAGCCACATCACCTCTATTTGACTTACATGTCCTACCTTACCTGTATGTTCTGCTATAATACCTATTTGCTTCAACAGGACTTTAAAAGGTAACTTGAGGAGAAGCAGAATAGAAGGCCGTTGTCCTTTGCTTCCCTCAGGTAAAACACAAGAGGGCTTGGGTAATTAACATACATACTTGGGAAATGCACAAAACATAGGACAATGAAGGCCAAGTAACTATTAACGTATTCTTCCCTTTCTCCCCATTCATTATTTCTGAAGAGCATCTCTGAGCACAAAATGAAAATGCTAAGAGAGGGAGAAACATTTTACTTTCATGGCAAATTGCCTGATAAACTCAGAATAATACTCGTGAAGTCCAAAAAAGGATCAAAATGCATCTTTGATGGTTCTGGTGCTTCCTGAATAGCTTTGACCTGGTCTGATTTGGGCTGTCTGCCCTTCTGAGATATTCTGTGTCCCATGTATGTGGCTGGGTTTGTGCAAAACTGACATTTTTTGCACTGCTAGAAAGTTAGGGATGTACGAAAGTCACTTACCTGTTCGCGGATTATGCTGATGCTGGGGGGGAGGTGTTCCGTCCCTCCCCTTGAAATTCTGGCCAGGGGGGGAGGCGCTCCATCCCTCCCCCCCCCCCCGAATCCTGGCCGGCAAGCTCCACTCCGCAGGGATTCTGCGGAGCTGCCAGCCGGCTCTGCCAGCGGCCAGACATCCAGCTGCTGGCTAGCAAGGACGCAAATGGCGGCGGCTGTAGCCGCCGCCGTTTGTGTCCCTGCAGTCAGCCGTGATAGGCTACGTAAATGTTTACGTAGCCTATCATAGCTGATTAAAAACAAACAAACACACACATACGCAAATGGCAGCGCCCATGGGCGCCGCCATTTGCGTTCCTTATTTTTGGCCGTCTTAGTCTACATAAATATTTACGTAGACTATGACGGAGAAAATAAGGGGAACGCAAATAGCGTAGACGCTACGCTATTTGTGTTCCCCTTATTTTCGCCGTAGTCTACGTAAATGTTTACATAGACTAAGACGTGCCAAAATAAGGAACGCAAATGGCGGCACCCATGGGCGCCGCCATTTGCGTACGCGCGTTTTGTTTTTTGTTTTTTTAATCAGCCGTGATAGGCTACGTAAATGTTTATGTAGCCTATCACGGTGTTTTTTAAAACCTAGCTGTGATAGGCTACATAAATCTTTACGTAGCCTATCACATTTTTTTTTTTTTTAACTTGAAAATGTTGGCGGCGGCAGCCGGTCGGAAGACCGGCCCCTGCAGCCGCAGCCACTGCTGCCAAACCGCCACCAGAGCCGCCACCGGAGCCGGCGGAGCCGCCGCTGCCGCCACCAGGACAATCCACCCCAGGTAAGTCCCATCCCAGGGGGGCGGGGGGGCCGTTCTGCCACCGATTTCGGGGGGGCGAATGCGCTGACATTCGGCCTCCCTGAGATCCGTGGTGGAACTGTACATCCCTATAGAAAGTTCATGTTGCTGTATATGTATTTTAGCCAGGGATGGACAGACTCACCTCCATCCATCCCTGCTGGGCACTTGAACAGCTGGTGCCACCGGCCCCTGCTCATCGCACTGCGCAAGCTGCTTCACAACCCAGCGAGGACCCAGGGCACACCCAGCAGCCACCTATCCCCTTAGCGAGTTGACATTTTGCATAAAAATGTCAGCTTAGGTTTTTCCATAAAAGTAATATTGTGTAAATGGTGGCTGTAAAGGGGCCATTTATGCAACATTACAGTTGTAAAGGGGCCATTTATGCCTGTAATATTGCGTAAATGCCCCCTTTATGGCTGCCATTTACACAACATTACTTTTACGGAAAACCCCGAGCTGCCATTTTTTCACAAAATGGCAGCTCAGCAAGGGGATGGGCGGCTACCGGGTGTTCGCAGACTGCGCAGCGCTTGGCAAACAGCCTGCTAAGTGCACAGCAGCTCTGTGAGCAGGGTCCAGGAGGCTGAGCATGGGGGAGTCCGACAGACTCCACCCTCCTCTCACACAACATCCCTTTAGACACCCAATTCCTCCTCCTTTAGGATGGCACCATATTCTTCAATGGTTTGCCACACAAAAATATGTCATCTTGGAAGTAAGTGATACCATCCATATCGCCCCCAAAGTACATGCATCATTCTTGGAAATACTGAAGCTGCAGAAGCCAAAACGAATGGCTTTCCAATGATCTGAAACAGACCGTCTGAAGTAATGAGAGGTATGTAATTACAAGAATGTTTGACTAAAGGAATTTGAGGATAGGCTGAAGTCCAAAGTTGTGAAAATGGAGGCTCCTTTCAAAGTAAGCAATATTTCATTGATGCTGGGTAATGGGTGACAATCTTCTACAATGGTAGAATTCATATCTCTCAGATCTGCACACGTATTAATCGTTCTGTTCAGTTTCTGCACTACAGCAATGGGGATATCCATTCAGATGAATCAACAGGCTCTATGATGTCAGCTTTATGCAACTTAAAAATCTCCTATTTGAGTGCCTGTTGCAATTCTATGGGTACATGGTTCAGTTTGTATTGTACTTGTACTGCATTTTCTTTCCTCTGAATTTTATGTTTTAAATGTGTGGCAGTGCCAAGGGTATCAGCAAAAGCCTCTGAAAAATCAACTACCTAATCAGTATCCAATGGGTTGTATCCAGTGTTAAGTCTTATTGAAATGAAGCTGTGAGTTATCAGTCATTTGCAATACAGGATCTACCTATCCAAGTCTAATTAATATCATCTGGAGTTCTCTCTGAGGATTCCATCCCAATATTGAAACTACTCTCTGTGCAGCATATGCTTTCCCCCCAACAGTTCAAGCTTTGCATTCTAGGCTACCAGTGAAATATCCATTTATGGTAATAGGGAAGCCCCTATATCCCACTAGGCTGATATCAGAAGGTTGCAAGTAGGAATGTAAGGATTGTGTAAAAATCCATTCCACCTGTGTTTCATGGATTGCCAGACACCTTTCATTCCCTCGTCCATCCAGCAATGGAATTGGATTTGGGGGCTTTCCAAATTTGTGCAAATTCGCACACGCAAAAATGTGCAAATGCCCCCCAAATGTGTATTTCCACACTTTAGCCTATGGGGGAAATACACATGTTTGGCTGTGTGTGTGTGTTTTAAAGTTGGTATTTTTCTACTACATTTGTGCAAAATTCAGGAAAGTTAGAAAGTCTGTGGAAACCACTCAACAGGGGAAGAGCTGGTCCACTGTGGAATCTGCAGGTCAGATTCATGAAAATCTGAACTCATTTGGTTCCATTGCGGATTTCTCCGACATCCCTAGTTGCAACTGCAGATTCAGTTTTGAAAAGATGACTCTGTAGGGCTGAGCTGGGGTATCAGTTACTATTTTGCTATTTGGTTTCTGAATTGCTACAGTTATCAAATTTTATTCTCTTCAGGTTTTTCAGAAACAGACATTAACATGACTGTTATTAGAACAAAAATAGGCTGAGAACTGTGAAAAGTAAGGGAAAATCTATATTACGCATTTAGCAAAGGTGTCAAGCCACCTTTTGTTTAATGTTGCACTGAACACTAATTAAATTTGTCCTTTTTGAGCTATTGTAATCAACCCCCAGAGATCTTTATTGTTCTAACAATTCCCTATCACAAGGCAAGCAGGTAATAGAAACCCACACATTATTACAATTCCCATTAAATGCTCTTAAACACGACAATTAACAACGAACAACAGAAGTCTGTTTTCCATATGGTAATACACATCCCCAAGGGCAAAATAATTTTCTTTTAAGGAACTCCCCAGAGACTTTTTCTCCACCCTGCAAAGGTAATTAACAAAGACAAAAACTGAGTGAAGTTGCTTAAAATTACATTATTTTACAATATTTGTTTTTCATAGCATGAAAGTTGATATGATCACTGTGAGAAAGTATATATAATGTATTCTGGGGAAATAGATTACCTCCTCCTAAAGTCAAATCCTTTCAGCTGATGTTTAACTCTTAAAAATCAAGTTTTAACCCTCTCAAGTTACTATTTGACATTCACTGTGTACACAGAGAGATACACAACTGCACAGCCCCAATAAATATTGCCATCTTATTGATACAGTTTATATCCCATAGAAGTCCTCAGATGTTTCACCTCGGGTGGTACCTCCAAATCTACCTCACTGTTTTGCTTTGAGAGAGGGGGTCAGCAGCAAGTAGGGATGAGTCAAAAAGCTTCACTCCTCAATGTCATCACCCTTTTCACAAGCTACAGTCAGAGGCTCCCTTTTTTGCCATGTTGAAAGAGGCTAGCAAACAGGGTTGAAGTGCTTGCTACATTTATTGGTAATGATGGCCATATTCCCCATTGTTGTGTTTTTTTCCCCTCAAGATGCCAGAATGGAGACAGAGAGCATTGTTCCCACTCTGACTTGGCTTCAGTCATGGTCATTTCTCCAAATCTCATTGACAACATGGCATCATTCACCATAAAGCCAAATCAGAGGGAAGACAGGATGTATTGCCCTCAACTTGATTTTGCTTTATGGCAATACCACATCTCTAATAGTGCCCAGCCAGCAGGAATAGAATGCTAGGATCACAAATAGGTAGCAAGACCTTTGCCCCCCACCCCCCCACACACACACTCACACACAACTGGAGCTAAATAATTTCACTTGAAAACTCTCAGCACATCCTTACTAGCAATTTAGGGATGTTCTGCTCATCCTCACTAACACAACACTTCGCTGTTAATATCAGTTCTTGCATCCCTCAAAATGCCTTATCTCTTTCACCTGTGCCAGTATCTTCACATCTGTCATGAACTTTCATTTTAGGCAAAATGTGATGACAATCTTGGTGCACAATTACATCTTTGAATAGGCAATGGTGTGATTCTCCTTGTAGTGTAGTCCCAACTTGATGGATTATCCCACTTTTATTTCAAATCCCATTTAAGCAACTATTTTTACAGAGGGCTTGTTGTTGTTCAGTCGTGTCCGACTCTTCGTGACCCCATGGACCATAGCACGCCAGGCCTTCCTGTCCTGCGCTCTCTCCCGGAGCGTGCTCAAGTTCATATTCATTGCATCCGTGATGCTATCTAGCCATCTCATCCTCTGCCGTCCCCTTCTCCTTTTGCCTTCAGTCTTTCCCAGCATCAGGGTCTTTTCCAGGGAGTTTTCTCTTCGCATTAGGTGGCCAAAATATTGGAGCTTCAGCTTCATTATCTGTCCTTCCAATGAGCAGTCAGGGTTGATTTCCTTTAGGATTGACTGATTTGACCTCCTTGCAGTCCAGGGGACTCGTAAGAGTCTTCTCCAGCACCACAGTCCGAAAGCATCAATTCTTCGGCGCTCAGCCTTCCTTATAGTCCAGCTCTCACAGCCATACATTACTACTGGGAAAACCATAGCTTTGATTAGACGGACCTTTGTCGGCAAGGTGATGTCTCTGCTTCTTACTATGCTGTCTAGGTTTGCCATAGCTTTCCTCCCAAGGAGCAAGCGTCTTTTAATTTCATGGCTACAGTCACCATCTGCGGTGATCTTGGAGCCCAAGAAAGTAAAATCTGTCACTGCTTCCATTTCTTCCCCTTCTATATGCCAGGAAGTGATAGGGCCAGATGACATGATCTTAGTTTTTTTAATGTTGAGTTTCAAACCAGCTTTTGCACTCTCCTCTTTCACCCTCAACAAGAGGCTCTTGAGATCCTCTTCGCTTTCTGCCATTAGGGTGGTATCGTCTGCATATCGGAGGTTGTTGATAATTCTCCCAGCAATCTTAATTCCGACCTCTGATTCATCCAATCCGGCATTTCTCATGATGTACTCTGCATATAAGTTAAATAAGCAGGGTGACAATATGCAGCCTTGTCGTACTCCTTTCCCAATTTTGAACCAATCGGTTGTTCCATGTCTGGTTCTTACTGTTGCTTCTTGGCCCTCGTACAGGTTTCTCAGGAGACAGGTAAGGTGGTCTGGTACTCCCATCACTTTAAGAATTTGCCACAGTTTGTTGTGATCCACACAATCAAAGGCTTTAGCGTAGTCAATGAAGCAGAAATAGACGTTTTTCTGGAATTCTCTTGCTTTCTCCATGATGCAGCGAATGTTGGCGATTTGATCTCTAGTTCCTCTGCCTCTTCGAAACCCAGCTTGTACTTCCGGTAGTTCTCGGTTCGCATACTGCTGAAGCCTAGCTTGTAGGATTTTGAGCATCACCTTGCTGGCATGTGAAATGAGCGCAATTGTGCGGTAGTTTGAACACTCTTTGGCGTTGCCCTTCTTTGGAATTGGAATGTAAACTGACCTTTTCCAGTCTTGTGGCCACTGTTGAGTGTTCCAGATTTGTTGGCATATTGAATGCAGCACTTTAACAGCATCATCTTTTAGGATTTTAAATAGCTCAGCTGGGAGACTGTCATCTCCGCTAGTTTTGTTGTTACTAATGCTTCCTAAGGCCCACTTGACTTCACTCTCGAGGATGTCCGGCTCAAGTTCAGTGACCGCACTATCATGGCTATCAGGGACATTCAGATCTTTCCTGTATAGTTCTTCTGTGTATTCTTGCCACCTCTTCTTAATCTCATCTGCTTCTGTTAGGTCCCTGCCTTCTTTGTCCTTTATCATGCCCGTCTTTGCACAAAACGTACCCTTGAGATCTCCGATTTTCTTGAAGAGGTCTCTAGTCTTTCCCATTCTGTTTTCCTCGATTTTTTTGCATTGTTCATTTAAGAAGGCCTTCTCGTCTCTCCTTGCTATTCTCTGGAGATCTGCATTCAGTTGGCTGTATCTTCCCCTTTCTCCCTTGCTTTTCGCTTCCCTTCTTTCCTCAGCTACTTGTAAAGCCTCATCAGGCAGCCACTTGGCTTTCTTGCATTTCTTTTTCTTTGGGATGGATTTCGTTGCTGCCTCCTGAACAATGTTACGGACCTCTGTCCATAGTTCCTCAGGCACTCTGTCTATCAGGTCTAATCCCTGAAATCTATTCCTCACCTCCACTGTATAGTCATAAGGGATATGATTTAGGTCATACCTGAATGGTTTAGTGGTTTTCTCTACGTTCTTCAATTTAAGCCGAAATTTTGCAACAAGAAGCTCATGATCTGAGCCACAGTCAGCTCCAGGTTTATTAATCTTCAACGTGAACTTTGGTTCAGTAGCAGTCTAATAAAGAGTGAGGGGGGATTGTTCAATAGGTTGGAACATTTTCTACTCAGGAGTGTTTTTCTTTGGGGAAAAATCTGTGGCATGTGCTGAGCTGCATGAGAGTGAATGAGTGACACGGGGCAGAAACGCTTTTTGCTTCAAGGCTTTGGTCTGTCATTGGTTGCAAACTCTCTTTTATTAAATGCCATTCATACTGCCCAGATAAGACTGTTGCTGTTGTTTTCCCTCCAGAGTGGTACTTGATCACAGAGACAAACAGGATATCTCATTTCATGTTACTAAGTGAAGTGTTTAATTTTTGTGTAGGTGCCAAAACAATTATAATCATATACATGCAGCTTCACATGTACATCTGTTTCTGTTTCTACATTGCTAAGAGTATCTTCATAAATAGAAAAGGGACTAATGTAAACACGCACACACAAAGAGATATGCACACACAAAGACACACACGCACACATTAGAGAGTTAGGCAGGCTACTGAATTTCACCATCAGCAAACATTTTAACCAAATTTGGAGGTTCCTCCTCAGGAGGAGGCATGCCCAAGGAATTTCAGGAGAACCAAAAAGAGTTTTGATAATGCTAGCCATGGCTTCCTTTCCCAAGAATGCTTGATGTAATCTGATACGTGCAAGACCTGCCAGTGACTAATCCATTCAGTCTGTGATCTCCGTCTTGAGACTGATTCTAAGCTGAAGACCTCATGGCCACAATTTCTGACCTAATCTTTGCAGTCTTTGTTTTCCCCACCCCACCCCCTCCTTGCAAACTCTTTTGTTTGCAAACTCTTTTGTGGCATTTTGGCTAGTCCTATTAAAGGTATTGCCCAACTGTGGATTGGAGTTTGGATTTTTTTTCATATGCGTCCCTGAGGAAGTCATGCAGGGTTGGAGACGGGCTTATCCAGCAATCTGATCAAAGTAATTGTAGAGATTTCAGACGCATGTGCTCATCAGACCATGAAGATTTCAAAGATAAGAAGAGTAATAAATCAATCAATCAAAAGGCAGCGGGGAAAGAGGTTAATAATCCTGGGCTGTCATTCTACTAGGCTTGAGCAGAGGGAGGGGGGGATGACACAAAAGCAAACTTCTGAAAGCCATGCACCTTTCTATTTTAGCTTAAACTGACATTTCTTATAAACTGTCAGTGTACTGATTCCTAACTGATATATCAACAATCACATTTACTTCCAAACACAGTTGATTCCCTGGGGCTCATGTCTTATTTTTAACAACTTTCACAAAGTCTACCATTAAATAAAGGGAAGCAGCCTGCTGTAGTGTGCATGTTTCATATACTCTTGGCATGTAGTCCACTGAGCTCAAATCAAATGAAAAAACTCCATTGGCATAAACATTAGTCTGTGTGGGAGACAGTGCCTAGTGAACCACTCCTGTTGGATGTATGCTATCCAGACTGCACAGACCAACACTGGGCAGGCCACAGAAGCCAGACTGCACCTATCGGCCCTGGTGAGCAATTATTTTCAGGGCTCAATACAAGGTGCCATTTCTTACATTTATTATTCTCATGATCCTGCATGGTGAAAGAAGCAGCAGAAGCAGAATAAACAGAAGCAGAATAAACAGAAACAGAAGCAGCAGCAGCAGAAGAAGAAGAAGCAGTATTTAGATAGCACTTCCAAGTGTTCAAAGTACTTCACATGCATTTTCTAGCTGTATTCCTTACAACAACCCTGTAAAGTAAAACAGTATTACTATCCCCATAATGTGAAGGGGTGGAAGTGGGGACTAAGACTGTGCACAGCCACATATGGATCTCTGGCCCCGATTGCTCTTTGGTCCTGACTCTTCACTTATTATGTAGCCCTGCTTCCTGGTTCGTCATCTGTTATTGACTTCTCAGCAACCCAGGCTCTTGGTTTCTGGCTCACTCCAGATGACCACCCACAGCCAAAGGCTGACAGCGTGGCTTCCCTAAGGCCACCTAGTGAGTTCATTGTAGAAGTGAGATTCAAACCAGTATGATCCTGCCCCATTGAGAAGCCCATCATCAGCTCTAGGCAACAGCTCAGGCAAGGGGGGATGACGTTGGGTGGGACAGCTAATGCCTTGGAAGACAGAAACAAAATTCAAAGTGATCTGGATAGACTGGAGCACTGGGAAGAAAACAACAGAATGACATTTAATAACGATAAATGCCAAACTCTGCACCTAGGAAAAAGAAACCAAATGCACAGTTACAGGATGGGGGATACGTGGCTCAACAACACTACAAGCGAGAAGGATCTTGGAATTGCTGTTGATCACAAGCTGAATATGAGGCAACAATGTGATGTGGCTGCAAAAAAGGCCAATGCTCTTTTGGGATGCATTCATAGAAGCATAGCTTCCAAATCCCGGGAAGTACTAGTTCCCCTCTACTCAGCAATGGTTAGGCCTCCTCTGGAGTACTGTGTCCAGTTCTGGGCACCACACTTTAAGAAGGATGCAGACATGCTGGAGAAGGTTCAGAGGAGGGCAACAAAGATGATCAGGGGACAGGAAACAAAGCCCTATGAGGAGAGACTGAAAGAAGAACTGGACATGTTTAGCCTTGAGAAGACTGAGGGGAGACATGATGGCACTCTTCAAGTACTTGAAAGGTTGTCACAGAGAGGAAGGCCAGGATCTCTTCTTGATCATCCCAGAGTGCAGGACACGGAATAACGGGCACAAGTTACAGGAAGCCAGATTCCAGCTGAACATCAGGAAAAACTTCCTGACTGTTAGAGCAATACAATATGACAATGGAACCTAGGGAGGTGGTGGGCTCTCCCACACTGGAGGCATTCAAGATGATGCTCTGACTTGGATTCCCGCAGGGAGCGAGGGGTTGGACTCGATGGTCTTGTAGGCCCCTTCCAACCCTACTATTCTATGATACTATGATTCTATGACATGAGGCAGCCAGCCTAAGCAGGCCCAGGACAGAAGAGATTCGGGACCACAGCCAGGTATTTTGTGTTCGGTTTCAGGACCATGGTGAACAACCATCGACCTAAAACACAGACAAAGTACCCCAGCCATGATCTGCAATAACTGGCATTTATTTATTTATTTATTTATTTATTGCATTTATACCCCGCCTTTTTTCCTCTTGCAAGGAACCCAAGGTGGCTTACATTATCCTCCTCCTCTCCATTTTATCCTCACAACAACAACCCTGTGAGGTGGGTTGGGCTGAGAGTCTGTGGCTGGCCCAAAGTCACCCAGTGAGCTTCCATGGCTGAGTGGGGACTAGAACCTGGATCTCCCAGCTCCTAGTCCAACACTCTTGCCACTACACCACACTGGCTCTTTTATAACCAGGCCAGGAGAGTTTATCTGGAAGCTCCACCCCTGTACCTTCCTGTTAAAGGGCCAGTGCGCTTTGCTGGGGTGCCGCTAAGGCCTTTCCTCCCCACAGTGGTTGTCAAGGGCTTCCTTGACAGCTGGGTGCTCCAGGGCACTCGGTGAGTGGGACCCAGGAGGCAAGACGGGGCAGTCCATCAGACTCCATCCCCTTTTTGGACTCCCACACCAACCCTACCATGGACATATATTTGGAAACATCTGCTCCCATATGTATCTCTCTATTCTTTTCATTAAAAGTAAAGACCTGATCCACATTCCCTCATACCAAGGCAGACCATTGGTCATCTACATCCATATTGCCTACAATACGAATGGCCAACCTGATGACCTCCAGATGTTTTGTACTACAGCTCTCTTATTCCCTAACCATTGGCCATGCTGGCTGGGGCTTATGGGAGTTGTAGTCTGAAATATCTGGATGGCACAAGGTTGCTTATCCCAGGTCTGCTTTGAATGTCAGCAGGTCTCCATAGTTTTGGCAAAAAGTCTTAACCAACACTACTTGGAGATGCCATGGAATGAAAGTGGGGACTTTGTGCATGGAAAACATAGGTTCTATTACTGAGCTATGGCCCTTCCACTTTAGGAAGGTCTTTTAAAAGGTTTATTTTAAAAGGTTTTAATTGTTTTGATATGGTGTTTTATTCTTTTATCTTTGCTGTTCACTACTCTAAAATCTTTTGATGTGGAACGGTATCTAAATATTGTAAATAAATAAATACATAAAATATTCCCCCATCTGTCTATATATCTAATTGTAATGGAGCTTTCTTCCACTGATGGTGTGTGTGTGTGTGTGTGTGTGTGGTGTGTGCTGGATGTATCTTTTAATCTATTGATTTGGTGCTGTTTTTAATAAATTGTCACTTTATGTTCCATGAACTGTAATTTTAATAGAAAAGAAAGGCAGCAATTTTATAGATCAATCAATAAAGGAGTTGTTACCTCAGAGTTATAACTTCAAGGTTATTGCCCTGAGATGATAGTCCCTATCCTTTTTTTTAAAGGAATTGCAGGGTATTTCAACCACACACCTTTGCTGATGGATTGGTTCGGGTCACTTATTTACAGGCGATTGTGTTTCTCTATGGAACTGTCTACTTCATTCACCAAAAACAACAGCATGCTATTACTACATTCATTCTGCAATGAAAGAGAAGCAAGTCAGAGGCTGAACTTAAGGTAAGTTTTGGAATTACTGTCTCAGGACAACCGACAGATGACACCAGGGGCTCATAGCTTTTTAGGCCCCAAGGGCCAAAACCGTTTTGCTGCTGCTGGGGGATCTGGGTGCACATGTATGGGTGCATGTGTGAACACACAGGGTTGGGGAGAAACACACACGTATGGGCCATGGACACACACACACACACACACACACACACACAGGTGGGGTTGGGAGACACATGCACCTAGTGGAGTGGACATGGACATGGATACACATACACACACATATACAAACACACACACACACAAACACACACACATCTTGGAAGGGTGGGTGGAGGAGACACACACAGGGTAGTATCCAATAGGGGACTGTGGATGGGCACTTGCCCCCTCTGGTCCCAATCTGCATGTGGCCACAATATAGCACATTTGGGGCAGCGCGGAGCCCCAACCTGAAGGAAAACATTGGTTTCTGGAGTGGGCAGATCGCGCCCCTTCCAGAAATGAACTTTTTGTTTGTGTTGGGGATTGCTCCCAGAAGTGCTATACTGCGGCTGTGTGTGGACCTGGAGGGGCTGAGCCTGCACGGACTGGGGCCTGGCGGGGCTGGCTATGTGTGGACAGCCCCTGTTGGATGCTACCCATGCAGCCAAGTCCAAGGGTGCTGGAGAAGGGACAGGAATGCAGCCTCCTCTCTTAGCTGTGGTAGAGCAGCAGTCCAGTTGGCTCAGATCCAGTTGGCTGCAGCCTCCTGCCCACCTCTGTGCCCTCATTGCTGCTTATCTCCAACCTCTCCTCAGAGAGGAGTGATTCCCTTGCTAGCACTAGCAAGGGAATCCTAACTTACCTCCAATCTCTGAGGAGAGATTAGAAATAAAGCATGCAAAGTGCCATGCAGCAGCAAATGCTGGGGGTCTGGAAGGAAGGGATGTACAGATGGTGTAAATTCCGTTCTGTCTGTGTTTCACATCTGTTGTCAAGCGCCTTTCATTCTGTCATCCGGCCGTTGACAGAACTGGATTTTTTTTTAGGTTCCAAAGGTGAATTTGTGCAAATTTGCACACGCAAAAACGCGCAAATTACCACAAAATGCACAAATCCCCCCCAAATGCACATTTTCATGCATTAGCCTATGGGGGAAAGGCACATTTTCAGCCATTTTTTGTAATTTTTGCATATTTTTCTTCAATGAAATTTGTGCAAAACCCCAAAAGGTAAAAAAAAAAAAGTCCACCTGACAGGGGAAAAGCCAGCCCACTGCAGAATCCACGGGTTGGATTCATAAAAATCTGAACTCATTTGGATCTGTTGCAGATTTCTCCAATATCCCTAATGGCAGGCAGCCAGAAATGGTTTGGTGGGCTACACGCTGCCTGCACACCACATGTTTTGTGCCCCTGGATTATCAAGACACTTAGGCAACAACATCAGGAGACAGGGACATCTCTTTAACCCTTAGTATCAAATTCTGTCCATCCGCAGACTCCTTGGTTAGGGGAAAGCATCTTGCAAAACAGACTATTCCAATGTTTTCTACAAAGAGGCATACTGCATATTATAATAAAAACAGCAGATTATTATAAATTAAATTAATAGAAAACAGAGACAGGAAACAAACATTTGTAAAGCGGGGGGGGGGCACCTTTTTACCAACAATGTTACCAAGACTACTAAGTATGTGTCTGTCAGAGTTTCCGAGGGTTCCAAAATAATTAGAGAGCTAAGCAGAGTGCTGGGTTGTTGTTTTTAATGTTAGTACAGGATACTAATTATCACTTAATAGCCAAGTGAAAATAGCATAACACCTTTTATTCAGTGGAAGGCATTGATTCCTGGCAGCTTCTATTAGGCATTTTCTCCTAATACTTTTGCAAACGGAGATTCCATTATTAACAATTTCTGTCATCCTATAAGAGACTTCTAAAGGACAGATTCTGATACTCCCCACCCGCACACATATTAAGTGCCTTTAGGCTGTGTACCTGAACACACATATAAGTGTGTAAGTCATATTGATCTCAATGGGGAAACTTGTAAAGAAGCAATCTGGTTTAAGGTAGCAGCCTGAGGCATTGAAGATATTACATTTTTGTATTTTTTCCAACATAAAGCCCTCAGTTTATGGTTTGTCATAAGTTTGCAAGTGTTTCCTAGAGAGTAGTAATTTGGTAGCATAGGGATGAAAAGTAAGCTGAGAGACTCTGCATAGAGCAATTCTATGCATGTCTACTCAGAAGAAAACCCAGCAGTGTTCAGTTGGGGCTTGCTCCCAGGAAAGCGAGCATAAGATTGCAGCCTGAAACACAGGTACTACAAACTGCATTGTAAACATCAGCCTTCTTGCTTCCTATGAATGGGCAACAGTCCTCATAAGGGTCTGTACTAATATGTAAACGAGCAAGTTTTCAACTTACTAAAAATAATTGGTAATTTCATTGGTAGCCTCTCAAGGGCTGACAGTCTGTGAGGCTTAGGCCCTTCCAATTCATACCTCTCTCTCACTCGGCTCCTATCGCCCAGGTTTTGTTGCCAGCTTTTACCTGATTCAGTCACTTGAGAGAGGTATTAAGGACAGATACCCAGGCTGAATATTGGCTTTGCACAGCTCCAGTGTCCACCACTGCTGACAGGAACAAGTGGCTTGAGCTGGAGCTTTCGGCCATTGCCAGAGCGCGAGCCTCAGCAGTTACTCAGCACAGCAATTCCAACGGCAGTGGTTCAAAGAGCCCTTGAGGGAGGGGGCTGGCCATGTGATTGAACCTGTGAGCCATGCTCAAGCCCACCACTTCCAGAGTGGCAGTTGGACACAGCAGAGTACAAGATGGGAAGATGAATAATCTTCATCTTTAGTTTAGTTCACTATTCTGTTTATCCTGTTGTCCACCATGTCCAGGAAATACAGCTTCCAAACTGGCATTTTTGCCCCCAGATCCTACATATACGCTGATGTATGATGAAAGCAGGAGACGCTGGACTCCACATCTTTCTGAACAAGCAATGCTCTTCTAGAGAAAAAGATGGCATTCTTTTTAGCTAGCTCCCAGGAAGCTGAGATTCAAGCAAGGAGAACTCTTCACTCAGCAAGTCAAAGGCTTTCTGAAGCCTTATAAAGGCCAGCAGCTCAAGACCTGCAGTTAACTCCACCCCCTGAGAGAAGTACTTTGTTTCTTAAAGGGCCACTGCCTGATTTGTGGCCACTGGCTCCTATGGGGTAGGGGTGGTGAAGGCTGTAAAGAAGGTGTGTTTTGGGGGGGTGTTTTGTGGACCAGAGGAGTCAGGTAGAGGCACATCCTCTGGTCTGAGAGGCCCTGGCCTAGCGGGGACTGGATTAATAGAGGGAGCCTCCTCTTCGGAGTCCTCTTCAGAGTCAGAGGACAAGTCAAGGCTGGGGAACATGGCATTCATCAGTGTCCCCAGTCACTGATCCTTGAAGTAGCTCCAGATTTTCCTTGCCAAAGATAGAATCAAGAAATTACTGCATGGGCTGTGTTGAGTTTTATCTTTGGCACTTTCCCCTCTTGCTTGCAAATAGTTAACCAGGCAATCCAAGTTTCAAAGGGTCTGGATATCACAAGATGGCAATATCTATCTACCTATCTATCTATCTCCAGGTAAAAATGATGGCACCATGAAGGGGCAATAAGTATGTTTGTGTTCACTGCAGGATGACCACACATTCTTTCCCAAATGGGTGCTTGCCTGCTCCTTGCATCCTTTACTCAAAAGAAAAGCAATGATAGAATTAGGACCCATCATAGACACATCTCTTAGGGAACCATCAGAAGGTAACAACTTGAAGTCTCGATTGACCTGAATTAGATCAAAGGCACTATAATTCATTACAATTTTCTTGTACTGCTTGCTACCATCTTCTCACCCAGAAGAACATCTTGTCCAGACATGCACAGTCAATTTCACACTTCTATAAAATATTCTGGTAACATAAGTGATAGACAGATATATCTGTTTCATTAGAGCAACAAATATAGAACTGGAGATATGTTCATTCTATTTTTCTGCACATTTCATTACATATATTGGGAGTGAGAACTTCTACCCTGCCACTGATTTACTGTATATTGTATGTATGTATGTATGTATTTACAATTTAAAAAAAAAAAACACCCTTTCTTCAAAGAACTCAGGAAACTGCTAACAAAGAGAACTGAGTCAATCACTTAGTAATTTAAAAAACAATTAACAATGGGCTGGCCCTTCCATGCACAGAAGGGCTCTACCGTTCATGGAAGATACCAGTATCCAGCAAAGACTCCCATTGGAAGAAGTGGGGGAAGCAATTTTTACCAACTCCCCCTTCCCCCTGCATCCCCAGGGCCACCTCCCACACTGTTCCAGGGGTTCCTCCAACCCAGAGCAGCTTTTCTGGGGGCAGGAGGGGCTGCAGCAGGAAGGGGGAGTTGGCAAAAATTGCTTCCAGATTGGGATGTATGAACCCACCCCCATCCAGGATCAGTGGGCGCCCATTGAAGTGCTGTCTCAGCTCGACCCCCACCCCCGGACCTGTGCTCAAGGCCCCGCAGGCGCCCACCATTTTGCCAAGATTTTTTTTTAACGTAAAAAGGGAGCTAATTAAAAATGCATTATGCCTCTAACATTGCATAGATCAAGCTTTCCCAGCCTGAATGTGTGTATATCTAAATATGCACATTTTTAATTAGCTCCCTTTTTTCATAAAAAAAAACCCCTTGGCGAAATGGCAGGCACTCACGGATGGGTCCGGGTAAATGCAGGAGCATCCAGGAGGGCATGAGCAAGGGCAAGCAAAACCAGGGGATGAGTGGGCACAGCCCAGGAGTGTGGGCTGGGGCAAGTCTGACGGATGACCGGACACAGTCAGGTGTCCACACCATCCAGACCTTCCAGACCTCCTCCAGTGGCAGAGTACCATGGCCCATGGGTATAATTCCATGGGTACTCTAGATCCAAACCAATTAAAATAATGTCCTAAAGCAGCCCCGAAACACCAAAACAACTTACTATGTGTACAAAATTGTGCACAGAGGTGTACAAAATTATGATTGCTGTAGAAGAAGTGGATAGGGAGAAATTTTCCTCCCTCTCTCATAATACTAGAAACCAGGGTCATCCCATAATTCAGGACAGATAAAACACAGTACTTCTTAATAGAGCACATAGTTAAAGTATGGAATTTGAGATGTGGTGATGGCCACCAACTTGGATGCTTTTAAAAGGGGACTGGATGAATTCATGGAGGATAAGGCTATCATTGGCTATTACTCATGAGGACTATATTCTACCTCCAGTATCAGAAGCTGTATGCCTATGTACATCAGTTGCTGGGGAACATGGGTGGTAAGGTGCTATTACACGCATGTCCCACCTGTGGGTTTCCCACAAATGGCTGGTGGGCCACTGTGTAAACAGAATACTGGGCTAGATGGACCCTTGGTCTGATCCAGCATGGCTCTTCTTCTGTTCTTGTATTCTGCCAGGCCATCCTTGACTAATGTCCTAAACAGCGGACAGCCTGCCTGTTGCTCTATAGGAAAAGCAAAAATATTAAACCAGAATAATATCAAAATAAGTTCTTCATGTCTATCTTTTCACATTAAATAATGATAATAAAAAGCCTTGGTATGATCCCTAAGTATGAAATGAATATAAATCATCACTCTCTCTCTCTCTCTCTGAAATAGCAGGCACCATAATTTTCTTTTTAAGAACCTCACCATCCTACCCAGAGGGATAGTCGTGTTAGTCTGTTGCAGCAATAACTGTTGCTTTTCAAGAAAGAGTCTGGTGGCACCTTGAAGACTAACAAATTTATTATAGCATTAGCTTTCGCAGACTAGACTCCAGTCCACAAAAGTGTATGTTATAATAAATCATTAGTCTTTACGGTGCCATAAGACACTTACTTGGGTTCCCCCCCGCCCTCTAATTCTATGGGCAGTATCCAATGGGGCACTATGCCTCTTCAGATTCCATTCCCCCCACACACACCAATTCTATTCTGCAGGTGGCTCCCACTGTTCCCTCAAAAGAGATTTAGTGCTTCCAGGAGCAATCAGAAATAAGGGGAAACACTAATTTCTGGACTGGGAAAGCTCTGCAGAGCTCGCATAAGGGTGCCCCACCGGCCTTTCCTGATCCAGAACCAAGTGTTTCAGCTCACTTTGGGGCATCCTCTAGGAAACGTTCAATCTCTCTTGTGCAAGCAGTGGGTCCCACCTGCAAAACAGAATCAGTGGGAGCATAGCACCGCACTGGATACTGCCCCAGACTGCTATATTGTTTGTTTGTTTGTTTGTTTGTTGAACACTTCATGAAATCAATTTCTCTAGGCAATGTGCAGTTCCATTTAAAGAAATAAAATAATATATAACAATATAGTAATAGTAGTAATAATAATACTACAAAATCAAAATAAAACAGTAAAATCCAACATGGCATTAAATCAATAGACATATACAGACATAGCATAAAATACAAATCAGAAACTAAAACCATAAACTGCAGGGATTACAATACTAGTTGTTAAATACTGAAAATAGTAAAATACTTAAAATGTCTGAGAGAACAGAAATGCCTTAACCCGGCATTGAAAAGATAGCAATATGGGTGCCAGGAAAGGTTCCCCAGGGAGAGCATTCGAAAACCAGAAGACCACTAAAAAAGCCCCGTTACTGTTGCTACCTTTCAAGCTTAAGAAAGAGAGTGTACGTGAAGAAGGGCTTCCATCCCTTCTTCCTTCTTACCATCCAGGCACACATAGGTACATATGGGAATGTAAATATTTATAACTATATTAATAAATATTTATTTATTCATGTGGCTAGAAATTATTTCACTTTGGATTCAGTAATTCAGAACTGACATCCATGATGTACAAAGGCACCTTCCATCGCGGAGTGACTGGAATTCTAAAATTCCAGTCACTTCTATTGGGATAGATGTTTTCACTGTATCCAAACTGAGGTTGCCCTTATGCTTTGAAGAGATTAGAATGTGCTATTGGAAGGTGCACAAATAAGCCCCAATCAGAAACAAACAAAAAAAGCCTTTAGGCCGACATACATAAATCTGCACACATAGTATTCATGCATAAATTTCTGTGCACCAACTCTGAAGATTTAACTCCTATAGTCAGCTTGACATATGATCTCTTAATTTTCTCATCCTGTAAGGGGGGAGGAGGAAGCGAATGCCAGGGAAGTGGTAAAATTGTTTGAGTTTAAATTGGATTTGCTGCTTGAGAGGCAGGCATAGTTGGGAGCAAGTATCCCAATACTGCAATACCACAAAACAACATGAGAATTTGAATCTCTTGAATCGAGTGTGAAGGGGGGGGGGGGAAGACATGCTCCTTGCAAAATGTGTATCCTTGCTTTGGTCATAGAATCCTTATACATCCTTTATACAAAGTCCTTTGGGCAGGGGTGGCGGGGAGAGACCTGTGCAGCTTTATTTAAAGGCTAATGCTGCAATCCTACACACTTCCTTGGGAGTAAGTCCTCTTGAATTTAGTGGGGCTTACTTGTGAGTAAATATACATGGGATAGGGCTAATACAAACAACACAAAAGGGTTTGACTCCCCTCCTCCATTGTCAAAATCAGATGAGTGACTTAGGGAGCAATCCTATCTAGATAAGTGGCTGCCTCCGAACTTGGAGGTGACCACCTATCCAAAGCAGGGCAGGAGAAGCATGGAGGGGATCGTTCCCGCTGCAGTTCTCCTGCCCTGCTTTTCCGGTTAGATGGCCGATTGCGGCTATCTAGACATGGAAGCATGGAGTGGGGAAGGAGGCTGCTGTATGACACATAGGATGTGTCTCTCTCTGCCCTGGAATGCCCCCAGCCACACCCCTTTCTGGCCACTCCGCACTCCTCTTGCGAGTGCAGAGGATGGGGCTGTTCTGCGCTGCCTCCAAGGCAGTGCGGAATTGGGGGGAGGTCAGTTCTCCAGGCTCCAAGGTTGGTTCCCAGAAAACAACATATCCTATGGCAGTCTAGCAACTGTCTAGCGGCCATGGGATTGCTCCCTTTAAGAGATTAATTATGTCCCCTGTGTGGTTAATGTCAGGATTCCTTTTAGGGATGTACAAGAGTCATTTACCTTTCCGAAGGGTGAAATTCACGGTGGGGGGGAGGCGCTCCGTCCCTCCCCCCGAAATTCTCCCTGTCTGACTCTGCTCTGCAGCGACTCTGTGGAGCCGCCGGCCGGGGCCACCCGCAGCCGGACATCTGGCCGCTGGGCAGCCTGCACAGGGATGCAAATGGCTGCTGCCATAGCCGCCGACATTTGCGTCCCTGTATTTTGCCGTGATAGGCTACGTAAATATTTCTGTAATATTTACGCAGTAAAATATTTACTACGTAAACATTTACGGACGCCATTTGCATTCCTGTTTTATTTATTTTTTTGCCATGATAGGCTACGTAAATACTTACGTAGCTTATCACGGCCTCCGCAGGGATGCAAATGGCATCCCTGCATTAGCCGTGATAGGCTACGTAACCTAAGTATTTACGTAGCCTATCACGGCTATAAGCAGCACAAACGACAGCAGGTAAGTGCTCCGTTTCGCATGCCTTTCGCAGGGTGCGGGGGTGGGGGGCTTCATTCCGCCACGGATTTCGGGGGGCTGAATGCACTGGCATTCGGCTTCACCAAGATCTGTGGTGGAATTCTCTGACATCCCTAATTCCTTTTGCCCCCACTTTACTTCTAAGCCCAAACATACACAGATGAGAGGCTTCAGTCTACAGCTTTTAATCCATTACTTGACAGGGTCATTTGTTGTTTATTCGGTCAGTCACTTCCGACTCTTCGTGACTTCACGGACCAGCCCATGCCAGAGCTTCCTGTCGGCCGTCGCCACCCCCAGCTCCCCCAAGGTCGAGTCCGTCACCTCCAGAATATCATCCACCCATCTTGCCCTTGGTTGGCCCCTCTTCCTTTTGCCTTCCACTTTCCCTAGCATCAGCATCTTCTCCAGGGTATCCTGTCTTCTCATGATGTGGCCAAGTACTTCAGTTTTGCCTTTAAGATCTTTCCCGCAAGTGAGCAGTCCGGCTTGATTTCCTGGAGTATGGACTGGTTTGATCTTCTTGCAGTCCAAGGCACTCTCAGAATTTTCCTCCAGCACCACAGTTCAAAAGCATCTATCTTCCTTCGCTCAGCCTTCCCTATGGTCCAGCTCTCGCAGCCATAGGTTACTACGGGGAAGACCATTGCTTTCACTATGCGGACCTTTGTTGTCAGTGTGATGTCTCTGCTCTTCACTATTTTATCAAGATTTGTCATTGCTCTCCTCCCAAGGAGTAAACGTCTTCTGATTTCCTGGCTGCAGTCAGCGTGTGCAGTAATCTTTGCACCTAGAAAGACAAAGTCTGTCACTGCCTCCACGTTTTCTCCCTCTATTTGCCAGTTATCAATCAAGCTGGTTGCCATAAACTTGGGGTTTTTTTGAGGTTTAACTGCAACCCAGCTTTTGCACTTTCTTCTTTCACCTTCATCATGAGGTTCCTCAGCTCCTCCTCGCTTTCAGCCATCAAAGTGGTATCATCTGCATATCGGAGATGGTTAATGTTTCTTCCAGCAATTTTAACTCCAGCCTTGGCTTCATCAAGCCCAGCATGTCGCATGATGTGTTCTGCGTACAGGTTGAATAGGTAGCGTGAGAGTATACAACCCTGCTGTACTCCTTTCCCAATCTTAAACCAGTCCGTTGATCCGTGGTCTGTTCTTACCATTGCTTAGGGATGGCGGATAATTTCTCCACGAATCTCCGGGAGGCCGAATGCCAATGCATTCAGCCCCCCGAAATTGGTGGTGAAATTCTCCATCGCCCCACCCCAGGATGGGACTTACCTCGTGTGAATGTCCCTCTCGGCAGCGGGTCCCGGCGGCGGTGCGGCGGCGGCGGCTGGTCTTCTGACCAGCTGCCGCCACCGCCATTGCAAAATAAAAAAGGAAAGTAAAAAAACAACAACACAGACCCATGATAGGCTATGTAATGATTTACATAGCCTATCATGGCTAGATTTCCAAAGTCAGCCGTGATAGGCTACGTAAATCGTCACGTAGCCTATCACGGGTGACTTTGAAAAAAAAAAAGCGCGTACGCAAATGGCGGCGCCCATGAGGCGCCGCCATTTGCGTTCCTTAGTTTGGCACGTCTAGTCTATGTAAAGATTTACGTAGACTACGGCGAAAATAAGGGCAATGCAAATAATTTATGATTTACATAGCCTATCATGGCTGACTTTGGAAATCTAGCCGTGATAGGCTACATAAATCGTTACGTAGCCTATCACAGGTGTGTGTGTGTGTTTTACTTTACTTTTTTTTTCGCGGCCGGGTAGACGGGGCGCTCCTCCCCGGCCTGAATTTCGGCCGGGCGAGGTGGGGCGCCTCCCCCCCCTCGCCTGAACTTCGGGGGGAGAACCGAAGCGCCTCCCACCCACCCCGAAGCAAGCTGCGGGACCAGGTAAGTCCCTTTCGTCCATCCCTACTGTTGCTACTTGGTCATTTTACAGATTCCTTAGGAGGCAGACAAGAGGACTTGGTATCCCCATACCACCAAGAACGTGCCACAATTTGTTATGATCCACACCGTCAAAGGCTTTAGAATAGTCAATAAAACAGAAATAGATGTTTTTCTGAAACTTCCTGGCTTTCTCCATTCTCCAGCGGATATTGGCAATTTGGTCTCTAGTTCCTCTGCCTTTTCGAAACCCAGCTTGTACATCTGGCAGTTCTCGTTCCATGAATGGCTGGAGTCTACCTTGCAAGATCTTGAGCATTACCTTACTGCCATGTGAAATAAGTGCAGCTGTTCGATAGTTTGAACATTCTTTGGTGCTTCCCTTTTTTGGTATGGGGATATAAGTTGATTTTTTCCGATCTGTTGGCCATTCTTGTGTTTTCCAAATTTGCTGGCATATGGCATGCA
This sequence comes from Heloderma suspectum, assembly GCF_057233095.1. NCBI lineage: Eukaryota > Metazoa > Chordata > Lepidosauria > Squamata > Helodermatidae > Heloderma > Heloderma suspectum. The sequence continues at coordinate 334,244,797 of NC_139459.1, read as the reverse complement.
TCACCTTGACAGCATCATCTTGCAAGATTTTAAACAGTTCAGCTGGGATACCGTCATCTCCTACTGCCTTGTTATTAGCAATGCTTCTTAAGACCCATTCAACCTCACTCTTCAGGATGTCTGGCTCTAGCTCACTGACCACACCATCAAATCTATCCCCGATATTATTATCCTTCCTGTACAGATCTTCCGTATATTCTCACCACCTTTTCTTGATCTCTTCTGCTTCTGTTAGGTCCTTGCCACCTTTGTTTTTCATCATACCCATTTTTTCCTGGAATTTACCTCCGATGTTTCTAATTTTCTGGAAGAGGTCTCTTGTCCTTCCTATTCTATTATCTTCTTCCGCTTCCGCGCATTGCTTGTTTAAAAATAATTCCTTATCTCTTCTGGCTAACCTCTAGGGATGGCGGAGAATTTCTCCCCGAAACTTTGGGGGGCTGAGCGCCAACGTGTTCGGCCCCCCGAACAAGTTTCGGGGAGAAATTCTCCGCCCCCCGTACCCCCCCGGGACGGGACTTACCTTTGCCGAATGTCCCTCCCGGCGGCGGGTCCGGCCGGCGGTTCGGCGGGTGTTCGTCCTGGGCGGGGGCGGCAGCCGACCTTTTGATCGGCTGCCGCCGCCGCCATTGCAATAAAAGAAAAAAAACACGCCCCCATGATAGGCTACATGATGAGTAACGTAGCCTATCACGGCTAGATTTGCAAAGTCAGCCATGATAGGCTACGTCAATCGTCACGTAGCCTATCACGGGTGACTTTAAAAAAAAAAAAAGCGCGTACGGATAATGGCGGCCCCCACAGGGAGCTGCCATTCCCGTTCCTTATTTTGTTGCTGTAGTATACGTAAAGATTTACGTAGACTACAGCAACCAAATAAGGAACGTGAATGGCGGCTCACTATGGGGGCTGCCATTAGCGTACGCTTTTTTTTTTAAGTCACCCGTGATAGGCTACGTGACGATTTACGTAGCCTATCACGGCTGACTTTGCAGATCTAGCCGTGATAGGCTACGTTAATCGTCACGTAGCCTATCACGGGGGCGTTTTTTTTTTTTTTAAACTTTCGAGTTCGCGGCCGGGCGAGGTGGGAAGCCTCCGCCCCGGCCTGAACTTCGCGGGGGGAGCAGCGAAGCGCCTCCCCCCCACCGCGAACAAACTTCGAGGACAGGTAAGTCACTTTCGTCCACCCCTACTAACCTCTGGAATTTTGCATTTAATTGGGCATTAAATGCAAAATTCCAGAGGTTAGCCAGAAGAGATAAGGAATCTCTTATCTCTTTTTATAAGGAATCTTATAAGGAATCTTATAAGGAATTCTTATAAGGAATCGACAGGGTCATACAGATGCAAATTCTCAGTGACTCTCAGTCTACAAAGGAATGCCTTCAGGGGATTCAAAAGGAAGTTACGAGAGTTGCCCGCCATTTGAAGAGGGAGGCGGTCTGACTAGCCTAACTAAAGGTGGGGAGGTCCCTCCTCATGAGGCCTCTAAGCACAGCTTTTCATGCAAGGCCAATCAGGTAGACCATCTAAGTTCCACCCCAGCCTTCTCTCTCTTTGCTCTGCACCTGCGTCTGGTGTCTATTACGTCCTATTCCCCAGACCCCACCTCCTCCTGTTTGCTGCCTCTCACGGCGGGGGGGGGGGAGGTGAAGAGGGACCCTCATCCTCAGCCACCTGTATGTTTGTAACCTGGGAAGCCAGCCTACTCATATCTGGACTAGCTTGGGAAAACACCTCCCCCATGTCTGGCTGTTCTCCATCAGAATCAGAACTGCTATCCCACTCCCTGCGCTCAGAAACACCCTTGACAGTTAATGACTCTGAGGGAATACTCTCTGTTCTTTCTGTCTTGGTGGTTTCATCAGTAACTCAAAATAAAATTAACTATTTTTTAAAGAACACTCCTTTGCCTTGATACCATGGAAAACCTCATAGCATAATGCATGCATTCATACTGGCTCATGAATACTGGTTTCAGTTTTGACCTTTTTGCCTTCAGGCATGGTGCAAAGGTTTTTGTGCCACCATCATTCAAGCATCCTCCATAACCCTGAAGTGAAGCATCATATTGGATTAAGACCAAAGGGCATGGGCAGACCATTATTTATGTGGTGCAATGGGAGCGCCTTCCTTCTAACTGCTCTCTTGCCCATACTCCTGGCCCAGCACTGTTAGCTCAGTAACTACAAATATCATGGATGAGGTAGGAGGGTGGGGGAAGCTCTGTCTACTTAATTCCCCATTGCAGCTGCTTTCCCAGTTCCATGGAAGTCAATGGATCTGGGAAACTGACTAGCCCAACCTGCAAGACGCTTCAGATCTAGTCAATATTAGGGAATGGATGAGAAAGATGTTTATGCGAATCTACCAAATTTGCAACTCCCAAGCGAAGCAGCAAGCTGAGACAGAGTTGCAAGCCAAAACCTACACTTTTCTGAGGTTGGCTATGCAGTTCGTCAGAAAAGAATGCACACAAAAATGTCTACATTAGGGGAAAGTGCACACAAAATTCATACATTCCTGAGAGAAGAAATGCACACAAAAAGGCATTACATCAATGGAAAAGTACTTAGGAAAATCATGAATATATGTGAAAGATGTGCACAAAAAGTGTGAAGTTCCATGCGGACTTCAGGAAAAGACAGCAACTCACAAGCTTGTGTGGAAATGGGACAGGATGGGCTTACGCCTGAAAATTGGACAATTTTCAGCAACAACAAAATGAACACATCCATCCCTAGTCAATATCACTCCTGAGAGAAATTTTGCAAAACAGCTACATGGATGTGTATGTTGATTTTGCACTCATCTTGTTCATGGAGTGAAAAAGACATTACTGAGGGTGGAGGGACCCTCTGGAACGATAAGCAATGTGGCACAGGAGGCTATTGCTGTGTGGGGAGAAATTTGTACTCCTTCCCTCGGTGCAAGTGAAGGTGACTTCTGCTCATTCACAATGACATTGGGATCCAGACCATAGACCAGGCCCTTTTGTATACTCCAGCCAGGGAAGCCTGTATGCTAGAAAGTGTTGGGCTCATAAGTGTGGTGCACTTTGCTTCTCCTCCAATACATTCATAGCTATATTCAAGAAGATTTTCTTTCTCCACAATTTGCTAGGGCACAGGGACCTGAGGATGGGAACCATAAAGGTTATTTTTTTTTATTTCATCTCAGGTTTTTCTGCAAAGCTCTGGGTGGTATTCTAAAATAACCCTATTCTTAGACGCAGAGTTCTGTAAATGCGTCCAGCAGAAGTGTTGTGCATTTAGGTCAGTTTGACCTTAGTCTCATGGTTGAACCAAACCATGCAGACATAAACTACATTTCTAGGCCCAACAAATCTCGACATTCTGTTCTGACTAAAGTACTGACATCTACACACGCACACGCACACACACCCCAGGTGAGCCAAAGAAGTTATATAAAGATTTCCAGAAACACCTTGGTAGATTGTGAAATTCTGCAAATATACACCTAGGAGATGTAGGAGTTACATAAAGCCCCTTACAACTGCGCTTAATCGCCAGACAATATTCTTCCTGTGTGCGCTAACTTTGTATCTTGTTCTATTTCAGCCTTTCTCCTCTTCCTAAGGTGGCCATATTCTGTTCTATTTCATAGAGGACGGTCCTCTATTTGAAGGGCTGACCAAGGGCAGTGCCCTTCGAACATGTCCTGTATCTGATGGGCTGTCCAGTCCAAGTCTGTTTTAAAGAGAAAGAACCATAAGAAGAGAGGCCAGCAGGGGCTTTGAAGATGGCCATCCACCGTTAGCAGTGGATAGTTGACTGAACTGGCAGGCTCACAGCTCACTTAGTCACACTCTTCCCTACTATGGTGAGAGGTATTGTATTTCTCTTGAAATCATTAGCCTTTGTAGCAATTATTGTAAGCTGCCTTGAGGGTCATCTTTTGGCAGAAAGGCAGAATAGAAAATAAATGCATTCTTTCTAATTGGACATCTCTACATAAAGTAGCATATACAAATTTTATGCAAATTGGTGTCCTCTTTTTTTAGCAATGTGCAAGTGACCACCTTACCTGCTCCCCATCTCTGTCCCAACTGCCTACTGAGTCCCTCAGGTTATCTTTGATTCTTGGTTTGTATCTTCCCTCAGCCCATTGGTAGTTTCTAGTGATGGGCCCAAAAGACCGTCCCCAATTCACCATCCCATTCTTGGGCGGAAAATTGGGAGTGGCTATTTCTCTTCCCCCCTTCATGGATCACTGCCTTGTTGTGGTGAAGGGGCTTGTATAACTCAGTGAAGCCATAAGCTATAAGAAGACCGGCCGCCGCAGCCACTGCCGCCAAACCGCTGCCGCCGCTGCCACTAGAGCCGCCCGGAAGATCCGCCCCAGGTAAGTCTCTTCCCGGGGGGGATCTGCGGGGGGGCGGGGGGGTGGCAGGCCATTCCGCCATGGAGTTCAGGGGGCCGAATGCACTGGCATTCGGCCTCACCAAGATCTGTGGCAGAATTCTCTGCCATCCCTAGGTGAAAGTGGAGAGTGCAAAAGCTGGTTTGAAACTCAACATTAAAAAAATGAAGATCATGGCATCTGGCCCCATCACTTCCTGGCATATAGAAGGGGAAGAAATGGAAGCAGTGACAGATTTTATTTCTTGGGCTCCAAGATCACCACAGACAGTGACTGTAGCCATTAAATTAAAAGACGCTTGCTCCTTGGGAGGAAAGCTATGGCAAACCTAGACAGCATAGTAAGAAGCAGAGACATCACCTTGCCGACAAAGATTCATATAATCAAAGCTATGGTTTTCCCAGTAGCAACGTATGGCTGTGAGAGCTGGACTATAAGGAAGGCTAAGCGCCAGAGAATTGATGCTTTCGAACTGTGGTGCTGGAGAAGACTCTTACGAGTCCCCTGGACTGCAAGGAGGTCATATCAGTCAATCCTAAAGGAAATCAACCCTGACTGCTCATTGGAAGACCAGATACTGAAGCTGAAGCTCAAATATTTTGGCCACCTAATGCGAAGAGAAAAGTCACTGGAAAGGACCCTGATGCTGGGGAAGATCAAAGGCAAAAGAAGAAGGGGACGGCAGAGGATGAGATGGCTAGATAGCATCACCGATGCAATGAATATGAACTTGAGCACACTCGGGGAGAGAGTGGAGGACAGGAAGGCCTGGCATGCTATGGTCCATGGGGTCACGAAGAGTCAGACACGACTTAATGACTGAACAACAACAACAACAACAACAAATTTCTCTTCGACGTGACTTGATCTCAAAAAATGTTTTTGGGGAGGGGGCTTGCAACTGTGTCATGGGAGAGGGCTTCTTCTCGTTCCCCTCTCTTTTAATCATATTTTAATGAATGAATGAATGAATGAATGAATGAATGAATTTATTATGTTCTTTTTAAAGCTGCCAGCTTTGGCCTCATGGCAGTATAGTGTCTCTGGGGAGGATACTAGTGTGTCTGAAGTGATTTTCCAGTATGAATTTCAACAGCTTTTCCACTCTGATTAGGGATGGCAAAGACATTCATTCAGTTTACACTTTTATGCAAAATCGCCTTTTTCCACACTTTCAAACCACTACATGAACCAAAACGCAGTTATCCTTCAAAATCCGCACTTCTCTGAATTTTGCACTGGAGTTCTTGAATTAAAAAAAAAGGTCCTCTCTCATTAGTTTCCATTGTGAATAGGAATGGCAAAGGCTGGACCCTTAACAGTTTGATGCACCTGCATGCCTAGCCCAGCAAAGACATCTCATTACTCAAGGCCTCTGAGCAAAGATATTCAACAAGTAATATTGTTCTTCAGTACACAGACAAAAAGGAGACATCATCTTGGGATGAAAGGCTTCACCATGATGTACAAATCAAAACTTAATTTGCTATCAAGGTATTTCCAACCCTATTTCCAAAACAAAGCAACAATTAACCATTTTTGTCCTTCTTCCCCACATGTTCATATGAAGATTTGTTTACTACATTGCAAATTTCATCAGCATTTTCCTGTTCTGCTTGTCTGCTTTTCTCTTATTGCTATTCCAAAAAATAATTAACACTTCATTCAGGATTCTTTTTGCCCTACTAATCTTTTGTAGTTCTTCATCCCTGCTTCAACTGTATTTATTCAAATATGGCTGACACCTTTTATTAATAATCCCACTGCACAAAGGATATTTAAGACTGCAAATTTTGCCGCTTCAGATGTTTCTTGTTTGTTAAGATTAAGAAAAATAGGTTGACAGTATTGTTAAAAGTTCGGCAAAAAGTAAAATCTAAAACATCTCAGCGCTTATTGTTTTATAAACTATTTGGACCTCATTCCATTCCCCAGATCAAGGGAAAGCATTCAATTACATTGGAAGGTAACTTTTGAAACTTCAGATCCAATCAGACTCATCATCTGAACCGTGGAGTGGTTTCACTCCACTCTATGCAAGGAAAATGGCCAATGTGTGTAAAGTGCCCTGATGTGCTGTCATGATGTGTTGGCCCACATTCATTTTCATCAGTTTAGAAGATGGACCGTAGAAGAGGTAGGAGTTTATGCTACCTTGTCTCACACAGCTGTCGATAGCAAGCCAATACCTCACAAAGAGGTAGGAGGCCAACTAATTAGAAGCTTATTAGAACCTTAACCCTTATTTATTTTATTTATTTACAATATGCATATACTGCTCCACATCAAAGTTTTTGGAGTGGTGAACAACAAGATAAAAGAATAAAACCCCATAATTAAAACATTTTAAAAGAGCAGATTCTAAACTTAATAAAGCACAGCTGGTCACTCAGTGAAGGCCTCTTGAAATAACAACGTCTTCAGGAGGCGCCGAAAGCAACACAATGTTGGTGCCTGCCTGACCTCCAAAAGCAGGGAATTCCACAGGGAGGGGGCCACCACGCTGAAGGCTCTCTTCCCCAGAGGACCCCAACTGGGCCACGGGTCCATATTGAACCACCAGGAGCAAGCTCTCCAATGATCTCAGTGACCAGGCAGGGAGAAGGTGCTCTCTCAGGTATCCATGGTCCCAAGTTGTTTAGGGCTTTGTACACTAGTACTAAAACCTTAAACCTGGCCTGGTAGTGAATAGGCAGGCAGTGCAGTTCCTTCAGCAAAGGAGTTACATGCTGAAAAGGGGCAGGTCCTGACAATAGCCGAGCTGGTGCATTCTGCACTAGCTCCAGCTTCTGGACCAGCTTCAAGGGTGGTCCGGAAGAAATTACCCTTCTGAGATAATTTCTGGATCTTACTGGTGTAACAAAGACTTAATGTTATTGTTATTGCATGAGGCTGGAGTATAAAGATGTTGCTCCCCTCCAAGACCTTTCTATCCTATAGCCGGGGGGGAGGCCAAATTCCATTACGGAGAAACTCTGAAGGGCAAAAAGGGAAGGTGGACCCGAAGGCAAAAAGGAAGGGCAAAGGGGATGTGGCCAAAACACTCCAAACCCCAGGCCTACTGTAGCTTGAAGTTCTTCCTGCCAGTTAGGGATGGTGAGAAAACTGCTGTGGAGTCAAATCAGGCCAGATTCTCAAGAAGTCTGCGGCGGACCGACTCCACCCACCTCCACATCCATCTGGTTTCCCATGGGGCGGCTCTGCAGTGCTGTCGGTGCTGCCAAGGGCTTCCTTAACAGCTGGTGCAGAGAAGGACCTCAGCGTGGCCAGCCCCCAGCGCTGTCGTCCTGGCCTCCTCTCAAGGAAACCAGGGAGAGAGCACTGGGGTGTCACCAAGGCCCTTCTTGTCTGCGCTGGCTGTCAAGGGCTTCCTTAAGAACTGGCATGGAAGAGAACCTCAGTGGCACCCCAGCATTTTTACCCTGACTTCCTCTTGAGGAGACCAGGAAGAGAGTGCTGCAGTGCCACTGAAGCCCTTCTTCTCTGTGCCGGCTATCAAGGGCTTCCTTAACAGCCAGCCCAGGAAAAAGAGCCCTGGTGAGCCACCCTGTGAAATATGGCAGATGTGGTAAGGCTCCAGGGGAATCCGTGGGGCCCCAAGCAGCCTGGATTTCCCTGCCATGGACTCCTCCCCTGGACTGGACGTAGCAGGGTTCATACACTCCTACTGCCAGTAACTAAGCCTTAGGAGAGGCATTGCAACCTTTTAGAATGGGGGACAAACTGCATAAAACCACCCAATGATTAGTGATCAGGGAAAAATGGGGTGGAGCTAGGGGAAGGGGACATGGCCACCTGGGGATCCCCCGGTGGCCAGATTGGGACCCCAGGAGTGCCATACTTGGATTGGGCCTGAGGTTCTGCACCCCTGGCATAGGGTTTGGTGTAAGCTAGGGATGGACTGACTTACCTCCATTTGTACCACCACCCATCTGCCAAACCTCCCGGACTGCTAAGAGGTTAAACTGTTGAAGAGGAGCAGCAGAAAAGGCTACTCCCTTTCCCCACACATTCAAATTCACCTTTCAAACAACATATCCTAAGTGGTTTGACTGGGGTTGAAGACTCTATTTGTGCCCACAAGAAGTAAAATGGATGTGCAACATGCTCTAATATTTACACCATGGACATGCCACCAGAGATCTGTGCTGTTTGTTTGTTTTTAATTCATCAGGTGCTTGGTGGAGAAAAGAAAAGAATCCCGCGTAAGGAAACACTGCTTGATCAAAACAAAGATTCATCTAGTCAGGCATGTTATTTCTAACAGTGACCTCCCAGATGTTTCTAGAAAGCATACAGTCAGAGCATGAAGGCTTTGATTGTGTTCTGTGACTTCAGCATCTAAGACAGCCTTTCCTGACCTGGGTCCCTCTCAAGATCTTTCAGAGACTACAACTTCCATCAGTTCTAGACACCATGGCCAATAGGGATGGGGGAGAATTTCTCCCCGAAACTTCGGGGGGCCGAGTGCCAACGTGTTCAGCCCCCCGAAGTAGTTTCGGGGAGAAATTCTCCGCACCCCCCCGCACCCCTCACCTCCCCGGGACAGGACTTACCTTTCCCGAATGTCCCTCCCAGCGGCGGGTCCCGGCGGCGGTTTGTCAGGTCTTCGTCAGGGGAGGGGGCGGCAGCCGGTCTTTCGACCGGCTGCCGCCGCCGCCATTCCAATAAAAGTAATAAAAAAAAAACGTCCCCGTGATAGGCTACGTGACGATTAACGTAGCCTATCACGGCTAGATTTGCAAAGTCAGCCGTGATAGGCTACGTAAATCGTCACGTAGCCTATCACGGGTGACTTAAAAAAAAAAAAGCGCGTACGGCTAATGGAGGCCCCCATAGGGAGCCGCCATTCATGTTCCTTATTTGGTCGCTGTAGTCTATGTAAAGATTACGTAGACTACAGCGAAAATAAGGGCAATGCTATTTGCGTTGCCCTTATTTTCGCCGTAGTCTACTTAAAGATTTACGTAGACTACAGAGACCAAATAAGGAACGCAAATGGTGGCTCCCTATGGGGGCCACCATTTGCGTACGCGCTTTTTTTTTTTTTAAGTCACCCGTGATAGGCTACGTGACGATTAACGTAGCCTATCACGGCTGACTTTGCAGATCTAGCCATGATAGGCTACGTTAATTGTCACGTAGCCTATCACGGGGGCGTGTTTTTTTTTTTTACTTTTTATTTCGCGTCTGGGCGAGGTGAGGCGCCTCCTCCCTGGCCTGAATTTCGGCCAGGCGAGGCGGGATGCCTCCCCCCCCGGCCTGAACTTCGGGGGGAGCAGTGAAGCGCCTCCCCCCCACCGCGAAGCAAGCTGCAAGACCAGGTAAGTGGCTTTCGTGCACTCCTAATGGCCAATGATCAGAGAGGATGGGAGTTCAAAACATCTGGAGGGGCCCAGGTTAAGAAAGACATCTAATAATATATTTGTATCGGCTTTCCCCAACCCAGTGCCCTCCAGACGTTTTGGATGACAATCCCCAGCATTCCTGATCACTGGCAGTGCTAGTTGGGGCTGATGGGAGTTGAAGTCCAACAACATCTGGAAGGCACCTGGTTGGGGAACAGTGATTTATACAGTGCTTTTGAAGTTTCAGAACACATTACATACATTATTCCTTTAATCCTTGTAACAACCCTTTCAGCTAGGGATGTGCAAATCAGCAAAACTCAGGCTCGCTGACATTCTCCAGATTCCATCTCTTAGCTCATTCTGACTGGAGTCAGAGGGGAGATTTTTTTCCCTCTTTGCATGCAAATCCATGCATATCATGCACATTTTTTCAGAAGCACACATCCATTGTGTGCATCTTCAAAATGTATGCATTCTTCTCCCACTGATTCAAGAGAGTTTCTGTGCATTTTCCAAATGTACACATGCTAGTGGATGCATTTGGGGGGGGTCTGTCAATCACATTGCAAAGCTCAGAAATGTATGGACTTCAACTACAGACTGCACCTGAGTCCATGTTCAGTCCGGAAGATGTGAACTGGATATATCCTGATCAAAAATGAGCTGAAACTGAAACAAATTTCTCATACATCCCCAGTTTCATCCAGGTCAGTATTATCACCGGACTGAAGATGGAGAGTTGAGACTAAGGGATCAGGGCCAGCATTCAGAGTCAGCACTGTCAGGTAGTGCCAGCAGACACAGAAGGGCTCACCCCTGACCCTGCTGCTAATCCAAACTGCTGGCTCCAGCCATCCAGTCCTCTCAGGTGGTTGCTGGTTTTCCTTGGTCCAGTGCTGAAGCATAGGCAGCTGTGGCTGATGCCCCCATTCTAAGTTTTCCAGAACATTTCTAGGGCCATGACATAGCTCCAGAGCAATGCTGTGTCACCACTCCAGTGGCACTGTGGGAAAATTGTGATGGCAAGTACCAGCAGCAGCTCTTGCCCACCACCCCAGGGGATGGGCAAGAGATGCTGGGGTGTCATTCTCCATCCCTGGAGGTTCCCCACCCCTACTGTAAGAGCTAGTGGCTTGCCTAAGAGCCCCCAGCAAGTTCATCATGACCAGGATAAGATTTTCACCAAAGACTTCCTGGCTCACGGTTTAACCTCTTAACAGTTACACGTACTAGGCCAGCTGCCTGAATGCACAAGCATTTTATATTAAAAAGGGGTGGAATTAACCACAAGGAGAACAATGAATCTAGTTTGGGACATTTTTTTTTTCCTCATTGCATTCTTCTGTGTGCATGGAAGAGCTTAGCATTTCTTTAAAAGAAAAAAAACAACAACTAAAAATTAAGGGAAGTCCTATAAAGACTTGTTCCTTTTCAAGAGAGGGCATGCATGTATTAAGTAGCTCTGGTGGTGACATCAGCAAGATTATTCCCAGTGACTTCCTGTTCAGCAGATCCATAAATCTTTGCAAGATTGAGCCTTCCTAAGGGGATGAAATGCTGCAAAGACTGTATTGTACTGTATGTGTGTGACAGTGATAAGGACGGACATATTCTCTCTGCAGCTGCTGAAGACTTAACAGTGTGGCTGAAGAAAAGAAAACACAGATGCTTTCAAACTGGAAGCGACATGTTGCTTCCAGAAAGTTCCACAGGAGAAAGTCTGTCATGTGGGAGCAACTGTTTAAATCAGCTTGATATTTCTGGGATTTGGGCTACTCTCAAAAAAGTGCACCCCATTTGCAGGTCAATTCCTGTCTTGAGTAGGCTCAGCTTCAGCTGAAGCATGTATGTACACTAATTTCACACATTTGGCTGGAAGAAGAAAATGGCTTTTGTGAGGAGCATCTGCTGTTTTGTTAAAAAATGTGGTTAAAGACATTAACAAAAGTGACATTACCAGCTGTTCTAATGTCAGACAGCTTAGTAAAACTGTTGAGGTTTTTTGTGGGGGGAGGGAGGTAAAATGACAACATATGATACCGAAATCAATTCCGAACCAATAACACGCAGTTTGTTATAAAACAGGCTGTACTTTACCAGTGTGTGTAGGGGGTGGGGGGATATGTGAATTAAAGTACAAATTACTTTTTTTTTATTGTTGCAAGAGTAGAATTCAAGATTTTTCAATTTAGAGAGAGAAAAACAAGCACCCTACTTTCCTGGGGTGGGGGGAGTATCCATACACTGTAAATTCTCTTGACATATAAATGTCACTTTTAATTGGATATTGTATGCATAACAGCAACACAATATGACAGGCTGTGTATTCCAGGGCAATTAAAAAAAGCCTCGGTGGCTGAAGTGCTTTGCTCTTTGGCCTCCTGTGTTATCCTTCTACCCTCTCTCCCCCAGAGGTACCCTATAATCACCTGGAAATCCAATGCCTGTTGCATGTTATTACTTAAATGCCTTGCTCTTGTCTTCCATCATTTACAATTATTAGTTAATTTAGAAGGTGATGGGTTAGAAACATTACCACCGTGACATTATTATGGAATGATGTCCTTTGGAACTATAAGATCCTTGTGGAGAACACAGTTGCTTTTGATGTGATGGCTGCCATATTAATCAATTTAAAAGAGTGTGTTCTTTTATTGAAACAAAAGTAAATGGTAACAAGTAAAGAAATCTGATGTATTTCAAATGTTTGCACTCATAATTAGGGCCAAGGCAGGGTGGCTGTGAACATGCACTCAAAATAGTAATAAAGGAAGCATGGCACGATGATTGGGGTGTGGGGAGAGGAGTAGGGAAGCATGTTCTCTGATTGACTCAAAGCCATCAATTCATCAAAAAGTGAAAGCCAGGTTGTTGCAGTATTAATCACACCTTTGTTGCTGAAACTCATGTCTTATGATCAGGATCTCAGTACTAACCCAGGTATGTGAAACCTGACAAATCAAACACCAGTAGCCAAACATTCCTAAATGTAAAAAAAAAAAATCATTCAGAATGGGAATAGAAATTCCTATTTTAGAGTCATCACTGAAATTTAGATGCAATGATTCCAACAGTGTTTTTACTGCATTCCTAGATTCCTAGAATCATAATGCTGGAGGCCAAACTTCCCCAACCATGGATGTCATGTTTTGGACTACAAATCTCAGCATTCCTGATCACTGGGAATGCTGGCTGGGGCTGATGGGAGTTGGAGTCCAATAATATCAGGAGGGTACCCTGTTGGGGAAGGCTGTTGTAGGCTGGCCATCTAGTCCAATTTTCTGCTCAGTGCAGGAAATCCAGAACTTGGTTCAAAATTGGGAAAGAAGTACGACAAGGCTGTATATTGTCACCCTGCTTATTTAATTTATATGCAGAGTACATCATGAGAAACACCGGGTTGGATGAATCACAGGTCGGAATTAAGATTGCCGGGAGAATTATCAACAACCTCAGATACGCAGATGATACCACCCTAATGGCAGAAAGCAAAGAGGATCTAAAGAGCCTCTTGTTGAGGGTGAAAGTGGAGAGTGCAAAAGCTGGTTTGAAACTCAACATTAAAAAAAACTAAAATCATGGCATCTGGCCCCATCACTTCCTGGCATATAGAAGGGGAAGAAATGGAAGCAGTGACAGATTTTACTTTCTTGGGCTCCAAGATCACCACAGACGGTGACTGTAGCCATGAAATTAAAAGACGCTTGCTCTATTGGGAGGAAAGCTATGGCAAACCTAGACAGCATAGTAAGAAGCAGAGACACCACCTTGCCAACAAAGATTCGTATAATCAAAGCTATGGTTTTCCCAGTAGCAACATATGGCTGTGAGAGCTGGACTATAAGGAAGGCTGAGCGCCGAAGAATTGATGCTTTCGAACTGTGGTGCTGGAGAAGACTCTTACAAGTCCCCTGGACTGCAAGGAGGTCATATCAGTCCATCCTAAAGGAAATCAACCCTGAGTGCTCATTGGAAGGACAGATACTGAAGCTGAAGCTCAAATATTTTGGCCACCTAATGCGAAGAGAAAACTCTCTGGAAAAGACCCTGATGCTGGGAAAGATTGAAGGCAAAAGGAGAAGGGGACAGCAGAGGATGAGATGGCTAGATAGCATCACCAATGCAATGAATATGGACTTGAGCACACTCTGGGAGAGAGCAGAGGAGAGGAAGGCCTGGTGTGCTATGGTCCATGGGGTCACGAAGAGTCGGACACGACTTAACGACTGAACAACAAAATCACATGATGTCGGCATTGTCCAGCCATTATTCCACTATTTCCTCCCACCTATCCCGTGTTTTCCTCAAATGGAAAAAATGGGGTATTTTTCCAGATATGTGCAAATGGAGCACCATGTCCTCCCCATGTATTTCTCCCCTAGCGTGAATGAAGCACTGAGTGTGGTTGTTGGGGGCATGGTCATGATGTCGAAGGTGGTGATGAAGGTCTGATGAGTGCTCGGCCTTCCCGCTCCTGCACCATTTTGGCTCCTCACCATTTTCAGCCTGTTCAAAACAAAATGGCAGCAAGGGGGGCAGCAGAGTGGAGGAGCAGCAGGGGGGCTGAGCGGCAGGACTGGCCAAAAGCATGGAAGAGGGAGGTGGGGCCCAGGGAGATCAGTGGGGGAGCTGTCCGCATGTCAGTCCCCATCTACCAGTAATGTGCAAGAGGGGGGAAGGGGCAGGAACCCAGGTGCAAGTATTGCTGAACCTGGCCCGTGTGTAATGCCTCTTCACGGAAATGTAACGCTATGTGTACAGCCATCTACAGAGAAGGAAGCACGTGTAAAGAGAATCAGTTGTGATCCTGCATTTAAAACGAAAGCGGAAAGCCCCGTTTTAAATACAGGATTTTAGGCTGGGGTAGAAATCCCCCAAGTCAGTCCTATACTATTTCATTGAGATCGTTGTAGCACATGCCACGGATCCTCCTCCTCAAAGTGTCAGATGAATGATCCAGGAAAGCAGCAGGGCTCTGTTTATTTATTCTTTGAGCTGTTAGTTTGTCTTTGGGGGATTACGGCAGTGCTCTCTGAAGATGTCCCAGGAAGGTCATGTTGCTGAGATTTGTATGCCTCTTACAAATAGCACCCAAGAGACGGACCTGTGAGTCAATGATGAATAAACATATTTAATGAAGTTCTCTCCTGACCTCAACACTTCTGTTTGATGGGAAAGAGCTGAAAGAATTCAAGATTTCACCTCTATAGAACCTGCACACCTTTCATTCTAATTCTGTATTTCAGCTCATTGCTGTGAGGTATGCTCCCCGCTCCCACTTCTCTTTTCTTCTCGCCTGTGTGTCCTTGACAGAGCTGCCAACATGAAAACCAGTCAAAGCAAGGAGGAATGGAAAGCTTTGAGAACGTGCTGTTAATCTTGCCATAGAGCCCTGAGAAACAAATATACGCAGCCACTTAATGTTTAAGAAATTGGGGTGCTTTTTTCTGGTAACCTCCAATTCTGTAACTGGGGATATAGCTGAATGGCATGAAATCTCCACAGTTTGCCATATCTTCACATTTCAAAAGACCAAGGACTGAACTAGCACAGTCACTGATGAATCCTAACATCCCTCACGCATTCTCTCCCAGCCACCACAAGTAGTTAGATTAACAGTACGAGTCTGTACATTGGGACAGAAGCAAGTCCCATTGGGCTGAATAGGTCTTACTCCCAGGTCAGTGGATATAAGATTGCAGGCTGATTAAATGCATTGAGAAGATGTTGCTATGCCTTTCCAATATTGAGCCCATTAATGGCATTCATAACTGGCAGAAGAACTCTCAGAACCGCTGTCTATTCTCTTTGAGAAATCATGGAGGACGGGGGAAGTGCCAGATGACTGGAGGAGGGCTAACGTTGTCCCTATCTTCAAAAAGGGTAAAAAGGAGGAACCTGGGAACTACAGACCAGTCAGTCTGACATCAATCCCTGGGAAAATTCTGGAGCAGATGATAAAGCAATCCATCTGGAAGCACCTTGACAACAATGCCGTGATTACTCGAAGCCAACATGGATTTGTCAAAAACAAGTCCTGCCAGACAAATCTGATCTCATTTTTTGATCAAGTCACCTCCCTTGTGGACCGTGGAAATGCTGTGGACATCATATACCTCAACTTCAGCAAAGCTGTCGACAACGTGCCCCATGATCTCCTGATGAGCAAACTAGCTCAAAGTGGGCTAGATGAAACAACGATCTGGTGGATCCACAGTTGGCTACAGAATCGGACTCAAAGAGTGCTTATCAATGGGACCTTCTCAAACTGGGGAGAGGTAACGAGTGGGGTACCTCAGGTCTCAGTCCTGGGCCCAGTGATCTTCAACATTTTTATGAATGACTTGGAGGAGGAGGTGCAGGGAATGCTGATCAAATTTGCAGATGACACAAAATTGGGTGGGATAGCTAATACTTTGGAAGACAGAAACAAAATTCAAAGTGATCTGGATAAACTGGAGTGCTGGGCAGAAAACAACAGAATTACATTTAATAGGGATAAATGCCAACTTCTGTACCTAGGAAAAAGAAACCAAATGCACAGTTACAAGATGGGGGATACGTGGCTCAACCACACTACAAGCGAGAAGGATCTTGGAATTGTTGTCGATCACAAGCTGAATATGAGGCAACAATGTGATGTGGCTGCAAAAAAGGCCAATGCTCTTTTGGGATGCATTCATAGAAGCATAGCTTCCAAATCCCGGGAAGTACTAGTTCCCCTCTACTCAGCACTGGTTAGGCCTCATCTGGAGTACTGTGTCCAGTTCTGGGCACCACGCTTTAAGAAGGATGCAAACAAACTGGAGAGGGTTCAGAGGAGGGCAACAAAGATGATCAGGGGACTGGAAACAAAGCCCTATGAAGAGAGACTGAAAGAACTGGGCATGTTTAGCCTTGAGAAGAGAAGACTGAGGGGAGATATGATAGCGCTCTTCAAGTACTTGAAAGGTTGTCACAGAGAAGAAGGCCAGGATCTCTTCTTGATCATCCCAGAGTGCAGGACACGGAATAATGGGCTCAAGTGACAGGAAGCCAGATTCCGGCTGAACATCAGGAAAAACCTCCTGAGTGTCAGAGCAATACGACAATGGAACCAATTACCTGGGGAGGTGGTGGGCTCTCCCACATTGGAGGCCTTCAAGACGAGGCTGGACAGCCATTTGTCAGGGATGCTCTGACTTGGATTCCTGCACTGAGCAGGGGGTTGGACTCAATGGCCTTGTAGGCCCCTTCCAACCCTACTATTCTATGATTCTATGACTCTGATTCAGCACAGTTCTCCACGCTTCCTCATGTGGGGATCAAATAGCAATGCACACCATTTTGAAAACGAATGACTGTCGTCTCGTGCAATTAGCTACTGGCTGTTCATGGCTGGCTCCCATTTAATTAGCTATGCTGGGCTTGAAATATTGCAGGTTTCACACTCACTTCATTACTGTCCCCCAATGTTGGTATGGCAAAGCATGGCGTTAATTAATATTTGCTACAAAGATGGATCTGCCTATCAATTAAAAAGCAGCTACAACAACAATGGTCTTGCCAATGCATATAAACAAAAATTAGGAGGAAGAAAATAGAGAGACGGTGTTGCTTTGGGTTACCTTTTAAAAATAACTAAATAATGTAAGGGTCACTTCGAGTGTCCTTGGCTACAGCAGATCTATATCCTCTTAACTTGGCGATTGAACTACACATAAAACTGGGTTTGAAACTTAAAGGTCAAAGGTGGCTTCTGTGACAATTGATACTGCCTCTGGAAAATACATCAGCTTTAAAAACACCCCCCTCCCTCCATGGTTTTTTTTTTTAATGGTTGTTGTTACTTTTATAATGCTGCTGTGAAGCTCATAAAAGCCTGTAGAAATCCAGCCAGAAACATCAACTTGAGTGACAAGTTACAATGCATGGAACACACACAATCCTCCGTTGCCCTCAAGTATTGAGGATGGGCAGGAAGAGGGCATTTCGGGCTAAAATCAAGGAGGCTTTAGAACTAGATCAAGAGTGCATTATGTTCTAAACTCCAAGAGTCCCTAGGGAGGAAGATGGCAGGTGAACAACCATGTTGCTTGTGTTTAATCTTCATAAGGAAAAGATTCTAGCCCAATTCAGAGGTTATTAAAAGTAGAGAAAGCGACACGTGAATGGGGATCCCCCCGCCCCGCCACCGATGACTAACAACACCCCTGACACTGTGTGTGCCAATTAGCCCTTCCCCAAAGTGTCCATGCATACGGTGTGAATGTCTTCAGGAATGAAGCCTTTACACATACAGCTGTATATGCAAAGGCTTGCATATGAGCTGGAACTTTGCACTATCAGGTTTCGAACTCCAGTAGAACAAGCCTCCATGCATACAGCTGTCTGTGTGAAGGCCTCCTCTGTGCAGATGCTCAGGCTGTATGCATGGACACCTGGGGCAGGGGCTAATTGGTGCATGTGATTTGTACAGCCTGCCCCTGCTCAGGTGTTGCATTCCCCCCTTTTAATAATGCCTTAATATCGTTTAAGAGAACATAAAGGTTGGTGCTCACAAGATCCAATAAGGAACGGTGGCCATTTTCTCCCTCAGAATATAACAGTAAGAACAGAGTTTGGATACAAGTCAAAGGGGGGGGAGGAGGAGGAGGGGTTTTCTGCAAAAATCGTTAAAACCAATGATTGCGGCAAGCCCAACAACATCCTTGGGGTTAGACAGCACTATCTGTGTGTTTCAAAGGTGATTAAGGCCTTACCTCACACAAAAGAAACTGCATTTGAAATTGCACTCAGGGTATTGGGATAGGGGAAAGATACCTTCAAGGTCATTAGAGGGGCAGGCAGAGATTATTCTACAGAAATTGCATCCTGAGGAGGAGGAGATGGACAAGATGTTGCTGGAGGAGAGCTCGGTCCATCTTTCTTTCTTTCTTTCTTTCTTTCTTTCTTTCTTTCTTTTACATTTGCCCTTGTTGGTTATTTTTCACCCAAAGCAATGCAATTTGTATCTTCAGTTCACACACACACACCAAAGGAGGAAGTAAATTAGAAGTATGTGGCAGCACTGATGAATAATATATGGACAGGGAGAGGCAGAAAAAGCTAAGCAAGTCTGGCCAGCCGGGGGGGGGGGGGGGCTGCCTGGATGGGAGATCGCTTGAGAGCATGTTGTTGCCTTGGGCCTTCCCAGAGAAAAGGCAGGACATCGATTATACATCCTTTATGTGCACAGTATCTATACTAATAAAGAGCAAGTCTGATATTGACCTATCATTCTTATTTCATTAATTTATTAGACTCGTATCCCATCCTTCCTCCAGGGAGTTCAGAGTTTATTTATTTCGTATCCAGATCAAACTTTGCTCTGCCAAAATGTAGCCACCGCCACAGCTTTGTCATTAGCTTGTTGTAGGTCGTCAACAGTACAAGACTCCGGCAGTAATCGACACACCATCAGATGCGCTGGGTCTTGGATTTCTCCACATTCACATAATGTATTGTCGTCAGCCAGCAGCCCCCACTTAAATAAATTTGTCTTACACCTTGGTACCCCTACCCTCATCCTGTTCATTGTCCTCCAAACTATATAAGGGAGAGTATTTCCAGCGGCCATTTCTTCCTTCATTAAAATACTCAAGTCGGTAATCTCCTTCCTCCATTTACTTATTCGATTCTGTTCTTTGGTCCCCTCTAGGATATTAGTTCTAAACATAAAACTCTTCCTAGATCTAATTCGATGAATTGGGGGAATACATCCGCTCAAAGGGTAACGAGAATCAATCTCTTGCTTAGTTCTTTCAGTATCTGCTTCTACTTCCCTTCTAATCTTAGGTGGGGCAATGCCAACAAGAGAATATAGGTACACAGAAGAAGCCTCCCTGAAGATTGTTGAAATAATAATACACTCGGGCGTGCCCTGGAAACGGTGAATTGCACCGGCTAATCCTTCTAACACCAGATCAAACCACAGCTCAGAGTGACAAACATAGGTCCTTCCTCTCCCCTGCCCCACCTGAATCTCTAAGACCACATGCAGCCGAGAAGGAGAAAATAGCGGTGCTCCCAAATTTTGATTTTACATGAGTCTGATTAGAAATCTGCCCAGCTTGGATTGTAATATCTGAGCAGGTGTGCCTCCCTCCCTCCCTCCCTCCCTCCCTGGTGCTTTGAGCATTCCAATTGTCTGGAATACAGCAGAGTCTGAATGTCAAAACTGGGCTTGGGAAAGAAGATATGTTTTCCACTAAACACCAACAGCAACAACACTTGGTCATAGCTCAGTGTGACAGAGTACCTGCTTTGCATGCAGAAGGTACCAAGTTTGATCCCTGGCTTCTCCAGGTGGGGCTAGGAAAGAATCCAGCCTGAAATCCCGGACCCCATCTACACGGTGCTGACTGGGTCTATTCCATCGTTGGAGCTGCCCAGCTCCTGTGCTGTAGATGCTCAACGACCTAGATATGCAAGCGCTAGTTACTGCGCAGTTTTGCTGCAGCGCAGGAGCCCGGCGAACACCACCACCATGAGCAACAGTGCCCGGCAGAGAGGGGCGCAGCTAGGGGTGCACGAAAGTCACTTACCTTTTTGCGGATTGATTCGCGGTGGCGGGGGAGGTGCACCATCCCTCCCCCCAGAATCCTCAATGGGGGGGAGGCGATCTGGTCTTCCCCCCCAGAATCCTGCCCGGCCAGCTCCGTGGAGCAGCTGGCCAGGGCCATCCACAGCCAGAGTTCTAGCCACGGATTGGCTGCTGCGGACGCAAATGGCGGCCGCTGTAGCGGCCACCATTTGCGTCCAGCCAGGCTGCTGTGATAGGCTACGTAAGTATTTATCTAACCTATCATGGCAGGCAAAAAAAAAACACAGCGTACGCAAATGGCGGCAGCTATGGCGGCCGCCATTTGCATTCCCTATTTTCCACTGTTTTATCTTACGTAAATATTTACATAGGCTATTATGGCAAAAAAAAAGGGTAATGCAAATAGCGTAGTGGGCGCTATTTGCGTTCCTTTTCCCCCCCGCCGTTTTAGCCTACGTAAATATTTATGTAAGCTATTACGGTGAAAAAAAAGGAACGCAAATAGTGTCCACTACGCTATTTGTGTTCCCCCTTTTTTTCGCTGTAATAGCCTACGTAAATATTTACATAGGATAAAACGGCAAAAAATAGGGAACGCAAATGGAGGCTGCCATAGCTGCCGCCATTTGCGTATGCTGTTGTTGTTTTTTTTGCTTGCCGTGATAGCTACGTAATACTTACGTAGCCTATCACGGCAAATAGCAGATGCAAATGGCGGCCGTGGCAGCCGGTCGAAAGACCAGCTGCCACTGCCGCCGGAGCCGCCACCGGAGCCACCACCGCCAGAACATCTGCTCCAGGTAAGCTTCGTCCTGGGGGGAATCCGTGGGGGGGCGGGGGGTGGGAGGCCGTTCCGCCATGGATTTCAGGGGGCCGAATGCCAGTGCATTCGGCCTCACTGAAATCCCTGGTGGAATTCTCCACCATCCCTAGGCACAGCTGCTCGCGGCAGCAGCGGCACGAAGCACCGCTTCCCTCTACAATCGCAGCTGCGTCCCTCTCTGCCGAGCACTGGCAGAGAGGCGGGCAGTTGCTCTCAGTGGCAGGATGGGGAGCGAGAGGGAAGAGAGAGAGGGAAGAGAGGGGAGGAGGGAAAAGGCGTCACAGAATCACTCACCTCCCACCCCACGCCCACTGCAAACTGCACTGTCACCCCAAGGGATGGTTAGGCAGCGCACTCACTGAGGTGAAGCTGCAGCAGCTGAAAAATTCGGAGGAAAACTACACCTTGGAAATCCGCATTTTCCAGGCGGAAACCATGGAAGACTGCGAAGTGGTGACTGCGTCATCTAATCAAAAGGACCTCCACTTGCACCGGCCCTGGAGTAAAACGCATGTCTAGATGTGCCCCTGGAAAGCCACTGCTGCCAGTCAGTGTCAGCAATATTGGGCTAGATGGACCAAGGGTCTGACCCAGTATATGGCAGCTTCCTATCTTCCTATGCTTTGCCATGCCCAATATCCCAAGTTTAGGAGAAAACACTTGAAAGCAAAGCATCATTTTGTTTTTTGTAATACCCGATTTCTTAGAATTCTGGTTGACACAGGCAGCTGCAAAGCTCCTCATCATCTGTCTGCAAGTGATATGTCTCAGACTCATGTCCACCCCATCCCCCATGTTCTACCAGCTCTGCTTGGTTCTGCCCTTGCCTTCAAGAGTCCAGCCTGGAAACTTGCCTGACCTCCCATATCTCTCCAGGCTCTACCCTCTGGCCACCAATTGTGCCCGAGCTCTGCCTCAGCGGGGACAGATTTATTTTGTTAAGAATGGAGAGCAAGAGCCATTCAATTCAAATTGCCAAACATTTCAGCAGGAGGTTGGGCGAGGGATAGAGGAGAGTGTAGAGCTGCATTTTATATATTACATTCTACAGAGGAGAAAGTGTGGCATCTGTTTCAGAATGACGTAGCATATGATTCATTTCCAGATGGCCCATTTCTTTAAAGTAGACCAGGCCCTCCCCTCTGACAAATTGCCATTTTTGCCTCAACCCACATTGGAACAACTTCAACACACACAGGCCACTTATGAAAATCATCACAGCCTTCAGAATGTTTGATGCGACTGCAGTGTATATTGACTCCATAAAACCCTTAGCATCATCCTATGTCTGTCTGTACTCTTTCCTCCACCCTCTATTTTCTGCCTTCCCTTAATTTGTAAATGTGCTTTTACAGATATAATTTTATCTAGGCACCCAGCTGGATTAATTTAGCAGAATAGAGTAATTATGTCTAAAAAGGGGTGGGGGGTGGGGACAATGCTGGAAGAGGAGATTTTTTAAAAAGTTATTATTATTGCTGACATGGGGTTTACAGGTTGCAAATTATTTTGCAAAGACTCCCCCCAGCATTGCTGAAATTGTCCTCAGCTCAAGCTGGAATGTCAGCACCCTCACCTTCAACACCAGCATAACCCTCTGACTAGAAGAGCCATTTATCTGTCAGAACACCCTCCCACAGCTACTTCTGATTATGGAAACTGAGCTCACTCTAAATTAATGCAGTGCTTTGTAAGCCTAACACAGCACTGAAGGTGAAATTACATGTTACACTGCAGTTGCATGTGTTGTTGTTGTTGTTGTTATTATTATTATTATTTATTACATTTCTATACCTCCCAATAGCTGGAGCTCTCTCGGTGGTTTACAAAGATTAAAAACATTAAAATTACAATATACAGAGATTAAAAACCATCTACATAAAAAACACAGGAACAGACAATATAAACAAAAGAAACATATATCTAAAACAACTTCAAACAAACCATCTCAAAAACAAACAGCCATAATCATAAGACATTTCAGAATCGATTAAACACTTATATACCATCAAATGCCAGGGAGAAGAGAAAGTACTTAACCTGGCACCAAAAAGATAACAAAGTTGGTGCCAGGCAGGCCCTGTTGGGGAGATCATTCCATAGTTTGGGGGCCACACCAAAAAGGCCCTCTCCCTTGTCGCCGTCTTCCGAGCTTCCCTCGGTGTAGGCAGCTGTAGGAGGGCCTTAGATGTTGAGTGTAGTATATGGGTAGGTTCGTGTTGGGAGAGGTGCTCCATCATGTAGTGTGGTCCCGTGTAGGGCTTTATAGGTTAAAACCAGCACCTTGAATAGGGCTCGGATACAGCAGACAGTGCAACCAGGCCAGAGCTGGTCTTTTATGTTCGGACCTTCTGGTCCCCATTAGCAATCTAGCCGCCGCATTTTGCATGAGCTGCAGTTTCCGAACCGTCTTCAAAGGCAGCCCCACATAGAGTGCATGGCAGTAATCTAACTTGGAGATTACCAGAGCATAGACAACTGAAGCCAGGTTATCCCTGTCCAGATAGGGGTGTAGCTGGGCCACCAACCGAAGTTGGTAGAAGGCACTCCATGCCACTGAGGCCACCTGAGCCTCAAGTGACAAAGATGGCTCAAGGTGAACCCCCAAACTATGAACCTGCTCCTGCATGGGGAGTGCAACCCCATCCGGAACAGGTTGAACACCCTCCATCCAGTCAGAAGAACCACTCACCAACAGCATCTCAGACTTGTCTGGATTGAGTTTCAGTTTATTAGCCCTTATCCAGTCCATTGTCGCAGCCAGGCATTGATTTAGCACATCCACAGCCTCACCTGAAGAAGATGAAAAGGAGAAATAGAGCTGCGTGTCATCAGCATACTGATGACAACAAGCCCCAAAACTCCGGATGACCACACTCAACAGTTTCATGTAGATGTTAAATAGCATGGGGGACAGAACTGACCGTTGTGGAACCCATACTGGAGAATCCACAGGGCTGAGCAATATTCCCCAAGCACCACCTTCTGGAGCCAACCATCCAGGTAGGAGCGAAACCACTTCAATGCAGTGCCTCCCACTTCCAGCTCAGACAATCGTCCCAGAAGGATACCATGGTCGATATCGAAAGATGCTGAGAGATCAAGGAGAATCAACAAGGTCACACTCCCCCTGTCTCTCTCCCGACATAGGTCATCATACAGGGCGACCAAGGCTGTTTCCATGCCAAAACCTGGCCTGAACCCCAACTGAAATGGATCTAGATAATCAGTCTGCTGGGCAGCAGACAGAAGATTCAATAGAGGCAGCAAGATGATTTTTTTTGCTGCCTTCACTGCCCCTGAATATACTTTACCATAGGCACATGCCAGCATTCGATTGCATCCACTAGGAGTTCTTCTCCATCTGTACTCAAGCTATCTCCTATTTTGTTTCATTGCTCTCAGCTCTGGGGTATACCATGGAGCCATATGAGCTCTACTCTGGAGAGGGTGCTTAGGATCAATCATGTCAACCGCCCAGGTCATGTTGGTCTGACCAGCGTAGGCATGGTCGGGCACCTGCTGAGGATCCGTATCCCCGCAGGAGCCCACTGACAATGCCCTCTGACATTGCTCTTCTTCTACATTGGTGTAACATATTTGTTCACCTGCCTCTGAGGCCCAGACTAAGGTGGTGGTGAGAAGGAGGAGCTGCCTACTTGTTCACTGGTTCTCTGCCTATCAAGCAAGGAAGTGGAAGAAATTATGAGAAAGAGGATGAGGATCAATAGCAGCTGGTGACAATGGCAGTGAGAAGGTAGGCCCACTGAAGGAGGGGGGCATTGTGGGTGTCTTGACCAAGGGCCATCAAAAACCAGAAGCTGGCACTGGGTCCGATAGCTACTTTCCCCACTGCAGAGCACCCTTGGGAAGGGAGCTTTTCAGCAGGGAAGGGGGAGAAGTAGTGTTTAATCCTCCACTGCCAGCTGCTTTCCCCATGAATGCCCCCCCCCCGCTTCCCTCATTCCCCCACTCTGAGATGAACACAAATTTGGAACAGTGGCAGGAATGAAAGCTGCTGGGGAAGGAAGTATAGCCTGATGGGATCTGAGCTAGTGGTGACTGACCAGGAAAGAGATCTTGGGGTTGTGGTGGACAGCTCAGTGAAGATGTCAACCCAGTCGACTGCTGTGAAAAGGCAAATACCATGTTAGGCATAATTAGAAAGGGGATTGAGAATAAAACTGCCAACATCATGCTGCCCCTATACAGATCTATGGTGTGACCACACTTGGAATATTGTGTACCGTTCTGATGACCACACCTAAAAAAAGATATTGTAGCGCTGGAAAAGGTGTGGAAAAGGGCAACTAAAATGATCAAGGGGCTGGAGCATCTCCCCTGTGAGAGAAGGTTACAACAGCTGAGCTTGTTTAGCTTGGAAAAAAGGAGGGGAAGGGGAGACATGATAGAGGTCTACAAAATTGTGGAGAATGTGGATAGGGAGACATTTTTCTCCATCTCTCATAATGCTGGAACCCAAGATCATCCTATGAAGCTGGTGGGAGATTCAGGACAGATAACAGGAAGTACTTCTTCACACAGCACATAGTTAAACTATGGAATTTGCTACAACAGCATGCAGTTATGGCCACCAATTTGGATGGCTTTAAAAGGGGGTTGGACACATTCCTGGAGGAAAAGGCTACCGATGGCTACTAGTCTTCATGGCTATGTGCTACCTCCAGTACCAGAGGCAATGAGGCTATGTACACCAGTTGCTGGGGAACATGGGTGGGAGGATGCTGTAGTGCTCATGCCCTGCTTGTGGGTTCCTACTTCCTGGTCGACAGCTGCTTGGCCACTGTGTGAACAGAATGCTGGACTAGATGGACCCTTAGTCTGATCCAGCAGGGCTCTTCTTATGTCCTTATGTTCTTAAGTTTCAACCACCGGGGGTTTCCTTCCTTTGCCAGCCATGTCTGGGAAGGGAAGGATTAAACATCCTCACCCCTTCTCCACAGCAAAGCAGTGACCCAAGGCTACTCTGCAATAAAGAAGGGGCCATCAGTTTAACCTCCACCAAAGTTATGCCACATCAGGTGAGGGAGGGCTGGCACCAGGGTTAAGGGGGCCCTGGGCATGGTGCCCTCTAGCAGGCTCCCAACACCCTTTCAACAGCCCCTCCAGCGAATGCTCCCACACTGAGCTTTCCTCCAGTAGGTTTACTGGGCAGTGGAGATGAGTGATGGGAACAGATGGTCATGGCTCCAGATGGCCATGGCTTCAGATGGCCATGGCTCCAGCCCTCTGATGTGGCCATGGCTCCAGCCCTCTGATCCAGCACTCTTCAGAAGTGCCAACCTCAGCCATGTAGGGCCCTCTGGGGCACTTGAGTCCTCTGCATTCGCCTGACAGTACCATGCGCTGATACTGGACCTTTGCTACTGGTTTGTGCATAGCTCCATAGGCAAATAGATTCCCTCAAGCCCTCCATATCAAAACTCCTATGCAGAATATCTCTGCAGCATCCTTTTCCACTGATGTGAAGACCTGCCGTGCAATATGGGGCAAGAAGAAGAAGTCACCTATTGTCTCCTTGCCCACTTCCCATCTCCACAGCATGAAGCTCTTTGCCAGGGAGTCCAGAGCTTGAAACATTACCCCCATGGAGCTATGAGCTAGCTGGAACTCTGTCTCCTTGGAACTCCTCCTGAACAGACGACAGGGGCGGCATCGGGGCTTGGCATTGTTTGGCACCTGCCAAGGGCCATGTTTCAGCAAAGAGCCACTGCCATCCCCTGGAACCCCTGTCCCTGCTGTTCCCTCTGGCTGCTGCTTCCTGTTCACCTGCCCTCCACTTTCCTCATTCTCTCCCTCGGAGTGGAGCGGGCCTAAAAAATCAGGGCATGTAAATGGACAGTGGTGACAATGTCCCACAGATGGCCTTCTAAAATTCTCCACCCTATCAGTGGGCAGAAAAATTGGGGGAACAATTGCACTGAATTTCTCCACTGGGAGAAGAATTCCTCCAATAGTTTCTCACAGGTAGGGCTCACCACTGGCAAGCGTCTTCCTTTTTTCCTAATGGGTTTGGGGTTTATTGCACTGTGACTGCAAGTGGCAATAGCAGCAATTGTGTTGGCAGCCTGGCCCCCATTTTGCATTCTCCACAGTACTCCATAGCTAGCATTGTTCCAGGGCATTGTGGGGTGGGAGTGGATGGGGAAGAGAGAAGGCAAAAGCCAGCAAAAATGGGGAAGAACATTTGGGAAAATTCTGCAAAGCAGTCTTTTATTTCTAGAGGGGCATAAACAGAAAAAATCTCAGGACTTTTCAAGAAAAATCTCTTCTGAGAAATTTTGGCTCAGCTCTAGTTGTCATTCTTTAGGGTTCAGCACCAGGATCTTCCAAACCTTAAATTTCTGAGGGAGTGATTGTGGATGCATCATGTAGGGATGTTGGAGAAATCCATTTGGGGGCTGGAGTTCAATGGCTTTTCCTAGGCTCACCTCCCCTGGGCTTATTTCAGTTCCCAATCTGCAGTGAGTCAGGCCAGTTCACAGATTTTCCAAGAATTTTACACATTTCAGGAGGAAGCTTCTGCAATTTGTGTAAATTTCTGAGTAATCTGCACAAATTATGGCCACATTTGCATAATTTGCACAAATGTGGACATAATTTGCACAAAATTTGCTGCGATTTGTGCAAAACGCAGAACTTTTTTTTTAAAAAAGCACAAAAAATCCTTGGAGCTCGGGAAACCGTCCGCAGCTTGGCTCGCAGACGCAAAGTGAGTGGTCCATGTCACAGAACTTCATCGAGCCAAAAAAGAAATGGATTTCCCAATGACAGAGATCCCTAACATCATGTTTCTATAATGCAGCTGCAGAGGACAGACAGGACAGACATGCACACTCCTCAGCCACCTCCTAAGTAAGGTGAGCACAAGAACCCCCAACCCCAGCCCATCAGAATTTCTCTGAAACGCCTTCTCCTTTGAATTTCTTTTTGAAAGCAGTGTCTTTTCATTTTTAAAAAAAATCAAATTGAACGGGAATCATTGAAAATAATGTGGAAGGCATTTTCAGCACAGTACTAGGCCAGGAGAAGGTGGCTCTGCTCGGGGAAGCAAGAGCCATCTAACCCACGATCCTCCGCAAAGTGTGGAGCCAACAGGGACAGAAGGGGATGGCCTTTTACAGGACTGGCCTTGGTGACTGGCAAGCAGTCTAAAGCCTCTGAGTTGGCTAAGCCTGCCTGTCTCCCACCTCCCTAGCCTCACCAAGTGCAATTCACCACCAGCACCAGCAACTGGCCTCAGGGATCCCGGACGGAAAAGCAGGCCTCCCATAGCTGACTTTCCATGCATGGCCATCCAGAGCTCCAGCCTGCCCATCGAAGCCAAGAGGACTCTTGGTGCATTCAGAATTATGTTTCTTCTTCCGATAGCCAACATTACTGTCTTAATATCTGCGTATGAGCCACATACTGCCACCATGCAGCCAGAAAACAAGTATTTAAAATTCAGATCGACAAAATCTGCTAAGTCATTAATGTACCAGACTAGAACATGGATACTCTCAGAACGCTCAGTGGCCATGTTTTGAGACGCCTAAACACTAACAGCGGTGCATGCTGCCGTTTCAAATGCCAAGGGCATATTACTTTGTTGTGGGGAAGAAAAGAGCCACAAAATTACTGGATGTGAATTTCTACTGATAGAGAGGGAACAATTATGCAGTACTGAATACCAGAGACAGGAAATTCAAAGATCTGAGATGATGGCATAAATGCCTGTGAGCCCATGTCCCTAATACCTTGGAGTGGCAAATGATAGAAAAGTCAAGAGAAAAACAAAAAGATGGAGCTTTCCCTAATCCACTTTTAAGGTACATCTGAGAGCTTGTCTGTGGCATTAGCAGATATTACATCACATTCAGCTCAGAGCAGAAGCTGAATTTAATATAGAATGGGCCTTTCGCAAACTGTGCTGAGAATAATACGACAAAGGATATTTCCCCCAACCCCCTCCATTGGAAAACTGCCAACCCGAGAGAAAACAAAAATAAAAATGACTCACAACAATATGCTCTTTCAGGCATGTTTAATATACTTCGGTAAGCAACAGATATACACAATGACAAAGCTTCTGAATATCATTGGGAGACTGCATCAGAGTCCTCTAACTGACAGCAAACAGCAACTGTGTGTAGATGTTAATGCTTGGCTAGGATTGTTGATGACTCTGTATGTAGCCAAGTTACAGGGGCCTCACAGAAGACCATAGGTCAGGAGGCATGATAGAAGGCAGGCTAGTCCATGACATCAACGATTAGAGAATCTAAGGCTGATATTTGGCAGAGGCATCTGGGATAATTTCTGAAGAGCCAGAGGCTGCCCAAAGCACAGTGGGCTGAGCAAGGGGAAAGAAAATAATGTGGGGTTACAGGGAAGTCTCACGGCACATGCCGCCACTTGACAAGCATGCCATGCCCGTACTGTCATCCTGTTATCCCCAAAAGAGAAGGATGGCTGGGCAGGCAGAGGAAATTCTCCCAGGCTGTGTGGTAGGAGGCAGGTTTGTTTGCAAGAGAGAGAGGAAAAGTAACCACTCTCTAGAACCAGCTTGCAAAAGAACCTGGCCATGCAGAGCTCTTAAGAGGCAAGACAAAAAGTCTGGCTGCAAATGTCCTGTTTCTCACCGCAGTACATCAAGCGCATGGCAAGCCTGATAAAGCAGAGGTGAGGAATCTTTTTGGGGTCAAGGGGCCGCATCCCTTTGGGAGGGGGCCAAATGCAAAAGTGTGTATTTGGGGGAGAGGACAAAGTCAAAAGTGGGTGAGGATACCCCTTTTCTCTCCTGTATGTTCATCCATCATCCACTCATTTGTGCTTCCATTCATATCCTCCCCCCTCTCTCACACACCTACACATACACATCACGGGTTGGATCCAGGACATGCATTCTGGGGACTGAAGAGCTCCATACTCTAAACTTGATTTGGGGAGATCCCTCCCTTCCCCCTGCCCTACAGCTGATACCGCTCAGCAGGGTCCCCAACCTTCAGTGTAGCATTTTGAGGGGGCTTTAGGGGCTGCCATGGGAATAGCGGAGCAGGGAAACCCACCAGCCCAATTGCACACATCTAAATCTGGATCCAACCCTACCTCAGGGAGGTAAAGCAACAGAGACTCAAATTCCCCTTCTTCTCTCTCCCTCCCATTCCCTGTGTTTTACACCCAGCTACACACACACACACATCCAGCCATCTACCCCCATTCCCACACGTTCCTCCCATCCACACCCTCCCATTCAGACTTTGCCCCCACACAGTTTCGTCCTCTGTTCACAGACTTTCTCACAAACATACCTTCCATTCAGCTTTCTTTCTATTCTGGGTTGGGAAAAGGCTTCTCCTTCTGCCAGCTTTGCAGGCAAGGAAAGCAAGCTACCAATAAATAAAGAAACAAAGTGATCTGTTTCTCCGCACTGGCAGCTCAGTTTTCTTTCATACTGGATTGGGAAGCCTAGCAGGGAAGGAAAAGTGGCAGGACCGCGGCAATGTTTGGTGGCAAGGGAGGGCCGGGGATTTTGGTGGGTGTGGCTTGGGCACCCAGGCTGCACTGAAGGCCTCCAAGAGCCACATGCAGCCTGTCAGTTGCCCACATGTGTGATAATGGAACAGTTGTTGTTCAGTCGTTCAGTCGTGTCCGACTCTTCGTGACCCCATGGACCATAGCACGCCAGGCCTTCCTGTCCTGCGCTCTCTCCCGGAGCGTGGAACAGACGGAAGGCCAATTGGAGCAAATCAATGGTCAGTGCTAATTTTAATTTGTATATAATACCTCACTGCATGAAGAACGGAAGAGCATGTCACATGCAAAGGTGCATAACAAAACCCTGGTGGCTCCCCTTGGCCACACAAGAAAATGTCATGATGTGGATGATTTGGAGTGAAACACCAGCATGGGATGCTTAACCCTTCCTTGCTTCCTGCATTTCTGCTCAGTCCTCTACCACCACCACTTCACGGGGGTGTGTGTGTGTGAAAATGTCATTTGTTTTGTTTTTTGTATAAGAACTTACCAAAATGCACACATTTCTCTATAAACAGGATGGAAAGAACTTGTGATTTAAAACATTCAAATGTGAGAGAAGCCAAACTGACAGATTTTCCCATCCAGGCAGAGAGATTTCCATGCTTAACCCTTATGTGCATTGCACCGTGTTTGTGGTCCTGAATTAGGGTTGCCACCTCTTTTTTTCTGACAGGCTCATCTTTTACCAGCTACTTGCCAGGCAGGTACATGTACATCATGGTCTTCTCCATACTGGGAGTAGCTGTACGTATTGAATTTGGCCAGTGCAGACTGGTGATGATTTTGTTTGGTTTTCTGTTTGATAAGAACTTATCAAAACTTGCGAATCTCCTCAGAAACAGGATGGAAAGAATTAGACATCTAAAATGATAAATGTGAGAGAAAATGCAGCTGACAGATTCTGTAATCCTTATTCCAGACATGTGTTTACCCCCATAAATGTGCATCTGGAACCCTGCTAGGGGTGTGAAATGCCTGGTGAAAGTTGCATCAGAAAAGTAACATGTAGGAAAGGGTCAAGCAGGACTATAAGACTCCCTGGCTGGGCTGACCCAGGCTCAGAGGAGACCTCTTTGGAGGAGGATAAGCAGGATTCCTTAGCTAACACTACTCCCACAGATTACATTTATTTATTTATTATTGCATTTATATCCTGCCTTTTTTCCTCTTGCAAGGAACCCAAGGCAGCTTACATTATCCTCCTCCTCTCCATTTTATCCTCACAACAACAACCCTGTGAGGTAGGTCGGGCTGAGAGTGTGTGACTGGCCCAAAGTCACCCAGTGAGCTTCCATGGCCGAGTGGGGACTAGAACCTGGATATCCCAGCTCCCAGTCCAACACTCTTACCACTACACCACTGGCTCTCTTGACATGGGGCAACCTAAGCAGTCCTGTCTCAGGGATGACTCATCTGAGATTCCCCCAAAAAACTTCAACCCCATCTGGAGCCCTGCCTTGGTTCCTGACTCTCCTGCCTTGTCCCATGGCTCACCAGAGCACCGTTGGTGATGGTCCATGTGGGACACACAGAGTTATCATTGGAACACTCTCAGTGGCTTTCGATACCATCAACCACGGTATCCTTCTGGGGCACCTCGCTGAGATGGGACTTGGAAGCACTGTTTTACAGTGGCTCCATTCCTTCTTGGAGGGCGGACCCAGAAGGTGGTGCTGGGGGACTCCTGTTCAACTCCCTGGCCATTGGCTTGTGGAGTTCCTCAGGGTTCTGTTTTGTCCCCCATGCTATTTAACATATACATGAAACTACTGGGAGAGGTTGTCCGGAGTTTGGGGGTTTGGTGTCACCAGTACGCTGATGACACCCAACTCTACTTTTCCTTTCCATCTAATTCCAAGGAAGCTGTTGGGGTGCTGAACCGGTGTCTGTTGGCAGTAATGGACTGGATGAGGACAAACAAATTGAAGCTTAATCCAGACAAGACAGAGGTGCTCCTGGTTAGTCGAAATGTAGATCAGGGAATGGGGATTCAGCTTGTGATGGATGGGGTTACGCTCCCCCTGAAGACACAGGTTCGCACTGGATTCAGCCCTGAGCCTGGATGCCCAAGTTTCAGTGGTGGCCAGGAGTGCATTTGCACAGTTAAAGCCCGTGCGCCAGCTGTGCCCATTCCTTGAGATGTCTGACTTGGCCACAGTGACACATGCCTTAGTTACATCCTGTTTGGATTACTGTAACACGCTCTACGTGGGGCTGCCTCTGAAGAGTGCTCGGAAACTTCAACTAGTAACAGCTGCTGCCAGACTGCTGACTGGGGCTGGCTACAGGGAGCATACAACTCCCCAGCTAAAACAGCTCCACTGGCTCCCAGTCTGTTTCCGGGCAGAATTCAAAGTGCTGGTCATGACCTATAAAGCCCTATATGGCTCGGGTCCAGGTTATATGAAAGGCTGTATTCTCCCCTATGAGCTTGCTCGTGCCCTGAGATCTTCAGGGGAGGTCCTTTCCGCCGTCCCTCCACCATCACAGGCACGTCTGGCGGGAGAAGGCCTTCTTGGTGGCTGCCCCAAGGCTGTGGAACTCCCTTCCCAGGGAGGCGAGAGTGGCACCCTCCTTGATAGGCTTTCGCAGGCATGTAAAAACTTTTTTGTTCTGGCAGGCCTTTGGGGATAGCTAGTCTGGACCTGTGAGAATATATGATGGATGGATACTATGGTTATATTTCTTGTTGTCTTTTGACATTTTGATATTTTATACAATTTTAATACTATTGACAATTTAATTATATTTTTAACTTTTGTATACTTCTATTTATAGGTTTTAATTGTACAAGTCTTAATGTTGTGAAGCCGCCTTGAGTCCCAGTATTGGGGAAAAGGTGGGATATAAATATAATAATAGCAGCAGCAGCAGCAACACTGGCCTGGCCACTAGAAGACACTTTTGCTCAGGGTGTACTCAGGAGGAACGTTCTACCTGGAAACCAGGGTCTACTTGTGAGGAGAAAGACCCAGCTGAAGCTACTGAGGAAGCAGCCCCTGTGTCAACTGGTGAGTAGGGAACTGCCTGTGTACAAGCCTTCAGTCTTTTCTCAGACCTTTTGGAGTGGAGGGCAGCATTCCTCTGGGGGAAAAGTGGGCAGGGGCCAAATGCTCCAGCTGAGTGCTCAGAACAAGGATCTCTGTTGCCATTTCTCTTGCTCCAAATAGCTGCCTGCCCCATCACCAAGCTGCTTTTTCCTAGAAGAAGTAGCCATTATGGTTTTGCTACACAAATATGCAGCCACCTGTAGATTGGCAAAGTGCTTTGTGAACTGAATTAAGCTGACATTTAGAGTCTATCACAGGGACATGCCTCTCTCTCTCTCTCTCTGTCTATATATATATATATATATGGATCAAGTGTGGTTAAGGAAGATCAAGCTAAACTGGCCCATGGCCATGATTAAGATTGACAACCTGTCTGTCTAAGCAAGCAACTGGGTTGTTTCAGTCATAAGCAAATGGAGGTGACAAATCGGTCATTCCCCAGGCATCTAAAATGTGTATATATGTTATCCCAGATTGAAGGAAGACATTGGCCACTTTTCCTTGAGCATCTCCTGCATAGCCAAGTGAATCTTTGAATGACCCAACCATATGGGAGGCGGTGGGCCTGTGTACATCAATTGCTGGGGAACATGGGTGTGAGGGTACTGTTGCACTCATGTCCCGGCTTGTGGGTTTCTGGTCATCAGCTGGTGGGCCACTGTGTGAATGGTGGGCTCTTCTTATGGGATGGAACTAATTATGTTGTTTTTTCACATGAGACAGTTATGTGGGTCTTTCATCACCCCCTCACAGAATGGTGCTAATTCTGTGGCCTCATGAGGCCATGTGTTCAGACAGAAGGCATCTTTGGACATAAACAGACTGGTGGTTGTGATGGGTCAGAATGGCCAGGACATTTTCTCAGTTGTGTGACTTCCTGTTCCTTGACGAAATGTATCAAGTTCCCATTTAAAATTGGATGGGATGAAAGCACCTCTTTATTATTATGAAAATGTCTTCTAATATTTCATATATTAATAGTGAACTCATTCTCTGAGTGTGGGGTCATTATGTATCTAAACGGCACCATGCAGGTACAAGAGGGAGGTATCTGTAGGCTTGGGAAATCCCACATTTTGCAGAAGTAGAAAGAATATTTAGGGGAGAAAAGCCCTAAGGATTGTGGAGAGGGGAGGAGGCAAAAAAGGTACTGCTTTGTGCATGTGCAGTGGGCATGGAATGCTGACTGGGGCTAAAGCAGAAAACCGGGGGCAAGAGGGAATGCAATGGACTATCCTAGAAGGAGACATGGCTCTCTGGCTGGCTGGAACCCTGAAGAGGAGCACTCCACATGACATCTTGTTGGAGATCTCACTTGTATTTCCAAAAGTGCTTTCTACTGATTAAACTTGTAATGCGGGAGAAATAGACTTGTATATAATCCTGTCTATGTTGCATTTTTTTAAATTTATTTAACATCTATATCAGGGTGAGGCAACCTTTCTGACCATGAGCACATGTGGCAATCTGAGAAACTGTCTTGGGCACCACCTCAAAATGGCTACCATGGTGGGAGGTATGGCAAAGGATGAGTAACCTGCTCCAAAGACCGAGTGCAAGGCAGAAGTAGGGTCTGAGCCCTTACGCACTAAACAACTCCTTTGCTCCCAGCATGTCCAGAACCAAACGCAACCTATTTCACAGCAAAATGTGTCAATTGAAGAGGAGGAGGAGGAGGAGGAGGAGGAGGAGGAAGAAGAAGAAGAAGAAGAAGAAGAAGAAGAAGAAGAAGAAGAAGAAGAAGAAGAAGAAGAAGAAGAAGTGGGAGGAGTAGGGCACTTTGGTGGGTGCCAAGAAAGGTGCCCAGGGGTCTACTCCTGATCTATATCAACAGTTCAGGGTGACATACCGTGTTCTAAAGCATGTGACCTGATACCATACACATGCGGGGAATCCAACTTGCCCTGTGACTATTGCAGGGGCTTCCCATTCTCTACAGTGTTTGGGAAAGCTCTACACATGCAACTGGGCACACAGAAAATTCTCCAACATTAAGACGATGTGGCAGCCCCTGCTTATTTGCCTACTGCATATACACTGGTGCCTCCAGAGAACTCTGGACAGGAGGCATAGCATCTGTACGAGCCATGCCATGACAGGAGCACTCCTATAGCTCCAGATACATAACAAGGGAAGTGACCCTGAGTGATACTTTAGTTTGCAGCAGTATATGGATATCGCTTCCTGCCTTAATCACACCTCATTATGCAAATAGAGCAATCTGTACTCAAATCAAAAGATTGCACTTTGAGCTACACAGGTTTTCATCTATAAAGCACAGTAATAAGGGATGCAAATAATGGGGGAGGGAATATGATCTATACAACTGCGATGATGCAAAGGAAAAGCAGTGGCCGCTGACTATGGGTATGTCTGCAATAGGGGGTTGGGCGGGGCTGGGAGGATCCAGTCACTCACTCAACATATATGATCCCTAAAATCTATAAGCATCTTGAGTTAATCTGATGTTGCTTTCCCACCACCACTTCTAGGAATAGAGGTGAAATGGTTGGGTTTTCATTTTAATGTGAACGTAACTCATTTCACACTTTCAAACCAACATGTGAACCGGAACTCAGTTATCCTTTGAAATTCGCACTTCTCTGAATTTTGTAATGGAGTTCTCCTGTTTTAAAAAAAATGCATACAAAAATGTATATATTAAGGGAAAGTGGACATAAACATGTGTATATTTGAGAGAATTACATCCAAAACTCCATATTAAAAATGCATGTGTTAGGAGAAATGTGCACACATTTTCGTGAGAACTTAAAAAAAACTACTTCAAAATTCAGGATGAAACTAATTTCAGATTGGAAAAAAAGAAGAGAGAAACGGAGAGAAACCAAACTGGACATATTTGTCCATCTCTACCTCCCACCAGATGTACACAGAGACACAACTTGTGCCAGAGGAGTCATTTCTACAATCCAAAGCACAATGGCAAGGGAGAGCTATTTTCATACAACGGTGAGCCTGCTGGTGTGTGTGTGTGTGTGTGTGTGTGAGATCTCTACAATCCAAATATGTCATGTGTCAATCCAAATATGTCAAAATGGAATGTCACTAGGCAGCCCAGTTTGGGCAAAAGAACAACCAGCAAGATCAGACACAAAATCACCCAGACTGGCTTCTCCAGAACATAACAGAAGGATGAGCTATCACTGCCATTTAACGAGGTATCTCAGAACAAATAAGAAACAGCACCACTAACACACACACACACACACCTTAAAAGTAGGCCAAACCCTATATGCAGCCTGCTTGTCCAATGAACCCTTCGAAGCATACAAATGCAAACCAACTAAAAAAATAGGCCAATGAGTTGATATAATGTATAGTAAAATTCCTGTTTGTGTTAGGGATGGCAGAGAATTCCACCACGGATCTCGGGGAGGCCAAATGCCAGTGCATTCGGCCCCCCGAAATCTCTGGCGGAACAGCCTACCCCCCCCGCCCGCAGATCCCCCCGCGGATCTGCGGACGAGACTTACCTGGGGCAGATCTTCCGGGTGGCGGTGGCGGCGGCAGCTGGTCTTCCGACCAGCTGCCGCCGTCGCCATTTGCAAGTTTTTTTTGTGTTTTTTTTTTACACTGACATGATAGGCTATGTAAGTTTTTACATAGCCTAAAACATCTGGGTAACAAAAAAAAAAAAGCGTACACAAATGGCGGCGGCTACGGCCACCGCCATTTGCATTCCTTATTTTGGGCCGTCTTAGTCTACGTAAATAATTACATAGACTAAGACGAAAAAAATAAGGGGAATGCAAATAGCGTCCGCTACGCTATTTGCGTTCACCTTATTTTCGCTGTCTTAGTCTACGTAAATATTTACGAAGATTAAGACGTCAAAAATA
Source organism: Heloderma suspectum (assembly GCF_057233095.1). Lineage (NCBI taxonomy): Eukaryota > Metazoa > Chordata > Lepidosauria > Squamata > Helodermatidae > Heloderma > Heloderma suspectum. Next base: position 334,207,220 of record NC_139459.1, on the reverse strand, counting down.
AGGAACACAAATGGCGGCGGCCATAGCCGCCACCATTTGCATACACGGGGTTTTTGTTTTTTTTCCCCCAGAGCCCTCCGCGGCCGGAAATCTGGCTGCAGATGGCTCTGGCCTGGCTGGGCCTGGCCGGCTGCTCCGTGGAGCCGCCACGGAGCACAGCCGGCCAAGGAGGATTCCGGAGGGGGGAGGAATGGAGCGCCTCCCCCCTGTCCAGGATTCCAGGGGGAGGGACAGAGCGCCTCCCCCCCCACCATCAGCATAATCCGCGAACAGGTAAGTGATTTTCGTACATCCCTAGTTTGTGTGTGTATAGATATTTATACATTCATATATAAATTTAGAAATGACACTATCTAAAATTAGGGGTGTACGAAACACTTACCTGGTTCTGCTGGGGCTATCCGCAGTGGGGGGGAGGAGCTCTGTTCCCCCCCCAGAATCCTCTCTGGCTGGCTCTGCTCTGCGGCAACTCTGCAGAGCCACCAGCCAGGGCAAGCCACAGCCAGAATTCCGACCACTGCTGGGCTGCTGCGGCAGCAAATGGCAGCCGCTATGCCAGCCGCCATTTGCGTGGCTGCCAGCCATGATAGGCTATGTAAGTAATTACGTAGCCTATCACGAAAAAGGCAGCCACGCACATGGCAGCCACTATGCCATTTGTGTGGCTGCCTTTTCCATGATAGGCTACGTAAATACTTACGTAGCCTATCACGGCAAAGAGCAGGGGCGCATATGGTGTAGCGGCTGCCATTTGCGCCCCTGCTCTTTGCCATGATAGGCTACGTAAGTATTTATGTAGCCTATCACGCTAAAGCAGCCACACAAATAGTGGCCACTACAGCGGCCGCCATTTTATTTATTTATTTATTTATTTATTTCTATACCACCCAATAGCCGAAGCTCTCTGGGCGGTTCACAAAAATTAAAACCAAACAACACACAATAAAACAATTTAAAATATATAGAACATTAAAACCACAATATAACAATACAACCACAATAAAACCTAGCAGCAGTACAGGAGTTTAAAATACAGATTTAAAACAGCAAAGATAAAAATTTAGAAAGCTAAAATGCTAAAATGCCTGGGAAAATAAAAAGGTCTTCACCTGGCGCCGAAAGGAGTACAATGTAGGCGCCAGGCGAACCTCACTAGGGAGCTCATTCCAGAGCCGGGGTGCCACAGCAGAAAAAGCCCTCCTCCTAGTAGCCACCCGCCTCACTTCCTTTGGCAGGGGCTCACGGAGAAGGGCCACTGATGATGATCTTAAGGTCCGGGCAGGCACATATGGGAGGAGGCGATCCTTCAGGTAACCTGGCCCCAAGCCATTAAGGGCTTTAAATGTTAACACCAGCACTTTGAATCGGGCCCGGAAATGGACTGGCAGCCAGTGCAGCTGGAAAAGTACTGGCGTAATATGAGCTCGCAGGCCAGTCCCTGTTAACAATCTTGCTGCCCTATTTTGGACCAGCTGAAGTTTCCGGACCGTTTTCAAAGGCAGCCCCACATATAACGCATTGCAGTAATCCAGACGAGAAGTTATCAGAGCATGGATAATTGTAGCTAGGCTATCTCTGTCCAGATAAGGGCGTAGTTGGTATACCAGCCTAAGCTGATAAAAAGTGCTCCGTGCCACTGAGTTCACCTGGGCCTCAAGTGACAGTTCTGGATTTGTGGCTGCAGCAGCCCGGCAGCAGCCGGGAGACCAGCCGGAGGAGCCACCACCACCGCCGCATCCACCGCCGCATCCGCCGCTGCATCCGCCGCCGGAGCTGCCTCCAGAGCCACATCCGCCGCCAGGTACGCTCCATCCCGGGGGTGGATGAAGGGTGGCGGCAGGGGAGGCCGTTCCGCCACAGATTCTGGGGGGCCAGATTCTATAGAATCCGGACTCACTGGAGTCCATGGAGGAATTCTCTGACATCCCTATCTAAAATATAAATAGTTTAAAATATATTAGTGATTTGTTATTATTTCTTATCCTTTTTAATTTCATTCCTTTTTATTATTATTATTATTATTATTATTATTATTATTGCTATTGCTATCATTATTATGAGACTTTGATTAGTAATATTTTTGGGTCGTTAAATTGTTAAGCTTTACTATTATATGTATGTTAACTGAAGGGAAATATGGTTATTGGAATTGTACGCTTGTTCCCTTGCTATGAGACTGATGATATGATACTGAAATGTAAGGTTGACTATCTATGCTGTACTGAATTGTTATATTGGCAGTGTTATAGGTATAACTTTTAAGTAGAAGGATATTTGAAGTTTGTGTGTAATGGAGTTTTAATTTAATCCTTTTTAAGTAACTTTTTAATATATTTTTTCCTGCTTGCTTTCTTCTTCCTTTACCTTCTTCTGTTTTTTCTTTTTCTTTTTCGTTATTGCTGTGTCCTCCTAAGAATACTGTATTGTTGGAAACTGTAGATAATGACTAGGTTGTTGGTACTGTTTATTTCATTTATAAAGATAAAAAAATAGAATAAAAAGTATTTTTTTAAAAAAAGAAAAATAGACCAAGGAGCCAGAAAGAGTTCCATAGATTATGTTTAAAGATGTTAAACATGCAGGACAGAGATGGCTGCAGGAAAGGCGTGTTGACGCATAAAGTTGGAGTAGAGGTATACAACCTTGGGGATTCCTTTGGCTGGTCTTTAGAGGGTGCTTTTTTATTTATATTGGTCACACAAGAAAGCTGCAGTGTGTGCTATTTTGCCATAAACCTTAAAGCACATGATTGGTGTTAAGGCACAGCAGCAGGATTTTTCAGAGGCAATAAAATAGACCCTACCAGGAATGCCGAACATCAAGAGTTATGAGCAAAGGCATTAACATCCTGCCAATTATTATGAACAACATGTAATTAAACTGGCTGCTTGAGTGTCTTTTCTCATATTCCATTTACTGAAGGGAAATTGAGTGGGGGGATAAATAAATACATAAATATAACATCATCATGAATAAGCAGAATGTAATGATGAAATCAAGTCTGGATAAGCCTAATGGAGTGCAGGGCTTGGGCCTAAGAGATCTGGATTCAAATGCCAACCAGGGGACTGCCTAGCTATATGTTTACACAGTTATTTCAGTTTGTTCAGTAAGTCAGTTATATCCTTGACTCCAGCACTGTTGACATGAAGAGGGGAGAAAATGACAAATTCCTGGGATCCAAACAGGAAATAGGCAAATTCTGGAGCTGGTCAGGTAGATCTGCTTTAATGGTAGGCAGTATTGTCTCCACCAGTTTATCCCCTGACAGAATGGTTGGGTTTTTGTTTTACTTCTGTGTATGGAGAGGGACTGGCAGGGGAGGGGAAAGTATGCCATCAGCATTTGGGGAGCATTCCCTGCAAGAACTCATAAAGCCCCTTGAGGAATACTTGCAAACCTCAGATGTGTGTGTGGAGGGGGGGTGAAGCAAGCAGGAGGGTGTTTGGCCCATCACAAGATTTTATCTTTCTTTCTTTGACAGTATTTTTACATCCTCATGGATATCAAGGCAATATACACAAGGTATGGGGAAAGAAAAATGAAATATGCCACCAATATAATACAATAAAACAACATCATATTAAAACCAACTTAGGGCATAAAAACAGTGGAGCAAACCAATCATACACCAACTTTTAAAAATTTGGGCAAATCAGTAAGTTTTAATCTGGGGCCAGAATGCTAGTAAAGTTGGTGTAAACTATGGGACAGCCATTCCAAACTGAGAAGGCTCTCTCCTTTGTTCCTAGATAAAGAACCTCCCCGGGTAAAGGGACCTGGAGAGTATGTCCTCTGAAGATCTCAGTACATGGGTAGTTAATATAGAGAAAGGTGCTCCTTCCGGTATTTTGGTCCTAAGCTAGTTAGGGCTTTAAAGGTAAACACCAGCACCTGGAATTGGGTTTGGAAGTGAATAGATGTTTCCATCTTTTCTGGTTGTTCCTATCTACTAGGCACAATCCTTATTTTATGGCACCTGTCCTTGGTAAATCAGAGTCCCAATATTTGCTCTTGGGATGTCTAAATAATAAAATTGTGTAACAGTAAGTTGCTAGGTTTGACAGTCTTTTAATCCCCCTGCCCCATATCTGCAGAAGTTAAAACTGAGTCGGCAGGTGGATACATCTTCTCAACAATGCAGATACATGAAGAATATGCACACACATAGGTGTCATATAGTGTACTGCCTGGCAGTTCACGTGCTGGTAAGGCTCATTTTGAAGTGTAGGACAATTATGTTTTTCTAGCATATCTTCCATGGGAAAATAAATCCTTCTAGGTCCTTAAACCAAACAGCACCCACCTCTCCCTGGAACTCTTCCAGCACTCTAAACTGTGCACAGTAGCACCCATCCAGGAGTGAAGGAAGCAGCTTGCCAATGGGATGTGCACTAAAAGATAAGGCAGGCCATGAACATCAATCACTGGGAAGTGATGCTCTTGAAATAACCACAGATAGTTAAAACCTACTATATGATTTCAGTTGCATCATAGCCAATTAGGCATGGGAGAACCAGGGATGCACAAGGTCACTGAGATTCTCCAAACTCCACTTCGAAGCTTAGTTCGCCTTGCTCCCTGTCAGGGCTCCCCTTATTACCTGGATCCCCTGAGCAACTCCTTAAGGATCTCTTGCCTCCTTAAGAGTCCCACCTTCCTTCTTTTACCTTCCCCTTCCCAATAACATTGGGTTTAGGCTGTAGACATGGGGTGATTGACACTCCAGACACAACACTAACACTGTTTAACCACAACAGTGTACTGGTAAATTAAAGCAAGCAAATCACAACTAAGGGAGCAATCCTATGGCCACTAGACGCTGTCTAGAGCGCCATAGGATATGCTCTATTCCAGGAACCGACCTTGGAGCCAAGAACCGACCAAAGTCGGTTCCCAGAAATCTGACCTTCCCCCTTGACCATGCTGCCTCAGATGCAGCGTGGAGAACCCCTGTCCTCCATACGGAGCGACTGAAAACGGGCAAGGCTGGGGGGTGTTCCAGGGCGGGGAGAGCAGAGCTGCGCATACAACACATGCTATGTGTCATATGGCAGCTTCCTCTCCCAGTCACACACCCCCCACCACTGCTAGACAGCTGAAAATGGCTGTCTAGCAAAAAAGAGCAAGGCAGGACAGGTGCAGAGAGAATTCTGCAAAACATGGCCCCTCCAGGAAATCCCTGACTTGTGTGGCGGATAACTTCCTCCTACAGAACGTAGAGGAAGGAACTAGAGGATCGGCTATCCTTGACTTGATCCTAACCAACAGAGACGACTTAGTGGATAAAGTAGCATTTACAGGAACTCTGGGGGAAAGCAGAAAGCAGGGAAAAGCGTACCCTGGATTTTAGGAAAGCTAATTTCAATAAACTCAGAACAATGATCAGTAAGGTCCCATGGCAAGCGAGGCTAATGAGAAAAGGAGTCCAAGATGGGTGGGAGCTTTTAAAAAAGGAAATTCTCAAGGCACAATTATAAACAATTCCAACAAGAAGAAAAGGTGGAAGACAACAGAAGAAGCCAATGTGGCTTCACAAAAAGCTTAGGGATGACCTGAAAACAAAAAAGGACACGTATAGGAAGTGGAAAGAAGGCCAAGTAACAAAGGAAGAGTACAGGCAGGTAGCACAGAATTGCAGGGATGGCGTCTGGAAGGCTAAAGCTGAGAACGAGCTGAGGTTAGCGAGGGATGCTAAAAACAGCAAAAAGGCTTTCTTCAGAAATTTTAGGGGTGGACCAAAGTCACTTACCTGTCCTCGAAGCTTGTTCGCGGTGGGGGGGAGGCGCTTCGCTGCTCCCCCCGCGAAGTTCAGGCCGGGGGGGGAGGCTTCCTGCCTCACCCGGCCGAAATTCAGGCTGGGGGGGAGGCTTCCCGCCTCGCCCAGCCGCGAACTCAAAAGTTAAAAACAAAACAAAACGCCCCCGTGATAGGCTACGTGACGATTAACGTAGCCTATCATGGCTAGATCTGCAAAGTCAGCCATGATAGGCTACGTTAATCGTCAGGTAGCCTATCACGGGTGACTTTAAAAAGAAAAAAAAGTGCGTATGCAAATGGCGGCCCCCATAGGGAGCCGCCATTCGCGTTCCTCATTTGGTCGCTGTAATCTACATAAAGATTTACGTAGACTACAGCGAAAATAAGGGCAACGCTAGCGTTGCCCTTATTTTCGCTGTAGTCTACGTAAATCTTTATGTAGACTACAGCGACCAAATAAGGAACGGGAATGGCGGCTCCCTATGGGGGCCGCCATTATCCGTACGCGCTTTTTTTTTTTTAAGTCACCCGTGATAGGCTACATGACGATTTACGTAGCCTATCACGGCTGACTTTGCAAATCTAGCCATGATAGGCTACGTTAATCGTCACGTAGCCTATCACGGGGGCGTTTTTGTTTTTTTTTCTTTGATTGGAATGGCGGTGGCGGCAGCCGGTCGAAAGACCGGCTGCCGCTCCCGCCCCGGACGAACACCCGCCGAACCGCCGGCCAGACCCGCCGCCGGGAGGGACATTCGCCAAAGGTAAGTCCTGTCCCGGGGGGGGGTGCGGGGGGGTGCGGAGAATTTCTCCCCGAAACTTGTTCGGGGGGCCGAACACATTGGCGCTCGGCCCCCAAAAGTTTCGGGGAGAAATTCTCCATCCCTACTTCAGATACATGCATAGTAAAGGGCAGAGGAAAGAAATGGTGGTTCAGCTATTAAATAAGGATGGCAAAATGATAACAGATGACAAAGAAAAGGCAGAGGTGCTCAATTCCTACTTTGGCTCAGTCTATGACCCCCCTGGCAAAGGCGAAGTACAGGCTGAAGGGGCAGGATTGCAGCTTGAGATCGATAGGCATATGGTCGAGGAACATCTAATTACTTTGAATGAGTTCACATCTCCAGGGCCAGATGAACTGCACCCTAGAGTAATAAAGGAACTGGCAGGAGAACTCTCAGAACCGCTGTCTATTCTCTTTGAGAAATCATGGAGGATGGATGAAGTGCCAGATGACTGGAGGAGGGCTAATGTTGTCCCTATCCTCAAAAAGGGTAAAAAGGAGGAACCTGGGAACCACAGACCAGTCAGTCTGACATCAATCCCTGGGAAAATTCTGGAGCAGATGATAAAGCAATCCATCTGGAAGCACCTTGAAAACAATGCAGTGATTACTCGAAGCCAACATGGATTTGTCAAAAACAAGTCCTGCCAGACAAATCTGATCTCATTTTTTGATCAAGTCACCTCTCTTGTGGACCATGGGAATGCTGTAGACATCATATACCTCGACTTCAGCAAAGCTGTCGACAAAGTGCCCCATGATCTCCTGATGAGCAAACTAGCTCAAAGTGGGATAGATGAAACAACGATCCAGTGGATCCACAGTTGGCTACAGAATCGGACTCAAAGAGTGCTTATCAATGGGACCTTCTCAAACTGGGGAGAGGTAATGAGTGGGGTGCCGCAGGGCTCAGTCCTGGGCCCAGTGCTCTTCAACATTTTTATGAATGACTTGGAGGAGGAGGTGCAGGGAATGCTGATCAAATTTGCAGATAACACAAAATTGGGCGGGATAGCAAATACTTTGGAAGACAGAAACATAATTCAAAGTGATCTGGATAGACTGGAGCGCTGGGCAGAAAAAACACAATGACATTTAATAGGGAGAAATGCCAACTTCTGCACCTAGGAAAAAGAAACCAAATGTACCGTTACAAGATGGGGGATACGTGGCTCAACAACACTACAAGCAAGAAGGATCTTGGAATTGTTGTCGATCACAAGCTGAATATGAGGCAACAATGTGATGTGGCTGCAAAAAAAGACAAATGCTATTTTGGGCTGCATTCATAGAAGCATAGCTTCCAAATCCCGGGAAGTACTAGTTCCCTTCTACTCAGCACTGGTTGAGCCTCATCTGGAGTACTGTGTCCAGTTCTGGGCACCATGCTTTAAGAAGGATGCAGACAAACTGGAGAGGTTTCAGAGGAGGGCAACCAAGATGTTTAGGGGACTGGAAACAAAGCCCTGTGAAGAGAGACTGAAAGAACTGGGCATGTTTAGCCTTGAGAAGAGAAGACTGAGGGGAGATAAGAAAGCGGTCTTCAAGTACTTGAAAGGTTGTCACAGAGAGGAAGGCCAGGATCTCTTCTCGATCATCTCAGAATGCAGGACACGGAATAATGGGCTCAAGTTACAGGAAGCCAGATTCCGGCTGAACATCAGGAAAAACTTCCTGACTGTTACAGCAATACGACAATGGAACCAATGACCTAGGGAGGTGGTGGGCTCTCCCACACTGGAGGCCTTCAAGACGAGGCTGGACAGCCATCTGTCAGGGATGCTCTGACTTGAATTCCTGCATTGAGCAGGGGGTTGGACTTGATGGCCTTGTAGGCTCCGTCCAACCCTACTTTTCTATGATTCTATGATCCCCCCGTGCCTCTCCTGCCTTGCTTTGGATAGGCGGTCGCCTCCAAGGTCAGAGGCGGCCGCCTATCTAGTTAGGATTGCACCCTAAATGTATTTACACAATAGAGCTCAGTGATACAAAAGGCCTTTAGAGAAAATAAGAGTTGCAAAATGCAAATTTCTTTACCTAGCTGTACTTAGAGTCCTCTAGCCTCCCTTTTCCTTCTCCCTCTTCAGGCTCTGGTCTCCTGAGTCTGCTCTGGCTGGCTCTTGCTCTCTTTATATACCCTCCTCCCTCAAAACCAAAAGTACTATTTCAAACAAGAAACTGAAATTTAACAGGGGATACTCTTCTCAGGGACATCCCTTCCCAACAAAAAACTCCAGGCCTCTAAGCCCGACTTTTCTTCCTTGTGTCTCTGTAGGCCTCAAACCTTCACACTCCCATTTTCATTTTTTCATTTTTCTTTTTTGCTCCCATTTTCATTTTTTTCATTTTTCTTTTTAATTTGAATGGGAAAAGTGTGCATTTCCATGCATATTTTTCATAATTGTGCACTTTCTCTCCATTGACTAAAGCATACAAATGCACTTTTTTTAAAAGTGCATTTTGAAGTGTGCAATTCTTTTAATGCAATCACAATTTCGGGAACATGCAAGCTGTTTCTGAAAATCGCACTTGCGTTCACAGTTGCAATTGGGGCAAGTTCTGAAGACTGGCAAACTGAAATAAAATTCTCAAACATCCCCATGGCCAATCACAGTGAGGTAGGATGTGGGGAAATGTGGTTTTGCTCCTTGTCAACAGATCTGCAGAGACACTGTGTCCTTTTCGCACCAGCCAAACTCCTGAAAAAGCCAAGTGAGAGCAGCTGAAGGAACTAAGCCACAGCCGGGCTCTGTCACTCTCAGCTAAAGAGCTGCTATTCAGGAAGATTAAAAGCAACAGATCCAATTTTTAATTAAAGGAAGGGAGGGGAAAGGGGGAGAAAAACACCCTCACCATCCAATTTAAAGCAGATTCTAGTAATGCATATCTTAACTGGAAAGCAGCGGAGGGCTGGGGAGAGAAATTGCCGTCACACTTCCAACTGAGGAATCATTAAAAAATGACACCGTGGTTTGTGGCTTGTCAGAATTGTGGGGGAAGCGCGCTGCTCCATACAGTTTGCCTCCTCTCCAATCACATTACTTGAGAAATGAGAGTTCGGTAAGGGGAAAAGCAGGACCCCTTTTAGAGTGACCTGCCTTTACAGCAATTTCCCTCGGTGCTACCATGACAAGTGCAAGCTTCTGCTGTAGAGCTCTATGCGAATCCCATTATCTTGAGAGAAAAAAGAAGTTGGAATCTTTTGTCTATATCATTTTCTGGCACCACTGTTATTGCTTCCCAAGCCATTTTGCTTTTAATGTGTTAAAAAAAAAAAAAAAAGGCATCAGATGGCTTATATTTTTCAGTGTGGCTTCCATACAGGTATCATTTTGCAAGTTACACTGCTCCAACTCTACTAATTTAACCCACCTATAATTTGGGGTCATTTGACCCCAAAATAATATTTTAGAAAATACGTAAAACCTGCTACCCTCAGCTGTTCCACTCTAATACTCTATGTATTTTCTGACAATAAGGGACTTTGTGAGATCTTCCTTTCCTCCACTCAGGAATTTGTGATTAGTGCCAGAACCAAACTCACAAGTCCTTTTCACATATAAAACTCCTAGTTTCTCCCAAGCATTTTTCAGCGGTGTAATCAGTGTGTGGGTGTGCTTAAATTGTTGCTATTACCTTTGCCGATCTTTTGCAACTCACCCAGAGATCTACCAATATATCCCAACATACCTGCTTCCAATCCCTGTTCTATAGTGTTTCAAACCATCCCTTCCCCTGCACTTTTGTGTTTGTGTTGTGTGTGTGTTTATAAGAGTTGAAGTTCCCTCATTTAAAATGAATGGAGGAAAAAACCCTTTCCAAATAAGTGTGCATGTGTGTGTCTGTGTCTGTGTGTTTATGAGTTGACATTTCACAAAGAGGGTATTGGAATCAACTGGACCCCAATTAAAATGAATGCGGGGAGGGGGGGAGGAAACATTGCACAGTGAAGGTATCAGGGATCTGTTTTTTTAAATTTATCCAATTATTTATTTGAAACATTTTTTGCTATCAAACCTTGATAGCACACATACACGTGCACACACACACGCACACACATACACACACACACACACCCTATCCTAAGATAAACATTCCAGTAAAATAAAATAACTGTAAAAGAAAGAGCAGAACATCACCATTATCCATGGAATGATCAGGAGCAACTTTTGAGCATCTAAGTTCGGCACCTAAAAGATATTCAAGTATCTTGTGGAGAGTGCTTTGAACAGGAGGCTACCACAGAAAAAGGCCTTCCCCAATCTGAAGCCTTCCACATGTTTTGGACAACAACTCCCATCATTCATGACATTCGCTATGCTAGCAAGGACTGATGGGAGTTGAAATACAAAATGTGGGGGGGGCACCAGGTTGGAGAAGGTATTAATATAAATGAATTGTAGTAGTGTTTTTCTTGCAATCAGGGGTGTGTGGTGTGGATATGATGAATGGAAAGCACAATCAACACAGGTGATAAAACTATTAAGACAGATGATGAGTCTTGGAATGGTCAAGAAGGACCAGAACATGTTTGAAAAATGTACTAGATTATGTGATCATTGTCAACAGTTTTAAATACAGTTGACTGTAATATACTATCAATACAGATGACACCTGTGAAACATAAAGTATTTATGTTAGCTTACAGTGTGTGAAATGAAATGTAAATTCATTGGAAGCCAAGAATATTTTTTAAGAAGCTTCTGAATGTCAGGGAGCCGGTTGTGTGTAAGCGTGCAAATGGCTCAGATAACCCAAGGCTATCTATGTAATGAAGCATTACAGCAAAAGCTATTGCACACCTTGCAGTATGTCCATCCTGGCACATTATTTTTCAGTGAGAAAAAAATCACACACAGATCCACCATGGATGGTTATAAAAAGCTGGCAGAAAAAATGCATAAAGCAATATGAAACATTACACTTTTTTTAAAGGAAGAGAGAAAGAGAGAGAGAGAACCCCAAAGCCCCAAACCCTCTGAGCCAATTTTTGGTCATTTGTTTTCAATGAATTTTGAAATGCATAACCCCAGTACAGGAGTTAACAAATATCATCCTATTGATTCCAGATTAACAGTTTTTATTTCCACTGTTTACTCTCATTTTGCTTCCTCCACATAAAGCAGGTATTACATTAGAAACAAATATCATGGAAAAAGCAATGAGCTTTCCAAAAGAGCAATATTGAAATTGTAACAGAGTCCTGTAAACAAGGAGTACTTTGGAGAAAGGCCCTAAAAAGGACAAATCCACACACAGCATTGCTACCAGGCTGCTATAACATTCATTTAGTCCCAGGTCATGGTCTGAAGGCATATGATGCAGCCATCTTGTTGAAGCTAAGTAGCACTGGGTCTGGCACATGTCTGGATGGAAACCCCAAAGATGCCACCTTGAATTCCATAATGGAAGAAAAGCAGGATATAGAAGTACTAAATTGTATTGATCCATTAGTATAAACACAGTGCTCAGCACTGTAGAGAACTTCTGGTTCCTGCTACATACAAGATGAAAGTGTTCCTTGAGCCAAGAACTGCCATCATGGCCGTGTAAATCCACCTACTGTTCTCAGAAGGTCCAATACCACAATTTCTGCACAACTAGTTCAGGATAGATCATTAAACTGGAAGTGACTCTCTCAACAGAGAGAGAGACTGAGAGCGAGAGAGAGAGAGAGAGAGAGAGGACCTTTTCAGTGGCCATTCCCAAACTCTGGAATTCCCTTCCCAGAGAGCTCTGCCTTGTCCCCTCCCTGTGGTCTTCCACTGGAGTGCAAAGACTTTCCTTTTTAGGAAGGGTGCCAGTTGTTAGTGCTCTTAGTTGGCAAGTCATACGTGGCCACCATAACAAGTTACTCAGCCATCAAGCCCTGTGTGCCCACATGAGGAAGCAAGGAGGAGCGAGGAGGAACCAGCATTAACAGTAAGGGCATCTCTACACCAGCCTAAAATCCTGCATTTAAAACGGGGCTTTCTGCTTCCGTTTTAAATGCAGGATCACAACTACCTCCCTTTTTCACATGCTTCCTTTCACGTGCTTCCTTTCCCCCCTCCCCTCCACTCCCCTCCCCCCTCCTTCTCCCCATAGCTGAGTCTTCCATTCTCTTTCATAGATCTCGCTCCTCTTCTTGCCGCTTTAACTCTTTTCATGGAGGAAACGGAAGTGGAACACAGTGGGGTCATTTGATAGCTCATTATCTACGATCTATTTAAAAATGGAACAAAGGGCATTTAGTGCAGGAGATGCCTTGGATGATCACGGCATCACGTAAAGAGAGCCCGCAAACTTCCATGAAGGAGCAATCTCAATCGCAGGATAAAAGCTCAGTGTGAAGGAGCCCTAAGACATAAAAAAATAGCTAACTAACCTTCAAGTAGAGTACGGGTGCAATCCTATGCACCCTTACTGTACTTATCCTATGCTAAGGGTGCAATCCTATGCAGCCAGAAACAAGTACCACAACTCCCAGTATTCCCCAGCCAGCCATGTCAGTCTAAACATCCATAGGACTGTGCCCCAAGTGATTCATTTTAAAAAACCACACACATTTTTTTTTTCCTTTTTGCCCATGGTCTCTGTCTGGCATCTAATTATTTTTTACACTCTTACAGTGCAACCCTATACATGTCTATTCAGAATGAAGCTCACTGAGTTCAATGGGACTTATTCTCAGGTAAGTGTGTATAGGAATGTAGTCTTACTTTATGGAAATATTTGAGAAGTCAGTTGCCAAATATCAACAGAAATATAAAACATGAATCCTGAAATATTCCTGCTGCTACTGCAATAACAACAGCACAATGTCTACTCAGAAGTAGGCCCCATTGAGGTCAGTGGCAATTACTCCCAGGTAAGTATGCACAGGATAGCAGCCCACAACTACCAACAAAAAAGTGAAACTAGAAAAAAAAGCAATGTCATACTTTTACAAAGCTTCCCCCCAGCCCCTGCATCCCCACTTGGGTGCTCCATTCCTTTCAATTGGTTGCAAAGCTGCACTTTTCCTTTTGGGGTGGATGGGCCTCCTCCCAAGGTGATTTTTACATTGCTATTAAGGGAAGTATAGTCAAGAGTCCACTTGTCTAGGGATGGACGAAAGTCCCTTACCTTATCCCGCAGCTTGCTTCGTGGTGGGGGGGAGGCGCTCCATTCCTCCGCCCAAAATTCTGGGCGGGGTGGGAGGCGCCCCATCCCTCCCTGCCGAAATTCTGGCTGGGGGGGAGGCACCCCGTCCCTCCGGCCGCGAATCTCGTCTCCTGCCGGGACGCAAATGGCGGCGGCCGTAGCCACCATTTGCGTCCCTGCAGTCAGCCGTGATAGGCTACGTAAATCCTTACATAGCCTATCACAGCTGACTTTGGGAGAAAAAAAAAAGCTTCCCCCCCCCAAAGTCAGCTGTGATAGGCTATGTAAGGATTTACGTAGCCTATCATGGTGTTTTTTGAAAATCTAGCCGTGATAGGCTACGTAAATCTTTATGTAGCCTATCACGTTTGTTGTTGGGTTTTTTTTTCACCTTGGAAATGGCAGCGGCGGCAGCCAGTTGGAAGATCGGCAGCCGCCGCCGCTGCCGAACCGCCGCCAAACTGCCGCCGGGAGCCGCCAGCGCCAGGGACATTCAACAAAGGTAAGTCCCATCCTGGGGGGGCCGGACCATTTCTCCACCAATTTCGGGGGGCCGAATGCGTTGGCATTCGGCCTCCTGGAGACTTGTGGAGAAATTCTCCGACATCCCTACTTGTCTGAGCCTGAGAATTAGCTTGGCTTGTTTGATCTCAAGTGAGGCACTCTGTAAGAACTACATTGGTTTTGCCTGCTCCTCTCTGTCTTGGATAGATCAATTTGTGACTGCATGTTTCCAAAAATCTCCTAAGTAATTTGCAGTGTGAGTCCAAGGTGCTTCACTGGATGCTTGTTTGCGGTTTGTTGCTCTCAACAGTGTAACAGTTTGCACATATCGGTTAGAGTTTAAGTTTAATATCAGGTACTTCAGGAAGAACCTGGCTTATGCCAAACTTACCTATAGTGCTAGTATTGGAGCCAGTGTAGTGTAGTGGTGAGAGTGACGGACTGGGAGCCGGGAGATCCGGGTTCTAGTCCCCACTTGGCCATGGAAGCTTACTGGGTGACTTTGGGCCAGTCACAGACTCTCAGCCCAACCTACCTCACAGGGTTGTTGTTGTGAGGATACAATGGTGAGGAGGAGGATAATGTAAGCCGCCTTGAGTTCCTTGCAAGAGGGAGAAAGGCGGGGTATAAATGCAATGAATAAATAAATAAATAAATAAATAGCAGTTCTAAGGAAGATGTAACTGCTCCATATAGGGAATAATTACATTTTAAGTTTCATGGAGCAGGATTGCAGCCTTGATGTACTGTTACCTCCATGTTGCATATCGTTCACACAAAAAAAATTCAAAAGTGAAGTTCAAAACTTTGCGTTGTTTTTCTTTGACAATAAGAGTTTGCCACATTGGTCGAGACTTGCTTTTGATTAAAGGGGTGTGGCCAAAGAGGGAGGGGTGTGGTTTGAGGAGGAGCCAAGGGGGGCAGATATTCTGCTGCCCAAAGAGCCACAAAAACCTGGATCCAGCCCTGCCTCCCCAATTCTACTTCATGCACAATTCAGCACTAACTCTGCCTGGAATTGATTTTGACAACTGCACAGTACTTCCTGTTCTACCTGGTTCCACTAGAACTTCCTTCCTTCTGGTACCAGTCCAGTCTTTAAGATTAATCAAGAGAGATCATAATTCAAGTCTGCAGGATACAAGTTAATCTGATGCAATGTGTTCAGTCTCCCCCCGACCCCCATCCTCAAGGCCCCCTTGCAAATTAAGCGGTATGAGTTCTGAACTGCCCTGCCTTGGGTCTGTTTACCAATGCTTAAAAAAAAAACACCCATGAACCAAGGCTCATATAAACTAAGAAACCCTTTTTAATGATGCACACTGCCATGCTGGAATCAGCATATCATAAACTTCCTGTTTACTGCCACCTTGCAAGAGAAACAATGGATTAAATGACAGGCGCTACAAAGCTAAAAAAATGATGATGGCACCATAACTTCTCATGAAAGCCTGTCCTCTGAGAACAAAAGCCAGTGTAGAACTCTGTAATTAGAGTCTGGATGAGAGGCCTATCCCTGTATTAGCTCATTGTTATCATTATCAGTAGTCTCCAGGGATTGTGTATCCATGTAACACACAATAACACTTGCTGAATTTGATCTGATCTTCAAATTAATTGGCCTCCAGCCTGCAGGGAGTACACAATTGTATACTGGGATTGGTACTCGATGCTGCTGAATAACTTGCTTCTCTGTCATTGAAATCGACCTGCTCATATATATTTTAACCATCTCTATCTACACAGATAAGTCAATAAAAGTGACTGCAGGGCAGCACTGACTGTGCAGCTGTCAGGAGCTCACAGTGCGGATGATCGCCAATAGAACTGGAGCCCTGATGACAGTTGCTTCATAAATCTTGTTTTCCAACACTCATGCCATGCAGCATCCTACAAGCAGGCCTGCACTGGAATTTACTGTGTTCCCAGTTAATATTTTAACACAAAACTGGATGTGGGAGGCATGCATGGTAACTCTACACAACACACATGGGGAACCTGTGACCATCCAGATGTTGTTGGACTTAGGGATGGTATGGGCATCCAGGAAGGGGGTGGAGTCCAATGTACTCCCCCCTATTCGTCCCTCTGGACCATGCTTACTGAGCCGCCTCTGCTGCTCACTCCTGTGAGCTGTGCTGCGCGAGCTGCTGGAAGGCTTGGTGAATGGCTGACGAGTGTTGCAGGGCTGCCCGTCCCCCTAGAGAGCTGCGATTATGCGCAAAATGGTGGCTGTTCCCTGTTCTGCGTAAGACCTCTTTTACGGAAATAATGGCCACGTCACCACTTCTTTGATGCTTGTCTAACTGTGTCAGAGCTGTGTGATTGGGGAATCGTAATCCTTCTTGTGTAACTTCGCTGCGTCTTGGGTGCTTGTGTTACTTCACAGTTTGAAAAGTGCACATAAAGGGGAAAAGGGGGTGGGAGCTTTAACTCCCTGACAGTTTGCTAGAATGGGTCAAAATTGCATAGGTGGGGTGCCCTCAGGGTGACAGGCGCCCTCCAAGTGCTGTACTGGATAATTGTGCAGTTCTGCTTTTTCATGGAAAAGTGAGCATTCCCCCCCCCCATCCCTCCATTTCCCCCTATTCAGCAGTTACCTCTGTTCCTCTTTCTTTCTTTTTCCTTTGCATTTTTGTGCATTTTCAAATGTGCACATTTTCAGAGTTGCAAACAGGGATCTTTCCCTCTACTCTTTACTTTGTCATTACAGAAATGTGCATTAACACTTTACCATGGTAGAGATCTGGGAACCAGGACTGCATGATCACAGGAGGCTTTCATTGACAGCAGGGAAGCATTATGAGCAGGGAGAAGTAGCCAGAAAATAAGAAAGGAGGTGGAAGCTATAACTCCCTGACTGTTTGCTGGAGTGGGGCAAAATTGCACAGGTGGGGTGCCCTCATGGGAAGCCTTCAGGTACTGTACGGGATAATTGTGGATTTTAGCTTCTTCAATGAACAGTGCACATAACAGGAAAAAGAGGGTGGGAGCTATAACTACAACTCCCTGACTGCTTGCTGGAATGGGGCAACATTGTGGTGGCGGGGTAGGGATGGGTGGATTCCCTACCTGCTTCTCTGCTGGGGAATCTGCCCTTTGGGGGAGATGAGCCATCCCTCCCCCTGGAATCCTCGCCAGCTGGCTCCAATCCACAGTGATGGTGTGGATCCACTGGCCGGCTCTGAAGCACCATCATTATGGCCACCATTGGTGCGCCGTATCGCTGGCTATGGCTGACTCCAGATGCAAATGGCATCCACTATGCCATTTGCGGTCATAAAGCCCTTAGTTTAAGCTAAATGCAGCCATTTACAGCTGCATTTAGCTTAATCTAAGAGTTTTACGGCTGCAAATGGCGTAGTGGACACCACTTGTGTCCGGAGTCAACCTCAGCCAGCGATACGGCATGCCAATGGCAGCCGTATCACTGGTGCTCTGGAGCCACTGGCGGGGAGGATTCCACAGGGAGGCAGAGGCAAGGGATCCTTTCTGCCATGGACTCCGGAGGCCGGATTATATTGAATCTGGCTTCACTGGGGTCCATGGCAGATTTCTCTGACATCCATATGGTGGGGTGCTCTCATGGGGAGCCTTCAGATGCTGTTGGGGATAATTGTGGATTTTAGCTTCTTCACTGAAAAGTGAACAGCTCTTCCCCTATTCCCCCATTTTCCCCTGATCCCTGCCAATTTGCACATAATTGCAGCTCGGCTCACTACGGGGGTGGGTGGCCCTGCAGCACTTATGAGCCACTTGCTGAGCCCTCCAGCAGCTTGCATGGCATCATGGCATGGCAAACAGGGGTGGGCAGTGGAGGAAGCTCAGTGAGCAACCAATGAGCATGGATGGAAGTGAGCCCATCCATCCCTACTTGGACTCCAATGCCCATCAGCCCCAGCCAGGATAGCAGGTGGTCAGGGATTATGGGAGTTGGAGTCCAATGATATCTGGAGAGCTACAAGTTCTCCATTCCTCCTCCATAAGGAAGCTGTGATGTGTTCACCCACAGTCTTCCTTCAACCTCCATGAAGATTGCCCTACACGTACACATCCCACAAGCACATCTGCCTTGTAGACAGACATGGGAGCTCTACGCAAATGCTGTGTGATGGGAGGACTAGGGACCCAACCAGGTACTGAGGCATATGCCTCTAAATACGAGATACTGGGCACAACCATAACCTTCATGACCTGCTTGTGAGCTTCACTAGAGCATCTGGCAAGTTGATTGAAACAGAATGCTGGACTAAGTGGACCTTAGTCCCATTTGCCAAGGCATTTTTATTTGCTTTACAAAGACTTATAATGTGAAATGCCCACTTCTTTGGACCTTCTATGGAGACACCTAGAAAACATTTGCAGTCTGTTCTAGTTTGACAGTGGATAGATAATCCTTTTTTCCAAGTATCAAGTGGGATCTGAGAGAATGATGGTCATTCAAAGGGGTCAGGCACATAATTGGCCTTCAAGGCTATTGCATTTATAGCAAGTCAGATCCCCCCTCCTCCCACAAGCTTGTCCAAGAACTGTGGTCTCAAACCCAATTCCATGTTTATTTCCTTCTGACAACAGTGGCCAAAATATTGGCCATCCGACTAAGGAAGGGAAATTGGATTGTAACCAGTTATAATCAATAAGCTACAGACAGAGTTAGGAGACCAAAGAAAGAGGACCAGAAAAGTGCAGTCCAATGACTCTATCCTGACTTCCGGGCAAGTGAGGTGTGGAACAAATTCCAGAAGCTTGAAGAAGCCAACAGCCATGATCATAGGCCATTAAAGGAGCATCTTCAGTTACCCACCTTGAGCTAAAGGGTCATATACATAACCAGAGACCACGCTCATGACTACGATTGCCTTCCATGAGTCTATTTGCTTTTATCTGAACTAAGTAGTAAAATAGGAGGAATAAAATTTTATACTCTGTTAATTTAAAAAAAATGGACTTGTTTGACTCTAGGTGTTCTGGTCTGTCCTATGTATATAAACGTCTGAGCAAAAAGGCCTGAAGAGAAAATTCAGGGTACTGGAGCCACAGACATCAATGTTCTTTTAGAGAAAAAGTAACATGCTACCAGGGGAAAGACCCTGGTGATGTGTGAGGTTTATTCATCCCCATCAAATTTTCACATTAAGTATTTTATTGGAGTCTGGCTGAATGGCTAAGTTTTCTTTTTACTTGACAACCAAATTACGCTACTCCACAGATGATAAAACTCTGGGAAGATATTCAACCTATCAGGAATAATTGGCATTTTTCTATCTGAAAATAAACCTGACCGCCAAAATGAACACATTCTGCATAAAGAGATTTTTTTAAGCTATTTGTGAATTTGGAGGAGCTAAATAACTACACTTTTGGGCCCTCTTTCATTTTAGCTTTAGGGCACCCTTGGAGATAGTAAAAATATATTACACTTCAAAAAAAAAAAAAAACCCAGGGAAGAAGCCCTAACATTTTAAATGTGAACACATTTACTTTGCTGTGTTCGAAAGGAAAAAGGAAAAGAGAGAGACAGAAGTAATCTGTGGCACAGTGAATAAGAGGCTGATTCCCTCTGAGTTGCAAGCATTTCCATTTCTAGTCTTGCCTTTAAAAGCCAGTTTGGAAGTAACCCATGACTACAAAATTGCAGAGGAATTATCCAGAATTACAAACCTCAGACTGTTAAAAAGTACAGTGGGTGATCTGCAGTGACCCTTCTGATGACAAGAGACAGATAGATGAAAAATTCTGACAGTTGTTCAATTTTGGAGCTCCACAATAGAAAACGGGGCAAGAGCAGCCTTGGGAGAGCAAACGACATTACCCAACAAGGAACCGTCTTGATACGCTTGAATTGTTTGGATTTCCTTTTTAATGCTTTAGTCCTGGCTCAATAGATTGCATATGGCAATGCAATTTTGTTTAAAGTCATTAGCTTAAAGTTGTTGTTGTTGTTTTAATTTGGCTCTCTTCTGCTGAAAATTGTCAAACAATCCATCATGTGGAGGTAGATAATGATAAATAGGATAGATAGATGACAGACAGACAGACAGACAGACATTTCAGGTTCTTAGTTTCCCACAGCTTTGCTGAACAGCCATTTTCTCCCTCCTTCCACCCCACTCCACCCCTCCATGTTTCAGTAATGAGGCAATAAACGAAACATGCCTGATGCTTCCCCAATCGACAGTAATAACACCCAGCACAGTGCAAGGTATCAACCTATTTGCACTATAGATTCAAGTTCAGAACCATATTGGGTCTAATGGAATTAAGTGAAATGACACAAATAGATTTATATGTATAAGGTTCTGACAAATGCAACAATTCATTACTTTGAAGAACAGTCAAATTTTCTGTAGGGCAAAAACAAAGTACCTCTAACAAATGAGAAATTTAAAAAAAAAAACAATGTTGCTCATTTCTTGCAGAGTAGATTTGGTTTTTAGCACCTCCATACCCCAGTTGCTTCATGATACAGTTAATTAAGGGAGGGGAAGGAACAAGCGTTTACATAATGGGGTCACCACTTCTAAGGACTTCAGAAAGATCAAAAGGACCAAAAGAGTGAACTCTTCCCTTAGGAATACTTCTGACCCATATTCAGGTCAGAGTATGAGCAATCGGCAGCTGCGTGAAATGTATTTTTGTCAAAGAAACTTGCAATCTCTCCTCCACCCCCACCCCCACCCCCACCCCCACCCCCACCCCCAAATGGAATTGCAATGTATAAAGTGACCTTTCAAAAGCAGAGATGCTTGAATGTGGCAAACCAAAAAGAGACAGAGAAGGAAGGGCTACTGACTTCAATCCCAGGGGACTGGGGTGGGCCTGGGGCAACAAGTGTACTTAGAGTGCAATCCTATCAGTCAGATGCTCAGGGGATAGAGGGCTTCTGTCTTGGAGGGTTTCTCCATGACAACGGAAGGAGAAGCGAATGGAGGATTACCTGTATTTTTTAAAGGGATCAGCTTTGGTGTGCTTTCATCTACGCAGGGCTCCATGAGAGAGCGTACTGCACCAATATAAGTTGCTTGATGGGATGAGGGGTGGGATGAGGGGTGTGTGTGTGTGTGTTGGAGTGAATGTCATCTGACTGGCAGGGGCTGTTCAACCAATAAGAGAGGCTCCTCCCCCCATCCAGGCTCTTCCCCCACTTTTATCCTTTGATAAAATCCTGGGAAGTTTCCTCCTATGTCACTTTCCTTCCCACCGCCACATTAATTACTTACTTAAAACAACAATCATTACTGGAACACAGTGTTCTCCCTGCCTTGAACCTGCCTAAGCTGTGAACAATCTCCTTCTCTCTCTCCCCCACCACATTAATTACTTACTTAAAACAGCAATCATAACAGGAACACAGTGTTCTCCCTGCCCTGCTGTGATTAATCGAAGCTTTGAAGCTCTGACATTAAGACCCTGAAATGTGTTATTTAGATTAATTGGAAACTCAGTAACTTCAGGAGTGTGCAACAAGCCTTATTGACCACAATGGGAGTTACTTCTGAATAGACACACGTATGTTTGTACTGGGAAAGAGGGAGGGGAAACAAAGGGATGGGAGACCAGCCCCCTTTCTAACCTGATGCTGCACAGGATTGCAGGATCCAAGGTGTGAAGTAGTTCCTTCTGAATGGCAATAAACCAAACAATTGAGATCACGCTTTACAGCCTTTAGGGAATTAGTGCTTTAAAATGTGCTATTTTGATTGAGAGGGATCTCTATACATTCTGATGTGTGCATTCAGGGGACAAGCCTCATTGACCACAACGGGAGTTACTTCTGAGTAGACACACATATGTTTGTGCTGGGAAACACAGGGATGGGAAACACAGGGACAGGAAACACCCCTTGACCGGGGTCATGGTGAAAGCCACACCCCTGGGCAGGGCTAGCATACCCGAGGTAAATGCTGGGGGTGGGCATACAACAATTATACTGCAGAGAACTTGACTTTTAAGGAAAAGAACTGGACTATAAGCAGTCTCAGGAAATCTGTTTTTTCCACGAGAAACTCCTGGGTGGCTGCTGGATGGCCATGATGTCATCTACCCCAACGACCTCCAAACACAGCCACCTTGGAGTAAATCGCTTGTGGAGACACCCCCCTAGAGCCCTCCATGCATCCTAAGCCCTTCTGGCAAGCCTGGTAGGCTGGGAGGAATGGCAGAGGTTTTCTTAGCCTCTCCATCCTCCCATTTAGCTCTTTGCTCTAGGCAGGCCTCTGAGTCTGTCTAGCCCACTCACTTTAGCAAGAGCAGGGACAATGGCTGAGAGGCCTTGGGATTTGGTGGATCCATGGACTCTGGTCTCCCCTCCCAGCCCTGCCCACCAGCATCCCCCCATCTCTCCTTCCTCTTCCCAAGGTCAGAGTTCAGACTTTGGGAGAGGTAGTTTTCAACAGTGGCTGGGAGGGGGGAGTCCCCACTCAGATTTCCTCCTCAAAGATCATAGCTCTGTCTACAGCCTCAGAGGGGGAAAACCTCAGCATCCTATGGCCCCTCAGACATTCTCTAAGGGTTACAGGATTTCTCTTTTACTGTCAAAATCATTAAACTGGAATTGCATTCACCATACCACCTTCAGCAAATCCAAGTGACCAGTAAACTTCAATAGCAAACCCCATTGTTCCTTGTCAGGCCTGAGGATTCTCTCTACCACAGTTGTGTGTGTCCTGGGCCAAGGGAACAAGACCAGAATTGCTCAACACCCCAAAGGACTCTCAGAACAGACATGCCTCCATATTCTGCATCTATTTTTTATCTCATTTCATATCCTACCCTTTCCACCCACCCCAAGGAGCTCAGGGCAGTGGACATTTTAGCCTCAAAGACGGATTAGGCTATGGGACTGTGACAAACCCATTGTCACCTAAGGATTCTCAGAGGTGAGGGTGGAACTGACCCCAGGATTTCTCTCCCTGTCCAAGTCTATATCCATTACAATACACTGGCTCTGAACAGGGCTTCTAATACACTGGAAGTGAGAACTGCTACATGTCTTCAGATCCAGCAGTATTAGGATGGCCAGGTGTCATACTTTAGAGAGGACAGTCCTCAATTTCAAGAGCTGTTCAAGTTCTAAACTGATGTCTGATATCAGCAATGAACTGGGTGAGGATAAACACATTGAAGCTTAATCCAGATGAGGCTGAGGTGCTCCTGGTCTGTTTAAAGGCAGATCCGGGAATTGGGATGCAACCTGTGCTGGATGGTTACACTCCCCTTGAAGACTCAGGTGCATAGCTTGGGTGTGGGGCTACCTTTGAGAAGTGTTTGGAAACTTCAGCTGGTCCAGTCTGTTGTGGCCAGTGTATTGACCAGGGCCAGTTACAGGGACCACGTGACTCCCTTGTTACAACAGCTTCACTCGCTACCGGTCAATTTCTGGACACAATTCAAAGTGCTGGTTTATGACTAGGGATGTTGCCGGCATCCCTGGCAAAGGAGGTCTGGCCAGTTCCATCTCTGATGTCCTTCCGCTGGCAGGCAAATACATTTTTATTCCCATTTTTATTTTGGTTTTAAGCTCACTTGTTTGCTGGAGTAGCTTTTAATCTGTGGGTGCTGCTTATATCTTTCTGACTGCTGTGTTTTAATTGGTAAGTGTTTAATGGGTGTGTCTTTAATTGTGTTTTCATGGATGTGTTTTAACTACAATTTTGTATTTTATCTGTATTTTTATCATTAGCCACCTTGAACACTTTTGGGGTGCTGGGGGTGGAAAAGAGGGATGATAAATAAATAAATACACATTTGAAGGGCAGTTCAGTCCAAATCCGGCTTAAAGATAAAGAACAATAAGAAAGGAGAGCAGCAAGGGCCTTGAAAATGCCCATCAACAATTACCTCCTAGACATCAGACTGGGGTATACAGGTCACTGTCTTCCCCATTGTGGCAAGAATATATATATATATATATATATATATATATATATATATATATATATATACATACACACACACACACGCACATCTCTATTTAAATTATAGTAATTATTTATAAATTTGCATCTATAGATATCAATGAGCATATTCTGATGTTATGCAAATCGGTACCTTCTTTTTTCATGAGACATTTCCTCTTGTTTCACAAAGTGGCCACCCTAAGCAGTATAAGAACAGCAGAGTTTCATGGCCAGGGGAATAACTCCCGCTACCACCACTGAGAGATACAGAGAGAGAGAGAGACTGAGGATCAGAAAAGTCAGATTTCAGAAAAAGATACCAGCTACCTTTGTTCATGGTTACCAGGGAAACAAAAATCTCCAAGTCCTTAAGTAGTGGTGTCAGGTCAAAGGCTATAATTAGGATGTTATATAGGGAAAGCACATCATTGTGCTCTGTCCTTGTGCAACAGCCAGCATGATGGAGCACATGCCTTCGGTGAGGCCCACTGCTGCTGCCACCACCACAGCTGATGTGGCTCAGCCAGGTGCTGTCTGAGCCATGTGCAGCTCCAGGCCTGTTCAGCATGCATGTAGGGGCTGACACCACCCTGGTAATGATGCTGGCACTCCTCCGATATATGAGGAGCTACTGGTACTTATTGTGTGTGTGTGTACTTATTGCTGCCAGCCTCTTATGGACGCTAATCTGGTCCCAACGTGTGTATGGGGGCAATGCATGTGTACCAAGAGAGCCTGGAGCTGTGTTTGGCACTACAGCCCACACCCGCTAACTAGTAAGTGGCAGAGGGACCCTCTGTGCTGTGTCTGGGGGACAAGGTGACCATGGAGATCTTGTCCCCCAGACCTAGAGGTGGGCCTGCTCTTCCTCCAACAGACCAGTCATATCCTCTGCCTGGAAGAGCTAGACCTGCTGACTCGCAATGTCCTGATCCATCGGCCCAACCCATCCCTCTGCTACTGCCACCCTTGCATGTTACCACCAACCATGGTCCTGTCAGGAGATGAGGCAGCAAATTCTAGCAGACCTTGTTGTTGCCATCAGCCCATCACTCACCCAGAGTCTGGCTCACGATCTAGTCCTGTGATGCCCAGGTGATCTCTCAAGCCCAGGCAATCTCTGAAACCCAGTCACCCACTTCCAAGATGAAACTGCACCCTTTGCTTTCAATGGATCCCCTCTAGTAAGTACCCCAGAGTTCACAATCAGCTCACAAGCCCACAAGAGCCCACATGGAGATGTCAACAAGTGCCATGACATGTTGACATCTGGGTCTAAGAAGGAGGAATAACCTGAGACAGCAGTTTCTGTCTCTGTTCTGTGAAGATATGGATTTGACAGATGTGGCTCCTACTGGTCAGAGATAGGAACATCCAGCGGTAGGAACATGCCAGGAAGGAAGAGGAGACATTGGCCACCATTACAAAGATAATGCACAACAAAAGTAAGATTCACTCTAGTTTTTCCTCTCATGTACAAAACACTTTGTGAATTGCAAGTTCATTCTGATGAAGAAGTTAGCATATTTCCTCCACACTTATTTGGTGAATGCAATAAAGCACAGGTAAAATCAATGGATTGAATTAAGCCAACATATGATACTACCTCACCACCACTCATAACTACTACCATCACCATCACCATCACTCAGAGCAGACAGAATTTATATGGTATTATTTGCAGACAAAATGAATTCTGTTGTTGGCACTTCTCTTAGAAAAGCTGGTAGAACTTCCTTGGAGTTTTGTTTTACTAGATGGCAATAAATACCCATCAATGGCATTCCATCTGCTAGTGTACAATTCTCCTCCACAATATTCATGCTCCACAATGCCATAGAAAGAGCCGGGCATAATTCAACCACATGAGAAACCTAATCTTCAAAATATCGCCGTATTTTAAAAACAAGCTAAGGTGTAATCCTACGAAGATAGTTGGCAGCTTCTGAACTTGGAGGCTGCCAAGTATCCAGTACAGGGCAGCTGGAGTGTGGAGGAAATCTTGCTTCCGCTCTCCACCAGCCACTCTGCATTTTTGCTGGATGGGCAATTTCACTGCTCTAGCAGTGTTGCCTTGGAGGGGGAGGGAAGGAGACTAGGGTGTCACTAGGAAATGTCGTATGGCCACTACCCCAGTCTCCCTCCCTGCCCCCAGGAACTCTGCCTTTTCCAATCTCTGTGCTCTGTTTTCAAGCACAGAGACATAGCTAGAACTGCACTGGCTATGAGGGGGAAAGGGCTGTGAGTGCGGTTTCTGACCTTAGAGCCCCAAAACTCTGAACAATCCTATGCCCCCCCCCCATTGCTGTCTAAGGGACATAGGATTCCGCCCTTCGCAAGGTAATCAGCTCTGGAGATATCTAAAGCTATCACCTGTCTTCTCTATTGAAATTTCAGAGGGCTAAAAAAGTCATACCTTACCGCTGTAGCAATGAGTCATCTAATAAAAAGCCTATCTGTGAGATACAAGTAAGTATATAACTCATATGATATAGTATTTTAAAAAGACACAGTAGACAAGGTGATTTGGCCTAAACATTGCCCCATAGGTTGGTTTCTTTTTTCAGATGCCAGACAAGAGAATCAGAGCTGTATGAACTTCAAGTGGTCTCCTGTCCTATTGATAAAATAATGTCATTCTTCAAGGAATTGAGTGACATGGGGCTCAAATGGCTGTGAAATGAGCAATGTAAAGACACTGAGGAAATCGTGAAGCTAATGAAGGAGGACAAAACAGTTTTCCCCAGGAAGACAAATAGCAATTTGTGATGGAGGGAGTTAGGCTTGGGAGATGGTGGAAGGTAGAATGTGGAGAAGTACTTCAGTCCCACTTGTCTGTAAGTAACCCAATTTGGGCCCCTATGGCTACTTCTAAGAAACATCAGGAAATCCCATGTCTTCTCATTTGTTTCTTACAGTCAGTCCTATGCATGTTTACACTGCAGTCAGTTCCACTTTTGTTCTATCTTCTATGGGACTTATTGCCAAATAAGTGTGCACAGGATTGCAGCATTAGCTTTTAAGTAACTGGCCTTGTTTAGTATCTTTCTTGTGGACAGAGAAATAGAAATCTGTCTCTTTTTTCAAAGCAGATGTACAGCACTAGCCTAGGCCTATTTACTCTGAAGTAGGGATGGAGAGCCAGTGTGGCACAGTGGTTAGAGTGTTGGACTGGGACTCAGGAGATCCGGGTCCTAGTCCCCACTTGGCCATGAAGCTCACTGGGGGACTTTGGGTCCTCTTCGTGGATCACTGCTTTGTTGTGGTGAAGGGGCTTGCGTAACTAAGTGAAGCCATAAGCTATGCCGTGCAGAGCCACCCAAGATGGACAGGTCATGGCAGAGAGTAGGAATGTACGAAAATTCCGCCACGGATCTCGGGGAGGCCGAATGCCAGCGCATTTGGCCCCCCGAAATTGGTGGCAGAACGGCCCGCCCCCACCCCAGGACGAGACTTACCTTGGGTGGATCTTCCTGGCAGTGGCGGCTCCGGCGGCGGTTCGGCGGCGGTAGCTGCAGCGGCCGGTCTTCCGACCGGCTGCCGCCGCTGCCATTTCCAGTTTTTTTTTAAAAAAAAAATACGTGATAGGCTACATAAAGATTTACGTAGCCTATCACAGCTAGGTTTAAAAAAAAAAACGTGATAGGCTATGTAAATGTTTACGTAGCCTATCACGGCTGACTTTTTTTTAAAAAAAAACGTGCGTACGCAAATGGCAGCTGCCATGGCCGCCGCCATTTTCATTCCTTATTTTGGCATGTCTTAGTCTACATAAACATTTACGTAGACTAAGATGGCAAAAATAAGGGGAACGCAAATAGCGTAGATGCTACTCTATTTGCATTCCCCTTATTTTCGCTAGGGATGGCTGAGAATTTCTTCACGAATCTCCGGGAGGCCGAATGCCAACGCATTCGCCCCCCCGAAATTGGTGGAGAAATTCTCTGCCGGCCCCCCACACCCCCCGGGATGGGACTTACCTCGTGCGAATGTCCCTCTCAGCAGCGGGTCCCGGCGGCGTTTCGGCAGCGGCGGCGGTCGGTCTTCTGACCGGCTGCTGCCGCCGCCATTGCAAAATAAAAAAGGAAAGTAAAAAAAAACAAAAACACACCCGTGATAGGCTACGTAACGATTTACGTAGCCTATCACGGCTAGATTTCCAAAGTCAGCCATGATAGGTTACGGAAATCGTCACATAGCCTATCACGGGTGACTTTGAAAAGAAAAAAAAAAAAGTACGTACGCAAATGTCCATTTGCGTCCCTACTAGCCAGCGGCCGGATGTCTGGCTGCTGGCGGAGCCGGCCAGTGGCTCTGCAGAATCGCTGCGTAGTACAGCCGGCCGGCCAGGATTCCGGGGGGGGAGGAACAAAGCGCCTCCCCCACCAGGCAAGGACTCTGGGGGGAGGGACGGAACACCTCCCCCCCAAAACATAAACATAATTCGCGAAAGGTAAGCACCTTTCGTACATTCCTAGCAGAGAGTTCTGACAAAATGTGGTCCACTGGAGAAGGAAATGGCAACCCACTCCAGTATTCTTGCCAAGAAAACCCCATGGAACGTATTACAAGGCTAAAAGATATGACGCTGGAAGATGAGCCCCTCAGATCGGAAGGTGTCCAATATACTACTGGGGAAGAGCAGAGAATTCCAAGTAGCGTCAGAAAGAGTGAAGCGGCTAGGCAGAAGCCACATGGACACTCAGCTGTGGATGTGTCTGGTGGTGAAAAGAAAGCCCGATGCTGTAAAGAACAATATTGTTTAGGAACGTGGAATGTAAGGTCAATGAATCAAGGTAAGCTGGAGGTGGTCAAACATGAGATGGCAAGATTGAACATTGACATCTTGGGAATCAGCGAACTAAAATGGACAAGCATGGGTGAATTTACTTCAGGTGACCGTCATATCTACTACTGTGGGCAAGAATCCCATAGAAGAAATGGAGTAGCACTCGTGGTCAACAAAAGGGTGGGAAAAGCAGTACTGGGGTTAGGGTTGGCGGAGAATTTCTCCCCGAAACTTCGGGGGGCTGAGCGCCAATGTGTTCGGCCCCCCGAACAAGTTTAGGGGAGAAATTCTCCGCACCCCCTGCCCCCGCACCCCCCCGGGACGGGACTTACCTTTCCTGAATGTCCCTCCCGGCGGCGGGTCCCGACGGCGGTTCGTCAGGTCTTCGTCAGGGGCGGGGGCGGCAGCCGATCTTTCGACCGGCTGCCGCCACCGCCATTCCAATAAAACTAAAAAAAAAAACACGCCCCCATGATAGGCGACGTGACGATTATTTTCGCCGTAGTCTACGTAAAGATTTACGTAGACTACAGCTACCAAATAAGGAACACGAATGACGGCTCCCTATGGGGGCCGCCATTTGTGTACGCGCTTTTTTTTTTTTTTAAGTCACCCATGATAGGCTACATGACGATTTATGTAGCCTATCACGGCTGACTTTGCAGATCTAGCTGTGATAGGCTATGTTAATCGTCACGTAGCCTATCACGGGGGCGTTTTTGTTTTGTTTTTTAACTTTTAATTTCGCGGCCGGGCAAGGCGAGGCGCCTCCTCCCCGGCCTGAACTTCGGGGGGAGAGCAGCAAAGCGCCTCCCCCCCACTGCGAAAAGCTGTGAGACCAGGTAAGTGACTTTCGTGCACCCCTAACTGGGGTACAGTCTCAAAAATGATAGAATGATCTCAGTACGAATCCAAGGCAAACCATTCAACATCACAGTAATTCTATGCCCCAACCACTGAGGCCGAAGAAGCTGAGGTTGATCGGTTCTATGAAGACCTACAACACCTTCTAGAACTAACACCAAAAAAAGATGTCCTCTTCATCATAGGGGATTGGAATGCTAAAGTAGGAAGTCAAGAAATCACCGGGATAACAGGCAGGCATGGCCTTGGTGTACAAAATGAAGCAGGACAAAAGCTAATAGAGTTTTGCCAAGAGAACACACTGATCATAGCAAACACTCTTTTCCAACAGCACAAGAGGCGACTCTACACATGGACATCACCAGATGGTCAATATCGAAATCAGATTGATTATGTCCTTTGCAGCCAAAGATGGAGAAGCTCTATACAGTCAGTAAAAACAAGACCTGGAGCTGACCATGGCTCAGATCACGAGCTGCTTCTTGCAAAATTTTGGCTTAAATTGAAGAACGTAGGGAAAACCACTAAACCATTCAGGTATGACCTAAATCATATCCCTTCTGAATATACAGTGGAGGTGAGGAATAGATTTCAGGGATTAGACCTGATAGACAGAGTGCCTGAGGAACTATGGACAGAGGTCCGTAACATTGTTCAGGAGGCAGCAACGAAATCCATCCCAAAGAAAAAGAAATGTAAGAAAGCAAAGTGGCTGTCTGATGAGGCTTTACAAGTAGCTGAGGAAAGAATAGAAGCGAAAAGCAAGGAAGAAAAGGGAAGGTATATCCAACTGAATGCAGAGCTCCAGAGAATAGCAAGGAGAGACAAGAAGGCCTTCTTAAATGAACAATGCAAAGAAATCAAAGAAAACAACAGAATGGGAAAGACTAGAGATCTCTTCAAGAAAATTGGAGATCTCAAGGGAACATTTTGTGCAAAGACGGGCATGATAAAGGACAAAGAAGGCAGGGACCTAACAGAAACAGATGAGATTAAGAAGAGGTGGAAGGAATACACAGAAGAACTATACAGGAAAGATCTTAATGTCCCTGATAGCCATGATTGTGCAGTCACTGAACTTGAGCCGGACATCCTAGAGAGTGAAGTCAAGTGGGCCTTAGGAAGCATGACTAACAACAAAGCTAGTGGAGGTATTCCAGCTGAGCTATTTAAAATCCTAAAAGATGATGCTGTTAAAGTGCTGCACTCAATATGCCAATAAATTTGGAACACTCAACAGCGGCCACAAGACTGGAAAAGGTCAGTTTACATTCCAATTCCAAAGAAGGGCAACGCCAAAGAGTGTTCAAACTACCGTACAATTGCGCTCATTTCACATGCCAGCAAGGTGATGGTCAAAATCCTACAAGCTAGGCTTCAGCAGTATGTGAGCCGAGAACTACCAGAAGTACAAGCTGGGTTTCGAAGAGGCAGAGGAATTAGTGATCAAATCGCCAACTTTCGCTGGATCATGGAGAAAGTGAGAGAATCCCAGAAAAACATCTATTTCTGCTTCATTGGCTACGCTAAAGCCTTTGATTGTGTGGATCACAACAAACTCTGGCAAATTCTAAAAGAGATGGGGGTACCAGACCACCTTACCTGTCTCCTGAGAAACCTGTACGAGGGTCAAGAAGCAGCAGTAAGGACCGGACATGGAACAACCGATTGGTTCAAAATTGGGAAAGGAGTACAACAAGGCTGTATATTGTCGCCCTGCTTATTTAACTTATATGCAGAGTACATCATGAGAAACGCCGGGTTGGATGAATCACAGGTTGGAATTAAGATTGCCGGGAGAATTATCAACAACCTCAGATACACAGATGATACCACCCTAATGGAAGAAATCGAAGAGGATCTCAAGAGCCTCTTGTTGAGGGTGAAAGGAGAGTGCAAAAGCTGGTTTGAAACTCAACATTAAAAAAACTAAAATCATGGCATCTGGCCCCATCACTTTCTGGCATATGGAAGGGGAAGAAATGGAAGCAGTGACAGATTTTATTTTCTTGGGCTCCAAGATCACCGCAGATGGTGACTGTAGCCATGAAATTAAAAGACGCCTGCTCCTGGGGAGGAAAGCTATGGCAAACCTAGACAGCATAGTAAGAAGCAGAGACATCACCTTGCCGACAAAGGTCCGTCTAATCAGAGCTATGGTTTTCCCAGTAGTAATATATGGCTGTGAGAGCTGGACTATAAGGAAGGCTGAGCGCCGAAGAATTGATGCTTTCAAACTGTGGTGCTGGAGAAGACTCTTACAAGTCCCCTGGACTGCAAGGAGGTCAAATCAGTCCATCCTAAAGGAAATCAACCCTGAATGCTCATTGGAAGGACAGATGCTGAAGCTGAAGCTCAAATATTTTGGCCGCTTAATGCGAAGAGAAAACTCTCTGGGGAAAGATCCTGCTGGGAAAGACTGAAGGCAAAAGGAGAAGGGGACGGCAGAGGATGAGATGGCTAGGTAGCATCACTGATGCAATGAATATGGACTTGAGCACGCTCCGGGAGAGAGCGCAGGATAGGAAAGCCTGGCGTGCTATGTTCAATGGGGTCACGATGAGTCGGACACAACTGAACAAGGGATGGAGGAGAATTTCATTAAATTCACAGATGGATCAAAGTTTCAGTTCCCACATCAATATGTGAATAGAAATGCAGTTGTCCTTTGGTATTTGCACTTCTCTGGATTTTTCTATGCAGTTCTATGTACAAAAAAGGGCATAGAAAAATGGCTACATTAGAGAAACATGCACACAAAAAATGTGTATATTAGCAGAAGAAGCACATCCCAAAAAAGTATTATATTTGGTAATCCTGCTTACAAAAACAAAGTTTATATTAGGCTGAAATCCATACAAGAATGTATGTATTAGGAGAAATATGTGCACAAATGTGTGTATTAGGGAAAATGTATACAAAAATATGTAGAAATTCCCGTGCAGACATTTAAAAAAAATCACAAACCAATGTGGAAATGGGACAGAACAAACTGAAGGCTGGGGAAAAAATGAGAAACTGAGAGAAACCAAAATTGACAGAATCATGCATCCCTATTTAGAAGTAAATCCCACCATGTTCACTGTGGCTTACCCTCTGGTAAGGACACATAGGATTACAGGCATCTTCAGCACACTTGGGCTTCATTGCAAAAGGCTTTCAGATATGCTGGGGCGTTATATAAATGCTCAGCTTAGTTGCGATCCAACCAATGGGTAGAATCCAATGTTGCCCTTGTGTGGGTGGCCCAGGCATGCTGGCAACAGGGCGCATGCAGCCCCTACCACTGGCAGCCCAACCTGCCCCTTCTGGAAATGAGCATTTCCAGTCATTGCAGTGCTTCCTCCAGGAAGCGCCACATCCTGGCCACCAGCAGTAGGGGCCGTTCACACCCAAGGGTGGCATTGGATTCAACCCAATATGTTTTAATTGTTACACCAGCCATGTATTATGCATGCTCAGTCAGGAAATATATTCATTTTCAAATAGGAAACTTTATTTAATACAGCCAGAAGTGTTAGGCCCTAATATGATTTCTGGATGTTTGGGATTGGCAATTCCTGATACTCTATGAGTATTTTTA
Source organism: Heloderma suspectum (assembly GCF_057233095.1). Taxonomy (NCBI): domain Eukaryota; kingdom Metazoa; phylum Chordata; class Lepidosauria; order Squamata; family Helodermatidae; genus Heloderma; species Heloderma suspectum. The sequence continues at coordinate 334,173,909 of NC_139459.1, read as the reverse complement.
GCTACCAAATAAGATAAGAATGAAAAGGAGGTGAGGAAAGAAATAAGTTCTCTCAAGCAGCTGAGTGCCAACAAGTTCAGTAAGAGTTTTCCTTGAGAGAAGAGTCAGGCTTTGAGGAAAAGAGAGTCTACTTCTCTCCCTTGTTTCTAAATTAAAATGCTTTCTTCTGATGTTGCCTCCTCAAACATTTCCTGCTGATACATATAAACAAAGGTAGACACACCTTTGTAGAGGCTCAGTGGAAATTAAACATGCATTAGCCCCAGAAATCTCAGATGTGGGATATAATTATTTTGTTTTGTTGCATTATTTAAAATAAATAACAAAATAGCTGTTTATACAAGATGGAAATTTAGCATGAAACATAATCCTGAAGTTTCCCAAAGGTCCACAGCACCTGTGGGTAAGAATGAAACAACTTTTATCAAGGTTGGAAAAAAATTACTAAAAATAAAAGAACAGCTTCCTGAGGAAAAAGAAAGTGATTGTATTTTCAGTCACAAACAGTTATTGTAAAAATCTTTATTAACCTAAGTGCATATAAAAATTGTGAATTCTTAATACAAAGCAGTATTTGACTTTTAAATTTCATTTTAAGCTTACCCCCATTCACTTGGAATGTGATTACAGAGTAAATTAAAAAGTAATCACATGTGAATTACATTTCCTCATGAATGTAATGACTTCAGGAGACTGATTAATGTTAAGCAGTGTCTGTCCTACCTCATGCATACCTTCCCAGGTGAGATGACTGAGATAGCTGGCGTGCATTGATTTAATTTCCTTTCACCAGCAAAAAATAAAACAGCTATATCAACAGAGAAAAAGATATTGTTATTTCCTGTCCATTGAAGGTACCAAGAAGTTACCAGTTTTGGCTGACAGCTAATTCAGAGGTATGTATTCATTACTAGGGATGGTGTGGGAGACCGAGCAGGGGGTTGAGTTTGACAGACTCCCCCTGGCCTGGCCACCTGGACCCCGATCACTGGGCTATGGGGGGCTTGCTTGCCTGCTCAGTGAGTGGCAGGAAGCATTGTAAGACTGTCTGTCCCCTTACCGAGCTGCAACTGTATGCATGATCACGGCTTGGTTACTAATGCATGTCTAAAGTTCTGCTTCTGGCTGCCTTAAATGACTCAAGAGGATTTCAGGTGTAAAGTGCCCTTTATGCCTGTAATCTTGAGTCATTGCCTCTTTAAGGCAGCCATAGAACCTACTTTGGATATGTGCAAGTAACCCAGAGCCACGACTGTCCACACAATAGCAGCTTAGCGCAATGGTTTTTGGGTGGTTGCCAAGCCATCCCTTAGTTCCTGCAGCATGGCTCATGTGGGTAGACAGAAATAGGGATGGCAGAGAATTCCGCCACAGGTCTCGGGGAGGCCGAATGCCAGTGCATTTGGCCCCCCGAAATCTGTGGCGGAACGGCCTGCCACCTCCCTGCCCCCCCGCGGATCCCCCTGGGATAAGACTTACCTGGGGTGGATCTTCCGGGCGGTGGCGGCTCCAGCGGCGGCGGTGGCGGCTCCGGCGGCAGCTTTGGCGGCGGGGGCAGCTGGTCTTCTGACCGGCTGCCGCCTCCGCCATTTGCAGTTTTGTTTTTGTTTTTTTTACCCAGTTGTTTTAGGCTATGTAAGTTTTAAGGTAGCCTAAAACGTCTGGGTAAAAAAAAAAAAAGTGTATGCAAATGGCAGTGGCTACAGCAGGAATAGCAGTCGCTCCTGGGAGAGGAGCGCGCTCCTCTTTCCCAGGGCCCACAGCTGACGGAGATTCCTCCCACCTAGTGATGTACGAAAGTCACTTACCTGGTCTCTCAGCTTGCTTCGCGGTGGGGGGGGAGGTGCTTCGGTTCGCCCCCCAAAGTTCAGGCCAGGGGAGGAGGTGCCCCGCCTCGCCCGGCCAAAATTCAGGCCAGGGAGAAGCGCCCCGTCTCCTCGGCCGCAAAATAGAAAGTGAATGGGGGGAAAAAAAAAATCCACCTGTGATAGGCTACGTAACGATTAACGTAGCCTATCACGGCTAGATTTCCAAAGTCAGCCGTGATAGGCTACATTAATCGTTACGTAGCCTATCACGGGTGACTTTGAAAAAAAAAAAAAGCGCGTACACAAATGGCAGTGCCCATGGGTGCCGCCATTTGCATACGTGCTTTTTTTTTTCCCCCAAAGACAGCCGTGATAGGCTATGTAACGATTAACGTAGCCTATCACGGCTGACTTTGGAAATCTAGCCGTGATAGGCTATGTTAATCATTACGTAGCCTATCACGGGTGTTGTTGTTGTTTTTTACTTTATTTTGTAATGGCGGCTGTGGCAGCCGGTCGGAAGACCGTCAGCTGCCCCTGCCCCCGCCGAACCACCGCCGAACCGCCGCCGGGACCCGCCGCCGAGAGGGACATTCGCATGAGGTAAGTCCCATCCTGGGGTGAGGGGTGGGGGGTGGCGGAGAATTTCACCAACAATTTCAGGGGGCCGAATGCATTGGTATTCGGCCTCCCCGAGATTCGTGGAGAAATTCACGGCCATCTCTACTCCCACCAGCATTCCTAGATTAGATAGCAGTCCAGGGAGTGACCGAGTGCAGGAAGTAGACTTGGTGGACGCGCGACGCCAATGCAGAGAGCGGCGTCAAATGGAGGGCGCAGAAAGGAGGCATAGTGCCCGGTTGGTGCGCAAACAATGGCTGTGCCCAGAGGATCCAAGGGAAAAGGGGAGGGACTCTCCCTAGTCCTTAAGTTCAGGGGTCTGCCAGTAATTCCCTTTCAAATGGGGACCAACTGTTCCAACGTAGGGCATAGGTACTCTGCTGCTCATATCTAGCTGCTACCTGTAGAGTTGTTAAGTTGTAAAAGAAGAATAAAGCTTTGAAAGGAATCCCTTTGTCTGTGTTTGGACTTGGCTACTGGATTATACTGAGAGAGGCCTCCAAGGAGCGCTTGACACGTTCCTTATTTTGGGCCGTCTTAGTCTACGTAAATAATTACGTAGACTAAGACGGCGAAAATAAGGGGAACGCAAATAGCGTCCGCTACGCTATTTGCGTTCCCCTTATTTTCGCCATCTTAGTCTACGTAAATATTAACGTAGATTAAGACAGCAAAAATAAGAAACGCAAATGGCGGCGGCTGTAGCCGCTGCCATTTGCGTATGCGGTTTTTGTTTTTTGTTTTCCCAGAGCCCTCTGTGGACGGAAATCCAGCTGCGGACGGCTCTGGCCTGGCTGGGCCTGGCCGGCTGCTCCACGGAGCTGCCACGGAGCACAGCTGGCCACGGAGGATTCCGGGGGGGAGGAATGGAGCGCCCCCCTGTCCAGGATTGCGGGGGGAGGGATGGAACACCTCCCCCCCCATCAACAAAATCCACGAACAGGTGATTTTCGTACATCCCTAGACAGCAACAGCAGCTCTGCAATTGCCCGAAGGGACCGGATGGACATGAATCCATCCATCCCTATTTTTTATCCAAAAATAAAACATGTGACCACCAGCTAAAATAACGTGTTGACAATTTAGGGATGGGGGAGAATTTCTCCCCGAAACTTCGGGGGGCCGAGCGCCAACGCATTCGGTCCTCTGAAGGTTGTTCGGGGAGAAATTCTCTGCCCCCCCGCCCCCCGCCCGGGATGGGACTTACCTTTCACGAATGTCCCTCCCGGCGGCGGGTCCCGGCGGCGGTTCGGCAGGTCTTCGTCAGGGGCGGGGGCGGCAGCCGGTCTTTCGACCGGCTGCCGCTGCCTCCATTACAAGCAAAGTAAAAAAAAAAAAACGCCCCTGTGATAGGCTACGTAACAATTAATGTAGCCTATCACGGCTAGATTTGCAAAGTCAGCCGTGATAGGCTACGTAAATCGTCATGTAGCCTATCACGGGTGACTTTAAAAAAAAAAAAGTGCATACGGCTAATGGCGGCCCCCATAGGGAGCCGCCATTCGCGTTCCTTATTTGGCCCCTGTAGTCTACATAAAGATGTACGTAGACTACGGCGAAAATAAGGACAACGCAAATAGCGTTGCCCTTATTTTCGCCGTAGTCTACGTAAATCTTTACGTAGACTACAGGGACCAAATAAGGAATGCGAATGGCGGCTCCCTATGGGGGCTGCCATTTGCGTACGCGCTTTTTTTTTTCAAAGTCACCCGTGATAGGCTATGTGACAATTAACGTAGCCTATCACGGCTGACTTTGCAGATCTAGCCATGATAGGCTACGTTAATCGTTACGTAGCCTATCACAGGGGCGTTGTTTTTTTTTTCTTTTGAAGTTCGCGGCCGGGGAGATGGGGCGCTTCTCCCCGGCCTGAATTTTGGCCGGGCGAGGCGGGAAGCCTCCCCCCCGGCCTGAATTTCGGCCAGGCGAGGAGGGAAGCCTCCCCCCCCGGCCTGAACTTCGGGGGGAGCAGCGAAGCGCCTCCCCCCCACCGCGAAGCAAGCTGCGAGACCAGGTAAGTGACTGTCGTGCACCCCTAGTTGACATTGACCTGTTTCAATGCAAGCAAGGGCCTCAGGCAAGGTGCACATAATCCCAGGAGTAGCAGCGAGAGAGCAACCAGTTCAGTCCAAGGTCATACACAGGAGTTCGGAGGTGGTGTTGCACTCACAGGCAGAGGTCAGTTCACAAGCATCAGGTTGATCAAGCATCAAGGCCAGTCAGGGGGGTGTCTGAAAGTGATGTCCAGATGGGGAGCCAAGCATCTAGGCACCTGTCAGATCTGATATCTTGGAATGCAAAGCGAAGGTGAAGACACTATTGTTCACAGCAGAGAGCTGGCATCAGCAGGGCTGATTTATAGCTGGTCGTTAGTCAGCACAGCTGGCTAATTAGGTCAGCATGTTGCTTTTAAGGGAGGCCCCACGCTGTGACTTCGTTTTGTTCTTTTGCTGCTCGCGTCTGATTCTATGCCGTTCAGAGGGATGGATCATCTCAGGCTCTGCTTCCAGCATTTGTGGAAATTCAGGAACTGCTTGAGAGGGGACGGGATGCTCCTACAATGTTTCCAAGGAATGACTGTCAGCCAAAGCCTCCAGTTCCTTGCTTAGCTCTGTTTGGGGCCCATTGTGCTGGCTCTCCGTCTCCTCTTCTTCCTCAGACAAATCCTCCTCCAGGTAGGGCATGACAGATACACAGGAAGAGACTGCAGTCCTCAATACATTTATTAGGCAGTAAGTCCTATTGAACTCAATGTGATTTACTTGTGAGAAAGCATGCTTATGACTGTGCAAAGGGAACCTAGGAGGAGTTCTACCTGAAAACAAATAAAGCTACATTATAGGCAGCATAGCTGTGGTGTTGATAGTTAAGGCTGGTCAGTAAAAAATGAGTTCCACCTTTCTAAATAGTGATCGGGGGTGATTTGTTCTAACCTGTACAATTAGAACAGTTTTACAACGTTTTTAAAATGTACAGGTACCAGAAAAAGGTGTTGGCTTTATATACCCTGAACATTTCAGAAAGTTTGGTGAATGTTTGAGGGAGAAACAGCACTTTAAAGAGAAAAAGCAAAAAAACCCCACCCTCCCTCTGTCAAACGTTACTTTCAAAAAAGCACTGTTGAGGTGGGAGGGTTTTGTCCATCATTTATGAAAAAATACACATAAAGGCTTCTCATCTAAAACATTGATGGCTTTCTGTTCCTCTTTATTGTAGTTTTTGGAATACTTTTTTTTTAATTTAAATTTTTAACTAAAAAATCAGCTTTTAACAGTTAGAGAGTCTATGGGAGGGATTCCCATAATGATACACAGCTGCAGAAGGAGTCTCTTCCTCATGCGGCCTCAGGGCTGATTAGAACATTGGCTTGGGTGGGCTGAGAAACTGCTGCATTTTTGCTAACCGTGTTACTGAAGTGCTGATCGGATCATCAGGCTGCCTGGGAAAGGGAGGAGGCCTTGGGCAAGGAGGAGAGCTTCCCACACCCACCGAGGCAGTCCCATGTCCACTTTAATGCTGCTCATGGTGATGCTAAAGTGGCAATCCACTCGGGGCGGCTGAGGAAGAGAGAAGGACTTGTGCTGAAGTGCCAATCCAGTTGGGGGGATCAGGGAAGGGAGGAGGAAGCCACAAGATGGCTCATATGCTTCATAAGGCAATACAGGGCTAGGGGACATCTAGCCATCTTTGTAGGACATCTTTGCTGTTCCCCAGCACTCCATCCTGCCCATCTGGATTCAGGGCTGAAAGACCATGGAAAAGTGATGGGGCATGTCAGTTAAGGCTTTAGCTTCCAGCCAGGCTTTTTGGAGTTTGGACCAACATGAGGTACTATTGCCTCTGGTCTTTTTTCAGCAGCTTTAAAAAAAAAAAAAATTGAATATAGATTAATACTTAGATTGTTTAATGTATAAAGCCACTGCTTGAAACATTATCTAGTTATTATCTGGATATTTAGACTGGCCTATCCTGAAAGGCCCAAAGATGGTCAAATTTGCATCAATAAATGACTTGGATGCAGTATAATCCGGGGGGGAAAAGAATTAGGCAGTGTTAGGCATCATACTATAGCATCACCGATGCAATGAATATGAATTTGAGCACACTCCGGGAGACAGCAGAGGACAGGAAGGCCTGGCGTGCTATGGTCCATGGGGTCATGAAGAGTCGGACACAACTTAACGACTGAACAACAACAAGGCATCATACTACTCTTTCTGGCATGGTTATCCCAAGCAAATAGCCACCTCTATCATATCATAGTTATATCCACATGAGGAAGGCAAATGGCCCTTTTCCTCAAAGTTACCATGCGTGGTCAGGCCCTGATAGCACACAGGAGCAACAGCCAGCTGTATACTACCCCTTCTCTGACCATAACACCTGAGGTGGTTTTCTGATAGCTAAGTAGCAATGGGGAAAGTTTGGACTCACCAATTTTCCCCTATTCCCCTTCAAACAAGGGCATTTTCATGTTCCCTTGTTGGTTGGGCTATCTTTCCCAGCCTTCTCACCCAAAGCCCACTATGACCCTATGATAGGCTACCTGAAAAGCAGTGTTGTGCTACTCTACCCCACCCACCCCTCATTGGTCCCATTTCAGCTGATTCCCTTGAGCTCCCATTTTGTCTTCAGTTGACTTTGAGGCCCTTCTACTTCACAAACCAAAACTGTTAGATCCCTAAGTGACTCACATACACAGATTATCCCACAAAAGCATGACAGCATATACAGTTATATATTATATACCCTGCAAACATTCCCTAACCTCATGCAACTAGTTGCCCCTTCTCTCACAGTCACTCTAGACGTTTGCATTTGCTTATTTCATAAGGTGTAGTTGTACTAGTAGTATTAGTAGTAGTAATAACAACAACAACAACAACAACAACAGTAACACTCTTACAGTGTACATTGGGTTGTATCCAGTGTTAGTCCTACTTAGAATAGACCCATTGAAATGAATGGGACTTACAGAATGGGAATGTTAGACAAACATTGGATACGATCCATTGTTCTTTATAGAGTAACCAAAGCAAATGACAGGTTTATCTTCCAAGAAGATACTACTTTAGATTTATATAGTATGTACTGCAAGTGGGGGGAGTATTTGAGGGAGGGGAGGAAGGCAGAGGTATGAATGGAAGCAAATGCAGCTACACAAACTGACAGTTTGTATACTTTCACCCCAAACTCCTGTGAGAGTGGGTGTGACTTCCAGGGTAGAATCATAGAATCAAAGGGTTGGAAGGGGCCTACAAGACCATCAAGTCCAACCCCTTGCCTTGCTCAATGCAAGAATCCAAGTCAAAACATCCATGACAGGTGGCTGTCCAGACTTGTCTTGAATGCCTCCAGTGTGGGAGAGCCCACCACCTCCCTAGGTAATTGGTTCCATTGTCGTTTGTCTTCAGTGCATTGTAGGTGTGCTGCAGGTAGCTGGCAGTCAACACCAGTCTACTCAGGGTAAAACAACCCACTGACTCAACCTGAACTGCTGCCAGTCATCAGGTGATGATATCCTATCTCCAAGGCCAGACCTGGCTTTGCCCTCCCATTAGGTATGGAGAGCTGATTTTGACTGTCATAAAAGGCCAGCAAATTATTTTTTAATTTGTTGTTGTATTTTTACTCCCAGGGAGAGGTCCTTGTGGGATTTGCTGCCTTAGGTGCCAAAAACACCTTGGCCATGCTTGGGTACAATGCACCTTGACCTGGGGGACAGGGATGCCATTTGCTGTTCCCCCTCAGATGGCAAAATGTTTTGTTCGAGCCCTGCCAAGGACAAGGCTCAAAAGCTTTTCACTTGGCCCATAAGTACATAAGACATTGCAATCTACATAAGAGGTTTGCATTTCAGAACAACTATTTTACACTCCTCATATATATGCGTTGACTTTTGATTACAGGCTCTTTTAAAGAACTCCAGAGAGTATCTATAAAAGGCAGTGAAGAAAAAAAATGCTGTCCTGGCTAGCTAGCATTCTCTCTCTCTCTCTCTCTTTCTCTCTCTCTTAAATAATATAGCCAGAAATTAATTGGCACTAATTCACTCGTTCACAGTTGTACCCGAGATGTTGCTCATAAACAGCAGCCACGGTTCCCTGATTGCAGATATGTAATTAATTCAAGAAAAGGCTGCTATAAAATAACAATCCAATACAGCCTCAGCAGGTGTCAGTGTAGTCAGGAGAACATATCACAGTAGGAATGCACTGAATTTCAACAATACCCTGGCTTTGCAAATATTACTGTGGAAAAGGGGGCCAGGGGAGGGGGGAGGAGGAGGAGGTGGAGGCAGAGAAGAAGAAGAAGAATGAAACTCTCTTGGAGGTGATTAAGGGGCCACATAGGCTGGTGTAGTTGCATTGATTTCAGTGAGACCGCACAAATCTCAGTGGTCAAATGGATTGACCCTTCTTTCACCTATTTGTGTAGGCTGTAACTTGGGTGGTAATGGTGTATGCTTGCCAAACAATTTGATACAAATGAGCTACTCATGGGATTCGTATTAGGAACCAGATGTGTGTGTGTGTGTTTTTCTTTCTTTTATAGGGCATTTATGTAGGGATGTACGGACTGTGTAAAAACCACTCCATCTGTGCTTCATGGATTGTCAGGTGCCTTTTGTTCCCTTGTCCGCCCACAGACAGATGTGATTTTTTTTTCATCATGCGGAAAAATACGCAAATAATTACCTAACTATTTACGTAAGTATTTACATAGTTTACCACAGTACGTAACATTTAGCATATTGTCCCCCATTCCATTCAATGTTTCCTCAGCAGATGCTTACATATTTTCCTACAAATTTATATGCATAAATTTTGGGAAAGTAAAAAAATCATCCGAAAGGCCACGGACTCCGCGCAGCCTGAGGGGTCGCTCCGCAGCAGATTCTGCAGGTCAGATTCTTAGAAATCCGAGTTTATTTTGTTGTTGTATTTTAGTCTGTCTCAAATATCTCCAGCATCCCTACTTTTATGGGTGACTTGTTATGAACTCATTGTGATGGGTGTTACAGAGAGTATGAAAAAGCCTGATGCAGACCTCATATTTCTGCGGACACCAGGAGTCATTCCTATGCTTGATGCGTGCACATTTAGATAGAGTTCTACTGATCTGGCAGGTGTGGTGCACACGTAGGGGCTCTGATGCATGTACAAAGCTCCATGCAAGCAGGGCCTGTATTGTGCTCTTCGGTGAGTTGAAGAATGCTTTGAGTGCTCCGCTGTGCAAACACGACATTGCAGACAATGGAGCTTCTCTTGCTTGTGCGGAGCTCTATGTGTGCACCAGAACTCTTGTGGATTGTGTGGCCATTGTGTGACGTCCTAACACAGTTTTATTCACCAACTTGGGATGGTCATCATTCTCCTGTAGGTGCTTGTTACGAAACTTAGATGAATATATATTTTAACTACATTTCAGACCAAAATGAAGAACAGCAGGTGGCCCTCAATTGATTCACCCCCAATAAGAGAAGAATATTGCAAATTAATACACCAAATTATACTATGCCATTAATGGAAAGAAGAGGGTAAGGATGTTTATGTTCCTATGTCCCATTCACAACCCCGAATATGACTGTGAGCAGGAAACCATGTTCTCTGAGAATGTTTGCAAACTTGAGTTTGCATTCCAAAAATGTACATTTTGTAAAATGTGCATTTTCACATTTTACTCTGTGAGTGAAAAGTGCACATTTAGGTCCACTTAAAAAAAAAAAAGTGCACTTTTCCCATTTGATATGCCCACTTTTCCCACTGGAATGAAACAAACTCAATAAAATGCAAATGAAAATGAAAATGGGAAATGAACATGAGGTGAGCTGAGCTTCAAGGTGGAGTTCAAAGATCATGAAAATCAGTTGTTCGCCTGTCCCTAAAGGAGGAATCAATTACTACACCACTACAGTTGTGTTTTTTTATGGCAGAGAATAAGGATATTAAGTTTAATAAGGCAGCGCATTATCTTTGTCCCTCAAAGCATCTATTAGATGAGATCAGATTTCTGGCATCCATCTCTACAGAAATGTGTAGCTGTGACAGTGTGGAGAGAATAGCTGCACCTGCTACTCCTATGTGCTCAAGAAGCATGGCAGGTCTTCCCCATCAGTTCCAGTCCCATTGTGAAAAACAAATGACAACATTAAGCATACAGGGTTGCACTAATATAACTGCTTCTATGGTGTCCAAAGCAACCTTTCACGTGCTGTGGAGGCAGGTAGTCCCCAAATCCACTCCAGGGGTCTCATTCTCCATCTGTTTCTGAGCTAGTTTTGACTGATGTCACATCTGGAGAACATACTTGTTGGCACAGAAACACTGCCTCACACTGCTGTACAGGGATGACTTCTTGGGTTAGCAACCACATTCCAAAACACATATTATTTGCCGATGGAGCAAATCACAGGAGAAGGCTGTAAAAACATAATTGGAAATGACTGGGAAGACAAAGTGACTTAAAATGCTCTTGTCAATCCACTTCTCTGAGAACCAATGGAAAAGAGCATTCCCATCTCGATGGCGTTTTAACTTGAGCAAATGCAAGATTGCACACATTTTAACACTGTCTGTTGCAGCGTAGATCTAAGACAGATATGGCAGGCAATTGTTGTGCTCAGATGGATTTTATCTGCCATAAAAATACAGCTACCCTGTTTCAATCACCACCATAAAGCTCTAGCAATGCAAGGTGGGGGAAGGGGATGTGTATCCGGCACACACTGTCAAAAATAAAAATGTGTGTTTTAAGAAAACCATTCTTGGCTGAAAAGCCCAAAACCTTTTTCAAAAGCTTTACTGAATGGCTTTCCCATTTTTCTCCATTGTAATTATGAGATGTGCATTTCCAAAGGTGTTTCATTCAATAAGGGCGGAGAAGAATTCATGCCCTGAAACACCTACATTTATTAGTTAAGAATATGTCAAGCATAGTACTCATGTATTACTCAGTAGCTGATTTCTGACTTTCTGTATTTACATAAGATGCTGTCCAAAATCCAGCATGTAAAAATATTGGAGATAAGAATAAAGATACCCATTCCCCAACATAATTTCCGTAGCAGGCAGCTGCGAGTACACTCTGTTATTGGTACTCATTAATTAGTTGAGGTGAATTGGAACCTGCCAATCAGGTTAGTGGTCAGTCTTCAAACTGTGGATGAAGGGAGAGGGCTCACAAGCCTCATACCTTTCTTTATAGTTCTTTATTTCCAGTCCATGGACCATAAAAACAATTCAAGCACTAAAAACCCCAAGTCAAAATTAAAACATACATATTCTGCTAATACAACATTACAAAATCAAACTCAGAACAACTCAGCCTCCTTTAGTGTCTGTAAACTTGTTTGAATACCTACAGCAAGGAATGTGGCTGTTGTTTCAGTGATCATGATGTTAGAATCTGCCCTAAATATAAAACTGGAGTGTGTCCCACAGAAAAGCAACCAGGGATGGTGAGGGGGGTGGGAACTAAGTCCTATGCAGAATGCTTAAAAGAGCTGGGTATGTTTAGCCTGGAGAAAAGCAGATTAATGGGAGATATGATAGCAGGCTACAAATATGTAAAAGGCTCTCATGCAGAAGATGGAGCAGAGTTGATCTCTGTTTCTGCAGAAGGAAGGGCTAGAATCTGTAGATGGAAATTGCAAGGAAGCAGATTTCAGCTAATCATTAGGACAAACTTCCTAATGGTAAGAGCTGTTCAGCAGGGGAACAGACTGCCTCAGGAAGTAATAGTCTCTTTCACTGGAGCTATGTAAGCAGAGGCAGGAAAGCCATCTGCCAGATATGCTGTAGCTGCACCCTGCATCACAGAGTCTGCATTGAGCAGGGGGTTCGACTAAGTGACTTACATGATCTCTTCCAACTCTGTGATTCTATGCGATCAGTGGCTGGTGTCTGGATGGAAGATTATAAGAGGGCTGGAGTGTGGGCAGGCGGGCAGGAAAGAAAGAAAGAAAGAAAGAAAGAAAGAAAGAACAGAAGAAAGAAAGAAAGAAAGACCTTCCATTCATCCTTTGCCTCCTGCTGTTCATCAGAGACAGAAAGGTGTGAATCAAGTCTGCTCTGCTCTAACAAAGGAACAAGTCAAAGTTTACTGCTACCACAGCAGCAGCAAAAGTGTTTCCCTAGCATCTATAGAGTCACTGGTACCCATCACAGGAGACAGATTAAAGGTCATGCCATCAAAAAAAAAGCAAAAAAAAAAAAGCACCCACCCTAACAATTATATTCCATTTAATCCATATCTATCAATCATAATTAGGGATGTATGAGAAATTTGTTCCAGTTTTTGATCAGGATTCACACCATCTGGATAGAATCGTAGGGATGTACGAAAGTCCCTTACCTGATCCCGAAGCTTGCTTCGCGGTGGGGGGGGAGGCGCTCCATCCCTCCCCCCGAAATTCTGGCCGGGGGGGAGGCACCCCGTCCCTCCCCTCCAAAATTCTGGCCAGGGGGGAGGCGCCCCGTTCCTTCCCCCCGAAATTCTGGCCGGGGGGGAGGCGTCCCGTCCCTCCAGCCGTGAATCCTCCTGTCCTGCCAGGACGCAAATGACGGCAGCCGTAGCTGCCGCCGTTTGCGTCCCTGCAGTCAGCTGTGATAGGATACGTAAATGTTTACGTAGCCTATCATGGCTGAGTGGAAAAAAACCCAAAAACTGTGTGTACGCAAATGGCGGCGCCCATGGGCGCCGCCATTCGCGTTCCTTATTTTGGCACGTGTAGTCTACGTAAACATTTACGCAGACTACAGCGAAAATAAGGGGAACGCTATTTGTGTTCCCCTTATTTTCGCCATAGTCTACGTAAATGTTTACATAGACTACACGTGCCAAAATAAGGAACGCAAATGGCGGCACCCATGGGTGCCACCATTTGCGTACGCGCAGTTGTTGTTTTTTCTTCAGTCAGCCGTGATAGGCTATGTAAACATTTACATAGCCTATCACGGTGTTTTTTAAAAATCTAGACATGATAGGCTACGTAAATCTTTACGTAGCCTATCACGTTGGTTTTTTTTTTAACTTGGAAATGGCGGCAGTGGCAGCCGGTCGGAAGACCGGCCGCCGCAGCCGCCACCAAACCTCCGCCGCCGCAGCCGCCACCAGGGACATTCGCCAAAGATAAGTCCAGTCCCGGGGGGGCGGGGGGGCAGACCGTTTCTCCACCAATTTCGGGGGGCTGAATGCGCTGGCATTCGGCCTCCCCGAGATTCATGGAGAAATTCTCTGACATCCCTAAATTCGAATGTGGATGCAATCTGCAGTTGAAATCCATACATTTCTGAGCTTGCAGAGCTGGGCCAAAAAAATGTGTTTGACTGCATGTATACATTTTAAAAATGTGCACTTCTGAAAAATGTGCACAAATACGTTTAATCTATGGGAGAAGAAGGTGTATATTTCAGAGATGCACACAACCTATGTGTACATTTGGGAAAACAAAATACTCACAGATTTTCATGCAAAAAGAAAAAACACACACACAAGGCTCACCATCTGATACCGACTCGAGTCAGGATGAGTTTCAAGATGGAATTTGGAGAACTTTGGTGACCTCGGGTTTTGCTGATTCACACAACAGCCCCAATCACAGTTCATATCCCTATTTCTGTCCTTGAAAAAGGGTAAAATTGCATCATGCTAAAACAGATATTTTTATTGAATGGAATACAGAGGATGGACATTTGAAAGATGACTTCCTCCCAGTCATCTTCCTGCCACCTTAGCTATCAAAATGGTGGCCTTCTGAGCAGGAACCAAGAGTCTGTTCAGTCCTTGTTGGCAAGCCATTTTTAACAGGGGGCATCTTTTGAAACAAACAAGTGCTGCGGGGACAGCAGCATGGGATCCATCCAGCCTGTTGGATCCAGCACCTATTCCTGCATGAGCCAAGAGACACACACCAACATGTCTCTTTCATCTCCTGCTCTCCAGTGTGGCTTTCCCAAAGTGATTCCCTTATTAACCTCAGAGCTGCTGACTCTCATCAATTAGCCATGATGAAATGGGCAAATGGAAGTAATAAGGAGGGCACCGCCAAAGTCTCTACCGCTGTCCAGATTAGGATGGAAGAAATTAAAGAGCACAGTGTCTCAGAGCTAGGGATGGTGCGGGCGCCTGGCTCAGTCGCCCCCACTCACGCCTCCAAGCCACAACTGCTGAGCCACTGTCCCCACTCATGACCCCTGAACTTGCTGGGCCACCTCACCTACCCTGAGCCATCCACGAGTGCCTGTCATTCCCTCAGTCACCATTTTGCAACTTCTGTCAATTTAATATTGTGCGCATAGCAGCTGTAAAGTCTCTATCTACGCAATATTACAGGTGTAAATGGGCCATTTACGCCTGTAATATTGTGTAGATGGGGTCTTTATGGCCGTTATGTGTGGAACATTAAATTTACAGAAGTTTCTGAGGCACCATTTTTTTTGCAAAATGGCACCCGTGGAAACAACAGGGTAGGTGCAGGCGGCTCCGTGAGTGCAGGGCTGGCACGGGAGCGGGTCTGGGGGTCATACGAGCAGGGGCAGCAGCTTGGTGTGTGCCTGGAGGATCCATATGGGGGCAGGGGCATCCATCCATCCCTACTCAGTGCACATGGGACAAAATGGCAAAGGGGCATAATGGAGTAGGAGATTTGGGGAGGAGCAGGTTAGGAGCTTCTGGGGCCAGGTTTAGCCTTGAATCACCAGTCACCTATGCTTAATGTACAGCTCAATCTGCAGAGTCATGCGGCAGCCAGTTGGATAAATTGTTTTGGGGGTGTAGGAGATTACAGACCCCATAACTCAAAGGGGTGGAAGCAATCATGACTCAGCTACTCAAGCCATTCCGAAACAAAACAAAAAGTCATCACACCTTCACAGCTCACTAGATCATCAAACAATCTAATACAGTTGAACTATATACTGCAAGGAGGAAAACAATGACAACAACAACAACAGCTTCATAGCCTTTCGCAGAAGTATTATAAATGTTTCCCACTAGTCTTCCTGTGAATATAAGCGTTCATGTTAATCATGATTTCTACTGAACAAGAGTACAGAGTGAAGGTGAAATTGTATGTGAGGAGTTCTGATCACTACCAAGAATGACTGTGCCAGGAACAAAGCACCGTTCCCCTGGGTTAGGAACACATAGCAGAGCAATGGCGTTTTCTTTGTGCAGTAATGACATTCTGAATTAGAATACCATCCTCGCTCCCTTATAATAGTGAACTCAGATGCTGAGTGCCAACAACTATGTAGGCAAAATGGGGTCACTGAGAAACAAGTGGGAGGTATTAGCATACTTATGGGAATGCCAAGATTTGCAGAAATAAAACAAATACTGGAGTGTGTGTGTGGGGTGTGTGTGTGGAATCTAAGTAAGCAGCCCAGCTCAATTAAAACAGAGCGTGCTCAGTGGCCACAGAATTCAGAGTGTCTGCTGAGGGGAAAATGGAAAACTGGGAGGTGGTGGAATAGAATATCCTGAAAGAGGTCATGGCCGGCTGGAACCTTATACGGGAGCACTCCACAGTACAAGATTTTGTTGCAGTTCCTGCTCCTTCCCTCTAATAGTGAACATGTGCATATGCTCATTTACTATAACTGAAATAGAAATAGAATATTTCTCACTTTAGCGGGGGAAACAGTGACCTGTTCGCCTGTTCAGTCTGCTGCCCAGATGTTCACTACTGATGGGCAGCTTCAAGGCTCCTGCTCTCCTTTCTGGTGGTTCTTCATCTTTATACTGGGCTTCGACTAGACAGCCCTTCAGATTAGGGATGTACGAAAGTCACTTACCTGGTCTCGCAGCTTGCTTCGCGGTGGGGGGGAGGCGCTTCGCTTCTCCCCCCGAAGTTCAGGCCGGGGGGGGGGAGGCTTCCCGCCTCACACGGCCAAAATTCAGGCTGGGGAGAAGCGCCCCGTCTCCCCGGCCGCGAACTTCAAAAGAAAAAAAAAAGCCCCGTGATAGCCTACGTAACGATTTACGTAGCCTATCACGGCTAGATCTGCAAAGTCAGCCGTGATAGGCTACATTAATTGTCACGTAGCCTATCACTGGTGACTTAAAAAAAAAAGCGCGTACGCAAATGGCGGCCCTCATAGGGAGCCGCCATTCGCGTTCCTTATTTGGTCCCTGTAGTCTACGTAAATCTTTACGAAGACTACAGGGACCAAATAAGGAATGCAAACGGTGGCTCCCTATGGGGGCCGCCATTAGCGTACGCGCTTTTTTTTTTTTTAAGTCACCCGTGATAGGCTACGTGTCGATTAACGTAGCCTATCACGGCTGACTTTGCAAATCTAGCCGTGATAGGCTACGTTAATCCTTACGTAGCCTATCACAGGGGTGTTGTTTTTTTTTTACTTTTCTTGTAATGGCGGCGGCGGCAGCCAGTCAAAAGACCGGCTGCCGCCCCTGCCCCTGACGAAGACCTGCCGAACCGCCGCCGGGACCCGCCGCCGGGAGCAACATTCGTAAAAGGTAAGTCCCATCCCGGGGGGGTGGTGGGGGGTGGCGGGGGGGTGGCGGAGAATTTCTCCCCGAGCCTTCGGAGGACTGAATGCATTGGCACTTGGCCCCCCGAAGTTTCGGGGAGAAATTCTCCCCCATCCCTACTTCAGATAGAGGACATCTTCAAGAGAAGGACTGTCTTCTGATTGGGGATGTCAGAGAATTCCGCCACAGATCTCGGTGAGGCTGAATGCCAGAGCATTCGAAGCCCCCCCACCCCACACCCCGTGAAATGGGCCCGGAACGGAGCACCTACCTTCTGCTGTCCACACTGACTTGCGAATAGTGGCTGCATCTGCAGCCGCCATTCATCTACTCCATATAGCCGTGATAGGCTATGTAAATACTTACATAGTTTACCACAGCTTAACTAAGGGAACGCAAATGGCGGTGGCTATGGTGGCCGCCATTTGCGTTCCCTTGTTTTTGCCGTTTTAGCCTATGTAAATATTTACGTAGGCTATTACGGTGAAAAAAAGAGGGAACGCAAATGGCAGCCGCTGTAGCCGCCGCCATTTGCATCTGCTGGTTGTTGTTTTTTTGCCGTGATAGACTACGTAAATATTTACATAGCCTATCACGGCAAAATACAGGGACGCAAATGGTGGCGACTACGGTAGCCGCCATTTGCGTCCCTGCAGGCTGCCCAGCGGCTGGATGTCCAGCTCCGGCGGGCAGCCCTGGCCAGCAGCTCCGCGGAATCTCCATGGAGCGGAGCCGGCTGGAGAGAATTTCTGGGGGAGGGATGGAATGCCTCCCCTCACCGTGAATGTCACCCTTCGAAAAGGTAAGTGACTTTTGTACATCCCTACTTCTGATAGCCATTCAAATGGAGGATGGTCCCCTGTAAAGTAGGAAACATGGCCAACCAAGCTTCCATTGTCATAGGGACTTTTTGCAAACAGCTTCCTAAGATGATGCTACTCATCAATTTTAAAACACAGGCTACTTTTTCCTGAACATTCCATTGAAAAAGTCTGTTGGGCACATATTGACGCTGTATGTTTAACTTTCCATTGAAAGAGTGTGTAAGGATGGATCTATTGTTATCGATTGCTGGAAGTTTGCGGTATAGGTATACTGTGTTTACTAACAAATACACTCAACTGTCTATGCTAACAAAGAAATGGGCTGGGTTGGGACAAATACCTGGGGGTGGAGGAGGAAGGCCTAATCAGTCTGCTGCCACTCTGGCTCATTGCCTGAGCAAATTAGATTTGCAGTGACCTGGACAAGAAGGGTGAGGGGCCGGTGGTAGGGACAGAGGTGCTACTGGGCCCAAGGCCTACTACTGAAGTGGCTGCCTCAAGTGTTGGATTTTGAGTGCAGTTCAGGGTAGATTATAAAACGGAACAATGTGGCCCATATAGGGCACAATTCATAGAATCATGGAATACTAGGGTTGGAAGGGGCCTCTATAAGACGAGTCCAACCTTCTGCTCAATGCAGGAGTCTAAGTCAGATGGCTGTTCAGCTTCACCTTGAATTGCTCTAACGGACAGGCAGTTTTTTCTGATGTTCAGTCAGAATCTGGCTTCCTGTTACTTGAGCCCATTATTCCATGTCCTGCACTCTGGGATGATCGAGAAGAGATCCTGGCCTTCCTCTCTGGGACAACCTTTCAAGTACTTGAAGAGTGCTATCACATCTCCCCTCAGTCTTCTCTTCTCAAGGCTAAACATACCCAGTTCTTTCAGTCTCTCCTCATAGGGCTTTGTTTCTAGTCCCCTGATCATCTTTGTTGCCCTCCTCTGAAACCTCTCCAGCTTGTCTGCATCCTTCTTAAAGTGAGGTGCCCAAAACTGGACACTGTACTCAAGATGAGGCCTAACCAGTGCTGAGTAGAGGGGAACAAGTACTTCCCAGGATTTGGAAGCTATGCTTCTATGAATGCAGCCCAAAACAGCATTTGCCTTTTTTGCAGCCACATCACATTGTTGGCTCATATTCAGCTTGTGATCGACAACAATTCCAAGATCCTTCTCGTTTGTAGTGTTGTTGAGCCACGTATCCCCCATCTTGTAATGGTACATTTGGTTTCTTTTTCCTAGGTGCAGAACTTGGCATGTATCCCTATTAAATGTCATTCTGTTGCTTTCTGCCCAGCACTTCACTCTATCAAGATCACTTTGAATTTTGTTTCTGTCTTCCAAGGTAATTGCTATCCCGGCCAATTTTGTGTCATCTGCAGATGTGATCAGCATTCCCTGCACCTCATCATCCAAGTCATTCATAAAAATATTGAAGAGTGCTGGGCCCAGGACTGAGCCCTGTGACCCCACTTGTTACCTCTCCCCAGTTTGAGAAGGTCCCATTGATAAGCACTCTTTGAGTCCAATTCTGTAGCCAACTGTGGATCCACCGGATCGTTGTTTCATCTAGCCCACTTTGAGCTAGTTTGCTCATCAGGAGATCATGGGGCACTTTGTCAAAAGCTTTGCTGAAGTCAAGGTATATGATGTTCACAGCATTCCCACAGTCCACAAGGGAGGTGATCTGATCAAAAAATGAGATCAGATTCGTCTGGCAGGATTTGTTCTTGTCAAATCCATGCTGGCTTCGAGTAATCACTGCATTGTTTGCAAGGTGGTTTCAGATGGATTGCTTTATCATCTGCTCCAGAATTTTCCCAGGGATTGATGTCAGACTGACTGGTCTGTAGTTCCCAGGTTCCTCCTGTCTGCCGTTCTTGAAGTTAGGGGCAACATTAGCCCCCCTCCAGTCATCTGGCACTTCATCTGTCCTCCATGATTTCTCAAAGTAATAGACAGTGGTTCTGAGAGTTCTTCTACCAGTTCCTTTATTACTCTAGGATGCAGTTCATCTGGCCCTGGAGATTTGAACTCATTCAAAGTAATTAGGTGTTCCTTGACCATATGCCTATCGATCTCAAGCTTCAATCCTGCCCCTTCAGCCTGTACTTTGGCTTTGCCAGGGGGGGTCATAGTCCCTCTTTTGGGGGAAGACTGAGCCGAAGTAGGAATTGAGCACTTCTGCCTTTTCTTTGTCATCTGTTATCATTTTGCCATCCTTATTTAATAGTTGAACCACCATTTCTTTCCTCTGTCTTTTACTGTCCACGTAGCTAAAGAAAGCCTTTTTGTTGCTTTTAGCATCCCTCGCTAACCTCAGCTCGTTCTCAGCTTTAGCCTTCCTGACACCATCCCTGCAATTCTGTGCTACCTGCCTGCACTCTTCCTTTGTAGCTTGGCTTTCCTTCCACTTCCTATATGTATGCTTTTTTTGTTGTCAGGTTTCTAAGCTTTTTTCTGAAGCCACATTGGTTTCTTCTGTTGTTTCCCACTTTTTTTTCTTGTTGGAATTGTGCCTTTAGAATGTCATTTTTTTAAAACTCCCACCGATCTTGGACTCCTTTTCTCATTAGAGTCACTTGCCATGGGACCTTACTTATCATTGTTCTGAGTTTATTAAAATTGTCTTTCCTAAAATCTAGGGTACATGTTTGGCTACTCAGCTTTTGCTTCCTTTAGAACCAAGAATACAAGAATAACATGGTCACTTTCCCCCAGAGTTCCTGTAACTACTTTATCCACTAAGTCATCTCTGTTGGTTAGGATCAAGTCAAGGATAGCCGATCCTCTAGTTCCTTTGTCTACTTTCTGTAGGAGGAAGTTATCTGCCATACAAGTCAGGAATATCCTGGAGGGGCCATGTTTTGCAGAATTTGTCTCCCAACAAATATTGGGGAAATTGAAGTCCCCCATTCCTACTACATCATGCTTCCTTGATACGTTGGCAATTTGCTTTTCAAAAGTCTCATCCTTGTCTTCTCCTTGATTGGGTGGCCAGTAGTAGGCTCCAACCACTATGTTCCTTTTATTCTTTGCTCCATTTATTTTAACCCAGATGCTGCCAATGGGGCTACCAAGCTCATCCTCCTGTATTTCTGTGCAGAGATATGTATTTTTTTAACATATAGTGCAACTCTACCTCCCTTTTTGTTCCTTCTGATCTTTTTGATCCTTCAATTGCTGCATTCCAGCCATGAATCAATTGCTGTATTCCAGCCATGAATCAATTGCTGTATTCCAGCCATGGGAGTCATCCCACTAAGTTCCAGTTACACCTATAAAGTCATAATTTCCCTCCCGTATTAGGAGTTCGAGTCTGTTCTGTTTGTTTCCCGTACTCTGGGCATTAGTATATAGACATCGAAGACCATGTGCTTCATAGTCTGGCTTTCTTCCTACATGTTTGTGAAGACTATTATTGGGTGCTATTAGAGCTGTTCTCTCTGTTGTGGTGCATGAGCCTTCATCCATTGTTACCCCCAGCTTCGCTGGAAAGTTCTCCTGAACAAACTCAATTGAAATAAATTAAGCTTCATTTCATTGGGGCTTCCATGTGATAGCTTTGCAGTGGATTGTGCCCCATGTTAGAATCAGAACAGCACAATCCAGCCAAATTTAAGCACTTTTGATTCCCACTGAGATTCATGTTTGATTTCATTAGTCAGCATGGTGTATTGGGTAGGGTGCTGGACTGGGACTTGGGAGATATGGGTTCTAGTTCCCATTCAGCCATGAAACTCACTGGGTGACTTTGGGTCAGTTACTGTGTCTCAGCCTACCCTACCTCACAGCATTGTTGTGAGGATAAAATGGGGAGGAGGAGGACCTTGTAAGCCATCTTGAGTTCCTCACAAGAGAAAAAAGGCAGGATATCAATGTAATAATAAATAAATATTATCTTTCTTTTTTAAAAAATGAATTTTTAGGCTGCAACAAACCTATACCCAATTAGCTAGGAGTAAGCCTCAATGAAATCAATGTAACTTACTTCTGAGTAGATATGTATAGGATTGTGCTGTTAAAGTGCCTAATTTGAGTTAGATGGTGCTGTATGTGTGTGTTCAAGTGCCATTTTTTTCTTTCTCGGGCTCTAAAATGTCTTGATATGGCCTGGCTTGGCGATGATGTTGCAAGAGACTTCATCTTTTCACTTTGATCCAGTTACACAATCCATTTTTATGAGGCATTTCTTTGACCCCCCCCACCCCCTGTCTCTTTTGCATGCCTTGGAGTACTAATAACTGACTGATTTAGGTTAAGCAGGATCCCATAAGCCTATCATCAGTAAAAAAAGAAGAAGTGCTGTTTCTTGAGTCACCCCCTAGAAACACTTTATTATCATACACAGGAGTATTGTATCAAACTGGAAAACTTCCATAAAAACTCATTTATTCACTTATCTTGCCACTAGTTCCCAACTGGATTCATAATTTTGAATACATTGTAAAATCCTGACTTTCAGCATAAATGCCAAGGGATCTATCTCTTAGAGCATCTATGGCTTCATTCCATTTCCTCAAATGCCATAACTGTGTGCAATTTGATGCTACATGTAGGAGCTCAAACTCTCTCAGGCATATTTAATGGCCAGAACAATTTTATTAGGGATGTATGAGAAATTAATTTCAGTTCATTTTTTATGAGGATTTATCCAGTTTGCACATTCCAAATTGAACACAGACTCAATCTGTGGTTGAAGTCTGTACATTTCCAAGCTTGCAATGTAATTTGTGAGCCAAAAAAATGCATTTCACAGCATGCATACACTTGAAAAATGAGCGTGGAAAAATCTGTTTTTCAAAAATGTGCACAAAGACACTTTAATCAATAGGAGACGAATGCATACATTTCAAAGATGTGCACAATTGATGCGAACATTTGAAAAAAATGTGCAGGAAAGTACACATGGATTTTCATGTGAAAAAAAAAACCAACACTCACAATCTGATACACACTCGAATCAGAACTAGAGATGGGCTAAGGAGTGATGCTCAAGGTCATCAAGATTCTCTGAACATCAACTCATCCTTCTTTGATTTACACTCACGTTTGCAATCACTCTGTTTTGTGTGAATGGGAAAATTGCAGAAAATGAACAGCTATCAAAAGTAAAAGTTCCACAAAAAATCCCAAATTTGCGCAAATTTCCAAAGTTGCGCACATTTTCTCCATAGACTAAAGCGTGGATGATTTAAAATTTATCCATTTTGAGAAATTTGCACATTTTGAGGAAGTAGCGCATTTCGAGGAAGTTGTGCATTTTTTAAATACACATCTTGGCAATGTGAACCCAAGTCTGGAAATTTATGAACATTTTTGGATAAAATGTGATCCCATTCACATTCAGGATTGTGAATGGGGCATTCTTGAGTGATTTATGAACTGAAATGAAATTCTCATACATCCCTAGCTGGAATGAGCTTCAACATGGAATTTGGAGAACTTCAGCAAGCTCGAGTTTTGCTCATATTCACATCACTAAATTTTATTTTCTTGAAATTTCTTCAAAGCCAACAGCCAATCTCACAAATGGCTCAGCAGAGTGTCTGGACATGGCATGGGAAAAACATGGCCCACAGTTCAGAGAACTGTAATTTGAGGTGTACATATCCAGCAGTGGGACCTTTGACTTATTCCCCCCATACCCCACTTCCCAACAGCAACAGCTTCCAATGCTGTGCTATTAAAACTCAAGAAGCATTTCAGAAACAGCACAGCAGCAGGGGTAGTACTGTTTACAGAGAGAGGCAAAATAGGCTGGTTTTGCTTTGAAGTTGAACACTAAGCATTTGTTGAATGAGGTGACATGCTACCTTAAGTGTGAGTTAACCTTCTCCTGTATGTAGAGCACTGCCAGCAAGTAAGGGCGCAATCCTATGCAGGTTTAGGCAGAGAACAGGCCTACAACTCCCAGCATGCCCCAGCCAGCCTAGGATTGCACTCTAAGTGAATTAACCCTGTATTGCTGGAAGTCAATGGTTCATTTAAGTCTCTTTAAGGGAGAAGAGACAGGATGTTGGTCAAAACAAACAAAAAACAAAGACACACACCCCAACTAACTACAGAACTGGAATGGAGTGGGGTGAGGGTGTAGGACTGACAAATGAAGTGAACTGGGTTTAGAAAAAGAGAAGATGACAGGCAGGCACTTGTTGGAATTAGGGTTGTCAGAGAATTCCGCCACGGACTGAAATGGGATAGAATTCCCTTCAGTCTGTGCCACGGAATCGTCTGCTGAACAGCACCACGAGGTCCTGCGGAGCCAGCAATCACGCAGCTTTTTTTTCATCGTCCGCAAAGAGTCACGGAATGTTCATAAATAAAAATGCAGTGTAGTATGTTCTGATAATAAATACCTAAGTTTTTTTTAAAAAAAATGAACTGTGCTCACCGCCTTGTTTGTGGGTGTTCCTTTTAAATTGAAATCCTCCATCTCCATTTACTTTCAACCAAAACACTTCCTCCTCCTAGGGGCTTTCCAAAACAAGGCTGCCCTAGGTGTGCCTGAGCAATGCACTCTTGGTTTAAAGCAACGCTGTTTGAAAGGGAAAAAAACCCCTTTTCAAATGACCATGCCAGTCCTGGAGCCCTCCACGAGGTCTTATTCTCTCTGCTAAGCTTTATATTTCCACATCCAGCGTTGTTGTTGACGTTGTGAGGCTAAAATGGAGAGGAGAACCAACTCTCTGCATGTCTACTCAGAAGTAAGTCTTATTGAGTTCAATGCGACTTACTCCTACACATGTCAGCACCCCACTTGCCCCCAGCTCAGCTTTGTATTTCCACATCCAGCTCATTACCAAACTTTCCTGTTAGTTATCTCACTGGGTGACTTTGGGCTGGCCTTTAACCACTACACCATACTTCTGTTATGAAACTCATGAAAAAGATAAAGTATAATGGAAAGTTCTTTCTGAAGCAGTCACACTTGTACAAATGCAGCAAGAAGGGAAAAATCAGCAACCTTCTCTTTGTTTGAATAAAAAGCACACTCTGCACATGCTGAGGGAATTGACAAAATGAAGAATAAACATACCAGGGAATACGAAGAACTGTATTCTTCCATTATGTGTGTGGGTGTGGGGGGGAGAGATTCTCTCTCAATCCAGCTGTTTCCCTGGTATGTTTATTCCTCATGTTGTCCATTAATAAGGAAATAATTCCTTATTATTTATAATTAACATACCAGGGAAATAGGTGGATTGAGAGAGAATCTCCCCCCCCATACACACACATACACACACATAATGGAAGAATACAGTTCTTCGTATTCCCTGGTATGCTTATTCCTCATTTTGTCCATTCCCTGAGCATGTGCAGAGTGTGCTTTTTATTCAAACAAAGAGAAGCCCATCTGAGCCCATCTAAAGGTGCAGAGTGTGCTTCTTAGCCCATCTAAAAGAATCACACCGCCAGGGGTGGGGCTGGGGCTGGAGAGGCCATAGGATAGTGCAGGTCTCAACTTCTCCTTTCTCCATTCTGCCAATTAGAACTCCCCCTTTTTGCCTCACCAAAGTCACATTTGTGACCTTGGGAAGCAGCCACCATCGTTCTTTCTGTGGCAGCTGTGAGGGGGTGGAGAAGGGGACATGAGGGGAATCAGAACTCAGTGTTCTCTCCCAAGGTCATGGCAGTCTCTATGGTCTAAGGAGGGGGAATCAAAAAATCCTATACTCCCTGGGATAGGGATGGCCGTTGTGGGGAAAGCTGTCCCTTTTTAAGATCACCAGATTTTCCCAGAGCTCCTGGCTTGGCTTGCCTTTGCAACCCAAGCTGGGAGCTTTTTCCCAGAATACAGGAAGTTTTCTCAGATTTTTTTTTCTTTTACATTTACACAAATGCACAAATTTCAGCTGTAACTTGTGCAAATCGCAGCCATAATATGCTTAATTTGCACACATTGCGCCTTCAATTTGCATAAAATCGTGGGAACAACTTGCTCAAATTAAGTAAATTGCAGCAATTAAGCAAATTACAACAAGTTACACAAATTGCAACCGCTATTTGCATAAATGTTGCTTTAAGGGGTGGGGGAGAAAATTTGCAAGCTGGCCTGATTCGATCTGCCTGTGGGTGACTCAAATTTTTTGTGGGGGGAGCTGTTAAAAGCTCAGCAAACTTTACCCCCGCCCCCGATGGGTCCCTCAGACATTCCTACCCTAGGATGGTCTCCCAGGACCCTAGGGTTGCTCTATAAAAAAAGTCAAATGCAAATGTTAGAAATATATATACAAACACTACTTACCTTCCATATTGCAATTGTTTGTAATAAGTGTGAACAAGGTCCTACAATCAGGAACCATTGCAAAAAACATTGTTTTATAGAGATATGTGCAACCGAGAGTCTTGTGTACTATTTTCTACATTGCTGTGAGCAATTGAGACAACTATTTCAAATCCTTCAGGGTTTCATTGACACTGTTTCTGGTCATTTATTAAAAGGGGCAGAAAAAGAGCAACTTTGGGGATAATACTTCCTAACGATAATCCCCTGATCAGTGCTATAAATCTGGCAACTGTTTTTTTTTTTAAATCCCGGCTAGTTTCGTTGAAAATAAGGCCTTAAAAACATGCAGTGTGCTATTTTAAAGCTTTTTCCTTTTGTTCTTCCTGGATAATTAATTATTGACACATTTTGGCAATGGAATACAACACAATACGTAACAGTGCATCATGGTAACTCGAGAACATATTCTACTCAGGAGAGATAGAACTGTGGGGCACATCAAAACTTCACAGTTAGGAACTTTTCAGTAATACACTGAAAAAGCTGGCTGCAAAGAGCAATCAGTTGTCTGTTGTCAGCCTTATCATCTGCTAGTTTCCATACATATGGAGAATGATTTTAGCAACTAGATTAACAAGGAGGAGACTGTAATCATTGTATGTTGAGAAGAGGAAGGCCGATGTGATCATGGAGGTATTATGTGATCTTAAAACCTGAGTAGGCTCCAAAGAGATTTTTTTAAAGGAAAATACTTGTTATTTTAAGACATCGGATCTGTGATGTCAGGTTCCCATGTGAGCCCCCACCTGCAGACACAAGTCATACAGATAGACAAAGGTTTGCCACTTCAGGGAGCTATAGTTTAGCTTTTCAGAAAAACAGCTAAACTCTTTGGGCTAGCTTTCATTGACCTGTTGAGTTGAAGCAACATGACATGTTATATTTTGGTATGATAGGAGATGGGTGAGGATTTCGCTTCAGTTTGGTTTTGATAAGAATTTCATTCATGAGAAAGTTCTTCATATTCAGAAGAGAATATGGGGTGAGCACAAGCTCAATAAATACACCAGTTTGGACATAAACCCATGTTGAAATTTCAGCCCACTAATTAAATGTGCTCAGACATGATCTACTACCAATCGCACCATGGGGAAAATTCCACAAGAGAGTGGAAGGCCACTGAACGGTGGTGTAGTGGAGCCAGGGCTTGCAAGGGCGCAGCGCTGGCCCTTTTGGCTTAGCAGGGATGCTGACATCATCTGCCAGCCCCACCCCTCTCAGAGCTCAGTGTCATCCTCACAAAAATGATGTCCCCAGCAACACTATATTGTTCCTGTTGAAATGCAGAGTATTTTGTGGTGGCCTGGTGTTGAATGGACAATTAAGATACACCCGTTTTACAAAAGATCTCCTTCTGGTGGAGGTGAAAACTGCGGGAACTGGTTTGTTGGTATGGATCAACCCAGCTGCCTACATTTTAAGAAGAAGAAAAAACCCTCTTCTAGGGGATGTGGCTGTGGGGACTGTCACGATGAGCGCCTGCACTTCAGAATTCAGTACTGCAGGCAAAGGTCACCTCAGAGCATGCTACAGGGGGGCTGTTCCTATCTCCCCCCCCCAGGGCCATCTGCTAGCAACTGTCCTGTAGGAAGTATGCTAATGACTTACGTGCCAGCATGGTGTAGTGCTGAGAGTGTTGGACTGGGAGCCGGGAGATGTGGGTTTTAGTCCCCACTCAGCCATGGAAGCTCACTGGGTGACTTCGGGTCCATCACAGACTCTCAGCCAAACCTACCTCACAGGGTTGTTGTTGTGAGGATAAAATGGAGAGGAGGAGGATTATGTACGCTGCCTTGGGTTCCTTGGAGGAAAAAAGGCAGGATAAAAATGCAGTTAACAAATAAATGTGATAGTATTGTTCACTGGGGATTTAATATAATTTATATATTTAAGATATATATTTTTTTTAAATTTTACTTGTAAGCCACTTTGGAAATATTTATATCTTGAAAGGTAAGATATAAATAATTTTAATAAATAATATAATACTGTCCCAAGACAATATATCACAAAATTTTTGGTCCAGATCCAGCATTAATGGCTACTAGTGATGAAGGCTATATGCAGCCACCAGGGTCAGAAGCTTTATGCCCGGAGTAAAGATGTATGAGAAATTTATTTCAGTTCATTTTTTAATCAGGATTTACCCAGTTCACACTTTCCAGCTCAAACACGGCCTCTGACGCAACCTGTGGTTGGAGTCCGTACATTTCCGAGCTTGCAATGTGATTTGTGGACGAAAAAATTGCATTCAACAGCATGAGTCCATTTGAAAACTTTGCATGAAAAAATGTGTACTTCTGAAAAATGTGCATGAATGCACTTGAAACTATGGGAGAAGAATGTGTACATTTCAAAGACGTGCCCAACTGATGTGTACATTTGGAAAAATATGCATGAAAATAGGTGTGGATTTTTGTGTGAAAAACAAACAAACGAAGCTCACAATCTGATATGGACTCGAGTTGGAATGAGCTTCAGGATGGAATTTGGAGAACTTGGGTGAGCTCAAGGTTTTCTCATTCGCACATCCTTAGCTGGATGGGCAATGACTGGTGTGGGGTCCTCAAGTGCCCCCCACTGCCCCTTGTTGTGGCCCTCCTGCATCCACCATCCCACAGTTCCCCCCCCCATTTTTAATTTTTTTTTTAAGGCATCCATAGCCACTACAGAGCACCAAAAGGGGTGGTGGTGCCCCATGGAATGCACAGCAGCCCATAGAATGTGGCCCAGAGCAGGGGCCCAGGGGACAAAAAGGGCCCCCAGATGTCCAGAGGTTGCCCACCTCTGCTCTACACCACTAAATATCAGTAACTAAATATCAGTAACAGGAGAGTCTTGCTTGTGGCCTTCCCAGAGGAATCTGGTTGGCCCCTGTGGGAAACAGGATGTTAGACTAGATGGAAAATTAGTCTGATCCTGCAGGGCTCTTCCTATGTTCCTATGGAGAACAGCTTGCATATACTACATACCATCCTCTATCAACCTTGACAGGTTGCATCAGTTGTCACTTACAACTAGGGATGGATGGACTCATCTCCTTCCGGGGCGTGGGGGAGCTCGAAGAGCTACCCCCCCCCCGCTCCCACAGCCCAAACCGGCTTGCCCCACTTGCTGAGCTGCATGAGCTGGCCCTCCTCTCTGCACCATTGACTGCGGCAGTCAAGCCCTTGCGCTTTATATGCACAAGGGCTTGACTGCCCGAGTCCTCAGTGCGGCACACACACGAAGTGCTCGAGCCCTCTCGTCCTCCTTTGCTAGAGTGCTTGGGCGGCACTGAGGCCCCCTCCTGCCCACACCGGTTGTTAAGGGCTTCCTTGACAGCTGACAGAGGCATGACGGGTCCTGGCACGGCACCCCCCCCAATGCTCTAGCCCTCTCATCCTCCCATGGAGGACAGGGCTAGAGTGCTTGGGTTCCTGCCCCCGCCTGTTATCAAGGGCCTCCTTGAGAGCTGGCAGAGGCAGGCAAGTCCTCAGTGCCACTCCCTGCCACTCGCCGAGCTCCGGGGCACTTGGCGGCTAGGTCCGTCGGCAAGCAGGGGCTGGGGGGCCAGACAGGGGGGGAGTTAATCAGACTCCACCCCCTCTTCGGACTCCCATGCCATCCCTACTTAGAAGCATGTGTTGGCAATGTCTAGACACATAGGTTTGTTTCTGTTTCTTACACATCCAGGAGGGGTTTCTTTCAGGAAGACTTTGCACAGAAAGGTGTATGTTTTTACTACCTTATGGATATTACGGTATCCACTGTGACAATTGAGCAGTTCATACAGAGATGCAGGATAGGCTGTTGGCAGCTAGCAAAATGGTTGCAAAGGGAAGAAATTATCACCTAGTCCCTAGGGATGCCTGAGGAATGACTTGATCCATACCTCTTGGAGTACCATGCAGATTGGAACTTCACTATCCTAAAGATTTCATGCTTCACCAAATGTTGTGATGTATATTTTGAAACACTGAGACTGCCAAGAACAACATTTAACTATGTATTTTGAGAGTAAATACACACCCATATTTTGAGAGGAAATGTCAAAATGGGTTCAGGTTACAGGAAGCCAGATTCCAGCTGAACATCAGGAAAAACTTCCTGACTGTCAGAGCAATACGACAGTGGAACCAATTACCTGGGGAATTACCTGGGGAGGTGGTGGGATCTCCCACACTGGAGGCATTCAAGACGAGGCTGGACGGCCATCTGTCAGGGATGCTCTGACTTGGATTCCTGCACTGAGCAGGGGATTGGACTCGATGGCCTTGTAGGCCCCTTCCAACCCTACTATTCTATGACTCTATGATTCTATGAAAAGAAAATACAAATTTGAATATGCTGTTTGAGAGAAAATGCACATTAAGATATATATTTTTATTAGAAAAAGGCCAAACATTTTCAAACTATTTGGCACAGCTTCCTCAAACTACATGTGGAATAAAAGATCTGTGCCAAAGAGGACTGAAACGTACCATACCACATGAGCCAGTGAACAACTACCTCAATTCACTTTCCTTTCCTGTACTTTTCTCACTTTCCCCTTCCCTTTCTCTGTGCCTCTTCTCCCCCTTTCTCCCTTTTCCTTAAGGATCAAACTATGACAAATCATGTGCACCAAGTGAAATCACAAAACTCCGAAACACAGAGTTGGGAGGGGAGAGTTGTGGACAGGTGGAGGGAGAAACTGGGAAATTTACTTAAATTTGTAAAAACATGTAATAATACAAGTACATTTTTGAGAGAAAATACATATTTAAATACATAGCTTGAGAGACAATACACATTAAATACGCATTTTGAGAGAAAATGCACATTTAAATATGTATCCTGAAAGGATTTTTAAATTTTTTTTAAGAAAGCAAATTAATGTGAAAATAAATTGGGATGAAGTTATGAGGGTAACTTGTACACTGACACAGACTGGAAATAGATTTGCTAGTCCCTTGGAGATGTCAACGGGTTTCACATTTCCTGGCTCAAATACAGGTCTCATAATGCTCATCTAAAATACAATGCCAGTATTGCATCCCTGAAAGTTCAGTTCAGAATATATATATATATATATATATATATATATATACACATACACACACACACACACACACACACACTGCATATACACATACACACACATCCTGGACTTTCACTACAGAACTAGGCAAATGCCCCACATGGGGATTTTTAAGCCTCTGGGAACTGGTGGACAACCCCAGTAGCACTCCCACAAGTTCTCTATGGGCACAACCCGATTAAGTTGCCACTCACTAGATGGAAGCCTCCAATCTAGTGGGTTGGACAAATTCCTGGAGGAGAAGGCTATCAGTGGCTACTAGTCCTGATGGCTATGTGCAACATCCAGTACCAGAGGCAATAAGTCAATGTACCCCAGTTGCTGGGGAACATGGGTGGGAGGGTGCTGCTCCGCTCATGCCCTGCTTGTGGGTTCCCGGTTGACAGCTCTTTGGCCACTGTGTGAACAGAATGCTGGACTAGATGGACCCTTGGTCTGATCCAGCAGGGCTCTTCTTATGTTCTTAAGTATGGTCCTCTACAGAAGCCCAGAGGGCTGGACTGGGACCACACAAGGGTCAGGTTTGGTCCCAGGCCTGAGGTTCCCCAGCCCCGTTTTAGCACAGCACTCTAATCATTATGCTCATGTCCTGCTTGTGGGTTTCCTGTGGGCAGCTGGTTGGCCACTGTGTGAACAGAATGCTGGACTAGATGGACCGTGGGTCTGACCCAGCAGGGCTCTTCTTCTGTTCTTAATCTCAGAGGCTTTCAAGATTCCTATGCCCTGCAGAGCTGCCACTAGCAGGGTGGGAGGAGTGACGGAGATGATTCCGAAAAATCCTATGTCCCTGGGAGGGGGAATCTGAAAAACCACATGTCCATGGAGAGTATCCCAGGATTGTACCCTAAGCATTCTCCAAAAATCGTAAGTTACTTCAAACTAGCGAGTGCCCAATTTGAAATCAAGCTGAGAGGAATGGGCCTATTGCTACAATCTCTTAGGTTAGCCTTCCTCTACCTGATGCCTTCCAGATGGCCTTCCAGATGGAAAGGAGCCATAGCTCAGTTGGTAGAGCACCTGCTTTGCATGCGGAAGGTCCCAGGTGCAATCCCCATCATCTCCAGGAAGGACTGGGAAAGCATCGTGCCTGAAACCCCAGAGAGCCCCTGCCAGTCAGTGTCGACACTACTGGGCTAGATGGACCAAGTGACTGACTCAGCATAAGGCAGCTTCCCATGTTCCTAGATATTTCAGATGGCAACTCCCAGAATTTGTGACCATTAGCCACGCTAGCTGGGTCTGATGTCCAGTTCACAACATCTGAAGAACACCAGGTCAGGGAAGCCTGTCTCAAACTGCAATTGTTTGCACACTTTCCTCACTGGACACAGTGAGAGTTTCTTCTGAGTCAATCTAACCAGGATCACACTGGTAATTTGATTTTTAGTGCTGCACTGAGAATGCTGCCCCACATTCACAGACCCATTCTTAGGCTGTGAAAGCAGGATGACATCTCAACAATTTCTTGGAGCGGGGTTGGAAGAAAATCTAAAAAGCAAATTGAGCAGGGCAGCTGGCAGTGGATTTTATTTCACTTCCTTTTAAAAAGTTAATTGCAGAAGAAAGGTGAACCCAACATGAAGTAAGGAGGAGGCGACCACCTATGCAATGCAGGCCAATGCGGGGCAGGAGAAGGGGATCGTTCCCTCCGCACTTCTCCTGTCCTGCATTTTCAGCTAGATGGCCGATTTGGGCTGTCTAGCCGCGGGAAAGCGGAGCAGGGGAGGAGGCTGCTGGATGATACATAGGATGTGTCATACTGGCATTTCCGCCCTCCCTGCCCCGGAACGCCCTCTCGGAATGCTCCATTTTGGCCGCTTCTTGCTCCTCTTGCGAGCGTGGAGTATGGGGATGTTCCACGCTGCCTGCAAGGCAGCGCGGAAGGGATGGAAGGTCGGTTCCCAGAAAACCAGATATCCTACAGCATCTAGCCACTGACTAATGGCCATAGGATTGCTCCCTAAAGGAAGCAAGTGACTTTGTAGTTATGAGCAGACACAACACTAGCAAAGATCTTCTGACATATGCTCTAAAGAGAGCGAGAGAGACAATCTCTCAGGTTGGAAGCCAGCTCAGCCTTCCAACCTGGTATGCTCAAGTTGTGTTGGAGTATAACTGCCATCATCCCCAGCTAGCATGGCCATTGGAGTTATAATCCAGCACATCTGGAGCTCCCAGGTTGGGGAAATCTGTGCTAGACTTTCAGCTAACATATTCCTATCACAGTATCTTTCCATTGCAGCCCCCCTGCAAATCTGCTGTGGGCAAGGCCTTGCAGAGCTAAAGCTGTGCGCAGCTAAGGCATTCGTTCCTTGGATTCCCCACCATAGGAAGCTGTAGAACTGCAATGGATTAGATGGACTGACACTCCACTATGAAGCGAGTGACCTTGGCTTCCATTACGTGTCTTCAGGACACAGCTTGAGTGCTAGTCAATTATCTAGCAGTGGTGTTTGTGTAAGGGCGGCATGGCTGGAAAAATTGGACACCAGTGGTTGCCAGGTGAACAATGTGTGCTGAACGCGGAGGATGAAAACACAGACCTTTGCAGCTAAAAGAGAAAATTTGCCCAGCAAGCAACCATAATAGAGATAATAGGATTGACTCTATATTCAGGCCCTTAAAGCTTTGTAAGTCATTTTGCACCAGTTGATATTGGGTGGTAAAGCAGTTTCTGTCTGTGAAGACACCTGGACTGTAGTAATAGGAACAAATCAGGCTGGCCTGTTTTCATGGTTGGAAATATGAGCAGACGTATCTGGTTTTTAAAAAGAAAAAGTCCGATGGATAGATTGATAGGTAATAATGGTGTCTGTGTATAGAAGGGGTGGGGAACATGTGGTTCTCCAGATGTCATTGGACTACACCTCCAATCATCCCTGATCACTGCCCATGTTGGCTGGGGCTGATGGGAGGTGGAGTCTAAGAACATCTGGAGGCCCTCATGTTCCCCACCTCTGCTGTACACTGTGCTGTATTACCAAGGTTTGTGAACAGTAATGCTATCTAAGCTCATTCATTCTCTCTTACAACCACCCAGTGAGCAGGCCCATATCTAGAAATGCAGGGGCAAGGGGGACTATGAAAGGAGATGGGAAAATCAGTGCAGAACAACCAGAAGCTCAGTACACTCAGTCTACCTTTTAAAGGTTATCTAATTGCTTTCAATATTAATACAATGCAATTTCACAGTGTAGCATTTAAAAAGAAGGACCAATTGCTTGTCTGCTATCTCAGTTCCATTGCATTCACTGGCCAGAACACTGGATGGCAGAAACAAAGTTTACACATTAATGCACAGTGGGGTAGAGCATCAGGCATGCAGGCTTTTCCTTACATCAGGGATGGCAGCGGAGTCTGGCTGGGGGCTTGAGCTCGGCAGATTACTGTCACCTCGGCCCACTGGACTGGAGTCTGCGGACCACCGGGCTGGCCCGACTTGGTGCGTGCTGAGTTGGGCAAGTGTGGCAAGTCCTGCTGCTCTGCTGAGCTCCCATTCTGCACAAAATGGCGGCTCGGCCTTTTCTGTAAAGGCCAATTTTGCATAAATGCTGGCTGTAAATAGGCCAATGTACGCAACATTACAGGCTTAAATGGTCTATTTAGACCATTTTCAGCCGTAATGTTGTGTAAATGGCCCTCTTTACAGCTGTCAGGGGTAGATAATGGGGTCGCATATGATTACATGACATATTTTGTGATTCCAAGCTACAGCTCCCGTGATGCAATTTGTCTTGGAGTGTGCACAAAAACTCATACACACGGAGTGAGATCTCAAATTAAAGGAGAATTCTCATCCAAGATTACATGGATGAAAAATCATGGAGGATGATATGGACCCCTGGAATATGCTAAAGGCCACAAAGCAGAACTGAAATCCCCCAGCACCACCTTCTAAGACTGATCAATCAAGTAGAATCAGAGACACTAACTCTGTGCCCCACACACTGAACCCAGCTAGGCAATCCAGAAAGACGCCATAGTTTATGGTATTGAAAGCCACTGAGATGTCCAGGAGAACTAACAGAGTCGCTCTGCCCCTATCCGTTCCCTAGTGTAGATAATCCAACAGAGCAACCAAGTCTGCTTCCATCCCCAAACCAGGCCTGAACCCAGACTGGAACAGATTCAAATAAAGCCACACAACGGGAGACAGCCCCAGTCAGTCATTGGCAATTTAGAAGGGGTTAGGGGGAGCAAGGGATAGACTAAATGCTATTCCCCCTTTACTGCAGGAGCTCCTCACTTCCATGTCCAAAACCTTAATTTGGGAAAGGCTCGGGGGAAAGGGCAGCAGAGAAAGGGCTCAGAAATGCTCTTCAGGTGGTCAACAGGCACACTCAAGAATGCCAGTTCTTCTGCAAGATGGTCATTGGGTCCGAGGAATATCCCCGCTTCCAGGAAGTTCTGTCTGGCACCGCTCCCTGCAGAAATGAACCAGCAGAACTGTGATTTTAGTCAAATAAAAAACAAAAAACCATAAGGTAGGAAGTGGGCCTCCTCACGTTGCACTAACAAACGGCACCAATAGACTCGGTCTGCATTGTGGGAGGCAGCAGCTGCCTCGGTCCCAGAAGAAAGCCAGGGGGAATATTGCTCTTACCTACCTATCTGTATAGGCGCACAGACACTTTTAGCTATGCTTTGTGATCAGCCTTGAACAGAGCTGCCTTCTTTAGACTAACGGGAGGGGGGTTGCACTGGAGAGTGGGTGGGTAATGAGGATGACTGAAATAGAGTCTTCATACTTAATAATGTTGCTGCCATGGTGATCCCTTGCCTTTCTTCTGCATACTGTGTCAAAAGCTCTTGCCTGTTTCCTTTTGCATTTCATGTCAGCTCTTTTCCAGATGCAGAGGTGGCAATGCAGACCTGGCAGCTTGTATAACAGCAGGGCAGCAGGAAATCAGGAGTATGCTATTGGCCTATAACACTGAGAGCTAGACTAAGACTATGCACGCAGCGTTCTTTTTTAAAAGAAAAAAAACATTTAAATGTGAATTAGAAGCCCCCATTTTATCCATTAATTCCAGCCTGGGGACAAACCAGCAGTCTGAATACTTCTTTTTAATATCAGCTACTCTTTGAAAGCTGCTCTGCTTAAACAGTGAGGCCATTTCCACCTTCAGGAGCTTCATTTAAAAAGTCTGTGTTTACAAAGATCAGATGCTGCTAGGTATTCCAGTTAGGCAATTATCAGTCCCACCAGTACACTGTGTTGCTTACATTGAGGTACAGGGAAGAAGAAAAAAAAAGCAATTAAGTTCCAATAAGCAGGACAAAACCTGTTGGGTTGGTGCAGTAATAAGCCGGCCGCAGAGCTCTCTTGCTACAGCACAGAACATCTGTGAATGAATGACTGAAAGTGAAAGGTAGAGCATATAGGTAGAGCCATGGCTAAGAATGCTTAGTGCTCTTGTCAGCGATTCATCTCTTAGAAGGCATATTTTGAACTGAGTAAAGGCAAAAAGGGCAAACAATTAAGGCTCCAGCTGTTGCCTCTTGAACAATTCATTGCCACCACAAAGGGCTCTTTAACTCCCACCTTCCCATATGAAAAGTCTTTCACTCATTTCATTTATCACAGTTCTAAACTGCCCCATAGCTGAAGCTCTCTAGGCAGCTCACAGACATTTTTTTAAAAACAAACGAACATTGAAATACACTACATAGTAAAGTCTGAAACCATTCACATGATGACATAGAACAAACAGCACACACAACAACAACGTATATCTAAAACAATTTAAAACACTCAGCCGGAGACAATCAAAGAGAGTTTTTATATGCTGCCAAATGCCTGAGAGAAGAGGGGAGTTTTAACTGGAGCTGGAAAGATGACAACGGTGGTGCCAGGTGGGCCTTGTCAGGGAGATTATTCCATAAATGGAGAGCCACCACCCAGAAGGCCCTCTCCCTTGTTGCCACCCTCTGAGCCTCCCTCGGAGGAAGCTCCCAGAGGAGAGCCTTAGATGCAGAGCGTGGTGTACGGGTCAGTTCATACCGGGAGTGGCATTCCATCAGGTACTGTGGTCCCGAGCCATGTAAGGTTTTATAGGTCAAAACCAGCACTTTGAATTGGGCTCAGAAGCATATAGGCAGCCAGTGCAAGCGGCCTATTATGCTTATATGTTCGGACCTTCTGGTCCCCATTATCAGTCTGGCTGCCGCTTTTTGCAGAAGCTGCAGCTTCTGAACCATCTTCAAAGGCAGCCCCATGTAGAGCGCATTGCAGTAATCTAACTTCTCAGATTATGCACCATCTCCTAGATGTAGACAAAGGGCTCTTTAATCACCTCCCCCAGGTAGGAGCCACAGCATAAACACTCATAAGCCCTCATCAGGTGTCCTCTTTCTCCATGCAACTGAAGAAGAGTGAGGGCATGCTGGCAAGCCCCACCCCCTCCTCCACATCACCTTCCCCTTGTCTGCAACCCACCATGAGTTCAAGAGCAAACTTCTGAAGGGGGGGGGGGCTCTGTTATTCATAAAGGCTTCTCACATGATGTAGAACCCTGATTACGCAGGGTTCTAAGTTACGTGATCACCCTCCATGGATAGACAAGGCTCTTATTCCCCAGTCTGCTGGATTTCCAAGCGACTCTTTCTTCCTTGTGCCAATCCTGCCAGTGCTCTAGGCTACTTACAACCTAACATAACATTATGACACCGCAAAACCTGATGTGCTACGGCTGATAGACATCTTACTCTTGGCAGTCATGAAAGCAAGAGGAAGTGAGCCAGCTCCTATCCTCTGAAGACAACAAAGACATCTCAGAATGGCCCAACAGTCTGAATAGACTTTGGCCATGACACAAATTGGAATGCCTCTCCATAATTTTTCAATCTGCTCCGACCACCAACAACTGACTCAAGACACAAGGTTTCACACTGAGCTTCCTATG
This sequence comes from Heloderma suspectum, assembly GCF_057233095.1. NCBI lineage: Eukaryota > Metazoa > Chordata > Lepidosauria > Squamata > Helodermatidae > Heloderma > Heloderma suspectum. The sequence goes on along the minus strand of NC_139459.1, from coordinate 334,135,900 downwards.
TAATGCTCTGACAATTTATGCCGCTGGATTTTCTGAGAAGAAAGCTTTTGACAACACCTCAGAACATGAAATGTTTGACTTACCCCCTCTGAAGTGGCTGTCTTAGTATGGTACCACCATGACATTGGTGAGCTGAAAGACAAGGAGACAAAAGCTGTTTTAACTTAAAACCAAAACCATTGGACATATTTTGGTGTTGCATTATAATGGGCAGGATTTCAAAGAGCTGTGTTCTTGAAGACTAACAGTGCAGCCCCATACTCTGAGTTCAGTGGGGCATGCTCCCAGGCAAGAGTGTATAGGAATTCAGGCTAAGACACTCAGCAGTTATCAAGGCACACAATACATCCAGAGCACACATAAAAAGACGAAATTTGGGTATAAATTCAGAGATTCGGAATGGAAACATACCAAGGATAAAATGATTTCATTTTAAAACCTTCAGGTATTTGTATACACATATATATGCACACCATTAGGGGGAGGGAATTGAAGGCAGTTAGTAGGGATGTCACAGGTGCCCCCCCTGCTCAGCCCACCAGACCCCTGTTTGCAGACCATGTGGCATTCACTGGACCCATCCCCAAGTGCTGTGCGGTCCACGAATGACCAATAGCCACCTGCTCCTTCCCCAAGCTGCCGTTTTGCGTAGACGGCATCTCAGGTCTTCCCTGAGCAGCAAATTATGCAGACCGCAGCCGCAAAGGGGTGATCTATGCAGCGTTACAGGCGTGAATGGGCCTTTTATGCCTGTAATGTTGCACAGATCGCCCCTTTCTGGGTGCCATCTGCACAACATTAGTTTTCGGGAAAGACCCGAGATGCCATTTCTATGCAAAATGGTAGCTCTGGGAAGGATTGGGTTGCCCTGATGCACTTGCCAGTTGCTCGCCAAGCTGTTGAGGGGCTCATGTGGCACAGTGGGTGGCGAGCGGCGACGACCCCGGGCAGAGGTGAGTCTGTCCACCGTAGGAGCTGGCATGAAACGGGAAAAAAACCCTTGCCTTACTCACATGCTCTGGGCACCCTCCATGCATCATGTCTGTGCCAAACCACACAGTTCCTCTGGAACATTTAGGTGAAGCGGATGGGACACTTCAGGCTGATCATTCCCTATGCTTGTGCGGGGCCAGCTCATGGGCCTCAACCTCTCACGCCATAGATCTTAGGATCAGGCTGCAAGGAATTATCTCATGACGTTCTTTCCCTGAAGATGCGCATCTTGCAAAACTAGAACATTTTTTAAATGTCGATTACATTTATACCCCACTTTTTTCCCTCTTGCAAGGAACCAAAGTAGCTTACATGGTTCTCCTCCTCTCCATATTACAATATCCTCACAGCAACCCTGTGAGGTAGGTTAGGCTGAGAGTAAATGACTGGCCCAAAGTCACCCAGTGAGCTTCATGGCTGAGTAGGGACTAGAACCCAAATCTCCCAAGTCCCAGTCCTACGCTGTAACCACTACAAGACACCAACTCCCCACTTTTGACCCTCCACTTCTCCACTTTGTCTTGACAGCTTTATTCCAGAGTTCTCTCCCACCCACAGCTTTGCTTTCCCTCACTCCTCATTGTGTTATTTTTCTTGGTGTGTTTTTCAGCAGCAGCTCCTGTTTTCTGCCGAATGGTTGATTAATTCTGAAGCACAGTCAGAGTGTTCCTTTCCTAACCTCTACTATTGTGTGGGGATTACATGAGTGAAGCAGCTTCTCTCAGATTTGTCCTACTTATTAACCTTTTGCATTGTTTGGTGCCAGGTTTTTTTTCCTTTTCTGCAAGAGATACTGAATCTGACCCCATGTTAGCCAACCAGGTTTTTGGTAGGAGTAATTGAAAAATTCTTTAGTCCAAAGTGAAAATGTTCATTGGGGTCAAAAACTTCTGACATTTCAGATCCTAGAAATGTATTAAGTTATTTGGTCTTTCTGGCACAAGGCTATTAGGGAAGCAGCCCAAACCTACAAAACTACTTTCTTTTTTAATCACTGCAGAACCTTCACAGTCGTTAACAGCATCATAAGCAGAGGGTGGATTTCCTTTTTAACAGGGCTATATGAAGGACAACTAGATCTGGTCTTTTTCTTTTTTTAAAGAAGCTTCTAACTGCACAGTATTCACATGTAGAGGACATGCTGTGGCATTATGATTCCATTTAGTTATTCTGCAAAACTAAGGACACCTAATAGAAGCAATTAACAAAAAGTAGAACTATAGATCTACCGCTCCAGATATTGTGTTTTTACAAGTTGAAGCATCCATTAGGATTTAAGCTGCTTTTGTGTATTGTTTTAATATGCCTTCACAGCATGCACTATAAAGGCTCCTTAGCAGCTATTAAAATTTAGGCCGGCGACATGAATTAACAATAATATATATTGCATATTTTACAGCTCCATAATGCCTAATGCATTTATCCATCGCCTCTTTATTATTCTTAACACACCATCACGACCGAACCATAACACAGCACTGGTAGGTATGTGCAGAACTGCATACAAAAAGTTGAAGAGCGTTTAGTTATGGCTTCCTTTTGAATCTGAAATTCTTGGTTTATATTTCACTGGGATGGCTGTGGGGGGCAGAAGCCTAGCGACCCATTCCCAACCCAGATTATATTTAATTTTGTGAACATCCAACAGAGAAATCTGGCAAATAAATACAGTCATTTGAAGATTATTCCTGGAGTGGACCAAGGAGAGAGAAGATCTAGCTGATGCCAACAGCATGCCTTAGCAGCAATACCCAGGCTTTTGTGACACAAGAAATAAATGACTCCTGTGACCCTAAAGCACCCAACTCAGGCACCCCATCATGTGTAACTGCAGCTACGAGGCATCCCCAGCTCAATGGGGATATACTTTCAACTCAGCCCTTTTTTTCCTTCACCAGATTTTTCCCAATCCCCTGACTCAGCTTGCATTTGTCAGCTGAGCCAGGGGGCCTGTTCCTGAAATCCGGGAACTTTCGCAGTTTTTTCCTGTAAAAAGAAGTCATTTACAAAAGTTGTGGTTGCAATTTGTATAAGTTACTCGGTGTTCAGCTGTAGTTTGCATGACTTGTGCAAATTGCACCTGTAAAGATGCCTACTGTGCACAAATTGTGGCTGGAAGTTGCACACGTTAGCCATATTTATTGCTGCAGTTTGCGCAAAATACACAAATTACGGCTGCAACTTGCATAGATTACGCAAATTGTGGTCGCAATTTGTGTAAATGACTTGTTTCCCTTTTTGTTTTAGTTCTGTTTGTTTGTTAACAGAAAAACCCCTGCAAAGATCCACCAGCTGGCCCTACTCAACATAGATCAAGTTGGGCCAGCTCTCGGACAAGCAAGCTGGAGTCCAGGGAGCCAAACTGCTAAAAGCTCAGCAGACTTTATCCCCAAACAGATTTCTCCGATATCCCTACTCCCAACTGGGGATGGGTAAGACTGTTGTTTCAGTTCACAAGATTTTACCAGCATTCGCACATTTCTTCATATTCAGGGCAGAACAACTTCCAATTAAAAAGAAGAAAAAAATAATTCAGGAGAAACCAAAACTAACAGGTTTGTCCATCCAGGCCCAGAGCTTTGAGTGCTTAGCTCTTAAAAGTCTGGGTTTGAATGTCTGTATATTCAACTCTGTTTGTGGTCCTGGGTTAGGGTAGTCACCTCTTTTATGTGAGAATTTTGTTTCAGTACATTTTTTAATATGAATTTATGAAAACTCACAGATTTCTTCATATTCAAGATGGAAAGAACTTAACATTTTAAAAATTCTAATGCAGGAGAAAGTGGAATTGACAGATTCATCCACAGCTACCCTGAACATAAATCTCTTTTGGGTGTAAGAATGAAATGTGCTTTCAGCTTTAATTTAGCCATTGTAAGTTTGGAAACAATGATGTCTGGAAAGAAGAGCTAAAACATGATAGGTTGGAGAACTGCTACTCCAGGAAAAAAAAGAGTCTTGTAGAGACTGCAAGTCAAAAATAAACATTTTAAATTTTAAAAAGAAATTCACTGCAAGTCAAAAATAAAAAAGTATTGCCATCTAAATAGCCAAACTGGGCAAATTCGCAGTCAACAGTTTAAGGAAAATTAGACAAATGACACATGTATTTGCTGACCTCCAAAGAAAAGATCAAACTTGATATAATAAACAAAGTTGTTTCAGCCTCAAACAGCTTATTCAAGATAGTGTAAAGTCAACAGGACTATCAGGGGATATATTAGTTGTCCTACTATGGTTGAACCAGACTCAGCATTAGAGCAAATTATGGGACACTCCAAAAGGCACGACAACAAACTAGGGATGTCACAGGAGTCCAAGAGGGCGGTTGGAGTCCGGCAGACTCCCCTGCTGCTCAGCCTTCTGGACCCCACTTGCTGAGCTGTTGTGCTTACTGGACCCACTGGCTGAGTCTAATAATGCTTCGAATATTGTGCATATTAAGCTTTCCTGGCCCCTAAACAGCATATTTACATATGCACATATTTTAACTTCCTTTTTGCGCACACAACAAAGGCAGGAAAATGGTGGGCATTCACCAGACGGGATTGTGGTGAGTCCACGCAACTCGCCAAGCCCATGGGCAGCCCAAGCATGGGTCCAGGGGGGGCAAGCAGGGGCCATGCTTCTGTGGACACCCAGAGAACCTGAACTGGGATGGGTTCTCACATCCCTACTGAATGGTCCCAATAGTTCTTTTAAAACTCCCTATACGGGGGTGGGGGGGAGAGAACCTAGCAAGTGAGGGTAGAATCCTTTCAAATGTATGCTCAATAATCATAAGCCCCTAAATTGAGAGGCTTATGTCATCCTATCATAGAACCATAGAATAGTAGGGTTGGAAGGGGCCTATAAGACCATTGAGTCCAACTCCCTGCTCAATGCAGGAATCTAAGTCAAAGCATCCCTGACAGATGGCTGTCCAGCTTCATCTTGAATGCCTCCAGTGTGGGAGAGCCCACCACTTCCCTAGGTCATTGGTTCCATTGTCGTATTGCTCTAACAGTCAGGAAGTTTTTCCTGATATTCAGCAGGAATCTGGCTTCCTGTAATTTGAGCCCATTATCCTGTGTCCTGCATTCTGGGAGGATCAAGAAGAGATCCTGGCCTTCCTCTCTGTGACAGCCTTTCAAATACCTGAAGAGTGCTATCCTATCTCCCCTCGGTCTTCTCTTCTCAAGGCTAAACATGCCCAGTTCTTTCAGTCTCTCTTCATAGGACTTTGTTTCCAGTCCCCTGATCATCTTCGTTGCCCTCCTCTGACCCTCTCCAGCTTGTCTGCATCCTTCTTAAAGTGCGGTGTCCAGAACTGGACACAGTACTCCAGATGAGGCCTAACCAGTGGTGAGTAGAGGGGAACTAGTACTTCACAGGATTTGGAGCTATGCTTCTATTCCCCCTATGCGGAACAGGAGGAGAGGCAGAGGCAACCTTCACCTCCCCTTCCTCCTGCCCTGCATTTTTCACTAGATAGGCTTTTTTGCTTGTCTAGTGAAGGCATTTGAAGGAAGGGAGGATACTAGCAGAGGCTCAGGATAGCTCATCTCCTGGCCTCTCTAGTCTCCTCCCCTCCTTGACCACCAAAACACCCCTTTTCCCCCTTTCCAAGGTTGGCTTCCTGGCCTCGGAGGCCAGCCAGCACAGATCTTTCTGCGGGGATGGGGAGGGGAGTCAGAGCACTGTGTCCAACCTCAGAGCGGGGACACCAAACAATACTATGGCCCCATAGACACTGTCTGGGAACCGTAGGATTGCTCCCTTATTAACTTATGTGTTACCATCTTCAGGCTCCAACACTGTCTTTAGGCTATTATATACAACAGAGATGTCCAAAGAGTTCTGCACATTTTACAGAGGAGGTCACCAATCCACCTGTGGTGTCCATATATTTTAAGCCAGGTTTATTGTGCTGCATGAAGACTAGGCAAGATAAGGGAATCCCTGATCTGAGCTCATGACAAAGATCAAACTCTCTCTCTCTTTCTCTCTCCTTCTCTCTCTCTCTTTCACACACACACACACACACACACACACACATGGCAGGAAAGGGAGAGGGAGAGGGAGGATTCAGCTGCTGTCCAGGCTAGGGATAGATGAGAATTTTATTACAGTTCGGTTTTGATAAGAATTTACCAAAATTTGCAATGATCTCCATATTCAGGACAAAAAGAACCTGATAATTTTTTAAAAAAATGAATGTGGGAGAAACCAAAACTGACACCTTTTTTCCCCTTCTTTTTTGACAGGCTCCTGATCTTTAGCTAGGGATGTACGAAACACCTACCTGGTTCCACGCTGGGGCATCCACGGTGGGGGGGAGGCGCTACGTCCCTCCCCACGGAATCCTCCCCGGCCAGCTCCGCTCCGCAGCAGGTCCGCGGAGCCGCCGGCCGGGGCCAGCCGCAGCCAGAGTTCCACGTCCCTGCTCTTTGCCATGATAGGCTACATAAATACTTACATAGCCTATCACGGCAGCCTGGAAAGATGCAATGCCGGCCGCTATGACGGCCGCCATTTGCGGCCGCAGCAGCTGGCCGAGAGACCAGCTGCCGCCACCGCCGGAGCCGCCGCCGGAGCCACCACCGCCGGAACCCCAGGTAAGCTTCATCCCGGGGGGATTCTGTGGGGTGGCGGGGGGTAGGAGGCTGTTCCGCCATGAGTTTCGGGTGGGCCGAATGCCAGTGCATTCGGCCTCACTGAAATCTGTGGCAGAATTCTCCGCCATCCCTATCTTTAGCAGCTATATGGCAGGCAAGTACTTTCTGGTCACCTTCATGCTAGGAATAGCTGTACCTATTGAATTTGGCAATGCAGATGGGTGAGAATTTCATTTCAGTTCATTTTTGATATGAATTTACCAAAATCTGCAAAGTTCTTCATATTCAGGAGAGAAAGAACTTGAGGGTTTTTTACTTTTTTTTAATGAATGCAGGAGAAAGGACAACTGACAGATTTGGCCATCCCTACTCCAAACTAGGGATGTCCAAGAATTCTGCCACAGACCCCAATGAGGCCGGATTCCAAGAATCCTGCCCCATTGGAGCTCATGGTGGAACAGAGCACTCACCTCTGGCTCCCCTCAGAATCCATCCAGGTCGGCTCCCTCCCTGCAGCAATCCTGCGGAGCCGGCCACCAGCTCCGCAATGCTGGCGATACGGCCAGATGCCATTGCCGTGCCGTATCGCTATGTTAAGTATCTGGACGCAAATGGTGCATTGGGCTAAATGGCTGCATTTTACGAATGTGCGAAAGTCACTTACCTTTTCGAAGGGGGTGATTCATGGTGGGGGGGAGGCGCTCCTCACCTCCCCCCGAAATCCTAACCTGGCCGGCTCCACTCCGCGGCAACTCCGTGGAGCTGCCAGCCGGGTGCATTCGCAGGCGTGCAGAGCCTGTGGATGCAAATGGCGGCGGCTACGGCCGCCGCCATTTGCATTCTTGTTTTTTTGCCATGATAGGCTACGTAAATATTTATGTAGCCTATCACGACAAAAGACAGGGACGCAAATGGTGTCCGCTCTGCCATTTGCATTCCTGTTTTTTTGCCATGATAGGCTACGTAGCGGCCGCCATACTAGCCACCGTAGTGGCCGCCATTTGCATCCCTGTCTTTCGCCGTGATAGGCTATGTAAATATTTATGTAGCCTATCACGGCCTCTGCAAGGATGCAAATGGCATATTTATGTAATATAAGTATTTACATAGCCTATCATGGCAAAAATGGGGAAGAGAATGGCAGCCGCATCTGCGGCCGCCATTCGCAAAGCAACTGGCACCAGGTAAGTCCTCTGTTTTGCATGCCTTTCGCGGGGGGGGGGCGGGGGGGCTTCGTTCCACCACAGATTTTGGGCGTCCAATACGTCATTTGCATCCGGATACTTAACATAGCGATACGGCACGGCAGTGGCAGCCAGCCTTATCACCAGCATTGTGGAGCCAGTGGCTGGCTCCACAGGATCATCGCAGAGCAGAGCCAGCCTGGACGGACTCTGGGGGGAGGGACGGATTGCATTCCCCCCTGCACCTAAAGGTAAGGCATCCGCCCACCCCTACTCCAAAGGCACCCCACTTTGGTAATGCCTTCCAGCAGTATGTAGCATGTGTGTGTGTTCTCTGTATGAAACAAAAAGTTGCAGTGGATTGACTACTGATTTCTCATCTGCCACTCATCTCTTAATCACTTTTTGGAACACAGCTAGGGATGCTGCAGGCATCTGGCTGGGGCGTGAAGCACAGCAAGAAATCACCGGCTTGGCCCCCCAGATGCCAGTCCATGAATCCCCCCACTTGCTCGGCTTGGCATATGCCAAGCTGAGCAAGCACACAGCCATCCGCTTCCTCACCGAGCCGCCATTTTGTGGAAAAATGGCGACTCATCCTTATTGATAAATGTCCATCTGTGCAAATGGCAGCCATAAAGGGACATTTACACAAGACTACAAGCATAAATGGACAATTTCTACCTGTAATCCTGCATAAATGGCCCTTTTACAGCCACCATTTGCACAAATACATGTTTATAAACAAGGACAAGCCACTATTTTTGCCCATCCCTTAGCAGAGCATTGTTGAAAGTGGCATGTGGAATCCACAGAGATGGAAATCCTCTCTTTGTCACAACATCAGATACAGATTAGGCTCCATCATCTGCAGGTATACATCCTTCCCCTTTCACAATCAACACCACAAGGAGACAAAGCTTCAGGCTAATGCTACTTTATTTTGCTAGAAACTAGCCTCTTTACAAATGCAGATTCCAGGAAACTCTCAGACTGCCTCAGGCCCCTAAACAACTAATCTGCAATCCCTAATTAGATGAGATCAACCAGAGGGTAGTGAAGTTGCCAACAGTTTGGGCATGAACCTCACGGCCAGACTTGCTTTGCAGGATGCCCCTCTCTTAGAGAGGTTCCCTCCAATGTTGGCTTCCCAGAGTGGCTATCGTGGCTGAGCGCCTGAGCCCTGCCTCTATCTTTTTCCACTTCGCTTTGTGATGCTCCCTAGCATCTCTCAAGTCATGCCCCTCTTCCTCTTCAAAAACTTGAGTTCTTATGGTGGAGGGAGGAAGCAGTAACTCAGCCTGGGCCATCTGTATGTCAAGGCCTTCAGATGAATCTCTCCCAGCATCTTGGCTCACTAGGGAGGGTCTAACTCTGATTCAGAATTGGAGCTGTCAGACATCTCAATGCTTGGACTCATCCCTGACATGTACTGTGTTACCCATCTATTGCAAACTTTACTATTTTATTTTTTAAGGTGCAACAGCATCAGGCTGTGAGAAGATGATTAGGGCTGTGTGCAGCGATGCCAGCTGTGTGGAGGTCTCACTGATGTGAGTGATTGTTGTCAGGGAATTGAACTGAATTCACTGATTCATTCCACACAGGTCAGCTGATTATCATTTCTTAGGAATGGTGAACCCAGGGTGGAAAGGTTCCATGTTACATTACTGTCTGCCTCCCAGTCATCCCATTTTCTTTGTTTTTAGCAAATGGCTGCTCTTTGTGCTTTCATTTTATGTCAGTGTTGCCAGTGACAGTTTGTATTCAACAGCACCAACACAGCTGAGATGAGCTGTTGTGTTCCATTTTGTCAGGGATTGTTATCGACTGGAGGCAAGTTTTTTGTGTCCTCGTTTGCATAACTTGCATGCTTCAGTTATGCTTGAATATTCATTTGTTTACATAGTGAGCGGGGGGGGGCAAGGAGGGGAAAGGAAAGTACAAAACATGTCAACTCTCATCCGTTTCTAAGATCCTCCCCCCGGCCCCTCACGGATCCTTGAGACCAGTGTATGTGTACTGTGTGCCTGCAACAGGAGTGATTCCTGCGGCATGGTAAATGTGGAAACTGTTTTATCTCAATGGCTGATCCATGTTGCTGTTGCAGGCATTGTAACAAGATATATATGCAACTGTTCCAGGCAGATTTAAGACTAGGTCAAAAAGAGATCCTTCTCACCCCAATAGAAACCTAAGAACCTACACACCCACACAGTATGGCTTATCTCCCTCTTTGTGATTAGCAGTCCCATAAACAGCCAGGAATTGCAGCATTTTACTTAACTTAAGGTGCAATCCTATCAGGATTCCCATCAGCCTCCGAACTCAAAGGCTGATGGGGATCCTATGCAGAGTGGGAAGAGTGTGGGGGTGATCTTCGACTTCGCCTCTGCGCCCCCCCCCCCGCTCTGCATTTTAGCTAGACAGGCATATCTTTGCCCATCTAGCTGAGATGTCAGGGAAGGTGGGGGAAGGAGGTTGGGGACAGCTTGTATCCCTGCTTCCCCAGTCCCCTCCCCTCCCTGTCCACCAGCATGACCCCTTTGGTGCTCTTGGAGGTTGCTGGAGTGGTTCCCTCCACTCCAGCTGCGAGGGGGAGGGGGAGGGGAGCTCAGACCCCTGGTGCAAGGTCAGAGCCCTGGCTCTGACCTCTGATCCAGGAATCCTAAGTATCCTACAGTCCCCCACCCCCAGACTCTGTCTTGCTCTCTTAGGGTGCAATCCTATGGGGATAAGCGGCTGCCTCTGAACTCGGAGGGCGACTGCCTATCCAATGCAGGGTGGGTGGAGCATGGAGGGAATCTTCTACACTGCACTCTGGATGCCCTGCATTTGTGGCTACCTGGCCGATTTCAGCTGTCTAGCTGCAGCGCTTCGGGGGGGGGGGTGCCGGCTGGGTGACACATGGGAAGTGTTGTGCCAGCTTTTCGAAGGTCCCCTCCCTGCCCCAGGAACACCCCCTTTCCTCCCACTCTGCCACACTGCTTTTACAAGTGCAGAGCTAGAGATGGACGAAAGTCACTTACCTGTCCTCGAAGCTTGATCGCGGTGGGGGGGAGGCGCTTCGCTGCTCCCCCCGTGAAGTTCAGGCCGGGGGGGAGGCTTCCTGCCTCGCCCGGCTGAAATTCAGGCCGGGGAGGAGGCGCCTCGCCTCGCCCGGCCGCGAACTAAAAAGTTAAAAAAAAAAAACACGCCCCCATGATAGGCTACGTGACGATTAACGTAGCCTATCACGGGTGACTTTAAAAAAAAAAAAAAGCACGTACGCTAATGGCGGCCCCCATAGGGAGCCGCCATTTGCGTTCCTTAATTGGTCGCTGTAGTCTACGTAAAGATTTACGTAGACTACGGCGAAAATAAGGGCAACGCAAATAGCTCCAAGATCAGTTCATGAAAACTGAATAATCCTATCGCTGTCCAGCCACTGTCTAGCAGCCATAGGATTGTGCCTTTATTGTATTAGGGTGGCAATATTTACAACACAATGTTAGGCAAGTCTACACAAAAGGAAGCCCTTCCATATTCAATGGGGCTTACATTCAGGGAAGTGTGCATAGGATCTCAGCTTCAATGGATTAATCAAGTTAATCAATTTTGAAAACCAACAACTTTCAATTGAGTAAAAAGATGCCATGATTAATTAGGTAACAGATTTATTTATGTGTGTGTGCACACGTGTGTGTGTAAATAAGTGTTTATAAAAACTGCAGATGGCAAATATTATCTTAAACGCGGCATTTTCTCTTCTTTCACACAGGAAAGATCTTCTAAAGTGTTGCTTGCTATATGATACATGTGTGCATCACCTAAAACAAAGGAAGTATGCTTCTTCCTTCTGAAATATATCCAAATTAAATTAACAGACTAAAACACATCCAATTCATGGATTTAAAATGACTTTAGCTGGGGTTTCAGACCCAATTTATATGTATCCCTTCCCCTTTCTTCCCCCAATTTGATCCAAATGTAACACACACACACCCAGGAAGTCAATAGAAACAGTATACCCAAAGGATGCTTCCCCTGTCCTTAAAGATAAAGAAACCCATTTAATGAACTCATTTCACTCCACCATTTCCGTGAAAATCACACTCACCCAATGTTGCTTTTCGGCAAAAATGTGGTCCACTGGGATTTTCATGCCCTTGTGTAACATGTACTTTGGCCACGACAAAATCCTAAGGGTTGGATGATGGGATGGGAAACAGCATTGTTGGTTTTCACACTGATAGAAGCTGGGGTGGACTGGAGTGGAGATTGAAACGCTATTGCTATACATCTGGTGCTACCTATATGCTTGCTTCTGCACCCAGTCAATACCCGCTTGACTTGTACATTTGTAAATAAACAGATTATTCAAGCAATTAGGGATGGACAGATAAACCTATTCCCAGTCTGTGTCATTTTCATATATATTCATAAGAACATATGAAAAGCCATGCTGAATCAGATCAAAGACTTATCTAGGCCAGCATTCCATTCTCACAGTGGCCAGCCAGGTGCCCATGGGAAACTCATAAGCACAACATTCATTCATTCATTCATTCATTCATTCATTCATTACATTTCTATCCCGCCTTTTTCCCTCCTTAAGGAACTCAAGGTGGCGTACATACTCCTCCTCCTCCTCCATTTTATCCTCACAACAACAGCCCTGTGAGGTGGGTTGGGCTGAGAGTCTGTGACTGGCCCAAAGTCACCCAGTGAGCTTCCATGGCTGAGTGGGAATGAGAACCCGGATCTCCCGACTCCCAGTCCAACACTCTCGCCACTACACCACACTGGTTCTTAACAGTGTGCAATGGCCCGCTGCCACCTGTGTTTCCTAGCAACTGATGAGAAAGAGACAGACAGACAGAGTAGTGCTGTGCCAAACATTTCTCCCACATTTTTTTTCAACCATTCTCATTCCATTTGATAGAAAAGAAATTGCTTTCGAAAAGGAATTCAAAGGCAGAGAAATTTCGGGGAAATTCTCATGGTCCGGGTCTGGGGTTCTTTTGCTTACCTTACTCATGAGGTGGCTGAGGAGTGTGCATGAGTGTCCTGTCTGTCATTGTACAATAATCTCTGTGGCAGCCTATAGCCTCCACGGCTTCCTGCACTTCAGTTAAGGGCATCATGAGGAAGACCTCATGAAGCAATTCCTCCCATGGGGCTTTTTCAGTTCTGGAAATGCAGGTAGCCCGGGAGGCTGCAGAGCAACGGAAAGATGTGAAATAGACAGAGAAAACACACATAGCACCCTCGGCCACCTCGCAGTGATTAGGTGAGCTCAAAAATACGACCAAAAGAAATGCAAAATTCTGCCTCAGAACAGTGGAAGCCTCATCCCAGTTGATGCTGTTGCCACTTACAGACACAGTGCAACAAACCAAAAAACCCTCAGGAAAAAAAGGAAGAACCAATGCTACTACAACCCCTGCCAGTAGAGAATCCTATCTGTGAGAAACTGTTGGAGACTTTCTCCTCCCCTAGGAGAAATTCGGTGAAATTGTCCTCCCAATTTCTCTGTCCACGAATAGGCTGGAGAATTTTGAGAAGCCATTTGTGCACAGCTCTAATATATACATAGAGAGATGCACACTGGAGGCAGTATTGGAGGTAATACATAGCCATTATTACCAGTAGCCACTGAAGTATGGATGTACGGATTCCCCACCATCCATTCTGGTGGGAAATCCACCTGGGGGGGGGGGAGGCAATCCATTCCTCCTCCCCCCAGAAGCCCCTGGAGAGGCTCCGCTCCACGAGGATTCTGCAGAGCCGCTCAACTTGAGGACCGCTTACCTGGAGCCATTCTCCTCTGCACCGATCACCATTAAAAAAAAAAAAATAGTGATCAGCAGGATGTGCCCATAGACTTATATGCAAAATAGAGCTGTGAATCTTGTGTATAGGTCTATGTGTCCATAGGCTTATACACAAGATTCACAGCTCTATTTTGTGTATAAGTCTATAGGCACATCCTGCTGATACCCATTAAAAAAATGGCGATGGGCGCGGAGGAGAACAGCTCCAGTTAAGGAAGCATCTGAGTGCCATTCCACAGACAATCCTCTGGACGTGGAGGTAAGTGCAGCCGTTCCGCCATGGAATCCGGCCTCATTTGAATCCGCAGCATATTTCTCTAACATCGCTACACTGAAGGCCTTAATCTCAATGACTTCATCAAATCCTCTTTTAAAGCAATCCATGCTGGCCATCAGTACATCTCAGTTACAAAAGGTTTATTAATTGTGCCATTCCATCCTGTTTTTGGATTAACCTGCATTTTTCAAAATCTGCACAAACATTTGTACATATATACAATACATACATACAAAATCCATATTTTTCTACATGTTTTGTCACAAAATACCTGTTTTCTAAATGTGTTTTCTCTCAAAGTAGCATTTTTATAAGCGTTTTGTTAAGTTTTTTGAGCCCAGAAATGTATGACAAAATTTGGAAAAGTGTGATTTCCCAAGGATAACTGCATTCCGATCTGCATGTTCCATCAGGAAGTACAGATCAGGTTGGTTTGCTTTGAAATGCACAATGAACAAAACCTCTGAGCAAAATCCTAAGAGCAACAGCCCAAGTCCCCAAGTTCTGTCTCCTGTGGAAACTCAACCTGTGAAGGAAACTCAACCTGTGAAGGCTGCCCTGAATTTCACTGTACATCAGGAAGGAGGACCATGAAACAACATTATGACAAAAAGCTTCTTTGAAAACATAATATTCCTGTGTAGAAATCTATGTAAACTGGATCAGCATTTATAGCGGTAGCAATCCTGAAGTCCCACTGCATGCAGTGGGATTTACTTCCAAGTACGCTTACATAGGGTTGGCCTGGGCATCTTCTATATTTTTTTCCTTATGGTTCTGTAAACACAGTTGCTCTCTTACCCCATCTTTCACATTTTTTTCTTTTATTTTTAAAATAACAAATGCTTATGCATTAGGAAGCATTTTCTATGCTGTCCAAACTACCCTTTAAAAATACTTTGATGGATGCTTCCATCAAAACACTTGGGTAGTTTAGACAGCACTTCCAAACTCAGCATTCTCAACATCTGGGCCCAAAGTAGTATTAAATTATTTAAGCTAACATGTATCATTTGAATCAGACTAGAGACTGAGCCAATCCTATTTTGTTTAATTTTGTACTTATCCAACAGATGCAAGTGGTTGTTATCAAGCAATACAAGATAATTTTAGGGCAGTAGCCAACTGTGTGACTCCACTCGCACGAATGATGTTGTGCTAGAAGAAACTAGGATCCACACTATGTGCAAGAGGAGAATCAAACTAAAGTTATGTTTCACAAGTGCAGTTGCAAGAAATCCATTTCGGATTTCTCAGACATCCCTACCTGAAACAATCCCATATCCCAGCCTTTCCCAACCTGGCACTCTCCATATGTTCTGGACTTCAACTCCCATCAGCCCTAGCCAGCATGGACAATGGTCAGGAATTCTGGGAGTTCTGGTCCAAAAGATCTGGAAGTTGGGAAATTCCTTCCTTCCTGTTCCCTGCTTACATTTTCTTCTCCTTCCTCTGTTCCCCTTGTGTTCCCACCATCGATACCGATTGCTCTACAGTTATAATTATCACCTACTTTCCTTTGTTTTGCTCACTGTTACCTTTCACTGGGGTAATCATGAATAAACTGACATGTGGCCTGATCTATTTCTGGATTATTCCTTTGGGTACCAGCCACAAGTGAGTTGCTGTAACCGCAAACCATACGGTTATATTCTATTGTGGGTAATTTTCCGGTTCCCCCATTTCCCAAACCATTTCCTTTCTATCCCCATCCTTTCACTCGATAGCAATCTTCTGATTTCATGTCTATTGAATCTCTGGTTCTCTTTCTCCAAGAGCCCCTATTTTTCATTTCCCTTTCACAGAAGTGCTTCAATCTCCCTTACATTTTAATTGAATCAAATTTAATTTAAACCAAATCAAAGGCCCTTTCAATGCATCTACATAAGAAAGCACTTAATCTTAATAAACTACCATTTAAGATGGAGAGGGGAAGTCTACAGAAGCTGTGAAATTGATATAGCAAATGAAAATTCTCTCTGTTCATATAAAAGGGGAATGAAAGAGTCTAAACAAAGCACAATTCTCCATTGCAGCCTGCATTATGTCTGATGAGCAGAGGTATACTGCAGGAGCTGCTTTCTGTCAGGACTGGGAACTATCCACTGGAACATGAAAATAATATGGTTCCCCCTTGGGCAGTTTCGTGTCAGAGGAAAAGGGCATTTGCTGGAACTCTGCATCTCTGGAATGGAGATCCTCACCCCACCTACAGATGTGATTACATTTAGGAAGACATTTTGTCTCGGTGTCATGTCGCTGGCCCTGAGTAGTGACTCATACACAAGCCCTGTGGAGGCATCATGCACGTTCCAAGTAACAGGATAGTCCTCTCTAAAGAGCAGCAAATCATCAAGGATCAGATGGAAGAAATGACATGAACTTATGGAATTTGCTGGCACAAGGTGTGGTGCTGGCCACTGTTACTCAGGTCCTATTTGGGTGATGCTGGGGACAAGGCCTACAGAGCAATGCAATGCAATGCAATGGAAGACATTTTTGGTTTGGCTCATAAAAAGCATAATTGTCTGTTTTCCTGTTGGAAGAAAGGGCAGAGATTCTCTTGACTTGGACCTCTGGATTCTGAAATGTAGGAAAAGACAGATAAATGGTTGCCTTGGGCAAGCTATGAGACATTGTACCATTCTAGAGGAGGTACAAAGTTGGATATTTCCAATGCTCAGAGTTTACCCTAATAAAATGGTAGCATTACATCAATTGACCAAAGACCATAGGAAGCTGTTTCTGGGTAGTAAAGGGAAAAAGTGGTGGAATTAACTTTCACTCTTGCCATCTAACCAATATAGACCCCTGTTTTTAGTTATGAGGGAAGGGATGGAACCAATCAGAGAGCAGTAAGAGGTTTGGAGGTGTTGGGGAACACAGAGAAAGTTCATCTCCATCTTAGCTTCAGCTCTCTCTTTTTCACATACAAGTGTCTGTCCCCACCCCCCACCCCCCAATGCCTTGTGTGTGCTGAAACTTATCTCTCTTCTCTGGAACATACAGAGAAGAGAACATTGATTTTAGATGTAATTATTTTTACTAAGGATAATCTTACAATGGGGCATGCTTTTCAGTGTTGAGTTTCTTCCAGACTCTTTGCACATCCCTGATCAATCTTTGTTTCTTCTTTTGGGAAATTTTACTCTTCCTTAATCAGAACATTTCTTAGTGAT
The DNA here is from genome assembly GCF_057233095.1 of Heloderma suspectum. NCBI lineage: Eukaryota > Metazoa > Chordata > Lepidosauria > Squamata > Helodermatidae > Heloderma > Heloderma suspectum. The sequence goes on along the minus strand of NC_139459.1, from coordinate 334,118,854 downwards.
TTTTGCACAGAACTAATCAGCATTTTCCTGGGCTAGAGTTTTCGCTTGTGAATAGCTTTGAAAAAAATTGGTTTTCTAAGTTTCTCTTCCTTTTTTCTTATTTTACTTCCTTTCCTTTTCTTTCTGGGTGAGGCTCAGACTTTACTTCTTTAATCTTAAATATGTTCTTTAATTCCTATGTGGATTAATTTTCCATTAGGATTCCACTGGATCCTACACCTCAGACTCTGGACATTCCATCTAAGACTGCATGATCCTATCTCTTCTGCTTGAGGTTGTTGTTGTTGTTCAGTCATTAAGTCATGTCCGACTCTTCGTGACCCCATGGACCACAGCACGCCAGGCCTTCCTGTCCTCCGCTCTCTCCCGGAGTGTGCTCAAGTTCATTCTGCTTGAGATAGGTAGCTACAAATCATTCTTCCTCAATCTTTAGGCCAGAAGGGCATCACACAAATTAATGGAGAGTCCATATATAAAATAGCTATTGGCCATGATGGTAAAAAAATGGAATCTCCATATTCAGAGGTTAGAAAACAATAGTTTGACAGAGCTATGGCCTTTTGGCTTGTAGGCTTCCTGGAAACATCTGGTTGGCCATTACAGGAAGAAAGGTGCTATATTAGATGGAGCTTTGGTCTAACCTGGCAGAGGTCTGCTTATTTTCTTAAGAAGACCCTCTGTCACACCCTTATATTGACCTCAGGAATTGAGATCAACTGAGTGAGCAACTCAGGCCCTCATGGGAATCCATAGATCAACTGCATTAGGCTCCACGCTTCTTGATACTCCTTCACTGAGGTGTCAAAATTAAAGAAATAAAGGACTCCCAAAAGTTACACGTGCCATTGGAGCACAAGGCTTCAGGTCAGAGTATGATGCCTTCAACCCAATTTCCATTCAACCATCATGGGCTGTTCTCAGATATCCAGGTTTAGTTTTGACTGTGGCTCCTTGGAACTGAACATGCATTGCTTGCTGAAGCCTGGTTGTTGTTGTTGTTGTTGTTCAGTCATTCAGTCATGTCCGACTCTTCGTGACCCCATGGACCATAGCACGCCAGGCCTTCCTGTCCTGCGCTCTCTCCCGGATTGTGCTCAAGTTCATATTCATTGCATCGGTGATGCTATCTAGCCATCTCATCCTCTGCCGTCCCCTTCTCCTTTTGCCTTCAGTCTTTCCCAGCATCAGGGTCTTTTCCAGAGAGTTTTCTCTTTGCATTAGGTGGCCAAAATATTGAGCTTCAGCTTCAGTATCTGTCCTTCCAATGAGCACTCAGGGTTGATTTCCTTTAGGATTGACTGATTTGACCTCCTTGCAGTCCAGGGGACTCGTAAGAGTCTTCTCCAGCACCACAGTTCGAAAGCATCAATTCTTCGGCGCTCAGCCTTCCTTATAGTCCAGCTCTCACACCCATACATTACTACTGGGAAAACCATAGCTTTGATTAGACGGACCTTTGTCGGCAAGGTGATGCCTCTGCTTCTTACTATGCTGTCTAGGTTGGCCATAGCTTTCCTCCCAAGGAGCAAGCGTCTTTTAATTTCATGGCTACAGTCACCGTCTGTGGTGATCTTGGAGCCCAAGAAAGTAAAATCTGTCACTGCTTCCATTTCTTCCCCTTCTATATGCCAAGAAGTGATGGGGCCAGATGCCATGATCTTAGTTTTTTTAATGTTGAGTTTCAACCAGCTTTTGCACTCTCCTCTTTCACCCTCAACAAGAGGCTCTTGAGATCCTCTTCGCTTTCTGACATTAGGGTGGTATCATCTGCATATCGGAGGTTGTTGATAATTCTCCCAGCAATCTTAATTCCGACCTGTGATTCATCCAACCTGGCATTTCTCATGATGTACTCTGCATATAAGTTAAATAAGCAGGGTGACAATATGCAGCCTTGTCGTACTCCTTTCCCAATTTTGAACCAATCGGTTGTTCCATGTCTGGTTCTTACTGTTGCTTCTTGACCCTCGTACAGGTTTCTCAGGAGACAGGTAAGGTGGTCTGGTACTCCCATCACTTTAAGAATTTGCCACAGTTTGTTGTGATCCACACAATCAAAGGCTTTAGCATAGTCAATGAAGCAGAAATAGACGTTTTTCTGGAATTCTCTTGCTTTCTCCATGATGCAGCGAATTTTGGCGATTTGATCTCTAGTTCCTCTGCCTCTTCGAAACCCAGCTTGTACTTCCAGTAGTTCTCGGTTCGCATACTGCTGAAGCCTAGCTTGTAGGATTTTGAGCATCACCTTACTGGCATGTGAAATGAGCGCAATTGTGCGGTAGTTTGAACACTCTTTGGCGTTGCCCTTCTTTGGAATTGGAATGTAAACTGACCTTTTCCAGTCTTGCGGCCATCGTTGAGTGTTCCAAATTTGTTGGCATATTGAATGCAGCACTTTAACAGCATCATCTTTTAGGATTTTAAATAGCTCAGCTGGAATACTGTCATCTCCGCTAGCTTTGTTGTTACTAATGCTTCCTAAGGCCCACTTGACTTCACTCTCGAGGATGTCCGGCTCAAGTTCAGTGACCACACTATCATGGCTATCAGGGACATTAAGATCTTTCCTGTATAGTTCTTCTGTGTATTCTTTCCACCTCTTCATAATCTCATCTGCTTCTGTTAGGTCCCTGCCTTCTTTGTCCTTTATCATGCCCGTCTTTGCACAAAATGTTCCCTTGAGATCTCCAATTTTCTTGAAGAGATCTCTAGTCTTTCCCATTCTGTTGTTTTCCTCGATTTCTTTGCATTGTTCATTTAAGAAGGCCTTCTTGTCTCTCCTTGCTATTCTCTGGAACTCTGCATTCAGTTGGGTATATCTTCCCCTGTCTCCCTTGCTTTTTGCTTCCCTTCTTTCCTCAGCTACTTGTAAAGCCTCATCAGACAGCCACTTGGCTTTCTTGCATTTTTCTTTGGGATGGATTTCGTTGCTGCCTCCTGAACAATGTTACGGACCTCCGTCCATAGTTCCTCAGGCACTCTGTCTATCAGGTCTAATCCCTGAAATCTATTCCTTACCTCCACTGTGTATTCATCAGGGATATGATTTAGGTCATACCTGAATGGTTTAGTGGTTTTCTCTACGTTCTTCAATTTAAGCCGAAATTTTGCAACAAGAAGCTCATGATCTGAGCCACAGTCAGCTCCAGGTCTTGTTTTTACTGACTGTATGGAGCTTCTCCATCTTTGGCTGCAAAGGACATAATCAATCTGATTTCGATATTGACCATCTGGTGATGTCCATGTGTAGAGTCGCCTCTTGTGCTGTTGGAAAAGAGTGTTTGCTATGATCAGAGTGTTCTCTTGGCAAAACTCGATTAGCTTTTGTCCTGCTTCATTTTGTACACCAAGGCCATGCTTGCCTGTTATCCCGGTGATTTCTTGACTTCCTACTTTAGCATTCCAATCCCCTATGATGAAGAGGACATCTTTTTTTGGTGTTAGTTCTAGAAGGTGTTGTAGGTCTTCATAGAACCGATCAACCTCAGCTTCTTCAGCATCAGTGGTTGGGGCATAGACTTGAATTACTGTGATGTTGAATGGTTTGCCTTGGATTCGTACTGAGATCATTCTATCGTTTTTAAGATTGTACCCCAGTACTGCTTTTCCCACCCTTTTGTTGACTGTGAGTGCTACTCCATTTCTTCTAAGAGATTCTTGCCCACAATAGTAGATATGATGGTCACCTGAATTAAATTTGCCCAGGCTTGTCCATTTTAGTTCGCTGATTCCCAAGATGTCGACGTTCAATCTTGCCATCTCACATTTGACCACCTCCAGCTTACCTTGATTCATTGATCTGACATTCCAGGTTCCTAAACAAAATTATTCTTTACAGCATCGGATTTTCTTTTCACCACCAGACACATCCACAGCTGAGTGTCCTTTCGGCTTTGGCCCAGCTGCTTCACTCTTTCTGGCGCTACTTGGAAATACCCTCTGCTCTTCCCCAGTAGTATATTGGACACCTTCCAACCTGAGGGGCTCATCTTCCGGCGTCATCTCTTTTAGCCTTGTGTTACGTTCCATGGGGTTTTCTTGGCAAGAATACTGGAGTGGGTTGCCATTTCCTTCTCCAGTGGACCACATTTTGTCAGAACTCTCTGCCATGACCTGTCCATCTTGGGTGGCCCTGCACGGCATAGCTTATGGCTTCACTGAGTTACACAAGCCCCTTCGCCACAACAAGGCAGTGATCCCTATCCTTTAATCTATATTACTGGCAAATCACAGCCCTAGATCGCTCTACCAAAGCAGCCAGGGATAGACTCCTTTACACAATTCAAATCACTGCAGGAAAGCACTGTAGGCGGAGGGCTATGGCAAAGGGGAGCAGGATGCAAGCAATTTTCTCCAACCTGTCTTAAGCACCCCTAATGTGTGGGAAATGAAAAGATATAACCTTTGAAGAGGGTCTGAAAATGAGAGAAGCTATCTGCTGTCTTTCACAATTTGATAATTTTGTTCATTTTCTCATTCTGGCCAGGAACTGATCTATCTTTAGCCAGATGGAATTGAGGAACAGGATGCTCTGTGTTTTCTATTAAAGATTTCACTTAATAGTCTCAACTTCAGGCCCCTTATTGCTGTATCTTCTAGTGCCCATATTAGTTTTTCCATCAAAATTATTTTCAGCTTCAGGGTAGGGATGTCTGTAGCTAGGAAATCCATTCCATTCAAGCCTGATGGATTTCCACAGGGTGTCCAATCTGGTAGGTGGGGACAGACAGAATCAGATTTATTTTTATTTTTTTTGGACTCCAGGAAAATTTTGCACATTTTCCCCCAGGTTCCACAATTTGTGAAATTTGTGCAATTGGGGCGGGGGGTGTCTTAAAATGTGCACGAACATTGTCATTAAAAGATACTGCTGCTCTTGTGCAATTGTGCAGTATTGCAAGTCTGCCTGCATCCACTATGTAGCCCCACAGGCATAATCCCCTCTTGTCAATAGCCTTGCCAGTTTCATCCTTTCCACATTATATTGTTTAGCCCAGTAGAGCCATAATCCATTCTTGTCAAACAACTTGACAATTCCCCCCCTCCTTCTTTCACTCAGGAAGTTATTTGACAGCTGTCAGTGTCAAGTGTGTGCAAATCACCCACTGAGAGCTCAAGAAAAGGGGAGCAAATTGCCTCCTTAGCAATCTGATCCTCAGCACCTGAAGTGTTGAACTAACACAGATCTGGAGGACACCCCCTTTTTGCGGATCTTATTTGCAGTAACATGGGAGCCACAAAAAGGGGGTGGACATGAGATCTGTCTTAAAAGGACTTGCTTATACTCAGGCAAGTGTGCAATGGAAACATTTGAAGTCTGTTCAACACTTCAAATCCATGTACTGGCTCAACTCTCTACAGAGTAGGGATGGACGAAAGTCCCTTACCTGATCCCAATGCTTGCTTCACGGTGGGGGGGAGGCGCTCCGTCCATCCCCCCGAAATTCTGGCCGGGGGGGAGGTGCCCTGTCCCTCCGGCCGCGAACCTCGTCTCCTGCTGGGACGCAAATGGCAGAGGCCGTAGCCGCCGCCGTTTGCGTCCCTGCAGTCAGCCGTGATAGGCTACATAAATGTTTACGTAGCCTATCACGGCTGACTTAAAAAAAAAAAAAGCGTGTAGGCAAATGGCAGCACCCATGGGCGCCGCCATTTGCATTCCTTATTTTGTCACGTGTAGTCTACGTAAACATTTACATAGACTACGGCGAAAATAAGGGCAACGCAAATAGCGTTGCCCTTATTTTCGCCGTAGTCTACGTAAATGTTTACGTAGACTACACGTGCCAAAATAAGGAACGCAAATGGCGGCGCCCATGGGCTCCGCCAATTGCGTACACGCTTTTTTTTTTTTAAAGTCAGCTGTGATAGGCTACGTAAACATTTACGTAGCCTATCACGGTGTTTTTTTTAAAATCTAGCCGTGATAGGCTGTGTAAATCTTTACGTAGCCTATCACGTTTGTTTGTTGGTTTGTTTTTTTACTTGGAAATGGCAGTGGCAGCGGCCGGTCAGAAGACCGGCCGCTGCCACCTCACCACCACCGGAGCCACCGCCGACAGGGACATTCGAGCAAGATAAGTCCCGTCCCAGGGGGGCAGGGGGAGCAGACCGTTTCTACACCAATTTCGGGGGGGGTGAATGCGCTGGCATTCAGCCTCCCTGAGATTTGTGGAGAAATTCTCTGACATCCCTACTACAGAGTGAATCAGCACCAGCAGAGGGAACTAGAACAAAACCCATGAGGCTGAACTGGAAACAATTAATTGAGCTTCATACCCCACCAGAATCCTCCAACATTCCTACTTCTGGGTTATTCAGAGAGAAACCAGGTTTATATTCATTATGGTGCCCTGATCAAAGGATATAGTCTACAGTGAAACATCTGATTATAGACCAGCTCCTTGATAAGGAGGAGAGATTCACATAGCTGAATAAGATGCTCCAAACTAGGTCAGCTTGTCATCTCCAAATGTCATCTTCTGCCATTCAGCAACAAAACAATTCTACCTGAGGAAAATGTAGATGTCAACTAACAACCACCACAGAAAATCTTTTATATTAGCAATGGACAATTCTGTCAGTTTCTCCTTCTCCTGCATTTGAAGTGTTTAGACCTTGAATTCTTTCTGTCCTGAATATGAAGAAACTTGTGGATTTTGGTAAATTCTTATAAAAAACAAACTCAAACAAAATTCTCACCTAGCTGCACCAGCCAAATTCAATAGGTACAGCTATTCCCAGTGTGGAGGGCAGCATGCTATATCTGTCTGCCATGTAGCTGTTAAAGAAGGGGATCCTGTCCAGAAAAAGAGGTGGCAACTCCAATTCAGCACCACAAACATGGTTGAATACACAGGGACTCAAATCTAGGGGTGCACGAAAGTCACTTACCTGGTCTCGCAGCTTGCTTCGCGGTGGGGGGGAAGCGCTTCACTGCTCCCCTCGAAGTTCAGGCCGGGGGGGGGAGGCTTCCCTCCTCGCCCAGCCGAAATTCAGGCTGGGGGGGAGGCTTCCCGCCTCGCCTGGCCGAAATTCAGGCCGGGGAGAAGCGCCCCATCTCCCCGGCCGCGAACTTCAAAAGAAAACAAAAAACGCCCCTGTGATAGGCTACGTAACGATTAACGTAGCCTATCATGGCTAGATTTGCAAAGTCAGCCGTGATAGGCTACGTTAATCGTTACGTAGCCTATCACAGGGGTGTGTGGTTTTTTTTTACTTTTCTTGTAATGGCGGCGGCGGCAGCCAGTCGAAAGACCGGCTGCCGCCCTCGCCCCTGACGAAGACCTGCCGAACCGCCGCCGGGACCCGCCGCCGGGAGGGACATTCATGAAAAGTAAGTCCCATCCCGGGGGGGGGGCGGGGGGGCAGAGAATTTCTCCCCGAACAACCTTCAGAGGACCGAATGCATTGGCACTCGGCCCCCTGAAGTTTCAGGGAGAAATTCTCCCCCATCCCTACTCAAATCCAGATTTTTAAGAGCTAAACACTCAAGGCCCTCTGTTTGGATGGTTTCTCTCACATCAATACGATTTTGTTCTTTTAATCTCAAGTTTTTCCCTTGTGTTTATGAAGACATTTGTGAATTTTGGTAAGTTCTTATATATTAAAAAAATAAAACAACAAACAAATCAAACAGAATTCATGCCCATCCCTATTTTGCATACAGGAGAAAGAAAACAATTTTCAGAGTAGATACCACTATTATTGATTTGTTCTTCTAGAGTTCCTACTTCCAGTGTTGACTTTAAGCATGAGGATTAAAAAGAATTCACAAGTTCACTCCGCAATATCGGTGTCTATTTGTTCATTGGTATGTGTTGCCCCCAGGAGAGAAGATCGAGGAACATGCTGTGATTATTAAACAGGTGGGCTTGCAGAAAATATTCTATTCTGCCAAGCTTTGGCATGTTTTAAATCAACTGGAGAATTAATGGGCATGTAAAGCAGCACTAGCATATTAAAAAAGCTTTGATTTTTCTCTCCTCTTGTCTCCTCCTGTTAGTCAAATCATTGATGGTTAAGATTGTAATCAATAATCTGTATGGTTCTGACTCTTCAGTATCTTACAAATCTGTGCTGGGCGTCTTTATCTGGCTCTGCCTAAATTTCATCACTTCTTGTTTTCTTTTAATGTTTGATATCTTGTGGAGAGAAAATATTAATCCCTTTGATAGAATTAGCGACAAATAAGATAGAGTTCCTTTTTCAAAACATTTTTCCAACCTGCCATAGGCTGAGTTAGAAGATAGGTCTACCAATGTCTACTTGCCATGATAACAAATGCAACCTTCATACTCAGAGGAGGTAGTATACCTCCCTTCCCAGAAGCAGGGGGAAAGGAAGAGAGGGTGGCTGTTCCACCTTGCTCTGTTTGTGTGTTTCCCAAGAGCATTTGGATGGCCATTTTTTGAGACAGAGTCCTAGACTAGGTAGGGATGGACGAAAGTCACTTACCTGATCCTGAAGCTTGCTTCGCAGTGGGGCGCACTGTCCCTCCCCCCGAAATTCTGGGTGGGGGGGAGGCGAAAGTTCTTCTCCAGCCGGGACGCAAATGGCGGTGGCGGTAGCCATTTGTGTCCCTGGCCTGCAGTCAGCCGTGATAGGCTACGTAAATCTTTACATAGCCTATCACGGCTGATTTTTTTTGGGGGGAAAAGCGTGTACGCAAATGGCGGCACCCATGGGCGCCACCATTTGCGTTCCTTATTTTGGCACGGGTAGTCTACGTAAATATTTATGTAGACTATGGCGAAAATAAGGGCAATGCAAATAGCGTTGCCCTTATTTTCGCCGTAGTCTACGTAAATGTTTACGTAGACTACCTGTGCCAAAATAAGGAATGCAAATGGCGGCGCCCATGGGCACCGCCATTTGAGTACGTGCTTTTTTTTTTTTTTCAAAGTCAGCCGTGATAGGCTACGTAAAGATTTACATAGCCTATCACGGAATTCTCTGCCATTGTAGCAGCCACCATTTGCGTCCCTCTGCTAGCCCGTGATGGACTACGTATATATTTACGTAGCCTATCATGGCTAAAGCAGGGACACCAATGGCATAGGGGACGCCATTTGCGTCCCTGCTTTAGCCGTGATAGGCTACATAAATATATACGTAGCCTATCACAGGCTAGCGTAGGGACGCAAATGGCATCCCCTACGCAGGACGCCATTTGCATCTGCAGCAGCCCGGCAGCATGTGGAGGCCCCACTGTGGGTTGGCCCAGCCGGTGGCTCTGCAGACTGGCACGGAACAGAGCTGGCCGGGCAGGATTCTGTGGGGGAGAAACAGATTGCCTCCCCCCTCCCGTCGAGGATTCTGGGGGGAGGAATGGATTGCCTCTCCCACCTGTGGACCCCAGCGGAGCCAGGTAAGTGGGGTTTTGTACATCCCTACGCTACGCACATGTTTGTAAACGTTATAAAATTACAAAGTATCATCTGGAGATTTGTACAACGGCAGAACTTCAAACCTATCAGTGCTGTTCTGCACCGATACAGTCCCCGTTGTATATTTGGACCACTCAACCCTATGTTTCTGGTTACAAAATTAGGCAGAAATAACATTGTATGCCACAAAAACTGCATCTTGAACAAATGGACATTTGGACAAATGGCTTGGATATTTTCCAAACATTTTCTTACCATGCTGAGATTTAGAAATGTGCTTTAAAATAATAAAAAGAAAGCAATAAAAAGAAAGCAGGAATCCTCGGAAATTCAGATTCTGTTATAGATGTTGTAAAGGTGTATAACTACACATTATGAAGGAAACACACATTTGATTGCTCTTATGTCAGATGCTGTCACACTGCACTTCCTACCGACTGACATAGATATCAAGCATTGTCACATACTGACTATGACATACCCGATACTGTCAAATCCCAACTGCTACTGCATGTAATCTATCAAATACTTCCAAATACTGACTGCTGGTGCATGCTTAGCTGCCATCACATGCTGCTAGTGCAAATATTTGGATGTGAAATGTTATTACTGGATATCAAAACATTCTACTACTCGAACAATAGTCACCATCAAAATGTGCAGAGGAGAATTTTGAAGGGAAGTGGTGGTGGTGGGGATTTTTTTCAGCTGCTGTGGTATTTAAAATTTCTGAGCATTTATTTATTTATTTATTTATTGCATTTATATCCCACCTTTTTAATGATTTTCTGATAGGGCTATCCTATGCATGTTTACTCTGAATTCAGTCCCATTATGTTCAACAGATAAATGTGTATAGGATTGCAAATAAAACTGAATTAAATCCTCAAGCATCCCTACATATAATGCATTTTCCTTAGCTTAATCATTGAACAGAACACCAAAAATCTTTGGGACCATTTGAGAATTACAAGCATTTAAACCACAATCTGTACTAAAAAGATACATTTGTCTATCCATCTGTCCATCACTGACATAGCGCCAAGACCATGAAACCTAGAGACACCTGAAACTAGGGATGTTAGAGAATTCTCCCACGGATCCCAGGGGGGCCGAATTCCAGTAAACTCGGCCCCCCAGAATCCATGGCGGAACAGAGCCCCCTGCCCCTCCACCCCGCGAAAGCCCCGCAAAACGGAACCTACCTGGCTGCAGCTCTGGCTGCGGCTTCGGCTCCAGTGGTGGTGGTGGTGGCAGCGGCGGTGGCGGCAGCTCCGGCTGCTGCTGGGCTGCTGTGGCCGCAAATGGCGGCCATCGTAGCGGCCGCCATTTGCGTCCCTACGCCAGCCCTGTGATAGGCTACATATATATATATGTATTTACGTAGCCTATCATGGCTGGGCAAAAAAAACAAAACAAAACACAGCGTATGCAATGGCAGCGGCTATGGCGGCCGCCATTTGCGTTCCCTATTTTTCACTGTTTTAGCACACATAAATATTTACGTAGGCTATTACAGCAAAAAAAAAGGGGGGAACGCAAATAGTGTAGTGGGCGCTATTTGCATTCCTTTTTTTTCGCCGTTTTAGACTACGTAAATATTTACGTAGACTAAAACAGTGAAAAATAGGGAACGCAAATGGCGGCCACTGTAGCCGCCGCCATTTGCGTACGCCTTTTTTGTGGGGGTTTTGCTTGGCTTGCCATGATAGGCTATGTAAAGACTTACGTAGCCTATCATGGCAAATACCCAGATGTAAATGGCGGCCACGGCAGCTGGTTGAAAGACCAGCAGCTGGTTGAAAGACCAGCCACCGGCGCCTCCGGACCCGCCGCCGTCCGGAATATCCGCCCCAGGTAAGCCTCATCCCAGGGGGAATCCGCAGGGGGGGGGCAGGCCGTTCCACCGCTGGCATTCGGCCTCACTGAAATCCATGGCGGAATTCTCCGCCATCCCTAGTGGGAACGCAAATGGCATAGGGGACACCATTTGCATTCCCGCTTTAGCCGCGATAGGCTACGTAAATATTTACATAGACTACCACGGCTAAAATGGGAAACGCAAATGGTGTAGGGGACGTAGTAGTAGTAGTAGTCATAGTCTTCCCTAACCAGGACATAGATTTGCAGTCCATACAGTTTGACATCGGACACGACTGAACGACTGAACAACAACAAGGACAAGGGACACAGTTATATGCATGTCTCCTTCCCCTTGATATAGAGGAGTCCCCCTTGGGGCAATGGAATGGACAGAGTGCTCCCATAGGAGTACATCATGGCTGTGCCTTGGGATGCTAACAGGCATGCCTTCACTTAGACAGGGCAGTATCCAACAGTGTCATTCCACAAACTCAAATGGCTCTAGTTGCACTCTGCTGAATCTTTCCATTGCACAAGTGGTTACCTAGGGATGTACAGACTGTGTAAAATACGCTCTGTCTGTGTCTTGCAGATCGTCAGGCTCCTTTCATTCCATCATCCATCCACAGACGGATGAGAATATTTTTTTTCCCCCACCATGTGGAAAAATACCGAAATATTTACAGAGGTATTTACGTAAGTATTTACATAATTTACCTCAGTATGTAACATTCAGTGTATTGTCCCCCATTCCATTCAACATTTCCTCAGCAGAAACATACATATTTTTCCATGGATTTATATGTGTAAATGTCAGGAAAGTAAAAAAATAATAATCCGGAAGTCCACGGACTCAGCACAGCCTGAGGAGGGCACTACGCAGTAGATTCCGCAGGTCGGATTCTTAGAAATCCAAGCTGATTTTAATCTGTCTCGAATTTCTCCAGCATCCCTATGGTTACCCATTATGCTTGCACAACCAGTTGTGCAAGTAGTTGTGCAGCCAGTTGGAGACTGCACAAATGGAATGTGCAACGGGTTGCACAAGAGTTATGCACAGCTGTTGTACAACAGTTGCACAAGAATAATGCACAACTGCTTCCACAACCACCCTTGCATAAACATAACTTGTATTGGATTCTTCTCTGGCGCATTGTTCAGAACCTAGTTTCCGCTAGCACAACATCATTTGCACTAACAGAATGACACAGTTGGATACTACCCAATGTGTCCAACTCTGAAAGCTGTATAAGTTTCCTTTTAGGCTTTGCTGTATCAAACTAAGGGCTATTCTAAGCCGTGTGAAGATGGGCCTGTTCAGTAGTTAAAAATAAGACTGAATTCAGTATGCTCCTGTCCCTCCAAAAGATAAGTCCTAACACCTCAGAACCCACAGTAAAACTGCTTTCATTTACTACAGCCACAATAGCTCTGCTGGAAGCTCCTCTCATGTTCAGGAGGGTGGAAAGCAGAGCCCTAGGAAGCCATCCATCTCAGTCAGCCTACAATGACCTGGAATTATTTAGTAAACAATGAGTGGAATTATAAAGAAGGACAATAAACTGAACCTCATAAAAAATTCAAGAATGACTGGAGAGTTTGAAGAAATTATTAGGCAGAATTGTGTTGTTGTTTTTTAAGTGCCAACACTCTTCAGTCATATTTCTCACAGATATAGACACACAGTTTCATTTCCTTAAAAACCTTGTAGTCTTGGAAAATAGGAAAGGAAAGATTCCTCCTGTGCAAGCACCGAGTCATTACTAAATCCTAGAGGGACGCCGCTTTCACTGCCATTTTCATGGCAGACTATAGTGGGGTGGTTTGCCATTGCCTTCCCCAGTCGTGACTACCTTTCCCCCAGCAAGCTGGGTACTCATTTTACCAACCTCGGAAGGATGGAGGGCTGAGTCGACCTGAGCCGGCTACCTGGGACCCAGCTTCTACTGGGATCGAACTCAGGTCATGGGGAGAGTTTCGGCTGCAATACTGCCGCCTAATCCAGATGTTGCTTCTCTGTCTCTTGCATAGGGATGTCAGAGAATTCCACCATGGATCTCGGTGAGGCCGAATGAGGCATTCAGCCCCCCGAAATCCGTGGTGGAAAGAAGCCCCCCCACCCCGTAAAATGGGCCTAGAACGGAGCACCTACCTGCTGCCTTCTGTGCTCCATTGCAAATGGCGGCCACATCTGCGGCCGCCATTCACTTCTTCCATATAGCTGTGATAGGCTACATAAATACTTACGTAGCCTATCACAGCTAACGCAGCTACGCCATTTGCATCCCCGCAAAAGCTGTGATAGGCTATGTAAGTATTTACGTAGCCTATCACGGCAGGAAAAAAAGGGAACACAAATGGCGGCGGCCATAGCCGCCGCCATTTGCATTCTCTGTTTTTTGGGAGGGGGTTGCCGTGATAGGCTATGTAAATATTTACATAGCCTATCACAGCAAAATACAGGGACGCAAATGGCAGCGGCTACGGCAGCAGCCATTTGCGTCCCTGTGCAGGCTGCCCAGCATTGCCCTGTGCAGGCTGCCCAGCTGCCAAATAGTGTTGCCCTTATTTTCGCTGTAGTGTACGTAAATCTTTATGTAGACTACCCGGGCCCAAATAAGGAAAGCAAATGGCGGCGCCCATGGGCGCCGCCATTTACGTACGTGCTTTTTTTTTTTTTTCAAAGTCACCCGTGATAGGCTACGTAACGATTTACATAGCCTATCATGGCTGACTTTGGAAATCTAGCCATGATAGGCTACATAAATCGTTACATAGCCTATCACATGTGTGTGTTGTTGCTTTTTTACATTCACTTTTTTCTTTCGCGGCCGGGGAGACGGGGCGTTTCTCCCCGGCCTGAATTTCGGCCGGGCGAGGCGGGGCGCCTCCCCCCCTGGCCTGAATTTCAGCCAGGCAAGGTGGGGCGCCTCCCCTCCCTGGCCTGAACTTCGGGGGGAGAACCAAAGCGCCTCCCCCCCACCGCGAAGCAAGCTGCGGGACCAGGTAAGTGACTTTCGTACATCCCTAGAATTCTGCTATACTACCCTGAAAATGCCAAGCGCAGGAGAAAACTTGCTTATTTTTCATAGAAGGCACATAAGTTGAAACAAAACAAAAGATTTTATACATAAAGAGGAACAGAAAGCACTCTTTGCTTCAAGGAGTGTTTTCCATAATTGCCATGGAATTTCACCCAAAGCAGAATTTGAAGCAAAACTGGAGCAACTCTTCAAGCAAAGCCTCTGAAGTAAGTTGAAGAAATCTAAAACAGCTTTTATTAGGGGTGTATGGATTACTTACCCTGTTCTGCTGGGGCCGTCCGCTGGGAGGGAGGCGATCTGTCCTTCCCCCCCAGAATCCTCCCCAGCCAGCTCCGCTCCGTGGGGAGCCCGCAGAGCCACTGGCCAGGACTGCCCGCAGCCGGACTTCCATCCACTGGGCTGCGGCCGCAAATGGTGGCTGCCGTAGTGACCACCATTTGCATCTCTGTGGTAGCCGTGATAGGCTACATATGTATTTACGTAGCCTATCACGGCAAAAGACAGGAACGCAAATGGTGGCTGCTACACCATTTGTGTCCCTGCCTTTTGCCATGATAGGCTACATAAATATATACGTAGCCTATCACGGCTACCGCAGGGATGCAAATGGCAGCCACTACTCCATTTACGTCCCTGCGGTAGCCGTGATAGGCTACGTATATATTTACATAGCCTATCACAGCTACAACAGGGACACAAATGGCATCCCTGCGTTAGCCATGATAGGCTACATAAATACTTACATAGCCTATCACGGCTAAAGTAGAATGGAAATGGCAGCTGCAGACCAGGGCAGCCATTTGCGGGGCAGTGGACGGCCGACAAAGGTAGGCTCCATCCCAGGGGGATTCTGCAGGGGGGGGATTGCTCTGTTCCGCCATGGACTCCGGGGGGAATTCTCTAACATCCCTAGTTTTTATAAAACCCTCAGGGGTGTTGCACGCATCCTCACCAATCCCCAATTCATGTAAATTTGTATGTAGACCAAGGGATGGAGGTGGGGGAAGCAAAGACAGAACTGCCCATTTCTTCACAATTGCTCATGGTTGCTAAAATCAGGCCATTTTTAAACAGGGAAAGAAACATTAATGCTCAAAGTACCTGTTCAATTTCTGCCTCATATGCAGCTATAAGTGCCAGAGAAGCACAATGAACCAATTTCACCCTGTGCTACCCATTTCCTAATGTCTCCTCATTCCAGTAAGAAAGTATGGCTGAGGAGGCCTGGGGTGAAAGCTAGCCAAATGGAGAGAACCTCAGAGGAATGGCTGCAAAGCAGGAAGGAGGATTCTCAGTCTTGGCTCTGGAACCTCTGCACATAGGCAAAGTATATGACCTTCAGTGAACAAGAGCAGCAAGCAGCATTAGCAAATCTGAGATTAGGGGTAAGCGTAGGGAGGGAGGAACAAGTGATGTTCAAGAGCATCAGAATTCGCCAAACATCACTCATTGCTTGTCTCCTGCCCAATTCCTGATCACTTTTGTGATCACTGCTTGCTCTGCATGAATGGGAAAATTGTGCAAATCGAGCAGTGATCAATTGTAGATTTTTCACAACTTTCCCCCTGTTCAATTTGAACAAATGTCCCAACTTTCTGCAAATTTCATAACTTTCTGCAAATTTCCTAAATTTCTTCCATAAACTACAGTGGGGTTGATTCAGTCTATGTGGGAAAATTGTGCAAATTATGACATTTGCATAAATTTAGGAAATTTGCATACATTGAATGTGAGCAAATGTTTAGCAATTTACAAAGATTTTCAGTGGACTCATGCTGGTGATCGCAGTCAAAGTTGTGAACAGGGCATGCTCACGTGGTTTGTGAGCAAAAACAAAATTCTCATGCTTCCTCACACAAGAGGTAATTATCTGTACAGCTAGAATCAAAGTGGACACTCAGGGCTTTCTATTTAAAAAGGGATGGGCCTGATAATTGAAATGAAATGGAATGCTGTGGAAGCTTGCAGGCAGGTTGTCTGAAGGATCTTCTCCAGTATATACCTGCCTGAACCCTAATATCATCCTCAGAGGCCCTTTTGACATTTGCCTCCACCAAATGAGGTGAGGTGGGTGGCTACTAAGGAGAGAACCTTTTCAGTTGTGGCACCCTGGTTGTGGAATAAGCTACTCAGAGAGGCCTGCCTGGTGCCTACATTATTGTTGTTTCAGCGCCAGGTGGACACCTTTTCATTTTCCCAGGCTTTTTAGCCCTTTCAGTTTTAAAAATTGTGCTAGTGCCATTTTGGATGTTTGCAGTGCTGCTGGCTTTTATCTTGGTTATTTCTTGAGTTTTATTCTGTTTTGAACTTATAGTTTCAAATTATATTTTACTATCTCATCATTTTTTTTATAGTTTTAAGCTTTGTCATGTGAACCTCCCAGAGACCTTTGGCTAATGGGCAGTATAGAAATATAATGGATAAATGAATGAATGAATGAATGACCTTGATAGTACTACATCAGGATTTCCAGTGAAAAAAGGGAAAGGAACTAGCCATGAAATTCCTCAGGCAGGTTCCACACATCCCTGAACAAGAGCTGGAGAATGTTATTTCTCACCAGGATTTTAAATACAAATGAAGAAATGAAAGCTACACATGATAACCCCCTTTTAAAAAAGAAAACCAAAAAAATGAATATTGAGTTAGAGCTGCACCCAGCCATGCTGGTAGGCTGGCTACTTATGAATCACACACACACACACACACACACAGAAATGCATATGCTAATTTATATGCATATATGCAAATGTAGAAATAATTATTATAATTGAAATAGAAATACTGTACAACTCACCCTACTGTGACCAGGTGACCTAAATGCCTGCCCAAGTAATCTATATGCCTGCCAGTTCAGTCTGCTGTCCAGGAGAGAACTGGTGATGGGCAACAGTTCTTATGGTTCATTATCTTCAAACCAGAATTGGACTGGATAGCCCTTCAAACAGGGGACACCTTCAAAGAGAAGATAGTCCTCTGGTAGCACTTTAGAGAGGACTGTCCTCTGTAAAGCAGGACTTCTGGCTACCCTATATGTTGGAAGTTGCTTGAGAAACCAGATCAGTGCCTCACTTAGGGAGGAGCCATAGCTCTGCAGAAACATAGCCATTAAGAAACCAGATTAGTGACCCACTCAAATTAGGAGCCATTGAGAAATCAGATTAGTGCCCCACTTAGGGAGGAACCATAGCTCTGCAGAAACACAGATATGTCATCTGCAGAAGGTTCCAGGCTTAATCCTTGGCATCTCTATTTCAAAGGATTAGTACCAGGGGATGGGCAAGAAGATCTCTGGCTGAGACCTGGTGCCAGTCAGGACAGACAGTATTGGCCTAGGTGGACCAATGCTGTTAGTTCAGCATACAGCACCTTCATATGTGCAAGATAATTTCTTCTATAGCCCTTTTTAAGGCAAAACGTAATCTGCAAATCTTATTTCTCACATCCACATATCAACCCTTCTAGGGTTTCATTTAGAATTATGATTTTGCAGACAGACCTGAAATCGAGAGGAAGAAAGTTTGACTTACCCAAATGAGGTTGTCAACTGACCAGAAAATTATATTGGCTGACCTGCTCTTCCTTGTACCTTTAACAACAGCTTCATCTGCCATGGAGATTAACATTATCATCAGCTAATGCCAACCGATCAAACCACGATTAAAAACACATCTATGAAGGCCAGTTGAAAAGCTGCATCCTGACTTCTCTTCCATGAACAAAAGAGCTTTATCCATCTGTGGAAGGGAGGCTGGTTGAAAGGGAAGTGGCCATAGCTCAGTGGTAGAGATTAAGTGCTTTGAGTGCAGAAGGTCACAGGTTCAAACCCAGGCATCTCCAGGTAGGGTAGCAAAAAAACCCGCCTGAAACTCTGGAGATCCTGTGCCAATCAGTCTCAACAACACTTGGCTAGATGGACCCAGGGTCTGACTCAGTATAAGGCAGCTGCCTGTGTTCCTTTGAACAGACGTGTCTACTGGAAGAAGGGGGGGAGGCATTTTTGCTAGGTTTCCATCTCCTCTGCAGCCTCCTGCATCCAACCCCATACACACTGTTCCAGACAGTCCCCCAACTATCTGGGGCAGATTTTGGCAAAAATAGCCACCCCCCTTCTGCTTTGCAGGAGCATCCTGTGAGCAGGACTCCACTGAGAGGACAATCGTGCTGACAGAGTGTTAGTTAGGATCCAAGCCCCTGAGAACTACACCTCCTATCCCACACCACCACCCTCTTTCCACCCAGGGGGATTCATACATTTGAACCATGTAGGCCAGGGTTGGGGAATCTGTGGACCTCCAGATGTCATTGGATTACAGCTCCCATCATCCCTGACCATTGGCCATACTACTTATATGGTTTTCAAAGGCCTTATGAATCTGAAGTAATGGTAGCATTTCTCCAAATTCACTAATCTGTGCTGCGGAGGAGTCAGAACATTTATAATTAATTTTCACAAGGCACTTTCACATGCAGGAAGACACAGAAGTTCACATATATAAAATGTCAGAGCTTGCTTGCGAGTTCTGGCAGTATATCATGAAATATTGGGAGAAATGTCTGTTTTATTTAGTAGACTTTCCAGTATCTTGTCTGAAACAAGATGGTACATGATTTTATAGGAAGAAAAGAAAAGAAACAGAAGTTTGGGATTATTTTAAGTTGCCATTTTTAGTTTCTGAACAGATTTTATTTCTTAAAAATATATTTTCAGAACAGTCCACACTGTCTGTCAACCACATCTGTTTTCTCTCTCCTTGTAAAGATGGAACTTACATATTCTAGGTACATTATTTTAGAAGAAAGAGGGAAGTTGGTGACTCTTCTTCCACTTTGCATGGATACAATTTTGCTAACAGGTGTCAGCATGCTCTCTTTGAGTAACAGAATTACAGAGGGCATAGCACACAAGCAAACTTTGAGTTGTTGTTTTTCTCTTCTGTGTGGTTTATTCATTTAAAAGCATAGGGCTGTATCTAATTAGTGCCACCCTCCAAGAGAATGGCTTCCATCAGCACAATGGGATTGATTCCTTTTCCCCCTGCAGCCCCCCATTAACCCTCAAAATCTGATCTGGAGAGTTGGGGGCCTTCCAAAGCAGATGGAGGGGCATGGGTTTGGGGGGAGGGGAGGAGATGGAGAAGTCTCACTAAGCAAACAGACATCTGCTCGTATGACATTGGATTTTGCCCATATATCCCCACATTTCAATTAAAAAATTACAGGCAGCTTAAACTACAATAGCAAACAACTTTACAGACCATATTATCCAATAAAAAAAACTGAATAAAACAACAGCAGAAGCTACAAAACCAGCAAGTCAATAATACCAGCAGCTATACAACAACAATGATCACATTAAAATGGCTGGGCAAGCAATCCTGGGGAGAGAATTCTAGTTACTGGGAGCTTCTACAGAAAGAGAGCCCTGCTCATCAACCAGCAAACATCTGACCACTGGGATACCTAGAGGAGGGACTCAGAGGACGATGGTCTTAATAAATTAGCAGGCTTGTATGACAGCAGTTGGACCTGATTGGTTATGTACTGTACACTATGCAGAGAGGTAAATGGAAAAATCCCACAGACTGCAAGCTAAAGAAATGGGGTCATCCAATATTCATGGATTCGTGTAAGCTGCTCTGAGAATCCTTGGGTAGTAAAACTAAACCTGTGCTGCAAATGCCCTTCCTCACTGGCCATTTATCTCCTACAAAGGTGGGGGTATTAATGGAGACTGAAGGGCAGATGGAATTCTAGGAATTAGGGTGGGGCTGGTCTTGCTGTTAGGACAAGACAGCAGAGGGCAAAGTTCTCTGTCTTTATCATCATCAGCAGCAGCAGCAGCCTCATCCTCATTTGCAACTCTTTGTTATTTCCTCCAGCGGTAGTGGAGCTGCAATGATCAGACCTAGGGTGTTCTTCATTCTGACACCACATCATAAGTTAGCAGCATTTCCAGAGGCATTGTAGGGAGAAAAAGATGGCTGCCCCTGCTGGCCATTCTCAGTTCACCCCTTCTGCTCAACCCAGGATGTCTCATTTGCTCATTCTGCCCCCCCCCCACACACACACACACAGATCTTGCCCATATTCTCCATCCTGCTTTGGGGTGGGGGGCACTGAAGGACATTGTAAGGAGTACAAGATTTGTGACTCAGGGCTTAAGTTCAGAATGAGGGAAGATGATTAACCAACAGCCATCTGTTTATTTATCCTGGGCTCAGCTACCAGGGACCCAGCCATTTCTCGGGGACTCCTCCTTGACTTGGCTGCCTCTCACCCTTAAATTACCATAACCCTGGTTACATACACTTCCTGTTTTCTCTCCTGTTGATGTCTATTTCCCACTTCCTCACCAGATCCTTTGTGATGCCTACCATTAGGGATGTACGAAAGTTCCGCCACGGATCTCGGGGAGGCCGAATGCCAGCGCATTCGGCCCCCCGAAATCGGTGGCAGAACAGCCCCCCCCCCCCCGGG
Source organism: Heloderma suspectum (assembly GCF_057233095.1). Lineage (NCBI taxonomy): Eukaryota > Metazoa > Chordata > Lepidosauria > Squamata > Helodermatidae > Heloderma > Heloderma suspectum. Next base: position 334,098,081 of record NC_139459.1, on the reverse strand, counting down.
ACAGGACTTACCTGGGGCGGATCTTCCTGGCGGCTCCGGCGGTGGTTCAGCGGTGGCAGCTCCGGCAGCCGGTCTTCCGACCAGCTGCCACTGCCGCCATTTCCAAGTTTAAAAAAAAAAAAAAGTGATAGGCTCCGTAAAGATTTACGTAGCCTATCACGGCTAAATTTTAAAAAACACCATGATAGGCTGTGTAAATGTTTACGTAGTCTATCACGGCTGAGTAAAAAAAACAAAAACGCACGTACGCAAATGGCGGCGCCCATGGACGCCGCCATTTGCGTTCCTTATTTTGGCACGTCTTAGTCTACGTAAACATTTACGTAGACTATGGCGAAAATAAGGGGAACGCAAATAGCATAGCGTCTCAGCCGTGATAGGCTACGTAAACATTTACGTAGCCTATCACGGTATTTTTTAAAAATCTAGCCGTGATAGGCTACGTAAATCTTTACGGAGCCTATCACATTTTTTTTTTACTGGAAATGGCGGTGGCAGCAGCCGCCCGGAAGACCGGCTGCCGCAGCCACCGCCATCAAACCGCCACCAGAGCCGCCACCGCCGCCAGGGGGATTCGCCCAAGGTAAGTCCCGTCCCGGGGGGGCGGGGGCAGACCGTTTTGCCACCAATTTCAAGGAGCCAAATGCTCTGGCATTCGGCCTCCCCAAGATTCATGGTGAAATTCTCTGATATCCCTAACGGCCCCCGCCATTTGTGTCCCTGCTAGCCAGTGGCCGGATGTCCGGCCACTGGCGGAGCCAGCCGGCAGCTTCGCAGAATCCCTGTGGAGCGGAGCCGGCTTGCCAGGATTCGGGGGGGGGGACGGAGCACCCCCCCGGCCAGAATTTCGGGGGGAGGGACGGAGTGCCTCCCCCCCAGCATCAGCATAATCCGTGAACAGGTAAGTGACTTTCGTACATCCCTACCTACCATATCTTGCAAGATTAGGACATGCATCTTCACTGCCTGGCCATGAGGCCAGTGCTGCTCTGATATCAACCCCTCTGATGTGGGTCTGTGCCTTCATTGGCATGGTGATAAGTAGGATGTTGCGAGTCCCTGGTTGGGTCTGGGAGGCCAGAAGACTTCCCAGTGGCTGGCCCCTTGCACCCCATGTGCTGAGCGGTGGAGCGCTGATGGACCCAGTCACCAAGAGACTGGGAGCAGCCTGGAGTCCTCATCACCATGCACACACCAACTGCTCTCGCCATCTCTTCCTTGCAAGGAGGAGATGGTGAGAATAGTTGGTGTGTGTGCTCAGCGATAAACAACTTATCCTACCCTCACTGGCTGTTAAGAACTCGACAGCCAGCAGGGGCAGGAGGAAAGGAGTCCCTGTCACTGCATGTGCCCCAACTGCTCTCGCCATCTCCTCCTTGCAAAGAGGAGATGGTGAGAGCGGTTGGGGCATGCACAGCAACAGGGACTCTAGCAGTAAAACCCTTGTGTGCATAAGGCTCTTGCACACATAAGGGCTTCCCTTACAGAGTCCTTGTAGCACAGAGGAGGAGCAGCTGTGGCCATGTGGCTCAGCAGGCAGAGGCTACACTCCTTTCTCCCCCTTCCACCCCAGCTACCACAGAGGCAGCGGCTTGACAGGAGAACAATAAGAAGGGCTTCTCTCAAGCCCCTTTCATTCTCCTCCTGTCAAACAGCTGCCTGTAATCTTGCTGAAATGGCCCCTTTACAGCCACTATTTCCATAAGATTGAATCTGTGGAAAACAATGAGGTGCCATTTTGCATAAAAATGGTGTCTTACACAGAGGTCAGGCAGCTGCCGGACCTGCTTGTCAGGCTCACGGCTGTTCAATGAGCTGGTCTGGGGTGCGTGAGTGAGGGCAGTGGCTTGCCAAGTGTCCGGGAAACCCAGACAGGGGTGAGTCCATCTATCCCTACTGATAAGGAAATTGGCTCTTGTCACTTTTCTTCTCCTTCGTTCATTGTCCTCCCCCAGCTTCCATGCCAGAACCACCCCTGCACATTTGCAACTAACACATGGTCAGAGCATGAATCATTATGTAATGCCCAGGGTGAACCCAAGACTTTTGGTTGCCCGAAGTAGCCAGCTGTAACTCTTAATGCAAGAGCTGTGCCCCATAGTCTCCTGTGACATAATAACCAGGGATCCCGGTACACACCTCTGCTTCGCTGCCACGCCAAGCAGCTATTTGGGTTGTTTGTAGGGTTGTCCGTCGCAGGGAAATCCGGCCCTGTTTGGGGCTGCTGGATCCCTGCAGTGTCCCTGATTTGGCTCGCACTTGTGAGCTGAGCCACAGGTCAATTCCTGAAACTCTGGAACTATCTTTTTTTAAAAAAAATGTGCAGAAGTCGCGATTTGCACAAAACCGCAGCTATTGTGCAAATCACAACTTCCACAAATAGAAAAAGCTGAAAAATGTGACCTGGCCTGACTCATTGCATGCCAAGTCGAGCCAGCTCATGGTTGAACGAGTAGGAGTCCAGGAGGCCAAGCTGGTGAAAACTCACCAAGCTCCACCCTCCAACATCCCTAGTTGTTTGTGTAACAGACAAAAGAGGAGTTCTGTTTAGCCAGCCTTTAGGATTAGGACTTGTAGATAAACACATTTGATTGTGAGACCCAAAACTTCTCCTTTAAACAACCATAAGAGATATTATACATCTCTTCGCAAACCTAAGCTAACGTTTGTTTAGCTGCATAAATTAATTCATGTTGATGACAAATACTTGACAGGCAGATTTGCTTTTGATTATAAATTAACAAAGAAGCATTTCTTGCATTCACCATATAGGATCTTATAGCATTAGAATGCAAAAATGCATATTCATCACAACATTTAAAGCTTTGGCATTTTGATACTTTGATTTTTTAAAAAAACCTGATGTACGCCAATTTAATACCCTTATTGCCTTTTAATTGTTCTTTACAATGTTAACACACATCACATAGGTAGAAAGGGTTCGATATTATATACTCAAAAGCTTTAATGAGAGTGTATATTTAAATACATATGCATACATGTATATTGTCAAAAGCCTACAACGCATAATTTAGACAGCATAGATCTTTTCTTTGATAGTCTCATCTTTTAATTTAGTTTTAATCATATCACACAATAGTGAGATGCTTTAAGACAGCTAGAAAAGACCCATTATTAGTGACTGTCGATTGATCTTAGGAAAAGCCTTCATCATAAAAAATGTATGGCTGTATATAATTAAAAAATCCAAGCCGTATGGGTTGACAAAAGTACTGTGGGCTATTAAATTATTCAAAATTGTGTTTCATTACAGCAGCTGTTTAATTAAAAGGTAAAAACTGCAACTAATCCACTACAGCTCAGTGAAATATAATCTATAGCAGAGTTTAATCCTCCTAAGACAGAGAAGAACGATATGGATTCCAGAAGTCAAGGTTTCCGTTAATGAATTTCACAAAAGAAGTGACAGTATATTCAAACCAGAATAACATTGTTTGATTAGCTAAGTAACAATCTGCTTTCTAGTTTATGGCTGGTGACATAAATCTGGATTCCTTTTCCTTGACTTTTAAGAGTTACATCAGTCTCGAACACCCAAAAGACATGTGTATATTCATCTCTCAACCACCTCATTAATTGTTTATAATTAAACCTTGTTTAAAACTTTGTTCCTCTTGGGTTCCTTGCAAGAGGAAAAAAGGTGGGGTATAAATGCAATGCAATCAGTCAATCAATAGAATGAATTCCTACAGAGACAAAGTGATGACATATGAGGTCACCTTGTTTAGTATTAAGTTGCCAGTTTTTCCTCCATTGAAGTATTTGTGTGGACATATCCTGATGGAAAACCCAAGTGAATTTTGCACAAAATCCCCTTGTTTCCTGCTCATGGACTCTGTGGTTCAAAGTAGGGCTGTGCACACAGACCCCCTGCTTCACTTTGGATGCCACTTTGGACCCTCCAACTCAGTCCCACTTTGACTTGGACCAATTTGGACCCCCTCCACTTCGCCTTGGTTCTGGATCTGAAGTGAGATTCAGATATCCGGATCACTCGGTTTGGGCATTTTCCCATTGACTTGCATGGGAAAACACACATGGCCACAACAGTTTCATTCTTCATGCTAAATAAATGAAACCTGAGGCCTTCTCTGCTGACATGGAGGGGATCCCACCTGCCAAATTCCAGACAGTTTGGCCCAGTACTTTTTGTGCTAGGTGCAGCTGAAATTTGATTTTTTCCACAGAAACTCTCAAAGCAAACAGCTATACCACTCAGCCTTGTGCCGCCGCCTCCTCCTCCTGCCTGCTCAGCTGTCTATGACCATGTTTCCATGACAATGGAAGGAGAATCTAATGGAGGAGTACCGGGCTTTTTTTAAAAGGAATCACCTTTGCTGCAGTGTGGTCTGTGCAGGGCTCCACGAGTAGGTTCTCTGGAGCAGTAATCGCTTCACAGAACATACTTCCTGGTGGGGGTTGGGGTTGGAGTGAACGTCATCTGACTGGCAGGGGCTGAGCAACCAATAAGAGAGGCTTCCCCCTTCCTCCTTTCCCCTGAAAGTCCAGTTCCCTTGAAAGTTCCCCTGCATCTCAGGAGCAAGCCTCACTGACCACAATGGAAGTTATTTCCAAATAGACACACATATGCTTGTGCTGGGAAAGAGAGCAGTAAACACAAAGATGGAAAGTAGCCCCTATTTTAACCTTCAGGATCTGTATGATGAAGTGTGGAAGTAGTTTCTTCTTAATGCAATAAACGAAACAAAGGAGAATCAGAGCCTTGAGATCGTGCTTTACTGCACTTAGGGAATTTGGGCTTTAAGCTGTGCCATGTCAGTTGAGGGGGATCTCTGTAAATTCTGTCGGCATTAAGAGGGCAAGCCTCATTGACCACAATGGGAGTTACTTCTGAGGAGACACTAATGGGCTTGTTGTGGGAAAGCGAGCAGTAAATACAAAGGTGGAAACCAGCCCCCATTTTAACCCGCAGGATCTGAATAATGAAGAGTTGAAGTGTCTTCCTAAGTCAATAAACCAAACAGAGGAGAACTGGACCCTCAAGATCATGCTGTGCAACTAAGGGAGTAAATCGCTGGTGGAAACAATCCCCAGGACTGGTAGCTGTCTCCTGCTCACAAGGAAGAGACAGCTAGCTAGCAGAGAGGGCGTGCACCGCACCTCCTCCTCCTGCCTGGGTGATTCACAGCACTTTTTGCATATAAGTCTACGGGCACACATAGACTTATACACAAAAAGTGCTGTGAATCACCCATATATTCAAGATTCATGGCACTTTTTGCATATAAGTTTATGTGCACATAGACTTCCGACCGTGGCAGAGGCAGAGGGACCGGCAAGTAGAGTAGGGGCTGGGGGGGGGGGTGTCCAGAGAACCCAGATGGGGTGGGTTCTCACATCCCTAAGTAACACTGCTAGCATGATCTCTGTCTCTGAAACGCAGCCAAATTTCTTCAGTTATTCAGTCTCCCCAAGCACCACCACTGTCACTGATTGGAGATTGCTGGGTTACATTCAGCCCTGGTTTGGCAACTGGAGTTTCCATTTGCCAAAGCTCCCTCCCTCCGCCTCTGCCTCCCTTCCCCTGCCCTTCCCCCTCAACCCCTTGCTGAACTTTCTGAATTCGATACTTTTGGCACCAGGCTGTCTGGCTTGCGCAGAACGAATCAGTGAGTCAGACGAGGTGCCTCATATACAAGCTGCTTTGCTACAGGGTGCCTCATTGCTATTCTGCTCCACCTAGCATCATGTGGAGGCACCTCCAAAGCAGCCCGCTTTGACTCCTTATTCAGGCTTCGGACCAAAGTGGTGCACAGCCCTAGTTCAAAGCATTCCTATAGAAGGAAAACTTTACCCCAGAAAGTCAGACCTATCCTTCCAGTTCCAAAAAAGAAATAATTCATTAGGAGCTGACAGTAATAATCATGCAACATTTTCTGTGAGCTTTCTTTGCATGAGAGTTAAGGAGCTATTGGTGCAGAAGGTAGCTAGCCTTAATTAGTCAGGCCAGGTGTCATGCAGAATCACAGAGTGAGACCCTCTGCCTTTCCTTGCCAGTGATCACAGGCCTGACCTACTGAGCCATTCTTTTGGAGTGAAAAAGAATAGTCACCAGGTGGCCATCCCGTCAATGTCAACCACCATCTGCACCAAAAATGTGCTAAATTATGTTTAGTTCTGTTTAATGTGAACTCTTATCCATTAGAGGCACAGCTGGAAACCACAAAGTCATGTTAATTGAAACTTCAACTGTGACTTGAAACCTCTGTCCCAGACATTAAGGCAAGTTTATCTACCTGCTGAGCCTTACAACTGAAAGGAAATAGACTTTAACCTTCTCAGTGCTATGCAGAATATTTTAAAAACACATGTAAATATTAGATAAGCACCTATCCTTAAAATTGCAGGGTGGGTTATTGTTCAAACCCTTCATCTTTACCACTCTATCATTATCACTGTATCAATATAGCTTCAGTCAGAGATGGTGCAATCAACTGAGTTCCACTCCCGAGATAAACTTTTTTAAACTTAATGTAATTTGTTCACAGCCCTCTTCAGGCACTCTTCATCCCATGTTGGATGAACCCATGATGAGAGGAGCATTGCAGTCTCTCCACTCCTTGTGTGTTCTGTCACCCTGTACAAGTGGAAAGTGATGGTCTGAACAGGAGAGCCTCCTGTATCCATAGAGTCTCTACATGGGATCCAGGGCCCTGATCGCACGTAGAGCTGAGCTGTGGGAACCGCTTTGGCCATCCTCATTAGTGCTGTACTGATACCTGCCCCCTATTTGGGGGGACTTTTTCTCTCCCTGAGAAAGAGGCACTGGTTTTTTCTGCCTCTTAGGGAGTGGGAGAATTTCGAGAATTTTCTCCCTGGGGAGCAGGACAGGGTTTCCACATACCGTTTTTAAGTGTAGGCAATTCTTGAGGGGACTTCCTTCTACTTTTTAAAACACCACCTGCACTTCCAAGATCTGAGGCCTCTTCTCCAGCTGGGAGTTCTTCCTGAATGCTTATTGGAGAGGGCAAGGTCTCATGGTCTCCTGGGAGTTCAGAAAGAACTTCCGGGCTGGAGAAGAGGCCTGGGCTTCTACAAGTACAGGGGGTATTCGTTAATTTAAAAAAAAATAAATAGAAAGAGGACACCTCAAGAATTACCTACATTTTAAAAGGTATATGCAAACCCTGAACCCCCTCCCCAAGAGAAAATTCTCCAAGATTCTCAGCCCTCCAGCCTCTTTCTCCAGAGTTTTTGTTTCCCCCCCACCCCACCCCACCCCCAAAATGCCAAAGTAGAAGAGTCAAAATTTTTGGCACAGCACTAATCCTAATGCCACTCAAGTAACAACTGTAATTGTCAGTGGACCAATATACAGGGCAAGTAACTGGGATCCATTTATATACCAAGCCAATATGGCAGCTATTTTTGTTCATTAGTGCTAACACTGCTACGGTTTAGTTGTTCATTATTTTCACTGTTTTATTGTATGCTTTCTTTTTTGTTGTTCGATGGCTTTATTGTTTGTCATCTCTATGGAAACAGAAAGACATAATGCAAATACTTGCAATAAATAAATACATAAATGTTTGGTTGTGAATCTGTTTGCTTCTTGTTTGATTTCAAGAACACCTTGAAAATGCAAAATTAAATTACTAGGGCTTGTTCCTCATATATATGGGACTGCTTCCTCTAGAGTTAACTAAGATCAACTTTTAAAATCATGTCTTCCATGCAATGCCTATTTTTGAGTTTCCATGATACATTATCTGATGTAATACACCATGAGTGTCAGAATGAATACCCCACTTTATAAGAGTTTAAAGCAGGCACACCCGCCACAGTTCTGTCCAGTGACATAAGCAATCAATCACTAGGGATGTCAGAGAATTCCGCGATGGATCTCGGTGAGGCCCCCCGAAATCCATCGCGGAACAAAGCCCCTGCCCCCCCAACCCACGAAAGGCGTGCGAAATGGAGCACTTACCTGCTCCCATCCATGCTGCTTTGCAAATGGCGGCCGTCCTGCGGCCGCCATTCGCTTTGTCTTCATAGCCATGATAGGCTACGTAAATACTTACATAGCCTATCACGGCTAACACAGGGATGCCATTTGCATCCCTGCAGGGTTGCCCAGTGGCTGGATGTCCGGCTGCGGGCAGCCAGAGTTGGCCAGCAGCTCCACAGCTTGGCCGCGGAGCAGAGCCGGCCAGGCAGGATTCTGGGGGAGAGGACCGGATTGTCTTCCCCCCCATTGAGGATTCCGGGGGAAGGGACGGAGCACCTCCCCCCCCCCAGCGGAAACAGAACAGAACGGAAGGTAAGTGTTCCGTCCATCCCTATCAATCACTACTGCACGATGCAAAAGAGGTAAAAGTGTTCACTTAAATGAACAAAATAGTAAAGATGAACAATGATATGGTAGATAACCTTCTCATTACAGGATCTGGGCTTCATCAGTTTTTAAATCGTCCAGTTAAAAAGCTTCATCCTAGCATCAAAGAAGTCACTACAATAGACAGCACTGTATCTGTTATCTCTCATTCCACCATTATAGATAACCTTCATAAGCTGATTTGCTGATGACAATAAGTTTATTTTCAGAAAATTATATTTCTGATCTAATATGATACAATAAATAATTCAGAAGTTTCACATTATTACAGGGAATAATATTTAAGAGAGCAACTGGGGATCTGTATAATGAGAACCATTCACTTTGCTACAGGAATGCTACTCTGCATTTAATCGTATAATATTCCCTTCAGGGTGTATAAAACAGATTGCTGGAAAATCTGACTCTTTCACTGTTTTCCATTGGATGAAAATAGGGAAGGTAAACAGCTATTGGGGATGTACGAAACACTTCCCTTATTCCGCTCCGGTGCATCCTCAGTGGGGGGGAGGCGCTCTGTCCCTCCCTCCGGAATCCTCCCCGGCCAGCTCCACGGCGGCTTTGCAGAGCCACCAGCCAGGGCCGGCTACAGCCGGAGTGCCAGTCGCTGCCGGGCTGCTGCAGCCACAAATGGAAGCCGTCATAGTGGCTGCCATTTACGTTCTTTGCAGGAAGCTGTGATAGCCTATGTATTTATGTAGGCTATCACAGCAAAAGGCAGCCACGCAAATGGCGGCTGCTACACCATTTACACCTCTGCTCTTTGCCATGATAGGCTATGATAAAGGCAGCCATGCCATCATAGCAGCCACCATTTGTGTCCTTGCAGGAAGCCGTGATAGGCTACGTAAGTATTTACGTAGCCTATTACGGCAAAGAGCAGGGGCGCAAATGGCGTAGCGGCTGCCATTTACGCCCCTGCCTTTTGCCATGATAGGCTATGTAAATACTTATGTAGCCTATCAGGGCTTCCTGCAAGGACGCAAATGGCGACTGCTACGACGGCCACCAGTTGCAGCCGCAGCAGCCCGGCAGCGGCCAGGAGACCAGGAGTGTTCCCCAGAGGGGCTTGTTCCTTAAGAACATAAGAATGTAAGAAGAGCCCTGCTGGATCAGGCCAAGGGTCCATCTAGTCCAGCATTCTGTTCACACAGTGGCCAAGGCCAACCAGCAGTTGACCAGGAACCCACAAGCATGAGTGCAACAGCACCCTCCCACCCATGTTCCCCAGCAACTGTTGTACATAGGCTCACTGCCTCTGGCACTGGTGGTAGCACATAGCCATCAAGACTAGTAGCCACTGAGAGCCTTTTCCTCCAGGAGGAAAAGGCTCCTTCCTTTCCTTTCCTCCTTCTGCCCAGCCTCACCACTTTCTCCTAACAGCCTATTCTTTGGTGGTCTCCCAGCCTGTGTGCAGCTTTCCCCCATTCTAAAAGGTTGAAATACCACTACACCAGCTGCCATTTGCATTCCTGCCAAGCCATGATAGGCTACGTAAGTATTTACGTAGCCTATCACGACAAAAGGCAGGGACACAAATGGCGGCCGCTACGCCATTTGCGTGGCTGCCTTTTGCCGTGATAAGCTACGTAAATACTTACGTAGCCTATTACGGCAAAGAGCAGGGGCACAAATGGCGTAGCAGCAGCCATTTGCACCCCTGCTCTTTGCTGTGATAGGCTATGTAAGTATTTACGTAGCTTATCATGGGAAAAGGCAGCCAAGCACATGGTGGCCACTACGACGGCTGCCATTTGCGGCTGTAGCAGCTCGGCAGGAGCTGGAAGACAAGCCAGAGCCGCCGTCGCTGCCGCATTTGCTGCTGCCAGAGCCACTGCCGCCACTGCATCTGCTGCCACATAGGCTCCATCCCAAGGGGATTCCGCAGGGTGGGAGGGGGAGGCCATTCTGCCACGGACTCCAGGGGGGCGGATTCTAAGGAATCCGGCCTCACTGGAGTCTGTGGCAGAATTGTCTGACATCCCTACCAGTTGCTTAAAAAAAAAAAAAACATGGCCATCGGCACAGAGACGAACAGACCTGGGTAAGTTGTGGGCTGCTCATCGCGCACAGAAGGTGTGCTCAACGGCAGCCCGGAGGGCCAGGAAGCAGGGGGGGAGCTCAGCGGGTGCCACTCGGTGGGTGCAGGCACCAGCGGTCCGTCAAATTTGTGGACCAAAATGGGAGCCCGCAACATCCCTACACAAAACGTCATGCAATAAGAAATAAAGCTCATAATTTGATACGGACACGAGTCCAAATGGGTTTCAAGGTGGAATTCGTAGAACCTTGGTGAGATCCAACTTCACTGATTCACACATTCCTAGTAGCGGTAAACCTGTATCAGGGCATCGCACTTTGGACTGCAAGAGAGAACTCACATGATTAAGTCCTCCCCCTTACAAAATATGGAACTAGATGTCAGAGAGAAAGCTAAGGTAGGCACCTGCCACCTGACTTCTTGTTTAATATGTGAAGGAAATCATTTGGTAAGTAAGAGTACATCAGTCATGTGAGGCTCCAGCTGCAGTCTGAAGTGACATAGTCACCGCTGCATGAACGTGGCTTTTATACCCTATAACAGTAATCCCAAACACCAGATGCTTGCAACTATAACTGATGAGACCCCCATTTGGGCATTCTAATTCCCTACCGAACTGGACATGCTTTTGGAAGGGTTGGGACCAGCTGGAGGGTGAACATGTGAGCTCATGTCAGATACTTTATCATTTAGGATTTGAAATCATGTGGGGAGTGTACATGATGGGAGCAGACATTCAACCTCCACCTCCTGGTGATGGAGAAGGTGGAGCTGGCATGCTCATCCCTGCTGTCTGTTATATCTTTCTAATTGTGTGGGGATAGCGATGCATGAGAACTTTGTTTTTGCTCGCAAAACATGCAAGCGTGCCCTGTCCAAAGCTCCAAATGCGAGTGCAAACACAGGCCCACCAAAAATATTTCTAAATTGTCGAACACGTGCTCACGCTTGTCTCATTCCCGATTCCTAGTTCAGTTGGTGCAAATTCCCTAATTTGTGGACATTTCTCTGTGAACTGAATCAGCCCTGCTTTAGTCTATGGAGGAAAGTTGTGCAAATTAGGAAATTTGTGCACATTTGGGGAAACGCGTGCACATCTCCTGTTTGATCGCTGCCTGATTTGCACAAGTTTTCCATTCGCACAGTGTGAGCAGCAACCACAAGCACAAATGGGAACTGGGCACTAGACAGGCGACAAGGCTACATTCTGATAATCCTGGCAATTTTGACCATCACTCATTCACCCATCCCTAGAGGGGGATTAGCATGCCATACAGGGCTCAGATTCCTCCCCCCGAGATCATAGCTATGGAAATACACATCATCCTATTGTCCCTGGGATGCCCTCCCGGGGACCATAGGATTTCTCTGTCTGTCAGTTCAGTTCCAATGAATCTGACATGTCAAACAGCTAGGACAACCTTTTCAACAAAAGCTTTTAAAATAATCATTATTGATTACAGCAGAAAATTTGAATAGCTTTTTCCATTTAAATGTGAATGATAGGATGTTACTTTCCAATATTATTTCTCTACAATATGTGTTCCAATAATTAATGAAAGCAGGCAATTGACACAATTGTCTGGAATCTCTCTCTATAAAAAAACAACCTTCTTAAAATATCCATGAATACGTCCATTTCAGCATTATCTAAGCCTTTTCCCCACCATATTTAATAGATACTTCCAACTGTGTGTACATGTTCCAGGTTTTATTCCATAATCAAGAGAACTAAAATGTGCATTTCATTAAAACAAAAACAAGAAAATCAGGATTTTGCATATACCACCGTACTTGATGTTTCTGTAAACTGACTTCCTTTCACTTGTATAAGTCAAAACTTTTCTTCATACCATTTTTCTCCTGAAAACTCTAGTCTCTCAACCTTTGCAACAAATGTTAATGGGCCTCCCTTCTTTCCCTGCTGCTGCATTCTTGGTAATGAATATTGATGTATTCAGCCATCCTCCAAATGAGTTAACAATACGCATGGCTTCCACTGTCCTGTTGACTCCAAGGGAAAAAAATCATTAAATTGTCAGTATGTATGATGATGAAACTCTGAATGAAAAATAAATATCATCAATGGTGACAGTACATTATTTGTTATGTCTAAGGTGTAAATTTTCAAAATGTCTCACAAAAGAATGAATAAGACCCCTCCCTCTGAAATTCCCTATGGGATGGTTGCATATGTTATTGCCTAAAAAGACAGTGTTGAAACTATACAGATTTTGAGTTCATTTTAAGCATTGCTAAGGTGTTCATATGTTTACATTTTACAGTCCTCTTTCCACATAATTGAACATCCCACCAATGCAAGAGATTTCAGCAAATCATGACATTTGTGAGCCTGAAGCAGTGAGATCAAAAGCATTACACTAGGCCAAATTAAACCATTTTAACAAGTTCAGAACCGAAGCAAGAAACAAATTCCAAAGGGGTGACCACAGAAGTCTGTTGCAGCAAACACAACTGAGAGTCTTGGGGAACTTTAAAGACCAACAGATGTATTGCCCCCTGCAAGAACCTGCTCCTGACTTGAAAGTTGCTATTTTTCACTGAAGGAATTTCAAAGGAAGATTCTAGTGTTGATTTGTTGAATTAGAACTTATCAAGAACTTTGGCTCTATTAGTTGAGGCTCAAATCTAAACAATAGCTTCCTCTGCCCCATGGGTGGGGAATCTCAGGCCTGGGGGGTCAAATCTGGCTATCGGGGCTTTCCCAGGTGACCACTCCCCTGGCCCCACCCGCTTTCCCCAATTGTCAATCTTGGGGGGGGGGGTTTCCCGGCATTTGTGCAGCTTTCCCCCCATTCTAAAAGGTTGAAATGCCTCTCCTAAGGCTTAGTGACTGGCAGTGAGAGCTCTAAGCCAAAATATGCTGGCAGTTTTTGTATTTTTGGCTCCACCCCTTTCACCTTTGGTCTTGCCTCCTTTGCTTGGTCCCACCCACCACTGGAATTCAGCGCCTGAGAGCTTCTCCCTCTCTCAAAATACTAGAACCCAATGGGGTCATCCCATGAAGTGGATTGTTGGGAGATTCAGGACAGATAAAAAGAAGGGCTTCTCCACACTGCAGATAATTAAACTATGGAATTCACTTCCAATCGATATAGTGATGGCCACCAATTTGGGTGGCTTTAAAAGCGGGTTGGACAAATTCCTGGTGGAGAAGGCTATCAGTGGCTACCAGTCTTCATGGCTATGTGCTACCTCCAGTAATTAGAGGCAATGAGCCTATGTACACCAGTTGTTGGGGAACATGGGTGGGAGGTTGCTGTTGCGCTCATGCCCTGCTTGTGGGTTCCTGGTCGACAGGTAATTGGCCACCATGTGAAGAGAATGCTGGACTAGATGGACCCTTGGTCTGATCCAGCAGGGCTCTTCTTATGTTCTTAAGTATGGCCTTCTGCAGAAGCCCAGAGGGCTGGACCGGGACCCCACGAAGGTCAGATTTGGTCCCCCTTTTTAGCACAACACTCTAATCATTATGGCCATGCCCTGCTTGTGGGTTTCCTGTGGGCAACTGGTTGGCCACCATGTGAACAGAATGCTGGACTAGATGGACCCTTGGTGTGATCCAGCACGGCTCTTATGTTCTTATGTTCTCTCTGACACTGAATTCCACCCTCAAGCTGAATGAGAGTCACCACCCCTGCTCTACCATTACTATGTGGTATCAGCAATGACTACCCTGGTTCATTTTGCTTCAGTTCATGATAACCTCCCATGGGCATTCCAGGAAGCATGCCAGCAGGGAAGACTGAGCAGCATTGGAAAGTGGCACTATGGGTTTTTTTTTCTGAAGTTAAAAGGAAGACATTTTAAATTCCTCCTTTTAATTTTTTTACTTGGGGTGCAGGTGGGGATTTGGACTGGTATCCTAGGGTTGTATGAAACACCTACCTGGCTCCGCGCCGGTCAATCCGCGGTGGGGGGGAGGCACTCTGTTCCCTCCCCCTGGAATCCTCAACGGGGGGGGAGGTGATCTGGTCCTCCCCCCTGGAATCCTGCCCGGCCGACTCTGCTCCGTGGCCAAGCCGCGGAGCTTCCAGCTGGCTCCGGCTGCCCGCAGCCGGAAATCCGGCCGCTGGGCAGCCCTGCAGGGATGCAAATGGTGGCTGTCATAGCTGCTGCCATTTGCGTCCCTGTATTGAGCTGTGATAGGCTACGTAAATATTTATGTAGCCTATCACAGCAGGGGGGAAAAAACCCAGCATACGCAAATGGCGGTAGCCGCCGCCATTTGCCTATGCTGGGTTTCCCCCCCCCTGCTGTGATAGGCTACATAAATATTTACGTAGCCTATCACAGCTCAATACAGGGACGCAAATGGCATCCCTGGGTTAGCCGTGATAGGCTACGTAAGTATTTATGTAGCCTATCACGGCTAGAAAGAAGACGAAGCGAATGGCGGCCGCAGGACAGCTGCCATTCGCAAAGCAGCGCGGACGGGAGCAGGTAAGTGCTCTGTTTCGCGCACCTTTCATGGGGTGGGGGCGGCAGGGACTTCGTCCCGCATGCCTTTCGTGCATTGGGGGGCGGGGCCTTCGTTCCGCAATGGATTTTGGGGGGCCGAACGCACTGGCATTTGGCCTCACTGAGATCCGTTGCGGAATTCTCTGACATCCCTATGGTCTCCTGCACTCTGTAGCCTTCCAAGCCAGCACACTTCCTGGACCGCCCCTAAGAGGATGTGTCGTCTCCTCAAGGGCATTCCAGGAAGTGCTGCTGCAGAGCTGGGAGAAGGCAGCATTCCCTGCAGTGCTGCTGGTGGTGTGAGGTGGCAGGGGGTGGGGGTTAAGGTTCAAAGCAAGAATAAAATTAAGAACACAAACCCTCAACTGCCACATATAGTCAATAACAGCCCAATCAATCCTATACATGTTTACTCAGACGTAAGACACACTGGGTTCAATGGGGCTTACTCCCAGGTAAGTGGGTATAGGATTGCAGTCTAAGTAAGGTAAGCACCTATCCCCCTCCTAAAATTTCTCCAAATTTCACCCATCCTACCCAACTTGGAGTGGGGATTTGTTTTCATTCACACACACACACACACACACACACACACCACAAATAGCAAGATCACTTTATATTGCATTCACATTTTTAAAATCTCAAGTACTTCCCCAAATATGAAGAACTTTGCAAATTTGTAAAGTATGTTTACAGTGTGAGAATATGATCAAGATAAACCTAGTCAGGATAAACCTAGTCACCTGTTGAATGCCAACAACCTGGCGAGAATATCATCTCACAAATAATCTAGCCAGGAGTACAGCAAAGTTTACATGAGCAGAAGCTCACAACAAGGATTCAACATCTCAGATTCCCCCAGTAAAATGGCTGCACTTGAAATGACAGCATGTTCCCTTGAGTCCAGGGTTTTTGCAGCTAACACCAGCACAGTTCAAACTCTAACGCTAAAGTTTACTAATATCAAAGCAGGAGAGTGAGGAGCTGAAGTAACGGGGCTGCAGAAGAGATGTACTGGGAACAGGCACCAAGGTTCTGTGTCAACCCTGGATCCAAACTGATGCTCCATTGGTTTCAGTAGGTCTACCATAACTAAGTTAGAGCCCCACGTTCAATGTACTTTCAGTGTTGTGCAAGGGAAGGGCAGGATGGAGTTATGACTTTTCTCTCCAGCCTAGCTGCCGCAGTTCACCCAAGAAGGCATCCCATAGATTTGGGAGTACCTCCTCTTCTGCTGCGTCTTATGTGACATAGGTTGCAATGATGGGTTGGGTTCAGATTGATAAATCCAGATCCACATATATTCATTTAAGTCCATCATCCAGTTCATCTAAGCTTACTCACACACATATTATTTGCCTATACTAGCTTGATTTTGATCACTGTGGGAAGGAATGCTTTGTTACAAAGCACGTCTCACAACATTTGATACAAATATGGCATATATTATAATCAATTAGATTTCCAGAGGGATAATGTGGCATTTTGTCTTTGGCATTAAATCAATTTTATTTTTACAGATACTCTTGACATCTCTTAAAAAAAATCAATATTAAAACCTTGTATCACTTGGAAAAAGACAATGATAGCTAAATGAAAAAGTAATTTAAGTGAAATTGTCTATAACTAGCAGCTTTGGGATTTTTGTTACACTAAGTAACATACTTTCTCCTTTTTAAAAAATGCTTAGGCTCAACTCAGAAGTGTGATCCTGATCATATTTGCTAAGAGGGAACTCCCATTGAACTCGGTGGGATGAGAGAGGTATGAGAATTTTGTTTTCGCTCACAAAATATGCAAGCATGACCTGTTTGCAACTCTGAACGCAATCACGAGCACTTGTGCACCAAAAATGTTCCTAAATTGCCAAACATGTACTTGCATTCAATTTGCACAACTTTCCTTGTTTGATTTGTGCAAATTTCCCCCATAGACAGAATCAGCCTCACTTTAGTCTACGGGGAAACTTTGTGCAAATTTCATATTCTATCACTGCTCAATTTGTGCAGTGTTCCCATTCATGCAGAACTAGGGATGGACAGACTCACCCATGCCCTGTTTTGTCAGGCATTTGTCAAGCCACTGCCACCGACCTGCCCATGTCTGCGGTGCCACATGAGCTTCTGTATGGCCCTGTGAGGCCATCCGCCCTCATAGCGAGCTGTCATTTTGAGCAACAATGGCAGCTTGGAGTCTTCCGAGAAGGTAATGTTGTGTAATCAGTGGCCATAAATGGGCGATTTACACAACATTACAGGCATGAATGTTGTGTAACTGGCCCCTTTACTTCCATTAATTACGCAACATTACCTTCCCAGAAGAGCCTGAGCTGCATAAAATTGTGGCTTAATATGAGGGCAGACAGCTGTTCGGTGCTTGCCAAGGTGCAGGGCGCTCAATGAGCAGGTCCATGAGTGTCCCGTGGGTCAGCAAGCAGTCGCAAACACTAATGGGAATCCACTGGATTCCATGCACATACACCCTGCGGACTCTCACAACTTGCCTATGCAGAATGAACAGCAGTCACAAACACTGATGGGTATCAGGCCCGAGACAAGCGGCAAGCTGATGTTTGGAAAATCTTGACCATCTCAGACATCGCTAGTTCACCCTTCCCTAAAGGTGGTGCTTGCTGCTGACTATGAACGTTTAGAACTATCCTGTTAATGTTACGTTCACAGGCATGGCAGATAATGTAAAAAAAAAAAAATAACCAACCCCTGTGAGAGTTTTCATTTATCTAAATATACAGCATTTCCTCAAATTGTTTTAAAACAAACAAACAAAAAACCATTAATGAATTTTGTTTTGTTTTTGAATTAGCAGAGGAGAATTAAAAATAAATCTGTACTTTATTTATGGTAAGATATGCATCATATATTCATCTTAAGTCGACCAACATTTCTGAGTAGCTGGTAGGATACTTCTTCTTAGGGCTGTGCACTGCTTCAGCCTGAACCCCGAGTCAAAGCGGGCTGCTTCGGGTCACTTTGAGCCCCTTCCAAAGCAAAGCGGAGGGGCCACAAAGCAACCTGGAGCAGGTCAGGGGCTCTCTGAAGTACTCGGTGTGCTTTGGAGCTTTGGCACCCCTGGCCCAGCTGCACTGGTGCCTCCAGGTCCTTACCTGAGCTGCCCACCTCCTCTGCCGCCACCTCTACCACCACCTTCATCGCTGCTGACTCCACTGCCACCTCCGTCGCCACCACCTTCTCCGCCACTGCTGCCGCCTTCTCTGCTGCCACCACTGCCGCAGCCTCCTCCTCCTCGTCCTCCTCCACCACCATCATTGCTGCCACCGTCTTCTCCTCCTCGTCCACCACCATCATCACCGCCGCCATCAGTCACAGTGCCACTGCCAGGTCCTGAAGCCTGGACATGCCAACTCTTATTGCAGGGAGTCACCATTTTAAAAATGGCAACTCCCTGCAATAAGAGTCTGTGTGTGACCAGGCCTCAGGACCTGGCAGTGGCGGCAGTGGCAGTAGAGATGGCAGCAGCAAGGAGAAGGCGGTGAAGGCAGCGGCGGAGAAGGAAGTGGGGAGGAGAAGGCAGTAGCAGAGGTGGCGGCAGCATTGGAGGAGGAGAAGGCAGCGGTAAGGTAAGGAACTGGGGGGGTGAGTGGGGGCATTAGGGGGATCGGTAGCTGAATTCTGCTTCGGGTTCGATGCCCGAGTCCAGTTGGGGGCCCCCTAAATCAGCCAGAGCCAAATCAGACCCGCCTCCAAACCCACGAAGTCGCTTCAGAGTCGGATCGGGCAATCCCTGCACAGACCTACTTCTTCTTTGATATGAGTAAAAAGGAATACTGTTTTCTAACCCAATGTGAATCTAGGGGTGCACGAAAGCCACTTACCTGGTCTTGCAGCTTGCTTCACGGTGGGGGGGAGGTGCTTCACTGCTCCCCCCGAAGTTCAGGCCGGGGGCGGGGAGGCTTCCCGCCTCGCCCGGCCGAAATTCAGGCCGGGGAGGAGGCGCCTCGCCGGCCGTGAAATAAAAAGTTAAAAAAAAAAACGCCCCCGTGATAGGCTACATGACGATTAACGTAACTTTCTAAATTTTTATCTTTGCTGTTTTAAATCTGTATTTTAAACTCCTGTACTGCTGCTAGGTTTTATTGTGGTTGTATTGTTATATTGTGGTTTTAATGTTCTATATATTTTAAATTGTTTTATTGTGTGTTGTTTGGTTTTAGTTTTTGTGAACCGCCCAGAGAGCTTCGGCTATTGGGCGGTATAGAAATGAAATAAATAAATAAATAAATAACGTAGCCTATCACGGCTAGATCTGCAAAGTCAGCCGTGATAGGCTATGTTAATCATCACGTAGCCTATCACGGGTGACTTTAAAAAAAAAAAAAAGCGCGTACGCGAATGGCGGCCCCCATAGGGAGCCGCCATTCGCGTTCCTTATTTGGTCACTGTAGTCTACGTAAAACTTTTTGACGAACCTGACAAACCGCCGCCGGGACCCACCGCAGGGAGGGACATTTGGGAAAGGTAAGTCCCGTCCCGGGGGGGTGCGGGGGGTGCGGAGAATTTCTCCCCGAAACTACTTCGGGGGGCCGAACACGTTGGCACTTGCCCCCCCGAAGTTTCGGGGAGAAATTCTCCCCCATCCTTATGTGAATCTTGTACAGATGACAGTATTTGTGTTTTCTTATAAAATGGAAAAGTTAATTTAATTCTAAAATCAACTCAAGCCCCATAGATAACTGAATTTTAGGGTTGGACGAAAGTCACTTACCTTTTCTCGCAGCTTGTTCGCGGTGGGGGGGAGCGCTTCGCTGCTCCCCCCGCAAAGTTCAGGCCGGGGAGGGAGGCTTCCCGCCTCGCCCGGCCGAAATTCAGGCCGGGGGGGGAGGCTTCCCGCCTCGCCCGGCCGAAATTCAGGCCGGGGAGGAGGCTTCCCGCCTCGCCCAGCCGCGAACACGAAAGTAAAAAAAAACCAAAACCAACGTCCCCTGATAGGCTACGTGACGATTCACGTAGCCTATCACGGCTAGATCTGGAAAGTCAGCCGTGATAGGCTACGTGAATCGTCACGTAGCCTATCAGGGGACGTGTTTTTTTTTTTTCTTTCATTGCAATGGCGGGGGCGGCAGCCGGTCGAAAGACCGGCTGCCGCTCCCGCCCTGCTCGAACACCGGACGAACCGCCAGCTGGACCCGCCGCCGGGAGGGACATTCAGGGAAGGTAAGTCCCGTCCCGGGGGGGGGCGGGGGGCGGGGGGGCGGAGGATTTCTCCCCGAAACTTGTTCGGGGGGCCGAACACGTTGGCGCTCGGCCCCCCGAAGTTTCGGGGAGAAATTCTCCGCCATCCCTACTGAATTTATCTTCCTGTGCAACAGAAGTCCCTCTCATTAATCCATATCAAGGCCATGTACAGTTAATATCAACCTAAAAGTAAAAGTGAGTTTATATCAGCCAAGCAAGGTTCTTCTCCCAAGCTCAGACAGCTTCACTTCACACTGCCACTGTGATGCAATTCTCTTGCAGGATGCTAATTCAGAAGGAAAGAAAGGAAGCTTTCTGGAGGAGAATGTGCCCCATGAGCCTTTAAAGTGCTTACTGCTGCTGGACTACCCAATTCAAAAACACTTCAATACAGGGTCACTTCCAATCACTATTAGGCATCACCAATAAGAGAGAGCCAGGGCCTGCAGGAGAAGCTGCCACCATTGAGGAAGAGGCGTGCCTGCTGCTGCTGGGCCTGCTGCTGCTGCTGCCGCCACTGCCACCAACAACAGGTCTTCCCTGCGGACTTCTGCCTGGCAGACCGCCAGTCCCTGCAGGACCAGGCCCCCAGGAACCGAGCCAGCTGTGCTGCTTCCACCTGCCCCTTCCTGGAGGGGCTACATAAGCTGGCTGGCTGAGGTGGCCTGGGAGAGCCACGGCCTGCAGGAGAAGCTGCCACCATTGGGGAAGAGATGGGCCTGCTGCTGCTGGACTGCTGCCACCACCACTATCATTACTGTGGACTTCTGCCTGGCATTATTTTTAAGGGGATTTTTAATTTTGTTGTTGTTGTTTTTTCTGGGGAATTTTGTTGTGTTTTTAGGGGTGGGTAGCCTGCCTGATAGGCAGGAGCAAGGGGGCATGTGTCCACCTGAGGGAGGCAGTGGGGGGAGTGTTTGGGGCCGGAACATACCGAGGCTGGGCGGCAGGCGCTGGGGAGCGCGAGGGGCAGGCCATGCCAGGTAAGGGGAACAAGGGAGAGATGTGTAGTATCTGTCCCCTGCTCCAGGCCTGTCCAGAGCCAAAGGATGGCTGGGGGAGGCGTGACCCCATCTTCTGGCCTTCGTTTGCTGCTCTGCAATGCCAGGTCTGTTACCCAGAAAACCTCCCTCATCCATGACATGATCCGGGATGAGGGTGCAGACCTGGCATGTATTACGGAGACCTGGCTGGCTGAGGCCGCTGCTCCAACCCTTGCAGCCATGTGTTCAGCCGGGTTTTCGTATGCACAGCAGCCGAGGGCTGGGGATTGGGGAGGGGGAGTGGCTGTTATCTACCGAGAGTCCTTGGTCTTCACCCGACCCCCTGTCCGGGAGACCAAAGTTGCTGAGTGCATGTACTGGAGGTTGGGCCTGAAGGGCAGTCTGGGGATTCTGCTCATGTACCGTCCACCCCGCTGCATGACTGACGCCCTGGCTGAGGTGCTTGAGGTGGTCTCTGATGTGCGTGTGCAGTCCTCTAACTTATTGGTGTTGGGGGACTTCAACGTATATTCAGAGGCCATCCTCACAGGAGCATCTCGGGACTTCATGGAGACCATGGCTTCCTGGGAGCTGCACCATATTCTGACTGGGCCCACCCATGTAGCCGGTCATGTACTAGACCATGTGTTTGTTTCTGGAGAAGCGGGGAGTGATCTGGAAGTCGGGGGTATATCCACCATCCCCTTGTCACAGTCAGATCACTATCTGGTGACGTTGGACTTCTCGGTTCCACAACCCCTCCACAGGGGTGGAGGACCCATTAAAATGGTCCGCCCCAGGTGTCTTATGGATTTGAATGGATTCCTGAATGCGCTTGGGGATTCTCTGGGGCACACCAACGGCCACTCGGTCGAGACCCTGGTGGGTGGCTGGAATACCGCAATCACTGGGGCATTAGATCAGGTGCCTCCGAAACGCCCTCTCCCCCTGAACAGGGCTCGGACTGCACCATGATTCAATCTGCAGTTATGAGCTCTGAAACAGGAGGTGAGACGGCTAGAGCGCTGGTGGCGGAAGTCTCGCTCCAAAGACGATCAGACACAGGCTAGAGCTGTATCTTCAGCCTATCACGTGGCAGTGAAGGCAGCAAAAAAGGAATATTATGCTGCCTCTATCGCGTCTGCAGAGTGCTGTCCCAGGAGGCTGTTCCAAGTGGTCCGGAGCCTGGTCGCTTCTGTGGCTCCTGAACCACTGGAGCATTCTAAGGCCTCCTGTGAGGCCTTGGCAAGGCACTTTGCAGATAAAATTGATCAGATTAGGAGTGTTATTCCGTGCACTGTGGATACAGTTAGTGAGCGAGAGGTGGCCTGTGGCAAACTGGTTTTGTGGGACTGGTTCCAGCTTCTTCCTCCTGATGAAGTGGACAAGGTGCTTTCAACTGTAAGGCCGACCACCTGCTTACTTGATCCTTGCCTATCTTGGCTCATTATGGGCTGCAGAGAGAGACTGGGTGAGGGGATCAGGGCGGTGGTGAATGCTTCCCTTGAGGAGGGAGTGATGCCATCGGCCCTCAAGGAGGCAGTGATAAGACCGCTCTTAAAGAAGCCTTCCTTGGATCCTCAAGTTCTGAACAACTTTCGCCCAGTCTCAAATCTGCCATTTTTGGGCAAGGTGATTGAGCGGGTGGTGGCAATGCAGTTAAAGAAACTGATTATCTAGACCCATTTCAGTCGGGCTTCAGGCTTGGGCATGGGACCGAAATGGCCTTGGTCTCCTTGGTGGATGATATGAGGATGGCTCTGGATAGGGGCGAATGCTCCTTCCTTGTTCTCCTCGACCTCTCAACGGCTTTTGATACTGTTGACCACGGTATCCTCCTGGACCGCCTGGAGGGGTTGGGCATTGGGGACACCATATTGCGGTGGTTCCGGTCCTTCCTCTCCGGCAGGTACCAGAGGGTAGCACTGGGAGAGAAGGTTTCAGACCCATGGCCACTCACTTGTGGGGTGCCCCAGGGTTCCTTCCTCTCCCCGATGCTATTTAACATCTATGTGAAGCTGTTGGGGGCTATCATCAGGAGGTTTGGGGTGTGATGTCATCAGTATGCGGATGACACGCAGCTCTACCTTTCATTCAAATCTTCACCAAGGTTGGCTGTAGAATCCCTGTCCAAATGTCTGGAGACTGAGTGGCTGGATGGGGGAGGAATAAGCTGAAGCTGAACCCTGACAAGACCAAAGTACTTTTGGTGGGAGACAAGAGGAGGCTGGGGGATGTTGACCTGTTGTTGAATGGGGTATGGCTACCCTTGAAAGACCAGGTCCGCAGCCTGGGGGTCATTTTGGACTCCCAGCTGTCCATGGAGGCTCAGCTGTGAGCTGGACAGCGCTGTATCAACTCCATCTGATAAGGTGGCTGCGCCCCTTCCTTCCCAACCATCTGCTCCCATCGGTAGTACATGCCCTGGTCTCCTCTTGATTAGACTACTGTAATGCACTGTATGTGGGGTTTCCCTTGAAGATGGTTTGAAAGCTGCAGCTGGTACAGAACACGGCAGCTCGCCTGATTAAAGACAGCCGTTGGCGAGATCACATCACTCCAGTGCTGAAGGAATTGCACTGGTTGCCAGTTGTTTTCCGGACCAAATTCAAGGTGTTGGTTTTGACCTTTAAAACCCTATATGGTTCTGGCCCAGCCTATCTTAAGGAGCGCCTCCAGGAACACCAGATAGGCTGCTTAACAAGATCAGCCTCTGATGGCCTTCTCTCTGTCCCATCAGCCAGGACAGCTAGATTGGTGGGGACGAGGGAGAGGGCCTTTTCTGTGGTGGCCCCCACTCTGTGGAACTCCCTCCCTAGGGAACTCCACCATGCCCCCTCTTTAATGAGCTTCCTCCGTGCATTAAAAATGTGGTTGTCTAGGCAGGCATTTGGGGTGGGTTAGGGTATTTTAGAAAACATTTTTATTGTAGAATTTTATTGTTTTAAACTGTTTTATTATATGCTGTACATCGCCCAGAGTGGCTGGGTGACCAGCCAGATGGGCGATTAATAAATTTAATAATAAAAAAATAAAAATTCTCTAACAAGGAACAGTCTATTGAAAATCTTGGTTGTTGACAGCTCTATATAGTCATGAATAGGGTGGATATGCATTAAGTCATTTTTCTTCAACCACAAAATTTCTTTTTTCGAGATCTTGAGTATTTTCTTAACAGAAAGCTTGGCACCTCTTTTTTGCCTGTGGGGTACTGCAAGTCTGTCTTGTCCCCCATGATTTTTAACATCTACATGAAACCACTGAGGGAAGTCATCAGGAGGTCTGGGCTGAAATGACATCAGTATGCAGATGATACTCAGCTCTACCTCTTGTTTCTATCTGCACATCCCAGGGAGGCTGTGGAACTCTTGAACCAGTGTCTGGAGACACTGTTTGGTGATGGATGAGGGTGAAAAGGCTGAAACTTAATCCAGACAGGAAGGAGGTACTGTGGGTTGGGAAACCAACTACTTCGGATGGAGGTTTACAACTGGTCTTAGATGGGGTGGCACTCCCCCTGAAATATCAAGTGTGCAGTCTGGGAGTCCTCCTGGGGAAGCCCAGGTGGCTGCAGTGTCCAGGACTCCATTTTACCAGCTTAGGCTGGTACGCCAGCTGCAGCCCTACCTGGAGAGGGTGGACCTCACCTCAGTTATCCATGCACTACTGATATCTAGGCTGGACTACTGTAATGTGCTATACGTGGGGCTACCTTTGAAGACAGTTCAGAAACTTCAGCTGGTGCAGAATGCATTGCTGCTAGGTTTTATTCTGGTTGTATTGTTATATTGTGGTTTTAATGTTTTTATATTTTATATTGTTTTACTGTGTGTTTTTGCATTTTAATTTGTGTGAACCACCCAGAGAGCTTCGGCTATTGGTGGTATAGAAATGAAATACATACATACATGCAATGCAGCTGCCTGAGTACTAGTGGGAGCGAGACAATTCGATCACATAAATGCCTATACTGCACCATCTGCACTGGTTACTGGTGTGTTTCTGAGCCCAATTCAAACAAAATGCTGGTTTTGACCTTTAAAACATTAATTGGTTTGGGATCAAGTTACGTGAAGGACCGCCTTTACCCATATCAGCCTGCCCACATTTTAAGATCAGAAAGAGAGGCCCTTCTCATTTGCCCATCCATGAGAGCAGTTAAATGGTCACTGGTCAAAGCAGTCATGTGAGAGGGCCTTCTCTGCAGTAGGGAGGTTATGGGTGCCCAATACAGGGGTGGAGTCCAATGGATTCCCAATGACTTGGTCCCCCAGAACCTTATTTGTGGACTTCACAGCACTCGCTGGGCCCGTCCTTGAGTGCAGCACTGTCTGCAAACATCTGGAAGCCCACCCGCTCCTTCCCCGAGCCACCATCTTGTGCAACAATGGTGGCTTGGGCATTTCCAGAAAGGGAATGTTGCATAGATGATGGCCTGGAATGTTGCATAGATGATGGCCTGTAATGTTGCACGGTTTGCCCTTTACGACCGCAATCTATGCAACATTCTCTTCCTGGAAATGCCCGAGCCATCACTGTTGTGCAAAACGGTGGCTGAGGGAAGGAGTGGGTGGGTCTGTGACACTTGTCAGTGGCTCAAGCGACAAGCAGGTGTGGGCAGCAGTGGCTTGAAGAGTGATCAACAGCCCCGGATGGAGGTGTGAGTCTGTCCATCCCTACTCTGCAGGGGCCCCACACCTTTGGAACAAGTTGCCATCAGAGGTCCACCATGCTCCATCATTGCACACTTTTAAGAAGGCCTTGAAGATATATTACTTTACCATGGCCTTCTCTTGATATGACTGCTATTGTTGATGTTACTGCTGTTGTTGTTTCTGATTTTATTGTTGGCTTTTATTGCTCTTTTATGGTGTTTTCCTCAGCAGAAACATATTCATTTATTTCATTTCTATACCACCCAGTAGCCAAAGCTCTCTGGGCACTTCACAAAAATTAAAACCAAAGAACACACAAGAAACTTGTATCTTTCCCTATGAATAAATATGAGTCAGTTTCAGGAAAGCAAAACAAAAACAAAAAACACCACACACATGAAAGTCCATGGACTCCATGCGGCCTGAAGGGGTCGCTCTGCAGCAGATTCCACAGGTTAGATTCTTAGAAATCTGAACTGATTTTAGTCCATCTCAAATTTCTCCAGCATCCCTAATAAAGATGCATACGTTCTGATAAATTTACACAACGATGCATACACATTTTCATGTGGACTTTAAAAGCAAAAGAAATTCACAAATGGATGCAGAAATGGGAAAGAACAAAGTAAATGTAAGAAAAATAAGAAACTGAGTAGAATGGAACTTGACAGACTGGTCCATCCCTACTTCTACTGTTTCCTTCTCCTTCTCCTCCCTCCTCCATTTTCCTCTTCCTCCTCCTCCTTCCTCTTCCCTCCCCCACTTCCACCTCTTCCACTTCCACTTCATCCATTTCTTACTAGGACACTTTTTAACAAGCAAAATGTTTTATATTCCTTACTGTTAAGTATTCTACCTTTCTTCCTCCATCAAAAAGGGCAAAGGAAAGGGTGAACACCTCATACTATTGTCTGACAGGAAGTGCTTGAGGAAATGTTTCCTCAAAGATACAGATGTAGACTTGGTCTGAGGCTCTGTAACATTCGTCATCAGGGACTATAGTGAAACTTTTTCATCTCATAAGTAAAAACATTTAAGGGAATGGTGGTATAATGATGTGATGGATGCACTTTTTGCTCAGGTCTTCCAGGGAATGCTGGCAGAGCATAAATATTCAGTGGGCTCAGTGGAAAGAAGCAGTGACTGAATGCTCACAGTGCGATGTGAGACATTGTACTGTTTGCCAATGTTTCCTAACAATGGAGTTTGCCAATTAAATGACACATGTGACATGGTGTGTTGAGAACTGGTGAATAACACGCTGAGTGAAACTCATATGAAAGGATACCAAAGCACTGTGGTATTCCATTTCAGGATTATACCTTTATATATCCTCTTTAAATACAGGAGTGAAATGTCCTAGACAAATCTGAAGGAACTTTAACAGAAAGATTCTTCCTAGGTTGTTCCCCCCTACACACACTTTATCCAGTAAATGCTAAGCTAATCCCCCAATATGTATTTTATTGACATTGTTAAGTTTGTGCAGGTCATCAAATGTAGATATCCTTAAAAAAAAAAAAAAGATCAGTTATATATCCTTCAATTTGATTTCATGATCTCAGCCTCTCTTTTCTCTTGACACTGGATATGAATTAAAGAACACGCACCTGTCCTTTGGTGCGTCCTTGCATCAATTGTGTTGAAACTAAATATTTCTACCTACCTCAGCCAGGAGTATGTGACTCCTGTATTCTGTATAGACTGTAGCACCCAGTTGCATCTGGGAGGCTGGCAGCCTCCCCTGCTCCCAGCCCACCAGACTCCACTCATCGGACCATGGGGTACTGACAGACCCAGTCGCTGAGCACCCCAGGGCTCAGCAAGCGGCCAGGAACAGCCTGGAGCCCCTAGCATTGCATGCGCACCAACCACTCTAGCCATCTCTTCCTTGTCAAGCCCTTGACAGCCAGCAGGGGCAGGAGGACAGGAGTCCCTGTCACAGAGCGGAGATCCACCTTGCAAGGTGGAGACGGCGAGACAGCTTGGCACATGCATGGCAACCAGAACACTGGCTGTCAAGCCCTTGCATGCACAAAGCCCTTGTGCACACAATGGTGGCCATGGGGACTCCAGGCTGGCAGCTGCCCTTGTGCACAGAAGGGCTTTATGCACACAAGGGCTTGACTGTCAGAGTCCTCATCACACAGAGGAGGACAATGCCTTACAGGAGGAGGATGAGAAGGAAGTCTTCTCCTCAGAAGAAGTCACCCCCTCAGCATGTTGAGGGATAACTTCTTCAGTGAGGAGGCTTTTCTATCTGTGGGGGCTTCCCACACAATTTAGAACCCCAGGGGTTGCAATAGTGAACTCCTTCACACCACTGTATATAGGTGTGCAACCACATGGGGAAAAGCTATTGTGAGCCTGCAAGTTCAAGGCAGGAAACGTTGAGGAAAATCACATCAAAAAATGAGACAGAATGAAAGAGACGTTGGAGTGACAGCCTGCTCCAGTCCATGAGATAACTTTTTTTTTGATAGCATGCTTGACCTGGAAATACTTGCCATTGCATTCTATAAACACTGAATCACACCTTTCTAAAAATCACATGAAAAATCAGAGAAATGTGGTGGCAAAAGTGCAAATAACTGCAGAGCAAAGATGTACGGACAGACAAATAACATTGCCAAAACCCACCAAGGAAATGTCATATTGAACAATTCCTTCACTTCACAGTGGACAACACGGAGAACCTCAAACTCTGCATTGTGGAAGGACCTGGCAAAGGGAAACAATATTTCTCCCCATTGACAGGGCACTTGACTTACAACCATGAGAGGCAGTGACATGTAAGAAGAAGTTACCATTACTTCACTTGAGCTAACATGTGTGCAATTAATATTTTGAGGAGAAGCGATTTAAATACAAATGTCTTCATTTATTTAATTGATTTATTTAGATATTTATAAACCACAGGGATGTTTAAATGACAGATTAACAATACGACAGTATGATCCTCGAGCATGGAGACCTTCTGTTCCCCCTTTTTTTTTTTTACTTAGTCTTTCCTTTCCTCAGCCTTAGCCAATGCTGGTTCCAGGGTTTTGTGGAGGGGGCTTAGGCAGGATTGGTCGACCTGCTGATCACCACTGTCCATTCACAGGCCTTCTTCTTCTGGACCCAGTCCATATGGCCAAAAGGTAGCAAGTATGAGATGAGCAGATGAACAAGCAGTGACACCAAAGAGGAGGAGAAGCACAGGGACAGGAAGCTCCAGGTGTCATAAGTGAGCCCCATGCTGGAGTGTGGGCCTTCACAGCTACCTTGCTCTTGGAGGCGCACGATCCTCCTCTAACGTACAAGATAAACTCTTTCTTCATTCAATGGCTGAGGGGAAAAGGGTTGTCTGATGTTTTAAGGCATTTAAGGATGTTTTCAGGCACAAGATATAAGGCTACTACCTCAGCTCTTGCAAGAGTGTGTACCATCACTGCTGCTCACCACAGGCTGTTCACTTGTCTGTAGAAATGATGGATGTATGAGAAATTTGTTTCAGTTCATTTTGATCAGAATTTACACACTCCACATCTCCCGGGCCCAGATACAATCTGCAGCCCAAGTCTGTACATTGAGTTGCCATTCACAAAATGAACGAAAATGCATCTGAAATATACGTAGTTTTGAAAAATGTGCATGAAAAAATTCATACTTTCGAGAAATGCACACAAACAGGCTTAAATGAATGGGAGAAAATGTGCACATTTCAAAAATGGGCACCGTTTGTGCACACCTTTGAAAAAATGTGCATGAAAATATGCACAATGTTTTGTGCAAGAAGAAGAAGAAAAAACACACACCAACGCTCACCATCTGATATGGACACAAGTCAGAATGAGCGAGGTGGAATTCAGAGAACACCGACGGGCTGGAGTTTTACTGATTCACACATCCCTAATAGAACTCTGCATTAAAAGCTTTCAACTGCTGCTGCAGACAGCCGCACTTCTATCACCAGCAACATCCTACCTATGATATTTCAGTATTATTGCTGAACTATAAAGGTGGAGATGGCAAAAATAAATGCAAGGTCTTCTCCCAATATAGTATTTTATATGATATTCTAAACATGGCTGCAGAATGCCCATTTCCAGTCAATGCCATACAGTCCAGCAAATGAGCTTTCTTCTCAAACACAGTGGCATGTTAACATATCAAGGCACACAATTATTTCAAAAGTAATGACATGCAAAGGAAATGATTTCATTCTTGCCATTCACATTATCGCTGCACATAGAAACCAACGCTGCTAAAATAATCATGACTAAATTTTCACATAGAGTCTTGATAGAAGGCCGTTCCAATTAACAGAAAGGTGAGGGGGCATGCATTCAGGTTTACATAGTATTCCTCTGCTGACATTTCCTTAACCCCAGCAAGCATTCAAGGTGTCAATCATCCAAAGTATCACCGGATCAGATACTATACAATCTTCACTCTCTACTGAAAATTGGATCCAAGCTCACCTTTACTTGACAACTTCTTCAGCCTGCTGTTATCACCTTGCACTGATGTTAAGTGCATTAAATGTGACCAAATGCACCCTCTTTACTTTACTGGTAAAACCCCAATTTCTTTAATGGAACAAGAATTCCCCTGCACAATTTTAACCATTTATTTCTACCATGGTGGTGTGTCTGCCTCTGTGTTGTGTAAATACTATAGAAAGAGAATACAAAATGAATTATTTTGTAATCATATTTTTAACAGGAGGGGTATTTTTTTAAAATTATGATGTTTGTTAAACATAAAAGTATTTTGTAACATTGCATCTGGACCTGGTGTAAGCATCCCGGTGCCCTCCAGATATTTTTGACTACAACATCCATAAGCCCCAGCCAGCTTGGCCAATGACCAGGGATTATGGGAGCTGTACTCCAGAACAACTGGCAGGCACCATGATCTAAAAGGGTATAAAGGAGGAACCTGGGAACTACAGACCAGTCAGTCTGACAACAATCTCTGGGAAAATTCTGGAGCAGATGATAAAGTGATCCAACTGGAAGCACCTTGAAAACAATGCAGTGATGACTCGAAGCCAACATGGATTTGTCAAGAACAAATCCTGCCAGATGAATCTGATCTCATTTTTTGATCAGGTAACCTCCCTTGTGGACTGTGGGAATCTGTGGAATCTGTGCTGTGGATATCATATACCTCGACTTCAGCAAAGTTTTTGACAAAGTGCCCCATGATATCCTGATGAGCAAACGAGCTCAAAGTGGGCTAGATGAAACAACCATCAGGTGGATCCACAGTTGGCTACAGAATTGGACTCAAAGAGTGTTTATCAGTGGGATCTTCTCAAACTGGGGAGAGGTAAAGAGCGGGGTATCACAGGGCTCAGTCCTGGGCCCAATGCTCTTCAACATTTTTATTAATGACTTGGATGATGAGGTGCACGGAATGCTGAGCAGATTTGCAGATGACATAAAATTGGGTGGGATAGCTAATACCTTGGAAGACAGAAACAAAATTCAAAGTGATCTGGATAGACTGTAGCACTGGGCAGAAAACAACAGAATGACATTTAATAGGGATAAATGCCAAGTTCTGCACCTAGGAAAAAGAAACCAAATGCACAGTTACAAGATGGGGGATATGTGGCTCAACAACACTACAAGCAAGGAGGATCTTGGAATTGTTGTACATCACAAGCTGAATATGAGCCAACAACGTGATGTGGCTGCAAAAAAGGCAAATGCTGTTTTGGGCTGCATTAATAGAAGTATAGCTTCCAAATCCCAGGAAGTAGTAGCTCCCCTCTACTCAGCACTGGTTAGGCCTCATCTAGAGTACTGTGTCCAGTTCTGGGCACCGCACTTTAAGAAGGATGCAGACAAGCAGGAGAGGAGGGCAACAAAGATGATTAGGGGACTGGAAACAAAGCCCAGTGAAGAGAGGCTGAAATAACTGGGCATGTTTAGCCTTGAGAAGAGAAGACTGAGGGGAGACATGATAGCACTCTTCCAGTACTTGAAAGGTTGTCACAGAGAGGAAGGCCAGGATCTCTTCTTGATCCTCCCAGAATGCAGGACACGGAATAATGGGCTCAAGTTACAGGAAGCCAGATTCCGGCTGAACATCAGGAAAAACTTCCTGACTGTTAGAGCAATACGACAATGGAACCAATTACCTGGGGAGGTGGTGGGCTCTCCCACACTGGAGGCATTCAAGACGAGGCTGGACAGCCATCTGTCAGGGATGCTCTGACTGACTTGGATTCCTGCATTGAGCAGGGGGTTGGACTCGATGTTCTTGTAGGCCCCTTCAAACCCTACTATTCTATGAATCTATGATTCTATGATCTAGACCTAGGAACATTCCGCAATGCAGGGCAATCAAAGAGTTTTCATTAGGGCTTGCACAAGTGCTTTCGCAAAATTTTCCACCCTATTTGTGGGCAGAGAAATGGGGGAAGCATTTCAACAAATTTCTCCACAGGAGCAGAAATTCTCCAACAGTTTCTTTGGAGTGGGGAATCACCATGGTTTTTTTTGTTGATTTTCTTTTGTTTTGTTTTTTGCTGCCACAGGGCATGCTGTGTGTGTGTGTGTGTGTGAGGTATGACCAAACAAAGGTAGATAAGCTTTGGAGAAAATTCTGCCAAGTGCTCTTCTTTTTCCAGGGGAATGAGACAATGAAAAACCTTAGAAATTTTCTCAGAAAAAATACCTTCTAAAAAATTTAAGTTCAAATCTAATTGTCATTGTGTTTCAACAGTGCATAAGTGATAGCCAATATATGTCAATGCTTTTATATGTAACTTCAGAGACAAGATTAGATGTGTAGATTAATTTAACTGTTCCAAAAGCAACCATAGAGGGTGCTCTCCCATCAGACTAAAGCCAGGATGGGATCAGTCCAAGCACTATCCCACTCAGAGCTCTGGTTTGCCCCATCAAGGAATTTGTTCGAGAAAACATATTTTTACTTTGTCGTATCACAGCTTCCATTTAAAGAATGGAGCAGCAAAATTCCTCATTCAATAAAACCAGGTAGGGCTAGTATTAAGAACATAATGCGACTAAGCATCCTCTAGTCTAACATTCTGTTTCCTAAAGTGGCCAACTAGATGCCTCTAGGAAGCCCATAAGAGGGTCATGAAGGCAGTAGCCCTCTCCAGCTTTTGTACTCCAACCATTAGTATTCAGGGATATACTAGCCATCATGACAAATAGCCATTAATAGACTACTCCTTCATGAATTTGTCAAATCCCTTTCTAAAGCCATCTAAGCTCACCCACCTCAAAAGCTGTTCTCAGACTTTCATCTCAGTGGGCCGGATGTGGAGGTGAGATGCAGCCTGTGGACCTCCAGTTGATGCAATCTTTCGACTTAAAGGCCAGATTGTTTTCCCAAGTTTACTTCAAATTGAGCAGGTAATCACTAGGGAAGCTGCTAGGTTCACTTAGATAGAGTAGCCCAGATCTACTCTGCAAAGTTTTAGCACAAAGTAGACTAAAATTATTATGCTTCACTAGAACTCTGGAGTGGATTGGTGGCTTCCACTATTCACTGCAGGGGCTGACTGTCTCTGATACAGCATGAGGTCAGTAGAAGTGCTGGGGAGGAGACCTTTAGGATGCAAAGATGAAGCTAGTGGAACACACACACACACACACACACCTGATTCTGATGGCCCCATGAAGAATGAACACATTTTACATTCCCCCTCCATACAGTAACTCAAGACATGGATCTGAGCTTTCCAGTTCCCTCTGCTACCCTTTTTTTATCCTTCAGACACTTGGCTAGGCTGCTGTGGCCCTCTCTTCATCTCCTTCCCTTGTCCCACTGTCAACTAGGCCAATCATTCAGCTATTATCTTGGGTCGCCTCTCATTTGATCTGAGATCTCTTCATATTATGTTCGAACTTCCTCCTTTACAGAGTCAGCCCTGCTGGTTGCTAATAATCCTAACAACCTCTATACAGCTCTGCAGAGACCTATGAAGGATCCGGTCTGGTAAGACCCGAGTCCCTTTGGGACTTGACTTGAAGGCCAGCTGTTCCACAGCAACTATCTGCCTTTCTATATTCCTGTACAACTTGATACTTGTGTTGGCAGCAAATTTCAGTCAGCCTTGCCTGAAGCAGACAGCAAATTCCATTCAAATGTCAAATAACATGGTATTGGCATATTGGTGCATGATGCTGTAAATGCACAGAACTGTCAGGACTGCATCAGAAGCATACACAGGCGGAAGCACATATTCCTGCCCCTCCCAATATGCACAGCATTCCCTGCACTTCAGTGCAAAATCCTGGAAGCCAAAACGAAGGGTTCATGGGCAGTTACAACATCCTCTGTAGAGATCATCAAAGTGTTCAGTAAATTCTACATGGTTAGTAGCATAAGAAATATAACACACACACACAAACTAAATTGGATGCAGTACTGTCAGTTTGACAGTCAAATGAAATGTTTGCCCTGTGATACTTTTCGTTCGTTCATCAGTAGTAGTATTTAGACAGTAAAGAAGAACAAAGCCACAAAAAAGCTAATCACACTTTTCATAAACAACCTGGGAGCAGCTGATCCAAGGTCACTAACTGAAAAAGGTGTTGAAGAATGATGTTAATGAGCAGACATTAACTGGGGTAAAATGTCACCTCTAAAGTCAGTCATTCCAGATTCAAACTATCATGTGAAACTATAACAGCAGCAATTATGGTGGTAGGTTATGTAACTAAAGGGCTTGTTCAGAGGATGCTATTACGGTACTAACTACTGATTTATATAAGATAGCTGATGGAATGACTGATAGTAACAAGTAATTAGGCTGTTCCGGGGGTTACAATGGCAAAAAGCTGCTGCTTGAGAAAGGCCAGCACTAAAACAGAACCAGATTGCATTTGACTCCCCTATATTAGGTATCGGTCATTACCATACTTAAACCAAGAGTAATCAAAATAGCAGTTGTAAGTTTATATTATGGGGAAGTTTGTAGCATGATAACTCAGTTCCTCAGCTGTAGCATCTAGGATGACAAACCCTGATTCAAACTCAAGTTACAGATGGCCAATCAAGACATTATCATGATGTTGCTCTGTTTTGTTTTTTTGTACTTATTTACCTTTGTTGTTGTCATTGTGATGATATCTTAACAGTGATCTTTAACATGTTGTATTTAAACCGCTTAGAGATTTTATTATTTTAAGTGGTATACAAGTACTATTAATATTTTTCTTAATAAAATTAAAAATGCTACAGGAGATCCACACTCAGTTTTTGCTAGGGATGTACGAATCCTACTCACCCATCCATTCCGGGGCATCAGCAGTGGGGGGGAGGCACTCTGTCCCTCCCCCTGGAATCCTCCCTGGACTGGCTTCGCTCCGTGGCCGTCATAGTGGCCGCCATTTGCGTGCTTGCAGTCAGCCATGATAGGCTACATAAGTTTACGTAGCCTATCACAGTAAAGGCAGCCATGCAAATTTGTGTGGCCACCTTTACCGTGACAGGCTATGTGAAAACTTAGGTAGCCTATCATGGCACAGAGCAGGGGCGCAAATGGTGAAGCGGCTGCCATTTGCGTCCCTTCTCTTTGCCATGATAGGCTATGTAAATACTTACGTAGCCTATCATGGCTGACTGCAAGCACGCAAATGGTGGCCACTACGACAGCCGCCATTTGTGGCCACAGCAGACCGGCAGTGGCCGGCTGGGGAGCCACCGCCGCATCCACCACTGGAGCCGCCGCCGCCACATCCACTGCCAGGTAAGCTCCATCCCGGGGGGATTCTGCGGGGTGGCGGGGGGGAGGCCATTCCACCACAGATTCCGGATTCTTTAGAATCCGGCCTCACTGGAGTCTGTGGCGGAATTCTCTGACATCCCTAGTTTTTGCTTGAAGTAATTAACAGCCCTGCACGTCTGCTTTGAACTGGGAAGGACAAATCTGTCGGTTTAACTTTTGCCCACATTTGCCTTTCAAAATCTTAAATTCTTTCCATCTGGAATATGAAGAAATTTGCAAATTTTGGTAAATTCTCAGAAAAAATGAACCAAACCAAAATACACACCCGTCCGCACCAGCCAAATTAAATAGGTACATGGAGATGGCCGTGTTGAACCTGCCTGCCATATCACTAATAAAGTTTGTCATAAAAAAGAAGTGGCAACCCTAATTTAGCACCACAACATGGTTGAATACCATTTGAACCCAGACTTTTAAGAGCTAAGCATTCAAAGGCCTCTGCTGGAATGGGCAAATATGTCACTTCGTTTTCTTCCAAAAGCAAAATTGTTTTGGGGACTCAGGGTTTATTTTTAAAGAAAATTAAAAAAAAAATCTTACATTCTCTCTATCCCAAATATGACAAAATTTGCAAATTCTGGTAAATTCTTATCAAAAACAAACTGAAATGAAGTTCTCACCATCCCTAGCTTTGAAGATCGGGGAAGGGGTGCTGGGGAGAGGAAGTTAACCCTTCTTCCCTTAGCCATTTCCCCAGTATAAATCCTCCTTGCCAAAGCTGCCGTTATCTCCATGGGTAGAAATAAGAGGTATTGATAAGGCTAATCTCCCCCCACCCGGTACCACTTCCCCAGCCCTCAAAGCAGCCACATGGGTTGCTAATAACTTTAAAAAAAAAACTGCAAGAAAGCCATGATCACAGATCTCCAGAGCTTGTCTAGTTTAGCCCTAAAATGGCAGGAGATACAAGGGAGATCACCAACAAGACTCCTAGGTACTGGAATGGCTCCATCCACCCAGGCTGCCCATTGGCTGGGTTTAGACTGGGACTTTGCTTGGATAACAACTCTTGCCATGTTCCCTGGCTTGACCTGTCACATCTGACAGCTGGCATAGCTACTAGTCCTGCACAACAGCTGTCAGCTGCTCAACCCTAACAGTTCATCCCACACAGAGTTATTTGCACTTTATTTTTTCCTCTTGTGCAGTTGAAGTTGATTCCATCAGCAAGAGCTATGCAGATGAAGGGGCAACTGGAGGTCTGTCACTCAGAGCTGCCAGATACAAGGTTGATTTCTAAGACTGAAGATTCCCCCTGGCGTAGATGCATTCTCATCTAAAATTACAATGAATACTGTAGAATGTGTGTAAGGGGGCCAAGGGTTTGTGTCTTAAGAGCCATGGATCTGCAAATTAAAACGCAAATGACTAGAAGTTGGAAAGATAACAATAAGCCCACCACAGACTGAATGTAAGAACCAGCAAGAACAGCCTACATTAAAAGAAGCTGAGATACACTTAATCAGTCTCCTGTGACTATGTAGTGCAGCTTTTGCGAGTGTAAAAGTACCCAATGAGAGAAATCACTTCTTTATGTTATTTTTTTAAAGCCTGTTGATTCCCAAAATCAATTGTTGGAATGTTCTGCTGTGCTTTGAGATACAGAGCTAGAGTAATAGAGTTCTGCTTTTATGTTAATGTGAATGTGTGCATGCCAATGCTACAGGGATCTCAGCAAGAGTAATACTGTTTGCATAGAAGTTCACATTCCTTATAAGGAGGGAAAGCAGATTCTCAGGGAGTCAAATTTTGTATGCAACGAACAGTCAGATTATGACCTTTCCTTCGGTGTGGCACTGTTATCAGTGACCTAAGGATCGCAGCTGAATGCCCTGTACATACAGAAATCACACTGTGGAATCTTTTTGTTCATCCATGAAGCTTGAGGAGCTCCATTATCCCAGGGATAGTAGATGTTAATGGGGGAAGATCTGTTTCATCTGCCACCTACATTAGGCTATATCCAACATCATGTGTGTGGACCTCCTCTCATGCAATGGGACTTCCCCTTCCTTTCCTACCCCTGGCTATCCTTCTGCACACACCCCAAATCTTCTTCAGAGCAGATTCAGGGGACTGTTTAATAAGTGGTTTCTGTTCTGCTGGTGCATGAATAGGGTAGTATACAACCCATTGCTTCCCTGTTGGGTCTCCCATTCAAGCCAAAGTAGACCAGAGCTCCCATTTATGAGTAGAGTCCCATAACTAAGCTCCTTTTAAGATTCCTCTTCACCACAATAGTTGATGCCCTCCTATCTCCTGAGTTGGAGGAGCTGAAGAAAAACAATTACACAACCACAGATGAAGGCTGGGGAAACCCCACTATCCTATGGTCTCTCAGACAATGTCTAGGAGCCATAGGATTGCTCCCTAAGAGATGCAGGATGAGACAATGACAGAAGCAGAAAGAGTGAATAAGGGAGGTGAAAGCAGGGATGGTGCAGGCGCCCGATTCAGTCCAGGAATCCGGCAGACCCGCTCCTGCCTGCGCACCTGAGCCCCACTCACTGAGCCCTTGCCCCTGCTCACCCCCTGCCCACGCTCGGCGAATTCCCTGCACTCACCCTGGTGGCCTCGTTGAGCTTAGACAAAAACATGAACATCTGTGCTGTCACCATTTTATTTTATTTTTAAATGGCAACCACAGATCTTGATGAGGCCACTGGAGTGAGTGTGGGCTGCTCGCCACATGTGTAGAAGGCCCTCAGGGGGCTGCTCTTTACAGTGGATGAGACAGCTTCCTTGGGAGCATATCTCACTGTGATTTAGATACTCTTTCATGCCTTCAGCTTAGGGATGTGAGAACCCACCCCTGTCTGGGTTCTCCGGGCGCCCCGCCCACACAACCCCTGCCCCTGCTCCCCCGCCTGCGGTTGAGCGCCTCCCACGCTTGACAAGCAGCCTGCACCTACCCTGGTGGCCTTCGTCAAGCTCCATGGCCACCATTCTTAAAAAAATAAAATGGATTGCAAAATGTGCATATTTGCATATGCATGAAAATGTGCATTTTTTGCAAAAATGTACATTTTCACGTAGGCAAATATGTGCATTCGAAAAATGTGTGGAAAGGGGGCAAGCAGGGGCTCAGCAAGCAGGGCTCAGGGGTGCAGGCAGGGGGCGGTTCTGCCAAATTCCCAGACGGAATTGGGCACCCCCACCATCCCTACTTCAGCTGAATGTGTAGATGTTCAGGGGCACACTGATGTCAAGGGGTGGCTAGTAGGTGAGGTCCTACTTCTCCCACTTGCATTCACCAGATTTGTCTGGAGAGAGGAACAGGGCTTGAAAATCTTACTTTTCCAGTTCCTCTAGGTGAGCAATTTCTGCTCTAAACCTGCTTGTTTTCAAATCTCCCTGGCTTGAAGATTACAAGAACCAATCAATTACCTTCTTCCAAAGACAATTACTTCATGTGATTATCAGCACATTTACTGTCTGTTTAGTAATATGAAATATATAGATATACCTACATCTATTATTACCTTATACTATTTATGTGTTGTTGTTCTTTCTGAGGTCATCAGATGAGGCACTCCTGATGGTTCTGCATGGACCTGTGATCCATTTGAAGTCCATTCATAGCAGAGCTTCCATGTACTAGATCCCACTCTGTGGAACTCCCTGCCTGGCAGGCTCTGATGCTGCTTTGTTTTCAACACCTGCTGAAGACATTTTTATTTAAACAAGCCTTCCTTGTATGACCATGGTTTTATTGGCATAATATGATCTTAAATATTTAGATTTTTTGTTTTGATTCTTATTTTCCTTTATTTTTATTGTTCACTGCTTGGGATATCTTAGATATAGAGTGGTATATAATTCCTGTACATAAAATGAATACATAGCTTTTAATGTTGTACACAGATCTGGGAGTTTTATACAGAAGGGTGGCTTATAAATTGACTTAGGGCACAATCCTATGGTGCTAGTCAGCGGCTAGACGGCCATAGGATTGGTTGGTTCCTGGGAACTGACCTCAGAGCCCGCACTCCAAGGTCGGTTCCACCCCCTCCTACTCTGCCTTTTAGGCAGTGTGGATTATCCCCGAGCT
The DNA here is from genome assembly GCF_057233095.1 of Heloderma suspectum. Lineage (NCBI taxonomy): Eukaryota > Metazoa > Chordata > Lepidosauria > Squamata > Helodermatidae > Heloderma > Heloderma suspectum. The sequence continues at coordinate 334,058,516 of NC_139459.1, read as the reverse complement.
TAGAAGAGCAGCACGGAGTGGGGAAAATGAGGCATTCCTGGGGGCGGGGCGGGGCAAGGAGGTCGGAAGTGCTGGTACAACACTTCTTATGTGTTGTCTGGCTGCCTCTCCCTGTACTCTGAGGTCCCTCGGCTAGACAGCTGAGATCGGCTGTCTAGCCATGAAAGCTGGGTGCTGGGAGTGTGGAGAAGATCCACTCCTCACCACTCCTCCCTCCCTGCACTGGATAGGCGGTCACCCTCCGAGAGCAATCCTATGGCCCCTAGACAACATTTGGGGGGGCATAGGATAGTTTGGATTCCTGGATTTGAGGTCACAACCAGCACTCCAACCTTGCACCCAGGAGTCCGAGCTCCCCCCTGCCCCCCCTTCAGTCATCACATATATGGACACATATATGGACATATATGTGTGTATATATGTATGTATGTATGTGTGTGTATGTGTATGTATATATGTGTGTGTATATGTGTGTGTATATGTGTGTGTGTGTGTATATATATATATATATATATATATGGACACATAGACTTATATGCAAGATTCATGGCTCTATTTTGTGTATAAGTCTATGGGAACATCCTGCCTATTGCCATTTTTTCCACACAAAAAATGGCAATAGGCGTGGAGGCTAAGGGCTGCCAGTACAACAAGCAGCCGTGCCGTCCTGTGCGTAATCCTCCAGTGGGGCCAATCCGCCATGGATTCCTGAGGCCAGATCCCATTGAATTATGGCCATCCTCATAGGATTTAGGATTGTGCCCTAAATAATTCTATAGAGTTAAATACACATTGAAAATTCAATGCCAGAGTTTCAATGTTGGCGTCTATCATACTTAGGGGTGGACAGACCCAACTCCATCTGGTTTCAGTGGGCGCCTACTGAAGGTCTGCCCCCACTCAACCCCCCACAAGCTTGCCGAGCTGCCTGCACTCACCCTGGATCCTGCCCACAAGCACCCACCAGTTTCCCAAGCTTGTTTTACAAAAAAGGAGGTCTTTAAAAATGTGCGTATTTAAATATGTGCAAATTTGGGCTGGAAAGGTCAACATATGCAACATTAGAGGCGCAAATGGGCCATTTATGACTCTAACATTGCACAGATCAGCCTTTCCCAGCCCAAATTTGCATATATTTAAATATGCACATTTTTAAAGTCCTCCTTTTTTGTAAAAACAAGCTTGGGGAAATGGTGAGTGCTCGCAGATGGGACTGGGTGAGTGCGGGGGACGTCTGGGAGGGTGTGAGCAGGAGCGAGCAAGGCCAGACGCTTGGTGGGCACTGTCTGGGGGTTCAGGCAGGGAGGAACCCGACAGACTCCCGGACCCCGTCAGGTGCCAGCACCATCCTTAATCATACTTTTTTTTGTCTGTTTCTATCTTATTCTCAAGAATCTCTCTTTGGGGTGGATGGTGGGGTACCTTAAGTTACCAAACACTTCTGAAAAGAGTCCTTTTAACTGACCTTTTTATCTCATTTTAAATTGCTTTCCAAACCAACAAACAAATGCCAAGAACAAAAAGAAGAAAAATACTATCTAGAACAACCTGATCTTGACATTGTTTATGCAAATAAAAACTGGGGGGGGGGAGTTGTACTAGGAGAGCTGTACCCACCTACCCACATAGTAAAGTTCCGAAAATGGGAATGAAAGGATTGGCAGTGAAAGAATGAACATACATAGCCCAGGAGCAAAGACCTTGCATCCCTGGAGAGGGTACAATGAAATTGTCTTTCTTCCATATGTTGAAAGCCCAGACAAGCCCAATTTTCTTTTTTAACAAATGGAAACGAGGTGGCCATGGGGGAAAAGAGTCCAGAAGGACTTAAAAAGAGAGAGAATGAGAGAGAGAGAGAGAGAGAGAGAGAGAGAGAGAGAGAGTCAGAGTCTAGCACACATGGGAGTGCTAAGTAAAATAAGGAACTGACTTGGCCCACTCGATTAGGATTTTTCTTTCCACTTGTAATAAGTGCAACCCCTGGAGAATACGAGAATGCACAGCAGCCCCGAAAGCTAGAGTCTGCTGCCTGCTGAATTCACAAGACATCTTAAAATGCAGAAATTCAACACAAGGAGGAGGAATAGATATAAGAAAGAAGAAAGCCTAAATCCCCTCCCTCCCATCCTGTAACAAGGACAAAAAAGCATTATGGACATCCTATGGGGAAACGATGGAGACATAATTTGGGATATTTATTCTACACAAACTTTTCAGTATTTACTGTAGTTCCATTCTCTTTTCTGCCACTGGAAGTAAAGTATAACTCACTGGAAGTAAAATATAGCTAGGGTTGTAATGGTGTTAGTAGCATTTCCCCCCCTATAACTTCATTTGTTTTCTCCATCCCAGATAGCAAAATTCATATTAGCTTTTCTCTGGGGTATTTTTACACCTCAATAATAAAAAGAGTAGGGAGGCATGAGAAATCCCTCATTTCTTATTGAAAATGAAGAGAAGAACTCACATGGGATTTTGCTTTTAGACAAAATTTGAATTACAAGTAAACATTATGTACCACCACAGCCATTATGCCACCACAGTGCCATGAGCCACAAGACTGCAACAGTACTGCAAAAGTATCACTCCAGTGTCGTTAGGAAATGCATCTGCACAAAGCCTTGTGATATGAATGTTAATTCACCAAGTAGTGGTAAATTCACCATGATTTGGAAAATAGCAACGTGTGAAACAGCACCAACAAAAACTGAAACCAGACCCTACCATTCCAAGCTCTATATCAATATTCTACCCCATCCTCCAACTGCATTACATATATAGTTTTAAGCCTAGAGAAGTTCTGCATGATAACCCATCTGACTCAAGGCTGAAATTGACATTGGATAATAGAGGCATATCTCTCTGATGACCTCCGCCAGCAACAAGAAGTGATGACCGGTGACAGTTGATGGTTGTGTGTGTGTGTATGAGTGGAATGGCAGTTCAGATAGAACATTAAGGGCACAATCCTATGGGGATAGGCAGCTTCCTCTGAACTCGGATGCAATCGCCTATCCAATGCAGGGCAGGAGAAGTACGGAGGGGATCATTCCCTCCGCGCTTCTCCTGCCCTGCATTTGCGGCTAGACAGCTAATTTTGGCTGTCTACCCACAGGAAGGTGGAGCGGGGAAGGAGGCTGCTGGACAACACGTAGGATGTGTCATACCAGCATTTCCGCCTTCCCTGCCCTGGAACGCACCCCCCCCGGAATGCCCCATTTTGGCCGCTCTGTGCTCCTCTTCTGAGTGCCGCGTGTGGGGCTGTTCTGCAGCGCGGAAGGGGGGGAAGGTCAGTTCTCCAGGAACCAACCTCAGAGTACGAGCTCTGAGGTCGGTTCCCAGAAATCCACATATCCTATGGCCGTCTAGCCACTGACTAGCGGCCATAGGAGTGCTCCCTCCAATATAAAAAAAAATAGTAATAATTATATGAAGAGCCATCTCAAATGAAATACTAGTCATGAAATACATACAGCTTACCTTACTGTAAGGAGGTGGCTGGAAAGGGAGCTCTATGCTCTTCATTTTACTATTTTTTTGATCCCATTCTGTCCTTGCAGCCTCTCCAGCTGCTTGAGCTTTCTGAAAACCCCGTAGAGGACTTAGCCAGGACTTCCCCCCTTGGGACTGTTGAAAGGCAGGCAGCCTACTATAGTTTTTGCAGCCTATTAGCTGCCCTGCCAATACTGATAAACTTGTACACTTTCCTTATCATTAATATCATTTGAAACAAGGCACTCAAAGCTGCAGATGTTTATCCTAGATTAATGTCCGACAAAAATAATGCCGGCGTTTCTGTTTCAGTTCTCTTCAAGCATTTTGGTAAATTAGAACTGAAATCTCTTTGTTTAAGCAACAACAACAACAACAACAAATCCCTGTCTGATTATTCTAATAGTAATATGAGCCTAGTCAATGTTAATAAGAAAAATGACAGTATGTAGACATTTTGGAGCAGTAATTAACATAATGTCATCTCTGGAGTTCTAGCTTCACTTACAGGAAGGAGCTTCATGTGTGTGCTGAGATAGGGATGACACTTCAGACTTTTACGAAAGGAACTGATTGAAATACCTTTCAGAAATATTTAATCACAAGTAGCTATTTAAAAAAAAACTTTCAAACAAAAATGAATAATAGATGATCATTTTCCAATACATTTGTTTATCACCGCATTGACTACAGCAAAACATGAATCTTTCATTACTGAAGTTCAGCTGATTCATGCAGAGGCACATTTCTAATTCATAGTCACTGATGGATGGGGCCAGATTCTCAGCTGTCCCCAAGACACACCAAGCACGAAGCTTGGAAGAGTTTAGGCAAACTTGGCCGTAGAATCTGCTCATCCCATACTATGGTAAGCTGTGAAGTTACACAAAAAGAGGAAATGCATCACTTCCACCAAAACAGAGAACAAAAGAGGACATCGGTTTGCATAAAATGTTCACAGACTGATTTATATGTATAGATGCAAATTTAAAAACTTCACTATCTTTTAAATATGAATACAATACATCTCACCATGGCAGGGAATATTGTGACCAGGTGTGCCTGCCCAGTCTGGTTCATGGGCAACGTCAAGGCCCCTGCTGCTCTCCCTTCTTATGGTTCTTTAAACTAGACTTGGGCTGGATGTCCCTTCAAACAGAAGGTGTCTTTAGGGAGAGGTTGTCTTCAAATAGAGGACTGTCCCCTAGGGATGTATGGACTGCATAAAATCTGCTCAGTCTGTGTTTTGCCGATCGCCAGGCACCTTTTGTTCCATTGTCCACTCACAGACGGATGCAAATTTATTTTTTTCATCATGCAGAAAAATACGCAAATAATTATGTAAGAGGTTTCATAACAATTTACATAATTTACCTTAGCACGTAACATTTGTAACAAGCATATTGTCCCCTATTCCATTCAACTTTTCCTCAGCAGAACCTTTTCCTACAAATAAGTATGTGTACATTTCAGGAAAGTAAAAAAGACATCCGAAAGTCCACAGACTTCATGTGGCCTGAGGGGGTCGCTCCACAGCAGATTCCGCAGGTTGGATTCGTAGGAATCTAAACACATTTTAGTCCATTTCGAATTTCTCCAACATGCTACTGTCCCCTGACAGCCCTTGAAACACAGGACTGACCTTTGTAAAGTAGGGATATGCATCAGAGTCAGATGAATTCGGAAGCCCGAGCAAAAGTGGGCCTCTTTGGTCCAGTTCTGTGGGTTCCTGAGGCAAAGGCTGGAGTGCGTTTGGGGTGGGGCCTCCTTTCCAAGCCACCTGCTGAGGCCTCTCTGACTGGCTACTCTCAACAGATGACCAGCCACTCTTCTACCCTGCAGGCACTTAAGAGCGGGGGCTGCTAGAGGCAGCACCTCTGCGCACGCCTCAGCATTGCGCAAAATGCAATGCTAAGTACACAACTTAGCGTTGCACTTGGAGACGCACAGAGGAGCTCAGGCAAGACCCACCCACTGCCTTCCCAGAGAGACCTGCAAGTAGCTACTAGTAGCAAATAACAGCAGCAGAGGGCAGCAGCTTCAAAGAATAAGAACAAAGAGACAAATCCAGATCTCATCTGCTCCTTCTTAGCTGTTGCTCTCTCTCAATTATTTTATATTTTAACATTTTTAATAGGTGTCTGGGAAATACATTGAGTAACTCAGGGGGTTGGGGGGATGCCACCATAACTGGATGCCACCACGGGTAGGGGGAGGTATGACATTGAGGGATGAACAGGCCAGCTGAGGAGAAGAGGGGGTTCTTTCCCCAACCAGGTGGTACCTGGCAGCCTTGCCAGCTTGCCCTTGGGTCTGGTGGTGCTGTTGCTGAATGCCAGGTCGGTCCAAAATTCATCTCCCTCATCCATGATTTGATTGTGGATGAGGAGGCCAACCTGATATGTGTTACTGAGACCTGGGAGGGGACTGGGAGGGGTCACTCTCTCCCAGCTGTGCCCTCCTGGATACTCAGTGCAGCACCAACACTGACTTGAGGGTTGGGGGCGGGGTGGCTGCGGTCTATATGAATTCGATCTCCCCTCTAGGCTTCCTGTTCATTCAAGTGTGGATCTTAGGGATTCTGCTGGTGTACCACCCACCTCACTGCCCATCAGATTCCCTGCCTGAGCTGACAGAGGTCATCTCGGACTTGGTGTTGAAGATCCCTAGGATGATGGTTCTGGGGGATCTCAACTTCCATGCCGAGGCCGCTGTATCTGGGGCAGCTCAGGATTTCATGGCTGCCATGACAACCATGGGGCTGTCCCAACATGTCATCGGCCCAACACATGTAAAAGGACACACGCTAGATCTGGTTTTCTCAACTGGGCAGGAGGAAGGTGTCCTGAAAGTGGGGGAATTAACATCGGTCCCCTTGTCATGGTTGGATCACTTCCTACTGAGGTTTAGACTCTCAGTAGCCTTTTCCCTCTGCAAGGGTGGGGGACCTATTAAAATGGTCCGCCCCTGGAGGCTAATGGATTCTGATGGATTCCAGAGGGCTCTGTGGGATTTTCCTGCTGGCATGGCTGGTGTCGAAGCCCAGGTTGCTCTGTGGAATGCAGAGATGCATTCCACGATCACACCCAAGCACCCTCTCCCCCTGAGCAGAGCCCGGCCAGCTCCTTGGTATACACCTGACGTGAGGGCAATGAAGCAAGAGAGTAGATGGCTAGAATGCAAGTGGAGGAAAACTCAGGCTGAGTCTGACCCAACACAGATCTGAGCTCATTATTAGGGATGTTGGAGAAATCCGCCATGGACTCCAGTGAGGCTGGATTCTTTGGAATCCGCCCCCCCCCCCGGAGTCTGTGGCGGAAAGGCCTCCCCCCCACTGCCACCCCCCAAAATCTGCCCGGGACGGACCTACCTGGTGGCGGATGCAGCGACGGCGGCTCCGGCTCGTCTTCCGGCCGCCGCTGGGCTGCTGCAGCCTCAAATGGCAGCCGTCGTAGTGGCCGCCATTTGCATGCCTGCATTAGGCCGTGATAGGCTACATAAATACTTACGTAGCCTATCATGGCAAAGAGCAGGGGTGCAAATGGCGGCCGCTATGCCACTATACGTAAATCTTTACGTAGCCTATTACTGCAAAGAACAGGGACGCAAATGGCACCCGCTACTCCATTTGCGTCCCTGTTCTTTCCAGTAATAGGCTACATAAATCTTTATGTAGCCTATTACTGCAAATAATAGAGATACAAATGGCATCCACTACGTGGACGCCTTTTGCATCCCAGCAGGCGGAGCTGGCCAGGGCCAGTGAGGATTCCGGTGGGGAGGAATGGATAGCCTCCCCCCTCCGCAGACGCCCGTGGACCAAAGGTAAGGGGGTTCCATATACCCCTATTCAGGCCTGATTTTGGAACAGAAACTGTCTTGGTCACCCTGTGGGATGACCTTTGCTGGGAGAGGGACAGAGGGAGTGTGACCCTGTTGATTCTCCTGGACCTCTCTGTGGCTTTCGATACCATCAACTGTGGTATCCTTCTGGATAGGTTGTCTGGGCTGGGAGTTGGAGGCACTGCACTGTAGTAGGGATGGCAGAGAATTCCACCACGGATCTCGGTTAGGCCGAATGCCAGTGCATTTGGCCCCCTGAACTCCATGGCGGAACGGCCTGCCACCCCCCCGCCCCCCCGCAGATCCCCCCCGGGACGAGACTCACCTGGGGTGGATCTTCCAGGCAGCGGCGGCTCCGGCAGCTGGTCTTCCGACCGGCTGCTGCCGCCACCATTTCCACTCTTGCAAAAAAAAAAAAAGACGTGATAGGCTACGTAAAGATTTACGTAGCCTATCATGACTAGGTTTAAAACAAAAACAAAAACACGATGTGATAGGCTATGTAAAACTTTACGTAGCCTATCATGGCTGGGTGGGTTAAAACAAAAACAAAAAAACGTGTACACAAATGGCAGCGGCTACGGCCGCCACCATTTGCATTCCTTATTTGTGCCCGTCTTAGTCTACGTAAATATTTGCATCCCTTTTTGATTCCCCGTTTTAGCCTACATAAATATTTATGTAAATATTTACATAAATATTTACGTAAATATTTACGACTGGGGTCAACTTTGGATATTTACATAAATATTACGTAAATATTTATGACTGGGGTCAACTTTGGATGTGTTATCCTACAAATTGGGGGAGGGAGGAAATACCCCCCCCCCAATTCAAGAGTTCCCTTTCTACATGAACCACTCAACCTTTCATTCTGAAAATTTACAGTTGTCTTACTTATGGATACCTCTAGTATGTCAATCATTCTTAGAACAATGGACCTCAAAGAACATAGGAGGGTAATCATGTCCCCTTCAAACTGTCAAGGTTGCTATTGCACGAAGTTCCATGTCATTATCATTCTGACATTTGGCAGGTTTGATCCCCTAATCAGGGGCAACTATCCCTGCAACTTTTATCCAGATCTGCCCAGATACAATTTTTCAAAAATGTATCAGCAGATCCATTAACAATACATCAAAATATAAAGTTGTGTAGTGCAAAACCGCCTGCAACTATTTCTCTGACCTTTGGCAGACCTAATTCCCTCTGGAGTGGCTCCTATGTCTGCACACCTCATCCAATTCTGGCTAAGAGAAAAAAGGTTGTAGCCATTTTTGTCCACAACAGTCAATGGAAAGCACAAAGCTTCGGCTTCGGTTTGGTACAAAGTCAAAGTGGGCTGACTCCAAATCATTCCTAGCAGAAGGGGGGCATTTTCCAACACACTGAATTTGGGGTCTGAGTCAAAACGGGAAGCCTGCGCACATGTCTATTGCAAGGTAGGCATGGCTAAGTATATCCGAAGAGGAAAGGGAGCAAATATGTCTTATCGAGGGATCTCTCTATTCAAGGAGGCAACTTCCAAACACACTGCGAATCAAGAGACAACTTGCATGTGTGAAACAGCTGCCAAAGGCAAAGTTTTCATATCACCTAATATCATTTTAACCACAACACTTTTTAAAGGAGGCAATTCAGCTGCCAGGCTGTGGGTGATATGTATTCAGGGCCAGCATCAGCATATAGCCTCTTTAGGCAGCTGCCAGTGCTTCAACACCCTGGCAGGGGCCTCTTTCTAATTATTGTTATTGCTACTGTTGTTATTAGAACCAGCGCTCTGAGCAGCATGTCATTCCAGGACACAGTGGGAAATCTACCCAGTTGATCCAAGTGCTGCTGCCTGTCGCTCACTGCCAGGTAATTCCACCAGACGTACTGATGGAGAACAGGGTGTCAAGGTTCCCTTGTTGCCTACTGAATGTTCCAATAGCCAAATCAACACTCAGACAAAAGGGCTGCTTTCCAAGGCTTTCATTCCATTTACCCTAATGAGGCATACAGATGCTAATTGCTAGAGCCTCAGAGAAACTACAAAGGAACAGTCATCTGGGGGTTCAAAGGGAAAGTACGTTAGTTGATCTCTGGGGAAAGGGCGGCAATTCTCTGAACTTAAGGGGTGGGAGGGGAAGATCTCCCCCTCTCCCATGATGCCTCTGGGTGCACTTGTTGACATCGAGCCAATCAGGCTGCACGCCAAAGCTCAGCCTCTGCGATCTCTCGCTTGTGCCTGGGTCTGCACCTCGCGTCTAAAAGTTCAGGTTGTCCTTCCCTTTCCACGCCTGGTTTGCTGTCACTCCCAGGGATGTGAGGGGGGGGCTCCTGCTCCAGCTGTGCCTCTGACGTCTGAGAGAGTTCCTCCCCCATGAGTTGCCTCTCTTCCTCAGAATCAGAGCTGCTTTGGGACTCTATGGGCTCAGATACAACCCTGACACAGGGCCCAAAAGAAACCACTTTGCCTGGGGCTCCCTCAAAGTTGAAGCTGGCCTTGTGTGCAATTGAGAGGCAATCAATAACATATCCAGTGATGCAACACACATGTGTGAATCAGATATTACTCATGTTTATGCATAATGAATGACACACTGTGACAAAAGAAACCCAACACACACACACACAGCCATCCTGAAATAGAACCACCCATCCTGGCATATGTTCAGGAAATCAAAATGTGGAAATCCATATTTACAACAACAAAATTCTTATTTCATAAACTGGTTCAAGGAGCATAGATTAGTTTTTGAGTCATTCCAGAATGTGGAATGGTGTTTTTTTGGGGGGGGGGGTCCCCTTGGAATGATAGGGATGGATGAATATGTCAGTTTCACTTTCACTCATGTTCATTGTTTTTAAAAATATCTCAAGTTCTTTCTCTTCTAAACATGAAGAACTTGGCAAATGTTGGCAAATTCTTATCAAAAGCAAACTGAAACTAAATTCTCACAGAGCCAAATTCAATAGGTACAGCTATTCCCAGCATGGAGATGATCAGCTGTTAAAAAGATCAGCCCATCAGAAAAAAAAGAGGTGGCAACCCTAACTCTACACAAACATGTTCTAATACACAGGGATTCAAACCCAGACTTTTAAGAGCTAAACACTCAAAGCACTGGGCTTGGATGGGTGAATTTTGTCTGTGTTGGTTTCTCCCACATTAGAATGCTTTTAAATCTCAAGTTCTTTTTGCCCTGAATATGGAGAACTTTGTAAAGTTTGGTAAATTCTTTGAAAAAACTGAACTAAACTGAAATTCTCACTCATCCATAGATGGCAAGAGGAAAAAGATAGCATGCCTCCATTGTCTTGAACTTCTCTTTTCATCATTTAAATTGGCTTTTCCTATTGCTGGGTTGCTGTTGCTTTGGCTGTATCTGATAAATGTTAGTTGAGAATGACCATCTCACTTGCTTTTTTTCCAGACCATATAGATCAGCCCTGCATTCCTTTAAATAACTGGCAATGCCATCTAGACTGCTGCTTGTGTATATCTCATTTGAATACGTTGACACTATCATAACTTTATTAAATGAATGTATGGTCATCTGTCCTGGTTTGTTCCTCCTCCTTCTAGTCCTCAATTCCTGTGCACCAGCGCTCCTGTCTTTTAAGGTGACTGGCATATTTTCAAGAACACATCTCTACATAGGACACTGTATTGATCCACCAGACAACAACAAAAACATAGGATTATTTTCTAGCCAAAAATGGGAGTTTCCTTTTTGAGGGTGTATTGCCCCGGCCATGGACTGCTAAGGTTTGGAAATGCCACGGAAGTGATAAGCCAGATCCAGGTTTGCTTACAAGGAGATTTTATTGAGTACTTACAGCACACAGGCGTACCCAATGGTTGGATCAGACAGCTTCTCTGAACACAGAGTGAAGGGGTACAATGGGTTTTATACCATACATGTCAGCAGTGAGGCAGCATGACAGCAGCAAGCGTTAATTAGCGTTCATCTGCAACTTTCCCAGCACAGACTAACTGTGTTTGTTCAGAGGGAAAACAATCTGAACTTTCCCAGCACAGACACCTGTAAACATAGCCTAAACAGAGCCTCCCTTTTGAGGCACATCCTAGGCTCTGATAAGATAAACGGTTCAGAGCTCGTTAGCATGGAATGTGCTGAGGCGGCGATATCGACCGTTGACTCATCTCACATGCTCAGAGGCCCACTAGCAAGGAAATTGCACTTAATAATGAACCAAAGCAAAACATTATGGATCTCTAGGCCCCTCTAAAAGTACAGGTGACTTGGTTACAGTCCTGGGGCCATTACAGAGGGTTATGGGCCCTTCAATTGCCTTGGGCAAAATGGGAAGGTCGAGTATAAGATTAACAAATAAACAACAGTTCAATCCTACCTCTCCCATCCCCAAGTTGTTGATGGCTGGAGAGGGTTAGGATGTAGCACAATGACTTCCCACCAACCTCTGCCTGCAGAGAGAAACTCCCCTGTTGCGTTGGGACTTGGCTGCAACAGAGGCCCCCACTGTGCCCAGGCAGGTGCCACTGCTGGTGTTCTCCCAATGGCAGTAGTAGCTGGAAAGCCCCCAAATGGGGCACTTCATGGGCGGCCCAGGGAGGGGTGTCAGCGGCTTTCAATCTACTGGATCCAAAAGTACTGTACACCCTCCAGGGGCATAATTCTCGGGCCCCTCGGCTATGCCAGGAGTGGCGGAACCACACCCATCACTTTTTGCCCTTGCCAGCGTGAGCCGGAAGGGCTTGGGTGATGGCTGTGGATCGGCTGCTCTGCTCCTTCCTGGCCCAACTTTGGACTGCTGTGCCTACCACTAGGTAATCCTACCCAATCTGGCTTCAATTTATTTATTTTTAACCTAGAATACCATCTAAAAACTAATCTCCAGCTTTGCTAAGAATAAAAAAGGAACTACAATGATGCTCTTGACTCTGCATCACAAGGAACCTGCTTGTTCCTCTTCGTGCTGAAGATGTATCCAAGTAACAGACAGACTTTACATTTTCAAAAATGAGGGGTCAATCACTATTCGCTGCTTTGTCCCAGAAGCCTTTGTTGCAATCTATTTGGCATCTAGCAGAGGTTAATCTAACTAAGTATGTGATCTCCTAAGATCTGAATAAATGCAGTCCTTGTAGCTTCAACATTGTGCCAACTTTCTTTCTCCGTCTCCACTTTTGCTTATCTCCCATCATTATGGCAATTGCAGTCCCAACACATCTGGACAGCACCAGGCTGGGGAAGGCTGATCTAGCCTGATGAAGAGTCCTGAAGAATTCAAATATCTGCCCACTATTTGATGACATTTTGATTGGTTCTATCCTAATAAAGACATTTCCATGTTGTGGGTTTTAGCAATTACAGGGACACAGGGGTGACCTTTTAGTTAAGATGTGTCATCAAAACAAAACAAAAGCTTCTGCCATTATAAGGCTCAAAATTCTGCTGATGATGAAAACTACACCTCTGGAACTAATAACATTGAACTTGGCATTCATAATCTACCTGATGAAGACCACAAATGTACAAACATTCAAACAGATCCAATAAGAATTAGACAATTTACACCTGCAATTTTGCATAAATCATGCTATTTTCAGCCACCATTTTGTGCAAAATGGCCATTTCTGTAAAAAGGCTTACCCAGGATTTTACACAAATGGCAGCTCGTGGACAAGTGGGACTCTGTGAGCTCTCACCAGGTGCCCACGGACCATCCAGCAGCTTGGCCCACACATCCACCAGGGACAGGCAAGTGGTGGGAATCTGGCAAGTGGCATGCAGAGCAGGTGGGGGAAGTTTGCCCATCTCTAGTCAACTCACAAGAGCAATACCTCTAGCAATACAGTAAGGTCCTGATGCTTCATAAAACAATGCAGGACAAGGACAATGTAGGGCATCTTTGCTGGTCCCAGGGACTCCATCCTCCCCAACCGGATCTGGGACTGAAAGATCAAGGAAAAGTGTAACTTCATGGAGGCTAAGTTTTAAGCAAGCACAATTTGTGACCTTGCACAACATCATCACAGATCAGAAGGCATGTCAGTTAAAACTTAAAGCATCACCCTAAAGTTCCAATTTCCTGACTTTGTGGAGCTTGAGCCAACTCTGGTCTTAAAATGGCAGGGTTGTTTTTACAATGAATATTTACACCACTGAATATTTACATCAATTCTTGTTATGGGGTAATGCAAAACTTGCATTATCCAACCTCCCAACTTTCCATGGATCTCTCCATTGTCGATATAGCCCTGTGCAAAAAGGATTTTCTACATATGCATATTACTTTGGCTATCTGAGTATTGGAAGTTGTTCGTGCAAAGAATTTTTATTGATCACTTTATCCCCATGCTATATCTATAATGTTATAGCTAGTGGGAAAAAAGAGGATGAAATCACTTTTCCTACACTAGCTGTCTTTCAAGCAAAAGATAAAGGACAAATTTGGAACTTGAGGGAATATTTGCTGTGGTACATAATTTCTATCATTTTTTTCTCTTAAATTTGTAAATGTCAGTATTTGTTTATTATTCAGCTCAGGTTCTTCTCTGGCCCTCATCATTTAACAAAATCAGTAGTAAGAGTAGCGAGTGGCCTGGAACATTTAAAAATCTCTCTACAAATCACTGCCGATTAAGTGAGACTTGATCCCAACCAGCAAGGAGCGAGGAATGAAATATGCAGACTCAACTAAATAATGGAAATGTCTCCAGGACACTGTGTATTAGGAGAGGGGAAGAGAGATGTTGGACATGCAATGAGGAATATTAAAATAATCCTAAGGCACTCCACCTATGACAATATATTCTGATGATCATCTCTATTAAAGATTGATCAAGGACAATGTCTTAAAAATTAAATGAACCGCAGTACTATCTAAATTTTACTGAGTACTAAAATGTGGATTGTTCATGTTTCTCTGCTTTTTATTGATAGCATTCTTAATACGTGTGTGTGTGTGTGTGTGTGTGCGTAACAAATATAACACATGCACAAAAACAAAATGAGATTTCAAGAGCCAAATGGGAAAGAAGTCACTCAGCTATTATCTCTTGGGGCTAAACTAGCTGTGACATTAATTAATGTGAATGCAATTAATGTGCACATTTTTGTTATGTAAATAGCAGCTTTGGGGAAGCCTGAGCAGCAGCAGGACCATATCAGTACTCACAGAGGCTTCAATTCTCAAAGCAAATAACTGTGTGTGTGTGTTTTTTTGGGGGGGGGGGGATTTTCATTGGGACCAGTAGGGGAAAGGGGAAACTCAGTGGAGGCTGGTGGCTTCAGTGTCAGTGGCTCCAGGTTTCAGTCAGAATGAGTCAGGACTCTAGAGGCACTATCCAAGGTGCTTTGGATTCACCGCTCTGCTGACATTGGAGCCACCAGCTGGCACTGGTTAAACTTTCTCCATTCACTTCCTGCCGTCCTAATGGTGCTTACCCCCATGTTAACAAAAAACATGAACAGATTACAACTAGGGCAAACGCACCATGGTCTGGGTCGCATGCCGCTCTCTGGACCCCTACCAGCCAGCCAGCCCTGCTTGCTGTGCCCAGCGAGTGGCACATAGCCATCTGATCCCTTGCCAAGCCGCCATTTTGCACAAAGGCCAATTTTACACAAATGGTGGCCGTGAAGCAGCCATTTACACAAGATTACAAGCGTAAATGGCCATTTACGCCTGCAATCTTGCAGAAATGGTCACTTTACGGCTGCCATTTGCATAAAATTGGTCTTTACGAAAAAGGCCGAGCTGCCATTTTGAGGCTCAGTAAGGGATCGGGGATCCCCACACTTGCCCAACTCAGTGCACACAGAGTCAGGCAAGCACAGGGATCCGTGGATTGGCCTTGAGCCCTAGCTGGATGCCTGCAACATCCCTAATTACAACCTCCAGATATGAAAATGTGCACATTTCTGTTTATATAGAAACTATTTGAAAGCCCCCACATCCTGTGCATGTGCGTGCACGCACACACACACACACACACACACACACTTGGTGAAGGAGAGGAAATCTGTCATAACAAAGGAAAACCCATATAATGGTTACAGGAGGGAAATTCTATATGATGAAACATGTCCTTTGAAAACACTTGTATCTGAGAAACAGAATGGGTCAACTTGGATAGATGGAAAAAAGCATAAGAATTATTCCCTTCCACCACTCCAGAAGAAATATCATAGTGTTTGTTTTTTTTTAATTTGGAAAAAAACAATCTTATCAAAGAGGGACATTGGAAAGCAGGCAATATGTTGACAAATGGAGAATACAGTTTGATTGCAAAACAGGAAAAGTATTCATGAAAAGAAAACCATTTTTTGCAGCTTCTGGGAGCTCAAAAATCTGAGAGCATTAATATCTGAGAAAAAGACCTCATCATAGATATTGCAATAGGCCGATAAAGCATTTTATTCAGCCGAAGAGAGTAAATTTCATCTCCCCTTAAAAAAAGAAAAGCTTCATTTTATATTTTTTACAGAAAATATTTTCACAGCACGATGGCCATTAAGCATGAAATTGTGAGAAGACTGCAAACTTAGAAGTGCAAACGCGTAACAAAAGTATGTTCCCCCCCATTTTACTCTTGCTATGCACGTCTCCTAGCAATTTTGCTTTCCATAGCTTTTAGAGAGCCTTGGGTTGGACTTCATCTATCAAAAAATAAATAGCAAATCACTTGACGGATACGCCACTCGAAGGTACGCCTGTGAGAACAACCAGCGTTACCATTTCATAATGTTTGTAAAACAGGATGCCTCCAAGAATGGCTTTTGTTGCCAGGTTTGACGATTAGGAAGAAATAGAGCTAGTGAGATGCTACATGTTCATCCCAAAGTGTAGGGACACATTTCTGGTGCAGTATATATGGGCCTACTGCAGCTGCAAGCATGCTGAGATGACAGGGAGGCATCTATAAAAGAACATGGAAATCTTGGGATTGCATATGCAGCCCAAAGAAAAAAGAATGTGGCACGACACTTTCTATCTGTGTGTATATATGTTTACACCTCAGGAATTTATACACCATCCTTCAACAAGTTCCCACTCAGAGTGGCTTACAAAAAGTTACACTTACCATTTAAATTAAGAAAAACAATTAAAAACAAGTTTATAAAATAAGAACACTGCAATATAAAAGACGTAAAAAAAAGGCAGTCAGCAGAATTAAAAAAAATGTCTTTTATTTGCAGTGCTGCTGCTGACTGAGTTGATGCTTTCAGTGAGTTATCTCCCACCACCCAAATAACTTCCAAATCACTCGTTAAAAACAGTGATTTCAAAAAAGAAAAGAAAAAAGATGATCTTGGGGACATCATACCTGGACCCCCCACCCCATATTAAACTGGAAGATACAGTCAACTTGTTTCATACACATGACACACCACCCCACATGGTCAACTTTTATCTCACAACATATTTTGATGACAGCTGTTTAGATGTGGAGTTAGATGAGTACCACTAGTCTTGGAGGAGACATAACTTAAGAAGCAAGTTCAAGATGTTGGAGGAACAGTTGCTGCTCTGGAAAACAAAAATCCATTCCACAGTTCAAAGATTCCTTGTGGATTATATAAGAAGAAACCACTAACAGAAAAAGAATTACTCACCACATTACTAAACATGACAAAAAGCTTCCGAATTGAGGCTTAAACTAGGCTACTTAAGATTCCAGAAATCCCTGGGACTTTGGCAACAACAACAAAATGTTCAAAAGTCTTTTATAGTTGCTGTCAGATTTCTGTAAAGCATTTGCGATTCCTGTGAATGTATTTATATAACAACCCAAAACCTGAAGCCAACTTGAAAGCCTTTCATTCCTTAATTATTCAGAGCTGGAGGTGCTGTGGCAACAAAGGATGTGAAATGCCTCTCCTAAGAATGCTTGCAAAAATGGTGGAATGGAAACCACAGGGTTTTGCCTTAACATGCTGTCAAATTACAGTTATTGCTTGATTATCAGCTGCATCTGTTTAATATATAAACTGTGTATAGCAAGTTATTTTCTCTAGCATTCTATTATATGCTGACAGGTAAGAGAGAAACCTATGACTACCCTTCTCTAAACAATTGACCGTTCCATATCGATTATCATTACTCCTAAAACAGTAATTTATTTTTAGGATGTGCTATGGAAAATGTGACACTCCAGTGGCTTATCAGTAAATAATCATGATGCCTCAGTAAATAATCCCTTGTTGTCCTATTTGTTTGGTGCATATCCAGCATGGAGCATCTGCAAGTCTTGGCTGCACTGCTTTGGAGCACCCAAGAACCTCCAGCCAGACATACCCTGTCTTGGTAGATCTGTGTTTTCCTGAATAACAATTGGTGGCATAATCTGTTGTTACTGAGCTGAGTACACATCAGCCATGATGGCTTTATATACATGTAGCTTATACTTTGTATTCTTGTTGGCATCAATCCAGCACCTTCTCATATATGTATTGTTGCTCTGAGAAAGACAGGCAGCTACGAGCAAGAGGATCCTGGTGCTGTTGTTGTGCAGTCGTTCAGTCGTGTCCGACTCCTCGTGACCCCATGGACCACAGCACGCCAGGCCTTCCTGTCCTGCGCTCTCTCCCGGAGCGTGCTCAAGTTCATATTCATCGCATCGGTGATGCTATCTAGCCATCTCATCCTCTGCCGTCCCCTTCTCCTTTTGCCTTTAGTCTTTCCCAGCATCAGGGTCTTTTCCAGGGAGTTTTCTCTTCACATTAGGTGGCCAAAATATTTGAGCTTCAGCTTCAGCTTCAGCATCTGTCCTTCCAATGAGAAGTCAGCGTTGATTTCCTTTAGGATGGACTGATTCGACCTCCTTGCAGTCCAGGGGACTCGTAAGAGCCTTCTCCAGCACCACAGTTCGAAAGCATCGATTCTTCATCCTGATCCTAGTGCCTGGTTTTGTGCATTTTGTAGTTCATCAACCTGCATATCCTCTACTGTAACAATCAAAGGACTTGCCCTACGGCAGTATATAAAGCTTGGGAACTCTAGATACATGCAAAAGCCTTCCTGTCTACCAAGTTGCCACCCCAGCCAGAAAAACCCATGAGGATACCTTTAAATTGGTTCATCTTGAGACTTAGTGGGGAACATGGTCCAATCCTGAAGCTTCCTCACCCAAGAATGATCAGCAGGGCAACACACCACCTGAGCACTTGCTGCCCGTCCCCCAGAAGCGTGCCTCGTGCAACACTCAGGTAGGTATAAATCAGTCAAGTGGCCAGGAACGTCGTTGAGGTTCCCTTTCATTCCCCAGAATCAAGTCATTGATGCCTTTGTTCCACCCCATCTTATGTCTGCTTAAAGCCATTGTCTGCTTATTTCAAGCCTATAGTTGCCTTGGAGTGAAGGCATCTCTTTGGTCATGGGATTCAGAATGGACAGATTTGTTGACATGCTCCTCCAAGATCAGCCCAGGGTTTGCCTGACTCTCAGCCTGTTCCTCGTGATACTTGCACTCTCCCTCACCTACTCTGGTGCCTACCCCATGATTCCAGGGCAAGAGATCTCTCCCCCCCCTTTTTGCTTGAAATCATCTCACTGCCTTGTATGCCCAGGGCTTAGGGTAGACGTAGGGCTCTGAGATCCTGCAGGATTGTGCTCTAAAGGTAAATTCCATATGGGGGCTTCTCATGCTTTTTGCTTAGTGCTTTTGCTCTCAAGAAGAAGGGCAGAAAGCAGCAGTTCTAGAAAAGGGGGATTGCGCATGCAGTAGTACTACTTTATCTGTACAGTGTTACTGTATATCCTCATTCACATGTGTACGCAGCAGACACACATGTGTTCAATGAACCCAGAAATATAGGGATCTTTTACAGAGGTGTGGTGTGCATGCACAGCAGATCATGCACAGTACTGCAACAAAATGAGGAAATTAGCTCAAGAACACATCAAGGGGTAAACAATTCAAGTTTTATTTTATCACAAAATATTTTACAAAAGAGAAGAATGCTTGGTTAGTAAACCAACCTGCTAGAATTTGGACCAGCATGCTATTCTAAATAGCAATAACATAAATAGAGAAAAGTGAAGGTGGGGAATTGGAATTTTCCAAATAAAGAGCAGGTATCCCAGTTTTGCAAATTGCTGCCACCATTACAGATAATCTGAAATCCATGTATTGGATCGACTCACTACAGATCAAGTCAACACCAGCAGGGGGAAATGGAACAAAATCTGCGCAAACCGAACTGGTAACATCTCTCAACATTTCACCCCCAAAATGGAATTCTCATACAACCCCAGCATCAAAGGCTTTTATAGCCCCTATGTACTTTTTTGAGCTAGACATGCCTCTGAGCCCACCTGCCTCATTCATCTTGCTATGGGTGGAGATGGGAACTGAGAGGCTGGGACATCCCCCTCCCCTCCCCACCACTTCCATGCCCCCTTTCCTCCCCTCCCCTCCCCGGTCCCTGTTTCTTTTAGAGGAGTATTTGGCTTCTACCTATGGCCAGTCAGACTCCTCTGAAAGCTTACAAGAAGGGCTTGAAGGTGATGGCAGGTGGACATGTTTGTAGATCAGATCATACTTTATTTTAAAACCCTGAGCTTTCAAGAATTAAGAAAAATGCATTACCTGCCATTCTCTGCCCAAAATGTAAAGGTACATACCTACCTCCATCATGTTCAGGTTCACAACCATGATCTGCATATTGATACGCGTTATGTTGGCTATCACACTAAAATGCCAAAGACAAACCACCACTGCTTAAACCTGACTGTTTAAGAAACTCATTCTCCTCTGGACTTTCTAATAATGAAAGCATGTTTCCGTGATACTACTTTTCTCTTTTTTTCCCTTTCTTTTTTTAACAATACGTATTCTGTTAAAAACCACATCATGTGTATTCTATTAAAAATGGATAACACAAAAGGATGCCAAACATACAGGAAATATCACTTCTCGTATTCATGAGGAGGCCCCTGTCAATCATGGATCGCAAAATGCATCAAAATACTTAAAACCTTAGAAAGATACACAGAGTTTTACCTGCTGGAGATATAAGGATAGAGGAGGGGACTTGTGTTCCGGTAACAAGATTCTTAGCCTTAAGTGCCTTTGAGAAATTATTCAGAACCCACAAATAATGCCATTACAGTCTGTAGCAATCTGTTTTCTTGGACCTGCCCTGTATTGTTGTCAAGCAGCTAATAGCTTCTCTCTGCTGGAACTTTAAAGAATGACATTTCCATCACACATTTATTATGGAGTTTAAAAAAAACATTACATTTTTATTGTCTAGTTCCTTGTGAATATTAATACATTTAGATCATATATAACTTTCAGCATAACTTATATATATATAACTTTCAGCATAATTTCCATAATTCTCAAGGCACTTAGTATTTTGTTTTTAATTCCATCTGTAATAGCTTTTTTTTTTTAAAGTCTAAAGGCAACATTGATTACTAATTCATGCCACTACACCAGAGTCTGTCAAAAAAAATTTACTGTGACAACTTCCAAACTAAAAAATGCATCTAAATAGTTATTGTTGTTGTTCAGTCGTTAAGTCGTGTCCGACTCTTCGTGACCCCATGGACCATAGCACACCAGGCCTTCCTGTCCTCTGCTCTCTCCCGGAGTGTGCTCAAGTTCATATATAACTTTCAAAACTGATGGGCATATTTTTATTTTTTTTAATGCCACCTGAACATGAAACATTTACATATCCATGTACGTGAAGCTACAAGTTCCACTGTGTTGTATTTAAAAGTTTCTTTGACCAAACCACGTACCAAAATTTCAAAAATCCCTAAAACCCAGGCATTATGAAATGGCTAAATAGTGAAATATCATTATTATAGAATTTGCACTTCAAACTGGAATAGTAGCTCTTACGTAGTGATACCTATTTAATTCTCCCCCATTTGAATGTATGCCTGGATTCTGGGGTTTCCTAAGAACCCAATCTGTTTGTGGAGCAGAGAACTGCTGTTAATTTGCATTAAGAACATACTGCTCTTCTGTTTGGGATATCCAGACTTTGTAGAGACTGGAGCACATCATGTGCAGTTTGCTGCAGCTGTTCCTTTGAGTCTTCCCTTCCCTGCTGCCCGGTTAGACTATCAATAGAAGCCCTTGTGCCCATTGATGAACACAGTACAAAACGGGTTGTTGTCGTGGCTGGGACACTTCTCCACAGATATGCTGCCTCCTTGCTATGAAGACTTTTTGTCACTTCCAGCTCTGCAGTTCTAACTCTAGAGCAAAACTATGGGGATGTTGGAAAGCTAGGGCTACTTCAGGGATTCAGTCTGCGTGAACCCCAGTAGCAACTGACCTCATCCACACCTTTTGATCCACCCCTTCTCGCTTGGAATTTAAGTTATCCATCAGCTTCTGCAGCACTTCCTGAAAGTTCCGACAGAATTGTCAGCTCACAATATATCACAGTATGTCTTACAAATGCATATTTTGAGAGAAAAGACACTTAGAAATATGTATTTGATGAAAATAATTTTTGTACAGATTGTGGGTTTTTTTTAAATGCAGATTTTTTTTAAAAAAAAAACACCAATCTGTACAAACATTATTTCCATAGAAATACATATTTCTAAGTGTCTTTTCTCTCAAACTAACATTTATACGAGTCTTTTCTCTCAAAATATGCATTCTTAAGAAATACTGTGATATATTTTCACAGGAAATGTCAGGAAATGGGATGGGGGAAATCTATGACAGACATGGACAAGGAAGTTTAATTCATCCATCCGGGGGGCGGGGGATGCAAACAGTAGCACACCAAAACAGAATTGGTTAACAATAGCACTGTGCCAAATTTTTCAATCTGTTCATTTTCTACCACTGATTGGGGAGGGGTGAAATGAAATCGCACCTGAAAATTTGTGGGAAGGGCTGAGAATTCAGGGAAATGTCTCAGGATGCAGGGCTGCAGTGCTTACCTTACTATAAAGAGGTGGCTGAGGGGAGCGGGGAGGGGGCTTTCTTTTACCATCCCCCCCTTCTGTCCTAGCCACCTCTTTGGCTGCTTGAGCTTCTCAGAAAGCACACTGGAAGACTTAGATGAAGACTTTCTCCCTTGCAACTTCCCTGTGCTGCTGCCTGCAGAGTGCCTGAATGCTGAGAGAGGCATTTTTGGTTATGCTTTGTTATTATTAAACAACAAGAAGAAAAATAATAAGAAAAATAACAGTAACTCCTTGCTCAGCTTTCAGGCACTCAGGAAGCCCCAAGGGAAGAAGCACGCCAAAGTCCTCTAAGGGCCTTTCCAAGAAGCTCAAGCAGCCGGAGAGGCTGTGAGGACAGAATGGGGGAAAATGGTAAAAGAAAGAGCACAAGCACACACCCTTCAGCCACCTCCTTACAGTAAGGTAAGCGCTGAAGCCCTGTCCCCTGAGACCTTTCTCCGAAATTCTCAGCAACCCAATGAAAGATGCAGAAAAATGACTGCCTCTTTTACAGGGAATCAAAGAGGCTGTGAAAGGGCAGATGGGGTTTCGGCACAGCATGAGTTAACAAATTGCCCACTTCCTCTCTAGGGGTACAATCCTATGCATGTTTAGACAGAGAAAAGGCCTACAAGTCCCAGCATGCCCCAGCCATGGCTGGCTGGGGCATGCTGGGTGTTGTAGGCCTTTTCTTTATCTAAGCATGCATAGGATTGTGCCCTGAGTCCCTTTGTGAAACCGTATGCCAGGACTCAGTTGGGGGATTGACAATACTCACTAACATGCATGTGCTGACAGCTGAAACTGAGCCATTTCCAGCCATTTACTTGGGGCTTTTGTTTGGTCCTCACTTCCCTCCCTATCACAGCAAGTCAGTTCCATCAGCCCTTCACCATGTAATGGTAGAAGCACGCACAGCCAAGGCAATGCTGAACAGCCTTCCATCTTGTGCTGCAGCAAACATGCCCACTCAAGCATTGTGTTGTCCTAGCTAGGGATGTACAGACTGTGTAAAATCTGCTCTGTCTCTGTTTCGCAGATTGTCAGGCACCTTTCGTTCTGTCATCCACTCACAGATGGATACAAATATTTTTTTTCATTGTGCAGGAAAATACGGAAATAATTATGAAAATATTTACATAAGTATTTACGTAAATATTTACATAATTTACCTCAGTACATAACATTCAGTGTATTGTCCCCCATTCCATTCAACATTTCCTCAGCAGAAACTTATGTATTTTTCTACAGATTTATATGTGTAAATTTTGGGAAAGTAATCATCCGAAAGTCCACAGACTCTGCACAGCCTGAGGGGGATGCTCCACAGCGGATTCTCCAGGTCAGATTCTTAGAAATCTGAGCTCATTTTAACCCATCTTGAATTTTTCCAGCATCCCTAGTCCTAGCATTATTCAGTAGTTAAGCCAGAAGCTGAGGAACTGAAGCTACACCAAGGCAGCCCATTGCCTTGTCAAACTACTCCCTCACTTTAAGTAAAAGAGGATAGGCATGGGGGTGAAATTCATTTGTTTTCTATATTAAATAATATGAACCAATCTAATGTGCACTTCCCAAATGCAATTATCCTTTGGTTTTTGCACTTGTCTCAATCTTGTGATGCAGTTCTCCAATCAAAAAAAGGTGTACATTAGGATAATTGCCCACCACGCTATTTGTGTTCCCCCTTTTTTTTGCTGTAATAGTCTATGTAAATATTTACGTAGACTAAAACAGCGAAAAATAAGGAACGCAAATGGCGGCCGCCGTAGCCGCCGCCATTTGTGTACACCGTTTTTTTTTTACCCAGACATGATAGGTTATGTAAAGACTTACGTAGCCTATCACGGCTCCCTGGCTGGATGCAAATGGCGGCCACTATGGCAGCCGCCATTTGTGTCTGCACCAGCCAGTCTGCGGCTGGAAATCTGGCAGTGGATGGCCCTGGCCTGGCTGGCTGCTCTGCGGAGCCACCGCAGAGCAGAGCCGGCCGTCGAGGATTCCAGGGGGGAGGACCAGATCGCCTCCCCCCCCGTCGAGGATTCCGGGGGGAGGGACGGAGCACCTCCCTCCCCCATGAACAGAGTCCGCAAAAAGGTAAGTGACTCTTGTATATCCCTACTTGGAAATAGTTAGGAGTGCTCTTATTCAGCCAATCCATTGCTTTTCCTAAAGCAGGATTTCAAAGACTTAGGCTGCAATCCTGTGCATGTTTAGACAGAAATAAAGACCTACAATTCCCAGCATTCTCCAGCCAGTATGGCTGCCTGGGGAATGCTGGGAGTTATACGTCTTTTTTCTGTCTAAACACGCATAGAATTGAACCCTTATTTAATCTTCCTTGCTGTGAAAGTTTGAGCCTACAGAGGCAAGGAAAAGAAAAAGGTCAGGCCTAGAGACTTGGTTTTTTTCCTCGGGAGGGGCTATCCCTGAGAGTAGTAGTTTCATTTCTCCAGTTAAATTTCATTTTCCTGAGTTAGGTATAGGGATGGACGCAAGTCCCTTACCTGTTCTCGAAGCTTGCTTTGCGGTGGGGGGGAGGCACTTCGGTTCTCCCCCCGAAGTTCAGGCGAGGGGGGGAGGCGCCCCGCCTCGCCCGGCTGAAATTCAGGCCGGCGGGGAGGCGCCCCATCCCTCACTGGCAAAATTTAGGCCGGGTAGAAGCGCCCCGTCTACCCGGCCGCAAAAAAAAAAGTAAAAAAAAAACAAAAAACTACCCCTGTGATAGGCTACGTAACGATTAACGTAGCCTATCACGGCTAGATTTCCAAAGTCAGCCCTGATAGGCTACGTAAATCGTCACGTAGCCTATCACGGGTGACTTCGAAAAAAAAAAAAAGCGCATACGCAAATGGCAGCCCCCATAGGGCACCGCCATTTGCGTTCCTTATTTGGTCCCTGTAGTCTACGTAAAGATTTACGTAGACTATGGCGAAAATAAGGGCAACGCTATTTGTGTTGCCCTTATTTTCGCTGTAGTCTATGTAAATCTTTACGTAGACTACAGGGACCAAATAAGGAACGCAAATGGCGGCGCCCTATGGGGGCCGCCATTTGCGTATGCGCTTTTTTTTTTTTTTCCCCCAAGTCACCCGTGATAGGCTACGTAACGATTAACGTAGCCTATCACGGCTGACTTTGGAGATCTAGCCGTGATAGGCTACGTTAATCGTTACGTAGCCTATCACGGGGTTGTTGTTTTTTTTACTTTCCTTGTAATGGCAGCAGCAGCAGCCAGTCAAAAGACCGGCTGCCGCCCCCGCCCCTGACGAAAACCCGCCGAACCGCCGCCGGGACCCGCTGCCGGGAGGGACATTCGTCAAAGTTAAGTCCCATCCCGGGGGGTGGGGGGGGTGGCGGAGAATTTCACCACCGATTTCGGGGGGCCGAATGCGTTGGCACTCGGCCCCCCAAAGTTTTGGGGAGAAATTCTCCCCCATCCCTAGTTAGGTATCATTTCTCCAGGTATGAAACAGTACTTTCTGTTTTGGGGAAGGAGGAGATAAAAAGTAAAAGGGAGACCAGAAAGAGGGAGACCAGAGTCTGAAGAGAGAGCAGGAAGAAGCAGCCTGGAGAAGTCTAAGTGGAGCTAGGGTAAAAGGACTTGCGTTTTTGCAATGTTTACTTTCTCTTAATGCCTTTTGTATCACTCAGCTCTATTCTGTAAATTCCTTTAGTTGTAAATTGCTTGCTTTAATTTACCAATAAACTGTTGTGGTTAACACCCAGGTGTCTGAAGTGCCAATCATACCACGTCTACAGCCTAAAACCCACATTATTGGGAAGGGAAAGTTTAAAAGAAGGAAGGTGAGGCTCTTAAGGAGGGAAGAGATCCTTAAGGAGTTCCTCAGGGGGTCCAGGTCATAAGGGAAAGCCTGCCACTCACACATGCCCTTGTCTTCAAAGAAGGCATGGTTGAGTTAGCTATTCACCCAATCATCTGTAATTTGGCTTGTAGAGTAACAAACACACACGCACACACACGGACAGCATCCACTGACTAGGGAAGCCTGTTTCCATTATCCACACAAATGCGGATAATGGAAACAGATCCTTGCCTCCCTTTCCATCTATGGAAAATCTATGGTTGTCTTTGTCTGAACCTTATTTCAGGAATGGGCCCAAAGCGCTTCACTTGTCAACGGAGGCTGTCTTGCATTTAAGTTGCACTGAACTCAGAACTGTAGCAGTGGAAGCCTTAGCAAGAAAAATTACTGGTTATTGTTATTTAATGCAACTGCTCTGCCTCTACTCCCCTTGTCTTAAACTTCTTTAATTAAAATGATAAGCAACATGCTAACAGGTCTGTCTCCTTCCCTCGAAGTAAAATCCACAAGGGTCCAGATTTTAGGGGTGGACGAAAGTCACTTACCTGTCGTCGAAGCTTGTTCGCGGTGGGGTGGAGGTGCTTCGCTGCTCCCCCCGCGAAGTTCAGGCCGGGGGGGAGGATTCCCGCCTCGCCCGGCCAAAATTCAGGCCGGGGGGGAGGCTTCCTGCTTCGCCCGGCTGCGAACTCCAAAGCTTTTTTTTAAAAAAAACGCCCCCGTGATAGGCTACGTGACGATTAATGTAGCCTGTCACGGCTAGATCTGCAAAGTCAGCCATGATAGGCTACGTTAATCGTCATGTAGCCTATCACGGGTGACTTTAAAAAAAAAAAAAGCACGTACGCTAATGGTGGCCCCCATAGGGAGCCGCCATTCGCGTTCCTTATTTGGTCGCTGTAGTCTACGTAAATCTTTACGTAGACTACGGCGAAAATAAGGGCAATGCAAATAGCCTATTTTATCCCTACCATCCCTACCAGATTTAGGACTTTCACCGTGGGCATGACAGTAGTAGATTTAGGGAGCAATCCCATAGCCACTAGTCAGTGGCTAGACAGCCATAGGATATGTGGTTTTCCAGGTACCTACCACAGAGCCCGTGCTCTGAGGTCTATTCCTGGAGAACTGACCTTTCCCCCCTTCCGCAGGCAGTGTGGAACGGCCCTGTGCTCCCTGCTCGGAAGAGGAGCATGGAGCAGCTGAAACAGGGCATTCCGGGGGGCGTTCCGGGGCGGGGAAGGTGGAAATGCCGATACGACACATACTATGTGTCACCTGGCAGCCTCCTCCCCCGCTCCACCATCTTGCGGCTAGACAGCCAAAATTGGCTGAGTAGCCACAAATGCAGGGCAGGAGAAGCATGGAGGGAATGATCCCCTCCATGCTTCTCCCACCCAGCACTGGATAGGCAGCCGCCTCCAAGTTCCCTTAAAAAGGAAATGTCTGGCAGTCTATTCTACTTAAAGAGAATGGTGTGAACATGCTTTCTGTTAAAGCAGTAGATTAAAAAATATATACGCTTGATTTGGACACTACAAAGCTCAATCCACAGATTTTGCAAAAACTCTGTCATCCCAAAAGGAAACCTGAGAAATGCAACCCCTGACAATTAAAATGTATAAATCTGATGAACAAAACAGACAAAGGACTGAATAGAAAAGCTGAGCTCTTGGTTAACAACAACCATTAGGGTATAACTGCGCTGATCTGAAACTGTGTTTCCAAATATGTGAAAGCAGACTCACAACTGAGTACCAGTAGGAAGGAATGTGAGGGAAAACAGCATGGATTTCCTAAAGCAAGTGATCTGAATCTTTGCAATACAGCAGATGGACTGGCAACAAAGAGCTCCATGGGAGATTTGCTAATAGCATGCACTTGCTGATGAAAACCCACTGCTAGCAATGAAATGTACAGGGGAGGATATTCAATCAACCCAAGGGTAATCAGGGTTTAATTTAATTTCCTGTCTATATGAAAAAGAAGAACAGGCAGGTGTTCCATATAGTTGAATTTTGAGAGGCAAACCAAGGAAGACTATTGAGATATTATTGTAATCTGTAACTGAAATTGAATGTACAGGTTTGTCTGGTCACAAATAATATTAAAGCCTCCTTTCTAAATGGTGGAGGACAGGTTGGTAAATGCCTAACAGATGTTATAAGCAGTCAGCTGACGTAAGTAGTTTATGTTTATAGATGGTTACACATACCCACCCAGAGAAAAGCATAATTAGCTGCTGTTTAAACCATTTTTTGGCTTCCGTGTGTCTAGCTTTAAAAACAGATCAGTATTTCAGGTCCACCTTCTTTCATATGAACCCTCCTGCCTTCTTATAATAATCTACTCATAGTACTTTGCTGCAGGTCCCATTGGGATTTATACTGATTAGTCTGCTTTTATGTTTTGCATTGGACATGAGATTTGAAATGGGATTTCACCACCAGCAAAAAGGCCCTGCTTCTCATGCCTTAACAGGCCATCCTGCGGGTCTCCCCAGTTGCTGAGGGTTATTTAGGGTGCAATCCTAACTAGATGGGTGGCTGCCTCTGAACTTGGAGGTGGCTGCCTATCCAAAGCAAGGCAGGAGAGGCACAGGGGATCATGCCCTCCGTGCCTCTCCTGCCTTGCTATTTTTCTCTAGACAGCCATTTTCGGCTGCCTAGTGGTGGTGGTGGGGCGACCAGGAGAGGAAGCTGCCATATGACACATAGGATGTATCATACACGCAGCTCCACTCTACCTGCCCCAGAACGCCCCAAGCCCCGCCCCTTTTCAGTCACTCCACAGTGTCCATGCTCCTCTTATGAGTGCAGAGGATGGGGCTTCTCCGCTCTGCCTCCGAGGCAGTGCAGACAAGGGAGGAGGTTGCTTTTCCAGGAACCAACCTTGGAGCATGGCTTTGAGGTCGGTTCCCAGAATAGAGCATATCCTATGGCCCTCTAGACAGTGTCTAGTGGCCATAGGATTGCTCCCTTAGTGGGGACCAGAGAATGGACCTTTTCTAGTAGGAATCTTTGAGAAATCCGCAATGGAACCAAATGAGTTTGGATTGTTATGAATCTGACCCATGGATTCTGCAGTTTTCCTCATTCGGCAGGTTCCGTGAACTTGTGTACTGTTTGTTTTTTTCTTGTTAACTTTCTGGAATTTTACGCAAATTTTGTTGTAAAAACATATGCAAAAAAAATTTAAAATGCCAAAAATGTGCATTTTCCCATAGGCTAAAGCATGAAAATGCACATTTGGGGAGAATTTGTGCATTTTTGCATGTGTGAATTCGCACAAATTCAGAAACAAACAAACAAACGAAACCTGATTCTATCGATGGGCAGATGACAGAACAAAAGGCGCCGGACAACCCACGAAACACAGATGGAACAGATTTTACACAGTCCGTACATCCCTATTTTCTAGGCTGTTTTATTGAAGTACAAATTGTTTTGTTTCTTTGTTTTTAAAGTTTGTAGTAAAGATACATGTCAAGAAGTACAGCTAATGCTGGGGAGCGGGATGAACCAAGTGAAAAACAAAACGCAAACAGCTCAGATTGCTAATGCATGGCATAATATGTAGCAGCAAGAAAAAAGAGGCATGTTTCAGTACAGAAAGTATGCCAATGAAAATTCAAGGTCCCATCAATAAAGACCTATGCATTCATATTACCCATGGAGACCAAATTACACTGGTTTTAAAATTTTTACACTGGCTGCCAATTTGTTTCCAAGCAAAATATAAAGTGCTGGTTCTTATCTTTGAAGCCTTACGTGGTCTAGGTCCAAGATACCTTAGGGAGCGCCTTCTCCCCTGTGTCTCAGTCCGCCACCTAAGGTCCTCTGAGGGCTCTCTGCTGCGGCTGCCTAATGTGAGACTGGCAGCCACATGCAAGAGGAGCTTTTCCTTTGCCACCCCTCAGTTGTGGAATGACCTGCAGGTTCAGATGCGCCTGCTGACCTCGTTGCAGGTCTTTAAGCAGGTGTTAAAGACTCTATTATTCCGGCAGGCCTTCCCTTTTGAGAACTCTTGTTCTTTTGGCTGACTTTTGTATACTATTTTTAAGCTGTGCTGTTTTATTGTTGGGTTTTTTTAAAAAAAAAATTGTTCAAAGTTGTTTTTAGTTATATGTTTCTATATACTGTCCGTATGCTTTTATGTAAATGGTTTATAAACTTTGTATATTGTATTTTAATGTTTTAACTTTTGTAAACCACCCAGAGAGCTTCGGCTATAGGGCAGTATAGAAATGAGAAGAAGAAGAAGAAGTTTTTCTTTTTCTTCAGTTTTAGTGTGTGGGGGAGAGAGAGAGAGAGAGAGAGAGCGCAGTTCTGCTGCTGTGGTTCTTTAATTTTCAAGATGATTATTTTTTCATGTTTTTATAACTGTGTAAGCTGCTTTGGACATTCTAGGGAGAGGTGGGCTAAATGTGCATTAAAATAAATAAATATCCCCTCTTTTCATCATATTTGGATCACAAAGATGGCTCACAACACAGAATAAAAACATTCCAAGATATTTGTAGAGCCCCAGTGAATAATGGGAGCATGTCATTTTCTTTGTCCACTGCTTCAGCTGTTTCAAAGCCAGTATAAAATGATAAAATTTAAAAATAATATGAATACATATGTTGGGTACAATTTACAAAAATCTGCATTCATAACTTGTGGTCTTAACAATTTACTCAATGGCCAAATAAACAAATAATCAATTAGCAGCAAAGCTAAAAAAAAACACCTGTAAGATTAAACCTACAGTATATATCCATGCCAAAGGGCTACCGATAGCTGTGCAAAACCACAGGTAACTTCTCTCTCTCCTGCCTTTACTTCTAAACTTTCCTATTGTTCTAGTGTAAGATGACTGCCACTGTCCTGTCTGGCTCAGCTACACAGAGAAGCCAATCAGAAGCAGTTGCGCTTACTAGAAGGGCTGATGAAACAAGAGTCAAATCCACCTCCGCAGGGTGGCATGGCAAGGTCACACCAGGCATGGTCTGTGAGGACCCTGGGCAGATCTATGCTGGCTGAAACTGTCTCAGGAAGAGCTGTTATTATGCAGAAGTCTTCTGGGGCTTTATGAAAGACTGCCTGATCTGGGCCTACTGTTAACCCCACTCCCTATGAGGAGCTCTCTGTCTCTTAAAGGGCCATTCCTTGACTCTGCAGCTGCTCCCTCCTTCAGCATTGGGGTGCTGGGGACTGCATCAGGGGGTGCCCTAGTAAAGTGTCTGGTAAAGCCATGTCCTCCTCTGACCTGGAAGGCCCTGGGTGGCAGATGATTGTTCACCAGACAATGCCTCCTCCATTCCATAGTCTTCCTCTGAGCCAGAAGGGGGATCAAGGCCAGAGAGCAAGACACTCTACCATACAAGTTGTGGGAGAACATGACACCCTTTAGTTACCAAGGAGCCAGGCCAGGTCTGCCCATTGTCTTTTTGAAAATGTTTGCTTCTGTGCAAACAGGTTTCAAGGTGAAAAACAAGAAATGCCATTCAAAATGGCTTTCTGAATAGATATATGCAGACAGGCAACAGAAAGAGCTGTGTCTGCTGGGCACAGAGGCTGTGTGTGTCTAACAGTTTCCCACTGGGAACCTTGGCTGCTTCACCTTTGGTAAACTTAATTCATTAGTGTATTAATTGACAGTTGTTTCCTGTTCTAAGTGATTGTTTTGTAGTTCTATTATGTTCTGTCAGGCAACAGTACACAATTAATTACAAACAAATAGGGAATTAAGTTAGCTAACAATGGGATGCTTCCCAGATGCTTTACCTCAAGGACAAGAAAATCTCCAATTGCGGGTATCTAGAGTTCACTGAGAAACATTCTAACTTCTACAAGCCCATTGGATTTTCCTCTAAAGTATCGCTTCAACCTCTGAGAGAGGTTAAAATAACTGAGGATTTAAAGAGATCACACCTAAGTAATCGATTGCTTAAATACAATAGGCCATACAAAACCCTTGATTAGTACATGAAATGCCGCAAAATATAAAATGGGAGCTCAGCGAATACGTAAAGTGCACTAAAGGGCCCTAACAGACTATAAAAAGCCTGTACGTTGTCATGGAAGGCTAAATTCAATAGCCTGGTATTTCAGTTCCGTTGTCCTTTTCAAAGGTACCCTTCTGATTAATGGCTTATCCTCAAAGCACTAATACCTGATTTTCTCTGTCAGAGTCATTTCTGTGAAATACATCTGTAAGGTGTGGAAGGGTAGTCAGGCATTCTTGCTTGACGGCCCTGAAGAGAAGCAGGGTGCACAAGATATTGTCATGCTACTTAACAGTAGCAAGAAGTTGAACTCTGAGAAACACACGACAACATATTAGGTGAAATCCAACCATCAAAGGCATCTGCTGTGTTCAAAGGTAGGAAAATGGCTTCCAAGATTAACATAGCGTAAAAAAGTCCTCTTCAAATCAAACACATCCAAAAGGTGTGTGAGACATTGTGAGAGGGAGGGAACTCTGCCATGTTTGCTTCTGACATTGCTCCACGTGAAGCTCAGGATAGGGGAGAAATTGCTCAATTTGTATTTTAATGCAAACGTACCTAATTTCACATTTTTTTAAGCACAATATGAACTGAAACTCAGTTATCCTTTGAAATTTGCACTCCTCTGAATTTTTCAATGGAGTTCTCCACTCAAAAAAATGGCTACAAAAAAGTGGATATTAGTGCTTGGAGAAAATGTGTATTATTAGGCAAAAATGTATTAACGATGCATACCTTAGGAGAAATGTACACAAAAATGCTTATGAATTTCAGTTCGCACCGTGGCTTGAAAGTGCAAAATTAGGAAAGTTTGCATTGAAATGTAAAGTGAACAATATGCGGAGGGAAGGCAGTGAAGAGCGAGAGCTAGACATCCATATATTGCAGAGGGCTGAGGAACAAGACCAGCTGTATTTCCTAGGGAGTGGAGGAGATCATGGAGCTAGAAGAGATTTATCAAGGTGGCAGGGGGTATAGTGGAAGCTCTGACCTCTGTGATGAGTTAGTCCTCCTTATGCCAAGGCAAAGACATATTTCCATCCCTGAGGTCTGCAGAGACACACCACTGGCTCTAAGGGGTCATTTTTTTTCTCGAAAGAGACATCAGTGACCCCAGCCTGAAAGGCCTTTCCAGCACTTGCGCCATGTAGGGATGACAGATTCACCCACGCCTGGCTTCATCGGGAGTTTGCCGAGCCACTGCTGCTGCCCGCCCCCACTCTTGGCACCGCACAAGCTTCACCACAGCCTGGCAAGCACTCAACGAAGCTGCAGGGCCGCCCATCCTCCTAGCAAGCTGCTGTTGTGCGCAGCAGTAGCGGCTCGGACACTTCTGTAGGGATGGCGGAGAATTCCGCCATGGATTTCAGTGAGGCTGAATGGACTGGCATTCGGCCCCCTGAAATCTGTGGCGGAATGGACTGCCCCCCCTGCACGGATTCCCCCCAGGACGAAGCTTACCTGGGGTGGATGTTCCGGACAGCGGCAGCTCCGGCGGTGGCTGGTCTTTCGACCAGCTGCCACAGCCGCCATTTGCATCCTGGTCTTTGCCGTGATAGGCTACATAAGTATTTACGTAGCCTATCACGGCAATCCAAGCAAAAAAAATGCTATTACAGCGAAAAAAAAGGAATGCAAATAGCGCCCACTACGCTATTTGCATTCCCCTTTTTTTCGCCGTAATAGCCTACGTAAATATTTACGTAGGCTAAAATGGCGAAAAATAGGGAACGCAAATGGTGGCCGCAGTAGCCGCCACCATTTGCGCATGCTGTTGTTGTTGTTGTTGTTTTTTGCCTGCCGTGATAGGCTACGTAAATACTTACAAAGCCTATCATGGCAGCCTGGCTGGACACAAATGGCGGCCGCTACGGTGGCCACCATTTGCGTCCGCAGCAGCCAGTCTGCGGCCGGAACTCTGGCTGCGGATGGCCCTGGCCGGCTGCTCCACGGAGCCGGCTGGGCAGGATTCCTGTGGGGGGGGGGAGGATCGGATCACCTCCCCCCCGTTGAGGATTCTGGGGGGAGGTACGGATCGCCTCCCCCCCACCACGAATCAATTCCACAAAAAGGTAAGTGACTTTTGTACATCCCTACTTCTGTGTGGGTGCCGTTGCGTAATTGGCGGCCATAAAGGGCCCGTTTACACAACATTGCAGGCGTGAACACTCCTGGAAGTGCCTGAGCTGCCATTGTGGTACATAACGGGGAGGGGTTCTGGCAACCACCTGCTGCATCTGGTGAGCCCCCACCCGGCCCATTTGTCTGCCTGCCTGCGGCTTCTCTGTCTATTTGCAAGCAGAGCCGTTTCCGCCTACATCTCCAATGGGGTGGCCCAGCAAGAGGATACTTCGCTGCACAAGCCCACGGCAGTGGCCTTGGGCAGTGGCCGAAGGGCATGGCCTGTTTGGTGCCCATTTGGTGCCAGCGAGGGCAAGCACATAGACATGTTTTAAGGGTGAAGGGGCAACCCTCCCTCGCTGCTTTGAGGGGCCCATGCTTGCCAGACTGGTTTTTGTTGACTTTTTCATTAGCATCCATTTATTAGAGGAAGGAAAGACTATAAAAGGCTGTGCCCTGGCAGAAGGGAGTAGGAGAGAAGATGAGGTCTGCCTACCCATCTATCTGACCATCTTGGGGAAAGAAGTGCCCCACCTGTGGTTCCAGTGCTTTTTACTGACCCTCCTACTCCACCTGCCTGTTTGCTCACTAGAGAGAATTACTTAAGCAAATTCCATGTCCTACGGAGTCAGAAACCAGTCACCATACTGGGTGGGTGGATGTGCCTGGCAGTGAAGGTGTACAATGGCAGCTTGCTAGGAGGACAGGGCAGCTGTGAGGCGCTTGCTGAGCCATGGGGCACTTGCTGAGCGGGTCCACGAGAACCATGTAGTTCAGCAAGGGGGAGTCCATCAGAATTGACCCCCTCCCTCCCGTGGACTCTCGCAATGTCCCCAATGCCATCTCTACTTCACTCTTTCTCAGTCATGCCTCAAGCCACACGTCATTTCAGGCTTCCCTCCCCACCTCTGTATGATAAGGAGGAGATAATGCATTGCTAGGCAAATTTACACTGATAACTCCTGCAGACCTGGAGATTATGCAGGTAGACACTGTCGGGAGGTCGCCCCTGCCACCTTCTGAAATCCGCAGGTAGCCAGAATCAACACGTAGACAATAGGGCTCTTTTCCAAGGCTTTATTCCCATTCAACCTAATGATGCTTACAGTTGCTAATTGCTTGATCTTATGAGTGAGACTTAAGAGAGCTGCCTACTCGGGGGTTCTAATCTTAGGAATCAGTTGATCTCCATTTGGAGGGGAAGGCGGGAAACCTCTGTACTTATGGGCTAGGAGGACAGAGTCCACCCTTTTCCCGTGGGGCATCGGGGCACTGCTGTTGCCATAGCACCAAGTGGGCTGAGAGCCTCCTTTCAGCGCCTGCCATCTCCCACTTGATGCTGCACCGGCACCTAGCATCCAGAAACTTCTGTTGTGCCTCCCTCGCCCTGCTAGGGTCACTATCACTCTCAGGAATGTGTACTAGGAGGGGCTCCCCCCTGGCTGCTCCTCTGAACAGCGCACGGGTTCCTCTCCTGTGGTTTCTATCTCTTCCTCAGAATCAGAACTACTTTGGGGCTCTCTGGGCTCCGATCCAACCATGACAGACACACTGTGACTCCATATCAGCTTCCTTCTTCCCCTGGGCCAGCCATTTATGATGGGCAACTTGTGGTCCTTCAGATGTTTTGTCCTACAACTCCCCTCAGCATTCACCAACATAGTGAAGGGTGAAGCGTGTTGTAGGCCAAACATTTGGAGGGCCCCATGTTGCCCACCCTGGCTAAGAGGATCATTGCAACTAGGAGTGAAAGGATCCTGATGATAGTATGCTAATTACCTGTCTTTTCTGTAATTGACGTTCATGACCTACATGTCCTTTACTGTAATCCAATCAATAGCAGTTGCTCTCATGTGAGTCCAAAATCCTTTCCCAACCTGGTGCCTTCCAGATGTTTTGGACTACAGCTCCCAAGTTTCATGACCATTGAGCATGCTGGCTGGGACTGATGGGAGTTGAAGTCCAAAACATCTGGAGGACACTAGGTTAGGGAAAGCTGGAGTGGAGAAATGGAGGGATGTCAGAGAATTCCATGACAGATCTCGGTGAGGCCGAATGCCAGTGCAATCAGCACCCCGAAATCCATCGCGGAATGAAGCCCCCGCCCCCCACCCCACAAAAGGTGTGTGGGACGAAGTCCCCACTGCCCCCACCCCATGAAAGGAACATGAAACAGAGCACTTACCTGCTCCTGTCCGCGCTGCTTTGCGGCGGCCGTCCTGGCCGCCATTCGCTTCCTTTTCTTCCTAGCCATGATAGGCTATGTAAATACTTATGTAGCCTATCACAGCTAACACAGGGACACCATTTGCATCCCTGTGGAGGCTGTGATAGGCTACGCAAGTATTTATGTAGCCTATCATGGCAGGGGGAAAAAAAACCCAGCGTACGCAAATGGCGGCGGCTCCCTCCATTTGCGTACACTGGGGTTTTCCCCCCTGCTGTGATAGGCTACGTAAATATTTACGTAGCCTATCATGGCTCAATACAGGGATGCAAATGGTGGCGGCTATGACAGCGGCCACTTGCGTCCCTGCAGGGCTGCGGGTGGCTGGGCAGGATTCTGGGGGGAGGGATGGAGTGCCTCCCCCCCGTCGAGGATTCCAGGGGGAGGGACAGAGCGCCTCCCCCCCCACCGCAGATGCCCCTGCACGGAGCCAGGTAAGGGATTCGTACACCCCTAGAAAAATGCCTTCCTGACCTCTAAGCTGCCAATTTAGTCAAGCAACTGCTGAGGTAACGTAGAAATTGGTTAATATATATCCTTGGTGTGAAGTACCCTCCAGTCCTGAAGTGACCTGACCTCCAGATAAAAAGAACAGTAAACCACCACCTGGGTGTTCCTTCTGGTCTCTTTTGTTCTGAGAAATTCTATCTGTGTATCCCATGGAAGTCTGACTTTTGTCACACTGAATCAGCCAGCCCACACTAAGGTCAAGAAGCCAGGAACCAAAGGAAGGCTTCTATTCATGTCCCAGAATGAAGCTGTTGAACACTTTGTTTAGCCCCCCATGATCTATCCCTCTCTCTCTCACTCTATGGGTCAAACCCACATTTCCAGACAAGAGTTTCCCTCTCTTTGCTTGTGGCACTTTGCTGCCTTGTATACCCTGATAGAACTTCACATCTATCTGGATATATAAGCCATGTTGCATTTAAGCAATGGCCATTTCAATGGTCTTGTCCAACCTAGCTGGGAGTGCATCCACTTTCCAGTGACCCTCTGGGAGACTTCTGTACATGAACAAGGACACTTGGTAACATATGTCTGGGGGAACACCCCATTAACCAATTTCAAATTGGATGTATAGCTCCCAGATTTTTTAAAACACCTTTCCACTTTTGATGCACATCCATACTTTTTGGTGACAAAAAAAAAGCAGATAGGAAGTGCTGAGATGTCCTGATTTTTCAAATGCAGAAAATAATAAAAGCTAGTGGGTCATGTTAGAGAGAGGGCAGCAATTCTTGTCTTACTTTTAAGTACTTTAAAGATAAAAAGGCACTAAAATAAAGGGAACAGTATACAAATGATAATTTATATATTGGTGCCAGAGATGGGGTGGGAGAGGAGACACAATGCATCTTCAAATATGAACATGGCTGATTTCTTACACTCAGAGTGAGTCCACTGCAACTGGAAAGAGCAGGTGGCAATTAGGGATGTCAGTGAATTCCGCGATGGATCTCGGTGAGGCCGAATGCAAATGCATTCGGCCCCCCGAAATCCATCACAGAACGAAGCCCCCGCCTCCCCCAACCCACGGAAGTCGGGCGGGATGAAGCCCCTGCCCCCCCAACCCATGAAAGTCACGTAAAATGGAGCACTTACCTGCTCCCGTCGGCGCCGACTTGCGAAAGGCCTGAACAACCACGTTTTTAATGCACGATGGAAGCTCATTAAAGAGGGGGCATGACGGAGTTCCTAGGGAGGGAGTTCCACAGAGTGGGGGCCACCACAGAAAAGGCCCTCTCCCTCGTCCCCACCGGTCTAGCTGTCCTGGCTGATGGGACAGAGAGAAGGCCATCCAAGGCTGATCTTGTTAAGTGGCCTGTCTGGTGCTACTGGAGGTGCTCCTTAAGATAGGCTGGGCTGGAACCATATAGGGTTTTAAAGGACAAAACCAACACCTTGAATTTGGCCCGGAAAACAACTGGTAACCAGTGCAACTCCTTCAGCACAGGGGTGATGTGATCTCACCGGCGGCTGCCTTTAATCAGGCAAGCCACCGCATTCTGTACCAGCTGCAGCTTCCGAACCATCTTCAAGGGTAACCCCACATAGAGCGCATTACGGTAGTCTAAACGAGAGGAGACCAGGGCATGTACTACCAATGGGAGCAGATGGTCGGGAAGGAAGGGGTGCAGCCGCTGTATCAGATGGAGTTGATACAGCGCTGTCCAG
Source organism: Heloderma suspectum (assembly GCF_057233095.1). Taxonomy (NCBI): domain Eukaryota; kingdom Metazoa; phylum Chordata; class Lepidosauria; order Squamata; family Helodermatidae; genus Heloderma; species Heloderma suspectum. The sequence goes on along the minus strand of NC_139459.1, from coordinate 334,019,932 downwards.
CTCACAGCTGACACCTGATCCTCCATGGACAGCTGGGAGTCCAAAATGACCCCCAGGCTGTGGACCTGGTCTTTCAAGGGTAGCGTACCCCATTCAACACCAGGTCAACATCCCCTAGCCTCCTCTTGTCTCCCACCCAAAGTACCCTGGTCTTGTCAGGGTTCAGCTTCAGCTTATTCCTCCCCATCCTGCCACTCACCGTCTCCAGACATTTGGACAGGGATTCTACGGCCAACCTTGGTGAAGATTTAAACGAGAGGTAGAGCTGCGTGTCATCCGCATATTGATGACACTGCACCCCAAACCTCCTGATGATAGCCCCCAGCGGCTTCACATAGATGTTAAATAGCATCGGGGAGAGGATGGAACCCTGTGGCACCCCACAAGTAAGTGGCCACGGGTCCGAAACCTCCTCTCCCAGTGCTACCCTCTGGTACCTGCCGGAGAGGAAGGACCGGAACCACCGCAATACGATGTCCCCAATGCCCAACCCCTCCAGGCGGTCCAGGAGGATACCATGGTCAACGGTATCAAAAGCCACTGAGAGGTCAAGGAGAACAAGGAAGGAGCACTCACCCCAATCCAGAGCCCTCCTCATATCATCTACCAAGGCGACCAAGGCCGTTTCTGTCCCATGCCCAAGCCTGAAGCCCAACTGAAATGGGTCTAGATAATCAGTTTCTTCCAAGTGTGCCTTCAACTGCACCGCCACCACCCGCTCAATCACCTTGCCCAAAAATGGCAGATTTGAGACTGGGCGAAAGTTGTTCAGAACTTGAGGATCCAAGGAGGGCTTCTTTAAGAGTGGTCTTATAACTGCCTCCTTGAGGGCTGTTGGCATCACTCCCTCCTCAAGGGAGGCGTTCACCACCGCCCTGATCCCCTCACCCAGTCTCTCTCTGCAGCCCATAATGAGCCAAGATAGGCAAGGATCAAGTAAGCAGGTGGTCGGCCGTACAGATGAAAGCACCTTGTCCACTTCATCAGGAGGAAGAAGCTGGAACCAGTCCCACAAAACTGGTTTGCCACAGGCCGCCTCTTGCTCACTAACTGTATCCACAGTGTGCAGAGTAACACACCTAATCTGATCAATTTTATCTGCAAAGTGCCTTGCCAAGGCCTCACAGGAGGCCTTATAATGTTCCAGTGGTTCCGGAGCCACAGGACCGACCAGGCTCCGGACCACTTGGAACAGCCTCCTGGGACAGCACTCTGCAGACGTGATAGAGGCAGCATAATATTCCTTTTTTGCTGCCTTCACCGCCACGTGATAGGCTGAAGATACAGCTCTAGCCCGTGTCTGATCGTCTTTGGAGCGAGACTTCCGCCACCGGCGCTCTAGCCGTCTCACCTCCTGTTTCAGAGCTCGTAACCGCGGATTGAATCATGGTGCAATCCGAGCCCTGTTCAGGGGGACAGGATGTTTCGGAGCCACCTGATCTAATGCCCCAGTGATTGCGGCATTCCAGCCACCCACCAGGGTCTCAACCGAGTGGCCGTTGGCGTGCCCCAGAGAATCCCCAAGCGCATTCAGGAATCCATTTGGATCCATAAGAGGCCTGGGGCGGACCATTTTAATGGGTCCTCCACCCCTGCGGAGGGGTTGTGGAACCGAGAAGTCCAACGTCACCAGATAGTGATCTGACTGTGACAAGGGGATGGTGGATATACCGACTTCCAGATCACTCCCCGCTTCTCCAGAAACAAACACATGGTCTAGTACATGACCGGCTACATGGGTGGGCCCAGTCAGAATATGGTGCAGCTCCCAGGAGGCCATGGTCTCCATGAAGTCCCGAGGTGCTCCTGTGAGGATGGCCTCCGAATGTACGTTGAAGTCCCCCTGGCTGGCCGAGACTGGCAGCAGTCTCGGCCAGCCAGGTCTCCGTAATACATGCCAGGTCTGCACCCTCATGCAGGATCATGTCATGGATGAGGGAGGTTTTCTGGGTAACAGACCTGGCATTGCAGAGCAGCAAACGAAGGCCAGAAGATGGGGTCATGCCTCCTCCAACCATCCTTTGGCTCTGGACAGGCCCAGAGCAGGGGACAGATATTACACATCTCTCCCTTGTTCCCCTTACCTGGCATGGCCTGCCCTTAGCGCTCCGCCAGCGCCTGCCACCCAGCCTCGGTATGTTAGGCTATGTAATACATACATAGCCTATCACAGCTAACTCAGGGATGCCTTTTGTGTCCCTGCGGAGACCGTGATAGGCTACGTAAGTATTTATGTAGCCTATCACAGCAGGCTTAAAAAAAACACTAACGCGTACGCAAATGGCGGCAGCTATGGCGGCCGCCATTTGCGTTCTGTATTTTTTGCCGTTTTACGTAGAAATATTTACGTAGGCTTTTACTACGTGTAAAAAAATTTATGTAGGCTATTACGGCCAAAAAAAGGGGAATGCAAATAGTGCCCACTATGTCATTTGCGGTCCCCTTTATTTCGCCGTAATAGCCTACGTAAATATTTAAATAAAACGGCAAAAAATACAGAACGCAAAAGGCAGCCGCTGTAGCCGCTGCCATTTGCGTACATGGGGGTTTTTTTTAAGCCTGCCATGATAGGCTATGTAAATACTTACGTAGCCTATCACGGCTCACTACAGGGATGCAAGTGGCGGCGGCTATGTCCTCCCCTGTCGAGGATTCTGGGGGGAGGGACGGAGCACCTCCCCCCCACCGCAAATGAATCTGCGAAACGGTAAGTGACTTTCGTACATCCCTAGTGGCAATGTGCCCATTGTGGTGGTGGTATCTAGCAAAATGAATGAGATTTTATCAGAGTTCATTGCTGACCACAAAGGTTGTAGTACAGGCCCAAGAAACTGCAAACTAGGGATGTAAGAATTCTCCCTAGTTTGGTTTCTCTGGGCACTCGCCGAAGCAGGGCCCTGCTCGCACCCCCCGAACCTGTGCTTGGGCCACCCACGAGTTCGTTGAGTTCCCCAGGCTCACCACGAACCTGTTCAGTGAGTGCTGCCATTTTCACGCCTTTGATTTCTGCGCAAAACAGGAAGTTAAAAAAAATTGCATATTCAAATATGTGTAGTTTGGAGCTGGGAAAGCTAAATAAGAACAATATTAGAGGGACTGTACCTCTAATATTGCAGTTATTTAGCTTTCCCAGCTCCAAACTGCACATATTTGAATATGCATATTTTTTTAACCTTCCTGTTTTGCGCAGAAATCAAAGGCGCGAAAATGGCGGTGCTCATCAAAAGGAATCACAGTGAGTACTGGGGAGCATGAGTGGGCATGAGCGGGGGGCCAACAAGGACAGCATCTCGGCAGGCGCAGTTCAGGGGTCACGGGCAGGGGTTGCCCAACGAATTCCTGAACCCAGTCGGGAATTCGTGAGATCCCTACTGCAAACATTTCAAGGAAAGATAACTGTTTACAAAGATAGAAGTCGAAGGGGTGGGATTCAAAATGTACTTTTTGTTTCCTGAAAGGGTTTTCTTTAAAAAGCATGGATTATAGCTGCAAAGCACTAAACACTCATCTATCTTTTCACTCATTTAAAGAAAGTTTTCACATTGCTATGGTTATCCAGCATTATCACATTTCCAAAGTACTTGGATCAAACTGGAGATGATTCACATAACCTGGATGGCCAATTCACGGAGGTGGTGCTCGGGGATTATTGCTCTGTGCCTTGGCAACAATGCTGTGGATTTCCACAGGGCTCTATTCTATCCTTCATGCTGTTCAACATCTACATTAAACTGCTGGGGGAGGTTATCTGGAGATGTGGATTGAGGTATCACCAATTTGTGGATGACACCTAGCTCTCTCTCTCTCTCTCTCTCTCTCCTTTTCATCAAATCCAGGTGAGGCAGTGGACATTCTGAACCAGTGCCTGAGTACAGTATTGGACTGGATGAGGCCAATAAACTGAGACTCACTCCAGACAAGATGGATATACTATTAGTGGGTGGTTCATCTGCCTGGCTAAGTGATGTTCAATCTGTTCTGGAGGGGGTTACAGGTTCACAGTTTGGGGTGCTCTTGTATCCAGCATTGTCAGTAGAGGCACAGGTGGACTTGGTGGCATGGAGCACCTTTTAACAGCTTAGGCTAATATACCGACTACATTCTTATCTGGACAGAGATAGTGTGGTGTAGTGGTGAGAGTGTTGGACTGGGAGCTGGGAGATCCAGGTTCTAGTCCCCACTCGGCCATGGAAGCTCACTGGATGACTTTGGGCCAGTCACAGACTCTCAGCCCAGCCTACCTCACAGGGTTGTTGTGAAGATTAAATGGAGAGGAGGAGGATAATGTAAGCCGCCTTGGGTTCCTTGCAAGAGGAAAAAAGGCGGGATAGAAATGCAATAAATAAATAAATAAAAATAGCCTAGCTACTGTTATGCATGCTCTGATAACCTCTTGTCTGGACTACTGCAAAGCGTTATACATAGGGCTGCCTTCGAAAAATGTACAGAAAGTTGAGCTGGTCCAAAATAGGCAGCAAGATTGTTAATGGGGACTGGTCAACATGATCGTACTATGCCAGTACTTTCCAATAGGCACTGGCTGCCGGTCCGTTTCCGAGCATGATTGGAAGTGCTGGTATTAACACTCAAAGTCCTAAATGGCTTGGGGCCAGGTTACCTGAAGGGTCATCTCCTCCCATATATACCTGCCAGGACCCTAAGCTCACCCTCAGCAGTCCTTCTCCAGCAGCCCCTGCCTAAGGAAGTAAGGTGGACTGCTACTAAGAAGAGGAGGAATCCACCCTTGGGGGTAGACAATCCATTCCTTCCCCCTGGAATCCTCTTTGGCTGGCTCTGCTCTGTGGCAATTCTGCAGAGCTGCTGGCCGGCCGGCTCCAAAGTGCCAGTGATACAGCCGCCATTGCCGTATCACTGGCTGAGGGGCTTTGACTGTGGACGCAAATGGCATCCAGGATGCCATCTGTGGCTGTAAAGGTCTTAGTTTAAGGTAAATGCAGCGGTAAATGGCTGCATTTAGCTTAAACTAAGACCTTTACAGCCGAAAATGGTGTCCTGGACACCATTTGCGTCTGCAGTCAATACCCCTCAGCCAGCAATCCCTGGTTTTTTTTCACGTGATAGGCTATGCAAATACTTGGGTAGTGGACGCCATTTGTGTCCCTGTTTTTTCACGTGATAGGCTACGCAAATATTTGCATAGCCTATTGCATGAAAAAAAAAAGCAGGGACACAAATGGCATCCAGGATGCCATTTGCGGCCGTAAAGGTCTTAGTTTATGCTAAATGCAGCCATTTACAGCTGTATCTACCTTAAACTAAGACCTTCATGGCCGTAAATGGCATCCTGGATGCCATTTACGTCCGCAGTCAATATCCCTCAGCCAGCAATACGGCATGGCGGCCATATCGCTGGCGCTCTGGAGCCGGAGGATCCGGACAAAGAGGATTCTGCAGGGAGGCGGAGGTAAGTGTTCTGTTCTGCCACAGACTCTGGGGGCCCGGATTCTTTAGAATCCGGCCTCATTGGGGTCCGTGGCGGAATTCTCCGCCATCCCCAAGAAGAGGGCCTTTTTTCTGCTGTGACACCCCAGTTTGGAATGAGCTTCCTAGAAAGGCTTACCTGGCACCTACATTGTGCTCTTTCTGGTGCCAGGTGAAGACCTTCTTATTTTTTCAGGCACTTTAGTCTTCCAGTTTCTGTTGTTTTAAATCTGTTACTGTATTTTAAATCTTTGCACTGCTGCTAGGTTCTGATTGGCTATTATTTTTATACTGTAGTTTTGAAGTTTTATACTGCATTTAATCATCGTGTATTTTATGGTTTAAATTGTTGTGAACCGCCCAGACAGCTTTGATGATTGGGCAGTATAGACATGTAATAAATAAATGAATGAATGAATGAATGAATGAATAATCCTGGAAGTACAATGAAATATAGGGCTGATGGCAGGTAGGATGAATTTGGACTTGTACTGAAAGAATTGTGTCAATATGCCCCGAAGTACAAAGTGTGGTGAAGGCTGGTTAGTGTGGTGGCACATAGGTCACTGTATGCCCAAACTCAGCTCACATGGTATCAAACCCATGTGCCAGTTCATGCTTGCAGTGGCTGCCACCCAACCACCTGCAGAAGCTCATAGGACAACCTGGCCATGAGTATGTGAAGAACCCATTTGTGTGAGCCACCATCTTTATGCCAGTATTATCCCTGAAGCTGCATCAGTTAGGGATGTACGAATCCCTTACCTGGCTCCACGCAGGGGCATCCGCGGTGGGGGGGAGGTGCTCCATCCCTCCCCCTGGAATCCTCGACGGGGGGGAGGCGCTCCATCCCTCCCCTCAGAATCCTGCCCGGCTGGCTCCGGCCACCCGCAGCCGGACATCCGGCTGCTGGACAGCCCTGCAGGGACGCAAATGGCGGCTGTCGTAGCCGCCACCATTTGCGTCCCTGTATTGAGCCATGATAGGCTATGTAAATATTTACGTAGCCTATCACGGCAAGGGGAAAAACCCCAGCATATGCAAATGGCGGTAGCCACCGCCATTTGTGTATGCTGGGTTTTTTTTCCCCCCGCCGTGATAGGCTACGTAAATACTTACGTAGCCTATCACGGCCTCCGCAGGGACGCAAATGGTGTCCCTGCATTACCCATGATAGGCTACGTAAGTATTTACATAGTCTATCATGGCTAGGAAGAGGAGGAAGCGAATGGCGGCCAGGACCGCCGCCATTCGCAAAGCAGCGCAGACGGGAGCAGGTAAGTGCTCTGTTTCGCGCGCCTTTCGTGGGGTGGAGGCGGTGGAGACTTCGTCCTGCGCGCCTTTTGTGGGTCGGGGGGGCAAGGGCTTCATTCCGCGATGGATTTCGGGGGGCCGAATGCACTGGCATTTGGCCTCACCGAGATCCATTGCGGAATTCTCTGACATCCCTAGCATCAGTTCCCATGGTGATGGCAGGTGCTTTGCTTTGTTTTAACACCCTCTGTTGCAATGTTCTCCAATTTGTTGTAATGACTTGATGCCCAAGTCTAAACGTTTATTCAAATAAATCAATAATCCTCTGCAAAGCCTATAAAGTATTCCATGAATACATTAGAATGAAGTTAATGTTATGAGCCTGCAACTTGCAATGAGTTCCACAAAATAACTAATGGTAGAAGAACCATACAGGGATGTGAGGACCAGGAATCTAAATTCTCCCAAATTCACTTTGAAGCTCATTTTGGCTCACTCCTATTTTTTGTTTTCTATCTGTTCTTAGGTTTGTTCAAATGAGGAAAGCGTGCATTCCAAATGGGGAAAGTGCACATTTCTGTGCTTTTTTTTTTTTTTCCCAAAAGCATGCACATTTCCCCTATTGACTAAAATGGGAAAATGTGAATTTCAAAGTGCATTAAAAAATAACACAACTGAAAATTTGGGGGTGTGCATACAGTTCTTGGGGACAATAAGAGTCCTGCTCATGTTGACAGTTGGGATTGCGAATGGGACATGTTCGCATGATTTGTCAACAGAAACGAAATTCACATATATCCCTAGAAGCCTATATAGCTTAGGGCCGAGAAATTTAAAAATCTGTCTTCTTCCACATAATCTTGCCTCCCTGCTTGGGTCAAAGGAGGCTTCCCTGTACTACCACTGACAAAGATACAGATAGTGGGTACACGAGAAACGGCCTTCTCCACTTTGGCACCCATGATACGGAACTCCCTGCTGCAGGAGATCTAGCCCTGATGCCAGGTAAGAGCCATTTTATTCCAGCATAACATTGCTGTGGCCAGCTCTTCAGTTTGTTTGTTTTTATTCCTTGGCTTTTGTGAATATGTGTTATCTCTGTTTTATTTGTATGTTTTACGTTGTTCAGTCATCTTATGGTTTTCGAATTGTTCTTGTTGTTAGCTGCTTTGGATGTGCTGGAGATAGGACAGAATGGTGGTATATACATATTTTAAATAGATAAATAAAGTCTAGAGAATGAAGATAACAACAAGCAGAATTTTCCAGCTTTGATGATTAACTCATAGGATGTCCAGAATGCCTTGGATCAGTAATACTATGATCACCAATGGCTGAAAAGAAGAATGGTGGGGTGAAAACCCAAGAGCTGAAAGGAAAATCAAATGCAATCTGTATTTATATTGAGAAAGAGGACAATACACCGAGCTGCCCATCAAAAAGAAAATGAAAAAGATTTGCCATAGAGGTCACTGAGAAAGCTACAAAATCAGACTGAAAAGGTGACATAGCTAAAAGATATTCAGTCTCTTGATAACGTGGGCCTGGCCCTGAACTACTTTGCTACGTGTGGTGGAAGTGTGTGAAAGGCACAACAGACATCAAGAGATATGCCACAAGGCTTAGCATTGAAAAGATATCAATAATTGAAAGGGGATATTTATCTGTGACATTTTAGTATAAATCTTTGATGTCAAGGATATAATGGAACAAAAACGATACCCCTTTGGTAGGTGGCGTATGCTTCATCATTTAATCATGAGATTCCTTTTCTTCACTGCATAAGAATTTTAAAAATTTACCTATGATTTAAAAAACAAACTAACATACTTAACTTGTTCATTGCTCAGAAAAATTAGAACGTTTAAAAGCCACTCAAAGCAAAGGAAAAGCAAGCATTCTAAGAGTGGATAACAGCTATATCAGGTATCCAAGTGCACTTCTTATAATTCCATTTCCCATTTCTGCTAGAGACCAGCTCATATTGTGCTTTTACAGAAATAACTGAGGCAAGGAATTCAACAGAAAACATTGAGTCGGAAGAAACTATATCATGGTCTGAGAAGAATACAGCATTCATTTGGTTCTAATTAGGGATGTCATGGGCATCCAGCTGGGCCTCGAGGCCCAGCAAGAAGCCACTGGCTTGGAACTCTGGATGCCAGTCCACAGATCCCCATGCTTGCCTGACTCAGCGTGCACCACGTCAGGCAAGCACAGGGATCCCGATCGCTTGCCAAACCAGAAAATGGCAGCTCGGGCTTTTTCATGAAGGCCAATTTTACACAAATGGTGGCCATAAAGTGACAATTTATATAAGATTACAGGTGTAAATTGCCATTTACACCTGTAACCTTGCATAAATAGCCGCTTTATGGCAGCCACTTGCATAAAATTGGACTTTACGAAAAAGGTTGAACCATTTTTATGTAAAATGGTGGCTCAGTGAGGGATCAGGCAATCACACACCACTGGCTGGGCACTCATGGACTGCCCAGTGGCTCGCCTCACGTGGTGACCAGGGTAGGCAGCTGATAGGGGTCTGGTGAGCAGTACGTGAGTTTGACCGCAGTAAGTTTGACATCCCTAGTTCTAGTAGGATAAGACACACTTCATCATCTATCCATAATTTGTGTCTTTGACAGGAATGGCTTGCCAATTATTCCTAGGGCTTCTTCTAGGGATGTACAGACTGTGTAAAATGAATCCACTCTGTCTGTGTTTTGCGGATTGTCAGATGCCTTTTGTTCCATTGTTCACCCACAGATGGATGCATTTTTTTTTTCATTGTGCGTATTTACATAATTTACCTTAGTCCATAATATGTAGTGTATTGTCTCCCATTCCATTCAATGTTTCTTCAGCAGGAACTTACATATTTTCCTACAAATTGATATGTGTAAATTTCAGGCAAGTGAAAAAATCATCTGAAAGTCCACAGACTCCGTGTGGCCTGAGGGTGTTGCTCTGCAGCGGATTCCTCAGGTTGAATTCTTAGAAATCCGAGCTCATTTTTGTTGTTGTTGTTCAGTCATTCAGTCGTGTCCGACTCTTCGTGACCCCATGGACCCTAGCACGCCAGGCCTTCCTGTCCTGCGCTCTCTCCTGGAGCATGCTCAAGTTCATATTCATTGCATCGGTGATGCTATCTAGCCATCTCATCCTCTGCCGTCCCCTTCTCCTTTTGCCTTCAGTCTTTGCCAGCATCAGGGTCTTTTCCAGAGAGTTTTCTCTTCACATTAGGTGGCCAAAATATTTGAGCTTCAGCGTCAGTATCTGTCCTTCCAATGTGTACTCAGGGTTGATTTCCTTTAGGATGGACTGACTTTACCTCCTTGCAGTCCAGGGCACTCGTAAGAGTCTTCTCCAGCACCACAGTTTGAAAGCATCAATTCTTCGGCGCTCAGCCTTCCTTATAGTCCATCTCTCGCAGCCATACATTACTACTGGGAAAACCATAGCTTTGATTATGTGGACCTTTGTCGGCAAGGTGATGTCTCTGCTTCTTACTATGCTGTCAAGGTTTGCCATAGCTTTCCTCCCAAGGAGCAAGCGTCTTTTAATTTCATGGCTACAGTCACCGTCTGCAGTGATCTTGGAGCCCAAGAAAATTAAATCTGTCACTGCTTCCATTTCTTCCCCTTCTATATGCCAGGAAGTGATGGGGCCAGATGCCATGATCTTCATTTTTTTAATGTTGAGTTTCAAACCAGCTTTTGCACTCTCCTCTTTCACCCTCAACAAGAGGCTCTTGAGATCCTCTTTGCTTTCTGCCATTAGGGTGGTATCATCTGCATATCGGAGGTTGTTGATAATTCTCCTGGCAATCTTAATTCTGACCTGTGATTCATCCAACCCGGCGTTTCTCATGATGTACTCTGCATATAAGTTAAATAAGCAGGGTGACAATATGCAGCCTTGTCGTACTCCTTTCCCAATTTTGAACCAATCGGTTGTTCCATGTCTGGTTCTTACTGTTGCTTCTTGACCCTCGTACAGGTTTCTCAGGAGACAGGTAAGGTGGTCTGGTACTCCCATCACTTTAAGAATTTGCCACAGTTTGTTGTGATCCACACAATCAAAGGCTTTAGTGTAGTCAATGAAGCAGAAATAGATGTTTTTCTGGAATCCTCTTGCTTTCTCCATGATCCAGCGAATGTTGGCGATTTGATCTCTAGTTCCTCTGCCTCTTCGAAACCCAGCTTGTACTTCCGGTAGTTCTCGGTTCGCATACTGCTGAAGCCTAGCTTGTAGGATTTTGAGCATCACCTTGCTGGCATGTGAAATGAGCACAATTGTGCGGTACTTTGAACACTCTTTGGCATTGCCCTTCTTTGGAATTGGAATGTAAACTGACCTTTTCCAGTCTTGTGGCCACTGTTGAGTGTTCCAAATTTGTTGGCATATTGAGTGCAGCACCTGAACAGCATCGTCTTTTAGGATCTTAAATAGCTCAGCTGGAATACTGTCATCTCCGCTAGCTTTGTTGTTAGTAATGCTTCCTAAGGCCCACTTGACTTCACTGTCTAGGATGTCCGGCTCAAGGTCAGTAACTGCACTATCATGGCTATCAGGGACATTAAGATCTTTCCTGTATAGTTCTTCTGTGTATTCTTTCCACCTCTTCTTCATCTCATCTGCTTCTGTTAGGTCCCTGCCTTCTTTGTCCTTTAGCATGCCCGTCTTTGTACAAAACGTTCCCTTGAGATCTCCGATTTTCTTGAAGAGATCTCTAGTCATTTTAGCCTGTCTTGAATTTCTCCAGCATCCCTAGCCTCATCACATGATCATTTTACTGTGGCAAAATGTGACTGTTAAATCCACTATGAAGCTGTCAGGCAAGTGTGATGATTATCTGCTGTTTTGGTGGATGATGGTGAAATCAGGTTTGCACTCTTTCAGAGACCAGCATTTTAACATGCTAAAATGATCCGGTAAAGCAGTTCTCCATCCAGAGCTATTTCTGTCTTTTGATCGGTTAGTATTCAGTCCATTTTTGTGTGCAAATATATTTGCAAAGCAAAATGGCATTTCTGTGAAGTCCTAAATATGTCACATGCCCAAAATAAATATTTATTTATTTATTTATTTTCATTTCTATACCACCCAATAGCCAAAGCTCTCTGGGCTGTTCACAAAAATAAAACCAACAAAGCACAGCATAAAACAATATAACTATAAAAGCTTTAAACCACAATATAACAGTACAACCAGAATAAAACCCAGCAGCAGTGCAGATATTTAAAATACAGATTTAAAACACCAGAGCTAAAAGACTAGGAAGCTAAAATACTGGGAGAATAAAATGGTCTTCACCTGGCACCAGAAGGAGTACAATGTAGGTGCCAAGCAAACCTCTCTAGGGAGCTCATTTCACAGCCTGGGTGCCACAGCAGAAAAGGACCTCTTCCTGGTAGCCACCCGCCTCAGTTCCTTTGGCAGGGGCTCATGGGGAAGGATCCCTGAAGATGATCTTAAGGACTGGGCAGGCAGATACGGGAGGGATCCTGCTGATAACCTGGTTCCAAGCAGTTTAGGGCTTTAAATGTTAATACCAGCACTTTGAATCAGGACCAGAAATGGACTGGCAGCTGGAAAAGGTAAAGGTAAAGGTGTCCCCAACCAGTCGTGTCCGACTCTAGGGTGTGGTGCTCATCTCCATTTCTAAGCCGAAGAGCCAGCGCTGTCCGAAGACATTTCCGTGGTCATGTGGCCGGCATGACTGAACACCAAGGTGCACGGAACGCTGCTACCTTTCCCGCCGAAGCGGTAACTATTTATCTAGTTGCAATTTCTTGCTTTCGAACTGCTAGGTTGGCAGAAGCTGGGACTGAAGATAGGAGCTCACTCCATCACGCAGCACTCAAGTCTCGAACTGCTGTCCTGCCGACCTTCCGGTCTGCATTTCAGTGTCTTAACCACTACTGGTGTAATCTTCTTGGCTAGTCCCTGTTAATAATCTTGCTGCCCTATTTTGGACTAGCTGAAGTGTCCAGACCATTTTCAAAGGCAGCCCCATGTATAAAACATTAGGGATGTACGAAACGACTCACCTGTTTCATTTTGTGACATCTGCAGTGGGGGGGAGGCACTCCATCCAACCCTCCGAAATCCTCGCTGGCCGGCTCCACTCCACGGCAACTCCGTGGAGCTGCCGGCTGGGGCCACCAGCAGCGACATCCAGCCACTGCTGGGCTGCGCAGGGATGCAAATGGCGGCCGCCATAGCCGCCTCCACTTGTGTCCCCTTTTTTTGCCATGATAGGCTATGTAAATACTTACATAGCCTATCATGGCAAAGAGCAGGGGCGCAAACGGCGGCTGCTACACCGTTTGCGCCACTGCTCTTTCCATGATAGGCTACGTAAGTATTTATGTACCCTATCACGGTAAAGGCAGCTACTCAAATGGCGTAGCAGTTGCCATTTGCATGGCTGCCTTTACCATGATAGACTACGTAAATACTTACGTAGCCTATCATGGAAAGAGCAGCGGTGCAAACAGCGTAGTGGCCGCCGTTTGCGCCCCTGCTCTTTGCTGTGATAGGCTACGTAAATACCTACGTAGCCTATCACGGCAGCCTGGAAGGATGCAAATGGCAGCTGCTATGGTGGCCCCCATTTGCAGCCGCAGCAACCGGCCGAGAGATCAGCTGCCGCCTCCACCGCTGGAGCCGCCGCCAGAGCCGCCACTGGAACATCCGCCCCAGGTAAGCTTCGTCCCGGGGGGATTCCGCGGGGTGGCGGGGGGTGGGAGGCTGTTCCACCACGGGTTTTTGGGGGGCGAATGCCAGTGCATTCGGCCTCACTGAAATCCGTGGTGGAATTCTCCGCCATCCCTAATTATAGGGATGGTGGAGAATTCTGCCATGGATCTCAGTGAGGCCGAATACCAGTGCATTCAGCCCCCTGAAATCCGTGGCAGAATGAAGCCCCCCCGCCCCACCACCCCACAAAAGGCACATGAAACGGAGCACCTACCTGGTGCCGTTCGCACTACTTTGCGAATGGCAGCCGCGTCTGTGGCCGCCATTCGCTTCACGATTTTTCCTGTGATAGGCTATGCAAATACTTACATAGCCTATCACAGCTAATGCAGGAATGCCATTAGCATCCCTGTCCATGGCCGTGATAGGCTACGTAAATATTTACGTAGCCTATCATGGCCCCAAAAGGGAAGGTAAATGGCGGCCACCATAGCTGCCGCCATTTGCATTCCCTTTTTTTGCCGTGATAGGCTACATAAATATTTACGTAGCCTATCGCGGTGAAAAAAAGGGACACAAATGGCAGCGGCTATGGCAGCCGCTATTTGCATCCTGCGCAGCCCAGCAGCAGCCAGATGTCGCTGCGGGAGGCCTCGGCCAGTGGCTCTGCGGAGTCGCCACGGAGCGGAGCTGGCCAGCGAGGATTTCGGAGGGAGGGACGGAGTGCCTCCCTCCCACCACGGATGTCACAAAATGAAACAGGTGAGTAATTTCGTACATCCCTAATGTTTTATACATGGGGCTGCCTTTGAAAATGGTCTAGAAACTTCAGCTAGTCCAAAATGGGGCAGCAAGATTATCTTTTCTGTGATAGGCTATGTAAATACTTACATAGCCTATCACGGCAGTCTGGAAGGATGCAAATGGCGGCTGCTACAGCGGCCGCCATTTGCGGCTGCAGCAGCCGGCCATGGCCGGAACTCCAGCTGTGGATGGCCCTGGCCGGCGGCTCTGCAGAGCCGCCGCGGAGCGGAGCCATCAGGGAGGATTCCGGGGGGAGGGACAGAGCTCCTCCCCCCCACCGTGGATCATAGCTGCGAAAAGGTAAGTGACTTGCGTACATCCCTACCTATATCACTTTGCAGTAATCGAGATGAGGGCATGGATAACTGTAGCTAGGCTACCTCTATCCAGATAAGGGCATAGTGGGTATACCAGCCTAAGCTGATAAAAAGTGCTCCATGCCACTGAGTTCACCTGTGCCTCAAGTGACAGTTCTAGATCCAAGAGCACCCCTAAACTACAAACCTGATCCCTTAGGGGGAGTGCAACCCCCACCAGAACAGATTGAACATCACCTAGCCAGGCAAACAAACCACCCACTAATAGGGATGGCAGAGAATTCCACCACGGATTCCAATGAGGCCAGATTCTTTAGAATCCAGCCCCCCGGAATCCATGGCGGAACGGCCTCCTGCCCCCGCCCCCTGTGGAATATCCCCAGGATGGCACTTACCTGGGGCGGATGCAGTGGATTCAGCAGCAGCAGCTCCAGTGACTGGTCTCCTGGCTGGCCGTGGCCAGGCTGCTGCCACCGCCACTGCCATCCTTGCAGCCGTGATAGGCTACATAAGAATTTACATAGCCTATCACGGTTAACCCCCCCCCCAAAAAACGGGGTTTTTTTTACATAGCCTATCATGGCTACCCCCCCAAAAAAAAAAGCTGGAAATCTGGCTGCGGACGGCCCTGGCTGGCTGCTCCGTGGACTGGCCATGGAGTGGAGCCGGCCGTCGAGGATTCCGAGGGGGAGGACCGGATCGCTTCCCCCCCGTCAAGGACTCTGGGGGGAGGGACGGAGTGCCTCCCTCCCCATCGCGAAAGATTCTGCGAAAAGGTGAGTTTCGTACATCCCTACCCACTAACAGTACCTCTGTGTTGTTTGGATTGAGTTTCAGTGTATTGGCCCTCATCCAGTCTGTCACTGTGTCTAGGCACTGCCTCACCTGGGTTTGATGAGAAAGAGAGGTAGAGCTGGGTGTCATCTGCATATTGATGGCACCTCAGTCGACACCTCTGGATAACCTCCCCCAGCGGTTTCATGTAGATGTTGAAATGCATAGGGTATAAAACAGAGCCCTCTGGAACCCCATGGCATAACTGCCATGGTGCAGAGCAATAATCCCCCAGGACCACCTTCTGGAGTTGGCCATCCAAGTAGCAGCAGAACCACTGCAGTGCAGTGCCTCCAACTCCCAACCCAGACAACTTATCCAGAAGGATACCATGGTTAATGGTATCGAAACTGGCTGAGAGGTCCAGAAGAATGACATTAAATATAACAGTAACCATGTGTCACACTACAAGAACATGGAACAGTCAAAACACTTCTTGCTTGCAGTACTGAGCAAAGGAGAGCTGAGCAGTAGACAGTGTGTTGGGCCAACTGAAGAAACCTGGGTTCAGGGAGCACCCTTTCCCAGCTTTAGTTAGTATGCTAGCTATGTCTCCTCCTGGAAAAGGGTGAGCTGATCACAGCTATCTGTGATTTTATAATGCATTTCAGTAATCCAGCCTGAAGGTTACTATGTGCAGCTGCCTTTGGAAACTTCAGATATGAATAGGGATGTTGGAGAAATCCGCCACAGACTCCAGTGAGGCCGGATTCTTTGGAATCTGGCCCCTCGGAGTCCATGGCAGAACGGACTACTCCCCCACTGCCACCCCCCAAAATGGACCTACCTGGCGGCAGATACTCTGGGTCGGGTCGTCCTCCTTCCGCAGCAGGCCTGCAGAACAAAATGGTGGCTGACGTAGTGGCTGCCATTTGCATCCCTATCCGTGGCTGTGATAGGCTCCGTAAGTATTGACGTAGCCTATCACGAAAGGAGTAGGGACGCAAATGGCGTAACAGGTGCCATTTGCGTCCCTGCTCTTTGCTGTGATAGGCTACGTAAGTATTTACATATCACGGCCTAAGGCAGGGATGCAAATGGAGGCCATCATAGTGGCCGCCATTTGAGTCCGCAGCATGGCAGCAGCGGCCGGAAGTCCGGCTGTGGTCGGCCCCAGCCAGCAGCTCCACAGCTTTGCCGTGGAGCAGAGCCGGCCAGGGAGGATTCCGGGGGGGAGGGACAGATCGCCTCCCCCCCCCCAGCAGATGCCCTGACCAGAACCAGGTAAGGATTCATACATCCCTAGATATGACCTATGGCACCCAGGCTGGCTGAAATTTTACACCAATATTCAAGGGGCTTAATTGTCTCCCAATTCGTTTCCAGGCTCAATTGAAAGTGTTGGTTTTAACCTTTAAAGCTCTACATCATCAGGGAACAGGGTACATTAGTTTATATTTATATCTTGCCTTTATTCCATTATTCCATTTATTCCATTAGGAAACTTAAGGGTTCCCTCAAAGGTACAGAGGGTTACCAGGTGGTCTCCCATCCAGTAATTAACAAGATTCAAACCTGCTTGTCTTCAAAGCCAGAAATAGCTCTGGATGGAGAGCTACTTCACTTGATCATGTTAGCACGTTGAAACACTGGTCTCTGAAAGAGTGCAGACCTGTCTTCACCATCATGAACCAAAACAGCAGATGATCATCAAGGTGGCTATGTTATGTGTCCTCTGACTATGCCCTGGGACATAAAGGACCAATTTGCTCCTTTATGAACCTACCCAGCAGCTGAAACCATCATATAAGACCTTTTTCCAGGTGCCTTTCTTGTTGAGATTAGCCAGACGGCTAGCTTTTTCTACAGTTGTGCCCCAACTTTATTTGCTGGTTACTTGGGCCTTAGGAAGTTAATTTTGGTTAGTTTGTACCTTTATGCTTACCTGGGGTCTATTCATTGAGTTTGTCCCCAAATATATGCACATGGGTTGGATCTAGGGATGGGCGGATTCCCTACTTGCTGCTCCACTGGGGAATCCGCCCTTGGGGGTAGGCGATCTGTCCCTCCCCCTGGAATCCTCGCCGGCCGGCTCCGCTCCATGGCAATTCTGTGGAGCCGCCAGCCGGCTCCAGAGCACCAGCAATATGGCTGCCATTGCTGTGCCGTATCACTGGCTGAGGTTGACTCCGGACACAAATGGCATCCACTTTGCCATTTGCAGCTGTAAAGCTCTTAGATTAAGCTAAATACAGCCATAAATGGCCCTTAAACTAAGGGCTTTACGGCCGCAAATGGCATCTGCTATGCATCTGCAGTTTTT
The DNA here is from genome assembly GCF_057233095.1 of Heloderma suspectum. Taxonomy (NCBI): domain Eukaryota; kingdom Metazoa; phylum Chordata; class Lepidosauria; order Squamata; family Helodermatidae; genus Heloderma; species Heloderma suspectum. The sequence goes on along the minus strand of NC_139459.1, from coordinate 334,002,313 downwards.
CACGTGATAGGCTGCATTTAGCTTAATCTAAGAGCTTTACAGCTGCAAATGGCATAGTGGACGCCATTTGTGTCTGGAGTCAGCCTCAGCCAGCGATATGGCACGGCAATGGTGGCCATATCTCTGGTGCTCCAGAGCCACCAACAGGGAGGATCCGGCCGGGGAGGATTCTGCAGGGAGGTGGAGGTAAGGGATCCTTTCCACCACGGACTCCAGAGGCCAGATTCTTTTGAATCTGGCCGCATTGGGGTCCATGGCAGAATTCTCTGACATCCCTAGTTGGATCCAGGATCTGCCTTCCATGTATGGAAGGGTTTCACTCATGGAAGATGTCTCCACTTGATTTTTGAGGGTCTCCACTTCCCCTCTCTCCACAGCTGACCCTATTTCTTAAGGTCCCCTGAGCCTCTGTGTAGCAATTGGGGGGAATAGGGGGGCTGCCATAGGGAGGAGGGGTCAGGGAAGTCCACTTCTACCAGCCCAGTTGTATGCGCCGCAGTCTGGGTCCAACCCATTAAAGACTTGTAACTTCATCCCCTAACTTAGCTTTGTAGTTTACTTTCAATATCAAAAGTGTTCATCAAGTCATGCCTTATTTATCATTGGTCTATAACTTCCTTTATTCATATGTATAACACTGATTATATTGTCTGTACTGTTGATTTTATTTCCTGTTTATTTTATGTGTTCGCTCTAACTATTTTATTTTTGCTCCTGTCTATATTTATGCTATGTTATGTTTCACTCTTCTAAAAAATAATAAGAAAAATTGTTTGAAATGTCTGTATAAATTAAAAATAATAATAGTAGTTTAATTTATTGTAGTGTTTGGATTTGCTTCATTATGCACATCTGCCCAGTTTGGTCTGTAGAAAGTTTACAGTCTGCTGAATTAGTTAATTGCTACTTTTATCCATTATTTTTGTCTAATAGCATGTTTTAATTCTGTTTGCTGTTCTTTTTATGATGGTTTATCTTCGTATGGAGTTTTAAAGGTGCCCTGAATGCCATTTGGCAAAAATGTGGCATGCAATCTTTCAAATCAATAAACAATAAAATTCCTGCTTGACTATGAAGCTCAAAGGGTGGTCTTGAACAAGTCATTATCCTCAAATTTACCTACCTTATAGGGTCATTGAGAGGCTGTTCCAGAGAATTTTTTAAAGAATCTTTTGTCTGATATAGATTCCACCGTAACTCACAAGGTCTAACTCTTTGCTTTGGCAGCATCAAGAATTCATGCAAAATTTATCTCTGATCACACAGTTGACTGTTTGGGGGAAGCCTTGTTTTAATGGTCTTTTAGGGTGCAATCCTATGGCCACTAGTCAATGGCTAGACAGCCATAGGATAGGTGGGTTCCCAGGAACCGACCTCAGAGCCTGTGCTCCAAGGTTGGTCCCCAGTGAACTGACCCCCACCCCATCTCATGCTACCTCATAGACAGTGTGGATCGGCCCCGTGCTCTGCACTCGTAATGGCAGCAAAACAGGGCATTCCTGGGGATGGGGTGGGGAGGTTGGAAATGCTGGGACAACACATCCTATGTGTCATCTGGCCCGCCGCTTCCCATGGTCTGAGGTTCTGTGACTAGACAGCCAAAATTAGCTGTCTAGCCATGGAAGCAGGGCGGGGGGAGAGAGGAGGTGATCAGCTCCTCACCACTCCTCCTGCCCCGCACTGGATAGGTGGTTGCCCCCGGGCTCGGTGGCAATCCACGAAGGATTGCTCCTTTAGTGTCTTAATTCTCAGATCATAATTATCCATTAAAATGTGGAAGCAGTATATTCTAAATGAATTGCAATGCATTTTAAATAATGTCCTGTGAATATATTTTAGTTTTAACTATTTTAGATTTTGACTTCATGTTGCATTTGCCCTAATCTGTTTTAGTTGCTTTGTAGATGTGAATGGCCTATGGGCCACTATTAAATAAATGAATGAATTAAACCACTGAGAGGAAAACTGAGATCAAACCATGTATACTATGTCAAGTGGCTTAGAATAAAGGTGGGATACAATTATGATATATACCATATATACGTTTCCCAATAATTTTGGAGATGCCAGAAACTGAACTTAAGACCTGTGCAAAGTAAGAATAGGCAAATCTATTAGTTCTACTTTCTTCCACAATCAAACTTTTTAAATCTCAAATTCTTTCCATCCCCAAAATGAAGAAATCTGTGAATTTTGGTAAATTCGTATCAAAAACTGAACTGAAACAAACTTCTTGCCCCTCTGCATTGGCCAAATTCAATAGGTCCTCTCCTAACATAGAGAGGACTATGTTGTACCTGCCTGTCATGCAGCTGTTAAAAATGAGGAGCCTGTTAGAAAAAAGAGGTGTCAACCCTATTTCAGCACCACAAACATGGCAGAACATAAGAGGATTTGAACCCAGACATTTAACATCTAAGCCAGCCTTCCACAACAGGTGCTCTCAAGATGTGTCAGACTACAGCTTTCATAGTAGCTGGCTGGTGGATTATGGGAACTGTAGTCCATCACATCTAGATGCCACCAGGTTGTGGAAGGTGGAGCTAAGCACCCAAAGTCCTCTGCCAGGATGGATGAATCTGTCACTTTTCCTTTGTTCCTTATTCACTTCTTTAAAACTCAGGTTCCTTCTTACCTATTATTGAATAATTTGCAAATCTGGGTAAGTTTAGGGATGTCAGAGAAATCTGCAACAGAATCAAATAAGTTTGGATTTCTCCCATAGGCTAAAGCATGAAAATGCACACTGGGGTGGGTGGGATTTGAGCATTTTTGCAAGTGTGATTTGCACACATTTGGCAAATTGGAAAAAATCCAATTCTGTTAATGAGCAGATGATGGAATGAAAGGCACCTGACATTCCATGAAACACAGATGAGTTTTACAAAATCCATACATCCTTAGGTAAGTTCTTGTCAAAAAACACACCAAATGGAGATTTTTATCCACTCTTAGTGCAAAGCACAATCTCTGTCACTGTGCCAAAATAAACCTTCCTTCTTTGTGAGAAATGGCTGGGAACAAGTCAGGTACAACATTTAGGGCACTCTCAATGTCTAACAAATCCAAGATGTTGTGAAGCTGTGAATCATTCTGCAGCAAGCTGACGTTAAAATGCAACCCATTTCTTTATTATGTAATAAAACAATTGCATGCTTGGGAGCTATTTACAGCATCATTCTCTCTGGCCTCATAGGCCCCTTTTGAAACATATAATTTGATACGCATGATATATTTTATGTGCATGCATGTGTGTGTGTTTAAATCTGAGGCAAGGCAAATGTCTTCTTTTTTTATTCTCTCCAAAACCCTAGTCATCAATTTAGATACGTGATTACCAGGCACGGCCATACATAAAATCACCGGAAGACTCTTGTGCTTGGAAAACACACACACACACACACTTCTTGGTCCTTCCAACTCTGCCAGCATGCTGCATATTTAAAAGCTGGCTACTTAAGCCCAGCCAGGCTTCCCAAAATGGTTAATGAGCACCCTCAGAGGTTCTCGGATTTCAGCCAATCCTAACTTTATTACAAAAGTTTATCTAGCTATAAAGGCACGATTGCACGGCCCTGTCATGTTTTTTTTATAAAGCAGTTTATAAAAGGTGACATCTGGCAAAGAGGCAGATCTATAAAAATCAGGCTGGTGGATGTAGTGTCATTTTTTCTGTCATCCTCCCAGAAAGAGTAATATTATTTTGACACACACATTCATCCCCACTGTCAAGCTTCTATTTTTATAGTTAGCTTGCTGTACATATCCCTAAGCAATACAAAACCTTTGGGCTAATGCAAAGAATGACATCTCTGCATATGTAGGATAACACTTATTTGCAGGCTTGACTTTGCCTGATGGGATTTTGCCTCCCGAGTACAATGTCGTTTCTGTGACAATATACATTGTTAGGAAACAATAAATAAGGATGCATAGTACAACAACAATAAAGCAGCCTAGGCTACACTTCCTGTTTCTGTCCTTCTTGAATGTTTCGCCAGGCACATGAACTTTGTCTCCTGTATGCACGTGCACGCACACACACACACCATAATGAAATCTCCCTAGGGTATTACAGAAACCTCATAGCCAGATTCCTGAAACTATATGTCCTCTTACCGTTACTTCCTTCGTTTGTCATTTTAGTACATGTCTATTAAAACCCAAAATCAGGGTCAGGTGCCATCCCACTAAGCTTTCAGTCTTCAAGTTATTTAAAATGGAATGATTCACTTCTAACTCAGCATTACTAACTCGGTGTATGTGGCTAGCTCCACAATTGTAGCCACAGTCACTGGGTTACAAAGGAGCTACATTTGGCAGTAGTAGCTATTATCTTTGCATTTTCATGGAGTGGCCTGGTTTTTTGCTCCGGCAGTGTAATGTCACAGAACATTAGATTGAAGGCAATGCAATGAGTTACATTTTTCGCATGTGCCGGCTCTGAATATTTTATAAAATATTTTCCAACTCACATGTTTGAAAACATGATTGGCTGCAGCTCCCTGTGGCATATATCTGTATCGGGAAACACAGGTTATCCCAATGTGAGAAATGGCCATAAAGTGGCTTTGCAGGGAGATTGCACTACAGTTGAAGGGCAGTATCCAACAGTGTCATTAGGGATGGCGGAGAATTCCGCCGCAGACCCAAATGAAGCCGGATTCTTTGGAATCTGGCCTCCAGAATCCGAGGCAGAACAGCACACTTACCTCCATCTCCTGAGGATTTCCTTCGGAACAGCACGCCGGCTCCGTATCACTGGGAGGAATACAGCCGCAAATGGCATATTGGACACCACTTGTGACCGTAAACAGCTGCATTTAGGTTAAACCCAGTGCTTTACAGCCACAAGTGGTGCCCAATATGCCATTTGCAGCTGTATTCCTCCCAGCAATACTGTAAAGGCAGCCGCCATTACAGTATCGCAAGTGGTACGGAAACGGTGTGCGGCTCTGCAGAATCCTCACCGAGTGGAGCCAGTGCGGAGGATTTTTTGGGGGGGGAGGAACGGATCGCTTCACCCCCGGGCGGATTTCCCACCAGATCGCAAGAAGGGGAATCCATACATCCCTAACGTTATTCCGCAAACTCAAATAGCACTAGTGGAGCACCACTGAATCTTTCCATTGCACAAGTGGTTGCACAACTGCTTGCACAATGGGTTGTGAAGGAGGAGTGCACAACTGGTTGTACAACAGGTTGCACAAGAGTCATGCACAACTAATTGCACAGTGGATTGCATGACTGTAGTGCACAACCATGCTGGCACACATGTAACTTTAGTTGGATTCTATTCTTGCCCATAGTTCAGAGCCTAGTTTCCACTAGCACCACATCATTTGTGCTAATGGAATGACACAGTTGGATGCTGCCCAAAGTCACAATGTTGTGGTACTACAGAAAATGTGTTGCATTTCTAGAAGCTTACCTCAAGCTTGCTCAGCAGTGCTGGTGAGTAGGCTGAGCCTGGAGCTAGGGACACCAAAGACTTGATATTCAACTGTGGCACCTACATTCCACCAAAACAGAGGAGGATTTCAAGGGCAGACTCTTAGTCTTGACTCTGTGAAAGACTTCACCCAAACCCACAGCAAATTCTAAGTGCTTCATGGGGATGGGTGACAAATTTGCTCTGCTGAGGGTTTTCATTCTATTTTATTGCAGATTTATTTATTTATTGCATTTCTAATCCACCCAATAACCAATGTTCTTTGGGCGGATTTGGCTGATCCATGCCTCCCAGAACTGAATGTGGAAATGGACACAATTTGTGGTCAGAAAGCCATACATTTCTGGGCTTGCAATGCATTCCATGAAAAAAAATGCATCCAACCATGTGCACACATTTAAAAAATGTGCATAAAACAGTGAATTCATTTCTAGAATGCACATAAATGTACTTTAGTCAATGGGGGCATCCAGCCATTAATGTGGCTCTTTGAATAACACACACACACACACACACACACACATTATGGATTTATTTCCCTTTCAACAATGACAATCTGCATGGAACTAGCATGGAACAGACTTAGAGGTGGGGAAATCTATGCATTGAGCCACATCTGCAGCATGGAGAACCTACTGGACGGAACTACTTTTGCCAGCCTGACATGGCTTGTGCGATGTGTACACTGGTATTAAATTCTGAAAAGGGCTTCACGAGAACAAAGCCTTAACAAATGGCTTGTGGAGCGCAGTCTCAAAAAAATTATTTCAGGAAATGAGTAATTACAGCAGAGTGGGATGGTAACTTGTTAACTAATAATGCAGATATTATAGATTCTTATGAATCATAGAAAACCATTTTTGTTTCACCTGATTTCGACATATTGAATTCGTATCTGTGCTTACCAAAACAAATATTGAAACAAATGCATTGCTGCTCTTGACTGTAAAAGTGTGGCAAGCTAACTACTCACTAAAAATGATTGCATTATCCAGTTATCAAACACAGTTGCACAGGAAACCGCCCCACATTCAAAAATCACAGGTGTGGTCCACAGAGTGATTTATAAGACTATGATGTTGTTTTCCTTCAACCAAGTGTTTATTTCAGGAGAAAAACATGCTGACTCTGGAAATACAGGTGCAGGTTGTTATGAACAGCATGCCTCCGAATACCATTCATTGGGGAGCAACAGCAGGAGAGGGTTATTGCCCTCATGCATTGTCGACTCCAGGTTTCTGAGGTCCCTCGGGCAAGACCTAAGAATGGGCGCCTCCCTCAGCAAGTCGGCCTCCTCACTGCCGTTGCCACCAGCTGTTACTGCTCCTCATCCTCTTTCTCCTCATTGCTACCACTTGCTTGCTTGGCAGGCAGAGAGCCAGGGAGCAAGTAGAAAATAGCATCTGCTGCTGCTCCTTCCTACCACCACCGTCATCAGGGCCAGAACAAGAGGCAGGTGAACAAGCAGGTTGCAATGCTGAAGAAGAGGAGCAAGTCCATGGGGCAATTGTCAGTGGGCCCCTGCTGGGGTGTGGGCCCTTGGCAGGTGCCCAACCATACCTACCTTTGACACTGGCACTGCAAGCCTCATGTCATGCTTCTGGGCTTCCCAGAGACATCTGGTTGGCCATGGTTTGAAACAAGTTGTTGGACGACATCAGCCATTTCCCTGATCCGGGAGGGCTCTTCCTATGTTCTTAAGTCATCTCTCCATCGAGATATGGGCATCTCCCTTCTAATAATATTTTTCTTATTATTTCTTTATTTAGATAATGTTTTTATCCATTTTTTTTCAAGCTGGGGCTGAAAAATCTAGACTACAACATAAAATAATAAGAGATAAATGAAACAAAATAGACAAGGGGGCAGGTTGAACCTGAAGCACCTGCACTATTCATAAAGCAACAGCTGACCATAAAAAAAGCCTGTCTAAAAAGAGTAGCCTCAACTGCCTAATTAAAATGGGAAAGCTCCTGTGTCTGTCATACCACTACAGGGATCTGGTTCCAAAGCTTAGAGGCCACCACAAAAAAGCTGGTTTGGTACTAGTCACTAGTCTAATACCCAAAAGTAATATCAAAAAGTACAGACTGCGAGATCTTAAAGAGCAGGAAGGCATATATGACAAGCATCACTCCCTCAGGAATCCTCAGGTGCTGACCTTTGGAGACCATTTGTTGTTGTTGTTGTTGTTCAGTCGTTCAGTCGTGTCCGACTCTTCGTGACCCCATGGACCATAGCACGCCAGGCCTTCCTGTCCTGCGCTCTCTCCCGGAGCGTGCTCAAGTCCATATTCATTGCATCAGTGATGCTATCTAGCCATCTCATCCTCTGCCGTCCCCTTCTCCTTTTGCCTTCAGTCTTTCCTAGCATCAGGGTCTTTTCCAGGGAGTTTTCTCTTCGCATTAGGTGGCCAAAATATTGGAGCTTCAGCTTCATTATCTGTCCTTCCAATGAGCACTCAGGGTTGATTTCCTTTAGGATGGACTGATTTGACTGATTTGCAGTCCAGGGGACTCGTAAGAGTCTTCTCCAGAACCACAGTTCGAAAGCATCAAAGGTCAGCACCAGAACCTTGAATTTAGCCTGGAAACAAATCAGCAACCAGAAACTATACCTGCTTAAAGTAGGCTTGTATCCTTAAGCTAATGCCAGAAATTAATCCAGCTGCTGCATTCTGAATTAACTGTTTGCAGTAGCTGAGTCCAGGGGATATCAGGGCATGCACAAAAGTGTTCAGATCCCTCTTTTCCAGGACAGGGTGTAGCTGATGAAATAAGAGGGCTTCTGCCCTGAAAGGTGGTCAAGAAATATTATAAGTAAGTAAGTAAGTAAGTAAGTAAGATGAAGGTGAACAATTGCCATCCTACTTGTTGCCCACCTACCATCAATTTCTCCTTCTTGGAGGAGCCAGCTGGCAAAACATGGGACAAAACTGGCCTCCTAGCCTCACCTAGTCATGTCTCCAAGTCCATAAAACACACTGGGTCTAATGCTTCTTTTATTCATATGTTTTGGAAATGCCCACTAGTGGCCTCCTTTTGGGTAGAAGCTATACAGATAAACTTTGTATTGGAAAGCTCTTTAATATTTACTGATGTCCATGCTCTTTTAAATTATTTACCTGCTTTTTGGAATCTAACACAGGGTCAGCGTAAATGGATTTTTCACACCTTCTTGACTGCTTAAAAGACTGATATTACAACACTGGAAAGATTAAAAAAAAAAACCTCACTGCCTCTGCCTATAATGCAATTAGCAACACTAGCAACATTTGAAAGAGTGGTATATAGGTGTCACTTGCGAATGGACTTATATTTGGATATTTGGTCTGCTTTTACTGACGTTTATGTATAATCCATTCCATCTTTATTCTTTTCTATTCTATTTTTAGAATATTGCAATGTTTGGAACTGAGGCCTTTAAAGCATGTAGCTATACTTGCAAATTTCTTTTGGGTTTGTTTTTTGTTTTGTTGAAGCTCACAATAATTTTTTTTTAAAAAAAAAATAACAACAACACCACGTCAGCCTGGTGAGAATCACACTGAAGATTTATTCTTATTCTTAAGATATAGTTTGTGAAATATGCATACTCCTATGCCTTTTTAAAAAGCAAAATGGAAAGCAGACATAATTATATACACTTCATCAGATCCTGTTATTTCCCTTTTCCTTTGTCCAATGCATCTTACTGGAGCTATAACCACATATTTACAATAGTGTTATGGAAAAGCATTTACCACATTTTCAGAACAACAACAGCCATCTACCACAGGAGTGTGCAACTTATGGCCCTCCAGATGTTTTGCTCACTAGGGTGATTTGTAGGCCAATACATCTGGAGGGCCACCAGTTGCCTACCCTTGACCAACTACGACTAGTAGTAATTGCAAGAATAGCTGGATAATGTCACCAAAGGAAAATTTGTCTTAAACTTTCTTGTAAATTCTGCTCTTTAATGTTATACAAATAATTTGGGGCGGGGGGAGTCATGTTTTCATTGCTCGTATCACAGGGATACCTAGCTCCTCACCAAAATTCATTGCTTATATTGTAATTGTACTAGGTCTGTAAAATGCGTTCAAAGGGTGGACTATACTTACTTATATAAGGTAAGTAAATAAGAAAGTAAATAAGATTCCTGAGGCTTCAACCATCTCCAATAGATGCTCATTTACAGCCATCTTGACCAATGCATTCCATTTCAGAGCCACTCCAGCAGTTAGGGAAATTCCCCCTCTGATATGCATCAAAGATGTATTCAAATGAATCAGTGCCCACTGTTCAGTCTCCATCTTATTTGTGGCAGCATTTTAGACATATAGAAGAAATCGCTACTTTCTTAAGGAGAAGGTTAAGGAGCAGCAGAGTATGTGCTTAGTAGCTGAGAGACTGAGCTATGAAACAGAAAGTCTGCAGTTTGAATCTCACCTCTGCCATTAACTCACTTAGGCAAGCCACACACTTTCAGCCTCAGTCTTCCCACCCCTGCAATGGGGATAATATTCACTCCCTACCAGGGTTGTTGTAGGGATTACAACTAGATTACAACTAGACGCATGTGGTGCATGTTGAACATGTGGAAGTTATACAAATTGTTGTTGTGGCTGCTGCTGCTGCTATTGTTGTTGCTGTTATTATTATTATGGTGCAGAAGGTTCAATCCTTGACACCAAAGGGCCTCAGCTCAAAAGCCTAGGAAAACTGCTGCCAATCACAGTAGACAATGCTGGGCTAGATGGACAAATAGTCTGACCTGGTATAAGGCAGCTTCCTATGATCCCATGATTAGCAGCAAGCCCTACCTCTCTCTACATTAGGCAAAATGCCATGGAGGTGAGATCATCCATGGGAACATCACCAGCTGGCCCTGTCCTGCAACATGATGAACTGACCCGCTTCAGGCGGCACCGTGAAGGAGGACAGAGGAAGGCAGGAATTGGTACTCTCTAGTGCGGCAAGACCTTCTTGAAGTGCTGACCCTAGCAGGGGTTGGTGGTGCTATTTGAGCTCCACTTGAGGCACCAAAATGTCTTGCACCAGCACCATCTCCACCACAAAAATATGAGAACCAAGTCCACAGACTACACACAGTGTTCTTTTTCAAGTCCCCGTGGGGTTGCAAAGGTGGAGCAGTAGGCCTCATATACCATCCCTGGGTAGGGATGTCACGGACGTGTGGTTGGGGCTCGAGGGTCAGTGATTTCTTGCTGGCTCAGCACCTTGGATGCCAGTCTGAAGACCGCCACACTTGCCCGACTCAGTGTGCACTGAGTCAGGCAAGCCCGGTGGTCCCCATTGCTCTGCCAAACCCCCATTTTGTGGGAAATGGTGGCTCATCCTTTTACAAAAAGAGCCTTTTTGTGCAAATGGCGGCCATAAATATGCATAACTTTGGACAAATGGGCCTATTTACAGCCACCATTTCCACCATTTTGTGGAAAATGGTGGCTCAGTGGAGCAGAGGGACACTGTGTGCTGCTTGCCAAGCAACCGCAGACCACCTGGCGGTTCTCCACATGTTGCGAAGAGGGCCAAGCACTGCGGGCAGGAGTGAGTTCAGCCTTCATCATCTATATGCTATATGGACAAGAGGTATCTCTCATAATCATAATCAGAAGATTTGGCTGCTTCAAAATGATTTATCTCCTTATCAAGCAACATCTGAGCATGACCACCTTGCCTCTCCACTCTTTCCCTCAGGTTTTGTTTACCTCCCAGACTGCCCACCTTATCCCTTTTCCTCTTCCCCTCATTCCTCTAGACTACTTCTACTCTGAAACCCTAATCCACTGAACACTGCTCTTAGCTTACTGCCTGCTCAGGTCCTGGGCTATTGCTCTCCTAATCTTCTGTATCCTCCTCTCATAAGACCATGTATTTACTATATCCTCCTTTCCTTTCTGCCAGCCCCGCCCCTCATTCTGATCTGAGCAGCTCAACTAATGGCATCCCAGAGACCCTTTGGGCCTCTCTACCTCTGCGACAGCTCAGCTAATCACTGCCAGGGGCTACATTCCCCCCACACACCCACAAACTGGTAAATCCCTTACAGCATTACAATATAGATAACCTACAGTGGAGTATATCCATAAAAGATTCCACTCGTACATGCATCTGCTAAGGAGTGGCATAAATATACTAAGTTGAGAATGACCCCTCATAGATCTGATCTAATTTTGATTACTTTTGTGGTCTTTTGCAGGGCAATCAGCACACACTGGATGTCATAGTAATCAAGAGCTGCAAGTATCATTAGCCAGCGTCAGCAATAAATGAGAACAGAACCTTTAATTTCAAATTAGAAGATAACACATTGATTAATAACCATGGGATGATTAGTCAATTCGAGGCCTTAATGCACAATGGAGGAATTCATCCATTATCTGCTAAGCATAATTCTTCTTTCATCCTGGAGACTTTAAAAACAACCAAGGAAAATTACTGTCCCTCAGTAAAGGCTTTTGAATTTCATATGCATTTAATTAGATAACTGCCATCCCAAGGACAGGAACCATGACAAATAGTTGTTCTTTTCAAATTAGAAGAATAGACTGTTCAATGAGCAATATTGATGTTCCTGCATATCCAGTTATACAAGAGTTTGGCTAGTTCTTCTTTTAATTTATCTAACCTTTTAACATTTAATGAGTTTTTAAAACACAGTATTGGTTTACGTGTGCTATTCAGTTCTCTCAACAACAAAATTGCTATCAGCAGCAATGTCATTATTATGTACGTACACACACGCATACACAGCTCTATCCTAGTATAAGGCACCAGAACAATTTGCTCAGCAACTACAGCCATTCTTCTCCTGAAATTAGAAGATAAACATCTATCCACAGGAACTAACAAGGAGAATCACAAACAATGCAGGTCAACCTTGTTTTCCCCTGCCCTTCGGATGGTTTTACTAATAGAGATTCTGGATTTCTATCATTAACCACACAGAGTTAACTCCAGAAGAATGTTAGTAAAGTTAATTTACACAAGTCTAGCAAGCATTGGCGGGGGGGGGGGGGGCTCCATTAAAAAAATGCACAACAGACCTGGTTTGAATGCCTACTCAAAATTCAAGTACTATTTATTTTACTGGCTATGTATCCAAACACTGAAAGAGGCACTTGATTATTATTTAAATACAAAACTGCTAATTCACTGTCAACACCATGAATCACATTGCATATGATCTACCAGGCCTGTAATGCGGGGTCAGTTGGAATACTCTTTTTCTATCTTGATTTTGCTCAAGCACCATCTCTATTTCGTTTCAAGTCATATTCAACCATGTATCTCCAGAGAGAAAAAGAAAAGATTACCAAGGGCTACTTTTTCATTCAAATGCTAGGCAATCCAGTGGGAAACAACCCACCACCTTACCTTCGTGTGTGTGCGTGCGTGTGTGTGTGTGTGTGTTTTAAAAAAGGTATTTTATAGGATTATTCACAAAAGGCATGTATGGAAGATAATCCATGCGGCAGGGCATGGAAGCAACATCCTGCACACATATAACCCAAGCAACATGTATATTACCTGTAATAAGAAGTGGTGCTTTGAATCAAAGGGCCTAAAGGGCCTCATTGCATTGCTGTACAGAAGCCAAGTTTCTCTTTGCAGGTAGGGATGTACAAAAGTGACTTACCTGTATGCGGATTACGTTTATGGGGGGGGGACGTTCTGTCCCTCCCACCGGAATCCTGGCCGGTGGAGGGAGGCGCTCTGTTCTTCCCCCCGGAATCCTCGAACGGCCGGCTGTGCTCTGCGGATTTCCGGCCGTGGAGGGCTCTGGGTAAAAAAACAACAATAAAACCCACGTACACAAATGGTGGCGGCTACGGCCGCCGCCATTTGCATTCCTTCTTTTTGGCCATCTTAATCTACGTAAATATAGGGATGTACGAAAGTCGCTTACCCGGTCCCGCAGCTTGCTCGCAGTGGGGGGGAGGCGCTTCGGTTCTCCCCCCAAAGTTCAGGCCAGGGAGAAGCACCCCGTCTCCCCGGCTGCGAAATAAAAAAGAAAACGTAAAAAAAACAAACCAGCGTTGCCCTTATTTTCACCATAGTCTATGTAAATCTTTACATAGACTACCCGGGCCCAAATAAGGAACGCAAATGGTGGCACCCATGGGCGCCGCCATTTCCGTACATGCTTTCCCCCCCCCAAAGTCACCCGTTTTAGCCTATGATTTACGTAGGCTAAAACGGGGAATCAAAAAGGGACGCAAATAGTGCCCACTACCCTATTTGCATTCCCTTTTATTTTCGCCGTCATAGTCTACGTAAATATTTATGTAGACTAAGATGGCCAAAAAGAAGGAACACAAATGGCGGCGGCCATAGCCGCCATTTGCATAGGAATTTTTTTTTTTTTAAACCTACCCAGCCATGATAGGCTATGTAAAGCTTTACGTAGCCTATCACGTTGTTGTTGTTGTTGTTGTTGTTTTAAACCTAGCCATGATAGGCTACGTAAATCTTTATGTAGCCTATCACGTCGTAGGTTGTTTTTTTTAAAAAAAGAGTGGAAATGGCGGTGGCGGCAGCCGGTCGGATGACCAGCCGCTGCCGCCGCCGAAGCCGCTGCCGGAGCTGCCGCCGCCCGGAAGATCCGCCCCAGGTGACTCTCATCCCGGGGAGGATCCACGGGGGGGCAGGGGGGCAGGCCATTCCACCACAGAGTTCGGGGGCCGAATGCACTGGCATTCAGCCTCACTGTGATCCATTGCAGAATTCTCTGCCATCCCTATTTGCAGTAAGGATGGACGAAAGTCCCTTACCTGGTCCCACAGCTGTTATCGGTGGGGGGGGAGGCGCTCCGTTTCTCCCCCCGAAATTCTTGGTGGGGGAGAGGCACCCCGCCCCTCCTGGCCGAAATTCAGGCCGGGGGGGAGGCGCCCCATTCCTCCCCGCCAAAATTCTGGCCAGGGGGGAGCGCCCCGTCTCCCCGGCCGTGAAATAAAAAAGTAAATTGTAAAAAAAAAAAAAAAGTGATAGGCTACGTAACAATTTATGTAGCCTATCACAGCTAGATTTTCAAAGTCAGCCGTGATAGGCTACGTAAATCTTTACGTAGCCTATCACGGCTGACTTTGGAAAAAAAAAAGCGCATACACAAATGGCGTTGCCCTTATTTTTGCCGTAGTCTACGTAAATCTACGTAAATCTTATGTGCCCAAATAAGGAATGCGTATGCACTTTTTTTTTTCCAAGTCAGCCGTGATAGGCTACGTAAAGATTTACGTAGCTTATCACGGCTGACTTTGAAAATCTAGCCGTGATAGTCTACGTAAATCGTTACGTAGCCTATCACGTGTTGTTGTTTTTTTACACTTTATTGGGAAATGGCGGCAGCGGCAGCCAGTCGGAAGACCGGCCACCGCCCCCGCTGCCGCCGAAACGCTGCCGAAACACTGCCGAAACGCCGCCGGGACCCGTCGCTGAGAGGGACATTCGCACGAGGTAAGTCCCATCCCGGGGAGGGGCGGGGGGTGTCGGAGAAATTCCCCACCAATTTCGGAGATTCGTGGAGAAATTCTCCAACATCCCTAATTTGCTGGTAAGGATGGACGAAAGTCCCTTACCTGGTCCCGCAGCTTGCTTTGCGGTGGGGGGGAGGCGCTTTGGTTCTCCCCTCGAAGTTCTTGGCGGGGGGAGGCGCCCCGCCCCTCCCAGCCAAAATTCAGGCCTGGGGGAGGCGCCCCATCCCTCGCCGCCGAAATTCAGTCTGGGGGGAAGAGCTCCGTCTCCCTGGCCGCGAAATAAAAAAAGTAAAGTAAAAAAAAAAAAACACGTGATAGGCTACGTAACGATTTACGTAGCCTATCATGGCTAGATTTTCAAAGTCAGCCATGATAGGCTACGTAAATCGTCACGTAGCCTATCACGGGTGACTTTGAAAAAAAAAAAAAGCACGTATGCAAATGGCGGCGCCCATGGGCGCCGCCATTTGCGTTCCTTGTTTGTGCAGGGGTAGTCTACGTAAAGATTTACATAGACTACGGCAAAAATAAGGGCAACACAAATAGCAAATAGCGTTGCCCTTATTTTCGCTGTAGTCTACATAAATCTTTACGTAGACTACCCCTGCCCAAATAAGGAGCGCAAATGGCGGCGCCCATGGGTGCCGCCATTTGCGTATGTGCTTTTTTTTTTCCCCAAAGTCACCCGTGATAGGATACGTAAAGATTTACGTAGCCTATCATGGCTGACTTTGAAAATATAGCTGTGATAGGCTACGTAAATCGTTACGTAGCCTATCACGTGTTTTTTTGTTTGTTTTACTTTACTTGGAAATGGCGGCGGCCAGTCGGAAGACTGGCCGCCACCCCCACCCCCGCCGAAACGCTGCCAGGACCCGCCGCTGAGAGGGACATTCAAAGGAGGTAAATCCCATCCGGGGGGGGGCGGGGGCGGAGAATTCACCCCCAATTTCGAGGGGCTGAATGCGTTGGCATTCGGCCTCCCGGAGATTCGTGGAGAAATTCTCCGCCATCCATATTTGCAGGTAACACATATGATGGTAAGAATGCACAGTCCTCAGGCTCACGCAGGCACTATGCTGCATTAATAAGCTCTGTGCTTGGGCCTGTAAGTTGAACCACTCATAAGCGTCAGCTTAAGAGCTCCCATCTACACAGAGATTTGGTCGTATTCTTATACTCTGATTACTGGATAATGAGGGCAATAATCAGACTAGTGAAGTCCAACTAGTAAAACCCCTGTTATTATACCTACCTTGATTATTACACCCTGAAGTAAAAATAATGGAAGTTGGATGGTGCTCTAGCAAATGTGCTCAATCACATAATGTAGAAGTACTTACAGATAGCTATCACCTGCTGACCAGTATGAGTAACTAGCCATTTATCTTTCATAATAACTGCTGCATACAAAGCAAGAAAATCTAGGTAAGCCCAAGCATTAGCTTAATAAACAACCGCATTTGAAGAGAGCATATCAGATGCTAACATGCTGATTCTTTGAATGGATGTTCCTGAATGGGGTTACACCCATACTGCACAAGTGGGGGGGGGGGAGAAGCTTCAGTCAGTTGTTGCTTGGTGATAAAATATCAGTTCTCATCTTCATACTGTTTTGATAATTCACAGCATGTATTGCACACACAATCAAGCTGCCGTACAGGCTGCTAAAGGATTCTAAGCACATCGCTCAGACTGACAGAGCAACTATTCCAGACAATTGGTTCCCCACGGGTCAAGACAGCGACGCTCCATCAGGATTCAAACGGGTCATAAAGCCTTCATGGATCTTGCTCAAGTGGGTGGTGATGTCTCCCTGGGGCAAACTCATCATTTTCAGCTACAGTCAAGCACTTGTCATTACAGACAAAAAAAAAAAACCCATCAGCTGTCGAACAGCACATTTTAATCGACTTTAAAAAAAAGCAAGAAAGCAAATCGTATCAGCACTTATGGATTCTAAATATTATGTCACTCATGTTACGCAATTAATGAAAGAATTTTCTCAAACCTCTTCCTTTCTGTTAACCCCTTTCCCTTAATGCCATTCCCTTTCCATGCACACATGCCTCATTTCTAAAAACAGAGTTACTCAATGCAGACTGGTTGGTCTCAGGACAATTGCCAGCAGGTTCAAGAGAATATCATGTCCATTTAAGCTACCTCATTACTGGGGTATAAACAGAGATGCTGCTCTACATGAGACCAGGGTGTAGCATTATGGTTAAAAGAATTAGCTGTCATCCAATAAACTGCCAGTTCAAATGTCATCGTAGCCATGAATTCACTAGATCAGGGATCCCCAATGCAGTGGGCCATGGGAGCCATAGTGCCCACAGGAGCCTCTAACACAAAGCTCTCCACCCTGTGCCCCCTTCAAAAATATTTTTTTTTAATATAAACCTTGAAAATGTGAGGGCACCAGATCCTTCTTCGTGTTCCTGAACCTACTGCAGATCAGCTGCTGGCAGGCAGGTAGAAAAGGAAAGAGTTTCTTTCTGGACCTGCCCAAACTTCTGCCCACACAGACCTTTCCCCTTTGATCTCTCACTGTCCCCACTCCCAGTCTCTAGCCTCTCTATTTCTCTCCCCACAGCCCCTTTCCTTCTATTTCTCTTTCCTGTTCCTAGTCTTCCTCTCCCTTTCTAGCCTCCAGCCTTCTCTCCCCTCTATCCGTTTGCCTTGCTGTTTCTCCTTCCCTCTCAGCTTCTAGCCTATTGCTCTACCACCCCTGCCTCTTTAGCTCACTTTTGACTATCCAAGCCCCCATGACAGCCATTCTGTGACTAGCCACATCCTCGGGAGGAGCCATTTTCTGGTGGTGCCCGCTGCAGTTTCACAAATTCCAAAGTGTGCCTGGGGGTCCAAAAAGGCTGGGGACCCCTACACTTGATGGCCTTAGGCGAGCCACAATTTCTCAGCTTTCCAAATGGGGATAATAATACTGGTCTACCGTAAAGGGCTCTTGTAACTATTCATGTTATAGTAAACACTAAAAGTGAGATAAAAATGCTCTATTTTATTCCTCAGTTTCATCATTCCTGCCTGTCTGCCCAGCAGAGTTACCATAGTGGGCTGGCAAGTGGAATAATCTTGGCATCATTTGCTAAAAATATGTTTGTTTACAGAATTCTCTTAGTAGCTAAAAAGTTGTGTGCATTTGCAAAATTGTGCCAAGATTATTCCAACTGCGGAGTGCGGACACATTTTGAGCATATGCTCTTTTTCAGAGCAATAATATTAGTTCCTTCTTAAGGAGTTGGCTCAACATTTATTTCAAAGTGTTGATTCACCTCTTCTTCATCTTTTAACTGCAGAGATCAGCACCCCTCACCTGCAGGGTCCTTTTGCTGTAGAAATCGGACTCCCATCCCCACTTGCACTTTATATGCGATTGGGGCAGATGGTTTTGCTGCTATTACATGATGCAAGACAGAAGTGGAATCTGCAACAAGAAGCTGCAGGGGTCATAATGCCATGGAAGCTATTCATGCCCTCCAGGGACAACAGCAACCCCTGATGCAAATCCTCACAAAGCAGTGCACCAGAGCCACCCCGGGATACCATAATAAGTGTATGCTGCACACTATTGTCACTAAGCAATCTCTGCCAGGCAGGCAGGCAGGCAAAAATGCTGGGAAGGTGCTGAAAGGATGTGTTTATTTGCAGAATCATGCTAATATTATTCCAGTTGCTGACCGTTTTTGAGTACACACTTTTTTTCAGAGCAATAATATTACTTACTTCTTAAGGTATCGTTTTTTTCTGTCCCCTGATAAGCCCAAGTGATCAGGCAGAAGCTGACACTTTGCCATTTACTCCTTCTAGCCTATCCCTTTAAATCAGGGGTCGGCCATATGTGGTCCCCTCAGCCACCCCCCCAAATGTGGCCCTCACCCCCCCAAAAAAATTCAGGGGTACCCCCCAAAATCTAAAACACCCAAAATAGTATCTGGAGCTGCTAAGGAGTCCCCAAAGGCTCATAATCAGCTTGCAAACAAGTTAATTTTGACCCTTTGGGTGCTCCATAGAAGCTCTGGACACCATTTTGTTTTTATTTTTTCCCATTTTCAGTACTCATGGGGGGGGTCCTGGGAAGCAAACATGGCCCTCAGAGCTCCTGAAGTTGCCCACCCCTACTTTAAATGGTCTAGTATTTGGATATCACAGTGAGTGCTTCCTCTCATATGAACCTCCCCAAACATTAAGATCAGCTAGGAGGGCCCTACTTCAAGTTTCAGCTTATCTGGAAGCAAGACTGGCTAGCACAAGGCACAGGACCTTTCAGTCGCTGCTCCAGAGTTTTGGAACTGCCTTCTATGGACTATTAATTTAACTCCTTCTCTAATGGTGTTACAGAAGCAAGTGAAGACAATTTTGTTTTATCGTGCTTTGGGAAGTTTTTAGGAGTTTTTTGTGTGTTTTTAGACACACGTACACACACACATGGACACATGCACACACATGCAAACACATGCACACAGAGAGAGAGAGAGAGTGGGGGGGAGTTTGATTATTTTATGATGTGTACAAAATTATGAATGGTGCGGAGAATGTGGAGAGGGAGACACTTTTCTCCCTCTCTCATAATACTGGAACCCGGAGTCATCTCATGAAGCTGATTGGTGGGAGATCCAGGACAGATAAAAGGAAGGACTGCTTCACACAGTGCATAGTTAACTATGGAATTCACTACCACAAGATGTGGTGACAGCCACCCATTTGGATGGCTTTAAAAGGGGCTTAGACAAATTCCTGGAGGAGAAGGCTATCAGTTGCTGCTAGTCCTGATGGCTATATGTTACTTCCATTATCAGAGGCACTTTGTCTATGTACACAGTTTCTGGGGGACATAGGTGGGAGGGTGCTGTTGCACTCATCTCCTGTTTGTGGGTTTCCCGTGGGCAACTGGTTGGCCCCTATGTGAACAGAATGCTGGACTAGATGGACCCTTGGTCTGATCCAGTAGGGTTCTTCTGGTGTTCTTATGAATGTTTTATATTATTTTATTGTTTGAGCTTTATTTTTTTATTGAGATGTTAATATTTTTATTAGTTTTATTGTATTCTATGAGCATTAGATTAAAAGGGGCACAGACAGTTTGTGAACTAAATAAGATGTGACTGCCCTGCTTAAGTGCTGGTAGTGACACACTATAAACATTTCTACCCAAAATTCAGGATTAAAACTTGGGGGAAATATTATTTGCATTATTTCTGATAGTGCAAGTCAGACACTCTTGCAATGTTCCTTACCTGAAACTTGCACGAACTAATTTGACATCATTGTTGGAGGCTCAGGGAAAAGAAGACACCACCAGGGAACTGGACAATGAGGGCAAGAGGCACCAGATCATAGTCCCAATGGGCTACTAAAAATACAAGTGAGACCTGCAGCAACATGTTCAGGATTCCAGCCACCCATTCCCCCAATTTCCCATCCCTTCCCCACCCCCACCTCCATCAGCCAGTGAGCACATCATGGCCCCTGACCACCCTCATTTCCCACTGGGCTGTTTTTCATTCATTCATTCATTTGCCGCCCAATAGCCGAAGCTCTCTGGGCGGTTCACAAAAGATTACTTTTGCAAAACAAATCCCAGGTTCCCCAAGACTGAAAATACCCCCTTTTTGTGCATGGATGGTGCCATTTTGGCTACATAAGCAACGCCATGCGCAGCCTGATCATCAGAAATATAGGGAATGGTTGGCGAATGGGTTGGTGGTGCATCTTTAAAAACCTACTTGTTGGAGAAAACCAAAAGCCCATTTGGTCTAGTGCTATATTCCAGCTGTAGTCAGTCAGATGTCCTTGAGAAGCTTGCAAACAGGATAGGATGGCGGAAGCCATTCTCAGCATCCAGCAATCAGAGGCATACTGATTTTGAATGAGGAGATACTATTTTTTAGCTATTGTTGACCTGACCGCTGCGACTTTTTCTAACCATTTAAAAGAAGTCCAGCAATCCTACTGGCAACTACCATCACTTTTATTCATGACTTCTTTGATTAATTACTCACTATGTTAGTGGTGCTTGTCATTCTGTAGTTATGGTGTGCTTTAATGCCTACAGTAGATCTGGCTTTTATGTAAAAATGTTATTTTTTACCTAAAAAATATGAAACCACAACTTTAGATGCTATTTATTTATTTATTTATTTCTATACCGCCCAATAGCCAAAGCTCTCTGGGCGGTTCACAAAAACTAAAACCAAACAACACACAATAAAACAATTTAAAATATATAGAACATTAAAACCACAATATAACAATACAACCACAATAAAACCTAGCAGCAGTACAGGAGTTTAAAATACAGATTTAAAACAGCAAAGATAAAAATTTAGAAAGCTAAAATGCCTGGGAAAATAAAAAGGTCTTCACCTGGCGCCGAAAGAAGTACAATGTAGGCGCCAGGCGAACCTCACTAGGGAGCTCATTCCAGAGCCGGGGTGCCACAGCAGAAAAAGCCCTCCTCCTAGTAGCCACCCGCCTCACTTCCTTTGGCAGGGGCTCACGGAGAAGGGCTGCTGCTGATGATCTTAAGGTCCGGGCAGGCAAATATGGGAGGAGGCGATCCTTCAGGTAACCTGGCCCCAAGCCGTTAAGGGCTGCTACAAAGCCACAGGTTCAGAAATGGTCAATAAATATTCTTCTGTTATACAAAGCCATAATGGTCTTACTTGAACATCACTTCTCTACTACTGGATATTATCGCTGTTCAGTAGTACAGAATTCTACTAAAGAGAATTCCCTGCTCTTTAAAGCAACAATAATACACCTTTCAAATCCTACCATTAATGTAAAACTACACTGGAAGATGAAATACCTTGTGTGCTCCTCCTGCTACAAAGTAATCAAGGAAAGGTACAAGTACAAATAACAGACTAACTAAACTGAACGAAAGGCTGTATTTCAATAGCAAGGTTTTAGAATTCATAATGCTTTACTTTCATAGTTTATAACAGCTGCACAGTGCAAGGGAAATGAAATCTCTGGTTCACCTGCAAATATATGGAAGTCACAATGCTTTACTTTCAATGCTATCTGTGTGATATATTTCTGCAACAGGACTCTGATCTGGGCATCATGGTAAATTAAAATGAAAAGGGAATCGCTCCCATTTATTTCAGAACCTAATTACAAAATGAAATTAAGTATATATCCATTTAAGAAAGAAAGATGATGAACGTAGAAAAAGTAAAGTCATTTAACAATTCATTAATTAGGAAGTAATATGTATGCTGTACAATGGGTATGGTTGTATAGATACTTCATAAAATCAAAAATTTGCAGAAGGAAGGCAACATTGATTATGGAACTCAAGGACTAACAATAAAAGCTTTAAATATAGTATGGAAAGGGAATAGCCATGGTATCCAATAGTAATAGAGACGCAATAGTAGGGACACCTCAAAGGAATAGAATCTACTCAAGGAGTAGAATCAAAGGGAGAAGAGACACAGACTCTGCTTCCCCAACCAATGAGTGGCCATGGTTGGGATCATGTGACAATATTTCACTCCTATAACTGAGTCTCACTTGAGCCTTGGTCTGTCAAGCTAAAAAAAATAAAACAAAACACAAATCCTCTCGGCTAAGGCAGAGCTGCTCTTAGCTCTGGCAGCTCCAAATTACCTCCCCTAGCCTCACAGCCTGTCCTGAGAGCACCTTAAAGCCCAATACTGCACAGCAGTCTTGATGTGGAGTTTGTATGCATATTTGTGTTGTTCTTGGTTAATAATGGGTGGTTGTTTGGGGTTAGTTTTTTTGTGAAGATAAGCTGGACTGTATTATCAATGAGAGCAGCAAACTAATATAACATGGTTTCAAATGAAATGCCCCTACAATTTCATGTGTCTTGTCTGCTGTCTACATCTGTTCTCTGGCCAGCTTCCAGACCCTGGGAGTGCCCTTGTGTTTTTAAAAGTTGCACGAAAAAAAGGGAAAATTCCACCATGTGCAGTTTTTATTTTTATCATCTCAGGATAGCAAAAGTCACACCTAAATTAATTCTGTCTTGTGTGCAATTCTGGAAATTACAGGAGACCTTGCAAAGCCTGGATCTGGTGAGCTTTCTGTTCTCTCATCAACAGATAGGTAAGCACTGCCCATATTCCCCCAAGAACAAACATGGAAATACAACATTGCAAGCTGAGGTTTTCAAGAACAGGATGAGATGGGGGGGGGCAAAAGAGAAGGAGGACTGCAATGGTATGGAACAGAATTTGTGCTGTCAGCAATGCTGGCAACTGGGTCAAAGACACATAAGGCCTCAGTATTTGTTCAGTACTAGGCCCATGTAGTAGAGCAGGGATGTTGAACCTCTTTTAGTCCACGGGCCAAATTCCATTTCAGAGACTCTTGGGGACTGCATTCCGGTAGCGGGCAGGGCCAAAGACAAACAAGGTGGGGCCAAAAATACAAAATAAATACTAGTGTATTGCAGATCAAAGCTCTATCTTAAATAGATAGATAGTAGTTCTCCTCATCAGACTTTCCTGACTGCATTTATGAATATTACATTACTGAATGTATACTATGAATGAATTCTAGCCATAAGTACAGGAAAGGGTTGCAGATATTTTCAGTAAATTTTATTCCTCTTTAGGGTTTCTGTAAAAATAAGGAACTTGCTAAAGCCTGAACAAAACATTATGCCATAGCACATCCATACAAATTTGAAATTCTTCTATATGGACTGAGCTCCTGGACTGATATATGAAATATTCATAGCAGAATTTCCTAAAGAAAAGTTCAGTGTCAGATTGCACCCTAAATCCAATAGAAGACTTTTGAAAATGAGAGCTACCAGAGCAAATACTTGTAGATACTGCAGTGGGGTACACTGGACCTTTCAAGCACTGATCATCCAAGAGGAGCTTTATTCCAGCAGAGCCTGTCTTGGACACATAAATCCAATTAATAAGAATCAGGATATTTTTTCCAATGTCCACCACATGTTGTTCTTAGAAATACTATGGTTCTTCATATTTCTCCCTGTAGATCCCAGGAGAAAAATCTTAAATGCATCCTGTCATTTTGTCTGGGAGAAGAGAAGGTGTTGTGGCTGCATGCATGCATAAGCACCACTTCTATTGCTACCAGAAAGCTACCGGACAACTATCCAGAAAATGGTCTGAAGGAACATGGCAAGCAGTTCTACTCTTGGCCTAAGCCGGTCTGGTAATATAAGCTGCCTGGATGAGGGACTACTGCTGGGGAGAGCTATATGGAAGTGAGTAAAAACAGGGTATAATTAGGGATGGGCGAACCCCATGACATCTGGTGTGCTGGGAGGTCCGCCACAGGGAAATCTGGGCCACTGAGGGCCCCGTGGATTTCCCCAGAGCCCTGCTGCATCCACCATAGTTCACAGGGTGGCTCTCCGGATGTCTAAAAGGCGTGATAGGCTAATGGTGGCCACCATTAGCCTATCAAGGGAAAATTCTGGCCATACATTGCATAGTTTATGGCATTTGGAGTTGTAAAGCACTTCCTTCTATTTAAATTGCAGCCTTTTACACCACAATTTATGTAGAAGGAAGTGCTTCATTGCTGCAAATGCCATAAACTACGCAATTTTATGACTGTAGTTTTCCCACAATAAGCTAATGGTGGGTGCCATTAGCCTATCACACCTTTTAGACAGCCAGAAAGCTGTCCCATAAACTATGGCAGACATGCCAGGTAACGGGGTGCCAGTCTGCTGCGGGTTCAGGAAGTCAGATTCTTGGGAATGGATATTGGCAGGATAGATTGGAGAGAGAGAGAGAGAGAGAGAGAGATCCAGGGAATAACTAGTATGTGAGAGTTATCTGCAGATTTGGAAGTTAAGATTATGGAGTGGGAGGAACTGCCCATATTATTTCATAATTATAAGTTATGTTGGCCCACTTGGACCCAACCTATCAGTTTTATTTTTATTGATTGATTAAATTTATATCCTGCCTTTCCTGCAAGGAGCTCAAGGCCACATACATGGTTCTGCCCCTACCCATCTTTTCCTCACAGTAATCCTGGGAGGTAAGTTAGGCTGAGAGATAATGATTGGTTCAAGATCACCTGGTGAGCTTCATGGCTAAGTGGGGATCTTTGCTCACTTCCTGGTCACATAGGGATAGCTGGAACCCCCCAAGCCCACCCCATGCTTTGCCTGCCGAACCCCTGCTACTTACCCTACCCGGTGAGCAGCACGGTGTGACCCAATGGGGCGATTGGGGGAGGGGGCTCAGCAGCAGTGTGGGGCATCTCTTTGTTTGGCTGCCAACCTGATCTCCATGTGAGCCCTATTTTAACCCAAGATGGGGAATCTGAATTTTTTTGTAGATCTACTTCAGTGAACAATGGGTGAAGGGCCATTTCAACCATATTAGAGGCTTCTAATATGGCTGAAATGACCTTTTATGGCCACCACTGTGTGCAGCAGTAGTTCTATGAAAAATGTGGAGTCCCCATCTTATGCTAAAATGGGGCTCACATGGAGACCAGACAGCTGCCGTACGTCCTAGCCTCTCACGCAGGGTGGGGGTCCACCGAGCAGCGTTCAGGGACATGGAAGGGGGGGAGTTGACTAAGGATGTCAGAGAATTCTGCCACGGACTGAAATGGGATCGAATTCCCTTCAGTCTGTGCCACGGAATCCTCTGAAGAATGGCACCACGAGGTCCTGCGGAGCCAGCAGTCAATGCAGCTTTTTTTTCGTCATCCGCAAAGAGTCACGAAATTTTCGTAAATAAAAACTCAAGGTAGTATATTCCAATAATAAATACGTATGTTTTTTTAAAAGAAAAATGAATTGTGCTCACCGCCTTGTTTGTAGGTGTTCTTTTTCAATTGAAATCCTCCGTCTCTGTTTATTTTCAGCCAAAACACTTCCTCCTCCGGGCTTCCCAAAACAAGGCTGTCCTGGGTGTGCCTGAGAGATGCACTCTTGGTTTAAAGCAACACTGTTTGAAAGAAAGAAAAAACCTTTTAAAAGGACCATGCTGATCTGGAGCCCTGCAAGAGGTATTATTCTCCCTGCTAAGCTTTATATTTCCACATCCAGTGCTGTTGTTGACGTTGTGAGGCTAAAATGGAGAGGAGAACCAACTCTGTGCATGTCTACTCAGAAGTAAGTCTTACTGAGTTCAATGCGACTTACTCCTACACATGTCAGCACCCCACTTGCCCCCGGCTCAGCTTTGTATTTCCACATCCAGCTCATTAGCAAACCTCCTGTTAGTTAGCTATTTATTGTTTGAATAAAAAGCACACTCTGCACATGCTCAGGGAATGGACAAAATGTGGAATTTGAAGAATATTTGAAGAACCAGGGAATATGAAGAACTATATTCTTCCATTATGTTTGTGTGTGTAGAATCTCCCTCAATCCAGCTGTTCCCTGGGGGGGGAAAACCCATTCACCCAAGGGTCTTCTGAGATAACTAACAGGAGGTTTGATAATGAGCTGGATGTGGAAATACAAAGCTGAGTGGAGAGGAGAACCAACTCTGTGCATGTCTACTCAGAAGTAAGTCTTACTGAGTTCAATGTGACTTACTCCTACACATGTCAGCACCCCACTTGCCCCCAGCTCAGCTTTGTATTTCCACATCCAGCTCATTAGCAAACCTCCTGTTAGTTATCTCAGAAGACCCTTGGGTGAATGGGGGGTGGGTTTCCAGGGAACAGCTGGATTGAGGGAGATTCCCACACACACACACACACACACACACACATAATGGAAGAATATAGTTCTTCATATTCCCTGGTATGTTTATTCCTTATTTTGTCCACTCCCTGAGCATGTGCAGAGTGTACTTTTTATTCAAACAAAGAGAAGGTTGCTGATCTTTCCCTTCATGCTGCATTTGTACAAGTGTGACTGCTTCAGAAAGAACTTTCCATTATACTGCCTCTTTTTCTTCATGAGTTTCATAACAGAAGTATGATGTAGTGGTTAGAGTCCAGCCCAAAGTCACCCAGTCAGTGAGATAACTGACAGGAGGTTTGATCATGAGCTGGATGTGGAAATACAAAGCTGAGCTGGGGGCAAGTGGGGTGCTGACATGTGTAGGAGTAAGTTGCATTGAACTCAATAAGACTTACTTCTGAGTATGCACAGAGTTGGTTCCCTTATCCATTTTAGCCTCAGAACAACAACAACGCTGGATGTGGAAATATAAAGCTTAGCAGGGAGAATACCTTGTGCAGGGCTCCAGACCGGCATAGTCATTTTAAAAGGTTTTTTCTTTCTTTCAAACAGTGTTGCTTTAAACCAAGAGTGCATCGCTCAGGCACACCCAGGGCAGCCTTGTTTTGGGAAGCCCCGAGGAGGAGGAAGTGTTTTGGCTGAAAGTAATTACTGCACGTCTCAGGGCAGGGGAAAAATACATAAATATCTACGAAAAATAGCCTTTCTTAGAGAAGTTATGCAGACTCACGGAGATGGCTGGGCACCGGAATTACAGTTGTTGGTACGGATTTATCTTTGTAATTTTCGGAGCAGAAAAAAAAGAGGAGAATTCCAGGGGCTTGTGAACGATGGTACGGAGCACTGGCCACAAACTGTGGAAGTGAAGTGGCACGGAAGGTACACAATTCGTAGATCCCTAGATTTGGCAGGTTTCCAGACTCAGTTGGGTGCCCATGCCATCTTTATGGTCAAATCCTACTGGAGGAGATCCTATCCATTTGTCACTTTTCAGTTTGGAAGCTTTTAATTAACATTATAAATGCTCCTAAGTAGGGATGTCAGAGAATTCCACCACGGATCACGGTGAGGCCGAATGCCAGTGCATTCGGCCCCCCGAACTCTGTGGCAGAACAGCCTGCCACCCCCCCGCCC
The DNA here is from genome assembly GCF_057233095.1 of Heloderma suspectum. Taxonomy (NCBI): domain Eukaryota; kingdom Metazoa; phylum Chordata; class Lepidosauria; order Squamata; family Helodermatidae; genus Heloderma; species Heloderma suspectum. Next base: position 333,974,545 of record NC_139459.1, on the reverse strand, counting down.
CCCTGCGGATCCCCCCCGGGATGAGACTCACCTGGGGCGGATCTTCTGGGTGGCGGCGGCAGTGGCTGCGGCGGCCGGTCTCCCGACCAGCTGCCACCGCTGCCATTTCCACTCTGGTAAAAAAAAAAAAAAAAAGAAGAAAGAAAAAGAAAGACGTGATAGGCTACGTAAAGATTTATGTAGCCTATCATGACTAGGTTTTTTTTAAAAAAACAAAAAACAACGTGATAGGCTATGTAAATCTTTACGTAGCCTATCATGGCTGGGTGGGATAAAAAAAAAAACGTGTACGCAAATGGCGGCGGCTACGGCCGCCACCATTTGTGTTCCTTATTTTTGCCCTCTTAATCTACATAAATATTTACGTAGACTATGACAGCGAAAATCAAGGGGAACGCAAATAGCGTAGCGGGCGCTATTTGCATCCCTTTTTAATTCCCCGTTTTAGCCTACGTAAATATTTATGTAGATTAAGAGGGCAAAAATAAGGAACGCAAATGGCGGCGGCCATTTGCGTACACGGGTGTGTGTGTTTTTTAACCCAGCCAGTCATGATAGGCTATGTAAAGATTTATGTAGCCTATCACGTCATCTTTTTTTTAAAAAAAACCTAGTCATGATAGGCTATGTAAATGGCCACAGCTGTCGCCATTTGCATACGTGGTTTTGTTTTGTTTTTTTTACCCAGAGTCCTCCGCAGCCGGAAATCTGGCTGAGGACAGCTCTGGCCTGGCTGGGCCTGGCCAGCTGCTCCGCGGAGCTGCCGCGGAGCACAGCCGGACACAGAGGATTCTGGGGGGGAGGAACAGAGCGCCTCCCCCCCCCAGCGAGGATTCCAGGGGGAGGGACAGAATGCCCCTCGTAGAATTGCTCCTTGAGGTTCTTGGGGCAATTCTTGAGGAGTCTTCTTTCTATGTTTCATTTAAAGAAAAAAACACCCCCTGCATTTGCAGGCACCCAGGACTCTTCTCCAGCCCGGCAGTTCTTTCTGAACTCCCAGGAGACCATGTGATCTTGCCTTCTCCAACAGGCATTCGGAAAGAACTGCTAGGCTGGAGAAGAGTCCTGGGCTCCTGCAAGTGCAGGGGTGTTTTAACCCCCCCAAATAGAAAGAAGACCCCTCAAGAATCTCCTGCACTTAAAAAAAAGGTATGTGGAAACCCTGTTCCCCTCCCCAGGGAGAAAATTCTCTGAAATTCTCCCACTCCCTGAGAAAGAGGCAGAAAAAAACAGTGCCTCTTTCACAGGGAGAGAAAAAGTCCCCCCAAATAGGGGGCAGGTATCAGCACAGCACTAATGAGGATGGCCAATGCGGTTCCCACAGCTCAGCTCTACAAGCGATCAGGGCCCTGGATCCCATGTAGAGACCCTATGCATAAAGGAGGCTCTCCTGTTCAGACCATCACTTTCCACTTGTACAGGGCGACACAACACACAAGGAGTGGAGAGACTGCTATCCTCCTCTCATCATGGGTTCTCAGGGAGAGAAAAAGCTCCCGAAAATAGGGGGCAGGATTCAGCACAGCACCAGTTTTAACTCATACTCTTCCATTATGTACACAGCAATACTAGATTTTTCTGTTAAAAAAATACCCGATTGTGCTTTTTAACATGCTAAACTGCTAATTCATTGAATGTCAGATGAAGTATACAGCAACTGCATGGAGAACATTCCCTGACTGATCTGACAAAAAACATGAAAAATGTGTGCTTTCTATCATAATGATTATTTTTCAGATAACACCAGCTGTGCTCCTATTAAAGCGAGCGACTGCTTCCCCACATAACAGCAAGTACCAGCATCCAATCATGAAAGAAATATAATTCTCCATGGGTTTTCCCCACATGCTTTAAATCAGTGGCAATCTATGCATTCATATCCACACTGGAAACTTGGAGTCAAAAAATCCTGGGTCTGTGTCCCAGCCTGGAAACCCACTTGTTATCTTTATTGACACAGAGTAGCAACGGAGAGCATGAGGAAGTGGTTAAAGGAACGTTTTACATCGGAGTTAACTCTGATAAACTGCTCCCTCTTGCTATAAGGCATTTCAGTCAACTGCTCTTAAGAGACTCCTTAGAGTTCCTGAGGGGAGCTCCCGGATGCCTCCTTGCCTGTTTCAGCTGTCACAAGAACCAAAAACAAACAGATGAATGTTGAAGCTCTTGCCAACAGACAGAAATAGTGCCAACTTTGCAAAGCAGGCTGCATCTGCTAAGAAAAAGCCTACCTAATTCCCCTGAGGTATTATAAATATATCATATATTTCCCCAAGCCACTAAGGACAACAGAGGAAGGGGGGATCCATTTTTATACTTGAAAGGGCACAACATAGGTTTTCTTGGTGAAAACAGAAATAAGCCTGACTACTGAAACGGGGAAATTAGGGATGAAAGATAATAGACCTTGGCAGGGCATATGTAGCGATGCAGATTTTGTCTGATTATCAAAATTCTCAAATTTCTTCATAAATGGGAAGGAAAGAACTTTTTTTAAAAAAAAAAAAGTATATGGGAAAAGCTGAAACGGATACATTCATCCATCCAGGCAAAGGGCTTTGAGTGCTTAGTTCTTAAAAGTCTGGCTTTAAATCCCTGTGTATTCAACTGCTTCTTGTGGTGCTGAAGAATGGTTGCCACCTCAATTTTCTGATAAACTCTGCATCTTGAAGCACCCCTCCCCCCAAGAGCTGTACCTATTGAATTTGTCCAGTGCAGATGGGTGAGAGTTCTGGTGGTGGTGGTGGTAGTGGTATGTGTGTGTGGGGGGGGGACGAGGAGCATAAGAAATTACCAAAATTTCTTCATAAGAACTTGAGATTTAAACAATCAAATGCAGAAGACAACTAAACTGACAGATCCATCTATTCCTACCTGCCTGTTTTGGAAGATGTGGATTGCCCATTCACAGCAGCTGTATGAAGGTAGAAGATGCTCTTATGCAGCTTCTATCTGCCCCAGAGATCTTAAAGGAGCAAGAGAGCATTCCACCCTTAAAAGCAGACTAGAAATAGTTCTAAATAAAGTAAACTTTAAATGAATGAATGCCCTGCCCTGCCCTGCCCTGCCCTGCCCTGCCCTGCCCTGCCCTGCCCTGCCCTGCCTAGGAAGGGCTTGACAATCATAAGATCTTCAACATTTAAGACATGCAATACTAAGTTTTGTGGCTACTCAAGATCAGCCTTCCCCAACCTGGTGGCCTGCAGATGTTTAGGACTTCAACTCTGATCCATCCTAGCCAGCATAGCCAATGGTCAGGAATGCTAGAAGATGTAGTTCAACATTTCTAGAGAGTGCCAGGTTGGGGTAGGCTGGGGAAACTATTCCATCCCCAGTTCAATATTACTCCTGCCCCTGATCCACAGATGTAGGTAGGTGTTTCTTAGAGATAACATGCTTGAATCAAAGCTTAACACTTTGCCAAGCCACAGTGTTGCTTTAAGATCATGCAGGTAACATTGCAAAAAAAACCCCTTTACTTCCTGCTTGGAAGCTGTTAGCCCAGCAAATGTCATATATACACATTGCTGGGGAACAGGCATCAAACCGTCACTTAATCAGCCCTCTATTTTTTGTTTATTATTGTAAACATATATCCCTGTATTTTATCTAATTTGTAAGCTGCCAAGAATGGCTGGAGTGGAAATGTAGAAATGTTTAAACAAACAATTTGATGCATATCCATAGTCACCATGACACTTTGAAGATGCAGCAGGCCAAAATCAAAACAATGAAATTAATATGTAATCTAAGGGTGCAATCCTATGGGGATACGCAGCCGCCTCCAAACTCGGAGGGGACCACCTATCCAATGCAGGGCAGGAGAAGCATGGAGGGGATCGTTCCCTCTGTGCTTCTCCTGTCCTGCATTTGCAGCTAGACAGTCGACTTGGTTGTCTAGCCGCGAGAAGGTGGAGCAGGGGACGAGGCTGCCGGACAACACATAGGATGTGTCATACCGGCATTTCCACCTACCCCACCCTGGAATGCCCCCGGGAATGCCTCCTGGAATGCCCCATTTTGGCCGCTTCACGCTGCTCTCCTGAGCAGGGAGCACAGGGCCATTTTGTGCTGCCTGTGAGGGGGGGGGAGGACAGTTTTCTGGGAACTCACCTCAGAGTGCGGGCTCCGAGGTCAGTTCCCAGAAACCCACATATCCTATGGCCGTCTAGCCCTTCACTGGTGGCCATAGGATTGTTCCTTCCATTATGAGCTCCAAGGCTAAAGGTCTAATTTTACCTTGATAAGAACAAACATATTTGGTTCTGGGGCCTATTTGTATATAACCAGAATAGCCAAATCAATAGATGTGAAAGTGATAACTCTAAATGTTTTAATATGTAAGACACACAAAAACTTCACATACCACTTAAGTCTAGGGATGTATGAAAGTCACTTACCTTTTCAACGGGGTGATTCGCGGTGGAGGGGAGGCACTCTGCACCTCCCCCCGAAATCCTGATCCGTCCGGCTCCGCTCCGCGGACATTCCGCGGAGCCGCCAGCCAGGGCCGCCTGAAGCCGGACATCCAGCCGCTGGGCAGTCTTCCGGAAAAAAAAACGCGTACGCAAATGGCGGCGGCCACGGCGGCCACCATTTGCATTCCCTTTTTTTGCCATTTTAGCCTACGTAAATATTTACGTAAGCTATTACGGTGAAAAAAAGGGGAACACAAATAGCGTAGTGGGTGCCATTTGCGTTCCTTTTTTTTCACCGTTTTAGCCTACGTAAATATTTACATAAGCTATTACGGCGGGGGGGAAGGAACGCAAATAGCGCCCACTACGCTATTTACGTTCCCCTTTTTTTCGCCATAATAGCTTACATAAATATTTACATAAGCTAAATCAGCTAAAAAAAGGGAATGCAAATGGCAGCTGCTGTAGCCACCGCCATTTGTGTACGCCGTTTTTTTTGCGGGGGGTTGCTTGCCGTGATAGGCTATGTAAGTATTTACATAGCCTATCACGGCAAAGGCAGCTACGCAAATGGCATGATGGCCGCCATTTGAGTGCGCAGCAGCCAGCCAAAAGACCAGCTGCCACTGCTGCCACCGAAGCCGCCGCCGGAGCGGCCGCCACCGGAACATCCGCTCCAGGTAAGCTTTCATCCCAGGGGGGATTCCGGGGGGGGGTGGGGGGAGGCCGTTCCACCACAGGTTTCGGGGGGCCGAATGCCAGTGCATTCGGCCTCACTGAAATCCATGGTGGAATTCTCCACCATCCCTAGTTAAGTCCATTGGAAATGAAGCCTGATGTTATATGTCCTTTATCATCAACTGTATAATTAGGCAGGGGGGAGGGGGATTCTTTGGTTGCAAAAAAGTCACAAAAATGTTTCAATAAACTGTGAATAAAAACAAATCCTGATCCTACGAATCCTACAAATGTGAAGATACAAAAGTGAGTGATGATACAAAGTGAATGGATCCTTATTCATCATGGCCTGGTCCTGTGGTGAACTAATTGTATGAAATTTCAACCACTCACTACTCAATTCACTTGACCTGTCATCACATGAGGTGGTCTATATTGTAAATGTTTTAGTTCATCTTGTTATTTAGTGGCCGGAAAGTGGATAGACACAGTGATGGAGCAGTCTCGTAAATGCTTTGCCACACAGTCAGGCTAAATAAAGATTAACATTAAAATGTATCAAAGCCACATACATCTGGCCACATTAGGGGTGGGTGGATCACTTACCTGGTTCCATTCCGAGGCATCTGCTGGGGGGGAGGCATCTGTCACTCCCTCCGGAATCCTCCCTGGCCGGCTTTGCTCTGTGGGGAGTCCACGAAGCCGCCAGCCAGCTCCAGCTGCTGACGGACTTCCAGCCAGGGGACGCCATTTGCATCCCTGCCATTGGCTGTGATAGGCTACGTAAATATTTACGTAGCCAATCACGGCCAATGGCAGGGACACAAATGGCGTCCACTACGCCGGATGCCATTTTGTTCCGCAGCCTGGCAGCAGATGAAGACAGCGACCCAGACCAGCCACCACCAGGCAGGTTCTGTCCCGGGGGGCATTTCAGGAGGTGGCAGGGGGGGTTAGTCCCTTCTGCCACGGACTCCGGGAGGGCAGATTCCAAAGAATCCGGCCTCATTGGAGTCCATGGTGGATTTCTCCGCCATCCCTAGGCCACATGCAGAGAATCATGTGAATCAACTCTGAACCATAATGGGCTCTGTGACATCAGGAGACAACAAACTTCATATTTTTTATTTTGTTTAGAAACCCCCTGTGGCAGAATCACCTGTTTGTTATGTTAATCTGTCTTACTGTATTAATATTAATGTGTTTAGTTGTGCAGGAAATGTATGTACAGGTGAGAGTTAACTGTGGGCAAGATGGAGCTTATGTGTGATTGGCTGTTTTTGTTCTACCTGGGGAGAGGGGAGAGTGAGTGAGGTCTCAGGAGAGTTATTGGAGGTTTTTGTTCAGTTGGTTTTGGGGAGATGGGTAGGGTACCATTTTTGATGGCGAGGGAAGATTTAGAGGGGTCATGAGGCAGGCTTAAGCTAAATAATAGCATATATGTAAATATCAATAACACCTACAGCACTGAAACAACATATTTTAAATAATACACTTGTATTTTATTTGTCTGAGTTAAATCCATGTGCCAGCTTGGTCTTTTTTTATGCTACTTCTTACATGAGCACGTAACAGTCAGCACCCACTTCCCAAATTAGAAATAACATTAACAGTGATAAGTTTGACACACTTGGCATTAATTGTGGCTGGGTAAAAGCTTAGCTAGCTCAGTGGGTATAGCTAACTTGGCAGTGTCTTCCCATTCCTTAGGTGTATTATCCTAGGCGTGAAGGGTTGATAGGGGAAAGCTTGAGTAAACAAGCAGGCTGACATCACACCCCTATAATATATTTCTAGGAGGTCATTTTGTGAACAAATTCACCCATGTAATTGTAGATATTGAACCTAAACTTGAGGTTAGCATATATTTCTGGACACCCTACCTAAGGTTGGCACTAGGGATGTACAGGAATATTGTTTCTGCTCACAAAACATGCAAACATGCCCTTTGCAAACATGCACTTTAGTCTAGGGGGGACTTTGCATAACTTCAGAAATTTGCAAACATTTGAGTTTTTTTGTGCAACTTCCACATTTGATCGCATTTTGTTTATGCAAAATGAATAGATCGCCAACGTGAGCGCAAATTGAAGAGAGATGAGCATCAACCTGATGTTTGGATAATCTTGGTGAACTCAAGCATCGCTTCTTAGCCCATCCCTAGTTGGCGCACATTATTCTAAGCTTTGGCTATTGGGCATTATAGAAATAGATAGATAGATAGATAGATAGATAGATAGATAGATAGATAGATGATAGATAGATAGATAGATAGATAGATAGATAGATAGATAGATGATAGATAGAGACTTTGCTACTTCCCTCGTGGTCTGCGAGCATTACTAGGGCTGTGAACAGACCCCGACCCTGCCTTGCTTCGGATGCCATTTTGGATCTTCCAAAGCAGCCCCATTTCGCTTTGGACCAATTCGGACCCCATCTGCTTCGACTAAGATCCAAATCCGAAGCGAGATTCGGATATCCGAATCACTCGTTTTTGGCGTTTTCCCATTGATTTGCATGGGAAAACACAAACGGCCATAATTTTTTTCAGTTTTCATGATAAATACATGAAATTTGGAGAAATCTCAGCCCCCCTGGAGGGCATCCCACCTGCCATATCTCAGACAGTTTGGCCCCTAGTTTTTCTGCAAGGCGCAGGTGAGATTTGATTTTTTCAAGGAAATCTCTCAAAGCAAAGAGCTATAAATTTTCACTGGTTGCACAGAAGTGCATGAACGCACAGCCCCCCTGGGGGGCATCCTACCTGCCAAATTTCAGACAGTTTGGCCCAGGAGTTTTTGTGCTAGGCACAGGTAAAAAGTGCTGTTCTTAGAAATGCAAACCAAAGTTCAGAAACGGACAATCAGATTAGGTGTTGAAGTGGTGAGGAAGTCACTATTCCTAAATTCTCCTGTAGGTTCTTTGAAGTGCAAATAACCCCTTTCCCCTAGTACTACTTTCCTATTCACAGTAGGGATATTAGAGAATTCCGCCACGGATCCTAGGGAGGCCGAATTCCAGTGAATTCAGCCCCCTGGAATCCATGGCGGAACGGAGCAACTCGCCCCACCACCCCATGAAAGCCCCGTGGAATGGAGCCTACCTGGCTGCAGCTCCGGCGGCGGTGGCGGAGGCTCCAGCGGCGGAGGCTCTGGCGGCGGTGGCAGCTCCAGTGGCTCCAGTGGTCCCTGGCAAGCCATGATAGGCTACGTAAGTATCTACGTAGCCTATCACAGCTCAGGGCAGGGACATAAATGGTGTAGCCACCATTTGTGTCCATGTCTTTAGCCGTGATTGGCTATGTATATATTTACGTAGCCTATCACAGCTAAAGACACGGACGCAAATGGCGGCGGCTACGGCGGCTGCCATTTGCATCCCTGTGCAGCCCAGCAGCTGGATGTCCAGCTGCGGGCAGCCCTGGCTGGCAGCTCCATGGAGTCCCTGTGGAGCGGAGCTGGCCAGGGAGGATTCTGGGGGGAGGGACAGAGCTCCTCCCCCCACCGTGGATTGCCCAGCGCGGAGCCAGGTAAGAGTTTCGTACATCCCTACAGAATTCAATAACCTCAGGGTCTCTTTGGCTGAATTTCCTGGGAAAACACTGGCTGGTAAATAGGAAGCAGACAAAGACAGCAACCCTGCCAGGATGGCACAGCAGCACCTTGCCAACCTCTGCCCCTGCCAAGACCTCGAAGATGCCTCATATTGGGCCTGCTTGCTTTGCAACACACAGTGTAGAATTACAGTATTTAAATAATAGCTGTTAATGCGTGTAGTGCTTTACCCACTGTGTTGGGAAATGTGGACTGTGTGTAGTCATTTGACACACACGGTTTGCTTGTCCACACAGCACAAGCGCACACGCACACACACGAGCCAAAGAAAAGCAAACACTAAACTGCAAGTTAAGGTGTGGGGGGACTAACTATAATCCTAACAGAAAAGAAAGTGTGTGTGTGTGTGTGTGTGTGTTTAGGGAAAAGAGATCAAAACTAGGAAGGGAAGGAATATAGGAATTAAGGGGAGGAAGCAAGGACAAGGACAAGAAAGTATATACAATCTCGACAGAATCAAAGTAAGGGCAAACTAATGGTTGTGGGCGGGACAGGGAAGGTAAGCAACTACAGTGAAATTTTCTGGATTTTTAAATGAATAAACAACAGGAATGACTGGCAAACCTATTACAGAAGGATGGGGTGGAGCGAGACTAACATAGCTGTTATAGCACACACTTTCTTCTCATCTTCTTTCTGCCAAAGTAGAGTGAGAAGGGTTATTCTCTTTCCTGCTCTCCTTCCTCTGCCATGCCCGGCAGAGACTGGCACAGTTTCTCCCAGTGGGCAGTGGCCACAGCAGAGGTGGGATAGGACTGGAGCCGCTACACCATTTGCATCCCTGCTCATTTGCGTCCACTATGCCATTTGCGTCCCTGCTCTTTGCCGTGATAGGCTACGTAAATCTTTACGTAACCTATCACGGCAAAAGGCGTGGACGCAAATGGCATCTGCTATGCTGGATGCCATTTGCGTCTGAAGACTGGCAGTCCGGCAGCAGACGGACCCAGCCGGTGGCTCTGAGGACTCGCTGCGGAGCGGAGCCGGACAGGGAGGGTTCCGGGGGGAGGAACGGATCGCCTCCCCCCCCTGCGGACCCCATTGATGAGCCATTTCAGTTTGGGGTGCCTCAGTGCTGTTCTGATCTGCCTCGTATCACGCTAAGACACCTCCAAATCAGCCCATTTCAACTTGTTATTCAGGCTTTGGACCAAAGCGGTGCACAGCCCTAAGCATTACTGCTCTCAGGTGAGGGGATCTCAGTCCAAATTCTAAAAGAGACTAACCTGTGCTAAGCATAAAGGTGTGCAAAAGGTTTTCAATTCATGTAACATACAGTAGACTGCATGCTTTCCTGACCTGTGATACTACTGGCTCCCTCCTAAACTAGCAAGAACTTTTGCAAATGTGTAGGCAACCAATAGTTATGCTTCCCCCCACCCCACACACACACTCTACAACTGCCACTAGCTTGCTTGCACACTGCTTTGTGCTGAATTGGCTAATTCCCAAATAAGTTGTTCATTCATGTTCAGGGTTTTCTAAAACAGAAGAGCAAGGCCAAAAATAAATGCTTGTTGGATAATGTCCCAGATCTGAAATTTCATGTCCATGGTTTTTCTCATAGTCTAGATAGGTATGGCAGAGAATTCCACCATGGACTCCACGGATGCCATTTGCATCTGCAGTCAGTCAATTCCCCTTCAGCCAGCGATACAGCATGACAGCCGTATCACTGGTGCTTCAGAGCTGGCTGGCAGCTCCGTGGAATCACCGCAGAGTGGAGCCGGCTGGCAAGGATTCCAGGGGGGAGGAACAGATCGCCTCCCTCCCCCCACGCCCCCCCCTAGACTGGCAGGTAGGGGATTCGTACGTCTAGATCAGGGGTAAGCAATGTGGTACTCACATGCACCAATACACCCCTGAACACCTTTCTTGGTGCTCACAAAGGTGCCCCACCCCTCCCAGTTTTTTTTTTTTTTAGTAACACATTTTATTGGCAGCTTTGAGTGCGGTGAAATAGGTTGTTGTGGTGCTGAAAACTGGGTTCAGAGGAGTTGTTTAGTGTGTGGGGCTCAGACCGCACATCTTGTACTCAGTATTTGGACAAGAGATGTTACTTGCCCTTTGCCATGCCTCCCATAGCAGCCATTTTGTGGTGGTGCCCAGGACAGTTTCTCGAATTGCCAAATATGCCCATGATCCAGCTGTTTCCAGCTAGATTTGGAATAGATTCTGCCACCTCACCCCCACCCCCACTGCAAGTACTTATATTTGTTCTCTCTATTTTTTTAAGTGCGTTTTCTCTATGACACATCTAAGGTGAAAGAACTTCATTCAGTTTCTTGGTTCACTCTAGCCATAGCTAGGAAGAAGCCACAATCTTGCTTGCCTTCATCTCATAAAGTGGGACCCTAAAGAGAGCAGGCACAGTTTTACCCACTGAACTGCTCTAAAAAACAACTCCTAGTGGACATTAGACTGTCCACAGTACCATAGTGAAGGAACTTCCCAGTGTGTTGCTGGTACATCAACAGGGCCAGCTCTACTATTAGGAAGAGTGAGGCAATTGTCTCAGGGAGCAGATTCTGGGGTGGGGGCACAGCATAGTGGCAAGGTTGGAAGTCAGAGCTGTGTGTGCCATGCAGCATCACCAGCACCTCATAAGCTAGCCTGTCTTGTCACCAGTGTTGAACTAAGATTCAACTGCCAGCCCAGTCAGCTTCTGTATGTGGGCACCATCTTGTCCTATGCCTCAAACAACAAATTGGCCTGGCTCTGCCCTGCCCCTCTGGAGTCTGCTCTCCAAAGTGACAGCTTAAATGTTCCTTTCAGGTAGGGTTGCCAACTCTTGAAATCAAGAATTCTTGTATCTTACATTGCCCTGGGAGCAGTGCTTGGGGTTGGAGCCCAAGGTAGACATGAGGGTGGATATGGGCACCAAATAGGGATGTATGAAAGTCACTTACAGTTTCGTAGGGGTGATTCGCGGTGGGGGGGAGGCGCTCCGCACCTCCCCCCGAAATCCTAACTCGTTTGGCTCCACTCCGCAGCAACTCCACGGAGCCGCCAGCTGGGTGCATTTGCAGGTGTCTGGAGCCTGCGTAAGCAAATGGCGGCGGCTACGGCGGCTGCCATTTGCATTCGTGTTTTTGGCCATGATAGGCTACATAAATATTTATGTAGCTTATCACAGCGAAAGACAGGGGCGCAAATGGCGGCCGCTACGCCATTTGCGGCCCTGTTTTTTTATCGTGATAGGTAATTTACGTAGCCTATCATGGCAAAAAAAAACAGGAACGCAAATGGTGGCGGCTATGGCGGCTGCCATTTGCATTCCCCTTTTTTTCTGTGATAGGCTACGTAAATACTTACGTAGCCTATCACAGCCTCTGCAGGGATGGAAATGGTGCCCCTGCATTAGCCATGATAGGCTACGTAAGTATTTACGTAGCCTATCACGGCCTAAATGGGGAAGCGAATGGCAGCTGCAGACGCGGCCGCAATTCGCAAAGCAACGCGAACGGCACCTGGTAAGTGCTCTGTTTCACGCGCCTTTCACGGTGTGGTGGGGCGGGGGACTTCGTTCTGCCATGGATTTCAGGGGGCTGAATGCACTGGCATTTGGCTTCACTGAGATCCATGGAGGAATTCTCTGACTTCCCTAGCACCAAAGCCCAGCAGTCTCTGGCAGCCTCCAGGACAGAGGAAAAGAAAGACCCCAAAGGTACACTGAAAAATATTTATTTGATCCAATGCATTTCAAGTCTTACAACTCTTCTTCAGTAACCAGTTTAATCCATTCAACGGATAATTAAAGCAATCTTCACTAGAAAGGAGACTGTTTAATATGTACCTCTATTTTGGAATAAAGGTAAAAATACAGGCAGCTAAAGAACACAATATAACAACACAACAAGTTCACTAATTAAATGAAAATGGGATAAGGTGGTTCATTGATTACAGTCCTTAGTATATCATGGGTGAGCTTGTTGGACAGATAAGAATAAAACATTTCAGTGAGTTTGGATGAACAACTTACACAGCTGAATCTTGCTTAGTAAAAAAAATCTGCATGTGTATTTCATTGGAATGTGATAAGAAGCACTCCTTAAAAGAGGGAGTGTGCTTCAACTTTTATGTTCAATGTTTACTGCATTTATAGAAGACTCAGATTCCTTTAATTCTTTGCTGCTGGTTTTATCTTGGTTTTATTCTTTGCTGTTTTTATTTTATTTTAATGTTTGTACTGTATGTTTTTAATTTACTGTATGGTGCCTAGAGAACTTTGGTTATTGAGCTATCTAAAAGCACAGTTAAGAAAATAAATAAATTTAATATCCTTTGAATAGGGATGGGTGAATTTATCGTGGTCCAGGTCAAGCGCTGCTCACCGAACCCGCAATGGCTGCCTGCCCCTACTCATCACATGTGCTGAGTGGTCCATGAGTGCCCGGTGAGTGGCGAGTAGCTGCTTGATCCCTCGCTAAGCCGCCATGTTTTCTAAAAATGGTGGCTTGGCCATTTTCTTAAAGGCCGATTTTATGCAATTGGCACCCATAAAGTGGCTATTTATGCAAGATTATGCTTTATGGCTGCTGTTTGCATAAAATTGGCCTTTAGAAAAGGGGCCAAGCTGCCATTTTCTGGCTTGGTGAGGGATTGGGGATCCCTGCGCTTGCCCAACTTAGTCGGGCAAGGACGGGGATCCATGGACTGGCATCTGGGGCCCTGAGCTGTTGATTTCTCATGGGGCCTTGAGTCCAGGTTGGCCACCCATGACATCCCTACCTTTGACTTCATTAACCTAATTTCTATTAAAGAAGGCTACCAGGGTTGGACCCAATGGCCTTGTAGGCCCCTTCCAACCCTACTATTCTATGAGGGTAGGGCAGGATAGGATGGAATAGGCTGGAAACTCATCCCCCACCACATAATGGGCTGTTTCATGGAGAGTTGTCAGGTGATCCAGTCCTTGTTCTTTAAAAATAATAAAAAGAGAGAAGGTCCTTAAGATGTTGCTGAAGATACTGGATTCTAATTTAAGCTGCCTGTTGGTCATATTCTTAAGCAGCAGACCGTATCAATAGCCAGACAGATTCTTAGAAACCTAGTTATATCCCAAGTTGCCTTAGTGAGAGACACAACATCACACTCTCCACAGTCCACTTAAAACTTCCCCACCCCTCTTAACTCACGCTGAAAGAAAAATCCTGACAGCGTGAGGAAAATCACAGCAGCTGAGATAACAAGGAAAGAATAGCTATTTCTTAGCAGCTGTGAATCAAAACATGAATGACAAATTAACTGTGCCATGCTACAGAGCAAGCGTGAGCACAGAGGGCTCCTTAGATCATCGCTTTCATCCACCATCTAATATCCCTGGGAAGGTCATAGTGTCCTATTTTTGTTATTCATTAAGGTTTTTTCCTTTACTAAGACGGTTACAAATTTTAAAGATTTCTAATCATGTGGCTTTTCACAACTTCTACGCTTGTTTCTTCTGGAAAACAAATGCCATCAGCAAGCTGCCAATCGTACGTTTCAAGCACTGGTTAAACAGATGGGTTTGAGCTCCTTTGGGAGGGTTTTAAATGCAAATATTTCAATTTATACGATGGCACAGGTGCTCCGGTTACCAAAGCTTTGTGTGTGTGTGGGGGGGGGGGTAAGTTTGCTCTTGTCAACATTACACAGAAGCTTCCAGTTTAGCATTCAAGTTCACTTGGCATTTGAAAGTAACAGATGTTGTTGGACTCCAACTCCCATCAGCCCCAGCCAGTGTAGCCAGTGGTCAAGAATAATGGGAGTTGTAATCCAACCACACCTGGAAGGCCACAGTTTACCCACTTGTGTTTTATGTTCTCCCTCTGCCACCATCATGTTTTGGTAGGGCTGTTTGGTATAGTCCATGGAAAATGCTAGACCCAAGTTCTGTCCCTCCCCCTCCCCCCCGCATGTCAGGGCCTTATGCAATAGGGGCAAGATGCATCTATCCCCCAGAGGGACAGGTATGCTCTGTTACTGCGTTGGGGGACTTAGCAGATTTCCCTATTCAAGGGTGACCTGGAAGAGTGGAGAGAGCACAAGATAGGGTGCAATCCTATGCAAGTTTAGACAGAAAAAATGTTCACCAACTCCCAGCGTTCCCCAGCCAGCACAGCTTTCTTCCTTGTGACTTTCTTCCTCATTTACCACTTCTGTCAAAGGGGTTTCACAGTTCATTTTTTTCTAAGCAGCAGCTATAATGAACAAAATGATTCTTTGCTACATTCGTACAGCTGTCCGTGCTTAACGCACTGAACTGCCCTGTCATGAGGCATTGATGGAATCAAAATCAAAACTGTTCTGTGTGTTTCTTGGCTGCCATCCTAACAGATTAGTGGTAGCACAATAGATCATATTTACAGGGCTGATTCATCACTACTTCTCCTTCTAAATGTCTTCTGCTCAGGAATATTTCTGCTATGTATACTTCAACACAGAGACAGCACCTGAGATATAGGTGTGAGATTTCAATCCTCCCCCCAATCTCTCTCCAACAAAAGTCAAACTGGTGGTCTGTACAGACCTTTCCAGCAATTTTAATCCTGGTGGTGCCAACTGTCCCCTGCCCCCCAAGGAACAGTAAGACAATGGATATTATTTGCAAGACTGAAAGGCCTAGCAATTTCTGCTCTTCAAGCCTTCTGAGATAGCAAATGAATTCAGGCCCAGCAAAGATTTGCATGAAGGAGCGGCGGGGGGGTGGGGGGGGGGACACTCTCCATACTTCCAACTGTTTGGGGATAATTGGAAATGTGACATGCATGCTTTTAGCAAGCCCTGTTTTTATGACATACTCCATCGCTCCATATTATTGCACAACATAGAAGTGTGACATAATTTGACATGACAGCTCAGATTTACAGGACAACAGTCCCTATTCCACTTTCAAACTGGATAACTACAAAAGAGGCCAACAAAAGCTGGCCAGCAGGAACACAGCAGACGGGAAAATGTCTGGTGACTGCCAACTTTAAATTGCTGTTGAGTAATTTAGCGTATCTCTAGAATAATCCTTTAAAAGAGTAATTAATCATCATTTAGAGAGGGTCTTCAGTGAAGTGTGTTTACTGTCTTTTATTCATGCCTGGCAGGTTTTAACGAACCACCAACACCTCTGCGTTATTGCTCTACCCTTTATTGACAGAATTCTTGTAAACTAGCAGAATTACGGGTTCAGAAGTCTAGCTCGTGGTAAGGAAAAATAGGCGTCTTGCATCATTTACTGGAACACATGGAAGCCACCTAATCACTATGGTAAATGGGTTTCAATCCATTCTTTCCTTATCCTGGAATTTAACACATCAACATTCAAAAGTGATGGCCATTTGAAGGATGCTGTATTCAGATACCCCTTCAAGTAAAGGATATCTAGAGAGCCTTGCCTTGTCTCCAGATAATCACTACAGATTCCCATCTTCAATTTTTTATTATGTTTGTCATGGGAAATGGAATGACCACACTGGAGAGCTCTTGTCTCTTCTGAGGAAAGGTGGGTTGTTGTTCTTAGTCAAATTGCCACTGTGTATTTATTGTTTATTTATTGAGAGCCAGTGTGGTGTAGTGGTGAGAGTGTTGGACTGGGAGGTGGGAGAACCGGGTTCTAGTACCCACTCAGCCATGGAAGCTCACTGGGTGACTTTGGGCCAGTCACAGACTCTCAGCCCAGCCTACCTCACAGGGTTGTTGTGAGGATGAATTGGAGAGGAGGAGGATAAAGTAAGCCACCATGGGTTCCTTCCAAAAGGAAAAAAAGTTGGGATATCAATGCAATAAATAAATGAATGAATGAATGAATGAATGAATGAATGAATAAACTCCTTGGCCGCCTTTCAGGATAGAAGCCCTCCTAAGGAGACATACAGCAATAAAACACATAAAACCAGTATGATATTAAAAAATGAGAAAAACACAATAAAAGCAGTAAGAATACAATAAGAACAGTGATAACCACAGCAATAACAACAATAACAAACCCAGCAATAAAAAACAGCCACAAAAGCGATCATATTAGAGAAGGCCATAGTAAAATAATATGTTTTCAAGGCCTTCTTAAAAGCCTGCAATGTTGGAGTGTGGTGGACCCTCAATGGCAATTATTCCAGAGGAGGGGACCACTGCAGACAAGACCCTCTCACTAGGAATGGATGGACTCACCTGAGTCTGTGGTCGGCGGGCACTTGTAAAGCTGCTGCTGCCAGGCCACGCGAGCCCCTGGGGGGCCCGGCAAACAGCCCAGGAGCACCCCACAGCCACCCGCTTCTCCATGCAAGCCACCACTTTAACACAAGATGGGGGCTCTACATTGTCATATATCTAATCCTATACACAATGATGGCCATAAAAGGCCCTTTCCACAACATTAGAGGCCTCTAATGTTGCAGAAATGGCCCTGTATGGCCACCATGGCACACAACATTAGATATATAACGATGTAGAGCCCCCATCTTACATTAAAATGGTGGGTTGCATGGAGGACAGGTGGCTCCCGAGTGCGAGTGGATGGATCCGGTAAGTCCTGGCTGCTCACATGGCTCAGGAGAGGTCTAACGGACCTAGTTGGGCACTTGCAACATCCCTACCTCTCACATGTGTTCACCCACCTGACTGCTCTCACAGGCAGGCAAATGAGAAGTGCTCTCTCGCTGATCTTAAAGTGCAGGCAGGCTGGTATGGGTGAAGGAGGTCCTTCAAGTAATTTGATCCCAAACCATTTATGTATGTATGTATATGTATTTATATTTCTATCCTGCCTTTTTTCCTCCTTAAGGAACCCAAGGTGATGTACATTATCCTTCTCTTCTCCATTTTATCCTCACAACAACAACCCTGTGAGGTGGGTTGGGCTGAGAGTCTGTGACTGGCCCAATGTCACCCAGTGAGCTTCCATGGCTGAGTGGGGACTAGAACCCAGGTCTCCTGACTCCCAATTCAGCACTCTCACCACTACACCGTGCTGGCTCTCTGACCGTTAAGGCTTTAAAGGTCAAAACCAGCAGTTTAAATTGGGCTCGGAAACACACCAGTAACCAGTGCAGCTGCCCCAGTGCAGGAGTTATATGATCAAAACGCCTTGCCCCCACCAACACCTGGGCAGCCTTTTCTGCTCCAGCTGAAGTTTCTGAACCCCATGACCTGCACATTACAGTAGCCATCAGTGGTTGGAGCCATGGGGCATGCACTGAGGTCCGCACACTTGTGGGGGGGCACTGTTGGCCCCTGGAGCCTTCAGGCCCTGCCGCCGCAGACCTTGCTGTTGCTGCCTTTTCACCCGCCCTCATGCAAGCAGTGAAAAACTGAGGGAATGGAGCACTAGCCTCCAGATGTCTTGCACTCACTCTCTGGGCACTTGTGTGGATTTGGGCCCAAAGAAAGTGAATGGGCTGTCATTACACTGGTGTCAAGGATGGGGCCAGTTAAGGCATCTTGCCCAAGCCCCCATCCCCAACCTGGGGCCAGCCTTGGCTAAGGTAGTTGAACTACAAAGTTTGAAATTCAAACTCTGGCAGCTGTTGAGAAACTGCCAGATGGATGTGGCTGGACCTTTTTTCTGTGAAATGAAACTGTACACTACATATCATGTGACATGGACATCCTTTTATATGAGGCTGGACAGCCATCTGTCAGGGAGGGGGATGCTCTGACTTGGATTCCTGCACTGAGCAGGGGGTTGGACTTGATGGTCTTGTAGGCCTCTTCCACCCCTACTATTCCACGATGCTATGATTCTAATATGACAGGTTGAAATAGACATGGGTAGGGTCCCCGAACATGTGAAGTTTACACTGCATCTTGCAGCTGGATGTCTAGTTATAGCTCCAAGGAATTTGTTTGACAATATCTGGGAGGTAGCCTTATCAGAGCACTTAAAAGCCCAGTTCAGGTTTTTGAGGGGGAGGGGTTTCATTAAAAAAAAAAAAACCCTTTGTGGAGAACTGATATCCTTTTATGTGAACACTACCTCACAGGTTCCTAGTCTACTTACAGCAGTGCCCTCCTTCTGGAGCAATTTACTCCCTGAGTAAGGGAGGGGGAAGCAGAGTGTTCAGTGAATGATCAAACAAGGATGAGATTAAAGGTGCAATCCCATGCATGTGTACTGTATACAGAAAGAAGTCCTACAACTCCCAGCATTCCCCAGCCAGCCATGCTGGCAGGGGAATGCTGGGAGTTGTGGGACTTTTTTCTGTCTAAACATTTATTGCAAATTGTCTGTGACTATGCTCAGATAAGAATGAGATAGCTTGTGCTTGCTCTTTGTTGTACATTGTTGGTTTGGTGCTGTATTTGTTGTTGAGATTTTTTTTTTTAGTTTAATTAAAAAAAGAAGGATGTAAGTTTTGCAAAGTAAATTTACAAGCTGATCCTGTCCTAAAATTATGCTTACCAGATGGGATAAGATCAGTGCTAATCCCTGTTGTAGTGGAGGAGCAAACTGATACGCAAGTGTAGTACGTTCAAACTGGCATTGCACTACCATTCTACTGGCAGTAAAATATCACCAGTGTATTACTCATGTTGTTGGGGACATGCCAGCATGGCAGGGTTAGGGGCCAGAGATGGCCTAGTGTTAGTAGAGGAATGGAGTTTAGCAGGATCCTATGCTCACTTAGAGGTTGCTCCTGTCCCCAACACTGGCATAATGCATTAACACCAACAAAAGTGGTGTAAGTAAAGACACACCATGTAGAGCCAATAGAGAGTTCTTGATGACTGCCCCTAACTCCCCCAACCACATTGTAGGATAGGATTCCAGCTAATTCAGGAGTCAATCATGGCATATCCCAAGGATTGCATATGACCCAACAAGAGAACACAGCTCTAAAAGTAACCCAAATATTAGGTAATTATTTCATAGAATCATAGAATAGTAGGTTTGGAAGGGGCCTACAAGACCATCGAGTCCAACCCCCTGCTCAATGCAGGAATCCAAATCAGAGCATCCCTGACAAGTGGCTGTCCAGCTTCTTCTTGAATGCCTCCAGTGTGGGACAGCCCACTACCATTTGGACTTAGCCTCTCTGTCTCTGCTCTTACATTCTTGATTTTGACTATGTCTTGCTTTCAAAGCCCATCCTTATGACTGACTGGCAGAACCTAATGATCAAGTCGGTTGTAAAAGTAAATTATGGCAGCAGCTTCCACCTAAGGCTGGATAAATCTGTCCATTTCTCTTTCTATAGTTTGCATCGTTTTCATGCACAAACGTATTCCATCCTGTTTCCATATCGATTTGCAAATGGGTATTTTAAAATTCACATATACTCACACAGATTTTTTTGCAAGCACTTTCCCCTGATGTATACAGTCCTGTATGAAATTGCCCTTAATGTACATATTTTTTGTATGCATTGTTTGAGTGGAGAACTGCATCACAAATTCTTGAGAAGGTCAGTTCATATCAAAATGCAAACCAAACAAATTTCACCCCATCTTTACTTCCTTCCTCACCTTTCCCCAGTTAGGTCTTGCAAATCAAGAACTCCAGAAGTACAGTATTCATGCATCTTGTTTTAATTCGCACATTACATCTGAGCATAACCTCTAGTCATAGGTATAACTCATAACTACATAGTAGCTTCTTTAAAAAGTAATGGGAGGAACAGTTTGTGAAAAAGGAGAATGCAATTAAAAAACTATGGAGATTCTGATAGCCTTTGTGCAAATTAAACATTCACAGAGTTTTTTTCAGACTAGCAGGGAACATTTACTGTGGGCCAAAACTTCCATCCCTAACATAGGATATGTCTCTGAGCCTCTCTTGACAAGGCAGAAATGGCTGTGATTTCACAGAAACCACTTTACCCAAAGGTACAAAGGGAATCAGGTACAGCTAATTGATATTTCTAAGAAACTGTGAAATCTTTATGATAGGTGAGTAGCTTTGCTCCCTACTGACAACAGTCTATTCAGTATTTCCCTGCTAAGTCAGAGTGACACTAAAAGTAAAGCTAACACAGAATGAACATCTCTTGTTAAAAAAAATAAAGCCCACATGCAACAAAAAGCAATTCAATCAAAGCAGATCATAAATCTTTTGTGCATTTCATGATGGCCAGACATTTAGAAAATAGGATAATTTTCTGTGAATCTTTCTAATATGCATGGAAGTGCATAAGGGACTCCCGCTCCTTGACAGCCTTGCATTTTTAAGTCCTCAAATTAATTCTCCAGGCAGTTGAAACTGGTGATGGAGCCTGGGTCATCGGAAGCTGTTCTAGGATGGGTCAACAGAGAATCTGCCGATCCGTGCAAGATTCAGCACTAGCATAACTTTGTCAGAAGGTGTTTTGTTGCTGTTAAAGAACCACGAGGGGTTGGATCCAGATGACTCGTTTAAGTCTCACTGATTTCTACTCTAAATATGACAGTCTGGACACAACACCAGTAAATTTAGCTTTTCAGCTTTCCACAGAGGGGGAACATACTTTTGCCAACCACCAGCCAAACCTACCAAACAGAGATCTACACAACTGCCATTTTGTTAATGAAATTGAACATGATTTCTTCTATAATGTCAATTGTTCTGACTTAATTAGGATGACTTTTAGAAAAGAAATGTGAACCGCCTAGAGAGCTTCGACCACCCAAACAGCTTTGCCCAGAGAGCTTCAGGCTTCAGCTGCAGTTTGTGAACCACCCAGAGAGCTTCGACTAGCGGGAGGTATAGAAATATAATAAACGAAAAGGAAAGGGAAGTGGACTGATATATATTCCGTCAGCCTAAATAACTCAAGCATGAATGTCCTGGTAAGAATGTCTGTAAGTACCATTCAACACAAGACAGATATAGATAGATGTAGACAGTATATGTTGCAATTATTGTGAGGCAAAGCTTAAATAATATGGGGAAACAAACTGAGAAGTGCAGCTCTAAAATGTTCAAAGACATGCCTCATTTGCAGACATGTTGTCAGACCCTTTTTCTTGCATATTTACAGAAATAGTCACTTAATGAATCAAATAAAATCTCCCTCCATTCAAATGCTGCCCATGTGCGGACATAGTGTATATAATAGCATTCTCATCACTTAAGTTCCTACCACTGGCCTCCAATTATCCTCACATTTCAAAGCCACTGAAGCTTAGAAATACTGAATATAATCTAATTTACAAGAGGGAGGGGGTAGGGAAGCTGTGTTATTAAACATGGCACATCAACATCAAAGATATTTGGGTTACTGTTTATATTAAGGATCTAGTCATAATTAGGATTAGATTATCAGCCTCCCTGCACTCTTAGATCAGCATCTGAGGCCCTAATAATATGCCCGCCCAAGGGAACGATGTGGCTAGTGGACACAACGGAAAGGGAAACTTTTCAGCAGTAGCTCCACATTACATCAGGCCCCATCATTGCAGGCCTTTGTAAACTGTTCTTCTCTCTTCAAATATTGTATCAGGTTGCCGTACAAATAGATTTTAAATGGGAAAATGCTAGTCCTTTTTCATGGGGAAAAGCTTGCATATTTCATACTTCCAAAAGAGGAGTGTCTGCCTTGTCCCCTATGTTGTTTAACACCTACACGAAACCACTGGGAGAGGTCATCCAGAGTAGGGATGTCAGAGGATTCTGTTGGGGGGGGGGGTGTGAAGCTCAATGAATCTTTTCCGGTTCAGCCCTGTGGATTTCATTCCATTCCCTTTTGGTGGTGTTGCCTCACGCTGTAGCAAGTTGAGGGAATATATAGATTTCCTTTTTTAAAAAAAAATGGCTGCAACTTGCACAATCCCCCCCGGGGTCCGCCACTTGGGCAAATTGTAATTTGCACATTTTTTTATTTCTATTTTTGGATCTTTAAATATGCACAACCTGAAGATATAGATCTTCAGGTAGCAGCAGTGATGTGGAGTGTATTTGCACAACTATGCTTAGTGTGCCAGCTGCGACCATTACTGAGTCAGTCTGACCTGGCAAAAGTTATCCATGCCTTGGTTACATCATAGTAAGGCTACTGAAATACACCGGGATGTCAGAGGAATCTGCAATGGAACCAAATGAGTTCAGGTTTTTCTGAATCTGACACATGCATTCTGCAGACAGCTTTTAACCTATCAGGTGGATTCCACGGACTTGCAGACCATTTTTCTCACCTTCAGGATTTTGTGCAAATTTCATCATAGAAAAATGTGCACATAAATTAAAAAGAAAGGTGTATTTTCCCCATAAAGTGTGAAAATGTGCATTACGAGTAATTTGCACATTTTTGCATGTGCGAATTTGGGCAAATTGGGAAGCTCAAAAAAAAATTCTGAATCCATCAATGGGCAGAAAGGTGCCTGACAACCCACAAAATACAGACAGAATGGGTTTCACACAATCCACACATCCGTAGACCTGTGTAGGGCTATCATTGAAGAGCATCTGGAAGTTTCAATTAGTGCAAAATGCAGAAACTGGGCCACTAAATGGCTTAAGGCCTGGCTATTTGAGGGACCAGCAGTCCCCAGATGAACCTGCTCAATTATTAAGATCAGCAGGAGAGACCCTTCCACAGGCAGCCCTCTTGGAGAGGCCCACTTGGTCAGGTGTATGGAAAAAGGCCTCCTCCTGTGTTGCTCCCAAACTCTGGAACACCCTCGCCCTGTGGTGTTGTGACTGGTCTCCTGTTTCTCTGTGTTAAGAATGGGGGTTAGGACACATCCTTTTAAGATGGCTTTCTAAATTGTTATTATGTGTTGCCTTTAGAGTTTTCATATGTTTTATTTGATTGTTTTGTCTTCTGGATTTTTTGTAAACCACCTTGATTGGCTTCAGAAAGATGGTATAGAAATACCATAAATAAACAAACACATTCATTTTTTTAAATTCCAATATGAACTGACCTGATCCATAACTCCCAGGAAAATGTGTAGATTGGAACATAGCTATCCATTGGATGTTGCATTTCTCCAAGTGTTGTGACACAGTTCTCAGCTCAAACAAATCTACCAACATGCATTTAAGAACATAAGGAGAACCATGTTGGATCAGACTAAGGGTCCATCTAGTCAGCATTCTGTTCACACAGTGGCCAACAAACAGCCTGTGGGAAACCTGCAGTAGGACATGAGTGCAATAGCACTGCCCCGTTCATGTTCCCTAGCAACTGTGGTACACAGGCATGTTGCCTCAGATACTGGAGGTAGCATATAGCATTGATGACTAGTAGCCATTGATAGCCTTATCATCCATGAATTTATCTAATCCACTTTTAAAGCCATCCAAATTGGTGGTAGCAAATTCCATAGTTTAATTATCACTGTGTGAAGAAGTGCCTTTTTTTATCTGTCCCGAATCTCCCACCCATCAGCTTCATCATGGGATGACCTCAGGTTCTAGGATTATGAAAGAGGAAGAAAAACATCTCCCTATCCATATTCTCAACACCATGCATAATTTTGTACACCTCTATCATGTCTCCCCTTACTTGCTGCTTTTCTAAGCTAAACAATCCCAACTGTTGTAACCTTCCTTCATAGGGGAGTTTCTCCAGCCCCTTGATCATTTTAATTGCCCGTTTCTGCACCGTTTCCAACTCTACAATATGCTTTTTTTAGGTATGGTGACCAGAACTATGCCTAGTATTCTAAGTGTGGTTGCACCATAGATTTGTGTAAGGGGAGTATGATGTTCGCAGTTGTCTTTTCTATTCCTTTTCTAATTGTGCCTAACATGGATTTTGCCTTTTTCACAGCAGTTACACACTGGGTCAACATCGTCACCAAGCTGTCCACCACAACCCCAAGACTTCTTTCTTGGTAAGTCACTGCTTGCTCAGATCCCATCAGCTTGTATGTGAGGTTGGGTTTTTTGTCCCAACATGCATCATTTAAAATTCATATTGAGATAAAATACATTTAAAAACACATATTTTAAGAGAAAATGCATTCAAAACATGTATTTAAATACATATTTAAATGTGAATTTCATACAGCTTTTTTTAAAATGCAGATTAATGCAGAAACTGGTCAGAATGGACTGATTCATCCAACCCTACTGAAGCTCTGCATATCCAGCATCAACCAGGTATCAGACTAGATGACTGCAAGCTCCGCCCCCGCCCCCAGTTCTGTGATTCTATGAATTAGAAGAATTGTGCCACAGAATTTTAGATATTTCTAAGCAGAAAGGGGAGATGGAACAATAAACGGCTGTCTTAAATCTTAATCATAGAATCATAGAACCATAGAACCATAGAATAGTAGGGTTGGAAGGGGCCTACAAGGCCATCAAATCCAACCCCGTGCTCAGTGCAGGAATCCAAGTCAGAGCATCCCTGACAGATGGCTGTCCAGCCTCATCTTGAATGCCTCCAGTGTGGGAGAGCCCACTACCTCCCTAGGTAATTGGTTCCATTGTCGTATTGCTCTAACAGTCAGGACGTTTTTCCTGATGTTCAGCTGGAATCTGGTTCCCTGTAACTTGAGTCCATTATTCTGTGTCCTGCACTCTGGGTTGCTAACCCCATCTGATGAACAAGATGTCTGAGAGTACCCTGTAGTCCTCCATTTTAATTCATGGTTTTGGATCCTACATTTCAGTTACAGCCAAATGCTAGTCAAACAGACATTAGTATCAGTCACAAGATCTTAATATGAGAACACCAGAGTTGGATGTATATTATTATGTCTATCATACCTAGATTAAAGGACTTTTTAAGTGAACACAAATGATAGCATGCATTGCTCTCTGGAGCTTTCTGACAGTCTAAATACAAAGATTCCCCATTTGCCTACAAAGGGAGCTATTTTGGTCATGAAACATTACCTTCCCAGCATGTGGTATGCCCATCAGCAGAAAAGTAGTATAAAAGAACTGACTAACTTTATTTATTACATTTGTGTTGCTTACAAAACCATTTAGTTAATGGATGAGTATCATTAACAGTCCAGCTACAAAATAAAGAATACAATGATGTGTTTCATAGGTTCATTAAAATAATATTTCAAAGGAATCATTAGAAACAAAAAGCTAAAGATCCAAGACACAGTAAGTTATCTGCGAATAAATGAGGCAGAACAAACATGCTCTCAACTAACTTAAGGAAAATGTTTACAAATATATTGCAGCCATAAAGAAGGGGGAGGCATTAAGCTCATCTGTTGCTAGAAAAAGTACTCATGCAATTTACCAGCACATGGGTTTGTTGTAACTGCGTCTTCTGGGGCCTGGGGATGCGTTCAGACAACCTACTCCTACTATGATAAACTTGTGACAGGTTTACTCTCACTCTCATAGTGACTGCAGTATTGAAAAGGCAGTGATGAGGAGCGCTTCGTTTTGATTCTTCTTCTTAAGGTGCCATCTCCTATCAGAGGTTAGCTATCATTACAGTTACTTTTGTTTTTGATGCCACTGCTCTGAATAGTTGTATAGAAGTACAGCTGAACCATTCCCTCAGTTTCTTCAACCATGACGTTTGTCTTCTTCCTATAGATCTTTTTTCAATTTTTTTTCAATTTTTTTTCAATTTTTTCTTTTCTTTTTTCCTATTGATCTTTCCTATTGATCTCCTTCAATTTTCCCTTGTATAATAAGTTGGGAGTATAGCGTATTTTTCACCTCAGATAATATGACCAAGGTATTGGAACTTTTTTCTCTTGATGGTCTTTACCAATTCTGTTTGTTTGCTTACTCTGCATAGTACGTTCTCATGTGCTACTAAATCAGTCTATGGTATTTTTAGCATGCGTTGGTATATCCACATTTCATAGGATTCGATTTTCCTCAGATTGTTCTATTTAAGTGTCCAAATCTCCACTCCGTAAAATAATATTGAGAACACATAGCATCTTACCATCCAATTCCTTACTGCAAGATTAAGGTCCCAATTACATAATAATTGTTTCATTTTAAAAAACCTGTTCTTGCCATCTCCACTCTTGTGTTCATTCATTTCTTTTGTTAAGGGACTTTTTGACTTTGCCAATGGGATGTCTGGCAGGAGGAGGAACCCTATCCACACACACCAGCTTCTTCAAGAACAGGGGAATTTATTAAACACAAGCAAGAATATTAAACGTACACTTATTTATTACATTTCTATACTACCCAATAACCAAAGAGCATTAATCAGGGAAATCAACATGGTAAAGCGTTTATGAATCAAAACAAGCAAAACATACATAAACATGCAAGACAGCCTCAGTGGTTGCGGAGAGAACAGGATTGGGGTGGGGTGGGGAAATTAGCTTAGTTCTCTGAGCAGCAGAGTGCAAGGGCTCCGGAGCTTAAATCCAGGCCGCAACCATGTATAAACAGTCCAGCCTGGTCTGGGATGGGCTTGTCAACGTGAAGTGTCTCAGAGGTGGGGATTCAGTAAATCAGAGTCCCTAGCATTCTTGGGAAGGAAAGGTTTGGCGCGAGCTTGTACAAGTGCGGGGGGAGGAAAAGTATTTCAGGAAGATTTGTCCTAACAAGAGGCTCAGGTTGATCTGATGCATGGTTATAGTAACAAATGATATGGGGGGAAAGAGCTTACCTAGCGCTCAAAGCATATTCATTCCAATTTATAGCATTGATTTTGTGCATGTTCCTAACATGGCTTGTATGATGATAATCACAGACTGCTTAGGTTATCTGCAATATGCCCACTCACCTTGACCAAATATTTTGGCTAAATGAGGGAGGCAGTTGAGGCTGGTGGCTCTGATGTCCGTGGGGTGCTTGGATAGCTCCTTTAGAGATCTGACAGGTTCTGACTGAAACCCAGAGCAGATTCACTGTCCCACTGACATCGGAGCCACCAGCCTCCACTGGTGGGAGGCTTAAAGAGGAAATGTGAGGGAGCAACAGGGGTCCCGGTTGTGGTCTTTTCCACTAGTTGAACAAGAAAGACTGCACTAAGTTGCTGGGGCTCTGACCAAATTCAGCCCAAAATCAGATCAAATTAGCATATACACACACATCCCATAGAAAACAGGGTGCAGAATAGATTGCTACAATTTGTACAAGTACCTCCTGAAAATAGGATAAAAATTCAAAGGTAGTTCTCCCTGGTTCCATGTGAGCCATTTCTGTAGCTGAAACCTGGAGGGCATTGAAATGCTTGAGTCTCAGGGGTGATCAGCTCCTAGAGCAAGAGTCATGACCAATGGTTTATTCTCAGCTTCTTCTTTTTTTACTAGGACAGGGCATCAGACATGGTTGCCCACTTTCCCCATTGATATTCAATTTATGTTTGGAACCCCTGGCAGGTGCTATTAGATAAAATAATAGTATTAATGGATTTGTCCATTTTGGATTAGAATTTAAAATTAGTCTTTATGCTGATGATCTTTTGTTGTTTATCTTCAGACTCCAGTCGTCAGTTCCAGCTTTGATGAAATTAATACCTTTGGTGAATTGTCCGGTTATTCAATTAATTGGTCAAAGTCAGAAATAATGCTGATTGGACATAGGATATACTCTAGTGTATTAGCCAACTGGCAATTTCATCGTTGCCCAGAGTTTATTACTTATTTGGGAATAATTATCCCTAGAGAGATATCTCAAATGATTAGTTTAAATTTAAACAAGTTTATTAATGGTATTTCAAGAGATATAGACAGATGGGCATCTTTAAAGTTGAGTTTATGGGGTAAGGTGAAGACACTTAAGATGATTACCATACCCCGAATTATTTATGTTATACAAGGGGTCCCTATACTTATACCTGGCAAATATTCCAAAAACTCAATGCTTGGTTTCATACATTCTTTTGGGGTTCCTCTCCACCAAGAATATCTTTAAAGAGGATGCAACTTCCAATTAATGAAGACGGGTTCGGTTTTCCAGATCTAGCTATGTACCTTTGGGCCTATTTGCTGACTTCTACTACTCAAGTTAGATTTTCCTCCGTGGTCAGTATTGGAATCTTCTTGTCTGGAGCATCTCTTTTTAAATGGATGGCCTGAGGTTCTTGGCATATTAAGGTAGACAGAACTCCTCCCACAATTTTGGCTATTAGGGAAGTCTGGCATATAATGTCACATCAATTATAGTTTGATCCATTTTCCCACACTAAATTGACTTTATGGGGAAATCCAGATTTAAGAATTGGCAAAAAAATGTTTTTATGGCAGACCTGGACAGATAAGATGATCTTTACTTTAGATCAATTAGTGGGGGTTGATGATGGGGTTTTGGTATTTTCAATTTTGTGAGAGCAATTTGATTGCTTCAGCGGAATGGCAGTATTTGCAACTGAAACATTTGTTGGTATCTAGATTCGGTCCTGCTGCTTTTACTGCCTTGGAGTCGCCTTCGCTATATATCGACCCACAATTCATGTTTATAAACATTTATTATCAATGAACTCAAATGACACAAGTGGATTACAGCAGGAATGGAAGAGGGATTGGAATGTCCTATTTTGCTTATTTAATGCCATTATTTACTGCCATTTTGGTGTCTGTATCGGACCTTTCAATGGGTCTTCAGTTATGCTTTATTCAGCAAAAGCTCTTATTTCGGGTCTATGGGACGCCACAACGTCTTCTTAGTAAAGGCTTGTCAAATTTGGCTAATTGTTGGCAGTGTAATGCAGTCAATGCTTATTTTATTCATATGTTTTGGAAATGCCCAATGGTTGCCTCCTTTTGGGAGGAAGTTATTGTATGGATAAATTTTGTATTGGAAAGCTCTTTAAAATTTACTGATGTAAATTTTCTTTTAAATTATTTACCTGCTTTTTGGAACATAACACATGGCCAGCATAAATGGATTTTTCACGACCTTTTGGTTGCTAAAAGACTGATACTACGATATTGGAAGGCTAAAAGCTCACCGCCTATAACACAATGGACTGAAGACGTAACACTAGCAACATTTGAAAGAATGGTACATAGGCATAAGTTGCAAATGGACTTATATGAGGATATTTGATCTGCTTTCACTGAAATTTATGTGTAACCCTTTCCCCCCCCCCCAAATATAGTAATGTTAGAAACTGAGGATTTTAAACATGTTGTTGTATTTTTATTTCTATTTCATTCTCTCTTTTTTGTTTTTAGGTTTTGTAATGTTTTCAGTTTGGTTTGGTTTGTAAAAATTCACAACAGAAGATTATTAAAAAAAAAAAAGAGTTTCAGTGGGTGAAATAAAAATATGTCTGTTTTTCAAAGGGCTTGCAGCAGATTTCAGCCTGTGGTAGGTAGGGTTGTACGAAAGTCACTTACCTGGTCTCGCAGCTTGCTTCGCGGTGGGGGGGAGGCGCTTTGCTGCTCCCCCCGAAGTTCAGGCCAGGGGGGGAGGCTTCCCGCCTCGCCCGGCCGAAATTCAGGCCAGGAAGAAGCGCCCCGTCTCCCCGGCCGCGAACTTCAAAAGAAAAAAAAAATGCCCCCGTGATAAGCTACGTAACGATTAACGTAGCCTATCACGGCTAGATCTGCAAAGTCAGCCATGATAGGCTACGTTAATCGTCACGTAGCCTATCATGGGTGACTTTGAAAAAAAAAAAGTGCGTACGCAAATGGCGGCCCCCATAGGGAGCCGCCATTCATGTTCCTTATTTGGTCCCTGTAGTCTACATAAAGATTTACATAGACTACGGCAAAAATAAGGGCAACGCAAATAGCGTTGCCCTTATTTTCGCCGTAGTCTACGTAAATCTTTACGTAGACTACAGGGACCAAATAAGGAACGCAAATGGCGGCTCCCTGTGGGGGCCGCCATTAGCCGTACGGGCTTTTTTTTTTTTTTTAAAGTCACTCATGATAGGCTACGTGACGATTAATGTAGCCTATCACGGCTGACTTTGCAAATCTAGCCATGATAGGCTACATTAATCGTTACGTAGCCTATCACAGGGGCGTTGTTGTTTTTTTTTACTTTTCTTGTAACGGCGGCAGCGGCAGCCCCTGCCCCCACTCACATTCATCCAGACCTGTGCTCCAGCTCATCGCTGCTTGCCAAGCTGCCATGCTCACCTGAGCAGCCCCGTTGAGCTCCACGAATGCCATTTTTTGAAAAATAAAATGACAATTGCAAAAATGTGCATATTCGCATATACACAAAATGGGGCTGTGAATCGCCCATATAAACAAGATTATAGGAACTTGCTTGCCTGTAATCTTGCATATATGGGCCATTCATGGCCCCATTTTGCATATATGCAAATATGTGCATTTTTGCAAATGTGCATATTTGTAGGGATGTACGAAAGTCACTTACATTTTAACAAAATTTGATTCGAGGTGGGGGGGGAGGCGCTCTGTCCTTCCCCCCGAAATTCTGGCCAGGGGGGAGGTGCTCTGTCCTTCCCCCCCGAATCCTGGCCGGCAGGGTCCGCAAATGGCGGCGGCCGTAGCTGCCACCGTTTGCATCCCTGCAGTCAGCTGTGATAGGCTACATAAATGTTTACGTAGCCTATCATGGCTGATTAAAAAGAACCAAAAAGAAACGCGCATACGCAAATGGCGGCGCCCATGGGCGCCGCCATTTGCGTACACGCATTTTGTTTTGTTATTTACTCAGCCGTGATAGGCTACGTAAACATTTACGTAGCCTATCATGGTAGTTTTTAAAAATCTAGCCATGATAGGCTATGTAAATCTTTACGTAGCCTATCACGTTTTTTTGTTTTTTGTTTTTTTTTACTGGAAATGGCAGCGGCGGCGGCAGCTGGTCAGAAGACCGGCCACCGCAGCTGCCACCGCCAAACCACCGCCAGAGCTGCCACCGCCAGGAAGATTCGACCAGGGTAAGTCCCGTCCCGGGGGGGACGGGGGGGCAGAATGTTTTGTGACCGATTTCGGGGGGCCGAATGCGCTGGCATTTGGCCTCCCTGAGATTCGTGGCAAAATTCTCTGACATCCCTACATATTTGCCTGTACGCAAATATGTGCATTTTCCAGAAAGATGCATCAACAGGACATTGTGTATATATTTGCTAATAGTGATCTTGGCTATACATACAGGCTGCTGCGGTGACTATCCAGGGATTATCGAGGTCAATCCTGTATGAAACAGAGCCTATATATATGCAAGCAGAAACTTTGAGGGAAGAAGCAGCCAACCCACCATTTCCCACGTACCTCCTAGAAATCACAAAGTACTCCATTAATTTATCCATGTGTGCTAAAACAAAAACAAAAAAAAAACTGAGGAGGATCTGCACAGTTTATTTGGATGCCATTCCTCCTCCCCCTTCCCCATCACCACTCTCTGCCTTAAAAAAAAATCCTATGCATTTTAAATAAGATTAATTGCTAGAGCACTGACTGGAAAATCCACTTCTTCCTGGAAGAAACAAATCACTTCGTAAGTTACAAAGTGGCTCTTTTAGCTCTTGATGCATTAATTAGACAGAGGTTTGCCTAATCTAATGTTGTCACATTGTTAAAGAGAGAGAGAGGTGTCTGTTTATGTGTGAGTGTGCATGGGATTTTGAAACTGGACAGCCAGACTATTATTACATATGGGTAATGATTTGATGACTTGGAATTCCAAAGCAGACTCACCTGATCCACACCTCTGGGACTAATGTGTGGATCAGTCATGAATTCACTTCAGAATGCTACCAGGCTCCATGATGAGATTGTCCAAATGCAGTCTCTCTTCTTCTCCTGTTTCACCCTCTCTGTTACCCTCTCTTTTTTTCCTCTTTTTTTTTTCTTTTTCTAACAGATACTAGCTTCCTGGAATGGCCAACATGCATGGCTACTGTGTGCTGCACATGTTGAAAATATGCTTGCATTCCCCCCTGAAAGTAACACAATAGCATACAGTCACTCTCAGGGAAATAGTGTGTGTGTGGGGGGGCATGGCTAGGGATGTAGGAAAGTCAGTTACCTTTCCGCAGATTCTGTTTGTGGGGGGGGGAGGCGCTCCGTCCCTCCCCCCGGAATCCTTGATGGGGGGAGACGATCCGCTCCTCCCGCCCCGGAATCCTCGAAGGCTGGCTCTGCTCCACGGCCAGGCCGCGGAGCAGCCAGCCAGGGCCATCCGCAGCCGGATTTCCAGCCGCGGATGGCCTGGTGTGGACGCAAATGGCGGATGGCCTGGTGTGGACGCAAATGGCGGCCGCCATAGTGGCCGCCATTTGCATCCAGCCAGACAGCCATGATTTACGTAGCCTATCATGGCTAACCTAAAACAAAAAACAAAAAAACGCAGCATACGAAAATGGTGGCGGCTACGGCGGCTGCTATTTGCATTCCCTATTTTTGGCTGATTTATCTTACGTAAATATTTACGTAGCCTAGAATGGCGAAAAATAAAGGAACACAACTAGCGTCCACTACGCTATTTGCATTCCCCTTTTTTTTCACCGTTTTATCCTACGTAAATATTTACGTAAGATAAATCAGCCAAAAATAGGGAACGCAAATGGTGGCCGCCGTCGCGGCCGCCATTTGCGTACGCTGCATTTTTTGTGTGTGTGGGCGGGTTATGTTAGCCGTGATAGGCTACGTAAATTCTTATCCTATAAGAATAGGCTATCACAGTCCAAGGACGTCAATGGCAGTGGCAGCAGCCCTGCCACGACCGGCCAAGAGACCAGCCGCTGGAGCCGCTGGAGCCACCGCCGCCGCCGCTGAATCCACTGCATCCACCCCAAGTAAGTGCTGTCCCGGGGGGATTCTGTAGGGAGGTGGGGGGGGCTGTTCCACCACGGATTCCAGGGGGCCGGATTCTAAAGAATCCGGCCTCACTGGAATCCATGGCAGAATTCTCTGCCACCCCAGGCATGGCTGCCTCATGGACCTATGGAGCAACCATTTCCTATACAATCTCCCTGCAAACCTACCTGGAGAATTTTATGGGAAAACACAGCTGCTCCCTGAGATGGATGACATGTCAATCAGGCTCTATTTCTCCTAGGGGGGATTTCAGCTGCTTTTTCAACGCATGTGACAGGAGCTACACACACAACTCACTTCGGAGTAGGAATGGGTGAGAATTTCAGCTCAGTTTATTTAATTTCTTCATATTTAATTTCTTCATATTTAATTTCTTCATATTTGAATTCATTTTATTTGAGTTCATTTTACATATTTGAGATCATTTTACATATTTGAGTTCATTTTAATTTCTTCATACTGGGGATGGAAAGAACTTGTTTTTTTTCTTTTTTTTAAGATGTCAATGTGGGAGCAACAAAAACTGACATGTTTGTCCATCCAGGCATTGAGTACTTAGCCCTTAAAAGTCTGACTTTGAATCCTGGCATATTCAACCATGTGGGTGTTGAATTAGGGTTGCCACCTCTTTTTTTCTGACAGGATCCTCACCTTTACTAGTTATATGGCAGGCAGGGACAACTAGGGATGTCCGAGAAATCCATCCAGGGGGGTGGAGCTTCCCGAGCCTTCATCAGCTCCCCCCCCACCCAGTCTTCAGCTCATTTCCCCACAAGCTGCATTGATCTGCATCAAGTTGGGCCAGCCCACAGATTTTTCTGGGTTTTTAAAATTTACTTAAATTGAAATGTATGCAAATTAGGGATGTGCGAAAGTGACTTACCTTTCCGCAGATTATGTTGATGGTGGGGGGGAGGCGTTCCTGGCCGGGGGGGGGAGGTGCTCCGTTCCTCCCCCCGGAATCCTGGCCGGCTGGCTGTGCTTTGCAGCGATTCTGCGGAGCCGCCAGCCGGTTCCGCCAGCAGCCGGACATCCGGCTGCTGGCTAGCAGGGATGCAAATGGCGGTGGCCGTTTTAAATCACGGCTGATTTAAACAAAAACAAAAACGCGTGTACGCAAATGGCGGCGGCCATGGCCGCCAGCATTTGCGTTCTTCTTTATTTTGGCACATCTTAGTCTACGTCAAGATTTACGTAGACTAAGACGGCGAAAATAAGGGGAACATAGCATCTATGCTATTTGTGTTCCCCTTATTTTTGCCGTCTTAGTCTACGTAAATGTTTACGTAGACTAAGACGTGCCAAAATAAGGAACGCAAATGGTGGCGCCCATGGGCGCCGCCATTTGCGTATGCGCGTTGTTGTTTTTTTTGTCAGCCGTGATAGGCTACATAAACATTTACGTAGCCTATCACAGTGTTTTTTAAAAATCTAGCCGTGATAGGCTACGTAAATCTTTACGTAGCCTATCACATTTTGTTTTGTTTAGGGATGGACGAAAGGGATTTACCTTGTCCCGCAGCTTGCTTCGCGGTGGGGGGGAGGTGCTTCGGTTCTCCCCCCAAAGTTCAGACGAGGGGGGGAGGCGCCCTGCCTCGCCCGGCCGAAATTCAGGCCGGGGGGGAGGTGCCCCACCCCTCGCCGGTGAAATTCAGTGTGTGTGTTTTTTTACTGTACTTTTTTTTTTGTAATGGCGGTGGCGGCAGCCGGTCAGGAGACCGGCCACCGCCCCCGCCCCCACCGAACCGCCGCCGAACTGCTGCCGGGACCCGCCACCGAGAGGGACATTCGCCGAAGGTAAGTCCCATCCCGGGGGGGGGGCGGGGGGCCGGCGGAGAATTTCCCCACCAATTTCGGGGGCCGAATGTGTTGGCACTCGGCCTCCTGAAGATTCGTGGAGAAATTCTCCGCCATCCCTGGTTTTGTTTTTTAACTGGAAATGGCGGTGGTGGTAGCCAGTCAGAACCACCACCGCCACTGCCAGGAAGATCCACCCAAGGTAACTCCCGTCCTAGGGGTGGCGGGGGGGTGGCGGGCTGTTCTGCCACTGATTTCAGGGGGCCAAATGCGCTGGCATTCAGTCTCCCCGAGATCCGTGGCGGAACTTTCGTACATCCCTAGTGCAAATTGCAAGGCACGATTTATGTGATTTACATGAATGTCAGCCATAATTTGTACATATTGCAGCCACGATTTGTGTAAATCACACACATTGCACCCCATAATATGCTCACATTTCTATTTTTGTAAAAAAAAAATAAAAAAAAATTCCCAGATTTGGGAGAAAGCCCGATGGATTGGCCCACAAATGTGAGTCAGGTAAGGTGCTCAGTGGGAGTCGAGCCCAAAAAGGGCTGGATTTCTCAGTGACTGACATCCCTAGGTACAACATGTATTTGTTTTACCTCTGCCTCTATGTAGTGAATCTGGGTGGGTGAGAATTTTGTTTTGGTTCATTTTTAATAACAACTTATTAAAAAATCACAAATTTCATCATTTTGAACTTGAGATTTTAAAAATTCAAATGTGGCAGAAAGCAAGTCTGACAGATTTATGCATTCCTACTGGACCACCTCATGAGTACTTCTTAAGAATTTTGTTTTCATTACTAAATTAATGCAGATACTTTAGAATTATTTCCCTTTGAAATATCCACGGAAACAGGATGGAATGGACACAACACATTAAGGCCATTCCATGCATCCCTATTACATGTCATATCAATACCTGCCTGGACCTGCCTGCCATATAACTATTAAAGATGAATATCCTGTCAGAAAAAAAAGAGAGGTGGCAACCCTAATTCAGCATCAACATGGTTGAACACACAGGGCTTCAAAGTAAGACTTTTAAGAGCTGAATACTCAAAGCTCTGGGCCTGGATGGTACTTCTCTGATCCAAGGTGTGATGTCAGGATAATCCTATGCCATATTCCTTTTCTGAAAACGTCCTTTCATCTTATAGTTGGATGCTACAGTGCAAAATTGGGAGCAGGAACAGCTCCCCTACAGATTCGCCTTTATCCTGAAACAGCTAAGAAGTTGTCAGGTCTTTATATACTACTATTAAGGGCGCAATCCTATGGCCGCTTTACAGCATCTAGACAGCCATAGGATTTTTCATTTTCTGGGAACCAAGCTCAGACCCAGTGCTCCGGGGTTGATTCCCAAAAGAACAACTCCACACCTCCTTCCCTGCCACCTTGTATGTGGCGTGGTTTGTCCCCAGCACCACATTCATAAGAGCAGCGTGGAGCAGCTGAGAAGGGGGCATTCCTGGGGCGGGGAGGGGAGAGGATGGCAGAAGCACCATTATGATGCTTCTTATGCGCTGTCACAATGCTTCCTATGTGCAGTCTGGCCTCCCCCACACACACACTGCTCCAAGGCACCCCAGATAGACATCCAAAATTGGCCATCTAGATCCAAATGCAGGGTGGCTGGAGTGCGGAGGAGATCCCCTCTGTGCTCTGCCCACCCTGCATTGTATAGCTGCCCCCCTCCGAGTTCAGAGGCAGCCAACTATCCCCATAGGATTGTGCTCTAAGCCTTAAAAAAAAAACAAAATGTAAAGCCAGTGTGATTCTCAAGGTGGCATGATGCCATTTCCTGCATCCCACAATCTGATCATGGCCTTTCTTGAACCTTCTCTGTCTTACTTTTTTCCACTTAAAGGAAAATGCTTGAGAAATAGACCTGAATAGACAAACTCATTGATCATCCTAATAGCCTCTCGGGGGGGGGGGGGAGTTAGATGTGGGCCTTTGACCCAGGGAAGTTGTATTTGTCATTATACACCACTAAACTATTTCAACTTTTTGGACTATTGCCAGGTGAGTGATGTCTGAAAGTCAACTCATTGCTTCATTTAGGGAGCATAGTGTACAAGGTGGCATTTTTCTATTTGTCATCCTGGTCTTGGAAGCAAGGGACGTGAGGGGGCAAATGAATACTCTGAGGTACCAGAGAAAATAGGCATAACATTTTGTCCATGATCCATGCACAGTAATAGAAATTCTGAGGCATTAATTTCCTTGCCAACTTTTACACTAGATGTACATGCTCCAATCAGTGAAAGAACTCTGCTTTACAAGTTGATAGGCCCATATTTTAGATATTGTCTGTGGTTGCCAAGCAACAGAAACATGCTCATACATCACATGTTTTTCAAACTCACTCCACTCATAAACAAGGAAATGAATACTTAAGGACATTATCAATCTTGTGATACACAATAAATGAATCACTTTGTTGCCAACAAGAAAGAAAGAAATTTTTCATAACAGAAGTGTATTGTGTTGTGACTTTCTGAAAACATAACCAAGTATCTACAACCTATTCTTCTCCAGGCTCAGCCTTCCTATTGAGCAAATGTGGACATCTGAACTAAGTGTTTGCCATTTTGGCCCATGTGGCTAATATTAGCCATAGTATTTGGGTTTTGTGGTTCCAAAATCCTAGGTGCTCAGATTTGAACTATGCCCAAGAGAATACTTTGAGAACTCTCAGTATACTTGACAAGAACACCCTCTTTTGTATATTCAAAAGAACTCACACTATCTTTTGCAGATTTCCCATTCTTCCAATCAAACTCTCAACGGGGAGAAGGAACTGGGAAAATGTCCACCTTACAAACTTAAGCATTTTCATTAAGAAAACATTTCCAGTTAACCTTATAAAGAACCAACCTCCATTTCCATTAATAATGCTCTAGTACAGCATTAAGCAGGTCATAATTTACTGGTTCAGTCAGCCAGTGAACCTTTGGAAAATCCAATCCCAAAATTCATTAATAATACCGAGGTACTAAATACTATGCTGAAGTGTACTGTTTCATTCGACCACAATTCAATAAGGTTAAATTGGCATATCACTAGCTTGGGACAGGTAAAAATTATGGACACCAAACAGAGGGAAGAAAGAAAACAAGGATGTATGGCTGTGTCATGTCATTAACACAATAATCACACATTTGCAAATGCATAGTGTGCACTTATGTTTTCAAACATACTGAATGCTTCTGTTCAATGGTAATCAGAGAGGTGTTATTTTAAAGTCCTTGAGTGCCTACAATTCAAACCACAGGTCAGAGCTTTTCATATTTATTGTGTAAAATAAATGTGCAGATCATTATCATTATTATTGTATCCCCCCCCTTCCTCCAAGGAGCTCTCTCCATTTTCTCCTCACAACAATCTGTGGGGCAGGTTATGCTAAGAAATAATGACTGACTTCATTGCTGAGTGGAGGATTTGAACCCCAGTCTCCTTGGTCTTCCGAGCACTCTAACTCAGCCTCCCCCAACATAGCGCCCTTCAGATTGTTTGGACTACAGTTCCTATCAGCCCCAGCCAGCATGGCCAATGATCATGGGTGGTGGATGTTGTGGCCCAAAACATCTGGATGGTACTAGGTTGGGGAAGTGTGCTGTAACCACTTCACCACACTTACAGTCTGTAACAACAGACACCACACCGGCTTATCAGCAATAATCAATGACAGCTTGTTAGATGAGGTGTGGACCACACCAGCTCCATGACCATGAGCCTTTTTCTCCCACAGGTTTCCCAGAGTGAACTGGGGAATATCACCTGGAATTCTGAGATTGCATCGTATCACTATGCTGATGATATCCAGCTCTATCTCTCCTTTTCAACTGATGCCAAGGAGGCTGTTGAATTCTTGAACCGTTATCTGGATGCAGTGATGGACTGGATGTGGGTTAACAAGTTGAGGTTCAATCCAGACAAACAGAGGTACTGTTGGTCAGTAGGTAAGCTAATCCAAAACTGGGGGTATATTGTTCTGAATGAAATTGCAGGCCATCCAAAGGAGCAGGTTTGCAGGTTGGGGGTGCTTCTGGACCCAGCATAGCTCCTGGAGGGTCAGGTAGCTGCTGCAGCCAGAAGTACCCATGCTCAGGTTCAGCTGGTGTGCCAGATATGCCCTTCCTACCATTTAGACTACCACAATGCACTCTATGTGGGGCTGTCCTTGAAGAGTGTTCAGAAACAGCAACTAGTGCAAAATGCAGAGGCCAGATCACCTTCTGGTGTGTGCTTTGCTGACCACATTACACCAGTCCTGTACCAACTGCACTGGCTAATAATTTGCTTCCATGTCCAGTTCAAGGTACTGGTTCTAACCTAGAAAGCCAGTCTAGAGCCAAGATATCCATATGAAGATAGATAGATAGATAGATAGATAGATAGATAGATAGATAGATAGATAGATATCTCCATATGAAGATATCTGTATGAACCTGCCCAATAGTTCATGATCTGCTTCAGGGGTCCTGTTGTATCTCCCATCACCAGTAGAGTCTAGGTTGGTGGGTGCACAGGACAGGGCCTTTTCTGTGACAGCACCACAACTGTGGAACTCCCTCCCTAAGGAGGTCAACACTGGCCTCATCTTAAACTGACTTTTGAAGGATTTAAAATAGGGTTAATCCCACTCTCTGATATGTTTTAAAGATTATTTTTCTCTTGTTTTTGGATAGGATGCCATTTACATGTTTAATGTTTAAAATGGTATGTTGCCTTGGGGGCAGAAAGATGACTCATATAAATAATGGTATGAATAAAATGTATAAAACAACCCTTTAAAATGTGATGTGAAAAGTGGCTCCAGCAAGGTAGAGTCAGATGAGTAGGGATGTACGAAAATCACTTACCTTTCGCAGATTATGCTGATGGTGGGGGGGGAGGCGCACCATCCCTCCCACCGGAATCCTGGACAGGGGGGGAGGCGCTCCGTTCCTTCCCCCCCAGAATCCTGGCTGGCCGGCTGTGCTCTGCAACGATTCTGCGGAGCTGCCGGCCGGCTCCTCCAGCAGCCGGACATCCGGCCGCTGGCTAGCAGGGACGCAAATGGCAGCGGCCGTAGCCTCTGCCGTTTGCATCCCTGCAGTCAGCCGTGATAGGCTACATAAAACTTTACGTAGCCTATCACGGCTGACTTAAAAACAAAAAATGCATGTATGCAAATTGCGGCGGCCATGGCCGCCGCCATTTGCGTTCCTTATTTTGGCACGTCTTAGTCTACGTAAACATTTACATAGACTAAGATGGCGAAAATAAGGGGAACACAAATAGCGTAGCGTCTACGCTATTTGCGTTCCCCTTATTTTCGTTGTCT
Organism: Heloderma suspectum; assembly: GCF_057233095.1. Lineage (NCBI taxonomy): Eukaryota > Metazoa > Chordata > Lepidosauria > Squamata > Helodermatidae > Heloderma > Heloderma suspectum. Next base: position 333,934,161 of record NC_139459.1, on the reverse strand, counting down.
TAGTCTATGTAAATGTTTACGTAGACTAAGACGTGCCAAAATAAGGAACGCAAATGGCGGCGGCCATGGCCGTCACCATTTGTGTACGCGCGTTTGTTTGTTTTTTTAAAGTCAGCCGTGATAGGCTACGTAAACATTTACGTAGCCTATCACGCTTTTTTTAAAAACCTAGTTGTGATAGGCTACATAAATCTTTATGTAGCCTATCACTTTTTTTAAAAAAACTGGAAATGGCGGTGGCGGCAGCCGGTCGGAAGACCGGCCGCCGCAGCCTCAGCCGCCAAACTGCCGCCGGAGCCGCTGCTGCGAGGAAGATCTGCCCAAGGTAAGTCTTGTCCCGGGGGGACGGGGGGGGCAGGCCATTCCGCCACCAATTTCGGGGGGCCGAATGCGCTGGCATTCGGCCTCTCCGAGATCCGTGGCGGAACTTTCGTACATCCCTACAGATGAGGTATCATCTTTATGAGCAAGCTACAGTAACTTTTTAATGTCTTAAGGCTTTTCCATACATTGGGTTGAATCCAGGCTGAGACTGCAATCTAGGAATAAGTCCGTATCTAGGTACTCCTTACCTTGGAGTAAGTCACACTGAACTCGGTGAACCTGTGAAACTCCCTGCCAGGGGAAGCTACGTTTTCTCCCTCTCTGCTGTCCTTCTGCTGGCAGGCAAACACTGCTTTATTCAAGTGGGCTTTTGGTGTGTAAACTAGGCATGGCGGAGAATTCTGCCACGGATCTCAGTTAGGCCGAATGCCAACACATTCAGCCCCCTGAAATCCATGGCGGAACGAAGTCCCGCACCCCCCACACCACGAAATGGGCCCAGAATGCAGCCTACCTTTGTTGGCCATTCCGGTGCTCCTCGAATGGTGACTGCGTCTGCAGCCGCCATTTGCGTCTTTCGAATGGCCGTGATAGAAAATATTTACGTAGCCTATCATGGCTAAAGCAGGGACACAAATGGCATCCCCTATGCCATTTGCATTCCCGCTTTAGCCGTGATAGGCTATGTAAATATTTACGGAGACTATCACAAAAAAAAAGGGAACGCAAATGGTGGCAGCTATGGCGGATTTACGTAGGATTTACGTAAATAAGTATTTACGTAGCCTATTATGGCTAATGCAGGGATGCCATTTGTGTCCCTGCAGAGGCTGTGATAGGCTACGTAAATATTTACGTGCCTATCATGGCAAAAAAAGGGAATGCAAATGGCGGCAGCTATGACGGCCGCCATTTGTGTTCCCTTTTTCACCGTTACAGGCTACGTAAATATTTACGTAACCTATCACAGCTAAAAAAGGGAACACAAATGGTGGCCGCCATAGCTGCCACCATTTGCGTTCCCTTTTTTTGTGTGTGATAGTCTACGTAAATATTTACATAGCCTATCACGGCTAAAGCAGGAATGCAAATGGCATAAGGGATGCCATTTGTGTCCCTGCTTTAGCCATGATAGGCTACGTAAATATTTACGTAGCCTATCACGGGCCTCCGCAGGGACGCAAATGGCATCCCCCACACAGGATGCCATTTACGTCTGCAGCAGCCTGGCGGCAGCTGGAGGCCCCACTGCGGGTTGGCCCAGCCGGCGGCTTCACGGCCTGACTGAGAAGCGGAGCCAGCCAGGCAGGATTCCGGGGGGGAGGAACGGATCGCATCCCCCCACCTGCGGAACCCGGCAGAGCCAGGTAAGGGGGATTCGTACACCCCTAGTGTAAACAGGTCTGTTGGGTTGGAGGCTGTTTCTATGCTGTTACTATTGTTTTCTTAATCGTGTTTAATGTATTTGTTTTAGTGTCGTTTTATCAAGTTTTTTTTAGTGATAGTAAGGTGCTCTGAAAGCCATTTTGGTAGAAAGGTGGGGGAACAAGCCAAATAAACAAATAAATAAACAAACTCATATCTACTTCTGAGTACATAAGTAAAGGGTTGCACTTTTATTTTAGGGGATCTTCTCCTCCGTGCTCTGGCCACCCTTCATATGTGGCTAGACAGCCAATTTCGGCTGTCTAACTGGGGAGCTTTGGAGCGGGGGGGGGGCGGACGGCACATAGGAAGTGTTGTAACAGTGGTTCTCTCCCCTCCCCACCCCCAGGAACGCCCCTTTTTTGCCTTCTTCATGTTCCTCTTCTGAGCGTGGAGCTAGGGACAAACCTGCCTCTTATGAGGCAGTGGAGGAAGGGGTGTGGAGCTGGATTTCTGGGAACTGACCTAGTAAATACTTATTTGTTCCTAAGCACAAATTTCTATTTATGAAAAAATCGAAATCCACAAGCTGGCATGATGCAATACAAAGTCATGCCAGCTCAAGAGAAGGGACACTGAAATCTGCGGGGCCAAGCTTCTGAAAGCTCAGCGAACTCAATCCCCTAGACAAATTCCTCCAACATCCCTAACCAAAATATGCATGGATTTCTATGGCGGGGGGGGGGGGGAAAGCTTGCAACTAGAGATGGCAGAGAATTCCGCCTCGCATTCCAGTTAGGCTGGATTCTTTAGAATCTCCCCCCCGCCCAGAATCCGTGGCGGAACAGCCTCCTGCCCCCTGCCCCCCTGTGGAATTTATTTATTTTATTTATTATTAAATTTATTAATCGCCCATCTGGCTGGTCACCCAGCCACTCTGGGCGATGTACAGCATACAATAAAACAGTTTAAAACAATAAAATTCTACAATAAAAACGTTTTCTAAAATACCCTAACCCACCCCAAATGCCTGCCTGAACAACCACGTTTTTAATGCACGACGGAAGCTCATTAAAGAGGGGGCATGACGGAGTTCCCTAGGGAGGGAGTTCCACAGAGTGGGGGCCACCACAGAAAAGGCCCTCTCCCTCGTCCCCACCAGTCTAGCTGTCCTGGCTGATGGGACAGAGAGAAGGCCATCCGAGGCTGATCTTGTTAAGCAGCCTGTCTGGTGCTGCTGGAGGCGCTCCTTAAGATAGGCTGGGCCGGAACCATATAGAGTTTTAAAGGTCAAAACCAACACCTTGAATTTGGCCCGGAAAACAACTGGTAACCAGTGCAACTCCTTCAGCACTGGAGTGATGTGATCTCGCCGGCGGCTGCCTTTAATCAGGCGAACTGCTGCGTTCTGTACCAGCTGCAGCTTCCGAACTGTCTTCAAGGGTAACCCCACATAGAGCATATTACAGTAGTCTAAACGAGAGGAGACCAGGGCATGTACTACCGATGGGAGCAGATGGTTGGGAAGGAAGGGGCGCAGCCGCTGTATCAGATGGAGTTGATACAGCGCTGTCTGGCTCACAGCTGACACCTGATCCTCCATGGACAGCTGGGAGTCCAAAATGACCCCCAGGCTGCGGACCTGGTCTTTCAAGGGTAGCCGTACCCCATTCAACACCAGGTCAACATCCCTCAGCCTCCTCTTGTCTCCCACCAAAAGTACCTCGGTCTTGTCAGCGTTCAGCTTCAGCTTATTCCTCCCCATCCAGCCACTCAGTCTCCAGACATTTGGACAGGGATTCTACAGCCAACCTTGGTGAAGATTTGAATGAGAGGTAGAGCTGCGTGTAATCCGCATATTGATGACACCGCACCCCAAACCTCCTGATGATAGCCCCCAGCGGCTTCACACAGATGTTAAATAGCATCGGGGAGAGGATGGAACCCTGTGGCACCCCACAAGTGAGTGGCCACGGGTCCGAAACCTCCTCTCCCAGTGCTACCCTCTGGTACCTGCCGGAGAGGAAGGACCGGAACCACCGCAATACGATGTCTCCAATGCCTAACCCCTCCAGGCGGTCCAGGAGGATACCGTGGTCAACGGTATCAAAAGCCGCTGAGCGGTTGAGGAGAACAAGGAAGGAGCATTCACCCCTATCCAGAGCCCTCCTCATATCATCTACCAAGGCGACCAAGGCCGTTTCTGTCCCATGCCCAAGCCTGAAGCCCGACTGAAATGGGTCTAGATAATCAGTTTCTTCCAAGTGTGCCCTCAACTGCATTGCCACCTTGCCCAAAAATGGCAGATTTGAGACTGGGCGAAAGTTGTTCAGAACTTGAGGATCCAAGGAGGGCTTCTTTAAGAGCGGTCTTATAACTGCCTCCTTGAGGGCTAATGGCATCACTCCCTCCTCAAGGGAGGTGTTCACCACCGCCCTGATCCCCTCACTTAGTCTCTCTCTGCAGCCCATAATGAGCCAAGATGGGCAAGGATCAAGTAAGCAGGTGGTCAGCCTTACAGATGAAAGCACCTTGTCCACTTCATCAGGAGGAAGAAGCTGGAACCGATCCCACAAAACTGGTTTGCCACAGGCCACCTCTTGCTCACTAACTGTATCCACAGAGTGCAGAGTAACACACCTAATCTGATCAATTTTATCTGCAAAGTGCCTTGCCAAGGCCTCACAGGAGGCCTTAGAATGCTCCAGTGGTTCCGGAGCCACAGGACCGACCAGGCTCCGGACCACTTGGAACAGCCTCCTGGGACAGCACTCTGCAGATGCGATAGAGGCAGCATAATAGAGTCTGCATAATAGAGGTAGATAGAGGAATCCCCCCGGGATGGAACATACCTGGGGCAGATGCGGCGGATTCAGTGGCGGCGGCAGCTCCAGCAGTGGCTCCGGCGGCTGGTCTCCTGGACAGCCGCGGCTGGGCTGCTGTGGCCGCCATTGGCGTCCTTGCAGCTGTGATAGGCTACATAAGTATTTACGTAGCCTATCACGGCTAACCCCCCCCCCAAAAAAAAACAGCACACACAAATGGCGGCGGCTATGGCGGCCGCAATTTGCGTTCCCTATTTTCGCCGTTCTAGCCTACGTAAATATTTACGTAGGCTATTACGGCAAAAAAAAGGGGGGGGACGTAAATAGCGTAGTGGGAGCTATTTGCATTCCTTTTTTTGTCGCTGTTCTAGCCTACGTAAATACTTACGTAGCCTATCACGGCAGCTTGGCTGGATGCAAATGGCGGCCACTATGGCGGCTGCCATTTGCATCTGCAGCTGCCCGTCTGCAGCCGGAACTCCGGCTGTGGACGGCCCTGGCCGGCTGCTCCATGGAGCTGCCACGGAGTGGAGCCGGCTGGGCAGGATTCTGGGGAGGAGGACAGGATCGCCTCCCCCCCCCGTCGAGGATTCCGGGGGGAGGGACGGAGCACCTCCCCCCCACCGCGAATCACATCCACAAACAGGTAAGTCACTTTCGTACATCCCTTCTTGCAACCTGATACAGACCTGGTTTTGAACAAGCTTGGAGGTGGATATCAGAGAACCTCCATGAGGTTGAGATTGGCAAATCCACATCTCCCTACCTTAAAAAAAAATGATTTACATTTACATCTCCTGTGACAAAAACCTTGAAGTGAATACTTTGTTATCAGGTATCTTTACAGCTGTTTAATACAGTAAACAAACAGAGTCCATTTCTTGTAACAGATTAAAAATAGATGTGTTTCCTTCTTTGGTTCTAACCCACTTAGGTAAATTATAAAATACCTAAAATCAGGAAGATTTCTACAGTCTTTTGGTTATCTTTATGACAGCATTTGGGCAGAACTAAGTGTTTGGAGAAGTGTGTGGCTGCTTTCAAAACCAATATACCATGTTTCTTTCTTTTCTCTCTCCCTGATAATACAGAGACTATTTTTAGTCATTGAAATGATGTTCAATTAATGCATCTGTATTCAGGGTCAGGCACACTGTCTGTATATGTGTTCCTCTGTGTGCAACAACTTTTGTAGGCGCTCCCTGCAGATGTCCTGATGAACGTGCAAAGATCAGGGGAGAAGCCTACTTCTGCATCCCCCCTCCCCTGCCACCATGTTCCCATGGTTTGAATGCCTGAACTCTACTACTAAACAATTTTATGTTGTAATAGTGATGGCAGAAGACCACACCAAACAAAAGAAAGAAAGAAAGAAAGAAAGAAAGAAAGAAAGAAAAAAAAGCAAGCTAAGGGTTAATTTGTTTTAAGAGTTTTGAAATAGTTAGTAGGTGCAGTGACAGGGGTTACTCAGGATACAGAGCTTATTAAGATCTCTGGATGCATCAGAGATGAAACAGGGGTCCCAAAGGCGGTGGCATGTTGCCAAGCAGAACACAGCAGCTGGAGGAACAAAGGGACAATTGGGGACATACAAATGATTTAGCCCCTGCTCCTAGTGATGTACAGTCTGCGTAAAATCCTCTCCGTCTGTGTTTCGTGGATTGTCAGGTGCCTTTTGTTCCATTGCCTGCCCACAGATGGATGCAATTTTTTTTCTTTGTTGTGCGGAAAAATACGCAAATAATTATGTAAGTAGTTACATAAGTAGTTACATAAATATTTACATAATTTACCTTGGTACATAATATTTAGCATATTGTCCCCCATTCCATTCAACGTTTCCTCAGCAGAACCAATGTATTTTCCTACAAATTTATATGTGTAAATTTTGGGAAAGTAAAAAAAAAATCATCCAGAAGTCCACGGACTCCACACAGCCTGAGGGGGTCGCTCCACAGCGGATTCCACAGGTCAGATTCTTAGAAATCCGAGCTCATTTTAGTCCATCTCAAATTCCTCCAGCATCCCTACCTGCTCCTTTTTAGCTCTTGCACCGAAGGCCAAGGCTCTTTATTTCATATTCTAATTTTAACATGTGCCTGGGAAATTGACTGGGGAGCAGGGGATGTCCCTATTAGTATGGTCATGGATAGAGAAAGGGGATAACCTGCGGGATAAACAGGCCAGTTGAAGAGAAGAGGGGCTAGCCACCTTATAGCTATACCCTCTTTGGGTTCTTCCATCAACCAAATGGTTCCTGGCTGCCTTACCAGCTTGCCGTTGGGTCTAGGGGTGAAACTGCTGAATGCCAGGTCAGGCCAAAGCAAAATTGCCCTCAGCCATGATTTAATTGTGGATGAGAGGGCTGACCGGGTGTGTATCACTGAGACCTGGGTGGGGGAACTGGGATGAGTTAGTTTCCCCAGCTGTGCCATCCTGGGTACTCAGTGCAGCACCAACTTGAAGGTTTGGGGAGGGGGGTGCTGTGGTCTATAGGAATCCTACCTACCTCTCTAGGGGCCGATCTACATTGCACCCGTCATCGCAATGAATTCGGTGTCCTGTCAGGTTAAACCCTCTCACATTAAAACGTGATTATCCACACTCACCCATTTTCCCCATTGCGGTGCTTCATCGAATGCGTGAGCTCAGTTCACACTCAAGTGCTGTGCTGTTTTCCTGCTCTTAAAGATGGAGGCTCTAAGTGGAGGATCACAAACTCTTCCTGTTTCTGCTGATTCCTTGCCCACCATGCTCACAGCTCTCGACGGCCCCATATCATCTTCCAGCTACTGATCGCATAGCTTCCTCAGCACTCAATGTTTCCTCAGCAACCAGCAAAGGGCTGGATGTGCATGTGCTTGTGCTTGTCTGATCTTGGAAGCTGAGCAAGGTCAGCCCTGATCAGTAGCGGGATGGGTGACCGCCTGGGAATCAGGCTTCCTGCATTGAGCAGGGGATTGTTCTAAAAAACCCTTTTCTTTTTCTAATTCAGGCATGATCTTCGAAGATTCAAATCTTCAAAGATTTGAAAATCTGACTTTTCGAATCTTTGAAGATTCGAATCTTCGAAGATCATACCTGAATTAGAAGGGGGGGGGATGGTGGAGAAGCCACGATTCTTCCAAGACAACGCCTTAATTTTTATTTTATTTTTTAAGCCGAAGGGGGTAAAACTTAGTCTCATTTGATGGGATAGAACAACCCCCACTCAATGCAGGAAGCCTGATTTCCAGGCGGTTGCCCATCCAACTACTGACCGGGGCCAACCCTGCTTAGGGTCCGAGATCAGACAAGTATGCACACATCCAGCCCTTTGATTGTTGCTGAGGAAACACTGAGTGCTGAGGAAGCTATGCGATCAGTAGCCAGAAGATGACATGGGGCCGTCGAGAGCTGTGATTGGGCAGGAGGGAAATACAAACACCACCACCTAGGCAGGGGAGGGGACTACAACCAGATACAGTAGCGAAAGCAGAAAATCAGAGCACATTAAAAGGAAATACCAGGATATCAGGATATTGAAAGCGGGAGCACGGAAGCAGGAAATTCCGGTTCCAATTCGAGGAGGGTACTGCGTAGTGTGAAAGGCAGGTGGTGAAACCTCATTGGAAGTGAAAAAACCCATAAGTGTAGATCGGCCCTTGGTTTCCTGTCCGTTGTTGTTGTTGTTGTTCAGTCGTTCAGTCGTGTCCGACTCTTCGTGACCCCATGGACCATAGCACGCCAGGCCTTCCTGTCCTGCGCTCTCTCCCGGAGCGTGCTCAAGTTCATATTCATTGCATCTGTGATGCTATCTAGCCATCTCATCCTCTGCCGTCCCCTTCTCCTTTTGCCTTCAGTCTTTCCCAGCATCAGGGTCTTTTCCAGGGAGTTTTCTCTTCGCATTAGGTGGCCAAAATATTGGAGCTTCAGCTTCATTATCTGTCCTTCCAATGAGCACTCAGGGTTGATTTCCTTTAGGATGGACTGATTTTACCTCCTTGCAGTCCAGGGCACTCGTAAGAGTCTTCTCCAGCACCACAGTTCGAAAGCATCCATTCTTCGGCACTCAGCCTTCCTTATAGTCCAGCTCTCACAGCCATACATTACTACTGGGAAAACCATAGCTTTGATTATGCGAACCTTTGTCGGCAAGGTGATGTCTCTGCTTCTTACTATGCTGTCTAGGTTTGCCATAGCTTTCCTCCCAAGGAGCAAGCGTCTTTTAATTTCATGGCTACAGTCACCGTCTGCGGTGATCTTGGAGCCCAAGAAAGTAAAATCTGTCACTGCTTCCATTTCTTCCCCTTCTATATGCCAGGAAGTGATAGGGCCAGATGACATGATCTTCGTTTTTTTAATGTTGAGTTTCAAACCAGCTTTTGCACTCTCCTCTTTCACCCTCAACAAGAGGCTCTTGAGATCCTCTTCGCTTTCTGCCATTAGGGTGGTATCGTCTGCATATCGGAGGTTGTTGATAATTCTCCCGGCAATCTTAATTCCGACCTCTGATTCATCCAACCCGGCATTTCTCATGATGTACTCTGCATATAAATTAAATAAGCAGGGTGACAGTATGCAGCCTTGTCGTACTCCTTTCCCAATTTTGAACCAATCGGTTGTTCCATGTCTGGTTCTTACTGTTGCTTCTTGACCCTCGTACAGGTTTCTCAGGAGACAGGTAAGGTGGTCTGGTACTCCCATCACTTTAAGAATTTGCCACAGTTTGTTGTGATCCACACAATCAAAGGCTTTAGCGTAGTCAATGAAGCAGAAATAGACGTTTTTCTGGAATTCTCTTGCTTTCTCCATGATGCAGCGAATGTTGGCGATTTGATCTCTAGTTCCTCTGCCTCTTCGAAACCCAGCTTGTACTTCCGGTAGTTCTCGGTTCGCATACTGCTGAAGCCTAGCTTGTAGGATTTTGAGCATCACCTTGCTGGCATGTGAAATGAGCGCAATTGTGCGGTAGTTTGAACACTCTTTGGCGTTGCCCTTCTTTGGAATTGGAATGTAAACTGACCTTTTCCAGTCCTGTGGCCACTGTTGAGTGTTCCAGATTTGTTGGCATATTGAATGCAGCACTTTAACAGCATCATCTTTTAGGATTTTAAATAGCTCGGCTGGAATACTGTCATCTCCGCTAGCTTTGTTGTTACTAATGCTTCCTAAGGCCCACTTGACTTCACTCTCGAGGATGTCCGGCTCAAGTTCAGTGACCGCACTATCATGGCTATCAGGGACATTCAGATCTTTCCTGTATAGTTCTTCTGTGTATTCTTGCCACCTCTTCTTAATCTCATCTGCTTCTGTTAGGTCCCTGCCTTCTTTGTCCTTTATCATGCCCGTCTTTGCACAAAACGTTCCCTTGAGATCTCCAATTTTCTTGAAGAGATCTCTAGTCTTTCCCATTCTGTTGTTTTCCTCAATTTCTTTGCATTGTTCATTTAAGAAGGCCTTCTTGTCTCTCCTTGCTATTCTCTGGAACTCTGCATTCAGTTGGGTATATCTTCCCCTTTCACCTTTGCTTTTCGCTTCCCTTCTTTCGTGAGCTACTTGTAAAGCCTCATCAGACAGCCACTTGGCTTTCTTGCATTTATTTTTCTTTGGGACGGATTTTGTTGCTGCCTCCTGAACAATGTGACAGACCTCCGTCCATAGTTCCTCAGGCACTCTGTCTATCAGGTCTAATCCCTTAAATCTATTCCTCACCTCCACTGTATATTCATCAGGGATATGATTTAGGTCATACCTGAAAGGTTTAGTGGTTTTCCCTACGTTCTTCAATTTAAGCCGAAATTTTGCAAGAAGCAGCTCATGATCTGAGCCACAGTCAGCTCCAGGTCTTGTTTTTACTGACTGTATGGAGCTTCTCCATCTTTGGCTGCAAAGGACATAATCAATCTGATTTTGATATTGACCATCTGGTGACGTCCATGTGTAGAGTCGCCTCTTGTGCTGTTGGAAAAGAGTGTTTGCTATGATCAGCATGTTCTCTTGGCAAAACTCTATTAGCTTTTGTCCTGCTTCATTTTGTACACCAAGGCCATGCCTGCCTGTTATCCCGGTGATTTCCATTTGAGTGCAAATCGTGTTTGTATCTTGTGTTGGGTATCTGGGAGAGATTAAGGACTCTTCTGGTGTACCACCCACCCAACTGCCTCTTGGTCTTCCTGCCTGAGCTGACGGAGGTGTCTCAAATTTGGTGCTCAGGACTCCTAGGTTGATGGTTCTGGGGGATCTTGAATTTCTGTTTTCACCCACTTCCCATCTGGAATTGCTCCATTTTGTCCCCCACTGGGAATTCTCAATTTCCCCCTGGAATTGCTCTATTCTTGCCCCCATCCTACCCCATTGCACCTTTCCATAATTCTCCCTCTCACCTACCTCACCTCTGCACTGCAGAAGCCCTAAGGCACTAGAGACTAGGGATGTATGAAAGTCACTTACCTTTTCACTTACCTTTTAGGGGTGATTCATGGTGGGGGGGAGGTGCTCTGCACCTCCCCCCGAAATCCTAACCCAGCCGGCTCCACTCCGCAGCAACTCCACAGAGCCGCCAGCCAGGTGCATTTGTAGGCATCTGGAGCCTGCGAACACAAATGGTGGCAGCTATGGCGGCCGCCATTTACGTTCCAGTTTTTGGCCATGATAAGCTATGTAAATATTTACATAGCTTATCACGGTGAAAGACAGGGGTGCAAATGGCAGCCGCTACACAATTTGCGCCCCTGTTTTTTTACTGTGATATTTACAGTAAATATTTACGTAGCCTATCACGGCAAAAAAACAAAAACAGGAACGCAAATGGCAGTGGCTACGGTGGCTGCCATTTGCATTTCCTTTTTTTTGCCATGATAGGCTACGTAAATATTTACGTAGCCTATCACGGCAAAAAAACAGGAATGCAAATGGCGGCGGCTATGGCAGCCGCCATTTGCGTTCCCTTTTTTTTGCCATGATAGGCTACATAAATACTTATGTAGCCTATCACGGCTTCCACAGGGACGCAAATGGCACCCCTGTGTTACCCGTGATAGGCTACGTAAGTATTTACATAGCCTATCACGGCCTAAATGGGGAAGCGAATGGCGGCTGCAGACGTGGCCGCCATTCGCAAAGCAGTGCAAATGGCACCAGGTAAGTCCTCCATTTTGTGCACCTTTCACAGGGTGGTGAGGTGGGGGGCTTCGTTCCACCACGGATTTTGGGGGGCTGAATGCACTGGCATTTGGCTTCACTGAGATCCATGGCAGAACTCTTTGACATCCCTACTAGAGACATAGATTTCCTCAGTGGCATGGAGCACCTTTTGGCAGGTTAGGCCAGGGGTTGGCAGCATAGTGCTTGCCAATAACCCTAACAGCACTTGCCAAGACCTCGCCAAATCCTTCCCCAGCCCTTAACCTTCCCCAGCCCTTAACCTTCCCCTCACCATGACCTTCCCCAGCACTCGCCAAGACCTCGCCAAGACCTTCCCAGCCCTTAACCATGATTCTCCTCCACTGCCTACCTCACCTCTGCACTGCCAAAGTCCTAAGGAGGAAGAAAACTCCTCCTGATCTCTTGACTTCCTGGTTCCACCTGAGTGGCAAAAATACAGTGATTCCAGGTAGGGGGGAAACAGAGAGGTCCAGGGAAGGGAAGGGAAAATGGAGAGGAATCAGATGGGGGGGGGGAGATGACAGAGAATTCCTCCCCCAAATGATGAATGGGACCTGGAAAAAATAAAATGTACCTGTGAGAAGTAGGGATGCTGGAGAAATCTGCCACAGACCCACATGAGGCCCAATTCCAAAGAATCTGACCTCCAGAGTCTGTAGCGGACCAGCTGCACTTACTCCCGTGTCTGCAAGAGTTCCCACGGGGTGGCTACCCAGCTTTCTAAAAAACATGCTACACTAATGGTGGCTGCCATTAGCTTATATTACAGCCATGAATGGCATATTGTATGTCATTTGTGGCTGTAAAGCACTTTTATATAAATACAGCCATAAACAGCTGGAATTCATGTAAAGTAAGTGCTTTGTGGCTGCAAATGGCATACACTACGCTATTTACGGCTATAATTTCCCCATGTTATTTTCCCCCATTAGCCTATTGCATCTCTTAGAAAGCTAGAGAGCCACTCCGCTAACTCCGGTGGATGCAACAGGGCTCCTTGCCCTGCGGTGGACACCCACCCCCGGACTGGATGTTGGGGGATTTGCCCATCCCTAGCAAGAGGGTTGCCTACCTCTGGTTTAGGCTGATATGACAGCTACATACATCCTTATCTGGATAGAGATAGCCTAGCTGCAGTTATCCGTGCTCTGGCAGCCTCTTGTCTGGATCACTGCAACATATTGTATGCAGGGCTGCCTTTGAAAACAGTCTGGACACATCAGAACAGAGCAGCGAGATTGTTAACTGGAACTGGTCAACACCGCAGTAGAGGAAAATCTTGAAGTGCTCATCGTGACCGTCACCACAGTCACATCCCCAAGGAGATACAGGCAGCCAAAAATACAGGCAGCTGTGCCGATCTGTATCAGCAAACCAATTCAAGCCGGTCTCACCTCTACCAGAAGCAGGTCTTTTATAAACCTCCTGATCTCAGTTGCTCATTCCAGACCAGGCCATCCAAAACAATTTACTTTACAATTGGGCTAGCTAACAACTTTCTTGGTTAGAAAAGTCATTCCTCCCCAGCTACTGGGACAATTACAACTAAGCTCAGAGGGAACTGGGAATTCTGAGTGTGTGGTGGGTGGCAGATGATGTCAACATTCCTGCTACTCCAAAAGTGTTGCCGTTGCATCCCTGCAAGCCCTGGTTCCACTCCATCACTACTGGTCAATATGAACAGTATGACACCAATGTGGTGTGATCGGCATGGGCTTCCAGGCCATTCCATGGCCCAATTCAAAGTACTGGTATTAACTTCAAATCTCTGAATGGCTGGGTGCCAGGTTACCTGAAGGATCATATCCTCTCATATATACCGGCCAGGACCCTAAGGTCATCTTTAGAGGCCTTCCTCCAGGTGCCCCCATCAAATGAGGTGAGGTGGGTGGCTACTAAGGAGAGGACCTTTTCAGTCGTGACACCATAGCTGTGGAATGCCCTTCCCAAAGGGGCTCACGAGTTTGGCACATACAATAAGGGCCAGAAATAATGGAACAAGGATAACTGTTTTGGCAGTTGGCCTCGGTGCACCACCACATTGAAATTGAAAGGCAACATGCCCAGATGGGAGCAAAGTCAGGACTTTCAGCTGTAATTCAAGAGGTTTAACAAAAGTGGGGCACTAACCATTCAGGAAGGACAGCCAGTGGCATACACACACACCCATCGTTGGTGGCTCATAAGTAATGGAACGAATGGCTGTCAAGCAGCTGCATGGCCTGGTGTGGCCTGTTTCCTGGGCACCCCATGACCAATCAAGCAGATAAAAGGCCTGGAGGTAGTTCTGAGTGTTACATTTGCATTTGGTAGCTGTTCACTGGAGCCCCCAACATGAGGTCCAAAGACGTATCCATGCGAGTGAAGGAAGCCATCATTAGGCTGAGGAAACAACATAAACCCATCAGAGAGATCGCAAAAACAGTGGGAGTGGCCAACACAACAGTTTGGAACATCCTGAAAAAGAAGGAATTAACTGGCAAGCTCAGCAACAGCAGAAGTCCTGGAAGACCACGGAAGTCAACTAAAGTGGATGACCACAGAATTCTGCTCATGGTGAAGAGGAACCCTTTCACAACATCTAGACAGGGCAAGAATGCTCTTGAGGTGGTAGGCATGTCATTGTCAACATCTACAGTCAAGAGACGGCTTTATGAATGTAAATACAGAGGCTTCACAACAAGGTGTAAACCACTGGTAATGTTCAAGAACCGAAAAAGCCGAGATTAGCCTTTGCCAGCAAACACCTAAAAACACCTTTTTCTTGTTTTTCAAACTGTTGTTGTATTTTTAGATCCTTACATTGCTGCTAGGGATGGCATGGGCACAAGATTGGGTCCAGGACTCCGGTGGACTCCCCCCTGGCTGCTGCCCCAAGCCACACCCACCAAGCCCCCTGCCCTGCTCAATCTCCCCCCATGCTTGCTGAGTTGCCTCCACTCACGTCAAGCCCATCTGATGAGCTCTGCGATTGTCATTTTGCAAAAAAAAAAAAAAAATGGCAATCAAAAATGCATACATTTGATCTTGCACAAAATCGTGCTGTGAATGGCCAGTACAGGTGAGATTACAGTGTAAACATCCCATTAACACCTGTAATCTTGTGTACATGGGGCATTTATGGCTGCTATGTGTGCAATATTAGATTTATGGACATTCCCGAAGTGTGTGTGTGTTTTGTTTTTTTGCAAAATGGTGACCACGGGAATGATGGGCGCTTGAGAATGGCTCAGGGTAGGTGAGGGCAGCTCAGCAAGTACAGGGAGGGTGTGAGCGGGGGCACCTGCCCAGCGGGACGAGCAGGGGGGAGTCCGTCAGAGTGCCAGACTGAGTCGGGCCCCTGCACCATCTCTAGATAGAATGCAACAAATAGGTAATGCGTTTGTTTTACACAGTGATTACCTGGAAAGGCCATAGATCAGCTACAGTTCTTGGTGTTACTGAGCCATGGATTAGACTGTCCAATGCTTTCACCTATTACATCTTGATTGAGTTATTATAGCTCGGAGGGACTGCTTTTGTGTAAATAGGGGAGTTTTATGACTTAAGACCTGCACTTGAACTGCTGCCAGCAACGTTCCAAAGGCTGGCATAATCATGCGGCAGTTGGGGTGAAAAGGTAAGGAAAAGCAGATCAATAAGGAAAGAAACTGTATGCTTCTCCAGAATTAAAAACAAACCAGAAGTTTTGCCTTACATTAAGTGGCAACCTACAGTCCCTTCACACACACACACACACACACACGCAGATGTGCACCTACGATTTTTGTTAAGTGAACACCTAAAGTGTGAATGCAACAAACAAGTGTTTGAGAATACATGTCTCAAAGAAGCATACTTGTCAGAAAGTCGGAATTGGTTTCAACTGCCTGCTGAGTGGCAAACCTGAACTTCCTGCTGTGTAATGATGTGTGAAAGAGCCCCCAGTTTTGTGGTCTAACTTCATTTTTCACTGCCCCAAATGAAAGACACAGCACCAAAATGAAGTGTGGGTGGCATAAAGGGAGAGGGACACAGACCCATTTGAAACATCACCTTTGAAATGGCCCATTAGTGAGGGTTCAGTTTCAGTCCAGTTTTGGTAAGAATTTACTGAAGTTTACAGATTTCTTCATATTCAGGATGGAAAATTCTAATGTGGGAGAAACTAAAACTAACAGATGCATCCATCCAGGCCCAGGGCTCAGAGTACTCCACTCTTAAAAGTCTGAGCTTGGTGCATTCAACCCTGTTTCTGGTGCTGAATTAGGGTTGCCATCTCTTCTTTTTCTGACAGGTCCTCTTCATGCTGGAAATAGTTGAACCTACTGAATTTGGCTAGCACAGATGACATTTCATTTCAGTTTGTTTTGATAAGAATTGATACCAAAAACTACATATGTCTTTGGATGGGATCCAGATTGAAGCATGAGCAACTGGGCTGGTGGAAGTGGACTTCCCCACCCCTGCCCTCCCCAGGGCAGCCCCTCCAGCCCCCTGAAAGTGCTACACAGAGAGGCAGGAGACACTGCTGGATGGGATTAATTGTGCTGCAGGGGGATCCCCAAAAATCAGGTGGTGGGACCTTCTGCAAGCAGAGATCTTCCTCTCATAGAAAGTCCCTTCCTCTCATTGAATGCAGATCCTGGATTCAAACCTTTATAATTGGGATGGAAAGAACTTGGGATTTTAAAAAAACCTGAATGAAGGAAAAAGCAAAGCTGACAGATTTGACAAATGCCAGCAGTGTACACACTAGGTGGTGCTTGCATTGCAGTGAACTGCATCACATGACCCTGCATTACGTGTATGATGTATGGACCAAAAGCAAGAGGAACATATCTTCATAATTAAAGAACCATTTCCTATTAAGCAGCACTGAGCTAAATTTCTTCTACTGAAAGCAATTTGTGCAGGTGTAGCATTGGCTAACTAGTTTAGCTCCAAAGAAATAGAAAGTAAGCTAGGGAGGTCTATTACTGGAGAAGTCTCCATCCACATTTTAGGGTTATGTTTAATGCCCATGCCCAAGAGCTTTGTAGCATAGTGGCATGGCTTGATATGACAGGTAGTAAGTAATGGGTCCAATTTGTTAGGGCTGTCATTATGCACCTGGAAAAGAGACATATACAGGCTGGAGTCAGAAAAGCTACAGCTGATAGGCATTAGGCAAGCTCCAAAGGGAATTCGTTCCATCTGAAAGCAAAGGGTCAGGCAAAAGGATCCAGCGTGCCCTCCCTCCCTTGATACATTTTCTCCAATGCAATGTCCCATGCCACTTCTGAACAAAATGTACAAAAAACAAACTGTGCAGAAGAGGTTGCTTTAAAGGAGGTCAAGTATAGGCTTTTACAGAGTACAATTACTATTTACAGATATAAAAACGATGGCAGAACCAACAAAAGCAGCAAAAGCAGAATTCATCATTCCCATCAAAACCTCACCTGCATTGGGGCAGCTTTCAGGAGGGCTCCTTCCGTAAGGTCACCTGCCATCTCACCCTGCTTAGTTCTATTCACAGGGAAGTCAGACCTGACAACCAATTCCCTTCAAGTCCTCCTCACACTTCCAGAAAGGGGGAATAAAACCTTTAAAGGTGACCGACAAACCAAAATGAAAATGGGTTTGTGTAGCAGATTTTTTAAAAAGCTTTCCAAGTAACCCCAAAACCCCAGACGGATGTTCATTTCTTAGGGGTGGTTTCACTTATATGTTCCCTAGCTCACCATACAGATAGGCAAGAATTTCAGTTCAGTTCAGTTTTGATAAGAACTTACCAAAATTCACAACGTTCCCCATATTTGCAGGAAAAGATCTTGAGATTTAAAAAAATAAAATGTAGGAGAAAATGAATAGATCTGTCTATCCAGGACCAGGACCTTACTCTAGCTGAGGGCAAAGATACTGCTGTGAGCTATCCCTGTTGTAGTAAAGCAACGTATTTTGGAATGGCTGGGTCTTTTTGGACTCTTCTTGTTGGCATGGCTCTAGGGACTGTCATGATGAGTGCCTGCACTTCAAAATGTACCACTGCGCCACTGCTCCTGCCCCAAATCCTATAGCAGACGATGCCACTGCATTGGTTTTGCAGGAAAAGCCCTACAAATAGGCTGCTTTGTCTTTCAGTAAGGATCTTCAGTTGGAGTTTGAAGAAGTTAAGAATCCTCACTGCATACTCTGCATAGAGGGCAGGATGAAGACACCTCCTCTTGTGAGTCTCCAAATTAGTCCACTCTTTCAGATCCCAAGGTAAGCCTTTCAGATCCCAAGGTAAGCCTATGGTTCTCAGCACCACCCTTCCCCCATCGCCTTAATCTTCCAGCCCTACTATTTCCCCCTCCCTCAGTCCCTCCTATCCCAGAACTTGTTAGAACTCCATAAAGAGAAGGATATAGTAAGGAATTTCCAGGCATAAGGAAAGGACAGAGCATGAAGGGTATACTGCAAATGAGATGAACCTTATTAGACTATTCATGTTTACTCAAAAGTAAGGCCCACTATGTCCAATGAGCCTCACTCTTAGGAAAGTCTGCAAAGCATTGCAGCTACAGACTTCCTACAATATGGAATTGTCTATATTTAGCAATTGAGAATCAAAATACACATGACATGCAAACGTATCGAAGAAAACCCAACCATCTGTTTCTTTCCCTGAAAGCATAGATGCAGAACTTCAGGCCCAGGGTCCCAATCCAGCCCTCTAGGGTTCCCCAGATGACCACACCCCTTCCCTTGGCTCCTCCCCCTTTCTGCTGACCATCAATCATTTGCTGGTTTCCTGACTTTTGTGCAGTTCCCCTCCCCATCCTAAAAGGCTGAAATGCCTCTCCGAAGGCTGTGTTACCAGCAATGACAGATTGAAGCTACAGTGTGTTGGAATTTTTTTCTACTTCGGCCCACCCTTTTTGCCCCGCCCACCACTGGAATGCACCCCATCCAAGAGCTTATCTGAAATGAATCTTGGTCCTTCGGCAAAAAAGAGATTCAACGCCCTGGCCTTAAAGCAATTTTGAAAAGGGTGATTATAAGTGGAAAATCGGCAGGGGAGGAGGGGTTCACTTTTAGAATCCACCACATGGGGTGTGTTATGCATATAAAATTTATTTATTTACAATATTTATACACCACTCCACATCAAAGATTTCAGAGCAGTGAACAAGATAAAAGAATAAAACCCCATAATTAAAACAATTAAAACATTTTAAAAGAACAGATTCTAAACTTAATAAACCACAGCTGGTCACTGAGGGAAGGCCTCTCGAAATAGCATATATATATATATATATATATACACACACACACACACACACACACACAAATTAGGCTCCCCTGCTCTCCACCCAAAACATACCAGTGCTTGAATTAATGGGGCCTGGCCCTGTTAACTTTTGTAACGGTTGCCTTAACAATTGTTTTAGGAGTACCTGGTGTAACTGAAACCAGTTTACTTTTATGCATTCTAGTTGGTCCTTCAGTTATAGGCCTGTTTGGGAGGTAACTCTCTCAAATAAATCCTTTAACCTAAATAATCTGGCCTGCTACAACTGAATCTTAAACCCCTGAATAACTTCTATGGATAAATATAAAGTTATTAATACATTGAAGCTCCTGTCATCCCTGTTGACTGTAATTGGATTTCCTATGTAATGTTTGTGTTTTGTTGGAATATTTTACGTGCTCATTGATTACATTGAAAATGTGTGATTAAAATTATATATATATATATATATATATATATATGTGTGTGTGTGTGTGTGTGCGCGCACGCGCGCGCGTGCATGCTAAAATTGGGAGGAGTCAGGTAGTGTGGCTTGGAGATTTCATTAAGGACCATCAAACACGATTCTCTGAAACTCAAGCATGGCTTCAAACAACCAAACACACACACATACATACACACTCCGCGTACTTTGTCATGTGAAATGGCTCTAAAGATCAGTGTATCATTGCTTCCACCAGAGCAGTCTTTAAAACAAGATGGCATAGGGAACTACACACGCAGGAGTTTACTAGCTTTTTTTACATGCCCAGGGGAACTCCCGCAAATTCACAAATTCTTTCCAAGAAAACTAGTGATGCTGCCAAATTTCATACTGAGTCAGCTCATTGGTCCAAACTCATCTGTTTGTAATGCTCACCTTTGTAGCAAGCCTGGATCGATGTGTCATGAATTTCCTATTAAATTCAGAACTGATTGCAAGCTTCAGAGCATGAGCAGTAAAGCAGTACACAGATTCCCCTCCCCAAATTTTCAGTTGTTCTACCACCTAGAGCACTCCCCCAAAACTGCCTTGTTGATTCAGTCTCCTTAGCTGCTTCTGACTCCATGAGGAGGAGGACTCTATGGTGTTGATCTTCATACATATTGGCAATTGGCAGTGATGAGTAAACATCACATGACATCAACATGAAGGCAGGCCATGTGAAAACAGCCAATCAGAAAGGGGGCATAATGTGGCGATGCATGATATTATGCCATCATAGGTGATTCTAGACTACAGCTTCCAAGATGCACTTTGATAATGTGCATGTGCAAAAATGTATATACATGGAATGAGAGTTGGTAGTAAAGAACAACTCTTATCTGAGCTCATATGGACGAATTTGTTACTTTCCAAGTAAATAATGAAGTCACTCAGGGTAGGGCCAGTGATAACTAATATCTGTGTGTGTGTGTGTGTGTGTGTGTGTGTGTGAGAGAGAGAGAGAGAGAGAGAGAGAGAGAGATGGCTGAACTTACCTTGAATTAATATATGTATGTATGTATGTATGTGTATATATGTGTGTGTGTGTGTGTGTGTGTGTACACACACACACACACACACATAGGGATGGCATAGGTGCCCTGCTGGGTCTGGGAGTCCAATGGACTCCCCCGCCTGCACCAGTGAGCCATGCTCACTGAGCCCCTTCCCACTCACGCACCACTGGACCTGCGCTCACCCCCCTGCACTTGCCAAGCCACCCATACTCACCCAGGAGCTGTTGGTTACTGCCATTTTATGGGGGGGGGAGGAATTAGGCTCACAAAATATGCACACATCTAGTTGTGTGCAAAAGGAGGCTGTGAATGGCCCATATATGCAAGAATATAGGCGTTTATGTGAAATGGTGCTTGAGGTACTCGCCAATAGCTCCTGGGTGAGTATGGGTGGTTCGACAAGCACAGTGGGGTGAGTGCAGGTCTGGTGGCGCACAAGTGGGGCAGGGGCTGGGCGGGTGCCCATCCATCCCTTTTTATATACCTTGCCAACTTCTAAGGATAGGAGTGTGTACGTGTGTGCGTGTTTCTCTCTCTCCCTCTCTCTCTCTCCATACACACACACACACACACACACACACCCTAGCCTTACAAGTTGGCTTATTTTACTCCATCTAAGAAATAACACATTACCAATCAGTTTAGCATTCTGTCTCTCAAACTCACAGATGAAGTGAACTCTGCATCCAGTTGTGTACCTTAAAGCATACATGTCTACACACGCATACACAAATACATAATAATCCCAACCACATTATAAAAGACATCATCATTGAGCCTTAGATTGTCTCAGAGTTTCTCTATATAGACTGGGGAATCCAGTTATGTAGTTACCATTTACGTTGCCTTTCAACAGTATACCCACTGCTCAGCAAAGTCTTTCATTGTATGTCTCCCTATTGGTTATGTTTCTCCATCACACCAACTAGGGATGGCGGAGAATTTCTCCACGAATCTCGGGGAGGCCGAATGCCAATGCATTCGGCCCCCCGAAATTGTTGGTGAAATTCTTCGCCCCCACCCCCCCCCCCGGGATGGGACTTACCTCCCTCGAATGTCCCTCTTGGCGGAGGGTCCTGGCGGGAGTTCAGCGGCGGTTCATCGGGGGTGGGGGTGGCGGCCGGTCTTCCGACCGGCTGCCACCGCCACCATTACAAAATGAAGTAAAAAAAAAAAAAAAAACCACCCGTGATAGTCTACGTAACGATTTACATAGCCTATCATGGCTAGATTTATTTATTTAATTTATTTATTTCATTTCTATACCGCCCAATAGCTGAAAGTCAGCCATGATAGGCTACGTAAATCATTACGTAGCCTATCACGGGTGACTTTGGGGGGAAAAAAAGTGCGTATGCAAATGGTGGCACCCATGGGCACCGCCATTTGCGTTCCTTATTTGGTCCCGGTAGTTTACGTAAAGATTTACATAGACTACGGCGAAAATAAGGGCAACGCAAATAGCGCTTTTTTTTTTTTTTCAAAGTCACCCGTGATAGGCTACGTAAGGATTTACATAGCGTATCACGGCTAGATTTCCAAAGTCAGCCATGATAGGCTACGTAAATCGTTACGTAGCCTATCACGGGTGTTTTTTTTTCTCACTTTTTTATTTCATGGCTGGGGAGACGGGGCGCTTCTCCCTGGCCTGAATTTCGGCCGGGCGAGGTGGGGCACCTCCCCCCTGGCCTGAACTTCGGGGGGAGAACCGAAGCGCCTCCCCCGCACCGCGAAGCAAGCTGCGGGACCAGGTAAGTGACTTTCATACATCCCTAACACCAACACACAGTTCCAGCAAGGAATTTGTCCAGCTCAGTGTGCCTCTCCCCAGAAAAGGGGAGTTGCAAACAGTCCACAGACAATCTCGAACAGTAGTTTAGGGTACAATCCGATGGCTGCTAGACAGCAGCTAGACAGGTATAGGATTGGTCGGTTTCCAGGAACCAGTGTGGTGTAGTGGCTAGAGTGTTGGACTGGGAGTCGGGAGATCCGGGTTCTAGTCCCCACCTGGGCATGGAAGCTTGGCAGGTGACTTTGGACCTGTCACAGACTCTCAGCCCAACCTATCTCACAGGGTTGTTGCTGTGAGGCTAAAATGGAGAGGAGGAGGATTACGTACGCCACCTTGGGTTCCTTAAGGAGGAAAAAAGGTGGGAGCACACCAATAAATAAATAAATAAATAACAAGCAGAGGCTGAAAAGAAATCAGAGATGTATAAAATGGGGGGGCATGTGTGTGTTTTAAATTGCGTATATATTAGCCATTTCCAGCAACTTTCATATTCCTGTGCAACTAAATTTGCATTCAATACTGGAAAGTAGAAAACTAGTCTGCAAGTCTGTGGAATTTGTATGACTCGGAAAAAAACTGGTCTGCTGTGGAATCCACAGGTCAGATTCATAGAAACCCAAACTCATTTGAATCCGTTGCAGATTTCTCAAACATCCCTACGCTCAGTAGCCACCACTTGGAAGATGCATGTCTATTTTTTCATTATTATTAGGTACGTAACTAATTTACACGATTCCCATTAGAAGAAAATGCCTAAGCATCTCACTAGACTGGGAACCAGAATCTGTGCCAGTAGTCCAAGTATTCCTACAGAAGTTGCTAAACCAAATTCATCTTAACCCTCTCAATTTTTTTAGGCTATAAGACACTGGTCCAAGGATTTCAGCTAATTCTGCATGGAAGAGAGTCATTAGCAAGGCTGATGTCATTGGCTTTTCTTCCTTGAGACCAGATATAGGGAGTTTGGCTGGAATTCAAAATGACTTCAGTTTGTAATGACAGAAATTGCCAGCTACCATTTAGGGCCTTGCTAATCCACATCCACTTTGTCTGCTACAGCAGACAGTCCTTTGGGATTTTGATCGGAATTTTTAAAAATGATTTAAAAATGCCAAGTTATCTCACCAATATCGCTATTGGAGCTGAACTCTGAATATTCCCCAAGCCCATTAGGGCCGAGTGAAATATGGGCCACAGTGACTGAGGGTTAAATTGCACAAACGTTCTTTAAAAACCAATCAACCCAAATTCTATTAATTGATCCATTACCACCTCCTGGTTCTTTACCTTTTATAAATTTTGCTGCTTTCAAATGTCTGGGTATGCCAGCTGCTGCTCTGGAAATTAACACCATCATCTCTTCTTTTACAAGAAAGCGAGCACTGAGCTAGATTTAACAGAGATGAAAGGCTTAAATAAAAGTCGCCGACTCTTGGAGACAAGGTTTATGTTATGTCAATGATGAGTCTTCCTCAAATAAAGCCGGCTGTAAACATATTTGTTTCAAAACATGCTCAATGTTCTTGTACTTTATCTAGGCTGCATAGACTGGTGCGGATGCAAAGCATTCTATTCTAGGCCATGGTAGGTAGGCAAAGACAAGACTTATATTCCCCAGCCAGTAGATTGGCAGTGGCTGAATATGTCACAGTCATACAGAAATAACAAATGTTGTTTATGAGAGCTGGTACAGCGAATCTCACTTGTTGGCTAAGCCAAGAAGCAGTCAAAAACCCATTCTTTAATACATTCTCTATTAGAATGGATACTGTGTGAAAACCATAAACTTGTAGTGTATTAAAAGCTAACTGCTTTTCCAACAGTGTGCATTCCCCTAGAGTTTAAGATGGTTCTTCACAGGTGATATATTCACCTTGCTCCTCTTTGGATTTTGCTTCCACTTTTTTGCATTTTTATTTCTCTTCCATTTTAAAAGCATTCACTTTAACACCGCTGAGCCATTGCTACTCATCCCAGGCAGAATCTATTACTGCAACATGTTCTCTTTATTGCCACCTCTATCTCTCATATCCATCTCCTGTCATCTCACACTGTTTTAAATTGGAAGACACCAGCGGTGTTATTTTTTATTATTATTTTTAGGGAGCAATCCCATGGCTGCTAGTGGCTAGATGGCCATAGGATATCTGGTTCTCAGGGAACCGACCTTGGTTCCCTGAGAACCATCCTTCTCTCCCTCCTGCGCTGCCTCGCAGGCAGCTCAGAACAGCCCCACCTACCATGCTCGGAAAAGCAGCGGGGAGCAGCCAAAATGGGGTGTCCCGGGGGGGGGGGGCTTCCAGGGCAGGGAAGGTGGAAATGCCGGTATGACACATCCTAAGTGTCGTCAGGCAGCCTCCTCCCCCACTCCACCCTCCTGCAACTAGACAGCTGAAACTGGCTGACTAGCCGCAAATGCCAAGCAGGAGAAGTGTGGAGCGAACAAGCCCCCCCCCCCCGTGCTTCTCCTGCCCTGCATTGGATGGGCAATCACCTCCGAGTTCAGAGGCGGCCACCTATCCCCATAGGATTGTGCCCTTAAAGTATTTGGAAACCCTGAATCCTCTTTCATTCCAAAGCCTCCTGTCTCATACCAAGACCTGTTCATCCATGCATGACATATGGCAAAGTATCGCCAAATGAGATGGTTGGCAGGGTTGGTGCAAATTCCCCACTAGCTCCTTTTTTGGAGAAGGAGGAGGAGGAGGAGGAGAATTCCAATCCCTGGGCACCTCCCTCTCAAACCATGCAATTACAAGACATAGGTGTGCTCCATCCCTTCAAAACATTAACCTTGTTCAGGGCAGGCATGTGCCTGAATATGTGAGAACTTAAACTAGGGAGGGAGATGGACCATGCATACTGGGACCAACCCCTATGACCTGTCCGGACCAGTTCCCACCTCCCTGACTTTCCCATGTTGATTGGCAAGGTCTGAAGCAGGCTTCCTATTCATGTTTACTTGGCTGTAAGTAGAACTCTCGTTTTTATCTGTGTCGGCAATTGCAGTAGAACAGAAGAAAACCCCTTCAGACTTCCCTGCTCAACTTGCAGAGATTGGGACAGAGAGGGAGGAAGCTGGCATTGGTACACATGAGGATGTGGGGGTTGGGGTCAACATGCATGGCCACATCCCCCTACCAAATTTAAGCCCTAATGCATTCAGGCAAAGCCTGAATAGGGCTCATTATTAGTTCTGGAAGTCTCTTCACATTGGGGTACCTCACCCATGTTGCCCTGCTCCTTGTGCATGAGTGAGCAGCACCAAGCATCTCTAAAGATCTATTTGAGCATTACAGATTAGAATCAGAAAGCTTCCTTGGTGTGCATTTGTCCATCTTACCCAGTAGTGTCTACTCTGGGCAGTATCCCACTGTGTCATTCCGCTAGCAGGAATGATGTTGCACTATTGGAACTAGGTTCCGAACTATGCACATGAGGAGCATTCAAGTAAAGTTATGTTTATGCAAGTGCATAACTGCTTGCACAACAGAAAAGTCTGGCAGAGCTCTGGTAGTGCTATTTGAGCTTGTGGAATGACCTTGTTGGTACAGTCCTCTGATTGGCAGCAGATCTCCAGTGTCTCAGCCAGTATTTCCCATCACCTGTTTACCTGATCCTTTCAACTGGTGATGCTAGGGATTGAACTTGGACCCTTATGCATGCAAAGCATGTATTCTACCACTGAGCTGAAGTCCCTCTCCTTGGATTGGCTTTCCATCTTACTTTGCAACTTTCCCCATGGCTGGGCTCAGTTTATTTCCTAATATTTTAATTAGTAATATTTTTCTCCAGTCCCTGGACACAGCTTCACCAGAGTAAATGCATTCTTTGGATACATAGGCAAGCATCTTTCCCTCATGAGATATGAACAAATTGGCTTTAATAGACTTGTGAATTGAAGAACTTCTCCCAAAGGATCGTAGTTCATGGCACTATCAGGGAGCTAGTTGTATGTATTAGAGGCAAATACATGCAATCAGAGACATCACATCATACAATGCTATTTCAGATATAAGGAGGAGGGTTGTGTGTTTCAACATTCTCTATTCCTTGCACATCCACAACCAGCACATCAGGGAAAAGATTCTAACCTAGCTCCCCCCCCCCCGCCTTGACATACTCATTTCATATGCACAGGGATAGTTTATTCTTTAATGTGCAGTGTGTCTTCAGCACAGTTATTACAACAAGTACAGTCTGAAATAGCACAGTCCAACAAGATAGATCATGTGAGGAGGCTGAGTGCACAGCTTCCCTCTTAAGCGGTGGAAGGAACCATGGGTCTTGCCTGAACCAGGACTAGGGTTGGATGGCTCTCTCAATTTCAGTTTCTCGTTTTTCCAGGTTTAACTCCGGTTCATCCCAAATGTTGAGAACTTTCCCAATCTTAAATTTGGTTCATCCCAAACTTTGTGAAAAAATTCTGAAAGCTCGTATTTGTATACATTTTTGTGTGGATTTATCTGAATACATGTATGTTTGGACACAATTTTGCCCAATAGTCACATTTCTTGCATTTTTACATTATTTTCACTAATATGGATTTTTGTGTGCACTTTCTCCTAATACAGCATATTTCTTTGCATTTTTTTGAATTGAGAGTTGTATTGCAACATCTGGGGAAGTGCAAATTTCAAAGGATACGATTTTGGGTTCGCATATTGGTTCAAAAGTGCAAAATTATATAGCTTCCTATTAAAATGTGAACTGAACAAATTTCTCCACCATCCCTAACCAGAGCCTCTTACATTCAGATGTAAGGACAGAATTCTCTGTACCACCATAGTAGTTTGCCAGAAGAGGGAATTTCTGTTTTGCTCTTTGCTGTCCTTCAGCACCTATGGCCAGAGGGAAGGACTGTAGATCAGCAGGGATACAGTTAAGTGGCCAATGGGGTTCTAATTAGGGATGAGTGAACAAGCAATGCTTGAGATCGTTAGGATTCCCTGAACATCATCTTGCCGCTTCTCTCGTGCTCAATTCCAGTTTGCGTTTGCTGCTCAATTTGCACAATTTCCCCATTCGTGCAGAGTGAGTGGTGATTTCAATTGAACGTAAAACTTGTGCAAATTTCTCCCCAAGGTTCCTAATTTGTGCAACTTTCCTCCATTATCTAAACAAAAGGAAACTGGGAACGTTGCACAAATCAAATGCGAGCACATGTCCAGCAATTTGCAAATATTTTTGGCAGTCACATGCTCATGTTCACGTTTGAGGCTTTGGGGCTTCGAACAGGGCATGCTCACAGGTTTTGTAAGCAAAAATGAAATGCTCATACATCCCTAGTTCTAATACCTGGTCCTAATACAGCTGCTGACTCTGAGCTGGTCCCTCAGTTTGAGCAACTAGCTGGTGAGGAAAAGAATGAACTGCTCCATGGGTACCTGTACTGCTCACTTGACAGCCATTTGACTGTCTGACTGCTCTCCAACTTCCTGGCTCAACAGCAGTGGCAGACCAGCGCTCACTTTCCCTCCAGACCATCTGCTCTGACATTTGGAGATTAGATGTACAAGAGATTCATGAATCATCCCTTAACAACAAAATGTTGACATGAGGAACATCCTTCAAAATAGCAAACAGCATGCTTTTGTTAACAACAGCCAAATTTCAGCTGGCTTCATGATGGAAATGCCCCCTAGGGTATTAAGGGGTGATTTGAGAACTGATTATAATGGACAAAATATCTCTGCAAATTAGGGCTGCTTTGGACACTAATTTCAGACATGATTTCTTGGAGAAATGATCCCTATTCCTTGTATAGGTTGACTCTAAAAGGGTGTGTGTAAAGGGCTTGCTCAGCTCAATCCTCTATGCTATGATTATTTAATATATTGTCTGTTATATTTTCAATGCATTTGATATTCTACATCAGACTGCATTTGTGATGCTGTTGGGTTTTATTAAAGTTTAGGATTAATAAAGTTTGAGTTAACAGAGGCAGGTGTGTGTGTGTGTGTGTGAGAGAGAGAGAGAGAGAGAGATGAGAGAGAAATATAGTGTTATGTTGGTTATTATGAAAGATGAAGGGAGGCAAATGTATTGTTTTGATCAGCTGCAGCGATGATAAAATTTCAATATGATTTGGCCTCTCGCCAGCAATAGACCCTCTCACTGCCACAGGGTAAAAGGCTAAACTAACTAATAATGTTAGTTAATGAAACATTGGATAAAATATTGCTCTTTTGTGATGGAAAAGCCTTCTGATACAGTAGTTTTAAAAAGCGACAAGGATTGTGAAGGGGCCTCTTAGAATTTCTTCAAGTTCTGCCCCGCCCCCCCCGCCCCCCGCAGCTTTCTGCATACCAGAAGAACAGAAGGCCTGCCCCCTTGCCCACGATAACTCAGAATGTTCCCTTGCCTTCAAAGCACCCATAATGACTCATTATATGATTATGAACATTGTACTATTAGCAACATCCCTAACAATACCTCTCACCCCCATTTTAAATATAAATCACTTTCCCAGGGAAAGATCATGGAGGTTTTGTTTTCACCACCTAAAGCAAATTCAAAAGGTCACTGTCAAGTTCTTGTTAAGTCAGTAAAAGCAGATGCTTCTGTGACACTTGGGCGGGAAGCGGGGTAAGATCACCGAAGATATCACTTCAAAGACAGCAGAGCTGGAGGGGAGATATGACTGCTGTCAGCCAGTCAATAATGTGCTGGAAGAGTATTTATTATGTTTAGTTAGGGAAGAATTATTATAGGAAAAATCCAGCTCGCCCTCACTGCTGTGAGTGCTCAAATTAAATGGCAAGTGGCAGATGTATATTGCTCCAATGAAGGCTCAGGAGGAGAACAGGCCTCAAAGTGCCCTCAGCTTACAGACATATCACCCACTGCTGTCAGTGGGATTCCCAAAACAAGAGTGGCAAACGCCCTCAGGCATCTTTTACTAGAACAGAAAATTAAAATGACTGGCAAAACCAAGTGAGAAAGTCTCACTCCTTCTGAAAATGGTGAATAAAACCAGTTTGTGGCAGCTGCACCTTGTTTTTTTTTCTCCCTTTTGATTTCATAGGGACCAAACTAATAGCTTCCTGTATCTTCACAGGCAAATGAGATGTTTTCTGGGCCATGAAAATGATGTCAGCTCTCAGTGAAAACTGTGATTATGCTTCAGGCTTTATTTTGTTGCCCATTCTGAAGTGCGTGCGCGTTTTAAAGATAAAGAACTTGGTTTGCTATTGGTATAGCAGATTGAATCCACCCATCTCAACTTAACAGAGAAAAAGAAAATGCTACTGTTCCTAGCTGTCCTCCTCAGGCTCGTTTTTTAAAAAGAAGAAATTTCAAATTCAGATAATTTTCAGGTGCTTGCCATTATATTCTTGACTTTTATTTTGCGTACATTTCATCTTCCTCCCCACATCCTCATTACTCCCTCCCTGCAAGGTTGAAATAAGCAAAGCACCCATCAGCAAAGTAACTGGAAAGAGAATGAAGGATATAAAGTTATCTGAGAGACTATATTATCTCATATAGACCACCTGGGTCTCTACCTTCTGAGGGGAAGGCCTTGCTCACTATACCGTGGCCCATTTATGTTTGTATAGCCATGGCACAAAGGAGAACCTTCTCTATTGTGGCACCCAACATTTGGAATGATCTCTCCACTGAGGTCAGGTGGACTCCTAGTGTGGAGTGTTTCTGCTGACAACTTAAGACACGTTTGTTTGCCCTGGTGTTTCCTGTAGGAATGTATGAGAATTTAATTCCTGTTCACAAATCATGTGAACATGCCCTATTTGCAACCTCGAACATGAATGAGAGCAGGAACGCAATTCTCAGGAAATTTTTGCAATTTCCCAAACTTGCGTTCATGTTCAAAAGTGCACATTTGTGCAAATGCACACTACCAGAATGTCAAAATGCATGTTCGTACAAATGTGCATTTTTGGAGATGTGGTCAAAATGCATGTTCATGCAAGTGTGCATTTTTGGAGATGTGCATTTGTGCAAATCCCCCCCATCTGCATTTTTATGCTTTAGCCTATAAGAAAAAATGCACATTTTTGGTCGGGAAAAAATGTGGGGTTTTTTAAGTGTATTTTTAAAAAATGTGCACTTTTTAAACTGCGAAAAATTGTGCACCTTTTAAAATGTGCATTTTTTCCAATTAAAAAGATGCTTGTATTTGGGAATGCAAACAAGATGTAACAAGCTTTGAGGAAGAATTCGGAGAACCTTGACAAATTCAAAAAATGCACTTTCACCCATCCCTAGTTTCCTGACAACTAACATTGCCAGCTACCCTTGGTTATTTAAATGAGATTTATCACTGTTTTATTTGTTAGTTTAATGGTATTTTATCATGTTTTTATTTTGTGAACTGTGTTGCGATTTTTTTAAAAAATATAAAGGCGGCATAGAAATCCTTACAAATAAGTAATAAAATAAATAATAATATCCAAATGAACAAGCTCTTGTTACTCCACAGATTTACAGAGAGGAATTCTGGCAATTAGATTTACTGATGTAGTAAGTAATAAGACATTCATTTCCCATCCATGCCCCAAAGGAAGCCTATGTGCTGGAGACGTTCACAGAGTTTCATGAAAATATAGATGCTGCTGCACCAGCAAATTGATTACAAACTGCATGTATGAGAGGCATAAACCTATGCCAGCCTAGAGGCCTGGCATGGGGAGTCTTAAGCCAGCACCCGTGGCTCCAAGATCCAACTTTCAGCCTGAGGACTACTCCTGAAGAGGATTAGTTCTCCTCTGAGCCATGCTTGGTCATTCTCACATATCACTCCCTTGAATGGACACTGGTGCCCCTTTAGGGGTCCAAAGCTCTAGCTTTGGCCAAGGATTATCCTGAACAAAAACTGAAACAAAACCAACAACACCTGGCCATTGCACAGGCTCCTTACTTGTGATTCCCAGCCTGCCCTGCCTCTAGCTTTGTATTAGGGCCCACATCCCAGTACCTAGACCCCTGGATAAGCTATCCTGCTGTGACTTTGCCTTCACACAGCTCTGGTTCTGGTTCTCCCTCATTCCGATTACTATAGCCGTCTTCCTGGTCCTCCTCCATAATGCTCTCAGCTGTTCATTGTTGCTCCTTCTTTCATGTTTTAACCCTTCTGCTTGCAGGCTGTTGGCTTCAAGCCATGATCCTACACAGGCTCTCAGAGGCCTCCCAACTGATAAAAACCCTGTGCAGAGGCCAGAAAAGTTTTGGATTAGGATAGGAATGATGGCCCTGCCATCAGGTGCACCAGGCCCAAATGCCTAAGCCAGAATTTGTGGCAAAGCAGAGGAGAAGTGTTATTTCAACGATGGATAGATTGGCCATCCATTGGGGCCATAGCTTTCAAGGCTCAGCAGAGAGCTGTAGCATCTGATGTAGATGAGGGAGTGAGATGGTAGGAGATAGGCAGGACATTTTATCTAAGACAACCTTAGAAACCTTGAGAGCCAGTGTAGTGTAGTGGTGAGAGTGACGGACTGGGAGCCGGGAGATCCGGGTTCTAGTCCCCACTTGGCCATGGAGGCTCACTGGGTGACTTTGGGCCAGTCACAGACTCTCGGCCCAACCTACCTCACAGGGTTGTTGTTGTGAGGATACAACGGTGAGGAGGAGGATAATGTAGGCCGCCTTGAGTTCCTTGCGAGAGGGAGAAAGGCGGGGTATAAATGCAATAAATAAATAAATAAATAAACTTAGAAATGAGTGTTTAATATTAAAAAAAAAAAACAGTGTCACAGGCAAACCTACTACTAGAGAAGAAAACAGGCGGAATTATTTTACATTAGAGATGCTGCACAGGCCTGATTCAGCCTGACTGAAACCTCAGTCAATCAGCATGACTCCAATAAGCCACGCAGGCATTTACACAGAGCCCCTGAGAAACATCAGGCTACCACTTTGAGTGACCAACTAAGGCTTGAACCATGGTGGTCAGAATGCAAGCTGATATGGTGTACACTTCCTCATCCCTCAGGAAGAACAGGAATCCCTCAGCGCTGGCTTGAATTTCTCCCTGAATTTCCATTAGTATGTGGAAGTGAAGGAAGTTCTCACACAGCTTATCCGCATTCAGGACAGGGGATTTATCACATATTCCCAAACACATTCCCTGAACAACTGGGGAGGGGCTGGCATGTATGCCACTTAATTTAAATACCACTGGCCACCAGAAAGCCCAAAGAGTTGTGAACAAGCCGAAGCTATCAGCATGTGGTGTTCAGCCTTGTAAAGCAGCAGAACTGCATGTTCTAATTCCAAGTATTTCCTCTTCTTCTTTCTCCCTTTTGAACCGAGCTTTATGTCAGCTTGTTCACAGTAAGGGCAAGCAGCGTGAGCCACATTTACATGAATAGCTCGGAAATCTCTAGGGCTCTTAAGAATGAAATTTGGCTCAAGTCTATGGTATTAATAGAGCAGGCCTAGCAAGATATAAAACCACCATTTGGAGGTGAGAAGGCAAGAGACGCCTGCCAAGGTGTCATCATTCCAAGGCAATTTAAAATGAGAAAATTGTTGCTCGAGTAGCAAGAAAAACCTTCCTAGATCTAAACAAGTCAGATCAATTAGAGAATTAAAAGTTAAGAGAATTAAAACATTTTCAGGCTGTTTTTCCATCTTGGGGGACAGAGAAAAAATAGAGATTGAGAGAGAAAGAAAAGGTGGCACTGACCAAAGTGATGTCAGGCTTCTGATGGAGTAGAAAGAGGGAGCAGAAAAGGACCATTTCAAGGAGCTCTCTATATTTCCAGGCCTATGAAGTGTTTTAAACCCAGGCATGTTATGTCTTATTTCTAAGGAGCATTCATGATTTTTTAAAAAAAAAAAAAAATGAAAAATGAAAAAGAGGGAACCTGCTAGATCTATAGCCAGGGCTAGCAGAAATGAACAGATGCCAGAGGATTGGGGAGGTGAGGGCACCCAAACAGGATTCAATCCTATATTTGCCTCACCATTTCACACCATTATCCCATTCCAATAACCAAGTGCTGACATTCATATTTAAGATGACCTCAAAGTAGGGATGTTGGAGAAATGTGCAATGGAACCAAATGAGTTTGGATTTTTATGAATCTGACCCATGGATTCCACAGTGGACCAGCTTTTCCTTAGTCAGACAGATTCCACAGCCTTGTGGACCACTTTTCTAACTTTCCCAAAATTTGTGCAAATTTTGTCATAGAAATTTTAAAAACCCAGCCAAAAAATGTGCACTTCCCCCATAGGGTAAAGCATGAAAATGTGCATTTTGGGGGAATTCACACATTTTTGTATGTGCGAATTTGTGCAAGTGCTCATTTGCACAGTTCTACATTTGCGCAAATTCAGAAACAAAAAAATCCAATTCCATCAATGGGCGGACAACTGAACAACAGTTGCCTGACAATCTATGAAATACAGATGGAACTGATTTTACACAGTCCGTGCATCCCTACCTCAAAGGGGAGAAATGATGCCTTGCATACAGCTTATAATGCTCCTTCCTGCCTAATGGAGTTGGGAAATCCATAAGTTGGTGTTGGATGGAGCTCTTAAATAGGACACCACCAGTGCTGTTACATAAAATCACTTCTAGATGATCAGCGCTCTGTGCAGCTGAAGTCATGTCCAGAACTGGCTTCCTCCAGTGGTTGGCTAAGTACTTCAGTGGTCTAGAGAAGTGTACTACATTGTCACTGTGCAATCTGAACAGCCCATTATCTTATTTGTATGAATGGAGTATCTGTGGTGAAAGGGGCAGCAAGGCTGCACACTTAGCCCACCCCCAGAGTTGACTAGGGATGGTGGAGAAATCTGCCACGGACTCCAATGAGGCTGGATTCTTTATAATCTGGCCACCCAGAGTCCATGGCAGAATGGACTACCCCCCCACCCCATGGAATCCCCCCCTGAATGGACCCTACCTGGTCGTCATCAGGTCCAGTCCGTCCAGCTGCCCCCCGCCATCCGCTGCTGCTTCTCTTCGGACGCAAATGGCTTCCGACGTAGCGGACGCCATTTACGTCCCTGCCTTTTGCTGTGATAGGCTACATAAAGGCAAAAGGCAGGGGACGCAAATGGCGTCTGCTACGCCGGACACCATTTACATCCAAAGACTGGCCGTGGCCAGAAGTCAGGCAGTGGCCGGCCCCGGCCGGCAGCTCTGTGGACTCGCTGCGGAACAGTGCCAGCCAGGGAGGATTCTGGGGGGAGGGACGCCCCCACCTGGAATGAGGTAACGGATTCGTACATCCCTAGAGCTGACCCATTCCTTTCACCGCCACCATAATCACCATGTTCTCCATTACATCTGAATTGGGGGGATTCCTGTACTCACAGAGCTCCTTGCATGATTTAGAAACCTGCACAATCACGGTTCTAACTTATGCAAGGAGCCTCCATGAGTACAGGAGTCTCTCTATTACAGAAGTCATCATTTATACAGCAACAGCAGGGGTGAAGGTAGTGGTAGGACTTTGAGGATTGGGCTAAATGTGTAGCTCCACTGCCCCTACCACCAAAGAGGCCAGATGCATGCAAGTACCATGTGCATAGGGCTACAGAGGAAACCCATTCTAGATGTAGAGCCTCAGCCACAGGGACATGATTTCTGGTTGCTAAGACGTTTCAGTCGGATTTTTAACCCGCTGAGAAGCAGGGCTGTATGAAACATTAATTTACGGACATTTTGGACCAGAATTTATCCAGTCCACCCCTCCCAGAACCCATTGTGGATTCCCAGACATAACCTGTGGTTGAAGTCTGTACATCACGAAACAAAAGCAATGTGTTAAAAATGCATACATTTGAGAAATGCGCACCAAGGATGTGTATTTTTGGAAAATGTGCACGAACATGCTTGAATCAGTGGGAGAAACATGCATACATTCTAGGGTTGGCGGAGAATTTCTCCCCGATACTTCGGGGGGCCGAGCGCCAACGTGTTCGGCCCCCCGAAGAAGTTTCGGGGAGAAATTCTCCGCCCCCCCGCCCCCCGCACCCCCCCGGGACGGGACTTACCTTTCCCGAATGTCCCTCCCAGCAGCGGGTCCCAGCGGCGGTTCATTGGGTCTTCCTCAGGGGCGGAGACGGCAGCCAATGTTTTGACCGGCTGCCGCCGCCGCCATTCCAATAAAACTTAAAAAAAAAAACGCCCCCATGATAGGCTACGTGACGATTAACATAGCCTATCACAGCTAGATTTGCAAAGTCAGCCATGATAGGCTATGTAAATCGTCACGTAGCCTA
This sequence comes from Heloderma suspectum, assembly GCF_057233095.1. NCBI lineage: Eukaryota > Metazoa > Chordata > Lepidosauria > Squamata > Helodermatidae > Heloderma > Heloderma suspectum. The sequence continues at coordinate 333,898,760 of NC_139459.1, read as the reverse complement.
TCACGGGTGACTTAAAAAAAAAAAAAAAGTGCGTACGCAAATGGCGGCCCCCATAGGGAGCCGCCATTCGTGTTCCTTATTTGGTCGCTGTAGTCTACGTAAATGTTTACGTAGACTACGGCGAAAATAAGGGCAACGCAAATAGCGTTGCCCTTATTTTCGCCGTAGTCTACGTAATCTTTATGTAGACTACAGCGACCAAATAAGGAACGGGAATGGCGGCTCCCTATAGGGGCCGCCATTAGCTGTACGCGCTTTTTTTTTCCCATAGTGCTTTTTTTTTTCCCCATAGGGAGCCGCCATTCCCGTTCCTTATTTGGTCGCTGTAGTCTACGTAAAGATCACGTAGACTACGGCGAAAATAAGGGCAACGCTATTTGCGTTGCCCTTATTTTCGCCGTAGTCTACATAAAGATTTACGTAGACTACAACAACCAAATAAGGAACGCGAATGGCGGCTCCCTATGGGGGCCACCATTTGCATACGCTTTTTTTTTTTTTTAAGTCACCCGTGATAGCCTATCTGACTTTGCAGATCTAGCCGTGATAGGCTACGTTAATCATCACGTAGCCTATCACGGGGGCATTTTATTTTAACTTTTTATTTCGCGGCCGGGCGAGGCGAGGCGCCTCCTCCCCAGCCTGAATTTCGGCCGGGCGAGGCGGGAAGCCTCCCCCCCGGCCTAAACTTCGGGGGGAGAGCAGCGAAGCGCCTCCCCACCACCACGAAAAGCTGCAAGATCTGTTTTTTTGTGTGGCAAAACAGAAAGTTAATAAATTCAATTTAACAAGCAATCTTGTTAAAGATTGTATTCTGTATTTTTCTGTACACATATTTTTCAATGTGTACAAAATATTTTTGTACACATTTGTACAAAATGTGTACAATTTTGTACACATTGAAGAATGTGTACAAAAATGTACACATTTTTGTACACATTCTTCAACCATGCACATTTTTGTATGCATTTTTTACTATTACTGCAGAACTCCACTGCTGCAAATTCAGAAAATAACACATTTCAAAGGATACCTGAGTTTGTTTCATGAATTGGTTTAAAAGGACAAAATTAGATGTGTATGAACTGAACAAATTTCTTTCCTATCCCTACATGGACTAGGCATGTGAACTTGCCCTAAATCAGAGGATGTCAATTCCTCATCCATAAGGAATAAAAAGATTTTACAGGTGACACATTCTTCTGACCCCTTAGTTATCACAAGGAAGGGTCTGCAATGATATGGCCTCCAAAGTCCAAACATTAATCAAACTCCTCCTGCACCCCCCCCCCAGTTAAATAATTCAGTGGGCATCTTTCCCTTGACCTGAATAGCATTATTGTATGCTTATGGAAGCCTGATGTCCGCTGCTTCTTCCATTCAAAGACTAAGGTTTGGATCCTATGTGCTCCTCTATCGCTCTGTTGGAATTTCCACCCACTTTCCCTTCTATCTGTAGCCTCCTGCACCATATCCCACATTATCCTATGGGTGCTGGTTTTCATGGGGCACAGGGATCTGCTGGGGGGAGTTGAGAAAGCCCGATGTTGTGAGCTCAGCAATGTTCATGGAAGGGAAGTTAAGATCCCAACCCATGTATCTAAATTGATTCAAGTCAAGCTATTTAAATGTGAAATTGGTGTAGTATGCAGTTATAATAGGCTCATGGGCTGTGAAACCCATTTCACCTCTTAGCTGAAGCCATATTGTTGCCAGATATGAAAAGCAGGGCTGTGTCACTTCCTTTCCCACTTGCCAAAAATTGATTACAGAAAGTTATAGTAATAAAAGAATTGTTTAATAAAAATTCTGGTTTTTAACAGGAAGATATAGTTTCTCACCCATACAGAATAATTATATGGTTCGTTCCACCAACAGTAATAACACGTCGACCTTCCAGCATTGTGTATTCCCTCAGCAACATGGCGCCCACACTTTGAACTTGCAGATTAATTGCTGGTCTTTCACATGGGCATTTGAAGGGGAATACAAATCAATATTTCATATCTAGGTTATGATGTAACAGAGAGCAAAGTGGAAAGTGCCATTAATCATACATTAAGTATGGAACATTCCTAGATAATATGCAGTAAATAAACAGCAGTAGAGTGCCAAAGTTTGCACTGCCTTAATGGATAATTTTATTAAAAAGAAAGCCAAACAATAATTCAAAATGGAAAAAAAAACACTTTCCACAGCCTAACATTTTACTGCAAGGTCAGCTTTATGCAGAGTTGTGCAAGTATCTATCTTTAATTGCATGGTAATGGATTTCACCTTCTAAGGTACTCGTTACCCCCAGAACAGAGTGTCGTGCTGTCAAATGACTTATACGACCCAGGTAAGTAGGGAGTTATTTATATATCATTATTTACAACATAGGAAAACTGAGGCAGGAGTCTTTTTACCTAGCGACCACTGAAACTCACCCACAGGTAGGAATGTTGTGGGTGTCCGGCTGGGGCTCAAAGCCTGGAGATAAATCATTGTCCCACTTCCCCTCTGCTTTGGGTGGTGGATGGCTAACTTCTCTGTTGGAATTCATGTGCCTAGGGGCCACTCCCCACAGGCCAGGTGATTCAGTGGGGAAAGGGGAGAGGTTTTTCCCCAAGGATAGCTTCCCAGGACCCATCATAACCCATAAACTTTAAATTCACCAGAATTCCCAGAGTGGCTTACATATTCAAGCATACGTCGGGACACTAACAATGCACATAAACAAAACGAAAAGCAAAGATTCAGCAGATAGCAGTTAAAAGAGCAACAACAATAAAACTGATTTTTAAAGCCTTGGAGAATTAAAAAAATAAGTTCATCAGCTGATGTCTAAACCAGCTTCCCAAGCTGGTCCACCCAGATATTTTGGATAACTCATATAATTTATGTCCATTGGCCATGCTAGCTGCCTGGGGCTGATGGGACTTGTGCCCTAAAAACTCTGGAGGGCATCAGACTGGGAAAGCCTGGTCTACGCATTAGTAGAGACAGCACCAAGCAAACCTTTCTGGGGAGGAAATTATGCAACTGGGCACCATCCCATAGAGTGTTTCCCAGTAGCCACCTGCTTCATCTATGTCTCTGCCACTGCTGTTTTCCCTGATCACCATGTGCAGGAATTTGCTCATCCATCCATCTTTTTTCTTCCTTCCCACCATGGAAGTTAAATCAGAATCAGACCTAAGGAGGAACCAAGATACTTGTCTACACTAGTGGAGCTGCAGTATGATCCAGGTCGGAAATCTAAACTGGCAGATTACCACAACATCACTAATGGAGACCAGAAACGTGTATGTTAAGGGAGAGATTGTAGTGCCATCTGTCTTGAACTCATATAACCTTGAGTGTTTGGGCCTTTTGTCCAGTTTTTCAACCTGACTGTGTGTTTGTCAGTTCTGCAATGGTCTGGAATCATTTGTTTGTGCAGGCTCCCTCTGAACACAAGATTGCTTGTTAAATTGAATTTATTAACTTTCTGTTTTGCCACAACATACAAAACTGAAAACATAAGACCAGGGATGTAGTTTGCAAATTATTATCTTGGAAGTAGGGGAGCGGCATTCATGCAGAGGCACATTGTGTTTACAAAACTAAGCTCTTTCAGTGTCCTGATCATGTCTGGAATTACAATGGCCAATAAAGCTTTTCAAAGCAAGCAAGAAAATAAAAATGATTACCCCTGCACTTTTAAAGCTAAAAGATCAGATTCAAAGTACATCTGTGCTACTCCAGGAATCAACAAACATAAACAAGCTGGATGGAACCACAAGTGACCTATGAAACCCACCTATGAAAGTTAATTACCCCTTGACACAATTATCATTTTAACATACAGCACATGGCTCATAATGAGGTCTTTACTATGCAGCCATATTTCAAGTAACTGTCATCTTAAGTAAGCACATTTTAATTAAAGCTACTTTCCCTATTATGTATCTTCAAGCTCACAATACCTGTCAAAGAACATATCTTATATTTGGCAGAATGTCCACGGTTTCTCCTGGCACTGTAGCAAACAACTAGGGGGAATGATCCAGAGCTTAGCACAAAGTATAGAGACATCAGCTTTGTAAGCTTTTCTCATACACGAGTTCCTCCAACTCCTCGATCATTTTGGTTGCCCTCTTCTGCACCTCTTCCTAGGGATGTACGAAAATTCTGCCATGGATCTCGGGGAGGCCGAATGCCAGCGCATTCAGCCCCCCGAAATCGGTGGCGGAATGGCCTGCCATCCCCCCCGCCACCCCCCGGGATGAGACTTACCTTGGGCGGATCTTCCTGGTGGCGGCGGCTCTGGTGGCGGCTTCGGCAGCGGTGCGGCAGCGGCCGGTCTTCTGACCGGCTGCTGCCACCGCCATTTCCAGTTTAAAAAGAAAAAAAACGTGATAGGCTACGTAAATATTTACGTAGCCTATCACGGCTGACTTTTTTTAAAAACAAAACAAAACGCGCGTACGCAAATGGCGGCGGCCATGGCCGCCACCATTTGCGTTCCTTATTTTGGCACATCTTAGTCTACGTAAACATTTATGTAGACTAAGACGGCGAAAATAAGGGGAACGCAAATAGCGTAGCGTCTACGCTATTTGCTTTCCCCTTATTTTCGCTGTCTTAGTCTACGTAAATGTTTACGTAGACTAAGACGTGCCAAAATAAGGAACGCAAATGGCGGCGGCCATGGCCCCCGTCATTTGCATACGCGCGTTTTTGTTTTTTTTAAAAAAAGTCAGCCGTGATAGGCTACGTAAACATTTACGTAGCCTTTCACGGCTGTCTGCAGGGACGCAAACGGCGGCGGCTACCGTTGCTGCCATTTGCGTCCCTGCTAGCCAGCAGCCGGATGTCTGGCTGCTGGCAGAGCCGGCCGGCGGCTCCGCAGAATTGCTGCGGAGCACAGCTGGCCGGCCAGGATTCCAGGGGGGGGGAGGAACCGAGCACCTCCCCCCCGGCAAGGATTCCAGGGGGAGGGACGGAACGCCTCCCCCCCAATCATCAACATAATCCGCGAAAGGTAAGTGCCTTTCATACATCCCTACCTCTTCCATCCCAAGAATACAGGGGTGTACAAGAATTTTGTTTCAGTTCACAAATCATCTGAATTTACCCTGTTCGGAACACCAAATGTGAATGGGCATGAATTTTTTGAGTTTTTTATGAACTCTTTGGTAGATACCATTTGGACCCACTGTTATGTCGATTTTTTATTTGTTAAAAACTTCGTCTCTTGTCACCACTATTTGCTTCAGTTCTCCAGACTCCCTTCCCACAAATGTCAACTCAGCAATGAGTATCTGCCCCACATCTTCCGCACAGACAAAGAATTTATTCAGCTTTCCTGCCATCTCTTTATCCTTCCTTAGCATATCTTTAACTCTCTCATGGTCCAATTGTCCAACCGCCTTCCTGGCTGGTGGTTTCCTGTTTCTGTTGTATTTTTAAAATTGTAATAATTGGCCTTAATGTTTTAACAATTAGCTCCACTCTACTCTGTGCTGGTCAGACCTCACGTCACCTTGAATATTGTGTCCAGTTCAGGGTATAACACTTTAAGAAGGATTCAGATCAGTTGTTTTGCTAGGGCTTGGGCTCAGCAGGGAAGGAGAAGCAGTGAAACGGAGACTCTCCCAGGCAAGTCAACTCAGGAAATGTGAGGTCAAATCAGGTCAGGCAAAGTCCAGTCAAGGTAGTCCCTCTAAGTCCCTCTAAGCAAGAGTAATGACCCTGAGCAGCTCTCGGTGGGCTCTGCTGTCTGAACTCTGGAGAGGTGTTGTTTCAACAGAGAACTGAGGCCATCTGAAGCCTTAGGTAAGCTGGCAAGGCCTGTATCATGGTTGACCCCCATCTCTTTGCATGATCTGGCTGTGCTGTCTGAAAGAGCCCTTGTCTGATTCTGCAAGTGCAGGCTTCTACACTGCAGAGAGAAGGGGAGTATTATTAGGGGCTCATCCTTCACATCTGAAGAAGACGAAAAGCCCATGTTCACAGGCCGGGGTGCGGATGCCTGTTTCTTTCTCTTGGACAGCACCCCAATGCAACTTTACTGTAGCAGAATCACAAGCCAAAAGCCTTTTTTAAAGCACAGATTGCCGTCACTGGATTAGGGTGAACGAGTTCATAGAAATGACAATACGAGCAGCAATGAAGCTGTCCATCTTAACAGGTTTCCTGCATTTTTATCTCCTCTGCAGAGAGCAGTTTCATACAGTATTAGAACGGTTAAGCTGTCGCGTCGCCTGCAATTAGGATACTGTTGAGGCAACTTGTTGATAAAGTGACATTTGCTTCAAGCCCTGTCATATTGAAGAATATCCAAGGAGCAAAATGGAAATCAATGTAATTGCAAGTTATCAGCCTTAAATTTTCCTTCAATTATATGATACAGAAGAGCAAATTGAGAATAATTTCAGTTTACCAAGCATGGTGAGTAATAAATATGCATTCTAATTAAAGCACAACCCTCCCTAATTTCTGATATACTTCTATAACTACCTGAAGAGATAAATTTAAAAATATGGTTTGCATTTGGTTTTATTTATCTTTCTGAAGCATATTCTGGACATCTGTGTAAAAATTCTTACATGGGTGCATAATAATCCTAACTGTCAGCTAAATCTCAAAATAATTTCTTGTAATGCTATAGTCACTTTGAGGCAATGCTGGCAAAACGTTAGAAATGTTTCAGTTGTGAATGTTATTAGCCAAGTCACATTATTATTTCACTGAAAGGGTTATTTTTATCATATTTTCATATTCTGTACTCACCACAAAGCACACTCTTCTTCATGTGCAAAACTGCATCCCCACAGAACCATTCTGTGAACAGAGAAAAGGAGAGTCTAAATCCTAATGACACTTTTCCACAAGATCCTTAACTGCTGAGCTCTACTAAAATCCATGTGTATAAAAGCAGAAACCCTAGCTGGCAATGAAATCTGTACAGTTAAAAATTCAAAACTGGAAACGTTCCAAGTATGAAAATAAGTAACAGAACAGGAATGCAATCAAATCCAAAGGTGAACTTTTGCACACAAGCACGCGTGTGTGCGCGCGCACACACACACACACACACACGAGATACACACACTCTCCCTGCATCAGGAGCTTCTGCATCTTCTTAATGAAAGATGTGGGGGGGGGAGACAAAGAGGCTCCTCTTTGAACGTGATGGAGAAATTTAGAGAACAGGAGGCATGAGTCAATTATGCATCCTTTTCCCAGTGCTTATCATCACATCAAATGGCTCCCAGGTATATCAAACTAAAGTCACTTCGATATAAGAATTGACGAAAGTCCCTTACCTGGTCCCGCAGCTTGATTCGCGGTGGGGGGGAGGCACTTCGGTTCTCCCCCCGAAGTTCAGGGTGGGGGGGGAGGCGCCCCACCCTGCCCAGCCGAAATTCAGGCCGGGGGGGGAGGCGCCCCATCCCTCGCCGCCGAAATTCAGGCCGGGGAGGAGCGCCCCATCTCCCCGACTGCGAAATAAAAAAGTAAATTAAAACACACACACACGCACACGTGATAGGCTACGTAATGATTTACGTAGCCTATCACGGCTAGATTTCCAAAGTCAGCCGTGATAGGCTACGTAAATCGTTACGTAGCCTATCACGGGTGACTTTGAAAAAAAAAAAGCGCGTATGCAAATGGCGGCGCCCATGGGCACCGCCATTTGCATTCCTTGTTTGGGCAGGGGTAGTCCATGTAAAGATTTACGTAGACTACGGTGAAAATAAATCTTTACATAGACTACCCGGGCCCAAATAAGGAACGCAAATGGCGGCGCCCATGGGCGCCGCCATTTGCATACATGCTTTTTTTTTTCAAAGTCACCCATGATAGGCTACGTAACGATTTACGTAGCCTATCACAGCTGACTTTGGAAATCTAGCCGTGATAGGCTATGTAAATCGTTACGTAGCCTATCACGTGTTTTGTTTTTTAATTTACTTCGTAATGGCGGCAGCGGCAGCCGGTCGGAAGACCAGCCGCCGCCCCCGCCGAAACGCCGCCGGGACCTGCCGCCGAGACGGACATTCGAAGGAGGTAAGTCCCATCCCGGGGGGGGCGGGTGGCGGAGAATTTCACCATCAATTTCAGGGGGCCGAATGCATTGGCATTCGGCCTCCCAGAGATTCGTGGAGAAATTCTCCGCCATTCCTACTTCGATATACTCAGTGCAAACAGCTTTTTCACCTGTAGTCAATAATGTTCAGTTGGACTTTTGAATGCTGACAAATGAGATACCTAAGAGGAAGAATGGGCTAAGGCTTATGTTTCCTTTCATAATGTTTCCGGATGCCCATTTTCTCTTTTTCTTGATATCAAGGATCTTTAGCTGGGAATTCATAGTTAGAGGGGTCACAGCTTCCCTCCTGAGTTTCCCCTTCTTTTAATAATTTCTCCTTGAGCAATTTTCTTTACCGTTAATTTTTGGAAGGAGATTGTCATGTGCTATCCTGGCTGCCTTGATCATTGCACTGACAGGACACCCCCTTTCATATCTAATCAGGATTCTGTGTATGACAGCCAAAAAGAGAAATCCTTCTGGTCCTCACAGTCTGCTACAGGAGAAAACTTATTGCTATCAAACACTCTACTGTTTTCTAGGGATGTACGAAACTCCCCTTACCTGGCTCCGCTGGGTTCCACTGGGGGGGAGAGGTGCTCCGTCCCTCCCCGCGGAATCCTGGCCAGCTGGCTCCGCTCCGTGGGGATTCTGCGGAGCTGCTGGACAGCTCCGCCAGCAGCCGGACATCCGGCCACTGGCTAGCAGGGACGCAAATGGCGGTGGGCGTAGCCGCTGCCATTTGCATCCCTGTAGTCAGCCATGATAGGCTACGTAAAGACTTACATAGCCTATCACATCTGGCTTTAAAGAAAAAACAAAAAAATGCACGTACACAAATGGCGGCAGCTACGGCCGCCGCCGTTTGCATTCCTTATTTTTGGCCGTCTTAGTCTACATAAATATTTACGTAGACTAAGACAGCAAAACTAAGGGGGAACGCAAATAGCGTCCACTACGCTATTTGCGTTCCCCTTATTTTCACCATCTTAGTCTATGTAAGTATTCACGTAGACTAAGACGGCCAAAAATAAGGAACGCAAATGGCGGCAGCTGTAGCCGCCGCCATTTGCATACGCGTTTTTTGTTTTTTTTAAGCCAGACGTGATAGGCTACATAAGTCTTTACGTAGCCTATCATGTCTTGTAAAAAAAAAAAAAAACCCCGACAAGACTGCAAATGGCAGTGGCAGCAGCCGGTCGGAAGAAGCTGCTGCCACCCGGAACATCTGCCCCAGGTACGTCTCATCCCGGGAGGGATCCGCAGGGGGGCGGGGGGTGGCAGGCCGTTCCGCCACAGATTTTGGGGGAGTGAATGCACTGGCATTTCAGCCTCACTGAGATCTGTGGCAGAATTCTCTGCCATCCCTACTGTTTTCCAGATGTTACAACCATACTTTGCTATGTGTCATACTTCCAACAGCTAACATGGATGCAGATGCTGTCTAGAGTGGAGAAGAGGACAACCAAAAGCAACAGCAAGTTGTCAAGGTGACATGGGCTGATAATATACAACGCACAGCTTCCTGAGTGCAAGTCGATTTTATGCCCCTTTCCCAAACAGATTTACTTGGGAACACAGTAACACCCTTTGGGTGTGTTGTGGTGAGAATAAACTGTTGGCATTGTGGTGGAGCACTTGTCTGACTACATAGGGACTTAGGAAGCTGCCATATACTGGGGGGGGGGATACACACACCTCTCCATGCATTCAGTGAACATGTGGAGGGGTTTTCGAGGTTGTGTGGGCTAGCCCTGGCCACCACTGGAATACCACACTGCCTCCTCTGACAAACATCCAACAGAAGTTTCTGAGAGTTAGTTCTCCACACGTAAATATGTGCATATGGAGAGCTCCTGCACTTGAGGAGATACCCCGATTGGTCAGGGTGATTCATCAGGGAAGGCAGCATGTGGTTCTGTTGCTGGGTGGGGTGAGCCTATGCAGCCCCCTGGTCCCCTCCAGGCCAGTAGGTGGTGGCAGACTGTAGCAGATTTTGTTTTCTGGATACCAGAAATATTTTGTGCACTCTTTTTCAGGTTCTGCCATTTGTGCAAATTGTAATTTGTGCAAATTTAATCTGTACAGTGTTTTTTTTTTAATTTGGGGATCTCAAAATTTGCACAAATGGTGTCATAATACTTAGGTAGATAGATGATTGATGGATGGATGGATGGATGGATGGATAGATGGATGGATGATCTTGCACAGGTGCACACGATGGGGAAGAGAAATTGACAAGTTCTTTGACAAGTGCAGAATATCTGCTGGGCTGAATGAAGTAGCGGGGCGAGGATGAAACTGAGAGGGCCATTGACCAGAGAGGAATATGCCTCTATATAGGGCTATGTAGTGGACAGGTGAACTTGCTATTGTGTGAACTTGAGCAAAATTGCCAATCTAACATACTTTTTAAAAATTACAGCACCATGTGAACACATTTCAAGATCCCCCCTGCCAAAAATTGCACAAATTGCCACCATTGGGTGGAGGGAGAAAAATCCATGTATTGGCTCAACCCACCACAGAATGAATTGACACCAGCAAGGGCCGAATGGGAAAAATCCATCAACTTTTCACTCCCCTAACGGAATTCTCATATATCCCTAGTGTCAGATCAATGATCCATCTAGCTCAGTATTATCTACAGTAACTGGCAGCAGCTCTTAGGGTTTCAGACATGAGTCTTTCCCAGCCCTACCTCAAGCTGCATGCAAAGTATACATGCCTACTCCAAAGTAAGTCCCATTAAGTTCATTATATCTTACTCACAGGTCCCTACCAACCCAGTCTTCAAAGTATTGAAAGTAGTATGATGCTGCATGACATATATGGAGAGTTGGGGTCTGGGCCCCCGTAGGAACAGTCAGAAAACAGCTTTGTCCCAGGTCAACTGTAACATGGGGTGAGGCAACCTGGATTCGATCACATTAAAATGGCTGGGTGAACTGGCGCACTGATTTAAGTGGAACAGAACTCAAACAAGTGTGGTTATCATTTCAGCTTTAATTTTCTATAGAAATGGGTGACATGTAGATTGTAGCTCAGCAAGTTTCTAACACTATTATTAATCATGTTACACTTGGGTTGCTTAACTAAATAGCAAAAAAAAAGAAAAAAGACAGAGAGCCTCAGAAGCACAAAACCACAGTCCTGTTTATTATGGCCCAACTTACTTCAAGTCAAAGAATCTCACCTAGACAAATAATAACTTTACCTTATACACAACTTTAGCAAGTCACCCAGCCATATAGAAATAGAACAGCTGTGTAATATAGAAAATACCCCTAAAATAAATGATATAAAACATATACATAGACATAGCTACATAGACATTCAAAACAAGAAAAAAAAATACAGCCATATATTTGGAACATAAGAACTGGGTTCAAGGAATTCACCAAACTCAGTAACTGATATTTAGCAGGAAGTAGCACTTCATTGCATACTTAAATGACATCAAAACTAGGGATGTCAGAGTAATCTGAAATGGACTGAAATGACTTTGGATTGCTAGGATTTTTACCCATGGATTCTGCATGGACCAGCACCTTTCAAGTCGCACAGATTCCGTGGACTTGTGGGCCGTTGTTTTACTGTCTGTAATCGTGCCCAATTTAGGGCACAATCCTATGGAGATAGTCAGCAGCCTCCAAAGGTGGAGGCTGTCAAGTATCCAATGCAGGGCGGCCAAAGCAGCACAGAGGCAATCCTTGCCTCCATGCTCCAACCACCCTGCATGTTCACTAGATGGGTGATTTCACCCATCTAGCCACGGTGCTTCCAAGTAGGAGGCTGGGGCATGCAGAGGAAGCAGCATAATGCAGCTTCCCCAGTCTCCTCCCCTCCCTGCCCCTGGGAAAGCCCCCTTCTTCCCATCTCCGTGCTCCATTTCTGAGTGCACAGACATAGCTGGTGTGGAGGGAACTGTGCCCGCCACGAGGCGGGGAGGGGAGTGTGGTGGGCCCCAAGGTCAGAGCCCTGGTTCCGACCTCAGATCTCAGAAACCAAACAAGGCACTGTCTAGGGGGCATAGGATTGTTTTCTTAGTTATATGAAAGTTACTGGAAAATATACTAATATATACACCTTTTTTAAAACAACATTTTATACATCTCCGATCTCTCTTCAGCTTCTGCCATTCAGCACATAGAAAGATATGCAAAATATTGCATACTACTGGAAGTTATGTCAATTGCGGCAAACATTTTGACATACCTTTCCGAACGGGGGGAAATCCGATTCCATCAATAAGCAGACAACGGAACAAAAGGCACCTGACAATCCGTGAAACACACACAGATTGGATTACACAAAATCCACACATCCCTAATCAAAGCATATACTGCTATAGGCCCCATTTCATATGCACTGTATGCTCAAGTGAAACAGCTAAAAGGGGAATCAGAACCTCTGGTTTGAAAAGCTAAAAAGCTTTCCAGTGTGTATAAATCAATCTTACCTGAATATATGCTGGAGAAGGAGCGATCATATGCTAAAATGACGTCTAAAATACCTTAGGGGAGAGCTAGCTCTACCTCTGGGTTGAAATGCATTTTCAGCAGTATTCATAGCATCACAAGGTTGACCCCACAGGTGCCAGACTGAAAGGAAAGAGAAAAAGAGAACTTTAAAGGAATGGGAGAATTAACCCTATAGTGGCTGTATCTCCAGGTTGAAGGTCTAAAGGCACTTCATCCTATAATTACAAGACCACAAAGATACAAGTGATGCTCCAATAGGAAGAAAGAAAAAGCTATCAAATGATTAGGGGTGGAACCATAAATGGTCTACAGTCTGCAAAAGTAAGCATTAAAAATGTATGACCGGTTAACTCGAAACCATTATATATACTAAAAAGAGAACTCCCAAGTACATTTTCTTTCGAGGGGTTTTTCTCCACCTTCCTTTTAGAGCAGCACTCATATCTTCTTGTCCTTACAAAGTGGCACTTAAAACTGTTTTATACGTTGTTTTAGCATATTTCATATGACTGCTTCACGCAGCTCCTAAGAAATGTATATTCAGGTAAGGCTGACATTGAGATAGATAGATCACATAGGAACATGTCTCATTTGTGATCTGATAAATTAAACACATATTGGAGTGCTTTTCAGCTTTCCACTCAAAAGGTAAGCACAGTTCCTCTTTAAGCTGTTTCACCAGTTACTTGAGCATATAGAATATATGAAATCGTGCCTCTAGCAATATATGTTTTTATATTATTGAAGCATGGAATAAAGTGCTACTTCTGCTAAGTATCAGGTACTAAGTAAGATGCATTCCTTGGACCCAGTTTTTATGAGCCAAATATATATCTGCATAATTCTTCTTTTCAATGCATATGCAATCTATGTCTTGTATACCACAGTGTGTGTGTGCGTGCGTGTGTGTGCGCGTGTGCTTTCTTCAAAGTATGTTTTGCATTAAGCAGCTGTCTTTTTTCTCTGTGTTTGACTGATTCACAGTGCAATCCTGTCTTTGTCTACTCAAATGTAAGGCACATTAAACTGAATGGCAATTCAATTCAATTCCAATTTTCCCAGGTAAATATGTATAGAAGTGCAGGCTTATTCTCTGGAATTATTTACACATGAAGTTATGCTTTTTTTAAAAGCATAATATGATGTATTAAGTAGTGTTTGTGTTTGTATTTATTTTTATAGTTGCCACCGAGGAAAAAGTCTTGTTCAAAAGGAGTTGAACCCTCAACAGCACTGGGTTGTATGTGTGCGCGCACGTGTTTTGAATATACTTTTGAGCCTGTCCTCTCTTTTATTTCCTATATTAGCGCTCTCCCTGCCCCCACCCACCACGCAGTTTATTTTGTTTCATGACGACGTATCCTCAGGTGTGTGCGCCCTCCTTCACATATGCATATTTAGTGATATTGTACTATGAACTAAACATATTGGAATAATATTGCTTATTCCTGAAGGAGATGATTGAGTACATATGATTTGCCTCTTACAGCTGTTATGTTTCTTATCAGTTGTTTTACTGATGATTAGACAACTCATTAAAAATTACTAGCAAAACTTGTTATTGCTGTTTGGATAATAGTGGCAAGAAACAGGAAAAAAGATCTACCAATGACTACTTATTTTTATTTAGTATGCAGATGGGCAAGATTAAAATACCTCTCTGAAAGCATTCATGTTAATTACAATTCCTTTGATATATAGAATCCATTTATAGTTTATAGCAACAACAATACACATTACCTGGAATGCTATGTTCTATCTTATATAAAAATGGCCACTGTTTGGACTTCTAAGATTATCATTGTAATATTTAATGTATGTGTTTTGTTTAAATCACAATTTAATAAGACTACAATACCCAGCTCTGGACTATTATAACTGCTGGTAATGTTGGGTCTAGTCTAGTGTGACTGCAGCTACACCCTGAAAAATGAAGCAAAGGATTACATTAAAGAATGCAATCATGCTAAGAAGAAACCTGTATTTTTTCACATAACTTCTTTTCCATTATGCTGGCACACTAATAGAAACATCTCTTGAAAGTCAGGCTTAAAAATTAGCATCTGTCTATTTTTGTCTATCAAGTATAATCAGGCCACGCTCTGACTGGGGAGAAAACTTTTTATTGCTTTCCTGACAGACACCTGGAGCCAAGACTGTCACTGCTCCTTTTTTTTGTAAGCGAAATGGACAAGACAGAGTGTCTCTCAGATGAACATTAATCAGAACTACAACATTTCATAAGGACATCTCTTTCTCAGGAAGGTGTTTAAGTGTGTGTGTGTTAAGTCTATCAGCTTGGTTATTCTCTTGTACTAAAATTATATATAAAATTACGGAGATAAACATATATATGTGTCTCATATATACACATAGCAGTAGAAGACTTTATCATCTACTGATTGGCACGTGTGAACCAGATATTACAGTTCAAACACTATAGGACTGGTGCAGGCAATACAACCACCATGTTCAGCTGTCTCCATGTGGCAAATTGTTGGTGTGAACAATGTTATAACCATTTATGTATCTGTAGTAGTTATACATAGGAACAGGCAGATCTGTCAGGCAGATCTCCATGGACTTCCTCCTTTTCTCACTCCCATTCCATACTAGTTCCAGACAAATCGTTGGGGTTTCTTTAATGGAAAAAGATCTGGATGTACTTTTCGCATGCTTTTCAAATTACTGGACACATGCCTCCATTGATTAAGAACATTTGTGTGCATTTTAGAAATGAACACAGTGGGTTAAATTTATTTTTTCCAAATATGCACACATTTTAACATCTTTTTATTTCATAGAATGCATCACAAGCCTGGAAATGTACAGATTTCCAGCTGCAGATTGCATCATTTCCACATTCTGTTCTGGGGAGTGCTCATTGGGTAGAATCATTTAAAAACAAAACAACTCAAAGCAAATTTTTCACCCATCCCTAGTTAAACCCAATAACAGAAGTTCTCTCAGCAGTTTACAGTAAAAATTAAAACCATAAAAAGTAATAAAATACAAACATATGATCTAAAATAGAATAAAACCAGCAACAGCACATAAGTAGAATTAAACGAGCAATAGTGAGTAATATTAGTACAAAAGATCTAGAAAACATTCAGAGGTTTTAAGATTGGAAGTCCTGGGATATTTTATTTTAAGTGCCTTTACTTGGCACTGAAGCATCACAGTATAGGCACCAAGTGAGCCTTTCTGGGGAGGGCATTCCAGAACTAGCCTGCCACCACTGATAAGGCTCTGTAGTTGCCAACCATTGCATTTTATTTGGTGGGGGACTTGGAAAAGGGCCTTAGGGTGCAGGTATGCATATATGGGAGGAGGCGATCCTGCAAGTAACTTGGCCCCAAGCTATTTAAGGACTTAAAGATTAAGACTACTTCTTTGAATTGGGCCCAGAAAAAGTCTGGAAGCCAGTGCAGATGCAAGGTGTTGGTATAATATGTCCTGCTCTAGACTGAGTCTTGGCTCTTTGCAAGCACTTCTTCACACAGGAGCCCCACTAACCTATCGCTTGAGGTGACGACACTCCCAAGGATGAGGGGGTGGCTCATCCTCTGCCTCAGAGGCAGAGTCCCTTTCTCCTGACAGGGATGGCCCTGCAAGTATCTCCCCGAGGGCTCAGGCTCCTGTGGGGCTGGTGGCAGTCCCTGGTCAGGTACCCTGGACTTCTGGGGCCTCTAGCTCCTCCTCTGAGGAGGACTCCTCCAGTGGGGCATGACAAATGTGATGGTATCAGCCAGTCCCTTGTTGCCCTACTTTAGACCAACCTAAGTTTATGGACCGTTTTCAAAGTCCCCACGTATAAAACAGTTTCAGTTCCTAGCATCTCCTGTTATAAAAGGATGAGGTAGCAGGTGATAAGAAAGACCTCTGCCTGTGACCTTGAAGAGATGCTGCCCACTGGGCTTGATGGACAAACAGCCTGACCTAGTATAAGGCAGCTTCCTCATGAAAACAGCCACATGGAGTGAGTTAAATAGCCTCCACATAGTAGCAGCAGCAGCAGCAGCAACAGCTGTTTTGAATGTTAGTTCTCAGTAGACCTTACATCAGTCTTGGAAGGTCTATCTCCACTAGGAAGGGAGTGTAGCTCAGCAGTGGAGCACATCCTTTGCATGCAGAAGATTCCAGATTCTATTCTTGCATCTCCAGGTAGGGCTAGGAAAGACTCCTGCCTAAAACCCCAGAGAGCCACTGCTAGTCAGTGTTGACAATACTGGGCTAGATGGGCCAACAGTCTGACTCAGTATAAGGCAGAATTACTCCTATGTTCCTAGGAATAGATGGAACTAGTGATGTTGTGAGAGTCTGAAAACGGGGTGGAGTCTGGTGGACTCCCCTTCACTCGCACACCCTGGACTGGCTCACCAAGCCTCCATACACACCCGGACCCACTCTCTGAGCAGTCCTGTGCTGGGCAAGAAGGTCCAGCAGGTTCTCCCCTCCTTGCAAGGATGTCCTCCCCTCCTTTCAATGAGCAGAGAATGAGAAGTAGACACGACTCCTGCCCCTGCCACCTGGCAAACCTTGAGAGGCAGCAGAGGCAGGAGTCACTGTTAACCCCTTGTTCTTCCCAACAGAGATTCTGTCAGCCACCACTATGTGCAACAATGACAGCTCCAGAACTTCCGTATTTTTTATGCTGGGTAAATGGCGCCTTTATGGCCACCAATTATGCAACATTAAAAATATATAAGTTCCAGAGCTGCCATTTTTATGCACAATTATGGCTCACTACAAGGGTGGGCAGCCCCTCAGCTCCCTTGGGCACTCACTGGGCCATTTAGAAACTCGCACAGCACTGCGAGCAGGGGCTGGTGGTGGCAGTGGCTTGGCGAGCACCCGAGGAAGGCAGGCACTGGTGAGTCCATCCATCCCTAGATGGAACTCAGTTCCCTATATGTGCCTGCCCGAGGACTGAGATCTGTTGGAGCAGCCCTCCTCTGAGTCCCACCAGTGCAAGACATACACTATGGTGGGACGCCGGAGAGGGCCTTCTCTGCTGTGGCACCCCTTCTCTGTTGTGGAATGTCCTCGCCTTGGAGGCCCAATCGGCATGTACATTGGTTTCATTCTGGTGCCAAGTAAAAACATGGCTTTTTACCAACGCCGTTGAGGGCTAAATGAATTCCCTAAAGTTGCACACTGTTTTAACTATTTTATTGTTTTCGATTTTAATTGGTATTAGCTTGTTTAATGGTTTAATATGTTTCAATATGTGCATATTTTTAAAATGTTTAAATTTTTTATTGTTTTATACTGTTTAAATTGATTTTATCTGTATGCCACCCTGAGATCTTAATGATATAGGGTGGGATACAAATGTTTTAAATAAATAAATAAAAACCAATGAATTCCTCTCAAGGGAGTTTACTTTGTGAGCAGAAAAAAAATTCTAAAGCAGATTGCGGAAGCTAGAATGGTCTGGAATTAGGGTGGCCAATTATGTATTAGCCAAAAAAGAAGAAATATATCAAACAAGAGGACTAATGATTACACCCCCTTTGCCTGTGCATGTGCTAATTTATATGTATTGATGCAAATTTAGAAATAACTCCTAGAACTGAAATAGAAATACTATACATGTCACCATCGTGGGGAAGACCGTGATGAGCTGATCTATGAGCCTTCTGAGCCTGCAGTTCAGGTGCTGGTTGCTGATGGGCAACATCAAGGCCCCTGCCCTTCTCACCCTTCTCATGGTTCTTTATATTTAAACCAGACTTGGAACAGGAGGCCTTCTAAGGGAGCCCATCTTCAAATAGAAGGCTGCTCTAAGTAGAGTAGGACACATGGCTGCCCTATGTGTTAGCACTGTTGACACTGATGGGCAGCAGCTCTTCAGGGTTTTAGACAGGAGTCTTTCCTGTTAATATAATATAATATCTGGATATTAGGGCTGTGCAAGGACTGCCTCCCAGCCCACTTCGGAGGCTGATTCATAGAATCATAGAATAGTAGGGTTGGAAGGGGCCTATAAGATCATCGAGTCCAACCCCCTGCTCAATGCATGAAACTACGTCAGAGTATCCCTGACAGATGGCTGTCCAGCCTCATCTTGAATGCCTTTAGTGTGGGAGAGCCCACCACCTCCCTAGGTAATTGGTTCCATTGTCATATTGCTCTAAGAGTCAGGAAGTTTTTCCTGATGTTCAGCTGGAATCTGGCTTCCTCTAACGTGAACCCATTATTCCATGTCTTGCACTCTGGGATGATCGAGAAGAGATCCTGGCCTTCCTCTCTGTCACAACCCTTTAAGTACTTGAAGAGTGCTATCATATCTCCCCCTCAGTCTTCTCTTCTCAAGATTCGGAGCTTTGAATTCAGCCCTGATCCACTTCAAACTGATTCAGACCTGATCCAACCCACTTTGGACTCCAAATCTGAAGCAAGATTCAGAAATCCGAATTATTCAGATTTTACATTTTCCCATTGACTTGCATTGGAAAACAGAAATGGCCATAACGTTTTAGATTTTTATGATAAATACAAACCTGCAGGAAATCACATTGGAAGAGTCAGTAATAATAAAAAAAATGAGAGGTGCTTTCATGGCACCCAGGAAAAATAACATGAAGTTAAGTTGTTTGAACCTAGCCCTAAACACGTAGTATGTTGATAGGACATGTATGCTCAGGACTGGAGTGGAGAAAGTGAGAATGAAAGTTGAGCAAAGCGAAACAGGAGAGGAAAACTATGGATGTGTGACTCAGCAAAACCTGAGCTTTTTGAGGTTCTCAGAATTCCACCTCAAAGCTCATTCTGACTTGTGTCCATACTGCATGGTTTGCAATCCAATACATGGAAATTCATGCATATTTTTGTGCACATTTTATCCAAATATATGTATCAAGTGTGCATATTTTTGAAACGTGTACATTTCCTTCCATTGACTACAGCATTTTGTGTACTTTTTACAAATGTATTAAATTTTTCATGCACATATTTTTTTTTTCAAATCTATATATTTTTGTTGCACGAATTGCATCACAACCGCAGAAATTTATGCTTTTGGATCCATGTGCAGGTCAAGGAGGTGAAAATCGGTTAAATTCTGCTAAAAACAAACAAACTGAAATGAATTTCTCAACCCTTTGTAACGGAAACCCAGAGCTTCAAGAGTAAGGGCTGAAAGCTTGAAAGAGATGTAGAGATGGACTGTAGTGTGAGCCAGCTCAGAGATATCAGGAGAGGGAAGGCATCATCATAGCAACAGGAGAGAAAGATAGGTTTATCAGAGCCACTCTCAATCAGTTGAAGAAGGGAAATACAGCAAAAGGGGAGGCCAGCAAAAAAGGTTACAGTAATCAAGATGAGAGATGACCAGAGTGCAGGGAAGGGTTTTAGCACGATACACAGAAAGGAAACATTCCCTTTCTTCAGCTTATTTTTATACCTCTCTATCCTCTGTAGGCTAGCAGCCACTGTGCCTTCCTGCTAGCCCATGTAAATAATTTCTATTTAATTTTTCTTTGTGAGCTATTTAAAATTCCATGACATCACCCCTTCTTCAGATTTTTTAAAAAGCATATGAAATCAGGTAGTTTTTCCCCTTCCCCTCTTTTCCTGATGGTATCAAGAGAAACAGCTTAGACTTCCAGTCTACTGCTTTGTCAGTGTTCACACCAGAGAAGTGATCGCATAACAAATTTCACATTGTGGTGTGTGTGTTTCCCCCCTTCAAAAACAGTGTTTTTGAAGGCTTTTTTTTTCACATGTCACATCTATCCTATGACTGTGCCATTATGCACAGCAGGAATGGGCATTTGTTCCAAAGTTTTCATTACACAAATATATCTCATTAGCCATTTTTGGCTTTGCTCGTTGGCATCAGCCAGAATAACAGCCTGAGTCACAATCTAGTTTAAGTCAATGGATGCCTTTGCCATGACGCCTGCTGTATCTTTTCAACATTAACTATATCACTTTGGTAGCACCTGCATGCTGCATCCCATAGAGGTCCAACTATTCTTATCTCTTCTAGTTTGCTCTCATTGCTTTTGCGCAGGCAGAAAGTTGTCACTTATCCTTTCTTCTCTTGTAATTGGTAAGGAAATACTGAGGAGCACAGTACAGTAAAAAGGAATGAGAAGAGTCCTGTAAGCCGGTATGCGTTGCCCTTATTTTCGCCGTAATCTACGTAAATATTTATGTAGACTATCCGTGTCCAGATAAGGAACGCCCACAGGCGCCGCCATTTACGTACGCGCTTTTTTTTTTCCCCAAAAGTCAGCCATGATAGGCTACGTAAAGATTTACATAGCCTATCACGGCTGACTTTGAAAATCTAGCCATGATAGGCTACGTAAATCGTTACATAGCCTATCACGTGTTTGTTTGCTTTTTTTACAATTTACAATTTACTGGGAAATGGCGGCGGCGGCAGCCGGTCGGAAGACCGGCCACCGCCGCCGGGACCCGCCACCAAGAGGGACATTCGCACGAGGTAAGTCCCATCCCGGGGGGGGGGGGCGGGGGGGCGGAGAAGTTCCCCACCAATTTCGGGGGGCCGAATGCATTGGCATTTGGCCTCCCCGAGGTTTGTAGAGAAATTCTCTGACATTCCTACAGAGGAGGGAAAATACATAACAGAAGAATCACCCAATCCCATGGCTTCCTGGGCTTGCAGTATCAAGGCAGAAGAAGGGGAGGGTGGGAACTAGAAGGAAAATAAGTATCCCAGCTCCAGGGCTGCCATACCTTCCCCTGTTTTAGGGGGGTGTCAGGGGAACTGGAAGGCTTTGGATCCAGCAAATCCAAAGCTTCTCTGAATATGCTCCCAACATGCTCCCTCCGGGCAAGTATCATGGGAGCACTGACAGTGGAGCACCAAGGGTGATGAGGCTTTTCATACAGCAAGGAGGATGCTTGCAAGGGTGGATCATCCAACCATGGGTCTCTCTCTCCCCGCAGGCAGAGAGGGAAATCCTCACCATCCTATGGCCCCTGGGACACCCTCCCAGAGGCCATTGGATTGCAGCCTGAATTTTTCATCTGCATAAATAGAAGTGGATTAGAAGTGGAAATAGTGATCTGCCTCCCAGTGTTGTTTTTTTGCACCTACCAGATAATGACTGTAATAGACTTTGAACAAAGAGTGTTATATGAATTACGATGATGAAGTTAATGATAAAGAAGAAGAAAGCTGAAAAGGGTGATTTATCCAACTATTTTCTGTTCACTCAAGACAGAAAAAATTATCCTGAAATTCAGAAACATCCATAGTAACCCTTTCATTCTGTTTCCCTTGACATGTTGGGGACTATTGTTAAATCTTCTTGTGGAAAAGATATCATGCCAATCAAAGGGTTTCACTGGCTACCAGCTTGTGTCCAGGGTCAATTCATGGTGCTGTATTTGGTCTTTAATGCCCTAAATGGCTTGGGGCCTGAATATCTGAAGGACCACCTTCTTCCCCTCAAGCCTGCCCTTTACTCAAGATCTTCATCAGAGGCCTTTCTGTGGGTGTTCTCACTTTCTGAACTTCGGCAGGTGGCTACCAGATGGAGAGAGAGCGCCTTTTCAATGGTGGCACCCAAATGGTAGGACTTCCTCCATAGGCATATTCATGTGCCACCCAAAGTTCAGTCCTGTGCTTTCCAGCTTTTAATGACACGTTATTACTTTGTTCTGATGTCTGCCCCTTGTTTAAATGGTTGATTGATTGAAAATTTTTAAAACTATCATTGTTATTATTGAGTTTTCTTTTTAACTATTTTTGTTGCTGTTTTTATTGTATTGTTCTATAGTTTAATTGTATTGCTCATTAGATACCTTGAAGTATTTGAAAGAAGTTGGAACATAAAATTCCAAATATAATAAATACATTGGATTTAAAATTAAATTGTCAATTTATGGAGCACCTCTGCTTATTAATTTGATTTTTATTCCACTTCTAGGCCAAAAGCCTGAAAGCAGCTGTGGTAATTCGAGCTATCTCTCAGTGACGGTGTGAACATACTAGAAATAGCCAGATTTAACATGCTTCAGTCTCACTAAAATGGCAGACACTAAAAAAAAAGTGCTTACATTTCAAATAATCAGGCAGAGATTTCATACAAAATAGGCAACTCTGTTGCATACACAAAGTAACTCCAAGTTCCAAAACATAGAGTAGCATAAAAAAGGACAATGTATTCTCCATTAGTTTTAAATTGTGTTCTTGTTCCACAATATAATATAGGCAATTGACACCACATTTGAGATTTCTTGGAACACAATCCAGCTGCAAATAGCAACAACCTGGGGATTTTTGAGACACGTAACAATACAGCCAAGCTTCTTGAAACTGTGAGCATGCGATAGGTAGGTAGGTAGGTAGGTAGATAGATAGATAGATAGATAGATAGATAGATAGATAGATAGATAATCTCAGATGTATGTCAACCCAGCAGACTATTAAAAGCATAATGTTTGCACATTGGAAACTGGATTGTTTTCCTCTAATCATTGTAAACATTTAACAAATGACTTAGCTGTGTTAAGCATGATAATGCAGGCACACATTTCCTAAAGTACAGGTTAAGTACTGAATCAGATCAAGTTTTCTTTTAAAGAAAATGAACCCATATTTCAGGAAAGAGTCTGTGAACGCACTGAGAGAGACAAGTAGAGATGTATGAATCCCTTACCTGGTTCCAGTCGGGGCATCCACTGGGGGGGGGGAGGCGATCCATTCCTTCCCCTGGAATCCTTGACAGGGGGGAGGTGATCCAGCCCTCCCCCCTGGAATCCTGCCTGGCTGGCTCCGCTCCACGGCCATGCCGCAGAGCCGCCAGCTGGGCCGATCTGCAGCGGGGCCTCCAGCTGCTGCTGGGCTGGTGCAGACACAAATGGCGGCCTGCATAGGGGACGCCATTTGCATCCCTACGGTAGCCCGTGATAGGCTACGTAAATATTTACGTAGCCTATTACGGCTAAAGCAGGGACACAAATGGCAGCTGCTATGCCATTTGCATGGCTGCCTTTTGCCACGATAGGCTACGTAAATACTTACATAACCTATCACAGCTGCCTGCAAGTACGCAAATGGTGGCCGCTACAACGGCCGCCATTTGCGGCCACCGCAGCCCGGCAGCAGCTGGCCAGGAGACCAGCCGCCGCAGCCACCGCCGGAGCCGCCGCCGCATCCGCCCCAGGTAAGCTCTGTCCCGGAGGGATTCTGTGGGGTGGCAGGGGGTGGAATGGAGTCCATGACGGAATTCTCTGACATCCCTAGAGACAAGCTAAGCAAAGGACTGTTATCCATGGAAGCTTATGGGCCTCACTTCTGCTGTGTTCTTGTCTGTCCTTTGTAGGTTCTGGTTCTACATGTTGACTTGAGTTACTATTGTTACAAACAATTCAATGGGTCTGTGTAATAGGGACACATACCAAGGAATGCACACATCTCTTGACTTAAGGGAGACTTTGATGCGTGTGTATGCGTGTGTGCGTGTGAGAGAGAGAGTGAGTGAGTGAGAGACAGACAGACAGACAGACAGACAGCAATAAATGATCCTGAAACCCTGTTGAGAATTTTACTTCCCATTCTGAAACTATTTTTGCCTATTCCTATACAAATCTTGTATCATACCCTCATCACTGTAAACATCTAAAAGTGGAATATTAAAATAAACAATGCACACTGCAGTAGAAGACCTCTGGTGCAACCACAAGATCCTTACTTAGCCAAGTACTTTAAAAAAAAAAACTTAATTCTTTGTCTAACCCAATAGTCTAACCTCTGCCTCCTTCTCTCCATCTTATCCTCACCACATCCCTGTGAGTGGCCCAAAGTCACGCAGTGAGCTCATGGCCAAGTGGGGGCTAGAACCGAAGTCTCCTGAGTCTCCGTCCAGCACTCCAACCACACAACACCATACTGGCTCTCTAAAGTTGTAGGTGGCCTGTCTTGTCTTCCTTATTGTCTGGCCTCTCTCTCTCTCTCTCTCTCTCTCTCTCTCTCTGGAAAAGATGGTAATGGCATTGCTGGCCAGTACATCAGTCCTACAAGTGGTAAGACCCCCTGTCCCCACAACCACTCTATTTTATCCCCTTCAAATTTGAATGACTTGAGATTTTGAAAGCAGTGGGGAGTGGGGGAGTTGTGTTTAGTGAGGACCACTGCAGGAGGGCCACTGTGTGAATTGTTGCACAAGTTCGTCAATGAAGTTTGCATATGACAGATTCACAATTGTGAGTTTTAAGAAGTCATTGCAAATTCATTGTTGGTATGAAAGCTATGTAAGCACCAGTCACATTATCTAAGGGTCATTGTTTCAACAGACAAGTGTACTTTCAGGCCAAGAGTTACTGCTTTTGCAGCTGCATTCTGAACCAGGTGGGAGGGTGAGCAGAAAGAGAATGAGGGTAATGATACAACACTAATGTGCTTATCTTTGTGCCTCATTTTTGCTACTATAATTATCTTTCCCCTTCTTACCTGTAATTATGATCTTCTGTTTCTTTTAATCATTTCTTTTTAACTGTGTTATATGATTAAAACTTACAAGAAAATAAAATAAAAGTTATATTCAAGGAAGATAACATAAGCAAAGTGGCACCAAAGAATGCAAACTTTAAGGAAGTTATGACCTCAGACTGAGTGCTAAATCAATTTCAGAATGAACAGTCATTTTGAAATGGAAAATCACAAAATCCTGATGGTCGCATGTTTGCTTCTAATAGGAGACTGATTTGCAAAGGCCATTTATGCTCAGGACATTCTGGGCAGTTGAGACTTTCCTGCTCCTGTTTAATTTGTTTTGTATGGGAAGCCCTTCAAGCCATGGTTCTTCAGTCTATTTTGCCTGCTCCCCATCCCATGTTTTAAATTTTAAAAAGCTGCTAACAGAAAGCCAATTAACAATGCACTGGAGCCTGTGGATCATAATGTACCATTTTGATATCCAGAGGAAAATGAAAATGGAAAGACCTGTTCATCTTGTGTCTGAAATAACCTTCTCTGTCTGTGAGAATACTCTCAGGATCTAAACATCATTGCAGCAAGATTAATCTTATTCCATTCCTGACCCCCTCCCATCCCAGACAAATGCAATCAAACAGGGCATGGCTTGAAACCTTTTATACCTTGTCTCAGACATCTGGAGCCAGGTCTGCCACAACCTCTTTGCTATCAGAAAAAAAGTGAAAAAGACAGACAGCACTTCAAATAAATCAATTCCACCTATTAGCTCTTTTCATTTGTCTATATTTTCAGAAGCAACAGGAGCGCTAGAGGCAAACCAGGGGTGATTTGTTTGGTAATTATACTGCTTTCTTAACTACTTCAAACTCAGCTTAGATCTACACTGATCAATGGACTTCTGCAACATCCACTACATAGCTTAAAAATCAAGTACAAAAACGTTTGCAAACACACTCTCTGCCCCTTTCCAAGGGGCAGATGAAACAATTCACTTAGCAAAAGTGGGCCTGTCATTTCAGGGGCACAGCGTTGGTCAACCTAGTTCTAAACTAGGGCTGCACTGAATATTCACCCACAAAGCATTTCATAGCAAAAAGCGGAATGATTTCCACAAACCTCTGCTCTCTACATTTTTGTAGGGATTTTCACCATTCACAGCCATTGTTTCCCATCTCTATGTTGGTCGCTCTGCCACCAACATTTCCTCCTCCCCACCACCCCACGACTTCCTTCCCTGAATGATCTCAGCCAATCTTACAGCATATAATAAACATGAAGGTGTTATAATTAGGGATGCGCAAATCAGCAAAACCTGAGGTCTTTGAGGTTTTCCGATTTCCACCTTGAAGCTTGTTCTGATTCATGTCTGTTTTGAATTGCAAACTGGGGGGGGGGGGGCAACCTGGAAATCTGTGCATATTTTTGTGCACATTTTTCCAAATGAACGCATTTTTTTAAACGTCCACATTTGATTTTTCCCATTTACCAAAGTGTGCTTGTGTGCATTTTCCAAATATATACATTTTAAACTTTATATGCGAATCACATTGCCAGCTCATAACTGTCAGACCTCAGATTGCGTTTGGGTCTGAATTCAGGTCCAGGAGGTGCAAATTGGAATAATTCTGGTCAAAACCGAACTGAAACAAATTTCTCACCCAACCCTTGTTATAATACTACGTAGCCAATCAGATTTGACTATGCGACAATATCGAGAAACCAATTCATTGTAAGGGTAAGAAGCATTACTCTCCTTTGAATGGGTGTTGAGGAAGGAGTTACACTGCAAACTTATTTGTCGCTCACCAAAAAACCATCTCTCCAAATCACCAATATTTCTGAGGGGATGAAATGTTCGCAACATGCACTCCCGTTTTGCTTCAGCCCACCTCTGAAAAGCCTGGGCCCAGCATTTAAGAATTCTCCCATGCGCGCCCCTCGTAAATTCTAATATTGCCCAAAGCTTTGTTCTAGGCAGTGGACATGCTTATCCAGTATGCACATAGAGAAAGCAAAGGCACGCTCTCTGCATTTGCAACAGGGCAAGACTCAGGAGCATTCTCATTTTCTCAAATGTTAATACACCTTTGCCTGTATCTGTATCTCTATAATCTCATGAGATCACTTTTAAATGTTTTAGTTTGAACATTGCTAAGATTTAGTCCCTGATGTTGACTTCTAAATGTTGGATTTAGAATAATGCAATCACAGTACCCAGGTGGATACAACTGGACCACTAGCGAGATGCATGTAGGCGAGTCATCATCAACTAGCAGGGACCATGAAACATGCATGCATCAAAAATCCTCAGCACAGAAAGGCAGTGCTGTTGGAACAAACCAGACTTTAGAATAATAAAAACCCACAATCAGCCATTTTTTAATAAAAAAATAATCTGACACTTAAATGCACAACAGATCAAAAGTTGTTCACAAATCCCTACTTACCATACTATAATTGCCTCCTTGATCTGAAAGGAATGAAGCACATATCGATTTGCCATAGGGATGCTAGTGAAAATGGACCCGCACACTCAGTACATGGAAATGAGACATCATGTTATGTGTCCCTGTGACCGTGCTCCACATCCTAACAGCTGTGTAGGAGGGCATGGTCATTAACAACATGGTGGTCCTGATCCTCATGACGATTTGCCAACCATAACATTAGGGAAGGGGAGCAGACTCTATAGGGAGACCATTTTTTGTGGCATCCATGTTGCCAATGTAATGTAACATATCTTCCAGCTCCCATTAGGAGCAGGAGGGGAGAGAACGACAAGGCCTGCAAGGGCTCCAGTAGACTGAGGTTGGATATGAGGCCCAGGTAGGGATGTACGAAACTCACTTACCTTTTCGTGGCATTTTCATGGTGGGGGGGAGGTGCTCTGTCCCTCCCCCGGAATCCTTGATGGGGGGGAGGCGATCCGGTCTTCCCCCCCCCAGAATCCTTGACGGCCAGCTCCGCTCCACAGCCAGGCCATGGAGCAGCCAGCCAGGGCCATCCGCAGCCAGATTTCCGGCTGCGGATGGGCTGCTGCGGACGCAAATGGCAGCCGCCGTAGCGGCCGCCATTTGCATCCAGCCAGGCAGCCATGATAGGCTACGTAAGTATTTACGTAGCCTATCACAGCTGGGCAAAACAAAAAAACCCAGCATACGCAAATGGCAGCGGCTACGGCAGCCGCCATTTGCGTTCCCTTTTTTTCGCAGTTTTATCCTACATAAATATTTACGTAGGCAATTACGGCGAAAAAAAGGGGAACCGCAAATAGCATAGTGGGCGCTATTTGCGTTTCTTTCTTTTTTTCGCCGTAAAAACCTACGTAAATATTTACGTAGGATAAAACAGTGGGAAAAAAAGGAACGCAAATAGCGCCCACTACGCTATTTGCGTTCCCCTTTTTTCTCCATAATAGCCTACGTAAATATTTATGTAGGCTAGAACGGTGAAAAATAGGGAACGCAAATGGCGGCCGCCGTAGCCGCCACCATTTGTGTACGCTGGTGGTTTTTTTGGAGGGGGGATAGCCGTGATAGGCTATGTAAATTCTTATGTAGCCTATCACAGCTGCAAAGACGCCAATGGTGGCCGCAACAGCCCGGCCACGGCCGGCCAGGAGACCAGCCGCCAGAGCCGCCGCCACTGCCGGAGCCGCCGCCGCCGCATCCGCCGCATCCGCCCCAGGTAAGTGCCGTCCCGGGCGATTCCGCGGGGGGGCGGGGGGCAGGAGGCCGTTCCACCACAGATTCTTTAGAATCCGGCCTCATTGGAATCCATGGCAGAATTCTCTGCCATCCCTAGGCCCAGGCGTGTGAGTGAAAGCAGCAGCAGACACATCCTAATGCAGGCAGCAGGCTGGGATTTTATAAGAAACAGGAAGGGAAAGATAGTAAGCCAAACATTCTATCAGTGGGTAATTTGGAAAGCAGGGTTGGGAGCCCATAGAAGACAAAACCTGGGGCTCAGCAAGGTGAAGGGCCAAACAGGATGGGTGAGGATGGACAGTGAGGCCTAAAAGCCTGTCTTAAACCTGGATTAAAGTTGTTCAAATACTTGATAAAAGTAGTTTCTTTCCAGATAGTTTTTCCCCTGTCAGGGTAAGTTTTTATCAGATCCTGTGTTTCACTTCTTCCTGTCACAAGTGCTATGAAATACAGGATATCTTGTTCTGTTTTCTTTGGCGCAAGCTTTCCCTTCCATGTTTTGGTTGAGACCTATTTACAAATGGCACAGCAGTGTTATAGGGATACAGCAATAACTAGAGGCAATGCTATTTCTAGGGCAATATAAATTCAGCCCCTCCCCTTCTTCCACCAAGCTCTGAACACACCAGCCCAGCATGCTTGCCTCCCTTCCAGCTACAAAAAGGAGCACATCCCATTTTTTCCAGCTGTCCACCCACCCACCGTGACGGCCTAGGTATGGCTTTAACAGAAATTCTACTGCATTCTAACAGGCTAAATAATCAAATCACAGTTCTCCTTGCCCAGTGAGAAAAGCCCACTCAGTCAACCCAGATGGCTGCTATCAGTCAGCAGTTCTCAACCAGCACCAGTGACAAGGCTATTCCTACACACCGTACACTGCAACAGCAACATCATCTGTCATGAAATGCTCATGTTCATATATGCCAGAATAACATGAGAGGGAGAAGAAAGGCTTTGAAATTTCTGCATTAATGTTCAAGCTTTGTCAGCTGGGCAGCCACAACAGAAAGGGAGGGAGGCAAAATTGCTGCTGCTGGGGTTCTTGCCAATTGCAGGTGGAGTTTGAACTGATCAGGGTAATAAGAATAAATGAACAGTTATCCAGATGGTGCAAGATGGCAGGTAATTTGTACAACCCAATTCTCTCTGGGGTTAAACAAAGTAGCACAGGAGGGAGAGAGACAAAGACAAAGAGAGAAATAAATATATGGCTAGCAAGCACCAGGCATTGTTATTTACAGCAGTCACATGTTAATTTCATCCCCATCATGAGATTACATGCAGTTTCCCAAAAGGTGTTCTAGTGGGTCAGAGCTCTGCAAACCATGATGAAAAAATATGAAACATGGCAACCAATACATTTATAATAAGCTCTAATCACTTCCTGTACTTCAGGGAGGGGACGACAACAAAAATCCAGATACTAATCTTTGAATTGTAGGTACTTTGTATCCATAGTAAAAGATTTCTTACGGACCTTTACTGGGTGTTTTAATGTGCCGAAATCAATGGGGAAAATTTTCCCTCTAGGAAAAATAATATGTCCTTAATAAAACCACACAGATAGACTCATGAAATAGCTAACCAATACCTAGCCCTTTCTGAAATTAAAGCAAGAGTAAATGCATACTCAGCTATTGTAACTCAAATGCTACATGGGGAGAGGCAGAAAAATAAGCCATCTAAAGGTGATTTGCTTATTTAGTAGTATAGGTAACTTCATT
Source organism: Heloderma suspectum (assembly GCF_057233095.1). Lineage (NCBI taxonomy): Eukaryota > Metazoa > Chordata > Lepidosauria > Squamata > Helodermatidae > Heloderma > Heloderma suspectum. The sequence continues at coordinate 333,868,356 of NC_139459.1, read as the reverse complement.
GCATATCTCTGATGCTCTCTGGCATGAAATATGCATTTTTGTTACAGAGGTTTTCCAACAATGGTACCAGCTTTTTAAGTAGGCAAAATAAACGTGGAAAACCTGAGGGTTGGATCCAAATGAAGTTATTTACATTTAGATCCCATCGATTTCAATGTGAAAAGGTAGCCATGACTGAAGTCCCACTTATTTCACTGGGAACTAAGTGCAACTAATGTAGTCTGGACACAACCCATTAAGATCAAACCAACTGAAATTAGATAAATGAAAGCTCCCTTCTTTCTCATACACACAAGGAGAGACAGTATAGGAGCCATTTCTGTGTAATGCAAACTCATACCACTAGCATATCAATGCTAAAGGCAGTATGCCTATGTTAGGGATGTACGAAAGTCACTTACCTGAACCGAAATTTGCTTCACAGTGGGGGGGAGGTGCCCCGTCTCTCCCCCCGAAATTCTGGCCGGGGGGGAGGCGCCCCGTCCCTCCCGCCGCGAATCCCGGCCGGACGGGAACGCAAATGGCGGCGGCCATAGCCGCCGCCGTTTGTGTCCCTGCAGTCAGCCGTGATAGGCTACATGAATGTTTACGTAGCCTATCACGGCTGAGTGAAAAAAAAACAACAACCGCGCGTACGCAAATGGCGGCGCCCATGGGCACCGCCATTTGCGTATACGCAGTTTTTTTTTCTTTTCACTCAGCTGTGATAGGCTACGTAAACATTTACGTAGCCTATCACGGTATTTTTTGAAAATCTAGCCGTGATAGGCTACGTAAATCTTTACATAGCCTATCACGTTTCTGTGTGTGTGTGTGTTTTTTACTGGAAATGGCGGCGGTGGCAGCCGGTCGGAAGACCGGCCTCTGCAGCCGCCGCCGCCACCGAACTGCCACCGAACCGCCGCCACCACCAGGGAGGTTCGCCAAAGGTAAGTCCCGTCCCGGGGGGAGCGGGGGGGGCAGACCGTTTCGCCACCGATTTCGGGGGGCCGAATGCGCTGGCATTCGGCCTCCTCGAGATTCATGGCGAAATTCTCTGACATCCCTAGCCTACGTACATCAGAGGCAGTGGGCCTGTGTACACCAGTTGCTGGGGAAAATGGGTGGGAGGGTGCTGTTGCATTCATGTCCTGCTTGTGGTTTCCTGGTCGACAGCTGGTTGGGCACTTTGTGAACAGAACGCTGGACTAGATGGACCCTTGGTCTGATCCAGCTTGGCTCTTATGTTCTTATGAATGTTCCAACAAGGTGAATAGAGCCAATTGCATGGACCTTTCTCACCCAGTCAGCAGTAATTTGGTAAATGTTAACATTTTCTGATGATTCTTAATATTTGGTAAAGATCAGAGAGTGAAAGCTCTGATATTTTCCAGTATGTGACAAAACAAACTGGGTATTCTGAGTAGATGTCAAAGTGTCATCTTAAATACCAGCAGTTACTTACTAGGGATGTCATAGAATTCCACCACAGACTCCAGTGAGGCTGGATTCTTTAGAATCTGCCCCCCCCCCGGAATCTGTGGTGGAACGGCCTCCCCCCCCCCGCGACCCCACGGAATCCCCCCGGGACAGAGCTTACCTGGCGGCGGATGCGGCAGTGGCAGCTCCGGCTGGTTTCCCGGCCACTGCCGGGCTGCTGCAGCCGCAAATGGAAGCCGTCGTAACGGCCACCATTTGCGTGGCTGCCTTTTGCCGTAATAGGCTATGATTTGCCGTGATTTGCAGCTGCAGCAGACCGGCAGTAGCCGGAATTCCAGCTGCAGCCTGCCCTGGCCCGTGGCTTCGTGGAGTCGCTGCGGAGAAGAGCCAGTCGGGGAGGATTCTGGGGGGAGGGATGGAGCGCCTCCCCCACACCATGGATGCCCCAGAATGGATGGGTGAGTGGGATTCGTACATCCCTACTTACCACCATTTACTTGTAAAGGAGGTTTACTATGCCATAGGTAAAAGCAACAAAGAGTTTTGCAGCACCTTAAAGACTAACAGGTTTATCATGTGGCATAAGCTTTTGTGAATAATATATGTGTTATGGAACAGCCCCCACTGGCAGAACAGATTCCCTTCCCCACTACCTATCCCTCAAGTCAAATCTGAGAGACCCTCTGGAGAAGATTTTGGGGGGAGTGACTGAAGGCCACAGGAAAGGGGAAGTGGGGATGTACGAATTGTGTACCTTCCGTGCTGCTTGACTTCCGCAGTTTGCGGCCAGTGCTCCGTACCGTCGTTCGCAAGCCCCCGGAATTCTCCTCTTTTTTTTTCCGCTCCAAGAATTACGAAGATAAATCCGTACCGACAGCCGTAATTCTGTATAACTTCCGTAAGAAAGGCTATTTTTCATAGATATTTACGTATTTTTCCCCTGCCCTGAGACGTGCAGTAATTACTTTCAGCCAAAACACTTCCTCCTCCTCAGGGCTTCCCAAAACAAGGCTGCCCTAGGTGTGCCTGAGCAATGCACTCTTGGTTTAATGCAATGCTGTTGAAAGAAAGAAAGAAAGAAAGAAAGAAAGAAAGAAAGAAAGAAAGAAAGAAAGAAAGAAAGAACCTTTTAAAATGATCATGCCGGTCTAGAGCCCTGCATGAGTATTATTCCCCCTGCTAGGCTTTCTATTTCCACATCCAGCCTTGTTGGTGACGTTGTGAGGCTAAAATGGAGAGGAGAACCAACTCTGTGCATGTCTACTCAGAAGTAAGTCTTACTGAGTTCAATGCAACTTACTTCTACACATGTCAGCACCCCACTTGCCCCCAGCTCAGCTTTGTATTTCCACATCCAGTTCATGATCAAACCTCCTGTTAGTTATCTCACTGACTGGGTGACTTTGGGCTGGACTCTTAACCACTACACCATACTTCTGTTATGAAACTCATGAAGAAAAAGAGTCAGTATAATGGAAAGTTCTTTCTGAAGCAGTCACACTTGTACAAATGCAGCATGAAGGGAAAGATCAGCAACCCTCTCTTTGTTTGAATAAAAAAGCATACTCTGCACATGCTCAGGGAATGGACAAAATGAGGAATAAACATACCAGGGAATATGAAGAACTATATTCTTCCATTATGTGTGTGTGTGTGGGGCGGGATCTCCCTCACACAAAATGAGCTGGGGGCAAGTGGGGTGCTGACATGTGTAGGAGTAAGTTGCATTGAACTCAGTAAGACTTACTTCTGAGTAGACATGCACAGAGTTGGTTCTCCTCTCTGCTCAGCTTTGTATTTCCACATCCAGTTCATTATCAAACCTCCTATTAGTAGGGATGTCAAATAATTCCGCCACGGATCCAAAATCCATGGCGGAACGAAGGGCCCCCCCCCACGAAATAGGCCCAGAACGGAGCACCTACCTGCTGCCATCCGCGCTGACTTGCGAATGGTGCCCGCATCTGTGGCTGCCATTCGCTTCTTCACTATAACCATGATAGGCTACGTAAATACTTACGTAGCCTATCACAGCTAATGCAGGGATGCCCTTTGCGTTCCTGCAGAAGCCGTGATAGGCTACATAAGTATTTACGTAGCCTATCATGGCAAAACTAAGGGAACTCAAATGGCGGTGGCTACGGCGGCCGCCATTTGCGTTCCCTTTTCTTTGCCATTTTACCCAACGTAAATATTTACGTAGGCTATTACGGAAAAAAAAAAAGGGAACACAAATGGCGTAGTGGCTGCCATTTGCGTTCCTTTTTTTTTTTTTGCCGTAATAGCCTACGTAAATATTAGGTAAGCTAAAACGGCAAAAAAAGGGAATGCAAATGGCAGCCGCCGGAGCCGCTGCCATTTGCATTCACTGTCTTTTTTTTTTTTTGCCGTGATATCACGGCAAAATACAGGGACGCAAATGGTGGCAGCTACAGTGGCCACCATTTGCATCCCTGCAGGCTGCCCAGCGGCCGGATGTCCGGCTGTGGGCGGCCCGGGCTGGCGGCTCCGCAGAACCTCGGTGGAGCGGAGCCGGCCAGAGAGAATTTCAGGAGGAGGGACAGAGCGCCTCCCCCCCCACCGCGAATGTCACCCTTCGAAAAGGTAAATGACTTTCGTACATTCCTACCTATTAGTTATCTCAGAAGACCCTTGGGTGAATAGGGGGGGTTTCCAGGGAACAGCTGGATTGAGGGAGATTACACACACACACACACACACACACATAATGGAAGAATATAGTTCTTCATATTCCCTGGTATGTTTATTCCTCATTTTGTCCATTCCCTGAGCATGTGCAGAGTGTGCTTTTTATTCAAACAAAGAGAAGGTTGCTGATCTTTCCCTTCATGCTGCATTTGTACAAGTGTGACTGCTTCAGAAAGAACTTTCCATTATACTGACTCTTTTTCTTCATGAGTTTCATAACAGAAGTATGATGTAGTGGTTAGAGTCCAGCCCAAAGTCACCCAGTCAGTGAGATAACTAACAGGAGGTTTGATCATGAGCTGGATGTGGAAATACAAAGCTGAGCTGGGGGCAAGTGGGGTGCTGACATGTGTAGGAGTAAGTCGCATTGAACTCAGTAAGACTTACTTCTGAGTAGACATGAACAGAGTTGGTTCTCTCCATTTTAGCCTCACAACATCAACAACAACGCTGGATGTGGAAATATAAAGCTTAGCAGGAAGAATAATACCTCGTGCAGGCCTCCAGACCGGCATGGTCATTTTAAAAGGTTTTTTCTTTCTTTCTTTCAAACAGCGTGGCTTTAAACAAAGTGTGCATCGCTCAGGCACACCTAGGGCAGCCTTGTTTTGGGATGCTCCGAAGAGGAGGAAGTGTTTTGGCTGAAAGTAAACGGAGACAGAGGATTTCAATTGAAAAAGAACACCCACAAACAAGGCGGTGAGCACAATTCATTTTTTTAAAAAAAACCTTACGTATTTATTATTGGAATATACTACCTTGCGATTTTATTTACGAAAATTCCGTGACTCTTTGCGGACAACAACAAAAAAGCCGCATGACTGCTGGCTCCGCAGGACCTTTTGGTGCCATTCCGCAGAGGATTCCATGGCACAGACTGAAGGGAATTCGATCCCGTTTCAGTCCATGGCAGAATTCTCTGACATCCCTAAGGGGAAGTCCTGTTGCATGAGTGGAAGAACACTCTCACAATACTGGATGCTGCCCCAAGTCTTTAGGGCTTCTCCACATGGGGTTTTTACCCTGAGATTGAGATTGGTTACTCACAGAAGTTTGTGCATCCATTATATGATGTCGTCAACTTCCAGCACCTCTCCATGCTTTCCCATAATTTCTGCAGCTTTATTTGAAAAGGAAATAATAAGGTAATGCAAAGAAGTGGTTTGAAGTGGTTTGAATTCATCTGTGTGGTACTTTATATTTATACCGTGTGGTATAATGAGGAAGTGGTACTATAATGACAGTGCCATCTAGTGGCTATATAATGAAACATATAGAATCTGCAGATAAAGCCAATCCTCTGAAAAAAACAACAACAACCAGAAAGTGTGTGTGAAGGAGCCAGGCAGTCTTAATCCCACAAAGAATTTGCAAGCAGAAGCTCCGGTAAAATTGTGGTATAAAAAACCTGATGTGGAGAAGCCCTTTAAGGTGTCACAAAACTCTTTGTTGTTTCTTGTTGCAACAAACTAACATGGCTACTCCTCCGATAATTATGTCAAGGGTGGAATTAACCAAGGTTCATGACAGGAACATTTCTACCAAGTGGCAATGATCCCCTGTATATGCAATAACAACATTTATTCCTTATACTATGTACCTCATGCCTAGGGTTGGCGGAGAATTCTGCCACGGATTGCACTGAGGCTGAATGCGCTGGCATTCGCCCCCCCGAAACCCGTGGCGGAACAGCCTCCCACCCCCCCGCGGATTCCCCCCCGGGACGAAGCTTACCTGGGGTGGATGTTCCGGCGGCAGTGGCTCCGGCAGCGGCGGCTGGTCTTTCGACCAACTGGCGCAGCCGCCATTTGCGTCTGCTGTTTGCCGTGATAAGCTACATAAGTATTTGCATAGCCTAACACGGCAAGCAAAACAAAAAAAACAACAAAAAAACAGCGTATGCAAATGGCGGCGGCTATGGCGGCCGCCATTTGCATTCCCTTTTTTTCACTACATAAATATTTATGTAAATATTTACGTAAGCTATTACGGTGAAAAAAAAGGGAACGCAAATAGCATAGTGGGCGCTATTTGCGTTCCTTTTTTTTGGCCGCAATAGCTTATGTAAATATTTACGTAGGCTAAAACGGCGGGGAGGGGGAAAGGAACGCAAATGGACCCCACTATGCTATTTGCGTTCCCCTTTTTTTTGACGTAATAGCCTACGTAAATATTTACATAGGATAAAACGGAGAAAAATAGGGAACGCAAATGGCAGCCGTCGTGGCCACCGCCATTTGTGTACACGGTGGGGTTTTTTTTGGCCAGCTGTGATAGGCTACATAAATACTCACGTAGCCTATCATGGCAGCCTGGCTGGATGCAAATGACGGCCGCTACGGTGGCCACCATTTGCGTCCACAGCAGCCCGTCCGTGGCTGGAACTCTGGCTGCAGATGGCCCTGGCTGGCTGCTCTGCAGAGCCACCACGGAGCGGAGCTGGCCGGGCAGGATTCCGGGGGGGAAGACCAGATCACCTCCCCCCTGTCGAGGATTCTGGGGGGGAGGGACGGAGCGCCTCCCCCCCACACTGCGAATCACATCCTCGAAAAGGTAAGTGACTTTCATACATCCCTCCTCATGCCTTACAAACCAAACGTACGTTGGTTGTCCAATTTATAAGAGAAACTAGATTTTCATGTACAGTAATTACTGGACTGCTTAGCTCTGTGCCAGGAAAATGTGAAACACAGCAGCCAAAACATACCCACACAACTCTTGAAGGTTCATTTACATTGTTATGGAATAGACAATTATGTTTCAGAGGCTGCCAATTCAGAGGCTAGCCTGAATCAACAACCCTCGTTTACATGGCCAGGAAATCTTGAAAGGTTAGCACCTCCATATTATCTGAGCTCAGTCTCAGACCATTTGTTTGCTTGCATGGCATTTTAACTCTCCCCACTTCTGCATCCCTGAAATGTCAATACCAACAAACCAGAAATGACACTTAATGATGGATCACAAAACAATGCTTATGGGCACAATACAGCCGAAGATAAACTCTTCAGTCCAATTGATTTTTCATATGATTTAATAGTGCCTAATTTGGGGGTGGGGGGGAGGCAGGCCCTACTTTCCTTACTTTAATTAAGATTTTCTTTAATTTGTCATGCAAACTTCATATGTGTTGTTGTTCTTAAACTGAAATGTTGTAGGGCACTGGTCTTCAGTGGTGTCCCCTACTCCCAAAGACCAAGTCCCAAGATGTATATGCATATCTTCCCTTATTCTTCTGCTAGTAGTTGTAACTGACTTTCTCTAGTTACGATCAGGTAGTGCAGATTTTTGGTATAGCTGCATCTGTGCTTAAACAGGGTGAATTAGTAAAAAGCCATTAAAAATAAGCAAAATAATAATTTTAAAACAAGAAACAAATATTTTAAAGACAAGAACTGCAAATATGAACAATCAAACTGTCTTAAGTTTCAACAGACATTCCAAACCTAGAAAAAACATGAGAACTCATCTGATCACCCAGAAAAACTACCAGAGTTTTTTTAAAAAAAACCTACCAGAGTTAAAAGAATCAGGGGATTCAAAAGGAAGTTATGGGAGTTGCCTGCCATTTGAAGAGGGAGGCAGTCTTGCTAGCCTAACTTAAGGTGGGGAGGCCCCTCTCTTGTCATGAGGCCTCTAAGCGCAGCTTCTCACACAAGACCAATCGGGTAGACCTTCCATGTTCCACCCCTGCCTTCTCGCTCTTTGCTCTGTGCCTGTGCCTGGCATCTATTAGGTCAACCTCCTGTTCACTGCCTCTCATGATGGGGGGACCCTCAAGCTCAGCCACCTGTACGTTTGTAACCTGAGAAGCAGGCCCACTCATATCTAGACTAGCCTGGGAAAACACCTCCCCCATGTCTGATGGTTCTTCTTCACAATCTGAACTGCTATCCCACTCCCTGAGCTCAGAAACACCCCTGACATCCTTTCCATCAGGGCTGGCATCAGCAACAGGTAGCATGGCAACACAGGAGGTTCCATAAGGGCACAATTCTGTTGGGACAGTCAGCCACCTCCAAATTCAGAGGGGGCCAACTATCCAATGCAGGGTGGGTGGAGCACACCCTGCATTTGTGGCCACACAGCCAATTTTGGCTGTCTAGCTGGGGACATTGGAGTGGGGGGGGGGGAGGCCGGATGGTGCATAGGAAGCATCGTAACGATGCTTGCATGGTCTCCTCCCCACTGCCAGAAACACCCCCTTTTCACCCACTCCATGCTGAGGTTACAAGATGGGGAAGAACTGTGCCGCCTACGAGGTGGTGGAGGAGGGGACAAGGAGTGTGGTTTCTGGGAACAAAGCTCAGAGCCCTGACTCCAAGCTCGGTTCCCAGAAACCAAAAAATCCCATGGCTGTCTAGAACAGTCTAGCAGCCATAAGATTGCTCTCCCCAATTCATTAGCCCTTCCCTTCCTGCATGTGGTGTGTGAGGCTGGGAACACCTAAATGATTCTGATGGGGAAGGTGTACTTATGTACCAGCTCTAATATAGCAACTATTCCTCTAACTACAGCAGGGGTGGGCAACTTGGTGCCCGCAGGTGCCAATGTGCCCCCTGATATTTTTCTTGATGTCTACCAAGACACCTTACCCTTCCCACTTTTTTTTAAATTAACACATTTTCTTACCAGCAGCTGGGATTGCTCTGAAATAGAGGTTTTGTTGCTGCTCAAAACTGTGGTTTTAAAGGAGTTGTTTAGTGTGTTGAGTCTCAGACTGCACTTCTCTGACATCTACAACAGCCAAATTCAATAAATACGGCTATTCCTAGGATGGAGAGGACTATGTTGTACCTGCCTACCCTTTAGCTGTTAAAGTTGAGGAACCTGTCAGAAATAAAGAGGGGGCAAACCTCATTCAACTCCACTATCATGGTTTAATATACAGGGATTCAAACCCAGGGTTTAAGAGTAAAGCACTCAAGCTTTCTGCTTGGATAGATGACTTGGTTTCTCCCACATTTGCTTTTGCAGGGGGGTAATCTCATGTCTTTTACATGCAATTTATAAGGAAATTTGCATATTTTGTTAAGTTCTTATCAGAAAATTAACCCCCAAAAAATTCTCACATGTCCCTAAATTGTAGCCTTTTCTTCTTTGTATTTCAAACTTATTTAGCTACCCAAATGTGAGGAACACATGGGATCTGCCCCTCTGCTACAGAATTTAGATTTAGCTTGTCTGCCTTTTGAAAAGAATAATAAAATCTGATAGGGATTATGGGCAGAAAGAAGGAACTGGGCTTTATTTTGTAGTAGTGACAATGCTCAACTGCACTTGATATATATGTTCAGTAGCATATATTAAAGAAAACTGATAAGGTGAGAGAAAATGATGTTACACTAGCCCTGCTTTCCACCTCTGGCATGTGGTTACCATTGGGCTCAGATACACTATTCCCAGTATCTCAGCAGTCTAAACCTAATACTAATAAATGCTATGCCACATATCCCTGTCAGAAGATTAAAAAGCACCATTGGTATCCCAGTTGTATTATGCTTACTGTCAAAAAATAGTTATGTATATGAGGCTCAAGATGTGCAGAATATGTATTCATTAACACTTTGGGCAGGTTCCTTATGTACTCCTGTTGTGAATGTCACCATCCTTCAATGATCACAAGACTGATGGATGCATCAGGAAAATATAGTGTTGGCTCAGATTTCAAAGCACTTTGAGCTCCAATTGGCTTTCAGTTTCCCTAACCAGATTAGAGGAAGAAAGAGAGGCCGGTCACAGCAGATGCCCTGTCTCGGTTCATTACTCAACACCTGTTAAACTTGATTAACAGCCCCAGCTAATTATCTGTTAAGAGTATCTCATGCTGTGAAAGATCCCAGAGGTCTGAAAAGTTGACTTCATTTACATGTTTGTCTCCTTTCACAAGGTCTCTGTTAAACATTACCCAACAAAACAAAACAAAGATCTGTTGAGCATTTTCTCAATTCCTGTGTGGTGTGTTCACAACTTCAAAACTATACACAGACACATGCACACAAGACTCTGCAGAAACGATATTCTTTCCCCCCCTTGAGGGAAGGGATGTTTTTCATTTTCTTTCTGCTACAGAATTCCTGTCAAAATTACAAATGTGCTGAACGACATGTCTGTTTTTGTGTTCATTTCTTTGTCCACTGATAAAATTGAGTCCTGTGTAGGGACATACAAGAATTTCATTTCTATTCACAGATCATGAGAACAGGTCCCAGTCGCAACCCCAAACGTAAGCAGGAGCGGTTTGTTTGTTTTTTGAGAAATGTTTGCACATTCCTAAATTCATGATCATGTTAAAAAATGCATTTAAAAATGTACACTTTGAAATTCTCATTTTTTCAAAAAACAGTCATTTTCAGACTTTAGCGAATGGAGGAAAAGTGTGCACTTTGGAAAAATACACACAGAAATATGCACTTTCCCCATTCGAAATACACACTTTCCCCCATTCAGGTGAGGTTGAAAGCAGGTTGAAAATGAAAATGGGAGTTCGCTGAAAAGAACTTCAAAGTGATTTTTGGAGAATTTAGGTGAGCTTGGAAATCGCTGTTTCTCCCAACCCCACTTCCCATGTTCAGCTAGTTCGAGGTTCTCACAAACCTGTTTTTAAAAAGAAATCAATAGACATTCACCAAAATACTTTTCATTTTGAAAGAAGGATGATAGATTGATAGAGAGATGATAGATAGATAGATAGATAGATAGATAGATAGATAGATAGATGATAGATGATAGATAATAACAGTTTGGAACATCCTTATCCAAGGTCCATCCTCCCACCCAAAATATTGAATCTAAATTTAGATCTAGTATTAGTGCTGTGATGAAACCCATCCTCCAATTGCCCAAAAGTTTTCTTGCCCAGAAAAAGTGGCTTTTTATGCCTCATTCTCTGGGTACTTCAGAATTTCTTTAGAATTTCTTTTGATGGTGTTTTTGAGCTTAACTTAAGGTGGCCAGGATATCATGTAGGGTTTTGTTTTGTTTTTTGCTTATTCCTATTCCATATCTCTCCATCACTCTGCAGCCACTCCAGCTGCCTGTGTGTCCTGATCTAACGAGTTACCTCATGACATCTTCCCCTGTGTTTTAATTGAAACATGAGAAGCTGGGGAGGTTCTTGCCTGCCAGAGAGATAAAAGTACAGTGAAAGACAGGACACTCACACCCCTCAGCCACCTCAGAACTATGGTAAGCACAAGACCCACAAGAATTTGACCAAAACATTCTTCTCCTTTGATTTTTTTCCAAAAGCATTTTCCCCCTGTCAAATTGAATGGAAATGGCAAAACAAACGAACCAACGAAAAACACAGTAGAAATGTTTGGCACAGCACTCTTAGAATACCAGATCTTCCTCAAATTCTACTCCTGGAACTATGAGGGTTATTGAATTGCCCTTCAGTCTTGCACAAATCCACCATTTCCTTCCTGATGTAGCTATTCACAACTGTTCCAAATATGTAGCCGCCTGGTGTGGGTGTCACGTTTGGCAGTTTATGTACATTCGTGGGATTCCTCTATCCACGACTGGGTGAAGTGCTTTTGTACTAGGGATGTTAGAGAATTCCGCCATGGACTCCAGTGAGGCTGGATTCTTTAGAATCTGGCCCTCCAGAGTCCATGGCAGAACGGAGCAATCCCCCCTGCCACCCCGCAGAATCCCCCCGGGACGGAGCCTACCTTTGTCGGCCGTCCGCTGCCCCACGAATGGCTGCCCCGGTCTGCGGCCGCCATTTCCATTCTACTTTAGCTGTGATAGGCTACATAAGTATTTACGTAGCCTATCACGGCTAATGCAGGGACACCATTTGCATCCCTGTGGTAGCTGTGATAGGCTATGTAAATATATATGTAGCCTATCATGGCTACCGCAGGGACGCAAATGGCATAACGGCCGCCATTTGAGTTCCTGCCTTTTGCCGTGATAGGCTATGTAAATATATATGTAGCCTATCATGGCTACCACAGGGACACAAATGGCAGCCGCTATGGCGGCCACCATTTGCAGCTGCAGCCCAACAGTGGACGGAAGTCCGGCTGCAGGTGGCCCCGGCCAGCGGATCTGTGGGCTCCCTGCAGAGCGGAGCTGGCCAGGGAGGATTCCGGGGGGGGGAACACCTCCCCCCCAGCAGACAGCCCCAGCAGAACAGGGTAAGTAATCCATACATCCCTATTTTGTACAGCACCAAGTCAGCTGAGATCAAACTCAAGGACATCTCAGGCCTGCATAAAAAAAAACAATTCTGCCAGGTGCAGTGCCTCCTTTCACTTCAGCACCTTCACTGGAAAAGCAACTTTGAAATTCTTCTCCTTCTCCATGTGCCAATCAAGACTGTTTTTAAAAAGTTAAGTTCCAAATAACATCTTTCAAAAACATGGAAAAGAAAGGAAGATGCACCAATTAATTTCTTCTCATAGGACAGAACCACTGTCTGCAATGGGAAGCTGCCACTGAATGTTTAGCCTGGAGAACAAGACACTAAGGGGATACAATAGCCATGGATGAGTAATTCTCTCCATTGAGGATTTTTTAAATGGATTTACCGCACCTCCTAAAGCTTTCAGCAAGCCAAGACAGAGTTACATTCTGAAATCTGCATTTTTGTGAGCTTTCCAGTACCACTAATCTCAGGAAAAGTGGGGACAAAAATGTGCGTATTAGGGAAACGTGTGCACAAAATGCATATATTTGAGAAAAGCACATGAAAAACAGTATTTTAGCTATGTAAAGTACTTGGGTAAAATGTATACACGTATGCATACAACAGGAAAAATGCAGACAAAAAAGTATGAATTTCATGTTTCTTTTTTTAAAAAAAATCACAAGCCCTTGAGAAAACAGGACAGAACAAGCTTGACCTCACAAACCCAAAAATCTTGGCAAGATGGAGACTGACAGATCTGACCATCCCTAATGAAACCACTCTTCAAATAACTGTCACAGAGAAGAGGGCAAAGACGTGGTCTCTGTTGCCCCAGAGGACAGGATTCGATTTGATAGGTTTAAGTTACACGAGAGTAGATTTGGTTGAACATGAGGAAACACTTTTTGATGGCAAGAGCAGTTCAACAATTACCTAGAGGAGTAGAGGGTTTTTTGTCCCTGGAGGTCTTCAGGAAGAAATCTCCAAGCCTTTTGTTGGGGTCTTGTGGATGCTCTAGCCCTGGACTTCCTGTGTCTGACAGGGGGCTGCACTAGATAGCCTACAAGACCCCCTCCAACCCTATGATTCATTGTAATGAATGGGGGAACTGCCTCAGCAGAAACCTCCTAGAGGATGCACCATGAAGCATATTCAGCAGAATGAAACATCCCCTTCCCCCCTATTTGGTGAACTCACCTCCCAAACCCAACAGTGAGCAAAGACATGATTCTGCTCACATGGCAGAACATTAATTTGGCTTATTTTCCTGTACAGTTTGCCTTCATCTCTGCCTTTTCAGTTCCTGCTAAGTCTGAGAGATCAGGTTCGGCACACACAGAGAAAGGGCGGCGGTGGGGGGGGGGGAGAAATGCCAAGCAGCGTACTTGACACTGAGGCTATTACATAAATTAGATGGCAAAACTGTTCCCTGAAGGACTTCTCAGACCTGTAGGGAAGAGAAAAAGGGGAGGAGGAGGAAAGGAGCCGGTCTCACCTCTGCACTCTGCTCTGACCTCCCTCTGCTTGTTGAAGCAAGTTTGTATTTGAACTTGGGACTCTTTCATGGCAGCCTATTGCTTTTTAATGTACAGCTTTCTAGTGATACTTGATGTTTGCTGATATCTAGTACCTTATTTACTCCTGAGCCTAAAGTTAAATTCCTCAAGTGAAACATCTGAAGAATTTTGAAGGAATATGTGTGTGTGAGAGAGTGTGAGAGAGAGAGTGAACGAGTGAGTGCCTGCCCCACCTCTCTCCCCTCTTACACACACACACACACACACACGGAGCTTCAGTTAAATAAACATTGTTTATGGTTTATTGAACAATAAACATTGGTGCACCTTTTTTGGGGGGGATCACACATTCCTATCCCAAACCTTACTTAGGGACAGCTAGATGCAACATTAATTACTTCATTAGACCTTGGGCTTTTACTTTTAATAAATGGCGGCTAGGCCTGGGGTGGGGGTCAAGGCAAATGTCAGGCGCAAGGGGGGGGGGCTCAATTCAGACAAGAATTAAAGCCTCCATGCCACAGTCCCAATCTGATCCCTCTGCCACCCCCTGTCCCCTGCCACCGCTAACTATTTTTGCTTTTCATTACCACACAAGGGTTATTGTGATGGCAACCACAAAGTGGAAACATTTGTCAGTAGCTTGTTTGACTAAACACCTGACAACCAATGGAAGCCATCTAACTAGACTGTTTAGTGGTTGGTGGTTGGTAAACCCTTGGAACAAATGACTAAATCATTTACAATGGAATTTCTAACATTCATACTCCAGCCATCAGAATTTCTTCATTACCCATTTTCACTATGGATGCCCCATATACTTCATCTCTGTTGCTATCACTTCAGTTTATCCAAACTTCTGCTTACTTGAATGTTTTAGAGCTCGCTCATTGAGATCTGCGAAGTCACATCCAGTTTCATCCATCTCAAATACTTCTTCCCCATTCCCTCTTTGTTTGGACTAAGTGCTATCCTATGCAAGTTGCACTGTGTAATAAATACACCTCTTGATTCAGAGCTGCATTAACTGCTACCTGAGAGATGTTTATTGCTGTAATTGAGGCTTCAGGTAACTCTGGGTTAAACAAAGTTTTAGAGAAGAAATTCTGGCTGCTGAAAGATTAAGTGCTTATATATCTCAGCACGATAGATGACAGCTTCTCTCTCTATTGGAAGCTAAGTGTCCAATAGCATAGGTCAGTAAACCACCAGAAGGCATCATTTACAAAACCTAGATAAATGCTCTATTGCTCAGACTGAGAGGCAATCCACACACTACGATTTTGTCCACACAATCGATCGTGATCTTCCCAAGGTACACACTAGACTTGGAAAATGTAAGGCCTATTTACACTATAAACTTGCAGTTTGAGTTGCCTACCATTTCCAAAGTCAGCTCATGCCAGCCAGGATGGGAAGGGAAGACAGACTTATATTTATTTTATTTATTTTATTTATTAAATTTATTAATTGCCCATCTGACTGGTCACCCAGCCACTCTGGGCGATGTACAACCCACCATAAAACAATTTAAAACAATAAAATTTTACCATAATTTTTTTTTTTAAATACCCTAACCCACCCCAAATGCCTGCCTGAACAACCACGTTTTTAATGCACGACGGAAGCTCATTAAAGAGGGGGCATGACGGAGTTCCCTAGGGAGGGAGTTCCACAGAGTGGGGGCCACCACAGAGAAGGCCCTCTCCCTCGTCCCCACCAGTCTAGCTGTCCTGGCTGATGGGACAGAGAGAAGGCCATCTGAGGCTGATCTTGTTAAGCAGCCTGTCTGGTGTTGCTGGAGGCGCTCCTTAAGATAGGCTGGGCCGGAACCATATAGGGTTTTAAAGGTCAAAACCAACACCTTGAATTTGGCCCGGAAAACAACTGGTAACCAGTGCAACTCCTTCAGCACTGGAGTGATGTGATCTCACCGGCGGCTGCCTTTAATCAGGCGAGCCGCCGCGTTCTGTACCAGCTGCAGCTTCCGAACCGTCTTCAAGGGTAACCCCACGTAGAGCGCATTACAGTGGTCTAAACAAGAGGAGACCAGGGCATGTACTACCGATGGGAGCAGATGGTCCCATATTCTTCTTCTTTTATGCTACACAGTTATTTGTTTTTTTAAAAAAAAAAATATCCCTCCACTGTTGCCATGCTGGAGTCATGCCAGCTCCAGCCTGGTGTGTGTATGTGTGTGGTGTGGTGGCTATTAGTCCTATTTTAGAGAGGACAGCCCTCTAGTTGAAGGTGTCCAGTTCAAGTCTGGTTTAAAGACAAAGAACTAGAAAGAAGAGCATAGGCCTTGAAGTTGCTCATCGACATGTAGCACTTGGATAGCCAACTAAGCAGGCACATAGATCACTTCTCGACAGTCTTCCCCACTACGGTGAGATGTATTTCTCTTCCACTTATAGTAATTATTGCTACATTGGCATCTATACAAATAGCATACATAAATGTTATGCAAATATATGAGTCTGCTTGGTCTTCTGTCCAAGCAATACTTGTTGATGGGTAACTTCTAGGGATGTTGAGGACGTCCAACTGGGTCCAAGAGTCCGTCAGGCTTCCACAGACTGTGCCCGCTGAGACCCTGGCCTCGTTTGCCCCACTCACACCCTCCCAGACACTCCCTGCACTCACCCGGACCCATCTGGTGAGCGGCCGCCATTTTGCTGACTTGTTTTGTTATGAAAAAGGGAGCTCAAAAAACTGCACATATTTAAATATGCATACATTTGGGCCTGGAAAGCTTGCATAGATGAAGCTTTCCCAGCCCAAATGTGCATGTATTTAAATATGCACAGTTTTCTGAGCTCCTTTTATTCATAAAAAAACAAGTTGGCAAAAATGGTGGGCACTCGCCAGACGGGACTCAAGGTGAGTGCTGGTGGCTCGCCAAGCTTGTGGAGGCTCAAGTGTGGATCTGGGGGGGCTCAGGCGATCCCAGACAAGGGTGGGTTTGCACATCCCTAGCAACTTCAAGGCCAGCTCTCCCTTCTTAGAGTCCTCATAGCTCTCCATCTTTGAAATGGACTTGGACGGGACAGCCCTTTGGATTGAGCAGCCTTCCCAGCCTGGTACCCTCCCGCTGTTTAGGGCTTCAGCTTCCATCAGCATCAGCCAGCATGGCCAATGGTCAGGAATTCTGGGAGCTGTAGTCCAACACTTCTGGAGGGCACCAGGTTGGGGACAGCTGACAGCTTTTCAAATAGAGGACTCTCTTCTGTAAAGCAGAACACATGGCCACCCTAACTATATGAAAAATGTGGGGGGGCACGGGGGGAATGCCTCGCATAACATCCTAGGAAAACTTGTCCTGAACTCAAAACTGTTCTTTGGACTGCCTGTTCTTCACATTAATTATGCACACTTGGTTCCATTTTTACTCCTTTTAATGTCTATCGCTGGAGAACTACCAGAAGTAACAAAATGTAGAAGAATTAACATCTCTGGAAGTTGCCAGATCTAACTGAGAGCCATAAAAGAACTCCATTATTTTAAAGCCTTAACAAAAGTTAGGATTGGATTTTTTCCCCCATTAGGTGTGCTTGTCTTCAATGTGTGCTGTAAATTTTATGAAGTGTATTAGCTAAGTTTCTTAATATTTGAAAATTACTCACAAAATCAATTGAAGAAATAGAGTTGAAATGTTCACTATCATGTTGCAGTCTTGAAGAACTTCAAACTGCCTTCTGCTACATAAATAAAAGACGCAAAACATACAAACGTTTCAAAGCACTGCTAGCTTTTACAAAATATAATAACAGTATTTTTCCCCTCCTGGTTTAACGTGCTTTAAGATTATTGTTGTTGTTACTATTGTTGTTGTTGTTGTTGTTGTTGTTGATGGTACTTCCGCACTTTTCTGTGCTTTTGCTAGAGGGCAATTAATTCTGATTTGCATGATTTCATCAGCAATCTAAAGCTACTAAGGTAGAGCTAACATGTGATAAAAATATGAACGTAATTCCTTCTTGGCTTGCGTGGCTACAATTAGGACTTTTTCTAGTGGACACAATATAAATATAGGCAGAAGATGGGTGTCTACTAACAATGTAAGATCTGAATAAACAAAAGAGGTAACAACTTAAGAACTGTCCTGCTAAATAAGACCAAAGTTCCATTTTGTCCAGCTTTCTTTTTCCAGAACTGACTAGCCAGATGCCTATGCAAACACCCCAAGTAGTCCATAAGGACAACAGAAAAAAGAACAGTGAAAGACGTGACAGCTGTACTTACTCTTTCTGCTGAAGTCAGAGCAAGAAAGTTAGAAAGAGATGCATTTTAGTTAAACATTTGGAGCAATTCCCTGTCTACAAGTTTAGATAAGCAGTGTGATAGGCTACTTAGAGAAGCAATAAGAAAAGCCATGCTTGATCAGACCAAGGATCCATCTAGTCAGCATTCTGTTCACACAGTGGCCAACCAAGCTGTTGACCAGGAACCCACAAGCAGGAGTGCAACAGCACCCTCCCACCCGTGTTCCCCAGCAACTAGGGATGAACGAAAGTCACTTACCTTTTCACGGAATCTTTTGCGGTGGGGGGCCGAGGTGCTCCATCCCTCCCCTTGGAATCCTCGATGGGGGGGAGGCATTCTGATCCTCCCCCCCAGAATTCTCGACAGCCAGCTCCGCTCTGTGGCCAGGCTGCAGAGCAGCCAGCCAGGGCCGTCTGCAGCTGGATTTCCGGCCGCGGATGGGCTGGTGCGGACGCAAATAGCGGCCGCTGTAGCGGCCGCCATTTGCATCCAGCCAGGCAGCCGTGATAGGCTACGTAAGAATTTATGCAGCCTATCACGGCTAACCCCCCTCCAAAAAACACAGCATACGCAAATGGCGGCGGCTATGGCGGCCACCATTTGCATTCCCTATTTTTCGCCGATTTATCTTACGTAAATATTTACGTAAGATAAAACGGCGAAAAAAAGGGGATCGCAAATAGCGTAGTGGACGCTATTTGCGTTCCTTTATTTTCCACCGTTCTAGCCTACGTAAATATTTACGTAGGGTAGAACGGCAAAAAATAAAGGAACGCAAATAGTGCCCACTACGCTATTTGCGTTCCCCTTTTTTCGCCATTTTATCTTACGTAAATATTTACGTAAGATAAATCGGCGAAAAATAAAGGAATGCAAATGGTGGCCGCCGTAGCTGCCGCCATTTGTGTACGCTGCATTTGGGGGGGGGTTAGCCGTGATAGGCTACATAAATTCTTACGTAGCCTATCATGGCTGCAAGGATGGCAATGGCGGCGGCAGCAGCCTGACTGTGGCCGGCCAGGAGACCAGCCCCCGGAGCCGCCGCCGCCACAGCTGCCGCCGGAACCGCCACCGCCAAATCCGCCGCATCCGCCCCAGGTAAGTGCCATCCCGGGGGGATTCCTCGGGGGGGCAGGAGGCTGTTCCGCCACAGATTCCGGGGGGGGGAGATTCTAAAGAATCCGGCCTCACTGGAATCCATGGCAGAATTCTCTGCCATCCCTACCAGTAACTGGTGTACATAGGCATACTACCTCTGTTAACTGGAGGTAGCATAGCGGCATCACTATTAGCCATTGATAGGCTTCTACTCCAGGAATTTACCTAACCCCCTTTTAAAGCCATCCGAATTGGTAGCCGTCACTGAAATGTGTGAATAAGCATTGCCCTCACTCTGAATTGGCTTTGTTTCCCCTTAATGACATTGTCATGTAGCCCAATATGTGGGGCTTTATAATATCATGATCATGCTCTTTGACTGGCTCGGAGTAGTGGTAGTTCAATCCAAGAAGCATTGTCCTCACTTTGAATTTCTTTTTTCACCCTCGTTGATGCCATAATGTATTCAAATTGGATCGGTTACATGATTGGCCCACCTTCTAGGATAAAAGAGAACAAATGGCAAGAAAGAAAAAAAGGAAGGAAGGAAGGAAGGAAGGAAGGAAGGAAGGAAGGAAGAAAGAAAGAAAGAAAGAAAGAAAGAAAGAAAGAAAGAAAGAAAGAAAGAAAGGCAGACACAGTGAACTCGGGTGTGGATAATCAGCAAAAAGGCTGCAAGCAAGGTGAAGAAAGAAGGTTTTAGCAGGGCTACATTTTCAAGGCCCAAAACTATTCACCATTGAACACATGTGATAATTTCACAGCCGATAGTAAGGAAATGCTAAGATGCATACCCTATTATTACAATTCAGAAAAGAAGCAAAACAAACAATAAAACAAGATTTGAGAACAGTTCCTGAAATATTTATTGTCACTGAAAAAGGCAAAATGTTAAAATAGCATACACAGTTGCAGAAAACTGAATTCTCTCTTTTGCCTTTCTCAAATAGGGATGCCACATGCCAGCGAATTCTGCTCCAAGCAGTTTTAGGGGAAGGGATATAGCACAGTGGGAGATCACATGGAGAAGGTTCCAGGTTCAACCCCTGGTGACTCCAAGTAGATCTGGGAAAGAGTCCTGTCTGAAATTTATTTTTTATTTTTTTATTTAAACATATTCTTAGGCCCCTTTTAAGGGTAAAACACTCTCTAGAAAAACACTGGGTAGCAGAACACTGGGTGGTCTGATTCAGAATAAGGCAGCTTCGTAAGTTCCACATGCAGTACCATGAAACAGCACAGAACTCAGGCTTACAACAGAACTGGCCTGTGTACTGATTTCCTATCACAACAACATAAGGGTCATTCCATACCACCAGAAATACAGGAATCTTTACTGCATGTCTCCAGTATGGCTTACTATGATTTCTTTTATTTGTTTTTATTATTACATTTATATCCCAACATTTTTCCTCTTGCAAGGAACCCAGGGCGGATTACATCATCGTCCTGCTCTCCATTTTATCCTAAAGTATGATTAGACATCAGCACTGTATGGTGTCTGATCTTTAGCAGGTTTCATAGAAGCTTCAGAAAGCCTCCTTTAAATCTCTCAAAGGTGGACTTTTATCATTCTGAGGGGAATCATGCCCCCTTTCTCAGCCAAATCTTGTTTTTGGATTTCTTCCTCTGAAACATATCATGCTCCAACATCCAGAAGATGGTGCTGATTTATCACAGACTTCCCATTTTAGTCGGAAAGAACATTTATTTTCTTAAAGGTATATGCTGTGTTTTATCTAATCGATATATTAGACATTCCCCCTCTTAAAACTGCCCCCATGTCATTCAAAACTCTGTTTATATTATTGCCATTATGTCAAATATAAGTTTTCTATGGGCACAATCCTAAGCGTGTTTAGACAGTAAAAAAAGGCTACAACTCCCAGCATTCCCCAGCCAGCATGGGCTAGGGAATGCTGGGAGTTGGAGGACTTTTTCCTGTCTAAACATGCATAGGATTGTGCCCTTAGGCTGCACATTTTAAACGTAGGCTCTAAAGGCAAAACTACACATTACATAGATTGGCCCTGCATGTTTATTATTTAAACATTATTAACGTCCTGCCTCCCAGGATGAACATCATCACAGGGGGCAGACCAACCTGGTCCTATACATCGGTCATTAGTGTATTTGCTTGCCTTCCCCTCCTTCCTCCCACTCCCTTTTCCTTTTGTGTCATGTCCTTTAGATTGTAAGCCCAAGGGCAGGGACTGTCTTAATATTCATCTTTGTCAGCCACTCTGAGAGCCTTTTTTTGGCTGAAGAGTGGGGTAAAAATATCCCTAATAAATAAATAAATAGCCATTGTGGGGGTGTATGTGTGATCAGGATCAGGACTATAGTAAAGGGAAAGGGTTTTAACCCTTTACATCCATGCCACAGATCCAATGAACCCTTGTTATTTCCACCAGGGAGGAATAGCAATACGCCAAGCCTGGAAGGGGGCGGGAACATCCCTCCCTCTCTTCCTCCCACTTATCACCACCACAGCACCCAGGTAAAGGAGTTTGGATGTGGGCAGGTAGGGGCTTGGGGGTTATCTGGGTAGGAGGGGGAAAGGAGGGGACTTCTCCTATATCCTAAATTAAAAACTGAGCCAAAGAATCATTCAAGGGTAGGGATGAATGAGCATTTCATTTGGTTCTTGTTCTGATTAGGGATGCTGGAGAAATTTGAGACAGACAAAAATGAGCTTGGATTTCTAAGAATCCAACCTGCGGAATCTGCTGCGGAGCGACCCCCTCAGGCTGCACAGAGTTCATGGACTTCCGGATGATTTTTTCACTTTCCCAAAATTTACACATATCAATTCATAGGAAAATACGTAAGTTTCTGCTGAGGAAACATTGAATGGAATAGGGGACAATACGCTAAATATTACATACTGAGGTAAATTATGTTAATAGTTATGAGAATACTTTCATAAATACTTACATAATTATTTGTGTATTTTTCCGCACGACAAAAACAAAAATATTCGCATCTGTCTGTGGGTGAACAACGGAACAAAAGGCACCTGACAATCCATGCAACACAGATTGAGCAGATTTTACACAGTCCGTACATCCCTAGTTCTGATGTGAATTTACCAAAATTTGCATTTCTTTCATAAACAGAATGGAAAGAACTTGAGAGAATGAAAAGAATGTAAGAAGAGCCCTGCTTGATGAGACCAAGGGTCGATTTAGTTCAGCATTCTGTTCACACAGTGGCCAACCAGCTGTTGACCAGGAAACCACAAGCAGGACATGAGTGGAACAGCATGATGACGGTGATGATGATTTTTAAACTGAATGTGGCAGAAAACTGGCAGATTCATGCAACCAGGCCCAGTGTGTTGAGTGCTTAGCTTTTAAAAGTCTGTTTTTTAATCCCTACGTATTTAACCATGTTGGTGGTGTTGAATTAAGGTTGCCAACTTGGGTTGTGTTTGGTTTTGTTGACAGGTGCCTCAACTTCAACAGCTATATGACAGACAGGTAAACATAATCCTCTCCTCATTGGGAATAGCTGTACCAGTGCAGATGGGTGAGAATTTCCTTTTGGTTTGTTTCTGAGAAGAAGAAGAAAATCACTAATTTCTTCATATATGGAATGGGAAGGACTAGAGCTTCAAAAAACAAAACAAAACAGAATACAGAAGAAAGTGAAAATGACAAATTCATCCATTCATATTCAGGGGTCATTATGCTCAGTTCATATTTGAAACACAAGTCTTAGAAACATCTCTAATCCAGATATATTTTTCCCCATTTGGTGTAGTTTTTTTGCTATCACCAGTAATCTTCTGTCTGAAAGGAAAGATGAGCTACATCTGAACCCAGTTTCTGATTCTAATGTAAACTTCTTGAGTGTGCAGAATTCTCCTAGAAATGTGAAACTTTAAGAAGTATGTACGATCCCTACCTATCAACAGGTGCTTCCAGAGAGGCCAATCTATATAAATGGAGATCAAGGGCTGCTAAGGAGCTTACTCCTGCTGCCTCAGTAAGATCGTTTCATTTCTCATTTTTCAAACCAAAGCCAATCTGCCTTGATTGTATTTTCAGTCAGTTCTATTAACCAATAAACAAAACATTACACTTCTGATATTGCATCAAATGTCTATTGTGGCTGCACACTTCATTAACTGGAAACCAACATATGGCAATGTTTAGGTCACTGTTGCATAACTGAAAACAGATGCAAGATGCACATCCGTCACTGCCAGCATCTCTCATGTGCAGAATAGCACTCACTGACTTTTAGCAAAACTGTTAATGTTATTAAAGTTTTGCTGAAAATTTCTTCCACTTCTTTTTTAACTTTTCTGATTCAATTTCATTGAAAGGAAATTGTTTTCATTGGTTTTTCCCAAAGGAGAAGAAAACTTCTGTGAGATTCTTGTTGGTGAGGTGTGGAGCTCTTGTGCTTACCATAGTTACAAGGTGGCCAAGTAGCTGGACAACCCTCTGGAGCAGAATTCTGGGCAGCACAGGGGGCAGGACATGGAAGGCATGATGGAGGAAGCCCTGTTGCAGTAGCAGACTTCCACTAGCACGTCACTGGATTTAACCCATAGTTTCCCCACCCCATTTTATATTATTACTACTACTACTACTACTATTGTTGTTATTGTTCTTATTGTTGTTATTTACATTTCTATAATGGCCCGTAGCCGAAGCTCTCTGGGCATTTTACAAAAATTAAAATCCATTAAACTACATTATACAAAGTGTAAAACCATTTACGTAAAGATATCTAAAAACAATTGTAAACAATCATCCGTAAAACAAATCTAGGACCCGTTGAAAAACTCCTATCTGCTACCAAATGCCTGAGAGAAGAGAAAGGTCTTCACCTGGTGCCAAAAAGATAACAGTGCTGGTGCCAGGCAGGCCTCATCAGGGAGATCATTCCACAATTGGGGGGCCTCCACCGAAAAGGCCCCGTGTTATATCACAAGAGCCCTGTGAGGTAGGTGATGATGAGAAAGAGTGGCTCAATAGAGCTTCCTAGCTGAGTGGGGATTTGAACACAGGTCTCCTTGGTCTGAATCAACCGCTGAATCCAAATGTGCATGACTGATGCATACATTTGGGAGGATGTGCATGAATGTGCACAGACATTTTTGTGCAGAAAGGAAAAAACAAACAAAGCTCACAATTTGATATGGACATGAGTCGGAATGAGCATCAAGGTGGAGAACCTTGACAAGCTTGAGTTTCCCTGGTTCACAATATCCTTAGCCATAAAGAGCTCTGCCACCACCACAAACAGCAGCAGCAAAAATACAGTTTTAAGAGAGGAAACTGCCCTATTTGAAAGTAGGCATTCCCCAAAACCATTTACAAATGCCCCCACCCTTCAGAATTAATGGCATGCATCCCCCTTGAATCTACAAATGGGGTGGTGAATTTTGGAAGGAAGCCATTTTGTCTCAGTCCTAGCCAAAACATGTTTTCCCCTTGTGAATGATATTCATTCCCAGGATCAATGTGCTTTGCCACTAAGTTAGGACTGCCTGGCTCAGCAACTCAACCCCCTTCATCTACATTCTGAGTGTTGGTCCAGATGATGACAACTTTCTAGGGGTGGACGAAAGTTACTTACCTTTTCTCGCAGCTTGTTCACGGTGGGGGGGAGCACTTCGCTGCTCCCCCCGTGAAGTTCAGGCCGGGGGGGGAAGCTTCCCGCCTCGCCCGGCCGAAATTCAGGCTGGGGGGGAGGCTTCCCGCCTCGCCCGGCTGAAATTCAGGCCGGGGAGGAGGCTTGCCGCCTAGCCCGGCCGCGAACGCGAAAGTTAAAAAAAAAAAAAAACACGCCCCCTGATAGGCTACGTGACGATTCACGTAGCCTATCATGGCTAGATTTGCAAAGTCAGCCGTGATAGGCTACGTGAATCGTCACGTAGCCTATCAGGGGACGTTTTGTTTTTTTTTTCTTTTATTGCAATGGCGGCGGCGGCAGCCGGTCAAAAGACCGGCTGCCGCTCCCACCCCGCTCGAACACCCGACGAACCGCCAGCCGGACCCGCCGCCGGGAGGGACATTCAGGGAAGGTAAGTCCCGTCCCGGGGGGGGTGGGGGGCGGGGGGGGCGGAGGATTTCTCCCCGAAACTTGTTCGGGGGGCCGAACACGTTGGCGCTCGGCCCCCTGAAGTTTCGGGGAGAAATTCTCCTCCATCCCTACAACTTTCAAGCCCTGTGGTTAGAATGAAAAGTGTCCCCCCACCCCTCAGGATATCGCGAATCTAAGCACTTGCGACAGGCCATTGTTTTACACACGGATGTGTGTAGGAAATGTCCCTTTGTTTTCTGTTTTCTTTTTGCCCGTCTGCAAATGAACTGGGTGCAGCTGAAAAGAGTGGAAGCATGGCCTTCTGTCTGTTCATGCTCTGGCAACTTTCTGTTCTCTGTTCCTGAGTAGCACCAGTCTAAAGGCTAATGGCCTAGAGGAGGCCAGGGAAGCCTAGAAGAAAAGGCCAATTGTGGCATGGTTAAAAAGGTCAAAAGCTGCTCCCTGAAGGTAGACAGAGGAAGTGAGCGAGGGATGAGAGAAAGACAGCTGCAAAGGCTAAGAGTTGTATACCAAAGGGTGAGCTGCATCTCTTTTGTTGTTCAAACTGTTTGCCTTAGCGGGGGGGTGGGGGTCCTGCCTTTTTCTTTTTGTTGCAAATTCCCTGAAAATCGGTGCCCTGCCAAGGAAAAGGGGAAATAAAACTTCTTCTTTGTAACTATTTAGAACTAGGAGCTAATGTTTTAATTAATTTAATGTTTAAATGTTAATTTAATGTTTAATGTTTAATTTTTAAAGCAGTCCGAAGCTCACCAATAGCATACTTGCGTCTTTGCGGATATATGTGTGTATTATCAACATTTATATACTGCCTGATTTGCTAAAAAGCCACTGAGGCAGCGCACAGCAAGGTAAAACAATACAACCTTAACGCAATAATAATTCAAAAGAACATTAAAAACAGTAAGACGTTAAAACAGCTTCATAATTTAGAAGTCTACATGAAAAGGATGTGCCTTCACACCCTTTCTAACAGCCAGGAGGGTGGGGGTAGGGATGTCCATCGCTATGGAATCTGGCCCTTTGGGGGCTTGATGGACTCCTGGTGAGCACCCAATTCAGCTTACATTTGCAGGTAGAGTTGTGGGGCTTTTCCCAAAACCCGGGAACATTTTCCAGTTTTTAAAATTTATGTAAATAGAAATGTGCACAAATTGCAGGGTGTAATTTGCATGAGTTATGCAAATTTGGCTGCAATTTGCATAATGTCTGCAAATTTCAACCGGAAACAGTGTGATTAACACTGTTAATTAACAGTGATTAACACAAATTTGCACAAATTATGCACCTTACAGCTGAAATTTGCATAAATTATGCAAATTGCGACTTGCGATTTACACACATGTCTATTGATGTCATTTTTTTGAAAAGGAAAAATACATGAGAAAATACTTACTCAATGCAGTTTAAGTCAGGCCAGCTTTCAGGGAAATGAGCCAAAGTCAAAGCCGAGCTGATGAAACGGATTCCTCCAACATCCCTAGGTGGGGCCAACTGTCATTTCTGAAGGAGTGCATTCCACACTCCGGGAGCAACACAGGAGAAAGCTTTCATGCATGCCCAGCAAACGGGTCTCTGTGTGGGTAAATGGTGTCCTGAAGGAGGCTTCTCCTTCAGATCTTAACAACTGGGTAGATTCATAAGGAGAGGTTCATGCAGAGGTAGAGATGGTGTGGGTGTGCATGTACCTGAATGGCGCATGCATTTTTTAAGCTGGGAACTAAATTGCTGTGCTCCATCTAGTCCACTCAAAACATGGGGAAAAGGTACATGGGAGATCAGCGTTCTCCAGTTTGCAGCCACTTAGCTGGTGTCCTCCAGCAAAAAGAGCCCAGGCTTCCTTTAGTTTAATTGAGAACAGGTTACTTCTTTAGCCTCAAAGGTGGCCCCTGTGTTGACCTTACCTGGGTACCAAGATAAGGTATTTATGTTTTAGGGAAACGCTGTCCAGCTGACCTCTGCAGTTCTTGGTTACAGGCCAGCTGCTCCTGCTGTTCTGAATCAACACCTTAGAAGTAGCCCCAGGTGTCACTGTTTTAACGCAGTGGGAGAATGGCGGATCTGCCAAAGCCAGCAGGAGCAGGCAGATGGACCAAAAGCACCACATGGAATATGGAATCACAGAATCACAAACGCGTAGGGCTGGATGTCATTTGAAAAGCAACTGGCAACACAGCAAGGTTGCTGGCTGCTATTGACTCAGTCGCTAGCCGCCAAAACATCGAAAACAAAGAAAGGTTTTCTGAACTTACTATGCTAGGATCCATCTCATACAAACCAATGTTATTTTCAGTGTGCGAATTCTATCAATGCCACCGCAGCCCCCCACTCCACCCTGACTATCCACTCCAAGGATGCCACGAACTAGGAGACGCTTCACACAAGACAAACTTCTCTGCATGGAAATAATATAAGCAGGACATTGCATGGATGTGTAGCTTGTCCTGTGTGATGAATGTACAGGCACCCGTCTGTGTAAGAACTAGGGATGTATGAAAGTCACTTATGAAAGTCAAAGGGTGACATTCGCGGTGGGGGGGAGGCGTTCTGTCCCTCCCCCCGAAATTCTCTCTGGCTGGCTCCACTCTGTGGCGATTCCGTGGAGCCGCCGGCCGGGGCCTCCCACAGCCAGACATCCAGCCGCTGGGCAGCCTGCAGGGACGCAAATGGCGGCGGCCGTAGCCACCGCCATTTGCATTCCCCTTTTTTTTGCTGTGATAGGCTACGTAAATACTTACATAGCCTATCAGGGCAGCCTGGAAGGACGCAAATGGTGGCCACTACGATGGCCGCCATTTGCAGCCGCAGCAGCCGGCCGAGAGACCAGCCGCCACCTCTGGAGCCACCGCCGGAGCAGCCTCCGCCCCAGGTAAGCTTCGCCCCGGGAGGATTCCACGGGGTGGCGTGGGGTGGGAGGCTGTTCCACCACGGGTTTTGGGGGGCCGAATGCCAGTGCATTCAGCCTCACTGAAATCCGTGGCAGAATTCTCTGCCATCCCTAGTACGAACACCACCACCAATCGTGATGAAATAAGCATATGTGCATTGGCTGCAGAGGAAAATGTTAAACATGAGATTCATACAATTCTCCATAAGAAAGTAGGGATGGGTGGACTCACCTCAGTCAAGGTTGGCCGGGGACTGGATGAGCCTCCATGCTCACCCCGCCCCACGAGCCACACGAGCCACCCGTCCTCTGTGCAAGTCGCCATTATACATAAAAAGCTGGCACTTTAAGGCCGGCCACTGTGTGCAAGGTTTAATTTACCAAAAATAGCATGTCACCATTTCTATGTATAATGGCAAGTGCCTGATCTCATCTGATCTAAGCAGCTAAGCAGGGTCAGCCCTGGTTAGTACTTGGATGGGAGACTGCTTGGGAATCAGGTAGGGATGGCAGAGAAATCCGCCACAGACTTCAATGAGGCCGGATTCTTTGGAATCCACCCCCCCCCAGAGTCCGTGGTGGAACGGACTACCCCCCACCCCCCAAAATCCCCCCTGGGATGGAACCTACCTGACAGCAGCTGGTCCAGGTCGCCATCTTCGTTCCGCTGCCAGGCTGCAGAACAAAATGGCATCCGGCTTTGGGGACGCCATTTGTGTCCCTGCCGTTGGCCGTGATTAGCTATGTAAATATTTGCATCTGCAGACCGGCCATGGCTGGAAGTCCGGATCACCTCCCCCCGCCTGAGGATGCCCCAGACCGGAACGGAGTAAGTACTTCGTACACCCATAGAATCAGGCTTCCTGCATTGAGCAGGGGGTTGGACTTGATGGTCTTGTAGGTCCCTTCCAACCCTATGCTTCTACGATTCTAAGTCACATGGAGAAGGGGCAGCTGTGGGCACATGGATCAGCAGGCGGGGGCGAGGATCGTTTCTCCACCTCCCACCCTGGCCACTGCAAAGGCAGTACCTGGACAGGAGGAAGGTGAGAGGGGCTTCCCTCTCAACCTCCCCCTGTCACGGCGGTGCTGCCGCCATAGCCAGGATGGGAAGGGGGGAAAGGAGCACCGCCACCGTGCATCTGCAGCTGCCCCTCCTCTGTGTGGTGAGGACTCTGGCAGTCAGGCCCTTGTGCGCAGGGGGTTATGCATACAAGGGCTTGACAGCCAAAGTTCTTGTTGCCATGTGCGCTCCAACTGCTCTCGCCACTCCTCCTTGCAAGGAGAGAATGGCGAGACTGGTTGGCACACGCAGGGCGACGAAAACTCTGGGCTGCTCCCAGCCGCTCACCGAGCCCTGGGGAGCTCGGCAACTGGATCTGTCAGCACCCCACGGCGTGGCAGGAAGAATGGGATCATCTCAGTTGGCCGTGGCTAGTGCCTGCAACAGTGGCCTCAGCTGCTGGGAAGGGCACTCTGAAGATACCAGGCAAACGAAGGGCAAATTTGGCTTGGGGGCTCTTTTAGGGGGAGTGGGGTGTCAACTTGCTCTCCTCCTTCTCACACACACACACACACACACACACATTGGGACTGGATAATCTGCAGCATGGTTCTATATATAGCTTTAGGCTGTATAAGAAAGATGATTTTACTGAAGAAGCTGAAAAACCACTCCAATCATGAGAAGAAAACAGAAATACAATGAATCGAAGGTGCTGCAGAAAATGCCATAAAACTAGAACAAAAGAGAGCAGAACAGAAAGCTACAAATGGAAATGGGAAAATCATGGTCATAGGCCATAGCAAAAATGAACTGCTGGGCATCACAACACTCTCAAGTTACAATGTAGTTCAGATGGCATATTCTTATTCAGAGTTGGCTACTGCTGTTTGTTTACTTTAATTTGTATCACTTTTAAAGATTGCCGCTGTTCATTTTTACAACATAGCAGGTTTCTGAATGTGGTTTATCTGACACAGACTGCAGAAAGGTAATCAAGCTGAAAAATACAAAATGCTCTTTTTTGCCTGCAGGCTTCCAGAGGGACACGAAAAAAGCAATTTCTGTGTGCATATCCTAAATGTAATGTCTAGTCTTAATCAATGTTACTTCTGCAGGAGAGGGAAAAAAGGGATAATGAGAAGTATCACTACTTATCACTCTGGCCAAAGCACAGAGAAAGTACTTGTGCGGGCATGCAACATCTCGCAGATTTAACTTAATTTCATTTAAACTAATTTTAAAGTTTCAGGATATTTTTGACACAACAGAATAGTCCACGAAACTAAGAGCATTCCTTTTAAGTACCGCTCTTCCTCTTTCTATCAATCAAGCCTCCTACTCCTTCTCAAATTTCACTTATCAATATTTCAAAGCTTCCCCAGAGAAACGACAAACTCGCTTCTTTGGTTACCAGTTACACTGATCCTCTTATGAGGCTCTACCTTTTTCCTGCCCAGCTTGCAGGCACTGTGAGTGTACATCTGCATGAATAAATATATTCCCTGCTGGGTTTAATTGGAAATTCGAAAGAAGATCCCCCAAAATGTTTGTTAGGGCGGGAGAAGCCATAACTCAGTGCCAGAACATATGTTTTGCGTGCCAAACGTGCCAGCATCCATCTCTGACCATCCCACTTGAAGGACCTCAGGCAACAGGGCTAGAAGAAGCCCCATCCCATCTAGGGACTCAGGAAACAGCTTCCAGGAAGCATTCTGTGATAAATCTGATTCATATATGGCAAGACTACAGATTTCACATATGGAAATAGGAGACCTTAGCATCTATACTGTGACAGAGGGTCAAACTACACATTACATTAATTGCATAGTGTGTAGTTAAGGTTCTTCTTCTTCTTCTTCTTCTTCTTTAGGGTAAGCGATTTTGGACCTGATTCAGACTGGGACTAGCACACACTGGGAAGGGAGGATCCCCCCCCCCATTTTCCGGAGCAGGGATTAAAAAAAGAGAGGGACCCTCCATTGACTCCAACTGAGACTTTCCCCCATTTTTTTTTAATCCTTGTGTGTGCATGGGAGAGGGGCAGAATTTCTGAAAATTGCCCTACCCATGCTGTTGGGTACATCTATATACAAATGTCCAAATCTGTCTTATTAATTGGTTTTAAAGTAGCAGGGAGTGCTACAAAGCTATTAATTTGTCAATGACTTTGTTTTCTCGGGGGGGGGGGCAGTTTTATTCCAAGTCATACCATCTCATCCCTGTATAGCACCTCTGTATTATGGATGCTGGGGGACCATCCTTCTCCATGGAAAACTAGTAGCACCGTATTTGGGGATTTGTATGACTGTGTTGTTATGAACATAAAAGAGCCCTGATGGATCAGACCCAGGGTCCATCTAGTCCAGCATTTTGTTCACACTGTAGCCAACCAGCTGGTGACCAGGAACCCACAAGCAGGACATGAGTGCAACAGCACCCTCCCACCCATGTTCCCCAGCAAGTGGTCCACATAGGCTCACTGCCTCTGGTACTGGAGGTAGCACATAGCCATCAGGACTAGTAGCCATTGATAGCCTTCTCCACCAGGAATTTGTCTAACACCCTTTTAAAGACATCCAAATTGGTGGCCATCACTACATCTTATGCTTTTACATGGTATCTGACTAGCATGAGCATAACTTCAGAGTACACTATACCTCATAGTCTCCCAATCTCCATCTAGACTTCCCCTAACAGAGCAGTTCTCAAACTTTTTTTTTGCCACAGATGTTTGAAAAGTGCTGAGAGTCTCAGTGGACCATTTTTCCTATTCTACAAATCAAAACACATACTCATATTTTAATAAAATGTTTTTCTACAGTGCTGGCAAAACCTTTCATGTATTATTAAAATCACAGGCCCCAGGCCAGGCTGCTGAGAAGGGCCCCTATAACTGGTAAATGTTAAGGAAAAAATTAGTTGACTGTACCAGTGCCATTTTATGACCATCATGCACCTATGCCAGGGCTTTGCTAGCCCAGGTCGAAACAGACTCGATCTCTGTCATCAGAAAAAATTAAATCAAGTACAGGACCAACTATAAGCTATTACGGCGAAGAAGAAAAAGGAACGCAAATAGCTCCCACTACGCTATTTGTGTTCCCCTTTTTTTTCGCTGTAATAGCCTACATAAATATTTACGTAAGCTAAAACGGCGAAAAATAGGGAACGCAAATGACAGCCGCCGTAGCCGCCGCCATTTGCGTATGCAGTTATTTTTTCCCCCCCAGCAGTGATAGGCTATGTAAATACTTACATAGCCTATCACGGCTGCCTGGCTGAACGCAAATGGCATCCGCTATGGCAGCCGCCATTTGCTTCCGCTGTAGCCTGTACGCGGCCGGAACGCCAACTGCAGATGGGCCTGGCCGGCTGAGGAGCGGAGCCGGCCAGGCAGGATTCTGGGGGGAAGGACCGGATTGTCTCCCTCCTGTCGAGGATTCTGGGGGGAGGGACAGAGCGGTTCCCCCTGCCACCGCGAACACAATCTGCGAAAAGTTAAGTGACTTTCATACATCCCTAGTTCCAGGATGACCACACTGTGAGCATGCCCAAGGCAAAGGACCTTGACCATCACCAAACCCCATCACAATCTCTCCTTTTAGTGACTTTCTCATTTTGTGTAGGAATGTACGAATCCCTTACCTGGCTCCGCACCGGGGGGAGGCACTCCGTCTCTCCCCCCGGAATCCTCCCTGCCTGGCTCCACTCCGTGGCATCTCCACGGAGACACTGGCCAGGGCCGGTCGCAGCTGGAGTTCCAGTTGCGGCCGGGCTGCTGAGTTCACAAATGGTGGCCATTGTAGCGGCCACCATTTGCGTCCTTGCAAGCAGCCGAGATAAGCTACGTAAGTATTTACGTAGCCTATCACAGCAAAGAGCAGGGACGCAAATGGCAGCCGCTACACCATTTGCGCCCCTGCTCTTTACCATGATAGGCTATGTAAGTATTTACGTAGCCTATCACAGTAAAGGCAGCCACGCAAATGGAGTAGCGGCCGCCATTTGCGTGGCTGCCTTCACCATGATAGGCTGTGTTAATACTTACGTAGCCTATCACGGCAAAGAGCAGGGGCGCAAATGGTGTAGCTGCCGCCATTTGCGTTCCTGCTCTTTGCCGTGATTGGCTATGTAAATACTTACGTAGCCTATCATGGCTGCAAGAACACAAATGGCAGCCGCAGCAGCCTGACCACGGCTAGCCGGGAGATCAGCCAGAGCCACCGCCGCTGCTGGAGCTGCCGCCACCGCATCCGCCCCAGGTAAGTTCTGTCTTGGGGGGATTCCGCGGGGTGGCGGGGAGCCAGAGGCCGTTCCACCACGGATTCCAGGGGACTGGATTCTGAAGAATCCGGCCTCACTGGAATCTGTGGCAGAATTCTCTGACATCCCTAGTTTTGTGTGCCTTAAAAATCTGAACTGTGCATTTCCACTATGCTTGAAGAATTAACTGAACTCCAAAAAGTGAGCTGCTATTTTTCTTTTTTATTATTTATTTATGCATTTCCTCCAACAAGCTGACTAGTGCCAAGTACATTCTAGGCACAACTCCGCATCTCTCCGTTTTACATATTGGCCGCTGCAGCACCGCCTCTGTATTGAAAATTTCCCCCAATTAGTCCTGACAACATTCATTTTACATTTTCTTCTTTTAAATCTGCCCACGTTTTTGTCAATTAAGCTTATATGAAGAAAAATGCTCTCACGCACTCAAAATATAGAAGTGAGCCAACATTTTAATTTCTTTGAGTGAGGAAGCATGAAGGCAAATACCTCGATTCAACGTGATAAAGGTAGATGCATTGTTTTGGTGGCACTGTATATAAATGATGATAAATGAAGATGTAGAAAGCTCTTCTTGAAGAATATCAGGAGAATCTGTAAGGCCCTCACATACCAAAATAATTACCTTCTTCTTTTTTGCTTTTGTACAGGAACAGATTCATTTTTGATCAGCACATTAAGTTTCCCTCTTTCTCCCCACACCCTTTCACCATTCTTCCCCCCACCCATTGAAAGTGCAGGTCACTGAGCATACTGGATAAAAAGTTTTCTAGTTAATGATTTATAGAAGAGTTCTGGTTGACTTATGAGCTCAAAACCTGAGGCAATTGGATCCCTCAGTGTACTGTGAACCTAACTCCCCAAAAGACCAGCAGAGTGATTATTTATATATATATATATATATATATATATATATATATATATATATATATATAGTTGATCCATAGAGAGGAATCTACCTGTGTGGGAAATAAGGATAAAATATGGTACATTGCTCAAAGATATCCAGGGGCTGTGCAGCAATTTCAACACGTGACTGTTGAGACCAACAGTCTGACACTGGTCTTCCCAGTGGATAATGAAGCGCAGTCATCAAGAACTTCAGATGAGCCAGCAGATGAGCCAGTTTCCTCCACTGCCTTTCATGAGATAAGATGGCTGCTTTGTGGCACGCTTGCAGCTAACCATGCATACTCTGCAGTCTAACCTTTGGACACAGTCAAAGACATATTTGAGAACCACTGGGCAAAAGGTCTTCCCAGTAGGCATTCCAGAACTATAAAACAATAGTCCTACCTTTTACAAGCACACATATGTTTATTTTTAAGTACATAAAATCCAACTGACCTTGATAGGATGAACCTCGTATTTAAAGTTAAGCACACACCTGTGTGTGTGTCTGCGTGTGTGTGTGCGTGCATGTGTGTGTGTGCATATGTGTAAGATCAGTGTATATTCCTGCACTGAGCAGGGGGTTGGACTTGATGGTCTTATAGGCCCTTTCCAACCCTACTATTCTATGATTCTATCATCAATATCTGCTTTGCCAGCTCCACCTTCATATGGCATTGAGGGAAACTACACATTTCTCTCCCTAACATCCTAACTTGCTGTTCCTTGAAAGTAGAGATATACGAAAGTGACTTACCTTTTCATGGATTCTGTTCATGGTGGAGGGGGAGGCGTTCCATCCCTCCTCCCGGAATCCTCGCCGGGGGGGGGAGGCAATCCGGTCCTCCCCCCTGGAATCCTCCACGGCCGGCTGTGCTCCGCGGCAGCACTGTGGAGCAGCCGGCCAGGCCCAGGCCAGGGCCATCCGCAGCCAGATTTCCGGCCGCGGAGGGCTCTGGGTAAAAACAAAAAACAAAATGCGTATGCAAATGGCGGCGGCTATGGCCGCCGCCATTTGCATTCCTTATTTTTCGCCGTCTTAGTCTACGTCAATATTTACGTAGACTAAGACGAAGAAAAGAAAGGGGAACGCAAATAGCTTAGTGGGTGCTATTTGCATTCCCCTTTCTTTTCTTTGTCTTAGTCTACGTAAATATTGATGTAGACTAAGACGGCGAAAAATAAGGAACGCAAATGGTGGCGGCCAT
The DNA here is from genome assembly GCF_057233095.1 of Heloderma suspectum. Classification (NCBI taxonomy): domain Eukaryota; kingdom Metazoa; phylum Chordata; class Lepidosauria; order Squamata; family Helodermatidae; genus Heloderma; species Heloderma suspectum. The sequence goes on along the minus strand of NC_139459.1, from coordinate 333,832,868 downwards.
AGCCGCCGCCATTTGTGTACGCTTTTTTTAAAAAAGAAAACCCAGACTGATAGGCTATGTAAGTCTTTACATAGCCTATCATGTCTATGCGAAAAAAAGAGAAAAAAACACAGACTGTAAATGGCGGTGGCAGCCGCTGGTCGGAAGACCAGCCGCCGCCGCTGCTGCCGAAGCCGCTGCTGGAGCTGCCGCCGCCCAAAACATCTGCCCCAGGTAAGTCTGGTCCTGGGGGGGATCCGCAGGGGGCGGGGGGGTGGCAGGCCGTTCCGCGATGGATTTCGGGGGGGCCGAATGCACTGGCATTCGGCCTCACTGAGATCCCCCGCAGAATTCTCTGACATCCCTACTTGAAAGGGCAGAGGAGGAGGAGAAACTGTGCAAGTTAAATATTCAGTCAAATATCTTGTTCAACAGCTGCTTTGGCAGAGCTCCACCAGGAGAGGAAGCTGGTACAGTTGCTTGGATCAAATTACTACTGTGAATGCCGATGCAATTTGGATTAATGGGAGATGGGAGAAATACTACCCTAAAAATATGCCCAAACTTTTGGTTAATTTTTGGAAGTAGCTGCAGTATGGGGGTGCTGATGCATGCCAAAAGCTCAGGAGTGTTTTTGTTTAATTAATATAAAGCTAATTTTAATTTAGCATATACTGTATCCTATGTGGTGGAGAAACAGAGATATTCTTTCGTAAGTGAGAGCACTAAGCCTGTGAGAAATGAGAAAAGAGTGTTTGGCTGCACATAGGCTGCATTCAGACATAATACCAAACTGGTTTGGTGATAAGGATGCTTGAAGAATTTGATCTTTATGGATTCCAATTCAAACTGACCTGATCCAAACCTCCTGGACAAATGCACAGATCGCTACTTACTTATCCAGTGGCTTTCATGTTCCTTGTGTGTTGCTGCCTCCCCGCCCCCATGCAGTTTCCCCTCCTATGTCACAATCCAGGAGTTTTGATTTAGTGGCAAACCATAGTTTGCTGATTCATCCAGTCAAACAAACTATGGTTCATACTTACTGGAAAGCTAAGATCACAAAACAGTTCAATTGTGGTTTGCAGTACTGGTTTGCAGACAACTACAAACAATACCTTGCCCAAACAGACCTTAAAGTAAACTATTGTTTACTGCTAAACCAAGTTTGGAAGTCCTAGACGTATTGCACAAATGGAGGGGGAAGGAAAGAGGTGGTGTTCAAGACCCAAGCTCCTTGGGCCATGTCCCCATTGCACCAACCCATGGTTTGGAATTATGTAAGGAAAATGCCATGGAGCAGACCAAGAGTTGCTGCTCTTTTCCTGACAGGTTGTCTTTAATTGGTTTGGACATCCCATGAGCTCCCAGTGTGTATGGCATGGTTGGAAGCCCCACCTTGACAGACATTTGTCAATCTCTCTGGCTTCACAGCCTAGCTCTTTTCAGATCTTCCGCATTCACTCTCCATGTTACAGTCTGGAATGTGCAAGTACCTCCAGGCAGCAGCAACTGCCACTGCCCTGTCCATATTTTTCCATCTCCCATCCAGTTTGTCTCCTTGGTGCCCCTACAACCAGGGAAAACAAGAACAGGGGCTGAGATCTAGTCTATCGAGTCCTCTTAAAAATGTGTGGGATCACGACTCGGAGTCCCCTTCAGGGGCAGCTGGGGCTCCTAAAGCTGAACTGGTAATGGGGCAGTAAAAGGTCTATGTGAAGGATTGCTGAGACTAGTTTCAACAACCCTGCAAGGTAGGACAGGCCATAAATCCCCACAGTAACCCAGTAGCAATCTACCCAGACCAACAGGCACTGAAATTAGCACTGAAGTTATGTGGAACACACCACACCAAAGTGAAGTTGGGCAAAAGTTTATTGAAGGAAAAGGGACAATTGGGGAAGGGAAGGGGAGAGGTGGTATATTGTACAGGCAATTACAAGCAGGATTACAGCAAATAGAACACCCAGGAGGACTTGTTTTATATATATATATATATAGTATTTAATGTGCTTCGGAGAGCTTTGGAGAGCTTTGGCTATTGGGCAGTATAGAAATGAAATAAATAAATGTTTAAACTTCTGTATACTGCCCAGAGAGCATCAGCTATAGGCTGGTATAGACATGTGAAGAAGAAGAAGAAGAAGAAGAAGAAGAAGAAGAAGAAGAAGAAGAAGAAGAAGAGGAGGTGTGGAACCTCTTTCAGCCCCTGATAGGGCCAAATTCCATTTCGAGAAATTCTTGGAGGCTGCATTCCAGTGGTAGGTCAGGCTAGAGGTAAATTGGGAGGGGCCAAAATACCTAAAAAAAAACACATACCCACGAGACAGCATATTTTAGCTTAAAGCTATTACTGCCGGTGAATAAACGTTAGGAGAGGCATTTCAGTGTTTTAGAATGGAGGAAAAGCAGCACGAAAGTTGGGAAACCACCAAACCACCATTGTTTGGGGGAGAAGGGGGGGCAAGAGAAGGGGCGGGGCCTCCTGGGGAACCCAGAGGGCCAGATTTAACCACTGCACCTCAGGTTTTGCACCCTCAGATTAGTAAGAGCAGCTGGTCATTATGAGAACTATATAGGAAAAACTAATGGCTGTGTTTGCTTTTCTACTCGTTCCTTCCAAGCTGTCAGGGTTCCTTTTACCCACGCTGAACTTCAAATGCCCAACCAAACACAGACAACAGGCTTCAATCTAGGGATTTATGTAGGGATGTCAGAGAATTCCGCCACGAATCTCGGGGAGGCCGAATGCCAGCGCATTCGGCCCCCTGAAATTGGTGGCGGAAAGGTCTGCCCCCCCGCCCCCCCCGGGATGAGACTTACCTGGGCCAGATCTTCCTGGCAGCGGCGGCTCCGGTGGCAGCTCTGGCGGCGGTGCGGTGGCGGCCGGTCTTCTGACCGGCTGCTGCCGCCGCCATTTCCAATTTGTTTAAAAAAAAGCCGTGATAGGCTACGTAAAGATTTACATAGCCTATCACGGCTAGGTTTAAAAAAAAAACGTGATAGGCTACATAAATCTTTACGTTGCCTATCACGTCTGACCTTTTTTTAAAAAAAAAACCCCGCGCGTACGCAAATGGCGGCGGCCACAGCCGCCGCCATTTGCGTTCCTTATTTTGGCACGTCTTAGTCTATGTCAAGATTTACGTAGACTAAGATGGCAAAAATAAGGGGAACGCAAATAGCGTAGCGTCCGCTACGCTATTTGCATTCCCCTTATTTTCGCTGTCTTAGTCTACGTAAATCTTGACGTAGACTAAGACGTGCCAAAATAAGGAACGCAAATGGCGGCGGCCGTGGCCGCCACCATTTGCGTACGCGCATTGTGTGTGTGTGTGTGTTTTAAGTCAGACGTCATAGGCTACGTAAACATTTACGTAGCCTATCACAGCTGACTGCAGGGACATAAACGGTGGCGGCTATGGCCACCGCCATTTGCATCCCTGCTAGCCAGCAGCTGGATGTCCGGCTGCTGGCTGAGCTGGCCGGCGGCTTCGCAGAATCCCTGCGGAACACAGCCGGCCGGCCAGGATTCTGGGGCGGAGGAACGGAGCACCTCCCCCCCGTCCAGGATTCCAGGGAGAACGGAGTGCCTCCCCCCCATCAACACAATCTGCGAAAGGTAAGTGACTTTCGCACATCCCTAGATGTATGAAACTCACTTACCTTTTCGCTGAATTTTTCCTCAAAGGGGGGGGAGGCGATCCAGTCCTACCCTCCGGATTCCTGCCCGGCCGGCTCCGCTCCGTGGCAACTCCACGGAGCAGCTGGCCAGGGCCGTCCACAGCTGGATTTCCGGCTGTGGACGGGCACGTAGCGGCTGCCATTTGTGTCCAGCCAGGCTGCTGTGATAGGCTACGTAAGTATTTACGTAGCCTATCACGGCAACCCCCCCCGTGAAAAAAACAGCGTACGCAAATGGCGACGGCTATGGCAGCTGCCATTTGTGTTCCCTATTTTTTACCGTTTTATCCTACGTAAATATTTACGTAGGATAAAATGGCGAAAAACAGGGAATGCAAATGGCGGCCGCCGTAGCCGCCACCATTTGCGTACGCAGTTTGTTTTTAGCTTGCTGTGATAGGCTATGTAAATACTTACGTAGCCTATCACAGCCTCCACAGGGACGCAAAAGGCTTATCACGGCTATGATGAAGAAGCGAATGCAAGACAGCGCGGACGGCAGCAGGTAAGTGCTCCATTTCGCGTGCCTTTCGGGGGGGCTTCGTTCCGCCATGGATTTCTGGGGGCTGAATGCACTGGCATTTGGCCTCACCGAGATCTGTGGCAGAATTCTCTGACATCCCTACTTCAATCTACAGCTTTTAACCCATTACCACAAAGGGTCATACAGATGCAAATTCTCAGTGACTCTCAGTCTGCAAGGAAATGCCTTCAGGGGGTTCAAAAAGTAGCTGCGAAAGTTGCCCACCATTTGAAAGAAAGGCAGTCTCACTAGCCTAACTTAAGGGATGGGGGGAGTTCTCTCTCTCTCTCTCTCTCTCTCTCTCTCTCTCTCTCTCATGAGGGTTCTAAGCACCCTGTTCACACAGGGCCAATTGGGTAGACCTTCTGTGTTCTGCCCCGGCCTTCTCCCTCTTGGCTCTGAGTCAGCGTCTTGCATCTATTAATTCAGACTCCCCAAACCCCACCTCTCCCTGTTCGCTGTCTCACACGGTGCTGGGGAGTGAAGAGGGACCTTCCTCCTCCAGATGGACCTTTGAAACCTGAGGAGCCTGCCTAGCCATGTCTGGACTAGCCTGGGAACATACCTCCCCCATGTCTGGCTGTTCTTCAGAACTCAGAAGCACTCCTGACACAATCCCTTTTCCTTTTGATTTGTGTCTTTTAAATCATAAGCATCAGGGCAGGAACAATCACATCATTTATCTTAGTAAGCTGTTGTGGGAGCCTTTTGTCAAGAATTAATCTGAGTGCATGGAGATGTGTAGCAGAATAAGAACAGCAAGAACACGGGGAGGCAACCTCCCCAGTGAGCCCAGATATGAAGAGACTTTCTTCCCAAGACCTTGACACAGAGATGGCCCAGCCTGAATCTTTTCCTCCACCATGATAACCCAGGTTTCAGAGGAGGAGGACAGCGAAGGGTGTGACTTGATGGATGCTAGGGTCCATCACAGTGTGAAGCAGGATGAGCAGGGCTCAGATGCTCCACCAGGTTGGCCACTAGTGGAAGCCAATGAGGGAGCCACCCTAAGGGAGGGGCATCCCTGCAAAGCAAGTCTGGCCATGAAATGCTTGCCCAGACTGCTGGCAACTTCTCTAACTTCGACTTTGGCTCCTCTATTGGTATTCGTAGATGTGTGGATTAGCTGGTTAGATGCAGTCTGAGAGTCTCCTAGAATCTGCATTTGTAAAGAAGCTAGTCATTAACTAATAAAGTAGTGAGCCTGAAGCCTTGTTTCCTGGAGTGTGTTGATTGCAAAGGGGGAGGACGAAGGAACGTGAGACCTTTTTTCAGTTGTAATGCAGGGAGCTAGGGATGTACGGATTGTGTAAAATCTGTTTTGTCTGCATTTTGCAGATAGCCAGATGCCTTTTGTTCCATTATCTACTCAGCGATAGAACAGGGTTTTGAGTTTCAAATTTGTGCAAATTCGCACTTCTGCGAATTCACACTCACACAAATACCCCCAAAATGTGCAAATCCCCCCCCAAACCCCCCCCCCCTCATTTTCACACTTTAGCCTATGGAGGAAGTGTGCATTGTCAGCCTTTAAAAAAAATGTTTTTTTTTCCCCAATTAGTAAATTTGTACAAAATTCCAGAAAATTAGAAAAGTGGTCCCAAAGTCTGTGGAATGGGCCCTACTGGGGAAAAGCCAGTCTGCTGCAGAATCCATAGGTGGGATTCATAAAAATCCAAACTCATTTGATTCCATTGTAGATTTCCTTGACATCCCTACAGGGAGTCTTTTTTCAGCTGCATTTAATAAATAAATACATATGAGGATACTAGCTTTAGGACCTTCCTGTGGTCCTTTAGGATAGTTTCCATACTGGGGACATTTTGCTCTGTCTGGTGTGCCAATGTGGATCAGCGACATCATCCAACATCACATGCCAAGCCTTGCATTGGACCTATCTTCCTATGTAAACACCCACCCACACAAACATATGCCTGTGAAAGTACTTTAGGAGATTAACCTGGAGGTGACAGAGCAAGAGTTGAAGACTGCTTTGGTTTCCCACGTATGTTTCCTCCTCTGCTTTGGCTGAATGTAAAATTATGTAGCACTCTTTAAAGAGGGCATTTGTGTGCATAGCAGCTTAGCAAATCGCATTTGCAAAAGCCACCGTGAAATAGGCTCTGTGCTTCCCATTGACAGGACTTTAAAACGTTCCTGGATAAAAAATACCACAAGTACATTTCAGGTTATTTTGCCCCCTACAAATACTGCAAAATATTGTTTCGTTGGTCCCACTTCAAGCTCACATAGAAATGTAATCATACGACCTGAAAGGCCACATCACATATTATTGCGGCAGTTTTCAAAGTGCCAATGTGGTTTATATGCAAAACTGTAATTGGAGGTAAAATTTGTGACTGGCAATTTGTTAGAAAGAAACAAAGATGTCCCTCTTGAAGGCAATCTCATCTAAACAAGCAGTGAAAACAATCCAGCCTCATTTAAAGATAACGGGACAAAGGGAATCACTTAAAATGAAGGTTGTGGACACAGTACAAGTTTAAGATAATTTATCATGTTGTGGTAGTCCTGGAATCTACTTTTACATCTGGTTTTCTAGCCAAAGAGAACAGCCCTCAGTTTAGTTATTTTGTTTATTAGGGTTACATTACTAGCATCAGCATCGAGTTAGATCCAGACTTAATTTAGAGCTGCACTGAGTTCAATACATATTCAAGCTTGTGCAAGAGAATGGCAGGATGGGTTGTATCTTTTCTCTTCAGCCTAGCTCATGCAAATAATCTAAAAAGGCATCAGCATAACTCCATAGAATTGGAAACACTGCCTCTTCTTTTGTGTGTTATGTGACATAGATAAAGTGTGAAATCTGGAGGTAGGGGTGTGCAAATCAGCAAAACTCAAACTTGCTAAAGCTCTCCAAATTCCATCTCAAGGCTCATTCCACCTCAAGTCTGTATCAGATTGTGAGTTTTGTTTTTGCAAGCGGAGATGGGTCAAAGAAGAGTCGAACAACAAGGCTTGGGTTGAAAATTGGGCCACATTTATTTATTTATTATTTATTTATTTATTGTTCGTTTGTTTGTTTATTTATTAAATTTATTAATCGCCCATCTGGCTGGTCACCCAGCCACTCTGGGCAATGTACAACAACAAAACAGTTAAAACAATAAAATTCTACATTAAAAACATCATAAAAATACCCTAACCCACCCCAAATGCCTGCCTGAACAACAGCGTTTTTAATGCATGGCGGAAGCTCATTAAAGAGGGGGCATGGCGGAGTTCCCTAGGGAGGAAGTTCCACTGAGTGGGGGCCACCACAGAGAAGGCCATCTCCCTCGTCCTCACCAGCCTAGCTGTCCTGGCTGATTGGACAGAGAGAAGGTCATCCGAGGCTGATCTTGTTAAGCGGCCTGTCTGGTGTTGCTGGAGACACTCCTTAAGATAGGCTGGGCCAGAACCATATAGGGTTTTAAAGGTCAAAACCAACACCTTGAATTTGGCCTGGAAAACAACTGGTAACCAGTGCAACTCCTTCAGCACCGGAGTGATGTGATCTCGCCGGCGGTTGCCTGTAATCAGGGGAGCTGCCGTGTTCTGTACCAGCTGCAGCTTCCGAACTGTCTTCAAGGGTGATCCCACGTAGAGCGCATTACAGTAGTCTAAATGAGAAGAGACCAGGGCATGTACTACCTATGGGAGCAGATGGTCGGGAAGGTAGGGGCGCAGCTGCCGTATCAGATGGAGTTGGTACAGCACTGTCCGGCTCACAGCTGACACCTGAGCCTCTATGGACAGCTGGGAGTCCAAAATGACCCCCAGGCTGCGGACCTGGTCTTTCAAGGGTAGCCATACCCCATTCAACACCAGGCCAACATCCCCCAGCCTCCTCTTGTCTCCCACCAAAAGTACCTCGGTCTTGTCAGGGTTCAGCTTCAGCTTATTCCTCCCCATCCAGCCACTCACCGTCTCCAGACATTTGGACAGGGATTCTATGGCCAACCTTGGTGAAGATTTGAACAAGAAGTAGAGCTGCGTGTCATCCGCATATTGATGACACTGCACCCCAAACCTCCTGATAATAGCCCCCAGCAGTTTCACATAGATGTTAAATAGCAATGGGGAGAGGATGGCACCCCACAAGTGAGTGGCCACAGGTCCAAAACCTCCTCTCCCAGTTCTACCCTCTGGTACCTGCCGGAGAGGAAGGACCGGAACCACCGCAATACGGTGTCTCCAATGCCCAACCCCTCCAGGCGGTCCAGGAGGATACTGTGGTCAACGGTATCAAAAGCCGCTGAGAGGTCGAGAACAAGGAAGGAGCATTCGCCCCTATCCAGAGCCCTCCTCATATCATCCACCAAGGCGACCAAGGCCGTTTCTGTCCCATGTCCAAGCCTGAAGCCCGACTGAAATGGATCTAGATAATCGGCTTCTTCCAAGTGTGCCCCCAACTGCATCATCACCACCCGCTCAATCACCTTGCCCCAAAATGGTAGATTCAAGACTGGGCGAAAGTTGTTCAGAACTTATATTGAAAATATATCTGCAAATGGGTACCTAGGACAGGCAGCTGACTGTGCCAATGACTAGCTGGCACTTCTCGGGTGAAAGCACACCCAGCCTGAGGGGTGGCATCAATCTCGCCACACCTCCGGACTGCCCCTTGTGGGGGAGGTAGACCTTCCCCTGTCACCCCCTCCCGGTGCCACACAACACCTGGGTGAGTGAGGAGGGTTGGTCTCCCAGGCAACCCTTATCCCACCGCAGAGCCACACAACCCATTTGGGGGGCCTCAGGCGTCAGCTGTCACCAGAAGGTGCCTCTGCATGCACACCATCCCTAATCTCTTCCTGCTTTTGCCCATCCTAGCCGCAAACTGAAAAGTGACCTATGAGGGATTGGACCATATTCGCCTACTGGACACACCGTAGCCCCAATAACAGTGTGAAGTAGGCAAAAAGACACACAGTAAAGGCCAATTTTAATGTGAGCCAAAATGCCTACATGGCTCCCAAAAGGGGCAACCGGTATAAACCCACACTGCTTAACGGAGGGCGGGAGGGAGCTATGCGAGCGAGAGAGTTGGATTGGGAGGGGGTGCAGAGCTTAAAAGGGCTCTGTCGACCCCTCCCCTGCCTGGTGGTGCCATCGGGGGGCACCCAATAGGCAGCAGCCACCTCTCCTCTCCCCACCTGCCCGCAACGTGCCCCCCCTTTGCCAGATAAGCTGGCACCGGGGTTAGGGCATTTCTTTTCTCATTAAAAATTTTCCAAATGTACACATCAATTGTGCACATCTTTGAAACGTATGCATTCTTCTCCCACTGATTAAAGGGTATTTGTGCACATTTTTTAAATGTCTGCATACTGTTGTACACATCTTTTTTGGTCCATGAATCACATTTCAAGCTTTGAAACATACGGACTTTCACTGCAGATTTCATCTGAGTCCATGTTTGATCCAGAATGTGCAGACCTGATCAAAAACAAACTGAAACAAATTTCTCATAGATCTGTACCTGGGGAACATTGGAGTGGCGTGCTGAGGTCCTTCCCCTCTTATCTTCTCACATGTATCACTCTAAGGCTAAACATATTGCTGGGCTACTTCAACAGCCTTCCTCTAAAAAACAAAATCCCCCAAACCCTCTCAGTTAACATCCATCACCAACTCACAGGCTTGGTGTTACACTAGAGTCCACAGATACTCTATCCTGGACTCCTCCTGGAATAGATTGCTATGATGTAACACTACAGAAAGTTATCTGGATGGCACCCATACTGTATTAGACACCTTCAATTACATGTCCTTGTGCTTGTTCATGCATTTCCCACTGTTCTTTACTTTAGATTATTGTTCAATTGCAATGACAATAATTTATTCAAATTTAGAGCCCAAAGACTTGTAGATGGAAAATTTATTTGAAACAGATGAAGAAAATATCTGGAGGCTAGGTCTATCAACAGCTATTAATCATGGATGTCTAAATGGAACATCCATGTTCAGAGGCAGTATGGCTTCTATTACAAGCCCCTGTAGGGCAACAGTGAGGAAGGGCTTCGTGCCCTGCATGTGGGCTTTCCAGTGGCTGGCCACTGTGGAAAACCTAGTCTGATGCAGCAGGGCTCTTCTTGAGGCTGTAAGAAGTATAATGTGTTCATCTACACAAGGCCAGTTGTTTCAGAAACAACTGCACAAGCCCCCGGCATCCATTCCTAAGATGTCTCTCCCAGGACCTCAAGAAACTTTTTCCAGTTTCAGGGGTATGAATTAACTATTGAGTATAAGCCAGAAAACTATCTGGTAATAACAGACGCATGATCCAGGCCATTTGAAAGTAGAGTTAGAGAATGAAATGAGGAATTGTACATTACCTATGTCAACCAAAGTCTTTATGTACTCAGGCAAAGATTATCAGTTGATCTTACATCATTACTCTCACTATCCAGAAATTCCCCTATTAGAAAATCTGTCAGTGTAATATGATATGTGCTGAAGTCATTTTGTTTTTCAAGGCATGGCATACCACATATTTTAATGCTGATAGTGCCCTTCAATTTGCTGGATTTTTTAAAAAATTGCCAGGCACTATGGCTTTGAACATCTCAGACGCACACCATGTCCAAGTTATCCACAATCAAATGGCCTTGTAAAAAATATTGTGTTGTATCCAATTAGCCCATCCTACTGATGAAATGGCAGTAGAATGAGGAAGGGGCAATTTTTTGTTGCCCTTATTTTCGCCGTAGTCTACTTAAATATTTACGTAGACTACCCATGCCAAAATAAGGAACGCAAATGGCGGCGCCCATGGGTGCCACCATTTGCGTACACGCTTTTTTTTCCCCCCAAAGTCAGCCGTGATAGGCTACGTAAACTTTTACGTAGCCTATCACGGTGGTTTTTGAAAATCTAGCCATGATAGGCTACGTAAAGATTTACGTAGCCTATCACGTTTTTTTTTTTACGTCTTCCCGGCAGAAGAACTTTCGCGGCCGGAGAGGCGGGGCGTCCCCCCCGGCCAGAATTTCGGTGGGGAGGGACGGAGCACCTCCCCCCCACCGCAAAGCAAGCGTCGGGATCAGGTAAGTGACTTTCGTCCATCCCTACCCAAGGTCCTATTTTCTTCCTGCTTTGTTCCAACTGCCATCAGATGCTAGCTACTAGTTTCCCTGGTGAGAACCAAGGAACCACAGAATGGGACAATCACTTGAAATCAGAAGAAAGAAAGCCACAAATTCAGCAAAAATCCATATCCGGTAATGTTGAGCTTCAGGGCAATACCTTTGCTGCATAGAAAATCTATAGCTGAAATAAGGTACCCAAAACTTAAAATTCTGCTTCCAAACTTAATGGATATGGTTCAAAAAGAGATAAAATATTTTGATGCGTATAAGAGACAGGGCAAAAAAGTGAATACTGTTTTATAATAAAAACAGCTCTGTATAATAAAAATACATCTGTTATAATACTCTGTTATAATAAAAACATGCTCTGATAACTTCTTGTCTGGATTACTGCAATGCGTTATACGTGGGGCTGCCTTTGAAAACGGTCCAGAAACTTCAGCTGGTCCAAAATCGGGCAGCATGACTGTTAACAGGGACTGGCCTGCGAGCTCATATTACACCAGTACTTTTCCAGCTGCACTGGCTGCCAATCCATTTCCGGGCCCGATTCAAAGTGCTGGTGTTAACATTCAAAGCCCTTAACAGCTTGGGGCCAGATTACCTGAAGGATCGCCTCCTCCCATATGTGCCTGCCTGGACCTTAAGATCATCGTCAGCGGCCCTTCTCCGTGAGCCCCTGCCAAAGGAAGTGAGGCGGGTGGCTACTAGGAGGAGGGCTTTTTCTGCTGTGGCACCCCGGCTCTGGAATAAGCTCCCTAGTGAGGTTCGCCTGGCACCTACATTGTATTCCTTTGGGCGCCAGGTGAAGACCTTTTTATTTTCCCAGGCATTTTAGCATTCTAAATTTTTAGCTTTGCTGTTTTAAATCTGTATTTTAAACTCCTGCACTGCTGCTAGGTTTTATTGTGGTTGTATTGTTATATTGTGGTTTTAATGTTCTATATATTTTAAATTGTTTTATTGTGTGCTGTTTGGTTTTAATTTTTGTGAACCGCCCAGAGAGCTTCGGCTATTGGGCTGTATAGAAATAAATAAATAAATAAATAAATAAATAATAAGGCGTCTCAAGTAGTGAAGCTACTGAAGGCTGGTAAGTTCTGTATACAGGCTGGTGCATGCTGGGAAACAGAGGGTACCAGTAGATAAAGATGTTGCTTTGCTTTCATAGGCAGTGAAAACAGTCATATTTTTTAGATGCAATACTTTCATTATGTTCCAGATAGGGAGGTGGGGCGGAAAACACAGGTTCTGGGGGTGGGAGGGTAAACAGTACCAGAAAAGTGGCAGGAGGAGAATATAAAGCCCTCTACAGATCAACCATCCCCAACCTGGTGCCCCCCCCCAGATATTTTGGACTGCAACTCCCATCACCTCCAGACAGCATGGCCAATGGTCAGGGTTGATTAAAGTTGTAGTCTCAAACATCTGGAAGGCATCAGATTGGAGGAGGTTGCTATAGATTATCCAGAAGAACAGATTAGAACATCAAGGATATAGAGTCTGAGACAGGGCCTCAGAGAGTTGAGCAAGAGTGTGACGAGCTCCCTCCAAAACATAAACCGAATACTTTGGTGCTTTGTTTTATAATTTAATACTAAGGTTCCCTGGTTATGTGCAGTAGTTGTAAGTCATTTGCTTGCAAGGGGAAACATTTAGAAAGTAAGTTGCCCCTTTAAGGACAATTTATGTTCCCACAGAAAACTGATTAGAGCCAGACCTAGCCAACAGAGTTAGGAGAAGGCTGGATTGGTTCACAGCAGATAATTATCATGTACTTAAAATTAAACCAGTTTAATCTGAAGACTGCTGCTTCCAGTTTAATCAATCAGAGTTAAGCACAACATAACAAGCAGAATATGATGAAATGCACACTATTTGTCCTCAAAAGGCCATGGGGCTGGATACAATCTTGTTTAAGCATGCCCAAGCTTGCCTTTGCGACTGGTTTTCCATTTCACATCAAGGACTTAGAGGCAAATTTTTAACAGAGCAACATGCTGTTCACAGAAACCAGAAAAAGATATTCAAGGGTGTTTTCTTCAAAACATGGCAATCCTATCAAACAGCCTGCATGAAAAAAAGAGAATTGCCTAGAATTCCTCTTTCCTCCCCACCTCCCGCCTGTTCCTTTGCCATGTTGACTTAGAAGGCTTTAATTATAATCTCCACAGTAATACTTAACCTTGGCTTATGTAGACACAGTCAGTAAAACTACAGGGCTACAGCCCTGTAATCAGCTCAATATGGTAAATTTTGTCCTGAAATAAATTATTATTTATCAAGGAAAAAATAATATATCAATTATATATATCAATGCTATAGTGTGAAATTCAGTGTATGGGTCCTCTCTCTTTCACATCTGTCTTAGACAGTCACCCAAAATGACAACCGAAGTTCTTAATACCCATTCATTGCAAAGCAACACTATCCTCATACATTATTCATATCAGTGTCTGGAGGGCCCACAAGACACTGTAAGCCCATTATGCTAAGCAGCGAGCCACTATATTTTTACAAGCAAGCTCAGCAAGGGGTCTATGGATAGATAGATGCATCTAATTATTTCAAACTATCGAGTGTACATTCAGGAAGCGATCCTGTGTCTAGTTTTGGGGGTATAATTCACGGCACTGCAGCATAAAGATTCCGAAGTATATTCCATTCATAAGAAAATGTAACAGTATTGCGCTACAAATCAGAGATATTGTAAGCCTCCTTTGACAACTATCAGAGGCATAGATCCGTAAGATGTAAACTCTCATTGGACCCACCAGCAGAGAGTGCAAACATTAAAACTTTTCATCCAGTCAAGCGAGCCCCAGATATATGGATGGGCAATTCCCTACCTGCTGGTCCGGATGGGAATCCGCCCGCAGGGGTAGGCGATCTGTCCCTCCCCCCCAGAATCTGTCTGAGCCAGCTCTGCTCCACAGCAATCCTGCAGAGCCGGCCACCAGAGCCGGCCACCAGAGCTGGCCACCAGCTCTGCATCGCTGACGATACGGCTGGCCACCATTGCTATGCCGTATTGCTGCTGGCTGAGTGAGGGCTAGCTAACTCTGGACGCAAATGGCATTGTGGACGACATTTGTGGCCGGAGTTAGCTAGCCCTCACTCAGCCAGCAATATGGCACGGCAATGGCAGCCGGCCATATTGCCAGCAATGTGGAGCCAGCGGCTGGCTCTGCAGGATCACTGCACAGAGCAGCTGGCCACACACAGATTCCGGAGGGAAGCGGAGGTGAGTGCCCCGTTCCACCACGGACTCTGGAGGCCAGATTCTTTGGAATCCAGCCTTATTGGGGTCTGTGGTGGAATTCTCCACCATCCCTACTCAGATATTTGCTTACATGATTAGTTCATGGAATTCAGTACATAAGAAGCAATGATGGCATCTAGCCTGAATGAGCTTTTAAAAAAGGAATGGAGAAATACAAGTCTAGCAACAGCTGTGAGATTAAATGGAGCCTCTACACCAGGAGTGGGCAATGTCATGAGTGGCCTTCTACCTGTTTTAGTCTACAACTCCCATCATCCCTCAGCATTGGCTATGCTAGCTAGGACTGATGGAAGTTGAAGGCCAAAACATCTTGAGGGACCGAAAATGCCCACCCCTGCTCTACTGTCAGAGGAAGTGTACCAATAAATACCAGTTGCTGGGAGCAAGTGAGGGAGGTTTATTGACTTAATGCCTTGCTTGTGAGTTTTGCCAAGGCATCTGGCTGGCTGCTTTTTCACCCAGATGGACCTCTAGTTGGATGCATCCACGCCAGGCAATTTGCGGTGGGGGGGAGGCGCTCTGTCCCTCCCCCCGGAATCCTCAATGGGGGGGAGGTGATCCGGTCCTCCCCCCCAGAATCCTGCCCGGCCGGCTCTGCTCCACGGCCAAGCCGCGGAGCCACCGGCCGGCTCCGGCCGCACACAGCCGGACATCCGGCCGCTGGGCAACCCTGCAGGGATGCAAATGGCGGCTGTCATAGCCGCCATTTGCATCCCTGTATTGAGCCGTGATAGGCTACGTAAATATTTACGTAGCCTATCACGGCAGGGGGAAAAAACCCAGCGTACGCAAATGGCAGTAGCCACCACCATTTGCGTACACTGGGTCCCCCCCCCTGCCGTGATAGGTTATGTAAATATTAATGTAGCCTATCACGGCCTCCGCAGGGATGCAAATGGCATCCCTGCGTTAGCCGTGACAGGCTACATAAGTATTTACGTAGCCTATCACGGCTATGAAGAAGAGGAAGCAAATGGCGGCCGCAGGACGGCTGCCATTTGCAAAGCAGTGCAGACGGGAGCAGGTAAGTGCTCCGTTTCACGCGCCTTTTGTGGGTTGGGGGCAGCGAGGACTTCATCCCGCTCGCCTTTCGTGGGTTGGGGGGTGGGGGCTTCGTTCCACGACGGATTTCGGGGGGCCGAATGCACTGGCATTCAGCCTCACCAAGATCCATCGTGGAATTCTCTGACATCCCTATCCATGGCGGAATTCTCTGACATCCCTAAGCATAAGGGAAAACTCATAACAGACCCAAATTGGATCTCCTGACTGTTTAAGAGAAGATACCGGATGGTCCATGGATCTAACCCAATAACACTATTCTTATGTATTTCATATAACTAATGATCTCTTAGTTGGCATCATGTTGTAATTAGGGCTGGGCAAATGAGTGATGTTCAAGATCGCTAGGATTCTCTGAATGTTGTTTCACTGTTCATCTCGTGCCCAAGTTCTGTTCACGTTTACGATTGCTGTTTGCTCTTCATGAATGAGAAAATTGCGCAAATTGAGCAGCCACTGACAGTGAAATTTGTGCAAATTTTCCCCTATTTGTGCACATTTCCAAATGTGCATAACTTTCCTCCACAGGCTAAAGTGGGGCTTTAATTCTGCAGGGGAAAGTTGCACAAATTGAACACAAGCACAAACCAAGCTGCTTGGTTTAGTCAAAAAGAGAACTTGGCCTCTCGATCCCTGCCCATCCTGGCTTGTAGTCCAGGGAGGGGAGATATTAAAGCAACTTTTGCTGAATATTATTAATGCCTCCCTAGGGGAACGTAATTTTCCATCATGTCTAAAAGAAGCACCTGTTAGACTGCTTCTGAAGAAGCCTTCCTTTGACCCCCCTAGACTTAAATAATTATAGGTCAGTAAGTAATTTACCATTTGGGGGCAAGGTAATCAAGAAGGCAGTGTCCATTCAATTCCAAATAGTCTTGGATGAAACTGATTATCTGGACCCATTCCAAACTGGCTCTCAGTGGTATTCGATACCATCAACCATGGTATCCTTCTGGATCACCTGAGGGGGCTGGGGGCACTGCTGTGCAGTGGTTCAGCTCTTTTCTCTCAGGACAGTTCCAGATGGTGTTGCTTGGGGATAATTGTTCCTTGAAAAAGAAACTATTATGTGGAGTCCCTCAGGGCTCCATTCTATCCTTGATGCTGTTTACTATCTACATGAAACCCCTGGGAGAGATCATCAGGAGGTCTGGGGCTGAGTGTTATCAGTATGCTGATGACACCCAAATCTGTTTCTCCTTATCATCTTATCCAAGGAAGGTATGACTCCTCTGAATGACTGCCTGAAGTTCATAATGTGCTGGATAAGGGAGAACAAGCTGAAGCTGAATCCAGGCAAGACAGAGGTGCTCATTGTGAAGGGTTCTAATTCAGGTATTGAGGTATGTCAACCACTTCTGGATGGGGTTGCACTCTCCCTGAAGGAGCAAGTTCGTAGCTTCGGGCTGCTTCTTGACCCAACCCTGCTCCTGCCATCCCAGGTAGAGGCAATGGTGAGAAGTGCCTGTTATCAACTTTGGCTGATACGCCAGCTATGCCCATTCCTGGAACATGTGGATCTGGTAACGGTGGTGCACATGCTGGTAATCTCTAGGTTTGATTTTTGTAATGCGCTGTACTTGGGGCTGCCTTTATATTTAGTTTGGAAACTTCATCTGGTACAAAATATGGCAGCCAGGTTGGTCTCTGGGACATCCTGTGGAGACCATATTACACTGGTTTAAAAATCTTTACACTGGCTGCCAATTTGTTTCTGAGCAAAATATAAAGTACTGGTTCTGACCTTTAAAGCCTTACGTGGTCTAGGTCCAAGCTACCTTAGGGAGCGCCTTCTCCCCTACGTCCCAGTCCGCCACCTGAGGTCCTCTGAGGGCTCTCTGCTGGGGCTGCCTAATGTGAGACTGGCAGCCACACGCAAGAGGACCTTTTCCTTTGCAGCCCCTCAGTTGTGGAATGACCTGCAGGTTCAGATGCACCTGTTCACCTCATTGCAGGTAGGGATGTCAGAGAATTTCTCCACGAATCTCCGGGAGGCCGAATGCCAAGGCATTCAGCCTCCCAAAATTGGTGGAGAAACGGTCCGCCACCCCCCCGCCACCCCCCGGGATGGGACTTACTTTGGTCGAATATCCCTGGCGGCAGCTCCCGGCGGCGGTGTGGTGGCAGTGCGGCGGCAGCGGAGGCCGGTCTTCTGACCGGCCGCCGCTGCCGCCATTTCAAAGTGTAAAAAAAAAACAGCAACAACAACGTGATAGGCTACGTAAAGATTTACGTAGCCTATCACGGGTAGATTTTCAAAAAACACCGTGATAGGCTACGTAAATGTTTACGTAGCCTATCACGGGTGACTTTGGGGGGGAGAAGCGCGTACGCAAAATGGCGGCGCCCATGGGCGCCGCCATTTGCGTTCCTTATTTGGGCACGTGTAGTCTACATAAACATTTATGTAGACTATGGCGAAAATAAGGGCAACGCTATTTGCGTTGCCCTTATTTTCGCCGTAGTCTGCATAAATGTCTACGTAGACGACACGTGCTCAAATAAGGAACGCAAATGGCAGCGCCCGTGGGCACCGCCATTTGCATATGCACTTTCCCCCCCCCCAAAGTCAGCCGTGATAGGCTACGTAAACATTTACGTAGCATATCATGGCTGACTGCAGGGACGGAAACAGCAGCGGCTACGGCCGCCGCCATTTGCAACCCAGCAGGAGCAGAGGATTCGCGGCCAGAGGGACGGGGTGCCTCCCCCACGGCCGGAATTTCGGCCAGAGGGACGGGGCGCCTCCCCCCCAGCCAGAATTTCGGGGGGAGGAACGGAGCGCCTCCCCCCCACCGTGAAGCAAGCTGCGGGACCAGGTAAGGGACTTTCGTCCATCCCTAATTGCAGGTCTTTAAGCAGGCATTAAAGTCTCTATTATTCTGGCAGGCCTTCCCTTTTGAGAACTCTTGTTCCTTTGGCTGACTCGTGTATACTATTCTTAAGCAGTGTTGTTTTAAGCTGTGTTTTATTGTTGGATTTTTAAGAAACTGTTTTTAGTTCAAAGTTGCTTTCCGTTATATGTTGTTTGTATACATTGTCCATATGTTTGTATGTAAATGGTTTTCAAACTTTGTATCTTGCATTTTAATGTTTTAACTTTTGTAAACCGCCCAGAGGCCTTCGGCTATGGGGTGGTACAGAAATGTAATTAATAATAATAATAATAATAATAATAATAATAATAATAATAATTAATAATGTCCAGCAATTTGCAAACATTTTCGGTGGAGCCGTGCTCATGCTCACACATGAGTGCAAGGGCATGCTTGCATGTTTTGTGAGCAAAAATGGAACTCCCATCTATCCCTAGCTATAATAAGCTGAATTTTTCCGTTAATCAAAACATGTTGGTAATTATCCCATTTTATCCCACTTGTGGTGCCAAAGTTCACATTGTACTGACCTGTGAAGTGAAGAGGGGAAGCCTCTAACATAATAAATGTTTTAACGTCAAAACTGTGTCAGCCTGCATATTCAATAGCAGCACATAATATATACCCATTAAGTTACAAACGTGAAAATATGAATATACCTTGAAAACTATGCTGTTGAACTGCAATTCTGCACCTGAACCACAGTATATAGATTTATCTAAGAATTCTATATTCAGCCAGCATGGTTTCTCTTTCTGTTGTTGTGCTGCTTGGAGTATCACAAGTTGCCACAATACAAGCTGTTCCTTAAGATAAGCTAACTTAAATTTTAGCACACAGCTGTGCATTGTTGCCCCCACCAACAACCCAACTTTATAGAAGCTGGATGCATGCCAATTTCTAATTGCTTGTCTTTAAACTACTGGTTTTCTTGTAATTATTCTCATCCTGGGAACCTTGTCTGTTCTCATGCTCATTTTGCATACCATATTCCTTTTAAAGACTTTAGAAAGCTTGCCAGTTTTCATATGGAACTGCTACATTCGCCATGAAATAAAGTCTCTGATTATTCTAATCCCAACAGTCAAGACATGTCCAAGTTTTATAAGCCTGTACTATCTGTCTTTCTGTTCCCTTCAGCCAAGAGGTATTTTGCCAGCATGGTGACACTGGAGACCTCTCCTCCTTCCTAAAAGTTTCCTGGGAACACATCTAGAAAGACTTGCTGCTCTCCTTCTTCACCCCTCTACTTTTGTCTTATCTGCTTCACACTTTGGAATTGCTCTTTAACAAAGGGGAATCTGCATCCTGGCTGTTGTATTAAATTAGGGGTGAGGAGAAGGTAGATATGGATCTTCTGGTAGATCTGCAGTAGATCAGCAAGGATTTCTGAGTCCCCATTATTTAACAATGCCAATGATAAAATGCCTCCCCCTCCACTTTGCACTAAATTATTCTGTAGAAATGAAGAAATCTCATGGCAATCAGGTGTAGATTATTGTGTGGAAGGACTATGAACGCTATTCAGTTTTGGTACCCAAAACAAATTCCTGGACCCAGAATCCTTTAATTCTAAGTGTGTGCTTTTTGCACCAGGCTTTGGTTGGTGGTTCTTGGAGTTCTAGTAAAAAAACAAAGATCGTCCCACAATCTTGAAGTCTGCCCACTGCTGCATTAAATAGTTTTCAAACCAACACATGGTGGGGTTCCTGGCTAAGACTGGGAAGAATTCACAGAGTTATGTTCTACTGAGTTCTGGTAGAGAGTGAGATGATTTTATTCTACTCTATCAAAACTATTTTATTTATTTAATTTCTATTCCACTTTTTCACACATACATACATACACACACACACACACGCTGGTGGTCAAGCCAACTATAATGTGGATTATACTGGAAGTGCAAATGGCTACCACCCCCAGCTAGGGGAAGGTAATACACACATACTTTGCTGAATGAGAGATGCAAGGTGTGGGTGTATGCGTTTGTGTGTGTGATTCTGGGTGTCTGTGATTTATTCAGATCCAGTGAGGGGAAGGTAGGAAAAACATACCCATGCTGGATCAGAGACTAGAGGCTCCACTAGATCAGCAACATCCTTGCAACTAAAGGTCTCCACTCCAGCAGGAGATATGTTTGTTTACCTTCCCCTCACTGAATCTGAGAGGTTGGAATGTAGGATGCATATGGATTTCATGATGGAAGCCCCTGAGATCCAAAAGAGAGCAAAAACTCACTGCACCGGATACCTTCAAGTACACAGAGTGTGTGAGAGCTATGCTAGACCCACCCATCCTGAAGCAAAAGGTTCCTGATACAGTGTGGGATGGTTTTACTACCTTCCCTTCTCTAGATTTGAGCACTCTGGGCATGAGATATCAATGTGAAGCAAAAAGCTAATTAGCCAAGGGCTGCGCTGGACATCTGCCTTCCATATCCCCAGGAGGGGAAAGGCAAAACACATCCCCATCCTTTCATTTCCAGAGTGGAACCTGCTGGAGAGCAATGGTGGAACCATTTTGGCTGCTGCAGAAATGCTTCCATCCCTGTTAGGAGCTGTGGTTTCAGTGTGGATTTCAGTGGAAGTTAGGGATGGGTGGATTCCCTACCTGCCGGCCCGTGGGGAATTCGCCCGTGGGGGGGAGGTGATCCGTCCCTCCCCCCGGAATCCTCTTTGGCCGGCTCCACTCTGCGACAATTCCACGGAGCCGACGGCCGGCTCCGAAGCGCCAGCAATACAGCCGCCATGCCGTATCGCTGGCTAAAGGGGACTGACCGCAGACGCAAATGGTGTCCAGGACGCCACTTGCAGCCGTAAAGGTCTTAGTTTGAGCAGCCACTGACAGTGAAATTTGTGCGAATTTCCCCCAATTTGTGCACATTTCCAAGTTTGAGGTAAATACAGGGATGTATGAAACATTTACCTTATTTCACACCGGGTCATCCGCGGTGCGGGGGAAGTGCTCCGTCCCTCCCCCCAGAATCCTCCCCATGGAGCCGCTGGTCGGGGTTGGCCACAGCCGGAGTTCCAGGCGTGGCCGGGCTGCTGTGGCTGCAAACGGCGGCCATCGTAGTGGCCGCCATTTGCGTCCTTGCATGCAGCCATGATAGGCTACATAAGTATTTACGTAGCCTATCATGGCAAAGAGCAGGGACGCAAATGGTGGCCGCTACGCCATTTGCGCTCCGGCTCTTTGCCCTACTCTACGTAAGTATTTACGTAGCCTATCATGCTAAAGGTAGCCACACAAATGGCATATTGCTACTGGGTAGGCAGGAAAGGATAATTCCTGTCTCCCCCTCCCATGCCGAACCAGCTATGCAGTGGCAGGGGCTTGACAATAGGAGGAAGGCAAGAGCGTTTTCCCTCTCGTCTCCTTCCTCCCATCCAACTGCTGTCTTCACATAGCTGGGATGGCGGGGGGGGGGGAGAAAGGATTCCATGTGCCCGCAGCCACTTTTGAAAACATTACATTTTGCACACCATGGCCAGCTGGAAAGTGCTGGCCATTGTGTGCAAGATTTAATTTACGAAAAACAGGAAATTGCCATTTGTGACTTGGCTTCAGGAGCTCACTGGCAGGACTGGGTAAGTCCCGGCAGCTCGTGCAGCTCAGTGGGCGGGGATGGGTGTCGATGAGCAGGGCAGGAGCCCATCGGACTCCAACCCCAGCATGGATGCTCACCTTTTCATCTTATATTGACTATAAATTGACTTTTTTCATTCAGAATTTGTACAGATTTTGATTTTGGTGCATTTAAAATAATTGGGTATTACCCCCATAGTTCACATACATGTTGTGCTCAATATTTATAGTTCATTGTATTAGTGACTTTGAAGTTATGGAAATCTGGTTGTGGTATTTATTTATTTATTTATTTATTGCATTTATATCCTGCCTTTTTTCTAGGGATGTACAAAATGACTTACCTGTTTCGTTTTGTACATCCGTGAGGGGGGGGAGGCGCGCCGTCCCTCCCCCCAAAATCCTCGACGGCTGGCTGCTGGGTTGCGCAGGGACACAAATGGCGGCCGCCGCAGCTGCTGCCATTTGCGTCCCTTTTTTTTGCCGTGATAGGCTACGTAAGTATTTACATAGCCTATCACGGCTAAAATGGTGAAGCAAATGGCGGCCACAGACACAGCTGCCATTCGCAGAACAGAGCGAACAGCAGCAGGTGAGTGCTCCGTTTTGCGCACCTTTCACAGGGTGAGGGGGTGGGGGGCTTCATTCTGCCACAGGTTTCAGGGGGCCGAATGCACCGAGATCCATGGTGGAATTCTCCGCCATCCCTACTTTTTTCCTCTTGCAAAGAACCCAAGGAGGCTTACATTCTCCTCTTCCTTTCTGTTTTATTCTCACAACAACCCTGTGAGGTGGGTTGGGCTGAGAGTCTGTGACTGGTCCAAAGTCACCCAGTGAGCTTCCATGGCTGAGTGGGGACTAGAGCCCGGATCTCCCGGCTCCCAGTCCAGCACTCTCACCACTACGCTATGCTGGCTCTCATTGTGTTGTACATTATGTGTCAAGGTATACATACATTTCCTTTTCTTGGTTTGGTTCAAAACACAAATGTGCCAAAACAGATTCAAAGTATATGTTGATTGAAATAGTAGCCAAAGGGTGACCAGCAGACTTATATCCACCCTCCTGCTCTGAACAAAAGGAGCCCAAGCTGTCTCTGATCATAGTTTCCCTAAAATCAAAAATTTGTCTGGAACAGCAAAGTATGTTTATTACTTAACTTTAAAGGGATTAGATTTATAGAGAGTACGGTGGTGATCTGCAGTGGTGGAGCAAAGGGAAGCAAGGCTTTTTTTTTTTCTTTTTTGCAAGCACAGAGGAGGCATCTGTTCACCCCTGCAGCACAATCTCTATGTAGGCTTAGTCATAAGTAAGTCCCACTGAGTTCAACAGAGTTTACACCCAAGTAAAGGTGCAGAAGATAGCAGCCGTGCAGCACAGTCCTGTTGTATGTTCATCAGAAGCAAATGCTACTGATTTCAATGGGACTTACTCCTATACACACTTACAGCAAGTGTGTATAGGATTGCACCGCAAGGCCAGTATGCTCTGGTGTCATTCTGCTAACCTCTAGAGGAAGGTTATTCCACTAATGACAACAGCATTAGTTTGTGCGATGGGCTTTCCTGCCACAGAAGCTAATGCTACTGGAGTTGCACTAGGGAGGTCCCTTGTGCTATTGCAACAGTATTTGGGTTAGCAGAATGACGCTGTAGGATACTGCCCCAAGTCTCCTGGAACATTGCCATGCCTATACGCAGTGGTTTTGTAGTTTGTCTCCTTGTCTTTAGGTTGCTTTAACTTGCCATGCTTCTCTCCATTTGTATTGTGTTTTATCATTTTATTTCATTTCTGATTTTATTTTATGTGTGGTTTTTATATGGTTGCAAGCTGCCCTGAGCATTCTTTCTACACCGAAAGGGTGGAATACAAAATTTTCATAAGTGAACTTCCATAAATGTGGAACTGCCCCTGAGAACAGCTTAGCTCAGGTCTTTGCTGTCCGAACAGAGAACACTGAAGGTATTTCTAAGATGGTTCTCTGGGCAGATCTTAAAAGACCGTAATGAGAAAACATGGAGGAGGCCGTCATACCTATGCTTTGCCATGCTTTTTGCTTTGTACTTACTAATGGAAACGACATCAGGCTGGCTTTGCAATGGGTCAAATGGCATTTTGTAAAAAGTACTTTCTGTGGCTTACATAATTAATTTGGGCATATGTGACTCTTATCAAACTTGGATGAGGGTTTTTCTTTCTTTAAAAGTTCCCCAGTTTGAAAAGAAATACAAAGCAACCCCTTTAGGAAACGTTAAAATGGAATTAAATATCATTATAGAGACTTTGACACTTTGCCCTCCAATGATCCAAATTACAGAAAGACGGCTGTGTACATAATGATGTAATTACATGCTGTCGTGAACAGTTTAATTACTATATGCCTGAACAAGCTAGTGGGTTTTTTTTTTTTAGAAAGAATCCTGAAGGCACTGCCTGCATTTTCTTACTTCTACACCTGACTGCTCTTTAAGCATATTGAGGCTGGGCTCCTAGCTTATGTTGCCAAGGCAGAGAAGTTGGCTCCACAGGGAAAGAACTACAGCATGCCCGTTAACAACTGCAAACCAAATCAGAACCAATCAAACAAATAATTCTGTAATCTTCATTACGAAGCAGCTTTAGGTGTCAGAGCAGCACAAACAACAGCTTCCACTGGTGTGAATCAGCATCCTGATAATTGGCCCCCTACCCCTGGGCAAGTGGGGCAGAGGCACATATAAAAATCTCCATATGGCTCAGAATCAAGGCCAGGACCCAAAGGACGTCCTCAGGCTACAGATGTCACCAAGCGTTGCATTTCCTGGCTCAGAAATACACATCTCGGCAGTAGAGGGTAATACTCACTGCAAATATGAGCCAAGCATTCTGGGCCCAAGTGTTCTTCTCCTGCTCAGAAAAGAAAATGAGTTCCTGTACATGAGCAGAGTCCAATTTTGAGTCCACATCCTGGAAACCAATTAGTGCTCACCAGAGTTAAACAAACACCTCGCCCCACTCCCAAAGCAAATTTTAAGCTCCAGTAACCAGTGGGTAAACTTAATATTCCCAACCCGCCAATAACTTGATTCTGACTTTTCCAAGAGCTTGATTTAGATATAGAAAATAAATACACATACACACATACCCATAATTGGGTGCTTAAAATATAGCTGGGGGGAGTTGGCACATCACTGTTTCAGGCATGCCTGCGGCCTTGGAAGGACCAAGTGAGGTTTTAAACTTTATTTTCTCTGAACACCACACCTCCATGCCATGTCACGTCTTCCCTCAAGTTTCAGAAGTAGTTTGCCATGTGACATAGGAGAGTGCCAGATGGAGAAGGAGGAGGAGGAAGAGAAGACTGAAGCTTCCATAGGTTCATGAAACTAGGGATTAGAGCCAAAGCTTCCATGAAAAAGTGGTTCTTGAGAAGGGATTTGAAGGAAGGAAGGAAGGAAGGAAGGAAGGAAGGAAGGAAGGAAGGAAGAGCGGTGACATCACAAAGGTGTTCTGGGAGGCTGTTCCCAGAGCAAGGAACAGCAAGGGAGAGAGGGCAGAGTGTTTGGATAGAGTGGGGGACCATTGGACAGCTAACGGCAGTGGAGCTTAAAGAGATAAGGTCAGAGTAGGTAGGGATGCTGGAGAAATTCGAGATGGATTAAAATGAGCTCAGATTTCTAAGAATCTGACCTGCGGAATCTACTGTGCAGAGTCTGTGGACTTTCGGATGATTGTTTTGCTTTCCCGAAAATGTACGCATATATATCCATAGAAAAATACCTACGTTTCTGCTGAGGAAACATTGAATGGAATGGGGGATAACACACTAAATGTTACAAACTGAGATAAATTACATGAATACTTGGGTAAATATTTATGTAAATATTTACATATTTTTCCGCATGGCGGAAAAAAAGTATTCACATCCATCTGTAGGCAGATGATGGAATGAAAGGCTCCTGACAATCCACAAAACACAGATGGAGCAGATTTTAGACAGTCCGTACTTCCCTAAGAGCAGGGACCTATCAGGATATAAAGGTGGAGAATGAAGGGCTTATCAAATCCTTAAACATGTTAACACAGAAATAAGTCCAATTGAGTTCAATGTGATTTGCTCCCTAGTAGGATTGCAGCCTGATACTGTCTCTGCTATTTCCTTAGGCAAATCTGTCTTCTACCACACAGATGATTATGTCTATTTGGAATAAACTGTCTATGGCAATTACTGCCGGTGTGTGGAGTGGGGTAAACCAGTGCTCACAAATTATTATGGAAATTACTTCAGATAAAATAGCAGAAATCTTTATTCTTCTTATGTGGACTTCTGTACATAAAAGTTGTAATAGCAATACAGAAGTAAGGTATGTATTCGTGGATTGTACATCCTAATACCAGTGAGACGTTCCTCATATTGGTATGCATGCATTTCTGAAAGATTCTAGGATTTTGTACAGCAGATTCTTTCATAAGAAATAACTGTTAAGGCATTTACAAGATTTATGAAGATACATATAACTCTTCTGGCTTTATTAAAACATCCCATTTAAGTGTCTTCATTCATCAGTTTGTAATATGCCACCAAGGGAGGAGAAATACTGTCACTTTACTGTTTTGAGATGCAGAATTACATTTTCTTTGTCACAAGCAAGACTAATACTGGTAATGGAGGGGATGCATGTGGGCAATTTCTTTTGTAGTCTCAGGGGACCATGCCATTGCTTGTTTTCATTCCAGACCTGCTGGGAGCTCCTTGTAATGGGCAGAAGAAATCAAGCTGTTTTTCTGCTCTATGTCTAAGGAAAGTTATCCCCACCTAGGGACGTATGGACGGTATAAAATCTGCTCCGTCTGTGTTCCACGAATTGTCAGGCACCTTTCGTTCCATCATCTGCCCACAGACGAATGCAACTATTTTTTTTCGTCATGCGGAAAAATACAGAAATAATTGCATAAACATTTACGCAAATATTTCCATAAGCATTTACATAATTTACCTCAGTACGTAACATTTAGTGTATTGTCCCCCATTCCACTCAATGTTTCCTCAGCAGAAACTTAGGTATTTTTCTACTGATTTATATGCGTAAATTTTAAGTAATAAAATCATCCAGAAGTCCATGGACTCTGCATGGCCTGAGCAGGGCGCTCCGCAGTAGATTCCACAGGTCGGATTCTTAGAAATCTGAGCTCATTTTAGTCTGTCTTGATTTCTCTCCAGCGTCCCTACCCCCGCCTTATCAACTAGAGATCAGCTGCAAACTGCCATGATCCTCCAACTCTTGGTCCTTGTGGTGCACAGTAGCAGACTCTAGTGAGGATGAGGTTCGGGCCACTTCCTCGGGGCTCTCCCAGCTAGACTATACAGCCCTGCTACCATTCTATGTAGCACCTCCATCCCTATACCCTCTCAACCATCAAAGATTGCAAAATCAGGTGAGGACCCTTTAATGAACCAGTCAGCTCCTCCAGGGAAGTGGAGCAAGCAACACTATAAGTCTTGTCAGCGTACATAAGGCTTCAGTTGGCTCCCTTAGTAAGAAAGAGCTTTGACTGCTAGTCATGACCTATAAAGCCCTATATGGCTTGGGTCCAGGTTATCTGAAAGACCATATTCTCCCCTATAAGCTGCTCATGCCCTGAGATCATTAGAGGAGGCCCTTCTCACCATCCTGCCACCATCACAGGCTCAGCTGGTGGGAACTCAGGAGAAGGCCTTCTTGGTGGCTGCCCCAAGGCTCTGGAATTCCCTTCCCAGGGAGGCAAGAGTGGCATCCTCCTTGGTAGGTTTCTGCAGGCAGACAAAAACTTTTTTGTTCTGGCAGGCCTTTGACGATAGGTAGTCTGGACCTGTGAGAATATGATGGATTGGCACTATTGTTTATATCGCTGTTGTTTTTTAAATTCTGATATTTTTTTACAATTTTAATATTATTGATGATTTAATTATACTTTCAACTTTTGTATATTTGTATTTATATATTTTAATTGTACAAGTTTTTACTATTGTAAAGCCGCCTTGAGTCCCAGTATCGGGGAAAAGGTGGGATAATGATGATGATAATAATAATAGACTGGGCCAATTTGTATGCATGGATTTAATACATACATGTTCATGCCACCTTTCTGCCAAGGCAGCCAAGGCAGTTTGCAATTTTAAAACACTGAAACAAACAAACAAACATTACCAAAACCCAAACAAACTCCAAATCAAACAAACACCAGAATATAGTTATCTCAGGCCGACTGAAAGTCTCCCCAGGCACAGATGTCCTGAGCTCCCTGGCCTGGGCTTCTCCTGTCTTCCCCCAAAGCACACAGGTCTTAAGTAGCCCCAGCCAGGGATGATGGGAGGGGGACTGTTAGGGAGAAGATGGGAGGGGGGCCTTTAGGCCACTGATGGTCCCCTCAGGAGCTAATGGCATGAGCTCCCTGGCCTGGGTTTCTCCAATTCATGTAACCCAACTGGCAATTCATGCATGTGAGTTGAGAGGATCTAGAGTTCATTACAGGGAGAAGTCATCATGCTACCTGCTTAATTGCAGAGCCAGCTTGCACTGTAACCCACATTTACTCCCCCACCCCAAGCTTTCACCCTCTGCAATAACATTGCATTCACAACCACAACATCGCAGGGGCATTCACTGCAGCACATGAGGAGAGCTGAAGGGAAAACCAGAGGTGTAGGCACTTCAAAACATTTATTGTCCCCCAGACCAATATAGCAGTTAGAGGGCTGGAGTAAGGGCAGAGAGACCTGGCTTCAAATCCTTCGTGAGCCATCAAACTCACAGGGTCGAGTCACCACTATCTCTCAGCCTAACCTACCTCGCAACATTGTTGTGATGAGGGAATGGAGTGGAGCAGGTATGCTGCTCTCAGTTCTTTGACAGAAAGGTGGGATTTTAACAGGTGAGATTTCAATTAAATACATCATGATTACCTTTTTTCTTTTTTTTTCAAAATGATGTGCTCTTCGCTGGGGAAACGTCTTATAAAAGATTTCCCATACAGAAATAGCTCAGCAAGTTACCATCAGCAAATCATAGAAGAAAACACAATGTTCCGAAGCATCTCGATGACCATTTGCCAAGCTCCCATTTTGGTTGTCGCTATCAGTCCTTATTGTGAAAGGGTTGGGTAGATTTTCTTTCTGTTTCCCCACTCCCACAAAAACAAACAACAACAAAACAGGTTGCACCTGTGTGCTCCCTGCAGAACTCAGCATTTGCCATCTTCCCTGACCTTTCACCGTCTTTACCAATTAAATTAATGGCAGTGGCAACAGCAAAAAAAAAAAAAATAATAAAATCCATTAAACCCCTCTGGGCTTGTTCCTTTGATTAGACTAGATCAGTGAAGCTACAGCTATTTGCAGTCAGATTAGATAGGCTAGGTTTTTATTGCCATTTGCACTAGAGATTGAAAGGTCAGGTTTGTTGACATCAGCCCAAAGCCCATCTGTGAAAGTTTGCTTTAAAAAGTTATTCTCCATGAATATATTTTTTAATATTTGAAGAACCCCATATGGATCTGAGAATAGGTAATGACCCTGACAGCAGACATGAAAATGCAAAATACTGAACGGTTTTTTCCCCGTGATGCAAGCGAGCGACACAATTTTGACACAGAAGCTAGAATCTGAAGTCATGGCAAAGAATGCAGCATTTGTTCATTTCGTGAAAGAGGAAGTCAGCGTCATCATATAGCTCAGCTTTGAAAGGGGAATCTTATCAGGTAAAGAAATACTTTGCACCACTAAAATGTATCATGCTTTTATTTCAATAGAAGAATTGCAACCCAAACTATATTCACTGCAGAGTAGGATTGATTTCTAAGTAAACCTATTTAGGATCAGGCTGAATAATTGGTTAGAGGAGTTAATATGAGGCATGCTGCCTTTAAGTTTACTAATTTAAGGCCAATTCAGGTAACACAAGGGGTTTATTGGTTTCTTCACTCATTTTACCCACTAGTATATATTGCTTGACTCATCTGTCTGAGCTGTCTGGATTATTTTATTATTTGAATCATTACCTGTAGGATCTGCTGATCTGGTTCAATCTATTTGCTTCTAGTCTCTGTCCACGCTACTCTACAGCCCAAGCCCACACAATCTATGTCCAGCCAAGCTGAACGCAGCCAACAAACCATGAATGGTGGCCAGGGGAGCCAGGAATCTTCCTGGTTCTCTTGTCTGCCTGGGACTGAAAAACAAGGGAGGGGACTTGTCAAGCACCTCTCGGGACATCAAACGTGGCTGGTGGTTTGGACAGGCTTGCTACATTCCAAACATTGCACAATCTGGGGTGGTAGTGGGGATGGGGGGATGGGGAATTAATCTATGAAGGATCACGTGTTAATACTAATATTCAGCATTTGTGTAGTGGTTTTCAAGTGTTCAAAGAGCCTCACACATGTAATCGTAGTAATTCAAGGCAGGACAGTATTTCCCCCATATCGAATATGGAACGAAGCTGATGGTTCTTGTCTCAGTTCTTGAATTACATGGGTAGGGGTGGGACGAGGGAATCCAGAATCTTTACCTTTTGTGATAGCCGCCATGGTGACTATTTTTAGGGTACAAGAGCATAATTTAGCTAAAATGTTAAAAAGTGTTAGGGGTTGGGGTTCGCTCTCTTTCCTCCATAATTTGACCACCGTGTTGGTTTTCTTAAAGCCAATTAACTAATTCTCAAGGCCAGCAACATTCGAACCAGGAACTTCCTGGCTCCCAGCCCAATCTCTTAGGGCCAGCCACATGTTTTATTAAATGCATAGCTTCGCACTGAATATAATAGCATCTGCCAGTGTGGTGTAGTGGTTATAGTGTTGGCCTGGGACTCAGGAGACCTGGGTTTTAGTCCCCATTTAGCCATAAAGCTCACTGGTGACTTTGGGCTCACTGGTTATTTTAGTCACTGACTATCAGCTTAAGATAATTCTAGGGATGGCGGAGAATTTCTCCCCGAAACTTCGGGGGGCCGAGCGCCAACGTGTTCGGCCCCCCGAACAAGTTTCGGGGAGAAATCCTCCGCCCCCCCCGCCCCCCGCCCCCCCCGGGACGGGACTTACCTTCCCTGAATGTCCCTCCCGGCGGCGGGTCCGGCTGGCGGTTCGTCCGGTGTTCGAGGGGGGCGGGAGTGGCAGCCGGTCTTTCGACCGGCTGCCGCCCCCGCCATTGCAATGAAAGGAAAAAAAAAAACACGTCCCCTGATAGGCTACGTGACGATTCACGTAGCCTATCACGGCAAGATTTGCAAAGTCAGCCGTGATAGGCTACGTGAATCGTCACGTAGCCTATCATGGGTGACTTTAAAAAAAAAAAAAAAAGCGCGTACGCGAATGGCGGCCCCCATAGGGAGCCGCCATTCGCGTTCCTTATTTAGTTGCTGTAGTCTACGTCAATGTTTACGTAGACTACGGCGAAAATAAGGGCAATGCTATTTGCGTTGCCCTTATTTTCGCCGTAGTCTACGTAAACATTGACGTAGACTACAGCAACTAAATAAGGAACGCGAATGGCGGCTCCCTATGGGGGCCGCCATTCGCGTACGCGCTTTTTTTTTTTAAAGTCACCCGTGATAGGCTACGTGACGATTCACGTAGCCTATCACGGCTGACTTTCCAGATCTAGCCATGATAGGCTACGTGAATCGTCACGTAGCCTATCAGGGGACGTGTTTTTTTTTTTTTTTTTACTTTCGAGTTCGCGGCCGGGCGAGGCGGGAAGCCTCCTCCCCAGCCTGAATTTCGGCCGGGCGAGGCGGGAAGCCTCCCCCCCCGGCCTGAATTTCGGCCGGGCGAGGCGGGAAGCCTCCCCCCCCAGCCTGAACTTCGCAGGGGGAGCAGCGAAGCGCTCCCCCCCACCGCGAAAAAGCTTCGGCGAAAGGTAAGGGACTTTCGTCCACCCCTAGATAATTCACAGGTCTGTTGTGAGGATAAAGTGGAGAGGAGGAGGATCATGTACACTGCCTTGGGCTCCTAGGGTTGGCCGAGAATTTCTCCCCGAAACTTCGGGGGGCCGAGCGCCAACGTGTTCGGCCCCCCGAAGAAGTTTCGGGGAGAAATTCTCCGCACCCCCCCCCGGGACGGGACTTACCTTTCCCGAATGTCCCTCCCGGCGGTGGGTCCCGGGGGCGGTTCGTCGGGTCTTCGTCAGGGGCGGGGGCGGCAGCCGATCTTTCGACCGGCTGCCACCGCCGCCATTCCAATAAAGCTATTTGCGTTGCCCTTATTTTCGCTGTAGTCTACGTAAATCTTTACGTAGACTACAGCGACCAAATAAGGAACGCGAATGGCGGCTCCCTATGGGGGCCGCCATTTGCGTACGCGCTTCTTTTTTTTTTTAAGTCACCCGTGATAGGCTACGTGACGATTTACATAGCCTATCACGGCTGACTTTGCAGATCTAGCCGTGATAGGCTACGTAAATCGTCACGTAGCCTATCACGGGGGCGTTTTTTGTTTTTTACTTTTTATTTCGTGGCCGGGCGAAGCGAGGCGCCTCCTCCCCGGCCTGAATTTCGGCCGGGCGAGGCGGGAAGCCTCCCCCCCCGGCCTGAACTTCGGGGGGAGAGCAGCGAAGCGCCTCCCCCCCACCGCGAAAAGCTGCGAGACCAGGTAAGTGGCTTTCGTGCACCCCTATGGGCTCCTTGGAGGAAAGGCGGGATACAAATACAACAAATACATAAAATTACTTTAAATAGCCAGAGGAGGAGACAGCTATTTAAACCATTCTCTTGGTCCTGAAGACAGTCCTTTCCACAACCCCAAGCTGCTATTAGGCATGGTAAGGAAGCTGCCATTGGCACTTCTGATCCTGATTGCTCCTAACCGCTTAACATAACATGTAGTTTGGCCATAAAGTACCAAGCTATGTTAACTCTCCAAAGGACAGTGAGCAATTTGATGTCTTTCAGTTCCCTCATTCATTCATTCATTCATTCATTCATTCTTTCATTTCATTTCTATATTGCCCAATAGACGCCTGTCTGGGCGGTTCATAACAATTAAAACCACAAAGTACAACACAAAACATTATAAAATATGAAAGCTTAAAACTACAACATAAAAGTACAACCAGAATAAAACCTAGCAGCAATGCAGACATTTAAAATACAGATTTAAAACAGCAGAGCTAAAAGACTAGAGTGCTAAAATGCTGGGATAATAAAAAGGTCTTCACCTGGTGCTGAAAGGAGTACAATGTAGATGCCAGGCAAACCTCTCTAGGGTTCCACAACCAGGGTGCCACAGCAGAAAAGGCCCTCCTCCTGGTTGCCACACCTCCTTTGGCAAGGGCTCCTGGAGAAGGAGTGCTGAAGATGACCTTAGGGTCCAGGCAGGTACATATGGGAGGAGGCAATCCTTCAGATAACCTGGCCCCAGGCCATTTAGGAATTTCAGCGTTAATACCAGCACTTTGAACCTGGCTCAGACATGGACTTGCAGCCAGTGCAGCTGGAAATGTACTGGCTTAATGTGATCTCATTGGCCAGTCCCCATTAACAATTTTGCTACCCTACTTTGGACCAGTTGAGGTTTCCAGACCGTTTTCAAAGGCAGCATATAACACATTGCAGTAATCCAGACAAGAGGTTATCAGAGCATGGATAACCGCAGCTAGGCTATTTCTGCCCAGATACGGGTGTAGTTGGTAGGGATGTACGAATCCCACTCACCTGTCCGTTCCGGGGCATCGTCAGCGGGGGGGAGGCACTCTGTCCCTCCTCCCAGAATCCTCCCTGGCCAGCTCCACTCTGCGGCAACTCCGTGGAGCCGCCGGCCAGGGCTGGCCACAGCCGGAATTCCGGCCACGGCCGGGCTGCTGAGGCCACAAATGGTGGCTGCTATGCCAGCTGCCATTTGCATGGCTGCCAAGCCGTGATAGGCTACGTAAGTATTTACATAGCCTATCACGGCAAAAGGAAGCCACGCAAATGGCGGCCACTACGACGGCTGCCATTTGCGGCCGCAGCAACCCGGCAGCAGCCAGGAGACCAGCCGGAGCTGCCGCCGACGCATCTGCCACTGCATCCGCTGCCAGAGCTGCCGCATCCACCGCCAGGTAAGCTCCGTTTCGGGGGGATTCTGTGGGTTGGCGGGGGGGAGGCCGTTCCGTCATGGATTCTGGGGGGATTCCGCCACCAATTCCGCCACCAATCCACTGGACTCCGTGGCAGAATTCTCTGACATCCCCAGTAGTTAGTATGTTAGCCTAAGCTGATAAAAGGTGCTCTGTGCCACTGAGTCCACCTGTGCCTGAAATGACATTTCTGGGTCCAAGAGCACCCCCAAACTAAAAACCTGATCCTTTCAGGGGAGTGCAACCCCCTCCAGAACAGGTTGAACATAGGGATGGACAGACCCATCTCTGTCCTGGGCACAGGGGAGCGCAACAAGCTCCCCCCCAGCTCAGCCGCCCAGACCCACTCGGCAAGCCTCCCTGCTCGCCCTGCCTACGGAGCCCTGTGAGCTGCCCCTCCTCTCCACCCCAAGGACTCTGGCAGTTGAGCCCTTGTGCTTTATGCATACAAGGGATTGACTGCCAAGTCCTCGGCACGGCCAGCCCCAAACGCTCTCACCTGGCCTCCTCTTGAGGAGGCCAGGGCTAGAACACTGGGTTGCCACTGAGACCCTTCCTCCCCATGCCAGCTGTCAAGGGCTTCCTTGACAGCTGGCGGAGGCAGGACAGGCCCCGGCATGGCCAGCCCCCAGTGCTCGTACCCTGGCCTGCTCCCGAGGAGGCCAGGGCGAGAGTGCTGGGGTGCAGTGGCACCCCCAGCCGCTTGCCGAACTCCAGGGTTCTTGTCGGCCAGGTCTATGAGTGCATCAGGGCTCAGCAAGTGGGGTCCGGGAGGCCATATGGGGAGGTGTCTGTCAGATTCCACCCCCTTTTCAGACTCCCATTCCATCCCAAATTGGACATCACCTAGCCGGGCAGACAAACCACCCACTAACCGGACCTCTGTCTTGTCTGGATTGAGTCTCAGTATATACCTCAGTGAGTATATGTTGCAACCAATGTACAAATGGTGAATCCTGTGAAGTGACATATGGACAACCAGCATAACCCCAGTCCCAAAACACATGCCATCCCATATGTGCTGAAACGTGCAACTTTCCTCAGTATTATTACATGTTTAAGTTCCTTAATCTGTTCTTTTGTTTTTATTCAAATCTGGCAACCCTTGCAATGCATTTCTTTAATGGATGCAAGCTGGGGAAAAATGCTCGGCATTTCAGCACCAGATGGTTTAATATCACCTAGATGTTTTGTGCTTTTCCCATTTCAGAGCGATGGGGGTGGGTCACACTCATGATAATTAGCTTGCTTAAACTTATTTTGTAAGTTATACAAAATCCGCAAGAAGAAAAGAGTCAGCAATGCCATTTACAAAAAAGGAAGACTAATTTATATTTAAAGGTAATGTTTGCCTTCGGAGAATCAAAGAAAACTGAATGCGTGACATTTTAAAATGGACATTTTAAAAAGGCTACAGCACGCTGGCCTCCTACCAGCTTTGTTTGGGGTTTGGGGGAGAACAGACCAGCAACTCTTGGGGTTCTGAATTTAAAGAATGGCACCCTTCCCAGATACTTATCTCAACCCAGTAGAAATGGCTTCCACTTCAAAGTACCCCATTCCCAACATTATCCCTGTATAATAAATATGACCAAAACAAACACAGATCGATATACACACAACCACCATGCAGTCACAGATTTATTACACTTTATATTTGCTGCTCTGCTGGAGAAAAGAAAAGCATGAAGTGAGCATACCAGACCTCATGTGAAGAGGAGGAAGCAGGTTCATCTGCTTGCCCAATGCCCCAATTGCTTCAGGTCCAGTGTTGGCCTTCTGTAACAGAAAGAACTGGCAAAATGAAGCAAAGTGCCTTTCTGGAAGTATAACCCTTCCATCCAGGAGCCCCATAAATCCCAGTTGTCTCTTTGCTCCAGGAGCGACTCATAATTAGCTTGCAGAAATACCAAGTACCCGTCCAAAGACCACACAGACCAAAGCTGCCTTGAACCGAGACAAACCAATGGTCCATCTAGCCCAAAATTATCTACTCAAAATGGCAATTACTCTCCAGGGTCTCAGGCAGATTCCCATTGCTTGCTATCAGTTCTTCATACTAGAGATGCCAGTGATTGATCCTGGCACTTTCTGCATGCAAGGATGTCTTCCCAACCCTACTACCTAAGATCCTTTATCTTGAGATCCTGAGCATTAAACCCGGGACTTTATACTTGCAAGGTATCTGCTATATAGGGATGTCAGAGAAATCTTCAACAGAACCAAATGAGTTTAGATTTTCATGAATCTGACCCACAGATTCTGCAGGGGACGAGCTCTCCCGCTGTCAGGCATGTTCTGTGGACTTGTAGACTGTTTTCTAACTTTCCCAAATTTGCACAAATTTAATCGTAGTAAAATATGCAAAATAAAAAACACGGCCCAAATTTCCATAGGCTAAAGCATGGAAATGCACATTTGGGGGGAATATGCACATGCAAATTGCAGAAATGTGCATTTGCACAAATTCAGAAATGAAAAAGAAAATGCCATGTGTGGGCAGATGATGAATGAAAGGTGCCTGACAATCTGTGAAATATGCCTACTGCTATAGCAGGGGTGGGCAGGAAGTAGATCAGGACCTGCTAGTAGATCTTCAGATCTACTCAGTAGAGCAGCAAGGATTTCTAACTCCCAGTTATTTACTAATAGTAGCAACATAATGATCCCACCCCCACCCAAATTATACTGTTGAAACGAAGAAAGCATGTGGTGCACCTACAATTAGTATCCAGCCTTGCTAATATACAGACTTTTTAATTATTATTTCTGCACCCTGCCCATGCAGGGACCTATGGATCTCAGCCTTTATATTTTCATAAATGGGTGTCAGCAACTGCATCTATGTCCTAGAATGCTAGATGTTATCTCATACCCACAAGACTTGCTGGTGACTCCTTCAGTCTGCAATCACCATTGAATCACCATTTTGGATCTGAGCCTATATTGCAGGTGCAGGAGACCTCATGGCCACAAGGTCTGGCCTAATTCTAAACTCTTCTGTTACTGCCCTCATCCTGTGCCACTTACACCACTTGCCCTGATCGAGAGTTTGGGAGAATTCAGAAGCTTACATGATTTTTTGTGCCATCTTCGTGGCATCTTAGTTGGTCCTAATAAAGGTGGATTTTCAATTGCTTGATGGTAGATTTGGGATTCCCACCGCCCTGCCTCACTCCCCATCCTTGGATTTTGGATGTTTCACTTGTGGACCAGCAGAGTTATTTTTTATATAGGAGTCATAGAATAGTAGGGTTGGAAGGGGCCTACAAGGCCATCAAGTCCAACCCCCTAAGGGAAGCTGTCCAGGTCACTAGGGCAAGACACTGGGAATTGGTCTATAGAGTTGTGGTCTCAATATATCCCTCATATCAACATGCCCTGGTGCCAGCATCCATTACATAACCTGCAGAAACTTATCTTTTCACACAAGCTGGGCTGTGTGTGTCGTCAATTACATATATGAAACCTACCGACAAAAAAGCTCCATAAGATAATCAGTGCATAGTGATGGGGGAGGAACCCTATTTGCCTACTTCAGTCCTATTAGATCTGTTCTCTCTCTCCCTCTCTCTCTGTGTGTGTGTAAAATATGTGCATCATGTATGTGTGTTATCCTACGTATTCTGTGTGTACTATGCTATGTGCACGTGTGTACTATGCTTTGAAAAAAGACCTCCTAGAGTCCTAGGTAAACTTTGAACTTGTCGATTTAGATGGGATTATTCAACTTTTAACATTCACCTGATGCAAAATACCTCCCCGTCCCAACAGATATAGACATAGTCTATGGGGCACTGCAGGGTGCCTGAGGGGAAAAGGCCAAAATCACTGATTTGCCACCAAATTTCAGTGGCGAACCACTCTGTATCACCACGAGAGTTAAATTTATCTTCTTTCCATGCTAAATTTAACTCTTTTGGCACTCCATAGTGGCTATGGATCATCCGAAGGGCCAAATGTAGCTTGCAAACAAGCTACATTTGTCTGTTTCGGTGCCCCATAGCCACTATGGTCACAATTTTTTTCAAGATTTTTTTTTAATTCGCAGGGGACAACAGAGGTTGGGCTGGTGGGGTTTGGTGGGACCCCCTACAGTGGGGGTGGCAGGGGCCACATGCAGCCTCTGGGGTGAGTGTTGCCACCCATGATCTAGAATATATTGCTGCTATAGACAAACATACAATCACACAAAATTGCATATGCTTACTTAAGGGGGGGGGGGCTTAAATGCCCAAGACTAATGGACTGTCAAAAAAACCTTAGAAGTTCATTTTCAAATGAACAGCAATGGGTTTTTAATCTCAAATAGCACCAATTAACATCGCTTAGAAGTGGCAAGAAAATAGAGCCTTTGAACACTCATCATTCGCTTCCATTAAAAAAAGATAATCTAGCATTTGCATCTTTAACAGAGTATCGCAGACATGTGGGTTTTTTTTAAAAAAAGGGAAAGATGTTCTCTTCTGTAGAGCAACAGTCATAATTAGTAATAATGAAATGCACATATTCCTAAGAACAGAGGCTTAAAGCAGAATCCTTTGACAGATGAAGGTTACTTATTCATTTCCCCAAAAAGTATCTGGGAGAAAGGAATGGTGGCCCAGAGTTTAATTGCTGTTGTAAAAATCATCTTAAGGTATTTCCATAATAGTCAAGCTTTTCATGAAAGAGCAAGTATGACAGTGTTCCTGGATCCAGCTGATGTCAATGGCAAGAGGCACTTTTTATCAGTCACAACTAAGATGCTGGCTTAAACAGGAAACTAAGAAGAATCAGTCATGCATAGTTAAACTGTGGAATTCACTGTCAGAAGATGTAGCAATGATGACCACCAGCTTGGAAGGCTTTAAAAGGGAATTAGGCAAATTCATGGAGGATAAGGCTGTCAATGGCTACTAGTCCTGATCGCTATATATCACCTCCAGTATCAGAGGCCATATGTGTCTGTATACCAGTTGCTGGGTAACATGAATGGGAGGGTGCCATCTGGGTATGAAAGAAAATGAGGGGATGCTCTACAACCTCTCAATGTTCATTTAATCCAGTCATTTGATCCAGTGCCGGGTTACTGTTGTTATCCTAACACTGACGATACATATGCTTACAACCCTTCTGGAAGCGTATGAACAAAATACTGATTTTGCTGACCTTTACAATATGAATGAAGTGACAGAACAGCTATTTATAAAGCCTCATTGTAAGAAATGAGCTTGTGTCTAATTCTGGAGTTCCAGAAAGAATGTATGGAGGCTCATGTGCTGTATTCTCTTGGCCAAAATTCTTTGTCCTGTAGATCTTGGACCTGAATATGTGATGCAACCCCATTTCTGGAGTCATAGGAAATATGACTTGTGCATACAACTGAAGACATGGCTCATCCTGATATTGGTGAAATACACTGGCATAACCTGGAAATGGAGAGATGGCAGTAATACAACTCAGAATCCCACAATGGCCGTAGACGTATCAGATCCTTTGGGATGTGCATGGTGGACCAAAGATGGTGGTATTTACATATTGTAAATGAAGAAAACAGTAATACAGGATTTCAGTTTGTTTTGTCTGCAGTTGATCTGGTTTGACCATCCAAATTGAATTTTGCAGTGCAAGTATGGAAAAAGTCCTTGAAAAAATAGAATGTCAGAAGGCCTGTTGAATGACAGTGGGTTAATGATCGTATGGTATGAAAAGTAGTCACTCATGGAAAGGATAACTTTCAGTTAAAATTAGAGGGCACTAATATGACTCACAAAAAACTTTCAGTTTGTGTACCATGTATATCTCTATTTCAAGGTTCCAGTGTCTCCCATGTTTAAACAAGTTGCACATGTAGCCCAAATTAGCCAAGTAGAGTTGCAATGAAGAGTTTTGGAAACCCCTGGGATTTCTCAGGATGCTGTATTATCTTAGTTTCAAGATGTCAAGATGACTAAAACTCACCCACAATGTAAACATTCTGCTAACCTTTTATTTGAAGGAAGGTGGAATCAAGCACCAAGCAAACATAATTGTAGGAGAAGGTGAGATTTGCTGGAAACTATCTGGGGGGTCTGGAAATTCTTATGACATTGAAGTAACAGCTAATAAACGTTCCAAATTAGGAGAGATAATTGGAAAATATCAGACCACACTGACATAGAATTTTGGCAACTTGCAGGATGAACATGATAACGTAGTTCAGGTACAGTGGCACACATGGCAACTGTTGGGACAGCATATGATTTTTTTCATTGTCACAGATTTTGGAATCAGAAATGAAACTGGAATTGCCTTGGTGTGTGCTATGCTGTAATTATACACAATCCAAAGAGTAGAGCAAGCTTTAAGTCTTTGCGGAAATGCGTTGCTCCCTGAAGAGTTTTGGGACAACAGACAGCTATGGAACCATAAGAAAATTGGGTGGTGGATTCATTTGGCTGGGATAAGCAACATTTACCGGGCAAAATCTCAAATTTGTATGATCGTTGAGCCAGCTAACCCCCCCCCCCCCCAGCAAGGGAAAATAGTTTTACCTACAGTGGTAATTCCCAGAATTGTGGGAAATACTATGTGGGAACATCAGTTTTTGGCAAAATAGATGACTGTAAAATATTATGTTGGTAACACTAGAAAAGCGTTTGTGACTAATGCAAGGACAGTCACTGGATTTGTCCAACTCTAACTTTGTCAGAAGAAAATTGTAATGTGAGCCCACAGCACGAGTGGCAGCAAAATCTAATTCACAATGATACTCATGTTTATGACACTGGACAAAGTTGATGTGTGTAGTAACGATGTGCCCTGAAGTATATTGGGGAACTGTTATTATTGAATATGGTCCAAATAAAAGCTGTAGATGGAATGTAATGTTGTTTACAGGATTTCATTTTTCAGCCTATGAAAACCATTAGATAATATACCATGAGAAATGTCTAACATGGAATATTACTGGACTGAATAGGGATAAGTTGGAGAATTTAATTAAGTTGGAGCAAATGATAAGTGATGCAATGAGAGAGCCTGAATCCAGACTTCAGTCAGGATGAATCAAGATCTAATGTAACTATGGATAGTTGCAGGCCTTAAGCAAACAAGGACAGTCACCGATGGTTCACCACTGGTGGGGCATTTTCCCCAAAACACTGGTTTTCTCCAATTGACTTTCCATCCTATCGTAATTGTACTTGTCTTGCAGATTTTATTTGTACTTATTGCTGTGGGTATACTATGCTGGGTTACCAAAAGGGTGAATCTGCCATCTTAGTAGACCTAAAAAGCTGAAGAAATGTCTACAGTTTTTTTGGAGATACAGATTCAGGCAGAATTACAGGAAACCAAGCATCAACATTAGTACAAATAGGTTAGGGATGTCTTTTGTTCCTTGTTCTGCTCAATGGTGGTGCTTCAATGGTTAATCTGGTCTAATTGAATGTGATATTTGTGCTTAGCTTTAGCCAATCAAAATATCGAGTGGAGGACTGAAATAGTTAAATAATTTTACTAAAAGAAGACTGAAGAGGCTGCTTCAAAGAATAGATGGCTAATTTGGTCTGGAATGGCTAGATAATGTGATTGAGGGTTTGGGGAGACTTATTAGAAGACTCCCTAAGAGACCACAGATTCATATTTAAGATGTTCCCAGACTTATATTCCAGACCCCAGGCCCACATAAATGAAGGCCTGGACATATAAGAGCTGAATGAGAAGTTGTATCGGAAAAAATACTATGTATCATGCCTGTGCCTCAATCTTGTTTTCTGCAAACCCACAAGGAAAAAGGGGGGAAAAAAATAACTGAGATGGCTCAGTTTGAATCCGCCAAGTTGCTGATACACAGAAAAGAGAAGAACTGATTGATTTGAAGCCACCGGGGGAGACATTTTTGGCTGATGAGCATGATAAAAATATGAAAAATAAATAAATAAAATTGTACATGCTCAGGTGCCAATGAGCAGCACGTGGACAACATCCGCAGTGATAATCTAGTGTGATGTGTAGTGGCTAGAGTGTTGGACTGGGAGCTGGGAGATCCGGGTTCTAGTCCCCACTCAGCCATGGAAGCTCACTGGGTGACTTTGGGCCAGTCACAGACTCTCAGCCCAACCTACCTCACAGGGTTCTTGTTGTGAGGCTAAAATGGAGAGTAGGAGGGTTATGTACGCCACCTTGGGTTCCTCAAAAGAGGAAAAAAAGTGGGATATAAATGTAAAAGATGTAATAAATAAATAAATAAATAAATAAGCGGACTGACAATATCTCTACTTGATGCCTATTGGTTGAGAAATCATAACAGTGTAAACAATAGCTGAAGTGGATGTAAGCGACCTCAACGTACTGTACAGCTTACTGTGATGTACCGCTAACAAGATAAAATATACCAAAAAGGGGGCTTCAGGGAAGTTTCAGAAGACCTTACTAAGACATGATAGAAGTTCCAGGACACCTGAAGAGAGAATGGGCCACTTCACCTCTGACTGGACGATGGTAAGCCCACTACCATTGTGATCAGAACAAGGGTATGATATGAAAGCTCACGCAGTAAGGGACCTTTTGCACTCTCACTCTTGCATTTTCTCTCCATATCTCTGGATCTCTCTGTTTCTCTCTTGGTATCTTGCTCTTGTAATATGCCTTCATTACGGCTTTCACGTCTTCACCACCGAACTTCCTTCAATGGATCATCAGACCTGGAGATCTTGGTAACTTTGGATCTCTTTGACACTGTGTTGCCCCGGCCGTGGGCACTGAACTCTTAGGTTAGAGGTGCGAAGATAGTGATAAATCAGATTCAAAGGTTTACTTACAAGGAGACTTTATGGGGTAACTTACCCCACACAGGCATACCTAATGGTTGGATCAGACAGCTTCTCTGAACCACGAGCCATCGGGTACAATGGGTTTTATACAATACATGTTAGCGATCAGGCAGCATAACAGCAGCAAGCGCCCCTAGCATTCATTCCCAACATAGACTAGAAGTGTTTGGTTCTCAAGCAAGCACAACTACCTAGGATAAACAAACTTTGCTTCCCAGGCACGGCCTGATAAGGCCTTCTAGCATTCATTAGTATGGAGTGCGCTGGGGCTGTTATCGGCCTTCTGACTCATCTGCACAGGCTCAGAGGCTTACTAACAAGGGAATTGCACCAATAATGAACTTAAGCAAGCATTACGGATCTCTAGGCCCCTCTAACACTACAAATGATATGGCTATGCTCCTGGGGTCAACACTTAGGTTTAATTAATTGTTTTACTAATTTAACTTTTAGCTATTTTTAATCATTTATTTTCAAAAGTTAGAATTTGCTTAGAACTTAGAGTTATATTGAAACAAAACCTGATTATGTCTTACAGTGCCTTAATGAATTAACTTTGGTTTCTCACTTTAGCTTCTGTCATTAGTTACCTATCTAAGTTTTAGACTACACCTTTTACATGCCTAAAGAAATGTAGTGATGCTTTAGCTTATCTTTTCCACATTTAAGTAGTGTGCAGGTGGAAGACTGAAGTGGATATTGGATCATTTTACATGTTTAGTTGTGCTGAAAACTTGTGCTGAGTCTGACCGAACACAGGTAAGAGCCCACTATCGAGCCTACTCTGTGGCGGTGAGGATGGCAAAGAGGCAGTTCTTTTCCACCAGCATTGCATCTTCTCAGTGTCGTCTGGCAGAGCTTTTCCGAGTGGTTCGCGGCCTGTTACATTCTGGGCCAGGGAGAGAGATGGTGGAACCCTTGGTAGCACGCTGTGACGAGTTTGCGTGGCACTTTGAGGATAAAGTCGCTCAGATTCGTCATGAATTGGACACCACCATTAATGCAGTTCCATTGGTAGAGGCGTTCAGAGCACCGTCTGGTCCAGTTTTATTGGATGAGTTTCAGTTACTGAGGCCTGAGGATGTGGACAAGGTGCCTGGCCAAGTCCGATCGACCACTTGTGTGCTTTACCCTTGCCCTTCATGGCTTATTAAATCAAACAAGGAGGGGTTGTCCGGCTGGGTCCAGGAGGTTGTAAATTCCTCCTTGAGAGAGGGAGTGGTGCCTGCCGCTTTAAAAGAGGCAGTAATTAGACCACTCCTGAAAAAGCCTAACCTGGACCCAGAGGATGTTAACAATTATAGGCCAGTGGCCAACATCCCCTTCCTGGGCAAGGTGCTTGAGCGGGTGGTTGTAGGACAGCTCCAGGCACTCTTGAATGAAACGGATTATCTAGATCCATTTCAATCGGGCTTCAGGCCTGGTTTTGGAACGGAAACTGCCTTGGTCACCCTGTGGGATGACCTCTGCCG
This sequence comes from Heloderma suspectum, assembly GCF_057233095.1. NCBI lineage: Eukaryota > Metazoa > Chordata > Lepidosauria > Squamata > Helodermatidae > Heloderma > Heloderma suspectum. The sequence continues at coordinate 333,788,442 of NC_139459.1, read as the reverse complement.
GGAGAGGGACAGGGGGAGTGCGACCCTGTTGATTCTCCTGGACCTCTCAGCGGCTTTCGATACCATCGACCATGGTATCCTTCTGGATAGGTTGTCTGGGTTGGGAGTTGGAGGCACTGCACTACAGTGGTTCCGCTCCTACTTGGATGGCCGATTCCAGAAGGTGGTGCTGGGGGATTATTGCTCTGTGCCATGGCAATTGTGCCATGGGGTTCCACAGGGCTCTATTTTATCCCCCACGCTGTTTAACATCTACATGAAACCGATGGGGGAGGTTATCCGGAGGTGTGGGCTGAGGTGCCATCAATATGCGGATGACACCCAGCTCTACCTCTCTTTCTCATCAAAACCAGGTGAGGCAGTGGCTGTTCTGAACCAGTGCCTGGGCACGGTAATGGACTGGATGAGGGCTAATAAACTGAAACTCAATCCAGACAAGACGGAGGTACTGTTAGTGGGTGGTTCGTCTGCCCGGCTAGGTGATATTCAACCTGTTCTGGAGGGGGTTGCACTCCCCCTAAAGGATCAGGTTCGTAGTTTGGGGGTGCTCTTGGATCCAGAACTGTCACTTGAGGCACAGGTGAACTCAGTGGCATGGAGCACTTTTTATCAGCTTAGGCTGGTATACCAACTACGCCCTTATCTGGACAGAGATAGCCTAGCTACAGTTATCCATGCTCTGATAACTTCTCCTCTGGATTACTGCAATGCGTTATATGTGGGGCTGCCTTTAAAAACGGTCCGGAAACTTCAGCTGGTCCAAAATAGGGCAGCAAGATTGTTAACAGGGACTGGCCTGTGAGCTCATATTACGCCAGTACTTTTCCAGCTGCACTGGCTGCCAGTCCATTTCCGGGCCCGATTCAAAGTGCTGGTGTTAACATTCAAAGCCCTTAACGGCTTGGGGCCAGGTTACCTGAAGGATCGCCTCCTCCCATATGTCCCTGCCTGGACCTTAAGATCATCATCAGCGGCCCTTCTCCGTGAGCCCCTGCCAAAGGAAGTGAGGCGGGTGGCTACTAGGAGGAGGGCTTTTTCTGCTGTGGCACCCCGGCTCTGGAATGAGCTCCCTAGTGAGGTTCGCCTGGCACCTACATTGTACTCCTTTTGGCGCCAGGTGAAGACCTTTTTATTTTCCCAGGCATTTTAGCATTCTAAATTTTTATCTTTGCTGTTTTAAATCTGTATTTTAAACTCCTGTACTGCTGCTAGGTTTTATTGTGGTTGTATTGTTATATTGTGGTTTTAATGTTCTATATATTTTAAATTGTTTTATTGTGTGTTGTTTGGTTTTAGTTTTTGTGAACCGCCCAGAGAGCTTCGGCTATTGGGCGGTATAGAAATGAAATAAATAAATAAATAAATAGTTCCTGAAATACAAGCAGAGTGCAGGAGCAGGAGGGTGTTGCAGAGTCATATTATTCCAATATTGATGCTAGTAGGCCAGTTAGCTATTTCAATTGTAACATTCATAGTGTCGGCTTTGTCAACTTTATTTCCTTTTGCTAATCTCAAGATTACATTACAGTTTCTCTCATTGCTGATAATACAATCATAGCAATTCGTCCGAATTACGCTCATGCAACCACCATTCTAACTCTTAAGATTCATAATCTTCTTAAATAAAGCATTTAATCTGTTTCAATTACATTCTGAGTCTGTGGTGATGTTTGTCTATTTGGACTTGGCTTGGCTACCCACCGGGGGGGAGGGTGTCTCGAAGCCAATAGTCTTGGTACTGAAGCTAAACAGGACCCCATTAACATCAGGGCCATAAACTGGGGCCGTCAGCATGTACCAAAAAAATCCAAAGCATTGACAGATTCCTGGATCAGAATTGAGGACTGGTCCAAATGGGACAGTGTTTGAATGTTGCTACTTGTCCCCCAAACCCAGATATTAAATTGTTGCCAGGTCTGTTACAAGCTTGGGATGTGTTTGCTTTTTCTTTTGTCTTCGGGGAGATCATTCTTAGGTGGTTCCATGTATTTTACGTAATTTTAATATTTCAAATCACAAATTGTTCTCATTGGGCTATAATGTTGTTCATTGTAACTCCTCCTGTCTGTCCAGAATGCATGTGATCTTGAATAAATTTCTATGGTGAAAGGAAACAAGCCTATTAACAGTGCAACCCTGTTGTGTTGCCACATGTTAAGTATGTATGTATGTATGTATTTAATATCCCACCTCTTTTTCTCCTTAAGGAACCCAAGGCAGCATACATGATCCTCCTCCTTTGCATTTTATCCTCACAACAAGCCTGTGAGGTAGGTCAGGCTGAGAGTCTGTGACTGGCCCAAAGTCACCCAGTGTTAGAAGGAAGCCTCTGGTCTTGGAAGCATCTGAGTATCCTATGTACTGCCAGGCTGCTGCCAGCAAGGTGGGAGGATTGACGGAGGCAATTTTTGCCTCTCCATCCTGTTTTAATTTTTTCCTCTAGACAGATCTCTGTCACTCAGACAGCGACAAGGCTGAGGATGGAGAGGCCATAGGAGTTTGCATATCCTGGCCTCTCCCCTCTCTACCCCATCCGCTGGAATGCCCCCCTTTTGACCTCTCCGAGATCCTCCAAGGCAGCTTATGTGAAGGGTGGCTGAAAGGGGGTGGGGGAGAGGTGGAGAAGGGATTGGATCTTGAAGTCCCCTTCCCACCATAGAAGCAGTGTCTATGGCTTCAGGAAGGAGAAACAGAAAAATCCTATGGTCCCTGGGGTGCTCTCCAAGGACCATAGGACCGCACCCCTATTAATTTATTGGATTTCTATACTGCTCCTTCATCACCAAAGGCAATCTCATAGCAGGGTACATATATGTATAAAAATCAATATAATATTTGCTATAACAATTAAACAAATGCATTGTTGTTGTTGTTGTTCAGTCGTTCAGTCGTGTCCGACTCTTCGTGACCCCATGGACCATAGCACGCCAGGCCTTCCTGTCCTGCGCTCTCTCCCGGAGCGTGCTCAAGTTCATATTCATTGCATCCGTGATGCTATCTAGCCATCTCATCCTCTGCCGTTCCCTTCTCCTTTTGCCTTCAGTCTTTCCCAGCATCAGGGTCTTTTCCAGGGAGTTTTCTCTTCGCATTAGGTGGCCAAAATATTGGAGCTTCAGCTTCATTATCTGTCCTTCCAATGAGCACTCAGGGTTGATTTCCTTTAGGATGGACTGATTTGACCTCCTTGCAGTCCAGGGGACTCGTAAGAGTCTTCTCCAGCACCACAGTTCGAAAGCATCAATTCTTCGGCGCTCAGCCTTCCTTATAGTCCAGCTCTCACAGCCATACATTACTACTGGGAAAACCATAGCTTTGATTAGACGGACCTTTGTCGGCAAGGTGATGTCTCTGCTTCTTACTATGCTGTCTAGGTTGGCCATAGCTTTCCTCCCAAGGAGCAAGCGTCTTTTAATTTCATGGCTACAGTCACCGTCTGCGGTGATCTTGGAGCCCAAGAAAGTAAAATCTGTCACTGCTGCCATTTCTTCCCCTTCTATATGCCAGGAAGTGATGGGGCCAGATGCCATGATCTTCGTTTTTTTAATGTGGAGTTTCAAACCAGCTTTTGCACTCTCCTCTTTCACCCTCAACAAGAGGCTCTTGAGATCCTCTTCGCTTTCTGCCATTAGGGTGGTATCGTCTGCATATCGGAGGTTGTTGATAATTCTCCCAGCAATCTTAATTCCGACCTCTGATTCATCCAACCCGGCATTTCTCATGATGTACTCTGCATATAAGTTAAATAAGCAGGGTGACAATATGCAGCCTTGTCGTACTCCTTTCCCAATTTTGAACCAATCGGTTGTTCCATGTCTGGTTCTTACTGTTGCTTCTTGACCGTCGTACAGGTTTCTCAGGAGACAGGTAAGGTGGTCTGGTACTCCCATTACTTTAAGAATTTGCCACAGTTTGTTGTGATCCACACAATCAAAGGCTTTAGCGTAGTCAATGAAGCAGAAATAGACGTTTTTCTGGAATTCTCTTGCTTTCTCCATGATGCAGCGAATGTTGGCGATTTGATCTCTAGTTCCTCTGCCTCTTCGAAACCCAGCTTGTACTTCCGGTAGTTCTCGGTTCGCATACTGCTGAAGCCTAGCTTGTAGGATTTTGAGCATCACCTTGCTGGCATGTGAAATGAGCGCAATTGTGCGGTAGTTTGAACACTCTTTGGCGTTGCCCTTCTTTGGAATTGGAATGTAAACTGACCTTTTCCAGTCTTGTGGCCACTGCTGAGTGTTCCAGATTTGTTGGCATATTGAATGCAGCACTTTAACAGCATCATCTTTTAGGATTTTAAATAGCTCGGCTGGAATACTGTCATCTCCGCTAGCTTTGTTGTTACTAATGCTTCCTAAGGCCCACTTGACTTCACTCTCGAGGATGTCCGGCTCAAGTTCAGTGACCGCACTATCATGGCTATCAGGGACATTCAGATCTTTCCTGTATAGTTCTTCTGTGTATTCTTGCCACCTCTTCTTAATCTCATCTGCTTCTGTTAGGTCCCTGCCTTCTTTGTCCTTTATCATGCCCGTCTTTGCACAAAACGTTCCCTTGAGATCTCCAATTTTCTTGAAGAGATCTCTAGTCTTTCCCATTCTGTTGTTTTCCTCGATTTCTTTGCATTGTTCATTTAAGAAGGCCTTCTTGTCTCTCCTTGCTATTCTCTGGAACTCTGCATTCAGTTGCATATATCTTCCCCTTTCTCCCTTGCTTTTCGCTTCCCTTCTTTCCTCAGCTACTTGTAAAGCCTCATCAGACAGCCACTTGGCTTTCTTGCATTTCTTTTTCTTTGGGATGGATTGAGTTGCTGCCTCCTGAACAATATTACGGACCTCTGTCCATAGTTCCTCAGGCACTCTGTCTATCAGGTCTAATCCCTGAAATCTATTCCTCACCTCCACTGTATATTGATCAGGGATATGATTTAGGTCATACCTGAACGGTTTAGTGGTTTTCCCGACGTTCTTCAATTTAAGCCGAAATTTTGCAAGAAGCAGCTCATGATCTGAGCCACAGTCAGCTCCAGGTCTTGTTTTTACTGACTGTATGGAGCTTCTCCATCTTTGGCTGCAAAGGACATAATCAATCTGATTTCGATATTGACCATCTGGTGACGTCCATGTGTAGAGTCGCCTCTTGTGCTGTTGGAAAAGAGTGTTTGCTATGATCAGCATGTTCTCTTGGCAAAACTCTATTAGCTTTTGTCCTGCTTCATTTTGTACACCAAGGCCATGCCTGCCTGTTATCCCGGTGATTTCTTGACTTCCTACTTTAGCATTCCAATCCCCTATGATGAAGAGGACATCTTTTTTTGGTGTTAGTTCTAGAAGGTGTTGTAGGTCTCCATAGAACCGATCAACCTCAGCTTCTTCGGCATCAGTGGTTGGGGCATAGACTTGAATTACTGTGATGTTGAATGGTTTGCCTTGGATTCGTACTGAGATCATTCTATCATTTTTAAGATTGTACCCCAGTACTGCTTTTCCCACCCTTTTGTTGACTATGAGTGCTACTCCATTTCTTCTAAGGGATTCTTGCCCACAATAGTAGATATGATGGTCACCTGAATTAAATTCGCCCATGCCTGTCCATTTTAGTTCGCTGATTCCCAAGATGTCGATGTTCAATCTTGCCATCTCCTGTTTGACCACCTCCACCTTACCTTGATTCATTGATCTGACATTCCAGGTTCCTAAACAATATTGTTCTTTACAGCATCGGATTTTCTTTTCACCGCCAGACACATCCACAGCTGAGTGTCCTTTCGGGTTTGGCCCAGCCGCTTCACTCTTTCTGGCGCTACTTGGAAATACCCTCTGCTCTTCCCCAGTAGCATATTGGACACCTTCCGACCTGAGGGGCTCATCTTCCGGCGTCATATCTTTTAGCCTTGTGATACGTTCCATGGGGTTTTCTTGGCAAGAATACTGGAGTGGGTTGCCATTTCCTTCTCCAGTGGACCACATTTTGTCAGAACTCTCTGCCATGACCTGTCCGTCTTGGGTGGCCCTGCACGGCATAGCTTATGGCTTCACTGAGTTACGCAAGCCCCTTCGCCACAACAAGGCAGTGATCCATGAAGGGGAAACAAATGCATACAAAACAGAAAACTCACAAATAAAAAAATGACCAATCCATCCATATAGATTGTATTTTAACATTTCAAATTCTCCTCAAAATGCCTGGGCAAGACAGGAATGTTTTAATACGGTGCTGAAAAGAATACAAAGTTGACTTTTAAACTGGCTGAGTGACTGAGGCCTCTGCATCTTGGTTTTGATTCAGGATGTCGTGGGCATCTGGCTGGGGCTTGAAGCCTGGCAAGAAATCGCCAGCTCAGCCCCCTAGATGCCAGTCCGTGAATCTCCCCACTTGCCCAGCTCAGCATGCACTTAGCCGGGAAAGCACGCAGCCGCTCCCTTCCTTGCTGAGCCACCATTTTGTGGCAGCTCCTCCTTGTTCATAAACATCCATTTGTGCAAATGGCAGCTGTAAAGGACCGTGTAGGCAAGATTATAGGCCTCCCCATGGCTCGTGCAGCACAGCCAACAGGGACAGGGAGCCAGCAGGGGTCCAGCAAGCTGTATGCGACCCAGACCACGGTGAGGTCGCCCATCCCTAGTTTTGATAGGGAGACCTTACCTAGCCACACTTGGTACTTTTTCCTCAACCTCCCATGTTGATAAATTCAAAGGATGCAGGAAAGTAGGAACACAGCAAAACTGATTTACACCAGGTCAGGACGTTACACTATTGGTATATTTAGCCCAAGATTGTCCACTCTCTGGCAGTAGCTCAAGCAGATGTTCCTTCCCCATCATCTGATAAATGACCCCTTTAGCTGGAGATGTCCGGGATTGAATTTAGGATTTCCTGCATGCAAAGCATGCGCTCTCTGCTGAGCTCTGGCAAATCCTGCAATGAAAATCTCCCTCTGTCATTCCTGAAAATATACTGCAGCTGCTAATGATCATAAGCCAAGGTTTACAAACTTTGGTACAGGATCCAGTAAGCCAGAACAAAGATAAGGATATCTGCCCTTTATCCTCTCATGGCAGTATTCTATTCTACAGAAAGACATCCTGAATTTATCTTGTGCTCACTTGTTTTGCCCCTCATTTAAAACGGTGCAATCACTGGCCTCTGGAATTTCCCAGCAGAGCAGTACCATGATGTAGTATGATCAAAGAACTATGGAAACGGCTTGTTTACAGTTTCCCCGAAATGGTAACATATAACTCAGCTCAGTTTCAGTGTTATTTACAAAATCCAGAGGTTAATCAGATATCTGAATGCAATGAAAAGAGCCTCTGGACAATTAAGTGATCTTGACTTGACTCTACTTCATCTTGAGATAAGTCACTGCAAGAACAACAGAACAAACATCTAGTAAAACACATGACAATGGCCTTTATCTTGGATCTTCAAAAGGGGTTAGAGAATATAATTCAGCAACTGGAAAACCACGATCTGCAAATGCTAGAAGACAGTATATGATGGGAAATGAATACATTTCTAATAAGCATGGGAGTTCCTGACTATGAAAACAAGACTACTGAATCAGGAAAACAATCTTGAGCAATAGTGTGTGTGTGTGTGTGCATGTACATGCGTGTTTATGTGCAAGCATGCATGCACGCACTTGCAAAAAAAAAGAAAAACCTTGCAAGTCTTATCTTTACTATACTTTAATATGAATCCATGCAGCTTATAAAAAGAAAATTTCAGAAATAAAATACAGCAGAGCTGATATCCAATATCCAAATAGCCAATGATATTTGGAAGAAGGGTGATCTATTACCTTCTATGGGTTGCTATGTTTTGGAATGAAGCAATCCCCTAAAAAGATTGGGACACCTTTTAAATTGTAGGACATCTGGCAATTTTCTACAGGCAGTATTTGCAAGTACAGCACCACAATTAATTATTTGATCAATGAACATATGGTAGTCCTAAGGAGGATAATTTTAGTCAAACTCATCTTGCAGCTGGAGCGTCTTTATTTGATTCCAGTTTTCTCCCCAACCTGCTAATGATCTAGAAGAAGATCAACAGAAAATAAAACATTGTCTCTGAAGGACTAAAGTCATTGGATAAGTTAAACATGTATATGAAAACCCAATTGTCATGAAAGCATTAGGCAACTTTCCCCAGCCTCAGCATGGCCAATGGTTGAGGATGATGGGGTTTGTAGTCCAAAACATCTGCATCGAGTTGGGGAATGTTGGGCTTACATATGGCCTGGGCTTTTACTCTTTCATGAGATAAAGGAGAGTAGATACTCAGTTAAAAGCAACAGCTTTATACCTTGCTTTGTTGCCATGCCTGCTTTTAGACTTTACAACACACATTAAAGCTGCCAAACCCAGTAAAAGATTAGCAAGGGAAGAAAGAGTTCAAAGGCATGTCTTAGTAGCCTAGCAATGCACAAAAATGTCACCAAGCTCCCCTCCACACACACACACACACACCCCAAACCTAATTCTCAGTAAGACTCAGTTTGATTGGGAAGGAAAAGGTATGCAATTTGTGTTGTATAAGATAGCCATGTTGTTCTTTGATACGATATGTAAAAGAGGCAATTTAAATTAAAATTATGTATTACTTCATGCAAAGTTCAAGATAAATGAAAGGATTAGTTATAAGACTTTTCTTAATATCAGCTGAACACATCAAAGGTAACTCATGTCGAGCAGAAAGCATGCTAACCCATAGAAGTGGAATGAAAAATTAACAATCCCCTCTCCACGAGGTTCATTAACCTTTGGGAGGAAAGTTATTACTATTGGAATTTGTTCTTTTCAGCAAAATTGCGGAAAGTGTAATTTACTTTATATGTCAATTTATGTGATTTTACTTTTATAGTGCTTTAGGACAACAGAGAGATAACATAGAGCTTAACTTAAAAACATAACTATGGATAGCTCATTCTTATTTATTTTCACTCAGAACGCTTTTCTTCATTAAAGGGAATGCATAAAGCCCGCAATTTAACGACAAACCACTCTGAGGCAATCCTGTGTCTAAAGGGAACTAGGGATGCTTAGAATTCATTTGTTCCTCACATATATCCCTTTCTTCTTAGAAGCTCCAGCCTCCAGTGGCCTATAGGGATGGGGCTACCCTATTTTATCCTCACAGAATAGCCCTGTGGGGCAGCCGAGGCTGAAATGAACTGTGGCCAGCACACAGTGATCCAGTGAGATCCATGGCTGAAGCAGGGGTCAGAATCCAGTTCTCCCAGTCCACGGGCAACACTAATCGCAAGACCCACGAGGCATTCTCTTTCTTGCCCTAAGATTATAAGGAACTGCCTTGTGCCAAACAAAACTAGGGAGGGGCAAGACATTTGTTCAGTTCAAATTTTAAGGCAAATAGACCAACGTTGCACTTCTTGGACAGAGAGGGAGATGTGGGCAAAGCATTGCCTCCCTGGAACTAGCCAGCTTGGTAGCTGTGTTCTACTACAGAGGTGTGTGCTCTGGTGAAACTGTGATGCCTTCTGGGGCCCCTAGGCATGGTGGAGTGGAGATAGAAGGCTCCCCAGGGATGCAGGTAAGTTACCTGAGTCTGAGGAGGCGGAGGAGGGCAGAGCTACCTCATCTGGAGCCAAAGATGGAGGCCTCACTATTTGCTGTGGCTCCTCCTCCATGGAGGATCATGCCTTTGAAGATTGCCTCCTGGGGAGCTTCAGGGATCCATTCATCTCTATCCTCAGAAACATCAGAGCTCTCCTCTGAATATGAAAGGTCAGGGTCTTGGGTAGGGATGTTGCAAGCATCTGTACAGGGGGTGGAGTCCGATGGACTCCCCCCTGCTTGGCCCCCCAGACTCGGCTCGCCAAGCCCCCACCCCTGCCTGCCAAACTGCGCAAGCCACTGGGACATACCCAATCCTGCTTGCGAGCACCCGCAGCCAAGTCGCAAAGGTCGACTTGCTATTTTTCATAAATTAAACCTTGCGCGCAATGGCTGGCATTTTCCTGCTGGCCATTGTGTGCATGTTGCTGCAGGCACACGGCTCGGGGCGGGGGGAGAGATCCTTTCTCCCCACAACACCCCAGCCATGCAAAGGCAGAGGCTTGATGGGAGGAGGTCGACGAGAGGGAAGCCACCCTCATCCCAGCTACTGTGAAGGCATTGCCTGTAGGGGAGGAGGAAGGCAAGAGGGAAGCCCCTCTTGCTGCCCTTCTCCTGTCAAGCTGCTGCTCCCGCATAGCTGGCTCAAGATGGGAGGGGGAGACAGGAACCATTCTTCTCCCACCACCACCCAGTACAAATACAGAGACCCTTTTACGCAGGTTGGGGCTCTATGTTTTCATAGATTTATTATTGTGCACAACGGTGGCTGGAAAGGGCCAGTTCTACTACATTAGCGGCCTCTTCATGTTGTGGAAACAGCCCTTTCTGGCCACCATTGTGTGCAACAATAAATCTACAAAAAAGCAGAGCCTCATCTTGCATAAAAGGTGGCACCTCGCATAGAGGAGCGAGCAGCTGCAGCATACTCATGAACAGGTCACGAGCCCACCGAGCACAGACTCATTAGAGTTTGTCCACCCCTAGTCTTGGGCCATGACACCAATTTAGATCATGCTCAGTGATACATCCCCTTGTTTTACTGTCTATGGGTTGACAGCTGGCTCACACAGAGCAGTCATCTATCACATATCTTGATTTGTAAATCTAGTTGAGACAAAGTACAGATTTCAACTGATGTAAGAAAAAATGACTGAAAAGGCATCATTCCAAGCAGTTTGGAGAAACTTTGATCTGCACTGAGCTGTTTGACCTAACAAACATACCCAACTTAATATTTCAACACAATTATTTTGGTGCTTTGCTGCTTATTTCTTTTTATATCTTTCTTGTGTGTGTTTTGACCTGTTTGCTGTTTGAGTACTCTCAGTGCAAAAGGCAAGATAAAGATTTGTAATTAATAAATACAATTAAAATGGGGTAGGTCTGTGCATCTAGTTAAGCCGTGGAGAAAGATATTCTCAACAGCTCAGCATGGCTGGCTGGGGAATGCTGGGAGTTATAAGACGTTTTTCTGTCTGAACCTGCGTAGGATTTCAGTCGTAGCATATTTTGGAAACACTCCTTCTGAGCAGACATTTTGTGGCAGAAGTTATGTCATGGCAGAGATGGGGGTGTCATTTAGATATGCAGCACTTTATTTATTAATTTACCATTTTAATTAACATTCTGCACCCCTCTGAGCCTGCAGGACATCCAAACAAGCCAATTATTTAATATAAACAATTGAATGCATTATCACTCACCTAATATTTTGCTTCCAGGCTTCATGAGTGAATAATTCAAAGGCAAATTTACATTAACTTTGTAGAGGTTTCAGCTATGTGACTCTCGTGCAAGAGTGGAGAACATATTGTCAGTGAGGTGATTCTGTAGCAGCTGAGATGTGAACGTTATTTCTTTGAACAGATGCACTGTGCTTGTAATGAATGAATTGTCTAACTATTAAGCTAGAGTAAATATAGATGCTTCAGCTTGCAAGTCCATCCACTTGCATGGGTAGTGGGGTCTGTTTTTTGCCTGTGAACCATCATGGCTGGTTTCTAATTTGGCTCTTTTCTTTTCCACAATATGCATTCCCACAGCCTGTGCTAATTCTGTGTGTAAAGGTTCAACACATTAATATAATTTAAAGCACTTTTGACTTCAAAATGGAAAGCAAAGGCTTAAGCTGAGGCCTGCAGAGTCTTGCCAGAGCACCACACAAAACACAAATTACCTGTCAAACATACAGTGAGAGAGCAATTGTCCTAACTTCCCACTTTATTACAGGTACTGCTGTAAGTGAGCAGGACAGGAAAGCACCCAGACTCATTTTGCAGGTGATATCCTGGTTGCCATGACAACTCATGGGTCAGCATAGGCCTGTGAATATTTTGGCTGAGGAGACTATGTCACTTTCCATAAAGGAGAACAAGCAGAGGAACAATGATAACAAGCAATGACCTGATACACTGAAAACAGACTCCCAACCTCTTGTCAAAAGGGCAATGGTCAGGAAAGGACCACAATGGTCAGGAAAGGACCACATCATTAATTCTGGTAATTCTGGCCACTTGAGTTGGGATGAAGGGGCATGTTTAAGATTCCAACATGTTAAAAAAAAAAAAGTCACCCTTAACAGACTTTAGGTGTTTCCAGACAAGTTGTTTACAGCGCAATCACTATGCCCCATTCACTGACATTTAACAGGGAGGCCAGATGATGCAGTAATCCTCCTGCAACCCTTCGGATCCCTCTCCAACTTCCATAAAGCAAGGGAGCTTGGAAAGTGGTGAGAGGTGCCACTGGTACTTGGGAGAAGGGACGGGGAGATTCTCACGGGAGACTGAAGAGACACATGCAGCATGAAGGAATGATTGCCAGCTGTGCTGGGCTCCCTAGCTTCAGAATTAGAAGGGAAGGCAGAGGAACGACTGAGAATGGAGACCCTGGGAACCTGCAATTGGAGGAAAGGTAGAGAGGTGAGGTGGATATGTTTTACTTTCTTTTTTAAAAAATCCTCAAATAATTGTGCAAGAATGCAAGAATGCCAAAAGGAATGAGGGAGCATTGTGAAAAGGGTGATGTTAGTCCCAGCTTCAAACCTTGTTCTTTCTGTATAGAGAGACAGACAGACAGACAGATAGACAGATTGCATTGGCTCCCAATCAGTCTGACTGAAAATTCTCTCTTGGTGCTCCCTTTTAGCCACCTCCATAACAGCTCTAACAGGGCAGGGTGTTGCTGAGGGCTGTTTATTTCCCCCTTTTTTTGCATCAATAATACTGTGTTCCTCCCTCCCACCACAAAATTCCCCTACGAAGAGAATCAGGCAGTGCTCAATATCACTGAAAGAAGCATTATAGCTGCAAGTCAAGTGATTTTTAATAAAGGATTGATGGGAGAAAAATGGTTAAAAAATCGGTTGCTCCGATGAATTGAACATTCCCTTTCCCCACACATACAGCTGTATCACACCCACTCGTGGGGAGGGAACACAGTTTATTTATTTATTTATTTATTTCATTTCTATACCGCCCAATAGCCGAAGCACAGTGGGATATACTCAGGGGAAAAAGTGCAAGATCTCTGACAGTGTAGAAAGTCAATTGCAATTCCATTTGTAGCCTGCAGCAGAAGCGCGACAGCTGAGGAACGCCAGGAGCCCTTCATCTGGAAGCACCCCTCATTATCTAGTAAATCGATATGTGTAGCTAGAGTTCCAGCCTTTTGCTGGCTCCACTGCCATATTGGATTCTCTCGGTTTGCTGTTCTAACAAATGCCTGCATGATCCACTAAGTGGTGGAGCATGTCCTTTTTAGATATATGCATTCTGGAACATTATGTTTCCAGTCTAATTACAAAATTCACAGGACATTCTGATATGACTGTGGGCGCTTCAAGTCCTGGCTAATAGAAATGGCTTCTCTATTTATTTTTCAGAGCATGTGAGTCAATAATTAAAGCCTGGAGCTTACTTACTTCCCTTTGCAGATGTAATAAGTAAAGAAAAGCTCATTTTTGCAGGAAAGATGCATGGTGAGATGGAAGCTTTAACAATAGGGTTGGAAAGAACTGGGCATAGTAGTCCTGTTTTCAGCTTTTAATTCTTACTTCTCTTGAATAAAGGTCAACCCTGGGCAACAGCACGCCAGTTATTTAATGAAGCTGACGTTTTACTTTTCTTCTATGCACACACACAAAAAGTTACTCTTAAAAGGGGCTGAAGCAGCATAACACTTCAAACCAAAAAGTCTGAATTCTAAAATGGTTTTCCTCTGACAGCCAGTACAGATGTTATGCTTTGAATGATCTCCCGTATGTTTTTCAATGTGTCAATTAATGTCTGATGTTTGGACTCATGGAAGATCATTCACAGCATCTACTTCTATGATTCGAAGAAATTGCATATTTTGATCTTTCACACTGCAGAAATAGCTGCTACAAACAATCTTCCTTGATCCCACCACCACCACTTTAGTTCAGCCGTTATGTTACTCATACGACAGCTTCCACTGGGGTTAGCCAGTTGCAGTACCCTCCGCCCAGCTTCAAGAGCCAGTTCAAAGTAGGGATGTTAGAGAATTCTGCCACTGACTCCAGTGAGGCTGGATTCTTTAGAATCCGGCCCCCCGGAGTCGGGGGTAGAATGGAGCAATCCCCACCACCACCCAGCAAAAGTTCCCTGGGACGGATCCTACCTGTTGTAGGCTGTCTGCTGCCCTTGTCTGCGGCCGCCATTTCTGAGGCCAGATGATGCAGTAATCCTCCTGCAACCCTTCGGATCCCTCTCCAACTTCCATAAAGCAAGGGAGCTTGGAAAGTGGTGAGAGGTGCCACTGGTACTTGGGAGAAGGGACAGGGAGATTCTCACGGGAGACTGAAGAGACACATGCAGCATGAAGGAATGATTGCCAGCTGTGCTGGGCTCCCTAGCTTCAGAATTAGAAGGGAAGGCAGAGGAACGACTGAGAATGGAGACCCTGGGAACCTGCAATTGGAGGAAAGGTAGAGAGGTGGGGTGGATATGTTTTACTTTCTTTTTTAAAAAATCCTCAAATAATTGTGCAAGAATGCAAGAATGCCAAAAGGAATGAGGGAGCATTGTGAAAAGGGTGATGTTAGTCCCAGCTTCAAACCTTGTTCTTTCTGTATAGAGAGACAGACAGACAGACAGACAGACAGATTGCATTGGCTCCCAATCAGTCTGACTGAAAATTCCCTCTTGGTGCTCCCTTTTAGCCACCTCCATAACAGCTCTAACAGGGCAGGGTGTTGCTGAGGGCTGTTTATTTCCCCCTTTTTTTGCATCAATAATACTGTGTTCCTCCCTCCCACCACAAAATTCCCCTACGAAGAGAATCAGGCAGTGCTCAATATCACTGAAAGAAGCATTATAGCTGCAAGTCAAGTGATTTTTAATAAAGGATTGATGGGAGAAAAATGGTTAAAAAATCGGTTGCTCCGATGAATTGAACGTTCCCTTTCCCCACACATACAGCTGTATCACACCCACTCGTGGGGAGGGAATACAGTGGGATATACTCAGGGGAAAAAGTGCAAGATATCTGACAGTGTAGAAAGTCAATTGCAATTCCATTTGTAGCCTGCAGCAGAAGCGCGACAGCTGAGGAACGCCGGGAGCCCTTCATCTGGAAGCACCCCTCATTATCTAGTAAATCGATATGTGTAGCTAGAGTTCCAGCCTTTTGCTGGCTCCACTGCCATATTGGATTCTCTCAGTCATATTGGATTTCCCTCGCTACGTTAGCCGTGATAGGCTACGTAGGTATTTACGTAGCCTATCACAGCAAAGAGCAAAGACGCAAATAGCATCCGCTACGCCATTTGCATCCCTGCTCTTTTTGTGATAGGCTATGTAAATATATACATAGCCTATCATGGGTAACGCAGGGATGCAAATGGTGGCCGCTATGGCAGCCACCAGTTGCGGCCGCAGTCCGGCAGCAGACAGAGGTCCGGCTGCGGGCGGCCCCTGCCGGCGGCTCCGCAGACTCACTGTGGAGCGGAGCTGGCCAGGGAGGATTCCGGGGGGAGGGACAGATTGCCTCCCCCCCACCGTGGACGCCCCGAAACAGAACCAGGTAAGGGATTCGTACATCCCTAATTCAAATACTAGGCTGCCTGACACATGCCTCCCGTACACATGCCATAGATTCTATGTGGAAACAGATACATGTGGAGCATAGTTTTGATAAGACACTTTCCCCAAGGATTAACCTGATTGGGTACATAGGCTCCATGCCAATGACGGAACCTGGTAGATGCCATGCAGTAATGCAGGGGTGTTGACCCTCAAGGCCGTGGACCAAATCCAGACCACCTGAAATCCCAATCTGGCTCTCTGGGATTCCTCAGAAGGCCATGCCCCCTTTATCTGGCCCCACCCCTTTTCTCCAGATAGCTCATCCTTTGGTGGCTTTCCAGCTTTTGCACAGTTTTCCCCCCATTCTAAAAGGCTGAAGTGCCTCTCCTAACATTTATGTACTGGCAGTAAGAGCTTTAAGTTAAAACATGCTGGAATGTTTTCATATTTTCGCCACTGTCCCCTATTTTCCCACCAACCTTGAAAACGTGTCCCCTGTGAGCTTCTCCAAATTGAATTTGGCCCTTGTGCTCAAAGAAATTTGATACTTCTGTTGTAATGTTTGAAACAGCCCTTAGACTGCAGGGCTAGACCTAGCAGGTGTCTGCACCAGCAATTTACTCCGAACTGACTGCACTTGGAGGTCATATTGAGTCGTGGCTGTCTAGCAGCCACCCTGAAGCTTGTCAGGGGAAAAACACATTTTCTGAGACTGCTTAAAGTACAATTCTTTTCCTTAAGTCAGGTTCTCCCCAGTATCGTTGCTGTGTGCCCCAACCCCAGCACTGACCTCAGGTATGCTAGCCCTGCCCAGGGGTGTGCCTTGACCCCGGTTAAGGGGTGTTTCCTATCCCTGTGCTTCCCAGCACAAACCAATTAGTGTCAATTAGTCACCCTCCTTCTGGTCAATGAGGCTTGAAATTAAGAAGAAGAAAGGGGGAGCCTGGATGGGAGGAAGTCTCTCGTACTAGTTCAGCAGCCCCTGCCAGTCAGACGACTTCACTCCAACCCCCCACTTGGAAGTATGTTCTGTGAAGAGGCTTAGAATGGTGTGAGGCACTTGCTTGTGGAGCCCTGCCTAGACCAAAACTGGCTCCTTGAAAAATGTGGGTAGGCCACGCCTTTCTTCTCCTTCTGTTGATGTGGAAACACCCTCCTAGTCTTTTGCCACCAGAGGGAGAAAAGACCAAGGCACTGCTTACATTTTACATCTGTAGCTAGGGATGTACGAATCCCTTACCTGGCTCCACGCAGGGGCATCCGCGGTGGGGGGGAGGCTCTCCGTCCCTCCCCCTGGAATCCTCCCTGGCTGGCTCCGCTCTGCGGCAGCTCCGCAGAGCCGCTGTCCGGGGCCGTCCGCAGCTGGGCTGCTGCAGCCGCAAATGGCGGCCGTCGTAGCAGCCGCCATTTGTGTCCTTGCAAGCAGCCGTGATAGGCTACGTAAGTATTTACGTAGCCTATCACGGCTGCAAGGATGTAAATGGCGGCCGCAGCAGCCCGGCTACGGCTGGCCAGGAGACCATCCGCCGCTGCCGCCGCTGCCAAAGCTACCATCAGAGCCGCCGCCGGAGCTGCCACCGCCGCATCCGCCCCAGGTAAGTTCCGTCGCGGGGGGGCGGGAAGCCATTCCGCCACAGATTCCAGGGGGCCGGATTCTAAAGAATCCAGCTTCACTGGAATCCGTGGCGGGATTCTCTGATATCCCTATCTGTAGCTCACCTGTCTTTAAGGAACCCAGGATGGTGTACATGGAGGCTGTCCCCATTTATATTCACAATAAACTGTGATGTTGATTAGGCTGTGGAAAGGGGTGTAAGAAGCTTAAAAGGTATTGTAGCTGAACTTATTTAAGGCAGAAGAAATCTATATGAACCTGCCATAAGGTTTTTGCTTACATATTAGAGCAGCACAGGTAGCATAAAATAGGCATAGAGTGGAATAGCTAAGAGAACCAAAGATTAGCCTGATAAAAGATTGGTTCTGTGGGGCTAGTCATTTCGACTTTGAAAAAGAGAGACATTGAAGAGAAAAGCCTGTGGTTGATGCCCTTTTTTTAGATGTGTTACCAACTGCTGAATACAGAGGCAGGATGTTTAAAGAGACGTTGGGGACTTTTTGAGTTTCTGTGGAATTGACAAAGACGTCAACAAAGACAGTAGTAGATGCGAGACACTTAGCTTTAGAGTAAGGGGCTTAGAAGAAGCCAGATCACTTTAAAACAATCAGTCAGCAAGCTTAAAACATAATAGTTGCCAAGTATGGTGTTAGGTGTAATAACTGGCATAGAACTAAAGGCAGAAAAGGAGGTTTCACCTTATGGGAGGGGTTCCTGCTGTCTATCTCAACTCTAAAAGAATTTTCTTTTTTTCATTTTGGTGGGACAGAGCTTTGTTTGAAGTCTAACAATTTTCTTCTTTTTAGATTAAGCATGAAAGGTGTGTGTCCATGTTACCTTTTTCTAATAAGAGCATTTTATTCTGTTATAAAAAGTTGTCTGTGTGACTGGAAGTCAACACATCTCTGTGTCAAGGCAGACACTTCTCCTAGCCAGTTCCAAATTTTAGTAGACAGGAAATGGGAACCTGCCATAACTGTAAATAGGTGATTTAGGGTGCCATCCTATGCATGTTTAGACAGAAGAAAGTCCTACAACTCCCAGCATGCCCTAGTCAGCCATACTAGCTGGGGCATGCTGGGAACTTTTTCTCGGTCTAAACATGCATAGGATTATACCATCAAAGTAAAATCATAAATAAATAGCCAGTAAACACTAATTTCCCAGTGGGGGAGGCGGGGTTATTGGCCCCAGACTACTGTGTGCATTTCATGGCTGAGCAAAGGATCAGAAGAATCCTCAACATCCTCTGCCCATGTGTCTAGTGCAGATTGCATGGTGATTTTGAGTCAGCTTGATCTCCAATACTTGGGCCTTAAGCTACTCACTCCAACTAGCTTTACTTAGGTAAGGCCTCCCCTGTATGATCATGTTTCCATCCTGCTGAAAGGAATACCAGTCACTGCAATACTTCCTTTGCACCTTCCCCCTATTCCATTGTTCATTTCCTGAATGACCCACCTGTATTTGTCTATCAGACCCATCAACCAACTGGTTTTCATAGCTCTGCGATTCAGTATCTTCATTTGTTGAATCTGCGGATGATGTCTCTTCCATAGAAAATAGCTGATTTACTTCAAACTGTAGTATTGCCATAGCCAGTTATTAGGATGGTTGTTGTTTTTAAAATAGGGAGAAAGGGACATCGTGACAAAATCACAATGCTTGCCATGTGGAGTCTATATTAATGTTTACATGTGTTTGCTGTGTTAAACAGAACAGGGTAAGTTAGGGTTAACTTTTTGGTATTGAGTGAGTGAAAGGTGGGGTGTGTGTTTGTGTGCGCGCATGGAGGCTGGGCATATACAAGGCAGGAGCAGCCAGTTAGTGGGTTAGATAGGGTTTAGAGAAAGAGATACGGCCTTACGGTTTGATGAAGCTACATCTAGACAGCGGAGTTGTGGGAATAGGAGTCAGAAGGGGTACAGTAGGCAGGGTAAGACTGAGAACTGAGTGATTAATCATAAGATATAACATCTCTTCTATGAAATAAACTTTAATTTGTTTGTTTTTCAATGATACAATCCCACATCTTGTTCATCTTTCTGTGCCACCAATAGAGTTCACATTTCCTGGGTACATCCCCTGGTTGGGTAAAAAAGGAACCAATTAGGCATATACTGGGTGTCCCTTTTACCTGGTAAATTTAGGGGCTGAAGCTTGTGGGACAGTGAGGACTGCTGTGCCAAAGCAGAGGCAGACAGATGTGAGGGAGGGTTACGTCACAAACATCCTCTCTCAGACTGAGAAATTAAATGGTACAGTGGACAAAGCTGTTCTTGAAGTACAAGTGTGGCTCAGGAACTTTGATTCATTTCCTACCACCACAGCCTTCCCCAAGGGGAATGTAAAAAGAGGAAACGTTTCATTACCAGGTTAAGAATCTTTCAAGTCTGAGCACATGTTTTAAATGCCCAATTTATAAACCTTAGAAACAGAGTTTATAATAGAAAGGCTGACACAACATTATTATAGCATCACAAATACAAGTCCATAATTATATTTCCTGATTGCAGACTGGTAAAAAATAAATGCCAGAAAAAGAGAGAAATCATAAATAAATCATAATAACTCGAATTCTAAGATTATAGAAAGACCCATACAAGAGGCTATTATCTATAGAGCCACAACCCAAAGATGTCATGGAATCAATTCATATAATACGCCAGCTTAATAAAATCTACATACAAAATTTATGAACAGAGTTCTATTCCTCTATCACAAGTTATTAATGGTTAATTTAATGAATATCTACAGTTGGAGTGCTTTGGTTCTGTATGATATTTTAATCATCTTCAGTTATGTATTTAAACGCATTTCATTTTATAACCATCAGCTCATTCGTGATAAGACAGCATTTACATTAGCACAGAGATATTTGAGAGTTTGATTAATTTTGTCTATCTTTTTTCCTGGTTATTGATTTCCTGAGAATTTATGAGGGCAACAGAGGAACTGTAAGTTCTGTTACGGTTATATTTGCCTAAATAGCTGAAACTGGTGTGTGTGTGTATACACATACAGTACATATATATAGGAGTGCGTGTCTTTTGTTTGCAGAGGTACTAAATGCACCATGGTCTTCCCAAAGCTTCCTCGTGACTCTTCACTGTGTAGCCCTTTTGTTTGAAGTCCAAAGATAAAGCTACTATTCTTCAAAGGATGCCTTGCAGGAAATATGGCATCCACTTGCTGGGGACCATGGGTGGGAGGGTGCTGTTGTGCACATGCCCTGCTTGTGGGTTCCCGGCTGACAGCTAGTTGGCCACTGTGACCCTTGATCTGATCCAGCATCTGATCCTTCTTATGCTCACTTATGTTCCAAGAAAGATAAAACTTCTGTGATATACCCAGCAGGGTACTTGGAATGACATGCGACTTTCCCCCCTAATTTATCTCCAAACGTATTTTGTTACATTTGGAATTTTGAAGAGAAGTATTTAAAAAGCAACTTAGGGTTAGTTCATTGCTTTGGATAGGTTCAATCAAGGCCTGATGTGGACTGAATGAAAATGCTGATTGGATGAACCGGTGCCTCCATAGCAAGGCTATACATGCAGACCTTGTTTTCTTTAAGTTCTCACAATTGCCCCAGTTTCCACATCCAGCCTCATGGGGATGCACTGGTTCAAACATTTAGTGTCTCTACATCGGCCTTCCTCAACCTGGTGTCCCCCAGGGGGGTTGGACTACAACTCCCATCATCCCTCAGATAACATGGCTTATTGGGGCATGTTGGGAGTTGTAGTCCAACCCCTCTGGAGGGCTCCAGGTCAGGGAAGGCTGCTGTTGGGAGCAGACCATCTTCCCCCTTCGTGATCAACACCACAGAGAGTCAAAGCTTCAGGCTAATACGATTTTATTTTGCTAAAGGCCAGCCTTTCTACAAATGCAGGTTCAAGGAAGCTCTCGGACTGCCTCAGGCACTAAAAACTAATCTACAATCTCTAATCAGAGGAGATGAACATGAACCAGAGGGTAGTGAAGTTGCTCAGAGTTTGCCCATGCACCTCACGGCCAGACTTGCTTCGCAGCAATTCTCCTCCTTTAGGGCGGCTCCCTCCTACGTTGGCTTCCAGGAGTGGCTATCCTGGTGCAGCATCTGAGCCCTGCCCCTAACTTTTCCCACTTTGCTTTGCAATGCGCAACACATCTCTCAAGTCACGCCCCTCTTCCTCCTCCTCCTCGGAAACATGAATTCTTACAGTGGAGGGAGGCGGCAGGGACTCCGCCTGGGCCATCTGTTTGTCAAGGCCTTCGGAGGAATCTCTCCCTGCATCTTGGGGCTCTAGGGAAAGTTCCTCCCCCAGGCTCTGATCTAGCTGTTTCAACTCTGATTCAGAATCAGAGCTGCCAGACACCTCAAGGGGCTTGGAGTCATCCCTGACAGCTGCTCTGCACAAAACTGCCCAAGCTGCAAGCTAATCTGTGCCCCACGTGATCTCAGGAGCCATCATCACAGGTGGGCAGCCTGCGGCGCATGCAAACCCTTAGCCTTATGCCCCAAAGGTGCAAAGTGCCATCAGCCTCCTTCACACAATGACCCCCCAAAAAGAAACATCCCTGAAGCTTTGGGGGCCATGATAGCAGGCATGCATCTCCCTTTCAGACATTTCTGAAGAGATCCGGTTGTCTTCTACTTTCGACGCTTCCTGGTAAGGATGAAGGGATGAGTCACACTCATCCTTTCCCCCATGTTAAAATGAATGTTCTGTGCCTGAATTGGGAGCCCACACCACTTACTCCAGGGGATGAGGATGTGCAACTAATAGCAGCATAAGATGGCTCCTCTTACTAGCTTATCTATAGGGATATCAGAGAAATCCATTTGGGGGGTGGAGTTTGACATGTTTTCCTAGGCTAAGCCCCCCAGACTTTGTTACAGTTCCCACTGCAGTGCCCAACTTGATCTATACAGCAAGTCAGGCCAGTTTGCAGATTTTCCTCATATTTTGTGCAGTTTGGGGGGAAGGTTCTGCAATTTGTGCAAATTTGTGAGCAATTTGTGCAAATTACAGCCAAATTTGCACAGATTACGGCCAAATCTGTGCAAATTATGCAAATTATTTCAGAATCTGCAGAATTTGTGAAAATTGCTCAGAAATGTGCGCAAATTGCAGAACCTTCTCAAAAATGCATTTAAAAGTTCCTGGAATTTGGGGAACAGCCTGCAGCTTGGCCAGCCGATGCAAAGCAAGTCGTACACACTGTGGAACTCCGTTGAGCCAAAAAAGAAATGGGTTTCTTTAACGGACATCCCTACTTACTTACCTAATATGGAAAGGAGAAGTAGGCCTTTGTTGACAACATCCATGCAAATGGGCAGTTAGTGTTTATCTTTGCTGAGTAGACATACAGTATTTTGACAACCATTTATTTACTGTTTGCAACCCTTTGCATTCCTTTGTTCATTCAAACAGATCAGGCTTGCCTGATATGGTCCTCTAATCACTGGGCTCCATCTCAAGGCACAGATATCTTAAGGCAGGGTGGGGGCATCTTTTTCAGTACAAGGGCTGAATTCTAATCTGGGAAAGGTCTCGGGGACCATGTTCCATCTGTGGGGGTGGCTAAAGGCAGTGTGGCCAGGGTCAAATGTGATTCTTACTATCCGTAACCCTACTCAGAAGTAAGCAGGGCAGAATTACTCAGCAGCACTTTTAAATAGCATCCAAATACTCAGCTTCTGCATGTTTACACAGAAGTAAGCAAGGCAAGCCTCTGAAATAAGCAGGACTGAATCACTCAGCACCTTCTTCCTCAGGCCCCACTTCATCTTTTATCAGGGACTCTTAACTCTGATCTGTGGAGTTTATTTATTCTTTACTTGTTAGATTTGTATACCACCCCAAGTGGCAAAGGCCCTCACGGTCATTTACAATCATAAAAACAAAACAAAAAACATTAACAACAAGCTAACAAAAATTAGAATAAATCAAATAATAATAAATACAACAATAAAAGTAGGAAAATAATACAATAGTAAATGTTAAAAGCCAGCAAGAAAATCAGTGATCAGAGCAGCAGATCAACTATTAAATTATTGCTTGAACAGGGGGATTTTAACCTGGCATCTAAATTACACAATTTACACAGTTACACAATGAAGGCACCAGACAGATCTCCCTAGGAAGGGCATTCCACAGACAGGGGGCCACTACAGAGAAGGTTGATCCCTGGTAGCCACCCATTGCACTAATTGTAGTAATGGGCAGTAGCACCCAGAGAAGAGTTCAGAGCTTTTATCTGTTGAGTGCTGAGAAATGTAGCCTTTTTCAGTGGGGTGGTAGAGAGGGTGAGGCCTGGGGATGAAACTGGCCCATGGGATGGAGAACCTCTGCAGGCTGGCCTGCAGGCTGGAGGTTCCCCTTGCCTGTCTTAAAGGGTTTAGCTGAGGTTGACCAGACTTTTCTCATATTTGGCCAAAATCCACACACATACACACTAATACAGAGAGGCATGTGCTACATGAATTCCACGGACATTTCACCTCAGTACTTATGATGTAAGACTGTCCTTGACTCAGGTTCCATCTGTTTCCTAAAAGTTTGATTTGAAAATGGCTTTCAACCAGCATACAGCTACTCAAACCCTGATAAGTGGAATTCCACAGAATTTCCATGTACCCAGCTTCTGGTACTGGATTTCCACGGAATGGCCAGACCCTAGCCAGATTCAGCCTGGCTCAACTTTACGCAAAGGTGCTGAGCAATATAGCACCCATAAGCCAGTATAATGGTGAGTGAAACACTTCTGTGTGTGAGAGTATAGAAGGCATAAAGAAGTCTGCGCACAGGTTTTTTTGCACAACAAAAATCAGGAAGTTGCACCAGATGAACCCTTAACAGTAGCACGAGTGCAATTCTTGCCATGCACATCACAGCATATGCACAGATGTTTCATTTGCAGCTCTGTACAGACTGCAGGTTGCACAATGCAGATTATTTGCCCCATGTCTACAGTAGTGGGGATAGGGTACCATGCAAGGCATAGCCTATGCAGAAGTCTCTAAGCATCAGGAAAAAGTATCACTGGCCCATTCTGACACTGGAGGCCTCCTGCAGAGGCCAAGACAGAGGAAGTGGTGTAGCAGCCTACCAGAAATGGCAGGAATTCTGTTGTGCCACAGAAATAGGAACGTGCAAATCAACAAAACTCAATGACATCGAAGTTCTTCGAATTCCACCTCAAACCTTATTCCAACTCCATGTCCATATCAGATTGTGAGTTTGTTTCTTTTGCTTTTGCATGAAAATGTGTGCATCTGCTTTCTCAAATGTACACATCAATCATGTGCATTTTTGAAATGGACTCCCTTATTCTCCCATTGATTAAAATGTGTTTGTGCGTATGTTTCAAAAGTACACTTTTTTCTAATGCATATTCTTGTTCCACAAATCGCACCACAAGGTTGGAAGAAGTATGGACTTAGAGCACAGATTGTGCTGAGGTCAGCATTCGGTTCCAGGATGTG
This sequence comes from Heloderma suspectum, assembly GCF_057233095.1. NCBI lineage: Eukaryota > Metazoa > Chordata > Lepidosauria > Squamata > Helodermatidae > Heloderma > Heloderma suspectum. The sequence continues at coordinate 333,763,725 of NC_139459.1, read as the reverse complement.
TGAGCTGGATAAACTCTGATCAAAAATGAACTGAAATGACTTTCTGAAATGAATTCTACTTTCTGAAAAAAATTTCACTTCCAAATCTATGGGGACGAATTCCAAATTTGGCAGAATTCAGTGACACCTGCCTCAGGGTAGAAAGCTAGGAGAAAAGCTCTAAATAGCCCATGCATTTGTAGAAGGTAACCAGTAATGGAAGAACCAACTGTTGGGGGATGGGAGCTGAAAATAAAGAAAAGAAGAAAAACAAAAACAAAATGCAGCTGGGGATTATATGTAGGCTGCTTGGACATGTCAGTTTCCACTTGAGTTGTGTCCACAAGAAAATGCCTAGACATGCCCCACAAGGAATAATTCAGTTATCTTGTGGATTGCAAAGGATAAAGGCGTAAATCTAAACAGCGTGCACACATTTCTGCATTACCACTCAGTTTGAACTGCAAATAAATCTGTGGACCCCTAGAGTCTTCAGAACTGCTCTTGTAACTGTAACATCTCAAAAAGCTATTTCTATTCCAAAGATATGTTATGAATAAGAGCAATCATCATTCATTAAAATTCATTTTAAGCTGGTTCAATCTACCTCGATTTTCTCCATCTCATCAAGCAAGATAACATATGCACAAGCTACTCAGAGAAGGCAGCAAAGCAACCTGAAAATGGAATCAGCAAAATCAAATTACCAGAGGAGGGCATTTGTATTAATGCTGCTGATTTCTCAAAAATTCAAGTTTTCCCTGACAAACAATATTCCACATGAGACTGCATTTTAATACATGTGGTTCTTACAACCGATGATATGTACAGAGAACTTCACTGGTGGAAGTGTCCTTCCCTACCCTCTCTTTCCCAGGGCAGCTGCTCCAGCCCCCTGATCACACCACACAGAGAAGTCAGGAGACCCCGCTAAATGGGTTGAGCTGTGGAGTGTGTGGGGGTCCCCAAAGCTTGGGTGGAGGGACCTTCTGCAAGAGGAGTCCTAACTCTTGCAGAAGATCCTTTCCTTTAGTGAAAGCCTGCTTCGTCGGAATGCCAAGGAGGGTAGATATTTAAAACCATCATGAACTATATACATGGCTTTGGTTGGCTCTGGTGTCTTGGACACCTTTATAAAAATAAAGGTTTCCTTGGCAGGAAATGTTTGTGTTAGTCCAAATTGATGATCTACCAGGATACTTTTGTTTTATTAGCATCACTTGTTTATCATGCAGTGGTAATTGTTCTTTGCAGCACAATAAATATGTACACCTCATGGTCTGCATCATCATGGCTGGCATTGACAGAGAAAGTCAAACGGCGGCCCACACACACAAATTATAGCTTTCCATTAGGTTTGCCATTTCACCTGAATAATTCCTGATAATCATGAATAATGATGTTATTTGACATTCTAATGATACCATGCTACACAGCTTCAATTCATCAGTCACTGTCAGGAAGGTCAAATATTTGTATTCCCTTGCATTATCCAGAGTTCGTTAAACAGTTAAATGACATTATACACTTTAATTATAATTCCAAATGGAAGTAGTACATATCATTTAGATTTCAAGGCCTATGTAACAAGTCACTATCTTAAGTGAAGATAATCCCTCCCTCTCTCTCTCTTTGCCAGCACTCAGCAGTTGTTGGCATTACAGTCATTCAAGGCTATGTCTCAAGTCATGTTTTAATGGCATTGGGCTCATTTTGAAAGAATGCTCCACCTCTGAAAATGCTTGGAAATTTAACGCAAGAAAACAAGACATGTGAAGTCAAGAGCCATAGCTATGGTGTGGCAAGAATTAAATTACTGACTATTATTCTTACATTTATATCCTATATTTTACTCACCCAACTTTCATCCTCACAATGACCCTCGGAGGTAGGCCAAGCTAAGAGACAGTGAGTGACACAAAGTCACTAAAGACGGGCAAGCTCTCCAAGATGTGCCTGGGATTGGCAGGTTCCATTCCTCCCCATCACAAAAATTGGGAAAAATCGGATAATTTTTTTGAGCCAATCTGAGGGGCTTGGAAAAAATATTCCCAGGAGCCCTCTTCACCCCCATGAAATGCATTACCCCTTCCCTTTCCTTGAAGCAGGCTTTGGGAGAACTACAGCCCCATGGATAATTGGGTTCTATCTCTTCAGGACATTAGAGAAGGCGGCGGCAAACAACCTTCCCCTCTCAACTGCAGTTACTTGTGCTACCATGCCTTTCTCCTTTTATCAGGGATGGGAGAATTCTCTGCTTCCATGGGGGTGGGAGCTAGAGGGAAAGGCTTCTGATTATAGGAGAAGGCCATGGGGATGGGTGGATGGAGACAGAAGGGGGAGCACTTCTCCAGCTCAGGTTTTTATCTGAGCAAGAAACCCACTCAGTGGCTCATTTCTCCTTTGAGCTTCTGAAGTTCATTACCAATCCTGGTTGGGGAGAACTTCACCAGCATGTCTAAGGTGCACACAGAAAACTTCATGGCTGGGTCTCTTCAATCCTAGTCCAGCATTAACTGTTATATGACACTGGTTCTCAGACATACTTGGTTGTCCAGACTCCCTGCCCACCCACCCACCCCAATTAAAATATCATTTTACAAAGATATTATTGAGCTAGAGAGGATACAAAAAAGAATGGGGAACAAAATGAATAACATGGAGAGAACAGATAGGAGACAACAGAATAGAGAACAGCCTATCTTAAGGAGCGCCTCCAGCAACACTAGACAGGCCGCTTAACAAGATCAGCTTCGGATGGCCTTCTCTCTGTCCCATCAGCCAAGACAGCTAGGCTGGTGAGGACGAGGGAGAGGGCCTTCTCTGTGGTGGCCCCCACTCTGTGGAACTCCCTCCCTAGGGAACTCAACCTTGCCCCCTCTTTAATGAGCTTCTGCCATGCATTAAAAACGCTGTTGGTCAGGCAGGCATTTGGGGTGGGTTAGGGTATTTTTAGAAATATGATGTTTTAATGTAGAATTTTATTGTTTAAAACTGTTGTACATCGCCCAGAGTGGCCGGGTGACCGGCCAGATGGGTGATTAAGAAAAGATAGATAGATAGATAGATAGATAGATGTGTTTTGTTTATCTTCTTTCATTCACACAACTAGTACATGGGTGGGGAAGCTTTTCAATGAATTGGCACTGTAAGAGTATGGCCTTTTGTTGAGATGGTGTTTTTTTTTTTAAGTAATAGACCATCATTAGACACCCAATGATGGTTAATTAAGAGCTATTATTATTGTAGCATAATCAAAGTACATGATGTTTTGCAGAGTAACATGAGCAAAAGACACATCCTTGCTCCAAGGAACTTGTAATCTATATTGAGCAGGTGGGAGGAGGTACAAGCAAGGGTAAAGAAGGGATGGATGCAACCAAATGCAGTTACATGTCATTACAGCACAATCCTATGTAGGTTTTCCTGAAAGTAAGCCCCACTACATTCAATAGGGACTATTTCTAGGTATATGTGCATAGGATTGAAGTCTAAGGCTTTATTTCAGTTGGAGATGAAGGCTAATTCTGTATTATTGAGTTAGATATGGCAATATCAATTAATTGAGGTTACTTATATAGTGTTCTCCCCAGGCACAAGGCAATTTACCTTTAAAATATCATAAAACATCATATCCAAGTAAAAATATCAGATAGACAGTGGAACATTGGGGACAGGAAAGCCATGAAAAGTTATGGAGGAGAGAGATGTCACCAGTCTAAGCAGGGTATTTAAAGCCTTGGGATTTCGTAAGGTCACACTAAAAAAAAAGTGTGCAGAGAGAGAGAGAGAGAGAGAGAGAGAGAGAGAATAAAGGAGGGGACCAAGAACAGGAACCACCACGATTGTTGTTCAGTCGTTCAGTCGTGTCCGACTCTTCGTGACCCCATGGACCATAGCACGCCAGGCCTTCCTGTCCTGCAATCTCTCCCGGAGCATGCTCAAGTCCATATTCATTGCATCAGTGATGCTATCTAGCCATCTCATCCTCTGCCGTCCCCTTCTCCTTTTGCCCTCAGTCAACCACCACATAGAAGGTGGTAAATAAGAGATCTTCCATACAAAGGAAACACTGAATGACAGATTGTTGTTCAGTCATTAAGTCGTGTCCGACTCTTTGTGACCCCATGGACCATAGCACGCCAGGCCTTCCTGTCCTCCGCTCTCTCCCGGAGTGTGCTCAAGTTCATTGAATGACAGATAGGGATAGACAAATCTGTCAATGCTGGTTTCACTCAGTTCCTCATTTTTTCCAACCTTAAGTTTATTTCATCTATTTTCCAGATCATTTTCTGGATTTTTTTTTAAGTCCACAGAAAAATGTGTATTTTCATGCTCATTTCTCATAATACATGCATTTTTCTATGCCATTTTGACTAACATACATTTCTATAAGAAAGTACCCTTAATATAATGCATTTTGCACATCATTTTCACTGATGCATTTTTATGCTCACTTTCCCTAATACACACATTTTTGTAGCCTTTTTTTTAAAAACTGGATAGCAACATTTGGAAATGTGTGAATATCGAAGTATAGCTGTGTTTTGATTTGTGATTGGTTCAGGAAGTGCAAATTAGGTAAGTATGCATTAAAATGCAAATTGACTTTCTCTCCCATCCCTAATGACAGGCAGGAAGAGAAGTAACTAAGAACATAACAGGACTTAGGAAAGAACCGAATGCATTACTGGGATTGTATCCAACAGTGTCATTCTCCTGGTGCAAATGATGTTGCGCTAGCGAAAACCAAGTTCTGAAGTACATGTGAGGGGAAAATCCAACTGAAGTTCTGCATGTGCAATTGCTTGCACAACTGCATGCAGATTTTATGTTAAAATGGTCCACCGGTGCTTGCATAATGGGAAAAGGCAGTGGAGTTCTGCTAGCACAGCATTTTTTTCTGCTAATTGTCTGTTGGGTTTAGGCCCTGGTCTCATTCATGCCAAACCCCAGTCCCTTTTACCTCTGAGCAAATGATTGGCGCTACCAGAGCTGACAGCACAAGCCTTCTTGATTAGGGAAGCTCTTGTGGTTCCTGATCCAGTGATAGGAAATGCAAACAGAACCCTGAAAGTTGGATGAATGTGTGAAATCTATGTCATACATAGCACCCATTGACATGTGTGATTCCCCCAAGCCATCCAGAATGGCAGTTGAACTGGGGCAACATTTTGCAATTCAGAAAAGCTGGGAATAGCCATTGAAATCAATAATACTTCAAGTGCTTACATCTTACACATTTCAATGGGAGTTAGACATACCTCACATTCTAAGCTTCAGTAATGATATGTTTTTGAGCATGAATTGAACTCAAACATGCAAGTGTGGTCAAAGCACTGCTGAACATGAAATGCTGTATGTATTTTTGTTGACAATGTTTGCAGAATCTCTGAAGACAAGGATATCGTCTGTTCGGTTCACATATGAAGCAGTAGTAAGGGGGTGGGAAGCTGTGTTGCCACTTGCTAGTAATACTTTGACCCACATTAAATCTGAATCCAGGCAATAAAAAAAACACACACACACATTTCCACACAAGGCATTCACCCAGCGACCTGCTGTGCTAACTGAAAGTATCAGAAAACAGAAGCATGAAACATCATCTCTGAAGATGCAAAGAGCATCACTTTATTGACTATAGGTATTAAAATACATTAGGCAGATGCCAACTCATCTGAGTAAATATTTAGGAGCAGACAGCAAAAGCAAGTAATCTGATGATCTTGCTTTGCATTAAGCCAGGAATCCTGCAAAGTATCAAAGCTGATTCCCCTGGGAAGAAGGGAAAAGAAAGAGGTGGGAATGGGGAAGCTATCATGCAGTCATTAAGAGACCATCAAAAGCAAGGTATTGATTTAAAGAGCCTGGCAAAGAAATCACACCCTCCATGATTGCACTGAATGCCTGCACTCAAACCACCATCTTCACACTGAGACATTACAGCATTATGACAAGAAAAGGAGGGAGCTAAAAGCCAAGGAGAACATGTCAAGAAAAGATGCAGGGGGAGGGGGTGGGAGAACCAGACAGAACAGAGTAATAAAACAAGCGTGCCAATAGCATTCACATGCATTTATTAAGAGTTCAGATTATTATTTCTAAGTATTTTCCTAAAATTAGCACTACAGTTAAAACATCAGCATTTCACAATCCAACTTTAAGAGTTCATCTGATTTCTAAATCTGTGCAAAATTGTCTTTCAGTTCTACAATGAGGCGACTCATTTCATACATGTTACGCATCCAAAATGGGCATATTTGTATGGCATATTGGCCTCATTTGCTGCTAGCCAGCCAGTTTGGGAGGATGGTAGTCTCCCCACCCCCACCCCACCCCCTTCCACTGAGCTGCCAGACTTGACAAAGAAGGGAAGAGGCATTAGAACAGCCTAGGAAGCTCTGGGAAACATACCACTGCCCTCTGCATTCTGTCACCTAAACCTATGCAATGCAATTTGGTCACAGAGCTGCCTTCTCTCACACTGTGCATCTCTTCCTCAGTAGCTGTCTGAGTAACCGATCAGAGATCCTGATAGACCTACTTTAGAGCTTGTTTAGCATGCCTTACATCTCACCACCTCAAACTGTCTGCTTGAACCCTTTATGCCATTCAAAAGGCGTCGCCATGGATCACCATGCAGATCAAAGTTCATGCAATCCAGGACTTTTGTCCAACTGTGGCCAGCCATAAGGTCACACTCACAACCAATGCACGACAGAGGTTACCAGCCTGTTTTGTTTGCTCTGGAACCTAGCCACCAAAAACTGTACACTGTCTCTGAAAATGGGGATTCAGTTCTTTGCTACTGTGGATAAATTATCCGTGCTAGCAGATATCACAACATCCTGTGGCAATAAATTCCAGAAATTATGCACTGTGTGCACATCTAGTTCCTTTTGGCTGAACTTCGCATAATACCAATTAATTATTTTGGATGAGCAACCTCCACCCCTTGGAGTAATTTCATGTGACCCTTTGCTTAATTTCAGAAGCTGCCAGCAAGCGATCCATTCAGACCTCTGGCAAGAGCAATCTCTCCCTCCTCTGGAAGCCTGCTGAGTGGGGGCGAAGAGAGAGTGAGAGATTGGGTGGGGAGAGAGAAGGGCAGGTCAGAAAGAGCGAAGGAAAGGGATAGCCCCACCCACTCTTGGCTCTGGCTCCACCCACTGACTGCACACTGCCCTCAACAGAATTTTTTTCTCTAGCCCTGGTTGAGAGAGAGAGAGAGAGAGAGAGAGAGAAGGCCTGGTTTGCATGACACTAGTGTGGTTGATAAACCAGCTTATTAACCACCCACTGCATGCACCGGCTTTGTGTGCTGGCTCATTTCTCTAATTACCCCACCAGACGCAGGTTGCCGTGACATTCAAACTCAGAGAGGGTGGCTTGTTGAGGTGGTTAACAAACCACCCAGAACCTGTGGCCTGTTTTAGGGCGGTGGTGTAGTCAACAAAGCCACCCTTACTGGATTTGAATGACATGAGAAGCCGTGGCAGGGATATGAATTGGCAACCTGGTACCCACAGGCACCACAACCCACTGCGGCTTAAATAAATAAATCAGGCTGCGGTGACCGTGCAAACTAGTTCAGAGAGAATTAAGATGAATTTCTCTATTCACTTTCTCAATATTGTTCTATTCTGAAAGCTGCCTCTTAAAATAATCCCTACCCTCCTCCTCATCTTGTAATCAGTTGCCAGTCTATAAGAGACACCATGCTGTTGTAATTGCTAAGTTCATGCCACACTAAAATTGTGAGGTTTTAAAATGCGATAGGACTGGCTTGTGCTGTTCTGACCTTCAGCAGATTAAAACAGTCCTCCTCCAGAATGTTTTCATCTGCTGCAGTTTCCTTTCTTCCTCCTTTGGTGGAGAGGATCCAGGCAAAAGGTTTTTAAAAAATCATGAATAAGCTGGGATTTCAACCCGAGTTGCCCAACCCCGAAAACTAGCTGCCACACCATAATTGTTCAAATGCTTTTAAATGAAAAGGATTGCATCTCCATGCTGCAGTTAGCCATTGTGTGTACTAAAAAAAAAAATGGTTGCCTCAATAGTCCAAGTACTCCCTATTTTATTTTATTTTATTTTACTCTAGTGTCTAATACAAAATGCAGTATTCCAGGAAGGGACAAAGTAACATTATTCAGAATTTTAAAATAAATTCAGCACAATTTCAAAAGGATTGCCAGTGTGTTTAATGGACTTTTATTGTTTGCCTCATCCTCCATAAAAATCAATTCATAAAAGCCTCTTTTTAAAAGGAGGCAGCACGCTGTCACAAATGGTAATTAGCAAGTCACGGCAGGCATTATTATCTAAAAGTTCAGAAATCCACAGGTTTGACAGCAGAAGTATTTGCAGAGTTCCATAGTTCATCTCTCTGGGTACAAATGTCAGGCAAAAGCCACCCCTGTTACTCTCCCTCTTCTTTCCCAGCTATACCAGGAGTTGGTTCCCTCCACCCGCAAAACTATATTGCTGGTTTACAATAAAGGTGTTATGCTGCCAAAAGAGAGTGTGCACATAAAAAGGGACCCAGCCAGGGCTGGATGAAGACATTTTGCTGCTTGAGGAGGACAAAATGATGCCTCCTCCCCATTCTGTGGGGACGAAACTGGACAGAAGCCAACTGGACTGGCAGTTAATTCTTACTTCAACATTGTGACATGACAGCATACTCCACCATACCTGAGGATAGCAGGCTCGCTTAAAGGATGCAGGGGCAGGCTGCATGGGAGATACACAACTCTGTCTTTAGACACCTCCCCAACACCCACCCCTCTTCCTGGCAATTGTTGCTACTGCCACCGCCCCACCGCCTCAACATCTGCCACCTAAGGCAGCGACTTCACTCTGCCTAATGTGAAGGCCAGCCCAGTCTAACCTGGCAGGTCAGATGAGCACCTCTTGTAAAACATTAAAGTTATGACAGAAGCTCCAATAAAGCTCCCTTTTCCTAGTAAACATTACCTACCCATCATGACAATAATTACTAAAATGCTTGCCATTGGAGCACAGGAATCAAGAGGCTATAACATTTTACTACCAATCATAGAAGTGATATGATCAAAGTCCTGCAGCTTACACTTAGCTGTGGAATCTCCTTTCAATAGCAAGCATCTGCCTTGAGAGAGATGTGCAGTAATAATACACAAGCACATGTCTAGGAGCACGTACAGAGTGCCTTTGATCACTGTGGGGAGAAATACGCTTTTTTCCCTACTGGCACAATCAATATATGCAATTCAGACTGAGATGGAGATTCCTCTTGCTCTGTGTTGCCTGTTCCTTGAAGACAATAAATAATATGGTTATCATCTTGACTTGAATAATCCTTTTGTGACACTCAGTTGAACATTGTAAAACTTAATAAAAATGAAACAAAAAGCCAGGACAGACAAAATTAAATATATCTTATAAAAAAAAGTAGGAGAACCCACAGCAACAAAAGCCAGTTCCCAGCCTACTAATCAGTATCCATAGCCTTTTTCTTAAAAAGCCAGGATACTAGCAGCAAAATTACCAAACACACCTATCACTGTAACATTCCACAGATGTATGCCATCACAGAGTCAGCGGATATAACTTTCAATCAAGCTTGAGTCTCTCTGCTTAGAAATAATCTTATATATATAATAGGGATGTATGAACCCCTCAATGTCCAGTTTGGGGGGGGGGTCTGCCACAGGGCGATTTGGGCCACTTGGGGTTGGTGGATCAGCTCTCCAGCTTTCTAAAAAATGCAGCACCCTAATGGCGGCTGCCATTAGCCTATTGCAGGAAATTACAGCCATAAATGGCATATTCTACACCATTTGCGGCCATAAAGCACCTACTTTTACCTAAATTGCAGCTGTTTATGGCTGTATTTATGTAAAAGTAAGTGCTTTACAGCTTCAAATGGCATATAATACACCATTTATGGCTGTAATTTCCTTGCAATAAGCTAATGGCAGCCACCATTAGCGTATTGCATTTTTTAAAAAGCTGGAGAGCCACCCCACAGGAATTCTTCCAGACATGGAGGTGAGTGTGGTCAGTCCACTGTGGACTTGGGAGGTCAGATTCTTTGGAATCTGGTCTCATTTGAGTACGCGGCAGATTTCTCCAGCATCCCTAACATATAATTCAAAGTCGGGAGTTACTTGGACATCCTTTTTTGACCGCCTTCCCATTGACTGATTGTCATGATAAAACACACTTCACTGGAATGCTTTTGACATGCAGCTTCCATGAATAACAACAGTTTCCACTATACTGCTGTATGCGTGTCGTGTCACCTGAATGGTCAACAAGCAATAAACTGAACTGAACTATACTTCAAAGTTGGGAGTTTATTTATGTCCATAAAGCTTTTTTAAAAAAGGAATTAGGCTATCTTCTATAATCATGTACTATAAAGTTTTATTTTTAATATAAAAAATGTCAAGTATAATTCAACAAACATAATTAATTGCAAATCGGAGCAAAATGAAACGTGAACACAAAAATGTCTCTGTACACCATTATAAACACAGGTGCAGGCCAAAGTATACTGATATGCCAGTAACATACAACCTGTAAACAAATCATGAAGGGATTAAGAGACACCTACAGTGAAAAGTGACCCAGTCAAAGTTTAGTTTATATCAATAACATTTTATTTAAGGAGGTTTTGTAAAGATAAAAGATGTAACACTTCGAATGTTACAATAAACACAGTTAGTTAAGTTAAACCTTACATTAGATTTGATTGTTCTTTGTGAACTGTGTTCACAGGGAACCAACTGGTTCATAATCTACACAAAATGACCACACAACATACTGTAGGTAGGAATGGGTAAAAAACTTGTCCCATCTGAATTTTATGTGAATTTACTAAATTTTCACCTGCTAAACCAATGAATGATCCAGAACAAAGTTCCACAATGAAATTTACACTTTCCCAAATTTAGTGCTGCAGTCCTCCATACAAAAAAAGGACACTAAACTGCACACTTCGGGGGAGAGTGTGCACAAAAATGTGCACAGTGATGAAAATAATGCACAGAAGCATAATATTATAGGGGGAAGAGCTGGAAAAAATGCATATGTTAGTAAAAAGTGCACAAAAATGCATATTAGGGGAAGTGTGTATGACAATGCATACACATTTTCCTGTGGACTTTTAAAAATGAAATTAATGCATTGGCATGAACTTGGGTTGAATCAAACATAAGGTCAGAAAAATGAGAAACTGAACAGAACCAAAGTTGACAGATTCGCCAAAATCTACAAAAATGCTGGGACTTTCAGTCCAACACATATGGACGGCACCAGGTTGGGAAAGGCTGGCAAAATGTATGCAGAGGCCAGGCCACTGCATTCCACAATGGACCTGTGCATTCCAGTCATCCAAGATTCCTATTGTTTACAAAATCACTTATCTTGGGATGGAAGAAGTGAGTCAATAGCCCTAACTTTACTGGAGGTCAATTATTATTTCTCACTTTACTTCAGCATTGGGTCCATACCTTCAATAAGGGAGCAATCCTATTGTGATTGACAGTCGCCTCCGAATCTGGGGATGACCGCCTATCCAGTGCAGGGTGGGAGGAGTGGTGAGAAGTAGATACCATCCTCGCTCCCCCCACCCTGCTTTCATGGCTAGACAGCCGATTTTGGCTGTCTAGCCACGGGACTTCAAAGCGTGGGAAGCAGTGGCCGGATGACACAAAGGAAGGCTCATACCTGCACTTCCAGCCTCCCCGCCCCAGCCCGCCCCCATGAACACCACGTTTGCCCCACTCCACGCTGCTCTTCAGAGCGCAGAGCCGATTTGCATTGCCCATGATACAGCATGGGGGGGGGTACAGGCTCTAGGGATGGGCAGATTCCCTACCTGCTGCTCCGTGCACCCCGTGCACCCCTAAATCTTTACTTAGACTACGGCGAAAATAAGGGCAACGCAAATAGCGTTGCCCTTATTTTCGCCGTAGTCTACATAATCTTTACGTAGACTACAGCGACCAAATAAGGAACGTGAATGGCGGCTCCCTATGGGGGCCGCCATTAGCCGTACGCGCTTTTTTTTTTTTTAAAGTCACCCATGATAGGCTACGTGAAAATTTACGTAGCCTATCACGGCTGACTTTGCAAATCTAGCCGTGATAGGCTACGTTAATCGTCACGTAGCCTATCATGGGGGCGTTTTTTTTTTTTTTACTTTTATTGGAATGGTGGCGGCGGCAGCCGGTTGAAAGACCGGCTGCCGCCTCTGCCCCTGTCGAAGACCCGCCGAACCGCCGCCGGGACCCGCTGCCGGGAGGGACATTCGGGAAAGGTAAGTCCCGTCCCGGGCGGGGTGCGGGGGGAGGGGGGGTGCGGAGAATTTCTCCCCGAAACTTCTTCGGGGGGCCGAACACGTTGGCACTAGGCCCCCCGAAGTTTCGGGGAGAAATTCTCTGCCATCCCTAGTGATCCTTCATTGAAAGGAAACCAAACTTGCAACATCATCCCACCTGAGGAACAGGGGAGCATGTAAGAATATGGACTGAGAAGTAGATCCTTGCAACATCACTCCCTTTTTTGCTAAATCAGAGGTTTTGAAAACCCTGTTCCAGAGTTTCTCTTCTTTCTATCATCTCAGTGAAATATTTTTCAGGCCATTAAAAAAAGCTGTTTTAAGAATTCACACAAATTGCATCAAACAAAGAAACAAGCAAGGAAAACATTACAGTAGTGTTACGAGGTCATTTTTCAGAGCTGCAAAGGCGGCATACAGACAACTACAGTAACTCTCATTATTATTGATTGCCAAGCAATCTGACCCAGTTAATGACATTCCAAGTGTACCCTTAAGGATATAATTTGAATCTACAAAATCACAAAGAAGTTCCCAAGCAAGAAAATGAATCTGGCTGACCTAGGTATTAAACACTAAGATGTATGTTTCAATAACAAAGTGCTTTAAGGGAAGAAATTCTGTTGGGTTAAGAATCTCTGCATTTCAGAGATTAACTTCAACTCACACAATTCATTTAATGTAGGCTGTTTCCAGCCACCACATTTTAACACAGTTTACCTTGGGGGGGAAAGTGGAGGTAAATCATCATGTGATGTTTGAACAATATCAGTGTTATTCCTGGCAACTGTTCAACTGCACCTTATAGGCAGGCAATAATGTCACAGAATTGTGCCAGCTAGGATGCTGTCATTTGTTGGATCAACAAAGCACATTAATTGCCATAAGCAGAGATTGTGCATTAGTGGGGGTGGGGGGTGGGCGGATGTGGGGATCTGCTCACATCAGCTCAACAGAAATTGTGTAGCCAGGCAGAAACACTGTGGGCTCTTACATTAGCTTAGATATAACTTGTCTTTTAACCCAGAGGAGGGTTAACCCTCCTCTGGGTGTCTTTTAATGTGTGTCTTTTAATGTGTGTCTTTTAATGGGTGTCTTTTAATGTGGTGTGTTTTAACCCACATTAGCTTAGATATAACTTGTCTTTTAACCCAGAGGAGGCTTCTACGCCTGGTCTGGTCTCCTTCTGGTAGCTGTATTTGGCTTTAGGGATGCTGGAGGAATTCAAGATGGACTAAAATGAGTTCAGATTTCTAAGAATCTGACTTGTGTAATCCACTGCTGACTGGCCTCCTCAGGTCACGCAGAGTCCATGGACTTTTGGATCTGTTGCGTTTGTTTTTAACTTTCCCGAAATTTATTTGTAGGAAAATATGCAAGTTTCTTCTGAGTCCGGTAAATATACTCTGGGGGGAAGTTGAATGGAACTGGGACAATATGCTAAATGTTACATACTAATGTAAATTACGTAAATTGTTGTGAACCTTCTTACAGAATTTTTTGGGTATTTTTCTGCATATATATATATTTTTTTTTAATCATTCAAATCTGTCTGTGAACAGATGCCAGAACAAATGACACTGCTCAATCCATGAAAGACACATGGGACAGATTTGACAAAACCCAGACATCCCTACTTCATCTTTTAGACTTTCCAAAGACCCATTCCCTGTTCTATCACTGGGCTTTAGGACTCTAGCATTCTGAACCTTCATGCTCAGTCTCTAACCCATTTCAGGTGTATATCAGGGTATAGTAAACATTAAGATGTACAAACATGTTACCTGTGCACATTGGTTAGAATATCCATAGCCCCCAACCCCCTGTGCACATGTAGGTTAGGAGCAGAGCTTGCGGATGTGATGTTTGTCCTGCAGGCATGCTCAGGATGTGATGAGTGAATAAGCAATGTTGGAGATTGCTAGGATTCTCCAGACATCATCCTGCTGCTTATCTCATGCCCAATTCCTGTTCACATTTGTGATCGCTACTCACTTTGCACAAACAGGAAATTTGCACCAAACTGGAACAGTTGCAGAAATCAAATGCATACACATGTCTAGCAATTTGCGAACATTTTCAGTGGACATGTACTCATGATCGAGATTGGGGCTTCAAGCATGCTAGCAAGTTTTGCAAGCAAAATGAAATTCACATACATCCCTACATTCAGTGTACATGACTGAATGCCTGAAAGGGGCTTCTGCAAAGTGTTTTCAGCTTTGCTCAGTCATGCCACCTTCCACATAGGGACTGGATCCAGATTAAAGATGGACAAGAGGACCTGTGATTTTTGAGCTCACCTAAATTCTTGCAAAATTAGTTCGAAGCTCGTTTTGGCTCACTCCTGTTTTCATTTTCAACCTATTTTTCAGTTTCTTTGCATGGTCAAAGTGCACATTTCAAAAAGGAAAAGTGCACATTTCCTTGCTTATTTTTCAAAAGTATGCATTTCCCCCCTTTGATTAAGCATGAAATGTGTGCTTTTTTAATGTGCATTTCAAAGTGCATATTTCTTTAAAAATACACAATTTTACAAACACAATCACTAATCCCAGGATTTATAAACATAGGGAAAACCCTCACTCCTGCTTAGGGATGGTGGAGAATTCCTCCACAGACCCCAGTGAGGCCAGATTCAAAAGAATCTGGCCTCTGGAACCCATGGTGGAACGGATTGCTTACCTCCGCCTCCCTAAGGAATCCTCCCTGGCCAAATCCTCCCCACCATCTGGCTCCTGAGCACCAGCGATACGGCTGCCATTGCCATGTCGCTGGCTGGGCTGACTGATAGGCTAGCCTATCGCGTGAAAAACCAGAGACGCAAATTATGTCCACTACGCCATCTGCGGCCGTAAAGTCCTTAAGGGTAAAGGTAAAGGTGTCCCCAACCAGTCGTGTCCGACTCTAGGGTGTGGTGCTCATCCCCATTTCTAAGCCAAAGAGCCAGCACTGTCCGAAGATACTTCCGTGGTCATGTGGCCGGCAGGACTGAACACCAAGGTGCACGGAACGCTGTTGCCTTTCCCGCCGAAGCGGTGCCTATTTATCTACTTGCAATGTCTTGCTTTTGAACTGCTAGGTTGGCAGGAGCTGGGACTGAAGACGGGAGCTTACTCCGTCACGCGGCACTCGGGTCTCGAACTGCTGTCCTGCCAACCTTCCAGTCTGCAGTTCAGCATCTTAACCACTAATCTAACTGCTTTCCAGCCACAAATGGCGACTGCTATGCCAATTGCGTCCGGAGTCAGTCAGCCCAGCCAGCGATACGGCAATGGCAGCTAAGGAGCGGAATTGCTGAGGAGCGGAGCTGACCAGGGAGGATTCTGGGGGGAGGGACAGATAGCCTCCCCCTGCGGGTGGATTCCCAAGCAGGGGAACAGGTAGGGAATCTGCCCATCCCTACTCCTGCTCACGTTTGCATTCAGGATTGCAAACAGAATATGATTTGCAAACAGAAACAAAATTATCGTGCTTCCCTAGATGGATCAACTGAACTGGTGGATCAACTGAGCTTCCCCAACCCTTCCTTTCCAGGGCAGCCCCTCCAGCCCCCTGACAATGCTACACTGAGAGTCTGGAGACCCTGCCAAGTGGGGTGAGCTATGGTGTAGGGTTGACAGAGTGATCCCCCAAAATCAGACAGACCTTCTCCGAGCAAAGCCCTTCCTTTTATAGAAGGCAGATCCAGATCCGATCCAATCTGTCTGTCTCTCTGCATTGTGTCTGAGAGGCTGGGGGAAACTGGTTGTTGTAGGGATGTACGAATGCCACTTACCAGTCTGCTACCTGGGTCTGCTGGGGGGGGGAAGCGATCCGTCCCTCTCCCCTGGAATCCTCCCTAGCCAGCTCCGCTCTGCGCTCTGCCGCAGCCGGACTTCCAGCTGCTACCAGGCTGCTGCCCTCAAATGGTGGCCGTCGTAGCAGCTGCCATTTGCGTCCTTGCATTAGGCCGTGATAGGCTATGTAAGTATTTATGTAGCCTATCATGGCAAAAGGCAGGGACACAAATGGCCATAAATACTTACGTAGCCTAACACGGCCTAATGCACAGCCGCAAATGGCGGTCCCTACGACAGCCGCCATTTGCGGCTGCACCAGCCTAGCAGCGGCTGGAAGATGACCCGGAGCTGCCGCCACCAGAGCTGCCACCGGAGCTGCTGCCACTGCCAGGTAGGTCCGTTCCAGGGGGGATTTCGGGGGGTGGCGGGGGGATAGTCCATTCCACCACGGACTCTGGGGGGCCAGATTCTAAAGAATGCAGCCTCACTGGAGTCCGTGGCAGAATTCTCCAACATCCCTAGGTTGTTGTAGATTTCCTCCACTACAGCTGTGGCAACCGAAGTTGGCAAGAACATGCAGAGAACAGAATGATCAACATGGCAATCCTCTCTAGGATGAGATCGAATCCTTTACTTACTTGGGAGTAAGTTCCATTGAACTCAATGGGACTTATTCTGAGCAGTCATACATAGGATTGTACTATTAGTAGGCATAAACCAGTTTGCAAGATTGGGCATTCTTTTTACCTTTATATCAGAGATTCGCTATCCGCCATGGTAAAAAGAATGCCCATTCTGACCAATCGACTGATGCCTCCTAACAATGCAATCCTTCGCAAACCTACTCACAAGCAAGTCCTACTGAGTTCAATCTACCCAAGTAAGTGGGTATACAGGATTGCAGCCTCAGTCAGAAATGTTCTGTATAGTTATGTGGGAGTAAGCCACATTGACTAGAGAGGGGTAAATGTATCATCTACCATCTCCTTGCTCTTTCCTTAAGTCCTATTTGACAGTAACAGTCCAAGCACTTGGGGAAAGTCTACTTCAAGTCTTTTCTAGACATTTACTGTGCTTCTGTGCACAATGATTTGATTTAAGAAACTGCTGTGAAATAATGTATTTTTTTCTGGGTTTTCAATATTAACACAGCCTAACAAAGTAAAAATATTATGCTAAGTCAGCAGAGTTACAATAACATTTCTTCCTTGAAAGTAAAAGTTAGAAGTACGGTAAGGATTTTCAGGCTCAACTTATCCTCATGCAGGACTCAATATTTTTCCCCCATGAGAGAATCATGTATAAATAATGTTATTAATATTAATGGATTAATACCAGAGAAATATTAATTGAGCAGAGATTTGCCATTGCACTTCTTCCACATGATTAATTACTAATTAATTTTTTTAAAAAAAATAATTGTTTTTGATACCTGAGTGAAGTTAGCAATTCCCTTTTCATATACGTATTTCAAAAATGTACAGAAAGCCTTCCTGCCTTCTTTTGAAACATGATGGATGCAGCATACAGTAAAAAATATGAGAATGTTGGTAAGTCTCACGCACATCTCTCAAACAAATTAATTGAAGCAAATTAATTGAAGCAAAGAACCAGTGTGGTGTACGGGTTTGAGTGTTGGACTGGCACGTGGGAGATCCAAGAAGCTCACTGGGTGACTTTGGGCCAGTCACAGACTCTCAGCCCAACCTACCTCACAGGGCTGTTGTTGTGAGGATAAAATGGAGAGGAGGAGGATTAGGTATGCTGCCTTGCAAGAGGAAAAAAGGTGGGATATAAATGCAATAAATAAATAATAAATAAATATCAAGCTAAAGCTGGCCAGTTTACTGGTTTTATACCAGAACCACCCTTCATTGTTTGGACAAGTCAAATATGGACAATTGGCAGCTTTGCCCTCTCCTGGAGACTGCAGATCTGTCTGTGGAAGCGACGGCAAAGTTCTCTGCCAGTGAAGGTGACCATCCAGCCTCTGTTTAAAATTATGCTGCTCCATTTTACTGCTCCTTGATTTTTTTTATTGTAGTTGGAAATGTTTTTAATGCTGTGTTTTAATGTTGTGTTTTTAATATTGTATTTTAATATTGTGAACCATTGATAAATGTTATGATATTCAGAGGTATGTAAATGCCACAAATAAATAAATACTAAATAAAAGCCACTAATGAAACAGGGTCCGCCACTTTCCAAGGCAGTCTCTGCTCCACTGCCGATAAGTTGGTCCCATCAGCAAGTTCTATGTAATGTTTACAAAGAATTTCCTTCATTGTAATTTGGAGCCCTGGGTTCAGGTCCTACCCTCTGGTGCAGCAGAAAACAAATTTGCTCCACCATCTATACTGACAGCCCTTCAAATATTTGGAGATGGCTACTGTATTGCCTTTCAATTGTCTCTTCTCCAGGCTAAAGATACCCAACTCCCTCAACCTTTCCTCATAGGACTTGGTCTCCAGGTCCCTTTTTGTCACCCTCTTCTGGACAATTTCTTAATGCCCTACTTAAATTGTGTTGCCCAGGACTGGACACACTACTCCAACTGATGTCTGAACAAAGCAGAATAAAGTGGTACCATTACTTGTCATGATCTGAATACTATTATCCTGTTAATGCAACCTAGAATTACAACAGCCTTTTTAGCTGCTCCATTGCACTGCTAAAAAATATTTAGCTTGTGATGTATAAAACCCCTTTTCATATGTAGTCCATTTAACTAGAACCAGGATGAGGGTCTTCTCAGTAGCTGCCCCTAGACCCTGGAATTCGACTCGCTTTGTTCCCTCAACTTAGGGCGCAATCCTATCAAGATAGGCTGCTGCCTCCAAACTCAGAGGCGACCGCTTATCCTAAGCAGGGCAGGAGAAGCACGGAGGGGATCGTGCCCTCTGCGCTTCCCCTGCCCTGCTTTTTGGCTAGACAGCCGATTGTGGCTGTCTAGCTGCGGGAGCACAGAGTGGGGAAGGAGGCTGCTGTACAGTACATTGGATGTGTCATACACGTAGCTACGCCCTCCCCGCCCCGGCACATCCCCAGCTATGCCCCTTTCAGGCTGCTCCACACTATTCTTGCAAGCGCAGAGGACAGGACTGTTCTGCGCTGCCTAGGGGCGTATGAAAGTTCTGCCATGGCTCTCGGGGAGGCCAAATGCCAGCGCATTCGGCCCCCCGAAATCAGCGGCGGAACGGCCCGCCCCCCCCGGGACGAGACTTACCTTGGGCGGATCTTCCTGGCAGCGGCGGCTCCGGCGGCGGCTCCGGCGGCGGTTCAGCAGCGGCGGCCGGTCTTCCGACCGGCTGCTGCCGCCATTTCCAGGTTAAAAAAAACAAGAAACAAAAAAAGTAGATTTTTACGTAGCCTATCACGGCTAGATTTTTTTAAAAAAAAACACCGTGATAGGCTACGTAAATCTTTACGTAGCCTATCATGGCTGACTTAAAACAAAAATTAAAAAGCGCATATGCAAATGGCGGCGGCCATGGCCGCCGCCATTTGCGTTCCTTATTTTGGCACGTCTTAGTCTATGTAAACATTTACGTAGACTAAGACGGCGAAAATAAGGGGAACGCAAATAGCGTAGACGCTACGCTATTTGCGTTGCCCTTATTTTCGCCATCTTAGTCTATGTAAATTTTATGTAGACTAAGACGTGCCAAAATAAAGAATGCAAACGGCGGCGGCCATGGCCGCCGCCATTTGCGTATGCGCTTTTTTTTTTTAAATTAGCCGTGATAGGCTACATAAACATTTACGTAGCCTATCACGGCTGACTGCAGGGACGGAAACGGCGGCGGCTACAGCCGCCGCCATTTGCGTCCCTGCTAGCCAGCGGCCGGATGTCCGGCTGCTGGCGGAGCCGGCTGGCGGCTCCGCAGAATCACTGCAGAGCACAGCCGGCCGGCCAGGATTCCGGGGGGAGGAACGGAGCGCCTCCCCCCCAGCGAGGATTCCAGGGGGAGGGACGGAACGCCTCCCCCCCAACCATCAACATAATCCATGGAAAGGGAAGTCACTTTCGTACATCCCTAGCGCTGCCTCCGAGGCAGTGTGGAAATGGGGGGAGGTCAGTTTTCCCGGAATCGATCTCGGAGCATGGGCTCCAAGGTCGGTTCCTGGAAAACGGCATATCCTATGGCCGTCTAGCTACTGTCTAGCGGCCATAGGATTGCTCTCTTATGTCATTTTGCAAGATGGTGAAGACCTTTCTGTTTAGAAAGTATTGTACACCGCATGGAGAACTTCAGTTTGGGGGAAGTAGTACAGTAAATAAATAAATATCAAATAAATGACGTCCTTTGTTTCATAATATCATCATGCCACTTACTCTTCATATAGCATTTATTAATAATGTTGTTCTGCCATTGCTTTGACTAGAATCATAGAATAGTAGGGTTGGAAGGGCCTATAAGGCCATCAAGTCCAACCCCCTGCTCAATGCAGGAATCAAAGCAAAGATTGATGATGGTGCTGACATTTTCATGGTCTGTGTTTTATGACGCAGGTATGATTTCATCTGCTTTTTAGTTTTGGAACTGAATTTTTTGATGTTTTATTGTTGAATTTGTTAACTATCATAGACCTTTTGGGGAAGGCAGGGCATACATTTTTAAAAATGGAAATAAAATAATTCTAGATCATGCACAGTTCCTTGAGCGCAACAGTAGTTTTGTTCATCAGGCTGACCCATCTTAGGCAGAGTGTAATGTACTACACTCATTCCAAATGAGATCAGCATTCCATCAGAAAAAGTCATTAAACTGAAGGCAATTAACAATGTTGGAGTTCTCAGGCTTTCATGCAGCTGGGGTTAGTTTGACTTATATTGAAAAATCTGGGTGTTTCATCCTGTGACTTAGGACCATGTCATACATAAAGCACCAGAAAATCCAGGTTTGCTAGTGAGTGTCCCCTCAACAGGAAACTGGGGAACTGAGGCCACTCATGGCTTCCAGATGATATGTGTATTTTTATTATCCCTGGTATGATGCATGCGTTCGAAAATGAAGGGTGTTGCATTCACACTGTACATTTAAAGACATTTGATAAACATATTGGCCTGACCTTAAGCACTTACACAGTTTGCAATGCTGAAGTAATTTTCCTGCACTGTGAAAGGGCTTTGCAAAGTGAACTATATTAAAGTTTGACTTCATTTTGCTTTTATTTACTCTACCTGAGGCTAAATAAATTTTCAGGGAGGAACTAGGTAATTTCATTTTGCAGGTATCGTAGGAGGCCTTTGTGCCTAAAGAATTTCAATAAAATACAGAGGCACCGCATAACCAGCTTTAATGGTCTGAGCTACAGCATCAGAGCAATATCAAAGAATCAAAGCAGATGACTTTTCTGGACAAATCCCATGAAATACCCATGGCTGTGTACAAAACCATAACTCTAAAGCTGATATTTTTGGTTTCCTAATTGAGATTCCCCCCCCCCCCTGCACATTTGAAGTGCAGCTCACACAATTTCTATAAGCATATGGAGGCTTAAAAATAATATAATTAATACTACCTGAAGCAAGTGGTTTTCTAACCAATCTTAAATTAGCTGTTGATAGGCAGCACTGGGGTGACATGAGGTCATTTTTACTACTCAGAGTAAGAATATAAAATGGCCAGTCGATAAAATAGTTTCGGTTGTGCTGTTTATTGTTATCATTTTCTAAGTTAAGGCAACGGGATAACAACACACATGCACACCATATGAAGGTGTTCGTGTTCTTTTCTTTTAACTCTTGCCTGCATTTTATGGATTTGGTCACTCTCCTTACCATCTAAGGTCTGTCTTTGTTTTCCAGGAAGATACGGGGATTCCCTGATTCAGCCTCATGAATCTCACTGAACTTGCTTTGCTTCATTTTTTTTCCATATACATGCACACACTATGAACAATGAGCCTGCACAGTAGTTTTAAATCAAGACATTAAAGAAATGCACATTTTTAAAAAGACAATAAAGCATGACAGTTATTAGGATCACTCAAAATGTCACAAAACAGTGAGCAAATTTTCAAGTTCTCCAGAACTCTTAATCAGGCTCTAGTCTAATCAATGCAATAAGAGTTCAGTAAAGCCCCTTTTCAGAAGATGTGGTGTGCATATGAACAAGCATACGTTGTTTGTTTTTATTTTCATGTAAAAATTAGTGGAGATTTTCATGCTGGTTTATTACTTATTTCTTTATGCATTCATTACATTTCTATACTGCCCAATAGCTGAAACTCTCCAAATGTATGCATCAAATTTTGTGCATTTTTCTCCCATTGTGTGCATTTTTCTCCCATCGTGTGCATTTCTCAAAAGTATGCATTTTTATGCACATTTTCAAGTGTACAGATTTTTCAAATGTACACATTTTTTGAACCCATTTTTGCTGTTGTTCCGTGAATCACATTGCAATTATGGAAATCTATGGACTTTGATCGCAAATCGCATTTTAGTCTGCATTCAGTTCTGGCAGGTGCAAACTGGGTAAATGCTGGTCAAAATGAACTGAAACAAATTTCCCATACATCCCTAGCTGCCCCTGATGCAGCCTAAAAGGTAAAGGTGTCCCCAACCAGTCGTGTCCGACTCTAGGGTGCAGTGCTCATTCCCGTTTCTAAGCCGAAGAGCCAGCGCTGTCCGAAGACGCTTCCGTGGTCATGTGGCTGGCATGACTGAACACCGAGGCGCACGGAACGCTGTTACCTTTCCCGCCGAGGTGGTACCTATTTATCTACTTGCAATTTCTTGCTTTCGAACTGCTAGGTTGGCAGAAGCTGGGACTGAAGATGGGAGCTCACTCCGTCACGCAGCACTCGGGTCTCAAACTGCTGACCTGCCGGCCTTCCAGTCTGCAGTTCAGCGTCTTAACCACTAAGCTACCGCGGCCCCCTATGCAGCCTACACATGTTCAACTGACTTATGGAAAATACCCTATGTGCGTAGAACTATATGTCCATATAGGCTTGGCCCTGATATATATATTGGGTCTGAGCTCACACATACAGTGTGTGGGGAATATCTGTTCAGCTTGAAGGTGTATAGGTTGAGGCCAACACCATTGACTGCCATCTCAACCTTGCCTTTATGTACATTCACTCCACACACATTTCAAAGAAAAGGGCTAATCTTTCAAAGGGAATGTGAGGGCTGAATTGAACTGACTGGTGATGAGGGAGAAGTAGGGATATACGGGCTGTGTAAAATCCACTCCATCTGTGTTTTGCAGATTGTCAGGTGCCTTTTGTTCCATCATCCGTCCACAGATGGATGCAAATTTTTTTTTTGTCATGCAGAAAAATACACAAATAATTACATAAGTATTTACGCAAGTATTTACATAATTTACCTCACTAGGGATGGGGGAGAATTTCTCCCCGAAACTTCGGGGGGTCGAGTGCCAACGCATTCGGTCCTCCGAAGGTTGTTTGGGGAGAAATTTTCCACCCCCCCGCCCCCTGCCCCCCCCCCGGGATGGGACTTACCTTTCACGAATGTCGCTCCCGGCAGCGGGTCCCGGCGGCGGTTCGGCAGGTCTTCGTCAGGGGCGGGGGTGGCAGCCGGTCTTTCGACCGGCTGCTGCCGCCGCCATTACAAGAAAAGTAAAAAAAAAACAAACTGCCCCTGTGATAGGCTACGTAACGATTAACGTAGCCTATCACGGCTAGATCTGCAAAGTCAGCCGTGATAGGCTACGTTAATCATCACGTAGCCTATCATGGGTGACTTAAAAAAAAAAAAAGCGTGTACGCTAATGGCGGCCCCCATAGGGAGCCGCCATTTGCGTTCCTTATTTGGTCCCTGTAGTCTACGTAAAGATTTATGTAGACTACGGCGAAAATAAGGGCAACGCAAATAGCAAGGTTCTTGAGCGGGTGGTTGCCAACCACCTCCAGACACTCTTGGATGAGACCAATTATCTAGATCCATTTCAGTGGGGGTTCACACCAGATTTTGGCAAGAAACAACCTTGGTTGCCTTGTATGATGACCTATGTCGGGAGAGAGACAGGGGGACTGTGACCTTGTTGATTCCCCTTCATCTCTCAGTGGCTTTCGATGCCATTAACCATGGTGTCCTTCTGGGAGGATTGTCTGAGCTAGGAGTTGGAGGCACTGCACTGCAGTGGTTTCGCTCCTACTTGGATGGCCAGCTCCAGGAGGTGATGCTTGGGAATATTGCTCAGCCCCATGGATTCTCCAGTATGGGGTTCCACAGGGATCAGTTTTGTCCCCCATGCTATTTACCATCTACATGAAACCACTGAGTGCAGTCATCCCTTCTCTCTGTCCCATCAGCCAGGACAGCTAGACTGGTGGGGACGAGGGAGAGGGCCTTTTCTGTGGTGGCCCCCACTCTGTGGAACTCCCTCCCTAGGGAACTCCATCATACCCCCTCTTTAATGAGCTTCCGTCGTGCATTAAAAACGTGGTTGTTCAGGCAGGCATTTGGGGTGGGTTAGGGTATTTTAGAAAATGTTTTTATTGTAGAATTTTATTGTTTTAAACTGTTTTATTGTATGCTGTACATCGCCCAGAGTGGCTGGGTGACCAGCCAGATGGGCGATTAATAAATTTAATAATAAATAAATAAATAAATCCAGAGTTGGGGGTGGTGGTGTTGTCATCAGTATGCTGATGACACGCAGCTCTATTTCTTAGGGATGTACGGATTTCCCACAGTCTGTTCCAGTGGGGAACCCATGGTGGGGGGAGGCAATCTATTCCTCCCCCCGGAATCCTCACGGAGCAGCTCCTTTTTGTGCGCTTGCCGTCAGTCCCCATAAGCCTGTTTATTTTCGTAAAAAGGGTAAAGCCCTTCACGGGGATTCCCCACATAACTTCTGGTCATCTAACCTCACCGGATTTGTCCTGACCTCAGCTCATCTGACCTCACCAGACCTGTCCTGATGTCACCTCACCTCACCGGACTTGACCAGACCTGACCTCATCTCACCTGACCTCACCGGACCTGACCTGACCTGACCTTACCTCACCTCCACAGACAATAAACAGAAAAGATGGAGGATTTCCGTGGACTTAAGACTCAGCCCCAGCGAAAGAAAGCCTCAGGTCACAGGGAAAATGCATCGTAAAAAGAGTAAAGCCGTTCACGTTCTCCTTCCTCCATTTCCAATTTACGGATTTCTTTTCATGATTATTTTCATAAAATCTGCCATTCGGAGGACAAAAAAAGAATGGGTTCGCGTGAGCTCCAGTCCGGGTCGACTGGCCCACCCTGTTCCAAGGACGACTCCA
This sequence comes from Heloderma suspectum, assembly GCF_057233095.1. Lineage (NCBI taxonomy): Eukaryota > Metazoa > Chordata > Lepidosauria > Squamata > Helodermatidae > Heloderma > Heloderma suspectum. Next base: position 333,738,381 of record NC_139459.1, on the reverse strand, counting down.
TGGAACGGATTTGTCAGAATTCGATCCCATTTAAAATTCGGGCAGAATTCTCTGACATCCCTACTATTTCTCGCCCTTTCATCTTCTTCACGTGAGCCTGTGGTGTGGATGTGCTAAATCAGTGCCTGGATGTAACAATGGACTAGATGAGGGCTAACAATCTAAAACTCAATTCAAACATGGCTGAGATGCTGTTGGTGGGTGGTTCTTCTGACTGGATGGAAGGTGCTCAACCTGTTCTGGATGCTGTTGCACTCCAGCTGCAGGAGCAGGTTCATAGCTTGGGGGTTCTCCTTGAGCTATCTTTGTCACTTAAGGCTCAGGTGTCAGGGTTGGATCGGAGCCCATAGAGCCCCAAAGCAGTTCTGATTCTGAAGAAGAGATAGAAACCATGGGAGAGGAACCTGTGCACTATTCAGAGGTGCTGCTGGAAGGAAAGCCCCTCCCTGCTCACATTCCTGAGAGTGGTAGTGACTCTGGCAGGCAGGGGGAGGGAGGGACAACTGGAGCTTTGGGATGCTAGGCGCCGGTGCAGAGACAAGCGGGAGATGGAGGGCACCAAGAGGAGGCGCTCAGCCTGCTTGGCACGATGTCAACAGCTGTGCCCCGATGCCCCACGGGAAAGGGGCGGACTCTGGGGCGACTACCAGTTTCATGGATGAAGAGTTTTCTTGCCAGCATGGCATTCCTGCTTTGCCCCTCCCCACCCCATTGAAGGTGAAGACCATCGACGGGCATCCCCTCTCTTTGGGAGAGGTTACTCTGATTACAGCTCTGGTCACTCTGCATTCCAAGGGCCACGTTGAGCAGATTCAATTGCACCTGGCCAAGGTGCCCCAATACGCAATCGTGCTGGGCGTATCCTGGTTCTCTAAGCACAATCCTCAGATTTCTTGGGAGTTTCATCAAGTGAAATTCTCCTCTCTCTACTGCCTGCAGCATTGCTTCCCAAACAGGCCATCGCCCCCAGTCCAGGCCTTAAACCTTTCCACCCCCTCCTCATCTTCCCCAAGCAGTTCTTCTGCTCCAGTGATCCTCCCAGAGAAGTATGCAGTTTTCCGGGATGTTTTCGACAAGAAGGAGGCTGACCAGCTCCTCCTCCACACCGCTCTTTTGACTGTGCCATTAACCTGATCTTGGGTGCCACCATCCCGGTGGGCTGGCTGTATTCGATGTCAGAGCCAGAACTTCAAGCTCTGCAGAGTGTTTGGACACAAACCTCTGCCACGGGTTCATACGTCCCTCCATCTCCCCTGCCTGTGCTTCAACAGTGTTTGTTTGCAAGAAGATGGGGGAGCTCAGGCCCGTTCACAACTACCGAGCGTTCAACTTGGTCACTATCCCTGACAAATACCCCCTCCCCCTCATCTCCAAGATGCTTGAGCGCCTGGGGCAAGGCAAGATTTTCACCAGATTGGACCTGCATGGCGCCTACAATCTGATTCACATCCAGGAGGGGGGTGATTGGAAGTCTTGTTTCGGAACCCGGTATGGCGCATACGAATACTTAGTGATGCCTTTTGGACTCTCCTGCAGCCCCCCCCCTCACATTTTCACGCTTTATGAATGCCATCTTCCAGGACTATTTGGACACTTTCCTCATTGTTTATCTCAATTATTTGATTGTATTCTCTGCTGACCCCCAAGATCATCGGCGTCATGTCACAACTGTTTTACAGTGCCTCCACAAACACTATCTTTTTGTCAAGCTGGAGAAATGTGCCTTTGACTTGACCTCCTTGGACTTTCTCAGTTGCATTATTTCAGCAGACAGCATCAAGATGGGTCCTGCAAAGGTCCAGGCCATCCTTTCTTGGCAGGCTCCATCCACAAAGGACTTACAGCGTTTTCTGGGGTTTGCCAATTTCTACAGGAAATTCCTGCCTGGCTATGCTTGACTGACATCTCCTCTCACAGACCTCCTTAAGCGCAAGAACTCCCCTTTTCGTTGGACTGCCTCTGCCCACCAGTCTTTCAAGGAACTTAAGAGGCTTTTTAGTTCTGAGCTAATCCTGTTGCACCCCAATGCAAGGAGGCCTTTTGCAGTGCAAACTGATGCATCTGATTATGTGGTGGGGGTGGCTCTTTTCCAGCCAGGTCAGGTGGGTGTCCCTGTGCCTACCACTCCAGGAAGTTAAGCATGTCCAAGCGTAACTATACCATCTGGGAGAAGGAACTGTTAACGATTAAGTCTGCCTTGGAGATGTGGCATCATCTTCTGGAGGGGGCACAGCACCCCGTCAAAGTCAGGACTGACCATCACAACCTGGAACATCTCCAGACAGCCCACACCTTAAATCAGTGGCAGATTAGGTGGTCTTTGTTTCCCCTGATTCAACCTGAAAATCCACCATGTGAAGGCCGCCGACAACCAGCAAGCAGATGCCCTCTCTCATAAGCTGGACCTCCAGCCAGAGGATGAGCAGAGTTCCTCCCCTGCTCTCATTCTCCCCCCAAAAAAAGTCTGGCCATGGCGATGGTGCCTCGCTCTTGGGAGGAGCTCCTTCGCATTGAACAAGCTCGGGATTCTTTGGTCCGCAAGAAGGTGGAGGAATTGGGGCTAGTCTCTGCCCCCTCTCAGTATACCCCCTTCTCCCTGCAAGGCGGGTTGCTTTACCATTCAGGCTGGGTGTATGTGCCTTCTAAACCCCTCCACGAAACAGTCCTCCATCAGAGCCACGATTCCCCCACCGCTGGGCATTTTGGCTTCATCAAGACCCTACACAGGGTGACGTAGAGATGTATGAAACACTTCCCTGGTTTCGTCCAGGGACATCCACGGTGGGGGGGGAGGCACTCCGTCCCTCCCGCGGAAATCCTCGATGGGGGGAGGCGATCCGTTACTCCCCCCCCCCCCAGAATCCTGTCTGGATGGCTCCACTCCACGGCCAGGCTGCGGAGCCGCCAGCCGGGCCAACCCGCAATGGGCCAACCCGGCCAACCATTTGCGTCCCTATGGTAGCCCGTGATAGGCTACGTAAATGTTTAAAGCGGGAACGCAAATGGCGTCCCTTATGCCATTTGCGTTCCCATTTTCTCCATGATAGGCTACGTAAATATTTACGTAGCCTATCACAGAGAAAACGGGAACGCAAATGCCATAGGGGACGCCATTTGCATCCCTGCTTTAGCCGTGATAAGCTACGTAAATATTTATGTAGCTTATCACGGGCTACCATAGGGACGCAAATGGCGTCCCCTGCTCAGGACGCCATTTGCGTCCGCAGCAGCCTGGCAGCAGCTGGAGCCACTGCCGCAACCAGGTAGGCTCCGTTTCGTGGGGCTTTCGCGGGGTGGTGGGGCGGGGGCTCTGTTCCGCCATGGATTCCAGGGGGCCGAATTCACTGGAATTTGGGCCCCCTGGGATCTGTGGCAGAATTCTCTAACATCCCTAGGGTGACGTGGGATTTTTGGTGACCCCGAGTGTGTCGCGACACCAAGACTTATGTCGCTTCCTGCACAACCTGTCAGTGGGCGAAAGCCTCCTTGGGCAAACCTGTGGGCTTACTTCACCCTCTGCCTACCCTTTCAGGCCCTTGGAAGCTGCTCTCCCTTGATTTCATCACCGACTTGCCTCGCTCACAAGGTAAGACTACCATTCTGGATTTGGTGGATTTATGGTGGATTTATTTTCTGAGATGGCTCACTTCATCCCATGCTCCAGGCTGCCCACGGTCAAGAAGGCTGAGCTCTTTTTGGTGCATGTTTTCTGTCTCTATGGATGGCCAGAGGGACTTATTTCGGATAGGGGGGCCCAGTTCACCACCCATTTCTGGAAGGAGCTACTTGGTCTACTCAATGTGCCGCTACGCCTTTCCTCTGCTCACCACCCCCAGACAGATGGTCAGACCAAACACACCAATGTGACTCTAGAGCAATACTTACACTGTTATGTAAACTACCAACAAGATAACTGGTTTTCCCTGCTGCCTCTGGCAGAATTTGCTTATAACAATGCCTGCCATGCATCTACCCACCAAACTCCCTTTTTTGCCAATTTTGGATACCATCCCAAGGCTTTCTCTTCCTTGCTTGGTCCATCCTCGGTGCCCGCAGCCCATGAGTTTTTAGAGGAGCTGCGCTCGGTGCACCACCTTTTACTGGACTCCATCGAACAGGCAAAAGCAGCGTACAAACAAACTGCAGACCGGCGTCGCCAGCCCGGCCCGGCCCTGCAGCTGGGGGACTGGATTTGGTTGTCCACCCAATACCTCCCCTCTCACTCTCCCACGAAGAAGCTCGCGGTCCGTCGCATGGGTCCTTTGCAGAATACAGCCCAAATTAACCTTGTTGCTTTTCGCCTGGCTCTTCCCCCCTCCATGAAAGTGCATCCTGTTTTTCATCGTTCCTTACTTTCCCCTTTGGTCTCTGATGACCCCCATCACTCAGTCTGCTCCACCCCCCACCTCCAGTGCTGGGGCAGGGGAGGAGTTTGAAGTTGCTGAGATCCTGGACTCGCGCCTTTCCTGCGGGCACCTACAATTTTTGGTGAACTGGAAGGGCTATGGGCCAGATGAACATTCTTGGGAACCCACTGAGCATGACCATGCCCCTTTGCTGCTGCAGCACTTTCCCCAATGATACCCCCACAAGCATGGGGCTCCAGGAGGCATGAGGGGGGGCCTCATGGGAGCAGGGATGATGTAAGGGTTGGATCGGAGCCCATAGAGCCCCAAAGCAGTTCTGATTCTGAGGAAGAGATAGAAACCATGGGAGAGGAACCCACACGCTGTTCAGAGGCAACGCCGGAGGGAGAGGCCCTCCCTGCTCACATTCCTGAGAGTGGTAGGAACCCTGGCAGGCAGGAGGAGGGACAACTGGAGCTTCAGGATGCTAGGTGCTGGCACAGGGACAAGCGGGAGATGGAGGGCGCTGAGAAGAGGTGCTCAGCCCACTTGACATGACATCAACAGCTGCACCCCGATGCCCCACAGGAAAGGGGTGGACTTTCGCCTCCTAGCCCTTAAGTTCAGAGACTTCCTGCCTTTTCCCTCCAAACAGAGACCAACTAATTCCCTAAGGCTAGAAACCCTGGATAGGCTGCTCTCTTAAGTTTCCCTCATTAGGCTCAAGCAGTTAGCATCTGTAAGTGTCATTAGGTTGAATGGAAATAAAGCCTTGGAAAAGAGCCCTATCATCTGCATGTTGATTCTGGCTACTTGAGGATTTCAGAAGGCAGCAAGGGCGCTTCTGACATCAGGTAGCCTCAGTGGCATGGAGTGCCTTCTACCAACTTCATTTGGTGGCCCAGCTACACCCCTGTCTGGACAGGGATAACCAGGTTTCAGTCATCTATGCTCTGGTAATCTCCAAGTTAGATTACTGCCATGCACTCTACATGGGGCTGCCTTTGAAGACGGTTCAGAAACTGCAGCTCATGCAAAATGTGGCAGCCAGATCGATAATGGGGACCAGACGGTCTGAACATATAAGACCGACTCTAGCCTGCTTGGACTGGCTGCCTGTATGTTTCTGAGCCCAATTCAAGGTGCTAGTTTTAACTTATAAAGCCTTACATGGCTTGGGACCACAATACCTGATGGAGCACCTCTCCTGACACGAGCCTACCTGTCCCCTACATTCAACATCTAAGGCCCTCCTCGGGCTGCCTACACTGAGGGAAGCTCGGAAGATGGCAACAAGGAAGAGGGCCTTCTTGGTGGTGGTGTCAGGGGGCCCTAGCCGTCCTCTTTCAGTCTACTCCAGTAGCCAACTCCAGACACAGACAAAGGATTCTTTTCAAGGCTTTATTCCTTTTACAACTTAATAACTCTGTCTCCAGTGACTAAGCTATGAACAGCAGAGTAACCTATGCCCCTGGGTTGGAAACAGTTGGTCCCCATTTGAAGGAGAATCACTTGCAGACCCTGAACTTGTGGGCTAGTGAGAGTTCCTCCCTCTTTCACTTGGGTCCACGGGAGTCGACCGTTGCTTGCACGCAAAATGGGCGCTGCGCCCTCCATCTGTCGTTGCTCCCTGCATCTGTGCCGAGCATCCAGCAAGCCCCCCTCCAGCGCTCTCTCACTGCCAGGGTCACTATCTATCCCAGGAATGCTGGCAGGAGGAATCTCTGCCAGCTGCTGTGCTTGTGAGAGATGAGCGAGCTCTTCTCCCATGGATTGCTGTTCCTCCTCAGAATCAGAACTGCTCTGAGGTTCTATGGGCTCAGTGTCCACCCTGACAGGTGGCCCCCAAATTGTGGAATGATCTCCCCAACGAGGTTCACCTGGCACCAACATTGTTATCTTTTCAGTGCCAGGTTAAGACCTTTCTCTTCTCCCAGGCATTTGGCAGCATATGATAGGTTTTAATCGATCCTGGAATATCTTAGGGTTATGGTTGTTTGTTTTTGAGATTGTTTGTTTTTGAGATTGTTTGTTTGAAGTCGTTTTAGATATACGTTTCTTTTGTGCATATTGTCGGTTCATCTTTTTTTTATGTAAATTGTTTTTAATCTCTGTATACTGTATTTTTAATGTTTTTAATGTTTGTAAACCACCCAGAGAGTTTTGTAGTGGGCGGTATAGAAAAGTAAACAACAACAACAACAACAACGGGGATGGGTTCACTCACACTGCTATGAACTCATGCACTTCAGCTATCCTTCCCTCAAAACCAAGGAGACTCTGTACGTGATTCCCTGCTATCCCAGAGTGAACGAGACTGGAAGACAGAAGTCATATTCTCCCTTGATGGCAGTGTTTGTTAGGGATGTGAGAACTCAGCCCCGTCTGGGTTCTCCGGATGCCTGCCCCCCCGCCCCCACTCGCCGGTCCCCGGACCGCACTCGAGCCCGTGCCACGCTCGCGAGCAGCCCGCACTTACCCCAGCAGCCTCATCGAGCTCTGCGGTCACCATTTTTTTGAAAAATAAGATGGAGATTGCAAAAATGTGCACATCTTTGTATGTGTGAAAATGCGCATTTCTGTGAATGCACATGTGCTCATGTGCAAAATGTGCATTTTTGTGAAGGCTCACATTTGTGTGTGTGCAAAATGTTCATTTTTAAAAGTGCGCATTTTCGTGCATATGCAAATATATGCATTTGCAAAAATGTGCATTTTCGCATGTGCGCAAATATGCTCATTTTTGCAATCGCCGTTTTATTTCTCAAAAAATGGCAACCACAAAGCCTGATGAGGCCACCAGGGTGAGTGCAGGGCATTTGCCGAGTGCAGGCAGGGGGCAAGCAGGTGGAGGAGCTCAGCAAGTGGGGCTCAGGGGTGCAGGCAGGGGCGGTTCTGCTGGATTCCCGGACCGAATCTGGTGCCCACGTCATCCCTAGTATTTGTTTTTTCAGTCAAACTATCTGTAGTAGTTAAAGCATAAACAGCTGTTTATGACACTCTCAAGTCATAAACCTCAAGTGTTCCTCACATGGTATGGGTGCACTCCACCTAGAGACAGACAAAACTGTATATTTTATTTATTTGTTTCTTACATTTCTATACTGCCTAATAGCTGAAGCTCTCTTTTGCATTCTACAGCTTTCAAATACTTTGAAACAGAAGTTTGTTCTGTCCGCCTTCTGCAACAGCTTGCAATTTACTTTTTAGGAAAAAGTGCAAATGAAGATCCATATGCATTTTCAGAAAGATTTCTCCTAATGTACACATTTTTGTACACAATTGACACAAATATGTTTTTGCAAGCAATTTCCCCACTATAAACCCTTTTGTATGCAATTTCCCCTAATGCACACATTTTGTACACATTTGTTTTATTGGAGAACTGCATCGCAAAATTCAGAGACGTGTGAAAACTGAAGGATAATTGCATTCTGGTTTGTGTTAATTGCATTCTGGTTCATGTTTTAGTTTGGGAAGTACAAATTAGGTCGGTTTGTATTACAATGTAAACCATTTTTTCTCCCCCATTCCTAACTCCATCAGTTAGGATCCTGGAACAATGTGTTGGGCCTTTTCTAGTGTTCTACAGATCATTTACAGAAAAGTTAACTTAGTTTATGAACCTGGGATTTCTGATTGTACTGAATACGAAGTGTGGGACCAAGGGATAAGTTCCAGTTGTTGAACGAAGTCCAAGTTCACAGAGCTAGCAATGGCACAAAATAATTTAATTAGTACTTGTAATAGAAGAAAGTTAATCTAAAAATCTATGAGCAGAACACAGCAATGCTTGTTAAGAAAAAAGAAAAAAGGTTGAGTTACACCATGGCAGATCTGTAAAAGGGGTTTTACATTAAAACTGAGGTACCCTTTATTTCCTCTTTTTTTAAAAAAAGCTATAACAATTTAATGTAATATTTCCTGCTTTATTTGATCTGGATGTAACTTATATAACACCCATTACACCCAAATTGCCATTTCCATCAAACAGCCCGCACGTTATTGTGATCCACTACCGAATTATGAGCAGAGGAAGAAATAATTTTCAGTCTGAAAAGATCGCCTGTGCTAGAAATAAATCTGTAAGATGAAAAGATCTCTTGATAACTATAACCATCACCAGATGTACTGGGGAAGGAGAAAAATTAGACATCAAGAGGAAATTACCTACAGTCATCCTTGTTGTTCACACACTGCTGCACTTAATGGAGTGAGGATGCTGTGTGCTGGGTTGGAGACACTAAAGGCACACTGTCCGCTTTTCCATGTAAAAATGTTTACATTGTAAACCTATGCATATTTACTCGGGCTTGCTCCCAAGTGTATTTAAGGATTGCAGCCTTGATCCGCTTGATGACAGATTAGCCTCTCTGGAGAGGAAATTTCACAAATTTGGTCCCACAACCAGTCACCACCCATCTAACTTACAAATTGGTGGGGGGACGCAGAAGAGGGCCAAAGCCGCTAGTCCCCAAAAACAACCTGTGCTATGAATTTATTATTGCACATATATCCTGCCCTTCTTCATAAGATCGTAAGAGCCATACTACATCAATCCGAAGGCCTATCCAGTCCAGTATTCTGTTCACACAGTAGCCAGCAAGATGCCCATGGGGAGTCCACAAATAGGACACTAGTGCAATAGCAGCACCCTCCCATCCATGTTCCCCAGCAACTGGCATAGAGAGGCATGGTGCTCCTTGTATTGGAGGTAATATATAGCCATCATGACTAATAGCCACTGAAAGCATAACATGGTTCTTCTGAAATTATCCCACTCCCATTTTATCATCACAACACTGTGAGTTAGGTTAGGCTGAGAGAGGCTGCCCCCAAGGTCAGACAGAGAGGGTTGTAGCTGAGCAGGGATTTGAACCTGGGTCTCCCCATTCCTAGTTTGACATTCTAAGAAATCTGGCTGCGGACGGCTCTGGCCTGGCTGGGCCTGGCTGGCTGCTCCGCGGAGCTGCCATGGAGCACAGCCGGCTGCGGAGGATTCTGGGGGAGAAGAACGGAGTGTCTCCCCCCGGCGAGGATTCCGGGGGGGAGGGACAGAACACCTCCCCTCCCACCATCAACATAATCCGTGAAAGGTAAGTGACTTTCATACATCCCTAGAGCCAACTTACTGAGGACTAAACTATACATTATTAAGAATTGTTGTGTTTTAGCAAGCATAGGAGGCCTGTTCAAGAGCAGGACCATAGAGGAGTTTAATCCTTTCCCCTCCCACTGCTACAGTCCTGAAGACAACTGGAGCTGCTATTTACATTGAGAGGAAAGCTCTCATTAGTACCAATGGGGTGAAAAAATGGCACCGCTTAGAAGGGATGAAAAAAGTGATGCACCCAAATCACAAAAAACTGATTTCTGTGAATCAGCCCTAAATAATAATCCAAAGCTCATGATGATTCATCACACCTCACTTCTGGTTCCTAGCTCTTATAATGCTTTCTTCTTTGCTCAGTTACTAAAGTGCCAACTGTTGTGTGTATGCAAAACCTTAGGAATTGATTTAGCCTTCATACCAAAGCTCCTTAGGACAATTAGAAATATTTTCCCAGCTAATGTTTCTAATGGCACCATGCTTAGAGCACAGACCCTCTTCATCATAAACTGAATTATCTTCTTGTCTATTATCCTCAAAACATGTCTCTATGTCTGCCATTCCAAAACAGGGAAAGCTTGCTTAAAAGTTATTATTTGTGAAATCATCTGTCTCTTTAGAAACAATTATAGCGAATCAAGTTCTAACTCTGGTTTGTGGTTCTCTTGATATATAAATACCATCCATTAGGCTCAGCAAAGCAAAAAGTCTGCATGTTCAGTGGACCAATTTGGAGATGAGCAACCATTACATCATTATCTCTCATGAACTGAAAGAAGAAACTTTAAATCCTTCTCAAAATGTGATTTTGGAGAGAAGTGAAAGCAATGTGTCACACAGTTCAGAGACTCCCCCCAAACATCATGATGCTTTGGAAGCAATGTGGAATTAAAAATGATTCTCAATAACTTTCCTGCAGATTAATTGATTTATTTTATTACATTTCTATGCCGCCCACTAGGCAAAACACTCTGAGTGGTTCACAAAAATTACAAATTAAAATACAACAACTATTTTCATTATTGATGAGAATTCTAAATATGCTTCGTATGCTTCATACTATTTGTGATAATTATGTGAAATTTGTTATGAATAATTATGTACTCCATTCATCTCTTTTAGTTATGATCTGATTCTGTCATAACTTCAGGCCCAAGTCATTCTGCTGTCTGAGGTGAAGGACAAAATAGCACCTTCTCCCATTGTGTACAAATAGGGATGTACAAAAGTCACTTACCTTTTCAAAGGGTGACATTCGCGGTGGGGGGGAGGCGCTCCGTCCCCCCCCCCGAAATTCTCTCTGGCCGGCTCCGCTCCATGGAGATTCCGCAGAGCCGCCGGCCAGGGCCGCCCGCAGCCAGTCATCCGGCCGCTGGGCAGCCTGCAGGGACGCAAATGGCAGCTGCCGTAGCTGCCGCCATTTGCGTCCCTGTATTTTGCTGTGACAGGCTACGTAAATATTTACGTAGCCTATCACGGCAAAAGAAAAAAAACAACAGCGAACGCAAATGGCGGCGGCTACGGCGGCCGGTTTTTTGTGTCCTTTTTTTTTTTTTGCTGTGATAGGTTACGTAAATATTTACGTAGCCTATTACAGCCAGAAAAACCCAGGGAACACAAATGGCAGCCACTATGCCATTTGCGGTCCTTTTTTTTTTTTGCCATAATAGCCTACATAAATATTTACGTAGGCTATCACAGCAAAAAAAAAAAGGGAACGCAAATGGCAGCCGCCGTAGCCGCCGCCATTTGTGTTCCCTTACTTTTGCCGTGATAGGCTACGTAAATATTTATGGCGTCCCTGCTTTAGCCGTGATAGGCTGCGTAAGTATTTACATAGCCTATCACAGCTATATGGAAGAAGCGAATGGCGGCCGCCATTCGCAAGTCAGTGTGGATGGCAGCAGGTAGGTGCTCCATTCTGGGCCCATTTCGTGGGGCGGGGGGGCTTCGTTCTGCCACGGATTTTAGGGGGCTGAATGCACTGGCATTCAGCCTCACCGAGATCCGTGGTGGAATTCTCTGACATCCCTATGTACAAAAGCCTACCAGGCACACAGTTACATCTTACTTCAATCCTGGCGATGGGACACCATTTTCTTCTCTACCCAAGAGAAGCGGCCTAGCTTTGGGGTGAAGAGCAGGTCACATGGCACACACAGCTTTGCCCACTCTGTGCCCCTCAACAACTGATGCCTCAGGCAAGTGTCTCACTTTGCCTAATGGCAGGGCCAGTCCTGACTTCAGGCCTTGATATCTCTTGCCCAGGTCTCATTAACTATGCTGAATACAACACATTTTGATTACAAAGTTATTAAGGGAAGGAGTGGGAAAATGATCCTAAAGTATGCACACAATACATTGGACAAAATTCAGGAGTTGTTCTATGTTCAACTTCATCTTACCTTTTCAACTGTAAGACATTACGTTCAACACACACACACACACACACTGCAAATCCATTACATTGGAACACAGAAGAGGAGGAACAAAATCATCCCATGGCTGCTCGTAATATTCAAGAACAATAATGTACGTAGAGCCAGGTGAGCTATTCCAGTAGCACAACTACAATAAAGCTGTAATACGCTTGGCAATTCCCTGTCTGTTCTCATGAATAATATTCACATTTACCAAGTTTGTTTCTTCAGGAGGTTGAGTATGAAAAAATGAAAGGTCATCTTTTCAGTTATCAGAACCATTATGAACTAACTCTATACTGGGCCCATAAAGAACGGCTGGGTTTAAGTATTCTATATTTATGCACCGCAGTTTCACACTTCTTTTTAAAAGAGGAAAAGACTACGAAGAACAGTTATTTGTCATGAAAAAAGTATTCATTTTTGTACAAGATTCCCCAGCTGTTCTTGCAAACCTTTAACAGCTTTTTGAACAGCCAATTCAAAGCAGCTGCCAGTCCACAGAATGGTAGTTCCTAGGGGTCTGCTAAGTATGTGCTCCTAGGCATTTTAATGCCCTTAATGCCATTTCCCCCCTCTGGATCAGGACCTTAATCTCTGCAAGGCAAGGTTTCTGTATATATTTGCTACATATACACACAACCTTTCTGCTGGCGCACTCTACTTACCGTTGAGCCAAACACTGCATCCAGTAAGCAGGGCCAGATTAAAGGGCAGGTGACCTAGGCAGGCTCCCCTTGCTGGGGGCGGGGGAACATCTGTCACAGGGGACCTACTCAGCTATGAAACAAATACTACAGAAAAGATTATCTTCACTTGTAAAGCTGGCAACACTGACCTGGTGTCATAGTCCAGGACTGAGAGCCCTCAGAGACTGAAACCTCCAGTGACTCTGAGCAGGCACAGAGCAAGTCCCTGTTCCTTCCAAACTGGGACCACTGCCTCAGACCCCATATCCTATCCAAACAACCCTCCCAGGAGGTGCCACTGCTCCCTGACTCTGAAGAGTGGACCTCAGCTCGCTCAAGTGAACAGGTAGACCCTGAGGAACAATGCCCAACCAGCTCCTCCAACTTCCATTCCCCATGAGAAGCCACCACCCGCAGGAGTGGGCAACACATGGACTTCATGCACCCCCTGTCCCTTTTTGCAGTGCCCACTGCCCCACCACCGCCACCACTGAAATTCAGCAGTGTGGAACCAGTGGCAGCAAAAAGCAAAGTAGTCCCATTTTAGTTTGCTGCTGAATTTCAGCAGTACAGCAGTGGCAGAAGAGGCCATTTGAAAGCAAAGTGGCCCCTTTTTGCACTACCCTGCTGATGAATTTTGGTGGCAAAGTATCAGCTTATCCTTTAAAAGGGGAGCTATTTCAAAACTTTTTCCCCAGCAATGCACCACTGAATTTCAGCAGCCAACGTAGTGGCGTGGCAGCAGCAGGGGTACAGCCCCAGGGGGGGACCAGCCCCTGGTGTGTACAGGGGCAAGGCAGGTGCTCACCCTTGGTCTAGAAGGACTGAATGCTCAGTTTATTTCTGGTACTTCAACAAAGCCCCGGGCTCAGAATTCTTTAATTCTAAGTATCTGTCTTTTGCATTTGGCTCTGGTTGGTGGATCTTGGGAATTTGTAAAAAAAAATTGCTAAAAAAAACCCCCAGCTAGATCTAATAAAAAGTAGATACTGCAAGCCTGCCCACCCTGAAGTAGATTCTAAAACATCATTTCACATTTTTCTGTTAGAGTGCTCGATATAAGTGGTTTTTCAGGTTCTTGAAGAAAACAAATGAAACTAGGATCTTGCTATAGGATCAGGAAGTGAGCAAAGCTCACACTAAGGGCGTGCTTCCTTTGTATCATAACCTCCCTTGCAAGTGTCTTGATGAGGGTCATAGTTCCCTTCTGCTTTGGTGAAATCCAACATCTACTACAGCTTACAAATGTAACATCTAATTGAATTGAATTGAGCTCAAATGGCTTCAGCACCCAAGATAATTAACTGTGCTTCCTATAAACACTCGGATTCAAATGGCACTGCCTTCTGGATATCAGCTTGTGCCTTACCCAACAAATTTCACAAGCCTGCTTTGCCAGTCTTGATGGGGTCACGGATATAAAACTGAATCCCCTTCTGAAGCAAGTGAACAGGGGCTTGTTTGCTTATGGTTTTTACATTATGAATTTGTTATTGAAAATATTGCCACTGCATCTCAATCCCATGCTTGCAGCAGCTTACAACTATAATTTAAAAACACAGCACTCGTTGCTAATAGGAACTGAAATGAAATATCCCACATTATTCTATTAGGGATGTATGTATTATGTAAAATCTGTTCTGCCTGTCTTCCATGGACTGTCAAGTACCTTTTTTCTGTTGTCCACTCATTGGGGAAACTGGATGTTTTTCAAGCTCCAAGGTTTCCACAGATTTGCATTTCCACAAATTCGTACTTGCAAAAATGCTCAAATCCCCCCAAAGTGCACAAATCCATCCAAAATGTGCATTTTCATGCTTTAGCCTATGGGGGAAACGCACATTTTTGGCCAGTGTTTTGGTATTTTACATATTTTTATATTACCACATTTGTGCAAAATTGTGACTAGTTAAACAAACAATCCACAAGTCTGCGGAATCCATGTGACTCAGGAATACCCAGTCCACTATGGAATCCGCAGGTCAGATTCATAGAAATCTGAACCCATTTAATTCTGTTGCGGATTTCTCTGACATCCCTATCTTCTATTCATCCTATTTCTTGACTGAACCTTAACCTGTCCTGTTTTCCCCAAGTTTCTTTTTCCTAAAGCTTTTTTGTTGTACTTCTGCAAACCTTGGGGTTACCACAGGTTTCCTGATACATTCCCTCTAGTGCAAGGATGGTGCTACTTTGGCTACATAATGATGGAGAATTCTGATCACTATTTGTATCTATATGATGAAAGACACATGTTGTCTTTTAAGTCCCCAATCTCCGACCCTACCCTACTTCTTAAAAATGAAAGTTACTTCTTATAGTTTCTTTTTCCTTACCATGAAGCTTTCTGAGTGTAACTTTGAACTCCAGATAGACATCCACAGCTTAAAGATATTCATCACAATAAAATTCAAATAATAAATATATAAATATTTATTATATTTTGTACCAAGCTGACAGTCATTCATTTCTCTTAATGACAAAATACTTTCCTTTCTCTAGGCAACCACTACAAACAGTTAAAACACAACAAATACCTTCCCCTGCATTTTAGAAGGGTTTCTAAAACTATTTCTAATAATGGGTATACTTTGTATTGTTCTTTTTGAATCAAAACAATACTGAGCTTGCTAGAATTACAAGGTTTTAGGATACCAATTAATCTATTCAACCAAATACACAAGAGCTTCAGACAACATGAGCCAGAGCTGGAAAAAGTGCAGAAAAGGGCAACTAAAATGATCAAGGGGCTGGAGCATCTCTCCTATGAGAGAAGGTTACAACAGCTGGGATTGTTTAGCTTGGAAAAAAGGAGGGTAAGGGGAGACATGATAGAGGTACACAAATTATGCATGGTGTGGAGAACACGGATAGGGAGCCATTTTTTCTCCCTCTCTCAAAATTCTAGAACTGGGGGTCATCCTATTAAGGCAATTGGTGGGAGATTCAGGAAGTACTTCTTCATACAGCGCATAGTTAAACTATGGAATTCTCTACCACAGGATGTAGTGATGGCCACCAATATGGATGGCTTTAAAAGGGGGTTGGAAAAATTCCTGGAGAAGAAGGCTATCAATGGCTACTAGACCTGATGGCTATGGGCTACCTCCAATACCAGAGGCAGTGAGCCTATGTACACCAGTTGCTGGGGAACATGGGTGGGAGGGTGCTGTTGCACTCATGTCCTGCTTATGGGTTCCCAGTGGACAGCTGGTTGGCCACTGTGTGAACAGAATTCTGGACTAGATGGACCCTTGGTCTAATCCAGCATGGCTTTTCTTATGTTCTTATGTTTATGCAAAGGCTCTATACACAAAAAAATGGCAAAACAGATGTGTCACAGATGTGACAAAAATGTGTGAGTGTGGAGGGGGGAGACCAGTAGATATGATTCTCTCAGACACATACACCCTCCATGCATTCATGTTATGTGGGTATACAGTCTAAACAGGGCTTACATTATTCAAGTGGAAGAGTCAGTGCTCTTGCAACCTCTTGCCTCTAGTAAACCTGATCAGTGATCACCTTCCCCCAAGTTCCCCTGTAACCTATTGGCAGAGTAAATATCTTTCAGTCCAGCACACAACCCACTTTATTAAAAATGAATGGTTTAAGATCGGTAGTTACTGAGAAAATACCCTATAACCAGATTCTAGCCAGAAACACAATAACAATATAAACAAAACCTACTCCTCACATGGCCCAAAGTTAGGGCTGGGGCCAGGACATGGCTTTTGAAATTATATCATATGGACAAGCTTCTCGAGGGGCCGTGGTGCAGCTAGGCCCCAAGTAGGGATGTACGAAAGTCACTTACCTTTCGCAGATTATGTTGATGGTGGGGGGGGAGGCATTCCATCCCTCCCCCCGGAATCCTCGCCGGGGGGGAGGCGATCCGTTCCTCCCCCCCGGAATCCTCCGCGGCCGGCTGTGCTCTGCAGCAGCTCTGTGGAGCAGCTGGTCAGGCCCAGCCAGGCCAGAGCCGTCCGCAGCCAAATTTCCGACCGCGGAGGGCTCTGGGGGGGGGGGAACCGCGTACGCAAATGGCGGCGGCTACAGCCGCCTAATATTTACTTAGACTAAGACGGCGAAAATAAGGGGAACGCAAATATTTACATAGACTAAGACGGCCCAAACTAAGGAACGCAAATGGCGGCGGCCATAGCCGCCATTTGCATATGCTTTTTTTTTTTTTTTACCTAGACATTTTAGGCTACGTAAAAACTTACATAGCCTATCATGTCTCTGTAAAAAAAAAAAAAAACTGCAAATGGCGGCGGCCGGTCGGAAGACCAGCCGCCAAAGCCGCCATCGGAGCCGCCGCCGGAGCCGCCGCTGCCCGGAAGATCCGCCCCAGGTAAGTCTCGTCCCGGGGGGGATCTGTGGGGGGGTGGGGGGGCAGGCCATTCCACCACAGATTTTGGGGGACCGAATGCACTGGCATTCGGCCTCACCGTGATCCGTGGCGGAATTCTCTGCCATCCCTAGTCTGAATGCAGCCTATGTGCAGCCAAACACTCTTCTCTCATTTCTCACAGGCATTTCCCCCATAGACTAAACCATGAAAATACACATTGGGGAGTGGGGGGGGGAGAGATTTGTGCATTTTGGCAATTGTGCAAATTCAGGGAATTGGGGGGGAAGTCCAATTCTGTCACTGAGCAGATGACAGAATGAAAGGCACCTGACAATCCCCGAAACACAGAGGGAACAGATTTTACAAAATCTAAAGAGCCCTAGCTGCATCACTGTATAGGGGAGCGGAGGGCAACTTGGGAGGGTTGGGGGAGCCCCCTGTGGGCCACACCATTCTCCCACTGCCATGAGGTAGTCACACAACCACTGGAAGTGACCACATGACCAGATTTCTAGAGATTTTGCTGGGAAACAAGGCAAATGCTCCCCGTGTAATCTGTTTCCCAGCAGAATCAATGTTTCTGCAGAGAAACAGGCTCTGTGAAAATGTTCCATTTCTCTGAAGAATTGCACTCCTCCAGCCCACCAAATAATTGTTTGGCAGATTGAGGGGGGTACGATTCTGCTGGGAATCAAGATGCATGCTCCCCGTGTGGCTTGTTTCCCTAATGGCTCATGGGCTGTTGTGCAGATCAGAACTTAGCTAGCTATCCAACAGATTTTGCACTCCTCTGAATGTTGCAATACAATTCTTGGCAGTTTGAATGCATCAAAATTAGGGATATCAGAGAATTCCGCCACGGATCTTGGTGATCTTGCACTGGCATTCGGCCACCCGGAAGCCATGGCAGAACGAAGCCCCCCCATGAAATGGGCCCAGAACAGAGCACCTACCTGCTGCTGTCCGCGCTGACTTGCGAATGGCGGCCACGTCTGCGGCCACCATTCTCTTCTTCCATGTATCCGTGATAGGCTATGTAAATACTTACGTAGCCTATCACGGCTAACGCAGGGATGCCATTTGCGTAGCCGTAGCCTATCACGGCGTAACTAAGGGAACGCAAATGGCGGCAGCTACGGCCGCCGCCATTTGTGTCCCCTTTTTTGCCATTTTAGCCTACGTAAATATTTACGCAGGCTAAAACGGCAAAAAAAAGGGAACGCAAATGGCAGCTGCTGTAGCCGCTGCCATTTGTGTCCGCTGTTTTTTTTTTTTGCTGTGAGAGGCTACGTAAATATTTACATAGCCCATCCCGTAATATTTACGTAGCCCATCGCGGCAAAATACAGGGACGCAAATGGTGGTGGCCATGGCAGTCGCCATTTGCATCCCTGTGCAGGCTGCCCAGCAGCTGGATATCCGGCTGCGGGCAGCCCCGGCCGGCAGCTCCGCGGAATCTCTGCTGAGCGGAGCCAGACAGAGAGAATTTCGGGGGGAGGGATGGAGTGCCTCCCCCCCTCACGAATGTCACCCTTCGAAAAAGTAAGTGACTTTCATACATCCCTAATCAAAATGCTCTTAAATGCTCACTTCTGAGATAAAAAATGTAATTAAATACTTTTTATGAGTGAACATACACATTTAATATAATTTTGAGGGGAAAACACACATTTAAATACATATTAAAATTGTATTTACATATGCATTTTAAAGGAACTTTTTAAAACTCTGCAGATTAATGCCAAATGGGACAGAATAGAATTATGCATAATAATATATGAAACTCTCATGGACCAGAAATAGGCATATTCACCTCCCCCTAGAACCCCAGATGACTGATAAATGTGGCAGTTATTTCAGGCAGGGCTGAAACCTTTCGCTGATCAATTTGACCAGGCTTCTCCAACCTGGTGCCCTCCAGATGTGCTGGACTGGGGGATGCTGGGAGTTGTACTCCAACACAACTGGAGGGCACCAGGATAGGAAAGGCTGAATTAGACTAAATGATGAAAAAAGGAGAAAGCACCTTTCTTCTGGAATTCTTTTTTATTCCAGAAGAATTGTTTTTCATTGCATGCAGATGTATACAGATGTTGCTGCAGGATTGATTCATCGACTAGAACTCATTCCATTCATTGACTAAACTTTTATCAGGTGACAGCCCCTCATGTTCTTCATGTGTTTTTGGACATCACTCGAGGGAGAAAATGCCTGGGCAACTCACTCTAGCAGAAAGCACTACACCAAAAGGAGCTTACCTGTGCCATTGAAATTTGAGAGGCAGATGGAAATCGACTATATAATCAATGAATCTGTGAAGAACATTCTCCATAGAGATTTATTCCTGTCCCTCTACAAAAACTTTTCTTTACAACAAAGTCAGCCAGAATGTTCTTAAAAAAAAAAAATCTATTCTAATTTTTAATTCATATTTTGTAAGGGTCACCATGGCCTCAATAAATCACCATAAACTTGTTTGGTCCCGATAACATCCTGCTCACTCTTCCACTTTGGATAGCCTGCTCTTTTCAATAACCAGTTCAATAAGCTGTTGAAAAATGCTTTGTATAATAAAGCATTGCTGTAAAAATGATGTTTGTCTCTGTCATTATGCTTTACATTCAATCAATTTACAAATGTTGCTCTGTTCCCTTCTTATGCTAGCAGTCCGTACGGCATCCCCGAGCAGAACCTCAAAGATCAATACCATGTCTGCTCAAAACAATGGGACATAACAAATGAATAATTTTATTTACAATAAAAGCCCTAGTCCACAAATGGATTCTATTAATGTTCAAATTCATTTTTCATGCTTTAACACAAGATGAAAGCAAGAACCTTATACTACAATAAGAAAAGGACAAGGCGCAAAAAAAGAAAAAAAGAAAATCCATAGCAACAACAAAAAGAAAGCTCAATAATGGTTATATTTATTGAAGACATGAGCGGAACACATGCACAGCTGTGTTACTCTGGACGTATATGCTTGGATGTAAACAGCAGTACGGTCTGAAATGACTTGTATTCGTATGAAAAGCACAAGTGGTAAGATTGCTAGTGTGCCACGGAACCATTAGAGAATTCTGGTAGAACCATTAGTGAGCCATTAGAGAATTCTGCTGTGCTCACCCAGTCAGGGTTAGAGCCAGCGGCATGGCAACTGGGATTGCTACACAGGATCCCACCACTGACAAAGGGGTCCCGACAACACTGCAGTAGAGCACTTGAAACCCCGTTGTAGCTGGCTTCGAGAAAGCCCAAAGCCAATCCAAAGGCTGTTCTAGTGTAGGAAGCAGGATGGGGGGAAATATGGGGGGAGGGGGCCTACTCAGGCAGAAATGTGCTGCCTGCAGCTCCCCTGCTCCTCTAGACAAGATCCTGACGAGTTGGAGGCAGCAGAAGCTGCCTGGGGAAGAATGATGGCATTATGCCTACAACCCAGAAGAAAGAGGCAAGACGCGTTTCTGAGTGAACCGGGGCCACAACTTTTATTTAAATTAATACTGAAGATCTGCAGCAACACCTACCAGCCATGTGTGCTCCCGTTAAGGCAGGAGCAGCATTCACAGTCCTCAAAACGTAGTGGCATTTCCAGTGAAAGCCCAAAGCATAGGAAAAAAGGTATTTCATTTATGTACTATATGATACATTCAAGGTGGTTTATAAGTTTTAAAAATAATGGCTTAACTATCTAAGAAAGAAGATGAAAAAGGAAAGGATAGAAGAATGGGGAGGGAAGAGGAAATGAAGACAATTCATTATGACACATATGGAACAGGATTCCACAATTTTTGGCTGGCCTTGCTGGCCAAGAGAAAAAATTGGGAAAGCCCCGTCTCACAGCTTTCTCCAACAAAAAAAGAGCGGGAGGTCCCAGGTTGGACAACACTGCTCAAAGGAGCCCCAAGTACCTCTGAACGATGTTGCTCAACACCTCCCATCAACCAGTCTTTCCTAAGGGCTTCTGAGGAGCACCATCTGAACTTGCCTACCTGCCTTTCCTGCCCTGGTTTCCCAGCTTGGCCCTGCACGGCTGGCCACTTGTCCAGATGGGAGAACCAGGGATGCTCAAGGTTGTCAATGTTCTCAGAACTCCATGGCAAAGCTCAGTTTGCCCCCCGCCCATGTTTGTTTGCAGCCTGTTTTCCTTTTCATACATTCCTACCCAGAGGGCAGCACCACTCTTCCTATGGTGAGCATATTTTGACAAACCTTGACAAATGGTAATGATAATGACCGGATCGAATGATCACTCTGCAAGAGGAAGTCCAGGGAGGTCAGACGCCACCCATGTCCCCCCTTTTACTTTGAGAGAAATTTGAAATTAGCCCACACCTGAACCTGTCCCCAAACATGCCTGTATCACTGAAAAGAGTGTGACGCACTCCCTTATATTTGAATAAAGCAGCATTCTACCCTGCTAGGGCCGGCATATTCCTGAGTCAGAAGAAGCAGCCCAATCATGCTCATACAGGAATGATGCCAGATGGGATAAGCTTGTTACCGGTACAGCTCCTGGCTAGTCCTGTAGAACAAAGACTGAGACTGACTTTGACTTCAGTCCAGATGGGGACGGGACACACATGCACTTTGTAGTCCCTCTCCTGAGGATGACTTTCCAGTCTGCGAGAAACAAATAATTCAGACACACCCTTTATCTGTGTTCTGGGGAAGCTCAAACAGCCTTGTCTTGCTTTAGTGAGGCTCAAGACACGACATCGCATCTGCCTGTGCTTCAAACTTGGAGTCACGGCACAGACCCAGGAGTGAGGAAAATGTCGTTAGGGCCCCACCAGGATACTCCCAGCCAAACACACTCTCTCCCTCTCATTGTGTCTGTGCATGCCACACTAATGTATGCCACAATAATGGTCCTGCAATTATTCCCCGTTAACCATGTGACAGGGCAACGAGGAGGGGTGCAATATCCTGCACATCTGTGCTGCAGGAATAGAACGGCTTCTAATGTAGGAGCCAGGCAAAGTGATCTTACTCTGACACTCTCTGCGAAGCTGTGCACACTTTCCCAGGAATAAGCCCACTGAACACAGTGTGACTTACTTCTGAGTAAACATGCCTAGGATTGCACTATGGATATTTCTGTTCTGGTACTGAAAGGGCCTGACTAATGCACCCCTTCTCAGCCCATCACACTGCATCTTTTCTCCAGACTTATATCTGTAAGATTTCCATAGCTGTTTCTCTGTCCTTTGTGAAGATGGTTTTTAATTCCCCTAAAAAAGAACACTTCATCTGCACTTATAATATCCGCCCCAGCTGTTAGCCCCAGAACTGAAAAGCTTGCACGAACAGAATATTAGAGATTTCCAATTCAGAATGATTATCCTGAATCAACAACTCCGCTTTATACAAACTGTGACTCCCAAGTGGCTTGACCCCAAACACACCAGGACACCACTGTGGCTTGGAGCATTTTCAGGACACTGTTTACTTGCAATACATTCCAACTCTTACCCATCCAACACTTCTGCATACCATTATGAACCAAAAGTGAGTTCCCCAAATGCTTGTTAGCCTTGTAATACTATAGCAAGGTAGGGAGAGGAATTTGCAGGATAGAAGTAGTATGTATCTATGTATGTATCTATGTATATATTTATTATTAGTAATACGTATATGTTGCTTAATACTAGGGATGGACTCACCTCCCTCCGTGGTCGCGGGCGCTCGCTGAACCGCTGCCACTTCCCAGCCCCGCTCACTGTGCAAGCCCCTGGTGAGTGCCCAGCAAGCACCGCAGGGCAACCTATCCCCTTAGCAAGCTGCCATTTTGCATAAAAAATGGGCTTTCCGGAAATGTAATGTTGTGTAAATGGCAACCGTAAATTTATGTAACATTACATTTCCAGGAAATCTCAAGCCACCATTTTTACATAATATGGCGGCTTGCTAAGGGGACGGGCAGCTGCTGGACACTTGCAGACTGCATGGCACTCAGTGAATGGGTCCAGTAACTGCTGGCGGCTTGGTGAATGGGGTCTGGGAGGACAAGCGGGGGGGGGGGAATCTGCCAGATTCCACCCCCCACTTGTCCTCCTACTACATCCTTATTTAATATAATAAAATCTCCAAGAGGTAGGGAGACACGGGGTGCTTAGCTCTTCCCAGACCCAGGCCCAACATCAGAAGTAGGCATGCTTGGGCAACTGCTGAAGACCCCACCTGAACTTGTCCCCAAACATGCCTTTATCACTGAAAAGAGTGTGACACACTCCCTTATATCTGTATAAAGCAGCACTGTCTACCCTGCTAGCACCGGCATATTCCTGAGTCAGAAGAAGCAGCCCAATCATCCTCATGCATATGTGGCCAACTACAAGCTAACTAGGGTATATGGATTCAGAATCAAATTAAATAGCTGTTGAAAAGCTTGTTTTACTCCAAACGTTTCAGAGATTCATCAGACTGCAAACTGTTGCAAGGCATTGTGAATTTGTCCCATTGCAGGAAGCCGTATTTAAAAACACACAGAGACAAAAACCCCTACAGCAATAGAAACCTGAAGATGAATTACCCTTCTCTTTAACAGCTATTCAACCATGGGAGATAAGATTTGCTCTTATGACAATTGCGCATTTGTTGCATTATCAATTTCTTGCCTTGTTTGTCAAAAATACATATAACACAATTGTTGCATAACCAATTGATGAAGTTCCTATTTTCATTCAGCATTGTTCATCTCCAAATGATGCAATTTTCTATTCTGCACTTTTATTGGTCATTGTTATATTCCTCACACATCAATTGCTTCGCTGTTAGTTCTTTTCTATATCTCTGCTTGGCTCTATTTATTTCATATCTCTCATTTAGTCTACATTCAACAAACATTCAAGCACACCTTGAACTTCAGATTCTCAGTAAAAGATCTCTTAAACCTCTTCCACCTGTCCACCAAATCCCCCGGGCAAACAAATAAGACCTTAAGAGTTTCACTCTAAAACATATCTCAAACAACCAAACTCTGGATTTGACCTTGCAGGATTAAGGGATTCTTATCACAGTATAATAGGTTGTGTAAACAAGTCCAGCTTGACCACTTTAACACCTAAAGCCCAGCTACTTCTCCAGAGATCCTACTGCCTTATTATGATATTTTCCTACTTCTAAAAAATGCCTCAATTCCAGAACTTCTTAAAAGCATCCATGGCCAACATTACATTGGTAAAAGGAGAAAGAGGAATTATTACGAAATTGTCATGAAAACAAGCTACCAACATGAGGAAGATGCTTAAATCCCACGCTAAAATTGTGAGTTAGTTGGGTACCTTGACATAAACATTGCTGGCAATATGGCTATGCACTTCCTGTGCATCAAAAGAAGAGCTGTGCTGGATCAGACCAAAGGCCACTCTGGTCCAGCAGGCTGTTTCCCTGCTGGGGAACAGCAGGACATGTATAAGACACATGTAGGAAGAAAGCCATACTATGAAGCACATGGTCTTCGATGTCTATATATTAATGCCCAGAGTATGGGAAATAAACAGAACGAACTTGAACTCTTAATACAAGAGGGAAATTATGACTTGATAGGTATAACTCAGACTTGGTGGGATGACTCTCATGACTGGAATATAGCAATTGAAGGATATAACTTGTTCAAAAAGAACAGGAGGGATTGCACTGTATGTGAAAAATACGTATCTCTGCACAGAAATACAGGAGGATGAGCTTGGTAGCCCCATCGAGAGCATCTGGATCAAAATAAATGGAGCAAAGAATAAAAGGAACCTGGTGGTTGGAGTCTACTACCGGCCACCCAATCAAGGAGAAGACGAGGATGAAACTTTTGAAAAGCCAATAGCCAATGTTTCAAGGAAGCATGATGTAGTAGTAATGGGGCCTTCAATTTCCCCAATATTTGTTGGGAGACATTTTCTGCCAAACATGGCCCTTCCAGGAAATTCCTGACTTGTGTTGCTGGTAATTTCCTCCTACAGAAAGTAGACGAAGGAACTAGAGGATCGGTTATCCTTGACTTGATCCTAACCAACAGAGATGACTTAGTGGATCAAGAGATTTCCTGGAAATGTAATGTTACATAAATTTACGGTTGCCATTTACACAACATTACATTCCCGGAAAGCCCATTTTTTATGCAAAATGGCAGCTGGCTAAGGGGATAGGTTGCCCTGCGGTGCTTGCAGGGCACTCACCAGGGGCTTGCACAGTGAGCGGGGCTGGGAACTCTGGGGAACTCTGGGGAAAAGCGACCATGTTATACTTGAGTTCTTGGTTCTAAGGGAAGCAAAAGCCAAGTATAGTCAAATGCGTACCCTGGATTTTAGGAAAGCTGATTTTAATAAACTCACAACAATGATCACTAAGGTCCCATGGCAAGCGATTCTAACGAGAAAAGGAGTCCAAGATGAGTGGGAGCTTTTAAAAAGGGAAATTCTCAAGGCACAATTACAAACCATTCCAACAAGAAGAAAAGGTGGAAGACAACAGAAGAAGCCAATGTGGCTTCACAAAAAGCTTAGAGATGACCTGAAAACAAAAAAAGACACATATAGGAAGTGGCAAGAAGGCCAAGCAACAAAGGAAGAGTACAGGCAGGTAGCACAGAATTGCAGGGATGGCATCAGGAAGGCTAAAGCTGAGAACGAGCTGAGGTTAGCGAGGGATGCTAAAAGCAACAAAAAGGCTTTCTTCAGCTACGTGCATAGTAAAAGACAGAGGAAAAAATGGTGGTTCAGCGATTAAATAAGGATGGCAAAATGATAACAGATGACAAAGAAAAGGCAGAGGTGCTCAATTCCTACTTTGGCTCAGTCTTCTCCCAAAAGTGGGTCTATGACCCACCTGGCAAAGGTGAAGTTCAGGCAGAAGGGGCAGGAATGCAGCTTGAGATCAATAGGCATTTGGTCAAGGAACACCTAATTACTTTGAATGAGTTCTAATCTCCAGGGCCAGATGAAATGCATCCTAGAATAATAAAGGAACTGGCAGAAGAACTCTCAGAACCGCTGTCTATTCTCTTTGAGAAATCATGGAGGATGGGTGAAGTGCCAGATGACTGGAGGAGGGCTAATGTTGTCCCTATCTTCAAAAAGGGCAAAAAGGAGGAACCTGGGAACTACAGACCAGTCAGTCTGACATTAATCCCTGGGAAAATTCTGGAGCAGATGATAAAGCAATCCATCTGTAAGCACGTTGCAAACAATGCAGTGATGACTCGAAGCCAACATGGATTTGTCAAGAACAAATCCTGCTAGACGAATCTGATCTCATTTTTTGATCAAGTCATCTCCCTTGTGGACCGTGGCAATGCTTTAGACATCATATATCTCGACTTCAGCAAAGCTTTCGACAAAGTGCCCCATGATATCCTGATGAGCAAACTAGCTCAAAGTGGGCTAGATGAAACAACAATCCGGTGGATCCACAGTTGGCTACAGAATCGGACTCAAAGAGTGCTTATCAATGGGACCTTCTCAAACTGGGGAGAGGTAACGAGTGGGGTACCGCAGGGCTGAGTCCTGGGCCCAGTGCTCTTCAACATTTTTATTAATGATTTGGAGGAGGAGGTGCAGGGAATGCTGATCAAATTTGCAGATGACACAAAATTGGGCGGGATAGCTAATACTTTGGAAGACAGAAACAAAATTCAAAGTGATCTTGATAGACTGGAGCGCTGGGCAGAAAACAACAGAATGACATTTGATAGGGATAAATGCCAAGTTCTGCACCTAGGAAAAAGAAACCAAATGCACAGTTACAAGATGGGGAATATGTGGCTCAACAACACTACAAGTGAGAAGGATCTTGGAATTGTTGTCGATCACAAGCTGAATATGAGCCAACCATGTGATGTGGCTGCAAAAAAGGCAAATGCTCTTTTGGGCTGCATTCATAGAAGCATAGCTTCCAAATCCCAGGAAGTACTAGTTCCCCTCTACTCAGCATAGGTTAGGCCTCATCTGGAGTACTGTGTCCTGTTCTGGGCACCACAGTTTAAGAAGGATGCAGACAAACTGGAGAGGGGTCAGAGGAGGGCAACAAAGATGATCAGGGGACTGGAAACAAAGCCCTATGAAGAGAGACTGAAGGAAGTGGGCATGTTTAGCCTTGAGAAGAGAAGACTGAGGGGAGCTATGATAGTGCTCTTCAAGTACTTGAAAGGTTGTCACAGAGAGGAAGGTCAGGATCTCTTCTCCATCATCCCAGAGTGCAGGACACGGAATAATGGGCTCAAGTTACAGGAAGCCAGATTCTGGCTGAACATCAGGAAAAACTTCCTGACTGTTAGAGCAATACGACAATGGAACCAATTACCTAGGGAGGTGGTGGGCTCTCCCACACTGGAGGTGTTCAAGTTGAGGCTGGACAGCCATCTGTCAGGGATGCTCTGACTTGGATTCCTGCACTGAGCAGGGGGTTGGACTCGATGGCCTTGTAGGCCCCTTCCAACCCTACTATTCTATGATTCTGTGATCCCATCCCATACAGTGACCAACCAGATGGCTATGGGAAGCCCACAAGCAGGACATGAGGGTGAAAGCCCTCTCCTGCCACTGTTCTCCAGCAACTGGTATTCAGAGGGATGTTGCCTCTGATCCGGTTGCCTTCAGAGGGTATTGCCTCTAAGCCTGGGCATATAGCTACCATGTCTAGTAGCCATGGATAGCCTTAGCCTCCATGTGAGTTAACATCACATGGAGGCTACATAAGGTTGGCGGAGAATTCTGCTGCAGACCCCAATGACACCCTCAGTGATACGGCATGGCAATGGTGGCCATATCGCTGGCTATATGGAGGCAGCTGGAATCGCCGTGGAGAGGAGCCGGCTTCACGCGGATTCCGGTAGGAGGCGGAGGTAAGTGCTCCATTCTGCCGCAGACTCCAGAGGCCAGATTCAAAAGATTCAAAATGCAGCCATAAAGCCCTTAGTTTAAGCCTAAAAAACCACAGACGCAAATGGTGTAGCGGATGCCACTTGTGGCCGTAAAGCCCTTAGTTTAAGCTAAACGCAGCCATAAATGGCTGCAATTAGCTTAAACTAAGGGCTTTACGGCCGCAAGTGGCGTCCTCTATGCCATTTGCATCTGGATTCCTTCCTCCTCAGCGATATGGCATGGCAATGGTGGACGTATCACTGGCTATACGGAGCTGGCCGGCGGCTCTACAGAATTGCCGTGGAGCGGAGCCGGCCCATGAGGATTCCAGGGGAAGGAAAGGATCACCTCCCCCCCTGTGGACCCCCCCCCAGAAGAGAAGGTAGGGGTTTCGTATATCCCACATGACAGCAGGTCTAGCATGTTTGGCTGTGCTATCTCTTCATGTGATGTCATCAAGATGGGGAGAAAAGCACCTGGATCCATGAATTTTGTAGGGATCTCAGAGAAATCTGCTGCGGATTCAAATGAGGCTGGATTCTTTGGAATCCAGCTAGGGGTGTACGAAACCCCGCTTACCTGGCTCCGCCGGGTTCCACTGGGGGGGAGGCGCTTCGTGCCTCCCCCCAGAATCCTGTCCGGCCGGCTCCTGCTGTGATAGGTTACGTAAACTACGTAAAAATTACGTCCCCGCCGATTGCCTTTAAAAGAAATGTCTTAAAAAAAAGTCTTTAAAAAATGGTGATGGGGGGGGGGATGTGCCCATAGACTTATATGCAAATAGAGTCATGAATCTTGCATATAAGTCTATGTGTCCATAGGCTTATATGCAAGATTCACCGCAAGATTCTGCATATAAGTCTATGGGCACATGCAGTCTGCAGGATGTGCCCATAGACTTATACGCTAAATAGAGCGGTGAATCTTGCGTATAAGCCTATGGACACATAGACTTATACACAAGATTCATGACTCTGTTGCATATAAGTCTATGGGCACATCCTTCCGATCACTTTTTAAGACTTTTTTTTAAAGGCAATCGGCAGGGACGGGGGGAGGCGAACGGGTCTGGCTGGCAGGAGGGAAGGTAAGTGTCCACAAGCCAGTTCCCCCCCCCCCCGCCAGAATCCGAGTGGAGTGGAGCCGCTCTGGAGGATTCCGGGGGGGGGATGCATCGCCTCCCCCGCAAGGATCCCCCACCGGAACAGACGGTGGGGAATCCATACATCCCTAGAATTTTGCTGATCCCCCTTTAAAACCATCTAAGTTGGTGGTCATAACCTCATTTTGTGGTAGCGAATTCCCACTGTGTCCTTTTATCTGTCCTGAATCTCCCAGAATTCAGCTTCCTTGGATCACCTTCATTGAATCATTCACTGGATCACTTCACTGGATCATTCTAACAGAGGAAGAAAATCTTATTCCTATCTGCTTTCTCCATGCCACACATAATTTTACATGCCTCTATCTTCTTCCCATTCCTCATCTTTTTTTCTAAGCTTAAGGGCCTCAAACATCGTAACTTTTCGTCATAGTGAAGTTGCTCCAGCACTTGGATCATTTTGTTTCCTTCTTTCTGCATTGTTTCCAGCTCTACAATATCCTTTTTTCAGATGTGTTGACCAGAACTTCATTGAGTTTTCTAAGTGCGATTGCACCATCAACGGTAAAGGTATTAGGATATTAGCAGTTTTATTTTGTATCCATTTTCTAATGATCCCTAACAGTGTTTGTGTCTTTTTCAAAGCTTCTGCACATCAGGTCAATGTTTTCATCGACCTAACCACCAAAACTCCAAGATCTCTTTCTTGGCCAATCACCACCAGCTCAGACCCCCATACGAAGTTAAGAATTTTTTGCCCCAAATGTGAATCGCTCAACACTAGCTTATATTGAAGTATATTTGCCATTTTGTTAGGGATGTCAGAGAATTCCGCCACGAATCTCGGGGAGGCCGAATGCCAGCGCATTCAGTCCCACGAAATTGGTGGCGGAATGGTCTGCCCCCCCGCCCCCCCTGCGATGGGACTTACCTTGGGCGGATCTTCCTGGCGGCGGCAGCTCCGGCGGCGGTTCAGCGGCAGTGGCTGTGCCAGCCAGTCTTCCGACCGGCTGCCGCCACCGCCATTTCCAGTTAAAAAAACAAAAAAAAAAACAAAAACAAAAAAACGTGATAGGCTACGTAAAGATTTACGTAGCCCATCACGGCTGATTTAAAAAAAAAATGCGCGTATGCAAATGGAGGCACCCATGGCCGCCGCCATTTGCGTTCCTTATTTTGGCACGTCGTAGTCTACGTAAACATTTACGTAGACTAAGACGGCGAAAATAAGGCGAACGCAAATAGCACAGCATCTGCGCTATTTGCGTTCCCCTTATTTTCGCCGTCTTAGTCTACGTAAATGTTTACGTAGACTAAGACGTGCCAAAATAAGGAACGCAAATGGCAGCGCCCATGGGCGCCATTTGCGTATGCGCGTTGTTTTTTTCTTTTAAATCAGCCGTGATAGGCTACGTAAACATTTACGTAGCCTATCACGGCTGACTGCAGGAATGCAAACGGCGGCGGCTATGGCCGCCGCCATTTGCATCCCTGCTAGCCAATGGCCGGATGTCCGGCCGCTGGCAGAGCCAGCCGGTGGCTCTGCAGAATCCCTGCAGAGTGCAGCCAGCTGGCCAGGATTCAGGGGGGAGGGACAGAGCACCTCCCCCCCGGCCAGAATTTTGGGGGGAGGGATGGAGCGCCTCCCCCCCCCACGAATGTCACCCTTCGAAAAGTTAAGTGAACTTCTTACATCCCTACATTTTGTTGCCCATTCACCCAGTCTGGAGAAATCCTTTCAGAGTTTTTCATAATCTTTTTTTGTATTGATCACCCTGAATAGTTTGGTGACATCAGCAAACTTCTCCATCTCTCTGCTCACCCCTAACTCTACATCATATATGAACAAGTTAAAAAGCACTGAACCAAGTTCAGATTCTTCTCACACACACCCATTCTGAGAGCTGTCCATCTATTCCTACTCCTGTTTTTAACCAGTTACTGATCCATACAATGACCTGTCCTCTTATCCCATGTAGAGATGCTGAAGAAATTCGAGATGGACTAAAATGGGCTCTGATTTCTAAGAATCTGACCTGCAGAATCCACTGTGGAGTGACCCCTGCAGGCTGCGTGGAGTCCACGGACTTTCGGATGATTTCTTTTACGTTCCCAAAATTTATGCATATAAATTCGTAGGAAAATATGTAAGTTTCTGCAGAGGAAATGTTGAATGGAATGCGGGACAATACACTAAATATTATGTAAATGATGTAAATATTTACATAAATACTTACAGAATTATTTACACATTTTTGAATGATGAAAAAAATATTTGCATCCATCTGTGGGTGGACGATGGAACAAAAGGCACCTGTCAATCCATGAAACACAGACGGAACGGATTTTACACAGTCCGTACATCCCTAATCCCATGACTGCTGAGTTTATTTGGAGTCTTTGAGGGACTTAGTCAAAAGCTTTCTGGAAGTCCAAGTACACATCAAATAACCTACCGAAAGCTCAACACCAACAGCAGCCTCTTAGTGACATGTTACTGCACCTTCTTTGGAAAGAAAGGGGCTTCTTTTTAGTTGTAGGCCAGTGATGGTGACCTCTTTTTCAAAGGGAAGACACTAAGTCCAAGATGAATTTGAAAGCACTGTTAAGAAATCTGCTTATTATGATTATTTAGGTAGACTTTTGGGTATTAGGAAATTTGGGGTTCTAACACTCTTTGCATTTCTCAACCATACACTCGGATTTTAATTAGCAACCACCCACCTAGATTATTGAAGTAAGAGAATATAGGAAATAAAATTTAGGGAAAGATCACCTGTTATGGATCCAACACTGTGTACATTGGCTAGGCTGTATTTTCTGGCTCATGTTTCTTTAAACAGAAATCTCAATAAAATATTTTAAATGTATTTTATTTTATTTATAATATTTATATACCACCTTTCCACAAATGTTACAAGATGGTACATAACAAAAAAAAGGATAAAAAGTCCCAGTACAGCAATATTAGTCCCTGTGCAACAACAAAGGAAACAGAGGGTTGAATGGCACAAACCCATCAGTTGGAGAGAGAAGAAAGTTTTCATGCAATGAAATGCACACACACGTTGTAATAAATGTGAGTTACTCAGGAGCACTACTATGGGCTTGCAGAACTTCCAACCAGTTCAATGCGTCCCATCAGTGCCATGTTTCCCTTCATTTGTGCTACAGAGCCCTTCCAAAATATAGCCATGCTCTAAAATAATTCTAAAACTCTCCTCTGCTCCTTTTAAACCTGGATTGTTCCAAACATACAACTTAATTAACTGGACACCCAAGTGAACTGCCTTTTAAACCCATTATTTTCATCTCCAGTGCACAGAAATTCAAATATATTAATATTGCATTGTCTGCTAGGAAATATATACATATTAAGAGGCATACTGTGAGTCAGAAACCAAGCAGATAAAATTATTGCCAAAAAGCACAGGAAATACACTTGTTGCTGGGTCAGATGAATGTAGCTTTATGCAAGCCTTTTATTAGCTCACAGTGGCAAAGTGCTTTATTTGACAGACATAGAGTATTGGACTATTCTGTTTTAGGCATGGTAATTTTCTTCCTTCCCACCCTCCATTTTTCATCTCTCTGTATATTCTGGGGAGGAGGCTGTGCTTTTGTTTTTAGTTACTGAACACTGGTTCAACAATGCAAGAAAAGAAAACCAAAGACTGCATTATAAATACAATACATGAGCTATTTCAAAATGCAGCATGAGAAAACAACCTCTCTCTCCCTCCCTCCGTTCACACCCCCCCCCTACACACACACACACACACATACACACACCCCTTTAGTTGTGGAGCAGCAAAACTACAAAAAAATAGTAAAAAAAAAATTGCATCTATCAGAAAGGCAAGCAGGAACTAGACAACTAAAACTTTACAGATCATTATTTAAGAAGCTGGCTTGGAATAAATATATTTTTTCAGCCTTTTTCAGCCTCCACACTTATATTCTTGTGGCGGGGGAACCAATCAATATTTTTCCAGTTAAAACCACGTGGGGTTTTGTATTTAACAACAATCAACTTTAATAGCTAGGCTTTACCAGTTCACTGGCTGTGGATGTAATCCTATTGACATTTACTTGAGAGTAAGTACTGCTGAGCTCAATAGAATTTAGTGCCCAGTAACTACGCATAGGGTTGGACTGAAAGTCATTAATTACTAGTTTAAGACTATCTATATAGCTGTAAATTTTAAATTACATTCAAACCTAGCTAATCCATATAATTCTCTATTTGCTTAGGTATGACCAAAATGTAGGTTTTAAAGCAGGGATAGAAAACCTGGGAACCTCCAGATGTTCTTGGACTACGTAAGAGCAGCCCTGCTGGATCTGACCAACGGCCTCTCTAGCCCAGCATTCTGCTCTCACAGCAGCCAACCGGATACCTATGGGAAGCCCCCAAGCAGGACATTAGAGCAGCAGCGCCCTCCTGTTCCCCAGTAACTGGTATATGTAAGCATACTGCCTCTGATACCAGAGCTAATATATAGCCATCATGATTAGCAGCAATTGATAGCCTCATTCTCCATCGGCTATGCTGACTGCGGATGGAAACTGGAGTCCAATCACTTCTGGAGGGGCACAGTTTTCCAAATCCTGTTTTGCAGTTTTTTATTTTTTAAAAAATAGGGGAGATGCCCATAGTCAGTTTCATGTTAAGTGGGCCAATTCGCCATTATCTTATCATTAAGGTCATTAAGGTTGCCAGTTGGTCATTGTCTTATCAGTCCAAGTAGAACCACCTTGGAAAAAGCATGCATGATGTTATCACATGTCCTTCTTTGCATGCATATATGAACTGGTGTGTATACTCAGGATGTACAGATTTCATTTAATCTCTGC
The DNA here is from genome assembly GCF_057233095.1 of Heloderma suspectum. NCBI lineage: Eukaryota > Metazoa > Chordata > Lepidosauria > Squamata > Helodermatidae > Heloderma > Heloderma suspectum. The sequence continues at coordinate 333,704,644 of NC_139459.1, read as the reverse complement.
CATCTGTATTTCGCAGATTGTCAGGCAACTTTCGTTCCATCATCGGCTCATTGACAGAATTGGATTTCTTGTCCACCTTCGGAAAAGTATGCAAAAAGACCACTTCAATTTACGTAACTTCCACTGGCATGTAACATTTTGTGTATTTGTCTTAGCTCAGTGTACAATCAATGAACACAGCACACAAAAACAGAGTGCTATGCAGCCGAGGCTGAAGGGAGATCAGACACATATAAAATGTGGTTGTTGTTTTTAAATGGCATATTTATTAGCTGATTTTCCAGTAACTTTTAGGGATGTACGAAAGTCACTTACCTTTCACGGATTATGTTGATGGTGGGGGGGGAGGCATTCCATCCCTCCCCCCGGAATCCTCGACAGGGGGGGAGGAGCTCCGTTCCTCCCTCCCGGAATCCTCCGCGGCCGGCTGTGCTCCACAGCAGCTCTGCAGAGCAGCTGGCCAGGCCCAGCCAGGCCAGAGCCATCCGCAGGCGGATTTCCGGCCGTGGAGGGCTCTGGGTAAAAACAAAAACAAAAAAACCGCGTACGCAAATGGCGTCAGATACGGTCGCCGCCATTTGCGTTCCTTATTTTTGCCGTCTTAATCTACGTAAATATTTACGTAGACTATGACGGCGAAAATAAAGGGGAACGCAAATAGCGTAGCGGGCGCCATACATCTATACATACTGCTATACATCTGCTGTGTATGCTCCACCCCTTTGGTAAAGTCCCTTTAATCCTATGTTTGTTGTTACATGTATATACACTCGGGATGTTGGAGAAATCTGAAACGGATTCAGCGTCTTCCGAGTCATGTGGATTCCATGGACTTGGGGACCATTTTTTTTAAACTTTCTGAAATTGTATGCAAATTTGGCATATGAAAATACAAAAGTTACTAGGGATGGCAGAGAATTCCGCCACGGATCTTGGTGAGGCCGAATGCCTGTGCATTCGGCCCCCCGAACTCCGTGGCAGAACGGCCTGCCACCCCCCGCCCCCCCCGCGGATCCCCCCCGGGACGAGACTCACCTGGGGCGGATCTTCTGGGTGCGGCGGCTCCGGCGGCGGTTGCAGTGGCGACGTCTGGTCTTCTGTTTTAGCCTACGTAAATATTTACATAGGCTAAAACAGCAAATCAAAAAGGGACGCAAACGGCGCCCGCTACTGAGGGCAAAAATCCCTTCGAAGAAATGGAGTAGCACTCATAGTCAACAAAAGGGTGGGAAAAGCAGTACTGGGGTACAATCTCAAAAACGATAGAATGATCTCAGTACGAATCCAAGGCAAACCATTCAACATCACAGTAATTCAAGTCTATGCCCCAACCACTGAGGCCAAAGAAGCTGAGGTTGTTTGGTTCTATGAAGACCTACAACACCTTCTAGAACTAACACCAAAAAAAGATGTCCTCTTCATCATAGGGAATTGGAATGCTAAAGTAGAAAGTCAAGAAATAACTCGGATAACAGGAAAGCATGGTGTACAAAATGAAGCAGGACAAAGGCTCACAGAGTTTTGCCAGGAGAACACGCTGATCATAGCAAACACTCTTTTCCAACAGCACAAGAGGTGACTCTACACATGGACATCACCAGATGGTCAATACTGAAATCAGATTGCTTATGTACTTTGCAGCCAAAGATTGAGAAGCTCCATACAGTCAGTAAAAACAAGACCTGGAGCTGACTGTGGCTCAGATCACGAGCTGCTTCTTGCAACATTTCGGCTTAAATTGAAGAACGTAGGGAAAACCACTAAACCATTCAGGTATGACTGAATCATATCCCTGATGAATATATAGTGGAGGTGAGGAATAGATTTCAGGGATTAGACCTGATAGACAGAGTGCCTGAGGAACTATGGACAGAGGTCCGTAACATTGTTCAGGAGGCAGCAGCTAAATCCATCCCAAAGAGAAAGAAATGCAAGAAAGCCAAGTGGCTGTCTGATGAGGCTTTACAAGTAGCTGAGGAAAGAAGGGAAGCAAAAAGCAAGGGAGAAAGGGGAAGATATACCCAACTGAATGCAGAGTTCCAGAGAATAGCAAGGAGAGACAAGATTACAAGAAGGCCTTCTTAAATGAACAATGCAAAGAAATCGAGGAAAACAATAGAATGGGAAAGACTAGAGATCTGTTCAAGAAAATCGGAGATCTCAAGGGAACGTTTTGTGCAAAGACGGGCATGATAAAGGACAAAGAAGGCAGGGACCTACCAGAAGCAGATGAGATGAAGAAGGGGTGGAAAGAATACACAGAAGAACTATACAGGAAAGATCTTAATGTCCCTGGTAGCCATGATAGTGCGGTCACTGAACTTGAGCCGGACATCCTCGAGAGTGAAGTCAAGTGGGCCTTCGGAAGCATTACTAACAACAAAGCTAGCAGAGATGACAGTATTCCAGCTGAGCTATTTAAGATCTGAAAAGATGATGCTGTTAAAGTGCTGCACTCAATATGCCAACAAATTTGGAACACTCAACAGTGGCCACAAGACTGGAAAAGGTCACTTTACATTCCATTTCCAAAGAAGGGCAATGCCAAAGGTTTTTCAAACTACAGTACAATTGCGCTCATTTCACATGCCAGCAAGGTTATGCTCAAAATCCTAAAAGCTAGGCTTCAGCGGTATTTGAAGCCAGAACTACCGGAAGTACAAGCTGGGTTTCGAAGAGGCAGATGATCAAATCGCCAACATTTGCTGGATTATGGAGAAAGCAAGAGAATTTCAGAAAAACATATATTTCTGCTTCATTGACTACACTAAAACCTTTGATTGTGTGGATCACAAGAAACTGTGGCAAATTCTTAAAGAGATGGGAGTACCAGACCACCTTACCTGTCTCCTGAGAAACCTGTACAAGGGTCAAGAAGCAACAGTAAAAACCGGACATGTACAACCGATTGGTTCAAAATTAGGAAAGGAGTACGACAAGGCTGTATATTGTCGCCCCGCTTATTTAATTTATATGCAGAGTACATCATGAGAAACGCCGAGTTGGATGAATCACAGGTCGGGATTAAGATTGCTGGGAGAATTCTCAACAACCTCAGATACGCAGATGATACCACCCTAATGGCAGAAAGCGAAGAGGATCTAAAGAACCTCTTGTTGAGGGTGAAAGTGGAGAATGCAAAAGCCAGTTTGAAACTCAACATTAAAAAAACGAAGATCATGGCATCTGGCCCCATCACATCCTGGCATATAGAAGGGGACGAAATGGAAGCAGTGACAGATTTTACTTTCTTGGGCTCCAAGATCACAGCAGACAGTGACTGTAGCCATGAAATTAAAAGACAGTTGCTCCTTGGGAGGAAAGCTATGGCAAACCTAGACAGCATAGTAAGAAGCAGAGACTTCACCTTGTCGACAAAGGTTCGTATAATCAAAGCTATGGTTTTCCCAGTAGCAACATATGGCTGTGAGAGCTGGACTATAAGGAAGGCTGAGCGCTGAAGAATTGATGCCTTCAAACTGTGGTGCTGGAGAAGACTCTTACGAGTCCCCTGGACTGCAAGGAGGTCAAATCAGTCCATCCTAAAGGAAATCAACCCTGACTGCTCATTGGAAGGACAGATGCCGAAGCTGAAATTCAAATATTTTGGCCACCTAATGAGAAGAGAAAACTCACTGGAAAAGACCCTGATGCTGGGAAAGATTGAAGGCAAAAGGAGAAGGGGATGGCAGAGGATGAGATGGCTAGATAGCATCACCGATATGGATATGAATTTGAGCACTCTCCGGGAGAGAGCGGAGGACAGGAAGGCCTGGCATGTTATGGTCCATGGGGTCACGAAGAGTCGGACACGACTTAACGACTGAACAACAACTTCTAAAATGGGGAAATTAGCTCAAACGCTCATTAAAGGCAAAAAGCATATACTTTGTTATTACAGATGTTGTTCTTAACACACACATATTACAAAAGAAAGACAGCATAGTTAGTATACCAACCGCCTAGCATCTGAGCCAGTATACTAGTCTTTATTCAGCCTAACATAAAGGTAGAGAAAGATAAAAAGTAGGGAAAGCAGTGTCGGCCAAATAAGGTGTGGAAGATTGAAAATGGTAATGCTGCTTCCCAATGGTGTAAGCTCCCTGCTGGACCACCATAACACTTGGACTCAAAACTGACAACTCACCCATAGGTCTCAATTCCCAGCAAAGCAGCAAAAAAGGGTGTAGCAAGCTCACAGGTTGTGTTGCGTTATGCATGGAACCCAGCTTTAGATTCAATGGGCAATGTATCTATTTCATAGAATCATAGAATCATAGAATAGTATGGTTGGAAGGGGCCTACAAGACCATCGAGTCCAACCCCCTGCTCAATGCAGGAATCCAAGTCAGAGCATCCTGACAGATCCAGCCTCATCTTGAATGCCTCCAGTGTGGGAGAGCCCACCACCTCCCTAGGTCATTGGTTCCATTGTTGTATTGCTCTGACGGTCAGGAAGTTTTTCCTGATGTTCAGCCGGAATCTGGCTTCCAGTAACTTGAGCCCATTATTCTGTGTCCTGCACTCTGGGATGATCAAGAAGAGATCCTGGCCTTCCTCTCTGTGATAGCCTTTCAAGTACTTGAAGAGTGCTATAGAAATTATAGAGAATTTCTATATAGATTTTCATTTTTAAAATCCAAAAGTGGGTTACAAGATAAAAATCATGATAAAACACAATAAAACCAATCATTAAAACAATACAACTGTGATATAACAATAACATCTCATTAAGATAACCATGTGTAGCTGACAAAGCAAGCAGTCAGGGAAACCCCTGGGCAAATAGATGTGTTTTAAGTAATTGGCAGAAGCACTCCACTCTAGGAACCCAGCTGACTTTCATGGGGAGATGTTTCCACATGGTGAGTGCCACAACTGAGAAGGCCCTCCACAGCACTGTGGCCAAATGAACCTTAAGCAGGAGGTAAAGCTTTTTCTCTAAGTGTACAAGACAAATGGATCTCTCTGGGCAAATGACACAACAAAGCAGCTCAGTGGGGAAATGGGGAACTCTGCCTCCGGAAATGTGGGATGAGCACTGGAGTGGAGTGAGGAATCATCCTAGGAAAGGGTCATGAGAAACAATATTAGAAGCCAGTTGGACCCTGGGTTATTCCAGCTGAGACCTACAAGCACGAGGGATGTTTTCAAGCTAATTTTGATCCTTTGGGTACTCCATAGAAGCTAGAGAGAACTAAACGGGTTAAAAAAAAAGTTTTTAAAATAGCCTTTTTGGATACCACTTAGTTTTTATTTTGTTTTACAACTGGGGGGGGGCAGTGGGGGGTGCATGGGGCCCATGATCCACATATTGCCCATCCCTGATCTAGGGAATAGGGTGCTGCTCTTAAGCCACTTATCTGATCAACAATGTTTTGAAGCCTTAATGGTGAATTCCATAAAAGCAAAGCCAGCCTAGTTCCGAGCACACTTGGAAATGATGATCATCATTTCTGGTAGTGGCCAAGACACACATTTGGTTTGGTCTTGATGTGAGAAGATTTAATTGCATCTTCAGTATCCAAGCCAGGCAGAAAATTACCATGCCGGATGCACTTGTAAATTCATAGGAAACTGCCTTACCCAGTTAAGACTACTTGTTCATCTAGCCCAGTATTGCCTACTCTAACTGGCAGAGGCTCTCCAGGGTCTTGGCCAGAGGTTTCTCCCATTCCCTACTCCTCGACCCTTTTAACTGGAGGTATCAGGGATCAAACCTGGGACCTTCTGCATGGAAAGCCTGTGTTCTACCAAGAAGAACATCTACCAAGATGTTCTTCCCCACTTTTTTCATTCCTTACATGGGAAAAGATACATGTGTCCTTTCTCACACAAGAAATCAGTAGTCAGGAATATGCAAATCAGCAAATTGTGAGCTTGCCTGAGTTCTCCGGATTCCATCTCAAAAGTTCGTTTCAACTCAAGTCAGTATCAGATTGCGAGCTTTGTTTTTTTTCTTTTCGCACAAAAATCCATGCACAGGTTTGTGCATCTTTTCCCAAATGTACGCACCAATTGCCTGCGTCTTTGAAATGTATACATACTTCTCCCATTGATTAAAGTGTATTTGTGTTCATTTTTCAAAAGTACGCATTTTTCATGTGCATTTTTCAAATGTATACATACTGTCAAACATTTTTTTTGGTCCACAAATAATATTGCAAGCTTGGAAATGTACGACTGTCAACTACAGATCGTATCTGAGTCTGTGCTCAATCTGGAATGTGTGAACTGGATAAGTCCTGATCAAAAACAAACTGAAATGAATTTCTCATACATCCCAATAGTAGTACAGTCTGATTTTTTTCACTTACAGACACAGAAATCCAGAGAGGTCTAAGCAGATTATTTACCTTGTTGGATACCAGAGAAAAGCAAGGAGCTCTTGCTTTGACACTAGTATCCCTGACATTTTGACACCTTAAAAGGCTTGTTACATTTTAATTCCAATGCCACACCTTGAAAAGACCCAGTAATACATTTGCTTAGACCAAAACACTTGCAACAAGATTAATAAAAATAGACTGCACAACAGAGCCAATAATATGACATTTAAAACAGGGGATAACTTCGAAAGACTTTCAGATCCTTTAAAAAAGGAAAGAGGGAAGGAAGAAAGACTGCCTGTTTATTTATACATCTTCTTTGGTGAAAAGGTCAGTAGAAAATTCACCTCTAAGGTCAACGTTGCTAAGCAACCGCTTCCAGAATTTCTGCAACACTGATCAAGCATATTATGTTCCACTGACTGGGTTCAGAATAAATATGAGTAACATCTTACCTGTTCTTCCGCACAAGGAGAGAAGATGCTTCTACTTCTATGGAGATGCAAAGATCCAAAACTGTCTGCTACACATGGTATTTTCTAACCAAAGAAAAAGGATACGTCCCGGGACCACAGGCTTCCTGTTCACAAATGCAAAAGATAGCTTCGTCTTCAGAAACACAAGAGAGGGTTTGATGAGGTGCTGCCCGAAATGGAGGGACATGTTCAATCTTTCTATCCACAGGTCCTGCTGAGGAGAGCAATTCATATCATCAGAACAGTTACTTGTGCCTGCTTTTCATAGACATCATGGTAGCAGGTTCATTAACACAGTTGCGGGGAATAGGACATGCAGAGTTATCTTTGGTCACCACAGCTCAATATGCACCTTTTACTTCTCCCCACCGATTACTAAAAGAAACATCTGTGTTTGGGGCATGTCAAAACTAGCTTATGAGCCTTTTCATCAGTGTGCCACCCACTTTAGCTGGAAATAGGGATGTTTGAGAAATTCGACACAAACTAAAATGAGCTTGGATTTCTAAGAATCCAACCTGCAGTATCTGCTGAGGAGCAGCCCCCTCAGGCCACACGGAGTCCGTGGACTTTCAGATTTTTTTTTTAACTTTCTCAAAATTTACGCAAACTCCGAGACTGGAGCTGGGGAGAAAAAAACACTCCTCCAGGCAGATTACTGCTGATTTGGGCCAGCTGGGCTCAAGGTTCCTGGGACAGCTCTTGTTATCTGCCCACCCTGATGCAGGGTGGCAGCAGCACCGAAGGCGGGGTCGCCCCTTTGGGGAGAGCCGCTTCAGGGGACACGCAAGGGCAAGGGCCACCCCCCTAACATCTGGCTGACTGTAGCTTTATATGTGCGGTTAGCTGCTCTTCAACAAAAACTCTGTTATGTGCCTGGGAGAGAGGGTATGGGGCCATGGTATCCTTCTGGGGCGATCGTCTGAGCTGGGAGTGGGAGGCACTGCACTGCAGTGGTTTCACTCACTCCTACTTGGAGGGTCGGCTCCAGAAGGTGGTGCTTGGGGAACACTGCTCGGCCCTGTGGATTTTCCAGTATGGGGTTCCACAGGGGGCAGTTTTGTCCCCCATGCTGTTCAAAATCTACTACATGAAACCGCTCAGTGCGGTCATCCGGAGTTTTGGAGTGTGCTGCCATCAGTATGCTAATGACACAGAACTCTATTTCTCCTATTCATCTTCTTCAGGTGAGGCTCTGGATGTGCTGAATCAGTGCCTGGCTGCAACAATGGACTGGATGAGGGACAATAAACTGAAGCTCAATCCAGACAAGACTGAGATGCTGCTGGTGGGTGGTTCTGCTGACTGGATGGAGGGTGCCCAACCTGTTCTGGATGGGGTTGCACTCCCCCTGAAGGAGAAGGTTTGTAGCCTGGGGGTCGTCCTGGAGCCATCTTTGTCACTTGAGGCTCAGGTAGCCTCAGTGGCATGGAGTGCCTTCTACCAGCTTCAGTTGGTGGCCCAGCTATGCCCCTATGCAGACAGGGATAGCCTGGCTTCAGTTGTCTATGCTCTGGTAACCTCCAAGTTAGATTACTGCAATGCACTCTACATTGGGCTGCCTTTGAAGATGGTTCAGAAGCTGCAGCTTGTGCAAAATGCATCAGCCAGACTGATAATGGCGACCAGAAAGTCTGAACATATAAGACCGATTCTGGCCCAACTGCACTGCCTGCCTATATGCTTCCGAGCCCAATTCAAAGTGCTGGTTTGGACATATAAAGCCCTACCCAACTTGGGACCACAGTACCTGACAGAATGTATCTCCCGGCATGAACCAGCCCATACAGTATGCTCTGCATCCAAGGCCCTCCTCCAGGAGCCTCCTCTGAGAGAGGCTTGGAGGGCGGCAACAAGGGAGAGGGCCTTTTTGGTGGTGGCTCTCCATTTATGTAATAATGTCCCTGCCAAGGCCTGCCTGGTACCAACATTGCCATCTTTTTGGCACCAGGTTAAAACTGTGCTCTTCTCTGTCTCTGGCTGATTGTTTTAATTTGTTTTAGGTATATCTTGTTGTTGTGTGTAAAATGTTTTATGTAAAAAGGTAAAGGTGTCCCCAACCAGTCGTGTCCGACTCTAGGGTGCAGTGCTCATCCCCATTTCTAAGCCGAAGAGCCAGCGCTGTCCGAAGACACTTCCGTGGTCATGTGGCCGGCATGACTGAACACCGAGGTGCACGGAACGCTGTTACCTTTCCCGCCGAGGCGGTACCTATTTATCTACTTGCAATTTCTTGCTTTTAAACTGCTAGGTTGGCAGGAGCTGGGACTGAAGACGGGAGCTCACTCCGTCACGCGGCACTCGGGTCTCAAACTGCTGTCCTGCCGACCTTCCGGTCTGCAGTTCAGCGTCTTAACCACTAAGCCACCGCAGCCCATTATGTAGGGATGTACGAATCCCTACATAATGTTTCATATAGGGATGTATGAATCCCTTACCTTGTTCCGGTCCGGGGCATCCGCGGTGAGGGGGAGTTGATCCGTCCCTCCCCCTGGAATCCTCCCCAGCCAGCTCCACTCCATGGCAAAGCTGCGGAGCTACCAGCCAGGGCCGGCTGCAGCCGAACTTCCAGTCGCTGCTGGGCTGCTGCGGCAGCAAATGGCAGCCGTCGTAGCGGCCGCCATTTGCATCTTTGCATTAAGCCATGATAGGCTATGTAAGTATTTACATAGCCTATCACGGCAAAAGGCAGGGACGCAAATGGTGGCCACTATGACGGCTGCCATTTGCAGCCACAGCAGCCCGGCAGTGGCTGGAAGACGAGCTGGAGCTGCCACTACTGCCGCATCCGCCACCGCAGCCGCAGCCGCTGCCAGGTAGGTCCGTTCCAGGGGGGGATTCTGGAGGGGTGGCAGGGGGGAGGCCGTTCTGCCACGGACTCTGGCGGGCTGGATTCTAAAGAATCTGGCCTCACTCGAGTCCGTGGCGGAATTCTCCAACATCCCTAGTTAAATGCCTTTATGTGAATGGTTTTTATATTTTATATCACATATTTTAATGGTTTTTAATTTTTGTGAACCACCCAGAGAGCATCAGCTATGGGGTGGTATAGAAATATAATAAATTAAATGAAATGAAATTTACGCATATTTATTCGTAGGAAAACAGTTTCTGCTGAGGAAAAGTTGAATGGGATGGGGGACAATATGCTACATGTTACGTACTGAGATAAATTACGTAGATGCTTATGAAACCTCTTACATAATTATTTGCGTATTTTTCCACATGATGAAAAAAATATTCACCTCTGTCTGTGAGTGGATGATGGAATAAAAGACGCCTGACAATCCATGAACCACAGAGCAGATTTTACACAGTCTGTACATCCCTAGCTGGAAATGTTTGATATTTACTAGAGCAGCTTTCCCCAACCTGGCACCCTCCAGGTGTATCAGACTACAACTCCAGTCATCCCCAACCAGAATGGCCAATGGCCAGGTTGGCTGGTGGTGATGGGAGCTGGACGGCACCAGATGTCAGGGCCCAGCTTCAATACTGCAATAGGCCTTGTAGGCCAGGATTTGATTAGAAGTCGCCTGGAAGGGCTTGGGCCTGTTCAGCCTCTGGAATGTCAGAGTCTGTGTGAGCTTATCTCTGTCAGTGTTCTCAGAGCAGAGCCAGGGGAGTCACCCAGCTCCCTGTCCACCTGCTGGTCTGGTCTCGGCAGGCAGGGAGGCTGGAAGCTGGCCATGAGAACCTGACAGAGGAGGGGTGGGATTTGCAGAAGGGTCGCCCAGGTTGAACTGTCACTGCTGGAGGGCTGAGCAGTGCTGCCGTTCAGAGAGGGGCCTTGCTGAAAGGCTAAAGGCCCGTGTCTGTCAAGGGATCTGGAGGGGGTGTCCTTCAGTCATGCCTTCCCTTTTAAGCTGATGCAAAGGCGAAGAGTCTTTGCTAGGAACATCTCATCTTCATAGCCTGAAGCCTTCTCTGTTTGGATCCATCATCATCTGGGCTTTTGGAGGCACTCTGCACATGGACTGGAACTTTGGATTGTTAAGTGGCTGGGTGACCAGCCAGATTGGCGATTAATAAATTTAATAATAATAATAATAATTAAGGACTTGCCATGAAAAGTACTGTGAGGCTTTTCATAGACTTGAACTCTTGTTGATGTGGATTGTGTGTCTGTGTTTGTAGTCAGCTCAGTGTACAGCAGGCTGGGTTTGATCTACGACTTTTCAACTCCCCTCTACCAGAACTCATGCAGTATGAGTTTTCAGTGCTAAAGTGTTGGCCTGGAAGTCCTTGCATGTGTGGGTATGGCCTTCCCTTGATCTTGGTGGGCCTTGACCATGTAGCCTAGAGTTATCAACAACAGATTAAAAGTTGGACTCTCTATGGGTGTGGGTTGTTTAGGCCTTTCAAGAAGTTATCCCCTGATTGCCTGATGGGTTCATTCCAGGAATCATTCCCTTTCCATGTCTGGGGTTGGAGTCCTGTGAAAGGATTGTCTGGGTTAGGTACCCAGGAATCCAGAGTCCCTTCCCTTGTGTTCAGAACCGTGGAGATGGCAACAGAGAAACCATGTTGAGGATCTCAGTCACTGTAGTAGTGTTTAGCTTTGGACTGTTCTGGAATTACGTAGAGCCTATAGCTACTGACCATCAGCTATATGATTTCTGAAGAGTGTAACCATTAAGGTTTTGCCATGGGATTCCCTGCAATAAAGAACTCTCACTGATTTGGGTGTCCAGCATCAGATTGCCTGAGCATGTGTACTGGGGGGATCGGGAAACCTGACACCAGATTAGGGAAGGCTGTCCTAGAGGATGGCTGGGTAGCCTTCTTATGCTTGTAGACCCTTGGTAGAAACCTTGATCGACACAGATTTTCTTTTCAGAAGTAGGATGTTTCTAGTCCTCGTACATGTGTGTGTGTGTGGGGGGGGGGGGCTGGGAATTGTGTCCAAAAGGGCCAGATGCCTGAGAAAAACTCAATGGCATCCACATTTGTTAAGTCTTCAGAGTTCATGATTTTGACCATCTGGCTTGTGGTTTGGAATAAGCACTTTAACTGCTCTTTGAGACACTAATTTTGAGCAAGCATCCCTTAATAGAAACTAAAACAGGATAACCAATCAATCATTAAAATATCAGTGAGGAACTTGCAGCTATGGCACTAAAGTAATGCAAATACATACTTCAGCACTGGTAATTATTGCAAAAATGGGGAGGAAGGGGAGCTGGATCTAAATATGCTTTCTTTAGGTTGTGAATGTCATATGAGGCCTTGGCCAAGCTCCAAGGCAGGCCACAGCTGGGGTCCAGCTCCTGACCAAGCAAGTGAAGATCAAAATGGCAAGAAACTGAAGGCATGGTCAAAGACAGGCTGAGGGTTCAGTTCCAGAATAAGAAGACAAGGATCAAAAGGACTAGAGGAGGAGGATTTAGATAAAGATGGGCTAGTGATCCAGTGCTGGATCAAGCAGGTGAGGCATGGCACAATAATCTGTGTTGCTACTCAGTGAGTCAAGTTGCTCAGACTGAGGAGCCTACTAGCATGTAAGAGCTTTGTAAGGTCTGATGTGTCCCACATGGCTTGTGGGATCAGCTAACTATACTCAGACCGTGGAGACCTTTAGCCCAGGCAGCACCCATGATTCACAAAGCCTAGTCTGCCTTGTTTGCCAAGGAATCAGAGTACTGGTGATGCAGGAAGGCAGGGACCAGAGACTGTCTTCAGCAGGCCTTGATTCAAGAGCCACCATCCCAGAGCCTTACATGGCTGTTCTATCAGACCTAGCTACTTTTGAGAGTGAGGTGGGGCAAGGGGAGGGGAGGGGAGGGGAGGGAAGCTCAAGAAGAGCAGACTCTCCTACTGCTCCAACCACTGAACAAGTCTGACTCAGAAACCTTTATAAGACTGGTCCACTGTAGCCTATGAACCTTGCTGATGTCCTTGCAGGCCTTTTGTTTGACCACACCTGGCCTAACATCCTTTAAGTCACAATTTCTAGCCATGGTAGGATAGACTCCTGACAAATTTTAGTTTTAATATTAGATGGCAATGTGTGGCTGCCCTTTGCAGGAAGTAGTGCTTTACTGCTATAGCAGCAAATTGAATGGTTTGTTCCTCTCCTAGTGCCATCTTGATTTTGGGAGGGGTGTTGTTTGATGTTGTTATCACTGTATTGCAAATAAAAAGATTAAAAACACACTCCGACTGCTGTGCAGGTACAGTATGGAGTAAAAGGAGGACACAGAGGATCTGGACGTTTAGAAATACATGCAGAGAAAGAACTGGTCAACTAAAAGTGCCCCAAGTTAGATGTGATGGGGAAGCCACATTTATTCTGTTCATGTGTCTGCTCCATTCTGCCTTCACCCTGATCCCAAGCAGCAGCCAGGACTCTCACAGCGGAGGAAAAGCAAGGTGGATCAGGGAGACAAGACCCAGTCCCTGGCAGGGGCCTCTGAGCCAGATACTCCATAAATTGGTGGAACACCCCATGAACCAGATTTTCCTTAGGGACTGATCCCCTCTACACCAGCTTCTCCAATGGCTTCTCTACTCCCATGGGGCTGGGCCCCTCTACAGGGACCTCACACACCCAGGGTACCTGCTCACTAGTACAGGCAATGCACAAGTAAACTGTGAGACAATGGAGTACTAGGCCAATGGACTCCAGGCCAGTGGACTACCACTTTAAGCTTCTCCGCTGTTCAGGAAGAGGGTGAAACATGGGAGGAGGAGTCTGGCCCAAGAAGGATACAAGGTCTGGGTTGAGTGCTAGACCCTGGCAGAACAACGTGTCTGCTTGGGGCTGTCGAAGGTCCTGCAGTTCCTGACTGATTCAGGAAGCTAGCTAGTAGTCAGGTAGCTATCCACCTACTCATGTGCTGTGCCTTGTGAATTCCCTCATAGTTAGGACAAGAAATGTACCTTTATATGTGGGACCGGGGTCTTTGTTTTCATGAAGGAGCACATGCAGAAGGGTAGTTAAATCCTTCCCCTACCTTCCCTCACTGCTCTCTAGTTTTCTCATCTACACAATTCCATTCCTGGAAATGAGGCCAACTGAGGAGAAAATTGCTTAAAGTAACAAAGCACACCCCTTCATGGATCACTGCCTTGTTGTGGCGAAGGGGCTTGCGTAACTCAGTGAAGCCATAAGCTATGCCGTGCAGGGCCACCCAAGACGGACAGGTCATGGCAGAGAGTTCTGACAAAATGTGGTCCACTGGAGAAGGAAATGGCAACCCACTCCAGTATTCTTGCCAAGAAAACCCCATGGAACGTATCACAAGGCTAAAAGAGATGACGCCGGAAGATGAGCCCCTCAGGTCGGAAGGTGTCCAATATGCTACTGGGGAAGAGCAGAGGGTATTTCCAAGTAGCGCCAGAAAGAGTGAAGTGGATGGGCCAAACCCGAAAGGACACTCAGCTGTGGATGTGTCTGGTGGTGAAAAGAAAATCCGATGCTGTAAAGAACAATATTGTTTAGGAACCTGGAATGTCAGATCAATGAATCAAGGTAAGCTGGAGGTGGTCAAACATGAGATGGCAAGATTGAACATCGACATCTTGGGAATCAGCGAACTAAAATGGACAGGCATGGGCGAATTTAATTCAGGTGACCATCATATCTACTATTGTGGGCAAGAATCCCTTAGAAGAAATGGAGTAGCACTCATAGTCAACAAAAGGGTGGGAAAAGCAGTACTGGGGTACAATCTTAAAAATGATAGAATGATCTCAGTACGAATCCAAGGCAAACCATTCAACATCACAGTAATTCAAGTCTATGCCCCAACCACTGAGGCCGAAGAAGCTGAGGTTGATCGGTTCTATGAAGACCTACAACGCCTTCTAGAACTAACACCAAAAAAAGATGTCCTCTTCATCATAGGGGATTGGAATGCTAAAGTAGGAAGTCAAGAAATCACCGGGATAACAGGCAGGCATGGCCTTGGTGTACAAAATGAAGCAGGACAAAAGCTAGTAGAGTTTTGCCAAGAGAACATGCTGATCATAGCAAACACTCTTTTCCAACAGCACAAGAGGCGACTCTACACATGGACGTCACCAGATGGTCAATATCGAAATCAGATTGATTATGTCCTTTGCAGTCAAAGATGGAGAAGCTCCATACAGTCAGTCAAAACAAGACCTGGAGCTGACTGTGGCTCAGATCATGAGCTGCTTCTTGCAAAATTTCGGCTTAAATTGAAGAACGTCGGGAAAACCACTAAACCGTTCAGGTATGACCTAAATCATATCCCTGATGAATATACAGTGGAGGTGAGGAATAGATTTCAGGGATTAGACCTGATAGACAGAGTGCCTGAGGAACTATGGACGGAGGTCCGTAACATTGTTCAGGAGGCAGCAACTCAATCCATCCCAAAGAAAAAGCAATGCAAGAAAGCCAAGTGGCTGTCTGATGAGGCTTTACAAGTAGCTCACGAAAGAAGGGAAGCGAAAAGCAAGGGAGAAAGCGGAAGATATACCCAACTGAATGCAGAGTTCCAGAGAATAGCAAGGAGAGACGAGAAGGCCTTCTTAAATGAACAATGCAAAGAAATCGAGGAAAACAACAGAATGGGAAAGACTAGGGATCTCTTCAAGAAAATCGGAGATCTCAAGGGAACGTTTTGTGCAAAGACGGGCAAGATAAAGGCCAAAGAAGGCGGGGACCTAACAGAAGCAGATGAGATGAAGAAGAGGTGGCAAGAATACACAGAAGAACTATACAGGAAAGATCTGAATGTCCCTGATAGCCATGATAGTGCGGTCACTGAACTTGAGCCGGACATCCTCGAGAGTGAAGTCAAGTGGGCCTTAGGAAGCATTAATAACAACAAAGCTAGCGGAGATGACAGTATTCCAGCCGACCTATTTAAAATCCTAAAAGATGATGCTGTTAAAGTGCTGCATTCAATATGCCAACAAATCTGGAACACTCAACAGTGGCCGCAAGACTGGAAAAGGTCAGTTTACATTCCAATTCCAAAGAAGGGCAACGCCAAAGAGTGTTCAAACTACCGCACAATTGCGCTCATTTCACATGCCAGCAAGGTGATGCTCAAAATCCTACAAGCTAGGCTTCAGCAGTATGCGAACCGAGAACTACCGGAAGTACAAGCTGGGTTTCGAAGAGGCAGAGGAACTAGAGATCAAATCGCCAACATTCGCTGCATCATGGAGAAAGCAAGAGAATTCCAGAAAAACGTCTATTTCTGCTTCATTGACTACGCTAAAGCCTTTGATTGTGTGGATCACAACAAACTGTGGCAAATTCTTAAAGTGATGGGAGTACCAGACCACCTTACCTGTCTCCTGAGAAACCTGTACGAGAGTCAAGAAGCAACAGTAAGAACCAGACATGGAACAACCGATTGGTTCAAAATTGGGAAAGGAGTACGACAAGGCTGCATATTGTCACCCTGCTTATTTAACTTATATGCAGAGTACATCATGAGAAATGCCGGGTTGGATGAATCAGAGGTCGGAATTAAGATTGCTGGGAGAATTATCAACAACCTCCAATATGCAGACGATACCACCCTAATGGCAGAAAGCGAAGAGGATCTAAAGAGCCTCTTGTTGAGGGTGAAAGAGGAGAGTGCAAAAGCTGGTTTGAAACTCAACATTAAAAAAACGAAGATCATGGCATCTGGCCCCATCACTTCCTGGCATATAGAAGGGGAAGAAATGGAAGCAGTGACAGATTTTACTTTCTTGGGCTCCAAGATCACCGCAGACGGTGACTGTAGCCATGAAATTAAAAGACGCTTGCTCCTTGGGAGGAAAGCTATGGCCAACCTAGACAGCATAGTAAGAAGCAGAGACATCACCTTGCCGACAAAGGTCCGTCTAATCAAAGCTATGGTTTTCCCAGTAGTAATGTATGGCTGTGAGAGCTGGACTATAAGGAAGGCTGAGCGCCGATGAATTGATGCTTTCGAACTGTGGTGCTGGAGAAGACTCTTACGAGTGCCCTGGACTGCAAGGAGGTCAAATCAGTCTATCCTAAAGGAAATCAACCCTGAGTGCTCATTGGAAGGACAGATAATGAAGCTGAAGCTCCAATATTTTGGCCACCTAATGCGAAGAGAAAACTCTCTGGAAAAGACCCTGATGCTGGGAAAGACTGAAGGCAAAAGGAGAAGGGGATGGCAGAGGATGAGATGGCTAGATAGCATCACGGATGCAATGAATATGAACTTGAGCACGCTCCGGGAGAGAGCGCAGGACAGGAAGGCCTGGCATGCTATGGTCCATGGGGTCACGAAGAGTCGGACACGACTGAACGACTGAACAACAACAACAACAAAGCACAGCAAGGCAAGGTGGGAAGAGCTCCCATCACCAACACCCTCCACTTCCTGCCTCGTTTTATACCAGAATATGGGTGGCACATGAGTAAAGTACTCACAGCTGCCCCATCATGTCTGTATATGACACGCAGGTATATGCAGCAGCAGGAGCTGCTCTACGCAGTGCAAAGCACTTTAAAATTCTGTTGCTGTTGTTGTTGTTTTCAAAAGTGCTGCTCTTTTCCCAGAGCTCTTAAAGAGGGGCAGGTAAGGTTATATAATACAACAAAATCAGAAAACCACTTCCTGCAATAGCAGGGCCATGCTTGGCTCACCTCCTTTTCATACCATACAGACTGAATCAGTTTTGTAATAATTCTAAAACAGGAATGCAAAAAAGTTTCAAAAGCCAGCAAAAAACCACTTACTGGCACTGACGAAACCTGGAGTGGGTGGGGGAGGACAGCACGAACACCTCTAAAGCAGAATTTCAGATGGAAAGAGTGTCAGGCCTTGAGAGAACACTGGAAGAGCTGAAGATAATGTTTCCTGCCATACTCAAAAAATAATAAACACTTTTAGATGAAGGTTGATGACCTCGGAAATAAAGGCAGGATCCTGTGCTTCAATAACCAAAGCTCCAGGGGAACTAAAAAGTGATGACCTGGTGCTTTTTATTCTAACTCTCCAGCTGAATTACTAGAGACCGTAGCACCCGTGGGACCCTGGCCTGTTTAACAGTAGCTCTGAGATTCACTGAGAAAAAAATAAATAAATCCCACCCCATAACGTAAGGTAATAGTATGCTGTTAAATGTTTCAAGAGTGAGAAGGCAACAAAAAATTGAGAGGAGCAAGAGGCAAGGTTAACCTAATGTTTAAGGGTTTCACAACTCATTCTGCGTACCTCTCTAGTCAATGTGCTGGCCTCTTTGAAGAAAGGGAAGTTTTGCTCAAAACTTAGGCCTGGGAGAAGAAAGGTGACATGTTGAATGTGGAGTAGAGTTAAACAATATCTAGAGATGATTAAACATCTGTATGCATGAGTGGCAATTCAAAGGAGATTGCTATTAAATTAATGTAACATATGATTGATATGATATAAATCTCTTCTGAATTGCCCCAACTCAAGCAAACAGACCTTTACGAATTCAAGTGGTGCTTCCATGCTTAGGAAACACCCTCCCAAGGGATGGGATATGGCAACTACGTTGATGGCTTCAGACCTTTTGGGGTTATTTCAAACTGCTTTTAATGGGCATTTAATGCTCTGTATTTAACTGCTGCTGTTTTCAATTTTGTATACTTTGCGTCTCGTTTTTTTGTTTCTTTAAAAATTTATACTATCTAATTCTGCTGATATTAACTGCTGCTATCATAATGGGTTGCAATATGTTATGATGAATGGTTATCTCTTAATATGTAATGAGCCACTTCGGGAGTATTAACCGCTAAGTTGTCAACATCCACGATGTTTACCGTAATACAACCACACATATATGCATAGATTTCCCTGCTGTGATGCATACGGGGTTTTGAATCTTATCTAGACTGAATTGTGTGTCAGATTTCGCCTTCAAGTCTTTACCTTGCAGACTACCAAGTGCACTGGGGACTATGGAACCTAGGGCTGTGCACTGCTTCGGCCCAAGGCCTGAACCCTGAGTCAAAGCGGGCTGCTTCGGGTCACTTTGAGCCACTTCCAAGGCAAAGCGGAGGGGGCACGAAGCTACCCAGAACGGGTCAGAGGCTCTCTGAAGCACTCAGTGTGCTTCAGAGCTTCGGCACCCCCAGCCCAGGTCCTTACCTGAGCCGCCACTGCCACCTCCGCCACTGCCTCCGTCACTGCCACTACCATCACCACCCTCACCACTGCCACCTTCCTCACTGCCACCGCCATCCTCACCGCCACCACCATCCTCTCCACTGTCGCCTGCACCATTTTAAAATGGCGACTCCCTGCAATAAGTGTGGGCACGCGCGTCCAGGCCTCAGGAGTTGGAGGCAGCAATGATGGCAGCGGAGAAAGCAGCAAGGACAGCGGAGGCAGTGGAGGCGGTGACAGCAAGGACAGCAGCGAGGGCAGTGGCAATGGCAGGGGGCCCACTGAATCTGCCTGAGCCAAATCGGGCCCACCTCCGAAGCCACAAAGCGGCTTCTGAGTCGGATCGGGGGGGCCCTGCACAGCCCTAATGAAAACCACAGCATTTTGCAGGATGGAATCCTAAGGAAATTGGGAAGGGTGCTGGGGAATATGGAGGGAGAAGAATGCAACTGTCATGACTCTCACCCTGAGCAGTTGCCAGGACATTGACAAAGAAGAGAAACCAGCTTGATCAGCAAGACTGTGGAGTAGGGATGTCGGAGAATTCTGCCACAGACCCCAATGAGGCCGGATTCAAAGGCTAGCCTATCATGGGAAAAACCACAGATGCAAATGGTGCAGCGGACGCCATTTGCAGCCATAAAGCCCTTAGTTTAAGCTAAATGCAGCCATTGATGGCTGCATTTAGGTTAATCTAAGAGCTTTATGGCTGCAAATGGCGTAGTGGACACCATTTGTGTCTGGAGTCAGCCCTTAACCTAGCGATATGGCATGGCAATGGTGGCCAGCCATATCGCTGGTGATATGGAGCTGGCAGCCGGCTTCACAGAATTGCCGCAGAGCGGCACCGGCCGAAGAGAATTCTGGGGGGAGGGATGGCTCACCTCCCCCCATGGGCGGATTCCTCCCTGGAACCACAGGTAGGGAATCCGCCCATCCCTCCAGGCCCCAATGCTGAGTGGAGGCTATCAGCTAGTAGCTTCTTGAGCCACAGAGACCTCCCAAACTGGGACACACTGCTTGACCAGAAAAGACCAAGGGGTGGTGGAGTGCTAGGCTCCAGACCCTTTGAAAATGCCACTCTTCAGGAAGGGTGGAGTCTGCAAGGGGTAGTCTGATCCAAGAAGGAAAAAAGGCCTCAGCTGAGCGTTAGACCGAGGTGCATAACCCCAGGCCTGGGGGCCAAATGCAGAACTCCTGGGAGCCCAATCTGGACCTCTGGGATTCCCCAGATAGATCATGCCCCTCCCTTGTCCCCACCCCCTCTCCCTCAACCACAGATCATTTGGGGGTTTCCCAAGTTTGTGCAGTTTTCCCCCCATTCAAAAAGGCTGAAAGGCCTCTCCTAAGGCTTAGAGACTGGCAGCGAGAGCTTTAAGCCAAAACACACTGATACTTTTGGCCCCATCTGTTTTGCCTTCGGTCCCAGCCACCACTGGAATGCAGCCCCCAAGAGCTTCTCTGAAATGGAATCCAGCCTTTGGGCTGGAAGACGTTTGACACCTCTGCTGTAGACCTTGTAGGAGCAAGTTGTCTGCTTGGAGCGCCTGAAGGTCCTGCAAATCCAGCTTCACCATACCATGGGGGGGGGACCTCCGCCCCTCCAGACATTTGAGCCTACAACTCCCATGATTCCTTACCAATGGCTATGCTGTCTAGGTCTGATGGGAGTTCTAAGTTAAAACATCTGGAGGGCCACAAGTTACCCATCTTTGCCCTACCTGCTTGACTAAGACACCCTCAAGGAGCTGTCGTACACCACGGGTTTTCATTCATGGTCACAGCAGAATACCCAGATGTTCAAGACAGCAATACTTCAGAATCCTAGTAATTTCCTAGGAAAAATTCATCTCAGCTAAACAATCTTATACGTGGTTGGCTGCTTAAATCCCATCAATGCCAATAGGATTTAACCAGTATAACTGTACACTAGATTCCAGCCAGTGACCACAACACAGAAGATCTACTTTTCCCCATACACATGGAAACGTACGATATAATTTGCATATAGCTAACAGAAGAGAAGTACAGGAAGTGAGATTCAAGAGAGACAACGTGTCATGAGGTCTTGCCCACAATAGAGTATTTTCAATGATGCGGATTCAACAGCATCCGGATGTCTTCCTAGTTTTCACATATTGTGTGGATGCTCCTACATTGCAGGGGATTTTGGTAGGAATGTACACGAATTTTGTTTATTTTTGCAAATCATGCAAACATGCCATGTTCACAACCCCAAATGCGGATCGAGCAACAGAACGTGTTCTCCAAGACTTCACAAATTCTCACACATGCATACGTGTTGAAACATCCATGTTCTTTAAAAAAAATGCATTTTTAAAATGTGGATTTTTTTAAAAATGCATTTTTAAAAAATGTGGATTTGTAACTGTAGTGCACACTTGAAAATATGAACATTTGGGGTGCATTTTTCCAGTTCATTGTTCGCAATTCTCCCATCTGCGCAAAATTAACAGAGAACACAAATGAATGTGGTAAACAAGGAGAGACGAACATCAAGTTGATATCTGGGAACCTGGGCAAATATGAATATCGTTTGTTCACTCATCCCTAGATTTTGGATTTGCAGGACTCTTGGCATGGAAGACAGTAGTCTTTCAGAAGTGGAATCTAAAACCCATTGTTCTCTCAGCAGGCAGAAAATGCAGAAGCAGGCAAGCCTGCACCATAATCTTTAAGCAAGTGGCTATGGAATATGGGAAGGGGGTTGTACCGCCAGATACCAGGGCTGCAACTACCAGGACTTGAGAAGTCAGGAGAGGCAATCAGACAAAAGGCAGGAATTATATGGGGCTGGGGTGATATGAGTGATTTTCTGGATTCCCCTCCCCATCTTCAGCAACAACCAGATGTGAGGCAACAGAGGCTTGGAGCCTAGGCCAGATGTGGGGAGATTATTCTGTGTACAGATGCTCCTCACTAAAACAGCCTCTATCAGTGATTTCATTACTGTCTGTGGGTCTTTTATATCTGACCATCCTCTTCACTTAACGAAAATGCTTTTTCCAGTGCTATCTTATCCTCCTTGACAAGAAACACTAATTAATCATTATGCACCATTTAAACTATCTTTTCCCCCCCCTAACCTTGTAAGAAAGGGTCATGTTTTCATATGTTTGTGCCATCTTTCACATGCTGTTTCGACAAACCAACCATCTTGTAACGTACTACATAGCTAATTTATTTATGTTCAGCAAATGTGTCATGGAAAGAATTTTTTTCTCTCTCCCAGAAATGCTTTCAGGAAGCATCAAGACTAGAGAGATTTAGAAGAATGCACTAACAAAAATCCATCAGCAGAATCACGTGGTACAGCTTTGCTTGGACTGTACCACTTCAGAATGTATGTGTGGGATCATAATGCTCCCCCATATAAAGCACTCAGTGTTACAAATCCATGTATTTATTATTTATTATTTATATTATTTATTATTTATTTATATTATTTATTATTTATTACATCATTACCCTGAACTTCCTCCAAGCACCTCAGATTGTCATACATGGTCCCCTTACAACACTATGAGAGAGAGGATAGGCTGAAAGATAGTGGTAATCCACTGGGCTTGATGGCTGAAAGAAGACTTGACTAGCAAGTCTAGGAGATGGACTAGCATAAGTAGGGATAGCGTGGGTGCCTGTTTTGGTCCGGGAGTCTGGCGGACCACCTGCCCCCATGCCTAGTCCTGAGCCATTCCTGCTGAGGCCCTGCCCCCACTTGATTCCCCGCCCCAATGCTCACTGAGCTGCCCGCACTTACCAGGCCCCATCCTCCTCCACCGTGATTGCCATGTTGTGAAAAAACATGGTAATCACAAAAAATGTGTATACAGACTTATACACAAAATGGTGCCGTGAATCACCCACATACGCAAGATTACAGGCATAAATAGCCCATTATTACACATTACATTCAATGTATCACTTTTGTAATGTTATTTCCTGCTTTTTATTCCACATTATCCAATATACTGCAACAAATGTCATTGTGTGTCCTAAGAGGTATAAATGCACAAGAGGGATCTAGTGTTACCATGATGAAATCATAATGATATCACACAAGGTGTAGATCTGGCCCTAGCTGCCTTGCACTTATAGAGTAGTGTTTTATATCCAGTTCATTTCTAAGCCTTGTAGCAAATTATCTAGCTTAGTTACAGTTAAGGGTTTGTCCTTTTACATAGTTATTTATGTACTATTTGTCACATTTATATCCCACCTTTCCTCAAGGAGCTCAAGGCAGTATACATTATCCTCCTCCTCTGAGATCTATGAGTGGTGTAATATGGGATATGGAGGGGGTGTAGTTGGTGCCAAACATTAATTAATTAATTAATTAATGCACATTTTCACTAAAAACAGTGCTCAAGGTGACTAATAATAATAAAATACAGATAAAATGTTACATAATTAAAACACATCAGTTTAAAACACACTGAAAACACAAGTTAAAAAGAAATAAAAAATAAAGAGCACCCACCAGTTAAAATGCTAGTTCAGCAGACAAGATAGCTTAATGACAAAAGTCCTGCCTAAAAAATCTCTTTGCCTACCAGCAGAAAGGCGGAGCTTTGCTTCTTTGGCATGGAGTTCCACAGCCCAGACTACAATCATTAGCAGGATGAGGAATCCATATAACGACTGACTCTTGATAAAGATCAAGTAATATTTACCAGTTTTTGAAGACTGTTGGCAGAATTAAAATCACCAGTGTTTGAAAAGGCAGTAAGAATTTTGGAGCAACCATCATGTTTATGGCTGCCGTTGATTCTGCCTAGCCATGAGAGTTTCCACGAACATAGTCCTCTTTTTATATGTTTTAATAAAGTATCTAGATTTCTCTTCCTTAATTCCCTGAAGTCCTTTGTTACTAACACTCCCAAATATAAAGCAAAAATGGTTATTGTGACATCTCCTAGATTGCTGCTGTTGTTTCAGTGCAATAATTATACATATTCATTCTGTAATTAACAGAATATTCATTCTGTAATTATTCATTCTGTAATTCATTTTGTAATTAACTTCCAGTACTGAGGCTCATCCAAACTCAGTTAATATGTTTCTGAGTTCCAGATTGGTGTCCCTTGGGTTTTATAAAACTAGTAAACATCATATGCAAGGACGTTGATTGAATGACTCTCAACATTGGCCTACCTGAGCACACGGATCATCATCATGTTTCTCTGTTCCCCACCGTCAGGATTGGCCTGCAGGCTCCTGTAGGCCCTCTAGTTTAGAGTCAGATTCTGTTTAAGAAGTGGACTGGGATAGTTTAGCTCAGCCTGGGATGACACAGGAGTCTGAGCAAGGGGTGGAGTCTGATAGACTCCCCTCCTGGCCACCCAGACCCTGCTCACCAGGCTGTGGGGGGCAAATTTGCCCACTCAGCAACTGGGGAGAAGCGCTGCAAGCCGGCTGGCCCTTTGCCAAGCTGCAATTGTGTGCACAATTGCGTCTCACAGTTACTTCCACATATTTAAATTTTCATCTATGGCTGCCTTAAGGGAGCAATGACTCAAGATTACAGGCATAAAGGGCCCTTTACGCCTCTAATCTCGAGTCATTGCTCCTGTCAGGCAGCGGTAGATGCAACTTGAGATATGCGGTAGTAACTGAGAGCTGCAACTGTGCACACAATTGCAGCTCAGTTAGGGGACGGATGGCCTTGCGGTGGTCACTGAGCCATCCTTTAGCTCTCAGCACGCATGGGCAGGCAGCAACAGCGGCTTGGTGATCACCCAAGGGGACCAGATGGAGGTGAATCTGTCCATCCCTAAGCTTGGCCTGGTGTCTCCTCTGAAGGCAGGCCAAAGGAGGGGGTTGGTTTGAGCCTACTCAAAATGAGGAATGTCAGAATGGTGAGAGCATAACTATGCCTGGTTTCACAGAGGGGACTAGGCCAAAGAAGTTAAACACTTCTGACCAGCTGCAAGTTTCAACCTTGAATGGCACGTTTACAGCTAAGAAAGTGGATCGCCTCTTTGTGGGAATCAGGCCGGGGGGCGGGGGCTAAGGAAGAAGGGGATTTTCAAACCTGTTTCTTGGGAATGGAAGCATCTATGGAAAGCAGAATACAAATGCCTTCTTTAATATCTTGCTGATTTACAGGTAGGGTTGGCGGAGAATTTCTCCCCGAAACTTGTTCGGGGGGCCGAACACGTTGGTGCTCGGCCCCCCGAAGTTTCGGGGAGAAATCCTCCGAACCCCCCCCCGCACCCCGCCCGGGACGGGACTTACCTTCGCTGAATGTCCCTCCCGGCGGCGGGTACGGCTGGCGGTTCGGCGGGTGTTCGAGCAGGGCGGGAGTGGCAGTCGGTCTTTCGACCAGCTGCCACCGCCGCCATTGCAATAAAAAAAAAAAAAAAAAACGCCCCCTGATAGGCTACGTGACGATTCACGTAGCCTATCACGGCTAGATTTGCAAAGTCAGCCGTGATAGGCTACGTCAATCGTCACATAGCCTATCACGGGTGACTTTAAAAAAAAAAAAAAGCACGTACGGATAATGGCGGCCCCCATAGGGAGCCGCCATTCCCGTTCCTTATTTGGTCGCTGTAGTCTACGTAAAGATTTACGTAGACTACGGCGAAAATAAGCTCAACGCCATTTGCGTTGCCCTTATTTTCGGCGTAGTCTACGTAAACATTTACGTAGACTACAGCGACTAAATAAGGAACGCGAATGGTGGCTCCCTATGGGGGCCGCCATTAGCGTACGCGCTTTTTTTTTTTAAGTCACCCATGATAGGCTACATGACGATTGACGTAGCCTATCACGGCTGAGTTTGCAGATCTAGCCGTGATAGGCTACGTGAATCGTCAAGTAGCCTATCAGGGGGCATTTTTTTTTTTAAACTTTCGCGTTCGCGGCCGGGCGAGGCGGGAAGCCTCCCCCCCCGGCCTGAATTTCGGCCGGGGCGAGGCGGGAAGCCTCCCCCCCCGGCCTGAACTTCGCAGGGGGAGGAGCGAAGCGCCTCCCCCCCACAAACGTCCTTCGACGACAGGTAAGGGACTTTCGTCCACCCCTATTTACAGGCTAGAATCCCCTGTCAGTTTATTCATCAGAAAGAGGGCTCAAACAGCCCTTTCCTTGCATTTAAGCCAGTGCCAAGGCTACAGGGCCTTTGCTGGAAATATTCCATCTTTATTGCCTGAAACCCTATCTGCCTAGACTTTCTATCATCTCAGCTGTCGACATACTTCTCACCTGGATTCTCCATCAAATCTGGACCCTTGTCTGTTTGAATCTTGTATTGTTGAGAACTTGCCTACAACTATCCTGAATCCTGGACTTAGTCTGCCTGGATGCATGGATCATATAGGCCCTGCATGGGAACCTCTCTACTGCCCAGTACGCGCTCTCTCGCTCTCTCTCTCTCTCTCTTGGAGCTATCATTGTTTAAATTGCTCAAGATATTGACCTGGACTTATCATGAATTATGAACCCAAGACTCTTGTCTGCCCTAAAACTGTTTATGGGAGCTGGAGAAAGGGCTGGCAAGCCTCTGTTGGGAATGTTGTCTTAAAAACCACACTGCTTTTTTGCCTGGACTTATTGTGACCCTTGATCCTCTCATGCTTTGTCACATGCACCATGGATATTCCAGTGTAGAATCTATCATTGGACTGATCTCTCCCTGTGTGTGTAAATCCTAGTTTTGTAACTTTCTCTTGGACCATGCCTTGAATTGCCTGGAATGTTTTCTGGCCTGGATTTATCATGACCCTTGACTTTGGCTTGTATTAAGAACCATAGAGATCCCAACTTGGGAAACTTTAATTGGCCTGATGTCTGACACAGTTGTAGTTATTTGCCTTGAACTGTTGCTTGAACTCAGTAATGTTCTTATAGCTTCTGCTATAGTTAAGATGAGTTATAAGAAGTGTTAACCATTAAAACTTTGCTGTGAGATTTGCTCTAAACAGTCTCCCTGATCTTGGTGTTTTGTGCCAGAGTCTGTACCAGATAAATAGCCATGACAACAACCACCATCTGAGATAGGGCCAGTAAGCACATACAAGAGGGCCTTACTGGTAATTGCCCCCCAGGCTGTGTAATTCCTTTCCCTGTGAGGCCCATCCATCTCCAATCTGCTGTACTGCCAAATGGGAGGAAAAGACCTTCTATTCCAGAAAGCATTTTGGGAATGCAGCAGCAATTTAGCTGCATCTGTCAATATATCTAATTTGACTACTGCTATTTATTATATAGAATTTGTCAAATTTATTTGACGATTGCTTATCATTGTTTTCTTTCATATTTTCACTTTGTTAGCTGCCTTGGATCCCATGATTGGAAGGTAGGATAAAAGAAAATTAAATAAATGAATGGTGGTCCATTGTTTTTAATTTGTGTGTGTGCGCGCGCATAGCACCCTGTTTGCAGCACCCTGTTTCCAAGTTATTCTTTACTCATAAACTTTACGTGCCATATTACTCTTCTTTTGCAAGAGGACAAGCAAAGTGGGTTGTTTTATGTCAGAGCATAACTGAGCAAAACAAGAGAGCAGATGTTTCATGGTACCTTTGAATACTGTTGTAAGCTTGCTTATACTCAGCTTAAATACTTTCAGAGTGCTACCTCCAGAGAAAATGAAAACATGCTCAAGTTTTACTTCACAGTTCTAAACATTCAAAATCCTCCAAGGAGGCATGATTCTTGCCAACATTTATAGCTAAGATATTGGATGAGACACTGTAAAATAGGCCAGTGACCACCGAGGAGCAAAAATATCAAAGACTGACTATTACTTCCCTCTGAGCTTAACATGCTTATATATACCAAGGGGTGGGAGCTGTGATTTCACGAGACAGTATTTTAAAATGTCTGGGATTTGTCATATCAAACTGGTAAATGTCAGCCTGGTAAATGCTAATTACTGAGTTCAGTAAACTCCTACTGATTTTTTTTAAGCCAAAGTTTTAATTCAGGGGAGGAAATCAAACACATTATATAAGCACATTCATTTATTTAATTGCCTTTATTATCTTGTTGGGGGGGGGGAAATCCCCTTTAAATGGCAAATTGATTTGTCTGGACTTGGAAAAGAATAAACGCAGTAGATTATTTGACACAGACTGTAGCTAAGGAAATAAAATGTGTCTTCCGAAAAATGTTGTTTATTACGAAATTCATTTTTCCCTTGACATTTTCTAAGATGCATAATTTTCCCCTTTGGTCTAACAAAATTGTTCCTTGAAAAAGAATTTCTAGCCATTTTTTACCTTTCCTAAAAGGGTCTGATTGTGTCAAAAAGGTGACATTTCCACTCGGTACCTATGTGCTCACCAGCATTTTGGAATAATAATGTGTAATGAAGAGGAGGCACTCAGAAGCAAGCTCTTATAGCTCTTATTCTCCCTCCCTCCCTCCCCTCCACCCTGTGCTGCTGCTGAGGTATACTAAAGGCAAAATTTATGCAAGTCAACATATAGCTGTTTAACTTCCATCACACCATAATGGTCCAATCAGCACAGGGCCTCAGTCCAATCAGTGAGTAATTGCTTTTACCAAGCATGAGACACATGGTGAGCTGAGAGTGGCTTAAAACATGATTGTTGTTGCTGTTATTAAAATAAATAATAACCAAATAAATAACAACAACAACAACATGTCTCCCTGTGTGCGTAAATTCTAGCTTTGTAACTTGCTCTTGGACCATGCCTTTAATTGCTTAGAATGTTTTCTGGCCTGGATTTATCGTGACCCTTGACTTTGCCTTGTATTATGCACCGTAGACATCCCAACTTGGGAAACTTTCATTGGACTGATCTCTGAGATAGTTGTAGTTATTAGCCTTGAACTGCTGCTTGAACTAAACTTAGTTCAGGAAATGGTAGCTTAGTTTTCCCCTTCATGGATCACTGCCTTGTTGTGGCGAAGGGGCTGGCGTAACTCAGTGAAGCCATAAGCCATGCCGTGCAGGGCCACCCAAGACGGACAGGTCATGGCAGAGAGTTCTGACAAAATGTGGTCCACTGGAGAAGGAAATGGCAACCCACTCCAGTATCCTTGCCAAGAAAACCCCATGGAACCTATCACAAGGCTAAAAGATATGACGCTGGAAGATGAGACCCTCAGGTCAGAAGGTGTCCAATATACTACTGGGGAAGAGCAGAGGGTATTTCCAAGTTGCGCCAGAAAGAGTGAAACGGCTGGGCCAAACCCGAAAGGACACTCAGCTGTGGATGTGTCTGGTGGTGAAAAGAAAATCCGATACTGTAAAGAACAATATTGTTTAGGAACCTGGAATGTGAGATCAATGAATCAAGGTAAGCAGGAGGTGATCAAACATGAGATGGCAAGATTGAACATCGACATCTTGGGAATCAGCGAACTAAAATGGACAGGCATGGGCAAATTTAATTCAGGTGACCATCATATCTACAACTGTGGGCAAGAATCCCTTAAAAGAAATGGAGTAGCACTCATAGTCAACAAAAGAGTGGGGAAAGCAGTACTGGGGTACAATCTCAAAAACGATAGAATGATCTCAGTACGAATCCAAGGCAAACCATTCAACATCACAGTAATTCAAGTCTATGCCCCAACCACTGATGCCGAAGAAGCTGAGGTTGATCAGTTCTATGAAGACCTACAACACCTTCTAGAACTAACACCAAAAAAAGATGTCCTCTTCATCATAGGGGATTGGAATGCTAAAGTAGGAAGTCAAGAAATCACTGGGATAACAGGCAGGCATGGCCTTGGTGTACAAAATGAAGCAGGACAAAGGCTAATAAAGTTTTGCCAGGAGAACACACTGATCATAGCAAACACTCTTTTCCAACAGCACAAGAGGCGACTCTACACATGGACATCACCAGATGGTCAATATCGAAATCAGATTGATTATGTCCTTTGCAGTCAAAGATGGAGAAGCTCTATACAGTCAGTAAAAACAAGACCTGGAGCTGACTGTGGCTCAGATCATGAGCTTCTTGTTGCAAAATTTCGGCTTAAATTGAAGAACGTAGGGAAAACCACTAAACCATTCAGGTATGACCTAAGTCATATCCCTTATGAATATACAGTGGAGGTGAGGAATAGATTTCAGGGATTAGACCTGATAGACAGAGTGCCTGAGGAACTATGGACGGAGGTCCGTAACATTGTTCAGGAGGCAGCAACTCAATCCATCCCAAAGAAAAAGAAATGCAAGAAAGCCAAGTGGCTGTCTGATGAGGCTTTACAAGTAGCTCACGAAAGAAGGGAAGCGAAAAGCAAGGGAGAAAGCGGAAGATATATCCAACTGAATGCAGAGTTCCAGAGAATAGCAAGGAGAGACAAGAAGGCCTTCTTAAATGAACAATGCAAAGAAATCGAGGAAAACAATAGAATGGGAAAGACTAGAGATCTCTTCAAGAAAATCAGAGATCTCAAGGGAACGTTTTGTGCAAAGACAGGCATGATAAAGGACAAAGAAGGCAGGGACCTAACAGAAGCAGATGAGATGAAGAAGAGGTGGCAAGAATACACAGAAGAACTATACAGGAAAGATCTTAATGTCCCTGATAGCCATGATAGTGCGGCCACTGAACTTGAGCCGGACATCCTCGAGAGTGAAGTCAAGTGGGCCTTAGGAAGCATTAGTAACAACAAAGCTAGCGGAGATGACAGTATTCCAGCTGAGCTATTTAAAATCCTAAAAGATGATGCTGTTAAAGTGCCGCATTCAATATGCCAACAAATCTGGAACACTCAACAATGGCCGCAAGACTGGAAAAGGTCAGTTTACATTCCAATTCCAAAGAAGGGCAACGCCAAAGAGTGTTCAAACTACCGCACAATTGCACTCATTTCACATGCCAGCAAGGTGATGCTCAAAATCCTACAAGCTAGGCTTCAGCAGTATGCGAACCGAGAACTACCGGAAGTACAAGCTGGGTTTCGAAGAGGCAGAGGAACTAGAGATCAAATCGCCAACATTCGCTGGATCATGGAGAAAGCAAGAGAATTCCAGAAAAATGTCTATTTCTGCCTCATTGACTACGCTAAAGCCTTTGATTGTGTGGATCACAACAAACTGTGGGAAATTCTTAAAGTGATGGGAGTACCAGACCACCTTACCTGTCTCCTGAGAAACCTGTACGAGGGTCAAGAAGCAACAGTAAGAACCAGACATGGAACAACCGAGTGGTTCAAAATTGGGAAAGGAGTATGACAAGGCTGCATATTGTCACCCTGCTTATTTAACTTATATGCAGAGTACATCATGAGAAATGCCGGGTTGGATGAATCAGAGGTCGGAATTAAGATTGCTGGGAGAATTATCAACAACCTCCGATATGCAGACGATACCACCCTAATGGCAGAAAGCGAAGAGGATCTAAAGAGCCTCTTGTTGAGGGTGAAAGAGGAGAGTGCAAAAGGCGGTTTGAAATTCAACATTAAAAAAACTAAGATCGTGGCATCTGGCCCTATCACTTCCTGGCATATAGAAGGGGAAGAAATGGAAGCAGTGACAGATTTTACTTTCTTGGGCTCCAAGATCACCGCAGACGGTGACTGTAGCCATAAAATTAAAAGACGCTTGCTCCTTGGGAGGAAAGCTATGGCAAACCTAGACAGCATAGTAAGAAGCAGAGACATCACCTTGCCGACAAAGGTCCGTCTAATCAAAGCTATGGTTTTCCCAGTAGTAATGTATGGCTGTGAGAGCTGGACTATAAGGAAGGCTGAGCGCCGAAGAACTGATGCTTTCGAACTGTGGTGCTGGAGAAGACTCTTACGAGTGCCCTGGACTGCAAGGAGGTCAAATCAGTCAATCCTAAAGGAAATCAACCCTGAGTGCTCATTGGAAGGACAGATACTGAAGCTGAAGCTCAAATACTTTGGCCACCTAATGCAAAGAGAAAACTCTCTGGAAAAGACCCTGATGCTGGGAAAGACTGAAGGCAAAAGGAGAAGGGGATGGCAGAGGATGAGATGGCTAGATAGCATCACCGATGCAATGAATATGAACCTGAGCACACTCCGGGAGAGTGCGCAGGACAGGAAGGCCTGGCGTGCTATGGTCCATGGGGTCATGAAGAGTCGGACATGACTGAACGACTGAACAACAACAACAACAATGCAAATTACAGCTATAAATTGCAAAATTTGCAAAATTTACAACTATTTGCACAAATTATGCAAATTTGTGCAAATTGTAGCTGCAATTTGTGCCAATTTCTATTTGTGCAAATGACTGCAGAAGCAATCCCGCTCCCATGCGCGCACACACACACAATGTAAAAAGACCCTGGAACCCAAGGAAATTGCACGGCTCAGGTTACAAACACAAGCCAAGTCAGGCATGCTGTGGAATTTGGGAGATCCCAAAAAGGGCTGGATTTCCTGCCAACAGACTTCCCTAGTTGGTGGCCACTAAGGAGAGGGACTTTTCAGTGGTGGAAACCCAGTTGTGGAATGCCTTCCCCTGAAAGACTTCCCTGGCACCTATGCTGTGCTTTTTTCAGCACACGGTTAAGACCTTTTTATCTTCCCAGACCCTTTAGCTCTTCAGTTTTAAAAATGGTGTTAGTGCATCTTTAGATCTTTGCGCTGCTGCTCACTTTTACCCTGGTTCCTACTTTGGCTGTATTCTAGGGATGTACAAAAGTGACTTACCTGTCGCGGATTATGTTGATAGTGGGGGGGGAGGCGTTCTGTCCCTCCCCCCGGAATCCTGGCCAGGGGGGAGGCACTCCGTTCCTCCCCCCGGAATCCTCGAACGGCCAGCTGTGCTCCGCGGCAGCTCCGCGGAGCAGCCGGCCCAGCCCAGCCAGGCCAGAGCCGTCCACAGCTGGATTTCCAGCCGCGGAGGGCTCTGGATAAAAAACAACAACAACCACGTACGCAAATGGCGGCGGCTACGGCTGCCGCCATTTGAGTTCCTTCTTTTTGGCCGTCTTAATCTACATAAATATTTACGTAGACTATGACGGCTAAAATAAAGGGGAACACAAATAGCGTAGCGGGCGCTATTTGCATCCCTTTTTCATTCACCATTTTAGCCTACGCAAATCTTTACGTAGGCTAAAACAGCAAATCAAAAGGGGATGCAAATAGTGCCCGCTACGCTATTTTCGTTCCCCTTTATTTTTGCCGTCATAGTCTACGTAAATATTTACGTAGATTAAGACGATAAAAAGAAGGAACACAAATGGCGGCAGCCGTAGCCGCCGCCATTTGCATACACGGTTGTTTTTTTTAAACCCACCCAACCATGATAGGCTACGTAAAGATTTACATAGCCTATCACGTCTTTTTTTTTTTTAACACAAGCCTGGAAATGGCGTTGGTGGCAGCCGGTCGGAAGACCGGCCACCGCCGCAGCCTGAGCCACCGCCGGAGCTGCCGCCGCCCGAAAGATCCGCCCCAGGTAAGTCTCGTCCCGGGGGGGATCTGCGGGGGGGCGGGGGGGCAGGCCGTTCCGCCACAGATTTCGGGGGGCCAAATGCACTGGCATTTGGCCTCACCAAGATCCGTGGAGGAATTCTCTGACATCCCTATTGTATTCTATTTTAAACATATGATTGTTTAAAATACTACGTTAATGTATTTTATGGTTTTAAGTTTTGTTCTGTGTAGGGCTGTGCACCACTTTGGCCTGAGGCCTGAACCCCGAGTCGAAGCGGGCCACTTTGGGCAATGTTGTGCCCCTTCCGAGGCAAAGCAGAGGGGGCATGAAGCAGCCCGGAGTGGGTTGGGGCTCAACGAAGCACTCGGGCACTTCAGAGCTTCAGCCCCCAGCCCAACCAGCCCCGGCCCAGCCCCCCCCCAGCACCTCCAGGTCCTTACCTGAACTGCCTTCCCCGCTGCCGCTACCACCACTGCCTTCTCCTCACTGCCACCACACCACTGCCTTCTTTCTCTTCTCCACTGTCATGCCGCCACTGCTTTCTGTGCCGTGGTGGTGGCGGCGGCATAACAGAGAAGGCAGCGGTGAGGCGCAATGGAGAAGGTGACGGCGGCAGTGGCAGCGGAGGAAGAGGTGGCTCAAGTAAGGAGCTGGGGGGTTGCGTGAGGGTGTGGGGGAGACCTGAAGTGGGGCTCGGCGCCGAGGTGGGTCAGCCCCCCCCCCAAATCTGCCTGAGCCAGATTGGGCCCTCCTCGGAAGCTGCAAAGATCAGGGGGTTTAGATCAGGGGGTCCCTCCACAGCCCTAGTTCTGTGAACCTTCCAGAGACGTTCAGCTAATGGAAATGTAATAAATGAATAAATAGATCTGGTCCCTTTTAACTTTATTTCAACTTTCTTCACCCCTTCCTCTGAAATGGTCCAGGCAAACCCTGACAAGTGAAAACTTTAGGAGCCCAATCCAGTTGAGTGGTGAGCAGCATTTGCGTGCCCATTCCCAATGGAAACTGTCCTTGGAGAGTACTACTTTCTCCTCTTGAGCACTTCCATACTGGAAGTGGTAACCTGACATGCAGACTACACTACGGATGGCCATCGCAGGGAAATCCAGCCCTGTTTGGATTCATTGGATTTCCTCAAAGCCCCCAGCTCTGTTTGCAAGCCACGGGCTTTTTCCTGAAATCCATGAACTTGCTCAAGTTTTTTTTTCTTAAAATCACCATTTATGCAAATTGTAGGCACTATTTGCATAATCTGCAAAAATTCTGGCTATAATTTGTGCAAATTTCAGCCATAATTTGTGGCTGTGATTTGTTTAATTTTGCACAAATTGTGCCCACAATTTGTGCAAATTGCAGGTGCCATTCATGCAAAAATAAGCATATTACAGCTGAAATTTGCATAAATTATGTAAATTGCAGCCACAATGTGTGTAAATGGCAATTTAAAAGAAAGAGGGGGGAACCAAAAAAACGTGAGCTGGAGTCCAGGGGACCGAGCTGCTGAAAGCCTGGCGAACTTCACCCCCAGACAGATTCCTCCGACATCCCTAGACTACACAATCTGAAGAGGTTCCACACTGGTTCGCTGTGTCGATATGTGCAAGCCTAGGGTAAATCACCCTGCCCTTACATTGGTCATGGAGATCTCCCAAACAGAACTATTGCAGTCAAACCCTCAATTAGAGGTGGATGTTGGCTTTTTACCAAATAAATAATACAGCCACTATTTAGCAAATAAATGATATAAATTTTAATAATAAATGTTGATGATGATAATGTTATTAATTGTCCTGAGTGGAACCAGAAAGAAACAGCATTTATATTACTTCTGTTATTCAGACAAGGCATCTGACATGTTACTTTTTGCATCCTGAAGCTCACGTGGAGACAATGCAACACTCTTGCTTCGAACCTCTGCATTTCCTGCCAAGATGGCAGCTATTTCCCATGTAACCAAAAGTGACGGGCCTGATGCATAGAGGAATCAGAGAAGCATTACGCTCTGCCTGTGCAAGTCAAATACTGATGAATTAGGCCTTTAGTGTTGCAATAACTGTAGTGACTAATGGAACAACCCAAAGCTGTTATTAAAGAAAGAAGACTGAATAATATATTACCAGTACTGAGTTCAGGGAAAAATAAATTTTTATAAAGGAAAATAAAAGATTAATATCAATCATGCTCTAAAAAAAAATGAAAGGCAGAACTTGAGAAATAGCTTCAGTCTGTAGTAGCTGCTTGAAATTAAATGGCAAAAAAAAATCTGATTCTTTTTTTCTGGGATCACAAGCTAGGTCTGCCTTACATCCTGAGGGATAAATAAAATATTGTGGCGTTTCTCTGGCATTATAGGGGGCTAAAGGAAGTAAGGAACATTTTAATTTTGCAAGATGAAGAGTAGAAAGATGAAGGGTCTACAGAAAATAACAGTATATGGGCTGAAATAGTCAAGTGAAAATATATTTTCTTCTAGCCCAGAAAATACAGAGTGACTTAACATGATGGAAGAAAAAATTCTCCACCATTCTGCCTTTCAGTGAGAAATCCAGAAAGCTGGACTATCTGTTTACACTAGGGCATTGTGGTCTACAATTTGTGAATCTTGCTCAGAATATTGTTATAATGCTTGGAAACTTTGGCACATCCCCACCCCCTGTTTTTAATGTGTCAGATTCTGATGGCAAAACCATCCGCCAACAGTCATATTTTTATAGTTGTTACTTCTTAGGGATGCTTGATCCTTACCAAAATCTAATGCTGGTCCTTTAATGGTCAATTCACATAATACATTTATTGTCCACAAAGCTGCTGTGTGAGGTCATCTGGAGGTTTGGAGTGAAGTGTCATCAACATGCTGATGGCATCCAATTCTGTTTCTTCTTCCCATCTCATTCAGGTGAGGCAGTGTGCACGTGGTAATTTGTGTCTGGATGAGAACCAACCAGCAGAAACTCAACTGAAGCAAGATGGCAGGTACTATTGGAGGCTGCTGCTTCTGCCAGAGGAGATGGTGCTCAATCTGCTCTGGATGGAGCGGCGCTCAACCTAAAGTTTGGTGGTGGATCAACATCCAACTTTGCTGCTGGAAGCCCAACTGGCCTGTGTGGCACAGAGCATCTTCCATCAGTTGAGATACCCTAGTTGCTGTTATTCATGCTGTAATAACTTTCAGGTCAGACTTCATCCACTGTATGTGGGGGCAGCCTTGAAGACTATACAAAAAACTTCACTTACTTCAAAGTACAGCCAATAGGCTGCTACCTCAGGGACCAGGTAATGGCAACATAGCTCCCCAATCCTTGAACAATTGCACTAGTTCCTGGTCCATTTCTGGGCACAATTCAAAGGCTGATGCTTGCTTTTAAAACCCAGCATGGCTTGGAGCCTCTGCCCACCCCCCAGGTTTTCCATCCTAGGGATGCTGGAGAAATTCGAGACAGACTAAAATGAGCTCAGATTTCTAAGAATCCAACCTGTGGAATCCACTGCAGAGCGACCCCCTCAGGCTGCGGGGAATCCGTGGACTTCCAGATGATTTTTTCACTTTCCCAAAATTTACACACATAAATTTGTGGGAAAATACGTTAAGTTTCTGCTGAGGAAACATTGAATGGAATGGGGGACAATACACTAAATATTACGTCCTAAGGTAAATTATGTAAATACTTAGATAAATACTTATGTAAATGCTTACATAATTATTTGCATATTTTTCCACATGATGAAAAACAAATATTTGCATCCATCTGTGGGCAAACAATGGAACAAAAGGCACCTGACAATCCACAAAACACAGATGGAGCGGATTTTACACAGTACATCCCTACTCCATCCTCCTCATCCGCTGCTCCAACAGTCATTCACCATTCCATTACTCAGTCCAGATTGGGTTGTTTGGGCGGTCACCGTATGGTTTATTTTTGTAAAGGTTTTTTGTACTTCTGCAAACTTGGAGTTCCCCAGAGCCTGCCAATAGCTCCCCCTTCTTGTATGACTATTAGGAATGGCACGGGTGCCCGATTCAGTCCGGGGATCAGGTGGACCTGCTCCTGCCCGCACCACCAAGCCCTGCTCGTTGAGCCCCTGCCCGTGCTTGCCCCCTGCCCGCATGTAGCGAATGGCCTGCACTCACCCCGGCAGCCTCATCAAGCTTCATGGTCCCCATTTTTTAAGAAAATGGTGATCACAAAAATGTGCAAATTTGTGCGCCCATGAAAATGTGCATTCTGCGAAAGTACATATTCGCGTACGGGCAAAAATGCGTATTTTACAAAAAATGCACATTTTCGTACACACACTGTATGCCTTTGCAAAAATGCACATTTCACACATGAGAATATGTGCATTTACAAAATGTGCATTTTCTTGCATTCAAAAATGTGCGCATTTTTGCCAATGCTATTCTACTTTGTTTTAGAAATGGCGACCACAGAGCTTGACAAGGCCACTGGGGTGAGTGCAGGCTGCTCGCCAAACATGGGAGGGGCTCGAGCGCGGTCCAGGGACCAGTAAGCAGGGGCAGGGGCAGGGGCTGGGCAGGAGTCCAGAGAACCCAGACGGTAGGTATGTACGAAAGTCACTTACCTTTTCGTAGCTTTGATTTGCGGTGGGGGGGAGGCACTCCATCCCTCCCCCCAGAATACTCCCTGGGCCGGCTCTGCTCCGCGGCAGCTCTGTGGAGCTGCCGGCCAGGGCCATCCGCAGCCGGAGTTCTGGCCACGGCCGGCTGCTGTGGCCACAAATGGCGGCCGCCGTAGTGGCCGCCATTTGCATCCTGCCAGGCTGCCGTGATAGGCTACCTAAATATTTACGTAGCCTATCATGGAAAGAGCAGCAGCGCAAACAGCGTAGCGGCCGCTGTTTGCACCCCTGCTCTTTGCCGTGATAGGCGACTTTGCCGTGATAGGCTATCACGGCAGCCTGGCAGGACGCAAATGGTGGCCGCTACAGCGGCCGCCATTTGCACCCACAGCAGCCAGCCAAGAGACCAGCTGCCACCGCCAGAGCCACCACCGGAGCTTCCACCGCTGGAACATCCACCCCAGGTAAGCTTTGTCCCAGGGGGGGATTCCATGGGGTGGCGGGGAGTGGGAGGCCGTTCTGCCACGGGTTTCGGGGGGCCGAATGCCAGTGCATTCGGCCTCACTGAAATCCGTGGCAGAGTTTTCCGCCATCCCTTCTAGATGGGGGTGAGTTCATACATCCCTAATGACTGGTGCCATTTTGGCTACCTAACCAATGACACTAATAGCCTGAACATCAAAAGTCGAAGGAATTATAATATGCAAAGTTTGCAGGAATGAAAGAAATACAGCCATGCATGCAGAAGCCATATCCGTGCCAAAAGTATAGAATAAGAAAGGGAAACAGGAGAGGAAAAGAGATGAGAAGTCTGAAGGTAAAGATTTATCATGCCTAATTTCATTTGCAATACAATATATTTAAACTGTTTGACATTAGTGTAGCCCTTGTGTATGGTACAGAGAATTTGTCACATGCTTAGCATTTCCTACAATACCTAACTGTCCTCGAGAGCATTTTTAACTCACTCTATTAATAAAAATGCAAAATGTGAATATTTGGAAAATGCGTCAGATACTACTCTCCAAAGGACAATACTGAAGCCTGTACAGATTAAAGAAGTCAGCTACTGTTGTTGTTGTTTTACAAAAACAAATAAAAAAAACAAAAAATTGCACACAAAGTACACATACAGCACATACAGTTATCAGCACAATCCTAATGGGTCTACTCAGAAGAAAATGCCACTGAGTTCAATAGGACTTTTGCAGGAGTTGAGATATGCCTCCAAAATCCTCTTTTCTTTTAATATAATTTCTTCCTTTTTGAACCAGCTCCATGTTAACATGTTGTTTGCCAAATAAGCAACTCCTGATGTTGATGAGATGCATTAAATATTAATTATATGAAATCTATTTTCCAATTACATATTGCTTTACCAACTATCAACATGCATATAAAGAACTAAATTATGTATATAATAATTAATGCAAGATGGAGTGTTATTTTAATCTAATTTTACCATATGGGTATATATAAAAAGTGATAATGAACTTGTCAGCACAGAAAGCTTAACGGCTTGGCCTTGCTCAATTTCAGCTGCAAATGGTAATGTGAAGGTTGCAGAATACAACCTAATAATCATGAGGAAAAATGAAAGGTGAGAGATGGGCATGTTGTGACAGGTGCTGTGGAGATAATCAAAGAGCACATCGTTACACAACAAGAGTTCTTGCCACATTGGAGTCCATATTAATTTACCTCAGAAAACAAGCATTCCTATTCCAGTGTTCTGGTGTAATGCAAGGGTGGGGCAACTCATGGCCCTCCAGATGTTTTGGCTTACAACACCCATCCCTGAGGAACCAACCAAGTTAGACATTCTGAATTGGATCTAGTGCACAGGTTAGTAACACCGGGTGAAATCTAATCTTCTGCCAATGGAACAATATTGGTAAGTGGGTCATGTTACACCTCCCCTCTACAGCCCCCTGTGGAAATATGGGGGGGGGGACAGGGGGAGGAGAGCACAGGGATGTTCTGTTGCACAAGTCTGCTCATGTAACATTAGATGTCACCCAGTAATTGTAGATGCACATCTCCATCTGTTTGTTTTCCCAGATGACACGTAAAAGCCTTTGTTGCATCAATCCATTTCTGCAATCCAAATCTACACTAGCCAGAATGTTAATTTGTATTACAAATGCCTCTCAACCACTTTTTCTTCCACATTATCAACAATCAGACTTCCGCATAAATAGGATGAGGGAGGCTCAAAGGCAATGTAAGCCTCAGATATGAAAACGCAAAAAGCCGTGAAAAACCATTGTGACACAACCCAAAGTAATAAGTGTGTATGTGTATGTTTTAAATATAGGAAACCTAGATCAAACTGTTGTCAGTAATCCCCCCAAATAAACTTTACAATGAATTTTACATGTTTAACATTTTATTAAAGTTTTTAACTAGACTAGAAGTTATAGTTAACAGGTAATAAAATAAGGCAGAAAATTTAACTATTTTTATTTCAGACTTGGAACATAAGATTAGATTCTAGAGCGGTCTTCCCCAACCTGGTGCCCTCTGGGTATTTTGGACTACAACTCCCAGCATTTCTGACCACCAGCCTCGCTGGATGATGGCAGTTGAAGTCAAAACATCTGGAGGGCACCAGTCTGGGCAAGGCAGCTTTAGATGATAGATTCTTATACACCTGGTGTGGGTTCATCTTTTCTAATCATTCAGATTAGAAATGCGATGAAAAATACCTGAAATGTGCATTCAGTTACCTCATATTTATTCTCAGATTGGTACACAGAGACACGCACACATAACCACACACACAGAGAGAGAGAGAGAGAAAGAGAGAGAGAGTTAGTAAGGACTGTTACGGTGCAATCCTATGCATGTTTAGACAGAAAGAAGTCCTATGATTCCCAGCATTCCCTAGCCAGCCATGGAGGCTGGGAAATGCTAGGAATTGTAGGACTTTTGTCTGTCTAAACATGCATAGGATTGCACCCTTCAATGCTGCAGTTCAAAAGAGTAGACCTTGCCATTAGTAGCATAACTTTCAGCAAGGGCAATGATGACACGCATGCAGTTCTCGACTGCATTTCTTCCCTGACATTTCTGTAGGGTTCAGAGTGTGTTATTTTTAAAAGACAAATACTACCTATCAGGCATGAGCAATAGAAAGACTGGGTCTGAATGCCAATCCATCTTTTGTAGACTGCCAAACTAGTTCCAATGTTAAAAAGAGAGCTTGTGGGATCTGGTTGGCTTCAAATTCCACAGCTGCTATCATGACTTGTGGGATCTTCTGAAAACGTCTCCTTTATCACTGCTACACATACAACCATGATCCCAGACCCATTTTATTTCTTTCCCTTAAAAAAAAAAAATTAGACCACATTTGATCAGCAAGGATTTAATTTCAAGGGAGATTTAAACAATAAGCACCACACTGCTGCGACTCAACGACTAGGTCTACAATTCAGGTTGGAGGGGGGGAAATCCATAAATTAATTACCTTGTTGGCCAAATTGCTCGATTTCCTACCAGTTTCTCCAATTTCAGGCACACCATGTCAGATATATTTGGGCATTTGTGTCTAGAAATCACTAAACACTAATCACCTGACTGGTGTATTGATCCGCAGTTTTCGCATACCCCACATTTATAATTAGGGGCAAGACCAACAAGTTTGGAACTGCAAAGACTGAACAAGACAAGTTAAGCATCTCAACAAAACCACATAATCACCAAATACTCAACACCCCTTCCACCCACTTCTGGACTTGAAATGCCCTGTCTTTTCAAGGTGCAAAAGACAGCCGATCAGAGTGAGACCATGTTGATTCTCTTGGACGTCTCAGTGGCTTTCAACACCATCAGCCATGGTATCCTTCTGGATAAGTTATCTAGGCTGGGAGTTGGAGCCACTATGCTTAGATGATCGATTCCAGAAGGTGGTAGTGGGGATTACTGCTCTGTGCATTGGCAACTATGATATGAGGTTCCACAGGGCTCTATTTTATCCCCTATGCTGTTCAACAACTACATGAAACCTCTGGGGAGGTTATCTGGAGGGGTGGGCTGAGGTGTCATCAATATGTGGATGACATCCAGTTCTACCTCTCTTTTTCATCAAATCCAGCTGAGGCAGTGGATGTTCTGAATCAGTGCCTGGGCACGGTAATGGACTGGATGAAGACCAATAAACTGAGACTCAATCCAGACAAGATGGAGGTACTCTTAGTGGGGGTTTGTCTGCCCCTCTAGGTGATATTCAGCCTGTTCTGGAGAGGGTTGCTCTCTCCCTAAAGGATCAGGTTTGTAGTCTGGGGGTGATCTTGGACTCAGAACTGTCACTTGAGGCACAGGTGGACTCGGTGGCACAGAGCACCTTTTATCAGTTTAGGGTGATATACCAACCAACTATGTCCTTATCTGGACAGAGATAGCCTAGCTACAGTTCTCCATGCTCTGATGGCCTCTCATCTGGATTACTGCAATGCATTATATGTGGGGCTGCCTTTGAAAACACTTCAGAAACTCCAGCTGGTCCAAAACAGGGCATCGAGATTGTTAACAATCACTGGCCAACAAGATCATATTATACTTTTCCAGCTGCACTGGCTGCCAGTCCGATTCAAAGTGCTGGTATTAACTTTTAAAGCCCTAAACAGGTTGGGGACAGGTTACCTGAAGGATCATCTCCTCACATATGTACCTGCTTGGATGCTAAGATCATCTTCAGGGGGTCCTTCTTGGGAGCCCCCGCCAAAGGAAATGAGGTAGGCGGCTACCACGAAGAGGGCCTTTTTTGCTGTGGCACCCTGGCTGTGGAATGAGCTCCCTAGGGAGGTTCACCTGGTGCCTGTGTTGTACACCTTTTGGTGCCAGGTGCCAGAAAACAAACCTTTTTGTTTTCCCAGCATTTTAGCACTGCAGTCTTTTAGCTCTGCTGTTTTAAATCTGTATTTTAAATCTCTGCATTGCTGCTAGGTTTTATTCTGGTTGTTCATTTATATTGCAATTTTAAGCATTTATTTTTATATAGTTTTCTGCTGTACTTGTGGTTTTAATTGTTGTGAACTGCCCAGAAAGCTTCAGCTATTGGGCAATACAGAAATGTAATAAATAAATAGCATATTAGAATCACTAGGCTCGCTCTGGAGCCAATGGATTATGCTTTGAGTCTCAAGTATTTTCCACTAGTTCTCTATTGTGCTTGGTCCATAGCTCAGTGGTAGAGCACATGTTTTGCATGCAGAAGGTCCTAGGTTTGATCTCCAACATGTCCAGCTAGGGCTCCTGTCTGAAATCCAGGAAAGTTCCTGCTGGGCAGTGTAGCTAAATGAACCAATGTAGGGATGTATGAGAATTCTGTTTGCATACCACTTCAAAATGCCCCAAACACAAATGTGAATGGGTGCATATACAGTCAGGGCCAGAAATATTGGAGCGAGGATAACTGTTTTGGCAGTTGGCCTCTGTACACATCATCGAACTTGAAAGGAAACACACCCAGATGGGAGCGAAGTCAGGACTTTCAGCTGTAATTCAAGGGGTTTGACAAAAGTGGGGCACTAACCATTCAGGAAGGACAGCCAGTGGCATACACACACCCATCGTTGGTGGCTCATAAGTAATGGAACAAACCAACATCATTTCAAACTTAAGGATCGCCTTCAATACCTGGATGAAAATCCTTTGCAGTCAATGACTGCCTGAAGTCTGGAACCCATGGACATGACCAAATGCTGAGTTCCCTCCCTCAAGATGCTTTGCCAGGCCTTTACTGCAGCTGGCTTCAGCTGCTGCTTGTTTGTGGGTCTTTCTGCCTTCAGTCTTGTCTTCAGTAAGTGAAAAGCATGCTCTATTGGGTTGAGATCAGGTGACTGACTTGGCCAGTGGAGAACATCCCACTTCTTTGTCTGGAGAAACTCTTGGGTAGCTTTTGCTGTATGTTTTGGGTCATTATCCATCTGCAATATGAAGCGGCGTCCTATCAGTTGGGCAGCATTCGGCTGAATCTGAGCAGAAGGTCTAGCCCTATACACTGCAGAATTCATCCTGCTGCTTTTATCAGCAGTCAGATCATCAATAAACACCAGTGACCCGGTTCCATTGGTAGCCATACATGCCCATGCCTTAACACCGCCTCCACCATGTTTGACAGATGATGTCGAATGCTTTGGATCATGAGCTGTTCTTTTCCTTCTCCATACTTTTCTCTTCCCATCGTTCTGGTACAAGTTAATCTTGTCCAAAGAATCTTACTCCAGAACTGGGCAGGCTTTTTTAGGTGTTTGCTGGCAAAGGCTAATCTGGCCTTTCGGTTCTTGAGCGTTCCCAGTGGCTTGCACCTTGTTGTGAAGCCTCTGTATTTACATTCATAAAGATCTCTCTTGACTGTAGATGTCGACAGTGACATGCCTCGCTGCTCAAGAGCGTTCTTGCCCTGGCTAGATGTTGTGAAAGGGTTCCTCTTCACCATGAGCCACTACGCCATTTGCACCCCTGCTCTTTGCCATAATAGGCTACGTAAGTATTTACATAGCCTATCACGGCAAAAGGCAGGGACGCAAATGGCGGCCGCTAAGACGGCCACCATTTGCGGACGCAGCAGCCCGGCAGTGGCCGGAAGTCCGGCTGCGGCCAGCCCCGGCCGGCGGCTCCTCAGCCTTGCTGTGGAGCGGAGCCGTCTGGAGAGGATTCCGGGGGGAGGGAGGGATTGCCTCCCCCCCACCGCCAAAGCCTTGGACCGGAACCAGGTAAGGGATTCGTACATCCCTAATGGACACCTCTGTGGACTTCATGTTGGGGGTTCCAGTGAACAGCTAGCAAATGCAAATGTAACCCTCAGAACCACCTCCAGGCCTTTTATCTGCTTGATTGGTCATGAGGTACCCAGGAAACAGGCCACACCTGGCCATGCAGCTGCTTGTCAGCCATTCGTTCCATTACCTATGAGCCACCAATAATGGGGGGGGGTGTATGCCACTGGCTGTACTTCCTGAATGGTTAGTGCCCCAATTTGTCAACCCCCTTGAATTACAGCTGAAAGTCCTGACTTCGCTCCCATCTGGGTGTGTTTCCTTTCAACTTCAATGTGGTGGTGTACGGAGGCCAACTGCCAAAACAGCTATCCTTGCTCCAATATTTCTGGCCCTGACTGTATTCTTTGAAAATCTTTGTAAATTCCCAAAT
Source organism: Heloderma suspectum (assembly GCF_057233095.1). Lineage (NCBI taxonomy): Eukaryota > Metazoa > Chordata > Lepidosauria > Squamata > Helodermatidae > Heloderma > Heloderma suspectum. The sequence continues at coordinate 333,659,652 of NC_139459.1, read as the reverse complement.
TTGCATTTGCAAAATGTGCACTCTAAAAATGTGCACTTTAAAAAATGCACAATTTGTCAAAAATGCATAGCTTAAAGTGTGCATTTTAAAAATGCATTTAAAATGCACAACTTTTGAAAAACACACAACTTAGGGCGTGATCCTGTGCATATTTAGACAGAAAAAAAGTCCTACAACTCCCACCATTCCCCAGCCAACCATGCTGGCTGGGGCATGCTGGGAGTTGTAGGACTCTTTTCTGTCTAAACATGCATAGGATTGCACCCTTAAAATGTGCATGTTTTAAAATGCACAATTTAAAATATCCTCAACTTTTGAAAAATACCTTTTCCCCTTTGAACAAACTGAAAAACGAGTGAGAATGGGAGCATGCCGTACCGAGCTTTGAAGTAAAGTTTGGAGCATTTCCGTGAACTCAGGCATCCCTGGTTCTCCCAGCCTTACACTAATGTTCTAATTTGGTATAAGGCATCTGCTAGTATTCCTATTATAGTGAATTTCACGAACAACTCATGCTTTCTCTCAAAGTATTAAATGCTCCTACTTTTGCTTTTCCCTGTTAAGCCCTGTATACACTTTGTTTGATGAGTAACTTCTCTGAAAATTTTCTGGATGGTTTCTTTCAAACACTTAATGTACTTGCTGCCCTATTCAGAGTTAAAATCTTCTCTCATTCCTGGGTGGTTCAGGGACAGGGAGGGCAGTTCAGTTTACAAGCAGTCCATGGTTGACTCTCCCCCACTACATATTCCTCGAAGAGGGAAGAGACTGTAGCTCACTGGTAGAGCCTAAGCTTAGAATGCAAAGTCCCAGGTTCAGATCCTTGGCATCTCCAGGTAGGGCTGGAAAGGACTCTGGTCTGAAACTCTGGAGAGCTGCTGCTAGTAGGGATGGATGAAAGTCCCTTACCTGATCCCGCAGCTTGCTTCGCGGTGGGGGGGAGACGCTCCGTTCCTCCCCCCGAAATTCTGGGCGGGGGGGGAGGCGCCCGATCCCTCTGGCCGAAATTCTGGCCGGGGGGGAGGCGCCCCATCCCTCCGGCCGAAATTCTGGCCGGGGGGGAGGTGCCCCGTCCCTCCAGCTGCAAACCTCGTCTCCTGCCGGGACACAAATGGCGGCAGCCATAGACTGAATGGAGTAGAGGGGAGTTCAGTCTTTTTATTAACCAGGACTACATTAATTACCACAGCTCATACATTCTAGGCTCCCTTTCTGTAGTCCTCACTCCCTTTCCTCCTGTGTCTATCTGTACTTAGATTTTGAGCTTTGGGCAGGAATGTGTCTCTTTCATTCTCTGTTAAGTCGCTTAGGGATTTTATTATAATTTATTATTAAGCAGTATAGAAGTATCACAAATAAACAAGTGCATATTAATTGTGCATAGTACTTAAAATAAGGTAACCACCAGCAGCCTGACATTTAAAACAACAACAGTCACATATACCGGTGTTCACATTCTTTTGGGACAGGGAACAATGGGATGCTAACAGGATTTTAACAAGACTAACAGTCAGCATTAGAATTCATCATTATTCCCCTTGATTTCAGTGAGATCTCCTTCCAGATAGCTCTGCTTAGAATTACAGCCTACAGGCTGCTTTAGTTTACACACAGCATTCCTTTTAAATGCTCAATAAGCCAAATTGATTTTGGGGCAAGCCTACACTGAGCAGCTGACTACCATGCTGTATACAAATTCATTTATTTCAGCTGTAGCTCTGTGCCCAGTTATTCAAATCAATGGGGTTTCAGGTCTTTGTAACTGAGCAGGATACTGCAAACAAACCCATGTAAGACTTCGCATATATAATACAATGTGTTACCCCTGTACAAATGAGGGGGCAGAGTTTAAATATTTCTAGATCTATATGGCTGTTAATTTCTGTATAATGACAATGCACAGGACAAGTGCATATGTTTTCTCCAAAGCCAACATCACTACGAAATTCTAATACTTCCATCCAAAGATAACTAAGAGCATTTCACTAAGCATCAATGGATTCTCCAGTTCCTGCCATCATCTGTGCAAAGTTATACACATTGGGTTGGATCCAGATTTAGGTGTGTACATCTGGAGCTGCAAAAGTGGACTTCTCTGCCCCCTCCTTTCCACAGCAGCCACTCCAGCCCCTTGAAAAGCCTACACAGGCTTCGGTGCAAGGGGATGCCCAAATATTGGGTTGAGGCACCTTCCATGAGCAGATCCCCTCTGTCCCTAGAAGGCAGAGCCTGGATCCAAGCCCTAAGATTTTTCACTCACTCCTTACTCCCAAGAAAATGATGGAGAGGGGGAGAGGAGGAAAAAAAGGTAATTCCCAGACAGACAAACAGTCAATGCTGCAAGTGGTGTGTTACGTGATACTCTATTACTTCCAATTATTGCTTTAAAAAATCTTGAGTGACGTAATTAAAATAGTTTGGCTATAGCACATGTCACACCTACATATCATAAACAGATATGCAATATTTTACATTCACAGTACTCTCTTACAGCTATACTACTAGAAGAATACAATTAAGAAGACATTATTTGAATTGACTGTATTTCCCAACACACAGTGTGGAGGAAGGAGGTGTAGTGCAGATCTGATATAGGAATGCACCATTTCAGAGGAGGCTCTCTTATGGCACAAGGCCAAATGCTTGTTGCTCTGTACAACCATAAGTGGAAAACCATTCAAAAACCAAATGCTTCCTTCCCCCAAGTAATATCGAGCCACAGCTCAATGTCAATCCTGTAGACATGTCATTGCAGTGGATTAACTGGGTTTGTGGGGCTGGGGGGAAGAAGTGCAGAACTGGACTAATGCAAAACAAAAAAATACCTTTAAAATAGCAAAACAAAAATAAGAAATTGAACAATTAGATTTTTTCTGAGCTGAGGCATGTGATTAAAAATCTGATCTTATCAGTATTATATGAAGGAAATAATATAATACCATGTGAGACAATAGCTCAGTGGTTAGAGCACATGTTTTGCAAAAAGTCTCCCAGATGCAATCCTTCGCATTTCCAGTTAAAAGGATCAGGTAGCAGGTGAGGGGAAAGATTTCACTCTGAGACAGGGCTGGCTCTGCCATGAGGCAGAGTGACTTGGCTGCCTCAGGCAGCAAAAGTTGGGCAGGGGATAACTAAGTTGCAGTGGGGTGTTGAAGAGGACAGCGCAGTGTGTGCCATGTGACCTACCCTGTGCCCTCTAAGCTGGCTCGCTGCCTTCAGACGTCACGGAGGATGCTGTCCCAGTGCCAATGCTGAAGTGACTGTCACAGTCCTATATCCTCCCCTTCACAATCAGCACACTCCAGGAAACAAGGCTTCAGGATAACACTACTTTATTAGTTAACAGCTAGCTTCTTTACAAACGCAGATTCTAGGAAATTCTCAGACTCCATCGAACCAGCTAATCCACACATCTACAAATATCAATAGAGGAGATGAAGTGGAAGTTAGAGAATTGTCCAGCAGTCCGGGCATGAACTTCATGGCCAGACTTGCTTTGCAGGGATGCCCCTCCCTTAGAGTGACTCCCTTCTATGTTGGCTTCCATGAATGGCCAACCTGGTGGAGTGTCTTGAGCCCTGCCCCTAACTTTTCCCTCTTCACTCTGTGACAGACCCTAGCATCCCTCAAGTCATGCCCCTCTGACATTTTTTGACAAACTGTAACCAGCTACACAGAACTTCATCACAAACTGTTCCCCCTGAGGGGATGCACAAAGCCATGGAGATTAGCTATGCTTCACCCCCCCCCCCCATACACAGGATTCCCAAGATATGGCTATGATACACAAGAGAAAAATTTATAAATTTCACCAGAGACCAGAAGTCTGTACATCAAAACATCAAAGAATACTTTAAAAAATAAAAATATATAAGTTCACAGCATATGAAAATGTATGAGTCTTCAGTAGCCTTTTGTTAGGTAAGAAACATAGTCTCTAACTTGAACAGTTTCAGTTCAATGACCAAATTTTCAGGGCCAATGACAGAAGTGTAGAGGCAGACACTGTTTCCCAACCTTTCTTGTTAATCTTCCTCAGTCCAATCTTACAAGCATTTTGAGTCCTCTTGATTTCTGCGGCAATTCCAGAAACCACGGCAATTTCAGTGGGTGTGGGGTGCAGCCCCAGTGGGGGGGGGGCAATTCAGCCCCGTGACCCCTAAGTTGCCCACCCCTGATCTAAAGACACAATCCTATGCATGTTTAGACAGAAAAAAGTCCTACAACTCCCAGCATTCCCCAGCCACCATGGCTTGCTGGGGAATGCTAGGAATCATAGGACTTATTTCTGTCGAAATATGCATAGGATTGCACCCTTAAAGCAATAAAACAGTTCTTCAAATGGCTGGGAGAATTAAAAAAAAGTTCTTCACTTAGGGAAAAAAAAAAGACCACAATGTAGGTGCCAGGTGAACCTCTCTAGGGAGGGCATTCTACAGGTGGGGTGCCACCAATGAAAAGGCCTTCTCCCTTGTAACCACCTGCCTTGCTTTGCCATTATCTAAATATAGATAATTCAGAGAATAAAACTAGGTAAGAGAAAGAAGCCATGTGACTTAAGAGGCAAAGAGGGCATCCAACCCTTACGGCCCGGGCGTTTGCTTTTTATAGCTGCCAAATATTGTGACACCAGTTTGAACATAATAATATCAGTGTTCCCAGCTTGAAGGCTGAAATCTCACCAATTACTCTTTCTCCCTTGCTTCACCGCACAGAATTGCCTAGGTCACAAATTCAGCCCATAAACCTGAGCTGAGCAAATCACTTTGAATTTTTTGCTCTGGGTTCGTTCTCCATTCTTTCCAGATTTGTAGCTCTTCAGGTATCATTATCATCAAGAACAACAATAATGAGCTTTTCTCCCTCTCTAAACTTTATGAAATAAACATACAAAAAGAAATTTGCAGTCATTTGGCAGGGTGGAAAGATGAACAAGTCAAGGGAGCAAATTATCTTAGTAAACTTTATGTATGTATTATATTTCTAGTCTGCTCAATAACCAATGTTCTCTTAAAAACAGGTAATATTCCAACAATGTGCTTTGAAATGAAAACTGGGCATAATTTCCTAACTGAGCATTTATGACTATTCGGAGATCCTATTGATGTGATAAACCGTTACTATTTATGGCATGCAGGATGAACAGTTTAAGTGAATGAGTCCCAAACAATGGGATGGGTTCAAATAATAGCTCGCAATGAACTTCTTCAGTGGACCTCCAGGCAATCAATGGTGGGTGCAACAGATAAGGCTTAAATGAGCTAAACTCATGCAATGTTTCTTATAAAGACAGTTCAGAAAGAACTTGACTCATTTCCCCCCTTGGATGATTATAAAACAAATATGGCAGGAGTTTCATTCCTTTGAAGATTCTGTAAACATACAATTATAAAACCATGTGACAGTAGAGCTAAGGGCACCAACACCTCTACAGACTGCACTGCTCTTCTACCCATTCCAGAAAATGAGGGACTTCTGAGGTCTAGACAAGGTGGAAGAACCTTCGGGAAAACCCAAGACAGCAATGACAGAATCAGAACACTGTGTTGGTTGCCCCACAAAAGGGTTTGTGGGCACTACAAGTTTGAAATGGAATGGTATTTCTATTGTACTGGCAGTAGATACCCAGGAATCGCTGTTTTTCGAGAATTGATCCACTTGTGAACTTGCTTTTAGCATCTGATAATGTTCCTGCCAATACAATAGATTTATTGCAACAGATTGTGGAAAATATTAAACCCCTTATGATGGCTACTGATAGTTCTGCAAAGACTTTAGGCAAATGAACAAGATTTTTGATCCAGAACCCAAATATTCTACTTGGTTAAATGTACGTGGAATATGAGAAAATGGTGGAAACCAAGAAATATTTATTGCAGAAGTGTAAATGGAATTAAACTGGATATGCAGCTGCAGGCTTTCTGCAAGTTATTAATGCCCAAGGGGAATATAAAAATAGAATCATAGAATCATAGAATAGTAGGGTTGGAAGGGGCCTACAAGGCCATCGAGTCCAACCCCCTGCTCAATGCAGGAATCCAAGTCAGAGCATCCCTGACAAATGGCTGTCCAGCCTCGTCTTAAAGGCCTCCAGTGTGGGAGAGCCCACCACCTCCCCAGGTAATTGGTTCCATTGCCGTATTGCTCTGACACTCAGGAAGTTTTTCCTGATGTTCAGCCGGAATCTGGCTTCCTGTAACTTGAGCCCATTATTCCGTGTCCTGCACTCTGGGATGATCAAGAAGAGATCCTGGCCTTCTTCTCTGTGACAACCTTTCAAGTACTTGAAGAGTGCTATCATATCTCCCCTCAGTCTTCTCTTCTCAAGGCTAAACATGCCCAGTTCTTTCAGTCTCTCTTCATAGGGCTTTGTTTCCAGTCCCCTGATCATCTTTGTTGCCCTCCTTTGAACCCTCTCCAGCTTGTCTGCATCCTTCTTCAAGTGTGGTGCCCAGAACTGGACACAGTACTCCAGATGAGGCCTAACCAGTGCTGAGTAGAGGGGAACTAGTACTTCCCGGGATTTGGAAGCGATGCTTCTATTAATGCAGCCCAAAATAGCATTTGCCTTTTTTGCAGCCACATCACATTGTTGGCTCATATTCAGCTTGTGATCGACGACAATTCCAAGATCCTTCTCGCTCGTAGTGTGGTTGAGCCACGTATCCCCCATCTTGTAACTGTGCATTTGGTTTCTTTTTCCTAGGTGCAGAACTTGGCATTTGTCCCTATTAAATGCCATTCTGTTGTTTTCTGCCCAGCACTCCAGTCTATCCAGATCACTTTGAATTTTGTTTCTGTCTTCCAAAGTATTAGCTATCCCTCCCAATTTTGTGTCATCTGCAAATTTGATCAGCATTCCCTGCACCTCCTCCTCCAAGTCATTAATAAAAATGTTGAAGAGCACTGGGCCCAGGACTGAGCCCTGCGGTACCCCGCTCGTTACCTCTCCCCAGCTTGAGAAGGTCCCATTGATAAGCACTCTTTGAGTCCGATTCTGTAGCCAACTGTGGATCCACCGGATCGTTGTTTCATCTAGCCCACTTCGAGCAAGTTTGCTCATCAGGATATCATGGGGCACTTTGTCGAAAGCTTTGCTGAAGTCGAGGTATATGATGTCTACAGCATTCCCACGGTCTACAAGGGAGGTGACTTGATCAAAAAATGAGATCAGATTTGTCTGGCAGGACTTGTTTTTGACAAATCCATGTTGGCTTCGAGTAATCACGGCATTGTTGTCAAGGTGCTTCCAGATGGATTGCTTTATGATCTGCTCCAGAATTTTCCCAGGGATTGATGTCAGACTGACTGGTCTGTAGTTCCCAGGTTCCTCCTTTTTACCCTTTTTGAAGATAGGGACAACGTTACCCCTCCTCCAGTCATCTGGCACTTCCCCGGTCCTCCATGATTTCTCAAAGAGAATAGACAGCGGTTCTGAGAGTTCTTCTGCCAGTTCCTTTATTACTCTAGGATGCAGTTCATCTGGCCCTGGAGATTTGAACTCATTCAAAGTAATGAGGTGTTCCTTGACCATATGCCTGTCGATCTCAAGCTGCAATCCTGCCCCTTCAGCCTGTACTTCGCCTTTGCCAGGGGGGTCATAGACCCTCTTTTGGGAGAAGACTGAGCCAAAGTAGGAATTGAGCACCTCTGCCTTTTCTTTGTCATCTGTTATCATTTTGCCATCCTTATTTAATAGCTGAACAACCATTTCTTTCCTCTGCCTTTTACTATGCACGTAGCTGAAGAAAGCCTTTTTGTTGTTTTTAGCATCCCTCGCTAACCTCACCTCGTTCTCCGCTTTAGCCTTCCTGACGCCATCCCTGCAATTCTGTGCTACCTGCCTGTACTCTTCCTTTGTTACTTGGCCTTCTTTCCACTTCTTATATGTGTCCTTTTTTGTTTTCAGGTCATCCCTAAGCTTTTTGTGAAGCCACATTGGCTTCTTCTGTTGTCTTCCACCTTTTCTTCTTGTTGGAATTGTTTGTGATTGTGCCTTGAGAATTTCCTTTTTTAAAAGTTCCCACCCATCTTGGACTCCTTTTCTCGCTAGCATTGTTTGCCATGGGACCTTACTGATCATTGTTCTGAGTTTATTAAAATCAGCTTTCCTAAAATCCAGGGTACGCGTTTGAGTACACTCGGCTTTTGCTTCCCTTAGAACCAAGAACTCAAGTACAACATGGTCGCTTTCCCCCAGAGTTCCTGTAACTGCTACTTTATCCACTAAGTCATCTCTGTTGGTTAGGATCAAGTCAAGGATAGCCGATCCTCTAGTTCCTTCCTCTACTTTCTGTAGGAGGAAGTTATCCGCCACACAAGTCAGGAATTTCCTGGAGGGGCCATGTTTTGCAGAATTTGTCTCCCAACAAATATCGGGGAAATTGAAGTCCCCCATTACTACTACATCATGCTTCCTTAAAACATTGGCTATTTGCTTTTCAAAAGTTTCATCCTTGGCTTCTCCTTGATTGGGTGGCCGGTAGTAGACTCCGACCACCAGGTTCCTTTTATTCTTTGCTCCATTTATTTCAACCCAGATGCTCTCGATGGGGCTACCAAGCTCCTCCTCCTGTATTTCTGTGCAGAGATATGTATTTTTCACATACAGTGCAACCCCGCCTCCCTTTCTGTTCCTCCTGTTCTTTTTGAACAAGTTATATCCTTCAACTGCTGTATTCCAGTCATGAGAGTCATCCCACCAAGTCTCAGTTATACCTATCAAGTCATAATTTCCCTCCTGTATTAAGAGTTCAAGTTCGTTCTGTTTGTTTCCCATACTCTGGGCATTAGTATATAGACATCGAAGACCATGTGCTTCATAGTCTGGCTTTCTTCCTACATGTGTCTGAAGACTATTATTGGGCGCTATCAGCGCTGTTCTCTCCATTGCAGTGCATGCGCCTACGTCCATTGTTACCCCCAACATTACATCTCCCTTCCCCGTAGGATTCAGTTTAAAGCCCTCCTGATGAAGTTCTTCATGCTGTGTCCAAACACATTCTTCCCAGCCTTTGTGAGGTGCAACCCATCCCTAGCCAACAGCCCATCTTCCAGGAAGTATAGCCCGTGGTCCCAGAATCCAAATCTCTCTCGTCGGCACCACCTTCGTAGCCAGTCATTCACCCGGAGTATTTTTCGTTCCCTTTCTATCCCTCTTCTAACTACTGGAAGGATGGATGAGAAAACTATCTGGGCCCCAAAGTTCTTGAGTTTCCTTCCCAAAGCTTCAAAGTCTGACGTGATCTCTTCGTAGCTCCGCTTGGCGGTATCATTTGTTCCCACATGGATGAGAAGAAAGGGATACCTGTCAGTGGGCTTTATGAGTGCAGGCAACCTTTCAGTCACGTCTCTAATCCGTCCTCCCGGGAGACAACATACCTGGCGAGTCCACGGGTCTTCGCGACATACTTGGGTCTCGATCCCACGCAGCAAGGAGTCTCCCACTACTACCACTCTTCTCTTCTTCTTCTTGTAGGCCTGGGTTTCATCGCCTCTGTTTGACTGACCTTTAGCCTCTTGCTCACTCTCATGCAGGTTCCCCTGTGATTCTTCCTCTGCAGGCTGTCCTCCAGTCTCATCTGCAAGTACCTGGAATCGGTTCCACAGCTCCACCGCTTCCACTGGTGCAGAGTGGCGTCTAGTTCTTCTTCTCCTAACTGTCACCGTTTTCCAAGGAGTATCCTCTACTCCATTTTTCTTCTCCTCAGCATTTCCCACTTCTGCCTCATCTTGCTGTTGCTCTTCAAGCTTCTGGTCTGCCCTTTGCTGCTGTAGTTCCCCCATTCTGTCCAAGAACTCTTCGTGTTCTCTTATTCCCCGGAGGGTTGACAGTCGCCGCTCCAGTCCACTTACTTTTTCCTCCAGCAGCGTGATCAACTTGCACTTGTTGCAGGTGTAGGCCATGTTGTTCTCAGGCAAGAAAACAAACATTGCACACACCTTGCAGGTCACCACCACTGGAGAGTCTTGTCCTTCCATAGCCCCTTTTCCCTTTTTGTGTCTAGCTTTGTGATTGTTCTAGACTAGCCTGTGCCTGCTCCTCTACTCAGTAGAGGTTAAAAGCAGAGTCCCACTGGTGTGGAAGTGTGTGTTACAAGACAAATAAATGGGAAAAAGTTAGTTAAAAAAAAAAATGTTAGGGGCCTCCCCCTTGACCTCCCCTGCCGAACTCCCCTGGCCAACTCCTGTTTGCTCCCCCTGTCCGCTCGCTCTGGTCACTCACTCTCTGGTGAGCTTGCCTGCTTCTGTAGTCCCTGGACCAGCTGGAGCAGCTTGCTCTGCTCTGCTCAGCTGGGAGGCGGGAAACAGACTGAAGCTTCCCGCCCAGTCAGCTGCTGGGAGTACTCAGGCCACACCCCTCCAATTCAGTTGGAGCTCTCAGAAGCTCCTGGTGAGCTCACAGCCAGTCAGAAGGATAAAGGGCAGCGCCCTGGGCTTCCTGCAACCCACTTACCTCTTAGCCTCTGTCTCCTTTGTCTCCTTTGTCTCTTCAACCACTGCAACTCCCCTGGCCAACTCCTGTTTGCTCCCCCTGTTCGCTCGCTCTGTTCGCTCGCTCTCTGGGAGCTTGCCTGCTTCTGTAGTCCCTGGACCAGCTGGAGCAGCTTGCTCTGCTCTGCTCTGCTCAGCTGGGAGGCGGGAAACAACAAATATGTTGACTCCAAATGCTTCAAATATGCATTTTTATAAGCCCTTTAACATGATCTTTTTGAAAGCTAAGGTACTAGCGATGGTCTCAATGCAAATAGCTAAGGAACCCCACCCATTTCAAGTAAGGAGAGAGAAGAATTTGGTGGTCTGTGTTAAAGTGAACTGACCTAATTCACACTGCCCAGATCGGAACACAATTATTCTTAGGAATCCACAATCCCTCAAATGTTGTGATGCAGTTTTCGTCTCAAAAATTATGTACAAATGCATATATTAAGAAAAGTTGCATACAACATGTGTATGTTAGAGGAAATTACATATGAAAAGAAAGGTGAATTTCCGTGTGTGTGTGTGTGTGTGTGTGTGTGTGTTTAATTGCATGCTGACATGGAAATTGGACAGAACAGATTTATGAAATTGGACAAAATGGAATACATGTGAAATTGACACAAATCAGGAGTAGACTGATATGTCCATCCCTAACTTCAGGTCTGCTCACCTAATCAATTAATCTACATGAACAAGGAGATACTTGAAGACCCATAACAAAAGTTGTGTATTTGCACTATTTAATATAGAAAAACTGGACTGGGCAATGTGAAATCAAAAGCTTCCCCTTTGCCTCAAACAAGCTAACTCTGTGGTCCAGTGATATGTATGACACCACAGACTGTGAGATCAGAGTGGTAGAACTAATGGCAGCCAGAAGGCATGGCACTTGCAAGAATAACAAAGACCCAGTGTGACATCAGAGGACCTAAAATACTTAATCAAGTGGAAAGGAACAAGGAAGCTACTGCAGTGCCTTCAAAAGCCATTTACACTGTTAGAAGGCTCCATACCTCATCAATCCCAAACAACAGGCACATATTCAGCAAGAAAGTTAAGCAATGATTGCTGAAAAGTTCTATGTGAGAAACCCATTGGATGCCACATTTTTTTTTTTCTTTTTGCTACAACAAAAGTTCCATCGTCTCAGTTCTTTGGACTTGAACTATCATGAGATCTGCCGAACAGAGATAGGACAAGCAAAGAGGAGGAGGCAAGCCTATACAGATTTGGCGCTGCTCTCCGCTTTACTGGGAGTTTTGTTTGATTTTGAAGAAAAAAGCACTCACCTCAAATAATTGAAAAAACCACTGCACATATTTCAGTCAAATTTCAAATGTGTGGTACACCTCTGAAAACACAGCAAGAGTCATGTTGGATCAAACCAAAGGAATATCAAATCCAGCTTGATATACAACATCACCTAGCTGGGCAAACCAACCATCCACTAAGAGTACCTCCATCTTGTCTGGATTGAGTCTCAGTTTATTGGCCCTCGTCTAGTCCATTACTGTGCCCAGGCACTGATTCAGAACATCCGCTGCCTCACCTGGATTTGATGAAAAAGAGAGGTAGAACTGGATGTCATCCGCATATTGATGACACCTCAGCCCACCCCTCCAGATAACCTCCCCAGCAGTTTCATGTAGTTGTTGAACAGCACAGGGGATAAAATAGAGCCTTGTGTAACCCAATGGCATAGTTGCCAAGGCACAGAGCAATAATCCCCACTACCATCTTCTGGAATCAGACATCTAAGTAGCGCAGTAGCTCCAGCACCAAGCCAGATAACCTGTCCAGAAGGATACCATGATTGATGGTATCGAAAACCGCTGAGAGGTCCAAGGGTCACATTCCAAGGGTCCAAGGGTCATACTCCAACAGGGTCACGTTTCCCATGTCCCTCTCCTGGCAGGGTGATCAAGACAGTTTCCACTCCAAAACCAGGCCTGAAGCCCAATTGAAATTAATCTAGATAATCTGTTTCATTCAAGAGTGTGTGAAGTTCTCCTGCAACCACCTGCTCAAGCACCAACATATAGCCATTAGGACAAGTGGAGGCTGGGGGATGTTGACCAGGTGTTGAATGGGGTACGGCTACCCTTGAAAGACCAGGTCCGCAGCCTGGGGGTCATTTTGGACTCCCAGCTGTCCATGGAAGCTCAGGTGTCAGCTGTGAGCCAGACAGCGCTGTATCAACTCCATCTGATATGGCGGCTGCGCCCCTTCCTTCCCGACCATCTGCTCCCATCGGTAGTACATGCCCTGGTCTCCTCTCGTTTAGACTACCATAATGCACTCTATGTGGGGTTACCCTTGAAGACGGTTTGGAAGCTGCAGCTGGTACAGAACGCTACGGTTCACCTGATTAAAGGCAGCCGCCGGCAAGATCACATCACTCCAGTGCTAAAGGAGTTGCACTGGTTACCAGTCATTTTCCGGGCCAAATTCAAGGTGTTGGTTTTGACCTTTAAAGCCCTATATGGTTCTGGCCAGCCTATCTTAAGGAGCGCCTCCAGCAACACCAGACAGGCCGCTTAACAAGATCAGCCTCGGATGGCCTTCTCTCTGTCCCATCAGCCAGGACAGCTAGACTGGTGGGGACGAGGGAGAGGGCCTTCTCTGTGGTGGCCCCCACTCTGTGGAACTCCCTCCCTAGGGAACTCCGCCATGCCCCCTCTTTAATGAGCTTCTGCCGTGCATTAAAAACGTGGTTGTTCAGGCAGGCATTTGGGGTGGGTTAAGGTATTTTAGAAACTGTTTTTATTGTAGAATTTTATTGTTTTAAACTGTTTTATTATATATTTTGTACATCGCCCAGAGTGCCTGGGTGACCAGCCAGATGGGCAATTAATAAATTTAATAAATTAATTAATAATTTAATAAATAAATAAATAGTAGCCACTGATAACCTTTATCCTCCAAGATTTTGTATAATCCCATTCTGAAGCCATCCAAGTTGGCAGCAATCACTATGTTTTGTGGCAATTCCATAATTTAAGAATTCGCTGTGTGAAGAACTTCCTTTTATCTGTCCTGAATCTCCCACCATTCATCTTCATGGGATGACCCCCCCCCCCCGGGTTCTAGTACTGTGAGAGATGGAAAAGTTTTCCCTAGCTGCTTTCTCACACCATGCCTAATTTTATCCACCTCTATCATGTCCCCCCTCTTTCCTCTCCTTTTTTTCCTGAGCTAAACAGTCCCAGCTGTTGTAACCTTCTCTCATAGGGGGTTGCTCTAGCCCCTTGATCATTTTAATTGCCCGTTTCTGCACCGTTTCCAACTCTACAATATGCTTTTTTTAGGTATGGTGACCAGAACTGTACACAGTATTCCAAGTGTGGTCACACCATAGATTTGTATAAATGGATTAAGAGATTGGGGGAGAAGTTACCAAGCATTTGGAGGTGATTCTCCCCTCCACAGCAGTCCCTGGTGCCCCATCTGACAGTCTTTATGATGGTCCCCCACCTTCTGGAGAGGCTCTTCAGGAGCTGCAAGAGGCTGCAGGGGAGAGGAGCGGATCTGACACTTTTTTCCATGAACTCTATGTATTTTAGGATCCAAGCCAATGTGCTTAGAATCAGGGTGCCAAAGTTAAATATAAATGGTAGCACAAAAAGAAAGGACTCTCCTGGAGTCATCAAGTAAGAAGAGACAGGGATAGGGATCCGATGTCCTGTGTATCTAAGTCCTGGACGGCCAGATCAAAGCCACTGAATGACTCCTCCTTTCGACTTCAACCAGCTTTGGCTCTGGCCCAAACTGCCAATATTAAAGGGAAATGAAGATGAGCTAGGATATATTTCTTAATATACAACCTTTGCTATTATTTTGACAGCCTACAAGCCTAAAAACAAGACTTGCCATAAAAGTTAAACTCCCAGCTGAGCATCTAGAAGCAAAACCAAGCACTGAACCATGTAAATCTACTTGCAACAGAATGTCTTCGCATATAACATGCCCATCAAAGGAAACCCTTAAAGGAAAATATCCCACCTCTGGGAAACCCGAGTTCGGTGTAAATATGGTTATTGAAAAGCTGCCTCCATGAATCACAAGGGCTGCGCTCATTAGGTATGAAAACATCTGAACTAGCACAGAGTCTCTCATTCTGTAGGTTTGGCTGACGTCACCTGGTCTGCGGCTGCCTAGTTCTTTTAACCGATCCATGACATGCAAATGCAGCTACTGAAGACTTCACCTTTGCCCAGTGACTGCATTTACACTGCACGGGTAGGCAACCTGGCAACCTCCAGATGTTTTGGACTACAACACCCATTGTCCCTGACTATGGGCTATAATGGCTGAAGCGTATGGGAGTTGTAGTCCAAGCACATCTGGAGGGAGTACGTTGCCTGCCTCTGATCTACACAATGGAAAATGCCTCACCCAGAAAACGTCTGTATGGCACACGTCGGTTAAAAACACAGAAATAATTGGCAGTAGCATTTTCAGATCATAACTGTCAGCATAGGCTTTAAAAGCTCACCTGTCATTTAAGGTGGGCTTTAGGAGCCCCATCACAACCACGATTCCTTTCTGAGCCTGGCTTGGGAGAACTATACCAGCATCCCTGTTAGGCATGCTTGAAAATTTCATGCAATCCCCATTTTTAAGCAAACCATCCTGATTCTTACTTCGCAGATTAATGCACGGGTGGGAATGCAGTTATCCCTCATTTTTCACACTTCTCCAAATTCTGTGATACAGTTTTCCCATTTAAAAAACAACACACACATACACCAAAATGCATATAAAATGTGTACAAAAAGGCATATTTGAGGGTAAAATATGTACAAAAATGGGCTTAAATCCAATGTTGTGAGAGCAGACTTCCACTCACATGACGGGCTTCCCTGTCCTCTCCTTCCCACTGCAGCTCCCTGCATGCCCCCAAATCTATTCAGGAGGATCTCTCAACCCCAGAGCAGATTTGGGGGTGCACAGGGGCCATGGGGGGAGGGCAAATCCCTTGCACCAATGGTTTCCGTTCCACTGGAAGAAGGACACCAATGTATCCAAACCAAAATGTAAATGGTACAAAATGGACTTACAAAGGACCACATGTAGAACTGGCATAGACTAGAAATATAATGATCCATCCATCCCTAATTCCTCTTTGCCTGTTCATTTAAAAAAATCCAGGCAGGGAGGATGGCAGGGCGCTGTTAGGGCTGTATGAGAATTTTGTTTCAGTTCGCAAATCATCAGAACTTGCCCTGTTTGAAACCCCAAACATAAATGGGAGTGCATTTTTCTGAAAAAGCTTGCACATTTCCAAACATGCAATCATACTTGGAAAATGTGTAATTTTTGAAAAATGTGTATTTTAAACTGCACATTTTTTAAAAAATACACATTTTCATGCTTTGGCCAATGGGGGAAAGTGTGAACTTTTGAAAAATGAATGCGGGAATGCACACAAAAAGAAAAACAGGTTGCAAACGAAAGAGGAAGTGAGGCAAAGTGAGCTTCAAAGTGATGTCTGGAGAATCTCAGCAAGCTTGAGCATGCCCAGTTCTCCCATCCCTGTCCACTGCTGGAGAGAAGGCTAGACACTTGCTCAGGTTCTTGGATTACAGCTATTACACCTCCTTCCCCATTCCTGCACTGGTGTATTCTATAGGGATGGCGGAGAATTTCTCCATGAATCTCCGGGAGGCCGAATGCCAATGCATTCGGCCCCCCGAAATTGGTGGGGAAATTCTCTGACACCCCCCGCCCCCCCCAGGATGGGACTTACCTCTGTCAAATGTCCATCTCGGCGGCGGGTCCTGGCGGCGTTTCGGCGGGGGCAGGGGTGGTGGACGGACTTCCGACCGGCTGCTGCCACCGCCATTTCCCCGTAAAGTAAAAAAAAAAACACATGATAGGCTACGTAACGATTAACGTAGCCTATCACGGCTAGATTTTCAAAGTCAGCCGTGATAGGCTACGTAAATCTTTACGTAGCCTATCACGGCTGACTTTGAAAAAAAAAAGCGCGTACACAAATGGCGGCGCCCATGGGTGCTGCCATATGCGTTCCTTATTTGGGCACGGGTAGTCTACGTAAAGATTTACGTAGACTACGACGAAAATAAGGGCAACGCTATTGAAAATAAGGGCAACGCTATTGAAAATCTAGCCGTGAATCTAGAGAATAAGGGCAATGCTTTGAAAATCTAGCCATGATAGGCTACGTAAATCGTTATGTAGCCTATCACGTTTTTTTTTTCAATTTACTTTTTTATTTCGCGGCTGGGGAGACGGGGCGCTCCCCCCCAGCCAGAATTTTGGCGGGGAGGGATGGGGCGCCTTCCCCCCAGCCTGAATTTTGGCCGGGAGGGGCGGGGCGCCTCCCCCCCACCAAGAATTTCGGGGGGAGAAACGGAGCACCTCCCCCCCCCACCGAAAACAGCTGCGGGACCAGGTAAGGGACTTTCGTCCATCCTTAGTATTCTACCACCCTCAGCAGTAAGCAGGCCTCCAGTTTGGCCTTACAGAAGCTTGGAGTGGCGGGTGAATAAAGGAGCCAATGGACGAACATGACAAGAAGGTGTGAAAATATGAAACCAATTCTGATTCATAAGCTTTAGTTAAAAACTACTTGGCGTGGAACATCTTTGAGTTAGCCAATCAAATAGTTAAAAAAAAACGTATTTGATCATCACCAATTTCTTAGTGCCATTAGGTGGAAAGATATCAAGACTAGGGATGCTGGAGAAATTCTAGACGGACTAAAATGAGCTTGGATTTCTAAGAATCCAACCTGCAAAATCTGCTGCAGAGCGACCCCCACAGGCCGCACAGGGTCCATGGACTTTCGGATGGTATATTTTTTAAAACTTTCCCAAAATCTATGCATATAAACGTGCAGGAAAATACGAAAGTTCATGCTGAGGAAACGTTGAATAGAAAGGGGGACAATATGCTCGATGTTACGTACTAAGGTAAATTATATAAATACTTACATAAATACTTGCGTGATTACTTGTATATTTTTCCGCATGCCGAAAAATAAATATTCACATCCATCTGTGGGCAGATGACAGCACAAAAGGTACTTGACAATCCACAAAACACAGATGGAACGGATTTTACATAGTACATCCCTAATCAAAACTGTAGAAATTTACATACAAAATTTACATACTCTGCGGCCACAGCCCGGCAGCACCAGAAGATGACCCGGAGCCGCCGCCACCGGAGCCGCCAGAGCCAGGTAGGTCCGTTCTGGGGGGGATTTCAGGGGGTGGCGGAGGGGTAGTCCGTTCCGCCACAGACTCCAGGGGGCTGGAATCTAAAGAATCTCACCGGAGTCTGTGGCGGAATTCTCCAACATCCCTAGGAAATGTACGAAATGTACTTACCTTTCCGATCCGGGGTGTCCTCCCCGGCCGGCTCTGCTCCACGGCAACTCCGTGGAGCTGCCGGCCGGGACCACCCGCAGCCGGACTTCCGTCTACTGCTGGGCTGCACCAGCCGCAAATGGCGGCCACTGTAGCGGCCGTCATTTGCGTCCCTGCGGAGGCAATGATAGGCTACGTATATATTTACATAGCCTATCACGGCAAAAGGCAGGGACGCAAATGGCGTAACGGCTGCCATTTGCATCCCTGCCTTTTGCTGTGATAGGCTATGTAGATACTTACGTAGCCTATCACGGCTTGGAAGGGACGCAAATGGCGGCCGACATAGCGGCCGCCATTTGCAGCCGCAGCCCAGCAGCAGCCAGAAGACAACTCGGAGCTGCTGCCGCCAGGTAGGCTCTGTCCCAGGGGGATTCCATGGGGTGGCGGGGGGGATTGCTCTGTTCCGCCACAGACTCTATGGGGTCGGATTCTAAAGAATCCAGCCTCACTGGAGTCCGTGGCAGTATTCTCCAACATCCCTAAGGAAAACTCCATCCTCAGAAGCAAGTCACCATGACATTGTCTCCACAACAACAGAAAGAGAAGCAAATGGAGGACTACCGGATTTTGTAAACGGAATCGGCTTTGCTGTGCTTTGATCCGTGCAGGGCTCCATGAATGCAGATGCACCTGCATTTCTCATTGAGCACAATGGGAGTTACTTCTGAGTAGACACCCATATGCTTGCGCTGGGAAAAGGGGGGAGGACACAGGGATGGGAAACCAGACCCCTTTCTAATTGCAGAATCTCTATAAGGAAAGCGTGAAGTAGTTACTTCCAAAGGCAACAAACCAAGACACAGAGAATAGCAGGTTCGATAAAAGCACTTTACAGGCTTCCGGGAATCCGTGCTTTAAAAACTGTATTTCAAATCAGGGGGATCTCTGTCAATTCTGATGTGCACAAGCCTCATTGAGCACAATGGGAGTTACTTCTGAGTAGACAGTAATCGGTTCGTGCTAGGAAACATGGGGACAGAAAACACCCCTTGACCGGGGTCAAGATGAAAGGCACACCCCTCGGCAGGGCTAGCATACCCGAGGTAAATGCGGGGGTTGAGTCATGCAACAGCTACACTGCAGAGAACCCAGCTTAAGGGAAATAATCGGACTTTAAGCATTCTCAGGAAATCCAGTTTTCCCTGATAAACTCCAGGGTGGCTGCGGGATGGCCACAACATCATGTATCCCTAATGACCTCAACACGTAGCCTGCTTGGAGTAAATCGCTGGTGGAGACATCCCCCAGCTTACAAGTGGAAGAGCCTTCCCAGTCTATATCCCA
The DNA here is from genome assembly GCF_057233095.1 of Heloderma suspectum. Lineage (NCBI taxonomy): Eukaryota > Metazoa > Chordata > Lepidosauria > Squamata > Helodermatidae > Heloderma > Heloderma suspectum. The sequence goes on along the minus strand of NC_139459.1, from coordinate 333,640,486 downwards.
CCACAAAGGAATTACTGTCCAAAGGAATTACATTTGCAGTGTGAACATCCACCTGATTATTTTGGAAACTGATAATGAACACAGCTAAGTGAAAGAATCCATTAGGAAGGAAAATATCAAACTTGTCTGAACTTGACAAATTCAGCAGGTCTATTACTTTTGCTTCAATTGCTGTGGCACCTGAAGGTTCTGAATGCTGCTTCCATTAACACCTTTTCTTGGGGGAATGGGGGGATATTAGACTGCTGGTGGGCTCAAGTTCAGGTGTTGTATGAAAACAACATTCAGAAACAATACAGACAATCTAAAGGGAGAGAGGAGACTCAAATACATATACAACTACGGCTGTTTCTACACCAAAGCCCTTTGGCACTTGAGGAACTGCTTTCCCCTAATTAGCTGTGAATGGAATTAACACATAAGTTCCACAGAACACTTATATAGAACTATATTATTAAGTAATTCCCTTCCTCATGGCCAAGATCAACCTATAATATTTACATGGTTGAGTAAGCAAAGCAAATCTAAAGATCAGGGGAGAAATGTTTACGAAGTTTTGATGTCACATACAAAGAGAAAAATATATTTCAATCAAACAAATTCATTAATTTGTTTGATTGAATAATTGGTAATTAGGAAAATTCCCCTTCATGGATCACTGCCTCGTTGTGGCGAAGGGGCTTGCGTAACTCAGTGAAGCCATAAGCGATGCCATGCAGGGCCACCCAAGACGGACAGATCATGGCGGAGAGTTCTGACAAAATGTGGTCCACTGGAGAAGGAAATGGCAACCCACTCCAGGATTCTTGCCAAGAAAACTCCATGGAACGTATCACAAGGCTAAAAGATATGACGCCGGAAGATGAGCCCCTCAGGTCGGAAGGTGTCCAATATACTGCTGGGGAAGAGCAGAGGGAATTTCCAAGTCGCGCCAGAAAGAGTGAAGTAGCTGGGCCAAAGCTGAAAGGACACTCAGCTGTAGGGATGGCGGAGAATTTCTCCCCGAAACTTCGGGGGGCCGAGCGCCAACGTGTTCGGCCCCCCAAACATGTTTCGGGGAGAAATCCTCCGAACCCCCCCGCCCCTCCCCGGGACGGGACTTACCTTCACCGAATGTCGCTCCCGGTGGCTGGTCCGGCCGGCGGTTCGGCGGGTGTTCAAGCGAGGCGGGAGCGGCAGCCGGTCTTTCGACCGGCTGCCGCCGCCGCCATTGCAATCAAAGAAAAAAAAAAAACGCCCCCTGATAGGCTACGTGACGATTCACGTAGCCTATCACGGCTAGATTTGCAAAGTCAGCCGTGATAGGCTACGTCAATCGTCATGTAGCCTATCACGGGTGACTTAAAAAAAAAAAAAAAAAGGTGTACGGATAATGGCGGCCCCCATAGGGAGCCGCCATTCCCGTTCCTTATTTGATCGCTGCAGTCTACGTAAAGATTTACGTAGACTACGGCGAAAATAAGGGCAACGCTATTTGCGTTGCCCTTATTTTCGCCGTAGTCTACGTAAGCATTTACGTAGACTACAGCGACTAAATAAGGAACGCGAATGGCGGCTCCCTATGGGGGCCGCCATTAGCGTACGCGCTTTTTTTTTTTTTTTTAAAGTCACCCGTGATAGGCTACGTGACGATTGACGTAGCCTATCACGGCTGACTTTGCAGATCTAGCCGTGATAGGCTACGTGAATCGTCACGTAGCCTATCAGGGGGCGTTTTTTGTGTGTTTTTTTAACTTTCGCGTTCGCGGCCGGGCGAGGCAGGAAGCCTCCTCCCCGGCCTGAATTTCGGCCAGGGCGAGGTGGGAAGCCTCCCCCCCGGCCTGAACTTCGCGGGGGGACCAGCGAAGCGCCTCCCCCCCACCGCGAACGTCCTTCGAGGACAGGTAAGTGACTTTCGTCCACCCCTACTCAGCTGTGGATGTGTCTGGTGGTGAAAAGAAAGTCCGATGCTGTAAAGAACAATATTGTTTAGGAACCTGGAATGTCAGATCAATGAATCAAGGTAGGCTGGAGATAGTCAAACATGAGATGGCAAGATTGAACACTGACATCTTGGGAATCAGCGAACTAAAATGGACAAGCACGGGCAAATTTAATTCAGGTGACCATTATATCTACTACTGTGGGCAAGAATCCCTTAGAAGAAATGGAGTAGCACTCATCGTCAATAAAAGGGAGGGAAAAGCAGTACTGGGCTACAATCTCAAAAATGATAAATTGATCTCAGTAAGAATCCAAGGCAAACCATTCAACATCACAGTATTTCAAGTCTATGCCCCAACCACTGAGGCCGAAGAAGCTGAGGTTGATCGGTTCTATGAAGATCTACAACACCTTCTAGAACTAACACCAAAAAAAGATGTCCTTTTCATCAAAGGGGATTGGAATGCTAAGGTAGGAAGTCAAGAAATCACTGGGATAACAGGCAAGCATGGCCTTGGTGTACAAAATGAAGCAGGATAAAAGCTAATAGAGTTTTGCCAAGAGAACACGCTGATCGTAGCAAACACTCTTTTCCAACAGCACAAGAGGTGACTCTACACATGGACATCACCAGATGGTCAATATCGAAATCAGATTGATTATGTACCTTGCAGCCAAACATGGAGAAGCTCTATACAGTCAGTAAATACAAGACCTGGAGCTGACTGTGGCTCAGATCATGAGCTTCTTGTTGCAAAATTTTGGCTTAAATTGAAGAACATAGGGAAAACCACTAAACCACTCAGGTATGACCTCAATCATATCCCTTATGAATATACAGTGGAGGGGAGGATTTACTTAAATAGATTTAAGGGATTAGACCTGATAGACAGAATGCCTGAAGAACTATCGACGGAGGTCCGTAACATTGTTCAGGAGGCAGCAACGAAATCCATCCCAAAGAAAAAGAAATACAAGAAAGCAAAGTGGCTGTCTGATGAGGCTTTACAAGTAGCTGAGGAAAGAAGGGAAGCGAAAAGCAAGGGAGAAAGGGGAAGATATATGCAACTGAATGCAGAGTTCCAGAGAATAGCAAGGAGAGACAAGAAGGCCTCCTTAAATTAACAATGCAAAGAAATCGAGGAAAACAACAGAATGGGAAAGACTAGAGATCTCTTCAAGAAAATCAGAGATCTCAAGGGAACGTTTTGTGCAAAGACAGGCATGATAAAGGACCAAGACGGCAGGGACCTAACAGAAGCAGATGAGATTAAGAAGAGGTGGAAAGAATACACAGAAGAACTATACAGGAAAGATCTTAATGTCCCTGATAGCCATGATAGTGCAGTCATTGAACTTGAGCCGGACATCCTCGAGAGTCAAGTGGGCCTTAGGAAGCGTTAGTAACAACAAAGCTAGTGGAGATGACAGTATTCCAGCTGAGCTATTTAAAATCCTAAAAGATGATGCTGTTAAAGTGCTGCATTCAATATGCCAACAAATTTGGAATACTCAACACTGGCCACAAGACTGGAAAAGGTCAGTTTACATTCCAATTCCAAAGAAGGGCAACGCCAAAGAGTGTTCAAACTACCGCACAATTGCGCTCATTTCACATGCCAGCAAGGTGATGCTCAAAATCCTACAAGCTAGGCTTCAGCAGTATGTGAACCGAGAACTACCGGAAGCCCAAGCTGGGTTTCGAAGAGGCAGAGGAACTAGAGATCAAATCGCCAACATTTGCTGGATCATGGAGAAAGCAAGAGAATTCCAGAAAAATGTCTATTTCTGCTTCATTGACTATGCTAAAGCCTTTGATTGTGTGGATCACAACAAACTCTGGCAAATTCTTAAAGTGATGGGAGTACCAGACCACCTCACCTGTCTCCTGAGAAACCTGTACGAGGGTCAAGAAGCAACAGTAAGTACCGGACATGGAACAACCGATTGGTTCAAAATTGGGAAAGGAGTACAACAAGGCTGTATATTGTCGCCCTGCTTATTTAATTTATATGCAGAGTATGTCATGAGAAATGCCGGGAGAATTATCAACAACCTCAGATATGCAGACGATATCACCCTAATGGCAGAAAGCAAAGAGGATCTAAACAGCCTCTTGTTGAGAGTGAAAGTGGAGAGTGCAAAAACTGGTCTGAAACTCAACATTAAAAAAACGAAGATGATGGCATCTGGCCCCATCACTTCCTGGCATATAGAAGGGGAAGAAATGGAAGCAGTGACAGATTTTATTTTCTTGGGCTCCAAGATCACCGCAGACTAGGGATGTCAGAGAATTCCGCCACGGATCTCGGGGAGGCCGAATGCCAGCGCATTCGGCCCCCCGAAATCGGTGGCAGAACGGTCTGCCACCCCCCCGCTCCCCCTCCCCGGACAGGACTTACCTTGGGCGGATCTTCCTGGCGGTGGCGGCTCCGGCGGCAGCTCCAGCAGCGGTTCAGCAGCGGCGGCTGCAGCAGCCGGTCTTCCGACCGGCTGCCACCGCCATTTCCAGTTAAAAAAAAAAAAAACGTGATAGGCTATGTAAAGATTTACGTAGCCTATCACGGCTAGATTTTTAAAAAACACCGTGATAGGCTATGTAAACATTTACGTAGCCTATCACGGCTGACTGCAGGGACACAAACGGCGGCGGCTACGGCTGCCGCCATTTGCATCCCTGCTAGCCAGCCGGCCAGCGGCTCCACAGAATCCCTGCGGTACAGAGCCGGCCAGCCAGGATTCTGGGGGGGAGGAACAGAGTGCCTCCCCCCCGGCCAGAATTCCGGGGGGAGGGATGGAACGCCTCCCCCCCAGCATCAGCATAATCCGCGGCAAGGTAAGTCACTTTCGTACATCCCTACCGCAGACGGTGACTGTAGCCATGAAATTAAAAGATGCTTGCTCCTTGGGAGGAAAGCTATGGCAAACCTAGACAGCATAGTAAGAAGCAGAGACATCACCTTGTCGACAAAGGTTCGTTTTCCCAGTAGTAACGTATAGCTGTGAGAACTGGACTAAAAGGAAGGCTGAGCACCCAAGAATTGATGCCTTCAAACTGCAAGGAACTCAAATCAGTCAATCCTAAAGGAAATCAACCCTGAGTGCTCATTGGAAGGACAGATACTGAAGCTGAAGCGCTAATATTTTGGCCACCTAATGCGAAGAGAAAAGTGACTAGAAAAGACCCTGATGCTGGGAAAGATTGAAGGCAAAAGGAGAAGGGGACGGCAGAGGATGAGATGGCTAGATAGCATCACCAATGCAATGAACATGAACTTGAGCACACTCTGGGAGATAGTGGAGGACAGGAATGCCTGGAGGGCTATGGTCCATGGGGTCACAAAGAGTTGAACACGACTTAATGACTGAACAACAACAACAACAATTAGTAAAATTACAAATACAGTCCCTAAGTTGTTTTGAAACAAGCCATTTCCTGAACATGTTGTAGGCAAGCAATCTAACAATTCTTGGCGGGGGTGGGGGGACAGAACAGATAGGTAAAGACTCAGATCATCACACACATTTAAAACTTATGGTTTAGCTGCTCCAGAATTCAATGACGAACGTAGTGCTATGGGCAGAAGAGCAGGACATGAATCAATTACTTACTTAATTTGAGCTGTCCCCTAGAAGCAATCATGATCAGATGTTTTGAACTTCAATTCCAACCAGCCCCAGCCAGTATAGCCACTGGGAAGGAATGGTCTAAAACATCTGGAGGGCAGCAGGTTGGTGAAGACTGTATTAAGGAATGCCCTTGCTGGGCGAACGGATTGAGTTCCCCACTGCCTCAAAAGGATCTAAGGACCAAAGAAGATGGATGGGAGTATGAAAAGTGGTATAGAGTAAGATCACTCCCCAATCCTGAGAAAGGGTCCAAGTTAAAATCCTTTCCTAAGATGAGCCTGGGAGAGGTTACCACTGGCCAGTAACATCACCAGTCATGGTGACATGTGTCACTAAATGTGTATTCCAGGCTGAAAAACTGCCTGTCATCAACTCTACAGGCCCCAACCCTTCTCCAAGTTATTTGGTGTTACTAGAGCTAGGTTATAAAAGTGAAAACGTCTTGTTCCTCTCATTGGCAGAATGCTCAAGTCTCATGTGAAAAGCCATAGCTAACACTATAGGAATGACCCGCAGCAGACTACAGCTTGTGATGCATTCTAATGAAAGAAGCTGATCTGGCTAGTGTCTCTGAGTGGTGGTCAGCAGCATGGGCAAGCGGGAAATGACTGGCGACAAAGTGAAGAGGAAATATTGACTGGGGATTGACAAGAGCAGAAGCAGCAAGGGTGCAGCTACCACATAGGGAACATTGGCATGAGGGATCCAGGAGTGGCGCCTTGCAGCTAGAGGTCAATGGTGATGGTAAGGACTCCTCTGAGAGCACCTTCAGGAGTCTGCCAGCCACCACGGGCACAGAAATTGAGATGAAGCTCACAATGTACGCCATATGTGCAGTAAGTGGTGCTGATGTGTCTAACACAGGGATGTACGAAAGTCACTTACCTTTTCGAAGGGTGACATTCACGGGGGGGGGAGGCGCTCCATCCCTCCCCCCAAAATTTTCTCCGGCCAGCTCCACTCCATGGAGATTCCGCAGAGCCGCTGGCCAGGGCTGCCCACAGCCGGACATCCGGCCACTAGGCAGCCTGCACAGGGATGCAAATGGTGGCTGCCATAGCCGCTGCCATTTGCGTCCCTGTATTTTGCCATGATAGGCTACGTAAATATTTACGTAGCCTATCACGGCAAAAAAAAAAACAGCAAACGCAAATGGCGGCGGCTATGGCGGCTATTTGCGTTGCCCTTATTTTCGCCGTAGTCTACGTAAAGATTTACGTAGACTACAGCGACCAAATAAGGAACGCAAATGGCGGTTCCCTATGGGGGCCGCCATTTGCGTACGTGTTTTTTTTTTAAGTCACCCGTGATAGGCTACGTGACGATTTACATAGCCTATCACGGCTAACTTTGCAGATCTAGCCATGATAGGCTACGTTAATCGTCACGTAGCCTATCATGGGGGCATTTTTTTTTTTAACTTTTAATTTCGCGGCCGGGCGAGACGAGGCGCTTCCTCCCTGGCCTGAATTTCGGCCGGGCAAGGCGGGAAGCCTCCCCCCCGGCCTGAATTTCGGCCGGGCGAGGCGGGAAGCCTACCCCCCCGGCTTGAACTTCGCGGGGAGAGCAGCGAAGCGCCTCCCCCCCACCGCGAAAAGCTGCGAGACCAGGTAAGTGACTTTCGTGCACCCCTATTTTCCCCATTTCCACATCTCCCCCTTCCTTCACAAAGAATCTTGGAGCAAAGTGTCATGTGGGTTTGGTCCTTACGATGGACTACAAAACACCAGCATGAAAGTTGATCACAGTGCTCTAGTCCAGCCTTGCCAAGCTGGCTGGGCGTAGTGAGAGCTGTAGCCTAATGCATCTGGACAATGCCAAGTTGGGGGAAGCTGTTCTAAACCAATTCTGGGGATCTGTTGGATCCTCAGAATCTTACAATGAGTTTCTCATTTAGAAGATCAGGACAACGAAAACATAGCTTGTCCAAGTTCACTGATCTATCCCCTGCAAATGCATGGCCACAGAGAAATGTTGGATATGTTCTATTTTTAATCAATTACTTTATTTAAAATATTTATAGACCACTTTTCTGGACAAAGTTCAATCAGTGATACAATTGCAATAAGATAACATTAAAACATTTACAATGCTAAAAATACAGAAAAACAACAATATAGTTCAACCAATGCAAAACAATTTCCAAAGCCACAGCAATAAAACGGCAGCATCGTATCCAATAAGACTGCATCAGTTAAAAGCCCCTTGCAACAGGTAACTTCTTAAAGCCTGTCTGAATACCAAGACTGAAGGAATCACAATTCCCTTTGAAAGGGAATTCTAGTGAAAAGGGGCCTCTACTGAGAAGGCCCTGTCTCTAGTGCCCATCGATCTGACCAATCTTAAAAATGGTAGGGTGATATAAGAATTTCATTCGTGTTCGCATGATTTGCAAATGTGTCCTGTTTGCAGTCCCAAATGTAAGCAGGAACACAATTCTGGGTTACTTTTCACAATTCCTGAACTTGTGTTTGTGTTTGAAAGTGCACTCTTGTGCAAGTGCACATTTCCCAGAAAATCTGCATTTTTAGTAGATAACCTATTGAGATTTTTCCTGATCGAAAATGTGCATGTTTCCCAATCAAAGAAAGACAGAAAAAGATGCTTGTATTTGGGAACACAAACAATGCAAATTGAGCTTCGGGGAGGAATTTGGAAAACTTCAATGAGTTTGGACGTCACATGTTCACTCATCCCTAAAAAAATGGGCCAACAAGCAGGACCTCCAATTCTGAACTGAAGTTATAGACAGGTTCATATGTGTGCATGCTTACTGTAGGGCAAACTCTCAGTTGCTAAACAGTGATGGTGAGGTCAAAGAAGTCAATGTGCACACAGGGCACCCTAGAACACATCCAAAACTCCTCCATGGCTACACAGTACCAGGGGAAGATTGGTAACGTTAAGCAAACTAGGACATACCCTGTAGAATCCTCTTCGACTTACAGAACTTCCATGACTAATACACATGGAATCTTCTTCAGACCAACTGATGGGAGAAAATGTTCCCTGAAGGTGGAAAGTTTTAAAAGACCGCTTTGGTGACACTTCCAAATCATTTTACTAATTCCTTTAGGAAGTATAGATTAATCATGTATAAGTCATGTATCAGCAGAATGAGGATGAAATTGGTTGTATATAAGTGAAGATGTTTCCTCTGATACACACATGGATCATTTGGTAATGCCATATGGCACTTTGTCAATAGGTATTATATTGTCATAACTATTTTTGCATATGCATTATCCTATAAGCTGTATACATGCAAATGTTCCATCTTCTTAAAGGACAAGCCTAACTACTTTTTAAAAGTTTAATTAGGAGTAAAAGCAAATTTATGGAGTGATAATACCACATTGTCAGCAAGTAATAAAGACATAAACCTCCCTATGCATTATCAGCACTTAGAAATGATAATCTTTCCAATATCACTTACAAAATGCCTAAAGAAACTTTCACACCATCATGTACGTCATCTCACAAGCTTCTATTTGCTACACTGAGATTGTATTTAACTACACTTTGGTGAGTAATTTGGAATATGTCACTTTGAAGTTCTTTTTCTTCCTTTTTGACACATGAGCAAAGTTTACAGTGTATCCTAAAAGAATTGTATTTGCCGTTAGCAAACATGCTATTTGAGTTTTCAAAGGAAACAGAGGTATGGGCTGATGAAAAATTACTCCAGCTCAAAAAGCACTGACAGATGTGCAATCTGCCAGGGGATTTGGAAGGAAGTTTCATTTGAGAGAAGATTTATTTAAATAGGCTAAAATGTACTAATGTACAGTCCTGCATCATATTATGGAACTTCTGCAACAGTATAATTATATAAACTATGGAAATTGCAGCCAACACGCAGGCTTTGTGCCCCAACGCAGTTTGTCCAGGAGATATAGAGGGTTGGAGGAAACAAAAAGCCTCTCTTCTTCCTGCCTGCATACTGCTTTTCTTCTCGCTGCCAGGGCCTCCTCCCCCAACGTGGTGGTCTCTAGATGTTTTGGACTACAACTCCCATCATCCTTCACTATTGGCACAGCCAAATATATATTTGGCCAGATATTTAGAAACATCCGGGGGGCACCACGTTAGAGAAGGCTGTGCTAGGGGGTTAAGGAAAGGAAGGGAAAGGAGGCATATTTGCAGGTCTGGTTGGGAAAGGCAGGAGGGAGCAGGAAATGCTTCTTTGACTGAGATTTTAAGCTGAGCTGGCAAAGAATTTCAGGAGCTGTAAAACTTATCTCTTCTTTTGGATGATCTTTATGAGTCCTGGTAGCTGGTATCCAACCTCCAAGCTCAGAGAACATTGCTGGCATCTCTAATCCAGTGCCAGTAATGTCAGCTACCTACCACATTCTAAGAGCTTTGTCTAAACTGAGGTCTATGTCTTCCAATAGTCTGTTTAGCTGTATTCAGGGTTTTTAATGCTGATTACAGTCTGATCTCTCGAATCTCTTGACTGCCTATAGTTATAGCTTCAGGCCAGTTAAAATTCTTCAGATGGCTCACCTTCCCACTTCTGAAAGTACTCTTCTCTCTCTCAGTCAAAGCTTTCACTTCTCTTTGCAATGCAAAACTCTTCACACTTCTTCATAATTGTCATAGCTTACCCTCTCAGCCTGGCTTACCTGCATGCTCTTAAAATCATCAACAGCTTCTAGTCCTCCAGTGTTCAGGAATGGAGTCATTTTCTGTTTATCTTTGTATCAAAGGCTATTGTGAAGAATACAGCAAGCTACAGAGATGGAGTATCTGAAGGTTCCTAAGAATTTAAAGTCCTTGGGTAATTCCGCAGAATCTTGGAGAAGATACAAGTAAATTTCAGAGCTCCATGAAGGCAGAAGCTTATGATAAGAAGAGAGCTAAGCAGAAAGTTTGATCTAAACATTTTTTTTAGCAATTTACTCCTGGAACTGTCTTATCTTCTGTTTAAGTCAGATCAATTAAATTGGAGGCGATCTTCAGATTAAAACCAGTTTTATTCTAAGTACAAGGTAAATGTACATTGTAAAGCAGGCTAACTTTCTCCTGGCTGTGCTGACCAGGGGCCAAAACAGACATTACTTTGAATGTGTGTCTGTCTAGCAGCCATGTCTTCTTTTCATTTTTACTCTAGAGTGGGTGCAGGGGGCCCAATACAGATCTTTAAAAAGACAAAAACCTACCATCCACTCTAGGATCCCAATCTGGATCAGGCCCTGTATATCTGCTCTAGAATAAAAATGAAGAGAGAGACAGAGAGAGAGAGAGAGAGAGAGATAGCTCCTATCTACACACAGTTAAAGTAATGTCTGTTTTGGCCCTAGAAATAACTGGAACGGGTTCTCTGTGCGAACACAAACTATCCATCATGAAGAGAAAGCTTACTTCCTCAGCTGTGAAGACAATCAGTTCTGTGAAGAATGAAACAACTCCAAGAGATTCACACAAAAGCATACTTCAGCCATTGATGTTAAACGCAGAAGCCCTACTTAGTCATCACACACACGTCGAGTGAGTAGGATCTAGGGATGGCGCGCCTGCCTGCACCCTCAGACTGTGCCCACCAAGCCTCTGACCTCGCTCGCCCCTTTCCAGATGCCCCTGCACTTACCCAGACCTGTCCACGAGCACCCACCATTTTCCCAAGCTTGTTTTTACAAACAAAGGAGGGCTTTAAAAATGTGCATATTGAAATATGCATATATTAGGGCTGGGAAAGGCTGATCTGTGCAATATTAGAAGCATAAACGGCCCATTTTCTCCTCTAATATTGTGCATATCAACCTTTCTCAGCCCTAATTTGCACGTATTTAAATATTCACATTTTAATGACCTTTTGTTTTGTAAAAACAAGCTCGGGAAAATGGTAGACACTTGCAGACTGGATTCAGGGTGAGTGTGGGTGGCTTGGCAAGCTCGTGGGAGCTCAAGCACAGGTCCAGTGGAGCTCAAGCAGGGGCAGTGCTTCAGTGAGCACCACCAAAGCCGAACAGGGGTGGGTCTGTCCATCCCTACTGGGATCACTGGGTAGCAGTGCCCCCAATGTCATACATGCTGGAAGGCACATCCCCATGCAAAAATCTGCAAAGGGGAAGTGCTCGCAGTAGAGCTGTCAACTTGTGGGTGGCTGGGGTAGGGCCAGCAAGGTGGGTGACACTGGGGATAGCTAAAGGTGCTGCTTCCTGCTCATGCATTCAGTCAATGGGGATGGATTCAACTTTATCTTTGCACCTATAGAACAGATACCACTGACAGAACAGGACACCCCCACTCTCTCCTTCCTCCTGCAGCCCTCCGTGTGCCCTCCGAAAGTGCTCCAGAGGGCTGGGGGTAGGGATGTATGCGAAATTTGTTTCAGTTCATTTTTTATCAGGATTTACCCAGTTCACGCCTTCCAGACTGAACACAGACTCAGACGCAATCCGCAATCGAAGATCATACATTTCCTAGCTTGCAATGTGATTTACGGGCCCCCAAAAATGCATTTGGCAGCATGCGTACATTTGAAAAATGTACATGAAAAAAATGCATACTTCTGAAAATGTGTACAAATACACTTTAATCAATGGGAGAAGGATGCATACATGTCAAAGATGCACTCAACTGATGCATACAATTGGAAAAATAAAATACACACAAAAATATGCATGGATTTTCATACAAATAGAAAAACATAAAGCTCACAATCTGATATGGGCTTGAGTCAAAATGAGTCTCAAGATGGAATTTGGAGAACTTCAACAAGCGTGAGTTTTGCTGATTCACACATCCCCAGCTGGGGGACCTTCTAGAAGTGATTTGGATGGCACATGGGGGCTGCAGGAGGGAAGAGAGGATGCGGACGTTCCATTCTACAAGCAGTATCCATTCTGCGGATGCAATAGCAACACTGGATTCAACCTATGAGTAGGAACTCCCCACTTCAATCCACAAAACTATACTTATGAACCTGGGATCTCAAACTATAGCCTTAGAATTTCAATGCCCCAGAAGTAAGTTCTCAATAATGTCTTGCCCCCAGCCCCACCCCAGCTTAATGTTAGCTAGCTTTCCAGTCTTAAAGGCCAAGGAGCCCTTTTGACCAATACAGTGACATACGTTTCCACATTTGGATGACTTGTCAAATTTCTCTACAGAGACCAAAGAATTTTTCTATTCTCCATGGGGTGCCTTGGCAACAAAACCACAGAAAGAGTCAATAACTCCCACACTACTTTAATAAAACATAGTTCAGGATGGAAAGCAAGCAAAAGAAGATCAAGGCACATCAAAGGCAATCACCAAGCTTCACACTAGACTTAACATGACACTCACTAGGTAGACAGAAAGACTCTTTAATGTTACAAGCCGTTACTTCAGAGGCATGCATATGAAACGGGTGTGCTGTACATCCCATCTGGAGAGAACACCCCCTCTTCCCGCCACACAGCCGGCCCAGAAATGTCAGAGAGAAATGAGAAAGCAGGCCCTGGCCACACGCTACTGCTTCATGCTCCTTTCAGCCCTCTCTTTGTTGAAGGGGGCAACCAGGAGAAAAAAGATCACCATCTCTAGATCTTTATCAGCAGAGGAACTTGCTGATGCTCCCAACTTTCTTTCTACTGCTCCTGCTACCCAAGTTCAATTACCTTGTCCACTGCTGGATCAACTCTTTCAGTAGAAACATTAATATGGGCTTTGGGGTAGAAAGGTTTCTGACCCCTCTCTTTTCATTGGCCTTCTGTAGTGTCTTGGGCTGCTGGTTTTATTGGAAATTTTATTTTATTGGTAATCACTGTTTTTATGGGGGTTTATTGAATATGTTCTTCTTATTGATTTTTATTGTATCCACTTTGTACTGTTTTAATCTTCCATGCTGCCTTGAAAAGGTTCCACCCTTGAAGGCGGCCTAAAAAAATTTTAAATGAATAAAAATTCAGAACTAGCACAAAGCCCATCTCCCTCCCTGCAACCATGATACAGTACCCCTATAGACATGGCATGAGGAGTAGAAGTGGGCATTGCTGCTGTCACAAAGAGAACTGATGGAAGAATTCAGTGTTCTAGGTGTTGCTGGGTGAGTAAAACAGGCAGCATGGTGTAGTGGTTAAAGTGTCAGCCATATGACGCTCACTGGGTTATCTTGCATGAGTCACTGTCTCTCAGCCTAACAAACTGCACAGGAAGGATTATTGTGAGTGTGTGTGTGTGTGTGTGTGTGTGTGCGCGCAGTGGGGATAATGTACGTTGTCCTGAGCTCCTTGGAGGAATGGCTGCAGCAGTTTAATGTGGTAGACCACATTCTAGTGCATAGTCTATAAATGGGAGTTTTCATACTGTGTTTACATGTAGAATGTAAATGGGAGATCCAGTGCAACAGTATCACAAACATAAATTACATTGCACTAGTATTAATGACCTCTAACACAATGCCAATGGCACTTACTGGAGCAACAGGTTTCCATGGAAAACCCATTGTGCCCACAAGCTCTTGGCATTGTGCTAAAGCTCGTTTGCTCAAACACAACATAATTTACATTTCCTCCACTGTCTTCCCATGAACTACACTACTGTGAGTGTGCAACTCATAAAGCTTACTTAACACAAATAAGCAACAGTTACATCGAAAGGGGAATGGCTACAGAAAATCCTAGAGTATAACCAACATATTATTTGGAATATCTTTGCTCTACATAGATGTCTATACTGGCAGAGTGAGTTAATGTGCTCTGATGTGCCCCTGAACACTGTACCAGTTCTTGAACCTTTTGACATGATAGATCAATGCTACTGGGGTGCCTACACAGCACTCAGCACAGTCAAAAGAGCTCATTGATATACATTGTTCCCATAGAAAGAGGGAAGGCAGACTGAATTGCCAATGTGTGCAGGTATGTCCCAAGGTATCACCACTGATTTTTGTTGTTGTTCAGTCGTTCAGTCGTGTCCGACTCTTCGTGACCCCATGGACCATAGCACGCCAGGCATTCCTGTCCTGCGCTCTCTCCCAGAGCGTGCTCAAGTCCATATTCATTGCATCAGTGATGCTGTCTAGCCATCTCATCCTCTGCTGTCCCCTTCTCCTTTTGCCTTCAGACTTTCCCAGCATCAGGGTCTTTTCCAGAGAGTTTTCTCTTCGCATTAGGTGACCAAAATATTTGAGCTTCAGCTTCAGTATCTGTCCTTCCAATGAGCACTCAGGGTTGATTTCCTTTAGGATTGACTGATTTGACCTCGTTGCAGTCCAGGAGACTCGTAAGAGTCTTCTCTAGCACCACAGCTCGAAAGCATCAATTCTTCGGCGCTCAGCCTTCCTTATAGTCCAGCTCTCACAGCCATACGTTACTAACCACTGATTTTACTAGAGCATTATTCTTCCTTTTAAGTTAGACTTATAAAGAGCCATTTATGGATCCTGAATTAGATATGACAAATAGGCCTCTATGAGATTTTTAATTCTCTCTCATAATTAAATATTTACAGTTGGATCCAAGGTTGACATTCCACCAGCCGATGGGACTTCCTTGTCCTCTCTTCCATGCTGCAGTCCTCCGTATACAAATCTGCTCCAGAAGGTTCTCCAACCCATTCTGCCGGCAGTGTCCATTCTGATGGTGCAGCACTGGCTGTGGATCCAGCCCATATAATTCAGATTGGCCTATAATTGCAGTTGTTTAAAAGCAATAAATGCAGGGTGGAGTATGTGGAATGTACTAAATTATTCTTCACCAAGGCTATTTGAGTAGAATTGGCTAGAAATAAAAACAAAGCAAATATCACCACACATGCGCACACATGCGCACACGCACTTTGGGGAACTCAAAATCAGGAGGAGCATTTTTACCAACAGTCCCAGAATTTGATCCACAGGAAAGGATAGGCTCAGTATTCTCCATGGAGGGACAACGTGGTTGCCCCAGCTCTGTTAGAGGATTTCTGCTGATCTTCAGGAATGGTCCAAGTTCTCAGAGCCTTATACATATATAGGCCCAGACTGGATGAGAGTGAGTGTTGGACCCACCCACTCCATCCCCACTTCCTCCCTACATGCACCAGCTTCAGTGCTTCAGTCCTGGTCTGTTTAATCCAGGCTTCCCAGTTATGTCTCAAATGGAGAACTCTGGTTTAAATTTGATTTACTAATCAGGATCTTATACAATGGTTTTGATCCTGGTTTAAGATCCTGCTTAATAAACTGACATTAAACAGAGTTTCCAATTTAAGATGTAACAAGAAATTCCCATTTACATACTGGGGTTGAAGTGCTAAACCTGGCACAAAAGGGGAGGAGGGCAGAGGGGAGCATCTGAGCCCAACACCTTTCCCCAGCTTTATAAACAGTTTATTAAGCCATGAACATTATGTCCAAAAAGGCCCATAAAGTTTTTCAGAAGGCCTAAACTGCTGTGATTTTGATTCTTTGCCATTTCAACACGCTATGCTATTCTTTATTTTTGTTTACTGATTACCAGTAGCTGTAACCTTCCAATACATTCTATAATCCATAAATGCCAAGGGTGGGCAACTTTGAATGGTACATGGGTCACTGTCCAGCCCCTGACTCTCGCAGGCATGGTACCCCTGCTGTCACCCTGCTGCCAGCAAAAAATAAAATAAAAATCAGGAGTTTGGCGCTGAAAATCAAGCTAAATTTGGCCCTCTTGAGTCTACATAGTGGTTTCCTGCTGAATTTCCACCATTTTTAACCAGTAATTCCGCTGAATTACCACCATTGTCTTTTCCAGTGCTTCATTTCAGCGGTGTGGGCTGCACTCGAGGCCATGGGGGCCGCATGTTGCCCACCTCAGATATATGCGAAGACGCTTGCATGTGAATCTGCATAAATTTATTCTTCTACATAAGGCATAAATATATACATTTTCCTCCTCATCCCTGCAACTGAAGATATTTATTTTTTCATCTTACACAACAGGAGAGCATTTTACTCTTAATTTCACTGACAAGCGCTTCCGTCGCATGCTCTTTGTTTCAATTGCATTAACAAACCAGTTACAATTAGTCCAGATTACTCAGCATTCATCTTGATTAAGTGGCTCTTATTTTAACAGATGTTAAGGCTAACTCCCGCTTGCCTTGCAGAAGCCCAAATGAAGCGCCTTACCCTCTGGCTATCTAGCAAGCTCCCTATGTAAAGACTTGTCTAAAAAGATCAGACATCAGAAAAGGGCAATAGCCCTTGAATGGAAGAAATGACAGGGGAGTTCACTTCTAGTGTTCTGTTGCTGTTAAGTTCAAAGCATAACACTCACGTTCTCAGGACTGAACACTTCCTGAATTAAGCAAAGAAAAGGAAAATGCTTTTCTTTCAAGATGCCCGGTTTCTGCGGTTTCAAAAGCATATGCAAACACTGCTCCAGTGGCAGCTTTGCTAAAGTGCAGGAGGAAGAATCAAAAGTGAGCCTCTTATCAGTGCTGATATTTTGCAAACGGCTCTTTGTGGACATGATTACTAACCATGACGGGTATTCTTTATGGAAGAGGAGGCCTACTGGCTCAGGCAAGGTTTTATTGCGTGGTAAATTAACCTTCTGATAACACGAACTGTTTGCAATTGAACAGAGGCAAGGTTATTGAGGCTTTACGATGAGGGGTCTGCTGTTTTAATTCTTTGTGTAACCCAGAGACAACGCCAAAGTTGCTATGGCAACTGTACAGCTATACCTCACTAAGTGTGAAGGCAAGTGTCACCAAATATGAACGGACAGCTGATATCTGGGAAAAGCACTGAGCCTGTCAAGCAGATGTCACACACTTTGTGCGGCCATATAATTTTCACAAGGCCTGGTGCAGAAGAGAGGGAAACGCTTTCTGAGGCAGAAGACCTGGGCTGTCTGAGATCTGGTATAAAGGAATCTGCTGATTAAGACAAGGATAGAGGGGGACTGACGTACGGATAGATTTAACAAAATCTGTACATCCCTAAATCCATAATGTCTGTGTTTCACAGACTGTCAGGCATCTTTCATGCGGTCATCTGCTCATGGGTGAAATCAGATGTTTTAAAGCCAGAATTTCATCCTACTTGCACAAACTTGCACCAGCACTAATGTGAATTAGTGCAAATCCCCCCCCCCCCACAGTGAAAACTCGGTCTGCAAGTCAGTGGAATCCACATGACTCAGAAAAAGCCACTGCAAAATCCACAGGCTGGATTCATAGAAACCTGAACACATTTGAATCTGTTGCAGATTTCTCAGACATCCCTAGGAACGACAGAGCCTGTCACTGGGGCTACAGTGGTTATGTGGTCAAAAGTTTAACAGGAACCTAGGAGGACTTTGACGTTTTAAGTGCCCGACAGCCAAAGAAGATGTGACATTAAATGCACCATTGAATTTAACACGCAGGGATGTTTTAAAATGCAAATAGCACAAGCTGGTGGGGACTGCTAATTACTGGGGTCACAACAGGTGTGACGGATGGGTTTAATCCCTTCCTCCATTCTGGAGTCCTGAGAAAAATCCCTGCAAACCACACAACAACTAGAGAATCTGAAGCACTTAGTATGGTAAGCAACAATGCATGGCTGTATTTGGCTAGGTGGGGGCAACAGGGGGGAGGGTTATCTTGAGCAGGCTTCGTTTAGGCCCTACTGTGACTCCGCTCCAACCTCTGCGCCTAAGGAGGCAGCAGGAGAGCCAATCTGCACCATGCTTGCAGAACCATCTTTAGGCCATAAGCAAATTTGCTGCTGGGAATCTGTGCCTGGCAAGCAGCTTAAGACACTGTAGGCGCCACTCTCTCAAGCTGCTAAAGTCATTGACAAGAAGCCCTCAGGACAGCACACCTATTTTAGCACAATAAGCATTGCCTCCTCCCGGGCTGCGTTCCAGCTCTTTAGCTAAGATAAATTTCTGTTGCTCCCTCCATGACTAGTTCTAAAGCCATTTTCGCCTCTCCCTTGCAGATAAGCAGCAAACTTGCTTCCAAAACCATCCCATCTTCTTTCCTTTCAAGATTTATATGAAATATGCTGAGCCACACTTCTATGGGCCATTTAATGCTTCTCCCTTAAGCAAAATTATATTCTGTTGCAGCATTATTTGTTACTTCTAAAGTGGGAGAACAGCTTCAGTAAAAGTCACAAGCTTAGGTGTCCCCAGCGGGCCTAAGCCTTCCCATGCTTCGGTATCTGGTATTCCAAGTGAACACACAAGCCCACTTCTTGGGGGGCAGGGGGGGTGATGCAGGAAAATTCCATTTGCTCCACATTTTTAAGTAAGGATGTATAAGAATTTCATTCCTATTCGCAAATCATGCAAACATGTCCCGTTCACAACCCTCAATGCAAGCAGGAATGCAATTCTCGGGAAATTTCCCCAATTTCCTGAATTGATGTTCGCGTTCAGAAGCAGCACACCTGTGAATGTGCACACTTCTGAAAATGCACATTATTTCCTGATCAGAGGGAAAAACCAACGCTCACATTTGGGAACACAATGAGGCAAAACAAGCCTCAAGGAAGAATTTGGAGAACCTCAATGAACCCCATGTTCTACTATCCATTTATTTTATTTGTTTGTTTGTTTCTATACCGCCCAATAACTGAGGCTCTCTGGGCGGCTCACAAAAATTAAAACCAAAAAGTGCAGGATAAAACAATATAAAATATAAAAGCATTAAAACCACAATATAACAATACAACCAGAATGAAACCTAGCAACGATGCAGACATTTAAATACAGATTTAAAACACGAGAGCTAAAAGACTACAGTGCTAAAATGCTAGGAAAACAAAAACGCCTTCACCTGGCACCGAAAGCAGTACAACACAGGCACCAGGTGAGCCTCCCTAGGGAGCTCATTCCACAGCCAGGGTGCCACAGCAGAAAAGGACCTCTTCCTGGTAACCACCCACCTCACTTCCTTTGGCAGGGGCTCCCGGGGCCGCTGAGGATGATCTTAGGGTCCAGGCAGGCACATATGGGAGGAGGTGATCCTTCAGATAACCTAGCCCCAAGCCATTAAGGGCTTTGAATGTTAATACCAGCACTTTGAATCGGGCCTGGAAATGGATTGGCAGCCAGTGCAGCTGGAAAAGTACTGGCGTAATGTGATTTCATTGGTCAGTGCCTGTTAACAATCTTGCTGCCCTATTTTAGACTACCTAAAGTTTCTGGACTGTTTTCAAAGGCAGCCGGACTGCAGTAATCCAGACAAGAAGTTATCAGAGCATAACTGATAACCGTAGCTAGGCTATCTCTGTCCAGATAAGGGTAGAGATGTTAGAGAATTCCGCCACAGATCCCAGGGAGGCCGAATTCCAGTGAATTCGGCCCCCCGGAATCCATGGCGAAATGGAGCAACCCTCCCCACCACCCCGCAAAAGCCCTGCGAAACAGAGCCTACCTGGCTGCGGCTCCGGTGGCGGCTCCAGCCGCTGCCGGGCTGCGAACGCAAATGGCGGCCACTACGCCAGCTGCCATTTGCGTCCCTGGCAAGCCATGATAGGCTACGTAAGTATCTACATAGCCTATCACGGCTCAGGGCAGGGATGCAAATGGCATAGCCGCCGCCATTTGCGTCCATGTCTTTAGCCATGATAGGCTATGTATATATTTACATAGCCTATCACGGCTAAAGACACAGACACAAATGGCAGCGGCCATGGCAGCCGCCATTTGCGTCCCTGTGCAGCCCAGCGGCCAGATGTCCAGCTGCGGGCGGCCCCGGCCGGCGGCTCCGTGGAGTCACCGCGGAGTGGAGCCGGCGAGGATTCCAGCGAGAGGGATGGAGCACCTCTCCCCCTCCAGCGGATGCCTCCACAGGAACAAGGTAAGGGATTCGTACATCCCTAGAGAAGGGCATAGTTGGCATACCAGCCCAAGCTGATAAAAAGTGCTCCGTGTTACTGAGTTCACCTGTGCCTCAAGAGACAGCTCCGGGTCCAAGAGCACTCCCAAAATACAAACCTGATCCTTTAGGGGGAGTGCAACCCCCTCCAGAACAGGTTGAATATCACCTAGCTGGGCAGACAAACCACCCACTAACAGTACCTCCATCTTGTCTGGATTGAGTTTCAGTTTATTGGCCCTCACCCAGTCCATTACCGTGCCCAGGCCCTGATTCAGAACAGCCACTGCCTCACCTGGGTTTGATGAGAAAGAGGTAGAACTGGGTGTCATCCGCATATTGATGGCACCTCAGTCCACACCTCTGGATAACCTCCCCCAGCGGTTTCATGTAGATGCTGAACAGCATGGGGGATAAAACAGAGCCCTGTGGAACCCCATGGCACAATTGCCATGGCACAGAGCAATAATCCCCCAGCACCACCTTCTGGAATCAGCCATCCAAGTAGGAGCGGAACCACTTCAGCAGTGCACTATGTTGGGTTGGCGGAGAATTTCTCCCCGAAAATTCGGGGGGCTGAGCGCCAACGTGTTCGGCACCCCGAACAAGTTTCGGGGAGAAATTCTCCGCACCCCCCCGCCCCTGCACCCCCCCCGGGATGGGACTTACCTTTGGCGAATGTCCCTCCCGGCGGCGGGTCCGGCCGGCGGTTCGGTGGGTCTTCGTCCGGGGCGGGAGCGGCAGCCGGTCTTTCGACCGGCTGCCACCGCCGCCATTCCAATAAAAGAAGAAAAAAAAAACGCCCCCGTGATAGGCTACGTGACGATTAACATAGCCTATCACGGCTAGATCTGCAAAGTCAGCCGTGATAGGCTACGTAAATCGTCACATAGCCTATCACGGGGGCGTTTTTTTTTTTTTAAACTTTTTAGTTCGCGGCCGGGCGAGGCGAGGCGCCTCCTCCCTGGCCTGAATTCCAGCCGGGCGAGGCGGGAAGCCTCCCCCCCCCGGCCTGAACTTCGCGGGGGGAGCAGCGAAGCGCCTCCCCCCCACCGCGAAAAGTTTTGAGGACAGGTAAGGGACTTTCGTGCACCCCTATTTTTAAGTGAACCAACCTAATTTGAACTTCCTGGATTAATACAAGCATCGGAACACCATTATCCTTCAGGTTGCGCTTTTCCCTCAAATGCATACAAAAATTCACATGTTCGGGGAATGTGTATTTTACTGTAAAATGTGTACAAAAATGTGTATTTTACAGTAAATGCAAACAAGTTTTGTACATACTTTTTTTTAAAGAGAAAGATCACAGAAAACAGAATGGAACAGTCTTGTGATGGAATGCATGCGAAAACTGACAAGGACAAAAAATTGACCAATGGATCCCTATTTCTTAGCTATGCAAAAGAGGGAAGAGAAAGAAGAAATCAAGAGTTATTACAGTCTCAAGGACATCAAAATTATCCATTCCAGGATATGGTACCTAGAGAACAAGCAGATAAGGCCTGCAAGAGAGAGGAATCTTGACTGAACCATCCATTATTGCTGTCCTGACCAGGCCAGGCTGCGCCTGCCATTTAGGCAGGCATTAGGCCTGCCATTAGATTAGTTATTTAATTTATTATTGTTGTATTTGTACCTCCCAAGAGGGAGAGAGATGCTTGTGAGATTGTCTGCTTCAGGTGCCAGAATAACTTGACTACCCTGGCTACTAAATATGCACCTTTATTTGAAGGGGTGAAACATTTGCTTCTCTGTCTCAGACAGTAAAATGTCTTGGGCGGGCTGGCCATGTAAACTGACAAGGATGGTATTTTTCTCAAGAGACTTTGCTGTCCATTAGCACATGAAGGTATAAACTCTGATATGATTGCTAGAGGGAACGGAGGGGGGCATTCAAACAGGAGAACTAATCAACCCCCAGTTACAGCTTACGTGCTCAAATACTGTGTTTACTTATTTTGCTTTTTTAGTTTGCCTAGTTGCCTTATCCCTGAGGGATGACTAAATTTTTTCTACTATAAGCAAAGTGTGTGTATAATAAAGGTGATGTTGCTGCTTTTCCTGGCCTGTCATCAAAGTCCTTATCCAGCACATTTCCTCCCCATGAATAGGGTTCAGAGACAGGCATTGACCTCTGTCTCTGGAGCTCCCCCCACCCGGACATGCTGTGCAGTGGAGGCTGGTGGCTTCAATTTCAGTGGGGCAGTGCATCTGCTCCGGGTTTTCGTTAGAAACAGGCAGAATTCTAAACGGGTTATCCAAGGTGTAGAAGCTCCTCTTTTTTAAAAAGAGAAAACTAACAAACATTCTACAATTGGCTATTGACCATAGCTGCTCATGAAAGGGTATGTTATACCAAATTGCTAAAAGAAAATAAATTCCAATTAATATGAAGGGAAAAAAAACTGAATTATATGCAGAGTAATATGATCCATCACAAAACCAGTTCAGGCCAGCAATGAAATGTGCATTGCACAACCCATTTATTTATTTAGATTTTCTTGTCTATGTAACTATTTATCAATTTTTTGCTTTAAGATTTTACTTATATATATGAAAACTTTACTCTTTAAATACAATATGAATGAAGAAGGGAAGGGGAAACCCAAAGCAGAGGGAATGGGGGCAGGGCAGGCAGGAGGGGAGAAGTTTCCTGTCTGATTTATATTGGAAAATGACAAAAATCTAACGAATTGTTAGTATCAAACGAACAAAAAGAGCCCAAGTGCAGAACAAGGGCATTACAATTCAAATTCTTCCTTCAGATATGAAAATGTCCAAGGCCAGCACAACTAGCTGCGTCAGGATTTGCACAATTCACTTGCAGCTTGTGGATGGTAAGCACCCTTATTCAGTGCTTCAAGCAAATACAGAGTAAACCTTCCATCTGAAAGCATCCTAACTTCTCATATGGAATGCAAAGTCAAGAGGCCAATGCCTGAAATTATTCTAGAAATTATTCCATAAAATATCCACAATGTTCAAAGTTTGCATTCACGTGCCAGAATTTCAGCATCGTAACTGCATGTGAACTCACTTAATATTTAAATTGTACATGCATGAGCATTAGGGATCTCCTCTCCTGAGAAAAAAATGAAGGTTCCTCAGGAGATTCCAGTTTACAAATCAGGTGCAAAAATTGAGAGAGAGTCATTTAGTAGTTTCAAGGGCCAAATACAGAAATTGGCATGAAACATGGATCTCGCCCTGACAGCAAAAAATCAGGTAGTTAATTTAAGGATGGACGAAAGTCCCTTACCTGGTCCCGCAGCTGGGGGAGGCTCTCCGTTTCTCCCCCCGAAATTCAGGCCGGGGGGGAGGCGCCCCATCCCTTGCTGCCGAAATTCAGGCCGGCGGGGGGAGCGCCCCGTCTCCCCGGCCACGAAATAAAAAAGTAAATTGGGGAAAAAAAAACGTGATAGGCTACGTAATGATTTACATAGCCTATCACGGCTAGATTTTCAAAGTCAGCCATCATAGGCTATGTAAATCTTTACGTAGCCTATCACGGCTGACTTTGGGGGGAAACAAAACGCGTACGCAAATGGCGGTGCCCATGGGCACCGCCATTTGCGTTCCTTGTTTGGGCAGGGGTAGTCTACGTAAAGATTTATGTAGACTACGGCGAAAATAAGGGCAACGCAGCGTAAATCGTTATGTAGCCTATCACGTTTTGTTTTGTTTTTTAACTTTACGGGGAAATGGCGGTGGCAGCAGCTGGTTGGAAGACTGGCCGCCGCCACCGCCAAAACGCCGCCGGGACCCGCCGCCGAGAGGGACATTCGACAGAGGCAAGTCCCATCCTGGGGGGGCGGGGGGGGCGGAGAATTTCCCCACCAATTTCGGGGGGCCGAATGTGTTGGCATTCGGCCTCCCGGAGATTCATGGAGAAATTATCTGCCATCCCTAAGTTAATTCCAGTTTAACTATGAGCTGGGTGAAGAAGTACTTCCTTTTATCTGTCCTGTATTTTTATTATCGGTTCATGTTATGATCACCATCTTAAAAGGGGAATTAGAGATGTTTGAGGACAATGAGGCTATCATGATGGCTACATGTAGGGAAGTGCATCAAGTTTGTCAAGATTAGGGATGTAAGAACTCACCCTAGCTTGTTTCTCCGGGCACTTGCCGAAGCAGTGCCCCCACTCACCCCCTGGACCCGTGCTCGGGCCGCCCATGAGCTCGGCAAGTTCCCCGGGCTCAGTGTGATCCCATTCAGTGTGCACCCACCATTTTCGCATCTTTGATTTCTACGTAAAGCAGGAAGTTAAAAAATGTGCATATTTAAATATGCGCAATTTGGAGCTGTGAAAGCTAAATAAGTGCAATATTAGAGGTATAATCCTTCCAATATTGAGCTTATTTAGCTTTCCCAGCTCGAAACTGTGCATATTTAAATATGCACATTTTTTAACTTCTTGTTTTACGTAGAAATCAAAGGTGCGAAAATGACGGGCGCTGACCAAACAGGATCCTGGTGAGTCCTGGAGAGTGCAAGCAGGCATGAGCAGGGGGCAAACAAGGAGCATCTCGGCAAGCACAGTCCGGGGTTCGCAAGCAGGGGGTGCTCGACTAGGGGTGTACAAAACTCCACTTACCTCTGTCCACTGGGGTCCGCGGGGGGGAGGCAATCCGTCCCTCCCCCCCGGAATCCTCCCTGGCTAGCTCTGCTCTGCAGCAAGGCTGCGGAGCCGCCGGCTGGGGCCGGCCGCAGCCGGACTTCTGGCTGCAACTGGGCTGCCGCCGCAAATGGCAGCTGTTACGCCATTCGCATCCCTGCCTCTTGCCGTGATAGGCTACGTAGATACTTACGTAGCTTATCACAGCTTGGCAGGGACACAAATGGTGGCCGCTACGACGGCTGCCATTTGCGGCCGTAGCAGCCCAGCAGCAGCCGTAAGATGACCCGGAGCCGCCGCCAGAGCCACCGCCAGAGTCACTGCCACCGCCAGGTAGGTCTGTTCCAGGGGGGATTTTGGGGGGTGGCGGGGGGGTTAGTCCGTTCCGCCACGGACTCCGCGGGGGCAGATTCTAAAGAATCCAGCCTCACTGGAGTCCGTGGCGGAATTCTCCAACATCCCTATGTTCGACGAATTCCCAGACCCAGTTGGGCACCCACAACATCCCTAGTCAAGATGCTCTGAATTCCACCTCGAAGCTTGTTCTGACTCATGTCTGTATCAGACTGAGAGCATTGGTGTTTGTTTTTAGGGATGTCAGAGAATTCTGCCACGGACTCCGCCTGGAATCCGTGGCGGAACGGCCTCCCCCCCCGCCACCCCGTGGAATCCCCCCAGGACGAAGCTTACCTGGTGGAGGTGGCAGCAGCTCCAGCTGGTCTCCCGGCCAGCCACTGCCAGGTTGCTGCAGCTACAAATGGCAGCCATCATAGCGGCTGCCATTTGCGTGCTTGCAGTCAGCCATGATAGGCTACGTAACAATTTACGTAGCCTATCACAGCAAAGAGCAGGGACGCAAATGGCGGCTGCTACGCCATTTGTGCCCCTGCTCTTTGCCATGATAGGCTACGTAAGTATTTACGTAGCCTACTACAGTAAAGGCAGCCACGCAAATGGTCATAGCAGTACTCTCCTACTCCATTTGTGTCGCTACTCTTTTCGTGATAGGCTACGTGAAGATTTACATAGTCTATAATGGCTAAAACAGGGATGCAAATGGCGTCCACTACGCCAGACACCATTTGCGGCCACAGGCCAGCAGCGGACGGAGGTCCGGCTGTAGATGGGCCCGGCCGGCGGCTCTGCGGACTCACGATGGAGCAGAGCCGGCCAGGGAGGATTCTGGGGGAAGGGACGGATCGCCTTCCCCCCCAGCGGACACCCCAACCGTACAGGTGAGTGTGTTTCGTACACCCCTAATATTCTTCCAAATGTACACATCAATTGTATGCATTTTAATATATGCATTTTTCTCCCATTGATTATAGCCTGTTTGTGCATGTTTTCAAAAGTATGCATTTTTCATGCACATTTTTCAAATGCACTCATTTTTCAAGCACTTTTTGGGGGTTCCACAAATTGCACCACAACCTGGGAAATTACATTGACCACATATTGTGTTCAGGTTTAATCTTGGGTCTAGGGAGTGTGCATTGGACAAAAACAAATTGAAAGAAATTTCGCTGACGACCCTATTTATTTAGTTTTTACATTTATAGCCCACTTTATCCACCAAGGAGCCAAAGACAATCCCCCTCCTCTCCATTTTATCCTCACCACAACCCTGTGAGGTAGTTGAGGCTGAGAGTCGGTGACTGGCCCAAAGTCACTCAGTGAGCTTCATGGCCAAGTGGGGATTTGAACCTGGGTCTTCCAAGCCCTAGTCCAACACTCTATCCACCACACCCCATTGACTCTCTAGCTATATGCTGCCTCAAGGATCAGAGGCATCATGCTTCTGAATTACAAGTTTCTGAGGAGCAGCAACGGGAGAGGGCTATTGCCTTCACATTCTGCTGATAAGCTTCCCAAGAGGCTGCTGGTTGGCCACTAAGGGAAACTGGACTAAACATGCCTTTGGTCTGATCCAGCAGGGCTACCTTCTTACATTCCTGTGTTGCACTGCAGTCCTGAATTTTATTTATATTTAAGTCTTAAATATAACATGCTGCTGTTTCAGCCCTTTTTTCTTCTCAGCCACTGGCAATTACTATTCTCATAAAAGATGCAACTTCTCTCGCCAGCTATACACGAAGAAGTCCTAAAGTGACAGAGATTAGGGGGGGTTTCCTAACCAACACTGAAGTGGTATGCCTTGAGTGGATCGCTCTTACAGATTTCCATTTAATACAGCAATGTACAAAATGTACAGAAGCACATTAAAAATCCAAAGTAATCCAAAAAAAATCTTTTTTCCCCTCTCAAAAGTACAAGAAAGAATATATATAAACACACTGAAGTAAGCCCATTTTACTCCTCTTCCTGGGTAAGCAGCTCTATCATGTACCACTTACGACATAAAACTGCATCCACCGCTAATCCCCTTGTAATTTGCTCAAATTAATTCATTGTCTATTTCCTGCCTAATCAACTCCTACTTAGTGCCAAGTGTTAAGTGCTGCAGTAAAACATCACCTTCATTCTGAAGCTGTACATTTACAACAGCTATCATGTGACTTTCCGATACACGCTATTCACACTGTCAAAACTCTTCTAGTTGCGAAGACTGCAGAACTGCAGCAGGTACAAAGATATCTTGGTCATGTCAGCAGTAAAGGTCAAGTTTTGTGTTTGGAGTCCCTTATATAGATGCATACCTTGGCAGCCAGAGTCACCTTTAGCCATTTATCTAATAATAGAGAGAAGCAGGGAAAATTATGATGAAAATGTACATAACCCATTTATCTGAGAGTTGATACACATTTCCCCACAGTTTTGTTTGCTTGTTTGTTGCAAATGTACAAGTCATACCCACATCTTATATTCATGGAAGATTCACATAGAAAAGTCCACCATACAGATCTCCCCTGGACACAAATCAACGAAATACAACATTCTTTGGGGTCTAAAGTTGGTTAAGCTTTGCTTCAGGCCACAAAAGGATATGTAATTGATCTGCCTCCTCCCCTTGCAAATCTTTTTGTTCCAATTTTTGTGGGAAAATGTAAATCCCATTCACATTAGGCTGACCATACATATCGTTTTAAACGGGACAGTACCGTTTTTTTCATATTTCCCGACCGTCCCGTAGTTTCAATATAAATGTCAATTTTGTCCCGTTTTTAATTTTTTGTAAAAAACTGAATGCATTTATCATAAGGCTCTATGCTAATCAATGCGTGCAGTAAAACTACTAGTGTGACGAAAGAGGAAGTTCCCTTTCCTTTGTCCAGTCAGGGCCAGGCTTCTTGAGCTAGCGACGATCAGACGCCGCCCTCTTCCTTGTCTGCAGTGGCGGGGAATTCGAGAGGTGGTCGCTAAGCCCCATTCTGCGTGAGGGAGCCAGGAGGGTGAGTCTTACTGTTATTTCTACCATCATTCCGCCCACAGAGATTCTTTCTGCCCTACATTCAGTTTGATTTGGACTTTTCAGACTCATATTTCACTGAAGAATAATTGTTAGCTCCATATGTTCATGTAATAAAACTTTTGTTATCGTCTTACTTTTCCATGAATATGGAATATTACATAGTCCCGTCCCGTTTTTGTCATCCCAATATCCTGTTTTTGTCTCAAGGAAATATTGTCAGCCTAATTCACATACAATTCTGATTTGCATCTTCTGCAATGCCCTGGACCTAGCATCATTCTAGGGCATTGGTGGGAGAATGGGGGAAGGGTGACCACTACAAAAAATAATGGAGAGTATTTGGAAAACCTGGCTTTCTTTGAAGGGGTGAGAAAAAGAAAAATCTCAGAATCTGTCTAAGAATAAAGACTTGTGATAAATGTGTGTGTTTTTCATTCCTCTCGAATCACATCACAAGATCTTTTTAAGGCCATTGGGATGCTAACAATGCAATCCTGTGCATGTCTACTCAGAAGTAAGTCCTACTGAATTCAATGGGACATGCTCTCGAGTAAGTAAGTAAGTGAGTAGCCTAAGGCACTCTTTCTTGCTAATGGAGGTAATGCTTCATGGTGTTATTTTCCAGGCCAGAAAGAAGATTAGGACAATACTATGGCTAGTTGCATCTTCCAGTTTCAAATAGCCAGGAGAGGCACGAGGATAGCAATTGTAGCATCTTTCCTGTCCCAGGAAAATTATACCTCTCTCTCTCTCTCTCTGAGTTGGAGTGGCTGGTCACACTTCCCAAGTAATTTACTTGACCTGTCTCCACCCATGCCTCTTCCAAATCCATAGAAAAAAAGAAACAGAAGACATGTGGCAGCTTGCTGAAATGGATACCCAGAAGAGTAGATTGAGGTGTACTTTCTTCAGGGGTCTCTACATTTCCAACCAAGAATGGAGAGATGCCTAAGAGTGGTAGAGGCTTTGATTCTACTTCTTGCACACCATAGCCTCTTCCCACACAAACCTATCTTATTGCCCTCATCACCTTCTGCACCGTACGTGTCGTGGGTTGCTACATAGTGCTTTCAAGGGAGGCTCTCCTGATTTCTTCACTGAGGTGCCTTAAACAGCAGGTTAGGATTCTGCTCTTTCAGAGGGCTTTGGGGATAATGGATAGTTAATAAGAACATAAGAAGAGCCATGCTGGATCACAGAATCATAGAATAGTAGGGTTGGAAGGGGCCTACAAGGCCATTGAGTCCAACCCCCTGCTCAATGCAGGAATCCAAGTCAGAGCATCCCTGACAGATGGCTGTCCAGCCTCGTCTTGAACACCTCCAGTGTGGGAGAGCTCACCACCTCCCTAGGTAATTGGTTCCATTGTAGTATTGCTCTAACAGTCAGGAAGTTTTTCCTGATGTTCAGCCGGAATCTGGCTTCCAGTAACTTGAGCCCATTATTCTGTGTCCTGCACTCTGGGATGATCAAGAAGAAATCCTGGCCTTCTTCTCTGTGACAACCTTTCAAGTACTTTCAAGAAGAGTGCTATCATATCTCCCCTCAGTCTTCTCTTCTCAAGGCTAAACATGCCCAGTTCTTTCAGTCTCTCTTCACAAGGCTTTGTTTCCAGTCCCCTAAACATCTTGGTTGCCCTCCTCTGACCCCTTTCCAGTTTGTCTGCATCCTTCTTAAAGTGCGGTGCCCAGAACTGGACACAGTACTCCAGATGAGGCCTAACCAGTGCAGAGTAGAGGGGAACTAGTACTTCCCGGGATTTGGAAGCTATGCTTCTATTAATGCAACCCAAAAGAGCATTTGCCTTTTTTGCAGCCACATCACATGGTTGGCTCATATTCAGCTTGTGATCGAAAACAATTCCAAGATCTTTCTTGCTTGTAGTATGGTTGAGCCACGTATCCCCCATCTTGTATCTGTGCATTTGGTTTCTTTTTCCTAGGTGCAGAACTTGGCATTTAACCCTATTAAATGTCATTCTGTTGTTTTCTGCCCAGCGCTCCAGTCTATCCAGATCACTTTGAATTTTGTTTCTGTCTTCCAAAGTATTAGCTATCCCGCCCAATTTTGTGTCATCTGCAAATCTGATCAGCATTCCCTGCACCTCCTCCTCCAAGTCATTAATAAAAAAAAAAATTAATAAAAAAAAATCAGACCAAGGGTCCATGTAGTCCAGCATTCTGTTCACACAGTGGCCAACCAGCCGTCGACCGGGAACCCACAGGCAGAACATGAGTGCAACAGCACCCCCCCCACACACACACACACACACCCATGTTCCCCAGAAACTGGTGTACACAGGCTCACTGCCTCTGGTACTGGAGGTAGCACATAGCCATCAAGACTAGCAGCCATTGATAGCCTTTTCCTCCAGGAATTTGTCCAACCCACTTTTAAAGCCATCCAAATTGGTGGCCATAACTACATCCTGTGATAGCTAATTCCATAGTTAACTATGTGCTGTGTGTGAAGAAGTACTTCCTGAATCTCCACCAATCAGCTTCATAGGATGACCCTGGGTTCTAGTATTTTGAGAGAGGGAGAAAAATTCCTGTTCACATTCTCCACACCATGCATAATTTTGTAGACCTCTATCATGTCTCCCCTCACCCTCCTTTTTTCCAAGCTAAACAATCCCAGCTGTTGTAACCTTCTCTCATAGGGGAGTTAGGGATGTACGAAACACTTACCTGGTTTCGTCCAGGGACATCCACGGTGGGGGGGAGGTGCTCCGTCCCTCCCCCCGAAATCCTCGATGGGGAGGAGGTGATCCGTTCCTCCCGCCCGGAATCCTGCCCGGCCAGCTCCGCTCCGCGGCCAGGCTGCATAGCCACCGGCCAGGCCAACCCTCAGCAGGGCCTCCAGCCGCTGCTGGGCTGCTACAGACGCAAATGGCGTCCTGAGTAGGGGACGCCATTTGCGTCCCTATGGTAGCACGTGATAGGCTACGTAAATATTTACGTAGCCTATCACGGCTAAAGCGGGGACGCAAATGGCATCCCCTATGCCATTTGCGTTCCCATTTTCTCCGTGATAGGCTACGTAAATATTTACATAGCCTATCACGGAGAAAACGGGTACGCAAATGGCATAGGGGACGCCATTTGCATTCCTGCTTTAGCCGTGATAGGCTACGTAAATATTTACGTAGCCTATCACAGGCTACCACAGGGACACAAATGGCATCCCCTACTCAGGATGCCATTTGCGTCCGCAGCAGCCCGGCAGCAGCTGGAGCTGCTGCCGCCGCCGGAGCTGCCACTGGAGCCGCCGCCAGGTAGGCTCCGTTCCGGGGGGCTTTCGTGGGGTGGTGGGGTGAGTTGCTCCGTTCCGCCATGGATTCCGGGGGGCTGAATTCACTGGAATTCGGCCCCCCTGGGATCCGTGGTGGAATTCTCAAACATCCCTAGGGGAGATGCTCCAGCCCCTTGATCATTTTAGTTGCCCTTTTCTGCACCTTTTCCAGCTCTACAATATATTTTTTTAGGTGTGGTGACCAGAACTGGACACAATATTCCAAGTGCGGCTGCACCATAGATTTGTATAAGGGCAGTATGATATTGGCAGGTTTATTCCCAATTCCTTTGCTAATTATGCCTAACATGGAGTTTGCCTTTTTTACAGCAGCCACACATTGGGCTGACATCTTCATTGAGCTGTCCACCACAACCCCAAGATCTCTTTCTTGGTTGTTCACAGCTAGTTCAGATCCCATCATGCTATACTTAAAGTTAGGATTTTTTTGCCCCAATGTGCATCACTTTACACTTGCTTACACATAGCTCCTACTCCATGTGGTTATTGTGCTGTATGCTACTGCAGGTTTTTTTTTTACGACAGTCACCTTTATTTTTATATACTGTCATCAAGCTTGAATTGGCTTGAATTTCAGGAGGCTGAGGGCAAGGTCCTGAAACTCCACTGTACTACTACCCAATTTTTGCCTTCCGCTGCTTCTGTGTGTCACTATTTATTTATTTGGCAGGGAACATTCTTACTGAGAAGGTATGGGGATATACAAATGCCTCTATTTTTGAGGTGGTCCAGGATTCTTTTAGGAGATCCCTCTTAACTGCCCCCCAGGGTACACCTGCATTTCTTCTAAGGGCAGAAGTAAGACTGACTGCTGTTAAAAAGTCTATCTATGTTGCACTTGATTTATATTGGTTCAAGCTGGCTTATATGGGTGACACCCACCTTCCCAAAAATGCTTTCAAGAGCAACTTCAGACCTTATCCAAAAAGTCTTGGGTAAACTTGACCAGACCTATATTGAATGTTTATGGGACTGACACTGAGTTTTTACCTTCTTTTGCATCTGATAAGAGACAAGCAGATGCTTAAAGAAAGAAAGAAATCCATCTATTCTAAGCAGTTGGATCTGGTCACAATCTCCCAGATGTCTTATTCATATTGGTGCCCATTATATAATTCATTTGGTCTGGAAAGGTACTTTATAATTCTTACTGTGCCCCCCCCCCAAAAAAATGATTCATAGCATTACACTTACAGTGTATACCTTCTGCCTTTCTGGAGGGAAGATTTGGTCAGTCCATCAAAGACTTTGTATTTGTCTGTGGAGGATGAGAATGTTTCCCACTGCTTTTATTCATTCATTCATGTATTTGATTTGTACCCTGTCTTTCCACTAAGAAAAAGGTGCTCAAGGTGGCAATTTCACCCAACCAAGTCCTGCTGTCCATGTGCCTTCTGCTCCTTGAATACATGGTATTTAGAGCTAGTTGACCTGTTGTGCAATGGATTTCCAGTGTGATTCTGATAAGATGTCCCCTCTATGACTATCCTAGGCATATATTTCTTGCTATTATTCTCTGGTCCCTGTCAAACAGACCCCTCCTAGACCAGATATGTGCTCTTGCTTTACCACTGTCCAGGTAGCAAAATTTGCCTTCGCAGCAAGAAAAATACACGTCAAATCCTACACAGCTTAAGGGGGTATGATCCTCTTGGATATGTGTATTATGTTGCCAAGGTTCCACTTATGACCCAGACCCCTTGAGCAACTTCTTAAAGATCTCTTGCCTCCCTAAGAATCCCAGCTTCCTTCTTTTAAACTTCCCCTACCCAGTAATATGGGGTTTAGGCTGTAGACGTGAGGTGACTGACACTCTAGACACTAGGGATGGCGGAGAATTCTGCCACAGATTTCAGTGAGGCCAAATGCACTGGCATTCGGCCCCCCAAAACCTGTGGCGGAACGGCCTCCCCCCCCCCACGGAATCCCCCCCAGGATGAAGCTTACCTGGGGCGGATGTTCCGCCGCCGCCGGCTCCAGTGGCGGCTCCAGCGGCGGCGGCAGCTGATCTCTCGGCCGGCTGCTGTGGCCGCCATTTGAATCCAACAAGGCTGCCGTGATAGGCTACGTAAGTATTTACGTAGCCTATCGCGGCAAAGAGCAGGGACGAAAACGGCAGTTGCTACGCAATTTGCGTGGCTGCCTTTACCATGATAGGCTACATAAATACTTACGTAGCCTATCACGGAAAGAGCAGCGGCGCAAACAGCGTAGCGGCCGCCGTTTGCGTCCCTGCTCTTTGCCATGATAGGCTACGTAAATACTTACGTAGCCTATCATGGCAGCCCGGCCGGACGCAAATGGTGGCCACTACGGCGGCCGCCATTTGCGTCCGCAGCAGCCTGGCCACGGCCGGAACTCCAGCTGTGGATGGCCCTGGCCAGTGGCTCCGCGGAGCCACTGTGGAGCGGAGCCAGCCACGGAGGATTCCAGGGGGATGGACAGAGTGCCTCCTCCCCCACCGCGAATCACACCGGCGAAAAGGTAAGTGACTTTCGTACATCCCTACTAGAGTCAGGGTTTAACCACAACAGTTTACTGGTAAAATTAAAGCTCGCAAATCACAACTAACGGTATTTACACAACAGCACTGACTGATACAAAAGGCATTAAAAGAAAACAAAAATTGCAAAACGCAAGTTCCTTTACCCTAGCTGTCCTTAGACTCCTCTAGGCTGCTTATTCCTGCTCACTCTTCAGACTCTGCTCTCACTTCAGGGTCTGGCTATGTATCCTCTGCTGGCTCTCTCATTCTCTTTATATACCCTCCTCCCAGCAAAACTGAAAGTACTGCTTCAAACCTGAAGAAATTAAACTTAAGTGGAGAAACTAAACTGACACCTAACCAGAGAAATGAAACTATTCCTCTCAGGATTACCCCCTCCCAAGAGAAGACTCCAGGCCTCTAAGCCTGACCATTTTTACCCTTTGCCTCTGTAGGCCTCAAACCTCTGTACGCCTTAAGTATATACAAATATGTGACTGGGTTTGTTTTTCCTTTTTATATATGTTGTGTAGGGGTGTATGAAACCCCACTTACCTGGCTCTGCTGGATTCCGCGGGGGAGGGGAGGCGATCCGGTCTTTCCCCTGGAATCCTTGACGGGGGGGAGGCGATCCGGTCTTCCCCCTCGGAATCCTGCCTGGCCGGCTCCGCTCCATGGCCAGTCCGCGGAGCTGCTGGCTGGGCCGATCCACAGCAGGGCCCCCATCCGCTGCCAGGCTGCTGCAGACGCAAATGGCAACCTGCGTAGGGGACGCCATTTGCGTCCCTACGCTAGGCCGTGATAGGCTACGTATATATTTACGTAGCCTATCACGGCTAAAGCAGGGATACAAATGGCGTCCCCTACGCCATTTGTGTCCCTGCTGTAGCCGTGATAGGCTATGTAAATATTCAAGTAGCCTATCATGGCTACAGCAGGGACACAAATGGCAGCCACCACAATGGCTGCCATTTGCGGCCGCAGCAGCCCAGAAGACGACCTGGAGCCACCGCCAGAGCCACCACATCCACCGCCAGGTAAGTCTGTTCCGGGGAGGGGATTGCGGGGGGTGGCAAGGTCGTTCCACCACGGATTCCGGGGGGGGGGGCGGATTCTTTAGAATCCGGCCTCACTGGAGTCCATGGCAGAATTCTCCAACATCCCTAATATTGTGGTGGCCCAAGGCTCCAAGCAATTAAGTTACTACTATTACAGAGAAGCCACGAGAGTAAGGGTAGGAAACATTGCCTACAGGTTTGGCTGCAGGACAGAAGTCAGTAGAGTGGAAGCTTCCTATCTGGCATGGAAGGTGCTTTGGAGTGAGAAGACAGCCCAGAAGCAGTGAGGAGAATGAAGGCCATCACTGTAAAAGGACTTACCTGTTCTCACCACCCCAGTCACTGAAAAGCTCCACCCAACATTTGCAGCCTATGAACGAGGCAGCAAACTCAAGAAGGGGGCAGCTGCAGAGCACTTTTGGTTCAGCTCCTATTTGAATTGTGACATCAAATGATAATTTGGTCAAGAGCTTACTATCTCATAGAGGAGACTATCTCACAGCAGGGCTTTCATCCAAATGCAACTACTTACTTCTAAGCAGAATCCAGCCACCTAACCTGAACAGAATTTCCTTTGCTGGAAAAATCTGGCTTTTGTACAACAGAGGAAGAAGCAGACATTCATCACAATGGCGTGCAGTGCATCCACATGAGGATCAGCTCTAGGACTTCTCATGTAACCTTTGTTGCTAAACTAGAATTGAGGAAAGACGCCTTCAGCAATCACGGCGGGTCTATTGAACATGTTTTGTTTTAGTTATGATGGAGGGGGCCCTTTTCCTATCCATCAATAGCAAACTTCCTTCAGCTGCTGAGCTCCACTCACACAGGTAGTTCTTTCTTGGAAGCTTCTCTGTATGCTTTCATTCTCAGAAGACACAAGGGGAGATAACAAAAGCAGTGCCCTGAAGCAAAACTGCCTGGCTACAGTCGGAAAAATGGCTTCAGGTTACTACAGCTCTTCTCTCTTCTCCCAGGAACAGCACGTCTTGCTTTCACTCCTGAAGAAAAAAGAGGCACTTCTGTGGAACACACGGGGCTGTTTGTTCACCATAATAATTAGACATTAAATGCTTCTTAGAACTAATAGAACTGTGACTTTCCCCATATTCTGTATGTGGCAGGCTGAAGAGAATCTTTTCTCTCCTCGGGTATATTTTGAGGGCAATATTTATGAGCCTGACTACAAAAGAAAAAGCTTTTAAACGTCTATGAAAATATGCTTAAAATATGCATCTGATGCTTCCAAGGGTGTTGCTAATCCTTCTGGGGCTGCAATACTCCAAACTCTATGATAGGGATGTGGAACTTGTGGCCCACCAGATGTTGTTAAACCCCAGCTCCCATCAGCCATGGCCAGCATGGGCAACTTTGTACCACTCTCCAGCACTCTGCAGCTTCCTGTGCTTCTGGAATGTCCCATGGCAGGATATGACATCATGATGTCCTCCCACAGGAAGAAATTCCAGGAAGTGTGGGAAGCTGGGCAAAACTGCCTGTAGAACCCTTGAGAGATGAACGACTTGTGGCTCTCAGGTGCTCCACAGGTCTGCCCATGCATTGCAGGACCCATGGGCAGCTGAGAAGGCTGCCTGCAGAGCACCTGGGAACTGCATGTGGTTTGTTCATTTGTTTTTAAGTTAAAGGGACTCCCTTTTAACTTTTTAAAAATGTGCAACACTCATGTGTTCCACAGGCAGCTTCCCTCAGCTGTCTCACTTCTTGGAATGCCCATGGGAGGAAGCCATGACCTAATGTCTTCTCATGGGCATGGAAGCCATGACCTAATGTCTTCCCATGGGCGTTCCAAGAAGCTGGAGGGTCAGGGCAAGCTGTGAAGAGCCAGAGAGTGGCACAAAGGCACTTTTTTTTGAACATTCAAAACAAGAATACCCACATGCTTTGACCACCTCTTTATTAAAGTAAACCCTCTTCCCCTAGAAAGAAAATCAAGGAAATTCTCCCCCACCCCACCCCCACATGAAACAGGCAAGAAAAAGACTTTCTCTTTTGCATGGGGCAAAAAAATCCCAGAATTGGTGAGTTGGTTTCAGCAGACTCCTACACCATGCCATATAAAGCATCAAAGCCCTAAAGCAAGTGTCAATCCCTGCTAGTAGGGACATGCAGGGATCCTGAGTAGGTTTTGCCATGATGCTTCCACTGGACAACCATCTGCATGTAACTCAGATGATATTTACTCTGTCCTAAGAGATTCACCAGCTCACACTTCGGCTGGCATTTCTGTTGTTGATCAAGTTTTCCACTCCATCTCAATGCTACTGCATCAACAGAGCAGGCGATGCCCTTTTGTTAATTTAGCAGCTCATGTTTTCATCTGCTGCTGTTTGCCGTCAATGGTTCTGGTCCATTTAACTTGCTATTTTTATGGTCAGTGCAATGAGAATACAAGGATTCTTAAGGGGGGGAGAGAGAGAGAGAGAGAGAGAAAGAAATACCTGTTTGAAAAGTAACTGCTGCTGACAAATATAATGGGTCTGATAAATCATTCTTGTGCCAGCACAACATGAGCAAAGAGCTACACAAAGCAGTCAGTCCACGCAGGATCAGAGGACCCAGTAGGAGAAAGCATGGCAAACGTCTGCAGAAAGGCACTCATGCTAGAAGATGTAGGTGTAGTAGTAGCAGTAGATGTAGATGTAGATTTAGAAGCAGTAGATGTAGATATAGATGTAGTTGATGTAGATATAGGCATTCTTGCTAGAAGGAGATGTAGTGCAATTTAGTGGGACATTATAGAGGCCACAGCAGGGCACAGCTCTGGAAGGGACTAAAATGGGAATGAACAGTTAGCAGACTTGTGAGAGCATGCCAAGCTGAGCCCATTTCTGTTCCATACACCAGCATTTTTCAGACTTCTTCCTTGCAGCCCAACCTCAAGATTCTTTTCCCTTTTAAAATTTCGGTTGGTGGTGCTAACAAAGCCTCTGTGAAAACAAGGCCTGAACAAGAGATATGTGGAAATGAATACCAACCCTCTTCTAGGGTGCACACCCGCTTACAAGAATCTATGCATTGCCTATATGCCTGCCATCGACATGATGACTGCATTGCTACACAGGCCACCTGTGTCCTTAAATGTCATTGATTTCAACATGAAAGAGCACTGACCCAACAGGTAAGGTGCAAAGCCAGGTTTCAATGGGGTAATTTGCATTTCAATTTCCACACTATGCATGAATCAGTGACTAATGCTAATTCATTACTTACATAACCATCTGCATTCATCATCATTATCATTGGCCATAATAACCCCTTCTTCAAAAGCAAGTGAACATATTGCTTCATGGCAGTTCTCTCCCCTGCCCCTTTCAGACTTTCAATAGATACTACACTTATGAGGCTGGTTCCAGACTATGTCAGCTGAACTTCGTTCCCAATGATATCAATGGGCCTTACATCAAGACTAACTTGTCCCACTGATCTCAATGGGATGTAAGTTCAATGAAAGCCCTATGCAGGCATTTGCCTGAAACAGGTAAAGGTTAAACTGAGGATGGAATGTGGGCAGACAAGCCCCACCCACAACGTCCCCACACAGCCACCCGCTCTTAGAGAGCTTCACACAAAGATCTCTAAGAGCAGCCAGGCATGCAGGTATCTGGCACAGCTCTTCTTATGTTCTTAACAATAAAAAATATGCAGGTATCTGGCACAGTTCTTCTTATGTTCTTAACAATAAAAAATAATGTAACACAGGGTCAGGGTTCTTAAAAAGAACAACAGTTTACCGAGTACATGTTCCTACTAAAAACTGCAAGAAACAATTAAGCAAAATTATATTTTATAAGCTCACAGTGGAATAGTAAATTTGGACAAACAACCCATTGTTTGACGCAGGGGTCTGAAACTCTTAAAGCTCTGAGTTCACCAACATGAATTGATCCACTAACCTTCAGTATGGCTCTCAAAATCAAAAGGTATTTCATAATTTATGATATAATCTATTTTTAAAACAGTAAAGGGGGAATCTTCCCAGCCCAGTAGCTATTTGTTTTTTGTTGCTGTTCTTGTCATGAAATTTTATTTATTTTGAAATAAAGTTAAGAAAAGGCAACAAAAAGAATATAAATAACACTATAACAAGACCACTAAAGAAACAAAGAAATTCATTTATCATCATTTTAGTCTATCACTGATATGCTTGTAAAACCACTACAGTAAAACAGCCTAAGTAGGAGCTTTACTATCAAATGGAAAAATAAAAATATATTAAAAATAAAAAATTATACAGCATATATACGGAATGTGTGTCAGCGCGCGCGTGTGTGTGTGTGTGTGTGTGTGAGAGAGATTCAATTCAATTCGTAGCAATTCAACGGAATTATGCACTCATTCAAAACCTGGCAGGTTTCTGTAACTACATATTGGCGATGCGAACTTTTGCATCCCGTGAGACGCTGCTCCCTGCACAATATGTCTGTAATTTCCCAGTTTCACAGTTAAGCCAAGAACAGCCAAGCTCCATGTAAGCTAACCACCTCTTTGTATTCAAACACTTTAAAAAGGTTGAACCATCTCGCTCGTACTCCGCTGAACCATTTGCCATACAACTTATACAAGAGTCGTTACTGATGTGCATTTCGCCCCCCCCATCGTTTGTGTAGCAGTCAGGATGTTTAATACTGTGCCATCAAGCATATCTTTCATTAAAAAAAAAAATACTTTACAAAGCTAAAAGAAGGTAAACAAGCCTCCATGAAAGAAAGGAATTCGCCATGACAGACACTGACTAAAGGTTAAAGTGGCAAACTGAGCTAGAGGGGCTATTTGCTTCCCACAATTTATTCTTTAATAACTTCTACTGTAATATTTCTGGAGCACATCAAAGGACAATAACAGGCTGACGCTGGTAATCCCTCTCACATATAAAAATTTTCATTACCGAGTGTTAAAGGCATCATTCTGTCTGAGAAATGGGAATTGATAGGGGGGCTGCTTTTCTTCCCCCTATCCTGGGGAAACATCTAAGCCTTTTTCTTCTTCTTATAGTGATGCTGAGTGCTCTTGCCAGATTTTGTTCTGAAGGCTGCAGATGGGCAATATGATGAAAAATCTATTTGATAAATGGGGGAAAGAGTGGGGTGGGGGAAGGTGGGAAGTTCAGTAGATCACTTTTAAAAAAAAATCTGGCCCAGAAAGGAACTGCTTTCCATCCTAATTGACTTAAAATGCTCCCCCCCCCCCATTTTTTATTTTTATTTTTTTGGTAAACACTGTTTCTTTTTTTTCTTTTCTTTTTTTTTCAAAGTTGTCAGGAGCATTTTTGGCTAAGATTTGAAATACTTTCCCTGCATATCCCATACAAATAGAATGAAGCGCTCTCTCTATATATAGAGGTGGTGGGTGGGATCAAGAAAGGCAATTAATCATCATCATCCTTGTACCTCAGTAACTTCTGAGATGGTCTAAGTGTTGGTTTTAATTAGAAATGTTTTCCTGACCTACTTCCATGGAGACTTTAATAAATACCAAAAGGCTTTGCTAGAAAGGAGTGAATTTTTGGTTTCTGCTATCAATAAGTATATATGCCTGACCCTGGTATCACTTTTGCTGTGTGTTCACACTCAAGCCCACATGTGCTAGTCAGACAGAAGGCATCTTTTTATAATGAACACTGTTTGATATCCATCATACATTTGCCACACAGAAGAGACCTAATAGATGGTTTTATCATGTTCTTATAGACAGCTTTACAAAGCAACGAGAAAAATTCATGGCGGATACAGCTATCAAGGGCTACTAAGCATGATGGCTATGTACTAACTGCAGGATCAGAGGCAGCATACCTCCCAATACAATGGCTAGGGAATAACAGTGGGAGAGGGCTATTGCGTTCATGTCCTGCTTGTGGTTTTCCCATAGTCATCTGGTTGGCCATTGTGGGAAAAGAAAAGAATACTCGACTAGATAGACCTTTGGTCTGATCTAGCACAGCTCTTCTTATGTTCTTGTGCTTCTGGAAACTCAGGTCATTCCATGGTCAAAATGAACACAAATTGACAGGTATGGAAATATATGCAGTTGCAGCAAAACATTGCCGACATACAGAACCCAGCAGCCTCCATGCCTCTGGGATTGTGAAGGAAGGGAGGCACTCACAGAGATGTGCTGCTTCCAGGAACATTTCTTGGGAAGGTTGTCTACTGAACTGCTATCATTTGTACTAGAGATGGGTGAGAATGTCATTTGTTTGCTGTTGATAAAGTATCAACAGCAAACAAATCTGTTACCAAAATTCACAGATTTCTCCATATTTGAAAGAAAAAGAACTCGAGAACTAAAAAAATCAAATCTGTTCATTTTGGGAGAAACGGAAATGAACAGATTCATCGATACAGGCCCAGGGCCTGGAAGGCTTACTTCTTAAACAACTGGGTTTGAATCCCTGTGAATTCAACAACGCTAGTGCAGGATTCTTGGATTCCTGCAGTGAGCAGGGGATTGGACTCGATGGCCTTGTAGGCTCCTTCTAACCCTACTATTCTATGATTCTAGTGCTGAATTGCCACCTCTTTTTTCTGGCAGGCTCCTCATCTTTAACAGCTATATAGCATACAGGTACAACATGGCCAACTCTGTACTGGGAAAAGATGTACCTACTGAATTTGGCTGGTGGAGATGGGTGAGAATTTTCTTTCAGTTAGTTTTTAATGTTGGAAGACAGAGGTGTGTGTGTGTGTGTGTGTGTGTGTGACCTACCCTGTGTCCCCTAAGTTAGCCTGCTACCCTCAGATGTGGTGGAAGACACTGTCCCTCACCATCCCAGGAGCAGCTGTACCTATTGAATTTGGCTGGTGCAGAGTGTCAAGAAATTCATTTCTGATCATTTTCAGCATTTACCAAAATTTGCAAAGTTCCTATTTGGGAGAGGAAGAACTTGAGATGTAAAAAATTCAAATGCAGGAGAAAGTGAAACTGGCAGATTTGCCCATCTCTACCCTAAATGTTGCAAAATGACATGACCATTCCTAATTGAATTATGCATCGCAAAGAAACATTTGAGTTTAGGGCAGTTTTGTATATGTCATTAGCCCTGTTCAGGCCTTCCTAATCAGAGTATAGTAAACACCCAAGGATGCAGAGCGTGCTAGGTCTGCCCCCCTCTGGCATCACACTTTTCACCCTTCGCATGTAGAGAGACCCCTCTATCCAAGGGGACTCTCCACATGAGCAGGAGTTATGCCTGGCGCCACTGTTATGCTCTTTTCAGCACGTGGCTAAATATTTTTTCTCCAAGGCATTGTAAATTTAAATTCTTTTCTTAACAATAATGCTGGTTGAAATAGATTTTATTATGCCTCTCATTTTTATTTTCTTGATTTTGATTTTAGGTTGTTTTTCTTGTATTGAATATTTCATCTGTATGCACACTGCCTTGAAATCTTCTTTGGAATGAAGCTGAGGTTTATCAAATTTAAAACTAAACGTATTTCACATTAAAAAAAAAAATGTAAAAGGCTAGCCTAGGACCTGCTCCCTGGCACACCAGCTTGTTATGCGTTAGGGATGGGAGAACATGCAATGTTCAAGCTCAATGAAGTTCTCCAAATT
Organism: Heloderma suspectum; assembly: GCF_057233095.1. Lineage (NCBI taxonomy): Eukaryota > Metazoa > Chordata > Lepidosauria > Squamata > Helodermatidae > Heloderma > Heloderma suspectum. The sequence goes on along the minus strand of NC_139459.1, from coordinate 333,597,731 downwards.
CCTCCTTGAAAGTCGGTTCACCTCTTTCACATTCCTGAATGTGAGCATCTTTTTTTTTTCCCTGATCAGGAAAAATGTGCATTCTCCAGTCAAAACTATGTGCATTTTCCTCCATAGGCTAAAGAATGATAGTGCAGATCGGAGTGGGGAGAGGGGCGAAAATGCAAAAGTGTACATTTCCAACAATGCAAACTTTTGGAAGTAGGCATTTCTGGAAGTGTGCACTTTTGAACTTGAACACAAGTTTGGGAAATTGTGAAAATTTCCCAAGAATTGTGTTCACATTCAGGACATGTTTCCATGATTTGTGAATAGGAACAAAATTATTGTACATCCCAAGTATGCCAAAGAAGTATGATTTTATGTGGGGGAGCAGTGTTAAATGGGTATAGTCCATCAACAGATAGGGTTGTTGGAGGAATCTGTTTGGGGGGTGGAGCTCAGCATGTTTTAGCCAGCTCTACCCCCGCCCCCAACTCTGGCTTGATCGTCTATGAGTTGGCCAAACTTAGGGCCAACTCGCGGATTTTTCAGCGGGATGAGCAAATCACAATTTGAGCAAAATCAAGGCTGCGCAAATTAGACCACTCACATCTGCAATTTTGCACAAATTGCGCTATTTATGGCCATGATTTTGCGCAAAAAAAAACCCTTGGTAAAGCTCCTGGATTTCAGGAACTATCCCAGGGCTCAGCTCGTGAAAGAAACCCAGCCGAGTCTGCTATAGGATTCCGGGATTCCTTCAGGTCAAAAAAGGGCTGGATTTCCTCATGACGGAGAACCCTATCAACAGATATATCACATGGGATTCTGTCTCTTAGCGTGCTGGCAGTGGCCACTCTGCCCCACCTGTGTAGTTGGATGCTACTGAAAAGGTGGAGCCGTGCTTAGAAGCAGGGGCATCAGCAAATCTGCAATACTACAGCCTTGTGGTGGAACAGGAAGGTGAGCAGTCTGGCTCTGCCTCACTTAAAAAGGTTGGGCTGCTGCTGCTGCTAGGGATGCTGCGGGCACCCGACTGGGTCCGGGAATTCATCAGGCTCCCCACCCACAACCCCCGGACTGTGCCCGCCGAGATGCTGTCCTTGCTCACCCCCCACTTGCGTCCGCTCGCGCTCTCCAGGACTCACCGCAATCCCGTTCGGTGAGCCCCCGACATTTTCGTGCCTTTGATTTCTACGTAAAACAGGAAGTTTAAAAAATGTGCATGTTTAAATATGCACAGTTCAGAGCTGGGAAAGCTAAATAAGCGCAATATTAAAGGGATTATGCCTCTAATATTGCGCTTATTTAGCTTTCCCAGCTCCGAACTGTACATATTTAAATATGCACATTTTTTTAACTTGCTGTTTTATGTAGAAATCAAAGGAGCGAAAATGGTAGGGATGGCGGAGAATTTCTCCCCGAAACTTCGGGGGGCCGAGCACCAATGTGTTCGGCCCCCTGAACAAGTTTCGGGGAGAAATCCTCCGCACACCCCCCTGCCCCCCGCACCCCCCTGGGACAGGACTTACCTTTACTGAATGTCCCTCCCGGTGGCTGGTCTGGCCGGCAGTTCGGCGGGTGTTCGAGCGAGGCGGGAGCGGCAGCCGGTCTTTTGACCGGCTGCCGCCGCCACCATTGCAATGAAAGGGAAAAAACAAACAAACGCCCCCTGATAGGCTACGTGACGATTCACGTAGCCTATCACGGCTAGATTTGCAAAGTCAGCCGTGATAGGCTACATGAATTGTCACGTAGCCTATCACGGGTGACTTAAAAAAAAAAAGAGTGTACGGATAATGGCGGCCCCCATAGGGAGCCGCCATTCCTGTTCCTTATTTGGTCGCTGTAGTCTACGTAAATGTTTACGTAGACTACGGCGAAAATAACGGCAACGCTATTTGCGTTGCCCTTATTTTCGCCGTAGCCTACGTAAACATTTACGTAGACTACAGCGACTAAATAAGGAACGCGAATGCCGGCTCCCTATGGGGGCTGCCATTCGCGTACGCGCTTTTTTTTTTTTTAAGTCACCCGTGATAGGCTACGTGACGATTCACGTAGCCTATCACGGCTGACTTTGCAGATCTAGCCGTGATAGGCTACATGAATCGTCACGTAGCCTATCAGGGGAAGGTTTTTTTTTTTTTTTTTTACTTTCGCGTTCGCGGCCGGGCGAGGCGAGGCACCTCCTCCCCGGCCTGAATTTCGGCCGGGCGAGGCGGGAAGCCTCCCCCCCGGCCTGAACTTCGCGGGGGGAGCAGCGAAGCGCCTCCCTCCCACCGTGAACGGCCTTTGACAACAGGTAAGTGACTTTCGCCCACCCCTAGAAAATGGTGGGCACTCACCGAACGGGATCGCGGTGAGCCCAGGAAACTCACCGAACTCATGGGCAGCCCAAGCATGGGTCCGGGGGGGGCGGTGCAAGCGGGGGTGCTGCTTTGGCGAGCACCCGGAGAAACTGAGTTAGGGTGAGTTCTTACATCCCTAGGCCTGCTGCTCTCTGCCATTCACAAAGGGGAAGATAAGATGCTATTTCCACCCCTACACACACACTCACACACACACACACACACACTCCACTCTGTCCATTACAAATAAAAAAAGGAGCGGAATAAACTCTGTAAGAATAAAACCACCCTTCTTCCCACCCTAGTCAGATGCTACTACAGAAATAAACAAATGTCTCCCCTTGCAGCTGGTCTTTGTAAGGTCACAGCCTCCAGATTTGTGTTCTTTCTGTCTACCTTTGATGTAATCATCAATAATATCACACTATTTCCTGCCTGTCAACCGGCATGCTGTCTGTCAAAACTACTGTTAGCTTCCTGTGTGGTTCAGTGTCAAAGGCCTTGCAGCTACTCAGACATATTATGTGCACTACGCCTGCTTTCTCCGCCCACTCAGTGACTATATTGGAAAAGGCTTTCAGGTTTCTTTGATGTGATCTGTATTTTGTAAATCCATGTTGACTGTAACTCAATAAGCCCCTCTACTACATATTTCTACAGATCGATTCTCTCATTATGGTTTCTAGCATTTCGGCTCCGATACTCAGCAGGATCCAAGACTGAGAAATTATCTCATAGCATTTTTTCTCCCCTACTGAATGGGTGGGATAATCTTATTTACTTTTAAAACTTCAGAGTACCACTATTGCTGCCTCTAGATTATTATTTTTTAAAATATGGACAGTCCTACATAGGGTGATCAGATGTGAGAGGAAAGAAGGCGCCTGTACCTTTAATAGTTGCGTAGAAGAGAAAATTTCAGTGGGTGCTGGTTGTCATATATTGTTGAGAAAAGGTAAACTACTCTCTTCTGTACAACTATTGAATGTGCAGGAAAGAGACCCAGCTCCCTTTACATCTAGGCACCCCAGCTCAGGGACCCTAGCCAAGGTAAAGGCCTACTGCAGCCTACCTGCTTTTGAGTTCCCAGTGTGAAAAATATTCTCCCACAATGTGACACACAGCAAAAGTAGTCCTGAGATTTTTCAGGGCAAACAGGGTCCACCATATTTTAGAGAATGCTCCTCTGGCTATAAACTCAACTTTCTTTCTTTTAACTTCAGCAGTGGAACCCCACTGAGATTCTCCACAATTCAGAATGTAAAATTAGGGGGAGAAGCCTAGCACAGGCTTTTCCAGTCCTACGCATTCCTTGTCAAGGAAGACAGACTGAGATCAAGTCCTTCAAGTTCCTGAACCTAGAAAGCTTATTTCACCAAGGGGCGGGGGTAGTGATATTTTATAACAGTGTAATGCTGAATATACATGTATACTCCAAAGGAAGACCCATTGATTTCAATGGGGCTAACTCCCAGATAACTGTGTACAGAGATTTGCAACCTCAAGGCTGCAGTTCTATACACACTTACCTGGCACTAAGCCCCACTGAACTCAGTGGGATTGACTTCTGAGAAGACATGAACAGGATTGCACTGAAAGTCTCCTTTAAAAAATGTTACCTGCTTTATTCCAACAATTTGTAATGATCACTTTTGTTTTTGTTTTAACAACAGCTATAAGGTTTCTCCCCTTCATGGATCACTGCCTGGTTGTGGCGAAGGGGCTTGCGTAACTCAGTGAAGCCATAAGCTATGCCGTGCAGGGCCACCCAAGACAGATAGGTCATGACGGAGAGTTCTGACAAAATGTGGTCTACTGGAGAAGGAAATGGCAACCCACTCCAGTATTCTTGCCAATAAAATCCCATGGAACGTATCACAAGGCTAAAAGATATGACGCCGGAAGATGAGCCCCTCAGGTTGGAAGGTGTCCAATATACTACTGGGGAAGAGCAGAGGGCATTTCCAAGTCGTGCCAGAAAGAGTGAAGCGGCTGGGCCAAAGCTGAAAGGACACTCAGCTGTGGATGTGTCTGGTGGTGAAAAGAAAATCCGATCCTGTAAAGATCAATAATGTTTAGGAACCTGGAATGTGAGATCAATGAATCAAGGTAAGCTGGAGGTGGTCAAACATGAGATGGCTAGATTGAACATCGACATCCTGGGAATCAGCAAACTAAAATGGACAAGCATGGGCAAATTTAATTCAGGGGACCATCATATCTACTACTGTGGGCAAGAATCCCTTAGAAGAAATGGAGTAGCACTCATCGTCAACAAAAGGGTGGGAAAAGCAGTCCTGGGGTACAATCTCAAAAACAATAGAATTATCTCAGCATGAATCCAAGGCAAACCATTCAACATCACAGTATGCCCCGACCACCAAGGCCGAAGAAGCTGAGGTTGATTGGTTCTATGGAGACCTACAACACCTTCTAGAACTAACACCAAAAAACATCAGATGGTCAATATTGAAACCTTGGGTTCCTTGCAAGAGGAAAAAAGGCGGGGTATAAATGCAATAAATAAATAAATAAACCAGACTGATTATGTACTTTGCAGCCAAACATGGAGAAGCTCTATACAGTCAGTAAAAACAAGACCTGGAGCTGACTGTGGCTCAGATCATGAGCTCCTTATTGCAAAATTTCGGCTTAAATTGAAGAACGTAGGGAAAACCACTAAACCATTCAGGTATGACCTCAATCATATCCCTTATGAATATACAGTGGAGGTGAGGAATAGATTTCAGGGATTAGACCTGATAGACAGAGTGCCTGAGGAACTATGGACGGAGGTCCCTAACATTGTTCAGGAGGCAACAACTAAATCCATCCCAAAGAAAAAGAAATGCAAGAAAGCCAAGTGGCTGTCTGATGAGGCTTTACAAGTAGCTGAGGAAAGAAGAGAAGCGAAAAGCAAGGGAGAAAGGGGAAGATATATCCAACTGAATGCAGAGCTCCAGAGAATAGCAAGGAGAGAAAAGAAGGCCTTCTTAAATGAACAATGCAAAGAAATGGAGGAAAACAACAGAATGGGAAAGACTAGAGATCTCGTCAAGAAAATAGGGAATTCCTCAAGGGAACGTTTTGTGCAAAGACGGGCATGATAAAGGACAAAGAGGGCAGGGACCTAACAGAAGCAGATGAGATTAAGAAGAGGTGGCAAGAATACACAGAAGAACTATACAGGAAAGATCTGAATGTCCCTGATAGCCATGATAGTGCAGTTACTGACCTTGAGCCACATCCTAGACAGTGAAGTCAAGTGGGCCTTAGGAAGCATTACTAACAACAAAGCTAGTGGAGATGACAGTATTCCAGCGGAGCTATTTAAGAACCTAAAAGATGATGCTGTTAAAGTGCTGCACTCAATATGCCAACACATTTGGAACACTCAACAGTGGCCACAAGACTGGAAAAGGTCAGTTTACATTCTGCTTTCAAAGAAGGGCAATGCCAAAGAGTGTTCAAACTATCGCACAATTGCACTCATTTCACATGCCAGCAAGGTTATGCTCAAAATCCTACAAGCTAGGCTTCAGCAGTATGCGAACCAAGAACTACCGGAAGTACAAGCTGGGTTTCGAAGAGGCAGAGGAACTAGAGATCAAAACGCCAACATTCGCTGGATCATGGAGAAAGCAAGAGAATTCCAGAAAAACGTCTATTTCTGCTTCATTGACTATGCTAAAGCCTTTGATTGTGTGGATCACAACAAACTGTGGCAAACTCTTAAAGAGATGGGAGTACCAGACCACCTTACCTGTCTCCTGAGAAACCTGTACGAGGGTCAAGAAGCAACAGTAAGAACCAGACATGGAACAACTGATTGGTTCAAAATTGGGAAAGGAGTATGACAAGGCTGTATATTGTCGCCCTGCTTATTTAACTTATGTGTAGAGTACATCATGAGAAACGCTGGGTTGGATGAATCACAGGTCGGAATTAAGATTGCTGGGAGAATTATCAACAACCTCAGATATGCAGACAATACCACCTTAATGGCAGAAAGCGAAGAGGATCTAAACAGCCTCTTGTTGAGGGTGAAAGTGGAAAGTGCAAAAGCTGGTTTGAAACTCAACGTTAAAAAACTAAGATCATGGCATCTGGCCCCATCACTTCCTGGCATATAGAAGGGGAATGGAAGCAGTGACAGATTTTATTTTCTTGGGCTCCAAGATCACCGCAGATGGTGACTATAGCCATGAAATTAAAAGACGCTTGCTCCTTGGGAGGAAAGCTATGGCAAACCTAGACAGCATAGTAAGAAGCAGAGACATCACCTTGCCGACAAAGGGTTGTATAATCAGAGCTATGGTTTTCCCAGTAGCAACGTATGGCTGTGAGAACTGGACTATAAGGAAGGCTGAGTGCTGAAGAATTGATGCCTTCAAACTGTGGTGCTGGACTGCAAGGAGGTCAAATCAGTCCATCCTAAAGGAAATCAACCCTGACTGCTCATTGGAAGGACAGATACTGAAGCTGAAGCTCAAATAGTTTGGCCACCTAATGAGAAAACTCCCTGGAAAAGCCCCTGATGCTGGGAAAGATTGAAGGCAAAAGGAGAAGGGGACGGCAGAGGGTGGGATGGCTGGATAGCATCACCGATGCAATGAATATGAACTTGAGCACACTCCGGGAGAGAGTGGAGGACAGGAAGGCCTGGCGTGCTATGGTCCATGGGGTCACGAAGAGCCAGACACAACTTAACGACTGAACAACAACAATAAGGTTCCTGTGTTGATCTATTTCTATTTTGTGATTTGCTTACAGCTTTTATAAATAGGCACAACAAACTTTTTTTTAAAAAAAAGTAACTTAGGGAGCAATCCTATGGCTGCTAGACAGTGCCTAGATGGCCATAGGTTATCTGGTTTTTGAGGAATTGACCTCGGAGCCCGGGCAAGCGTGAAGCGACCAAAAAGGAGCGCAGGAGTGCATCCCAGAGTGCAGGACACGGAATAATGGGCTGAAGTTACAGGAAGCCAGATTCCGGCTGAACATCAGGAAAAACGTCCTGACTGTTAGAGCAATACGACAATGGAACTAATCACCTAGGGAGGTGGTGGGCTCTCCCACACTGGAGGATTCAAGATGAGGCTGGACAGCCATCTGTCAGGGATGCTCTGACCTGGATTCCTGCATTGAGCAGGGGGTTGGACTTGATGGCCTTGTAGCCCCCTTCCAACCCTACTATTCTATGATTCTATAAGGTGCATTCCCGGAGGGTGTTCTGGGGCAGGGACGGAGGAAATCCTTGTACGACACATGCAACGTGTCATACAGCAGCCTCCTCCCCTACCCTCCCACGGCTCAACAGCAGAAATCGGCTGTCTAGCCGAAAATGCAGGGCAGGATAAGCATGGAGGGAACAATCCCCTCCATGCTTCTCCTGCCCTGCATTGGATAGGCAGTTGCTTCCGAGTTCGGAGGTGGCCGCTAATCTAAATAGGACTGCACCCTTAGGGTGCAATCCTATGGGTTGCACTCTGGTACTCGCAAGCCCCTGAACTTGGCAGCTAATAACTATCCTATGCACAGCAGCGGGAAGGGCTTGGAGGCTTACGACTTGAACTTGGAGGCTTACGACTATGCTATACAGAGCAGGAAGTGCTTTGCACCTCCCCTGCTGCATTTAAACTAGACAGGCGATTCTGCCCGTCTAACAGAAGCTTTGAGGAGAGGGAGGGAAAGAGGCTGGGGTGGCAATAAGAAACGGCATACACCAGCCACCCTTGTTTCCTCCCCTCCCCACCCCCAGGAATGCCCCCTTTTCCCCATCTCTGTGCTCCATTTACCAAGTATGGAGGGGTAGCTGGCACGGTTCTCTCTATGCTGGCTACAAGGGGCAGGGAGCGCGATTTCCTGGCTACAAGGTCAGAGCCCTGCCTCTGACCTTGTATCCAGGAAACCAAAGAATCCTATGTTCCCCAGACACTGTCTAGGGGGCATAGGATTGCTCTCTAGGGGCTAGTTGGCTGCTGAAGCTGTTTTATTAGGGGATACACCACCACCTGACCCAAGATCACAGTCCATTCTATGATCATTTTCCAGAGCAAGCAATATAAGTGAATCTCCCAGTAATTTTTTCGCCTTAAAGTGGTAAAGAAGATATTGCAAGGTAAAAGAAACATCGATTCCTGGATCCTGCCTATTAAAAATCTAACAAAGTTAACAGAATGGTGGAGAGACCACATAAGTTCTTTTCTGACTTCCTGGATTTGTTTCCTTATTCTCATTCAAGCCCCATAATGAGTACATTAAATTCATCTCCTCCCTTTTCCCAACAATAAGAGGGAGTTTGCTTAACATGACTTCTGGCTTTGCTGCCTGGGTAATTAATGGAAGCAAATGTTATTAAGCCCTCTGTCCTGCGACAGGTTGGAGCCAGCTTCCTATTTTCATTTTTCAATGGATAGATTATTGGACAAAACCCAAAACTAATAATGAATGGCAGAACTAATACATTCTCTTTTTAAAAAGCAGCATCCCAGATGTCCATGATCATGGTGATCACTTTAATTTAATTTTTTTAAGCCCTTCCCAGCACAACATATACTTATGTAAAGAGAACACATCTAACCCAGAATCTGTTGAGGGCAGCACTGGAGGGCAGACTCAAACCCTCTCTGGAGGCTGAGGCAACATCTCAAGCCACTGCTCCATGGCTGGGACTCAGTGAATTTGCAAGGCTCAACTTCTGGCTCTTCCCCTTGTTCTGTCCCTGCTCATAATGTCTGGTTCTCTTACTGCACCTTCCAGTTCTTATATCAACTTCCCCTTCCTGTTAATCCTAGGGATGGCAGAGAATTTCTCCCCGAAACTTCGGGGGGCCGAGCGCCAACGTGTTTGACCCCCCGAAGAAGTTTCAGGGAGAAATTATCCGCACCCCCCCGCCCCCTGCACCCCCCCCCCCGGGATGGGACTTACCTTTCCCGAATGTCCCTCCCGGCGGCGGGTCCCGGCAGCGGTTCGTCGGGTCTTCGTCAGGGGCGGGAGCGGCAGCCGGTCTTTCAACCGGCTGCCGCCACCGCCATTCCAATTAAAAAAAAAACAACGTCCCCGTGATAGGCTACGTGACGATTAACTGACTTTAAAAAAAAAAAAAAAAGCACGTACGGCTAATGGCAGCCCCCATAGGGAGCCGCCATTCACGTTCCTTATTTGGTCGCTGTAGTCTACGTAAAGATTACGTAGACTACGGTGAAAATAAGGGCAATGCTATTTGCGTTGCACTTATTTTCGCCGTAGTCTACGTAAAGATTTACGTAGACTACAGCGACCAAATAAGGAACGCGAATGGCTGCTCCATATGGGGGCCGCCATTTGCATACGCACTTTTTTTTTTTTAAGTCAGCCGTGATAGGCTACGTGACGATTTACGTAGCCTATCACGGCTGACTTTGCAGATCTAGCCGTGATAGGCTACGTTAATTGTCACGTAGCCTATCACGGGGGCGTTTAAAAAAAAAAAAAACTTTTTAGTTCGCGGCCGGGCGAGGCGAGGCACCTCCTCCCCGGCCTGAATTTCGGCCGGGCGAGGCGGGAGGCCTCCCCCCCGGCCTGAATTTCGGCCGGGCGAGGCAGGAAGCCTCCCCCCCCGGCCTGAACTTCGCGGGGAGACCAGTGAAGCGCCTTCCCCCCACCGTGAAAAGCTGAGAGACCAGGTAAGTGACTTTCGTGCACCCCTAGTTAATCCCTTCTGTGTGCAATTATGGCATCCAGCTAACAGACCTGATTTGTCCTTCCTGTTCTTGCTTGTCCCCGCTCTCCTCCTAAGTCCTGCAAGCCATCTCCTCAGAGTTACTGGCCTCACTAGTCCTGCTGCTGAATTCCCTCCACAGCCAACACTCGCCCTGACTTCAACGGAATCTGACCTCAGCCTCTTGCTTCGCTGTCCTTATGTGTTCCAGAGGTCTGGGTTCACTTCACATTGCACAGGCTTGCTGTTCTAGTCCCTCAAAAGCTGCAGCATCCCATACCCACAATAGCTAGCCTCCATTACTCCAAGGTGACCAACACACACACTTCCCAGAACTGTTAAATACACAATTGGAGAGTGCCTTTGATAATGTCACCTCTACCAGCAGTAGGTAGAACAATCTTTTTTTTTTTTTAATTAGCACCTTTCTAGTTGCATCTCGTCACTCCAAAAGGTGATAAGAGTGTCTTCTTGCCTACATACAACTCATCCCTGACCACCCTGGCTAAACTTAATAAACATGGAATATGGTTCCCTATTCCTTTGTCACCTCCTCTGACCATCTGAGGATGCTGTGTGATGAATCTACTCAGGCACCCCCTATGTGGTGTGAGCATGAGAATTCTCTACTAAGAAAAGTATGACAGTAAGGTTCTTAACATTTGTTTTATTTTTAAGGTACCTTTCAGATTTTTCTTTTGTCCCTTACTACTACCAAGATTCCCCTTCATGGATCACTGCCTTGTGGCGAAGGGGCTTGCGTAACTCAGTGAAGCCATAAGCTATGCCGTGCACGGCCACCCAAGATGGACAGGTCATGGCAGAGAGTTCTGACAAAATGTGGTCCACTGGAGAAGGAAATGGCAACCCACTCCAGTATTCTTGCCAAGAAAACCCCATGGAACGTATCACAAGGCTAAAAGATATGACGCCGGAAGATGAGCCCCTCAGGTCGGAAGGTGTCCAATATACTACTGGGGAAGAGGAGAGGGTATTTCCAAGTAGCGCCACAAAGAGTGAAGCAGCTGGGCCAAAGCCGAAAGGACACTCAGCTCTGGATGTGTCAGTGGTGAAAAGAAAATCCGATGCTGTAAAGAACAATATTGTTTAGGAACCTGGAATGTCAGATCAATGAATCAAGGTAAGCTGGAGGTGGTCAAACATGAGATGGCAAGATTGAACATTGACATCTTGGGAATCAGTGAACTAAAATGGACAGGCATGGGCGAATTTAATTCAGGTGACCATCAAATCTACTATTGTGGGCAAGAATCCCTTAGAAGAAATGGAGTAGCACTCATACTCAACAAAAGGGTGGGAAAAGCAGTACTGGGGTACAATCTTAAAAACGATAGAATGATCTCAGTACGAATCCAAGGCAAACCATTCAACATCACAGTAATTCAAGTCTATGCCCCAACCACTGATGCCGAAGAAGCTGAGGTTGATCGGTTCTATGAAGACCTACAACACCTTCTAGAACTAACACCAAAAAAAGATGTCCTCTTCATCATAGGGGATTGGAATGCTAAAGTAGGAAGTCAAGAAATCACTGGGATAACAGGCAAGCATGGCCTTGGTGTACAAAATGAAGCAGGATAAAAGCTAATAGAGTTTTGCCAAGAGAACATGCTGATCATAGCAAACACTCTTTTCCAACAGCACAAGAGACGACTCTACACATGGACATCACCAGATGGTCAATATCGAAATCAGATTGATTATGTCCTTTGTAGCCAAAGATGGAGAAGCTCTATACAGTAAGTCAAAACAAGACCTGGAGCTGACTGTGGCTCAGATCATGAGCTGCTTCTTGCAAAATTTCGGCTTAAATTGAAGAACGTAGGGAAATCCACTAAACCATTCAGGTATGACCTAAATCATATCCCTTATGAATATACTGTGGAGGTGAGGAATAGATTTCAGGGATTAGACCTGATAGACAGAGTGCCTGAGGAACTATGGACGGAGGTCCGTAACATTGTTCAGGAGGCAGCAACAAAATCCATGCCAAAGAAAAAGAAATGCAAGAAAGCCAAGTGGCTGTCTGATGAGGCTTTACAAGTAGCTGAGGAAAGAAGGGAAGCGAAAAGCAAGGGAGAAAGGGGAAGCTATATCTAGGGTTGGTGGAGAATTTCTCCCCGAAACTTCAGGGGGCCGAGCGCCAACGTGTTCGGCCCCCCGAACAAGTTTCGGGGAGAAATTCTCCGCACCCCCCTGCACCCCGCACCCCCCCTGGGACGGGACTTACCTTTGCCGAATGTCCCTCCCGGCGGCGGGTCCAGCCAGCGGTTCGGCGGGTCTTCATCCGGGGCGGGAGCGGCAGCCGGTCTTTCAACTGGCTGCCGCCGCCGCCGCCATTCCAATAAAATAAAAAAACAAACAAACGCCCCCGTGATAGGCTACGTGACAATTAACGTAGCCTATCACGGCTAGATTTGCAAAGTCAGCCGTGATAGGCTACGTAAATCGTCACGTAGCCTATCACGGGTGACTTATCACAGAGCATATCACAGAGCACATCTATGCCCACAGACTGAGGGACAAAAAAAAGATTTTGCGGTCTCTTAGCACTGTCACGTTACAAAGCCATGGATAAGATGCCCAATTCAATATGGATCCTCTGTATTTTTTCATTGCCCCCCCCCGCCCAACCCTCCCCCCATGAAAGCACAGATTGCTGGGTTACGTTCAGCCCTGATTTGGCAAGTAGTGTTTCCATTCACCAAAGCTCCCTCCCTCCCTCCCCACCTCCCTCCCCTCCTCAACTCCTCACTGAACTTTCTGAAATTGATACTTTTGGTTCCAGGCTGTCTGGGTTGCTCAGAACAAATCACAGAGTTGGCCGAGGGGCTTCATATACAAGCTGCTTCGCTCCGGGGTGCCTCCTTGCTATTCTGCTCCACCTTGTACCACATGGAGGCACCTCTGAAGCAACCCACTTTAACTTGTCATTCAGTCTTAAAGGAAATCAACCCTGAGTGCTCATTGGAAGGACAGATACTGAAGCTGAAGCTCAAATATTTTGGCCACCTAATGCGAAGATAAAACTCTCTGGAAAAGACCCTGATGCTGGGAAAGACTGAAGGCAAAAGGAGAAGGGGACGGCAGAGGATGAGATGGCTAGATAGCATCACCGATGCAATGAATATGAACTTGAGCACGCTCCGGGAGAGAGCGCAGGACAGGAAGGCCTGGCGTGCTATGGTCCATGGGGTCACGAAGAGTCGGACACGACTGAACCACAACAACTACCAAGATAGAAGCATGCACAACTGGCCTACCTCACAAAGCCTTTGTGGCACAGCTTCCTCTTTTCTGAAAGGGATACACACAGAGACAAAGCATGAGACCGTATCTTTAAAATCCAGTCACTTCAGTGATGTGGAGAGCAACTGTTCTCCCCTTGATCTAAAACTGGATTCTGCATATACATTATTTGTTGTTTGGCCACAAAAATGAAGTTGGCAAATAAAATGTTTTCCTATATACAGTTTTGGAACAGTAAGGAGCCATAACTGACCCATGCAAGGACTGGGATGGACAAATCTGTTTCATTTTCTGTTCCATTTGCATTAAAAAAAAAAACATACGTTTGTGTTCTGTCCCATTTCCATATTAGTTTGCCATTTCTTTTTATAGTCCACAGGAACATCCATATGAGTTTTTGTTCACAATTTTCCCGAATATATGTCTTTTTGTACACATTTTCCCCAATGTATGCATTTGTGTATACATTTATTTTTTTAAGTCATGGAACTGGATCACAAAATTTGCAGAAGTACAAGAAAAGTTGGCTTCAGAAAGGCAGTATGGAAATACTTTCAATAAATACTGAAGGAAAATTGTCTTCTGGTTCATATATTAGTTCAGCAAATGCAAATTAGGTCAGTTCATGTCAAAATGTGAACCAAATGAATTTTGCCCCTATCCCCATGCAAGGACACACCTTTCTCTTTCTGTAGCTGACCATGGGAAATCCATGCACTCGCCATCTTCAGGATCGTGGTCTTCTTTATGCACAACAAGTTCTGTTATAACTTCATTTGAAGAGAGTAATGCTGCTTCACCACATTCCTCCAATCAAAGCCTTCTTTGGATTTACACACTTCCAATTTAATTTCTTCCTGCTTCCTCCTAAGGGTGTGTTAGTACTTTAATTTAAAAAATATGCCGTCTTCCTTTCAAGACAGGATAACCCCACTAAGGGAGTCACTTACATTTTCCTCAAAGACCTTACTTACCAGCGATGGCTAAAACAGGATGCAGGACTATAGCGGAAACCTCCGTGGTTGAACCTCGTAGGAATTATCAGTCATGATCACACTGAGAATTGATAGCATTTGCTGGCATTCCACCATTTCCAGTGTGCAAAATGTTTTCCCGTCATTCATTCACTTTTCACTATTATGGCTGAGAGCAACTTCACTGCGCTCCAGACCTTCCCCTCAGCACTCAGCTCAAAGACATTGTACTTTGAACTGTTTCCAAAACTGGAATTGATCTTTTTAAAATACTGCATGTCTTTGGGGGTATTCAGCTTCCCTAGACCATGCATAGGCTGCCAAATTCTACAACCATACTATACACATTAAAAAAAATAATGCTTTCCCCAGTATTTACATTAATGTGTTCTGTCTTGCTTGCGATGCTTTGAGTGCAGGTGCAGTTCAGGTGCTATAGCACAACTCATTGTTTGCACTGACCTGCAGAAAAAAGTCAATTAATGACACTAGAAGTTACATTCAACATGGAGCTGCTGCCACAAACAGCAGCCCTAGGCCAAGTTCTTCCGCCTCTCCCCGTAACTTCCAGGCATGCTTACCTTTCAAAAGAAACTGGAATCTTAATTGGTTTTTACCAGTCTGTATTTTACTTGTATTGTGCCTTCAGTTAACTTTAGTTGCATGTTGATTCTATTTGATACTTACTGTCATATTTGTTGGCAGTAAGCTGCCCCAAACTATCAGGAGAGATGGCATCATAATTTAATTATTATGTAAAATAATTTTAATTTTACAAATTAAAATTATCTGTGTTATGGCATCATCGCATAGACAGTTTCCCTGCCTCCACTTCACACTGTTGCGTCGCATTGGTGAAGATGAGGAAACAACACGGGAAACTAAGTATGTAAATATTATAGGGAGACAGGGAGAGAACTGACACAGGGCTGGCATTTTAACTAGAAGTCCAAGCAGAGGGTCTAGTTCCAACCTATGTAAATGAACAGATGAGTGATAGGAGAATACAAACATCAGGTGTGGTATGACTTCACATATTACTTGTTCTGATGCTAACGCTGAACTCCACTTTTTGATCTCTATGAAAACTTAAGAGCAGCAGTCACTAACAGTTACCTGATCAGTGCAGAGGAATACAAAAAGTCTGTAGTAGAGAGAAAAAGGATCTGTGGGGCCATCTTTAATTGCATCAGCCGGAAAGTCTCATGCATTTGCTTCATTAAAACTTGCCTGACTAAACATCTAGCTAAGGACAGGTGCCAACATCTCTCTCTCTCTCTCTCTCTCTCTCTCCCTCTCCCTCACACACACACACACACACACACACACATGGAGACACACACTTGGAAGCCCACTCTTCCAACGAGTTATTAGACACATCAGTAAAGAATCAAAGTGCCCTTTGACTCGATCACATGTGCTTGGTTTTAACTATTTCTGAATGAATTTGCAACAGAACAGGGTCAGGCTATGCATTCATTTTTTTCCTCCACTAAATTGCAGCATTTAATTTCACCTGTCAACATGCTGAGACCTCACCAACAAGGAAAACTGGAAGCATAATTTAGATTAGGTAAAGCATCCAGCTTTTCCCTGAGCAAGCCAACTGCTCTAGCTGAAAAGACTTACTGGCAGCTTTGGAAAGGGCAGCCAGCAGCTCAACCCTTCCTGCCAAAGGGAAAGGCGAAAAGAAAAGACGATGAGATGAAGGCAGGAGAGAGCTATCACGTTGAAGGGAAACTGGAGAACAAACTATCCATCTCTTCTTAAAACAAATCCATTTCTTTACCTTGGTAATTCTCAGCATATATTGAGAGAGAGAGAGAGAGAGAGAGAGAGAGAGAGAGAGAGAGAGAGAGAGAGATTGCTTAGGAGTGCTTACGAGATCTATATATTATCTCCTAAGCACATCCTGCACATAGAGATAAAGGCTCCAGTTCTCTAAATTTGTTGCTGGTAGATGTCCAGGAATGTGAGGCCAGTGTGGACAGAAGGTCTTTGAGGAAGTGGGTTTCAGGCAACAGGGGAAAGAGAAGTGGGAGGCGGGGATAAACCAAGCCATTAAACACCATGCCTGGAATTCCCTAAGCTGAAGCAATGATCATAGCATGTGGCATCCTAGATGAAATATTACTTTAGATTTCTAGGCTACGCTATACAAATGGGCTGCAGGGAGATACAGTGGTTGCACATTAATAAATAATCAGGTCTCCCACAAAGGCATGCAATTCAACAGAGAGCAAAAGAACATGCAGGGACTGGCAGAAGTTAAAAATTTGTAATGATTGCTATAACATGAAATACCCCAGTCCTCTTCCATTTGCTCTCTAGTGTATATTATTCCACCATCACCACTGTGTCATACCACTCAGCAGTCCAGGAGCCCAGCTCTTCAATAATCATAGGCAGTGCCAGAGAGGGACCAACCCCCCCCCCCGCCAGACAAGTAGTGCGGCCACACCATCCCCCCCCCCCATCATTGCTGAACCCCTTTGGTTGTTGGAAGGAAAGACATTTTCATTTTTAAATTATAACTGGAAGAAGCAGAAGCAGAAGCAGAATTTTATTTTAAAGGCTGCAATCCTAAACATTTTCACTTTAAAGTTAATTATCAAAATCAATAGGACTTACGAAGGGAGCACTGATGCGAATTATACTTCTATTTATTGTGCAGAAATCTGACATGTGAGAAAAGGCTCCAGACACCACTACACACTTAGCTCGTTTCTTCTCCTTAATATTTTTTTCCTAGTATCACCATTGTCAACAGCTACCCCAATTCCATCTTCTGCCAAACACTCTCCCTCCAGAGAGACAGAGAGGTTGCTACTTCCTTTCTTGCAATGAGGCTAGTATGCCATAAACAGCTGCATGACTGTGAGAAATTCAACAGGTACACCTTACCAAGTCATGGAGCTGCATCATCAGTAGAAAAAGCATCACCAACTGTTAAAGGCATAAGACTTTTTGTGAGAAAAGGAGGAAGCAAATGTAGGCAAACACACACACACACACACACACACACACCCCTTATGGGCAATGTAGCCTTTAGGGGGTTTAATGTGTATTTATTATAAGTATTTTTATACCACCCTTCAGTTGTAATCTCAGGGTGGTTTACAACAACAGAGCAAAAATAACCTAAAAAGCACAAAATTATAAAAGCAGCAACAAACAGTCGGCAGGTTTAAAATTAGATCTAAAAATCTCATGAAAGTAAAAAGGCCTTTGTCCGGAGGTGAAAGAAAAATATGGTAGGTGCAAGGTAAGCCTCCCTAGGAAGAGCATTCCACAGCTGGGGTGCTGCCACTGAGAAAGTCCTCTCTCTGGCAGGCTTCCACCTCAGTTGGTGGAGGCACCCATAGGTGGCTGTACATTTAAGATCTTGATGTATGGGTAGATACGTATGGAGACAGCCTGTCCTTCAAGTACCTTTGTCCTAAGCCATGAGGGGTTTAAAAGGTGAAACCAGTACTTTGAATTGGGCCTGGAGATGGACTGGAAGCCAATGCTGTTGGTATAGCCCAGGCACAATATGATCATCATATCCAGTCCCATTAGTAACCTAGCAATCACATCCTGCACTAACTGCAAATTCTGGCATACCCATGTACAGTGCACTGCAGTAGTCTACCCTGGAGATTGTCAGAGTGTGGATGACTGAGGCCAAGCTATCTCTGTCCAGAAGATAGGATGCAGCTGGCATACTAGTCTAAACTGGTAAGAGACACACTATGCCACAGAAGCAACTTCTGCCTTTGGTGACAAAGATGGATCAAGGAGTATCCCATGATGCAAACCTGTTCCCAAGGGGGAGTGTAGCCCCATCAAGCACAGGAGGAACACCACTCTCTTTGGCAGATGAACCACCTACCCACACTGCCTCCACTTTGTCTAGATTGATCTTCTGTTTATTGGCTCTCATCCAGTCCAATATCATATCCAGCTTTCCACCGGGACCACAGTGGAATGATGATTTTCATCCAGGGATGCTAGTTTCCTATCACATCTCACCCAAGATCAACCTCCAGGAAGTAAAGTGCTGGGAAGAACTAGAAGTAAGTGTGTGGTCCAAAATAGGAAAGGATTATGTTCCAGAGCAGCAAAACGGATCAAGAGTCCAGAGGCAGGTGCGTAGTCAAAGCCAGGCAGGGGTCAAGATCCAAGGCAGTAATTGGGGAAAGAAAGCAGGAGCTTAGGCAGTATCTTCCCACCTGAAGCAAATTTCTTGGACTGAGCAGCAAACCCTGAGACTAGGGCTTCATAGGGCCTGATGGGCAGGGACTGGCCCGCAGCCTCAGCCAACAATGGCAAGGAGGGCTGGTACTCTCCAGCCTAGATGGCACCATTAAACCACAGAGCTCAGTCTGCCAGGCTTGAAATAGCGCAGGACTGAGGTCCTGGAGCCTGACTACTGGGAGTCCAGCTTGAGACACAAAGACTTTTGTATATGAGAAACAGCAACATGCACAAGGTATCTTCAAACTCAACAGAAATTTATTATAACTTACAGGAAACACAGAGCAACCTTCTTTGACTTATAAGAGAAGCATAAACAACTCAACCAAACAATTGTCCTTTGTAACTGGTACAGTCATATAGGCCCAGAATTACCCTGGCCTGTCAGGAAATTATGCAGGCCCAACTGTTCCTTGTGCTTCTGCCCAAAACTGAAAGCATTCCCTTCTATTCCTCTCACATGGCCTGAAGACTGAGACCTTCTGGGCGGGCTTCTTAAAGAGGCAGTACACAACACAGACACAGGGTTCTAGTTCCTCCCATCCCCGCACTCTCCATGGTTTCTGATGAAGTATAGGCCTCTATCTTTTTGTACTCCCTTCTGTTCCTACAAAAGCAGAAAATGCTTTGGGAAGCAACAGACATACACACTTTCAAC
Source organism: Heloderma suspectum (assembly GCF_057233095.1). Taxonomy (NCBI): domain Eukaryota; kingdom Metazoa; phylum Chordata; class Lepidosauria; order Squamata; family Helodermatidae; genus Heloderma; species Heloderma suspectum. The sequence continues at coordinate 333,578,555 of NC_139459.1, read as the reverse complement.
TAACAGGAGTTATTTTTCTCCAGTGGATTCCTAACCACCTTGGGCCCAAAGTACCCAAGACATGATACCTGTCTGCATCTGGGGACTTATTTTTATAGGCTGAGCATTCAAATGTGCAATCTGCCACCCACATCCAATAAGCAGGACAGTCCCAAGTGGGTTGAACCTCTGTTGTTGTTTTTCTGAATGCATAAATGCACTGTTAGTTGCGGTCTTCCCTTGTGGAATTTGGAGTGAAGAAAACAGGAGATGTGCAGGTAGGACTGGGGGACTTTTTCTAGTTGCATGAGCCTGCATCATACAGATAAAGGATACTGTTTGTTTTTTGTTTGTTTGTTTGCTGGGGGCAGATAGAAAATCGTGCAGTAGGATTTGTCAAGAGTCAGTAGAACTGATTACAAGGAGAAACTGACATATTTGTATGTGTGCAGAGAGGACAATTCCACCCCCCCCCCCGAGAATATTGTTTTCTTAAATGTAAACGCCAGGTTTAAAAAGAGTCCATAAGCCCCAATGAAGAGGCTAATTCTCTTTGAAATAAGGAAGCAAGTTCAAAGGCAAGGCTGTTGGTGCGGCTTGAATTTCAGATGAGATAAAAAGCAGGAGCTTCTTTGGCACTGCAGTGCAAAAGCTTACATGGCTTCTTGTGAAAAGCAATTTATTTTATATTATGGCACAGCAACTATCATTTAAACTGCTAGGGATTGTAATTGAACTCAGAAGAACCACCCTCTCCCTGATACACTGGCTACAGTAATATGTTTCCCTCAGGCTTGTTTGAAGTAGCAGCTGTGTCTAGCCCAGTTATGGGGGTGAAGAGGGTTGGTGCTAGGGATGTTGGAGAAATTTGCCATGGAGCCAAAAGAATTCAGATTTTCATGAATCTGACCTGCGGAGTCCACAGCAGGTCAGCTTTCCACCTTTCAGGCAGATTCCACGGAACTGTGGACTTTTTTTCTATTCTCCAGGAATTTTGCACAAATGCCATTTTGGAAAAATACACATTAAAAAAAAACAACCAAAAATGTGCATTTCCCCCATGAAAATGCACATTTCTATTTACATAAAGCATGAAAATGCACATTTGGGGGGAATTTGTGCATTTTTGCATGTGCAAATTTGTGCAAATCTGCATTTGCACAAATACAAATTTGCACAGATTTAGAAACAAACAAAAATCTGATTCCATCAATGGGCAGATGAAGGAACAAAAGGCACCTGACAATCCATGAAACACAGACGGAACGGATTTTACACAGGCCGTACATCCCTAGTTGGGGCATCGCTGGCTAGTGGCAAATAATCTCTCACAGATCCAGTCCACATTAGGGATGGTGGAAATTCCACCACGGACTCCAATGATTTCTAAGAATCCGGACCCCCCGGAGTCTGTGGCGAAACAGACCACTCACCTCCACCACTCTGCGAAGTTTGCACTGGCCAGTTAACCGCGCTGCCATCCACTGCTGGTCTGCAGACACAAATGGCGTCCAGCGCAGCAGACGCCATTTGCGTCCCTGCTCTTTGCTGTGATAGGCTACATAAAGAAGTCCGGCACCGGACGGACCCGGCTGGCGGCTCCGTGGACTTGCCGTGGAGCACAGCCAGCCAGGGAGGATTCTAGGGGGAGGAACAAATTGCCTCCCCCCCCCGCTGACCCCCCCAGCGGACTCAGATGAGTGGAGTTCGTACACCCCTAGTCTACACGTTATACTAATTGTGTTGTTAATTTGGACCCTGATGAGTGTGATTAGTTGTTGCGTAGGTCATCAGCTATGCTGCACAGTAAAAACAGACGCACAGAAAACCATCATTTTAACCAATCCTTGGTTAGTCATTCATTTATGTATTTATTTGATTGCCTGCCTTTCCTCCAAATAGCTCAAGGTGGAATACGTTGTTTTCCCACTACCACCACCACCCTATGAGGTAGATTACAGTAATGTACATAGATAGAGTAACGTTGAGAGTTTCTTTTCTTTTCCTTCAGCATTTTGACATTTTTGCTCTTATCCAATATGGCAGCTTCTTTGAAACAGAAGTATTTCCTCCCCTCCTTCCTTCATCTCTTAGCCTCCCCGGCCATGGCTTTTGTGCCATTCCTTGTTATCTGAAACACAACTAGCTGACTTTGGGGTCCTTTTGTAATTGCATTAAAGTAATTAGGGCTATGCTACAAGTGCAATGCAATGTGTCTTTACATTATTTCAGTAAAGAATCAGGCATAGGCAAGAAATTCAAATGCCCTAATCCTGGGAAGGATAATTGTGCATGGAAGCAGGAGCAGCTCAGTAGTAGAGCGCATGCTAAAGGCACCGCCCCATCTGGCTCACTGGTGCCTGCCCAGCCCCGTCCCCCACTCAAGCACCCCCAGACCTGTGCTTGACCCCCTTACCACCATACTCACCGAGCAGCCTGCACTCACCCAGGCCCCGTCCTCCAGCATCACGATTGCCATATTGCAAAAAAACATGGCAATCGTGAATATGCGCATATAGACTTTTACACAAAATGACACTGTGAATCACCCATATACACAAGATTACCAGAGTAAATGGGCTATTTACATCTGTAATCTTGCGGATATGGGCGATTCACAGCACTATTTTGTGTATAGCTCTATGTGCATATATTCGCAATCACCTTCTTTGCGGAGGGATGATTGCAATGCTGGAGGATGGGGCCCGGGTGAGTGCGGGCGACTCAGCGAGCATGGCAGGGGGTTGAGCCGTGGCAAGGGCTTGGTGGGAATGGCTTGGGGGCATGGGCAGGGGGGAGTCTGCCGGATTCCTGGATTGCATCAGGCACCCACACCATCCCTAGCTAAAGGCCCCAGGTTCAACCCTTGGCCTCTCCAAAAAACTCTTGTCTGAACCCCTGGAGAGCCCTGGCCAGTCAGTGTAAACAATATTGAGTTAGTTTTGTCAGTGGTTCAACTTGGTATAAGGCCTCTTCCTAAATGTAGGCAGAATTTGGATGTACATCAGAAAGCGCATCGAAGTGTGGATGCTGTATTGCTTTCAGTGGATGAGTGCTCAAATGTGCATTCAAATGCACACACACTTGTCTACTTTCTGCTACAGCTAGTTAGACTTAAATACTATTTTATATGACTAGAGCTAGGTTGGTGTCTAAATGGCTATTTTTAAAAATATCTTCTTTTTGTAAATAATTTTTTAAAAGAGTACAAAATGAAAACACCCCCCCCCCCACACACACACACACACACAAATCTACAGGCAAAGTCTGGCAGACCAAACATCATCAGCTCTGTAAAGCACAAAGGCAGCTTCACAGAATGAGAGTTTTCTTCATACCAGTACTGTCAAGCACAACCTGAAAAACCTGGGCACTAGTCAACAGTCACTCAGACACTCTGGGGCACTTCCATCACCTGCTCAGGTAGACATATACCATCATTAAACTATATCCTGTGTGACACAGTGCAGACATTTTGAACACTCGCTGGAAAAGTTACCACACCAAATTAACACAGAATTCAGGAAGTGGATTTAGTGCTGAGTGGAAATGTCCCCATTTTCATGGGATTGGACAAAATATGGGAGGATGAGGGGCGATGAAGCTTACCACCACTGCCCAGAGTTCCTCCCAGCAACTACCACTTATCAGCCACCATTTTCTATTCCCACTCACCACCTCACTGGCCATCACCTTTCATTCCCCAGAAGCCCCCGTCGGAACAGTGGTCATTAAATTGGATCTTTCCCGGGGGGGGTATTGTGGAGGGGGAAAGATGGAGGAGTTTTGGGCAGTGGCAAACAGTCTCCCCACTTTCCAAAATGGAAAGAAATCTGTGGGTAGCCTGACGGGTTTTAATTTCATTCAGATGAGAGGAAGAGTGCACTGTAATATCCATCTCATTTACAAAAATACAAGGACAGCATGGTGGGGGCCAATCAAAGCAGGCAAAAGAACCTCTGACTCTGTATCAAATTTCCAAAGCAACAGTGTGGAGCTTTTGCAGCTGCACCCGCTACCCCTGCTAAACTCACAGCATTAAACTCTCATCTGCCTATGTCAGACTCCGAAGTGCAAACTATTTCTCTGCCCCTCCCACTACTTCTGTTTGGTATCACATCCTGAAGGCAGAGGAGAGAGGTTTCCAGGCCATTAAGGAAAACCTCCTCCATTGTTAAAAAGCACTGCTGTTCTTGCATCAAGCCTGTGACACAAGCTCATTAGTTTGTCAGGTGAAACCACACGCAAAATCAAGACAGCAAAACTTGGAACATACTGATAGTGTGTTGCAGAGCCAACATGTGTGCTATATGGTGGGACCAGGGGCACACATTTTAGATTCAGCATGTAGCTCTGACATACTCCATCATGTCTGAAGAGCAGTGTTCGTATGAAAGGAGGGTCCAGCCCAATTAACTGTTGTGATGACTACGGATGTATGGACTGTATAAACTCTGCTCCATCTGTGTTTCACGGATCGTCAGGCGCCTTTTGTTCCATCATCCACTCACAGACAGAGGCAAATTTTTTTCTTCATCATGCGGAAAAATACGCAAATAATTACGTAAGAGGTTTCATAAGAATTTACATAATTTACCTCAGTACGTAACATTTAGCGTATTATCCCCCATCCCATTCAACATTTCCCCAGCAGAAACTTGTGAATTTTCCTATGTATAAATATGCGTAAATTTCAGGAAAGTAAAAAAATCATCCAAAAATCCATGAACTCTGTATGGCCTGATGGGGTCAGTCCACAGTGGATTTCGCAGGCCAGATTCTTAGAAATCCGAGCTCGTTTTAGTCCATCTTGAATTTCTCCAGCATCCCTAGTGATGTCAGGTCCACCTGCCATTTACCCCAAACACACTCCCCATACTTGCTCTCCAGCACTGCACTTAATAGGTAGTTATGCAAGGCACAGGCACCCCACATATTTTACATTTGCCCAATACTGATCTCTGCTGTTATTTACATCATGGGCAAGCATTTGCCATGGTGCACTAGCACGCAAATTACAGGGGCAATTTTCTAACTGCCTGATACTCAGGCCCGAGGCCAGGCTGACAGATAAGCAGCAAACATGAAGCTGGATGGCTATATTCCTAAGAGGAGTATGGCAGTGTTATAGACTCATCTGATGCTGCCAAGCCCAAACTCCAGCAGAAATGTCTGCCCCCAAAATGTTCACATTAGAAGTGGGAGGAATTGTTCAATATGACAGCTTGTGTAGGCCCAGTCATTTGTGGCCCTTTTTCTTGATTCTCTAAGCAATGACCTTCACAACCATGTCTCTGCACTGAGTATTTGTAACACATACAAACTGATGTATTACCCGGAAAATGTACTCGGGCCGGGGGGTGGGGGGAGGACAACATCTCCCAATTCCTTCATTTTCATGATTAATCCCATTTGTTGCTTTTAATTTGCATTCTGCTGAATTTGATTTCTGTCTTTTCTTATTATTCAAAAGACACACACAAAAGCCCACCCAACAAACAACAACAAAAACCTCACCAGATGCTTTCAGAATGAATATGCAAACAAAGTAAGAATATAAATTAGCGAAGTGAAATAGCAGGTTATAGGAGTGCAGCATTCACATCTCTTCCCATTACGTTCAAGAGTTAATTGCTGGAATCGGATTCCGAGTCTATGCCACAAACAGACATTTCCTTGTCCAAATGAAAACTCTTTTGACTTCTCAACTGCTGCCCATTAGATCTAAGGGGCTGCATCTTTTTTTCCATGACACATTACAAGATAATTTTAGAAAAACCAGCTCCAAAAAAGAACAATATGTCAGAAACAATTTATGACAAGAATTCTTGGTATTCAGAAGAAATCAAGTGGGAGTAAATTACAGAAAGTACACTAGAATATCTATCTTGAAACCCCTCTGAGATAAACATCTATCCCTATGCATCAAAGGGATTTCTCTTGTCCCATCAGGTAACCATCCTGCTCTCCTTTGAATAAAGAATTTACTGTGAGTGGTAGCCCAGAGAGAGAACAGTTTTTCTGCCATTAGCTAAAGGACTGTAGCCGGGTTCTGCATTGTTGTCTGATAGTAAATATGGTTCAATTACTCTTTCAGGTCTAGATTTCTGACTGTAGCAATATTGGTTTAGTTCTAGCTCTAGCAAAGTGTTCCCTCAGGAGGACCCCACTCATGTGATGGTACGTGTATGTATGCATTGGACCAGGGATCCATGTTGTCAGGTTCTGGCATAATAGCTACTGCACCACCAGCACTTTCTTTCCACTGCAGGCCTAACTTTATGTTTTAAGGGTGCCACCTAAAACAGGGATGGGCAGAAGGTAAATCTCCAGATACTTAGAAATCCAGCTCCCAGAAGCCCCTGTCAGCATGGCCAATGGTCAGGAAAGCTGGGAGTTGAAGTCCAAAAATCTGGAGATCTACTTTCTACCTACCCAAATTAGAAAGCAGCATCCTAGTGGACATTCTCTGCCCGCCAGGTCCTGTAAAGCAGGGGTGGGTATGCTGTGGACCTCAGCCTAATATCACATGGCCCTCTGCCTAAAGCCCCAGTTCAGACCTCTGGTAAGAGTAATCTGTCCCTCCCTTGGCAGACCACTGGGCAAGGAGGAAAACAAAGAGGGAAGGTGCCAGATGAAAGAAAGAGAAAGAAGGGGGTGGCAGAAGGAGAAATTTGTGGCCCCACCCACTTTGGGCTCCTGTCTACCACTGGTTTCGGCCCCATCCACCTTTAGCATGTGCCCCTGACAAATTATCCCCAAGGGAATATAGCCCTCGACAGAAAAAAAATGTTCCCCACCCTGGCGATAAAACAGCAGCCTCAGACCTTGCTCCTCAGTTCGAGGCACTCAGCTTTTGGATGACGGCACTGTAGTGAGGCCGTCAAGGTGGTGGTTGAAGTGGCCCTGCCCAAATGCCTGCAAGGGGAATTAAGGAAGCGCCCCTGGTGGACTAAGCAAGGACCCCCGCTCGAATGCCTGTGAGCAGAATTGAGGCAGGTACCACCGCCTTGAGCAGGACTCCCCACCCCAAGTTTACTTGCTCCCCACTAGAGATGCTGGAGAATTTCATTTTTAAGTGAACCAACCTGATTTGCACTTCCTGGATTGATATGCATATCAGAGCACAGTTACTCTTTGGAGAGTGCAGTTCTCTGAATTTTGCAATGCAGTGCAAGTAAAAAAAATGCAGACTAAAATGTGTATTTTAAAGGGGGAGCATGGACAAAAAAAGGGGGGAAGAGGAACATACATATAATTTAAATGTGAATTTTCATGGTATTGTTTGTTGTTGCTTTTCAGTTCACAGAAAATAGGATGGAACTGATTTACAATTAAACACACGAAAAACTGACACAGACCAGAAATAGACTGATCCATCCATTCCTTTCCCCCTTTCAGCTCTCACCCCATTCACACTGTTCTCCAAAGGGAAGAAAAGCCTCAACTTCTGGCATGGGGATGATGTAGGTGGTCATGCGTGGATAGCTCCCTTGAAGACAGGAGACTTTGACTGGGCCTCTGCTTCCCAGGGGCCAGAAGTACTAAGAACTAGGGATGGGCAAACATGCAGTGTCTGAGCTTATTGTGGTTCTCTGCATTCTTCCTTGAAGCTCATTTCACTGCATTTCCCAATTGGAGTTGCACATTTCCCTCCATAGACCAAAGTATGAAAATGCAGACTGGGGGGAGGGATTTACACAGATGCACAAGTGTACACTTTTGAACACGAACACAAGTTCAGGAAGTTGCAAAAATTCCCCAAGAATTGTGTTCCCGCTCGTGTTTGCTTTCAGGTTTGCAAACAAGTCATGTTTGCATGATTTGAGAACAGGAATAAAATTCTCATACATCCCTATTAAAAACGTCTATGATCCTAGGAGAAAAAGAGTCTTCTAGTGTGCTTTCTGTCTGGGTGCTAGAAAGGAGGAGAGGCCTGGTAGATCTCTTCCACCCTTGAGGGAGCCTTCCACCACCTGCTACACTGTGTCCCTGTCCAAAGGTGAGGCTTTTTTTCCCCTTAGTGGAGATGGATGGTTGGAGACCCTCCAGCCTGTGGAGAAAGTATGGACTCCAGGCCTCTCAGTCCAGACCCCTTAGAATCTCCCCAAGGTCACATGCCATCACCAGCCCCACTCCAGGTCACGGATATTATTTACTCCATCCTGCTCTGTCCCCCAACTACAAGGCTGATAAAGCAAACCTTGCACAAATGCAAGGAGTGTGTTTGCACACTTACACTTGGTGTGCCAGCTGCAACCCTGCCTGAGTCGGCCTGACTTGGCAATAGTTATCCGTGCCTTGCTTACGCCACACTTAGACTACTGTAATGCGCTCCTCATGGGGCTAGCCTTGAAGAGCCTCCAGAAGCTACAGTGGGTGCAAAATGTGGCAGCTGGGCTGTTAACCGGTGCACAGTATTGGAACAATATTATAGCTGTCTTGAAAAACCTGCACCGGTGGCCAATTGTTTTCCCGGCTCAGTTCAAGGTGCTGGTTTTACCCTTTAGAGCCCTGAACAGCTCTGGACCTGGCTGTTTGGGCTGATGAGAAACAATGATTCGACTAAACATTCCTGAAATCCAGCCAGTAACTCAAGGAGGAACACCGCAGTCAATTTACGATACCTACCTTTATTTCACTGATTAATCGGCTGTTTCTACCCCGGCAAACAAGGGGTGCTTGAGGGCGTGGCTAACGGCGCGAGAAAGGACTCTCGGTATGCGGAAGCGTGCTTGTCTTTGCCTGGTTGCCTAGGCATTAGCAAGCCACACAGGAAAAGGTCGCTCAGCCTGCGTTCTCACTGCGGCTGCTTCTGTCTGCAAGAGAGTTTAAACAGGCAAGTTGCTTTCCAGCGTTGTCCGAGGCAGGTGGGCGGGCTGACAGACACAAGTGTGTGCAGTGCAATGATTCAGGATCGTCACATTTGCTCTAGAGTAAGTCCCATTGACCTTAATGGGATTTGCTTCTGAGTAAGCAGTTTGCATTGCAGGTCTTGTTTATCAGCACAATGTAATCTTTTCTTTTGTTTAATGTGAATGGGGTGTGTGTGGGGGGGGGGGAGCGTGTTCAAAATGATATCGAACCAACCCACCCCTTAAATGATCAGATACAGACACACGGTGGTGCGCATTGCAGCAGGGCAAGATTTTACTAAATGTATTTACGTATATACAACTGTTGTTGGATTAGTGGGACTTCAGCTCCCCCTTTCCTGTGCTAAAAATCAAAGACTTAGACTCCCTAGTCAAGCACAAAGACGGTCTCGGAACAGAGTGCTTTTCTTTCAACTACTCAACTAGTGAGGCACAAGGACTCTTGAAGAGGAGGGATAAGAACACTGAACTACACTGCAGGATTGTCCGACGCTACACACTGTCTCCCCCTCTTCCCCAGCCCCCATGAATATGAGTATAACAAACAGTACGGGGCTACTTCGCAGAGTTGATGTAACCGCGCTCTTTCAGGCACAGTGCCACCCCCTTCCTCAGCCCCATCCCTTACAATATAGGTATATGATGAACTTTAGTGTATTTATATTGCCAGGGTACTTTTAAAAATGTTTACATACTTGTTTGGCTGTGGGATCTTTCTTTTTTGCATGAAATAAGAATGAAATTAAAAAGAGCATAAACTCCTGCTTTTGCTGCTACCTTTTGTTTGGGGGTGGATATCCTACAGCCTGATCACAGCTACCCTAAATTCTGCATTTCTCAATTGTTTTTCTATGACCAGAAACCATTTATTTATTTATCAGGTACATTTATATCCCACCTTCCCTCTGAGGACCCTGAGGCAGCTTACATGATCCTTCTCCTCCTCCCCTACCGCTGTGAGGTAGGTTAGGCTGAGAATCAGTCACTGGTCCAAAGTCACCCCGTGAGCTTCATGGCCAAGTAGAGACTAGATCCCAGGTCTCCCAATTCAGTACTCTAACCACTACACCACACTGGCACATGGATTTTAAATTATGCAGGAAGTCCCTCCTACAGACACTTGGTTTGTCGCCCACTGTATATTTGTTTTAAAATTATGGATTTCTGCTCCCCTCAGTATCCATCATAGCTGCTGTGATTTCATCCAAAAAACTGCTGTGACTTCAACTAAAAACACTGAAAGGCAGCAGGAGCAGGCTAATTTTTCAGAAAATGGGCAGGATATGGCCTGCACACTTTGCTTTGTTTCTCTGGTTCTACAAGGGCTAGAGCAGGGGTGCACAACCAGCAGTCCCTCGAGGCCTTTAATGTGCCCCCCAATAGTGCCCTGACCCCTGCCCTCCCTGCTGACAAATTCCCCCCACCTGCACTTTCCACTAGGGATGTCCGGCATGGGGAAATCTAGCCTTCTTGGGGCTCAACGGATTTTCCCAGAGCCCTGGCTCGGTTTGCATTTGTGAGCCGAGACATGGGCTCCCCACCAAAACTTGCGCACTCTCCCTGCTTGTTGTGCACAAAGATCTCCCTTCTCCCTGCTGGAGCACCAGCAGGAGAAGGGAGACTTTTGCACACAAGGTCTGGCATTGGAATTGCCCCACACTGTCACTTCCACTGTTATTGCCTTCTGGCTGCTCTGTGCAACTCTTGAGCGACAGAGTGGCCAGCAATGGCAACAGCAGAATTCTGTGAGCTGGCCTGATTCGGCACAGGTCAAGTCAGGCTAGCTGGCGGACAAGCAAGCCCGAATAGGGGTAGTAGCCAAGCCGTCAAAAGCTCAGCAGGCTTGACCCCCAGGCGGACTCCTCTGAATCCCTACTTTCCACTCCCTCCCTCCCACAATGACCCTCAAACAGATGGCTTTTTCCCCACTGCTTCTAGCAGCAAGGAAAGAGGAATTTGTATCAGGATCTCTGCGATGTGTGTGCGTGCATGTATATGTGTGTCTGCATCTTCACATGCGGCCCTCAGTGCTGAAAAGCAGGTTTTGCACTGCTGGGCTAGAGCTTTACTTTAAAAAAAGAAGAAAGAAAGCTGGGAACCTGGGCCAGCCGCTAATGGTGCAAAAGGGCACCAGGTGGCATGGCTAGGGTCTGGGTAAAACATGGCCAACCCCCACCCCACTCCCAGTGTGCAGCAAAGGCATTTTTCATTACAGCAGCCAGCATGCCTGCCTGCCTGCCCTCCCACAAAATGATTTTTCTTCCTTTTCTGAGATCTATAGTCCCACAAAATGATCTTGCCAACCCCAAGAGGAAAAGGTGAATCCAGGCAGCAAATTCGGAGGCGGGTGAAACTGTAATGAATTACTTCATGTCATTTCGGGCCAGCCCTACAAGGTCTGACACTGCCAAATGATCCCTGATTATCAGCTTCATGAAGCCAGATGTCAGTGCCTGCTGGCTCATCCTAAAGAGCCTATGCAGAGAGCTGAAGGCAGGGATGAACCAAGACATTTTGCTGCCTGAAGAGGAGCAGACAATGCCCCCACGCCAAGTCAAGGTGCAGAATTCCCTAGGCCAGCTAAGTTATTTTAGGCAGAAAATCCCACAAGAACCTCTCCCCTTTCCTGTCACTAAAAGAGAACCAAACATATATGCTGCCCTTCCAGAACACCCAGAAGTCGCTGCCACAGGAAGCCGCCACCTCACTCTGTGAAATGGGAGGGCCAGCCTTGGCTGAATCGGAATGGGACGGGGGAGAAATTTATGGTGAAGTCTATCATAAGAATCTGTCTTATATGGTGTTTGACCACCAATCCCCTTAGACCACCAGCATTGCCCACATTCCAAAGTCTCAAGCAAGGGCCTTACCTAATACCTGGTAACTGAAATCCTTAAATTAGAGATGCCAGGGATTCAACCTGTAATCTTCTCCATGCAAACATGTACTTTCCTACTGATCTATGAAGCTTTCCCATCCTTTCAGGATACTGTGCCCGCCTCCTTTATTTAATTTAACACTTCCATGGGTGGCAACTTCATGGTGCTCACAGCATTAGACATTCTCACTATACTCATTGGGTTAGAATCAGTCATACTTAAAGGGGGCCCATACTTGGTCATACTCAGAGGAGACCCACTGAAATCAATGGGGCTTAACATAGTCATGACTAACTTAAGTCCTGTTGATACAAATAATCAACAGGACTTAAGTTAGTCATGACTATGTTAAGCCCCATTGATTTCAGTGGGTCTCCTCTGAGTATGACCAAGTATGACTCCAACCCATTCTGTCCAGCTCCTTCAAAATCCTTTTGAATTCTTAGCCAGTCACCTGATACCCTGAAGTAGTCCCTTCCCCATCCCAATCTGTGAGAAATCATTTCTTCCTCCAGCTACCTGCAAGACTTTCCCATCTCAGGATCCACAATGAACATTTTGGGGGAAAACATTTTCTAAATATATGAAGCTGCCTTATATGGGATCACACCATTAGTCCATCTAGCCCAATACTGTGTACTCTGACTGGTAATATATGAGATCTCCAGCGAGTCAAATAGAGGTCTTTCCCAGTCCCACCCAACTACACAAAGTCGTGTTAGCTGGAGAAGTAGGTGATTGAATCTGGGACATTCCACATGCAAATGCATGTACTCTACCATGGAGTCATGCCCCCTTCTCGTGCCTGAGGAAGCTGTATGTACTCTTCTACAGTAAAAAGCCACCCTTCTGCAAAGAAAGAAAACAAAGTTCTTTTGTGTTCTTTCTGCAAAGAAAGAACAAAAAAGAACACCCAGTCAACAAATGTGATGTATTTGTAGGGATGTACAGATCATATAAAATCTGTTCCATCTGTATTTTGAGGATTTTCAGGTGCCTTTCACTCTGTCATCCACTCATCACCAGAATCTGATTTTCCCCAAATTTGCATGTGCGCAATTTTGCACATGCAAAAATGTGCAAATTCCACCCAAATGCACATTTTCATGCTTTAGTCTATGGGGAAGATGCACATTTTTGGCCAGACTTTTTATTTTGCATATTTTTCTATGACGAAATTTGGGAAAGTTAGAAAACTGGTCCGCAAGACCATGGAATCTGCCCTACGGGGGAAAGGCCGGTCTGCTGAGGAATCCGTGAGTCAGTTTCATGAAAATCCGAACTCATTTGGTTCCCCTGCAGATTTCTCTGACATCCCTGTATATTTGCATATACCTTGTGTAACTGACTTTGTTTCCAAAGTTTTGACTGTAATGTAGGATTTATTTGGCAGAGACTGGCATGGAGATGGGAATGAAAGCAGAAAAGGAAAGTGTACAGCAATTGGTGGTGATAGATAGGCCAGAAGGACAGGGTAAATGGGAAGAATAACTGAAACGGCTAAAGGAGGTTGGGAAGGTACTCACCTCCACCATCCTGGCTACTAGATATTTGATTCTTTATTCATTTGATCGTATTAAAAGAAGATAATATGGCTTTGATGTGGTTCTCAACATATGGGACTTCCGTTGCGTATGGGACAGCCTCTTTCATCACAGAAACTGAACTGTCATTCATTCCTATATGGCAAGGGTGCAGGAGCTCTTTCAACCTGAGGGCTGAATACCATTTCAGAAAAGTTCTCAGGGTCCTCGTTCCAGCGGGGGCCCGCCAGAGCCAAAGGGGGCAAGACCAAAACACCGAAAACACAAGAGTACTTTAGCTTAAAGCGCTTACTGCCAGTAACTAAACCTGAGGAGAGGCATGTCAACTATTAAGAATGGGGGGGGGGGGAACCACACAAAAAACAGTAAGCCACCAAACAATTGTGTCCTTCTCTAAACCAAGTCCTGGCTCCTTCCTAAGCTAATACAGGGATGTATACAATAGAGTAGCCAATTTAACAGGCAGTTTTACCAGACACAGAGAGGTTTTTCCAGAGCAAGGTCTGAGGCACAGCCGAGGCGAAAAGCCAGAAGATCATTAGATCACTCAAGTAAAAAACACAGTCTAGGTAGAAGTCCGGAAGTCAGTAGCATGGAGGTCGAAACACATGGCAAAGTCAGGAAGAAGAAAACAGGATACAAGGACTAGAGCTGAAGTTCAGACCATGTTTCCAGCAACTGTCAGGTTACAAGTGAGAGCTGATATAGCTAGAGCTACTAGAGCCCCACCCAGTGCTCAACTACATTACATTAGAAGCTTGTGAGATGTCCTCCTCAACAACTCATGAGTATTTCTCTTCACTAAGCAAGCACTCCTTTGCATGGCCACCATCCTATCATGTATCTTAAGGCGCCAGCATTCACAGAGGCTAGGCAGTGGCCCAGCATCCCCCTCTGCCTCAGAAACCAAGCTCTCTGCCTCTCTAGGAGGCATATCCACAGGCATCACTCCTGAGGGTCCAAGACCATCTTGAGTAGTGCCAGGGTCTTCTGAGGGGCCAACTGGCTCTGAAGGTTCTGGCTCTTCCTCTGAAAATGACTCCGGTGGCAGCATGACACCTGGGACCATGACACTTGGGAAGGGTGTGGCCATTTGGGAAACCCCAGAGGGCCCAATTTGGCCCCCAAGCTTGCGGTTCGGCATCCTTGCTGTTTTGGGCTGCTATCTCAATTAACACTGAGAAAGAAAGGTCCTTACATTCTGATTATAACATATTTACTGGAAACATCACATTCACTTCCAGTTAATATGGTTGGGCTACTAGGATTATTTTTCTGGCTTCTTTTTAGCAGAGAAGGCCCTAATATTTTGAAATGGCTGAGACTAGGGGGGGAAAGTTTTGCTTTGTTATACACAACTTTTTTTAAAGGCTTAATGCAATTAACATGTAAAATGACCAAGTGAAAAAACAATACAGCAAAGAACATATACATCTTGGGCACTCTATGTTGAGAAAGAAGCAAATGAAAAAGAAAAGAAAAAGGAAGCTTATGTGTGTGTTTTAAGGAAACAAATCCACAAGCACAACAATTAATCTGTCTCTTTGTAAATCCATACTCTGTCACGCTACTTCATGTTCCTATTGGTCTTGCTAGAAGTGCTCAGAAATTATCACTGCCAGGAATCCACAAGTCTAATCATTAACAAAAGAGACAGATGCTTTGATTCCTTTCACTGTTTTAAAGATTCAGCAAAGAGGCTTTGAAGTCTAAGGTTAAGACAAGATACCAGGTTTCCCTAATTTAGAAGACAGGCAACAGAACAAAACAAAAAAACAGGTGAAATATTTCATTATAAAGGAAGTTATTATTAGGGATGGACCGGTGTGTGTCCCCCCCCCGTCCGGGTTCTCCAGACACCCGCCCAGCCCCTGCCCCTGCTCATGTGCCTCCAGACCCATGCCCAACCCCCATGCCTGCTTGCCGAGCCACCCGCACTCACCTGGGCCCCATCCTCTTGCACCACGATCACCATGTTGGGAAAAAACATGGCAATCACAAACATGCACACATAGACTTTTACACAAAATGGTGCCATGAATCCCCCATGTACGCACGATTACAGGTGTAAATGGGCTATTTATGCTGTAATGTTGCGTAGATGGGCGATTCTCACACCATTTTGCGTAAAAGTCTACGTGCACATTTTTGCAATTGCCATGTTTTTTCATAGCATTGGCGATCACAAAGGAGGACAGGGCCAGGTAAAAGCAGGCAGCTCGGCGACCGTGGCAGGGAGGTTGAGCAGGAGCTCAGTGGGAATGGCTCCAGAGTGTGGGCAGTCCACTGGACTTCTGGAGCAAAACAGTTGCCCGCACCATCCCTAGTTATTATTAAAAGTCCCTCACCCATGACCTCCGTCCCTCCGTACATAGACTTAGCGGACTTATACAACCACTGTTGTATGGTGTCAGCTTAAAAACTCCAGTGTGAGCTGTTCATCTCTAGCCTCACAATACAGTTCAACTCCCTTCACCCAACATCCTGTCCTGCACTGTGTGGCAGTCCCTTGAATCTATTCCATGTTCGCCATATCTTTCCTGTGCATGTCTGACTACTTCAGGCTTTTCACACATGACATATATTCGGAGGGGGGGGGTAGGGGTGGAGATGACAGCAAAGAAGGTTTGATTGACAAAAAACGGACAAAAGAGAAGAGTTCCTAAGATGACCAAGAGCAAGATTAAGCCCCCCTTCACTTATGCACAGGCAGCATTGGGTGGCTATGTGTCTTACTTTACATGACAGTCTGTCATGTCTTCCCCTGAAACCATGGTCTAAGAAGGAGAATCTGATTCAGAGACAGAAGAATCTGATTTAGGACCTAGTCAAGTTTTCAATTGTCAGGGTGCTGGGAATTTCTATCTGCCTTGTTTCACAGTAGATTGTGAACAGGAGGATGCAGTTACTTTTCCTCCCCTACACCCTAAACTAGGCTTGGAAAAAGCACCCAATTCATACCAGTCTGATCAACATTCCTTGATAAGAGGCCAGGAGGCAGACTTGGCTGAGAAGGGGGCATGTCCAAGGCTGTCTCCCGAGCAACACCAGTGGCTGGAAAGGAGAGAAGAAAAACAACCAGTCTGGCAGAGTTTTCATCTCTGGGCTAAGTTTTCCTGCAGGGCTGGTTTAACAAGTGAGGAACTCTAGTTCCCCCGCCCCCACATAAAAGTTGGCGCACAGGCTAAAGAGGTTTGTGGTTGCAACATCACTGATCCCGGACACTCCTTTGCTGAGACTACTCTTGAACCCTGAACTATTGCATGCCTTGAATCCTGTGCCTTGGGACCCTGTTTTGGATTATACCGCTGGATTATAAAACCCTGTATCTGGCTCCTGTTTAGATCATCTGAGGTTATTTGAACTTTGACTCACTAAAGTCTCTGATCCAGGATGTTTTGCATCCTGCTGTTTTAAAGTTTGCTGTTTCTTTAAGAAGTGTTTGGCTGCCAATGTTGTGAGGGAGGCAGGATTGACATAGTCCTCCATTTGAAACTCTGTCAGAGGACAGTCCTTTATTTGAAAGTGGCCTCTGTTTGAAGGGCTATCCAGTCCAAGTCTGGTCTAAAGATTCAAAAAAGAAACATATTAAGAAGGACAGGCAGGGGTCTGAACAGAAGGCACATTATTTGGAGATGCATTTCCTCTTTGGGGGCAATGCATTAGTGGCCACCCTAATGCAGTGACACAAGAATCATTTCATCACAAAGCAATCCCACACCACTGAGAAGGAGTATTGTGTAATAATATTGCAACTTCATGGGTGAGAGAATCATGTGAGGTTGCATGTGTCAATATCATATGTCCAAGAGATTTGGGATTGCACCAAAGGCAAATAGGTCTCATAACAATCTCTCTCTCTCTCCCCATCTCTCAGTATAAAGGGGGCCACAGCAGAGGGTTTAAGTGGAAACGTTTCATGCTACTTATTGTGAAAGTTGTCACCGGGCCATGAACTGTAACAAAGGGGTCCCAGTGACAGCCTATTACTAGCGCAGTAGCAAATGGAATTATAAATAGGAAAAGGCTGCCATTAAAAAGCTAACATGAGGAAAAATAAATCTCCCTGTTGCAAAATATGATGCCTCATTCTTAAATCTCTCACGCCTGCCTGACAATGAAGCTCATTTAACTTCCTTAGAAATCAGAAAATATTGCAACTATACAAAAGCTATACAAATCAGTGCTAATACTTGGTACTCTGCAGTGAGAGGCCAGACTTATGACGTGCAGAACCTCTAGCAACTTTTGTCAGGGCAAGGCGAATTTGTAATCATAATTGCACAATGGCAATGACAGAGGCTAGATCATTGTCTGTGGTGTTTTTTGTTTCATTTTTTTTCCTTTTCAAAACAATATGAAATAACGAGCTGTAATCTGATCTGTATTTTCTGTGTCTGTTGGGAAGTCAGACCATGCAATCCTTTTCCCACCCCCACCCACCCCCAAACCATTCCATTGACTCAGGGATGGAAATTGGGCCAGAAGTTGCTGAGTCTGTACAACGACCAAAAGTCTGTATAGTACAGTCCTTCCACATCTGCAGAGAGCAAAACACTGGTGTTCACCAGACTTTCCACAAAAGAGATTTTCAATGTAAGCAATGAAAATCTAGGATTTTTTTTTGTTAATCTACTACTAGATTTTCACATGCCATAATCATATCTTTTAGTTCCATTAACCTATAACTTGTTGTTAGGTAAACTCTGGGTTGTTTGATTCCTAAACAACCCAGAGAGTCTGGGTTCAGACATCATGATAACAACTTAAGAACAGGCGATCGTAGCAGAAGTGAGGAGTGCACCAGAGGCAGTGTACTTGCTCGCTCCAGCTCACCTCCACCAATTTGTGGGTTAAACAACCCACGAATTGGCATTATGTGCAAACCGGGTCAGTGACTGGCCGAAGGTCAGAGCCGAATGAGGATTTGAACCTGGGGTCTCCCCGGTCCTAGTCTGACAGCCTAACCACTACTCCAGACTGGTTCTAATATAACTAGGTTTAGTCTCAGGGGTCATTTCAATATAGAAGGGCTCTCAAAATGCTAGGCTCAATTGAGATTGCCAATTATGTGGCTGTTTGATCAGTTGGACTCTTATACACAGTCTCCTAACGTCACTGCCATAACTCTCCTTTCAAGAGCAAGCCTGAAGCGCAGATAATGCCATTCATTAGGAGGATAAGGCAGACACAGCGGAGCCCCACCTTTAATCAATTTTTGTTGTTGATGCTTGAGGTTCTTGTTGCAAGGCTTTAAAAATGTGGTGTCTGGATGAGCTCATCAGTGGCTCATTATTAGCATTACTTTGTATGATGCTATTTGATAAGCTGTTAAAGTGGATGGACGAAGCTATGATTTGTTCGTGCTGCTTTATCTCCTTCCTTTTGTTTGTGTAAACATCAAATTAAAGATTCACTGACAGCACAGCCCCATGGGTGTCTGCACAGTTCCTATGTATTCACCAATTGTACATGCATTGGCTGGGGACACTTGAGGATTTCATCCAGTCCACGTTTCTAAGTCAATGGATCCATACTTCCCAAACAAATGTGCAGATTAGAATTCAGTTTTCCTTCAGGTTTTGCACTTCTCCTAATTTTGTGATGCAGTTCTTGTCTCATAAAATGCATACAGAACTGCATATTTTAGGGCAAACAAACATTAGAACATACCCTTAGAAAAAGGTATTTTGTGAGAAAATAAGTTAAAAATAAGTATTTAAATAAAAATTTCCATGCAGATTATCTGTAGAAGAAGAAGAAGAAGAAGAAGAAGAAGAAGAAGAAATGGCTGCAGATTAATGTGGAAATGGGACAGATGATTTACAAATTAATAAAGACTTGAAAAAGTGGCAAGGACCAGAGAAAGACTGATCCATCCACCCTAGCATAGGATCATCAGTAACACCAGCTAAACAAGTTCTCCTGCCATGACTGTTTGCTCCTGCAAAAGATGCATTCTTGATCTTATGTTTAGTTCGCGCTGACTAACAGTGAGAACCAACAGTCCAACCCAGCGCCCTGAGGGAGCATCTGAGAATATGACCCATGATCCTATGCAAGGTGCAGGGACTGCATGGCAGATGTTCAGGGCTTCCTTGTCAGACAACATGATGCAGAGAAAGGGTCCCCTGGAGGTAGAAAGTATGCAAACCCACCAATTTAATCCTATGGAGGCATCAAACTTCAGGTCTCTGATCAATGTGAAATTTCAGCCACAGGTAAAGCCAGTCATAAATTCCCCAAACATTCTGGATTTATACAACAATCCAATAATGCCTACTTAGAAGTAATTCCCACTGGGTTGAATGAGGCTTACTCCCAGGTAATTGGATATAGGATTACAGCTTTAAACATCCTACTAGACACAGTGCATTGTTCCAAGAAACTGCACTTATTCATAAAATAGCTATGGAGCTATTGTTCCCAGCACTGTGCCACCTCCCTTTTCACTTATTAACCTTGATAGTAAAGCTTGATCAAAGCTTATAGCCTGTGGGCTTAAAATGTATTTACCAAATTCAATAAACCATGACCTTAATATATATATAAAAAAGAATACTAGGCCCATACGAATGTAAAACTATTGAACCTACTGCATTATAAAGCCTGTTATCCTGATACATGTTTGCAGCTATGCCTCCAAGCTTCAGCTCAGATCTCTTGAACTTTTTTTAGGATTTTCTCTTCCCACCAGAAGAAGAGAAAACATTATATACTGTTTTTTTCTTGATGGGCTTTTCTTCCCAAAAGAAATTTCTCTTCGGATTTATCAAAGGGTGGCTGGGACTACATTGTAGAAAAAGTACTGTCCGAGTTACTTCCATGATTTGGAATCTAAAATTCATGCACAGATAGCTGAATAAAGTAGGTTCCAGAGTGACAGGAAATAGAAGATAATGATTCTGCCTCCAGGGCAATTTTGAGTTTTATGCTGACGAGTTATTATGTCAAAAGGCTGGCATCAAAAGCATTGAAAGGCCTATTGCCCATAGCAGTAATCTAAAACAGAATATATTGTTTCTTTTTGATACTGCAGAGTTTCTGACTTTTCTTAATCCAAAAAAGCTAAGGCTGCAATCCTACACACACGAAGCTGGGAGTAAGTCCCACTGAAATCCATACGGCTTGCTTCTCAGTAGGCATGGCATTTGCTCATTCCAGCAAGGCTTTGAGTGCTTTGCTCTTAAAAGTCCGGGTTTGAATGCCTGTATATTCAACCATGTTTGTGGTGCTGGATTAGGGTTGCCACCCCTTTTTTTCCCAACAGGCTCCTCATCTTTAACAGCTTCATGGCAGGCAGGTACAGCGTAGTGTTCTCCCTGCTGGGAATAGCTGTCCCTATTGAATTTGGCCTGTGCAGATGAGTGAGAGTTTCATTCAGTTCACTTTTGATAAGAATTTACTGAAATGCACACATTTCTTCATAAAATGGGCAGAAAGAATTTGAGAATGAAGACAATTCTGTGGGAGACAGCAAAAGTAGAAGACTCATCCATCCCCAAGGACGGTATCTTCAGACAGACACCAGAGAGGAGACAAGTTGAAGGATGAACAGGAATAAACTGAGCTCCAATTTTTGCTCACTAACATAAGAACATAGGAAGCTGCCTTATACTGCGTCAGACCATTGGTCCATCTAGCCCAGCGCTGTCAACACTGACTCGTGGCAGCTCTCCAGGGTTTTAGGCAGGAGTTTTTCCTTGTCTACCTCGAGATGCTGGGGACTGAACCTGGAAAGTTGTGCATGCAAAGCATGTGCTCTACCACTGAGCTATAGCCCCTTCCTTAATAATACCATACAACTGAATACTATACAATTACTACTATACATTAACACTATACAATTGGAAACGTCTCTGGCTAAGGTCTAGAATTTAGGAAGGCATCTAATCGAAGGGGTACAAGTGATGAACAGTACACTTAAATGGTCAAATTACACTTACTCTCAAAAATGATTGCATTCTATGTCTAATCTGAATTTTCCTTCTCGCGTTTTCAAGCCATTGGTTCTTGTTATGCTACCTTCTGCTAGATGAGAAAACTTTTTAGTACCCAATATTTTCTCATCATGAAAGTAGCTTGGCATCAAACGACGCTGAGGCATTTCTGAACCTTCTTGTTGATAAACTGAAGACGGTTGAGCTTGCATCTCTGTGTTGGTGGATCTCTCTACATTTGCAACATAAATAAGCGAAGACACTTCGCATACTTTTTGCCAGCTTTCCTGAACTTCTTGGCTCTCTTAATTATGAACTTCCATCTAACCAGCGGGGGAGAACTTGGTAACACAGTATGCATGTCAATGAGGTAAATAAGAAATATGAACTGTCACCTCCAATCCAAAACACCATTTACGTAGAAGAAAGTACAAAGAGATAAAGCCCCACAAAACCTGGAGCAACAGCAGGGCAGACTCACTATTGACAGTGCTTCAGGCCCACATATAGGAAATCCTTTTTGGAGCAAAGCAGAGTGCATAGAGGCAGGAAGAGGGAATTTGGGTGCATTTCAGGCAAGCCGTCACATTGCTAAATTATTTATCACTGTGTTCACACTGCCACATGAAGCAAAGGCCTCAGCATAACGGAGGTTTGGTAAGGTGGTGTGCTATGTTGTATTGGCCCCAGGCCTGTAACCAAGTCACCTGTAGTTTTAGAGGGGCCTAGAGATGCATAATGCTTGGCTTAGGTTCATTATAAGTGCAATTCCCTTACTAGTGGGCCTCTGAGCATGTGAGATGAGTCATAGGTTGATAGCGCGGCCTCAGCACATTCCATGCTAACAAAGGCTAGTATCTTATCAGGGCCTAGGATGCACTTGAGAAGTGAGGCTATGTTTATGCTTAGCGACAGGTGTCTGTGCTGGGAAAGTTCTGATTGTTTTCCCTCTGAACAAGCACTGTTAGTCTATGGTAGGAAAGTTGCAGATGAACGCTATTTAATGCTTGCTGCTGTCATGCTGCCTCACTGCTGACATGTATGGTATAAAACCCATTGTACCCCTTGGCTCTGTGTTCAGAGAAGCTGTCTGATCCAACCATTGGGTACTCCTGTGTGCTGTAAGTACTCAATAAAGTCTCCTTGTAAGCAAACCTGGATCTGGCTTATCACTGTCTCGGCCTCCTCCAAACCTTAGCAGCCCACGGCCAGGGCATACATATGTCAAAGCATGTAACATTGCCACCTGGTTGAGATTTGGCTGTCATGCCTGGTTTTTCAGTGGGTTTGTTGCTCATACAAGGAATGAAAAAGCTAGTAGAACTGGACTAAGGGCAGCCTCCTGCTCAGGTTAACAGATCAGCCCCTTTGGGGAGAGGCTGTAGCTTAGTGGGAAAACAGATGCTTTGTATGCAGAAGGTCACAGATGTAACCCTTGGCGTGTCCAGTTAAAAGGTATCAGGTAGGAAGACAGGGAAAAGCTCCTGTCTGAGACCTTGGGAAAGCACTGCCAGTCAAAGTAGAGAATACTAGGCTAGATGGATCAATGGTCCAACTTGATATGAGCAGAGCTAGCAAGACATTGCACCGCCACGGGCAGGAGAACTCTCTGTTGCCTCCCCCGTCCCCCGACTCCAACTGCCTTTTTTGTGGCAGCACCACAGGTGGGTGTGCCCATCAATGCCTCACTCTGAGGAAGGCGTCCGTCCCCAGAGCAAGGCATTGTGTGAGGTGGCTCAGAGACTGCCTGTGCCTCTGTGAGGCATGGGGTGGGGTGGGCATTCCAGAGAGCCTTGAGAGCTGCTTCCTGCAGCAGTTAAGTAGCAGGTGGGCAGGCAGACACAAAGGCAATGGACAATGTGGGGAGGGCGGGCAAGGGAGTCAGCAGCTGGCAGGTGGGGGCCCTGGCCCTGATCTGCTTACCCCGCCCTCATCTGCCTCATGAGACAAGGGTCTCACCCTGCCTCATATGAAAGCCATCCTGGAGTATGAGTTCAGCTTCATATGACACCAGTGGCAGATGTCATAGCACTAACATTACAGGGAAGGGAGACCGGAATTGAGTCCCAGTGCTGTCTCCTTCCCGAATACACTGCTGTTCCCATTGGCAGCACTATTCTGCTAAGGTGTGGGAAGGGATGCCTTGACTGAGCCCATGCATTTTACTCTTTCCTCCCCAACTCCAGTTCTGCATGGCAGTGCTGTTCTCCTTGAGGCCAAGAGGGTGCATCAGTACTGACTCAGTGGATCAGCATCTTCCCAAGAACCCCAGCATCATTACCCTGCTCTGTTACAGGGGGAGAGACATGGGAATAAGCATTTTAAAGGGGAAAGTATGGCAACAGTTCAAACCATGCTATGTCACGTCATGCTTGTGTGGCTGAAAACTCTTAACTACTGCACATGCCTCTTCCTTATGGTCACTTCTGCTAATCGCTAGAGGAACAAAGCCCAGTCTTTTGAAGCCAGGCTTGAGGTATCTTTTTTTTTTTTTTCCTTTATGCAACAAAGCTGGCAGTAGGGGGTAGATAGAAAGTGTTGATGTCCAAGTCAGGTGGTTATCCGGAAATAATCCACCTAGCTTCTCTTTCATAAATGTGCCAACTGGATAATCAAGTCTTTCACTATGTTTGCCAAATGCTCAGAATTATTTTTCTTTCCTTTTTCATAAAAAGGATTGTGAGGGGAGTGGGGGATCAACATGATCAAACTGCTGAGCTATCAGATGTGCTGTGCATCCAGAACAGAAATTCTTCTGAAGAGGATATTTATTTATTACGTTTATTTATTTATTGAGTGTGGCTCCAGCCACTTATGGTATCGTTCTGAAGTATGACAGCATTAAACCAACCAGCTATAAAGACCAAAACAACAACAAGCCCACCAACCCAGATATTCCTTTAGCATGGAGGACATCTAACAGATTATTGCGAAGGAAGAATAATATTATTTCTAGAACCAAATACTCAGCAGAAAAAAGACAGACACCTTCCCTATGAAATTCACCCTCAGGTATTCAGAAGAGACCAAAAACAGACAACGTCATTCAAAAAACATTTACATTCTGCTTAATTACGTACATCAGATTATGTTTTTAATACTTTCATGGCAAGAATTGTTACTAGTATCTTCTTTCAGAAATTAATATCGCATTAAAACAAGGAGATTATCAATGTTAACAAGCTGTTCCCCAGGCTGCAATGGCACGGTCACACACACACAAAAGCACGAGGGTGTCCTGAAAAAAACACTGAACAGAATTACTATTCCACTTTGCATATATGATTGCTGACATTCTCTAATAAAAAGCCTTAATTGATAAACAAGAGTTGGGAACGTGACCATTTGCCCCCCTCTCGGTTATTAAGGCTGGTAATGAAAAGGCATTGCTCGATTCAGTTTCCAAAATCTAAACACAGGATAATGAATGTGATGACAATCTGAAAAGAGGACCACAGGATGCCATGCTGATAATGGCTTTTATTTGAATGCCAACAAGAACAAGCCATTAATGTCTGGGACACAAAAGATGCTCACGGCATGATTATGAGAATATTGTGATTTAGCTGAATTATGCTGAGCCATTGTTCATATGCTGTTTGTGTTTAATGGACAGAAAAAGCAGCAGGGCTCAATTCCTTTGTGCAGAACAGGTACTTGGATAAAGTCTTAAGATACTCTAAGACAATAAGGTCCCCTCATCAGAAGCCACTGAAGAAAGAGCACTCACTGCCAGATCCCATTGCACTGTAGTGAAAATGAGGAAATCCCTTTGGTGTTGATTTTTTTTTAAAGGAACAAATTTGGAGTTGGATTTTTATTAGAGCTGGCATGACCACCCTCTTAATTCTGGGAGGCTGTATGTCTTAGCACCCAATTACTTGGGAAGCATTTCAGTGAAAGTGGTAATAGAGTGTTCAGCTATGTAATAATGTCATCCCTGCATTGTGCTTTCCACAAGGAAGAACCACTTGAAATCCTCAGCGCATGTTTTGATTCTCTGGCCTTGTCCCTCTAAGCAGTCTGTGTTCTCACTTAAAGTATACACTTTAAGCAGTCTAAGTATCCACTGGGTGGTGCAGAAGCATGCAAAAGCTCGGTTCACAGAAGATGGACATCATCGTGTAATGGGCTGGATGTGCCCTGACTCCCAGTTGACACATAACTTGAGACTCAGCGGGGTCTTTGATCTGAATTCTTGGACACATTTACAAAACTGGGAATATGCAGCACTGTGGGTGCTGTTTTCTGCCACATCCCTGCTATATCTTTCGCCATGTTGCCTCTATTTCTGCCAGCCTTCCCGAAGTGACACACACATGCACGCACCCAGCAAAGATAAATACAAACAGGCTGATATTTGGCAGGTCCTCATGTGAATACTTGCCACCACTGTGACATCATATTTGCTTTGCAAAAAGATGCAACATCTGTACATTATCCCCCCATTGCCAACAGAAGGTTCAGTATAGTCTCAAAGGAGCGGGGAAGCAGGGCCATGGCACCAGCCCTGCTGAACACCGTCTCCATGAAGGCTCCTCCTCCCTCGCCTGTTGCCATGACGAGCCAGTCCAGCAGGCAGTAGCGAAAGAGATGGGAGGAAGAGCAGGGCCATTCCACATGTCCGGCTGAAAGACATAGGGCAGTATCCTATACTGCATGGCCGCTTGCAGAATTGAGTGCTAGCACAACTGCCATTTCAGAAACATCCAGAAACAAGTGGCAACTCTTGTTTCCAGAACAGGCCAGGTCAGTGGAACTCACAGAAGGGAGTTCCACTGTCCTTCTCTGTTCCAGAAACAAGCACTGGCGCTCATCCCCAGGGTTATTTTTGGAACCATCAGTTCCTGTGGTGTGAACAGTTGGTTCCACTTGCACAAGAGAACCAGTGGAGGTGCACAGGCAGTATATGATATGGCCCATAATTTTTTCTTCTTCCCTCCCCATTCCTTTGTCCTTGGGTGTCCTGTCTTTTTAGACTGTATGCTTGTGGATAGGGACTGTCTTGTTTTGCTGACTATATATGAGTCGCTCCAGCAGCCTTTTGGGTTGACAAGCGGATTAAATATCTAGTAGAACTGGTGCAGTGGATTTCAATCCCAGCTCGGCCATGGACTCCTCCCATGGCCTTGAGCAGGTCAAGAACCAAAATCTCTAAATCCCGAGTCTGTCTTTGTAGACTGGGAGTGACAAGACGTTGCAGTGTATCCCTGGTGTGCCTGTGTCGCCTGTGGCTGAGGGGCAGAGTTAGCAGCAAAGTCAAGATTCCCTGCTCTAACTTGGGTCTTACTTCATGTGCAATTATTTGTAAAGGTTTTTGAACATTTACAAGTGCAATCTGTCTGGATTTACGTCAAGCGAGCATGAGGCTTCTGCAAGCAACTGAGTGCTGGATATGGCCTAGGAGGAGGTCTCTGGCAGAGCAATTTCAGTAGCCCCAGCCACAGGCCTGGAATATTATCACTGGATTACATTGCAAGACTGACATAAGCTACTCTCTGTAGATCAGTATCATCACTCTGAACTGAGGGTGCTTCCAGACAAGGCTTCTATGGGATCATCTCCCTGCTCATTCACAGAGGTTCACAGGAGTGTGGAGGGGTTCCAGATGATATCAACTTCTATTTGTAATCCTCCCATCTTTTTCCATCACTTCTTCCATCTTTCTTTAATGTAAAAAAAAAAAAAAAAAACGGGGAAAAAGATGGAACAACTGCACAATGCCTTTAGAATGCCGACACCAGGAGCCCTCCAGCTGGAAGCATCCTGAGGCAAAGGCTGGAGCAGGGAAATGGGTATGTAGAATAGGAATGCACAAATTTTGAGGAATCTGTTCGGTGTGTGTTTTGCAGTTTGTCAGGTGCCTTTTGTTCAATCATCTAGTTGTTGATGGCATCGGATTATTTCTAATTTCCAGAATTTGCACAAATGCACACTTGCAAAAATGCATAAATCCCCCCCAAATGTGCAAATCCTTCCCAAAATGAACAAATCCCACCCCCCCAATGCACATTTTTATGCTTTAGCCTATGGGAGAAATGAGCATTCTCAGCCAACATATATCACTAAATTTGCATAACATTCCAGAAAGTTAAAAAAAAAAAAAAGTCCATAAGTCTGTGGAATCCATGCAACTCGGGAAAAGCCAGTCCGCTGATGAATCCATGGGTTGGATTAATAGAAAACTGAACGCATTTGATTTTGTTGCAGATTCCTTTGACATCCCTAATGTAGAATCATGGACACTCCAGCATGACATATTTAACAGTGAGGTGGAAGTGGAAGAAAGTATCCGCCACCCATCCTATGGCCAATCTGTGTTTCCTGCCAAGAAAATATACCTTCTTTCTACTGAATCATCACAACCAATGACATATGCATGTGGTGATATATAAGAGAAAAAAACATAGATGCAAGCTACTTATACTGGCAACCGATAAAAGTTTATCAAAACAACCCTTTTACCTGAATGTCACAGCACTGCTTTGCCATGAACTACAGTTTGATATTTGGTTAAAATGCTTGGAGAAGTTCTTTTAAATGTGTTCCATTATGAAATATTAAAAAAAAGAGCTGTGGAGGTGGCTTTGGTCCCACACACCTGGTCCAATTAGATCATCTGGCTCAAATACACATTATAATTATACTACCAAAGCCAGCAGCAACACACAGTCTAAGAAACAACACTGACTAGAATTTTGGAATGTAACAAAAATGACACAGCAGGAATATTAATATTTTTCAGCAGCGTTGTCCAGGTGGGAAGAAAGAGATCGAAATGATAATGACAGGATCTTTGCCCATTAACTAAGCATTTGGGGCCGTAAGAACCTACACTGTTGCCTACTCTTAAGTCACAGGTCTCAACAAAGGATGCCCATCCAGAATGTAATCTCTGGTCTTAGCCCAGATATCCCCAAAGTTGACGGTCAAAACCTCCCCCAGGAAAAATATCCATAAAGCTACACTTCAATAAAATGTTTCATACAAGATTTTTTTATTTTTCTTTGTGTGGTAGTAACTGGTGTATCTGAATCATTAGCACAACAGACGAAACACTTCTGCACATGAAGCACGTCAGTGCTGTGATTTTGTGTCATTGCACCTGCCCCTCTTCTTGGTGTCCACAGCAGCAGCAGGTCCCACCAGTTCTGAAGCTGCCTCCCTTGACATCCAAAGTATGTCAACTAGAGTCACCTAGGATTTGATCAACTCTAGACCCAAGTCTACTAAAAAGATACATCTTTTGGAATCTTCACACCCTCATGTGTTACTCAGCTTCCAAACCATATAGGCATTTAAACAGGTAGTGTCAACTGTATATGGAGGGAAAGAACCCCACTGTTTGCTCATAAATTTAATGTAAGTTGCTCAGAGGCTGACTCCTTTATGAGTCAGCATACAAATGTGGTTGGTAAATAACTGTGTTGGGAAGTATTTTTGTGAAACCATGTAGTCACAGGTGTCTATACCACCATTTCTCTGCTAATAATGATGAATGATCTCAGGCTTGGATTTGCGGTCTGGGATTGCTACATCTTTATGCATTAAAGAAGGATAATGATTGTCATTTCTTTGGTACATCACTGACAAGTGTCAAATCCTTTTGAAAAGCAAAACATGCTGCCTGTTTACACATCTGGATTTGTGGGCAAGGAATGCTGGGTGAAATTCTACTTTGTTTTCTTTCAGTGTGCCAGCCTGGGTCAGGTTTTCCTATTGAATTCCTTGGCTAATGGAACACTGATGAAATAGTTATCAGCTGTTATCCGGAACCCTGCAAATGTGATGTGAGTTTATCAACCACTGTCTGGCCTAGAGTCTGAGCTGCTGGGACACCCATATATATATTCCAAAACATCATATATACACACACACACACACACACACACACACACGCAGTCAGGGCCAGAAATATTGGAACAAGAATAACTGTTTTGGCAGTTGGCCTCTGTACACCACCACATTGAAGTTGAAAGGAAACACACCCAGATGGGAGCGATGTCAGGACTTTCAGCTGTAATGCAAGGGGTTTGACAAAAGTGGGGCACTAACCATTCAGGAAGGACAGCCAGTGGCATACACCCCCCCCCATCATTGGGGGCTCATAAGTAATGGAACGAATGGCTGACAAGCAGCTGCATGGCCAGGTGTAGCCTGTTTCCTGGGTACCCCATGACCAATCAAGCAGATAAAGGGCCTGGAGGTGGTTCTGAGTGTTACATATGCATTTGGTAGCTGTTCACTGGAACCCCCAAAATGAGGTCCAAAGAGGTGTCCATGCGAGTGAAGGAAGCCATCATTAGGCTGAGGAAACAAAATAAACCCATCAGAGAGATAGCAAAAACAGTGGGAGTGGCCAATACAACAGTTTGGAACATCCTGAAAAAGAAGGAATTAACTGGCAAGCTCAGCAACAGCAAAAGGCCTGGAAGACCACAGAAGACAACTAAAGTGGATGACCGCAGAATGCTGCTCATGGTGAAGAGGAACCCTTTCACAACATCTAGCCAGGTCAAGAACGCTCTTGCGGAGGTGGGCATGTCATTGTCAACATCTACAGTCAAGAGACGGCTTTATGAATGTAAATACAGAGGCTTCACAACAAGGTGCAAACCACTGGTAACGCTCAAGAACAGAAAGGCCAGATTAGTCTTTGCCAGCAAACACCTAAAAAAGCCTGCCCAGTTGTGGAATAAGATTCTTTGGACTGATGAAACCAAGATTAAATTGTACCAGAATGATTGATGGGAAGAGAAAAGTATGGAGAAGGAAAGGAACAGCTCATGATCCAAAGCATACCACATCATCTGTCAAGCATGGTGGAGGCAGTGTTATGGCATGGGCATGTATGGCTGCCAATGGGACCGGGTCACTGGTGTTTATTGATGACCTGACTGCTGATAAAAGCAGCAGGATGAATTCTGAAGTGTATAGGGCTATACTTTCTGCTCAGATTCAGCCAGATGCTGCCAAACTGATAGGACGCCGCTTCATATTGCTGATGGATAATGACCCAAAACGTACAGCAAAAGCTACCCAAGAGTTTTTCCAGGCAAAGAAGTGGGATGTTCTTCACTGGTCAAGTCAGTCACCTGATCTCAACCCAATAGAGCATGCTTTTCACTTACTGAAGACAAGACTGAAGGCAGAAAGACCCACAAACAAGCAGCAGCTGAAGGCAGCTGCAGTAAAGGCCTGGCAAAGCATCTCGAGGGAGGGAACTCAGCATTTGGTCATGTCCATGCGTTCCAGACTTCAGGCAGTCATTGGCTGCAAAGGATTTTCATCCAGGTATTAAAGGCGATCCTTAAGTTTGAAATGATGTTGGTTTGTTCCATTACTTATGAGCCACCAACGATGGGTGTGTGTATGCCACTGGCTGTCCTTCCTGAATGGTTAGTGACCTACTTTTGTCAGACCCCTTGAATTACAGCTGAAAGTCCTGACTTCGCTCCCATCTGGGTGTGTTTCCTTTCATCTTCAATGTGGTGGTGTACAGAGGCCAACTGCCAAAACAGTAATCCTTGCTCCAATATTTCTGTCCCTGACTGTGTGTGTGTGTATATATGTATATATATATATATGTATGTGTGTGTGTGTGTGTATATATATATATATATATATATATATATATATATATATATATATATATACATACACACATACATACATACATACATACAAACAAACATATGATGTTTTGGAATTGCAACACAGCTAGAATTTTATGACATACTTTACAGGTTTGAACTGCATATATTGCCTGATGGACACCTATCACTGAATGGCTTTAAATGTTCATCATTTGTAACATTTGTATATGGTATGAAGCACTGGGAGATTCTTACAGTGTAGAAAAATAACTCCCCAAATCAGATTTTGTGCAAGATTAAACCTATGGCGGAAAACGGTTTTCAGAGTCACAAGGAAGGTTCTAACTCGAAAAAATACTAATTCAGTTTTGAAAAGGGGGTTGTAAACCTGTGGGGTTTGTAAACCTAGAGACCTATAATATTGCCCCCAGATACCATTATGTTGGTAATGTTATAGAAAGTAAACAATTTGTCTATTATATAAATAGACAAATATTGTCTTTTCATCCACTATGCTCCTTTCTCACATGAAACTGACAGAACAGGTTCTGAGTTAAGCATCTGAAGATACAAGTAACTAATGGCTTTAATTAGCATTTGGTAGGGTCACGTAGACCCTTAGTGCTTTATATGCATGGTTTTTCAGTGGTCTTGATCATCCCAATAGGAGTAAAAACCAGTGGACGCTGGTGGCTCTGATTTCAGTGGGGCTGTGAATCCCTTCCGGGTTTCAGTCAGAACCAGCTAGAATTCTACAGGAGGTATCCAAGGTGCTGAACCCATTTTTGAGATAGGGTTCAGCACCTTTGATAGCTCCTTTAGAATTCTAGCTCGTTCTGACATAAACCCAGCAGGGATTCACAGCCCTACTGAAATTGGAGACACCAGCCTCCACTGATAAAAACACTGTTTTTCGCCCCACTATATTGTGGGCTGGGGTGCTGAAACACTACAAGGCAATTCACAACATCATGGTTCAGGACTACCTGGAACATGGAGTTGTGGAAGATTGACATACGTTTTATGAAATCTTAAGGTCATTGGGAGAAGGTTTTAAGACCATTGGCAGAGGCCCTCCTCTAGGTGCGATTGCCATGAGAAGTACCTTTGGTGAGGTTTGAGAGGGGCCTTCTTAGTAGCTGCCCACCAGGCTGCAGAACTCCGTGTTCAGGGAAGCTAGATTTGCTCCCCATCTGCTGTCCTTCCGTAAGCAGGCAAAGACAATTTTATTCAAGCAGGCCTTTGGACAATGCTGGCCAAAGTTGGCTAAAGCTGGCTTGTTAGGCTGGGTTCTGCTTTTATTCTTTTACTGGTGTATTTTAAAATTGGGTTTTTAATATATTGTTCTATGGTTGTTTTAATTTTGGTTTAATTTTAAATGTTGTCTTTTATTGGTGTTAGCTGCCTTGCATGCCATTTCCTGGTAGAAAAGCAGGCAAACAAACAAACAAACAAACAGATAAATAAATGTCAGTTGATCATTTCTTAGTGCTGATCCTGCAGAAACCATATAAAACTTGAGGCACATGGATTACCCGTAGATCACATGTGGACAACCTACGGGCTTTGCGCCCTCCCCTGTTGCTTGCCAGTGCCTAGTACTGCCCCCAATCTCTCCTCCCTCCCCGCTGTCCCTGCTCCTGATTAGTTTTTCTGCTCTAGTCCTCTGTGGTTTCTCTTTCAAGTTCCTAAGAGAAACCACAGAGAACCAGAACAGCTTTCCCATTCTAGCCTAGTGTACTCAACAGTTTCTCTCTCAAGAATAAGAACCTTGAATGTGAAAACATGGAGTACAGTGGTCTAGAGTGGCAAAGGATGTTCTTTGGTTTCTCTCAAGAAACTGAGAGAGAAATCATGGAGTAAGGTAGACTAGAGCAGCACCCTCTTCTCTATGGAGAAGGCCTTCCCTGGCCAGAGAGGAGGAGGAGTTGAAAGGGGAGGCTGGTTTTACCTGTAAGAAAGTAAGGAGGCTATCTGTGGCTGGGAGTGAGTGGGGGCAGTCTATGGGGGGAGTGTGTGCCTATGTCTAGCTGTGTGTATGAGAAAGAGAGACAGACGGGGGGGTGGGCAGGGACGTGTGTGTCTGTGTGAGAGAGAGACAGTGAGTGACAGTACTATCTCGCTATTACTCTTCCAAAACCAGCTTTCCTGATTGTTACTTCAATGATATGTTCAGAGGAAACAATCACAACTAATCAGACTGAAGATACAAAGCAGTTTAAAGAAGCTGCAATGTTCCATGCCCCGCCCCCCCCCCTCCATTTCGTCTCCTGGCTTATCCCAATTCAGCTCACTTCAGACTGAGCTATTGTTGCAGTCTGCCAAAAGCTAGTGACTAAGCAGATGTCTATCATCACTTTGCCATCACCACTTTTATCACATGCAATTCTTGCTAAATGTATAATACACCAAGACAAAACTCTCCTTATCAACCTGCCTCTACACATTTGGAACAGTAGAAGGAGAGGCATCCCGTGAAACAAAGCAATAGCTCCTCTCCCCCACCCCCGCCGCCATTTTTCACATTAATGTTTATCTCCTTCCATTTCCTCTCCCTGATTAGACAGACTTCCCTGCTGCTGAAACCATTACAAAGCTACTTAAGAGTCCATCAGATGAAGGAGAAGAAGTACAGTATGACACCGTACTTTGAAAAAATGGTGCTTGGTTCTTTCACAGAATAACGGAGGTCTTTTGCTATGCATCACAAGCAAAATGCTTTTAGGATCAATAAACATAACATTGGACTACACATTAATCACAATAGACAAGCAAATTATTATGTGCATGAAACTGAGTTGTTGCACCCAGCACAAAAGAGAATTCGAACAAGTGTTACCTCACTGATGTTCTACAGACCAAGGTGTGTTCACGTGTGCCTGTTCATCACTGACTGCAACATCGTGTCATGGTGTGCAAGTGTACAACGGCCACAAAACCAGTGGATTGATGTGCCACCATCTGCTCTGTTAATAACTTGGGGGAACCTAGATTAGTTTGCAAAATATTCTCCAGATTGGGGCCCAGAGCAGATCAGTCCCTCACTGCAGGGCCTCTTGCGAGCTGCCCTCGCCACCACCTTTTTCTCTAACCTATCAGGCACTGCAGGACAGGGGTGGGTGCCAGGAATCTGGAAAGCCAAGCTTTCTTTTCGCATCATCAGAATACACCAGCAGTTTCGCATCAACTTAATACTTTATAATGGAAGCAGTTCATGCTTTCAGTTGAGAGTTGTCTATAGATGAGATATGGACCTGGTTCTCACGTAATGCACAATCGTGGATTAACCCACAAATTGCCAGGCACAAGTCGGAATAAACAAGCATGCTGTCTCCAGCATGTTCCTCATTTCTATTTTCATTTAGTAACCTATGATTGCCCCGTTCGTAGGTTGTTATGTGACTTCCAAGCCCTGACACTTTGGGTTGTTTAAGGGTTAAACAAACCAGTTAACCTTTGCAATCTGGGACCCTGCTTTATCTAGGGATGAGCGATGTTCAAGATTGCTAGGATTCTCTGAACATCATCTTGCAGCTCATCTTGTGCTCAATTCATGTTCGCGTTTCGGATCACAGCTCACTCTGCACGAACAGAAAATTGCGCAAATCAAGCTGCAAGCGAAGGTGAAGTATGTGCAAATTTCCCCAAATTTGCACAAATGTCCTAATTTGCACAACTTTCCTCCATAGACTAAAGAGGGGCTGATTCTGTCTACATGGGAAATGTGCACAATTTAGGAAAGTTGCGCTAACAGAACTGGGAAAGTTGAGCGAATTGAACGTAGGCACACATTTGGCAAGTTACAAATATTTTCAGCAGACACATGCTCGCAATCACAATTGTGGCTTCGAACAGGGCATGCTCTCATGTTTTGAAAGTAAAACTAAAACTCTCATACATCCCTAGCTTTATCCAACAAATGTGAGAGCCAAACTAAACATTTTTGTAATCGAGCATAGTTGAGCTCTGAGTGATTACTTTGTGGGTGCTCACAGCCCTGATTCAGATTGGGGATGCGGCACTTCAGAGGTGAGGTTAAACATATTCTGTAAACATATATTCCTGTGGGGGGGCTAAAAAAGAGGGGGACACACCTCCATTGACTCCAACATAGCTTTACACTGGCCACTGCAGCCCTAGTGGTCCAGCATGAGAGTATGAGTCTAGTCAGATCAAGGATACTTTTGCTGCTGAAGCCCTGATCCTTATTACTGTGCCCCAAAATCTGAGAGCCTAACCATGCCAGCATACCAGGAAGCTAGTTCTATGGGATTTGTGTCCAAATAAACATGTACAGAATTGAGCTGTGAAGCTGCACATATGCTAGATGGTTTTCTTGGCCCTTTTTGTGGCTGTATGACTAGATCTGCCTTATACGGTGCCAGTTAAATTGGTACCACTTCCAAGTGCAGTTTGTTCTAGTCATTTAAATTACTTGACAAATGGAAAGCTCAGAATGACCTATTTTACATTCAATCTTGAACAAATCTTGTATAGCAGGTGAGTCTTGAATATGGATCTGTCCCGATTGAGAAAGCTCCGAGTCCCTTCCTTTAAGCAGGGAAAGGAGAATGCCTCACCAGAGAATTCCCCAATGTTGGAATATAGCATTTGGGGGTGAGGGGAGGAATTAGGGTTTCGCTTTTAAAGGGAAATAAGATGACTAACCCTGGTTGTAACATTCTGGTCTATTTAGGAAAGATTTGGCCCACTAGGTATGTGACAACAGTTTTAGCATTTTGTTAATTAAAAATGCGGACCTATCAACCTATTTGAAGCAAACTACTTAAAAATGGAAGTCCCCATGGCTGTTCATTTTTATATGCCTACAGCTAGCTCTGTCTTGGTACAGAAGAGAGTAAACTATAAAAGATAAATGCTTTTCTTTATGCAAGGGGAGCTAACAATGAGTAATAAAGGGATATCAATTATTCACAGGGCTTCCCAACAGCTTAGAATTTCAAGTGAAAAGCCCTTTATAAATAGGTTGTTAGATGAGCTTCAAGTAAAGAATAAGATTTTTTTTCTGGTGAAGGCCCTGCAACATAACAAGGGAGGAGTAGGCTGCATAACAGCATAAACTAAGAAAGGAAGGGGCTTTGTCAAAAGCATTTCACACCTCACTCAGCCTGAACATAGGAAGCTTTGGCTATTGAGATGTATAGAAAAGAAAGAAAGAAAGAAAGAAAGAAAGAAAGAGCAAGCTTTGGATGTTGGGCAGTATAGCAATGTAATAATAATAATAATAATAATAATAATAATAATAATAATAATAATAATAATAATAATAATAATACACACACAAATAAGCAAACTCCCCTATGCTGAGCAGGGTCATGGTCCATGTAACTGACTATTGTCCACTTTGACTTTCAATGGTCTTTCCCATCACCAGTGGACGGATCCCTGGGAATGCCAGAGATGTAACTTGGGGCTCCTCCCATGGAAACCATTGGCTATAGATAACCAGACGATCCCATTTTCTTTTCAATTGCCAACATGGCGCAACTCCACTGTGACTATGCTCCACTTGGCTTATTGCAGGGCATACGGTAGACAAGACAGGACAGCACTGGCAAATGAACCCCCAGGCCATTCTGGTGGATGTAATGAAGTCAAGCAAGTGTCTGCTTCTGCTACTCTCCTCTCTCAGACTCTACCAAAGCCATGTAAGTGTCCCTGTGTGGCTTGCAGCAGGGCCAGGTGTGGGGGGGTTCATCAGCACAGCAACACTGATGGTTGTTGTTATACTGGCAATGGGTCCTGTTATAGCTGGAGTTGAGAACTTTCTGCCCTGTTTTAGGAGTTTCTGTGCTTGCACCATGGTTGATAGGGCCAGGTTATAACACTATGGCTTATTTTATCTGATTTTTAATTGTGCAAAAAGATTGTTGCATTGCAGTGCATCAGCTGTAAGGGGATTACACTTTATATTGTTGCCACTATAGAGTTATGAATTCCTGATACATCTGCCCTGGCCTCATTCTTTTCCTAGCCCTGCCAGCCTGCTCTGAGTCTTGCCTCATCTTTCCTATGTGCTTTGC
Organism: Heloderma suspectum; assembly: GCF_057233095.1. NCBI lineage: Eukaryota > Metazoa > Chordata > Lepidosauria > Squamata > Helodermatidae > Heloderma > Heloderma suspectum. The sequence continues at coordinate 333,541,697 of NC_139459.1, read as the reverse complement.
TCCAGTGTTGTCTGAGGTCTGATACTCTGCTGGGCCTGATTTCACTGTGATCACTATCTTCTGATCTTTGAATCTCCCCCCCCTCACCCCCGTGTTCTAGCCTCTATCCATTCTCCATCTCTAGCTCTCTCTCCTTTACCCATTAGTAGGGATGGACGAAAGTCCCTTACTGATCCTGACGCTTGCTTCACGGTGGGGGGGAGGCACTCCGTCCGTCCCCCCGAAATTCTGGCTGGGGGGGAGGCGCCCCATCCCTCCGGCCGAGAAACCTCGTCTCCTGCCGGGACGCAAATGGCGGCGGCCATAGCCGCCGCCGTTTGCGTCCCTGCAGTCAGCCGTGATAGGCTACGTAAATGTTTACGTAGCCTATCACGGCTGACTTTTAAAAAAAAGGTGCGTACGCAAATGGCGGCGCCCATGGGCGCCGCCATTTGTGTTCCTTATTTTGGCACGTGTAGTCTACATAAACATTTACGTAGACTAAGGCGAAAATAAGGGCAACGCTATTTGCATTCCCCTTATTTTCGCCGTAGTCTACATAAATGTTTACGTAGACTACACGTGCCAAAATAAGGAACGCAAATGGCGGCACCCATGGGCGCCGCCATTTGCGTACGTGCTTTTTTTTTTTTCCCAAAGTCAGCTGTGATAGGCTATGTAAACATTTACGTAGCCTATCACGGTGTTTTTTTAAAATCTAGCCATGATAGGCTACGTAAATCTTTACGTAGCCTATCACGTTTGTTTGTTTGTTTGTTTGTTTTTATGGCGGCGGCGGCAGCCAGTCGGAAGACCACCCGCTGCCGCTGCCGCCGCCGAGCTACCACCGAGCCGCAGCCAGAGCCGCTGCCGCAAGGGACATTTGAGCAAGGTAAGTCCCGTCCCTGGGGGGCGGGGGGGCAGACCATTTCTCCACCAATTTCGGGGGGCCGAATGTGCTGGCATTCGGCCTCCCCAAGATTCATGGAGAAATTCTCTGACATCCCTAGCCATTAGGATGGGGGGAGATATTCTGATATTTACCCCCATTAGCAAAACCTGCTGTCTGCTTGCTGTCACTGAGCAGTTCTTGACTGCTGAATTGTGACTTTAAAGCTCTATCTAGCATGCAGTCTCACCAGACCTCTCGCATTTGGTTGTGACTCCAGGGAAACCAGAATCCATATTCTTATCAAGGGGCATCTCCAAGAAATTAGCTGCTAGTCCTGATGGCTATATGCTACCTCCAGTATCAGAGGCAGTATGCCTATGTACACCAGTTGCTGGAGAACATGGGTGGAAGACTGCTGTTGCACTCATGTCCTGCTCGGGGGTTTCCATGGGCAGCTGGTTGGCCACTGCATGAACAGAATGCTGGACTTGATGGACTCTTGGTCTGATCCAGCAGGGTTCTTCTTATGGTCTTATGTTCTCAAAATGACTCAGGTCCAATTATGAAGCATCCTTCTTGGCATCATTCAGAGCACTGACCCGATGCCAATAGCATGATCCTAAGCTTGTTAACTCAAAAGTAAGTCCCTTCGCATTCAATGGGAGTTAGTTCCTGGTAAGTGTTAGGCACTCCATTCCAAGTGTTGGTCTAAACTCCAGATTTTGGGGGCTGGCACTGGCTCTTGGAGCAAGATGGCCTAACTGGGATCTCTCCCTTCCCAAGTGGCTGACCTCCTCCTCACCACTGTCACTGCTGCCCATTCAGCTGCTGTATTGCTCTGGGTCCAATGTGCACCACTGCCCTGTGGAAGAGCAGCAACCGTGTGGAAGAGGCTGCTCCATATCACTGCATGGTCAGAGAATAGAGGTAGTGGCAGTGAGGTGGAACAGTTGGTTCTAGGGACTGGCCATGGGCCCCCTGCTCGGGAGTGGGTTTTAACCAGTGCCTGACAACAGTGGCCCTGCTGAGGGCAACAAGTCTCTTTGGGCAGGAAGCAGAGAGGCTGGAGCTGGAAGGCTGGAGACTGGTTAAGCAGGCTGAATAATGGAAGCAGAAAGTCAGGGAGCGTGAAGGGAGGACTTAGATGCCGTTTTGAGCAACAAGTTGTCCAGCTCCCAGAATTTTATATCAGAATTTTATACTCACATCCTGCTTGTGAACTTCCTCTGGGCATCTGGTTGGCCGCTGTGGGAAACAGGAGGAAGGTGAATTAGATAGGCTTTGGTTGTTCTTGTATTGTTACGATTATGGTCTGTGCTGTGATGCCAAACTGGAACTGCCTGTAATAATTTCCCTTCCTCTGACCTGGTGACACAGGAAGCCACAAGTCTCCTGGTACAGGTCAAGTGGCATATGGCCAAAAAAGTATCTTTAGGTTTGCAGCTTTAACTTTTTCCTGAATTAAGTGGAAAACATTGCTCACTTAGTTACATTTGGTCACATTAAACAGAAAACATATTTTCTTTCCTTTCTCACTTCCCTTGCTTAGGAAGAGAAAATATGAAGAAATATGACAAAAAGAAACCAAGGCAAACATATTTCACAATGTTTAATGCATCCCTTGAGATGGTAAATATATTCTGACCAATGAAGTGTACCTTTTACAGGAATGCAAGTTTTTTTATTCTTAATGCATATTTTACCCCAAAAGATAAATTTCATACTTGACACCCACAGGAAGGAAACATGACTCTCTCTCTTCCCCTCTCCCTCTCCCTCCCCTCACTCTCACCCTCACCCTCACCCTCTCTCTCTCTCTCTCTCTCTCTCTCACACACACACACACACACACACCTTTTCATTTCACAAGGTTAACACACTGTGGTTCCACGTGGACATCTGGCAAATCCAAGGTGGAAAGGAGCATGTTTCTCTAGTAATACCTAGAGAGTTCAGACTAGCCCCCCACCCACCCTTTAATATGCTTTAGACAGGCAGCAAAGATTATATTGTTCCATCAACCTTTTAACGGTTTTTAAAGTCACTTTCTGATTTTATTGTGATGAATGCTCTGGCTCCTGTTTTTATTTTATTGTTATGCTGTAATAGTTTATTTCTGTTTTTTATTACTGTTTTTATCTGAATTTTGTATATAACCTCACCCACCCAGTGGTCAGACAGAAGACAGGGGATTCATGAGGATTCCATTTCAGTTTGCAAATCACCCAATCATGTCGCAAATGCAAATGAGAGCGCGTGTTCTCCAAAAATGTTAACGAATTTGGAACTTGCATTCACGTTTGGAAAATGTGCACTTTAAAAATGCGCGACTTGACAGATGCGCAACTTTCTCAAAATGCACAACTTCTCCCATTCAAACAAACCAGAAGCAGGTTGCAAGCAAGAATGGGAGTGAGCCAGACCTCGAGTTTTGAAGAAAAGTCCAGAGAATTTCAGCAAGCTTGAGCATCCCTGGGTCTCCCATCCCTGAACTGATTTTTTATTTATTATTATTATTATTAATACCTAGTGAACTTTGTTGCTTTGCTTTATAGTAAACATAGTAATGGAAGAGTATAAAAGCATAGAATCGAATACTTGTTCTTGTAACAAAATGCTATTAATCAAATGCAAAGAATTTTTCAATCATTTACCAGTCTCTATATCTGAAATGCTCCCCTACTACCAATAAACATTATTCAGCACACAGGTTATCCACATGACAAAACGAGCACTATACCTAGTCCAGCAAAGCTGCCTTCCAAACAAAGCAGACAGAAATGGAAATGGTGTAGGCAAATGATTTATTTGGCTTCTTTCTTTATATACCTTCTTTATTGCCTGCCTGCCTCACTCCTCGCTGTCTTTCTTTAGGCCTCCAAGACATGCAACTCTCATTAGGTTCCCTACTCGGGATTGGCAACCAGTCTCCTTGACACTCCACATGGTTCTTAAAATTACAGCATGGCGCCCTGGATTCCCGGTGTCTGTCTTGTTGTCAATGGACCAAGGCCATAGAAAGGCCCTGGGATGCTAAACTAAAGCAGGGCATCAGGTAAGTAAGTGGCTGCAGTGGAACATCCCGCTCACATCACATCACACTATAAAGAGGAGACCGGCCTCCCATTGAGACCCATTATGGGACCATACTGTTTGCATAAAGTCCAACCGTTGTCCCCAAGCATTTTATGCATCAGATATGCTCTCTGAATTTTCTCTTTGGTTAAAAACAAGTTGTTGGCATCACTGCCCTGGAACTAGATGCCCTGTTATATATTTCCCTGACATCCTGAAAGGAAAGATCAAAAAGTAAACAAGTTACTACTTAATGAATTATAAGATCCAGGGGGAAGGAGGGTTCCCTCCCTTCCCCAGTGTTTTTTCTACAAAGCCTTGCTGAAGAAAAATTGGAAATTTGGATGAAGAACAATCCTGAACACTGTTCTCTGAAAACCTTTTTCATACTGAAAATACATTCTATTTGAAGCAAGGTCTGAAATCGAGTGTACTTTTACACTGGCCGATAACATCAGAACAAGTCAATCCTACATGTTATTCTGAGCTCAAACTATGTAACAAATATATACTAACTGACAGCAAGGTGTAGTGATTAGAGTGTCAGATGAGGATAGAAGTGGGAGGAAAATGGATTGGTTTGCATTTTAATGCAAACTTACCTAATTTCGCCCTTTCAAGCCAATACTCAAACCAAAATTGGTTTGTTGTTGTTGTTCAGTCGTTCAGTCGTGTCCGACTCTTTGTGACCCCATGGACCATAGCACGCCAGGCCTTCCTGTCCTGCGCTCTCTCCCGGAGCGTGCACAGTTCTCCAAAATTTGCAGTGGAGTTCCCCAATTAAAAAATGCAGAAAAGCGTACACAGAAGTATACACAAAAATGCATATACTATTGAAAATAATGGTAAAATTCATTATATTAGACAAATGGCTTCCAAAAATGCATATATTTGGCAAAAATGCATATAAAATGTGTGTATTAGGAGAAATGTGCAGAAAAATATATATGAATTTTCATATGAACTTAAAAAAAACCCTCTTTTTGGAACTTAAAATTGGGAAAATAATCAGAAGTTCAGAATGAACCAAACTTAAGATTTGAAAAATGAGAAACCGAGAGAAACCAAAACTGACAGATTCATCCATCATCCCTAGATGAGAACTTGAGAGACCCCACCTTCAATTCTCCACTTAATCAGCAAGGAAGCTCACAAGGTACCCTTGGGACAATAAGAATATAACATAACAAGTCAAAAATGAAATGAATGAATGAATGAACTGGCCTTTCTAGTCCAGTCCCCAAGGTGGCCAGCCAGATGCTATGGGAAGCCCACACGCAGGACATGAGCACAACAGCACCCTTGTGTTCCCTAGCAACAGATATTCAGAGGCACACTGCCTCTGATACTGTAGGTAATATTTAGTCATCTTGTCTAGAAGCCATTGATAGTCTTATACTCCATGAATTTGTCACATCCCCTTTTAAAGCCTTTTGAAACTTGTAGCCTTTACTACATCCTGTGAATTCCATAGTTTAATTATGTGCTGTGGAAAGAAGTACTTCCTTTTATCTGTCCTGAATCTCCCACCATTCACCTACATTGGATGACCTCAGGTTCTAATATTATGAGAAAGGAAGGGGAAAAAATGTATACACTTCATACCATGCACAATTTTATGCTCCTTTATCCTGTTTTATTCTTTCTTTCTTTTTTCTACATTAAAGAGCTCCAAACATTATTAGCTTTCTTCATAAGGAAGGTACTTAAAACACTTGAATATTTTGGTTCACTGTATTCCAAGTGTGGTCACACCATAGATTTATATAAAGGCATTGTGATATTTGTAGTTTTATTTTTAATTCCTTTCCTAATGATCTTCAATGTTGAATTTGCCTTTTTCATAGCGGCCACACACTGAGTCAAAGAGAGTGAAGGGCTTTAGCGCAGTAGTAGAGCACATGCTTTGCATGCAGAAGATCCTAGGTTCAATCTCTGGCATCTCCGGGTAGAATTATGAAAGAATCCTGCCTGAAACCCTGGAGAGCTGCTGTCAGTCACTGTGGACAATACTGGGCTAGATGGACCAGTGATCTGAGTATAAGGCAGCTTCCTATGTTCCGATTGATTGATTGATTGATTGATTTTTTTTACTTGTACTAAGAATATGGCTCTCAAGCTGTCCACCACAACCTCGAGATATATTTTTGGTCAGTCAACACTAGTTCAAACTCCACCAACCTTTTTGTGAAGTAGCCCCTTTTTGACTGACATGATCCCACATGTGTTTACTCAAGCGTGAAGGCCCAATGAATTAAAGAGGACTTACAAATAAAAGTGCCTAAGACTGAAGCTTAATCAATTTTCATGTATTCATTTTCACAACCTTTCATAAGTTACAGTCTCCTTCTTCAGATGCCACAAACTCTAGAAAATATGAGACCTAAGGAGCCTGAAATATGTGGAAATGAAGATACCAAATCTGGAGAGAAGTGGGCCCTTAAGGCTATTAGTACCAGATTGGGCTGCATATGACACGTCAGATGTCTATGGAGTTAGGCAAAAGCAACTCTGTGCACCAAAAGAAAAGGCCTTAAGGATTCTTGATTATTTGAGGATAAAGCCAAATGATTATGGATAAACTTGCTTAATGTTATCCTTAATCTAGTTGACTTAGCAGTTGCCAATGTTTCCTTGTGCAATGTTTACTAATGGAAATGAATGGAACTCAGGTTATTAGATATCCATTTTACAACGCTGTCCTTTATTCTAGGAATATTGCAATTCCATAGACTGCAGAATACAACACACCATTCTGTTTTGTTTCCAGTGGCCTTATTTCATTTCTAACATTTGGGTTTGGCATCCTGAGATGACTTGCAATAACCACCATGGAAGAATTAATGCTTCATAAAGGTATATGACGATAGATAATACGTCAAGCTACAGAGGTCTTCTCAAAGAGGTTCTCTACGTGCTTTGACTTTAGGCTGATAACCTGCAACTGTCAAAGCTAATTTACATCAAAATCTGCAATTTAATCATCTCACCTCTCACATGTGAAGAATATTAGAAATAAAGGCCTATGCTTTATAACTAAATTAACTTTGAAATTCTGCTTTACAAAGTAATATTATTTCTAGCTTAATACTTAGCTTCTTTGGGAGGAAATTAATTGCTGATTTCCCTCCCATTCCACCCCTTCACTGGCATTGATGTTGTACTTCATTTCTCTGCATAATGCTGAACTGAGCAATATTCAGTAACTCCTGTTAGTAATAGCATGCCCCCACCCCACTCCACCACTTGATTCAGAATAGGACCACCTCAAATGAATTGTTGTTGTTGTTGTTGTTCAGTCATTCAGTCGTGTCCGACTCTTCGTGACCCCATGGACCATAGCATGCCAGGCCTTCCTGTCCTGCGCTCTCTCCCGGAGCGTGCTCAAGTTCATATTCATTGCATCGGTGACGGTGATGCTATCTAGCCATCTCATCCTCTGCCGTCCCCTTCTCCTTTTGCCTTCAGTAAAAGGAGAAGGGGACGGCAGAGGATGAGATGGCTAGATAGCATCACCGATGCAATGAATTACTTGGGGCCAAATTCAAATTGGTCCTGAACAGTATATTTAAGCTCTTCCCTGTTCCAAGCTCATGCTTTCAGTGATGTCATTGGGAGTATGGCAGGGCCTTCAGGCCTCTCTATCCCAAACATAGCCTCCCTACTCCCTCCTCCTTTCCCTTACCTGTGGAGAGGGATTGCTATTGAGCTATGTCCTAACCAAGGGCCTAAGAGGGCTCCACTGCAAGACAGCTCCACTTCTCCAGCACCTCAATAAGGGTAAGGAAGGCAAAGCATGGTAAGGACTTGCAAATGGGCCAAGCCCACTAAAAATTAGACCCAGATCTAAAAGATGTCCAGCCCCAAATCATAATGGGCTTGCAGGTGCAAAGCCTTGAGTTCACTTTTCTGACTCTCCCTCCCACCACATCTCAAGGTTTGGTGCAATCTCAAATGACATTGCATTATGTCACATGAAGTCTTGACTAACATAGGCAGGATGTGTAGATCTCTGGGGTTGAATCAGGACCTGCCTTTTGTGGGTGGATGGGCTCTGCTCATAGAAGGTGCCTCTGTCCACTTTTCAGTGATTTCCCCCTCCACACACACACCACAGCTCATCCCATTCAGCAGAGTCTCCTGGTTCTCTATGTAGCATTTTCATGGGGCTGTAGGGGCTACTGTAGGGAGGATGGGTTGAGGAATTCCACTTCTGTCAGCTCAGTTGCACATGCCTAAATCTGGATCCAGTCCCTGATGTCTATAAAAGTAAACTTTCCCACTCTCCCAAAGTTCCTGTGCATCCAGGATTTACAACTGGTGATTATGTATACCAGCTTTCCCCAACCTGGTACCCTCCAGATGTTTTAGACTTCAGCTCCCATCAGCCCCAGCCAACAAAGCCAGTAGTAACAATTGCTGGGAGTCATAGTCCAAAACATCTGGAGGGTATCAGGTTGGGGAAGGTTGATGTATACCATTGCTGGAGGAACGTAAATGTTGGAAGAGGAAAAACAAACAAATGGAAACACTTTCATTTGGTCATCTTTGGACATTTCCATTTGTAACCAGAGCAAGTGATATTTTTCACTAAATTATGTGTTCTGAAGAACAATCAGAGCAAGAATGTGCAAGCATAGCTAAGTGCACTGAATTCTTTGCACATTGTTATTCTGCTTGTACCATTTGCATAAGAGCTATTCAAATAATTTCCATCTATAAAGATGGGAATAATGTGCAATTTCCCCCTCTCTTTCATACAACTTTAAAAACAAATTCAAAACCTTCTTTTAAGTAGGGTTTTGCATTGTATGGAACATGGTAATTAAGCCCATACAATCTCATCCCATGCTGATGTGGCACTCATGAAATGAGACAGATCAGGGGCGTTGCTAGGGTCTTAAAAGATCCGGGGCACAAACCCATAACCCAAATTTGCATACACACACACACACACACACGTCTAAGTGCATGTCTAATAAGTGTGTGTGTGTGTGTGTGTGTGTGGTGTGTATGTGTGTGTGTATAGATTACATACATACATACATACATACATACCAAGTGTGCACTTACCCCCCACCCCACTTCAACTCAGACCCCGATTCAACATTTTGGAAAACATCCCACTTCTGCTCTGGCCACTTCAGCTCAGCACCAAAACTCAGCACCAAAAGCACCAAACACCAAAAAAGTTAAGGTTTGAAAAAAATGAGTCCTTATGCTTCCTGTTGACTACCATGGGAAATTAGGGGGGGAAAAAACGTAACTTTTTTCTCTTGGTCAGAACTGGATAATTTCAGGCATAGTAGCCCCCTAGAAGGAGATTTTAAAAAGTAAAGGTAAAGGTGTCCCCAACCAGTCATGTCCAACTCTAGGGTGTGGTGCTCATCTCCATTTCTAAGCCGAAGAGCCAGCGCTGTCCGAAGACGCTTCCGTGGTCATGTGGCTGGCATGACTGAACACAGAGGTGCACGGAATGCTGTTACCTTTCCCGCCGAAGCGGTATCTAGTTATCTACTTGCAATTTCTTGCTTTCGAACTGCTAGGTTGGCAGGAGCTGGGACTGAAGACAGGAGCTCACTCCATCACGCAGCACTCAAGTCTCGAACTGTTGTCCTGCTGACCTTCTGGTCTGCAGTTCAGCGTCTTAACCACTAAGCCACAATGCCACAGAAGGAGATTACACCTGCCCAATGTCAGAAAAATAGGTGCAGGGTTTATATTTTGATTTTCTTTTAAAGGGAACTGCCAATAACATTTTAATTCCTTGGAAGAATTGGATACACATTTCAGGATTCATCGCCCCACCAGAGGAGATCATGTCTGCCAAATTTCAGAATGCTAGCCACAAGGTTTTTTGTGCAAGGGTGGCTTTGACACTTTGAGGTCTCCAAAAGAAGACATACTTATCTCCCTATGATCCTTGTGGACCATTGTTCTGAAAATCACAGACAGCCTACAGTTGTCCCTAAGTCAGAAACCAGCAAAGTTTCAGAAGGATAGGTGCAGCAGTTCATGTGGAAGGGGAGTTCTCCAGTTTGGGAGAGGGTGTGATTTGCTTTCCCTTCCATTCACTCCTTCCCCAATAGTTTTTGGGTAAATTTGTATGAAAATGCACAGGTCATTAGAGGTGTCCCTCAGGCAAGAAACCTGCAAAGTTTCTGAAGGATATACATACATGCAAATTTAGAATGACTAGAATTTATTTACATTTCACCAATGTTAGCAGCAGGGGAACATGGGTGGGAAGGTGTTATTGCACTCATGTTCTACTTGTGGGTTTCCCATGGGCATCTGATTGGCCACTGTGTGAACAGAATGCTGAACTAGATGGACCTTGGTCTGATGCAGCATGGCTCTTCTTATGTTCTTAAATAGAGAGTGCCTCTGAGCATGTGCAGAATGTTTTTCTTTCACCACTGAGCACTTACATTCTCCCCTACCAATTCTATTCCCCTCCATGCAACCATCCCTCCTCATCCTACCATCCTCCAGCAACTCTTCATCAAAACAGATGTCTTGTTTTGTGCAACTCCTCTCTACCTCCTCCTTGTTATGCACAAGCTCTCATTGTATCTTCCTCCCCATAATTTCATTTGTGCCAAGACTTCACCAGGATTCAACAAATAAGTTTGTTTTCAGAACTAGGGCTAAGTTATGGAGAAACTCTGAGAATGTACTAAATGCCTTTTCCTCACCACTGAAGCTAGAGTTCATGCAACCCCCCCCCCCCCACAAACCTACAAATGACAAAACCTGTATAGGACTGAGCTGAAAGGGTAGTCAATTCATTAGATGGAATTGCGTGGGCACTGTGTTAAGCTTGCAGCACCATGCTCACAACTCAGGACTTATTTTTGAGTAAACATGCAGAACACCAAGGTGCAAACCTCCCTGCAAAAGTAACTTGTGCTGGAATCCTATGCACACTTTCCTGAGGGTAAGCCTCATTAAACATAATGGGGCTTCTGAGTAGGCATACATAGGCTTGTATAAATGAGCAGCATTTATCTCCCCTCCACTTAAAAAAAAACAAACCAAACACTCATATTTTTTATTAAAGCTTTCTGTTCATAGGAACATAGGAAGCTGCCTTATGCTGAGTCAGACCCTGGGTCCATCTAGCCCAGTACTGTTGACACTGACTGGCAGCAGCAGCTCTCCAGGGTTTCAGGCAGTATTCTTTCGTAGCCCTACCTGGAGATGCCGGGGATTGAACCTGGGACCTTCTGCATGCCAGGCATGTGCTCTACCACTGAGCTACAGCCCTTCTGATTGCTGGATAATGGAAACTGACAAACAGCCCCAGATTTGTTTCTCTGCGACCATGTGAACCCACTTTTCTCAAAGGCTTGAGAAGGAGAAAAACCAACCCTCTTGTCTGTTTGTATAAAGTCAAATACAGTTCAGAACTTCTCTTGCCCATGGAGGAGAATTCTCTTTAAGAATTCCCCAAAATATACTCTGGGTGGAATAAAGAAGTGAAAGAGAGAAAGAAAGAAAGAAAGAAAGAAAGAAAGAAAGAAAGAAAGAACAGGATAGGTGGGGAGGGGAGGGGAGAAGAAAAGAAGAATGGTGACTGGAAATGTGTGCAGGGGTGGGGAGTAGAGAGACTTCCCTAAGCCAAGTGGCTCCTTTCAGAGAGGTAGTACTTCAGAGGAATTTAGGAGGCTGTGGAGGGTTTATAAGGATTGCACGTACTTAAATGAACTTTATGAGGTGAGGTGGCTGAGGGCTTTTTCTAGTTTTTAGTTTTTTTTAAATTGTAGAACCTATTTAAAAGCCCCAGCAGTTTCTCGATCATGATACCACATAGTCCTAACCCTCCCTTTGGGATTATTTGAATCCTACAGCTATTTAGGAGAAATTAAAGCAGAGGGGGAGAAAGAAGTTTGTGGAGACTGATTGGATCCTTTGCTGTACTGAAGCTACTAAACTTCTGTAGAATCCAACGGTTCCAGTTTGGGGCAATAAAATCAGATGCTGTGTGAAATACCAATATTTCACATGGAGCTCTTTCTTCCCTTCCTCCTCCCTCTTCAAAATTTAATTGCAGGCAAGCTCACAACAGTGGGCATGTAAGAGCAGGAAAGAAAAGTAGGGGGAGAGAGGTTTTTTGCACCTCAAAAAAAACCCTACACCAGAGATTAGGGATAGTGACTTCCTAATGGTCACCTTACACACCTCCTGATTAGGATCTCTAATCCCCTGGGTGACTTGACAGTTTTTCTTTTTGTTTTAGGCTTTGAGAAAAGGAAAATTTACACATGGCTAGCACAAAAGCCACTTTTCCTTTCTGAAATTTGGTAGGTTCACTCAGTTCCATAGGGCCTGGTAGGTCCCCAAATTCCATGAATGTATGTGGAAGCACAAAAAAATTATAGCTCTTCACATAACTGCCTGAAATTTGGCAGGTCCCATCAGCTTCATGGGGGCTGCCAGGTTTCCAAATTCCATACGGTTATGTGGAAGAACAAAGAAATTATAGCTCTTTGCTTTGACACATTTTCTTGGAAAAAGCAAATTTTACCTGTGGCTAGCACAAAAGCCACTAGGCCTAACTTTCTGAAATTTGGCAGGCTCAATCATCTCTATGGGGGCTGGCAGGTTCCCAAATTCCATGCATGAATGTGGAAGCGCTAAAAGAAATATAGCTCTTTGCTTTGACAGATTTTCTTGAAAATAGCAAATTTTACCTGTGACTAGCACAAAAACCACTGGACCTAACTCCCTGAAATTTGGCAGATTCAATCAGTTCTATGGGGGCTACCAAACCTCCAGATCTCATGCATTTATCATACAAACTAAAAAAGATATGGCCATTTTTGTTTTCCAATGAAAGTCAATGGGAAAATGTTTAAAAAAATGGCAATTAGGACAGCTTAAAAGATCCAGGGCACAGATCAAAAAGTTCCAGGGCCCATGCCCAGGTGGACCTTTCCTAACGACACCCTGAGACAGATCATTGTAACTCATCTGTAAGATACAATAAAAAGCATGTTCTAGTGGTGGTGTGATGCTCATAAAATGAACAAAGCTATCTTGACCAATGTGGAAATTTTTAAAATTAAAAGGAAAACCAGCTACCATTCAAAGATGGTATAGGAGACATCTTCAGAGTGTTTAGATGCAATGTTGAACGACAAAATTTGAGGTCATGCCCTCCACGTGGAAAACAGATCTGTAATATTATATTACCTTAGAACCTATTTAAAACTCTTGAATCCATTCCCATGGTTATTAATAAAAACGGAACTGATTCACTTAAAGACGCAGGTGATCAGCCTTGCTGATGTAGTTATATTCATATGCAGCTCCAATGGATTGCATGGGATATTTTTGGAGTTTAAAGATCTGTTAAATGTTTGTTGTTACTATGAGTTTTACTATAATGGTTTTACCCTCTTTTTATGTTTTGTGTGTTTATGTGTGTGTGTGTGTGTGTGTGTGTGTGTATATATATATATATATATATATATATATATATATAATCTTTTACTGTAAGCCACCCACTGAACTTTCATTATTCGGTGGCAAAGGAATGTTGTTAATAAATAAATCTGATTTCACTACAGCTCCCATTCAGCTCTATCTGTGTGTGGAGGAGGGCATCCTGTGTGGACAAACTGATACTTTAAGGTAAGAATCGGCACCGGGTGCAGATCATGCTTGAGCAATGTGCCTATGCACACCAATTGCTAGCAACCATGGGCAGGAGGCTACTGTTGCACTTGTGTCCTGCTTGTGGGTTTCCATGGGCATCTGGTTGGCCACTGTGTGAACAGAATTCTGGACTAGATGGACCCTTGGTCTGATCCAACATGGCTCTTCTTATGTTCTTAGCTGTCAGCCAATGAGAGTCTGGCAAAATTGTTAAGAGAAGTCTGAGAACTTCAAAGAATATGAAGGGCAGGGATGAGTACTGGCTTGGATCATTTATTTATTGCATTTATACCCCGCCTTTTTTCCTCTTGCAAGGAACCCAAGGCGGCTTACATTATCCTCCTCCTCTCCATTTTATCCTCACAACAACAACCCTGTGAGGTGGGATGGGCTGAGAGTCTGTGACTGGCCCAAAGTCACCCAGTGAGCTTCCATGGCTGAGTGGGGACTAGTAGAACCCGGATCTCCCAGCTCCTAGTCCAACACTCTTGCCACTACACCAACACTAATGGCTTGAACCATGACAATGATGTGGATACTTCACGATGATCCAAAACCATTTCCTGATTATCTGGACTGACCTTAACATCTTCTGCTCTGAAGAAGCTGCAGAATACTTCTTAAGGTCTAATGCCCAGATGTCATCCCCATCTTAGAAGAGAATTTCTTAGATGTGAGTGCCATTTCTCAAATATTCAGCCTTGAGTGCATTTTTTGGTGGAAAGACAAGATCTTATTTAAACAAATAAATAAATATAGCTGTTGTAGAGCCACCAGCATCACACAGGGCTTGCAAAAACTAAGTATGTGTAATGCCATGAAGGAGCATAACTCAGACGTTCAAAGAGACAGAACGTCCTGAGAAAGAAATGTGTCACTCCAAGTGTTTTATATATGGTAGTGCTTGAAAATGCCAACACGTCAAATGCAACTCTTATCACAGATCATACTGTCACTCTCAGCTGCTGAGGGCCAAACCACAAATTAGACAGCAGCTCCGTATAACATTAGCCACCTGTTGCTTCTACCTTGTAATGCATCCTTGGCAGGGGGTGATTTATACTGAAAAAGCTGTGGGAAGGGAGAGGTTTGCTTAACACTTCCGCACCAGCCAACTTTTCTTCTAAAATGTGCCTACTTCTGCTCCCAACCGGCGCTCTTCTGCAAGATTCAAGGTTCTCACTAACATGGGATTCGCGGTGGGGGGGGGAGGCACTCCGTCCCTCCCCCCAGAATCCTTGACAGGATCCGGTCCTCCCCCCCGGAATCCTGCCCGGCTGGCTCTGCTCCGCGGCAGTCCCGGCCGCGGATGGGCTGCTGCAGATGCAAATGGCGGCCGCCGTAGCGGCCGCCATTTGCATCCAACCAGGCTGCCATGATAGGCTACGTCAGTTATTTACGTAGCCTATCACGGCAGGCCAAAAAAAAAAAACAGCGTACGCAAATGGTGGTGGCTACGGCGGCCGCCATTTGCGTTCCCTATTTTTCGCTGTTTTATCTTATGTAAATATTTACATAGGCTATTACGGCAAAAAAAGAGGGGGAACGCAAATAGTGCCCACTACGCTATTTGTGTTCCCCTTTTTTTTCGCCGTAATAGCCTATGTAAATATTTACCTAGGATAAAATGGTGAAAAATAGGGAACACAAATGGTGGCCGCCGTAGCGTCCGCAATTTGCATACGCATTGTTTGTTTGTTTTTGCTTGCCGTGATAGGCTACTTAAATACTTACGTAGCCTATCACGGGCTCCGCAGGGATGCAAAAGGCATCCCTGAATTACGTAAGTATTTACGTAGCCTATCACAGCTACGATCAGGAAGTCAGCGCAGACAGCAAGTCAGCGCAGACAGCAGCAGGTAAGTGCTCCATTTCATGCGCCTTTCGTGGGTTGGGGGCTCCATTCTGCATGCCTTTTGTGGTTTGGGGGGGTGGGGGCTTCGTTCTGCCACAGATTTTGGGGGTTTTGCCAGTGCATTCGGCCTCACCGAGATCCGTGGCGGAATTCTCCGCCATCCCTATTCGAAATGCGCACTTTCCCCATTCGAATGAAATGAAAAAAAAAGAGCATAAATGAACCCAGGAAACAAGGCAAGTCAAGCTTCAAAGTGTTTGGCAAATCTGGGCAATCGTGAAAATCACTTGTTCACCTACCCCTGGAAGTAGCTGATGGGCTAAACGTGATGGGGATAGTGGTTGGTAGGCAAGAAATTAGTGCCTTCCATGTGCAGCTTGCATCCCCACACAGCTTGCCCAGTACTGAGAAAGAGCTTCTTTTCTTTCTTGATGGGATTATTTCTTCCAACTAATATGATATGAACTGGTTTCCATACTCCCCAAAACAATGTTGTTCCATCTTCCTCAAAAGGTGCTGTTTTAAGTCAACTAGATCTTGGGCATAACACATCCAAGGAGGTGCTTTCTGAAATACTACCTGAAACACACATAATTGAGAAACTCATTCCAAAACGAGGAGAAAAGTTATTATCACTATATAAATACTATAAATAATACTCTGAATTAACATTGCTCTTTCATCCGTTAATTAATTAACATATAATTTAGCTGGAAAACAAACACATTTCTATCTTGAAAGGGGGGAACCTAGATATCTAACGCAAAACAAGCTTTTGCAAATTTGTTTTAGATATTCAAATGCTTTAAAGCAATTTCCCTAGAGACGTTCGTGTTAATAAAAACACAAAGTATTAAAAAAATCCACCCATCCTAGTTTGTAGGAACTTCAACTTTAAGGAGGAAAGGAAAGCAAATTTTAAAAAGTGTTAATTTCAACATCAACACTTTGAGACAGATACTATGGATAACAGCTGCCAAAAATTATAATGTATGTAAATTATTTTGACTTGGGATTCTTTTTAATTTGTTGGGGGTGGGGGGCAGAACTGAAACTTGAAGGAAGTGAAAAATTAATCTCAAACAGCATTTTCAAAATGGATTCCTTTCCCAGATTCTCCCCTCTGAGCAGAAATTGTACTCTGTAGGTATAACAACAAAAAATGATTAATGACCCCTGACATTAGAATTTAAAATGTCCTTCATGCAAATATCCTAGTTCTTCAATTCTTTTGTAATACAATAGGCAGGCAGGAATTAGAATTGCAAAAAAGCAAAAGGAGCTACATGGAAATTACACAATGAAGTAGTTCCATTGTGATATTGAGAGAACAAAATGAAATGAATATAAGATAACACAGATACAAGAGGCTTGCAAGCCTTTTCCTCAAAACTACCCACTCATTTAGAATTGGTCTCCTTGCAAGGCGAGAGAAAAAGACGGAATGAAAAAGATCAGACTACATGATTTGATCTTCCCACAAGGGCTTCAAAATAGTCAGAAAATGTGATTAATCTTGACCAAGAAAAAGGTGGGTTCTTAAAGGGGCACTGTCAATTGACTATGAACTCTAAATTACAACATATAAAATAGCTTTGTGGAATATTTTAACATAAAAGTAGACAATGGTTTGGAGTGACTTAGAAAAGACCCATTGATTTCAGTGGTTTTACGCTACGTATGACTAAGTCTGGATCCAATTCAGTATCTACAGGGCTGAGTGTGGTTGATACCACTAAGGACAGTCTGAATGGGTGAACATTAGGGTTGTGTGGATGCTCCCTGATCTGTTGCATTATTTTTCCATGGTTTGGCTCTGCCCCACATTCCACTCTACCTGCCTTCTGGTTTGATCTAGATAATTTCTAAAATTATTTTTTTGGAAATGGCAGATGCTGGAATATTCAGTTCATGTTGCTATATCCTTACAGGAACTGATGTGCATGAGAGCATATCCTCATTAATTAAAACAGCACACAAGAGGGAACACTGACATGTACTACTTTAATCAATGTGCATAGGTGGAAGATCCCGACCTGTATATACTAGATTTATAACAGGTCCTACTTACATAGGCTTCCAGCATGGACTGGGAAATCTTCTCCATGCTACCACAATGCCCCTGCCCCCAAATCTACATTGTCATGGAGGAATTCACCTGACCCCCATAAGCTGCTGCAGACAAAATACCTTCACATGTGAAGAAAAGATGGCCATTACACAGAGAGATTTTAAAGCAGCCTCCAGAAGGCAACCGTAACTTCTGTGTTGGGCCTTGAAAGGCAGATTCCCACATCCACCAGGAACCTTCTGCTCTTCTAAAAAGCGAATGCTAAGGGCTCAAGAGAACTATCATTGCAATTCATCTCCAAATCAAGGGTTCTTTCCTTTGCCAAAACAGAAAAAGGTCCTCCGTATAAAAGGAGAATGTAAACCCAGGCTGTCTAATTAATTGCTAGATTTCAGAGAGCGACAAGGTATTTATTTTCCTGCATCTGAAGAATAATGAAAAGAATGAATTGTTCTGAAGAAAGCAAGAGCAAGAAAATGCACCTCCAGGCTCAGATCACACACACACACCATGTTTTAACCCAAAGCTATATTAAATACTGAGATATAACATCCTCACAATAGCTTTCACCTCTCATCGTTTCACTGTCGCACAAGGGGAACCCACATCTCGCCACTGAACGCCCAAATGCCTTGCAAGGAGCTACTCGCATGAGTGCTGCCCAAGAAACGACAGCAACTTTGCATGAATGCTGGGTGGAAAAGACTGGAGGACAGCACATTGTGCCTCTGGCCATGTTGCAATCCTCCCTGCATGTCCTCCTGCCCCTTGTCCAAGTGAGCCTGGTGTAGCATATGCAACCATTTCCACAAGGGAGTTGTATGTATACAGCTCTGTGGGTCTGTGCTGTTGGGCCACAATTCAGGGCATTTGTCAGTTATTAATCATTGCTCAAGGGTGAAACAGGCAAACAGCAAGTTAAGCATAACAGGAGTGCTAAAGTGGTAGGTTTTGTATTACAGGAGCTCATCATGATAGCCACCAGAGCCCCACCCCCAGGGGGAGTTTAAAAAAAGAAAGAAAATGGGCACCTATGTTGATCCATTGGCAGCTGTCATGGGAGACTGGTGGCTCCGATTTTGATGGGACTGTGAATCCATTCCAGGTTTCGGTCAGAACCAGATAGAAGTCCATAAGAGCTATCCAAGGTGCTGAACCTTATCCCCAAAATATGTTCAGCACTGTGGATAGCTCCTTTAGAGTTCTGCCTGATTCTGACTGAAATGTGTACACGCGCACACACACATGGCCAAGGAGAGCTGGGTTGACATCCCAATCAGCTATGAAATTCACTGGTTTACCTTGGGCAACCAGTCACTGTTTGAACCTAGCCTACCTAACAAAGGGATCACATGCCAGGTCAGACCTGTCCTCTAACCACCCAGCCTCAAGCCTACAACGTTGACAAATACTGCTCCACCAGATGATGTCATTGCTCCTGATCTGAAGAAAAAGTACCAGGGCTGCACTTCCCTGGGTTCTTGCTCCACAAGGCAATGGACAACAGGAGGCAGCCCTGGCCCACTGGCTTTTATCAATGAAACACATTTCTGAAGTAGAGGGCTCCCCCAACTCCAACTCCCGGCCTCAGATTTTCCCCATCATCCTTCTCTCAGCAATGGCTGTAGCAGTCTGGTTCACTTCAATGGTAGAAAGGAAAAAGACAAGAAAGGAAAAAGGAAGGAAAGACAAACAGACTACCTTTAGTCTGTTTGTCCTCCAGCGGTGGATGCTGCGGGCCAGTGGGGAGAAGTAGCAAGGTGCTGGAGGACAGAGCTGTGTGTGCAGTCAGCTCTGTGTCTGCTAAGTTAGTCTGCTGCCCTCAGGTGTGGTGGAGGATGCCGTTGTGTCGCCAGGACAGTCCGCTCCTGTGCGTGGAATGGCAAGGCCCCCATGCTGTCCTTCAGCTCATGTGGCAAAATGTCTTGGGCCAGCCCAGCCTACTCTCCACTCATCAGACCAGACAGCTTAGCCCACTAGGAATGACTGGTCCTGATTTCTCTCTCACTCCAGGGATTGGCTTATTTATTTATTTATTTATTTTATGAATCGCCCATCTGGCTGGTCACCCAGCCACTCTGGGCAATGTACAACGAAACAGTTAAAACAATAAAATTCTACATTAAAAACATCATAAAAAATACCCTAACCCACCCCGAATGCCTGCCTGAACAACCACGTTTTTAATGCGTGGCAGAAGCTCATTAAAGGGGGGGCATGGCGGAGTTCCCTAGGGAGGGAGTTCCACAGAGTGGGGTCCACCACAGAGAAGGCCCTCTCCCTCGTCCTCACCAGCCAAGCTGTCCTGGCTGATGGGACAGAGAGAAAGCCATCCAAGGCTGATCTCGTTAAGCGGCCTGTCTGGTGTTACCGGAGGCACTCCTTAAGATAGGCAGGGCCGGAACCATATAGGGTTTTAAAGGTCAAAACCAACACCTTGAATTTGGCCCGGAAAACAACTGGTAACCAGTGCAACTCCTTCAGCACTGGACAGATGTGATATCAGGCGAGCCACCACGTTCTGTACCAGCTGCAGCTTCCGAACTGTCTTCAAGGGTAACCCCACATAGAGCACATTACAGTAGTCTAAACGAGAAGAGACCAGGGCATGTACTACCGATGGGAGCAGATGGTCGGGAAGGTAGGGGCGCAGCCGCCGTATCAGATGGAGTTGGTACAGCACTGTCTGGCTCACAGCTGAAACCTGAGCCTCCATGGACAGCTGGGAGTCTAAAATGACCCCCAGGCTGCAGACCTGGTCTTTCAAGGGTAGCTATACCGTATTCAACACCAGGTCAACATCCCCCAACCTCCTCTTGTCTCCCACCAAAAGTACCTCGGTCTTGTCAGGGTTCACCTTCAGCGTATTCCTCCCCATCCAGCCACTCACCATCTCCAGACATTTGGAAAGGGATTCTACGGCCAACCTTGGTGAAAATTTGAATGAGAGGTAGAGCTGCGCGTCATCCTCATATTGGTGACACTGCACCCCAAACCTCCTGATGATAGCCCCCAGCGGCTTCACATAGATGTTAAATAGCATCGGGGAGAGGATGGAACCCTGTGGCACCCCTCAAGTGAGTGGCCACAGGTCCAAAACCTCCTGTCCCAGTGCTACCCTCTGGTACCTGCTGGAGAGGAAGGACTGGAACCACCGCAATACGGTGTCTCCAATAGGGATGGTGGAGAATTCCACCATGGATTTCAGTGAGGCAGAATGCACTGGCATTCGGCCCCCCGAAACCCGTGGCGGAACGGCCTCCCACCCCCCCCACCCCGTGGAATCCCCTCCGGAACGAAGCTTACCTGGGGCTGATGTTCCGGCAGCGACGGCTCCGGCGGTGGCTCTGGCAGTAGCGGCGGCAGCTGGTGCCATTTGCGTAGCTGCCTTTACCGTGATAGGCTATGTAAATACTTACCTGGGGCGGACCATTTTAATGCAGAGAAAATTAAATTAACCCCTGCAGAGGGGTTGTGGAACCGAGAAGTCCAACATCACCAGATAGTGATCTGACCATGACTTTAAAATGACTTTAACGAGTGGGACACGGGTGAAAGGCTGTGAGGTGGAGGCACTAGCTGTAGGCAAGGAAGACATATTCAGAGGGGATAATCCTGTCAAAAGACAGTGTGTCTCCTGCCATCCATCATGTCCTTTTGGTCACATCCTTATTATTACTTAACACAAGAATGCTGCACTCGTTGTGCCAAATGGTTCACAGTGACTCATAACAACCCTGTGAGGTAGGAGACCATTCTACTGAAGGGGATGCTGGGAGAGCACAGCCAGCTTAAGTCATTCAGTAAGCTGACAGCCATGATGGGATCTGGACTAGGACTTGCAGCTCTAATTCCAGTACTCTTGTCCACTGGAGAGTATAGTTGGCACATGCTGCATTTATGTAAAATAATCCTGCAGAAGAAGAGAGCTTAAGACTATTAACAATGAATGAATAGAACAAATTGGTGCATAAATATTCTACTTAGACAACAGTAAGGAGATGATTCATAGAGCACCTATATGCTGCTCTAATAGCTTCATTGTCTTAATGTTTTTGTTCATCTAGCTGCTACATTTCAGCTCAAGGCTAGTATTCTTTTAATCAATAGAAGTCTTTCATGTTGTCCTCCTAATTTTCATTCAACCAAGTCAAGATCTTCATTTACCCAAAATATCCCAGTCCTCACCCAGAGAACAATCTCTTGCTCTAGACATCAACAGTTTCTAATTTCTTTACCATTTCAGATCCATCTGGGCCACTGGATTAAAGTATATCCTACTGGCAAATCCTTCCATTCATTTTAGCTTTAACATTAGTGTGTCTCTGGTGTCTGAGCATAAGCACCATCAGTGAGCAGCTTGCCCTGTATCATGGGTGCTGCAGCCTCTATCACTGTTATATGCTGTGAGTACATGCCTCATACTTGCTGTTCACATAGTCTTTGAGTGTGAAGGGCAATGGATTCAAGTAAACTCCATTACCAAAACTTATCTTGGCAGAACTGCAATATTTACACCAAATTCTACTTTGAGCAGATTGTGGTAGCAACCTTGTTTAGTTTCAATAACAGGAGCATTAATGCACAACAACAAACATTGTTACTATTCAGATCAAGAAATAAAACGGTTATGTTGGAAGGTGTCCACTAGAAACTTGAAGCCCAACTTACTGTCCTGTGCTAAAATATTCTATACCACAAAATATATTGTGGTATTCTATATTATTCCTCCCTTCCCCACTGCCCACAACATCCAATACAGCAGCCACTCACCTAGAATACCAAAGCATTAGCAGAAGAGCCACTACATCTCCCATCAACATGGTAATGATGGATGAAGCCAGCAGGAGGGAATGGATGTGCAGCCATGGTAATGGGAGTACATCTCACAGCAGGACACAACAGGAAATTCTGGGGAAAGCAGGACAGGAAGTATGATGATGCAAGGCATCAGGTATTTAAAGTAGGCAAGCCAAGGCTATGACTGACTCCTGATATGTTCAGGAGGTTGGACCACACCGAGAGAGGAGGAAAAACAAGGAAAAACATGTTGACCCCCTCCCTTGAAGAGATGAGGACTGGAGAAGGAAAGGCCAGGTCACCTGGCCCAGAGGCCACAATGCCTATACTTTAAAACATCTGAAATAGATGCCACTGCAGCCTATCCTTGAAAGCCTCCTAAGAAGGAGATTCAACAAGAACTACACCTGAGGTTAGGATATTTCCCCCAAGAATTAAAATAAATATACTATCCTGTTATTTACACCCACTTCATCTAGTGTCACCCCTCAAGGGACAAGGTAAATTATCTGAGGTTGTGCCTTGGGCAAGCGCTCCTTCTGTTCCATACATGGTTTTCTACATTTGCCATGGTTCAGTGTTATCTTTTGCTAACTACCCAGCTCTTCAGTTTAAGATATTATCCTCTCAACTCTGCGGTCCCTTGTAGCTTCTTTATCACCTGCTGATTTGAAAAGCATACCATCCACCTCTGTACCTAAATTACTGATGATTCAAAGACTTTTAACAGCTCTGTACACTGATTCCTACAGAACTGCACTAGATACATTTTCTTCCAATGTGGTTTCCACCCATTCATTATGGCCCTTTAAGTACAGCTTTTGAGCAATGCTGGCAACTGTTCTATCATAATTCTAAAATGCTATCACAGCAAGCAACTCTACTGTAGTGTATGTGTGTGTGGGGGGGGGGGGTTCAAGATTTTACTGGTGCACATGAGGCAAAAGAAGGAAGGATGGATGCACACACAGTAACACATGTCTAAGGACAGCTCAAACAACAAGGGGGTGAGTGGGGGACTGGAAGGATCAAGGAATGCTTTAATGGCTGCAAAAATGGACCAAACAGAGACCTGTATGTTTATGTGGTAGGAGCATATCACCCATGTCACCGTTTGTATGGCTCTGACTGGGAGAGAAGTGATTTGGTATTCCATTCCCTATTACAATCAAGAGAAAGAGGCGTGGACACAATGTTCTTCCATAGCATAGCTACAATCCATGGCAGGCCTGTCTGTGGCTCTCTTTTAGCCATCCTTGACTTTTCCTCTAGTATTTTACAGAACTTCAAAGAAGTGCTGAACAGAGTGGATAGAATATTACCTCATTCATTCAACCATATTTGCCTCATTAGTATCTTGTTATAAATCACACGCCCACCCTTTCACCATCACCCCATGTTCCTCTCTTGATGCATGTTTTCTATCAAGACACTATTTTTCTGATGTAATATAAAACTAAAGGCAGTCTGTATGCTCATTAGGCTTCCCATCAATTACTTAAAAACCCACAGCATTTCTAGAATGGACAGTTTTCCATTGGACGATGTGCACTGATGTTCTTGGCTTTGGTACAAACAGCATTATCTTGTCAGTTAGTTTTTTGGCTGACTTTTCCCATATCTATTCTTTTAATTAGCTGATTATCTCTAATTTACTGGGCAAATGACTATCATCATAGCAAAATTATAATATACGATAATGGACAGTCTTGTCTGGATCTCTTATGCACACAGTCTCCAGAATTTGCTTACCAGCCCTAGCTCTTGCTTACAGTTGCATGAGCTCCGATGTATTTATTTCTCAGGCTTTTTAACACACACTTATATTTCAGTCCCCTTAAACCGCAACACTTCCATTCAACGCTGTCAAACTCCTTTGCTTTGTTTAATTATCTGGACTTAATTTCCCATAAGAGACCACATTCACTGCCTGGCCCATATCTCGATACCATACAGCACCAATTATGGAGAGAGGGGCAGAGATACCTATCTTCCTCGCTTCCCCACTTCCAAGAGATGGCTCATCATCAGTAGCAAGGTAAGTGCACAGGTAGGATGGGATTGGAGACTCAAGAGTGGCTGGGAGGGGAAGAAGATTGGTGTTTCACTTGTGAATGGGTGGGAGAGAAGAGTTGACGAAATTGGGGGGGATCATAATGCTCACTTTCCCCTCTTTGCAACACATAAAAGAAAGTTTTCCTTGTATCAGAAACGTTAGAGTGCAATGCTAGGACATAGCATAGCAAGCCAGCATGCACTGTATGCACTCAGGCTTCGGATCTTCTTCTGATGAGGGAATAGGGGTGTGTAACGCCAGTGAGGATTGTGAGATTCATCTTCTAAGCCAAAGAATGCAAACCTTGGAGGACATCCACCACACCATGCAGGTGATAAAATGTCTGATCTCCTAGAATCCATTTTAGTTAGGACTTTGAAATGGTAGAGCAGGTTCTTTTTATCTCATTTAGCGAAGACAATATCCCTCTTCGGGCCTTCTTTCAAAGCATTCCATGAACACAAAAGGGGGGAGGGAGCGAGGCCTAGCCTGCTAGCTCTGCACACACACACACCTCCTCCATCCCAGCCCCCATCACCCTCCACATGTTCAGGGCAAACCCCTGCAGCAGGGAGCCTCTTCTGTCCATGGAGGTTCCCCACGCAATGCAGAACCCTGCAAATTCAAGATTCTATCTTGCACAAGGCATCTCCATGGATGCAAAAGGCTCCCTGCTACAAAAGTTCACTTTGAACATGACAGGAGGGCAATGAGGACTGGATGGAGCAGGGGCAAAGCTAGTGTGCTCATCTTCACCCTTCCCCGTCACATGTTCATTGGACGCTTTGAAAGACCACCTGACATTTCCAGCACCTGAATGATACTAGAAAATTTCACCATCTGTACTTAATCAAATAAGAGGCCACTTAGAATGAAAATAGTTACACAGAATTATATTCAGCGTGCTTTTCCTGTTAGCACATTAAGAGCTACATGCTATTATTATTAGCAGCATTTATGTAGCACAGTGCCTGTATTCAATGTGTTCCTCACACATTGTCTTAGCTATCCTTACAACAGTCCTTTAAGTAAACCAGTATTATTCCCATATTGCAAATGAGGAGTTGAGGCTGAGAGAATACTGGTCTGCCTAGTTAATTAGTTTGTGACTGATATGAATATTGCTTTTCTAGCCGTGTAGCTTATTTCTATAAATAAAATAGTTTCTCTCCTTTGAGCTATACCTTCTATACTGACATGAAAAAAGCTGCCATCACTCCTTGGAAATGTTGACATGGTGGGTAAAAAATGTCGACAAATGTGAAAGGCTGTTGACATTTCAAGCTCTTGATTCTGAAAACTGGATATCAGATTCTAAACCCATGAACCTATTGTTCTAATTCAATGTGACTTAATTTAGACAAATTGATGCAAGACCAAGGCAAGTATGTGTTTTCATGCTGGACTCAAAGACTACCTTCAAGAAGAAATACATTTACAGGGCCAACTATATAGGAATATAGGAACATATGAAGCTGCCTTACTGTCACATTCCTCCCCCTTCACAATCAACACACTCCAGGAAACAAGGCTTCAGGCTAACACTACTTTATTAGTTAACGACTAGCTTCTTTACAAATGCAGATTCTAAGAAACCCTCAGACTAGGGATGGCAGAGAATTCCGCCACGGATTTCAGTGAGGCCGAATGCACTGGCATTCGGCCTCCGAAATCCGTGGCGGAACAGCCTGCTACCCCCCACCCCCCGTGGATGCCCCCCGGGATAAGACTTCCCTGGGGCAGATGTTCCGGACGGCAGTGGCTCCAGTGGCGGCTTTGGCGGCGGCAGCAGCGGCTGGTCTTCCAACTGGCTGCTGCCACCACCATTTGCAGTCTTGTTTGTTTGTTTTTTTACATAGGCATGATAGGCTACGTAAAGACTTACATCTGGGTTAAAAAAACCCAAAAACCTGCGTACGCAAATGGTGGCGGCTACGGCGGCCACCATTTGCGTTCCTTATTTTTCGCCATCTTAAAATCGCTGTTTTAGCCTATGTAAATATTTACGTAGGCTAAAATGGTGAATCAAAAAGGAACGCAAATAGCGCCCACTACGCTATTTGCATTCCCCTTTATTTTCGCTGTAATAGTCTACGTAAATATTTACGTAGACTAAGACGGCGAAAAATAAGGAACGCAAATGGCGGCCGCCATAGCCTCCGCCATTTGCGTATGCTTTTTTTTTTTTAACCCAGACGTGATAGGCTACGTAAGTCTTTACATAGTCTATCATGGTTGAATACAGGGACGCAAACGGCGGCGGCTACAGCAGCCGCCATTTGCGTCCCTGCTACCCAGCAGCCAGATGTCCAGCTGCTGGCGGAGCCGGCCGGCAGCTCCGTGGAATCCCATTGGAGCAGAGCCGGCAGGGCAGGACTCCAGGGGGAGGGACAGAGCGCCTCCCCCCCGTCAAGGATTCTGGGGGGAGGGACAGAGTGCCTCTCCCCCCACCGTGAAGCAGATCCACAAAACGGTAAGTAACTTTCATACATCCCTACCTCAGACTGCATAGAACCAGCTAATCCACACATCTACGAATATCAATAGAGGATACGAAGTGGAAGTTAGAGAATTTGCCAGAAGTCTGGGCATGAACGTCACAGCCAGACTTGCTTTGCAGGGATGCCCCTCTCTTAGGGTGGTTCCCTCATATATTGGCTTCCACGAGTGGCCAAACTGGCGGAGCATCTGAGCCCTGCTCCTAACTTTTCCTTCTTTGCTCTGTGACGGATGCTAGCATCCCTCAAGTCACATCCCTTGCTCTCCTCCTCCTCCTCCGAAACTTGAGTTCTCATGGAGGAGAAATGGGGGGGGGCATTCAGGCTGTGTGTCAAAGACTTGGGAAGAAAGTCTCACCGTATCTGGGCTTACTAGGGAGGGTGCCTCCCTCTGTTCTTGCTGTTCCCATTCTGATTCTGAATCTGAGCTGCCAGACATCTCCACATGCTGAGATTCATTCCTGACAATTACACTGAGTTCATGTGTCATAGAATCATAGAATAGTAGGGTTGGAAGGGGCCTACAAGGCCATCAAGTGCAACCCCCTGCTCAATTCAGGAATCCAAGTCAGAGCATCCCTGACAGATGGCTGTCCAGCCTCGTCTTGAAGGCCTCCAGTGTGGGAGAGCCCACCACCTCCCCAGGTAATCGGTTCCATTGTCGTATTGCTCTTACAGTCAGGAAGTTTTTCCTGATGTTCAGCCGGAATCTGGCTTCCTGTAACTTGAGCCCATTATTCCGTGTCCTGCACTCTGAGATGATCGAGAAGAGATCCTGGCCTTCCTCTCTGGGACAACCTTTCAGGTACTTGAAGAGCGCTCTCATATCTCCCCTCAGTCTTCTCTTCTCAAGGCTAAACATGCCCAGTTCTTTCAGTCTCTCTTCACAGGGCTTTGTTTCCAGTCCCCTGATCATCTTCGTTGCCCTCCTCTGACCCCTCTCCAGTTTGTCTGCATCCTTCTTAAAATGTGGTGCCCAGAACTGGACACAGTACTCCAGATGAGGCCTAACCAGTGCTGAGTAGAGGGGAACTAGTACTTCCCAGGATTTGGAAGCTATGCTTCTATTAATGCATCTAGCCCTGTAGTGTTGACACTGATGGGCAGTGGTTCTCCAGGTTTTCAGGTAGGATTCTTTCCTAGCCCTTGCTGGAGATCAAACTTGGATCTTCTAACTGCAAGGCTTGTGCTCTAAAACTAAGCTACGGCCCCTGCCTAACTTCTGTTGACTTTCATTGCTGGGGGTGGGGAGACACAGAGAATTATGCAGGCCCCAAAGTTCATCAAATCCAAATCCCTGATGCAAAGGGCAGAACCCATCCACACAATACTGAGCCACTGATTGAGCTACACAACCCCATGCTGAAGTGTCCCATTCAGAGTGAGCATTTCTCAGAACCTGAGGCAGGTTTCCAGTGTAGAATTAAATGTGAGACTTAGTTTTTATTTGTACCCAATTCCTTGGAGGACAGATGGCCCAGCTCCTTTCGGATGGGTGAGCAGAAGGCTGCTCATCCCAAAAATGTATCATGGCTGCTTTAGCATTCCACTCAAACCTCTAAAACCCGTTTGGGGAGGGATTCAAGATTTGAACGAAACCCTGAAAAGGGCTTGATCCTTTGCTATCCAGTGAAGAGGGCACTTCTCTTCCTCGCTGGCCACCATGAACACAGTGCAGACTGACAGAGAAGCGTCGGCACTCTGTCCCTTCACTGACGGTACGCTCCATGCTAATGCTAACCAGTGAGGCAGGAAGAACCCTTCTCACTGAGAGCAGAACTGGGGTGGCATGCTCACAGCAGGCTGGGCTTCCCAACTTTATCCTGCTTGCAGAAACTGAACAGAGCTGCTAGCTTATACGAGCAATGCTGCTTGGCGTCTTGTAACTTCCCTGCTCATATCAAGCCTGTTAACCATGTTCCATAGGCCTCTAGGTGAGTGTAGAAGTTTCCCTCCACCAGAATGTGCCTTTTCCTTGGACTTAAGAGTAGCAGAGAGGACCAAAGAGAAGTTAGGCACTGCCAGTGAGAGGATGAGTGAGCGAGCCGAGCACGCAGGCTCAAAATGCTAACAGCGAGTTTCATTTGAGGCGTCTCGCCTTGTAAATCTTCATTCAGTGGCTCCAATCTGAACTGGAGACTGGAGTTAAGTTTTCCACATATAGACTTATCATACTCCGTCTTGCTGCCTTATCATTTAATAATTCTTTTGTGAGAATGTGACAAACTCCTTCACTTGTGATTATCAATAGTAAGGTGAAATACTTTTCTGAATAAATGGTTGCAAATCCTATCTTTTAATGTTTTAGTTCTGGAGTATATTTTATAAGCACAATCTTGTCATTTTCATTTATTTTCCTGTGCCAACTTTAACTACGTTTCCCCATTTTTTTACACACACAAAATAATCCGTTACTTTCTGGAGAATGAATGAGATCACATTTTAAATCCTGTCAATACATTTCACCATTCATGACAAAATGAAGTCTTGTTATAGTCCCTATCTCTGTTAGCCAGCATCTTGACACATTTTTCCTCTTCTTATTGTGGCAAGCTTTTAGAATGCTGCTTTGTTTTCTGCCTGTGACTGCACATAACTTTGCAAAGTTGTCATTCCCCTCAGTGTAAACTGTTTTATGGCATTTCATATGAACGAAGCAATGAGCAAATAAATTGCATTTACTATATAATCACTAAGATATACACTGCCAGTGTACTTCATTGCCTAAACAGAACTTTATGCTAGCATTTTGAGGGAAGAATTTACTTTTCTGTTCCCAAATTAACATTTCTTTAATTTAATACAATGATTATTTGCATGAGCATTAAAATATGTTTTTTCCAGCGATACCTTTCAGTCTCCTGTCCAATAGTTTAGGGGAGAGGGCTGTTTCTTGTATTGATTTAGAATTTTCTCTTTTTTCTTAAATGCTTCTGTTGTGTCGGTAGAAAAATAGCTAATTATTATTATTAGCTTTGAAATATTAACTAAGGACAAGAATGGTTCGACATAATTATCAATCCAAATGCTATTAAAAGCTGCCAGATAGATTCAATAATAAATAATGGGGCTTGCCAATTAGCCAGGTGATTCTTCATTCCTGGCAGTAAGAAAGGCAACAAAGGAGGAGGTTTTTTATTGTTGTTGAAGATAGAATATAATGTTCTACACGTAGAAATCTGTGCACTGCAGTAGACACCTCTTTGCAAAAGGAAAACACTTCTCTTTCATTTTTTAAACTAGATTGCATTAATCTGTTGGAATTTACACTCTTATATATTTTATTTATTCGTTTGTTGTATTTTTAATCTGCCCAATAACAATAATTCTCTATGCAGATTATAAATCGCTGAGAGAATAAAATGGAATGCAAGTATTTAAAAGAATAAAATGAAATACATCTTAAATGTTTTTCAGCATATATTTTCTGATAACAACATGATTTACAATTACAGGCTAACTGGGATGGCAGAGCAGGAGGAGCAGCAAATTGAATGCTCCCCCCCCCCACCAGAAGGGCCCCAAGCCACCACCTCACTCCAGCAAGGTGTCGCCACACTGGGTGCTCTGCAGCTGTCCAGCCTAGCGGCACACCACCGAACACTGGTCTCACACCCCTCCCACAATGCCTGGCTCTGAAGAAAGACTGCCTCAGGGCAAGGTATTTGGGCCTGACTTCCTGAAGAGCCACACCAGCTGCTTTGGCGCCTCAGCGTGCTCGCTTGCTCTCTGCATCACACTGAGAGTGTTCCAGAGGGCAGGGGGCAGCGGCAGAGGAGGAAGGGGTAGGGAAGAGGGGGCGATGCAACACATGACACGAGCATGGGTGTTGGAGCCAGCCATTGGGGGTGATACAGTGGTGGTGTGTTTGTGCTCTCCTGACTCAGACAGCAGGAGAGCTTGCACCGGCACTGCAGGTTAGCTATAAAACCTGGGGTAGATACCCAGTGTTAGGAGCCATGGGGACAGAACCAGCAACCACCACTCTTGGTGGAGCTGCCCCTCCAGAGAGCCACAGAACTGCAGTTTCAGCCATTTCTCTGGTGAGTGAAGTATTATCAAGTTCTGGATTGGCCCCATTCACCCAGGCTGGTCACTGGGTTGTCTTAGAAAAGAAGGGCTATAAAAGGCCTCCTGTTTAGCCTTCGTCTTTACCTGAGCAACCAACAACCATCTTCCTGGCTCTGGAGCAATTAATACAAAAAGGGATTGTGAAGAGCCTCAAAAGGATCTCTTCGGACTAGGGGAACGAGCATTATAATGGTAAATGCAGTTCAATGTAAGCAAGTATAAAATGATGCACATTGGAGCAAACCCCCCCCCACTTCACATATACACTGATGGTATTTGTTTGTTTATTATTATTTGTTCATAGCACAAAGGCCTTTACAAATATAAGTTACAATACAGTTATATACAATATAAGCCCAAAGCGAAAGCATCAGATAATGAATACCTAAAAGCAGAATCCAGGGAGCTATACAAAAAAATAGAAATAGAAAATAAGAAAGATTTTTTTAAAAACATGCTAAGATTGGGCCACAGTAAAGCAAAATAACCATACAAACATTAAAAAAAGTTCATTAAAACTGATGCCAAGAATAAAAACAGTTTATATAACAAAAATATGCCAAACAAACAAACTGGTCAAGCTCATAGTGGTTTATGTTACAATAAATTATCTCCATGGCAATTCATAGCAGATGTCACTAAAAAGTTACGGCGGATTTTTTGAGCTGCTACTGCAAAAGATGCTACCTTCATTGTAATACATTTGTTATAGTCTGCCAATAGATCACAGATAATATCCACAGGAGATCTGCCAGCTCTACTTTTCAGGAGACTCCCCAAAAGGCAGGTCCTAGATTCCTCATACAAGGGGCAATGCAGAATGTATTATATCAGCTTCCCCAGAAGCACAAATACAGATCCACTGAGCCAGAGGGATCCCATTGTACTTCCCATCCAAGTAAGCAGTTGGCATGGTTTGAAAACAAAGGGCTGTAAATGCCTTCCTGGGAGCCACAAAAGTTAAATCCTGGAAATACTGTTGTAAATACTGTCCTCTTTTGAAAAGACAAAACCACGGTGAGAAGGCCTGGCATTGGCTAGCCAGAATAGTTTCCTGGCAATCTGCTTCGGAGATTCTGTCTCTGACACTCCGCTTATCCAAGATAGTTAGGGAATTGCAGGGATCCTCAAAATAGGCCTGAGACAGCACTAGCCAATGCTGGGCCCAAGCACCCTTATCAATTTGCTCAAGAAAGCTTTGTTTTGCCAGGTTTCCATCAGTGAAGCTCAGTAGTCTTTTGCCATAAAGGATGAGAGCTTTGTCTGTTCTTGCTTTGATAGACATAGACATAATTCCAGCTTTCAATCTTAGCAGGGAAGAAGTGCCAGCAGCTCTCTCAAAAAATTATTTTTAATCTAGGGATGTCAGAGAATTCCAGGATGGATCTCGGTGAGGCCGAATGCCAATGCATTCAGCCCACCCAAATCCGTGGTGGAACGAAGCCCCCTGCCCCCCCCCACGAAAGGTGCGAGAAACGGAGCACTTACCTGCTGCCGTTTGCTTCTTCATTATAGCCATGATAGGCTACGTAAATACTTACGTAGCCTATCACGGCTAATGCAGGGACGCCATTTGCGTATTTACGTAGTATTTATGTAGCCTATCATGGCAAAAAAAAAAAGGAACGCAAATGGCGGGGGCTACGGCGGCCACCATTTGCGTTCCCTTTTTTTTTTGCCGTGGTAGGCTACATAAATATTTATGTAGCCTATTACGGCAAAAGACAGGGGCGCAAATGGCGGCCATTACACCATTTACGCCCCTGTCTTTTGCCATAATAGGCTACGTAAATATTTACGTAGCCTATCATGGCAAAAAAAAAAAGGGGGGAATGCAAATGGCGGCCGCTGTAGCCGCCGCCATTTGCATTTTTTTTTTTTTGCCGTGATAGGCTACGTAAATATTTACGTAGCCTATCACGGCAAAATACAGGGAAGCAAATGGCGGCGGCTACGGCAGCCGCCATTTACGTCCCTGTGCAGGCTGCCCAGCGGCCGGATGTCCGGCTGCGGGTGGCCCCGGCCGGCGGCTCTGTGGAGACGCCACGGAGCGGAGCCGGCCGGGGAGAATTTCGGGGAGAGGGACAGAGTGCCTCCCCACCACCACGAATGTCACCCTTCGAAAACGTAAGTGACTTTCCTACATCCCTACGAATGGTCTCAACTGCTGGGACACAACCCTGACCCCATATCTCTACACCATACAGAAGTTGGGGAAGCACTTCAGCTAGATATATTTCCAAGGTTCGGCCCACCAGAGAACCACTGTTGTGCCACCCGAAAGATAGGGTTGCTTTAGCAGTCCTCCAGGTGGCAAGCTTTACAGCCTCTATGTGAAGTTTCCAACTGCCATTTGAGAAGAATTGTACGCCCACATATTTGAAGCTAGGACATTGTTAGATTATGTGCTCATCCAGGCGCCATTTATGTAGTCGTTTCCTTTTAGAAAAAAACATAACCTTGGTTTTGGAATAATTTATAACCAACTTCTCCTGTCTGCAGACCAAACTAAGTTTATTTCAAAGTCTCCTTAGACCGACTAGAGTGCTTGAGAGAAGGGCCATATCACTTGCATAAAGTAACATTTGTACCTTTCCAAAGATGGTCCCAAAGATGGAGTGATCCAGGGAACTTAAATCTTCCACTAAACTGTTCACATAAAAATTGAATAAAATGGGGGCCAGTATACAGCCCGGTCTGACACCTCTTCTGGTGTTGACTTTTCCGGAGAGTGCTCCTGACAGACCAGTACGAACTTTCAGATCTGTATGAGAGTGGATTTTCTGCACCAAAAACAGCAACCGCTTATCAATGTTTGTATATGACAATTTTTCCCATAAACAATTTTTATCTATTAGATCAAATGCAGAAGTAAAGTCCACAAAGGCTACATACAGTCTGCCTCCAGGCCTATTCAGACTTTTACAAATCAGATGGGACAGCACAAAACATTGTTCAGTTGTGCTCCTCCCCCGCTGAAAACCCGCTTGTTCATCTGCAAAAATGTTGTTTTCTTCTACCCACGCTTCCAATTTATTCAACAGAAATCTTCCATACACTTTAGAAACTATGTCCAAAAGGCTAATTGGCCTGTAATTCTTAGGGTCTGATCTTTCGCCCTTTTTCACTGATGGTGTTTGAGCTGACAGGAAAGGGATATTGGGGTTCTGGTGGATACCTCGATTAAAATGTCAGCTCCATAAATGGCTGCTGTGAAAAAAGGCAAATTCCATGTTGAAGATCATCAGGAAAGGAATTGAAAATAAAATTGAGAAGATCATACTGCCGTTCTCTCTCTCTCTCTCTCTCTCTCTCTCTCTCTCTCTCTGGTGTGACCACATTTGGATTGTGTACAGTTCTGATCACTACATCACACAAATGAAATTATAGAGCTGGAAAATGTGCAGAAAAGGACAACCAACATGAGTAAGGGGCTGGAGTAACTCCCCTTTGAAGAACAGTTGCAACATTGGGGGGGGGGTAGTTTGGAAAAAAGGCAAATAATGTGGGAGAAAGACATTTCATAATACTAGAATGAAGCTGAATGGTGGTATATACCATACAAATAAATGGATGTACTTTTTCACACAGTGCATAATTAAACTTGGACAGGTTCAAAAGGGGATTAGAAAATTCATGGTGGATAAGTCTATCATTGGCTACTAGTCATGATGACTGTATTACCTTGAGTATCAAAGGCAATATGCCTCTGAATACCATTTGCTAGAGCATGAGCAGGAGGGTGTTATTGCGTTCATGTTCTGCATGTAGGCTTCCCATAGGCATCTGGTTGGCCATTGTAGGAACAGAATGCTAGATAGGTTTGATCCAACACAGTTCTTCTTATGTTGTTTGGTTCCAACACCTGGTTCGGCCCCTTGGCTTTGACTTCCCTCCACAAATCCTGGCTCCTAGATGTCTACAGCTCATCCCTGACAGCCAAATTAAGTGGCCCTGAGAAGCACATGGCATTTGGGGGTTCTAGGGCCTGAAGCAGGAACCTTTGTTTCTAAGGCTGGGCCCTTACCTAGTCCACTACCATGGACAATGCCTCAGAACTCTCTTCAGGGGAAGAAATGAACAGGGGTGTGCAACATCAGTCTTTAAAATGAGCGAGCAGGATGTGACATGGCCAGATCTGATACAAACACCACAAGCCTGACTTTCCTGGTTAACCAACCATGGCTTGCTGATCTTCAGGATCCATCTTCCTGCTCAAGTTGACCCTGAATTGAAGAATACCCCCTCTGGGCCCAGGTTCACAGACCACTGCCCACTGCCCTGGAGTGGGGTGAACAAGCCAAGGGATTTCCCATCCCTTCAGTAGCAGGGAATGAAGCTTACTCAAATGGATTTCCAAGCACAAATTAGTAGGGATGGCAGAGAATTCCGCCATGGATTTCAGTGAGGCCGAATTAGGGATGTCAGAGAATTTCTCCACGAATCTCGGGGAGGCCAAATGCCAGCACATTCGGCCCCCCGAAATTGGTGGAGAAAAGGTCTGCCACCCCCCCGCCATCCCCCGGGACGGGACTTCCCTTGTTCGAATGTCCCTGGCGGTGGCGGCTCCAGTGGCAGTTCGGTGGCTGCGGCGGCGGCAGCTGGTCTTCTGACCGGCTGCCACTGCCGCCATTTCCAAGTAAAACAAACAAACAAACAAATGTGATAGGCTACGTAAAGATTTACATAGCCTACCACGGCTAGATTTTTAAAAAACACCGTGATAGGCTACGTAAGTGTTTACGTAGCCTATCACGGCTGACTTTGGGGGAAAAAAGTGCGTACGCAAATGGCGGCGCACATGGGCGCCGCCATTTGCATTCCTTATTTTGGCACGTGTAGTCTACGTAAACATTTACGTAGACTGCGGTGAAAATAAGGGGAACGCAAATAGCAAATTCCCACTGAGAATCAAGCTTCGGGATCAGGTAAGTGACTTTCGTACATCCCTAGGCCGAATGCACTGGCATTCAGCCCCCCGAAACCCATGGTGGAACAGCCTCCCACCCACCGCCACCCCGCGGAATCCCCCCCGGGATGAAGCTTAACTGGGGCAGATGTTCCGGCAGCTCCGGCAGCAGCTCTAGTGGCAGCGGCGGCAGCTGGTCTCTCAGCTGGCTGCTGCGGCTGCAAATGGCGGCCGCCATAACGGTCGCCATTTGCATCCTGCCAGGCTGCCGTGATAGGCTACGTAAGTATTTACGTAGCCTATCATGGCAAAGAGCAGGGGCGCAAACGGCGGCCGCTATGTTGTTTGTGCCGCTGCTCTTTCCGTGATAGGCTATGTAAGTATTTATGTAGCCTATCATGGTAAAGGCAGCCATGCAAACGGTGTGGCCGCTGTTTGCGCCTCTGCTCTTTGCCGTGATAGGCTGCGTAAGTATTCACGTAACCTATCACGGTAAAGGCAGCCACGCAAACGGTGCGGCCGCCGTTTGCGCC
The DNA here is from genome assembly GCF_057233095.1 of Heloderma suspectum. Taxonomy (NCBI): domain Eukaryota; kingdom Metazoa; phylum Chordata; class Lepidosauria; order Squamata; family Helodermatidae; genus Heloderma; species Heloderma suspectum. The sequence continues at coordinate 333,505,295 of NC_139459.1, read as the reverse complement.
TCTGCTCTTTGCCGTGATAGGCTACGTAAATACTTATATAGCCTATCACGGCAGCCTGGCAGGACGCAAATGGCGGCTGCACCAGCCGGCCGTGGCCGGAACTCCAGCTGCGGACGGCCCTGACCGGCAGCTCTGTGGAGCCGCTGCAGAGCAGAGCTGGCCTAGGGAGGAATACGGGGGGAGGGACGGAGTCCCTCTCCCCCACAGTGAATCAAAGCTGCAAAAAGGTAAGTGACTTTCATGAATCCCTACAAATCAGAGCCTTGTGATGCTCTGCACTATAGCATTGATTCAAATAATTAGTCCCTTCAAAACCATCCATCTATAAAACCTATGATTTGTTTTAAGGTCAACAATATTAAAAATGGCTCCCCAATGGGAAAAAAATAAAAATATAGAAGACGAATGTCACTTTAAAATGGAAGCTGCTCCAACTCCAAAAGCAACTAACTCCACATTGTTGCATTGTTAGTAATTCAGTGTTGGCAGAAACTATTATGACCGATTTCTATAGACTAAAGGAGGCATGTTATGCTACACATGGACGTGAGGTCACCGGGAGCCACTTTACAGTTTTCTCACAAGTACGGAGTCAAAAGGGTCACCGATGGTAAAGGATCTTTTGGATTAGTCTGTTAAATCAATGCATGAATTAAAGGTAATTTACATATAAATGGACTAATATGCTGGCTTTTAAATTAAATGCATTTTTTAAAGATTAAAGTAACAGCAGAAAAGGTCAGGTAGGCATTAAGTATACATAATATGATTTTTAAGAATTGCTTGCTGCCTGTCTTGGAACCTGTAGTCATATTCTTGGCTTGCTAATATTTTTGTATTCTTAATCAGGGATGTCCAAAAGGAAATGATGGCTCCACGTATCTGATGGCAAAAGAAGCCGAAAGTCAAAACAGTTCTATGAGGATCTGCAGCACCTACTAGATAATACGCCAAAAAGAGATGTTATTTTCATTACAGGAGATAATGCTAAGGTGCTAAGGTGCCAATGCTAAGGTGGGTAGTCAAACGACACCTGAAATTACAGGCAAGCATGGTCTGGGAGAACAAAATGAAGCAGGACATAGGCTGATAGAATTTTGCCAAGACAACTCACTGTGCATAACAAACACTCGCTTCCAACAACCTAAGAGACAACTTTATACATGGACTTCACCAGATTGTTGTTGTTGTTCAGTCGTTCAGTCGTGTCCGACTCTTCGTGACCCCATGGACCATAGCACGCCAGGCCTTCCTGTCCTGCGCTCTCTCCCGGAGCGTGCTCAAGTTCATATTCATTGCATCCGTGATGCTATCTAGCCATCTCATCCTCTGCCGTCCCCTTCTCCTTTTGCCTTCAGTCTTTCCCAGCATCAGGGTCTTTTCCAGGGAGTTTTCTCTTCGCGTTAGGTGGCCAAAATATTGGAGCTTCAGCTTCATTATCTGTCCTTCCAATGAGCACTCAGGGTTGATTTCCTTTAGGATGGACTGATGTGACCTCCTTGCAGTCCAGGGGACTCGTAAGAGTCTTCTCCAGCACCACAGTTCGAAAGCATCAATTCTTCGGCGCTCGGCCTTCCTTATAGTCCAGCTCTCACAGCCATACATTACTACTGGGAAAACCATAGCTTTGATTAGACGGACCTTTGTCGGCAAGGTGATGTCTCTGCTTCTTACTATGCTGTCTAGGTTGGCCATAGCTCTCCTCCCAAGGGGCAAGCGTCTTTTAATTTCATGGCTACAGTCACCGTCTGCGGTGATCTTGGAGCCCAAGAAAGTAAAATCTGTCACTGCTTCCATTTCTTCCCCTTCTATATGCCAGGAAGTGATGGGGCCAGATGCCATGATCTTCGTTTTTTTAATATTGAGTTTCAAACCAGCTTTTGCACTCTCCTCTTTCACCCTCAACAAGAGGCTCTTGAGATCCTCTTCGCTTTCTGCCATTAGGGTGGTATCGTCTGCATATCGGAGGTTGTTGATAATTCTCCCAGCAATCTTAATTCCGACCTCTGATTCATCCAACCCGGCATTTCTCATGATGTACTCTGCATATAAGTTAAATAAGCAGGGTGACAATATGCAGCCTTGTCGTACTCCTTTCCCAATTTTGAACCAATCGGTTGTTCCATGTCTGGTTCTGACTGTTGCTTCTTGACCCTCGTACAGGTTTCTCAGGAGACAGGTAAGGTGGTCTGGTACTCCCATCACTTTAAGAATTTGCCACAGTTTGTTGTGATCCACACAATCAAAGGCTTTAGCGTAGTCAATGAAGCAGAAATAGACGTTTTTCTGGAATTCTCTTGCTTTCTCCATGATGCAGCGAATGTTGGCGATTTGATCTCTAGTTCCTCTGCCTCTTCTAAACCCAGCTTGTACTTCCGGTAGTTCTTGGTTCGCATACTGCTGAAGCCTAGCTTGTAGGATTTTGAGCATCACCTTGCTGGCATGTGAAATGAGCACAATTGTGCGGTAGTTTGAACACTCTTTGGCGTTGCCCTTCTTTGGAATTGGAATGTAAACTGACCTTTTCCAGTCTTGTGGCCACTGTTGAGTGTTCCAGATTTGTTGGCATATTGAATGCAGCACTTTAACAGCATCATCTTTTAGGATTTTAAATAGCTCAGTTGGAATACTGTCATCTCCGCTAGCTTTGTTGTTACTAATGCTTCCTAAGGCCCACTTGACTTCACTCTCGAGGATGTCCGGCTTAAGTTCAGTGACCGCACTATCATGGCTATCAGGGACATTCAGATCTTTCCTGTATAGTTCTTCTGTGTATTCTTGCCACCTCCTCTTAATCTCATCTGCTTCTGTTAGGTCCCTGCCTTCTTTGTCCTTTATCATGCCCGTCTTTGCACAAAACGTTCCCTTGAGATCTCCAATTTTCTTGAAGAGATCTCTAGTCTTTCCCATTCTGTTGTTTTCCTCGATTTCTTTGCATTGTTCATTTAAGAAGGCCTTCTTGTCTCTCCTTGCTATTCTCTGGAACTCTGCATTCAGTTGGGTATATCTTCCCCTTTCTCCCTTGCTTTTCGCTTCCCTTCTTTCGTGAGCTACTTGTAAAGCCTCATCAGACAGCCATTTTGCTTTCTTGCATTTCTTTTTCTTTGGGATGGATTTTGTTGCTGCCTCCTGAACAATGTTACGGACCTCCATCCATAGTTCCTCAGGCACTCTGTCTATCAGGTCTAATCCCTGAAATCTATTCCTCACCTCCACTGTATATTCATCAGGGATATGATTTAGGTCATACCTGAATGGTTTAGTGGTTTTCCCGACGTTCTTCAATTTAAGCCGAAATTTTGCAAGAAGCAGCTCATGATCTGAGCCACAATCAGCTCCAGGTCTTGTTTTGACTGACTGTATGGAGCTTCTCCATCTTTGGCTGCAAAGGACATAATCAATCTGATTTCGATATTGACCATCTGGTGACGTCCATGTGTAGAGTCGCCTCTTGTGCTGTTGGAAAAGAGTGTTTGCTATGATCAGCATGTTCTCTTGGCAAAACTCTATTAGCTTTTGTCCTGCTTCATTTTGTACACCAAGGCCATGCCTGCCTGTTATCCCGGTGATTTCTTGACTTCCTACTTTAGCATTCCAATCCCCTATGATGAAGAGGACATCTTTTTTTGGTGTTAGTTCTAGAAGGTGTTGTAGGTCTTCATAGAACCGATCAACCTCAGCTTCTTCGGACTCAGTGGTTGGGGCATAGACTTGAATTACTGTGATGTTGAATGGTTTGCCTTGGATTTGTACTGAGATCATTCTATCATTTTTAAGATTGTACCCCAATACTGCTTTTCCCACCCTTTTGTTGACTATGAGTGCTACTCCATTTCTTCTAAGGGATTCTTGCCCACAATAGTAGATATGATGGTCACCTGAATTAAATTCGCCCATGCCTGTCCATTTTAGTTCGCTGATTCCCAAGATGTCGATGTTCAATCTTGCCATCTCATGTTTGACCACCTCCAGCTTACCTTGATTCATTGATCTGACATTCCAGGTTCCTAAACAATATTGTTCTTTACAGCATCGGATTTTCTTTTCACCACCAGACACATCCACAGCTGAGTGTCCTTTCGGGTTTGGCCCAGCCGCTTCACTCTTTCTGGCGCTACTTGGAGATACCCTCTGCTCTTCCCCAGTAGCATATTGGACACCTTCCGACCTGAGGGGCTCATCTTCCAGCGTCATCTCTTTTAGCCTTGTGATACGTTCCATGGGGTTTTCTTGGCAAGAATACTGGAGTGGGTTGCCATTTCCTTCTCGCTCCGGGAGAGAGCGCAGGACAGGAAGGCCTGGCGTGCTATGGTCCATGGGGTCACGAAGAGTCGGACACGACTGAACGACTGAACAACAATTCCAAAGCACAGCAGAGTTCCAAACAGAAAACAGCATCCCATATAAAGTTATAGGCAATTGTATCAAGGAAAAGAAAAAGTGGGGGGGCATGAACTTAAGGTAAAGAAAGGTCATCCATTAAAAGGATTTAGGAGGAAATGCTTTACACAGGGAAGAGTTGTAACAGAAAATAAACCGCCTCAGGCAGCCTTTCCAACCACTGATATAAACTTTAAAAAGGAAACGAGTACTTGAAGGACAGAATTATTGTGCAGAGAGAGGTGACTGGCCTTTCGAAAATAGGATTTCTAGTCTCGCTCCATCTTGAGAAGAGGAAAATCTTGCACATTTTATTCCTATGTACTGCCCAGAGCACCAGGCAATATGCGGCTAGTATAATGCCAATGAAAAGGACCTCTGACACAAACCTGGAATGAAAGAAGTAATGGGGAGACCCCGGATCTGGAGCTTACATATATGCCGTCAATTTCCAGTGTTTGCTGACATCATGCATAATGGTGTCGTTGGCATTATTTCATAATATTTATGGTTTCAGTAGATTTATACAGCCTCAAGTTTTCAAAATAATAGTTCTTTTGATGGGCAGAGCTACTCTGCGAGGGTGATGAAACTGCTTCCACTCTGAATTACATCCATATTGGAATGGGCATGCTTGGTCCTCATTGGGCTGTTTTTGGTTGTCTTTGTTGATGCAGTGTTTTGCCCCATTAGGGGCTTCCCTCCCTCCCTCCCTCCCCTTAAAGATTTTTTTCATACTTCTGCAAACCTCATGGTTCCCCTGGCCATGCTGATCCTGCTGTTTCTCAGCGGCTCCATTCCGGTTGGCACTCACCACCTGAGTTTGTTATTAGAAGTGATTGAAAAGGTAGCCCTTTAAGGCAGCAGAACTGAAAAGTATTTGCATTATTTCTAACACAAGTATTTATAATTTTAAAAAACTGTAGATGGAAAATTATACTTTAGAAGTGGCATTCCCTCTTGTATGTAAAAGAAGGGGGGGTGCCTCTTCTAAGATGATGCTGGCAGCAACACATACATCACCTTTCTCCAACCTGGTGCCTTCCAGAGGTGATGGACCACAATTCCCATCAGCAGGGAATGATGAGAGTTGCAGTCCAACATATCTGGAGGGTGCCAGGTTGACGAATACTTACATATGTGGATTATATAAAAAAACAAAGGCAGTCTGTGTTTTCCCCTTTAAGATTGACTTTTTTCTCATATGCAAATGTATACACGTTTAACCCATTAAAAACTCATATGATCAATTGACTAAAGTTCTTTAATTGGTGAGAGCCTTATGCGAAATGCAGAACACTATGATTAGGGCAGCGTGGGTGACAAAATTGACCCTGCCCAACTGTTGTTTGAATCCAAAGCCCCTGAGAACCAGCCGGTTTGCAAAAGTAGTCGCTTTCTGCTTAAAATAATGTGTATTCCATTTGCTGGCAGAAGTAATGGGGCTGTTATTCCTCTCAAGCCACGCAGCCTTTTATTTTATTATTCTAAAGTGAACGGACAATGCGGAAACAAGATGCGACTCATTATCAAGCCCCCCACTAGTTGGTGCAGCTGACAGTGCAGTTGTTTTGTTGTGTTTAATAGTAGAATTCTGACTGACTTTCCTGCTGTTGAATGCTAAAATCCAAGATTTGTGAATAATCAGTGCCTGGAGCTTCCACTCAAATTGGTAAAGGGGACTTATACAGTAAATTATTCTTTATTTACAGTCCCAGCTTCAGCCCTAGAGTCCGGGACAGCTCTTCACTACAAGCTGCAAAAGCATTTTATGGATCTGGTGCCTGTTGTTGTTGTTGTTCAGTTGTTCAGTCGTGTCCGACTCTTCGTGACCCCATGGACCATAGCACGCTAGGCCTTCCTGTCCTCCGCTCTCTTCCGGAGTGTGCTCAAGTTCATATTCATTGCGTCGGTGATGCTATCTAGCCATCTCATCCTCTGCCGTCCCATTCTCCTTTTGCCTTCAGTCTTTCCCAGCATCAGGGTCTTTTCCAGTGACTTTTCTCTTCGCATTAGGTGGCCAAAATATTTGAGCTTCAGTTTCAGTATCTGTCCTTCCAATGAGCACTCAGGGTTGATTTCCTTTAGGATGGACTGATTTGACCTCCTTGCAGTCCAGGGGAATCGTAAGAGTCTTATCCAGCACCACAGTTTGAAAGCATCAGTTCTTCGACGCTCAGCCTTCCTTATAGTCCAGCTCTCACAGCCATACATTACTACTGGGAAAACCATAGCTTTGATTATACGGACCTTTGTCGGCAAGGTGATGTCTCTGCTTCTTACTATGCTGTCTAGGTTTGCCATAGCTTTCCTCCCAAGGAGCAAGCGTCTTTTAATTTCATGGCTACAGTCACCGTCTGTGGTGACCTTGGAGCCCAAGAAAGTAAAATCTGTCACTGCTTCCATTTCTTCCCCTTCTATATGCCAGGAAGTGATGGGGCCAGATGCCATGATCTTCGTTTTTTTTATTGTTGAGCTGAGTTATATGTGAGTCCGTTAGGTGACATCAACTGCAATCAAAACCTACCAGACACATAGTCTTATTTTAAACTAACTGGTTGTGTTCTAACTTTATCCATCACATTACATACAACAAAAAGAGAGAACCTCCTTATTCCCCACCATGCCGCTCTCCACTATGGCCTTTTGCAGTTGCAAGCCAACAACAGAAATCAATAGATGCAGCATAAGCACTTTCCATGTTTATGGACATTTAGGTTGTTATGAAATACCGCTAAATTCTGCTGACCTGGAAAGATGTGGCCTGTATCTGGATGGGGACTAGGGTTTTTTGGTTTTGGAGAAGGGCAGAAAAGCAGGTCCCATAGGATATTGAGGCCTTGCACAACCCAAGACAAGCTGCAGACTTCTTGCATGAACTTTCTGGCCAGCCACTGTGCTCTGATTGCCTTAATTCCTCTATGTTAACTTAACACTTGCAAATTTCAGATCTTGCCTCAGAAGCAACCACAGAAGGCCCCACCATGAAAAATATTTTATGCTGATTTCTAACCTTCTTGTTTATGCCAAATAGAAGGAAAAATAAATAATTCAGTATCTTTTAAAGCTGTAAGACACTGAAAACCCAATATTGTGTAAGCAAGCATGCCTACATGACTCTTTTGTCACCTTTCTTTAAGACCATCACGAAAAATACCCCTGGCTATCTAGCCCCCCTGGACCTGTGAAGCCAGAAATATGCACCCATCAACTCCCATCTTTTCCACACATCAGGAAAGAAAGTGAAGCCCATTGTCTTCTTCTTCTCTTAATGTCTGACACCTAAAAATCCATTTTCCAACATCCATGAGTAATCTTGGAAGAAAGACTTGTTTTATTCTGATTACTAAATCCCGGGAGAAGAAGGATAAAAACAGCAACCCAGATTCATAGAACATGCAGAGAGGAGAGATGGAAAAAGAATTCCTCCCATCCTTTCTGCTCAGAAGAGCAATCCCCCATTTCCTCCCTTCTTTCTCCCCTTCCTTCCCAGGGGAACTCAATAGAGTTTCCGATCACTTTACAAGTCAGCAGATAAGGAGAGGTAAATCTTTGCATCATCTTCTATTCTTCTTCTCTCTTTTCCTCCCTTTTCCTAATATTCCATCCCATTCCAAACTCCAAAACCCCTTGGCTTTAAAGCTCCCTGTTGCTCTTTATTCCTCTCCATCTACTTTTTTAAATAAATCCCTGCATTTGCTCTAAAACTCTCTCACAATCCCCCAAAATAGTCAGCTACTCCGCCATTCAAAAATATCAAGCTGAAAGTTCTTTTTCCCCACCCCACTTTCTCTCCCTTCCTCCATGATCAGCTACACACACACTTTCTCTCACACACGATTTTCTATGTATCCCAGTGTACTTCACTATTGACTTTAAATGCTTATCTTTAACCTTTTGAGTGTTCGTGTATGAATCTAATTCCCCAAATGTATGTATAGTTCTAATTCCCCTGATGTGTGATTTTAATTCATTTTAAATTCTTCTTTAAGAAATCAAAGAATTGCTTTCAAAGACCTTGTTGTGGTCTCTGACTCTCTCAACTTGGGGCGGGGGAGATAAGGTTTTTCTAAGTGCCCAGAGTTCAACACCAAAAAATCCCTCAGATAGGTGTTTGGTTTACATGTGTGTGTTATGCACATCCATGTAAATTAAAGCATGCTTTGTAATAAGATGTAAGAGGGGGCATAGGACACGCCTTGTTGTTGGAGATCCCAGGTTCAACCCCTGGCATGCAATAGTTGGGAAATGTTTGGGAAAAACCTCTGCTCATGCCCCTGAAGAGCTGTTCAGTCAAATTAATGATTTCCCTCAGTCAGTTCCTTATAGTTCTTCTTCATCCTTTTGATTTGCAATGTTGCTGAAGCTCATTATTACATGATTCAGAATACAAATTTCTCCATCTTGCAATGCTCACCTGTACTGCAAATTGAGCACTGTTTTCCTGAGACATTCTCCAGCTCAGAATGTTGTTTTATTAGTTGTAGTAGTATTAAATCAATTTCATAACTGCCATTCAAGTCCATACTATCACTTTATGGCACTGGCATCATCATCATCATATAATATTATATGAAATATACACAATTTAAATCAAAACAATTATAGTAAAATCTAATTTCAAAATATCCATCAGCAGCAAAAACCATAGACATTTTCAGTTAAAAGCCACAGAGGACTTGAATTTTTAAAACCCACTGCAGACACAGATGGGACCAGCTATATCTCTATTGGAAGAGCTTTCCACAAGGTAGGAGCCACCGCTGAGAAGGCTCTATCTCTAGTACCCACCAACTTTACTGATCTTGGTGGTGGGCCAACAAGCTTCTGAGCTAATCAGGTCAGCAGGGAGCCTTGAAACATGGAATTTACAAAAACCTTGAGTTAGTAGGGACATCAGGTTTCCTGGAAACAATGTCCTTCGGTTCCTTGTGCCTGAGACACTGGGATGAGTATGTTCAGTGGCATCAAAGGTACAAAGCCTCTTGGGACATGTAGTTTCCAGGGCACAATGTTCCTACTGAATACTCCTTTATCTGGAAAACTACATTTCCCAGGTACCCTGGCACCTGGGACACTGCTCTTTCCAGATTGCAAACACCAGGAAAGTTTCTGCCATTGGTTGTAGAACTGCCTTAGCCAGGTATATTTTGGGTGAAGGGAAGGGGGTGTTGTGGCAGGGGATCATGGATGTGTTTTGAGGGCCTGAAGGAGTGGGATGTCATTGGAGCACAATGCGGTTTCCAAATTTCTGATTATTTTTATTTATTTATTGGAAAATACCTCATATTAGCTGAGCCCATTTCAAACGGAGTCTAAAAGAGTTCACCCATTTCTCCCCCTGATCAGTGGTTAATTTAATTTGTTGTCATTTAGATTAACTAGTGGGGACTGGGCAGCCAAGTGCTCAAGGCGGGTTACTACCCTAAAAACTCAAAAGTATAAAATACACCAAGTATTCTCGAATGACTTGGATGAGGAGGTGCACAGAATGCTTAACAAATCTGCAGATGACACAAAATTGGGCAGAATAGCTAATACCCTGGAAGACAGAAAAAAAATTCAAAGTGATCTTGATAGGCTGGGGTGCTGGGCAGAAAACAACAGAATGACATTTAATAGGGATAAATGCCAAACTCTGCACCTAGGAAAAAGAAACCAAATGTGCGGTTACAAGATGGGGGAGACTTGGCTCAACAAGACTACAAGTGAGAAGGATCTTGGAATTGTTGTAGATCACAAGCTGAATATGAGCCAACAATGTGATGTGGCTGTAAAAAAGGCAAATGCTGTTTTGGGCTGCATTAATAGAAGCATAGCTTCCAAATCCCGGGAAGTACTAGTTCCCCTCTACTCAGCACTGGTTAGGCCTCATCTGGAGTACTGTGTCCAGTTCTGGGCACCACACTTTAAGAAGGATGCAGACAAACTGGAGGGGGGTCAGAGGAGGGCAACAAAGATGATCAGGGGACTGGAAACAAAGCCCTATGAGGAGAGACTGAAAGAACTGGGTATGTTTAGCCTTGAGAACAGAAGACTGAAGGGAGATATGATAGCACTCTTCAAGTACTTGAAAGGTTGTCCCAGAGAGGAAGGCCAGCATCTCTTCTCTATCATTTATCACATTTTAGAAATGTGATGTTTTTAATGTTGAATTTTATTGTTTTGAACTGTTTTTATTGTTGTACATCACCCAGAGTGGTTGGGTGACCAGCCAGATGGGCGATTAATAAATTTAATAAATAAATAAATAAATAAATAAATAAATAAATAAATAAATAAAATATCATCCCAGAGTGCAGGACACGGAATAATGGGCTCAAGTGACGGGAAGCCAGATTCCAGCTGAACATCAGGAAAAACTTCCTGACTGAGCAATACAACAACGGAACCAATTACCTAGGGAGGTGGTGGGCTTTCCCACACACTAGAGGCATTCAAGATGAGGCTGGACAGCCACCTGTCAGGGATGCTTTGACTTGGATACCTGCATTGAGCAGGGGGTTGGACTCGATGGTCTTATAGGCCCCTTTCAACCCTACTATTCTATGATTCTATGATTCATTTCCTAGACTTGTTAAAACACAAAGAGTGCCTGGATGCATGCATCCCAAAAAGAATGTAGAGACTAAGAAGTAATGTTGGCTAGAAATATACTTTAAAGTTCCATATGTAGCACTCCCAGCAACTGAAAACCTCATGAGAAACAGACATCTGCGGTGTTCACCACCCAAATGATTGATCAGTAAACTTTTTGAAAGGGCACACACAACACACCCATCCACCGTCCCTCCCTCCAGCCCTACACTCAGGGGTATAAAATGAACAGAGCAGGGAGAAAATGGATTCCAACTTATCTTGTAACTGCTTGGGTCTGTCTCTTGGTTTGGAATCCCTGGTGGTATACTCTATGCCCCCAAACGCCATCAAAATATGCCATGTTATAATAACCTTGAGCCAACCCAAACAAAGAGAGTCTCACAAAGCTGATGCAATCACATGAAAACATGCCCATGTAAATGTATGTGTGTGCATACGCATGCACGCATGCACACATATCCCTAACAACTATGCAAGAGCAAGCCATGGCCCACTTTGTTGGCTTTCTGTCTCTGGCACAAGCTGGTAGTGAATGTCATCATCAGAGGACCCTTTTTTCTTCATGCCACCTTGGGTGCTGCTGATGCAAAGTATGCTATGAATAATCAACTCTAACCGTCCTTCCTGATTAAAAGGAAATAACAAGTACTGGAATGAGCTGTTCATTACTGTCTTTGCAACAAGAGTTTGCACTAACAAGTTACTTTCTGGTTACTATCATTCAATCATGCTGCTAATAGGAACACTTTTACAGTAATTGGTGTATTTCAGACAACATAAGAAGTTGAATGGTTGTTGGATTCATTAATGATTTGTGGCGACTTTCACAGTAAAGATGACAACGTATTAGTTTACCAGATGCCAGATCATGCTATGGGCCATTAACAAGAGGGTGTTCTCTGAACGCTTGCAGAACAAATAGCAGCTGGTTTATTCTTCAGCATGCCGACATAATCACATGCATCTCATATCCGATTCACTACAATGCTGTCAGATGCATCATAAATTAAAGGCTCCAAACACTCATTAGCATTGCTTCATGTTAAAGCCACATATTGGCCTGCAGAGATCAAAAGCGCAGTCTCCTGCTTAAAAAAGCAAACGAGAAATAATACAGTATTGCTTTTCAAATCTATGAATTTTTCTCCACAGTTATCTCTATTTACATAACTGTTCTAACAAGCATGCTCAGTCCAGAATTGAGCACATTCCCCAGTTTAGAACAGAAGTCTTTCCTTACAGGCAACACTGCAATTTTTGCAGTGTGCTTAAGATGCTGCATTCAAAATCACCACATTCTTTGTCAAGTGGGTTGGGGGAAGTTAAAATATCTGACTTCATAGCTGAGATTCCCCCCCCCCCCGCCGCCCTCCATTTCTGGTAACTAGGAGCACATGACAATTTCCCTCCTTGACATATCAATCCATTTTGCTTGCTGGTTCCTTAAATTTCCATTTCAAATATAGCTTTTCTCAGATACTTATTGCCACTCCTCTTGCTTTCTTTATCTTACCAAACTAAGTCATACTGTCTCAATTAAATGAAAAGTCACATTATATATTATCTACCTATACTTCTCCAACACATTTGCAAAACTCATTTTTAGAAACTACAGGATGAACTTTGCAGATGGAACCCTTTGCACTAGTTATACATTTTTATGTGCGACCTCATCAATTCTTAAAATTATATCTTCCAATGTTTTTTTTTTGGGGGGGGGGAGTCCCAAACTGCAGGGCTCCGCTTTCTCAGTAGTTGGGTATTCCAAATACTGGTTTTTCCATTCCAGTAGGTTCAGGATATCTTTTGCTCACAACAGCAACGGAAGGGGCAGAAAAAACAGAATCTGGGTTTCGTCCAGGCTACAGGACTGAATCAGCCTTGGTCACCCTGAAGGATGACCTTTATTGAGAGAGGGACAGGGGAGGGCAACCCTGCTAATTCTACTCAATCTCTCGTTGGCTTTTGATACCATTGACCATGGTATCCTCCTGGATTGACTCCATGGGATGGGTATCAGAGGCACTGTGTTACAGTGGTTCCGGTCCTACCTGCGGGGCTGATTTCAGACAGTAACATTGGGTGATCATTCCTTAGCCCCTTGGCAATTAAGCCATGGGTTTCCACATGGTACCATCTTTTCCCCAAAGTTATTTATCATGTATATGAAGTCGCTGGGAGTGGTCATTAGGGGATTTGGAGCCAAGTGCCATCAGTATGCTGATGACACATAGTTCTATCTCCCTGTGACATCTAAATCAGGAGAGGCTGTGCAAGTCCTGGACCAGTGCCTGAATGCATTTATTTATTTATTAAAGTTATTAATCACCCATCTGGCTGGTCACCCAGCCACTCTGGGTGATGTAAAATAATAGAAACAGTTTAAAACAATAAAATTCTACATTAAAAACCATCGTATTTCTAAAAATACCCTCACCCACCCCAAATGCCTGCCTGAACAACCACATTTTTAAAGCACGGCAGAAGCTCATTAAAGAGGGGGCATAGCGGAGTTCCCTAGGGAGGGAGTTCCACTGAGTGGGGGCCACCACAGAGAAGGCCCTCTTCCTCGTCCTCACCAGTCTAGCGGTCCAGGCTGATGGGACAGAGAGAAGGCCATCCAAGGCTGATCTTGTTGAGCAGCCTGTCTGGTGTTGCTGGAGGCACTCTTTAAGATAGGCTGGGCTGGACCAATATAGGGTTTTAAAGGTCAAAACCAGCACCTTGAATTTGGCCCTGAAAACAACTGGTAACCACTGCAACTCCTTCAGCACCATAGCGATGTGATCATGCCGGCGGCTGCCTTTAATCAGGCGAGTGTGAAGGGCTCCTTGGAGGCCTCTCTGTCTAATCCAGTAGCCAAGTCCAGACACAGACAAAGGGATTCCTTTCGAAGCTTTATTCTTCTTTTACAACTTACCAACGCTACAGGTAGCAACTAGATCTGAGCAGCAGAGTACCTATGCCCTAAGTTGAAACAGTTGGTCCCCGTTTGAAAGGGAATTACTGGCAGACCCCTGAACTTAAGGACTAGGGAGAGTCCCTCCCCTTTTCCCTTGGATCCTCGGGGCGCAGCCGTTGTTTGCGCGCCAACCGGGCACTGCGCCTCCTTTCCACGCCCTCCATCTGGTGCCGCTCTCTGCGTCTGCATTGCGCATCCACCAAGTCTGCTATCTCTGCTTGGTCACTCCCTGGACTGCTTTCTAATCTAGGAATGCTGGTGGGAGGAATCTCCATCAGCTGTTGGCCCTGGGAAAGAGGAGCGCGCTCCTCTCCCAGGAGCGACTGCTCTTCCTCAGAATCAGAACTACTCTGGGATTCTAAGGGCTCAGTGTCCACCCTGACAGTGAGCCGCCGCGTTCTGTACCAGCTGCAGCTTCCGAACCGTCTTCAAGGGTAACCCCACGTAGAGCACATTACAATAGTCTAAACGAGAGGAGACCAGGGCATGTACTACCGATGGGACCAATACTGAACTTAGTAATGGCCTGGATACAGGCTAATAAACTAGGGATGTACGAAACCACTTACCTGTTTCATAAGTGGCATCCCCGGTGGGGGGGAGGCGCTCGTCCCTCCCCCCGAAATCCTCCCCGGCCAGCTCCACTGTGCAGCGACTCTCTGGAGCCACTGGCCGGATGCATCTGCAGCCGGGCATCTGGCTGCGGCCGGTCTGCGGCCAAAAATGGCGGCCGGCGTAAGAGCTGCCATTTGCTTCACTTCGCTGAGCCGTGATAGGCTATGTAAATATTTACGTAGCCTATCACGGCAAAAGCGGGGACGCAAACGGTGGCCACTATGACATTTGTGTCCCTGTCTTTTGCCGTGATAGGCTATGTAAATATATACGTAGCCTATCACGGCAAAAGAAAAGGCAGGGACGCAAATGGTGTAGCGGCCACCATTTGCGTTCCCGCCTTTTGCCGTGATAGGCTATATAAGTATTTACATAGCCTATCACGGCTTCTGGAGGGACGCAAATGGCGTCCCTGCGTTTGCCGTGATAGGCTACGTAAATACTTACGTAGCCTATCATGGCCATTCAAAGGAAGGCGAATGGCGGCCGCAGATGCGGCTGCCATTCGTGGAGCACTGGACGGCTGACACCAGGTAGGCTCCGTTCCGGGCCCATTTCACAGGGTGCAGGAGGGGGTTGCTTCGTTCCGCCATGGATTCCAGGGGGCCGAATTCACTGGAATTCGGCCTCCCTGGAATCCGTGGCAGAATTCTCCAACATCCCTACAATAAACTGAAGCTGAATCCTGGCAAGGTGGAAGCTAGGGGTGTATGAAACCCCGCTTACCTGTCTCCTCCAGGTTCCGCAGGTTGGGGGAGGCAATCCGTTCCTCCCCCCAGAATCCTCGACGGGGGGGAGGCGATCCATTCCTCCCCCCTGGAATCCTGCCTGGCTGGCTCCACTCCGCGGCCAGGCTGCGGAGCCGCTGGCCGGGCCAACCCGCAGTGGGGCCTCCAGCCGCTGCCGGGCTGGTGTGGACGCAAATGGTGTCCTGTGTAGGGGACACCATTTGTGTCCCTACGCTGGCCCATGATAGGCTACGTAAATATTGCGAAAAAAGGGAACGCAAATGGCGGTGGCTACAGCGGCCGCCATTTGCGTTCCCTTTTTTAGCTGTGATAGGCTATGTAAATATTTACGTAGCCTATCACGGTGAAAAAGGGAACGCAAATGGTGGCCGCCGTAGCCACCGCCATTTGCGTTCCCTTTTTTCGCAATATTTACGTAGCGTATCACAGCCTCTGCAGGTACGCAAATGGCATCCCTGTGTTAGCCGTGATAGGATACGTAAGTATTTATGTAGCCTATCACGGCCATTCGAAAGACGTGAATGGCGGCTGCAGACATGGCTGCCATTTGAGGAGCACCAGAATGGCCAACCAAGGTAGGCTCCGTTCTGGGCCCATTTCGTGGGGTGGGGGGGCAGGGGGCTTTATTCCACCATGGATTTCAGGGGGCCGAATGCGCTGGCATTCGGCCTCACCGAGATCCGTGGTGGAATTCTCCGCCATGCCTAACAGAAGCTCTGTGGGTGACTGGTTCCCGAGCATGGGAGATAGGCTCATTTCCTGTTCTGGATGCGGTTGCACTCCCTCTGAAAGATCAGGTCTGTAGTTTGGGGTAGGGATGGCAGAGAATTCCACCACAGACCCCAATGAGGCCAGATTCTAAAGAATCCGGCCCCCCAGAGTCCATGGTGGAACAGAACATTTACCTCCGCCTCCCTGCGGAATCCTCTTCAGCTGGATCCTCTGGCTCCAGAGCGCCAGCGATACAGCCACCATGCCGTATCATCGGCTGAGGGGTATTGATTGTGGATAAATGGCTGCATTTAGCTCAAACTAAGACCTTTACGGCCGCAAATGGCGTCCTGGACACCATTTGCGTCCACAGTCAATACCCCTCAGCCAGCAATACGGCATGGCGGCTGTATCACTGGTGCTTTGGAGCTGGCCAGCGGCTCCACAGAATCGCCATGGAGCGGAGCTGGCTGAAGAGGATTCCAGGGGGAGGAATGGATCGCCTCCCCCCAAGAACGGATTCCCGGCCAGACCAGCAGGTAGGAAATCTGCCCATCCCTAGTTTGGGGGCACTCCTAGATCCATCACTGTCACCCAAGTGGCCATGGTGGCTCAGAGTGCTTTTTACCAGCTTTGGCTGTTTCTCCAACTACGGCCTCTCCTGGACAGGGACAGCTTGGCCACAGCGCTTGTAACTTCAATACTGGATTACTGCAATGTGCTCTATGTGGGGCTGCCCTTAAGGCTGCTCAGGAAGCTGGAGGTAGTGCAGAACTCAGCAGCTTGGCTGTTCTCAGGAGATGCCCCTTTTCAGCATGCAGCTCCTTTGCTGAGGGAACTGCACTGGCTGCCTATTCGCTACCGGGCCAGGTTTAAGGTTTTGGTACTAGTGTACCAAGCCCTAAACAACTTGGGACCAGGATACCTGAGAGAGTGCCTTCTCCCTTACCAACCTACCCAGTCACTGAGGTCATCAGAGAGCATGTTCCTTATGATTCCACATGGACCTATGGCCCAATTGAAGTCCACCAGAGAAAGAGCCTTCAGTGTGGTGGCCCCCTTTCTTTCGACCCCCTGCCCCCGGAGTTCAGGAAGACACCAACACTGTGTTGTTTCCAGTGCCTCCTGAAAACAGCAATGTTCCAGGAGACATTCCTCAACTGACCCGCCACGGTTTTTATTGGTGTTCTGTGTTTCTAAAAAGCATAATTTTAACATGGCATTTTAATATTTTTTTTTACTGTTTTATATTTTATGTTCACTGCTCCAAAATCTGTTTTAGATATGGAGTAGTATACAAATAATGTAAATAAATAAATACTGGACAGATTTCTCCAGGACATTAGAGAATGACCCTGATGATTTTGTAAAGGTATTTGATCACAGCTCCAGTCTATGGCACCATTACTACCAGACCTAGGGCTGGAGGTAGGGATGTCAGAGGAATCCATTTGGGAAGGGGGGTGGAGCTCAACAAGCTTCCCTTGATTCAGCCCCCCGGATTTCGGTCCATTTTCCACAAACTGGCCCAACTCAATCTCCATCGACTCAGACCACTTCACAGATTGCCCCCCCTTTTTTGCACAAATAGAGATTTGCACAGTGTTTGGCCACAATTTGCATAATTTGCATTCATTGAGGCTGCAAATTGCACAAATTATGCGAATTATGGCTGCGATTTGCACAAATTTACACAGAACTGTGGCTGCGATTTGCGCAAATCTCTATTTGCACAAACTTTAAAAATGCAAAAAGTTCTCGGAGTTCAGAAAAAACTCACGGCTTGGCCCACAAATGTGAGCTGAATCAGGCACACCAGGGAACTCCATGAAGCCAAAAGAAAAGATGGATTTTCCTGCGATGGGCATCCCTAGCTTCAGGTCTGTCCCTTCAGCTCAGCAGTAAGGCTGCCAATTGCTGTGCAGCAGGAATGTTACTCTAAGAAACTTCCTAATCAACAGCAGTGAGCAAAGGATCACTCATTCATTGAAGCAAACCGCCAGACTTAGAGCCCCTGTAAGACCATTAAATCCAGGATGTAAAACTACTTAGCTGCAGCACTGGCTCTAGTTAAATAGAACTGGGAGAGCAAATGCCAAGCCTTCTGCATTCCCAAAGGGAATTATCTTATTGGCAGTTCTTCTCAGGGTTTGTTACAGTGGACCTTCTATCTTAATTGCTCAAACTAAATCTTTACGACGCCTTCTGGTTCCAAAATGCCTCAACCGACAGTGAACTTAACTTTACAGAAACATACATGGATTTAAGACAGAAAATAATCCATTGGCAATCACCAGGAGAAATATTCATTGATTTCTTACATTTATACCACACCTTTCGTCCATCATGGAACTCAAGACAGTAGGCATGGGGCTTCGGGTGGATTTTTCTGCCAACGACAGATCATGCCTTGCTTCCCGTAATTAATGGCATGCATAACACTGAATACTGCCAGCCTGAAAGATTATTAGTAAAGATACACTCACCGCATTCCTCCTTCCTGGATTCTGCACCAACAACATGCTAGGGACGTATGAGAATTCTGCTTCAGTTTGCAAATTATGCAAATGTGCCCCATGTGCAATCCCAAACGTGAATGTGAGCAGGAACACTTTTTTTTAAAAAAAAATGTTCGTAAATTCCCAAATTTGCGATCATGCTTCAAAAATGCATTTAAAAAAAAAAATGCACACTTTGAAATGCTGTGTGTGTGTGAGAGAGGGAGAGGGAGAGAGAGAGAGAGAGAGAATGGGGGAGAAGTGCTCACTTTTGAAAAATGTGCACAGAAATGTGCACTTCTCCCATTCAAATGAGCCAAAAAACAGGTCAACAACAAAAACTGGAGCAAGCCAAAAGATGCTTTGAAGCAATCTTCAGAGAATTTAGGTGGGCTCGAAAATTGCCCATCCCTACAACACACACTAATTCAATAATGCAAAAAAAGTATCCAGGATGGAAATTCTGGACAGCTCTTCAGCTGAGAAGATGTCTGTGACTACCATGGCCTAAGGGCAGCCGCCTTCTTCAAACCTCGTTTATCTTAATTTTTTTACAAAATGTACTCCCCAGGGTGGAGG
Organism: Heloderma suspectum; assembly: GCF_057233095.1. Taxonomy (NCBI): domain Eukaryota; kingdom Metazoa; phylum Chordata; class Lepidosauria; order Squamata; family Helodermatidae; genus Heloderma; species Heloderma suspectum. The sequence continues at coordinate 333,486,201 of NC_139459.1, read as the reverse complement.
CATCCCTGTGGCAGCTCTGCACGCAGACTTTTTTTTCTTACAGCCAGTACACTCTTTGCCTCCTCTCCAGAAAAAGAGCACACAACGCAGCTGCCAGGAGTATTGTATTGGTTTTATTATGCCATCTCTTTTAGGTGTTACCACAAAGCAGCTAGTTTGCTACCCCAGCCACTTCAAGATCCATTATCTCTGAATGCATGTGAATGGAAAGGACTGTTAGGCTGCAGGTGCCTGAGGATAATCTGACTTTGTCTCCATATCCAGTTTAGAATTCAGAGCGTCATCTCAGCTGCATAATTCAGCTTGCCAGAGGATAAAATTAAGTTGACGGAGGTGGGCCAGAGGCAGAAAAGCATGAGAAGAGACACAACTCTTTGAGGGCTGAGGACACCTTTCACCTATCCAAGCATGTGCAGTATAATTATTTATAATTATTTATTTATTGCATTTATATCCCACCCTTTTTCCTCTTGCAAGGAACCCAAGGCGGCTGACATTATCCTCCTCCTCTCCATTTTATCCTCACAACAACAACCCTGTGAGGTAGGTTGGGCTGAGAGCGTGTGAGTGGCCCAAAGTCACCCAGTGAGCTTCCATGGCCGAGTGGGGACTAGAGCCCGGATCTCCCGGCTCCCAGTCCGACACTCTTGCCACTATACCACACTGGCTCTCCACAGTATAATCACGAACAACACTTCATACGGAGATCACAGACCTAAACGCTGTGTTTAGTAACGGGAAGAATCAAATGGGAAGGATCAGATTTTATTTTTTTTTAAAGTTTACACATGTCATTTCTGGTTGGGTTCCTTTAAACACCATTTTAGCAGAAAAGGCAAGCTACTTTCAGAAGCTTTGAAGTACAACTTCCCTATTGTTCACTGCAAGCCACTTTCTGTCTTACGATCTGCACTTGTGATTTTGGCAAAGGACAGTGGGGGGAAGTAGAGGTAAAGAAGTGTGGTGTAAGTGGTTAGAGTGCCAAACTGAGAACATGAAGATCCAGGTTCAAATCCCCACTCAGCCTTAAAGTTCACTGGGTGGCCTTGGGCCAGTCACTCTCTCCCAGCTTTATCCACCTTACAGGTTTTTTGTGAGGATAAAATAGATGGGAGAACCACCTTGAAAGCCACCCTGAGATCCTTGGAGGAAGAGTGTGATAAACTGTATTTAAATAAAATAAGCAATAGTTCTCACTCAGTCTTGCCTACTGGAGGTAATCTCCAGTTTGACAAATAAATAATCATCATACAAAGACAGCCTTCATGAATCTCTAAATCTAGTTTTACAATTGTCCTCTCTAATAGCAAACTCAGGTGGTAATGCCAACAAGACTGGAGCAGAAAAGGGAACCCTGAAGAATTAGAGGGAGATATCAGCATGCTTCATGGAACTCCAAGGTTTGCAAAGATACATAAAAACTTTTTAAAAGACAATCTAAGGGGGCAAAAAACAGCAGCAGCCTAATAAAGACTGAGCATGCTCTGTAGCCATGGAATGCTGATTGTCAGTTGGAGAAGAAAAACAATACCTGGGAATCAGAAATGAAACAGAGTATCCTGGAGGAGGGCATTGCAGACTGGCTGGAATCCTGAACAATAATGGTATTGTTAGGAGATGAGGTTACACAGTGCAACATTTTGTGCTAGATCCCACTCAAGCAGGTTCTATTTTTATTCTTCCTTCCCGTTCCTTCTTTCATAGTTTGTTTTGGTGTCTGCAATGAATGCACTTTCAGTATCAGATGAAAGTCAGATCGATTCTTAGATGATTGGAAAACCATACTCAAAGAGTTCTCATCCGTATTTCATCAAATTGGAGGGAGGTTTGGTTTTGATTGAATGGGGTGCCATAGGGCTCGTTCTGGGTTTGACACTTTTCAATGTTTTTATCAGTGAATTGGATGAAGGGATAGAGGGAGTCCTTATCAAATTTGCAGAGGGATAATTAACACCTGAGAAGACAGGATTAAATTGCAAAATTACCTTGGTAGAACAGAAAAGTGAGCTTAAACTAACAAAATTAAATTCAACATAGACAAATGCAAAGTTCTACATTTAGGAGTGGGGAAAATCAAATGCAAAGGTATAGGACTAGGGATACCTTACTTGGCAGTTGTATGTGTGAACTCCAATCTTGGGATTGGAGTTTATCACAAGCCAAACCTGAGTCAGCGGTGTGATGCAGCTGCAAAAAAGGCTAATGTGATTTTTGGTTGCATTAACAGAACCATAGTTTCCAAGTCACATAAAGTAACAGTTTCACTTTATTCTGTACTAGTCAGACCTCATCTGGAGTATTTTGTCCAGTTCTGGTAGCCACACCTTTAAGAAAGATGTAGACAAATCAGAACAGAGGAGGGCAATGAAGGTAGTCAGTGGTATGGAAAACAAGTCCTATGTGGAAAAGTTGAAGGAACTACATATGCATAGCCTGGAGCACAGAAGACTGAGAGGAGACATGATAGTACTCTATCCCAATGGCTGTCACATACAATAGGGCAAAAACTTGTTCTCTGCTGCCCCATGACTAGATCTAATGAGTTACAGGAGGGTAGATTCCAGTTGAAAATTAGGAGGAACATTTTTAGAGTAACAACAGTTCAACAGTGAAATCAGTTATCTAGGCCTTGGGGACAGGGGTGGTTGTCCCTTGCTGAAAATCATCAAGCAGAAGCTGGAGAGGGCCTCATACTAGATGCTTTAAAGCTATTTGGCTACTATCTCCTATTTTGCACTAGGTGAGATTTTCCTTTCCAAAATGTATTCAAACTCCAATTTATCATACTCTATGGCACGTCCATCAGCCATCTGGATTTGGAGGTATTCCACACTCTTTTTGTTCTCTTTTGTCAGTTTTAAGTGAAGGCAACAACTGATAGCTTTTCATGGATCAGTGAGCAGAGCAGCTGGTGAAGTGGATATTTTTGGTAAAAAATAAAGGAAAATAAAAGGATTAAAAAAAAAAATCCTAGATCGTATCTAGCTCTTGTCCTGGAAACAAAGCCATATTCACATGTTCCTTAAAGATCGTCCATGATCCTGAAATTAACTGGAAAATTTCAATCAAGTGTCCATACATTTCTAAATCTTGCCTGATTTTATAGTTGTGGTGGTAATATGCACTTGCCTTACATTACATCAGACTATTTGTTCCTCTAGCCCAGTATTGATATTAAATCCTGTGCTGAGAATGAATAGAATAATACCAGGGGTCAGCAACTGAATGTCCCAGCCTGTTCTCACCCAGCAGCATGAAGAATAGGAAAGAAGGCATGCAATATGAGGGGCACACACACCCTTTCCGTATATTATTATTATTATTATTATTATTATTATTATTATTATTATTAAAAACATTTCTTGGCCGCCTCTCAAGGCAGAAGCCCTCCTGTGGCGACTTACAGCAATAAAATACATGGAAACAATTAAAATATTTAAAGTGATAAAAACTTAAACGCAATAAAATAGCAGTATACACAACAATAAAAGCCAATAATAAAACCAGCAATAACAACAATGACAATAACAGCAACAGCAGTCCTATCAAGAGAAGGCCACAGTAAAATAATATGTTTTAAGGCCTTCTTAAAAGCCTGCAATGAAGGAACATGGAGGACCTCCGATGGCAGCTTGTTCCAAAGGTGTGTAGCCACTGCAGAGAAGGCCCCCTCATGAGTGGTCACCATCTGACTGCTTTCATGGGTGAGCAAATGAGAAGGGCCTCTCTTCCTGAGCTTAAGGTGAGGGCAGGATGATATGGGTAAAGGTGGTCCTTCAAGAAACTTGGTTCCAAACCGTTCAAGGCTTTAAAGGTCAAAATCAGCACTTTAAATTCGGCTCGGAAACAAACACACTGCCAACCAGTGCAGCTAGTGCAGTATAGGCATTATGTGATCAAATTGCCTCACCCCCACCAATACTCAGGCGGTTGCATTCTGCACCAGATGAAGTTTCTTTCTCCCTCCTTCCTTCTCTTCTTCCCTGCAGTGGGAGATGTGAGGCAATATAAATGCACACGTCCCAAAGAAAATGTGGCAACCGTCGCCTCTTTCCCTCTTGGATCCATGCCTCTGTCCCTCCCTTCCATCTCTAGAAGGAAACACCTATGCCCATTGCCTACCTATGCTACACTATCTCTTCTCAATTGCCATGCGTCTTGTAGTAGTCACAAGAGATGTGAATTTGAGGTCCTGATTAAGGCAGGGATTTTTAAAACAACCCCAAAAGAGGTTTTGTAACAGCCTGAGGTACAAAATGCAGTCTGTGCAAAATAGCACCCCCACATACGGATATTACAAGCTTGTCATGCCTGCTATCCAGGCCATATAGATCCACACTGGACGGATTAGTTTTTCCTTGCCTCAAACCTGCCTCAAGATGATAGGGAACTAAACAGAGAGGGAGAAGAGACCTCGTAAGGTACCTTATATCTTGTGCCAAGAAGTAAAGAGCAAAGACCTCATGGGGAGGAACCCCACGTCTTACATGTGGCGTTGAGGATTCACCAGTACAAAGAAAATAAGGGGTGGATGCTGTCTGCTGAGCCTCTCGTGCTTGATAGAGCGAGGGCATCTAATAAGTCACTCAAACAAAAGGAACCGATACTAAAGGATGCCAGTTCTCAGAAGGGATTACTGGCTGCACAGCTTTACTTTTTGAAGTGATGGTAAGCCTACACTTATTACAAAAGGTAAAGGCTGTCACAGAGATAATGCACGAGCTGGAACAGAGAGCCACAAACATTAAACCAACCTGCTCAGGCTACACAAAATATCCAAACCCCACATTTAACCAAATGACCTAGCACTGCAGTGAATACAATCTGGCCCTTTGTTCTTTGCTCTCCTCGTAGTTTCAAGTTAATGCATCTACTGTAGAAACTCAGGGAAGGGAAGTGGCACGTGACTTGAAAAGATGTCTTCCTCACCAGCCTAAAAGAAAATGGACCATTGACATAATAATACTAATAATAATAATAATAATAGCCACCATTCAACCTATTATAAACATCTCCATGTTTATAATCACAAGAAATGTTCTTTAATACACTGCAGTTCCACAGTTTAACCTTGAATATATCCAAGGCTAAACCTTTGGCCATTGTTGAATTTCAGCACTGAAATTTGAAATAGTACTCACCACCACTATCCCACCCCATAGCTGCAAAAAGATTGGGTTCAATCCACTCTATGAACAGAAGGACCCCTTCAATTATTGTTTTACATTTTAACTGGTTTTAGCTTGTTTAATAGTTTAATATGTTTTTTTGGGGGGGTAAATTATTTATTGTTTTATACTGTTTACATTGATTTTATCTGTATGCCACCCCGAGATCTTAATGATATAGGGCAGGATAGAAATGTTTTAAATAAATAAATTTCATGGAAGTGCCTTCATAAAGCAATAAGATCCAGCCAACTGGGCACATTCAGATGTAACACTAAACAATGGTTTATTGTTACAAGGAGGAGCATAGACCCTTCCTTGTAACAATAAACACCCATACATCCTGCTTCTCTCTTCTCCAGCACAGCCATGAGAAGACTGGAAGCTTCTGTTTCCAATTGCAATTAACCCCAGTTTAGCATTGTGTCCAAACCTTAAACTGTGGTTAAATTGTGATTAGTTGAAACAAACCAGCTTCGCAGCCCACAGTTTGAATTCAGTTTGTTGCAACTAACTGTAATTAAAACTTACTACAGTTTGTCCTGGTTTGGGCATAATGCTAGCTGTGGTTAGTCTAAGCGTAAGCAAAAGCTTCCAAACTACTCCTCCCACCATGTTGGAGGAGGAGATGGGAGGGAGAGTGTGTGAGCCCAATATTTGCCCGGTCTTGCTTTCATAATGATAAACCATTGCTTATCATTATCCATCTGAACACAGCCATTGTGCGAGATAACAAAAAAATGCTTTTAATATCAATACCACAGTAACAGGATCTCTCAGTCCTGGTGCAAATACTTACCATTTGCATCATGGAGAAGTGGGCAGAAGTAGGGATGGCGGAGAATTCCACCACGCATATCAGTGAGGCATTCGGCCCCCCGAAATCTGTGGCAGAACGGCCTGCCCCCCCACAGCGGATTCCCCCTGGGACGAGTCTTACCTGGGGTGGATGTTCCGTACAGCGGCGGCTCCGGCAGCGGCGGCAGCTGGTCTTTTGACCAGCTGCCACGGCCGCCATTTGCATGCTGGTCTTTGCTGTGATAGGCTACGTAAGTATTTACATAGGCTATTACGGTGAAAAAAAGGGGAATGGAAATAGCATAGTGGGCGCTATTTGCGTTCCTTTTTTTTGCCGTTTTAGCCTGTGTAAATATTTACATAAGCTATTACGGCAGGAAAAAAAGGAATGCAAATAGCACCCGCTACACTATTTGTGTTCCCCTTTTTTCTGCCGTAATAGCCTACATAAATATTTACGTAGGCTAAAATGGCGAAAAATAGGGAACACAAATGGCGGCCGTTGTAGCCACCGCCATTTGCGTACGCTGTTGTTGTTGTTTTGCCCAGCCGTGATAGGCTACGTAAATACTTACGTTGCCTGTCATGGCAGCCGGCATTTGCGTCTGCAGCAGCCTGTCCACGGCTGGAACTCTGGCTGCGGATGGGTCTGGCTGGCTGCTCTGCAGAGCCTCCGTGGAGCGGAGCTGGCCGGGCAGGATTCCGGGGGGGAGGACCGGATCACCTCCCTCCCGTCGAGGATTCCAGGGGGAGGGATGGAGCGCCTCCCCCCCACCGTGAATCAATTACATCCCTAGGCAGAAGCCCAGCCTCCATTAACAGGATCCTTGTCCAGGGGGCATAATTTATCCCTCTTGACCTTTCAGGCCATCATGTGAAATATTTGGCCAGGTGAATCAAGGTAAACAGAGACCAGGTAATCTACCATATACAGTAGCTGAGGCTAGGCGGTGTCTGCAAAAAGCAATACAAACTACAGAAATCCATGATAAATAAAGTTGAGATGCATACATCCTGAGAAGACAGATTTGTTTCTAAAGATTGCTACCATGAGGTGAGCCAATGAGGATGATAGAATAGGTTAAAAAAATCCAAATAAATTTTTAACCTGCAACTCCTTTTAGATGGGTGGATGCATTTATTCCAAATTAAATTTTGTTTAAGGTTCATTTTGGCTGCAAATTACTGTTAATTATTCCATCTTTGTGGTAAGCTGCTTCTTATCTTATTTCAAATACAACATGCTTTGTTTCAGAATCAAACACAAGAGCTTCAAATCAGAAACATGCTGGTCTATGTGTTCTTTTTTCCCCCTTCTGTTTGTTTTTTTTAACTAAGCGACTTAATCATTACCTATTTGTAATGTAAAGTAGTGCCTACAGCTGTCAGCCACATAGCAGGTCTCTGGTGCGTTAATAGCATGTTCAAATCCACAATAATAAAAAAAAAAAGTCTGTCTGAGAGGACTTTTTGGTTTACTCTAAGAATACCAACCAAGAGAATGAAACAGAGGAGAGGCTCATGAAGGAGGAGCGAGATCTTTGCTGAGGAAGAGGCCTCAAAGGGTGGGCAGTCAATACAGAACAGCCAAAATATAAATACAGCAACCTAATACGTTATTTTATTGTATTAAATATTAATAAAATTATTGTTGTTGTTCAGTCGTTCAGTCGTGTTCGACTCTTCGTGGCCCCATGGACCATAGCACTCCAGTCCTTCCTGTCCTCTGCTCTCTCCCGGAGTGTGCTCAGGTTCATCTTCATTGCATCAGTGATGCTATCTAGCCATCTCATCCTCTGCTGTCCCCTTCTCCTTTTGCCTTCAGTCTTTCCCAGCATCAGTGTCTTTTCCAGAGAGTTTTCTCTTTGCATTAGGTGGCCAAAATATTTGAGCTTCAGCTTCAGTATCTGTCCTTCCAATGAGCACTCAGGGTTGATTTCCTTTAGGATTGACTGATTTGACCTTCTTGCAGTCCAGGGGACTCGTAAGAGTCTTCTCCAGCACCACAGTTCGAAAGCAATAAAATTATTAGTTAATTGCAAATCATTCTGAAATACAACCATGATTTTGTCCCCTAGATTATCTTGTGAGGCTATGGGTCTCTTGGCATTTTAATGCTGCATTAATGTTAACAGCAAAATAAATATCATGATTAGTGAACTACAATATTTGTTGTTTATTTGGTCAGTCGCTTCCGACTCTTTGTGACTTCATGGACCAGCCCACGCCAGAGCTTCGTGTCGGCCGTCGTGTCGTGTCACAATCAAACACAAAGCAAACACAATCCGCGAAAAGGTAAGTGACTTTTGTACATCCCTACCAGACACACTAGACACAACAGAATACTTTAAACTGAGTTTCCTTTGATTTGTGGTGTATTGCATTTGATGGTCCACTCTGCATCTTCCCCTATGCCTCCCAAGCACACTTATACAGAAGTACTAAAATCAATGGGACCCATACCCTCCACCATTGTACAAGTTAAAATGGGGAAGCCCTTGGTACAACACCACTATTTCTCACACTCTTTCTTCCCATCACTATTTCTCCCCCCTTTCTCCCTCTCACACACACTCACTCACACACAAACACACACATACACAATTATACATTGTTGAATTCCTTCAATGCACTGTGTATTTGTTTGCTCTGCAGTAGCCTGCACTGGAATGGCTTCTGAAGTACTGGTTTCCATAACCATTTCCCTTTTATTCAGAACTGAAGAATGTGTAAATGCAATATCAGCCTCACAGTGGATCTGGTTGTACATTTCTTGTGGAACAGCTGCAAACTGAAAATGATTAGCAAGGGCAGTTATTGATGGGTGGGCCAAAATAGGGACAGCCAATTACCAGGCAAAGGTACCAGAAGATAAAGGCTGTTCCTAATAAACAGGGATAGTTGGAGTGTACGGAAACCTCTAAGCAAATAAGTATAGGATGGGGTTATAATTCACCTTAACACTTTGAACACAATATCCAACGTTATACAATTCTTCACAACTCTTTTCCGTACAAGTGAAGTTTCAATGGGGTGTTTGATCAAGCTGGTTTGCACATGGCACCAAATAATGGTTTAGTGTTACATAGACAAACCCTGTGCTCAAGCATTCCTCTTTCCGCAATCTGATTCAATGAATTACTTCCCCTTTAGCACAAACCATGGTTTACCATTACATACAAACCAGCAGCCTGTGACATACAAAGCAGCAAACCTATTGCGAGTGGAGATGGGTTAAAGAAGACGCAGACAACAAGCTTGGGTTGAAAATTGGGCCACATTTATTGAAATAGCTGCAAAGGGGTAACTAGGACGGGCATCTAACTGTGTCAGCGGCTAGCTGGCACTTCTTGGGCGAAAACATACCCAGCCTGAGGGGTGGCGGTGATCTCGCCATCCCTCCGGACTGCCCCTTCTGGGGGAAGTAGACCTTCCGGTGTCACCCCCAACCCGGTGCCACGAAACACCTGGGTGAGTGAGTAGGGTTGATCTCCCAGGCAACCCTTATCCCCCCGCCAAGCCGCACAACCCATTCGGGGGGGCCCTCAGGCGTCACCTGTCACCATAAGGTGCCTCTGCATGCACACCATCCCTACTTTCCTGTTTTGCCCATCCTAGCCGACAACTGGAATGTGACCGATGATAAAGACCATATTCCCTTACAGGACACACTCGACCTGCAAAACAGTGTGATGTAGGCAAAAAAGACGCACAGTAATAGGCCAATCGAACTGTGAGCCAAAAAATTCCTACATGATTCCCAAAGGGCAACCGGTAATAAACCCACACTGCTTAGGGGAAGGTGGGAGGGAGTTGCGTTGAGCCAGAGAGCTGAGTTTGAGAAGGGGGCTGAGTTTAAGGCAACTCAGCCTGCCCCTCCTTGCATGGTGGTGCCACTGGGGTGCACCAATCAAAGGCCCCTGCGTCATGTCACCCCACCCGCCCGCAATGCCCCCCCCCCTTTTAGCCAGACAAGCTGGCGCCGGGTGAGGGCATTTGCGAGCAGAGATGGGTTAAAGAAGACACAGACAACAAGCTTGGGTTGAAAATTGGGCCACATTTATTGAAATAGCTGCAAAGGGGTAACTAGGACGGGCATCTAACTGTGTCAGCGGCTAGCTGGCACTTCTTGGGCAAAAACATACCCAGCCTGAGGGGTGGCGGTGATCTCGCCATCCCTCCGGACTGCCCCTTCTGGGGGAGGTAGACCTTCCGGTGTCACCCCCAACCTGGTGCCGCGAAACACCTGGGTGAGTGAGTAGGGTTGGTCTCCCAGGCAACCCTTATCCCCCCGCCGAGCTGCACAACCCATTCGGGGGGGCCCTCAGGCGTCACCTGTCACCATAAGGTGCCTCTGCATGCACACCATCCCTACTTTCCTGTTTGGCCCATCCTAGCCACCACAGGAGTCACAAGCCTAGAGTTTGTGAAACTCCCCCCACCTGCGCAGAAGAACTTCCCGCAGGCCCCTTTGCAGATCAGACAGACATATGTTATTCACTAAATGAGACAGGCGGACACCGTCCTACCTGTAACGCTCCTTCCATGTCCACAGAATTCCCTGGCGGGTGGTGCATCCATCACCTCACTCACCTGGCAATAAGCCATTTCTCTGTGCACTTTCCAACGTGCCCTGCCACTGGCAACGTCATTCCATTCCTTCCCATTGATCCATGGGAGCAGTGAGGGCTGCAATAGGCTACTTCCGGCCAGGTATGCCAGACCACCTGTATCTCAACCAAGGCCTGTTCCATCAGGTCCTCGCCTGGCTTACAGCCAAAGTCATTCCCTCCAATATGCAGCACCTGGACCTGCAGGGGAAGACTGACAAACTTGGTGGGACAGAGTGAGGAGGGGACTCCCACCGTATGCCATGTCTATGGAGCCACTGGATCTTAATGTGACAGGGTGACAGAAGCTGAATTCTGAAGACATACAAGCTCTTCATGAAGCTCCAGACATCAAAACGTGCCCATGTAAGAGCACCCGTACCGGCGTACAATGAGTCTGCTGGTCTCAGGAATAAGCACATTAAGGGAAACTACACAATTGCCCTTAAGTCAACAGCAAACCGTTGAAGTGATAAAAATGGAGGCCCCTCCTCAGACCCGTGGCATGCCATAAAACCCATAAGGTGCCACCAGAGCATAATCCGTTGACTTGCATTTGGCCGTGGGCCACTGCCGTGCCCTTGCCATGCTGATCAATTTGATCACCAAATATGTAAATGGATTACTTTGGGCCAGACCTGTACCTTGCAGCAAATCAAGGCCCTCCAGGACAAGTCGGCTTTGTGTGCCCAGACCAACCCTGCATTCCGTTAGGGCTGCTACGTGGAACAGGGAAACGTCTTATTGGAAAGCTCAAATGGAGGGCCATTACCCCCGGAGCCCGAAAGGGGTATCTGGAGAGAGAGGGTGGTTAATTTACTAATGCAGGCAAACATCTGTGCCCAACACTATCTTGCACGCCGAAACCTAAATTCTGACATGGAGTCAGTGAAACCCACCTTTGTGGGCTGGAAGGCTAAATGGCCAGCTTGCGACTTATGGTCCCAAATAGTCTGTTATTCCTTATGGAGGTGTGAAATTGTGGCCAATGATCTATAGATAAGGGCCATGAATCCTATCGCTGAGGTTTTGCCTAATGCGCGGCACACACACCCTGCTCTGTCGCAGGCGGATCCTGTACGGAGAGCCATGGAATGCAGGCTGGCATGCCTGGCTTCAGTATCCCAATCTCCCATAGTACTGCAAGGATGGGATCTGGGAATGGAGCACCCACGGGGCTAAGGCCCGGAAGATGTTGACCTAATTTGATGACAAGGCATCGACAATTGGGTTTGCCTAACCCAGCACATGGTGTACCCAGAACCAGATGTTGTAATACTGACTCTGGAGCGCGAACACACTGACACATGACATGACCCTCCAATTTTGGGAGGACGGAGAATGAATAATGTGGTCATGTTGTCATAGCGAAGGGGGGGGGGTTACTGACTTGGCTATAAGGTTATCCCTCAATGTGCTTGGCGGGGGCGGCAGCCTCCACTCTACAGGCCTTTACCCACTGCACGATTGGACCTGCCCTAAGAATCTGAAACCCCTTGGGGTAGGGGCGGAACCATGTGAGTCCGCAGTCCAGCTTTGAGGAGAGGCTCACACTTACGAAAGGAGGTGCCATTAAAGCCCTACTAAGTTGAAGCCATGCCTGATGTATAACTAATTGCAGCTGTGCCTAACGGACCTGAAAATTGTCCTGAGGGAGGTGAGAATAACACCTAAGAGTATCGGATTGGCTTCACCGAATGTTGCTGTGGGAGACAGGCCCTCAGCCTTTGTGAGCTAAGGGGCACCGAAGTAACAGAAAAGGGGAAGCAATACTTGCGTTAGGTCAGAACAATGACCACCATCTTTGGACTCCATGTAGCACATGCCCATCAGGGACCTGTGGCCGGGATCTCAGACAAAGACAGCTGCCTCATCGAAGAGGTGTGACACACTGAGCAGAGATGATCAGGGATTTCGTGATAACTGACTGGCCCTCAGGAAAGAGAGGTTACGAATCAGGATAAACTCCCTAGAGGATTTCCTGGGCACCATTTCGAGAAGGGAGATCCCTAGAATAGCTAACGGGGTGTGGAAAAAAGGGGGGGGACTAAAACCCTTCTGCCAGTACTGCATTGTTAACCTCTCCTGAACCTGTCGACGCCTAGCGAGGAGAAATGCTGCTTACAAGGTAGGGATGGTCTATGTTGACCTAAAGAAAAAATGCTAGGGGGGCCCTAGAACCTAGCATAAACAGTGTTCCAAGTTAAGACGCGTTCCCCCAGTTGGGTAGTGTCTTAAAGCCGGAGTATCAGCGCCAACCTTACTAGCATTGGCCATCCAGAGCTTCCTACTGCCTCGGCTTTTCCAAGGGGACCCTCCCCTCCCCGAGCATTGGACAAGAGGTGCAAGAGTGCTGACTGCTACAAGGGAGCACTCACGATGAAAACTGCACGTGTCCTGGGAGCACGTGCCCACTGGGGCTTTACTCCCAGCACAGATAGCAGTGCTGAAGCAGCGGACCCGCCATAGGCCGAGGGCCAGCGCGGGAGACCACCTGGTGAATGTGGCCACTGCCAGATCTGTTGCCGACCCCAGCTGGGAAGGAGTCAAAATTGGAGTGAAAGGTCCTGTCAAACAGGTCCTTACGCAGAGAAGGGCAATGGCGGCCCTCCTGCGAGAGGCCTAAACAAGCCATTCGCACACCTCCTCGGGCGAAAGACATTACGAGAAGGAGTAGCCCTGGTGACAATACAACTCACCAGATTAGCGTAGGGATCTGATATGCCCCTTACATGGATGTCCAAAATGGGCGGGGGCAGGTGAGGGGTCCTAATTAATCCAGGAAAAAACCCTGTAAGATGATGCATTAAGCGGCTGGGGTTACTGGGGTGTGACTGACGGAGCTGCAGGCGGCCCGAGCGTCATATAGGGAGATGACATTGGGAGGGACAGCGGCCCCCAGGTAGGTAAGCTAAGGCAGCAACCCCACAGCCCTAAGGGTCACCCGTCTGAACAACTGGGGTGAGGTGCAGTCATCTCACCCATATCCAGGGCAGCCGTGTCTGGGTCCCCGGGAGCAAGGGAGGCGATACCACTTGCATTGCTCCTGATGGAGATGCCTCATGAGGGCGGACCGCCTTCAGGTGTGCTGTGTCACCTGGGCGAAACCCCAAGGAGGAGGATGTTGCTTGGATCACTGCTGACGGAGATGCCGCAGGAAGGTGGACTGCCTACAGTGGTGGGGTGCTGCCATGGTGAACCTGCGAAGGCGAGATGGAGGCCTCAATGGCGTCCGGGTGCCCTGAACCCAGAGACGAGCTGTACCAAACGTGGGCACACTCTGATCTCCAGCTGGAAAAAACCGAGGTTGTTGCTTGTGTGCCCAGGAAAGATGAGGCAGCAGAAGGGAGGAGCTCCGCTGAAGGCGGTGAGCCTTCTGGAAGAGCCGATGAAGAGGAGGTGGATGCCTCAATAGCGTCCAGGCGATCTGAAATAGAAAGGAGCAACGAGCGTTGGGTCTGCTGTCGTGTTCGCTTGTGCTGGACCACTGAGGATTTTTTGTGCCTGGCCAGGGGAGGAGGAGGGATCCCTGAGGAACGCTCAGCAGCTTCCAAACGAGAAAAAAAATTGATGCCAGTACCGGGTCTGCGTCCACATCAGAGTCAGAATCGGGCCTTGGCAGCGGACTTTGGGGAGGGGGGGGGCGGGGCCCTCCCATTCCCTTTCTTACCACCCTGGCCCTTCTTAGGAGGCATGATGCAGGAGGTGAATTAAGCAAGCTATCTGTCAGGGTGGACACGGAGCCCATAGAATCCCAGAGTAGTTCTAATGCTGAGGAAGAGCAGTCGCTCCTGGGAGAGGAGCGCGCTCCTCTTTCCCAGGACCAACAGCTGACGGAGTTTCCTCCCCCCCACATTCCTAGTTTTAGTTAGCAGTCAAGGGAGTGACCGAGCACAGATAGCAGACTTAGTGAAGGCGCGCACTCAACGGCTGCGCCCCGAGGATCCAAGGGAAAAGGGGAGGGATTCTCCCTAGTCCTTATATTCGGGGGTCTGCCAGTAATTGCTTTTCAAACGGGGACCAACTGTTCCAACTTAGGGCATAGGGATGCTGCTGCTCAGATCTAGTTGATACCTGTAGAGTTAAGTTGCAAAGGAAGAATAAATCTTTGAAAAGAATCCCTTTGTCTATGTCTGGACTTGGCTACTGGATTAGACTAAGAGAGCCCTCTAAGGAGCTCTTGACACCATCAAAGAGTTAATAAAGCCGCTGGGCACCCCAGACAATAGGCAGCCACCCCACAGTCTTAAGATCTGTGGGTATGAGTTCCAGACCGAGACAGATAAGCCTGGGGATGAAGATGGGAGCACTGCACTACCGTTTAGATAGAAAATCAGATTTTCAAGAGGCGCAGCCAGGGGCCAAAGGTGATGGGATCTACGTTTGAGCATGGGCTCCCACAGCTGAGGGCACCCTGTCACGGGAGGCGCCAAACAGGCAGTCGCCGCTGTTACGCAATTTTATTAATTAAATATTTAATAATCGTAATTTAATGATTTTTTATTATTTTTATTATTAATAATAATAATAATAATATTTATTTAATTAAAGCTTTCTTTTCATACAAACATAGGAAGCTGCCTTATACTGAGTCAGACCCTGGGTCCATCTAGCACAGAATTGTTGACACTGACTGGCAGCAGCAGATCTCCAAAGTTTCAGGCAGGATTCTTTCGTAGAAAGAATGGAGACGCTGGGGATTAAACCTGGGGCCTTCCGCATGCCAAGCATGTGCTCTACCACTTAGCCGCAGCTCCTCCTATTTTTTTTTAATTATTATTGATTGATTGATTGATTGGGTGGGAGGGGGAGACGTCGCAAGCCCATGGGAGGTGACCAATCGGGCTGTGATATACACGCCCCGACTCGGCTCAGCAGCCAGGCGCCCCTCCAACAGGGAGGCTCGGCTGACCAGTGGGGGGGGCAGTCAGACCGTTGCTTGGAGCGCTGCCGCCGGCAAACACCGGCGCCGCGCTCACCTGCCCGCCGACACCTCCCGCCAGGAGGAACACCTCAGGGAGGCCGGCAAGGCGAGGAGGAAGAGGCCGGCAAGGCCGGCGGCCGGGTAGACAGGCCGGCAGGCGGGCCGTGAGCCGGCCCAGCGGCTGGCGGGCCCGTCAGGCAAGCGGGCGGGCGTGTGGGCAGGGCGAGCGAGCGGGCGGGCGAGCGGGCAGGCGGGCGGGTGGGTTGAGGGAGCGCATGGGCGGGCGGGCGAGCCGGCAGGAGAGCGAGTACACGAGGAGACCGAGCGGACGGGCGGGCGAAAGGAAAGGAGCCGGCGAAGGAGGGAGGGAGGCGAACAATATCACCAAGCGAAAATTTTGGCGCGCAGAAGTACGTGGGTCCAGGCGGCTGGAACGAGGACGAAGCCGTTATCCAGCAGGCCAAAGTCCCTCGTCGTGACCGAGGAGAAAGGAGAGGGCGGGCGCACTGCAGCCTCAAGAGCCGGGGCCCTCAGCGTGCGCGACGACACCAGTCTCCAGCAGGCCAGTGTCCTTTCTGGCAGAGCTGTAGTTCTCTCTAGCTGCGTTGAGCCAGAGAGCTGAGTTTGAGAAGGGGGCTGAGTTTAAGGCAACTCAGCCTGCCCCTCCTTGCATGGTGGTGCCACTGGGGTGCACCAATCAAAGGCCCCTGCGTCATGTCACCCCACCCGCCCGCAATGCCCCCCCCCTTTTAGCCAGACAAGCTGGCGCCGGGTGAGGGCATTTGTGCTTGCCCTCCAAACCAGGCTCACAGACCAACTTCGAGGACAAATACAAACCACAGTTTCCCATTTTAGATGTAATGGCAAAATGGTATTATGATTATTTGTTTCATTTCTATACCACCCCATAGCCAAAGCTCTCTGGATGGTCCACCGCAATTCATAAAAATACACCAAAATACACAGATCATGGTTTGTGCTAAGCATGCGCACCTACTTCAGATGAAGCCTGAATAACATACTCGAGTTAAAAATCACTCCAAATCTCTGTAGACAGTGGCTGCAGTCCCGAAATTCCTACACAGGAGATTAGGGAGACGGTTTGGTTTACATTGATGCTTTAGCAACCTCTCCCCTTCTCAAACTGCAAACGGTGTTTTATACACACCGGAGACTGAAATATTCCAGGGAGGTTCAGGGGCAGGGTGGACTTGCCGGAGCACCAATATGACCAAATGCCCCCAGCTTCACACAGACAGCAGAGGCTTGCTGGACTAGAGGCAATGCCCTTTTTCATATTTCACTGGTTAATTTGTTTATTTCTAGCCTGCTCTATATTCAGGGCTCAATTTAATTGTAGTTTTAATATTACAAACAGGAAACTCAGAGGAAGCTTATGTATGATAAAGGGCTGAATGACAGCAGATCAAAAGCTAATGACTCATGCCTGCAACATAAAAGCCCTTATAGAGACAGAAACTGACTTCGGAAAAGTACTGCGGTAATCTGGTTAGCCAGCAGGATTCAGAGTGCTTATTCTTATCATTGTCTAGCACTATCAATATGGCCAACATCAGGCTATTAAAGATCAGGGTTAAGTGTACAGTTCAAACACTGTGGGCCTGCTAAAGGAATTAGTTAAGATACATCAGGCAAGTTTTAACCTTCATTAGTTCACCTCTCCAAAACTGATTAAAACGCAAATCAGTTGCCAACTGCAGGAATGAACCAGCACTATTCAGAATAAGAAGTGTTTAATAACAGAGAAATCCTTTCCAGCTCCTTTTTAAAATTTAGGCAGCCTTTTTTTTTTGGTATCTCTCCAAGTCAAGAAACAAAATCAAGACTGGACTTGCCATACAGATTTTTAAAAGAACGAGTCAAATCATTCATAGTTCATCTACCTTTTAGAGGAATGACATCATCATGATTTAATAAAACTGTCTGCCTAAAGCAGGGGTAAGCAATGTATGACACATGGATCAACTTTACCTTCCCTCCCCCTATGGAGCCTGGAACTTGATGACCATAGGAAAATCAATTCAGCTCTGCTGTGAGAACCCTGGCATAAGAATATAAGAACATAAAAAGAGCCATGCTGGATCAGATCAAAGGTCTATCTAGTCCATCATTCTGCTCACACAGAGGCCAACCAGCTGCTTAGAGACCTTTTGCAACTCTTGTTGTTGTTCAGTCATTAAGTCGTGTCCGACCCTTTGTAACCCCATGGACCACAGCACACCAGGCCTTCCTGTCCTCCGCTCTCTCCCGGAGTGTGCTCAGGTTCATATTCATTGCAGCGGTGATGCTATCTAGCCATCTCATCCTCTGCCATCCCCTTCTCCTTTTGCCTTCAATCTTTCCCAGCATCGGGGTCTTTTCCAGAGAGTTTTCTCTTCTCATTAGGTGGCCAAGATATTTGAGCTTCAGCTTCAATATCTGTCCTTCCAATGAGCACTCAGGGTTGATGTCCTTTTGGATTGACTGATTTGACCTCCTTGCAGTCCAGGGGACTCGTAAGAGTCTTCTCCAGCACCACAGTTCGAAAGCATAAATTCTTCTGCGCTCAGCCTTCCTTATAGTCCAGCTCTCACAGCCATACGTTGCTACTGGGAAAACCATAGCTTTGATTATGCGGACCTTTGTCAGCAAGGTGATGTCTCTACAATTGCCTTTTTTAGGTGTAGAGAGTGACCAGCACTGTACAATATTCCAAGTATGGCTGCACAATATGCCATCCATGGGCCATGCATTCTATTATTGTTGCACTAAAGAGAAAGAAACTACACCCCATGAACTCTAGAAACTTCCAATAAATATACTGCCTATATATGTTGAAATATACATCCATAATATTGTCATGAGGACCAGAAACATAGTAAAAATGAATTTTAAAAACGTGACTTCAGCTGGGTACCAGACATCAGAGCCTAAATTGTGCACCAACACCAGATTCTGCCCAGAAGATTCCACATGCATGAGGTCACATAAGACAAATAAGGTTGGGTGTAGATACAATTCATGTATCTGCAAATTGAAAATACATAAAAAGGCATGGGGGGAGGGATGTTTGCAAGCAGAGCCTAAAGTCCACCTTGGATGTTACTTCTCCCATATAATCTCCTGCATCAGATTTGAACATGATTGCATGGACATTGATGTGCACATCTAGAAGGCTTTTCCCCTTCTCCATATATTTATTAGATTCAAGGAGAGAAAAGTAACTGAGATGTATATGTAAAATGTAGCCAAAAGAATTGCAGTGTTAGCATGCAAGTGTTTAGGATGGAACACTTGAAATGCCACATCAGTGCAATGTCATCATGAAGATGCATGTTAAGCTGGCATTGTGACAACATAATGATGGAATCCCACCGCACATGTTAGGATCTGAGATGCTTGTTATAAACTTGGGTAAAATTCAACATAAATTATCTTAGAGTAGGCCCATTAAAATGAATGGGACTAACTTAAGTCCTATTCATTTCAATGATTTTCCTCTAAGTAGGGCTTATGTTGGATTTACCCCTTATCTCCTTGACCCTTTTCACAGTGGTACCGGGGGGGGGGGCGGTGCGCATATAATCATCATCATCTGTGGGAGACAAATATGGGTGTGAATCCTAGGTGGCAAGGATTTAGATGGGGTCATGATCGCAGGCTTATACTGGGAACCACAGATGTGGGCCATACAGAGGGAGATTACCCTTGGTTGTTCTTCGAAAGCCCTAACACAGATCTATAGTACCTATAACCCACAGAAGAAAGAAATGCAGACCATTCACAATATACTGTGGTCTGCCACATCCTCTTGTGTTTGGAGTCTTTGGCAAGTAACCATCACAGGGGGCTTATCAAGCTCCTGATGGCTGCATTCAGCTTGGAGGACCACAAATTGTGCAGGGCTGCCCCAGGGTATACATGAATTAATGCATGCCATCAAATTGCAATTGACATGTATAAACAAGGAGGTTTAAAGAAAGAGCGCAAAGGTTTAGTAGATTATCATTTCATTGGATGACAGGTGAGTGTTCATCAACAGCAGCAAGAAATAACTCACAACAATACAGACGCATAGGGGATGCTTGCCCCTGAGCCCACTTTTCTTGTAAAGTGTAATACTTTGCTCACTGAAGGATTGAAGAGCAGGGTCAGAACAACAACATGCTATGTGAAGTCCATGTCCTGAGGCTTGCTCTGAGCCTGTCATGGAGGTGAGCAAGAAAATAACTTAAAAGAATTGCAAGCTGACATCATTGTAGATTGACCAAAATGAGTCTTATCCTTTTTCATTTTACTCTTATAAGCTATAAAGCTTCTCCCCTCCCCATCTACCACTCTGTGTGTGTGTGTGTTTTTAACTTTCCCCACAACAAATGGGAGAAGGAAAACTGGATTTGAAAGAGAGGATATTTATTTTATTATTTTATTAATACGGTAATTAACAGATAACTAATACAGAGAAGGATGGTGCCTGCTTGGAATGGTAAACCAGGGGGAGAGGCATGTGGGAATAATAGTAAAATATTTTTTAAAAAATTAAAAAGTCATTATACCCTTGCTGGTTTCAAAAGTATAGTAGGGTGTTATTTTCTGATAGGAGAAGACATAATACAACTAAGCTATTTTTTCCTTAAGTAATATATTGATCTGCCAATTCTAAAACTAGATTTAGACATAATCCTCCAAACCATGATTTTGGAGAATCATGAGCTCATTTGCTTCTCCCAATTCCCCCTCCCCCCCTCTTGTGCTCAGACCTTCAATCTTTAGTTCCTGTTTAAATCAAGCCACAGTTTGCTGTGACATCTGAACCAGAAAACCATGGCTTGAGTGACCCTTCCAAACAAGGATAGCAGACCACATCAAATGGAATTACCCTCCATGACAAGAGGAGAGAGAAGGGGGAGGGGAGGAGGGACTGTGCAAACATAGCGCTCACTCATGATTCTCCAAAACCATGCTTTGAAGTATTATCTGAAAGTGGCCCATACGTTATTTAGCTGCCATCACAAAGATCCCTCACACGGCAACTACATCTGGGATAGAGCTGCTGCTTATGCAGAAATACCTGACGCTCACCACTGCGTCAATTGTTTTATCATGATTGCTTTTTATTAACTGATGTTGTTAGCCACTTTGAAGGTGTTGAACAGAATGTGCACACGTGCATTCATGGCTGTATACAGTGACAAAGAAAAGAAGCTTGATATTTTACTTAACACAGAGATAAATGCATGCCCCCCCCCCCCCGCCAACACAGACACAAACACACAGGCTAAAAATAAAAAAATAAAAATAACGGGTATAAAGAAAAAACTCAATTAAGTTCAGAGAATACCCAAAGGAGCCTTTCTGAATTACTCAGTCCCATCATATATATTTTTTAGAATGTCCTAATTGCATATTTGCATGAAAATATTATAAAGATTCTAACGGAGCTGTTGTAAAATTAACACATTAAAATATCTGGAAATCTAAAAATTCCAATTGTGTTAACTCCAAAGGACTCTGCAGCAATCTACATTAAAAGAAGTTAAAGACAGATAATGCTGTTTACTGTTATGGTATTGAAATCCTAATGTTATTTAAACATTTGTGTATGGGAGACATTATTAGCTTACAAATGGGCTCTGGATAGGCTGCTGACATTTAAACCAACAGGGTGGGACATAAATGTTATGAATAACAATGTAAATTTGTTTTTTCCCTGCTCTCTGCGCACAATTATAAAAATTATTCAATGCATAGAAATTAGACTTTTCAAAGCTACTGCAGTGAATCATTTAATTTGTCTAAGTAACTACTTCTAATGCGCTTGCATATTGCAACAAACATTTGAGTTTTAGATTGAACAAATGAAGTGTGAGATATTTTGCCATAAATAGAATTGGAGGATCACACACTGTGCAACGTTGTTCACTGTATATAGGGTGGAAGTGCTCTGGGGCAGTTCCATTGATCCATAAGAGGCAGCAGTATATCTATTATCATTACTGTTATAATTTACATTGTGATTTTCCATCTCCAGTTTGCAGCAGGGGGTTCTCTTCTTTTCCTCTTTATAAAATAAGAGTTAGATAAGTGCCTTCCCCATCGTGTTTTCAGTACTACCAAGCTAATATTGGGCAGCATTAGAGGAATTTTATGTTTTCACACACACATAAGCTTTGTATGTAAGCAAGAATGGAATAAACGGATGTTGGGTCAAAGAAGGAGAAGGAGTCACTACCGTTTGTGCTCTAGGAACTCTACTTATCATAATCTTTTAAAGCATCTTCCTCTACCAGAGTTCTTCCCCATTTCCTCAACCTCTCCCATCTGGCCCCAATCCAATGCCCTCCAGATGTTTTGGACTTCAGCTCCCATCAGCCCCAGCCAATATGGCCAATGGTCAGGAATGCTGGGGGTTGTAGTCCAAAACATCTAGAGGGCATCAGGTTGGGACAGGCTACCCTACATCCTCTTTTTCCTGTATGTCATACAAAGTGAGTTTTGTTCTTAAAATCAGATACAAAAATCAAAGCTCAACAAAAATCTAGGAAATGAGTGGCATGTGTCCCTCTTATCAGAGTGTCTAAGGGAGAAACCTGGTAAAAACAAAATTCTGATTGACATGAAAGGCAATAACAATCTTAGGCAGATATGCCAAATAGGTTTTAAAGAAACTTATGGGTCTTCCAAAAGAAAATAAGAGAGGACTCAGCTCGCTAACCTTTCATGCCACTGTAATGACTACTAGCAATGCAACTTTGAAGGACAGCCATTCAATAAGGCATACAGTATAATGGTTCATTAACAGTGAAACAACTAGAGACACTCTGAGATGATGGAAAAAGAAGAAAGAGAAATTGTGGGACAGCCCTTTAAGAAACCACTTGGTAAGGGAGGGTGGGACAAAGTAAATAGTTACTGAATGGTGAAACGCAGAGATAGTGATGAGGAATTGTAACAGAGGAATGGGCTAGGCTGTTGCTTCTCAATGCAGACAAAAAGGTGAAGATAAGCTGCAGGTCCAGGAAAAATGATCTGAAGTCCTCTGTGATACATAGGGATGGCGGAAAATTCTGCCATGGAGTCCAGTGAGGCTGAATTCTAAAGAATCCGGCCCCCCAGAGTCTGTGGCAGAACGGAACACTTACCTCCACCTCCCCATGGAATTCTCCTCAAACAGATCCTCCGGCTCTGGATTGCCAGCAATACGGCCGCCATGCCGTATCGCTGGCTGAAGGGGACTGACTGTGGATGCAAATGGCGTCCAGGATGCCATTTGCGGCTGTAAAGGTCTTAGTTTGAGGTAAATGCAGCCATTTATGACCTTTACAGCCTCAAATGGCATCCTGGACGCTATCTGCGTCCGCAGTCAGTCCACTTCAGCCAGCGATATGGCATGGCAGCCGTATCGCTGGCGCTTTGGAGCTGGCCAGCAGCTCCATGGAATTGCCACAGAGCGGAGCCAGCCAAAGAGGATTCTGGGGCAAGGAATGGATCACCTCCCCCCAGCAGGCGGATGCCCCATGGACTGGCAGGTAGGGAATCCGCCCATCCCTAGTGATACATTACTGCTGTGATAATTTCTTCCAGTTACGTTCACAGTTCAGATGTGTGTATCATGCTTCTTCCATACATAGAGAGGAGCTCCTGGACTTCATCCAACCAAGTCACCAAGGGGAGCCAGTCAGTCACACCTTCATGAGTAGGTGACAAAGGTCTTTAGGAGTAATATGACCCTTGGCTTTGAGAGTGCAGATCTGGTAGCAAAGGGAGGTGTAGCAGTCAGCCCTGTGCCGGAGATTACAATATCAGACCTCATGGCTTTCTTGGCCACATTGGAGCTATCAGGATGCAATCCTATCCCTGCCTTCTTTCACTCAGTCTTGGCAACCAGGGAGAAAGGGACAGGGAAGTGACAGATCAGGAACACGATCTGAGCTTTGCATGCCTTCCCAATATAACTGCAGATGCCACTGCTCTCACCTTATAATCCATAATGTACTTATTGGTGTTAATCTGCTGTTGCACTTTTGTAACTATTGTTGATCCTCATTAGCATTTCAGTTAAGGCGGTCATCCTGTAAAGCCTTTAATATCTCTCCACAAGCACCTGAGAATTGCACATGTTTAATGTCAGATCCAAATAATCTTGGGTTGCATCCAATAATTTTGCTCCATGAAAAGAGAGTCGCACCCAGGGAAGGAGTCCTTCCATGAGTGGAAAGGGACCTTCTTTGAGCACAGTTGTCCCTCTCTGAATGAAAGCTCTTTCCCCTTACAATACAAAAGCAGTGGATGCTAACCCTTGTGTCCTAGCAAGCAGGCTATGGGTAAGAAATGAAAGTTCCTTTGATACAAAAGGGGAGAGGCAAATTCACCAAGACAAGCATTAAACAGGGAGACATAAGCCCTATGCAAGCATTCACCTGTATCATGCATGGGGCCAAGCTGGGGACAGTGCAAAGATTTGGAAAGGGGCTTGTAGGTGCATCCGACCAAACGGGCTTGCACTAAGGATGTCGCAAGTGCCCGTCCGGGCCTGGGAGTCTGGCTTACTCCCTTGCACCCAGCCCCGCTGGCCCCCGCTCACCAAACCATGGGGGGTGCTTGCATGTACACTCATCAAGCACCACGCAGTTCGGGAGCGCCCCGCAGCCGCCTGCTCCTCACTGTGAACGCCATTTTTATGTAAGACTCAGTCTCCGCAATTTTCATATATTTAATGTTGCAAACAATGGTAGCCTTACAGGGCCATCTCTGCAACATTAGAGGCATAAAGGGGCCCTTTGTGCCTCTAATGTTGCAGAAATGTCCCTGTATGGCTGCCATTGTGCACAACATTAAAAATATGGAAATTACAGAGCCCGTGTTTTGCATAAAAATGGTGGCTCACAGAGAGTGCAGGGAGCTGCGGGGTGCTCCTGGACTGCTCACTGAGCCCTCCGGGGCTTGTGTGGCTTGGTGAGTGGGGGCAGGTGGCAGTGGTGACTGAGTGGGCAAGAGTGAGTCCATCCATCCCTAGCTTGCACAAGAACCCTGATAAGGCAGGGCTTCTGACAGTGGGAGCTGTGTAAACATATTCAAGCAAATTGCTTTTACAAGTTCCTTGCTCACTGCATGAAGGTCTCTGAGCTAACCCGGCACATGGGACACTTGGGCGTGGGGCGCATGTGCTTGCACACATCCTGTCCCCAGCTATGCCCTACGCAGGATGCAGGCAAATGCCTACATGGGGCTATGAAAGGGGGAAGATTCTAGTGGAGATATATCTTCTGAAGTCAAGGCTAGGGATGTACGACAATTTTATTCATGTTCAAAAATATGACCAAAAAAAAATGCCCCACTCACAACCCCAAGTGTGAACACAGTCATAGTTTCTGGGGGGAAAAACTCACATATTCTCAAGCTTTCAATCATGTTTGCAAAATAAACCCTTTTTAAAAAATTCGCAATTTAAAATGACAATATGAATGATTAAACAATTGGTTAATTAAAAGGATATTTTGTATATAAGGTAAAATTCTCTTGGGGGTTTCAAAAGACTGCTTACTGATAATTCTTAAAGACCCAAGAGACACTTTTGCTGATGCAAGCCTCTTAATGACTTTTTTTTAAACTGTAGGCCAAACTCTCTAAACCTCCACTACAGCCAAATACACTCACAACCAGGTCCAGTTATTGGGTACAGAGTCTTACTCTGACACCAAAGCTCGTCCTATGGTACGAGCTCCTTGGACAGTTTATTTGGTTTTTAATGCCTGCTTGTGTAACTGTCTTCTGGTAAGGTCTTACGGAAGCATTCTTGCATAACACAGCTATCTGCTCCGTAATTCAGAATTAAACTGGGTATGGTTATCAAACAGAGAAGAAATAGCTCAATATTCAGGCCTTAGCAATTCACTTTCTCTTCAGCTTTTTCCTAGTTCTTCTATCACACATCATACACCAACCAACAGATTTTCTCCCTCTCTGACTGACCACCAACCATCTACATGAATCCCTGTCAACTTCTGTCAACTGTCATTTCCAAACTGCTTTTTTCTACCTAGCTAGAACCTATCCCCCTTCATGGATTACTATCTTGTTGTGGCGAAGGGGCTTGCATAACTCAGTGAAGCCATAAGCTATGCCGTGCAGGGCCACCCAAGACAGACAGGTCGTGGCAGAGAGTTCTGACAAAATGTGGTCCACTGGAGAAGGAAATGGCAACCCACTCCAGTATTCTTGCCAAGAAAACCCCATGGAACGTATCACAAGGCTAAAAGATATGATGCCAGAAGATGAGCCCCTCAGGTCAGAAGGTGTCCAATATACTACTGGGGAAGAGCAGAGGGAATTTCCAAGTCGCGCCACAAAGAGTGAAGCGGCTGGGCCAAAGCTGAAAGGACACTCAGCTGTGGATGTGTCTGGTGGTGAAAAGAAAGTCTGATGCTGTAAAGAACAATATTGTTTAGGAACCTGGAATGTCAGATCAATGAATCAAGGTAAGCTGGAGGTGGTCAAACATGAGATGGCAAGACTGAACATCGACATCTTGGGAATCAGTGAACTAAAATGGACAAGCATGGGCTAATTTAATTCAAGTGACCATCATATCTACTACTGTGGGCAAGAATCCCTTAGAAGAAATGGAGTAGCACTCATCGTCAACAAAAGGGTGGGAAAAGCAGTACTGGGGTACAATCTCAAAAATGACAGAATGATCTCAGTACGAATCCAAGGCAAACCATTCAACATCACAGTAATTCAAGTCTATGCCCCAACCACTGAGGCCGAAGAAGCTGAGGTTGATCAGTTCTATGAAGACCTACAACACCTTCTAGAACTAAAACCCCAAAAAGATGTCCTCTTCATCATAGGGGATTGAAATGCTAAAGTAGGAAGTCAAGAAATCACTGGGATAACAGGAAAGCATGGCCTTGGTGTACAAAATGAAGCAGGACAAAGGCTAATAGAGTTTTGCCAAGAGAAAACGCTGATCATAGCAAACACTCTTTTCCAACAGCACAAGAGGCGACTCTACACATGGACATCACCAGATGGTCTATATCGAAATCAGATTGATTATGTCCTTTGCAGCCAAAGATGGAGAAGCTCCATACAGTCAGTAAAAACAAGACCTGGAGCTGACTGTGGCTCAGATCATGAGCTTCTTATTGCAAAATTCTGGCTTAAATTGAAGAATGTAGGGAAAACCACTAAACCATTCAGGTATGACCTAAATCATATCCCTTATGAATATACAGTGGAGGTGAGGAATACATTTAAGGGATTAGACCTGATAGACAGAGTGCCTGAGGAACTACAGATGGAGGTCCATAACATTGTTCAGGAGGCAGCAACTCAATCCATCCCAAAGAAAAAGAAATGCAAGAAAGTCGTCTGATGAGGCTTTACAAGTAGCTGAGGAAAGAAGGGAAACAAAAAGCAAGGGAGAAAGGGGAAGATATATCCAACTGAATGCAGATTTCCAGAGAATAGCAAGGAGAGACAAGAAGGCCTTCTTAAAAATGAACAATGCAAAGAAATCGAGGAAAACAATAGAATGGGAAAGACTAGAGACCTTTTCAAGAAAATTGGAGATCTCAAGGGAACGTTTTGTGCAAAGACGGGCATGATAAAGGACAAAGAAGGCAGTAGGAGTGTACGAAAGTCACTTACCTGGTCTTGCAGCTTGCTTCGCAGTGGGGGGGAGGCGCTTCGCTGCTCCCCCCGAAGTTCAGGCCGGGGGGGGAGGCTTCCCGCCTCGCCCGGCCGAAATTCAGGCCGGGGGGGAGGCTTCCCGCCTCACCCGGCCGAAATTCAGGCAGGGGAGAAGCGCCCCGTACGCGCTTTTTTTTTTTTTAAGTCACCCGTGATAGGCTACGTGACGATTAACGTAGCCTGTCACGGCTGACTTTGCAAATCTAGCCGTGATAGGCTACGTTAATTGTTACGTAGCCTATCACAGGGGCGTTTGTTTGTTTTTTTACTTTTCTTGTAATGGTGGCAGCGGCAGCCGGTCGAAAGATCGGCTGCCGCCCCCGCCCCTGACGAAGACCTGCCGAACCGCCGCTGGGACCCGCCGCCAGAAGGGACATTCATGAAAGGTAAGTCCCATCCCGGGGGGGGCGGGGGGCGGAGAATTTCTCCCCGAACAACCTTCGGAGGACCGAATGTGTTGGCACTCGGCCCCCCGAAGTTTCGGGGAGAAATTCTCCCCCATCCCTAGAAGGCAGGGACCTAACAGAAATAGATAAGATTAAGAAAAGGTGGAAAGAATACACAGAAGAACTATACAGGAAAGCTTTTAATGTCCCTGATAGCCATGATAGTGTGGTCACTGAACATGAGCTGGACATCCTAGAGGGTGAAGTCAAGTGGGCCTTCGGAAGCATTACTAACAACAAAGCTAGTGGAGATGACAATATTCCAGTGGAGCTATTTAAAATCCTAAAAGATGATGCCGTTCAAGTGCTGCATTCAATATGCCAACAAATGTGGAACACTCAACAGTGGCCACAAGACTGGAAAAGGTCAGTTTACATTCCAATTCCAAAGAAGGGCAATGCCAAAGTGTGTTCAAACTACCATACAATTGCGCTCATTTCACATGCCAGCAGGGTTATGCTCCAAATCCTACAAGCTAGGCTTCAGCAGCATGTGAACCGAGAACTACCGGAAGTACAAGCTGGGTTTCGAAGAGGCAGAGGAACTAGAGATCAAATCGCCAACATTCGCTGGATCAGGGAGAAAGCAAGAGAATTCCAGAAAAATGTCTATTTCTGCTTCATTGACTACGCTAAAGCCTTTGATTGTGTGGATCACAACAAACTGTGGCAAATTCTGAAAGAGATGGGAGTACCAGACCACCTTACTTGTCTCCTGAGAAACCTGTACGAGGGTCAAGAAGCAACAGTAAGAACCGGACATGGAACAACTGATTGGTTCAAAATTGGGAAAGGAGTACGACAAGGCTGCATATTGTTGCCCTGCTTATTTAATTTAAATGCAGAGCACATCATGAGAAACACCAAGATGGATGAATCACAGGTCGGAATCAAGATTGCCGGGAGAATTATCAACAACCTCAGATACGCAGACGATACCACCCTAATGGCAGAAAGCGAAGAGGATCTAAAGAGCCTGTTGTTGAGGGTGAAAGTGGAGAGTGCAAAAGCTGGTTTGAAACTCAACATTAAAAAACTAAGATCATGGCATCTGGCCCCATCGCTTCCTGGCATATAGAAGGGGAAGAAATGGAAGCAGTGACAGATTTTATTTTCTTGGGCTCCAAGATCACCGCAGACGGTGACTGTAGCCATGAAATTAAAAGACGCTTGCTCCTTGGGAGGAAAGCTATGGCAAACCTAGACAGCACAGTAAGAAGCAGAGACATCACCTTGCCGACAAAGGGTTGTATAATCAAAGCTATGGTTTTCCCAGTAGCAACGTATGGCTGTGAGAGCTGGACTATAAGGAAGGCTGAGCGCCGAAGAACTGATGCTTTCGAACTGTGGTGCTGGAGAAGACTCTTACGAGTCCCCTGGACTGCAAGGAGGTCAAATCAGTCCATCCTAAAGGAAATCAACCCTGAGTGCCCATTGGAAGGACAGATACTGAAGCTGAAGCTCAAATATTTTGGCCACCTAATGTGAAGAGAAAACTCCCTGGAAAAGACCCTGCTGGGAAAGATTGAAGGCAAAAGGAGAAGGGGACGGCAGAGGATGAGATGGCTAGATAGCATCACCGATGCAATGACTATGAACTTGAGCACACTCTGGGAGAGAGTTTAGGACAGGAAGGCCTGGAGTGCTATGGTCCATGGGGTCACGAAGAGTGGGACATGACTTAACGACTGGACAACAACAACAAGAACCTATCACTAAACAGTACTAATAAACAGGCCTTCAAAACAGTAACAACATTAAGCCTCAGGCCTACACAAATACATTATAGCCTCTCAGAGACCACACAAAGTAAATATGACAGAACTACACCAGTTATGTACATGGCATTTCTTCAGAGCATTTTTAAGGATGTATTTTGATGCTCTAATTAATGGGGGAAAGTGCACATTTTTCCTGTTTGGAAAAAAAAAAAACATGGTCACATTCACGAGCATGAACAAGACAAAATGAGCATCGGGGTGGGAAAAGGATGAGTTTGAAAACTGCTCATTCACCCATCCCTAGTCAAACCACCTCCTCCCACAAAGTTAGGGATGGGCGAACGAGTAATGTTTGAGATCGCTAGGATTCTCCGAACATCGTCTCGCCACTCATCTCATGCCCGATTCCTGTTCACGTTTGTGACTGCTGCTCACTCTGCACAAACAGGAAAATTGACAAATCAAGCAGTGATCGAATGTAAAATTTGCATGAACTTCCCCTAATTTGAACAACTTTCCTCCTTAGACGAAAGCGAGGCTGCAGGGGAATTTGCACAAATAAGGAAAACTGCACAAAATTGAACTGGGAAAGTTGCACAGATTGAACACGAGCACATATCCGGCCATTTGTGAATATTTTCTGCAGACACATGCTTACGATCACATTCAGGGCTTTGAACAGGGCATGTTGTTGTTGTTTATTCATTCAGTCGCTTCCAACTCTTCGTGACTTCATGGACCAGCCCACGCCAGAGCTTCCTCTCAGCCGTCGCCACCCCCAGCTCCCCCAAGGTCGAGTCCGTCACCTCCAGAATATCATCCATCCATCTTGCCCTTGGTCAGCCCCTCTTCCTTTTCCCTTCCACTTTCCCTAGCATCAGCATCTTCTCCAGGGTATCCTGTCTTCTCATTACGTGGCCAAAGTACTTCAGTTTTGCCTTTAATATCCTTCCCTCAAGTGAGCAGTCTGGCTTTATTTCCTGGAGTATGGACTGGTTTGATCTAGGGATGTACGAAAGTCACTTACCTTTCCGCAGGGGTGATTCGCGGTGGGGGGGAGGTGCTTCGCTTCTCCCCCCGAAGTTCAGGCGAGGGGGGGGAGGTGCCCCGCCTCGCCCGGCCGAAATTCAGGCCGAGGGGGGAGGCGCCCCGCCTCCCCGGCCGCGAAAGAAAAAGTGAAAAAAAAACCAAAAACCCCGTGATAGGCTACGTAACGATTAACGTAGCCTATCACGGCTAGATTTCCAAAGTCAGCCGTGATAGGCTACGTTAATCGTCACGTAGCCTATCACGGGTGACTTTGGGGGGAAAAAAAGTGCATACACAAATGGCGGCGGCCCATGGGCGCCACCAGTTGCATTCCTTATTTTGGCACGTCTAGTCTACGTAAAGATTTACGTAGACTACGGCGAAAATAAGGGAACGCTATTTGCGTTGCCCTTATTTTCGCCGTAGTCTACGTAAATCTTTACGTAGACTAGACGTGCCAAAATAAGGAACGCAAATGGCGGCGCCCATGGGCCGCCGCCATTTGTGTATGCACTTTTTTTTTCCCCCAAAGTCACCCGTGATAGGCTACGTGACGATTAATGTAGCCTATCATGGCTGACTTTGGAAATCTAGCCGTGATAGGCTATGTAAATCGTCACGTAGCCTATCACGGGTGTGTGTGTTTTTGTTTTTTGTTTTACTTTTTTATTTTGTAATGGCGGCGGCAGCAGCTGGTCGGGAGACCGGCCGCTGCCCCCGCCCCTCACGAAACGCCGCCGAAATGCCGCCGGGACCCACCGCCAAGAGGGACATTCGGCCACGGTAAGTCCCATCCCGGGGGGGCGGGGGGCCAGCGGAGAATTTCCACAACACTTTCGGGGGGCCAAATGCCTTGGTGCTTGGCCTCCTGAAGATTCGTGGAGAAATTCTCTGCCATCCCTAGCTCCTTGCAGTCCAAGCCACTCTCAGAATTTTCCTCCAGCACCACAGTTCAAAAGCATCTATCTTCCTTCGCTCAGCCTTCCTTATGGTCCAGCTCTCGCAGCCATAGGTTACTATGGGGAATACCATTGCTTTCACTATGCGGACCTTTGTTGTCAGTGTGATGTCTCTGCTCTTCACTATTTTATCAAGATTTGTCATTGCTCTCCTCCCAAGAAGTAAATGTCTTCTGATTTCCTGGCTGCAGTCAGTGTCTGCAGTAATCTTTGCACTTAGAAAGACAAGGTCTGTCACTGCCTCCACGTTTTCTCCCTCTATTTGCCAGTTATCAATCCAGCTGGTTGCCATAATCTTGGTTTTTTTGAGGTTTAACTGCAACCCAGCTTTTGCACTTTCTTCTTTCACTTTCATCATGAGGTTCCTCAGCTCCTCCTCACTTTCAGCCATCAAAGTGGTATCATCTGCATATCGGAGATTGTTAATGTTTCTTCCAGCGATTTTAACTCCAGCCTTGGCTTCATCAAGCCCAGCACGTCGCATGATGTGTTCTGCATACAGGTTGAATAGGTAGGGTGAGAGTATACAACCCTGCCATACTCCCTTCCCAATCTTAAACCAGTCCGTTGATCCATGGTCTGTTCTTACCGTTGCTACTTGGTCGTTATACAGACTCCTCAGGAGGCAGACAAGATGACTTGGTATCCCCATACCACCAAGAACTTGCCACAATTTGTTATGATCCACACAGTCAAAGGCTTTAGAATAGTCAATAAAACAGAAATAGATGTTTTTCTGAAACTCCCTGGCTTTCTCCATTCTCCAGCGGATATTGGCAATTTGGTCTCTAGTTCCTCTGCCTTTTCGAAACCCAGCTTGTACATCTGGCAATTCTCATTCCATGAATGGCTGGAGTCTACCTTAAAAGGTCTTGAGCATTACTTTACTGGCATGTGAAATAAGTGCCACTGTTCGATAGTTTGAACATTCTTTGGTGCTTCCCTTTTTTGGTATGGGGATATAAGTTGATTTTTTCCTATCTGTTGGCCATTCTTGTGTTTTCCAAATTTGCTGGCATATGGCATGCATCACCGTGACAGCATCATCTTGCAAGATTTTAAACAGTTCAGCTGGGATATCGTCATCTCCTGCTGCCTTGTTTTTAGTAATGCTTCTTAGGGCCCATTCAACCTCACTCTTCAGGATGTCTGGCTCTAGCACTGACCACACCGTCAAATCTATCCCCGATATTATTATCCTTCCTATACAGATCTTCCATATATTCTTGCCACCATTTCTTGATTTCTTCTGCTTCTGTTAGGTCCTTGCCATCTTTGTTTTTGATCATACCCATTTTTGCCTGGAATTTACCTCCGATGTTTCTAATTTTCTGGAAGAGGTCTCTTGTCCTTCCTATTCTATTATCTTCTTCCACTTCCGCGCATTGCTTGTTTAAAAATAATTCCTTCTCTCTTCTGGGTAACCTCTGGAATTTTGCATTTAATTGGGCATATCTCCCCCGATCACTGTTGCCTTTTGCTTTCCTTCTTTCTTGGGCTGCTTCCAGTGTCTCAGGAGACAGCCATCTTGCCTTCTTGGTTTTCTTTTTCTTTGAGACGTTTTTTGTTGCCGCCTCCTGAACAATGTTGCGAACTTCTGTCCATAGTTCTTCCGGGACCCTATCTACTAAAACTATTAAATCTATTCTTCACCTCCACTCCATATTCATGAGGAATATTAGTGAGCTCATATCTAACTGATCTGTGGGTCTTCCCTATTCTCTTTAGTCGGATTCTAAATTGTCCAATACGAAGTTCATGATCTGAACTACAATCAGCTCCAGGTCTTGTTTTTACCAACTGAATAGATGTCCGCCACCTTTGGCTACAAAGGATGTAGTCAATCTGATTTCGGTGTCGACTGTCTGGTGAAGTCCATGTATAAAGTCGTCTCTTAGGTTGTTGGAAGAGAGTGTTTGTTATGCACAGTGAGTTGTCTTGGCAAAATTCTATCAGCCTATGTCCTGCTTCTTTTTGTTCTCCCAGACCATGTTTGCCTGTAATTTCAGGTGTCGTTTGACTACCCACCTTAGCATTCTAGGCTCCTGGAATGAAAATAACATATTTTTTTTGCGTACTATCCAGTAGGTGCTGCAGATCCTCATAGAACTGATCTACTTCTGCTTCTTCAGCATCTGTGGTTGGGGCATATATTTGGATCACTGTGATGTTAAATGGCTTACCCTGAATTCGAATTGAGATCATTCTGTCATTTTTTTAGATTGTATCCAAGCACTGCTTTAGCCGCTTTGTTATTAATTATGAAGGCTACTCCATTTCTTCTGTGGTCCTCTTGTCCACAGTAGTAGATCTGGTGGTCATTTGATGTGAAGTGGCCCATTCCATTCCATTTCAGTTCACTGACACCCAAAATGTCTATACTTAATCTTGACATCTCCCCAGTAACCACATCCAATTTGCCCTGGCTCATAGATCTTACATTCCAGGTTCCTATGGTGTGTTGATCTTTAGAACATCAGATTCGTCATTCACCACCAGCACCATCGGCTGCTAGCCGTCCTTTCGGCTTTGAGCTAGCTGTGTCATCACATCTGGGGCTAGTTGAACTTATCCTCTGTTCCTCCCCAGTAGCATTTTGACCATCTTCCGACCTGGGAGTCCCATCTTCCGATGGTATACCGACATATCTCTGGTTGTACTGATCCATTTAGTTTTCATGGCAAGAATACTGGGGTCGGTTGCCGTTTCCTTCATGTTTTGTGAACAAAAAAAAAATTCTCATACATCCCTACACAAAGTACATCTCAAGTGTGTGTGGCATCCAAAGGAATCTATATTCGTAATTATACAGTTGAATGGAAAAATAAACCTCTTCTGCCTGTCAGAACTCAAAACAAGCACAATTTCTGAAATCACATATACTTATTATAGCTGCATTAAATCACCCAGTATCATGGCCACAGTGTTAGGAACTGGAAGGAGATTAGTGTAAGCTTACTATCATCAAATACATGTTCTTCACTTTGAAAATAAATGTTTCTGCTATGCCTTGGCATTTACTTACTGGCAAGAGACCTGTGACAAGATTCTATTCCAGCAGTGACATGTAAAATGGATTAAGATAGATGTCCCAATGGGGCTGTTGAAACTGATTACATCAATCAAGCACATTATAAAGACACTTAATACTATTCCTACATTTACATGATCCAATCCTAATGATTGTGAGGGATTCCCTCCTACCTCTTGAGATCTATTACATTTAGACTTACAAAGGCTTGAAGCACTGTATGAATAATCTGTGCCTGCTTCTGACAACAATGCCTACTGTCTGCTAATAGTGCAAATGGACCTCACTGCTTCTCTCTAACACAGAAAGTACACATAAGGAAAGATATACAAAAAATGGGTGCAATAAATATTCCAGATAGCATGAAATGAGTGGAGAGAGATTTTTTTAAATGCCCTTTCCATCCAGAATGATCACACCCTTCAAAAACAGTGCTTGTGACCCTTTCATCCCCTACTGAAGTATCCTGTAAGAAGAAATACTATGGCTGCATGGACAAATGTTAACTTATTTCCAGTTCCACCCTGCTTCTCCCCAGTGCTCATACCCATTACTTTTAAAGAAGAGTGAGTGTGCCTACACACACACACACACATGCACTATTCTCAGTTAAATATCTATATATAGACATTAAATTTCCCTACACCTGCTTAATGAAGCCCAAACAGAAGGAGTATTATAGTGCTTCCGAAAGGCTCAGATTTTGACTGATCTTTACAAGAAGTAAGTTCTGAGATTGAGGACCACCCATCAAGAACACCGCTCTACATAACCTTGGTATTCAATCTAGCTTCATTGAAGGTAGCTTCAAGAAGGCATTCCCAGCTGATCTTAAAGGTTGGAGTACAAGGGAGAAGATGTTTCTGACATATACAGGGCCCACATTCTTAAGAGTTTTATAGGTCAAAACTAGCAGATGCTGGAACATAGGTGTAATGCAGCAATATCTATCAAATGAAGCTTTTGGACAGTCATCAAAGGCAACCTCACATAGAGTATAATACACAATTTCCAAATATTTAGCAAAGGAATGAGAGATGTTTGTGCCTTCTTAAAGGAGACATTTATTCAGGATAGTCTGTGTTGCCTAATATTCACTGTTTTTTCCCACTGCATATGGAGGCCACACAAGGCATTTCAAACTGGGAGTAATGGAGTGTAATGGAATTTCTCTGTGTGTAATGGAGATGCTGCCCTTGACACTGGAGTAAAAGAAAGAGACACACACACCCTTCCAGACTACAGAAGCCACATGTGCAAATCAGAGCACACCTACAACTTTAACTCCGTATTAGGAAGGTGACAAAGCAAAGAACAAAAACAGCCAAACAAACAAAAATTGAAAAAAAAATATATCACAAACAGGTGTATGAATTTTACTGTCTCTTTGCTAGAGATTGCAAATATAGCAGTTGGTTAAAGAATTTAGGAGAAAACAAAACCATAAGTTACTCTCCTTTTCCCTCCAAGATTTGTGTTCATATACCTAAGAGCAACAGGGCATAGACAAGGCTATTTCAATGTATTTTATTCTTTTTATTATATATTGCCTTGAGTGCTTATTGAGCAGAGGGGCAATGCCAAAATATTCTAAATGAATAAATCTACTGCTTTTCTTCATACCAAACTTTCTTTTTAATAGAGTGGGGCTTACAACAACAACGTATCCAATAAACATTTTGGAGAAACCCATAACACATTTCAACTAGATGTAAGGACATGTTACATAAGAAACTATCGAAAGCTAAAAGATTTTCATGATGCAAATCCCAGTATGCCTATGTGTGAGAGATCAGATGAGGCATATATGGCCTAGGAAACTGTTGCATTTTATCTACATTCTAAATGAGAAAAAGAGAGATGGTGATAATGTAAAAAAGCAAGCAGAAGTTGAAGCTACTTGGGATATGTAAAACAGTTCCATTTTCAGTATAATTGCTTCTTTTCAAACAGCTTCTGATATTTTTAAAAATGGAAGGTTTTGTTGGTATATGATATGCATACTGGATATCCTCTGCTTTCCTCTCCTGACTTGCTTTGGCCTGCTCCTGCTAAAAGCTAAAGGACAGGAGTGGGAAACCTGTGCCCCCCCCCACATATTGCTTGACTACAACTCCCATCAGACCTAGCCAGCATGGCCACTGGCCAGGGATTATGGAAGTTGTCGTACAGCAAGATCTGGATCTATAGCAGGTGCTACAGGACATGAGTCTGGTGGTATTTATCATGGGGACCATTATAAAAAAATTGGCCCAGTTTGTACATCACAACAAACCCAGGTTACTTCTCTGCCTTGTTGGGGGAGAGACAAGCCAGAGTTCCTGGTTCCCAGGTTACAACAAACAAGCCAGGAACTCCAGCATCTCTGGGTTGTTTAGCCACTCCCACTTGCAGCAGGAGCAATTGGGCAGCGTGCACCAGCACACCACCTCATTCACAGCAACCCAGGTATTAAAAACAAACTAACAGTTTGGTGTGATGTGCAGACTGGGCCCTTGTGGGAAACCAGGGAGTTAATTTCCAGCCAGTGGAGGCTGGTGGCTCCAATTTTGATGGAGCTATAAATTCATTCTGGGTTACAGTAGGAACCAGCCAGAACTCTAAAGGAGCTATCCAAGCTTCTGATCCCTATCCTCCAAATAGGTTCAGCACCTTGGAAACCCAGAACAGATTCACAGCCCCACCAAAATCACAGCCACCGGCCTCCACTGTTTCTGGCCTTTTGTTAATTGACTGGTCAGTATCCATATAAGTTCTTATACTTCCACCCACTTATTTTCTCCCCACCCCCCACATGACATCTAATCACCACAGCTGAAAATATTCTGAATTTGCCAAGCTGTTTGTTTTTGTTTTTTTACATGTTCCCAGTGAATTAGAGACAGACTGCCCGCGCATTCAGTCAGGCAAGCAGCCAGGAAAGTCTACAAACTAAGCTAACTGAAATTATGTCTTGCTTCTCCCAAGAAATGGTGATATGTCCAAAGTAATATATTACCCTACCAGTAACTATAATTTCATTTAAGGGTAGGGGCAAAACCAAAAAGCGGCCTGAATCACACCATATAAGATATCAGAAGTCAATGTTTAATGGTCTGGATTAAGAAATACAGCTATCTCTTGATTCCACAACACATGTATTGACACTGAACTGACCCTGTGTATGGGTATGTGTGTGTTTCTTATTAAATCTGTTCCCCTGCCTAAAAGGAAACTTCAGACTTCCAGATTCCTTTCAGCATTTCATGGGGTCAAGAATGACTGCACTCACAGTCTGGGGATAAGATGCCACAAAATTAAGGCTTTAGGGTTAAGCATGTCATGCACATCTGGTATATAAACTAGTTAGTAGGAGTCCATATTACAAATGAAACACATTTGCATATTCAGGGAAATCACTGCTGAGATATTTATCTATCTTTCTCCTTTCCTAAAGCTTGAGGTGGCATACATGATTCTCTCCCCCTCCCATTTATCATCATAACAGCCTGTGAGGTAATGTTGAGAGTCCAAGATCACCCAGAGACCTTCTTCGCTAGTAGGGGTTTAGTTTGTGTCTCCCTAGTTCCAGTCCAGCACTCTAACCACTACACCACACTGCATTTGAAGAGTTTGAATGTTGATTTAGTCCTTCCTATGTGGTCAGAACAAATCAAAAGGGCAGCAAGTAATTAAGTATCACACAATCATTATCAATAGCCAACGAATGAAAGGTTAAAAAAGAGAACCTTATTTCAGCACACTTGATCCTGCCTGGGGGGAATAATGAAAGTAAGGACAAATATCAGGCCACCTCAAGCACTAGAATTCATTTCCAGTGATTGTGAACTCCTCAGAGAGCCTCGGCTACTGGGCAGTATACAAACAAACAAACAAACAAACAAACAACCAAGGACACATAATTTATCTGGTTTCCTAAGCAGTCCAGCTTTATCAGAAGAAGCTGTGTTTGGGAAGTATCAAATGGTGACCGCCCATGAGCAGCCAGCCCCGCCAGTTCCATAAGGCAGCTCTACTGACCTGCCCCATTCCAAAAATGAGCATTTCCGCTCATTCTGTGTGGCTTGTCCCCAGAAGTGGGCAAGTGGGGCTGGCAAGTGGGGTTGGCCGCTCGTGGCTGGCTGCTTGTGGAACAGAAGCGGCGGTAAGCCCCGCTCGTGGATGGGCAGCACTGGATTCTTCCCTGTGGCTCTACAAAGTGACTAGATGGTTTCATTAGGTAGGTAGGAAAGAACAATAAATGCATACTACTATACGAGCCCCTCTCCCACCAGTACTCACCTTAAGTCTGGTCTCATTCTACTGCAACTGCATGTATTGGTGGCAGAATCCAGAAGTGGAAGAAAAGACTGAACCACTTCTGACTGCAAGTGAGGGTCACATTTTGAGTGTTCCCCTATATGAAACTCCCTGAAAGTAGAACTCTACTTTCTACCTGATATGCTAGCATTTGTAAGGGGGGGGGGGTTAATGTGGGGAAACATCCAAAAATGAAACTCCCCACCTCTAGTCTGGACTGCTACATAGTCCACTCAACTACCTCAGAATTTATTTATTTACTTCCTTATTTATTTAAAGCTTCTTTTTCACCCCACTCTCCAGTCCAAACAGGAGCATCTTTCATAATATCAATAACAAACGAGACAATTCGTGCCCTCAGGCTTACAATCTAAAACACAAGACACAAAAGGGAAAAGGCATGGAACGGGGAAAGGAAAACAAGCAAACTAATAAATGAAATGAAATGAAACAAAGCAAAACTCAGGAAGCAGGTCTTAAAAGTTATGAAATTTTTATACTAACCACCATGGCTGAAAACAATTCAGGGGGTGGAAAGAACTGATGGAGCTGGTCTCTCAGCAGACCTGATGGATAGGAATGTGCAAACTCACTCCATCTCGCACCGTGCACCAGACCCCCACCAGCCAGCTGACCCTGTTCACATTAGAACTTCGTGCAAATTAGCAGCTTGGCCTTTTCTGTAAATCGTGATTCTGTGCAAATGGTGGGCCATTTGTGTAAAATTACAGATGTAAATAGTCTAATTAGAACATTTACACCTGTAATTTTGCATAAATGGGCCTCTTTATGGCCACCATTTGCACAGAATCATGATTCATGGAAAAGGCTAAGCTGCCATTTTGCACAAAATGGCAGCTCAATGAAGCAATGGGGACCACCGCACTTGCCTGACTCAGGGCTTGCCCAAGTTGGTGTATGCCAGTTTGGGCAGGTGCGGGGGTCAACGGACTGGTGTCTGGGGGCCCAAGCTCAACCCTCAAACTGGACCCTCACGACATCCCTACTGATGGAGTCAGTAGGGCTTCCTACCTGAGACAAAGATGATGCCCCCTTCCCATGTACACAGGCTGACTGGCAGCTGAATCACACTTCAGTTCTGGTAACAGGACAGACTCCTCCACCACCCCGAGGCAGTAGGCTGGCTTAGAGGATGCAGGGCAGGCAGCATGGTACACACAGCTCTGTCCTCCAACAACAGGGAATGGCCAAGAGGTTCAGCAGTAACAGCTGCAGGGGGACTTCCACCATACTCCCCCTCCCAGCCCCCAGCATCTGTTGCCTGAGGCAACCATCATTCTGTTTAATGGAAGGGCCAGCCCTATGAGCGGGCCATGTTCTCATCTCTCCCTCTGTAGTGGAGCAACCAGACTTCAGTTAGTAAACCGTCATGTCTGAAAATACCTTAAGTAGTTACAGTTGCAGTCCTACTTCCCTGGAAATAATTGCCACTGATATGAACAGGACTTCCTTATGAGTAAACAGGGTTAGACTCAGGCTACAATTTATACATTACATTTCTAAACCATCTTTCTAGCCAGGGAGTGCTCACGGTGGTTTGGTGTGAACGCAGTTCTAGGCACCCCTTCAAAGTAGGAAAACGTAGGGAGGAAAGGCAACTGAATTAATCATGAGAAAAGGCATAGGAATTTGGGGCTTTTTAATTTAGGGAAGGGAGAGGGGAGACAGCAGGAAATGGATGGTTAGAAAGGTGGTTCGGAAATTTCATCCTTAAATAAATTGCAGCTTCATTTTTACCCTGTTTACTCAAAAGTAACTCCTGTTCATTTCAATGGAATTTAGCTCTACGGGAAGTGTGCTTAGGATTGCGCCACTTCAGATGCTCCCACAATTCATAAAATTACAAATGGTGAGGAGAGAATAGTGAAGACACAGAAAGTTTCTGGTTTCCTTCTCTTGATTACAAGTAGGTTTAGGGCCGCGGTGGCTTAGTGGTTAAGACGCTGAACTGTAGACAGGAAGGTCGGCAGGACAACAGTTCGAGACCCGAGTGCCGCGTGATGGAGTGAGCTCCCGTCTTCAGTCCCAGCTTCTGCCAACCTAGCAGTTCGAAAGCAAGAAATTGCAAGTAGATAAATAGGTACCGCCTCGGCGGGAAAGGTAACAGCATTCCATGCACCTCGGTGTTCAGTCATGCTGGCCACATGACCACAGAAGCGTCTTCGGACAGCACTGGCTCTTCAGCTTAGAAATGGAGATGAGCACCACACCCTAGAGTCGGACACGACTGGTTGGGGACACCTTTACCTTTTTTCACCTTTAGATAACCAAAAGTAGGGATGGATGAACCCACCTGTGCCTGGCTTCCCCAGGTACTCGCTGAGCTGCTGCCCCAGACATGCTCGACGACCCTCTGTGCTCACCTGGACCTGCTCGCTGAGCAGCTCTGCCCGGGCACTGGTCCTATGCTGTTCTTGAGAGCTGTCAAAAAAATGACAGCTCTCAAAAGCAAGGGAGAGAAGGGATTCCTATGGGGAGCTGGGAAAGTTCCCCATTTCTTCTGAAGAAGTGAGGGTGCCAGGCACGGGGAGGGGTGGGAGGGGGCACCTGCTCCCCCTTCCCCATGCCTGGCACTTTCACTTCCTCAGAAGAAATGGGGGGCAGCCATTTTTTAATGTC
The DNA here is from genome assembly GCF_057233095.1 of Heloderma suspectum. NCBI lineage: Eukaryota > Metazoa > Chordata > Lepidosauria > Squamata > Helodermatidae > Heloderma > Heloderma suspectum. The sequence continues at coordinate 333,444,879 of NC_139459.1, read as the reverse complement.
TTCCGTTCTTGCACAAGAACAGAACAAAGACATTAAAAAGAACAGAGAAGCAGGGGGCAGAGTGGAGTGAGATTGGGGGTCACCCAAAGGGGTCCCTACCACTCAGGCATCCTCTCTTCCCCCCACCACACACTGCCTGCCCCCCAAAAAATGCATTTCTCCCCAGCCAGGTGGAGGATCCTTCTTGCCGGCTGCCTTTTAAAAGGCAAGTGGAGAGAGGGATCTTTCAGCCTGATGGGGGAAATACCATTTGGAGGGCAATCCCGCCCACACCAAGGACTGGCTTGCCCTCACAGTCCTTATTGGGGGGTGGATTCCCCCTCCCCATTTTCCTGAGAAGCACTGAAAATCTAATGTAAGTGAATTGCTCCATATATTTTCATTAGATTTTCAAAGTGCTTCTCATGAAAATCAGGCTGGGGGTGAGGAATACCAGCCCCCATCCCACCTTGGGTCCTGTTGCCCCAAGGACCAATGGTGGGGGATGGGATTCCCCACACCACCACCCAATTTTTGCAAGGAGCACTTCTGTAAATGTAAATATTGCGCACATAGAGCAGGAAAAGCTCTGACCTGTGCAAAATTGCAGGCAGCAGAGGGGCTTCATTCACTTACATTAGTTTTCAAAGTGCTCCTCATAAAAATCTGGGGTTGGGGTGGGGAATCCCACCCCTCTGCCTTGGCTCCTGTTGCCCCCAAGAACCCATGGTGGGGGTGGGAGGGATTCCCCCCCTCAATTTTTGCAAGGAGCATTTTGAAAATCTAATGTAAGTAAATAGAGCCCCTCCGCTGCTTGAAATTGTGCACAGATTGGGGCCTTCACTGCCCTATGTGTGCAATATTACATTTACGGAATTTCCCAAGACACCATTTTTCCCCAGAAAATCGTGACTGCAGGAATGTTGGGTGCTGGGCGACGGCTCATGAGGATGGCTTGGCGAGCATGGGGGGGCGCAAGTGGGAGTAGTGGCTCAGCAGGCCTGGCCCGGAGATGCAAGTGAGGGGGGAGTCCATCAGACTCCAGGACTGAACTGAGTGCCCACACCATCCCTAACCAAAGGAAGGGCTTTAATATCAGAAATAATAATGATGGATATCAGCTGGTCTTTGAGACTCCTAGTCCAAGCACCTTAGGAATCCACCTTCTCTTGTCTGGCAACAGACATACAAAAGGACAAGCTAGGAGCCTGCAAGTTGAGGTCCATGTTCCAGAAGGACAGGAGTTTTATCGGAAGGCTGACATTCTTAGTCAGTACTTTGTGTCTCAGTACTTTGAGAAATGAAAAATACATTTCCAAACAGGTCAGATTAGAACCTGACAGATGGTGTTTACTCAGCATTACAACTTTGCTCTGTGAAAGAGACAGAGGTCTGAAAGAGGTATGGTCTCATTAGCATTCCTTTCCGTTCAGCAAAGATGCCCCTTTTTTTCACTAGGAGACCTGTATCACAGAGTGTCGTGTGCACTGACCAAGTACTCAGTGGCTTTGTTTAGGCATAACGATGAAGAATGGTTTATCATTACTGGAGCAAGGCTAGGTGAGTCTTGGGCTTGCACACTGACCCTCTCCTCTTCTCCAGCATGGCCACAAGTTTTCGCTTCTATTTTTGATTAATCACAGTTTAGTGTTATGTCCAGTCCCCTAAACTGTGGTTCATCTTAACTATAGTTTATGGAAACAAGGCAGATTCAAAAACCAAAGTTGGCATGTTTCCTTAAGCCACAGTTAAAAGATTAACCACAGTGTGTCAGGGTTCAAATGAAATCATGAACTGCAATTAGTCAAAAATGGTGGAAACAAAAACTTCCAGTCTCTTCTTTGCAGCCATGCCAGAGCAGGAAGGGTCAGGAGGGACTGCATGAGCCAATGGTTCGTCTAAGCATTTTCCCATAATGATAAATGAATCACAGTTTATCATTCCGTCTGAATGAAGCCAGGGCTAACTGGAAATTTCTTCTCCAAAAAATAGCATTCCCCCCACCCCAACCTGTAAACAGCCAATTTTGCTGAATAACTGAGACTCAGAGCTTGCAGTTCTGTCAAACATTTCAGCAATGTCAGTCTTTGGTATTCAGTTAACATGCCAAAAATGACATAAATCCAGATCTACATAACACGCTTTATGCAACACGTAATTCACTGATGGAATCTCATGACCACAAGACGTAGCTTAGATGGCCATTTTTCAAAAAGAGTTCACCAAAGTCAAGGAGAGTAGGCCTATCAAGAGTTATGAATCCAAAGAGCTAAAAGGAACCACCATGTTGAGAGGCAATAAAATGAAAAGTTGACACAGAAGTGAAGAGTGCACAGAGGAATAAAGAAAAGAGACACCTTCAAGAAGGACTGGCAAAAATATATAGACTTTATGAAAAAAGAGTCGCATGGAACAACCTTGGTAGAATCTTATAGAAATCTGTGGGTCTCATGAAAAGAAGAAGAAAATAAAGGAATGAAACAGGATGAATTAATATATTACCCTGGAATAGAAATAGAAAATAAAGGAGGGGAGAAGAAGCATCCTGAAACTGTCTGAGCTGGGGGAGGGATTTTGAATTAATATTAATATGTTGTTTTGTAATTTCTTTTGGAATATATATATATATATATATATATATATATAATGTTGAGAGGCAATATACCACTGAATACCAGATGCTAGGTCAGGGATTGACACCCTTTTGGGCCCATGGGGGCACATTTGGATTTTTGATAAAGTGTTTGGGGCACCATCACAAAATGGCTGCTGTGTGTGTGTGTGTCGGGGGTGAATGACAAAATGTTAAAAATGTTTAAAACTTTCACAAAAATTAATGGGGAGGGCAGGGGGCCCTGACGGTCATCAGAGGAGGTTTCCAGAGCTAAATAATAAATCTATTAATTTATGAGAGATTAGAACAATAAATGTGGTCATAATCCAAAGAGCCCTTTAAGACACAAATAAGAATTAATTGATTGATTGATTGCTCATATACCCTGCCCTTCCTCCAATGGAAGAGCACAGAGCAGCTTACAAATATTAATAATACAAATACCAATAAAACAACAATAAAAACCTATTATAATAAAAAGAGTTAAAATGTGACAGTAATAATTGAAGCACAGATGATGTGGACCTAGCAGACAGAGCCAGCACAACAAAGCCGGCCCAAGACATGTTGCTGCCTGAGGCAGAGCAGCAAATGGCACCCCCACCCACCCACCCAGCCAAGGTTCATAGTATCCAAGGCCAGCCAAGTTATTTTGGTTCATGAGGCAGAACATCCCATAAGCATCTCTCCCCATCCCTGGCAGCAGAAATGCAATAAAACAAAGTAAATAACTAATAATTTGCTGTCCTTTTATGACACCTAAAACCTGCTGTCTGAGGCGACTGCCTCATGTTAGGCCCACCCTGCAGCACAAGATTCCCCTCCACAATCAAGTTTTTGGCACTCGAGGCAGAAAATCCCACATGTCTCTCCCTAGAAGCAAAAATAGAATATGAATACATTAAACATGGAACAATATGCTTCTTTTTTGCAACACACAAAATCAGCTGTCTGAGGTGACCATCTCATTCTGCCTGCGAGTGGGACTTTTCACATTTCTTTCTAGAAAAGGCTCCCTCCCAAATTCCTTGTTAAATAAAAATCAATGTCAAAAGCAGCTTACCATGCAGTAGAACAGGGGAGGGCAACCACCGGCCCATGGGCATAATCCAGCCCACAGTTGGGCACCCTCCATTCACCTCTCCCCCTTCCTCCCCAAGTGCCACCCCTGAACTGGGGAGAGGAATCCCTATGTTATCTCCGATCTCTGACTGGGGATAACCAGAAAATTCCCCCACACTCAGCCAGGACTTGCAGGCCCGGGTTTTGCAAGTCCTAGCTGAGTCTCTTCTTGCTCCACTAACACCCTGATCAGGCCACAAGCAGCACAGGAAGGACTTGCAGCATCACTTTTTCTGTGTGGAAAGAGGCACGGAGCTCCGTGCCTCTCTCTTCATGGCAAAAATAAGGGAGGTCTGACATGTGATGATGTTACATGAGGGGGAGGAGCTTTGGGGCAGGGCCCCACCCTGTGACATCATCCAGCCCACCAGCTTGGTCCAGAGGGGGATAATCCAGCCCCCACATCAAAATAGGTTGCCCACCCCTGCAGTAGAGGGAGTAGATGGACTTTTGTTCAAAAAATGCCAAAGGACTTGATAAGACATCCCAACTGTTGCATTTTGTCTTTGTTTTAACTCAGAGAATATTACCTCACCAAAACTATCTACAAAGATGAACTAATATAACTCTTTTTTTGCCCTGCTATTTTCAAGTGCAATAGACATAACCTTTCTCTACTCAGCCCCTGCCACAATTACTAAGCACTGATTTCTACAAAGAAAATAAATGAGGGGGGTTGGGGTTGGGGGGGAGTGGGAAGAGGCTTGATATGCTGCTCTGCGTTAAAGCCATCATGCAAACACAGGTCACCACATTGACATCCAACAGCAAAAAAATAATTTCACAGGTAAAGGCAAAATAAATATATAGATTTCTTCCAGAAGTATTTATCCCATGAAATACTTAGATTTCTGGTTTGTTTCCATCTGTCCGAGGGAAATGAAATTGTTTTGTTAGCAACAGAAAGACAAGATTTCACACTGTTAACTGATTCCTTACTAAAAACCTAACAGCAAGCATAAAGCCTTAGCATAATTTATTAGAACAATTAGAATGCATCCTTGTTGTCTTCTAATTAGACTATACTTTGTAGTGGTAATTACACTAGACAAGAGAGAAGAATAGTTTCAGATTTCCAAAATCATCTGTAGACTACTTGAGGAGTGAATGATCAATAACACTAATCTAGTGGAACATACATTCCCAGAAAGAGATATTTTATCGTGATGGATACTCTAAATAATCACCAGTGCTTCTCTAAGTCCATGTAAGTCTCATCCTCTATAAGAAAAGCACAAACACAGAGGAATACCTCTGAAGCAATTGTCATACATCAAAAATGGCAACATATACGGTCAGAGTTTCAACTTAATTGCATTAGTATTATTGTTTCAGCTCAGTTTGTGAGCTGTGAGTGACGTCGGTTTGTGTCTATTCCACCCCTGAGAATCTACAGCACAGATGTGATTCATCTCAAAGTCCTGCATACTATCTTCCTAAACAAAAGCTTGACGTCCCTAAACACAGAATCCTAAGATGCTTCCTTTATCTTTAAGGATCTATCTAGGGATGAACGAAAGTCACTTACCTTTCGCGGATTATGTTGATAGGGGGGAGGCATTCCGTCCCCCCCCCAGAATCCTCGATGGGGGGGGAGGCGCTCCGTTCCTCCCCCCTGGAATCCTCCGTGGCCGGCTGTGCTCCGCGGCAGCTCAGCGGAGCAGCCGGCCAGGCCCAGCCAGGCCAGAGCCATCCGCAGCCGGATTTCTGGCCGCAGAGGGCTCTGGGAGGGGGGATCGCGTACGCAAATGGCGGCGGCTACGGCCGCTGCCATTTGCGTTCCTTATTTTTGCCATCTTAATCTACGTAAATATTTACGTAGACTAAGACGGTGAAAATAAGGGGAACGCAAATAGCGTAGCGGATGCTATTTGAGTTCCCCTTATTTTCACCGTCTTAGTCTGCGTAAATATTTACGTAGACTAAGACAGCCCAAAATAAGGAATGCAAATGGCGGCAGCCATAGCCGCCATTTGTGTATGCCTATTTTTTTTTTACCCAGATGTTTTAGGCTACGTAAAAACTTACGTAGCCTATCACGTCTATGTAAAAAAAAAACACTGCAAATGATGGCAGCGGCAGCTGGTCAGAAGACCGGCTGTGGCGGCTGCGACAGCTGGTCTTCTGACCAGCTGCCGCCGCCATCATTTGCAGTGTTTTTTTTTTTACAGAGACATGATAGGCTACGTAAGTTTTTACGTAAAAACTTTTTTTTTTACGCCACAGCCGCCGCCGGAGCCACCGCCACCCGGAAGATCCGCCCCAGGTAAGTCTCATCCCAGGGGGGATCCACAGGGGGGCAGGCCATTCCGCCACAGATTTCGGGGGGCCGAATGCACTGCCATTCGGCCTTACCGAGATCCATGGCAGAATTCTCTGCCATCCCTACTATTCACACCTTTTGCCATTGTGGGAATCTGCAGTGTGCACAGGGGAAGTGAGATCATGACTGCCTCTGGATGCAGTACCTCCATGCACAGAAAGGTCATGATGACACATACAAGAACTGAGTCCAGGTGTAAGAGTAGGTGCCTACAGGCACTGGATCTGGGCAGTCAAGACTAGGGATGTACGAATCCCTTACCTGGCTCCATGCAGGGGCATCTGCGGTGGGGGGAAGGCGCTCTGTCCCTCCCCCCGGAATCCTCCCTGCCTGGCTCCGCTCCGCTGCAGCTCTGCAGAGCCCCTGGCCGGGGCCATCCGCAGCCAGAGTTCCGGCCGCGGCCGGGCTGCTGTGGCCCCAAATGGCGGCCATCATAGCGGCCGCCATTTGTGTCCTTGCAAGCAGCCGTGATAGGCTACGTAAGTATTTACGTAGCCTATCACGGCAAAGAGCAGGGATGCAAATGGCGGCCGCTACGCCATTTGAGAAGTATTATTATTTACGTAAGTACATAAATACTTATGTAGCCTATCATGGTAAAGGCAGCCACGCAAATGGTGTAGTGGCCGCCATTTGCGTGGCTGCCTTTACCGTGATAGGCTACGTAAATACTTATGTAGCCTATCACAGCTTCAAGGACGCAAATGGTGGCTGCAGCAGCCCAGCTGCAGCTGGCCGGGAGACCAGCTGCTGCCACTGCCACCGGAGCCGCCGCCGCCACATCCACCCCAGGTAAATTCCATCGCGGGGGGATTTCGCGGAGGGGCGGGGGGGAGGCCGTTCTAAAGAATCCGTCCTCACTGGAATCCGTGGCAGAATTCTCTAACATCCCTAGTCAAGATACACCCAGGGATGGTATGGGAAGGCACAATCCTACTGCTCAACCACACATTGCATATACCTACATTTGTAAATGTGTGAACAGGCCTTGTGTTGTATGAAACAGAAAGTAGGGATGGACGGAACACTTACCTTCCATTCTGTTCTGTTTCCGCTGGGGGGGGGCACTTTATTTATGTAGGATAAAACGGCAAAAAATAGGGAACGCAAATGGCGGCCGCCGTAGCTGCCGCCATCTGCGTACGCTGCTTTTTTTTTTTTGCCTGCCGTGATAGGCTACGTAAATACTTACGTAGCCTATCACGGCAAAGAGCAGATGCAAATGGCGGCTGCGGCAGCTGGTCGAAAGACCATCTGCTGCTGCCGCTGCAGCCACCACTGCAGCCGCCGCCACCAGAACATCTGCCCCAGGTAAGCTTCATCACAGGGGGAATCCGCGGGGGGGCGGGGGGGAGGCCATTCCGCCAAGGATTTCAGGGGGCCAAATGCCAGTGCATTCAGCCTCACTGAAATCCATGGCGGAATTCTCCGCTATCCCTAGTTATTGGATACTTCTCAATTTTTACAGCCTAAGGATGTGGACTAGGGATGTACGAATCCCTTACCTGGCTCCAGGCGGGGCGTCCACGGTGGGGGGAGGCGCTCCATACCTCCCCCCGGAATCCTGCCTGGCCAGCTCTGCTCCGCAGCCAAGCCGCGGAGCTGCCGGCCGGCTCCGGCTGCCCAAAGCCGGACATCCGGCCGCTGGGCAGCCCTGCAGGGACGCAAATGGCAGCTGTCATAGCTGCTGCCATTTGCGTCCCTGTATTGAGCTGTGATAGGCTACGTAAATATTTACATAGCCTATCACGGCAGGGGGAAAAACCCCAGCGTACGCAAATGGTGGTAGCCGCCGCCATTTGCGTACGCTGGGGTTCCCCCCCCCCACCGTGATAGGCTACGTAAATGCTTATGTAGCCTATCACGGTAGGGGGGGAAAAAACCCAGTGTATGCAAATGGCAGTAGCCGCCACCATTTGCGTACGCTGGGGTTTCCCCCCCCCACTGTGATAGGCTATGTAAATACTTACGAAGCCTATCACGGCCTCTGCAGGGACGCAAATGGTGTCCCTGCATTAGCCGTGATAGGCTACTTAAGTATTTACATAGCCTATCATGGCTAGGAAGAGGAGGAAGCGAATGGCGGCCAGGATGGCCACCATTCGCAAAGCAGTGAGGATGGGAGCAGGTAAGTACTCCATTTCATGCGCCTTTCGTGGGTTGGGGGCGGCGGGGACTTCATCCCGCATGCCTTTCGTGCGTTGGTGGGGCGGGGACTTCGTTCCATGACGGATTTCGGGGGGCCGAATGCACTGGCATTCGGCCTCACCGAGATCCATCACAGAATTCTCTGACATCCCTAATGTGGACAGGATCCTGGGAGAAGTGAAAGCCAACATGTGTGTTCTAGATCCTTGCCCTTCCTGGCTCATAAAAGCAGCCAGAGGTGGACTGGCCAAGTGGGTAAGGGGAGTGGTTAATGCCTCCCTTAGGCAAGTCAGAGTTCCAGCCTGCCTGAAGGAGGTGGTGGTGAGAACTTTTTTTAAAAAAACCCTCCCTGAACCCCACCATACTGGATAATTATTGGCCATTCTCCAATATTCCATTTCTGGGCAAGATATTAGAGCACATGGTGGCCTCCCAACTCCAGGGATTCCTGGATGAGACAGATTATCTAGATCCATTTCAATCTGGCTTCAGACTCAGTTATGGGACAGAAACAGCTTTGGTCACCTTGTTGGATGACCTACGCTGGGAACTAGACAGAGAGTGTGTCCCTGTTGGTTGTGCTGGACCTCTCAGCGGCTTTCGATACCATCAACTATAGTATCCTTCTGGACCGCCTCACTGGGATGGGACTTGGCAGCACTGTTTTACAATGGCTCCATTCCTTCTTGGAGGGGCGGACCCAGAAGGTGGTGCTGGGGGACTTCTGTTCGACTCCCTGGCCACAGGCTTGTGGAGTTCTTCAGGGTTCTGTTTCGTCCCCCATCCTATTTAACATATACATGAAACCACTGGGAGAGGTTGTCCGGAGTTTTGGGGTTTGGTGTCACCAGTATGCTGATGTCACCCGACTCTACTTTTCCTTTCCATCAAATTCCAAGGAAGTAGGGATGTGCAAAAGTCACTTACCTTTTTGAAGGGGGTGATTTGCGGTGGGGGGGAGGCGCTCCGCACCTCCCCCCGAAATCCTAACCCGGCCAGCTCCGCTCCACGGCAACTCCGCAGAGCTGCCGGCTGGGTGCATTCGCAGGTGTGCAGAGCCTGTGGACGCAAATGGCGGCTACGGCGTCCGCCATTTGCGTTCCTGTTTTTTTGCCATGATAGGCTACATAAATACTTACGCAAAAAAACAAGGGCGAAATGGTGTAGCGGCCACCATTTGCGCCCCTGTCTTTCGCCATGATAGGCTATGTAAATATTTACATAGCCTATCACGGCAAAAAACCAGGGGCGCAAATGGCAGCGTTCCCTTTTTTTGCCATGATAGGCTACATACATATTTATGTAGCCTATCACGGCCTCCACAGGGATGCAAATGGCATCCCTGCGTTAGCCGTGATAGGATACATAAGTATTTTCATAGCCTATCACGGCAAAAATGGGGAAGTGAATGGTGGCCATAGACACGGCCGCCATTCACAAAGCAGCGCAAAAGGCACCAGGTAAGTGCTCCATTTCGTGCGCCTTTCGCGGGGTGGTGGGGCAGGGGGCTTTGTTCCACCACGGATTTTGGGGAGCCGAATGTACTGGCATTCGGCCTCACTGAGATCTGTGGCGGAATTCTCTGACATCCCTACAAGGAAGTTGTTTCTGTCCTTAACCAATGTTTGGCATCAGTAATGGACTGGATGAGGGAGAACAAATTGAAACTTAATCCAGAGACAGAGGTGTTCCTGGTCAGTCAAAAGGCAGATCAGGGAATAGGGATTCAGCCTGTGTTGGATGGGGTTACACTCCCCCTGAAGACTCAGGTTAGCAGCTTGGGTGTACTTAGGGATTCAGCCCTGGGCCTGGATGCCCAAGTTTCAGTGGTGGCCAGGAGCGCATTTGCGCAGTTAAAGCTCGTGCGCCAGCTGTGTCCGTTCCTTGAGATGTCTGACTTGGCCACAGTGACACACGTGTTAGTTACATCCTGTTTGGATTACTGTAATGCACTCTGCGTGGGGCTGCCTCTGAAGAGTGTTCGGAAACTTCAGCTGGTTCAAAGAGCTGCTGCCAGACTGCAGACTGGGCTGGCTACATGGGGCATACAACTCCCCTGCTAAAACAGCTTCACTGGCTTCCAGTCTGTTTCTGGGCCCAATTCAAAGTGCAGGTCATGTCCTATAAAGCCCTATACAGCTCAGGTCCAGGTTATCTGAAAGACCGTATTCTCCCCTATGAGCCTACTCTTGCCTTGGGATCTTCAGGGGAGGCCCTTCTCACTGTCCCACCACCATCACAGGCACATCTGGTGGGAACACAGGAGAGGGCCTTTGGCTGCCCCAAGGCTCTGGAACTCCCTTCCCAGGGAGGCAAGAGTGGCACCCTCCTTGATATGCTTTTGCAAGCATCTAAAAACTTTTCTGGCAGGCCTTTGGGGATATCTAGTCTGGACCTGTGAGAATATGACGGATGGATACTATATTTCTTGTGTCTTTTAACATTTTGATATTTTATACGATTTTAATATTATTGATGATTTAATTATATTTTTAACTTTTGTATACTTCTATTTATACTTCTATTTACAGGTTTTAATTGTACAAGTTTTAATGTTGTAAAGCCGCCCTGAGTCCCAGTATTGGGGAAAAGGCGGGATATAAATAATAATAATAATAATAATAATAATAATAATAATCTGACAACTCCAATCGCTCTTCAGTTCTTGAAGTAAGATAAATTGAGACTGATTTACACATCTTGCTCTCCCCTCCTTCTCCTCTCCTTCTTCTCTTTCTCAGAGCTGTTTGAAACATTACAGGTATTATATGTGCACATCAAAAAAAGTTTCGTGTGTATGTTGAAATGTAATATACATGGAGCATGCATGAAACAAATATACTTTTTCAAATGAATACACTATAGAGGTGCAAAACCCATGGAAACGGGATTAGCAACAGCTCTTGGCTTTGTGTACATATTGACCCGGTTTGTAGATAATGATAAATCAATACTTTAGCGTTGTGTGCATGAATGTCAAGCATACACACGCCCCCTCCCCTCTCCTCCACTGTGGTCACAAGAAGTGTCCACTTCTCTTTTCAACTAATCATGATTTGCTACATCCAAACTGGGAACTATTTATTGAAACAAGCCAGATTTGAAGTTGGCTTGTTTCAATAAACCATAGTTAACGCTAACCATAGTTTTTCTAGGTTGGCCATAATGACAAACTGTGGTGTGTTAAAAATGGAAGCATATGCTTCTGATGTCCCCTTGTGGCCATGCCAGAGGAGATGGAAGGGGGGAGTGCACAAGTCTACTTAGGGCACAATCCTATGGGGAACTCAGAGGTGACCGCCTATCCAATGCAGGGCAGGAGAAGCACAGAGGGGATCATCCCCCCATGCTTCAGCTGCCCTGCATTTGTGGGTAGACAGCTGATTTCGGCTCTGAGGTCGGTTCTCAGAAACCAACATATCCTATGGCTGTCTAGCCGCTGACTAATGGCTGACCCTTAACTACTGTCCTAAATAAAAACAATTAAACACCAAATTGCACCTCTGATTTTAGACATTAGTACAAGGCAACTTGGTGAAACCACAAGTTAAAGGAAGACAGCCAATGGAATGTACATGGCACCTTGAATTCTCATAAACTCTTCCCAGACTAAGGAGACAGAGTTTAAGTAACAGTCTGAGGCTTCTGTGATGGGCGGCTTCTGAAAAGGAAACTGTGAAAAGGTTTCGGTACACACATAAAACATGCATATCCTCCCCTTTGGTGCATGGCCAAAGAAGAACCCATAATATACCCTCCAACATAGCTCACATCAACATATGGCAAAAATAAACATTTTGTCGTGAAACATGTTAAGGAGAGAAAAAATTGAGAAACTCTATAACATATTCACCTGCAGTTTTACCAAAAAAAGCACACTTTTACACAATATAAAAATGCCAAATTCCTGAAGAGTCAACGGTCCTGCTTTCCACAAGACAATTTTCCCTATGTAACATTTGCTCATAAAGCAAAGGGACTGCCAAACACTTAAAATGGCTGATAGAGGGCTTTAGATAAACAGGTGGATTCATATTAGCATCATTCAAGGCTACAATTATTCTGAAACAACACAGAGAAGAAATACACACACACACACACACACACACAAAATACGCTGGCCATATTTGAATACAGATTCTACACTGCAAATAAACTAGATGCTGGCAATGGAATAAATACTCAAGGAAGCAGGGACACTATAAAGAAGTTAGTTCACTACATATAGATTTTCAAAGGGCTGAAGCAAGCTTTCAATAAAAAGGTTTTAAATTAATGCAGTATACATGAATTTATACCATGGAAATGGCCAAGTGTGGCTGACACTATAGTTACAAAATACTGTAGGGTGCATATAATGAGATCAGGTTATAACTTAAACAGCATATATAACAGAAAACATCTCAAGCTATAAAGACTACTAAGAAGTAGGGATCTGCATAACATGGCCCTGTTTCCATGGAATTTTTCTCTTGTCTGCCACTGGTCTTGGATAAGATCAGAAACTCCACAGTGTTTTCATTGGACACCCTGGCTTTCAGGAACTGCTGGCATAGGCACATTTGAATACAAACCTAAATTTGGATGCTGTTCATTGGTTAGAATGGGATGCACATCATCAGTCTTAGCGCACATACCCCCAATTAGCTTGTGAAAGCTTGTGCATCCACCCGTCAGTTCTGTATTCTGTCCACCAACAGAGGGAGTGCTAAGGATAGATGTTCACACCAGCACAGTCACAATGCCCATGTCAGAAACTGGAGCTGATGGATTCCTATGGCTTCTTTTCAATGAAGCCATTACATGCTGATGCTACGGCAGCAGGTGGAGGCCCTGCTGTGGATCGGTCCAGCTGGCGGCTCCGTGGGCTGGCCACAGAGTAGAGCCGGCCAGGCAGGATTCTGGGGGGGAGGAATGGATTGCCTTGGTGTGTTTCTAATCTCCCTGAGTTTGCTCATATCTTCTTTATTTTACAGAACCCATTATTTTCCTAAATATTCCTTTCAACACCCCACCCTGCACTTAATGCCTGCCTATCTTGGCTGGTGATAGTTCAGTATAACATCCTTTATTATTTTGTGAATAGCTTCAGTAGTAGGGGTGAATGAAAGTCACTTACCTGTCCTCGAAGGACGTTCGCGGTGGGGGGGAGGCGCTTCGCTGGTCCCCCCGCGAAGTTCAGGCCGGGGGGGAGGCTTCCCGCCTCGGCCCGGCCGAAATTCAGGCCGGGGGCGAGGCTTCCCGCCTCGCCCGGCCGCGAACGCGGAAGTTTTTTTTTTAAAAAAAAACGCCCCCTGATAGGCTACGTGACAATTCACGAAGCCTATCACGGCTAGATCTGCAAAGTCAGCCGTGATAGGCTACGTGAATCGTCACGTAGCCTATCACGGGTGACTTAAAAAAAAAAAAAGCGCGTACGCTAATGGCGGCCCCCATAGGGAGCCGCCATTCGCGTTCCTTATTTAGTCGCTGTAGTCTACGTAAATCTTTACGTAGACTACAGCGACCAAATAAGGAACAGGAATGGTGGCTCCCTATGGGGGCCGCCATTATCCGTACACACTTTTTTTTTTTTTTAAGTCACCCGTGATAGGCTACGTGACGATTCACGTAGCCTATCACGGCTGACTTTTCAAATCTAGCCGTGATAGGCTACGTGAATCGTCACGTAGCCTATCAGGGGGCTTTTTTTTTTCTTTCATTGCAATGGCGGCGGCAGCAGCTGGTCGAAAGACCGGCTGCCGCTCCCGCCCCGCTCGAACACCCGCCGAACCGCCGGCCGGACCCGCCGCCAGGAGTGACATTCGGCGAAGGTAAGTCCCGTCCCGGGGGGGTGCGGGGTGCGGGGGGGTGCGGAGGATTTCTCCCCGAAACTTGTTCGGGGGGCCGAACACATTGGCGCTCGGCCCCCCGAAGTTTCGGGGAGAAATTCTCCGCCATCCCTAATTGTGAGCTTTGTTTTTTTTGTTTTTTTGCATAAAAATTCATGCATATTTCCATGCATATTTCCCCCAAATGCACGCATCAATTGTGTGCAGTTTTTGGGATGTACTCATTTTGAAATGTACGCATGCTGTTGAACGCATTTTTATTTTTTTTTTTGGTGTGTGAATCACATTGAAAGCTCAGAAATTTACAGACTTTGACCATAGATTGCATCTGAGTCCACATTAGGTCCAGAAGAGCCAAAGTGGGTAAAAACTAATAAAAAATAAAACTGAAAAAATGAACTGAAAAAAATAAAATAATAAAAATAATAAAAAATGAACTGAAAGTTCTCATACATCCCTGGCTAGATCTACACTAGTGCTTGTTATCAGTATTGAGATGCACTAAAAACCATTGGGACACATTACACATTTCATATATACTACTTTTCTAGCCTTATTTTCCCACTTTTTATTTCATATTATCCAAAACACTGCAACAGATGTCATTGTGTGTGCTATAAGGTATAAATGTGCAAGAGAATATAGCGTCACCATGGGAGACTATATGACATAAGGTGTAGATCTGGCCCCTAATAAAAGGACATCTCCAATTTGTTTGATACTAGTAGAAATGGTGAGAGTCTGGTCAGGTGTTGAATAAACACAGTGTCCTATATGGTGTTTATTAAATGTATAAAGTAGGGATGTACGAATCCCTTACCTGGCTCCACGCAGGGACATCTGCGGTGGGGGGGAGGCGCTCCGTCCCTCTCCTCAGAATCTCCCTGGCCAGCTCTGCTCCATGGCAGCTCCATGGAGTCGCTGGCCAGGGCCATCTGCAGCCAGAGTTCTGGCCGTGGCTGGGCTGCTGCAGCCGCAAATGCCGGCCATCGTAGCGGCCGCCATTTGCGTCCTTGCAAGCAAGTATTTACGTAGCCTATCATGGAAAAGAGCAGGGATGCAAATGGTGGCCGCTACACCATTTGCGCCCCTGCTCTTTGCCATGATAGCCTACGTAAATACTTACATAGCCTATCACAGCTGCAAGTTGCAAATGGTGGCTGCAGCAGCCTGGCCGCGGCTGGCTGGGAGACCAGCCGCCGCTGCCAGAGCCACCGCCTCCGCCGTCGCTGCCGGTGCATCCGCCCCAGGTAAGTTCCATCACAGGGGGATTTCACAGAGGGGCAGGGGGGCAGGAGGCCGTTCCGCCACGGATTTCTCTGACATCCCTAGTATAAAGGCCTGTTTAGTCTAGAATAAAGGGCAGTTTTTCTGTTTCTTAGAGAAGGCCCTACATATAGTGGGGAGCTTCTGTAGGCTTCTCACATGGGGAGATTGGTATCAAGCAGGCACCAATCCACATGTGTGCTAGCTGTCTGATGCTGATAAGGGTGTAATCCTCATGTCAACAGTTACGCAGCTGCCTAATTTCCTCTGTTGGCTTTACTGTTTTATCTCAATGAGGAGATGAAGAGGGTTTCTTTCCCTCTGTGTTGGAATGTTGGGACCTGTTAGTCATAGGAGAGGTACATTATTTCATAGTCATAGGAGAATGTCCCTCCCGGCGGCGGGTCCGGCCGGCGGTTCGGCGGGTGTTCGTGCGGGGCGGGAGCAGCAGCCGGTCTTTCGATCGGCTGCCGCCGCCGCCATTCCAATAAAAGAAAAAAAAAACGCCCCCGTGATAGGCTACGTGACGATTAACGTAGCCTATCATGGCTAGATCTCCAAAGTCAGCTGTGATAGGCTACGTAAATCGACACGTAGCCTATCACGGGTGACTTAAAAAAAAAAAAGCACGTACGGGTAATGGCGGCCCCCATAGGGAGCTGCCATTCCCGTTCCTTATTTGGTCGCTGTAGTCTACGTAAATCTTTACGTAGACTACAGCGACCAAATAAGGAACACGAATGGCGGCTCCCTATGGGGGCCGCCATTAGCGTACGCGCTTTTTTTTTTTAAGTCACCCGTGATAGGCTACGTGACGATTAACGTAGCCTATCACGGCTGACTTTGCAGATCTAGCCGTGATAGGCTACGTTAATCGTCACGTAGCCTATCACAGGGGCTTTTTTTTTTAAAAAAAAACAAACTTTGGAGTTCGCGGCCGGGGGAGGCGGGAAGCCTCCTCCCGGCCTGAATTTTGGCTGGGCGAGGCGGGAAGCCTCCCCCCCGGCCTGAATTTCGGCCGGGTGAGGCAGGAAGCCTCCCCCCCGGCCTGAACTTCGCGGGGGGAGCAGCGAAGCGCCTCCCCCCCACCGCGAACAAGCTTCGACGACAGGTAAGTGACTTTCCTCCACCCCTACTCACAATCTGATACAACCTCAAGTTAGAACACGCTTCAAGATGGAATTCAGGAAACTGTGAGATCGGAATTTGCTGATTTGCACCTCCCTGCCTTGTACAGCCAGCCCTCCTCTTCACAAACAGCACAAAGCATAATTTTTCTAAGGATGGACGAAAGTCCCTTACCTGGTCCTGCAGCTTGCTTCGCGGTGGGGGGGAGGCGCTTCGGTTCACCCCCCGAAATTCAGGCCGGGGGGGGAGGTGTCCCATCCCTCGCCACCGAAATTCTGGCCGGGGGGGAGCGCCCCGTCTCCCCGGCCGCGAAATAAAAAAGTAATGGGAAAAAAAAAACACATGATAGGCTACGTAACGATTTACGTAGCCTATCACGGCTAGATTTTCAAAGTCAGCCATGATAGGCTACGTAAATCGTTACATAGCCTATCACGGGTGACTTTGAAAAAAAAAAGCACGTACGCAAATGGCGGCGCCCTTATTTTCGCCGTAGTCTATGTAAATCTTTACGTAGACTAGCCGTGCCCAAATAAGGAACACAAATGGGGGCGCCCATGGGCGCCCCCATTTGCATACACACTTTTTTCTTTTTTTTTTCAAAGTCACCCGTGATAGGCTACGTAACGATTTACGTAGCCTATCACAGCTGACTTTGAAAATCTAGCCGTGATAGGCTACGTAAATCGTTACGTAGCCTATCACGTGTTTTTTTTTAAAAAAAAAACTTTACGTAGGGGTGGACAAAAGTCACTTACCTTTTCTCGCAGCCTGTTCGCGGTGGGGGGGAGGCGCTTCGCTGCTCCCCCCGCGAAGTTCAGGCCCGGGGGGGAGGCTTCCCGCCTCGCCCGGCCGAAATTCAGGCCGGGGAGGAGGCTTCCCGCCTCGCCCGGCTGCGAACGCGAAAGTAAAAAAAAAAACAAAAACCACCCCCTGATAGGCTACGTGACGATTCACGTAGCCTATCACGGCTAGATCTGCAAAGTCAGCCGTGATAGGGTACGTCAATCGTCATGTAGCCTATCACAGGTGACTTAAAAAAAAAAAAAAAGCGCGTATGCAAATGGCGGCCCCCATAGGGAGCCGCCATTCGCGTTCCTTATTTAGTTGCTGTAGTCTACGTAAATGTTTACGTAGACTACGGCGAAAATAAGGGCAACGCAAATAGCGTTGCCCTTATTTTCGCTGTAGTCTACGTAAACATTTACGTAGACTACAGCGACCAAATAAGGAACGGGAATGGTGGCTCCCTATGGGGGCCGCCATTATCCGTACACACTTTTTTTGTTTTGTTTTTAAGTCACCCGTGATAGGCTACGTGACGATTCACGTAGCCTATCACGGCTGACTTTGCAAATCTAGCCGTGATAGGCTACGTGAATCGTCACGTAGCCTATCAGGGGACTTTTTTTTTTTCTTTTATTGGAATGGCGGCGGCAGCAGCCGGTCGAAAGACCGGCTGCCTCTCCCGCTTCGCTCGAACACCCGCCGAACCGCCGGCCGGACCCGCCGCCGGGAGGGACATTCGGCGAAGGTAATTCCCGTCCCGGGGGGGTGCGGGGGGCGGGGGTGTGTGGAGGATTTCTCCCCGAAACTTGTTCGGGGGGGCCGAACACATTGGCGCTCGGCCCCCCGAAGTTTTTGGGAGAAATTCTCCGCCATCCCTAACTTTACGGGGAAATGGTGGCGGCGGCAGCCGGTCGGAAGACCGGCCGCCACCCCCACCAAAATGCCGCCGAAACACCGCCGGGACCCGCTGCTGAGAGGGACATTCGACAGAGGTAAGTCCCATCCCGGGGGGGGGCAGGGGGGTGGCGGAGAATTTCACCACCAATTTTGGGGGGCCGAATGCGTTGGCATTCGGCCTCCTGGAGATTCGTGGAGAAATTATCCGCCATCCCTACATTTTTCTTCCATCCAAAGTAATCTATCCCTTCCTTCAGTCAAACCATACTGTTTGGCAACACTCTATGACTGAAACCTTCCCCAGTGCAATTAGGCTGTTCACAACGTCACAGAAGCTCAGAGAAGAGGTTGGGGGACTGGCGGGAAAAAAAGCAGAAAGGAGGTGATAGCCAGACTTTAATTGTTGGTGTGTGTTAAATGCTTGTCAGGGATGAGTCCAAGCACCTTGAGATGTCTGACAGCTCTGATTCTGAATCAGAGTTAGAACAGCTAATTCAGAGCCTGGGGGAGGGATGCTCCCTAGAGAGCCAAGATGCTGGGAGAGATTCCTCTGAAGGCCTTGACAAACAGATGGCTCGGGCTGAGTCCCTGCCCCCTCCCTCCACTTTGTGAATTCAAGTTTCCGAGTAGGAGGAGGAGGAAGAGGGGCATGACTTGAGAGATGCTAGGGCATGTCACAAAGCAAGGTGTGAAAAGTTAGGGACAGGGCTCAGATGGTCTGCCAGGATAGCCACTCCTGGAAGCCAACATAGAAGAGAGCCACCCTAAGGGGGGGGCGTCACTGCGAAACAAGTCTGGCCGTGAGGTTCACAGGCAAACTCTCAGCAAGTTTACTACCCTCTGGTTCATCTCCTCTGATTAGAGATTGTAGATTAGTTGTTTCGCACCTGAGGCAGTCCGAGAGCTTCATAGAATAGTAGGGTTGGAAGGGGCCTACAAGACCATCGAGTCCAACCCCCTGCTCAGTGCAGAAATGCTTCCTTGAATCTGCATTTGTAGAAAGGCTAGTCTCCAGCAAAAGAAAGTCATACTAGCCAGAAGCTCTGTCTCCTTGTGGTGTTGACTGCGAAGGGGAAGGGCGATCCATGTCTGACAATGCTACTCTGAAAGGAATCCCTCTAAAATTGCTTAATATCTGTGTCTGTTTCATTTCGGAACCTCTGATCATTACCTCTACAGCAGGAGTGGCCAAAGTCCACATTCCCTTGGGGGAAATATGTCAGGAGCGACAGGCTGGGTAGGGAGGGTGGAAGCCAAGGGTGGGCAGTGCCAGGGGCAAAAGTGGACAGGGCAGCCCTGTCTCCCTCTTTCTGACACCCTCTTCTATTTCTCCCTCTCTTTCCCTCTTCCTCCCCAACCAGTGGGCTGTCAGCTGCCAGAGATCTGACCACCTGTAGAGGACTTGTAGAGGGCTTTTGAAATTAGGCCAAGGGCCTCATGTGTCAAGGGCTCCTTGGAGGCCTCTCTCAGTCTAATCCAGTAGCCAAGTCCAGACACAGACAAAGGGATTCCTTTCAAAGCTTTATTCTTCTTTTACAACTTAACAACTCTACTGTTTGCAACTAGACCTGAGCAGCAGCATCCCTATGCCCTAAGTCGGAACAGTTGGTCCCCGTTTGAAAGGGAATTACTGGCAGACCCCTGAACTTAAGGACTAGGGAGAGTCCCTCCCCTTTTCCCTTGGATCCTCGGGGCGCAGCCGTTGTTTGCGCGCCAACCGGGCACTGCGCCTCCTTTCCGCGCCCTCCATCTGGCGCCGCTCTCTGCGTCGGCGTCGCGCGTCCACCAAGTCTGCTATCTGCGCTCGGTCACTCCCTGGACTGCTATCTAATCTAGGAATGCCGGTGGGAGGAATCTCCGTCAGCTGTGGGCCCTGGGAAAGAGGAACGCGCTCCTCCCCCAGGAGCGACTGCTCTTCCTCAGCATCAGAACTACTCTGGGACTCCATGGGCTCAGTGTCCACCCTGACATCAGGCAGCCTTAGAGCCACAGGTTTCAAACGCAGGAACAGGAGAGGAACAGGCCACATATTAGGAACTATACACTGCCTCGTATTGAGTCAGACCATCTATCTATCCAGCCCAGTATTGTCAACATTGACTGGCAGCGACTCTCCAGGATTTCAGACAGGAGGTTTTCCAGCCATGCCTGGAGATGGTGGGGACTGAACCCGGGACCTTCTGCATGAAAAGCGTGTGCTTTACCACTGAGTCACAGCCCCACCCCTGCTCTACATGACAGATACCAAGTTTGTTTTGTTTCGCATACCAGGTTGACTGTAAGAGGCGACAACATTAAGCCTGTCTATTAAAATCAATTGAAGACTTTTGCCATATTCAGTACAATGTGGTTTGCACACAAGCATGTCTTATTTAAGTACATAGATGTTGTTGTTTAAAAAAAAGTTTTCAGGAAGAATACTGGACAGATACGTTAGAAATAATCCTGAAATGGTCTCTGACATTGCCAGCTGAAACAAAAGAAAATTCACTCTCTTATCGTGGTTTTATTATGTATTGCCGTGAGGATGAGCTCTGTACTGGAAGAAATCTTTCCTCTACCTTCAAATCCCTCAATCCTGATTTGCAATTGATGTACTGAGAAATGCAAGCAAATGTCTTTCAAGTCTCTCTATTGAACTACACTAGATCCACACCTTGATGCTGTGGGATGTGAGCATTCATGAATGCCAAAACTTCACCTAGGCATTTAGTCTCCTCAGATCTGAAATGTATAAGGCCCACAGATTCTTTTAGTACAGGGAAACATCATGAACAGATGCCTCAAGCATCTCTAACAACTGTCTGTTCTGATTCTTTTGTTAGAATGATCATACTTGTTAGAAAGAGCTTGAGGAAGCAAACACAACACTTTGAATGCAAATGGCATTTTGCTGCTATCGAGGATTCTTTGAAAAGTAGAAGAATCTTTGAAAAGTAGAGCTATGCTGTGTGGAAGCTGGAGCAGAGCAAATATTGGAGACAAGGGAGAATGAAGCAAAGATCATTCAGCAAAAGTGGTTGACAGGCCACTCTTCAACATATTAAAAACATAAAAAGAGCCCTCCTGGAGCAGGCCAAAGGCCGATCTAGTCCAGCATTCTGGTCCCACTGTGGCCAACCAAATGCCTATCGCAAGCTTACAAGGCCTGCTAACACCACACCACTGTTTTGTTCTACTAACCAACACGCTCCTTAAAAAAAAATCCTGAATGCCATTTTTACTAAAGCAGTCCCATTAAGATTCTCATTGCAAGGCTTCCAATGTTCTTTCAGCAACTATGGCAGCTGTTTAATTCAAGTTGGAAACGGATGTTCGCAGCCTCCAAGGATTAAAATCAAGGACACCTAGAGTGAGAGGAAGAGTGGAAACCTGCCTGTGCTATTGATAGATCAGCCAGTTTCCCCAGATGGGCTGCATATAGTTCTTTGAAAGCTTAGTAAAATTCTACATTTGTTTTCAATGGAGCGAAAAGAAAGGCATTCATGAATTTCCCACGAGGCTAATGCAAAATCTAAACTCTTCTGTGATAAGCAAATAGAACATGTCACAGACAGAGGAGAGTCAATCATTTAACCGAAGAAGGCACAGAGAATAATAGCGTGGATAAAAATAAAATAAAATATAAAGGAGGCTATAAGCCAAGGCATGTTTAATATGAGCATGATATGCCTGTGGACCTGTATAACATACAGGGATATATTTTATTAATTGCACAGGGATTAATAATACATTCATAAATAATTCATCCCCTCTTCAGGTTATCTAGTTTAACCTCTGTAGCAAAGAAACAGTATTGTTGTTGTTCAATCGTTAAGACATGTCCGACTCTTCGTGACCCCACGGTAGGGATATACGAAAGTCACTTACCTTTTCATGGATTCTGTTCATGGGGGGGGGAGGCGTTCTGTCCATCCCCCCAGAATCCTTGATGGGGGGGAGGCGATCCGGTCCTCCCCCCTGGAATCCTCGACGGCCGGCTGTGCTCCGCGGCGGCTCCATGGAGCAGCCGGCCAGGCCCAGGCCAGGGCCGTCCACAGCCAGATTTCCGGCCACGGAGGGCTCTGGGTAAAACAAAAAAACAAAAACACAATCGTGTACGCAAATGACGGCCATAGCCGCCGCCATTTGCGTTCCTTATTTTTCGCCGTCTTAGTCTACGTAAATATTTACGTAGACTAAGACGAAGAAAAGAAAGGGGAACGCAAATAGCGTAGTGGGCGCTATTTGCATTCCCATTTCTTGTCTTCGTCTTAGTCTACGTAAATATTTACGTAGACTAGGACGGTGAAAAATAAGGAACGCAAATGGCAGCGGCTGTAGCCGCCGCCATTTGCGTAGGCATTTGTTTGTTTGTTTTTTGCCCAGATGTGATCGGCTACGTAAGTTTTTACGTAGCCTATCACATCTATGGGGGGAAAAAAGAGAAAAAAACACAGACTGCAAATGGCGGCAGCGGCGGCAACCGGTTGGAAGACCAGCCGAAGCCGCTGCCGAAGCCGCCACCGTCCGAAACATCCGCCCCAGGTAAGTCTCGCCCTGGGGGGGATCTGCGGGGGATGGGGGGGTGGCAGGCCGTTCCGCGATGGATTTCGGGGGGCTGAATGCACTGGCATTCGGCCTCACCGAGATCCGTCGCAGAATTCTCTGACATCCCTACCCCATGGACCATAGCACGCCAGGCCTTCCTGTCCTCCGCTATCTCCTGGAGTGTGCTCAAGTTCATAAAGAAATAGTGTACATCACAGCAAATAGATCAGCAGGTGAAGTGAAAGTATACGGTCTATGAGAAAAAGAGATCACATTGTGCCACATGTAGAGAGCGAGAAGAACCAAGGTGCACTAAGGCCACAGGCAACCTGTAGGACAGAGACTAAACTGCTCTTTTTGTGAACCTCCCAGAGAACTTCGGCTATTGGGCAGTATAGAAATGAAATAAATAAATAAACTTGATACATCCAGAAGACTCAAGCAGTGACTTGTACCATTGACTTCAAGTGGAGGTGAAAAGCTACCTCATATCAGGACTTGGTATGGAGCTTGTGAAAATGGAATGAAGCTATGAGGAATCTTTTGGCTGAACTAAAGACCACCCACATTGTAACCTGAAACAGGTTAATAATTATAGCATATTGGGTAAATGACATCCTGACCTTACTAGTATTTAGTAATTATTAGATGCTAAGTGTGTATCCCCTTCATGGATCACTGCCTTGTTGTGGTGAAGGGGCTTGCGTAACTCAGTGAAGCCATAAGCTATGCCGTGCAGGGCCACCCAAGACGGACAGGTCATGGCAGAGAGTTCTGACAAAATGTGGTCCACTGGAGAAGGAAATGGCAACCCACTCCAGTATTCTTGCCAAGAAAACCCCATGGAACGTATCACAAGGCTAAAAGATATGACGTCGGAAGATGAGCCCCTCAGGTCGGAAGGTGTCCAATATACTACTGGGGAAGAGCAGAGGGGATTTCCAAGTAGCGCCAGAAAGAGTGAAGCGCCTGGGCCAAAGCCGAAAGGACACTCAGCTGTGGATGTGTCTGGTGGTGAAAAGAAAATCCGATGCTGTAAAGAACAATATTGTTTAGGAACCTGGAATGTCAGATCAATGAATCAAGGTAAGCTGGAGGTGGTCAAACATGAGATGGCAAGATTGAACATCGACATCTTGGGAATCAGCGAACTAAAATGGATAGGCATGGGCGAATTTAATTCAGGTGACCATCATATCTACTATTGTGGCCAAGAATCCCTTAGAAGAAATGGAGTAGCACTCATAGTCAACAAAAGGGTGGGAAAAGCAGTACTGGGGTACAATCTTAAAAATGATAGAATGATCTCAGTACGAATCCAAGGCAAACCATTCAACATCACAGTAATTCAAGTCTATGCCCCAACCACTGAGGCCGAAGAAGCTGAGGTTGATCAGTTCTATGAAGACCTCCAACACCTTCTAGAACTAACACCAAAAAAAGATGTCCTCTTCATCATAGGGGATTGGAATGCTAAAGTAGGAAGTCAAGAAATCACCGGGATAACAGGCAGGCATGGCCTTGGTGTACAAAATGAAGCAGGACAAAAGCTAAAAGAGTTTTGCCAAGAGAACACGCTGATCATAGCAAACACTCTTTTCCAACAGCACAAGAGACGACTCTACACATGGACATCACCAGATGGTCAATATCGAAATCAGATTGATTATGTCCTTTTCAGCCAAAGATGGAGAAGCTCCATACAGTCAGTCAAAACAAGACCTGGAGCTGACTGTGGCTCAGATCATGAGCTGCTTCTTGCAAAATTTCGGCTTAAATTGAAGAACGTAGGGAAAACCACTAAACCATTCAGGTATGACCTAAATCATATCCCTTATGAATATACAGTGGAGGTGAGGAATAGATTTCAGGGATTAGACCTGATAGACAGAGTGCCTGAGGAACTATGGACGGAGGTCCGTAACATTGTTCAGGAGGCAGCAACGAAATCCATCCCAAAGAAAAAGAAATACAAGAAAGCAAAGTGGCTGTCTGAGGAGGCTTTACAAGTAGCTGAGGAAAGAAGGGAAGCAAAAAGCAAGGGAGAAAGGGGAAGATATATCCAACTGAATGCACAGTTCCAGAGAATAGCAAGGAGAGACAAGAAGGCCTTCTTAAATGAACAATGCAAGGAAATCGAAGAAAACAACAGAATGGGAAAGACTAGAGATCTCTTCAAGAAAATTGGAGATCTCAAGGGAACGTTTTGTGCAAAGATGGGCATGATAAAGGACAAAGAAGGCAGGGACCTCACAGAAGCAGATGAGATTAAGAAGAGGTGGAAAGAATACACAGAAGAACTATGCAGGAAAAATCTGAATGTCCCTGATAGCCATGATAGTAATGTCCTTGATAGCCATGATAGTGCGGTCACTGAACTTGAGCCGGACATCCTCGAGAGTGAAGTCAAGTGGGCCTTAGGAAGCATTAGTAACAACAAAGCTAGCGGAGATGACAGTATTCCAGCTGAGCTATTTAAAATCCTAAAAGATGATGCTGTTAAAGTGCTGCATTCAATATGCCAACAAATTTGGAACACTCAGCAATGGCCGCAAGACTGGAAAAGGTCAGTTTACATTCCAATTCCAAAGAAGGGCAACGCCAAAGACTGTTCAAACTACCGCACAATTGCGCTCATTTCACATGCCAGCAAGGTGATGCTCAAAATCCTACAAGCTAGGCTTCAGCAGTATGCAAACCGAGAACTACCGGAAGTACAAGCTGGGTTTCGAAGAGGCAGAGGAACTAGAGATCAAATCGCCAACATTCGCTGCATCATGGAGAAAGCAAGAGAATTCCAGAAAAACGTCTATTTCTGCTTCATTGACTACGCTAAAGCCTTTGATTGTGTGGATCACAACAAACTGTGGCAAATTCTTAAAGTGATGGGAGTACCAGACCACCTTACCTGTCTCCTGAGAAACCTGTACGAGGGTCAAGAAGCAACAGTAAGAACCGGACATGGAACAACCGCATGGTTCAAAATTGGGAAAGGAGTACGACAAGGCTGCATATTGTCACCCTGCTTATTTAACTTATATGCAGAGTACATCATGAGAAATGCCGGGTTGGATGAATCAGAGGTCGGAATTAAGATTGCTGGGAGAATTATCAACAACCTCCGATATGCAGACGATACCACCCTAATGGCAGAAAGTGAAGAGGATCTCAAGAGCCTCTTGTTGAGGGTGAAAGAGGAGAGTGCAAAAGCTGGTTTGAAACTCAACATTAAAAAACGAAGATCATGGCATCTGGCCCCATCACTTCCTGGCATATAGAAGGGGAAGAAATGGAAGCAGTGACAGATTTTACTTTCTTGGGCTCCAAGATCACCACAGACGGTGACTGTAGCCATGAAATTAAAAGACACTTGCTCCTGGGGAGGAAAGCTATGGCAAACCTAGACAGCATAGTAAGAAGCAGAGACATCACCTTGCCAACAAAGGTCCGTCTAATCAAAGCTATGGTTTTCCCATTAGTAATGTATGGCTGTGAGAGCTGGACTATAAAGAAGGCTGAGCGCCGAAGAATCGATGCTTTCGAACTGTGGTGCTGGAGAAGACTCTTACGAGTCCCCTGGACTGCAAGGAGGTCAAATCAGTCCATCCTAAAGGAAATCAACCCTGAGTGCTCATTGGAAGGACAGATACTGAAGCTGAAGCTCAAATATTTTGGCCACCTAATGCGAAGAGAAAACTCTCTGGAAAAGACCCTGATGCTGGGAAAGACTGAAGGCAAAAGGAGAAGGGGACGGCAGAGGATGAGATGGCTAGATAGCATCATCGATGCAATGAATATGAACCTGAGCACACTCCGGGAGAGTGCTCAGGACAGGAAGGCCTGGCGTGCTATGGTCCATGGGGTCACGAAGAGTCGGACACGACTGAACGACTGAACAACAACAACAAGTGTGTATAGATGCAACTAACTTTTGCACCACTGTTATCTCTCTGCAGTGTTCAGGTAACAGCAATGGAACACTGATGTAGAATCACTGAGTTCCCTTCCTCATTCTTTTTTCATGAACATTGTGTGAAAAGATAAAGAATGTGATCTAGAACAGGAGTAAAGTCTGTTCAGACCTACTAAGACAGCAATGGCAAGTTGCCATCCTTTGACTTCAGTTCCCCATCTGTAAAACTGGAATAATACTGACCTGGCCTCAGAGGAGTGTTGGGAATATGAAAAAGATAAACAACACAAAAGACTTTGAACATTAAAAGCCATTATCATAACTTGCTGGTGCAGCAAATCTAGGAGCAGAGAGGTTTCAGCTGTTCTTTGTTTGTTTGTGCCAGCTTTTATTTCAACTTAGGGGTGTACGAAACCTACTTACCTACTTAGCTTTTATTTCAATTTAGGGGTGTACGAAACTTACTTACTGTGAAGTGGTCCATGGGGGGGGCGATCCATCCCTCCCCCCGGAATCCTCCCCGGCCAGCTCCGCTCTACGGCGAGTCTGCAGAGCCGCCGGCCGGGCCTGTCCGCAGCCAGACTTCTGGCCGCTGCCATGCAAATGGCATCCGGCGTAGCGGACGCCATTTGCGTCCCTGCCCTTGGCCGTGATAGGCTACATAAATATTTACGTAGCCTATCATGGCCAAGGGCAGGGACGCAAATGGTGTCCGCTACACCAGACACCATTTGCGTCAGCAGCCCATCTGCAGAATGAAGACGACGGACCCAGATTGGCTGCCACCAGGTAGGGTCCGTCCCGACCGGCCTTCATGGGGTGGCAGGGGGGAGCAGTCTGTTCTGCTGCGGACTCCGGGGAGCCAGATTCTTAAGAATCCAGCCTCATTAGAGTCCGTGGCGGATTTCTCTGCCATCCCTATTTCAATTACCAATTATTTTTGGTGAAGGTGATACCAAACTAACAGCCAGTGCTGTTATACTGACTACATTCTGACTATGTTTAAGAGATTGTGAATGGCTCACAGGTTCACATACACTGTCCCTCTTTCCCCTCCATTCTTGGGAGCAAATTCTCAGCTCCAACATGAACCACAGTTAAGCATGTTGACATGAATGGTCTGGATCTAGAAAAGCACAGAGTTCCATTTGTGTAGTGGGTCTTTCCTACTCTCATCCTTCCCATGCATCCCCCCCCCCCACACACACACACCCCAATCTGCTCTTAAGATTTGGGAAACCCTCTGAATCAGAATGAGAGGACAGGAGGATTATAGCTGGGAGGCAGAATTGGTAGAATTCAATGGGATAGCCTGCATGAATAGAAGTTCCTTTCTGCTCATGCAAGGCACCTTTGGATCCAACCCACATTTAACTGAAATTTAGGATAATTATGGTTTAAAACCAGTTTTAACCATGGTTTCAAATCATGGCTCAAAGGGAGCTCTGGTTAGCTTTAACCATGATTAAGGCTGGAGGGAGGGATTCTCTGTCTTGCAACCCAAACACAATGACCCAGTTCACACAATCACCTCAGCCCACTGTGTCTTCTTTAAGCCATGGTGGGTTTCAGTGCATGCTGGTGGCCATTGTGAATATTCAAGCAGCGGCAGGCAGTCACTGCAGCTTATTGTGCCATTTGAACCCAGGCAGGGTAGGCTGTTGGGATGGTTAACAAACCCCACACAACCCATGAGCTGTTTTAGGGCTGTCGGTGGTTTGTTAACCACAGCAACAAACCACCCTGCACTAGGTTCGGATGTAACAATAAGCCACGGTGACCACCCGCCATGGCTTAAATATTAAAAATGGCCACCAGCATGCGCCTCAATCCACTGTGGCTTAAATAAGCCATGGTAGGCTGCAGCGACTGTGTGAACCCACCCAATCTCTTTAGCATGCTGAATAGTGTGTCTGGACCAGGCGTAAGAGATGGTTACTTGTTTTGCCACTACTTTCTTCTTTGTTTCTTGCTTTGTTCTTTTCTCCTCCTTTGTTTTGTTTTTTTCTTTTTATATTTTTTTTTAAACTCTCACTGGAACAATGGCATATTGATTCTCAATAATAACCATCTTAAAAGTGCAAGCAAAAGCCTCTGTCTCCATTGAAATTACACTTATATTTTCCTGATGATCTACACAACAAAGCAATAAAGCCATAAAACGCCTGTCAGTTTCTTTATGACCTTATGTATAATCCACATAATGTAAACAGCAGGCTTATGTGCTCTCTTCTTCCGTACATCTTTATTTCAGATTACTTCACTGAAGCATTAAAAATGGGTTAGCTCTTACATATTGTAATGTACCAATTGCCTCCTTTATGGCTGCTAAATTATTTAAGTGTTTGTATGTATGGTGAAATTTTCTGTGCTCATTCATCTTTGGGTGAATGTGACAATACATGATTCATGATCATATCTAAATGTTGTAACAAACCAAATTTCCACTCTATTTTTTGTTGTTGTTTTTTCAAATAGAGAACAAAGAATTTAAGCATAAACTCCTTGGCATTTTTAAAGTATCTTAGCAGTGACACAGAACTCTTTGTGGGCATTAGAAGAAAATGCAACTAATTGCCACACTTGTGTTTACTCAAACAACTAAGTTATCAAACTATATTCTTCTGTTATATCAGTGATCCATTAGAAATTCTCAATTATCTCTTGCCTTCAAGGGAATGAACCAAATTATTGGAGGCACAGTTGTGCCTCCAATAGATAAGGTGTTCAGTCAAAAAAGGACTCCACAATGTTAAATGAAAATCAGGGAGGTGGGTTATTCTAACCTTAATAAAATCAAAAGGGTTCCACCAATCTTCCTGAAAATCACACCAAACAGAAATGTCTATTTGACATAACTTGAAAATGTCAGGAAGATTGGTTAAAGACTGAGGGAGAAAGGGAAGTTAACAAAAATAATTAAATAAATACTGGGCCATGCAGTTTTGGCATTGATAATGTGTTGGAAACCATTTGTGTCCATCATTTGCCAAAAAGCTGGAGGCTATATATGTTTTCCTATTCCCTTTCTATTGTAGTTTGTGGAATGGGATTTCTTTGTTTAAAATTCAATTTATTTTTAAAATATTTTTATTGGTATAATGAATCCCTATGAGATTTCATAAGACGGCACTTGGAATGTTGAGGGTGGGGGATGCTTCATGGGGAAGACTCAGATGCTTCATAAGGCAATACATGATGAGGACAACATGGAGTATCTCTGCTGGTCCCAGGCACTCCGTCCTCCCATTCTGGATTTGGGACTGAAAGATCCAGGAAATGTGTGGGTGCATGGAGGGTACGTTGTAAGCAAGCACAATTTGTGACATTGCACACCATCAAGACTGATCATGGGACATGTCAGGTAAGGCATCGGCCTTCGCTTCCAATTTCCTAGCTTTGTGGAGTTGGACCAATGTGAGATAGCCTTATCGTCTGGTCTTTTAAACCAACAGGTTTTTTTTATGATTGAATAACTCCTATATTCCTTCCATTCATGGCTATATAGCTAGAAAAGGAAAGTCACAGGAACACTCCTTCCAGCCACTTCAACTAAAACTGATGCACAGAATCAGGTTTCCTGGCTGCAACATACAACTCCATAACATCATCATACTTCCAAAACATGTTACATGAAAAGTAAAGTCTTATCCATTTCAGTGAGACCTATGTTCCAAATAAGTACCTTTGAGACTGGGATATAGTTCTTACATTCTGGTGAGGAAACCGCTTCAGTCCCCATGGCATCAATGGGATTTAGTCAATTTAAGTGCAAGTATGCTGCCTACAGTGGCTTCTGGATCACACCATAAATGAAAACATATCTTTTTCAAGCATTTGACAGCAAGTATTTCCCTCTCTGGAAGAAAGAAAAAAAAATTCTCAGTGTCTTTTTAGCTGAAACACCCAATGAATATTGCAGGCAAACCTCAGGGGCTCCTACAAAAATCTTCCCGTCTTTTTTACAGATGTTTTCCTTCATTGCTTTAACATTTATTTAGATTTACAGTCTGTGCTATCCCAAAAGACTAAGGATGAGTAGCATAGTTTTTACTGGGGGGGGGGGAACAGACTTTTTGTGCAGCCTCCTCTCCTAGATATTCTTTAGCTCCATTTTTAAAGGACTACACAACTTAATATAGTTAGAAGAACAAGCCAACTTAAAATAGTTGTCCTTGTGTGGAGGTTTTAAAAGTCTCATTGACTGGGAAAGGAAACTGATCATTGGGAAAGGCTTTGGACCCAATCCAAGGCACCGTCAAGTCCCATTGATTTCAGCAGGAGAAATGGGACTTCAGAGTGCCTGACCTTGGCTGTCTTGTTGCCTTTATGTTCTTGCACCTCAACCTAGTGCCTTCCAGATGTTTTGGACTTCAACTCCCATCAGCCTCAGCCAACACGGCCAATGTTCAGGAACGCTTGGAGTTATAGTTCAAAACATCTGGAGGCATCAGGTTGGGGAAGGATGTTTTTCAGCATAGTGTGGCATGTCCCAAGCTTTGAATAGTCATGGTGGAACAGGTTTTCCTTCACCTATTTATAGAACCCATTCTTCCTATTTTCCAAGAAATCTTATTATACTATATTTTACAGGCCTTTTAAGGCTATTTTCCCCTTTGGAATACCATGCTAGCATGTAGAATTCACAATATGCTTTTGCAATCTTGTGCCTGTTGTACGAATGCATTACTAAAATGCCCCACTGGTCACAGGAGCTGAGTTGGCAACCCTAATTTCAATGATGCTGTCTGCATGTCTGCAGCCTAACCTCCCAACCTCTAGGTACCTTGAGCATTTAGCACATTAAACATTATATTCACTTGCCTCATATGCTATTGATTTTCCTTTTTTTATTGTTGTGATGGTTACCTGGCTTACAATACAGGGAATCTTACATGGAATCCCTGATGTAACTGTGTGCAATGCTGTCAAATCTCTCACCTTCAAGATATAAATGGCTGTATGCAATTGACACCATTCATTCCAATTATAAACCCATAAGATTAATAAAGTCTGAACTATTCACTGAGAAAATTTACTAGGGTATCCAAATGGAGGATATCTGTTTTTAATAACAAGACAACCCTCAGAAAGTAGATTATTAATGAACAGAAATAAATCATCTATCCTTTATGACATATTATATAGATTTTTTGCAGCTGTTCATATTGCTTCAGTTTTCCTTCTTGAGGATCCATTCTTGGGTGTGTCACACTTTACAATTGTAATACCGTTTAAGTTTAAATGAGAGTATTTCAAGTCTATGAGCAAATAGATGCAAGCAATTAAGGACGCAATCCTATTGGGATAGGTGGCCACCTCCATACCCAGAGGCAACCGCCTATCCAATGCAGGGCAGGAGCAGAATGGAGGGGATCGTCCCATCTGTGCTTCAGCTGCCCTGCATTCATGGCTAGACAGCCAATTTCGGCTGTCTAGCTGCAGGAAGCCGGAGCGGAGGAGGGGAGATGCCGGCTGACACATAGGAAGCATTGGAATGGCACTTCCGCCCTCCCCACCTTGGCATGCCCCAGGATCGCCCTGTTTCCACTGCTCCACGCTCCTCTTCCGAACACAAGGCCATTCTGCAGGAGGGGTTGGAGGTCAGTTCTATCCTATGGCCATCTAGCCGCTGACTAGCTGTGTAGTGGCCATAGGATTGCGCCCTAGTGCACTCACCAGACTGGAAAGAGGTATGCAGCTACATTGCATGGGGTTCTGTGCTGCATGCACCATATTCCATGTCTTCATTAATGTCTCGTATGAAGGAGCTGTACACTTTTCAATGTCAAGGATAATACAAAACCAGAAAGGATTGCAAACATTTTAGAGGATGAGCTAAACAGTGTGTCTGCCTCAATAAAATGGATAGCTGGGCAAATAGCCATAGAATGAAATTCAACTGGAACATTTAAAGAGTTTTATGTAGGAAAGATGAACCAGAATAAAACTGAGAATAACTGGCTAAATGGCAGCACGTGGAACAAACATTTTGCCAGATGCCATAGCATCATATTACTCAACAAGAATCAGCAGTATGGTGCTACGGTACAAAAGCAAATGCCATTTTAGAAGGGCCAGTTCTACTACGGTGAAAGGGTCATACTTGGCTAATCGGTAGCAGTTAACTATTGTCATAATAGAACAGTTTTCTGGTCAGCCCCAGAGAAAGGTAACTGCTGATGTGAGTTGACCTTTCCTCTCAAGACTACAAGGAAATAAGCACAGGTGTGACACAGCTGAGAATGGATTTTGAATATTTTGCATTTCTGTTGCTTGAGGAGAAAAAAGTCTCTGAAACTGACCAGCACTATAATTTTATTTATTTATTTCACTTCTATAGTGCCCAATAGCTGAACCTCTCTAGGCAGTCCACAAAAATACACACCAGAATACAAGATCATAAAAACATAATATAAAATCTGTAACATACAAAATTTAAAACAATTTAGGGTGCAATCCTATGGCCGCTACACAGCAGCTAGACAGCCATAGGATTGTTTAGTTCCCGGAAAACTGCCTCCCCACCCCCTTCCCCGCCGCCTCATAGGCAGCGCTGATCATCACCGGGCTCTGCACTCAGATGAGCAGTGCAGAGCGGGGCAAAAGGGGGCGGGGAGGGGGCGGGGAGCGCAGAAGTGCCAGTACAATGCTTTCTATGCATTGTCCGGCCTCCCCCTCCCTGCACTCCAAAGTCCTGCAGCTTGACAGACGAAATCGGCCATCTAGCCGTGAGTGCAGGGCAGCCAGAGTAGGGATGCCAGAGAAATCCACTGCGCATTCAAATGAGGCTGGATTCTTTGGAATCTGGCCTCTGGAATCTGCAGCAGGTCGGGATCACTTACCTCTGCTCCGAGAGGACTGGAGGCGGAACGGCACTCGGCTGCTTCTTCCAGCCAGAGCCATTCGCCTCTTCTCTGTCCCTTCTGATTGCCTTTTAAAAAAATGTTTTGTTTTTTTAAAAGGCGATTGGGAGGATGTGCCCATAGACTTATATGCAAAATAGAGCAGTGAATTTTGCGTATAAGCCTATGAACACATAGACTTATACGCAAGATTCATGACTCTATTTGAGTATAAGTCTATGGGCACATCCTCCTGATCGCCATTTAAAAAAAAAAGACTTTTTTTAAAAGGCAATCAGCAGGGACAGGGAGGAGGCAAATGGCTCTGCCTGGCAGGAGGGAAGGTAAGCACCCCCAAGCCAGTCCCCCCCCCCCCGGAATCCGAGCAGAGCGGAACCGCTCTGGAGGATTCCAGGGGGGAGGAACGGATCGTCTCCCCCCGCCACAGATTCCCCACCGGAACAGATGGTGGGGAATCTGTACACCCCAAAGCCAGAGTGCAGAGGAGAAGATCCCCACCAGACTTCGCCCACCCTGCATTGAATAGGAAATCGCCTCCGAGTTTGGAGGCAGCCACCTCTCCACATAGGATTGCTCCTTTAAACAGCTAAAACCATGACAATAAGATACTGGACCTGAAGAAATAACTGACATAAGTTCCCCATCATATGCCATCAATTGCCTGGGAGTAGAGGACAGTCTTAACCTGGCACCAAAAAGATGGCAGTGTTGGTGCCAGGTGGATCTCAGTGGGGAATTGGGAGGCCACCACTGAGAAGCCCCTCTCCCTTGTTGCCATCTTTCGAGCCTCCCTTGGAGGAGGCACTCAGAGAAGGCCTCTGATGTTGATCATAGTATTAGGGCAGGTTCAGGTCAATATCATGCCACACTGAAAGAACATCAAACTAAACCTTACTCCCTGTCATCAACTCACCCAGCATCCCCACCCCCTGTCTGTTTAGCACACATGAGTAGAGGCCCAATGTCAGGGCTGGGCAACTTGTGGCCCTCCAGATGTTTTGGCCTACAACTCCCATCCCTCACTATTGGTTGTGCTGGGTAGGGTTGATGGGAGTTGTAGGCCAAAGCATCCAGAGGGTCACAAGTTGCCTAGCCCTCCTCTGCATGCATCCCAAATATGCATGTATGCATTGGCACCAAATGGAGGGTGCCAGGGACCTGGTGGTGAAAGCTCTGGCACAAGAGAACCAGATTCTCCATGATCAATTGGCTCAACTGACGACTGCCATACAGAATCTACAAGCTGCGGTTCAACCCCCACCACCTCCGATACCCCCCTGCTGCAAGTGCCCAGTGGCTTTGCCTAGGGATGTACGAAACCCCCCTTACCTGGCTCCTCCGGGTTCCGCTGGGAGGGGGAGGCGCTCCGTCCCTCCCCCTGGAATTCTCTGCGCCTCCCCTCCGGAATCCTGGCCGGCTGGCTCCACTCCACGGGGATTCCGCAG
The DNA here is from genome assembly GCF_057233095.1 of Heloderma suspectum. NCBI lineage: Eukaryota > Metazoa > Chordata > Lepidosauria > Squamata > Helodermatidae > Heloderma > Heloderma suspectum. Next base: position 333,410,028 of record NC_139459.1, on the reverse strand, counting down.
AGCCGCTGGCCGGCTCCGCCAGCAGCTGGACATCCAGCCACTGGCTAGCAGGGACACAAATGCTATATTTACATAGACTTAAATATTTACGTAGACTAAGACGGCCAAAAATAAGGAACACAAATGGCGGCAGCCATAGCCGTTGCCATTTGCATACACTTTTTTTTTTTTTTTAAAGCCAGACATGATAGGCTACGTAAGTCTTTACGTAGCCTATCATGAATGGGGGGGGGGGACAGACTGCAAATGGCAGTGGCGGCAGTGGCAGCAATTCGGAAGACCAGCCATCACCGCCACCGCTGAATCCGCTGCTGGAGCCGCCACCATCTGGAACATCCGACCCAGGTAAGTCTCGTCCTGGGGGGGATCCACGGGGGGGGTGGGGCGGTGGCAGGCCGTTCCGCCATGTAGTTCAGGGGCATTTGGCCTTACCGAGATCTGTGGTGGAATTCTCTGACATCCCTAGCTCTGCCAGAGACATGTTATGGGGAGAAAGGTCTTTTTCAGATTTTCCAGGCCCAATCAGAGCTGTACATGTGCCTTCGACCTGAGGATTTCCTGATGGAACAGGTTCGTGTAGGCTTCATCATTAACCTACTTTCAGGCATGGCAGCTAAATGGGCTTCGGGACTTCTCACTAATGACCCCCTGCTCAGGGACTTTCAAGGTTTCATGACAGCGATGGCCAGATTTTTCGGTGACCCCCTGCACACGCAGATGGCTTCTCGAGAGATTCGCTGCCTCAGGCAGGGCAAGGACTCTGTTTCCAGCTACGTGACAACTTTTCGCTTGCTGATGCAGGATTTACAGTGGAATGACGCCGCGCTGATGGCTCAGTTTCTCGACTGTTTGAACGACGAGATCTTGGATGAGTTGGCACGCACGCCTAGCCTGCCTACTTTGGAGGACCTCATCCAGACCTGCCTCCAGATAAATAGTCAGCTGGAGGGGTGCCAGCAGACCCGGCAGGGCGCCGGGGGCTGAGATTTCCCTCCTTCCACTTCCCCCCATTTCCTGCCCCATCCCCCACCCCCCGCCCCTGCGATGGGGGCGGAGGAGACCCCGATGCAGCTGGGAGCTACCCGAGTCCCACTGCCACCAGAGGAACTAGAGCGGCAGTGCACTGAGCGCCAATGGTTTCAGTGGGGAAAACTGGGACATTTAACCAAAACCTGCCGTGCTAGACCTGCAGCGCCTCTGCCTCCCGCTCCTCTCCTTCCTCCTCCTCCTCGCCCCCAGGCCTGACTAGGCTGCTCCCCAAGCCTGTTGGGGGTCTCCAGTGTGGGGGTTGGTTCCACACCTGATGGGTGCCTTCCACAATCCCCCCACCCTCCCATCTGCTATTGCATGTTCACCTCCGGTCCTCCCTGGAGGCCCTGGCTTTAGTGGACTCGGGGGCTACAACCAGTTTCATGGATGAAACCTTCGCCCTCTTCCACAAGATTTCTACCCTGCCTCTTCCTGTCCCCTTGGCAGTGGAGATCATCAATGGGCGTCCTCTTTCTTCAGGTGTGGTGACCCGGATTACAGCTCCACTCACTCTGCGCACCCAGTCCCACATTGAGCAGATTCAGTTTCACTTGGCCAAGGTTCTCCAATACCCAATCATGCTGGGTGTTTCCTGGCTCTCTAAGCATAATCCTCAGATTTCTTGGGAGCTTCAGCAAGTGGAGTTTGCGTCTCCCTACTGCCGGGAACATTGTCTCCCGATCGAGGCGCCAGTCCCAGTTCAGGCATTAACCCTTTCCTCCCCCTCCTCGTCTGCTTCTGGCAGTTCTTCAGATACCATTATCGTCCCAGAGAAGTATGCAGCTATTCAGGATGTTTTCAACAAGAAGGAGGCCAACCAGCTCCGCCCGCCCCACTGCCCATTTGACTGTGCCATTAACCTCATTCCGGGGGTGACCATCCCCACTGGATGACTGTATTCGATGTCGGAGCCGGAACTTCAAGCTCTGCGAGAGTTTTTGGACACAAACCTCAGATGTGGCTTCATTCGCCCTTCCTCCTCCCCCGCCTGCGCCCCTACCGTCTTTGTGACCAAAAAATCTGGAGAACTCCACCCAGTGCACAACTACAGAGCCCTCAAATCAGTCTCGATCCCTGACAAGTACCCCCTCCCCCTGATACATGAGATGCTGGAGTGCCTCGGGCGAGCCAAGATTTTCACAAAGTTGGACCTGCATGGCACCTACAATCTGATTCGTATCTGGGAGGGGGATGAGTGGAAGACCTGTTTCGGCACCTGGTACGGAACGTATGGATACCTAGTGATGCCATTTGGGCTCACCTGCCCCCCCCCCACGTTTTCACATTTTATGAATGCCATCTTCTGGGACTATTTGGACATTTTCCTCATTGTGTATCTCGAAGATTTACTTATATTTTCTGAGGACCCCCACGCCCATCAGCACCATGTCTCCGCCGTCCTCCAGTGCCTCTGCGAGCACCATCATTATGCCAAGCTGGAGAAATGTGCGTTTGACCTAACCTCTTTGGACTATCTTGGCTACATTATCTCACCTGATGGTATCAGGATGGATCCTGCAAAGGTCCAGGCTGTCCTCTCCTGGCAGGCTCCATCCACCAAGAAGGACTTGCAACATTTTCTGGGGTTTGCTAGTTTTTACAGAAAGTTCCTGCCCAGCTTTGCTCGGCTGACATCTCCTCTCACGGACCTCCTTAAGGGCAGGAAATCTCCTTTTCATTGGACAGCATCTGCCCAACAGACTTTCGAGGAACTTAAGAAGCTTCTTAGTTCTTCTGAGCTGATCCTGTTACATCCTGACCTGAGGAAGCCTTTTGTGGTGCAAACTGATGCCTCTGACTTTGCAGTGGGGGTGGTGCTTTTTCAGCCAGATTGGGTGGGCGGCGGGTTGCAACCCTGCGCCTACCACTCCAGGAAGCTGAACATGTCTGACAGGAATTATACCATGTGGGAGAAGGAACTATTGGCCATCAAGTCCTCTTTGGAGACCTGGTGTCATCTGCTGGAGGGGGCACAGCACCCAGTTGAAGTTAGAACCGACCACCGCGACCTGGAACATCTTCAGACAGCCTGTGCCTTAAACCACAGGCAGATTAGGTGGTCGCTTTTTTTTTCCCCATTCCACCTTAAGATTTGCCATGTGAAGGTCTCCGACAACCTACAAGCAGATGCTCTTTCTCGTAAGCCGGACCTCCAGCCAGGGGGTGAGGGAAATCCCCCCCGTCTCTGATGCTTCCCCACCAGAGCCTGGCGGCAGCTATGATACCTCACTCTTGGGAGGAGCTCCTTCATTTGGCACAGGCTCAGGATGCTTTTGTCCACACAACAGTGGAGGAATTGGGGCTAGCCTCAGCCCCCCCACACTCTACCCCCTTCTCTTTGGGAGGTGGCCTGCTTTACCATTCCAGTTGGGTCTATGTGCCTTCTAGACCCCTCTGCAAGAAGGACCTCCAACAGTGCCACGACTCCCCCACCGCTGGGCATTTTGGCTTCACCAACACCCTGCACGGAGTGATGCGGGATTTTTGGTGGCCTCGTGTGTAGGGATGTCAGAGAATTCCGCGATGGATCTCGGTGAGGCCAAATGCCAGTGCATTCGGCCCCCCGAAATCCATCGCAGAATGAAGCCCCCGCCCCCCCACGAAAGGCACGTGGGATGAAGTCCCCGCCGCCCCCAACCCACAAAAGGCATGCAAATGGAGCACTTACCTGCTCCTGTCCGTGCTGGTTTGCGAATGGCAGCCGTCCTGTGTAGGGTTGGCGGAGAATTTCTCCCCGAAACTTCGGGGGGCCGAGCACCAACGTGTTCGGCCCCCTGAACAAGTTTCGGGGAGAAATCCTCCGCACCCCCCCTGCACCCCGCACCCTCCCCAGGACGGGACTTACCTTCGCCGAATGTCCCTCCCGGCGGCGGGTCCGGCCGGTGGTTCGGCGGGTGTTCGAGCGGGGTGGGAGCGGCAGATGGTCTTTCGACTGGCTGCCGCCACCGCCATTGCAATAAAAGAAAAAAAAAACGCCCCCTGATAGGCTACGTGACGATTCACATAGCCTATCAGGGCTAGATTTGCAAAGTCAGCCATGATAGGCTACGTCAATCGTCACGTAGCCTATCACGGGTGACTTAAAAAAAAAAAAGTGTGTACGGATAATGGCGGCCCCCATAGGGAGCCGCCATTCGCGTTCCTTATTTAGTCGCTGTAGTCTACGTAAATGTTTACGTAGACTACGGCGAAAATAAGGGCAACACTATTTGCGTTGCCCTTATTTTCGCCGTAGTCTACGTAAACATTTATGTAGACTACAGCGACTAAATAAGGAACGCGAATGGCGGCTCCCTATGGGGGCCGCCATTCGCGTACGCACTTTTTTTTTTTTTAAGTCACCCGTGATAGGCTACATGACGATTGACGTAGCCTATCACGGCTGACTTTGCAGATCTAGCTGTGATAGGCTACGCGAATCATCACGTAGCCTATCAGGGGGCGTGTTTGTTTTTTTAACTTTCGCGTTCGCGGCCGGGCGAGGCAGGAAGCCTCCTCCCCAGCCTGAATTTCGGCTGGGGCGAGGCGGGAAGCCTCCCCCCTGGCCTGAATTTCAGCCGGGCGAGGTGGGAAGCCTCCCCCCCCGGCCTGAACTTCGCGAGGGCAGCAGCGAAGCGCCTCCCCCCCACCGTGAACAAGCTTCGAGAAAAGGTAAGTGACTTTCATCCACCCCTAGTCCTGTGGCCGCCATTCGCTTCGTCTTCATAGCCGTGATAGGCTACGTAAATACTTACGTAGCCTATCACAGCTAATGCAGAGCTATCATGGCTAATGCCATTTGCATCCCTGCGGAGGCTGTGATAGGCTACGTAAGCTTGGCCACAGTGTGAAACCAGCCGGACAGGATTCCGGAGGGGAGGACCAGATCGCCTCCCCCCCAGCGAGGATTCTGGGGGGGGACAGAGCGCCTCCCCCCCACCGCAGATTGCCCAGCGCGAAGCCAGGTAGGTGTTTCATACATCCCTACTCATGTGTGTCGGGACATCAAGAGCTATGTCACCTCCTGCTCAACCTGCCAGCAGGCGAAGGCCCCCTCAGGCAAGCCCACAGGCTTGCTTCACCCCCTGCCTACCCCCTCAGGACCTTGGAAAATGCTCTCCCTTGACTTCATCACTGACTTGCCTCCCTCACACGGTAAGACCACCATTCTGGTGGTGGTGGATTTGTTTTCTAAGATGGCCCATTTCATCCCCTGCTCTGGGTTGCCCACAGCCAGGGAGACAGCGGAGCTGTTTTTGGCACATGTTTTCTGTCTCTACGGATGGCTCGAGGGTCTCATTTCGGATAGGGGGGCCCAATTCACTGCCCATTTCTGGAGGGAGCTACTTGGGCTTCTCCATGTGATGCTCTGTCTTTCCTCTGCCCACCATCCACAGACGGACGGTCAGACTGAGCGCACCAATGTGACTCTGGAGCAATATTTGCACTGTTATGTCAATTACCAGCAAGATGACTGGTTTTCCTTGCTGCCTCTCACAGAATTTGCTTATAACAATGCCTGCCAAGCTTCCACCCACCAAACTCCATTTTTTGCCAATTTTGGTTACCACCCCAAGGCTTTCCTGTCCACCTTAGCTCCCTCTTCGGTGCCGGCGGCCCATGACTTTTTAGAGGAGTTGCGAGCAGTACACCACCTCTTACGGAAATCCCTTGAGCGAGCCAAGACAGCCTACAAGGCCTCTGTAGACCAGTGGCGCCAGCCGGGTCCGTCTCTGCAACTGGGGGACTGGGTTTGGTTGTCCACCCAATACCTCCCCTCTCACTCGCCTGCAAGGAAGCTCGCGCCTCGCCACACGGGGCCTTTCCAGATTACGGCCCAGATGAACCCTGTTGCTTTTCACCTGGCTTTCCCCGCCTCCATGAAGATCCATCCTGTTTTTCATCGGTCCTTGCTGTCCCCCCTGGTTTCTGTCAACCCTCATAGCTCAGTTGGTTCCCCGCTGCCACCAGTGCTGGTGGAGGGGGAGGAGGCGTTTGAGGTTGCAGAGATTCTGGACTCCCACCTTTCTCGCAGCCGCCTGAAATATCTAGCGGACTAGAAGGGGTACGGCCAGATGAGTGAACCTGGGAACCCGCGGAAAATGTGCATGCTCCATTGCTGCTGAGGCACTTCCACCAGCTGTGCCCCCACAAACCCGAGGCCCCAAGGGAAGACCATGAGGGGGGGCCTCATGGAAGTGGGGATGATGTCAGGGTGGAAACTGAGATGATAGAACCCCAGAGCAGTTCTGATTGTGAGGAGGATCAGCAATCCGTGGGAGAGGAGCCAGCTCATCTCTCACAGGCACAGGAGCTGGCAGAGATTCCTCCTGCCGGCATTTCTGAGATAGATAGTGATCCTAGCAGTGAGAAAGTGTGGGAGGGGGGCTTGCTAGACGCTCGACACAGACGCAGGGAGCGACGAGTGATGGAGGGCGCAGAAAGGAGGCATAGCGCCTGTTTGGTGTGCAAGCAACGTCCGCCTCCCATGAACCCAAGGGAAAGAAGGAGGATCTCTCCCTAGCCCATACGTTCAGGGTCTTCAAGTGATTCTCCTTCAAATGGGGATCAACTGCCTAGTCGGAGCATAGGCTACTCTGCTGTTCATTGCTTAGTGGCTGGTGATTAGCATCTGAAAGAATCATTAAGTTGTAAAAGGATTAAAGCCTTGAAAAGAATCCTTTCGTCTGTGTCTTGAGTTGGCTATTGGAGTGTACTGAAAGAGGCCGCTAGGGCGCTCCTGACAAAGGAGTCAGTGATAACACTGGTAAAATGGCCACTATAATATCAAGCTTTGGAGAGTTATTCTGTGGGTGGTGACACCCTTTAAAAGACACATGATCACCCCTACCCAGTCCTTGTATCTACATAAAACAACATGGCTGCAGCACAGGGATCCACACTTGCTACCCCATGACTAGATGTAGTCTTTTCCTCCTGTGAGTGGCAGCCTATAATTTGTTACCTGCTATAGGTGATTCATGCATGGATTGCTGCAATTCAGGATTAGGGAAAACATTGTTCTGTCCAAATTTTTATGCGAATTTACCAAATTCGCAACTATCAAACCAATGAGCAAACCAGAATAGTTGAACAGATAGTTTGCACTTCCCAAATTTAGCACTACAGTTTTCCAGTTAAAAAAAAAAAAAGAGTGAAAATAAATGTACACATCAGGGCAACATTTGCACAAAGATCCAAACACAGTGGAAAAGTGCAGACAAAAATGCATTTTTATAGAGAAAATAGCTTGAAAAAAATGCATACATTACCAAAAAGTGCATATACAAATGCACACGTTAGCTAAACATGTGCACAAACATGTGAATATTAGAAGTGCACATGAATATGTGTATGAATTTTAGTGCTGACTTTTTAAAGTAAAATTCATATATTAATGCAGAACTAGGTTGAACCAAATTGAAGATTAGAAAAATGAGAACGTGAATTTAGGGATGTATGAAAGTGACTTACCTGTTCGCGGATTATGTTTATGGTGGGGGGGGAGGCGTTCCGTCCCTCCCCCCGGAATCCTCGACAGGGGGGAGGCGCTCCGTTCCTCCCCCCCGGAATCCTCGAATGGCCGGCTGTGCTCTGCAGCAGCTCCGCGGAGCAGCCGGCCAGGCCCAGCCAGGCCAGAGCCATCCGCAGCCGGATTTCTGGCCACAGAGGGCTCTGGGTTAAAAAAAAAAAAAATGCGTATGCAAATGGCGGCAGCTATGGCCGCCGCCATTTGCGTTCCTTCTTTTTGGCTGTCTTAATCTACGTAAATATTTACGTAGGCTATGACAGTGAAAATAAAGGGGAAAGCAAATAGCGTAGCCGCCGCCATTTGCGCACGCGGGTGTTTGTGTTTTTTTTAAACTCACTCAGCCATGATAGGCTACGTAAAGATTTACGTAGCCTATCACGTCTTTTTTTTTTTTTTAACCCACCCTGCCATGATAGGCTATGTAAATCTTTATGTAGCCTATCATGTCTTTTTTTTTTTTTTTTTACCAAGACTGGAAATGGCGGCGGCTGGTCAGAAGACCAGCTGCCGCAGCCACCGCCGCTGCCGCCACCCGGAAGATCCGCCCCAGGTAAGTCTCATCCCGGGGCGGATCCGCGGGGTGGCGGGGGGGTGGCAGGCCGTTCTGCCACAGATGTCGGGGGGCTGAATGCACTGGCATTCGGCCTCACCAAGATCCGTGGCAGAATTCTCTGCCATCCCTACGTGAATTGAACTGAAATTGACAGATTCACCCATCCTTATTCAGGATAAGAATACAGAAAAGAAGGCATCGGAAGAAAGATATAGCGCACCTGTCTTAGGGATGGACAAATCTGTCAATTTCAGTTTGTCTCAGTTTCTCAGTTTTCCAGTCGTACATTCAGTTCATCGCAAATTTTGACAATATTTTTTTAAGTTCACATGAAAATGTATAAGCATATTTCTGCATGTTTCCCTTTATATATGCATTTTTGTATGCATTTTTGCCTAGTATACATACTTTTGCAACCAATTTTCCTAATATAACACATTTTAATATTACCTTTCCCAATATACATATTTTTGTACACATCTTTTGATTGGAGAACTCCACTGCAAAATTTGGAAAAGTGCATATTTTGAAAGATAACTGAGTTTCGGTAGTTCAAAAGTACAACATTAAGTGCAAGCTGAATGAATTTCTCCCCCATTCCTAGCTGTTGTTGTGTATTTTCTGTAGGATACCATCTATGATTAACATGATGCTTGTAGGCAGGAAAAGTTCATCTATTGTGGAAGTCAGAGAAAATCTGGACAGAATAATCAAGCACTGAAAACAAAATGACATCCTTGTATCTGGTAAGATTTGAAAATGTTTTCTGTCCATTATATTTACCTTTTGCTTTTGTTATGGCTAGAATGGTTAGAAAGTAGTTGGCCTTACTTCCAAATTCAGTAAACAAAGCTCTGTTCATACTTTTCCACGCAACATTCTTCCCTGGACTGGGAGGGTAATGATTCGGTCTTAGCAGCTCTTTACTTGCATGAGGAAGAGTGATCAAAGGGCATCATTCCATGTAACGGAAGGGGGCAGGAACACCTTGCTACTAGGAGAAGGCTTGCTACGGAGGATACATAGCCTTTTTCATTTCACCAGGCTTTAGCAAGAGAGCCTTGCTAAATATCATATTTTTAAATGCAGGGCTTTCCAAATCATGCATTGTACATAGGGAAACTAATCTGCAGTGTAACCCATATTGATGTCACAGGCACTGTCTAATAGCTACCTGTGACACCAGTGCAACTGCCATTCCCACATCAGCACACTGCAGTCATTTTTCAGTAATTGCTTGTAGCTATTTGAATACTCAGGGGCCGCAGTGGCTTAGTGGTTAAGACGCTGAACTGCAGACTGGAAGGTCGGCAGGACAGCAGTTCGAGACCCGAGTGCCGCATGACAGAGTGAGCTCCCGTCTTCAGTCCCAGCTCTTGCCAACCTAGCAGTTCGAAAGCAAGAAATTGCAAGTAGATAAATAGGTACCGCCTCGGCGGGAAAGGTAACAGCGTTCCGTGCACCTCGGTGTTCAGTCATGCCGGCCACATGACCACAGAAGCGTCTTCGGACAGCGCTGGCTCTTCGGCTTAGAAACGGGGGTGAGCACCGCACCCTAGAGTCGGACACGACTGGTTGGGGACACCTTTACTTTTTTATTTGAATACTCAGAAATGGTGATCTGATGGCAACAGAAGTACTTGCCAGGATTCCATCTAGGTCTTATTGTGCACCCTGGCATAAGGTACCTAAAGGGCAACTCACATATTTCTCATTTTTCCCCAGCCCCTTCTTTTCAATGCACCCTGAAGAACTATTTTATCAGAGTGTAGTCTGGGAGGCCTCAGTGCACTGCCAAAGCTCTGAACATCCAGACATTAATTTTAATTTCCATAATTATGCAAAAATAATCTGACTGCATAAAAGTATGCATTCCGAATTAACACAATATTTTAAAATTCTGGGAACACTCACAACACCCATTCTTAATGTATTCCTCGCAATACCTGCCCAGAATATCAAACTTCAAATACTTTGTTAAAATGTGACATCTTGCGATTGCAGCATTAGGATTATTAACACCAGGCAGTCAATCCTACATTTTTATAATAATTTATTTTCATAGTTGAGCCCCTGTATAAACTTGTTATTACCAAAACAAAATATATTGTCACTTTGTTGCTTAGAAGTGCTGAAAGTCTAAGTTTAGATTAATTTGCAGTTAAGACCTTGTTAATCAGCTAACTTTAAAACATATCTGTTGTTAAAGAAATATGCTAAATATGCCTCGGCCGGGTTTTAGTGCCATAGGGAAGAAGGCTGCATACTAATGTTTAATATTCCTAAGCATGTTTGGATGGCTAGTTATATTATATAAAATCTAGTGAAGTTATTCTGTATTTATACTATGTCTGAAACTGATAACAGTTGTAACTGATAAATAGTTACAGATATAGAAACTAGGCTGAACTCAAAGCCATACTCAGTGCTGATTTTGGTGTAACTTGTGTTTTGCAAACATGGTCCACTTTCAAACTTCTTCATTTTTCACAAACCACCAAAATCACAGAATCTATCTGTCCCAAAGTAGATTCTAATAATGTTGTTTATATCCAATGTTGTTCCATGTTTATTCCTCTATAGATACCTATGTACATAAATAAAACAGAAAGACCAGAGTTTATGTACAGTTTATCTAATTCAGTGGCAACAGCCATGGAATCTTCCATTGTCAACAACCACTGAGTAGTTAAGGCGAGAGAGAGTGTGTGTGTGGAATTCTGATCATTAATGTTCTAATGCACAAGTGGGCAACTTGTATGGCCCTGAAGGCTGTATGAGTTGTTGGGTGGATGGCCAGGGGCCGCACATATACACTGCTGAGATGGGAATGAAGTTAAATCCCATACACACACATAGCCACACAATGAACTCTGTGGTTTCTTTCTGAAGAATAACTTTATTGAGGGGGAAACCACGGAATTTGGTGGGCTAAAGCAGCCATGTCTTCTTCTTTGTCTTTTGGATTTAATAGCAGATCAAGGCCAATTCAAAAGGCCCCATAACCATCACCTACTGGGATTGGGAAAAGCAAGGGGGAAACCCACAATGAATTCTTAGAAGCAGGCATAGAGGCCCATAACTTTAACAAATCTCCATAGCAATTTCAGGACTGCACTTCTAAGATTCTTAATTTGGAGAACAGAGTCCAAAGAAAAGCCTTCAATCCCCAAACTCTGGAGCTCAGTAAAAAGAAAGGTCCATTTCATATTATATAACAGACAGTCCCAGAGAGGATATATTGTTTCATCCACTCCACAAATCTCACAGAGAGCAGAATCCAACCTTCCCAAAACAAACAGATTGCTACATAAAGCACAGTATCCACTCAAGACCAGGAATATAGCAGCCTGCTGAATCTGACCACATTGGGCAAAAATCCTAAAATCTTCCCAGGCTGGATAAAAAGAAAAATTCTCTTCCCAACAAGCTCATTCTCCCATTGCTTCTGCCAATCCTGTCTGATTTCACATTGAGCCCAGTTTTCCACCTCTACTTCTCCACTCTTTCAGAGAAACTATAGAATACTGTTGGCTAGAGTGACAGAAGATGCTCTAATCCTCCATACTCTGTGGTTTCCCTCTGAATTCTTCAGAGAGAAATGATGTAGTTCAGTGGGCTAGAGTGGCAGAAAGTCTGTCTTAGGCTCCAAAAGAAAAAAAAGGTACACTAGTAGAGGGAATTTGGGATGGGGGAGGTTAGTGCATCCACGGGCCACAGGGAAGACCCTCAGAGGGGCACATGTGACTCACGGGCTGTGAGTTGCCCACCCCTGTTCTAAGGCTTGCTTTTTAGACCAACCTATAATTTAAACAGGAAATGGTACAGACCTAGAAACTTGAGAGCCAATTCTGCTGGATTTTCCTGTAAGTCAACACACCAAGTTCAATATTTTATACGTTTAATATGTAGTTAGAGGTATATGGTCCCCGCTTTTAAAAAAATCTTAAAAGACTTGAAAAAAAATCACTCTGTGTTTGCGCGCGCACCTGTGTGCATGCGTGCGTGCATATATGTGTGTTTTAATGTGGAAAGTTAATCAAAGCCTCCATGCTTTTTGGCTCTGTTTACAGCCTGATAATATTCTCATGTATTCACAAAACAAAATATCTTCACTTTGTTCTGATAACAGCTTGTCACATGCTAATTTATTGTGCTGGCTTCTTAAAACTCAATTCTACTGAAGCCAGAGCAACAATTTACAATCTAAGGGCTCCATCATACAGGTGGAGAATTCCACATCAATGCCAGTTCTTTCCTCATCCAGTATCATTGCAGGACTGGGTCATTCTCTTTAGATGGCTGTCCCCGTCGTGTTATTTTTCATTTCTTTCCTTCTCACGGGGGTGGTGATGCTGCTCAGAGGCATCACCACCTTTCCTCAAACAAGCATTACACACAAATGGCGTGTAGTGACAGCTCCTCCCTGGTTCCTGCCCCTTTCCCTCCCCTTGCATGTTACCAGTTGGATGGGGACTGACATGCAGACAGTCCCCCCACCAATCTCCCCAGGCCCCCAGCCTCCCCGTTCAGTGTTTTGGACAATCTCTGCCATTTACTCACTGGGAATGCACAGCAGGGGGGTGTCCTGGCAGGTAGGAAGCCCGGCACGCTGCCCTGCCGCCCTGCCGCTCTGCCGCCTGCCACTCGGCAGCTCTCCAACCTGCTGCCTTGTTCAGAATGCTGCAGGCCAAAAATGGCAAGGACCCAAGGTGGTGCAGGCACGGGAAGGCAACACGCCCCGCAGCCCGTTGTCATCGCCTTCACCATCATAACAGCACCCAACAACAACCCAAAACAACTACCCAACACACAGCAGTTCATTCATGCTAGGGGAGAAGGATATGGGGAGGTCATGGCACTCCATTTGTGCATATTTGGAAAAATACCCCATTTTTTCCATTTGAGGAAAACACGGGATAGGTGGGAGGAAATAGTGGGATAATGACTGGAAGATGACAACATCATGTAACGGACCCACACAGTTCAGTGAGTGTGCAATCATGAATGTGCAATAATCTGGAGGTGTAAAGACACCCCAAGAAATCCATTCATTCACTCATTCCGTACATTTATATCCCACTTTTCTTCCATCGTGGAACTCAAAGTGATTGCTGTGACATAAGCTTTCATAGGCAAGAGCATACTACAGCAGAGGCCATGCTGTGGACAGTTATATTATGCAAACATGGGTGTAGTACGTTAGGAACATGTTTTACTACATGAGATTAAAAGAGTACATCCTGTAAGCAGAGATCTGCTATGTGAATCAAATCAATTGGAGTTAAGGTTCAGTCATTAGGAGCCAACAAGCTGTGGAGGTAAATAGGCCCTGGCGCACCAAGTTTTTTCAGGCTGCTACCAGAAATGCTTAACAACACTGATTTTGAAAGTCTGCACTCTTAAGCCGTTTTTTAAAAAATACTTTGTGAACCTCAAACATGGTGTCCAATTAGGGATGGGCTTATGGGATTGCCTATCAAGATCATTGTTGGTTTTATTACCTCACATCAGTGTACCAAGACTAGGTACTTAATTGCATAGCCTTTAAAAGAAATGAAAAATACTTCATCTATCTGGTGTTTAGGAATAAAACACTTTATGGTTTTACACTCCCTTGGCTACTTGTACCTAATCCAACTTCATCCACACAGCTTAATAGTTTTCTTTTTTAGAACAGAAAATGAGATTATTCATCTTTGGGGACACTGTTTGTTCAACGGATAAAGCCCCGGAACTCGCAACCAGCACAACCCCATTAGCAGAGATGCTTTCTGGATTAAAGAGAAAGAGGCAATTTTGATCATGGTTTATATGAAAGGCAAGTTAATTTAGAAGTTGCAACAACAGGAATAATACTTTTGAAGCAATACTAAGAATAGCTTTACACTGTGGAAATTGTCTGTAAATTTATTAAGCCAAAAAAGCATGAGAAATGAATGAGGCTGCAAGCTGGGAAGAAAGATCCCTGTAAAGAAGAACATGAAAGATCTCTTCCAAGATAATTCATGGAATATTCATAAAGAAAGAATTCCATACCTCCTGTTTGCCAGCACAACCTGGAATATGAGGGCCAAAAAAGGCAAGAGATGGTGCAGGGCATTTGTACCTATCTCACTGATTCCCTTGTGCAGACCACAACTGGTTGCAGCTGTGTACTGATTGCAACTTCCTACAACTGCAGTTTCAAAGAATGAGGACAAGCTGTGCCTAGGTGCCATGTAACAGCCCTGATAATTCACCGGAGGGCATTGTAGAATGCTGAAAGTAAATAGGTAGATGATAGATAATGCCACTTGCATTGGGCACACTGAATAAGAACTTCTTGGACTCAACAGTTCATCCCTGTCATCTTGGAGTCTCTTTAAACAGTGCTGCATTGCTAAGGCAGGGGCTTAAGGTAGAGCTTAAACTAATAATTTCAGTTAGTCAAGATTTCAGTGGGACTGCTCTAAGCATGATTATGTCTGGATCTAGGCCACTGAAAAAAAAGATTACACTTCAGCTTCTGGTAACAAGCCCAGCCTCTGCATCACATGCAGTCTGATGAGATGACCCCCACCCACCCCAACAGTGGGGCCTGAGAAGAAAATGTCAAGTTAACACATGAAATTTAGAGGTATCAGTAACTGGGACCAGATCTACACCTCGTGTCATATCAACACGATCCCATCACGATGACGCTATATTCCTCTTGTGCATTTATACCTCGCAGCACACACCATGACATCTGTTATGGTATTTTGGATAATACGGAATAAAAAGTGGGAAATAACCCTAGAAAAGGGGTATATGGGATGTGTCACATGCTCCAACAGTTATCAGTGCACTTCAATACCAGTAAAAAGCCTTAGTGTGTATATCTGGGTGCAGAAATAAAAAGATCCGATATAGCACCAAAGGCTGCTGCAGGCCAATAGCACCCTTTCCCCCTGTGAGGACTAGCAGGTCTCCACATTTGCCATTTGCTTTCAGCCAGGGTATCTGAACGAACTTGAGCACACTCCAGGAGAGAGGGGAGGACAGGAAGGCCTGTCGTGCTATGGTCCATGGGGTCACGAAGAGTCAGACACAACTGAACAACTGAACAACAACAACAAAAGGGTATCTGAAAGATCACCTCCTCCCATTCTGCCTGCATTCATCATCTGAGGCCTAAAGTTATGTGTCCCTCCTTCTAGAGAGGTGAAGTTGGTGCAGACTTGAGACAGGGCCTTCTCTGCAGCACCATCCCAGTTGTGGAACTCCCTCCCAAGGGAGGTTTGGTTGGCTCCTTCATGACTGGCCTTTAGATAGCTGGCAAAGTACACTGTTCCACCTAGCTTTCAGTGCTTGACGACGCTCCTTGATTTTAGAGGATTCTCCTGTTTTATTGCAATGTATATATTTATCCATTTTGTTTCCAGTTTTTTTTAACATTGTTCTATTTTATTCTTGCTATGATTTTATTGAGAACTGACTCAAGCATTCACTGACTGGAGAAGCAATGTAAAAATGTATGAAAATAAATAAGTAAATACATAAATAGGTTTGGACAGGGAATGAGGTGCAGACTCTTCAAAGACAACATGTGGTTTGGCACAGGGACACCTTTGTGGAGAAGAACAGTCAATGTAGTAAGAGATCAAACTTTAGATATGTCCCTCAACATAATGCATTAAGGCATAGGGCCCATCTTTTCCTATATGTCTTTCATACCACTGAACTGTAAGGCCCAGAATGGACATCCACAGTCATGTAAGCAGATATTACGCACTGAAGCATAAAGATCTCCATCAATTCCAGTCATAGGCTGGAACTACATTTTGTGGCATATATGTGATCATTATTGAAATTAGATGCTTTGCGTCTCCTTCCTTCTTTACATTACTGACAGTCCTACAAAATATGTTGCAACATGACATCACTGCAGTTCAATTTTCCCCATCTGCAACTCCATTTCAATGGCTAATACTTTCAGGGAACAGGAAAATTTGAAGTATGATGGCACAACATATGATTTCTGTATTAGAGGGGGAGAAATAAGGTGCTTTCTGTGGTAGCTGGGCATTCTCCACATGTGGTTCCAGCCAAATCACCAGACAGACAGAACCATTGCTTTCCACACCCTTAACATGGTGGTTAGATTTGGAATGCTAAGTTTTCCTAATGGATCTGTCTGGATCCTCATAGACTGGCTATTTGAAAGCGGTTGAACATGCAGTTGAACTGAGGGCCACCACACTTTTATCTTACTGAGCCCTGGAACCAATTAAGTATTGGATGTGGTCATACAAGCTAGTTCCGCTGGGGTCTCAGTTGGTAGAAGCTATGCCATGTGGTGGGAAAACTGAAGGAACAACCCTCAGCTTTCGTTATTTATTTATTAAAATATTTTATTTTATTTTTTATTTTTTATTTTTTTATTTTTATTTTTCATTTCTATACTGCCCAATAGCCGAAGCTTTCTGGGCGGTTCACAAAAATTAAAAATTTTAGACTACCCTTGCTCCTTACAGATTCAAGGATAGGCAGGAATAAAACTAATCACACCAGAATACAAATACAAGAAATAACACATTAAAATATCCTCAAGTGTATTGGCAAACACAAATGAAGATTTATGTTAATTTTATCTTCAGGTGAAAAGCATTTTACACTATCACACCATCACACAATCTCACGTTTGTTTTTATTGGACACTTTGGAGGAGCTTTCTTGCAACATCGACTTTTTTAACTGGGAAATCTCAATCTTGACAACACAGTATTTTATCTCGGAGCAGGATTTCCTCTTTATCTTCCACTCCAATGGGCAACAACCTTTATGGCATTGCTGTCCCTTTGTATCTGTTCGGTCTTGGGGGAGGGGAATATTCCCCCAAGCATTCACAAGCTGAAGAGGTTCATACAACTATTAATGTCTCCTTCACTGAAGGTAAATTAAGCCCTTTTGAATTAAATTACAGGTATGCTCAATTTAGCTGCTTGAAGAAGAAGGTGTAGTAATTTCTCAAAGAATGATAGAGACTTTTCAGTCCAAGGTCTTGTAATGTAATTCAGGCAAACCCCTTATATGAAATCTATCACACACATGAACATACACACTCCTTCACCCAAAGCAAATTGCTCAGGAATCAATTTGTCAAATAGGAATCTAAAGTATCCATGCCCAAAGGCACAATCAAAAAAGTTATTTCTGCCATACACACACACACACGCACACCACCTTTCAATATTTCTACTTTCCTGGCTTAGGAATGTATTGTGCCACTATGTTTTTCCAACAGTTTCAAAATATTCTGAGTACAGCAGAGCAGTTATATAAATAGTGACAGCCACTTTCAATATATTATCCTAATGTTGATGCTTCAGTGTCAACTCCATCCTATTGTTACAGCCTGCAAAGCCCCCTTTTCCCTACCCAAGTTTCATCCTTCAGAAAAGTCAACAATAAGTATCCTGAGGCTGCAGTTCCATGCAAGTTTGTTTACAGGACCTGCTGAACCCAGTGAAAACTTAATTCTGAGTAAACATGCATCAGTTTGGGCAGCACATATCTTTAGGCATACATAAATAAGATGTTTGGGTTGGGGGGGTATTTTTTAAAAAATCAGGCAGTGTACATTCTCAGTGGAAATCGCGCATGGTTGTCTCACAGTTTCAACACTGGCATTTCTTGATAAAGATTTCTCTAACTCCCCTTTGCAACATGCTAGGTTATGGGAACGTTACAGTTTCCCAATATACTACTAATGGATGTTGGAGACAGCACAGCACAACAGGCTAAGGGGGTTTCACCCTGGGTTCTTCATACAGGAAAAAATTGCTTGGCGGAAAGCCACAGGAAAATGCAGGAAAGCCATCTTGCAGGGAAGGGTAATGGACTGGATCCAGACCAAGTCAGTTGCACTCAGGTCCCATTGAAATCAATGGGAACGGTTATGTCATGTAACTAACAAGCCCCATTAATGTCAATGGGAACTCAATGTGACTAACTTGGTCTGGATCTGACCCAAAGTACTTAATACTATACCAAAAAATGTATTATAAACCAAAGAGGGAATGCCTTCAGAAGTCAGCTTTACGTAATTTATGTACGCCCTATATCATTTTAATCAACATGGTATCTCCTTTACTCATTTGGTGGATATCTTGCCTGAAATTTCTAGCTCAGATGTGAAAAACCAGTCACCTTCTGGGTAATGTATTTGAACTGAAGTGTCTCAACTAAAGATTCCTTTTCCTCCTGGTTTTAGTCCACCTTCTGACATGCTGAGAATCAATATTCCATCCTGTTATTCTCACCATTACATTTTTGTGCCAGTTCATTCCTTCTCATGATCAGTTTTTGTTAGGGTGATTGAGAGAGAGAGAGAGAGAGAGAGAGAGAGAGAGAGAGATGCACACACACACACACACACACACACACGTATATGACATCCTCCTTTATTACTCTCTTTCATTTAATTTGCATTTTATGTCAGATGGTTAACACAATCAATAAAAACACAACATCACTCAGCTTTTGAAAAACCCTGATGTACAAACTTAGACATCATGAAAATGGGATGCTCTAATAAGTCTGCTTATCACCCTGTTTTCTTGCAACATTTCCCGCATTGTGTTTTAAAATGCATCTTTGCAACCATAAGGGCAAGACACTTACTTCGGGGGGGGGGGGGGAAGTATATCAACATTTGGAATTGTAAGGGTTTTACAACAAGTACTCTTGGCCACATAGACATTTCTTGACAGTTCAACTGAATGCTTTCTAGCAGCTGAGGCAAAGGTGGATTGGCTGCAGGACCTGTTGCAGATACCATCCAGTTCTGACCCAGTCTGAAGGATTATCAGATAGCTTGCCTGGTGTACTACCAAGCAAAGCCTGCTGCCAAACCAGAATTATAGTACTAAAACCCTAAAACCCAGCCCTAATAGGAATTCTGTTCAAGATGTGCTGAGTCTTACCCAATTAGCCCCTGCCCACATTACAGTTTTAGTATCTCTTTAATCTGAGCCTGACAAGATGGAAGCTGTGTATGGCCAGATACTGCTGTCCAGCTACATGAAGGTTTTTAAGAGATCGGCAAGTTACACTGATCCTGCTCTGTTCTTTTTCAGCCACTGTAGTGCCCAGCATGAGATGAGATGAGATAGGTGCAATCAAATGAAGTCAAACTTTATTTTATTGTCTTATGAATTGTTGTAAACTGCCCAGAGAGCTTTGGGTATTGGATGGTATAGAAATGAAATTATCTATACCAGGACAGATCAGACAATACTTTCTCTGATCACTTCCCCAAGTATGGTGGGGAGCCAAGAGCATGCCTTATTCTCCCTAACCACCTGGCAGGTGTTCCCCACTTCCAATAGCAATGGCAGTTCATGCAAAAGAGAAGTTTCAAATGGTTCATATGCATGTAAAATCCAACATTTGTAGGTTCTGGACAATTCACCGATTTTATCAGGGACATCGACCATGTGAAATGGGCCTACATGCATTGGATGGCATGTATGTGTATAGGTGTGTAGGACCCATTCAAACATCACACCCCTGTGTGACAGCACTGGAAGTGGAACACATGTGCTGGCTGGCCAAGGAAAGTAAGGTGCACTCTTGCTTTCATCCCTCACTACATGCATCATTCAACCTGTTCCATACCCATTGCATTGACAAACCCAAACTACAGCATCATACCCTCAGAAACCATCCCACTTATACAGAAGATACCATACGGACCACAGTGTTACACACATTAAGATATTCTAACATCAAGCATCCATTGATCTCCTGGGGAAGGCATTAGGTATACTCCAAAGACCATTGTTGTTGTTCAGTCAATAAGTCGTGTCCGACTGTTTGTGACCCCATGGACCATAGCACGCCAGGCCTTCCTGTCCTCCGCTCTCTCCCGGAGTGTGCTCAAATTCATATTCATTGCGTCGGTGATGCTATCTAGCCATCTCATCCTCTGCCATCCCCTTCTCCTTTTGCCTTCAATCTTTCCCAGCATCGGGGTCTTTTCCAGAGAGTTTTCTCTTCACATTAGATGACCAAAATATTTGAGCTTCAGCTTCAGTATCTGTCCTTCCAATGAGCACTCAGGGTTGATTTCCTTTAGGATGGACTGATCCTAAAGGATCCTCCTTGCAGTCCAGGGCACTCGTAAGAGTCTTCTCCAGCACCACAATTCGATTCTTCGGCGCTCAGCCTTCCTTACAGTCCAGCTCTCACAGCCATACATTGCTACTGGGAAAACCATAGCTTTGATTATATGGACCTTTGTCGGCAAGGTGATGTCTCTGCTTCTTACTATGCTGTCTAGGTTTGCCATAGCTTTCCTCCCATGAAGCAAGGATCTTTTAATGTCATGGCTACAGTCACCGTCTGCGGTGATCTTGGAGCCCAAGAAAATAAAATCTGTCACTGCTTCCATTTCTTTCCCTTCTATATGCCAGGAAGTGATGGGGCCAGATGCCATGATCTTCGTTTTTTTAATGTTGAGTTTCAAACCAGCTTTTGCACTCTCCACTTTCACCTTCAACAAGAGGCTCTTTAGATCCTCTTCACTTTCTGCCATTAGGGTGGTAACGTCTGCATATCTGAGATTGTTGATAATTCTCCCAGCAATCTTAATTCCGACCTGTGATTCATCCAACCCGGCATACAGGTTTCTCAGGAGACAGGTAAGGTGGTCTGGTGCTCCCATCTCTTTCAGAATTTGCCACAGTTTGTTGTGATCCACACAATCAAAGGCTTTAGCGTAGTCAATGAAGCAGAAATAGACATTTTTCTGGAATTCTCTTGCTTTCTTCATGATCCAGCGAATGTTGGCGATTTGATCTCTAGTTCTTCTGCCTCTTCGAAACCCAGCTTGTGCTTCCGGTAGTTCTTGGTTCACATACTGCTGAAGCCTAGCTTGTAGGATTTTGAGCATAACCTTGCTGGCATGTGAAATGAGCGCAATTGTACGGTAGTTTGAACACTCTTTGGCATTGCCCTTCTTTGGAATTGGAATGTAAACTGACCTTTTCCAGTCTTGCGGCCACTGTTGAGTGTTCCAAATGTGTTGGCATATTGAGTGCAGCACTTCAACAGCATCATCTTTTCGGATTTTAAATAGCTCAGCTGGAATACTGTCATCTCTGCTAGCTTTGTTGTTAGTAATGCTTCCTAAGGCCCACTTGACTTCACTCTCTAGGATGTCTGGCTCAAGTTCAGTGACCGCACTATCATGGCTATCAGGGACATTCAGATCTTTCCTGTATAGTTCTTCTGTGTATTCTTGCCACCTCTTCTTCATCTCATCTGCTTCTGTTAGGTCCCTGCCTTCTTTGTCCTTTATCATGTCCATCTTTACACAAAACATTCCCTTGAGACCTCCGATTTTCTTGAAAAGATCTCTAGTCTTTCCCATTCTATTGTTTTCCTCGATTTCTTTGCATTGTTCATTTAAGAAGGCCTTCTTGTCTCTCCTTGCTATTCTCTGGAAATCTGCATTCAGTTGGATATATCTTCCCCTTTCTCCCTTGCTTTTTGTTTCCCTTCTTTCCTCAGCTACTTGTAAAGCCTCATCAGACGGCTTTCTTGCATTTCTTTTTCTTTGGGATGGATTGAGTTGCTGCCTCCTGAACAATGTTACGGACCTCCATCCATAGTTCCTCAGGCCCTCCGTCTATCAGGTCTACTCCCTGAAATCTATTCCTCACCTCCACTGTATATTCATAAGGGATATGATTTAGGTCATACCTGAATGGTTTAGTGGTTTTCCCTATGTTCTTCAATTTCAGCTGAAATTTTGCAATAAGAAGCTCATGATCTGAGCCACAGTCAGCTCCAGTTCTTGTTTTTACTGACTGTATAGAGCTTCTCCATCTTTGGCTGCTAAGTACATAAGCAAACTGATTTTGATACTGACCATCTGATGATGTCCATATGTAGAGGCCTCTTGAGGCTGTTGGAAAAGAGTGTTTGCTATGATCAGTGTGTTCTTTTGGCAAAACTCTATTAGCCTTTGTCCTGCTTCATTTTGTACACCAAGGTCATGCTTGCCTGTTGTCCTGGTTATTTGAACTTATTTCTTGACTTCCTACTTTAGCATTCCAATCCCCTATGATGAAAACAACATCTTTTTTTGGTGCTAGTTCTAGAAGGTGTTGTATGTCTTCATAGAACCAGTCAACCTCAGCTTCTTCAGCCTCAGTGGTTGGGGCATAGACTTGAATTACTGTGATGTTGAATGGTTTGCCTTGGATTCATACTGAGATCATTCTATCGTTTTTGAGATTGAACCCCAGGACTGCTTTTCCCACCCTTTTGATGACTATGAGTGCTATTTCTTCTAAGGGATTCTTGCCCACAGTAGTAGATATAATGGTCACCTGAATTAAATTTGCCCATGCTTGTCCATTTTAGTTTGCTGATTCCCAAGATGTCAATGTTCAGTCTTGCCATCTCATGTTTGACCACCTCCAGCTTACCTTGATTCATTGATCTCACATTCCAGGTTCCTAAACTATATTGTTCTTTACAGCATCGGACTTTCTTTTCACCACCAGACACATCCACAGCTGAGTGTCCTTTTGGCTTTGGCCCAGCCGCTTCACTCTTTCTGGCGCTACTTGGAAATACCCTCTGCTCTTCCCCAGTAGTATATTGGACACCTTCTGACCTGAGGGGCTCATCTTCCATCGTCATATCTTTTAGCCTTGTGGTACGTTCCATGGGGTTTTCTTGGCAAGAATACTGGAGTGGGTTGCCATTTCCTTCTCCAGTGGACCACATTTTATCAGAACTCTCTGCCATGACCTGTCCATCTTGGGTGGCCCTGCATGGCATAGCTTATGGCTTCACTGAGTTACTCAAGCCCCTTCACCACAGCAAGGCAGTGATCCATGAAGGGGCCAAAGACCATTAACCACACTCAATTCCCATTGAAATAAATGGGGTCCAAGTACACATAACTTTTCCTGCACTGTTCCCATTGATTTTATCATATCTTCTACTAGGTCAAGTGCATAAAGATGTCCATTAGATAACCTATCTAAGAATATTTGTATAAGAGCTAAATTAAGAGGTCACCGTCCATCTGAATCCCAAAATGTGTCCTTGCTTTTGTCCTTCTTGTGCTTGTGAAATGTGTTGCACAAACCATTTTCCTGCTTGGAAATGTGCAGCCTTGGTGTAGTTTGTTGGTACAAAAACATTAAGTCTATTACAAGCGTTTTTATAATGTCTTCAGTCCTTTTGAAGTATCACCCAGTCGTTCTTCCGTCAAGCCTCAAATGATGCAATTCATCAGCCTGTTACTGATGGGGCTTCGAGGAAAGTCCCATTCTGAAATATATATGGGACTGTGAATCTTTCCTTAGGTAATATAAATAAATCTAGCTTCAGAAGTGCTGCCTTCTTAATCATCTTTAAAACACAATGGGGCTGTCACTGCAGCCCATGACTCTGATTTTCTGTGCTGGAAAGATGGCAAAAGAAAGCAGCTGTTTCCTTGAAAAGAATTCAAAATGGGGAAGAGAGGAAAGAGTGGACATATTCTGGGAATAGCAGCAATGTATATTTATACATGTACACTCTATTTTATCAGACAGATCAGATTCCTCTTTCATTTACTAGTCCAGTCCAAACAAAAGTATGTACAATTACTACATTGTATTTGCCATCCTGACCCTATCCAGCTTAAATAGAAAAAAACTAAGGAGTTGAGAACCAACTGAGATTTTTTAAATTTTAAAAATATTTCTAGACCACCCTTTATCAAAAAGTGATTCCAAGACCGTTTTTAAAAATTACAAACACAACATTCAGTTAAAAACATACCTCCCCCCACATGCTGTGCGCAACTGTAATTTGCATAATTACCCATGCTGCAGCATGGGTTGCCATGTCATCCGAACCCGGCGCATGGTGCGGGTGACTTTGTACCCATGCTACAACTCCTGCGCCATGTGCTGGGTTCGAACAATGGGTAATTATGCAAATCACGGTCGCATGTAGGGGCAGGGGGAGATGCCACAATGGATTCTTTTACCCCTGTGATGGTCTGAACCCGGACTCGGTCTCGCTTAGGCTGAATCTACACATAGCAGTTGTACCATTATCATACCATTATCGTAACTATTGGTACGCATGACATCAGTGGGCACTAACAGTTATGATAATCGTATGATAATCGTATAACCGCTGTGTGTGTATTCAGCCTTACAAAAATGGAAGCACTCAGAGGAGGGCTTCAGCAGATGACCTTAAAATGAAGGCAGGTTGATATAGAAGTAGGCACTCCTTCAGGTGAGTTTTCATATGAGAGACTAATGTTTATTTGGGACCTACAAAGCTTCTTAAACTTCAGCAGCAATCAATTAATATCACTATGACTCCTCTGAAAGCTTGTTCCACAGCTTTGGTGAGTCTGCAGAAAATGCCTGTTCTTCCTTTTCTAATATACACAGATGGTGGTACCCTAACCATTATAACTGGAGAGAGGGGGGTTGCTAGACAGAGAGGTGTGCTTTGAGGTCCCAGACTGTGAAGGGTTTAAACCACCTATGAGTATCATGTTTGTGTGTGTGTGGGGAGAGGGTATGTAAATGTCTAATCATTATTCAGGTAGGAGAGAAAACAGACAAATGTGGATTGTGCATTCATCTTCATGGTGATTCAATTATAAGCTTCATGAGTGAGAAGGCCCATCCATAATCTTACACTTGTGCACATAGTGTGCAAGGATCAACAAGGATATTCATCAGAAGGACCCCTTGTATAAGTTGGCATTTTCATCATCGGTCCATTTGCAGCTTGTTCTGCCCTCTCTCTCTGGAATGACAACATCAGATGCCAGGAGCCAGAAGAGACTGCCATAACTAGGGGAACAGACATCAAAATGGCAAACTTGGTTCAATGTAAGAAAGTGTAAAGTGATGCATGTTGGGGCAAAATATCCCAACTTCAAGTATAACCTGATGGGATCTGAGCTAGGAGTGACCACTGACCAAGAAAGAGATCTTGGGCTTATGGTGGACAGCTCAATGAAGATGTCAGCCCAGTGTGCAGCTGCTGTGAAAAAGGCAAACACCATGTTAGGCATAATTAGGAAAAGAACTGAGAATAAAACAGCCAATATCATACTGCCCTTATACAAATCTATGGTGCAACCCCATTTAAAACACTGTGTACACTTCTGGTCACCACACCTACAAAAATATATTGTAGAGTTGGAAGAAGTGCAGAAAAGGGCAACTAAAATGATCAAGGGGCTGGAGCATCTCCCCTATGAGGAAAGTTTACAACATCTGGGATTGTTTAGCTTAGAAAAAAGGCAAGTAAGGGAAGACATAACAGAGGTATAGTGAATTATGCATGGTGTGGAGAATGTGGATAGGAAGACATTTTTCTCCCACTCTCATAATACTAGGACCCGGGGTTATCCCATGAAGCCGATTAGTGGGAGATTCAGGGCAGATAAAAGGAAGTACTTTTTCACACAGTGCATAGTTAAACTATGGAATTCACTTCCACAAGATGTAGTGATGGCCACCAACTTGGATGACTTTAAAAAGGGAATGGGCAAATTCATGGAGGATAAGGCTATCGAGGGCTACTAGTCCTGATGGTTGTATGCTACCTCCAGTATCAGAGGCAGTATGCCTAGGTACACCAGTTGCTGGGGAACTTGGGCAGGAGGGTGCAGTTGCACTCATGTCCTACTTGTGGGTTTCCCGTGGGCAGCTGACTGGCCACTGTGTGAACTGAATGCTGGACTAGATGGACCCTTGGTCTGATCCAGCATGGCTCTTCTTGTATTCTTATTTTCTTATAAACATCTCCCCACATAAGCCATACATTATACATTTTTGGTGCATTTTTAATTTGTAAGAAACCGTGGAAGCCAACGTTGACTGAAAAGCCAGGTATAAATATAATGGATTAGTTTAACTGATGGATTGATTGACTGAATTAATTAAAAGCAATTAATTTGAACACAAAGGAGAGGATGCAGCTTAATTGGGGGTGGGATCTATATGAACCTTTAGCCCTATTTCTGGGGCCACAGTGGCTTAGTGATTAAGATGCTGAACTGCAGACCGGAAGGTCGGCAGGACAGCAGTTCAAGACCCGAGTGCTGCGTGACGGAGTGAGTTCCCGTCTGCAGTCCCAGCTCCTGCCAACCTAGCAGTTCGAAAGCAAGGAATTGCAAGTAGATAAATAGGTACCGCTTCAGCGGGAAAGGTAACAGCATTCCGTGTTCAGTCATGCTGGCCACATGACCACGGAAGCATCTTCGGACAGCACTGGCTCTTCGGCTTAGAAATGGAGATGAGCACCACACCCTAGAGTCGGACATGACTGGTTGGGGACACCTTTACTTTTTTTTTTTAGCCCTATTTACACAAAACAACTGCACTGAATGAACATGCATCGGGGAGGGATCCTACATAAATTCAGTTCACCAGAGAGTCTGCGCACATGCAATAGTATGCTCACAGGGTTCTCTCTGCATAGATGATAACCCTACGTTTCCAGGATTCCCAGGTGCTCACAAAGAGTTGTGCACACATAGACCCCATGCAAACATTTGACTGGTAATGGGAGGGGGGAGGCCCGCTACTGTTATCCTGCTCTCCCTACATGCAAGTTCATTCACCACAGTTATGACATGCAACTATGGCTATTGGGCGGTATAGAAATGAAATGAATGAATGAATGAATGAATAAATAAATAAACAAATAAATATGTCAAGAACTAATATCCTAGAGGGGACCAAAGAACAGAATCGAATAAGTAAATGGAAGGAGATTACCAACTTGAGTATTTTAATAAAGGAAGAAATGGCCACTGGAAATACTCTCCCTTATATAGTTTGGAGGACAATGAACAGGATGAGGGTAGGGGTACCAAGGTGTAAGACGAATTTATTTAAGTCAGGGCTGCTGGCTGACGACAATACATTATGTGGAGAAATCCAAGACCCAGCGCATCTGATGGTGTGTCGATTACTGCCAGAGTCTTGTACTGTTGTACTGTTGACAATCTACAGCAAGCTAATGACAAAGCTGTGGCAGTGACTACATTTTGGCAGAGCAAAGTTTGATCTGGATATGAAATAAATAAATAAATAAATAAAAAGGAAATTCTTTTCCTGTGGAACCCACATAAAGAAGGGTCCACACGGAGGAAAAGTTATTCCCCACACTGGTCTTGTACCAGGCTGTTACTGCATGCATGAGCTTTTGCATGGATTATCCACGTCATACATTACATCATGTGGGGAGAAGGACACACACATGCAAATTGCAATTGTTGTTGTTCAGTCGTTCAGTCGTGTCCGACTCTTCGTGACCCCATGGACCATAGCACGCCAGGCCTTCCTGTCCTGCGCTCTCTCCCGGAGCGTGCTCAAGTTCATATTCATTGCATCCGTGATGCTATCTAGCCATCTCATCCTCTGCCGTCCCCTTCTCCTTTTGCCTTCAGTCTTTCCCAGCATCAGGGTCTTTTCCAGGGAGTTTTCTCTTCACATTAGGTGGCCAAAATATTGGAGCTTCAGCTTCATTATCTGTCCTTCCAATGAGCACTCAGGGTTGATTTCCTTTAGGATGGACTGATTTGACCTCCTTGCAGTCCAGGGGACTCGTAAGAGTCTTCTCCAGCACCACAGTTCGAAAGCATCAATTCTTCGGCGCTCAGCCTTCCTTATAGTCCAGCTCTCACAGCCATACATTACTACTGGGAAAACCATAGCTTTGATTATATGGACCTTTGTCGGCAAGGTGATGTCTCTGCTTCTTACTATGCTGTCTAGGTTTGCCACAGCTTTCCTCCCAAGGAGCAAGCGTCTTTTAATTTCAGGGCTACAGTCACCGTCTGCGGTGATCTTGGAACCCAAGAAAGTAAAATCTGTCACTGCTTCCATTTCTTCCCCTTCTATATGCCAGGAAGTGATGGGGCCAGATGCCATGAACTTAGTTTTTTTAATGTTGAGTTTCAAACCAGCTTTTGCACTCTCCTCTTTCACCCTCAACAAGAGGCTCTTGAGATCCTCTTCGCTTTCTGCCATTAGGGTGGTATCGTCTGCATATCGGAGGTTGTTGATAATTCTCCCAGCAATCTTAATTCCGACCTCTGATTCATCCAACCCGGCATTTCTCATGATGTACTCTGCATATAAGTTAAATAAGCAGGGTGACAATATGCAGCCTTGTCGTACTCCTTTCCCAATTTGGAACCAATCGGTTGTTCCATGTCTGGTTCTTACTGTTGCTTCTTGACCCTCGTACAGGTTTCTCAGGAGACAGGTAAGGTGGTCTGGTACTCCCATCACTTTAAGAATTTGCCACAGTTTGTTGTGATCCACACAATCAAAGGCTTTAGCGTAGTCAATGAAGCAGAAATAGACGTTTTTCTGGAATTCTCTTGCTTTCTCCATGATCCAGCGAATGTTGGCGATTTGATCTCTAGTTCCTCTGCCTCTTCGAAACCCAGCTTGTACTTCCGGTAGTTCTCGGTTCGCATACTGCTGAAGCCTAGCTTGTAGGATTTTGAGCATCACCTTGCTGGCATGTGAAATGAGCGCAATTGTGCGGTAGTTTGAACACTCTTTGGCGTTGCCCTTCTTTGGAATTGGAATGTAAACTGACCTTTTCCAGTCTTGTGGCCACTGTTGAGTGTTCCAGATTTGTTGACAAATTGAATGCAGCACTTTAACAGCATCATCTTTTAGGATTTTAAATAGCTCGGCTGGAATACTGTCATCTCCGCTAGCTTTGTTGTTACTAATGCTTCCTAAGGCCCACTTGACTTCACTCTCGAGGATGTCCGGCTCAAGTTCAGTGACGGCACTATCATGGCTATCAGGGACATTCAGATCTTTCCTGTATAGTTCTTCTGTGTATTCTTGCCACCTCTTCTTAATCTCATCTGCTTCTGTTAGGTCCCTGCCTTCTTTGTCCTTTATCATGCCCGTCTTTGCACAAAACGTTCCCTTGAGATCTCCAATTTTCTTGACGAGATCTCTAGTCTTTCCCATTCTGTTGTTTTCCTCGATTTCTTTGCATTGTTCATTTAAGAAGGCCTTCTTGTCTCTCCTTGCTATTCTCTGGAACTCTGCATTCAGTTGGGTATATCTTCCCCTTTCTCCCTTGCTTTTCGCTTCCCTTCTTTCCTCAGCTACTTGTAAAGCCTCATCAGACAGCCACTTTGCTTTCTTGCATTTCTTTTTCTTTGGGATGGATTTCGTTGCTGCCTCCTGAACAATGTTACGGACCTCCGTCCATAGTTCCTCAGGCACTCTGTCTATCAGGTCTAATCCCTGAAATCTATTCCTCACCTCCACTGTATATTCATCAGGGATATGATTTAGGTCATACCTGAACGGTTTAGTGGTTTTCCCGATGTTCTTCAATTTAAGCCGAAATTTTGCAAGAAGCAGCTCATGATCTGAGCCACAGTCAGCTCCAGGTCTTGTTTTTACTGACTGTATGGAGCTTCTCCATCTTTGGCTGCAAAGGACATAATCAATCTGATTTCGATATTGACCATCTGGTGACGTCCATGTGTAGAGTCGCCTCTTGTGCTGTTGGAAAAGAGTGTTTGCTATGATCAGCATGTTCTCTTGGCAAAACTCTATTAGCTTTTGTCCTGCTTCATTTTGTACACCAAGGCCATGCCTGCCTGTTATCCCGGTGATTTCTTGACTTCCTACTTTAGCATTCCAATCCCCTATGATGAAGAGGACGTCTTTTTTTGGTGTTAGTTCTAGAAGGTGTTGTAGGTCTTCATAGAACCGATCAACCTCAGCTTCTTCGGACTCAGTGGTTGGGGCATAGACTTGAATTACTGTGATGTTGAATGGTTTGCCTTGGATTCGTACTGAGATCATTCTATCATTTTTAAGATTGTAGCCCAGTACTGCTTTTCCCACCCTTTTGTTGACTATGAGTGCTACTCCATTTCTTCTAAGGGATTCTTGCCCACAATAGTAGATATGATGGTCACCTGAATTAAATTCGCCCATGCCTGTCCATTTTAGTTCGCTGATTCCCAAGATGTCGATGTTCAATCTTGCCATCTCATGTTTGACCACCTCCAGCTTACCTTGATTCACTGATCTGACATTCCAGGTTCCTAAACAATATTGTTCTTTACAGCATCGGATTTTCTTTTCACCACCAGACACATCCACAGCTGAGTGTCCTTTCGGCTTACTGACCCAGTAAATATGTGGATGGTGCCTTAGGGATGACATTTGAATTGTAAAAGAATTCACACAAGTCTAAGTGGTGGTTGTTGTTGTTGTTTGCCTTTGTTGGCAAAGCCAAAGATCTATCAGCACTTCTCTTTGGCATGATAAATATCTGTTGTGTTGTGAACTATTTACATCTCCCATAAGGCATCACACATTGCTACAAAAGGTCTGCATTTCCTACCGTTTTGCTTGTCCTGCCTTAGGGCCTCTTCTAGCACAAGAAAGTCTTGAGAGAGAAATGTTTCTGCTCCTGTGGAGAAAAAATGGAAGTAGTAGTATTGACCCTCAGTCTGTAGTTTTTACAAAGAATGCTTTAAAAAGAGAGTGGGGAGGAGGCAAGGCAGTATAGAGAAACTAGTCCTGTGAAGTGAAAATCAAACATTTTTGTGGGAGCAAGTTTTCCTTTTTCACTGAAGGCCAAAAAAATATGTCAATAGTCTTGGAAGACTTTCATATGACCATCTCTGCTACTGCTCAAGCAAGAGAGAACCTCTAAGGGGCACATAGCAATGCCAACAAAGTTTGAGCACAAGGGGCTCAAAATATAAACTCCTCCCCAACCCCTGCTCAAAACAGCACAGTCCATTTTGATTCAACCGTAGCCATCTCGATATCCAGGGTGGCCAAATCTGCTGCTACTAGCTCTTTCTTGACAGTTCTCCCCGGGTTCACCAGCAGAAGAACTGTGACTTTCCTGGAGAGCAGATGTCTGGGGTCTCCAATGTGATGCCCATTGGCATCAATGTACCCACGGATACCTGTCTTGGTGCATGCCAGGCTCCCTGCCCCCTCCCCATTTTTATTGTATTTCTTAAGATTTTTTTATTAAAAACATTATCTGGGAGGCTGGCATACTGCAAAGCAAAATGCTGCCCTCCAGCACAATCTTTATTTGAGTTCGAAAGAGTGGTTTTGTGTTTTGGCTTTAAGACTCTACCTTTCTATCCATCTATCTAAAATTTCTTCTAGGCTGCCTTTAAGGGTGGAACTTTTGCCTTCTACTTAGGTTCTTGGACAGGTTATTCTTCTTTTACCTTCACCAGTTTGCCTACTGGCAAATGAGTGTTTTGTGTCCAGCCATGCCCACCATGGCAGCCACTTTATGAATGGGCAAGGTCCCCTATGGTGCTTGGTGCCATTTTGTGAGATCACCAACAATGCTCTTGTAAAACTCCACATGTGCTCATTGACCCAAAAAGGTTGAGGTGCCCTGGCATAAGCAGGGGTGGGGCGGGCTCACAGATAGGCACCTTTCTAACCCATACAAAGGAGCATCATTTTCATGCATAGAGTCAAACAGGCACTTGTCTGTGAACCCTCCCCACCACTAATTCTGCCCTCCCCCTTCACAAAGGTGAGGATTTCTGCTGGCTGAGGGTGGCATGGGAGGGCATGCAAACCATTTGGGTTTTTCAAGGCTTCCTTTCAAATGCATCAAGGTTCTTCAAGAACTCCACTGACATTCAATACAAAGGGAGAAGGGGTTCACACATCACATGGGTGACTTTATTTTGCAACTGTTGAAAAAAATGTGTGAGTTTTAACATCAAGGAGAATCAGCATCTGTTGTTTGTTTGTTTGTTTGTTTACAGCATTTTTAGCCTGCTCTTCAGCCAGACAAGACTGGAAGGTTTTTACAGAGACAACTCTCACTGCACTCTCTGAATGATAAGTTCACCTAAACATGGTCATCATTTGATGAATGCAGCAATAGCTGGAGATTTGCATATGTGAATGATGAAATTTTTCACAGATGAAATTTTCAAATCCTCTCAAAAACAGTCCTAAGGAGATGAGGCTGTTGAGAAAGCACAAGTTCTCTCTAAACCCCTTCTGTTTGTGTGTGGGTGTAAATATTGCACTAGAAATAGAAAGGAAAGTCATTCTTCCTTGTTATCCTTTCTTCACAAATCACTTTATTTTTCTTTGCAAACCTTCCCTCTTCCCTTTTCCTTCCTTCCTCCCTGCCCCCTCCTCCATCCTCCCTTCTTAATCTGGTTTTCCCCAAGTCTGGTGTGTTAAAATGCTTCTATTTTATTTCTTTATAAACCATTTCTATCACTCTGTGATTTATCAACAGGTCACCTGTAAGGCCCTGGACCCTGAAGGTCACTGAGTACAAACTTCCCCTGGGTCTCCCCAAAATACCAATGGCCACCACCTACTATAGAGAGCAGCAAGATTCTACATCCTTAGCTGTATCATTCAAAGCCAGCATGTGGGATGAGATAGGACAATTTTCAAATCCATCCAGACCAGAACATTGGTATTTAAAAGAATAAACAGATATTTGTGTATTTATTTATTTAACAGGTCAACATTCAGAACAAACAATAACTGATAAATGAACAGTAATAATAATGGTTCTAAAAGCCTAACACCACACTCCATTTTCAGTCTCTTCTTATCCACACCCTGTCTCTGATTCTACTCACTCACTACCTTAAACTAACTCTGGGCCCTGTAACCTCTCACTGTGTCGCTCCATCTCAACTCAACTATCTCTCTCTGACCTCCCCACAAGCGTCCATCTCCTCTTCTGACTTTGTCCAACTGCCACTATCCCCACCCACCCTTTCATTCTGCCCTTGGCTGTCAATCATTCCTCCACTCACTGTTCTGTTACACACTCTTTCTATTAAAAACAAAAACAAAAACCACTTACTGCCCAAAGCTTCACCTGCTGAACCTCTGCTTGTCACACCACTGTTCAGAACCCTGTCAGACAAAAAGTTAGCAATGCTCACCCCACCTGTTTCTTCATTGGGCAAAAGCAGATTTACAGACATCAACATACTTGGAAAGACTTTGCAGCAATTCTCTGTGCAATCATGCACAAGGCCCTCTTCTCGACCTTCAAAGCCCTCCATTACCTTGCTCCGTTATTTCTCTGCTCTTGTATCCTGATACATTTCTGCCCTTGACTTTTGCTCATCTAGCTCCACACAACCCTCAACCATCCAAAGGTCTCCTGTTCCCTCAAATGACTCTGCCCTTCCTTCCTTCCTTCCTGCCCTTATGCCTGGGATTGTCTCCCAAAACACTCCAATGATGGCACCACTCTCGCTCTCTTCCTTCAAATCCCTCTTCAAAAACTAGGGATGTACGAAAGTCACTTACCTGTTTGCGGATTATGTTGATGGTGGGTGGGGAGGTGTTCCATCCCTCTCCCCGGAATCCTCACTGGGGGGGAGGTGCTCTGTTCCTCCCCCCCGGAATCCTCCGTGGCCGGCTGTGCTCCGCGGCAGCTCCGCGGAGCAGCCAGCCAGGCCTGGCCAGGCCAGAGCCGCCCACAGCCGGATTTCCGGCCGTGCAGGGCTCTGGGTAAAACAAAAAACAAAAAAACCCGCGTACACAAATGGCAGCGGCTACGGCCGCCGCCATTTGCGTTCCTTATTTTTGCCCTCTTAATCTACGTAAATATTTACGTAGACTATGACGGTGAAAATCAAGGGGAACGTAAATAGCATAGCGGGCGCTATTTGCGTCCCTTTTTGATTCCCTGTTTTAGCCTATGTAAAGATTTACGTCGGCTAAAACGGGGAATCAAAAAGGGACGCAAATAGCGCCCGCTAAGCTATTTGTGTTCCCCTTGATTTTCGCCGTCATAGTCTACGTAAATATTCACGTAGATTAAGAGGGCAAAAATAAGGAATGCAAATGGCGGCGGCCATAGCCGCCGCCATTTGTGTACGCGGTTTGTTTGTTTTTTTAACCCACCCAGCCATGATAGGCTACATAAAGATTTACGTAGCCTATCATGTCGTTGTTGTTTTTTTACTTAGTCATGATAGGCTACGTAAATCTTTACGTAGCCTATCATGTCATTCTTTTTCTTTTTTTCTTTTTTTACCAGCGTGGAAATGGTGGTGGCGGCAGCCGGTCGGAAGACCGGCCGCCACCGCAGCCGCCGCTGCCACCGCAGCTGCCACCGGAGCCACCGCCACCTGGAAGATCCGCCCCAGGTGAGTCTCATCCTGGGGGGATCCACGGGGGGGCGGGGGGGCAGGCCGTTCCGCCACGGAGTTCGGGGGGCCGAATGCACTGGCATTCAGCCTCACCGTGATCCGTGGCAGAATTCTCTGCCATCCCTATCAAAAACACCCATTTCTATGAAGCCTTTGGCAACCCCTTCATTCTCCTTCTCCCCACTGAAAGTAAGCCAAATAACATGCAAGTCCAGCCCTGCCAGTAGGCAGAGTGAAGCAGCTGCCTCACATGACGGATGCTAAAGGCCAGAAGTGGGCAGAGCTGTGGTGTGCTGCAGCCTGGCCTGTGCTGCCTAAGCCAGCCTCCTGCCCTCAGGTGTAGTGGAGGATGCTGTGCCATTGCCAGTGTGGATGTAACAGTCAACTGCCCATTCAATCAGCTTTTGTATATGGCATGGGGGAGGTGCCATCTTGTCTTTGACCTCAGACAGCAAAATGCCCTGGGTCCGCCCTAGTGATAACATGCAACTGAACTTAACACACATTCTTCCCCCTGTTATTCTTATCTCCATCTTCCTCTTCTCCCTCAGTTGCCTTCCCCTTTTCGGACTTTAGTCTGTAAGCTTTTGGGGGGCAACATCCTGTCTTTTTGTAGTTACTCCATAAAGCACCATGTGCATTGATGGCACTATGAGAAATCAACAATAATCTATGGACCTGGAATCAAACTACCTAGAACCTATGCAGATGCCCCTGTTTCTTAATACCGCTGCTATGACTTGAGGGGTCAGAGACTGGGAAGGAAAGGATAACTTAGAAAGAGGGAAAGATGAAATATTCATTCTCCTCACTTCCCTGACATTTGGGAGCCAGGCTTACCCTTCTTCCTCATCGTCTGAGCCAGATACTGCAGTCAGAAAAAGTAAAACACACACACACGGGAAGCAAGCCTTTTCTTTGTCAATGTACAATGAGCACCATTAGAGAGCATGAGAGCCCTGGTTATACTTAATAACTCCACCAACTCCAACTTAGCTGCTAGCAATTTGGGGGTGGTGGGAAGTTAATGTTCACACACTGGATCAAATGAAGTATTCTGCTTTTTACCTGCCCAATTAGCATTAACATGAAGACCCTGGGCACAGTCAATTCTCCGCACAAAAATCCATCATTTCAATGCCAGTTCTATGAAATAGCAATATACTGCTTCTTAGCCTGGAGTAAACTCAAAACCTAGGTCCAAAACAAATCAGATTAATGGTGAAAAATTCTGTGAGGTTGTGGCGAAGGGGCTTGCGTAACTCAGTGAAGCCATAAACTGTGCCGTACAGGACCACCCAAGACAGACAGGTCATGGCAGAGAGTTCTGACAAAATGTGGTCCACTGGAGAAGGAAATGGCAACCCACTCCAGTATTCTTGCCAAGAAAACCCCATGGAAGGTATCACAAGGCTAAAAGATATGACGCCAGAAGATGAGCCCCTCAGGTCGGAAGGTGTCCAATATACTACTGGGGAAGAGCAGAGGGTATTTCCAAGTAGCGCCAGAAAGAGTGAAGCAGCTGGGCCAAAGCTGAAAGGACACTCAGCTGTGGATGTGTCTGGTGGTGAAAAGAAAATCCGATGATGTGAAGATTGAAGATCAATATTGTTTAGGAACCTGGAATGTCAGATCAATGAATCAAGGTAAGCTGGAGGTGGTCAAACATGAGATGGCAAGATTGAACA
The DNA here is from genome assembly GCF_057233095.1 of Heloderma suspectum. NCBI lineage: Eukaryota > Metazoa > Chordata > Lepidosauria > Squamata > Helodermatidae > Heloderma > Heloderma suspectum. Next base: position 333,374,044 of record NC_139459.1, on the reverse strand, counting down.
TCGACATCTTGGGAATCAGCGAACTAAAATGGACAAGCATGGGCAAATTTAATTCAGGTGACCATCATATCTACTACTGTGGGCAAGAATCCCTTAGAAGAAATGGAGTAGAACTCATAGTCAACAAAAGGGTGGGAAAAGCAGTACTGGGGCACAATCTCAAAAATGATAGAATGATCTCAGTACGACTCCAAGGCAAACCATTCAACATCACAGTAATTCAAGTCTATGCCCCAACCACTGAGGCCGAAGAAGCTGAGGTTGATCGGTTCTATGAAGACCTACAACACCTTCTAGAACTAACACCCAAAAAAGATGTCCTCTTCATCATAGGGGACTGGAATGCTAAAGTAGGAAGTCAAGAAATCACCGGAATAACAGGCAGGCATGGCCTTGGTGTACAAAATGAAGCAGGACAAAAGCTAATAGAGTTTTGCCAAGAGAACATGCTGATAGCAAACACTCTTTTCCAACAGCCTCAAGAGGCGACTCTACACATGGACATCACCAGATGGTCAATATCGAAATCAGATTGATTATGTACTTTGCAGCCAAAGATGGAGAAGCTCTACACAGTCAGTAAAAACAAGACCTGGAGCTGACTGTGGCTCAGATCATGAGCTTCTTATCGCAAAATTTTGGCTTAAATTGAAGAACGTAGGGAAAACCACTAAACCCTTCAGGTATGACCTAAATCATATCCCTTATGAATATACAGTGGAGGTGAGGAATAGATTTCAGGGATTAGACCTGATAGACAGAGGGCCTGAGGAACTATGGATGGAGGTCTGTAACATTGTTCAGGAGGCAGCAACTCAATCCATCCCAAAGAAAAAGAAATGCAAGAAAGCCAAATGGCTGTCTGATGAGGCTTTACAAGTAGCTGAGGAAAGAAGGGAAGCAAAAAGCAAGGGAGAAAGGGGAAGATATCCAACTGAATGCAGAGTTCCAGAGAATAGCAAGGAGAGACAAGAAGGCCTTCTTAAATGAACAATGCAAAGAAATCGAGGAAAACAACAGAATGGGAAAGACTAGAGATCTCTTCAAGAAAATCAGAGATCTCAAGAGAACGTTTTGTGCAAAGACAGGCATGATAAAGGACGAAGAAGGCAGGGACCTCACAGAAGCAGATGAGATTAAGAAGAGGTGGAAAGAATACACAGAAGAACTATACAGGAAAGATCTTAATGTCCCTGATAGCCATGATAATGCGGTCATTGAACTTGAGCCGGACATCCTCGAGAGTGAAGTCAAGTGGGCCTTAGGAAGCATTACTAACAACAAAGCTAGCGGAGATGACAGTATTCCAGCTGAGCTATTCAAAATCCTAAAAGATGATGCTGTTAAAGTTCTGCACTCAATATGCCAGCAAATTTGGAACACTCAACAGTGGCCACAAGACGGGAAAAGGTCAGTTTACATTCCAATTCCAAAGAAGGGCAATGCCAAAGAGTGTTCAAACTACTGTACAATTGCGCTCATTTCACATGCCAGCAAGGTTATGCTCCAAATACTACAAGCTAGGCTTCAGCAGTATGCAAACCAAGAACTACCAGAAGTACAAGCTGGGTTTCGAAGAGGCAGAGGAACTAGCGATCAAATCGCCAACATTCGCTGCATCATGGAGAAAGCAAGAGAATTCCAGAAAAACGTCTATTTCTGCTTCATTGATTACACTAAAGCCTTTGATTGTGTGGATCACAACAAACTGTGGCAAATTCTGAAAGAGATGGGAGTACCAGACCACCTTACCTGTCTCCTGAGAAACCTGTACGAGGGTCAAGAAGCAACAGTAAGAACCACACATGGAACGACCAATTGGTTCCAAATTGGGAAAGGAGTACGACAAGGCTGCATATTGTCACCCTGCGTATTTAACTTATATGCAGAGTACATCATGAGAAACGCCGGGTTGGATGAATCACAGGTCGGAATTAAGATTGCCGGGAGAATTATCAACAACCTCAGATATGCAGCTGATACCACCCTAATGGCAAAAAGTGAAGAGGATCTAAAGAGCCTCTTGTTGAGGGTGAAAGAGGAGAGTGCAAATGCTGGTTTGAAACTCAACATTAAAAAAACTAAGATCATGGCATCTGGCCCCATCACTTCCTGGCATATAGAAGGGGAAGAAATGGAAGCAGTGACAGATTTTATTTTCTTGGGCTCCGAGGTCACCACAGACGGTGACTGTAGCCATGACATTAAAAGACGCTTGCTCCTGGGGAGGAAAGCTATGGCAAACCTAGACAGCATAGTAAGAAGCAGAGACATCACCTTGCCGACAATGGTCCATATAATCAAAGCTATGGTTTTCCCAGTAGTAATGTATGGCTGTGAGAGCTGGACTATAAGGAAGGCTGAGCACCAAAGAATTGATGCTTTCGAACTGTGGTGCTGGAGAAGACTCTTACAAGTCCCCTGGACTGCAAGAAGGTCAAATCAGTCCATCCTAAAGGAAATCAACCCTGAGTGCTGCTCATTGGAAGGACAGATACTGAAGCTGAAGCTCAAATATTTTGGCCACCTAATGCGAAGAGAAAACACTCTGGAAAAGACCCTGATGCTGGGAAAGACTGAAGGCAAAAGGAGAAGGGGACGGCAGAGGATGAGATGGCTAGATAGCATCACTGATGCAATGAATATGAACCTGAGCACACTCCAGGAGAGAGCAGAGGACAGGAAAGCCTGGCGTGCTATAGTCCATGGGGTCACGAAGAGTCGGACACGACTGAACGACTGAACAACAACAAGAATACTCCTGGCCAAAAAATAAAGCTTCCCCGTTTACCTAGAGAACAACAGTGCTGCCAAAGGGGGACGGAGGCAGTAACAGCTAGTGGTTATACAACTTTCACAGTAGAGTAACCACTGTTGTTGCTGTTACATTTGCTTTGATTCATACAATCTCATTGCTAGGGGCTGAGGTTGGTAAGAGCTCTAGGATACAGAACACAAATTTCTTCCACAATTCAGCCAAGCTATTACGAGAGCTCTGTACAAATCAAGATAGGGTCAGCTCAAACTGTACATCAGGTATAAATTTTGCATTCAAAATCTTTATGGACATTTGCATTCAGAACGATTCTGGTTCTATTCTGGTTCTTATGTGAAATAAAACTCCCTGCGCTATCCCAGTTCATAAAGCTGCAAGTCGTTTAATTCCTACCCAGTCCTCTACTGAGACTGAACAAACAACCACTCTGTGTTTGAAATCATTTTCATATTCAACAATGAATATCATAAAATCAGCATAATAATTGCATTGCAAGCTGCAAAATAAACAAAACTCTGATAGAAACACTTCAGTTAATCACCGCATATATTATCTGGACAAATATTAGTAACAGGAGCAATTGTTATTTTATGAAATCGACATTAATTAGATGGTATGGTATTCCAACTGGTTGTCTAAACATGAAGGGGATTCAGATAATGGCCAGGGAAATAAAAATCTCCCCTCTGACTTTCTTCACAGGCCCATCTAGGGTCTGCTCACACAGTTATCATAGGATAACAAATTCCCTAGCCTCCGATTTGTTTACATGAAGGGAAAAAAAATACTTTGAGGGCAGGTAGGGATGGACGGAACACTTACCTTCCATTCCATTCTGTTTCCACTGGGGTGGGAGGCGCTCCGTCCCTCCCCCCGGAATCCTCGATGGGGGGGAGGCGATCCGGTCCTCCCCCCCGGAATCCTGCCCGGCTGGCTCCGCTCCGTGGCCAACCTGTGGAGCTGCCGGCTGGCTCTGGCCGCCTGCAGCCAGACATCCAGCCACTGGGCAGCCCTGCAGGGACACAAATGGCAGCTGTCGTAGCTGCCGCCATTTGCGTCCCTGTATTTAGCCATGATAGGCTACGTAAATACTTACGTAGCCTATCACAGCAGGGGGGAAAAAACTAGGGATGTACGAAATTGGCATTACCTAGCTCCGCCGGGTTCAGCTGAGGGGGGGAGGTGCTCCGCACCTCCCCCCCAGAATCCTGGCCGGCCAGCTCCGCTCCGTGGGGATTCCGCAGAGCCACCGGCCGGCTCCGCTGGCAGCCGGGCATCCAGCCGCTGGCTAGCAGGGACGCAAATGGCAGTGGCCGTAGCCGCCACTGTTTGCATCCCTGTAGTCAGCCATGATAGGCTACGTAAATCTTTACGTAGCCTATCATGTCAGACTTTTAAAAAACAAACGAATGCGCGTATGCAAATGGCGGCGGCTATGGCCACCGCCATTCGCGTTCCTTATTTTGGCCCGTCTTAGTCTTCGTAAATATTTACATAGACTAAGACGGCAAAAATAAGGGGAACGCAAATAGCGTAGCGGATGCTATTTGCGTTCCCCCTTATATTCGCCGTTTTGCGTACGCGCGTTCTTGTTTTTTTAAAGTCAGACGCGATAGGCTATGTAAAGATTTACGTAGCCTATCACGTCTTTTGTTGTTGTTGTTTTTTAACACTGGAAATTGCGGTGGTGGCAGCCAGTCGGAAGACCGGCCGCTGCCGCCGCCGCCGGAGCCGCCGCCACCCGAAAGATCCGCCCCAGGTAAGTCTCATCCCGGGGGGGGATCCCCAGGGTGGCGGGGGGGTGGCAGGCCGTTCCGCCACGGAGTTCGGGGGGCCGAATGCACTGGCATTCGGCCTCACCAAGATCCGTGGCGGAATTCTCTGCCATCCCTAAAAAAACCCAGCATACGCAAATGGCGGTAGCCGCCACCATTTGCGTACGCTGGGTTTTTTTCCCCCTGCCATGATAGGCTACGTAAATACTTAGGTAGCCTATCACGGCCTCCGCAGGGATGCAAATGGCATCCCAGCGTTAGCCGTGATAAGCTACATAAGTATTTATGTAGCCTATCACGGCTAGGAAGAGGAAGCGAATGGTGGCCGCAGGATGGCTGCCATTCACAAAGCAGCCCGGATGGGAGCAGGTAAGTGCTCTGTTTCGCACGCCTTTTGTGGGTTGGGGGCAGCAGGGACTTCGTCCCACACACCTTTTGTGGGTTGGGGGCGCGGGGGCTTCGTTCCGCGACGGATTTCAGGGGGCCAAATGCACTGGCATTCGGCCTCACCGAGATCCGTCGCGGAATTCTCTGACATCCCTAGGTGTGGGGAGGATCAGAGGTTGAAGCATGAAAGTGAATCAGTAGGTATGACAAGACTCGGGGCTTCTGATTCATTTCTATTTCCACCCAAGATAAATGGTCACATAAACAGTAGCAGAATCAGCATCCTTAGTGGGTGGAGTTCCATAGAAAATGCTGTTAATTGATTAAGAAACCAAGCCAATCAGCAAAGAAGAATTGATGAGACACCCTGGATGTCCATTGTTCATGTAGACAAGATTGTTGTCTACATCCGTGGTGCAGAAAGACAGCCTGGAGCCAAATCTGGCCCTCCTGGGGTCCCAATTCATTCCTCTACATGGGCCCAGATGGCCATGCCCCCTTTCCCTAGCCCCATCCCTTTTTCCCCAGCCACTGATAGTTTGGTATTTATTTCCCAGCTTTTGTGTGATTTTCCCCCATTCTAAAAGACTGACATGCTCCTCTGAAAGCTTAGTGACTGGAAGTAAGCTAAAATATGCTGGGGGGTGAGGGTCTTTGGCTTTACCTCTTTTGCTTTCAGCTTCACCCACCACTGGAATTTGTCGTCCCGTCCCCCCGCAACTCCTCCGAAATGGAATTCAGCCCTTAGTCTGAAAGAGGTTCTGCACCCCTGTTCTAAAACTACCAACCCTGCCAAGACATTCCTCCTAAAAATGTTTGACCCAATATAGCTTGGTTCACATACTACCTTCTTCAGGCATGGTGTCAGCACCTGCCACCCTCAGGGCACTTCTCCTCAGCCCAGCCCAGCAATACTGACACATGCTCTTCCCCATCTCCCAGCATAATGTGACTGGGTATGGGAAGCCACCATTCTAAAATTTCCCACAATGCCCTGAAGCACCCACCATAGCATCACTCTGGGGTACCGTGGGAAATTTAAGCAGCAGCTTCTCAGTTGCTCGCAACTGCTGCCAGATAAGCCCACACCCAGGTCGGCCCACTGACATAGGAAGAAGCCCATGAGACAGGACTTTGCTAAGGGCCCCCTCAACCCTAGAGCCAGCCTTGACCTTCTTTAAAAAGCAGTTCCCTGAAAAGCAACAATCTCTGCCAAGAAATAGCTCCCTTGCATTGGTTATTCCTAGAGGCAGGGAAGATTGGGGGGCACTTGGGGCAGTATCCAACTGTGGTGCTAGCAGAAACTAGGTTCTGAACTTGGTGCAAGAGAAGAATCTAAATAAAGTTATGTTGGCACAAGTGTGGTTGTGTAAGCAGTTTTGCATTATGCTTGTGCAATGCGTTGTGCAACCCATGGTGCAGCAGGTTGCACATTCTACTTGGGTTACGCAACTGCTTGCACCTGTTGTGCAATCCATTGTGCAAACCGATTGCACAACTGCTTGCACAACCAACTGCGCAAGAGTAACGGGCAACTGCTTGCACAATGGAAAGGTTCAACAGACCTCTGCTAGTGCTATTTGAGTTTGCAGAATGTCACCGTTGGATACTGCCCTTAAAGAGTAGAGACAGTTGATGGGCAGGAGCTTGAGCTCTCCTTCAGGGTGGGACTTCCATACATGGTGTCACTCACTAAGAGGATAATGTGTGAACCATATGTGATTCACCACATAATTAGGCAGTGCGGAGCTTTATTGGTGGAAAGTCTGAGTCTTATCTCTGGATAAGCAGTCATTAACTGAGCATGAAAACTATTTTTGTGAACCTTGTTTTTTCCCTGGGGTTGCTTGCCTCAGAGAAATTATGCCCTGGATTGGATATACCATCACTTCCAAGCCTTTTCTCCAGCCCAGCCTAAGCACGTAGCAGAATAAGGTGGCCAAATACAAGACACCCCTTTGTAGTCCTTGCACAGAGAAAACCAACACAGAAGACAAAAGGGTTGAACTTTCCACCTACAGGTGCTAATTTAATAATAATAATAATAATAATAATAATAATAATAATAATTATTTCCCACCTTTTCCCCAATACTGGGACTCAAGGAGACGTTACAATATTAAAAACATGTACAGTTAAAACATAGAAATAGAAATATATAAAAGTTAAAAATATTATTAAATCATCAATAATATTAAAATTGTGTAAAATATCAAAAATTTAAAAGAAAACAACAATATAAACAATAGTATCAATTCATCATATTCTCACAGGTCCAGACTACCCCCAAAGGCCCGCCAGAACAAAAATGTTTTTACCTGCCCACAGAAACATACCAAGGAGTGTGCCACTCTTGCCTCCCTGGGAAGGGAGTTTCAGAGCCTTGGGGCAGCCACTGAGAAGGCCTTCGCAAAGGCTTCGCTTCTCCTGTGTTCCCACCAGACGAGCCTATTTCCAGATGTTTGTTTGTTAACATGAGGGAACACTCAAGAGCCATGGCCTCCATATGTCATTTGAAGCAGAACAGTCTACTCCACTCAGTTGTGTCTTCTCACAACTCCAGGACAAGAGAACGGAACTATCAGTTCAGGTTTTTGCTTTGACTCTGGATGTGAAATATTTGCCCTACATTCACACTCTAACCCTGTTTGAAACCTTTTTATTATATTTCCCATTTGTGCACAGAATCTTTGCTTTAATTCTGCCTTTCATTTTCTTGGTGGAGAATTTGTCAAAGTTTTGTTAAATGATTTTCTCTCATTGTGTGTGTGTGTGTGTGTGTGTGTGTGTGTGAGAGAGAGAGAGAGAGAGAAACAGAGAGAAACAGAGAGAGAGAGAGAGAGATCCTTTCAAGACCTTTGCTACAGAATGCACATGGAGGATTATTTCTGTTTGTAAAGAATGTTTAATTATTCTATCAAGAATAATTATTTAATTATTCTATCAAGAAGCTTAGAGAGGCCATCCTGCAGAATGAATCTTGCAGATTATCAGCTTCCATGATAAAAAGCTAAATAGTGCTTTCTGCATTTTCCCTCTCTCACTTAGTGTGATAAGCATCCCCTTAGAGATTTTATTGGGATTTGTAGGCATAATATGACTAAAGGTGAAAGACAGGATGAAGCACAGAACAAGCTGCCCATATATGGTGCAGAAAGTCATTTGGAATATTACAAAGTATCTTAAATCAAAACATCCTTCTATTCTAATACAAATCTATAACTTGGTTTGAAGATGGTGGTTCTTAGGGCTTGAATCAAGTAGCACGGCCACAATCACAGAGTTCAGAGTATCGCTTGCTTTCCAACATGGCATCCAGTGCATCCATCAGATCACTGTGAATCAAAAACAAAAATACACTCTTCCCCTCATGGACATGGAGGTTCACTTCTAAAAATGGAAGCAATTTTGCATAAGGCACCACCAGGAATGGTCCTTCAGCTCCTCGCTGCCTAGGATTAGGAATAGAAACCTACACAACTCTCTTGAGTTTCAGCTTCCTAGAAGACTCTGTAACAGGAAAAGGTCACTGGTGGGCTGGTCAACAGCTCTTGTTTATGGCCAACACATTGGCTATACCCTAGTTTGAACTTGCTTATTCATCCCTCTGTTTGCTGTGCCTTGACCCTTCATACATCTTGACTGGGCTGTTCTGTTCCCTACATAAATGCCTTTAGTCTGGAGCCCAGCTATGCCCTGAAAGGATATACCCACTAACAAGAACCTGATTCAGGCATTTCTCATCCAGGTAGGGAGCACACTAGCCATACTCATAGAACTCATAGAATCATCGGGTTGGAAGGGGCCTACAAGACCATCGAGTCCAACCCCCTGCTCAATGCAGAAAGCCTGATTCCCAGGTGGTCTCACATCCAAGTACTAACCAGGGCTGATCCTGCTTAGCTTCTGAGATCAGATGAGATCAGGCACATCTAGCCCTTTGCTCCATTCCTGGAGTGTTTCCATCACCCTCTACACTTTAATTTTATAAATATATTTATAAAATTTATTTATTTATTTAAAACATTTGTATCCTCCCCTATATCATTAGGGCAGCGTACAGATAAATCAATTTAGGGAACAATCCTATGGCCGCTAGTCAGCGGCTGGACGGCCATAGGATATCTTGTTTTCTGAGAACCGACCTCAGAGCCCACATTCTGAGGTCATTCCTGGAGAACTGACCTCCCCCGCCTTCCACGCTGCCTTGCAGGCAGCGCAGAAAAGCCCTGTGCTCCGCACTCGCTAGAGGACCATGGAGTGGCTGAAGTGGGCTGTTCCGGGGTGGGGAGGGTGGAAATGCTGATACAACACATCCTATGTGTCATCCAGCAGTCTCCTCCCCTGCTTCGCCATCCTGTGGCTAGACAGTCGAAATCGGCTGTCTCACCGAAAATGCAGGGCTGGAGAAGCGTGGAGGGAATGATCCCCTCCGTGCTTCTCCTGCCCTGCATTGGATAGGCAGTCGCCTCCAAGTTCACAGGCGGCCGCCTATCTGCATAGGATTGCACCCTTAAACAGTGTAAAACAATAAAAAATTAAAAACATATTAAATCATTAAGCTAGCTAACACCAACTTAAAATCTAAAACAATAAAACAGTTAAAACAATGTGTAAACACAGGGAATCCAGTTAGCCCTCAAAGGCTTGGTAAAAGGCCATGTTTTAACTTGGTGCCAAAATGAAACTAGTGCCTGTGCCAATCGGACCTCCCAGGGGAGGGCATTCCACATAGAGGGTGATGTTCTAAAAAGGAGCTTCCTGTATCCCTGGAGGCTCACCACATGATCTGGAACACTAGAGGATGATGGAAACATTCAAGGAGGGGGCAGGGCGAGTGCTCTCTCTCCTTGCATGTTCAGCCTACCTGGATATGAAACACCTGATTAGGGCTAAGCTCTAAGCTGATATGAAATTGTGAGGAGGAGATGGTTCCAGTGACAGAGAAAATAACTTTTTCACTTTTTGCAGCTGTATCCTACATTCCCAGAAACCATTCACTCTCCACCAATATCCTACATCCCCTGTTCCTTTGTCTTCTCCACTGTTGCTATATGTCACAATAGAGGTAAACAACAAAGAGTATAGTACCACCACAAAGAGTATAGTACCACCACAAAAGCTTCTGCCATAATAAATTTGTTGAACTTTAAGGTATTACAAGACACTTAGGGCACAATCCCATGCATGTTTAGACAGAAAAAAGGCCTAGAACACCCAGCATGCCCCAGCCAGCATGTCTAAACATGCATAGGATTGCACCCTTAAATTAACAAGCCTACCCCTCTGGGAATTGTTATAGCAAAGGCAGGGAAGGTACCACGAGAATACATATTTAGACAGAAAAAAGACCTACAAGTCCCAGCATTCCCCAACCAGGAGTTTGTAGATCTTCGTTTGTAGAAGATCTACAGCAGTTTTCATGTTACTTTTGATTGTTTTAGTGATTGTTTGGCTGTTGTTGAATTGTAATATTTCATTGTTGGAAGTTGGCCAGGGAACAGTTATTGGGTGGAATACAAATACTGTAAGTAAATAAAATAAATCCATAAAGCATAGCCAAGGCAGCAAGTAAAGGCCCACATGCAACCATCCTATTTTAAGTTAATATTGAATTCATTCCTATTTACAGACTAAATAGTTGTGACTAATAGCAATTAGCAAAATAATTATTTGAGTGCTCCACCCCATGCCACTTTTCATCATTAATGTGATCACCCATACACTATACCCATTAGAATTCCTGTTAATTGGCAATTGAGTGATTGGTCACATATAAAGCCTCTGACAAGAATTGACATCACTAATGAAACACTACTGGTATTACAACTCCTGTAACAATAGCAAAATAGGAAGCTGTCTTATACTGAGTCATAGGAACATAGGGAGATGCCTTATACTGAGTCAGAGCATTGGTCCATCTATCTATTTATTTATTTATTTATTTATTTCTATACCGCCCAATAGCCGAAGCTCTCTGGGTGGTTCACAAAAATCAAAACCAAACACACAATAAAACAATTTAAGATATATAGAACATTAAAACCACAATATAACAATACAACCACAATAAAATCTAGCAGCAGTGCAGAAGTTTAAAATACAGATTTAAAACAGCAAAGATAAAAATTTAGAAAGCTAAAATGCCTGGGAAAATAAGGTCTTCACCTGGCGCCGAAAGGAATACAATGTAGGCGCCAGGCGAACCTCACTAGGGAGCTCCTTCCAGAGCCGGGGTGCCACAGCAGAAAAAGCCCTCCTCCTAGTAGCCACCCGCCTCACTTCCTTTGGCAGGGCTCACGGAGAAGGGCCGCTGATGATGATCTTAAGGTCCGGGCAGGCACATATGGGAGGAGGCGATCCTTCAGGTAACCTGGCCCCAAGCCGTTAAGGGCTTTAAATGTTAATACCAGCACTTTGAATCGGGCCCGGAAATGGACTGGCAGCCAGTGCAGCTGGAAAAGTACTGGCGTGATATGAGCTCGCAGGCCAGTCCCTGTTAACAATCTTGCTGCCCTATTTTGGACCAGCTGAAGTTTCCGGACCGTTTTCAAAGGCAGCCCCACATATAACGCATTGCAGTAATCCAGATGAGAAGTTATCAGAGCATGGATAACTGTAGCTAGGCTATCTCTGTCCAGATAAGGGCGTAGTTGGTATACCAGCCTAAGCTGATAAAAAGTGCTCCATGCCACTGAGTTCACCTGTGCCTCAAGTGACAGTTCTGGATCTAAGAGCACCCCCAAACTACGAACCTGATCCTTTAGGGGGAGGCAACCCCCTCCAGAACAGGTTGAATATCACCTAGCCGGGCAGACGAACCACCCACTAACAGTACCTCCGTCTTGTCTGGATTGAGTTTCAGTTTATTGGCCCTCATCCAGTCCATTACCATGCCCAGGCACTGCTTCAGAACAGCCACTGCCTCACCTGGTTTTGATGAAAAAGAGAGGTAGAGCTGGGTGTCATCTGCATATTGATGGCACCTCAGCCCACACCTCTGGATAACCTCCCGCAGCGGTTTCATGTAGATGTTAAACAGCATGGGGGATAAAATAGAGCCCTGTGGAACCCCATGGCACAATTGCCATGGCACAGAGCAATAATTCCCCAGCACCACCTTCTGGAATCGGCCATCCAATTAGGAGCGGAACCACTGTAATGCAGTGCCTCCAACTCCTAACCAAGACAACCTATCCTGAAGGATACCATGGTCAATGGTATCGAAAGCCGCTGAGAGGTCCAGGAGAATCAACAGGGTCGCACTCCCCCTGTCCCTCTCCCGGCAGAGGTCATCCCACAGGGCGACCAAGGCAGTTTCCGTTCCAAAACCAGGCCTGAAGCCTGATTGAAATGGATCTAGATAATCCGTTTCATTCAACAGTGCCTGGTGCTGTCCTACAACCACCCGCTCAAGCACCTTGCCCAGGAAGGGGATGTTGGCCACTGGCCTATAATTGTTAACATCCTCTGGGTCCAGGTTAGGCTTTTTCAGGAGTGGTCTAATTACTGCCTCTTTTAAAGTGGCAGGCACTACTCCCTCTCTCAAGGAGGAATTTACAACCTCCTGGACCCAGCCGGACAACCCCTCCTTGTTTGATTTAATAAGCCATGAAGGGCAAGGGTCAAGCACACAAGTGGTCGATCGGACTTGGCCAAGCACCTTGTGCACATCCTCAGGCCTCAGTAACTGAAACTCATCCAATAAAACTGGACCAGACGGTGCTCTGAACGCCTCTACCAATGGAACTGCATTAATGGTGGTGTCCAATTCATGACGAATCTGAGCGACTTTATCCTCAAAGTGCTGTGTAGGGGTGCACGAAAGTCACTTACCTGGTCTCGCAGCTTGCTTCGCGGTGGGGGGGAGGCGCTTCGCTGCTCCCCCCGAAGTTCAGGCCGGGGGGGAGGCTTCCCGCCTCGCCCGGCCGAAATTCAGGCTGGGGAGAAGCACCCCGTCTCCCCGGCCGTGAACTTCAAAAGAAAAAGAAAAAAAAAACGCCCCTGTGATAGGCTACGTAATGATTAACGTAGCCTATCACGGCTAGATCTGCAAAGTCAGCCGTGATAGGCTACGTTAATCGTCACGTAGCCTATCACGGGTGACTTTGGAAAAAAAAAAAGCGCGTACGCAAATGGCGGCCCCCATAGGGAGCCGCCATTCGCGTTCCTTATTTGGTCCCTGTAGTCTACGTAAAGATTTGCGTAGACTACGGCGAAAATAAGGGCAACGCTATTTGCGTTGTCCTTATTTTCGCCGTAGTCTACGTAAATCTTTACGTAGACTACAGGGACCAAATAAGGAACGCGAATGGCGGCTCCCTATGGGGGCCGCCATTTGCGTACGTGCTTTTTTTTTTTTCCAAAGTCACCCGTGATAGGCTACGTGACGATTAACGTAGCCTATCATGGCTGACTTTGCAAATCTAGCCGTGATAGGCTATGTTAATCGTTACATAGCCTATCACAGGGGCGTGGTTTTTTTTTTTACTTTGGTTGTAATGGCAGCGGTGGCAGCCAGTCGGAAGACCGGCTGCCGCTCCCGCCCCTGACGAAGACCTGCCGAACCGCCGCCGGGACCCGCCGCCGGGAGGGACATTCGTGAAAGGTAAGTCCCATCCCGGGGGGGGGCGGGGGGTGGGGGGGCGGAGAAGTTCTCCCAGAACAACCTTCGGAGGACCGAATGCATTGGCGCTCAGCACCCCGAAGTTTCGGGGAGAAATTCTCCCCCATCCTTAGCTGTGCAAACTTGTCACAGCGTGCCGCTGAGGGTTCCACTGTCTCTCTCCCTGGCCCAGAATGTAACAGGCCGTGAACCACTCGGAAAAGCTCTGCTGGATGACACTGAGAAGATGCAATGCTGGTGGAAAAGAACTGTCTGTTTGACACCCTCACCGCCACAGAGTAGGCTTGATAGTGGGCTCTTACCTGTGTTTGAAAGGCCTAGTATTGCTGCCACTGCCAGTCAGTGGCTCTCTGGGGTTTCAGGCAGGAGTTTTTCTAACCCTACCTGGAGATGCCAGGAATCAAACCTGGGGCCTTCTGCACGCAAAGCAGGTGCTCTAACACTGAGCTACGGCTCCTCTCCAATGGATGTTCCCTGATCAGGAATCACGCCCAGGCAGTAGTGGTGAAAGCATTGAATCCTAACCACTGGACCACCAGGGAGGCTACAATAATACTATGTAGGCTACACTGAAGAGACCAAATGCACTTACAACACAATCCTAAGTATGTATATTCAGAAAGTTGTCCCACTGAATCCAGGGCTACATTTGCAAAGGATTGCAGCCTTTCAGTACAGCCCTATCCAATTTTACTCAGAAGGAATTCTCACTGCAGTGTTAGGTTTTATGGGTGCAAATCAGGGGTGTTAAACCTCAGGCATGCAAGCCAAATCTGGCCCATTTGGGGACCCAATTGGGCCCTCTGAGGCTCCCCAGACAACCATACCCCTTCCCCTTTCCTCTAACGTCCCAGTTTGGTGGTTTCATGGCCTTTGTGCAGTTTTTTCACCCATTCTAAAATCTGTAATGTCTCTCCTATGGCTTGGGCTGCCTTTATACGAAAGAAAACTCCCACTGTTTTCCTGTTCTGGAGCTTTTTTGCATTTATCATGGGCTCCCAGACAGCGACCTCTGCTGAGAGGGGAAGCTTTTAATTTTCAAGGTTCCATAGAACACAATGAAACAGAGCCATATAGTGGCCATTTTAATAGCTTAACAATCCAACTTTTAAAAATGGTTCTTTCGTTCCAGAAGTTTTTGGAGCGAAATAAGCAGGAAATACCTCTGGATGTGCCCTGGAGGTTAACCATGCCATGGAAAGGACCTGCGAAGTTCCGTGAGTGAGCAATCTTAATAGCAGGATAAAAGCTCTGTGTGAAGGAGCCCTTAGTTACTGAAAGTAAGAGCTTTAGGGCACAATTCTATGCATGTTTAGACAGAAAAAATAGGGATGGCGCAAGCATTCGGTTGGGGCTCAAAGCCCAGTGAGAAGTTGCCAGTTCAGCCGCCCGGACGTGTTTGTGGACCTGAGCTCTTGCCCGACTCACAGTGTGCTGAGTCAGGCAAGAGCTTGGGCACTCACTCCCTCAGCAAGGAGAGGGG
This sequence comes from Heloderma suspectum, assembly GCF_057233095.1. Classification (NCBI taxonomy): domain Eukaryota; kingdom Metazoa; phylum Chordata; class Lepidosauria; order Squamata; family Helodermatidae; genus Heloderma; species Heloderma suspectum. Next base: position 333,358,997 of record NC_139459.1, on the reverse strand, counting down.
AAGAAGGCAGCGCCTCTCACCTGCCCCCGTCCTTGCTACAGCAACAGTGGCGCAGGAGAGGCTAGTCGTTTTCCGTAAGTTTTCCTGGCCTTGCAGAAGATGACCAGCTTGTCCCTTTCTTCTGCCACTGTAGCTTGTGGGGGCAGAGTGAAGAAGGAGGCACCTATCCTCTCCCCCCGCCCACTTTCTGGGGGCCAGGGCGAGAGGCTAAAGGCTGGTCACCAAGGCCTTTTTTCCCTGTGCTGGCCTTTGACAGCCGGCACGAGGAAGAAGGGCAACAGCGGCACCCCGGTGCTCTCGCCCTGGCCTCCTCTAGAGAAGGCCAGGGCAAGAGGCTGGGGGCTGGCCACTAAGGCCCTCCTTCCCCACGCCAGCCTTTGACAGCCGGCAGAAGGGAGAGGGGTGGCTCGCGCAGCTTACAGGCAGGCGGGGTGATCAGGTAAGCTCACTAAGCAGGCCCGGGCTGTGCGAGCTGTGGGGGGCAGTTTGCCGAGCTCTCCCCACCCTGGACAGAGATGGGCTCATCCATCCCTACTGTGGAATACCACACTATGCTGGTATTTTGGTGTTTTGGCCCTGCCCATTTTGCCTTAGCTCCCACCCACTACTGGAATGGGCCCCACAATAATTTCTCTGAAATTCAATTTGGTCCTTGAGTTGAAAGAGGTTCGACATCCCCAGTGTCAATTATATTGCCTGTTCCTGGCCATTCTTTGTAGCTCTTCCCATCTCTATTGTGTCTTGTCATCTGCATTCCCCCACCCACCCAGCCCGCCTTTTCCGAATAATACCTAACTTTGCCTTCTAAAACACCATGGGAAATATTAGCGAAGAAATGAGAAAGAAACACACAGTTTTCCCCTTGTTACGAAAGTGATGTGATTATTTAATTTAAAAAGGCCAACCCCACTGTCTTGCTTCAGTTGAGAGAGCCAGTATGTAGTAGAGTGTTGGATTCTATCCTAGGTTCAAATCCCCACTCAGCCATCTCTGGGCCTAGCCTACCTCACAGTGTTGATGTGAGGATAAAAATGGAGGATGGGGGAAACCAACCTGTACACCAACTTGCACACTTTGAAGGGAGGGTGAGATACAGCTATAGTAGACAGGCTGTTTTCCTGAACATTGCACATAATGAATACAAAAATAAATGCTTGGGTTTGGGGTTTTTTAAAAGAGACAGAATAAAGAAAAACGCTAGCATGCTAAGCTTTTCAATATTTTAATTTACTCCCATGTGAAACATCCTTTTAAGATCAGTATCTTTCAGGCATCTGTTATCTGAGTTTGGGTGGGAAATGGTAGTTTTGCTTTCATTAAAAAAAAAGAAAAGAAAATTAAATCCTGAACCACTCAGACTATGCCTTGGTTTCACAGCTTCTTCCTTGACATTGAAATGTGTGACTTATTTTAAAGATTGAGTTAATGATCAAAAGCAAATGACAGATGTCAGTCCCTGGAGAAATGGTAGTTCATGCATTTTAATGCGTAGCCTGAGTTGTCAGGCAAAGCAATAGTGACAGCATTTTGCATGGCTTTTAAAAAAAATCAGAATAATCATCAGCTTGTTTTCCGCTACAAAGCTATTATCATTCACAGTTCTTTTTTATTATTGTTACCGCTCTTAGCTTGGAATTCCCCAAATTCCAGACTGAGATTTGCGGTTTGATAGGGATGTGCGATAGCTAGCTGAGGAAGTGGCAGCCCAGATACTCTCCTAGGAGCCCTATTGAAAAGGACAGAGAGGAGACTGCTGGTGAGTGATAAATAGTCTTTGTTCCTGCGAATTAGGTAGAAAAGGAAATTGCCAATAGCCATTAGTTAGCAGAGGCTCCATTCCTCTCGCTCTTTCACCATATGCCTCTCCACATACAGAACATTGCCACACCCTACTCAACCCTTTGTGTTAACTTCAAGGATACATGGCAAGGGAGGGCTCCCAGTCGGCCTGGCATCTTCGCCCTTATTCTTGGGTCATGGAGCTCTTGCTGCTTGTTCACAGCCCACTCATTCCTGTACATCAAAGCTAAAAAGCACAACAGAAAGGGGAAGTGAAAGTGATGACAGCGGCCATCAGTGGCAGAGCGCATGTGATGCCCCAAGCCTTACAAGGCTACATCACTGATACAGGTAGCCCAGTCATGATGGGAATCCGCAAGTAGACAGTCACTGATCCATTTATTTATTATTGTGGAGAAAGACATGTTCTTTGGGTGTACTTGCTTGAAAGCTTCATGTTTGTCCTGCTTCGGTTGCAAACCAAGCAAAACTATTCGAGGAGAACATTTGTCTCAACCCTGCCAGCTCATTACCAGTGACTGTACTTTGTTTACACTCTACAGATTATAACACAAAGAGGGTTTTGTCTGCACCACATAATAACTGGAGGAGAGGAACCCGGGGGGTGTTTCCACCAGTGATTTACTCCAAGCTGGCTGTGTGTTGAGGTCGTTAGGGATATGCGACATCATGGCCATCCAGCAGCCACCCTGAAGCTTATTGGGAAAAAATCGGATTTCCTGAGACTGCTTAAAGTCTTTTCCTTAAGTCGGGTTCTCCTCGGTATAGCTGCTGTGTGCCCCAACCCCCACATTTACCTCGGGCATGCTAGCCCTGGCCAGGGGCGTGCCTTTCACCATGACGCTGGTCAAGGGGTGTTTCCTGTGTTTCCTGTCCCTGCACAAACCAATTAGTGTCTCCTCAGGAGTAACTCCCATTGTGCTGAATGAGGCTTGCCTTCTGATTGCCCACATCAGAACCTACAGAGATCCCCCTCAATTGACATTGCACAGTTTAAAGCCCAGTTCCCTAAGTGTGGTAAAACGTGATCTCAAGTATCCGATTCTCCTATGTTTGGTTTATTGCCTTAGGAAGTAGCTACTTTGACCCGTCATTATACAAATCCTGTGGGTTAAAATGGGGGCTGGTTTCCCGTCTTTGTGTTCTCCCCCCACCCCCTGCTGCTGCCTCTTTCCCAGCACAAGCATATATGTGTCTACTCAGAAATAACTCCCATTGTGCTCCATGCGGCTTGCTCCTGAAATGCAGGTGCATCTGGACTTTCAGGGGAAAGGAGTATTGGGGGGGAGCCCCTCTTATTGGTTGAGCAGCCCCTGCCAATCAGATGACATTCACTCCAACCCCCAACCCCAGCCGGAAGTATGTTCTGTGAAGTGATTTTTATTGGTGCAGAGAACCTGCTCATGGATAGGGATGGTGGAGAATTTCTCCCCGAAACTTCGGGGGGCCGAGCGCCAACGTGTTCGGCCCCCCGAACAAGTTTCGGGGAGAAATCCTCTGCACCCCCCCCCGCACCCCGCACCCCCCCCCCCGGGACGGGACTTACCTTCGCCGAATGTCCCTCCCGGCGGCGGGTCCGGCCGGCGGTTCGGCGGGTGTTCGAGCGGGGCGGGAGCGGCAGCCGGTCTTTCGACCGGCTGCCGCCGCCGCCGCCATTCCAATGAAAGAAAGAAAAAAAAACGCACCCTGATAGGCTACATGACGATTCACGTAGCCTATCACGGCTAGATTTGCAAAGTCAGCCGTGATAGGTTACGTCAATCGTCACGTAGCCTATCACGGGTGACTTTGGGAAAAAAAAAAAAGAAGCGCGTACGGATAATGGCGGCCCCCATAGGGAGCCACCATTCCCGTTCCTTATTTGGTCACTGTAGTCTACGTAAATCTTTACGTAGACTACGGCGAAAATAAGGGCAACGCTATTTGTGTTGCCCTTATTTTCGCCGTAGTCTACGTAAACATTTACGTAGACTACAGCGACTAAATAAGGAACGCGAATGGCGGCTCCCTATGTGGGCCGCCATTAGCGTACGCGCTTTTTTTTTTTAAAGTCACCCGTGATAGGCTACGTGACGATTGATGTAGCCTATGACGGCTGACTTTGCAGATCTAACCGTGATAGGCTACGTGAATCGTCACGTAGCCTATCAGGGGGCGTTTTTTTTTTTTTTAACTTTCGCATTTGCAGCCGGGGCGAGGCGGGAAGCCTCCCCCCCCGGCATGAATTTCGGCCGGGGTGAGGCGGGAAGCCTCCCCCCCGGCCTGAACTTCGCGGGGGGAGCAGCGAAGCACCTCCCCCCACCGCGAACGTCCTTTGACGACAGGTAAGGGGCTTTCGTCCACCCCTACTCATGGAGCCCCACATGGACCAAACCATGGCACAGCTGATTCCTTTAAAAAAATCTAGTACCCCTCCATTCACTTCTCCTTCAGTTGTCATGGAAACACAGCCCCAGAAGCATGCCAAGGTTTGACCTGGAAAGAAGCTGTTACCATTACCTGGTTCAAGAGCTCTCAAATGCTCAAGCCTTTCTCAAATGTCTAATTGGAGCAGCTGCCAAAGGCACAAAAGCACTGGGGAGAGCAATCCTATGGCCACCAGACAGTGTCTAGAGGGCCATAGGATTTCTCAGGTCCCAGAAACCAAGGTCGGGGCCAGTGCTCTGACCATGGTTGATGGGAATTGCAGTCACCAGCCCCGCTGCTTCGTAGGCAGCATGGTTCTTACTGGTTTCTGCGCTCAGAAACAGAGTGCAGAGTGGGTGAATGGGGTGCATTCCCAGCGGTGAGGAGTGGAGGAGACTGGAAGCTGCTTATGTGTCTTCCTATGCACCATGCAGCCTCCCCCTCCTGCTCCAATGCACCACGCAGCCTCCCCTTCCCACTCCAATGTGCCACGTAACTTCCCCCCTCCAACGCGCCACACAGCCCCCCTCCTGCTCCAATATGCCCCATGGCCTCCCCCCTCCCGCTCCAATGTGGCACGCAGCCTCCCCCTCCTGCTCCAATGCGCCACATAGCCTCTCCCCTACTGCTCCAACGTGCCCCAGGTACACAGCCAAAATAGGCCATCTAGCCACAAAAGCAGGGTGGGCAGAGCACAGATGAGAGGATCCCCTAAGAACATAACAAGAGCTGTGCTGGATCAGACCAAAGGTCCATCTAGTCCAATACTTGTGGAGTTGTCTGCCTCCACCACCCCTTTCCATGCCCACTGCAGGCTTTCTTCCCAGCAGGAATGACACCAATTATGAAAATGGTGTCACTGAACCAAATGCTGCAAATAGTCTCTGTTCCTGTCCCATCCCATCCCATGCAAAAGAAGATGCTCCACTGCCTGCCTCCTCCTTGTGCTAAAAGGTACATTACTGGGCCATGGGGCAGGTGGAGATATTACTAGCACTATCAAGGGCAGCAGGACCCTGTCAAGGGTATGACCTACACATCATTAATTCAGCAGCAGTGGTGAGTTCAGGCACACCCTCACATGGTCTTTGCTAACTAGTGCTGCAGCTCAGGAAGGGGTGGTAGTTCAGTGGTAGAGAACAAGCTTCGCATGCGGAAGATCTCAAGTTCAATCCTCGTCATCTCCAGGTAGGGCTGGAAAAACTCCTGCCTGAAACCCTGCCAAGCCTCTGCCAGTCAGTGTTGACAATACTGGGCTACATGGACCAAGGCTAGATGACTCAGTATAAGCAGCTTCCTAATTTCTTACTTCTGAGGGAAAACAGGCAGGCCAGCAGCCGAGTGCCTTGCTGCTTCGGTTGCAGCGGTAGCGCCAGAACATTTGTGGTGTGCCCAATGGTAGCGGGCCCTGCTAGTGCTGCTGGATGCCAGCACTTGCCCCAGTATGCTGCTTGCTGTTACCAGAACTGGGGGTTATATTTGGACCATGGCTGCAAGTGCATGCATCGAATTTCAAATGTAGCAAATCACAGCAAAGCCAAATAGTAATTCTGTTATATATTATGGGAAGTGTTACAGACAGCAGATCATCAGCTTCTCTGTCACCTATCACATAGTTCGTAGGTCACTCAGATGGCCTGTGGAAGGTTGTTGTTGTTGTTTTAATTAAACTTTTATTGTGAATTTTAACAAAACAAAACAAACTGAAAACGTTACAAAACCTAAAAAAAAACATGAAATAAAAATAAAAATACAACAACATGCTCAAAAACTTCAGTTTCTGATATATTTGAGGGGGGAAGGGGGAGAGGTTACACATAAACTTCAGTGAAAGCAGACTAAATATCCGCATATAAGTCAATTTGCAAGTTACACCTATATACCACTCTTTCAAATGATGCTAGTGTTAAGTCTTCAGTCCACTGCATTATAGGTGGTGAGCATTTATCCTTCCAGTATCGTATTATCAGTTTTTTATTAACCAAAAGGGCGTGAAAAATCCATTTACACTGACCATATGTTACGTTCCAAGAAGCAGGTAAGTAATTTAAAAGAACATTCACATCAGTAAATATTAAAGAGCTTTCCAATACAAAATTTATCTGTACAATAACTTCCTCCTGAAAGGAGGCGGCCATTGGGCATTTCCAAAACATATGAATAAAAGAAGCATTGACTGCATTACACCTCCAACAATTAGCCGAATTTGACAAGCCTTTACTAAAAAGACGTTGTGGCAATCCATTAGACCTGAAACAAGAGCTTTTGCTTACTAAGGCGTAACCAAAGATCCATCGGAATGTCCAATACAGATGCCAAAACAGCAGTCCATTGATTAAACAAAATAGGACATTCCAATTCCCTGTTCCATTCCTGCTGTAAACCACTTGTGTCATATTTATTCATTAATAATAAATGTTTGTAAACATGAATGTAGGTTGATATATCTGATCAGCTTCAGTAAGTATTTCCAATAGTGAAGGAGACTCTGAGACAGTAAAAGCAGCAGGACCGAACCAACAAATGTTTCATTTGCAAATACTGCCATTCCGCTGAAGCTGGCAGAACAAATTGATCTCACAGAATTGAAAATACCAAAAACTCATAATTGTTCCCAGCCCACTAATTGATCTACAGTAAAGATCATCTTATCTGTCCAGGTCTGCCATAAAAACATTTTCTTGCCAATTCTTACATCTGGATTTCCCCATAAAGTCAATTTAGCATGGGAAAATGGATCAAACTGTAATTGAAGTGACATTATACGCCAGACTTCCCTAACTGCCAAAATTGTGGGAGGAGCTCTGTCTACTTAATATGCCAAGAACCTAATGCCATCTATTTAAAGAGAGGCTCCAGACAAGAAGATTCCAATACTGACCATGGAAGAAAATCTAATTTGAGTGGAAAAGACCAAAATTTAGTAGAGGTCAGCAAATAGGCCAGATGGTACATAGCTAGATCTGGAAAACCAAACCCGCCTTCATTAATTGGAAGTTGCATCCTCTTTAAAGATATTCTTGGTGGAGAGGAACACCAAAGAATTTACGAAACAAAGCACTGAGTTTTTGGAAATATTTGCCAGGTATAAGTATAGGGATCCCTCATGTAACATAAATAATTCAAGGTATGGTGTTCATCTTAAGTGTATTCACCTTACCCCATAAACTCAACTTTGAAGATGTCCATCTGTCATGAATTATATGTCATGAAATATAATTAATCAACTTGTTTAAATTTAAACTAATCATTTGAGATATGTCTCTAGGAACAATTATTCCCAAATAAGTAATAAACTCTGGGCACCAACAAAATTGCAAATTGGCTAATACACTAGAGTATATCCTATGTCCAATCAGCATGATTTCTGACTTTGACCAATTAATTGAATAGCCAGACAATTCACCAAAGGTATTAATCAATTTCATCAAAGCTGGAACCGATGACTGGAGTCTCGAGATATACAACAAAAGATCACCATGGGGGTGTGTGTATGCCACTGGCTCTACTTCCTGAATGGTTAGTGCCCCACTTTTGTCAAACCCCTTGAATTACAGCTGACAGTCCTGACTTCACTCCCATCTGGGTGCCGTGTGTTTCCTTTCAACTTCAGTGTGGTGGTGTACAGAGGCCAATTGCCAAAACACTTATCCTTGTTCCAGTATTTCTGGCCCTGACTGTACATACACACACATACACAGACACGTATGTACCTACATAACCTTATTAACCTAAATTTAATATAGTAGTTACATTTAACCTGTATTTACTCAAAATGTATAAATTAACACACCCAAAAACAGGAATTATGTATATGTTACATGTATACAAGAGGAAAAGGAGAAAAGAAGAAAAGGGGGGGGGGAAGCAGTAGTATATAGTGCATTTGATCGTGCATGCCACCCAGACTCCTTATCAACTATAACCCAAACAAAGCTTGACAGTGAATACTGCCAGAGAAAGAGTAAAAAAAAAAGGTAGAAAATAGCTGGATTCCAACTCAAGAAACTGAAGAAGTCGAATCCCTTATTTTGATTTTAATGCCAGTGCGAAATGAATCTGCAGCAACAGAACTTAAAAACATCTTAATCTGGCCCTCAATAAAAATGCAAAATGTGGCGGGATATTTGATATGATATTGCAAGTTAATTTTCTTTGCCAGATTTCTTGCCTTGGTAAATTGTCTTCTTCTATCAGCGATTTCTTTAGTATAATCGGGAAAGAGCATAATCGTGTCGTTTGCTGGCCCCCACAGAAGCTCACCCTGCCCTCGTGCTAAATGCATAAGATAATCTTTTGTGGAAGCACATAAAAATTGGACAATAACAGGTCCCATTCTGATGCCTCATGTAGAACCGGGAACATGATAAGCATGCTCAATATCAAGTGGAAAGTTCAAAAAGCAAAGTCAATAACTCATGCAGAAATTTATCCATGAACTCAGCAAGATGGAGATTTGTAGCCAGATCTTTAAAGCCAAGAATATGGAGGTTAGTTCCCCAAGCCAAGCCCTCCAGTTGAGACATTCGAGCAGACAGAACATTATGAGAGGCATTCATAGCAGTTTCATGAGCAGTAACCCCATCTTAAAGTGCGTTAACTTTCGACTCCCATCTTTTGAAGACAAATATTCATCGAGTCCACAGACCCTTGAAGGGTAGTAATGGAATCCTGAATTGTTTCAAGCTTCTTCGACTGCAGTGATAACTGCGAGAACATATTTTTTATCAAAGCAAGCAATTCCTCTCCCTGTCCCATGTCTTTAGAAACCTTTGCTGGGGGGGCAGTTGGGGGGGGTAGGCAGCGTTCCCAAGCCTTTCCTCGCCTTCGATGTTGCCATCCTCCTCTCACTCCAAAAGCACAACAAGCAAATATAAGTGTGGAAACAGAAAACAAAAGCTTACACAAGTTTAATTGCAAATACCCAGATAGCATGACAGCCTCGAAGAGGTAGTTTTAAAGCTGAAACTTGGGACAGACACAGCAACAAGCCCATCATGACACCATCTCCAACCGGAAGTTCAGCCTGTGGAAGGTTATTTCCATACAGACTTGGGGTGATCTCTTACCCTGTATCAGATATCTGGCAAAGGCATAGATCAGATTCAGTAATGTCAATTCTCAATCGTTCATGTCACTGAACATTGTATTATTATTGTTCACTATACTGAAAGCTAAACCTTGATATATACAGGTCACTTTTTAAGGAAATATCAAAGGGCATCTCTTAAGGAAATACCTTGCATATCTTGGCTCCACAGAAATCCACCTGGAGAGAACAAGGTCAGCTGGCTTTATACTGTCTATATAAACAGAGGCTATGTTTGATCCGAAGAGGTGGAAAAACTCATGAATTAATATTGATACATACAAATTACTGCTTTAGAAGGTCACAATTCCCTCTTCTAGGCTCACCCCAGCTGGAGAAGAGAAGCTGCAGTTACATGATGGTGCAAAGTTACCAGAAGCCAGGATAGAATTGGAATGTGATTATATGGGCAAGCATAAACAGCGCAGCATTTAAAAGCAAAGGTGAAAACTGTAACACTGACCAAGACAACCTGGTGTTTTCAGAGTAAGCTTTAACAGCAGATTAAAGTCAAAGGGACAAAAGGACAAAATCTCCCAGGATGACTGGGGAAAGATATTGCTCTCATACAGTGAGCGAGGAAGGGTAAGACATACAATCAGTAATCATGATTTGAGAGAAGTGAAGGAGAAGTTCACATTTTAATTAATAAGTTGTTCATTAACACCACCAAGAAAGGTCAATAGATCATTTTAGCAAGCAACAAACAGGTGGGGAATTAAAGGCACATGCTTGGATATATCTGGTATTGATCACTGTAGTCACTCTCAAGAACTAAACACCGGCAACTACAATTTAGATGTCTGGAATTAAATCTTCTCTCTTATCGGTACCGGAGATACTATTAACCTTGATATTTCAAGGGCTATGAACAGTTAGTTTAGAAGAAACCTAACCTCTCGTTCAACAGATCAGATCTATATATATGTTCACAGTCTTATCAGTCCACTTCCAAGATCAAGTTTCTGCTTCCTTCATGCCTGCTAAAACTGCAACCACCAACACAAAGAGGCAAAGATCATATTCACTGTAGCACCCGAACCCAACTGTCTTCTAAGATACATGCTTTCAGTGGGAAAGGCACAAGATCTAACTGATGGCTTAGTTTTTTGTCTGGCCAGAACATGTTTAAGTGAAAGGTGTCTGTGACAAAATCACAATGCTTGCCATGTGGAGTCTATATTAATGTTTATATGTGTTTGCTGTGTTAAATAGAACCCAGATAATTTAGGGTTAACTGTTTGGTAGTGAGTGAGTGAGTGAGTGAGTGAGTTAAAGGTGTGTGTGTGTGTGTTTGTGTGTGTGTGTGAGTGTGAGAGAGAGAGAGAGAGAGAGAGAGAGGAGGCTGGGTGTATACAAGGCAGGAGCAGATAGGGGTTAGATAGGATTTAGAAAGAGATACGGCCTTAGGGTTTGATGAAGCTACATCTAGATAGTGGGGTTGTGGGAACAGGAGTTAGAAGGGGTAGAGCAGGATAAGACTGAGAAATGAGTGATTAATTATAAGATATAACATCTCTTGTATGAAATAAACTTTAAATTGTTTGTTTTTAAATTATAAAAGCCCACGTCTTGTTCATCTTTCTGCACTACCAATGGTGCTCATATTTCCTGGGTACTTCTCCTAGTTGGGTAAAGGGAACTAATTAGGCATATTGGGTGTCTCTTCTACCCGGTGAATTTAAAGGTGAAGCTTGTGGGACAGTGAGGACAGCTGTCCCAAAGCAGAGGCAGACAGACCTGAGGGAGGGTTTCGTCACAGTGTCCCTCACCTCTTATAGCCCATCAGTAAACCTCCTCCACAAGGATTACGAAATGGGTGCATCAGCCTTTTCCTCAGCCATCACTCTGTTGCAATTGTCTTTGAGCTGGTAGTTTGCTAGTAATGAGACCTTACAATAGGCCTATGTAATACGGAGCTACCACTTAGACATACCATGTTAGGGGTTAGATGCTAGGCCTATGCCTAGATCGAAAAGTATGGAAGTGTGAGACATAGGAGGCTGCCTTATACCAAATCAAGTCAATCTGGCTCAGTATTATCCACACTGATTGGCAGCAGCTCTCCAGGGTTTCAGGCAGGACTCACTCTGTCCTACCTGCAGATGCCAGGGACTGAACCTGAGACCTTTGGCATGCAAAGCATGGGCTCTACCACTTCCCAGCTTCCCAGACCATATGTAATCTGTCGATCCAATACAAGCCTCCTCAGAAGCTCTGATGAGCACACAGAGAGCTGTGCACATTCACTGGAGCTTTTGTGGCCTATGTTCTAGCCACAGGCTCTACCTGGCCTGTTAAGAAGCTCTTGACACAGCCCACCAGAAGTGGCCTCTCATGCCATTGGCTAGTGCACACTACTAACAGAATACCAATGACATTTTACACAAAACAGAACTTTTAGCAATGTGCTAACACCTCAGAGTAGTACCCACCTAATGGCATTACACTTCCAGAAGGCAATTAGCACTATTACCACCTAATTAGACATTAGATGTTATATAAGGCATAAATATTCCCTTACACTCTCTGCAATACATTCAACAATCCTCCATTTAAACATTTCAATAAATAACATTAAAAGCACATTATTTGTTATTATAGACTTGCTTGCAGTGGTGGAGTAGCGACCCATCTCTGAACTGTACAGATCAGACCCTGATATCTGGTAGATGTCAACATGGAAGATGAAATGTATAGGCTTTAGCTTTCAGGCTGCTTCAGATAGGCATCTTCCATGTCTGAATCCATGGATTTCTGTATGGATGGCACTCATCTGCATCTGAAGTGCATAATTCTGGTCATTTCTGGTACATCGCTTTCGAAAGGGAGCTCCTTTTTCAAGAGTGGTTCCTCAAAACACAGCTATGGAGGGCGCAATCCTATTGGGATAGGCAGCCACCTCTGAACTCAGAGGCGACTGCCTGTCCAATGCAGGGCAGGAGCAGGGCGGAGGGGATCATCCCCTCCGCGCTTCAGCCACCCTGCATTCATGGCTAGACAGCCAATTTCAACTGTCTAGCCGCAGGAAGGGGGGGAGATGCTACCCGATGCATCAGAATGGCACTTCTTCCCTTCCCGCCCCCAGCACGCCCCCAGGAATGCCCTGTTTTCATCGCTCCGTGCTCCTCTTCCGAGCATGGAGTGCCGGCTGTTCCGAGCTGCCTACAAGGCAGCGCGGGAGGGGGCAGAGGTCAGTTCTCAGGGAACCAACCTCAGAGCACAGGCTCCGATGTCGGTTCCTGGGAACTGACATATCCTATGGTCGTCTAACCGCTGACTAGTGGCCATAGGATTGAGCCCTAAATGATGTCACCTGAATTCATCCATAATGCTAATTTGGATCAAGTGCTGCAGCTCTGTCAGTCTGTTACGTTGTTTTTGAACATTTACTCAGCCTCACAGAAATCTGCCCTGCTTTTGTTGCTACTCATCCAGGAAGCTTTTAATGTTTCCATTGCTACAGAAATAAAAGTTCTTTAATTTATATTGCATTGTTATTATTTAATTATTGTAAGGCACTTTTAGAACCAATCTGAGATGACAAGTGGGGTATAAATATAATAATAAAATATTTTCCCACAATATTTTGAACACTTTGGTATGAAACTATTTATTTCATTGTTACCCCACCCTTCCCTTCAAGTAGATCAGCATGGCATATGTGGCATACATGGTTCCCCCCTCCCCTCCATTTTATCCTCATAACAACCTATGAGGTAGATTAGGCAGATAGGCAGCGAACAGCCCAAGATCACCCAGTGAGCTTTGTGGATGAGTAGGGATTTGAACCTAGGTCTCTGCAGTCCTAGTCCAACACTCTAACCACTACCCAACACTGGTTGGCTGCTGTCTTCTCTAGTCCCATGGTATGATATTGGTGTATTAAGACAACTCATTGATAAATGTGGCCATTCATGTCCCCACTCCATTCATTGCTGCTCTATTGTAAGTCAGGTCCTGCCCCCCGCACCACACACACACGTCATGGTTCTTCCAAAAGAACTAGACAGCCATGAGTGACCAACAAGTTTGCACATCACTTACCAAATCTCCACCTCATTTAAAATTAGTTTGTTCCAGAGAGTTTGTTTGTTTGTTTGTTTGTGGGGAAGATGGGTTGTGCTCTGGAAACAGTGCCTTCTACCTCTTCAGCACACAGTGTTTGGGCATCTGAACCTTTTTCCATTAAAAAAAAAATGCTAGAAGTAGTTAAACAGCAGCTTTGACCAAAAAAAGAGAGAGAAAGTTAGCAGAATTCATCTACTGCTCTTTTATGACAAGTGCTTATTAAATTGTAGGATGCCAATGGATAGAATATTGTGTTGCTGTTTTCCCCGAAGTTGTTCCCATTTGCATAACTTACGCATGCTGTGAAATGAATATTGCCTTTTGTGTCTTGAACTCATCTAATACAACTTGCCATTTTTACCTTTCTAAGATACGAGTAATATGGTCTGAATGCCCAGAGGGATTCCATAATGCATACATATGCTTTATTATTTCTGTGTTTATTTTCCCCCTCCTCTCATATAGTTGCATTAAATAAAGATTAATAAGACCTTTCCGGGCACCATCAGCAGCATTGCAAATGACAGACATCACGCTGATGGGGCCGCATCCCATCAAATGACCCGACTTGTGCAACAACGTAACAAAACAAAACAAAAAACCCACCAAAATGTCTGAGTGCCTTTAAGATCAAACAATGCCTTGAAGCATTTCACATTTAAGAAAGTTTTAAGAATCTTTAATGACTACTGAAAAAAAAACCAGATCCTCAGTCTAAACTCTTTATTCTAAATGTCAACAAAAGTTGTTCCAAAATTGTTATTTTTCTAACGTAATATGCTAATATGGGGAAGTCTTTTTCTTTTTCTTTTTTAGTCTTTTTACATTGTCTAGGGACCATGACTGGGGAGAGAACAGAATGGTTTTCCCCCTGTGAAAACTATGCTCCCCCGTATATCCAAAGATCTATGCTAACACCTGTTTTGGGCAGTTGGCTTCCAGCAGGGTATTGAACCTCTTTCAGCCTGAGCGTTGAATTCATTGGTGAATAAGGTGTGGGCTGGATTCTAGTGGTAGGCAGGGCTGAAGGGGGCAGGGTGAAATACCAAAAATACCAGCACATTTTATCTTAAAGCTTTTATTGCTAGGAAGTGAGCCTTAGGAGGGGCACTTCAACCTTTTAGAATTTGGTGCAGGGGGTGGGGGGAATCATGCAAAAGACAGGAAGCCCCCAAATAATCAGCAGTCAAGGAAAAGAGGATGGGACCAGGGGAAGGGGTGTGGCCATCTGGCAAACCCTAGAGGGCCAGATTGGGACCCCAAATGGGCCAGATTTGGCCCATGCACCCGAGGCTCAACACCCCTGGCTTACAGGGAAAGTCTTCTACATAGTGAGGAGTAGGCCCAAACTCCAGGAATGCATGCTGCTAGAGCAGAGGAGGCATTCTAAGGAGCAGTAGATGATGCATGTATTTGTTTACAAAAATTCTCTCTCTCTCTCTCAACATCCAGTTTTTTACTCTTTATGGTATAACATATGAATGAAGATTTCCCACACCCATCCCCAGGGCAAGCATGGGTTTACAATCCATGGGGAACTCATACATCTCTGCTTGGGGAAGAGATATGTAATGTTGCCTTGTTGGAAGGCAATATCACGTGTTTTTTTCTATAAAAAAATAGAAGTTTGGGGGAAAAAATTGCTCACACATCCTCTGATGTTGCCTCTTGGAATACCAACACCTATCCCTAGGATCAATCACCCATTTCCCCACAAAATTATTGTGAGAGAAGTCACTATTATCAGCATTACAAATCACTTGGGATGTTGGAGAATTCCACCACGGACTCCAGTGAGGCTGGATTCTTTAGAATCTGGCCCCCCAGAGTCCATGGCGGAATGGCCTCCCCCCCGCCACCCCCCAAAATCCCCCGTGGGATGTTCTTACCTGGCGGCGGATGCGGCAGCGGTGGCAGATGCAGCGGCAGCAGCTCCGGCTCGTCTTCCGGCTGCTGCCGGGCTGCTGCGGCCGCAAATGGCAGCCATCGTAGCGGCCACCATTTGCATGCCTGCATTAGGCCGTGATAGGCTACGTAAGTATTTACGTATGGCGTAGCGGCCGCCGTTTCTGTCCCTGCCTTTTGCTATGATAGGCTACGTAAATACTTACGTAGCCTATCATGGCTTAATGCAAGAACGCAAATGGCAGCCGCTACAATGGCTGCCATTTGCAGCTGTAGCAGCCCAGCAGCAGCCGGAAGTCCCCAACCAGTGGAATTCCCCTGGCTTCCCCTGGCAGCTGGAAGTCCCCGGCCAGCAGCTCCGCAGCCTTGCAGGGGAGCGGAGCTGGCTGGGGAGGATTCCGGGGGGAGGGACAGATCGCCTGCCCCCCACTGCCAAAGCCCCGGACCGGAACCAGTTAAGGGATTCGTACATCCCTACAAATCACCAGGTGAGGTTGAGAGACAGCTAGCAACCTGCTCGAGGCCTCTTGGTGAGTCTACAATTGAGCTTTTATTTATTATTACTCATTACCTTTTTGTCTTACTTTTTTATCCCACTTTTCCTTCAGGGAGCTCAGAAAAGCACACACGTTCTCTCATTCCGCCCACCCCCTTCCATTTTATTCTCACAACAGCCCTGTGAGATAAGTTAAGTTGACAGTTTGTGACTGGCCGAAAGTCACTCACTACGCTTCCTGGCCTAAGTGGGGATTTTAACCTGGGTTTCCCCAGTCCTGTTCCAGTCCTGTTCCAACATTCTAGCCCCTTAGGCTCAATCAAAGTGTCAACCCAGTGTGTGGCTGCTGTGAAAAAGGCAAACGCCATGTTAGGCATAATTAGGAAAGGAATTGAGAATAAAACAGGTAATATCATACTGTTGTTTATTCGGTCAGTCGCTTCTGACTCTTCGTGACTTCATGGACCAGCCCACGCCAGAGCTTCCTGTCGGCCGTCCCCACCCCCAGCTCCCCCAAGGTCGAGTTCATCACCTCCAGAATGTCATATCATACTGCCATTATACAAATCTATGGTGTGACCACACTTGGAATACTTTGTACAGTTCTGGTCACCACACCTTAAAAAAGATATGGTAGAGTTGGGGGAAAAAAGTTTAGAAAAAGGCAGCTAACATGATCAAGGGACTGGAGCAACTCCCCACTGAAGAAAGGTTACTACAGCTGGAATTGTTTAGCTTGGAAAAAAAGGCAAATAAGGGGAGACATGATAGAGGTGTACAAAATTATGCATAATGTGGAGAAAGTGGCTAGGGAGACATTTTTCTCCCTCTCTCATAATACTAGAACCTGGGGTCATCCCATGAAGCTGACTGGTGGGAGACAGATAAAAGGAAGGACTGCTTCACACAGCACAGAGTTAAACTCTGGAATTCGCTACCACAGGATGTAGTGATGGCCACCAACCTGGATGGCTTTAAAGCAGGAATGGACAAATTCATGGAGAATGAGGCTATCAAGGGCTTCCACTCCTGATGACTGAATGCTACCTCCAGTATCCAAGGCAGTATGCTGGGGAACATGGGCTGCAGGTGGGTGTTGTTGTACTCATGTCCTGCTTGTGGGTTTCCCATGGGCAGCTGGTTGGCCACTATGTGAATACAACTAGATGGACCCTTGGTCTGGTCCAGCATGGCTCTTCTTATGTACACAATAAAGAGTTATCAGTGATGATGTGGGACCCAGGATGAAAGAATTTTCTGATGGCCAGGCAGGTACTCTAACAATGACTCTGAGCCCCACTTAGTGCTCCACTGCCTATGTTCCAGAGAGCTGTGGGACTAGGAAGGAGAGTGAGGAACCAAGGCAGAGGTTGGAATGGAGTCAAACAGGTTCTTCAGGACCCCAGGTGGGGCCTCCCTGTGATGAGACTACTCTTGTTGCCCCACATCTGCTGTGGGAGTTGGGTTTGCTGTGGAATCCCAAGTCCTCCTCCTCTGAACAGGTCTCTCCTGAAGTCAGGTTGGCCAGGAGCCTTACAGCCTTTAAGGTGAAATTTTAACTTCTGGGCAGCTTTGAGCTTCTCCAGTTCTTGTGTCAGAACATAAGCAGTATTATCTTAGGATACAAGTGATGCCATGTCTTTAAAAGAACAATTGAAATATATAAGAATGCGGGAATGTTTTCTTGCATTCATTTTATGGCTGTGAAAGCCATTAGAATTTGAAAGAGCGAGGTCAACATAAGGAGAGAGCAGGCAGCTACACATAAATGGATTTTCTGAATGCACTGTTGAACAATTATGTTTATTAGGTTAATCTGCTTTATTTGATATTGTCTAGATTATTCTAATTAACAATAACAAGGGGGGGAACTAAAGAGGAAGCTCTCTATATATAAACCAGAGCATGCTTTAGAATGCTGATTCTTTTTGTTAGATTTTCAAGGCTGAAGTGTAAAGTGCTAGAATGAAAACAGACTATAGTCCTGGTAGGTGATGACAATTCTCAAATGTGTGTGTGTGGGGGGGGGGGGGAGATTATACGCCTGCCTGTTGCCCATGGGCTGAAAGAAATGTTCAGCAACTACATCATCTCCACCCCAGTTAGAACACCAGCAAGGAAAGATTTTTAAAAATGCACTGATTACCTAGATACATTGAGAGGGTTCCACCCTTAACTGTGGCCTATAAAATTTTTAGATAGCAATTTTAGAGATTACTACAAAACTCTGAATAATAGGATGCATTTTCCTCTAGTGGCCAAACATGGGGCATGAAAATTGTCTAATAACAGAGGCCAGCATTTTTAAGTACAGATAAAGCCAAGCCATACCTAATTTGCAGGTGTTCCATTGGCTCTTCAGATCTGAATTTCAGAGAGGGACACTTACAGTAGTAGAAAACTTTTTCCGTGCTTGTTGAGCGCAAGCCTAATTTGCTACTATTGTATGTGATACATGCCTGCCAATGGCTCAGTATCAATGTTTCTTTTATTTATTTGTGGCACTTATATACTGCTATATATAATCATTCCCTCAGCAGTTCACAATAAATATTAAACTTACATTTAAAATACAATATTAAAAACACAGCATTAAAAATGCTTCCAACTACAATATATATATAAAAAAACAATTCAAGGAGCAGAGCAGTAAAATGAAGTACCATAATTAATTTAATTACAGCCCAGGGAAAGCCTGGGTGAACAAGTGTGTTTTCAGGAGGCATTTAAAAGATGACACATTTTCTGCCTCCCAAATTGCATGGGAGAGGGTTTTCCAAAGGGTGGGTACCGCAGAGAAGGCCAGCTGTCGGGGTACTGCATGGCGACATTCCATTCATTTCGGAATGACCAGCAAGGCCTCATCTGATGGCCTTAAAGGTCGCCTGGGTATGTATAAGGGAAGGCAGTCTCCTTGGTATCCTGGACCCAAGTTCTTTAGGGCTTTGTATGACAATAACATAACCTTGTATGTGGCTTGGTAGCTAATAGGCAGCCAGTGCAGTTCGTTTAACACAGGTGTTACGTGGGCATAGCTGGGTGTCCCAGTGAGCACCCTAGCTGCTGCGTCCTGCACTAGCTGCCATTTCTGAACCACGCACAAGGGCAGCCCCACGGAGAGTGCGTTGCACTAGTCTAATCATGAGGTTACCGGTGCATGGACCACCATGGCTAGGCTATCCCTGTCCAGGAACAGGCATAGTTGACGTACCAACCAAAGTTGGTAATGGGTGCTCTGGGCCACTTGGGCTTCCTGTGACGAAGGTGGATCCAGGAGCACCCCCAAACTATGGACCTGCTCCTTCGGAGGGAGTGCAACCCCATCTAGAACAGGCAAACTGCCCAATTCCTGGATCTGGGAACTGCCAACCCGTAGGGTCTCTGACATGTCAGGATTCAGCTTCAGTTTATTGGCCCTCATCCAAGCCATAACTGTATCCAGGCAGTTACATTCAAAATGTTCTCTCTGAATGCACTCTGCCTGTTCCCAGGGATGCAAACAGAATGTATGAGAATATAATATGTGACCTGATCTAGCCTTAAGGACCATCTTCTCCAGCTCTCCCTAAAGTTTGTCCAACATCTGAGGTTCTGCTCTCTGTTTCCCTGCTGACTGAAGTATGGTGGATGTCACAAGGTGCAGAGCCTTTTCAGTGATTGCACTGACTTTATGGAATGTCCTCCCTAGAAACGCCTGCCAGGTCACAACACTGAGTATTTGTTTTTCAAGATACCTGGCTAAAACTTGGCTTTTTAGAGAGAACTTTGGCATTAGCTGACCACTGTTTCTGTTTACCCTCTTGCTGCTGTGGTAGGGCTATGCCCCCTGTTTAGTGACCTGCTGTAGGTTTGATTGCTTTTTAGTCATCTTCTGATATTGCCCATTGCTTTTTTGTTGTTGATATTATTTTGACATTTGACCATTATTGTTTAATTTTTGATTTTCACAGTTTTATTCCCTTTGAAATGAGAAAGAGGGATGCATATTCTTAAAGCAAAACAGAAGAAATATATCCATGCATTATATCTGATGTGAATCTTATTTAGAGTAGACCCATTGAAATGTATGGGATTTAAGACTTAACACTGGATACAACCGAAGCTTCCCACGAATTGACTTCTGGAACAGGCCATTTTTTCTAGCTGTTGTGAGCTGTAATTTTATCTGTGGATGGCCTAGATAGTCATGTGTTGAGTTCTCCACATACATGTATGACCATGGGAAGCTGGGGCGTATTGGCAGTGATGATGTCAGTACCTATACAATCTGTTAAATGTACTGATCTCTCCGAAGCAGTTGCTACAGCAGCAGTAGCAGCTGGGTCACACCTATATAACAATATGGGAGCAAAGGTTTGCAACAAAGCATTCACAAAGGATGCCAGATACAATTCTCAGATCACAACCGGTACTGGCATTTCTGGACACAACACACAAGACACAAATTTGTCTTCTATTTTAAGCTGCTACTCATTTAAAACACTTTGCTTGTTGGTTTATTTTTAGGATGTATTTTTGAGTTTTCTTTGTGTTATTCTTATTTTATGTAAAGTACACTAGCTTGTGTACTTTTTGTGAAAAGGCACAATATGAAATTAAAAACAATGATGATGACGACAACGACGACGACGACGACAACTAGTATCTAAAGGTCATGCATTGCCTCCAAAGGTGTGCAGCTTTATGACAAAGTCCAGGTCCTCCAGGTGCTTCTGCCAATTGTTAGGCAAGAGTAGGGTTGAGGGAGAAATTCACTTGAGTCGCATTTTAATATGAACCAACTATGCACTTCCCGAATATGCGCACTGTAGTTACAGTTTAGTTTTCACACTTCTCTGAACTTTGCAAATAAGTTCTCTGATAAAGAAGTGCACACAAATATGCATATATTAGGGGAAATTGCATGCAAAAAATGCAGTATTTATTAGGAAAAATGTATACAAAAAAGCACATGAATTTTCCTGCTGACTTTTTACCAAAAAAATTCACAGGCTGATACAGAAACAGGACAAAATGAACTTGTGCTCAAAAAGTTTCAGATCTGTATACACCAAATTAGGCAGATTCATCCGTCTTGAGGCAGGAGACACCTCCCTTCTGTGTTTAAATTAATGCAACGAAATGCAAGATTCAGAGAAGGTGACAGGAAATCTTGTGAATCAGTGTCGTGATGCCACTGAAAACATGCTACTTCTGTATAGCTCCCAAGCAGCTTTTCCCTCCTGATATAAATAGGAAAGTATCAGAAACAAAAGGCAGGAGACCTAGAAGTTAGTATTCTTTGGAAATGGACACAGGCCATAAAGACATTTAAAAAGCAGAGTGAAGGAATGCTTAGCATCATGTTAGAGGTATCTTGTATGAAATCATCCTTTTTAAACTACTTTTTAATGTAGCACTACATCAAGCACAGTAGGGAGTATTTAAGATATAACCTCAAACTGAAGCATGACTATATTTAAATGGGGACTCCTTAACATTACAGTGGTAGACTAATGTATAAAACAGATACATGTTTCCAAAAGAGGAATGGAAAAAGGATAGGTACTCAGTGTATATTTGACAATGACACATGCTTTTCTTTGCCTCCTCTTTATCATCTCTAGATAAAGCAATGGTCAGATCTATTTTTCAATGACAACACGGAACAGCAGAAAGGAATCATATACTTTGTATTTTGAGCAGCAAAAGCTGTCTTTTGTCCAACAACAAAAGCCCAGCACTGTGATGTTCCCATACAGGAAGCAAGTTCTGGGCAAAGACCGCTCCTCTGCCCTTTCACTTCCACCACAATTGCCTTTGTGGTCCCTCATTGAGGTCTCTTGTTTAGCACAGATATAGTCTTGGATTCAGGGCAAGCCAAACACCTGCAAACCTTAAACAAGTCCTAATATCGAGATCTGATGCCTTCTGTTTTCTGATTGGGGTTATGAAGGATACATGGGGGGAGCGGGGGAGAAAGACACATTCCATAAGGAAAATTCCCACATGTGGACAAATGGGTTTATATTTTCTGAGAGAACTAGAAATTCGGCAAGTTTCACCCTTAGACGAGAAATACATTTGTACTCAGAAAAACCCTCATGGCCTGAACGCACATTACACCTGGATTGTGTTTAAAATGGAGCAAAGGTGTGTTACTCCAGGGCAGTTGCCACCATTCTAGAGACAGTCAGGCAATAACTACTCTCTTGCCAGAGCTTCTATCAACACTTGATGCCATCAGGCAGTTCTTGAGGACACAAAGGTGCTAATTGTCTCCCCCCCCACCCCCGGCCTGATTTTACCTTATGACGGTGATGGCTATTTTAAAATTCCTGTAATGCCCAGGATATAGAAACACTATGTTGCAGCTTTGTAGAAGGTATAATGTGCTCCCTAGGGATGTGCGAACCCACCCTCACCCAGTATCGGTGGACGCCTGCTGAAGCGCCACCCCCATTCGAGCTCGTCCCGCCCCGGACCTATGCTTGAGCCCCCACGAGCACAGCAAGCCACCTGTACTCACCCTGGGTCCCATCTGCAAGCACCCGCCATTTTGCCAAGGGTTGGGGGGTGTAACAAAAAAGGAGCTAATTAAAAATACGCAAACCTAAATATATTCAGCCTGGGAAAGCTTGATCTATGCAATATTAGAGACACAATGCCTCTAATATTGCATAGATTAAGCTTTCCCAGCCTTTTTATCATTTAAAAAAAAAACCTCGGCAAAATGGTGGGTGCTCGCGGACAGGTCCGGCTGAGTGCGAAGAGCATCTGGAAGGGCGCAAGCGGGGGCAAGCAAAAATGTGCATTTTGCACATATGCAAATGTGCGCAGTCACAAAATGCACATTTTCACGCATACACAAATATGCACATTGTGGACACCATTTTATTTTTCAAAACACAGTGGCTGTGGAGCTTGATGAGGCTGCTAGGGTGAGTGCGGGCTGCTCACCGAACAGAGGCAGGGGGTGAGTGGGGGCAGAGGCTCAGCGAGTGGGACTCATGGGTGCGGGCAGGGGGGGTTCCTCCAAATTCCCAGATGGAATTGGGCACCTGCACCATCCCTAATTCTAGATAGCCTAAAGGCCCTATTCCAAACCATGATGGACCAAACCTCCAAAGTCTTGGATACCAATCATACCAATTATTGCTGATGTCACTTGGAGGCATGGTGTTTTTGTTTAGCTTCAGAAGAACCAAAGGATAAAGCGTAATGGTCTATACAAGTCTTAGACATTTAACCCTAGAAAGTAGGGCTGTACAGGGACCCCCTGACCTGCCTCAGAGGCTGCTTGGAGGCTTCTGGTGGGCCCAACTTGCTTCAGGCCTCTTCAGGTCCAACCCCATCTGCTTTGGGCCCCAGGGCCAAAGTGGGATTTGGGGGGCTGAAGCAGGTTCTGCTATCCTCCCCCCGCCCTTGCACCACACAAGCCCCGCGTCATACCTGGACCTCCAAGACAAACGCTGTCAGCCTCTTCAAAGGAGTTACCATTTTGGTGACTTCCTCTATTTCTGGAAATTGAATCCTGCCTGAATGGCAGACATAAGGCCGTCATGTATGAAACATTACAGGCATTTACGCCTGTAATGTTGCTTGCATGATGGCCTTACAGCTGCCATTTGCACAGGACTCTATTTCCAGAAATGGCAACTTCCTCAAAAAGGCCGATGGCTGCCAGCATGCATCATGAGGGGCTGGCCTTCCGGATTACTCCGAAGTGCTTCAGAGTGACCTGAACCATTTCAAGTGGCTTCAGGCTGATCCCCACCCACCTCGGGTGCAGCCCAAAGCACCCCAAAGCACCCTGCTTCAGCTCAGCATTCAGCTCCAGAGCTGAAGCGGTGTGCAGCCCTACTAGAAAAACTATTGCAAAGTGCAATATGAAAAATGGAAAATATCTCTAGACTCAAACTTAACAATAACATTTGATCACTGACTTCCAGTCGTCATCACAAAGTAAACACCGGCTTCATTTGACTTTTTAAAAATCCTAGTAATTTAGAAGCACATGCTCCACTTTTATACTGAAACAAGTAAGACTTAAAGGCTTAATTTGGATGATTAGAACCCATTTATTTTTTAAAAAATTGAGTGGTTTTGCCATTCCAACGGGACTTTTTCCTTGTCAGTTTCACATGAGTGAACACTATAAATATATTCTTATGCGATGTCAGCAGCTGGCATGGAGTCTGTTAGTTTTCAAGCCTTTCACCAAATGTGTGGTAAAAGCTAGCTGCCCTCACAAGAGAGCACGTTCGTAAGAAATATCTCCATGGGAAACCAACATGGTTCATATCCTGTGCTGACATGGGAATCAGATTCAAATATCCTATCCGCACAAGGCACAGAGATTTAGTGGAGGAAAAAACTATCCCGTACCAACTAATTGAAGAACACAAGGCAGAAGCAGAACAGATTGGCAGGAAGTAGAAGCAGCAGAGCAGGTCATAAACAAGCAAGAGCCAGAACAAATCATCAGCAAGTCAATTACTGTGTTACGTTTAAGAAAGCCAAGAACTATACAAGCAGTGATCTAACACCAATAGGCTCCCTATATACTAGTGAGCCAGGGAGAACGGGTTTGGATCGACATCCTTCTCTGCGCTACTGTGATCTTTTGAAGGACCAAGGCCCCAGCAGCTAGTTGAGCTCTTTTGGCATGTGTGCAATGGAAACAACAACAGAACAAAACTATGGTAAAACCAACAGCAATGCTAAAATCTAAATAGCATGAACACCATTTTTAAAAAACTGAAGGACTAAAAAGCCTAGAAGGCAAAAAAAGAAAAAGGTCTTTATCTGGTACCGAAAAGACAATGATGCAAACATCAAATGAGCCTCTCTGGAGAGGACATTCCACAGATGGGGTGCCACACTAAAAAGGCCCTCTCCTTAGCAGCCCCCTGCCTCATCTCATTTGGTGGGGGCACCCAGAGGAGGGCTTCTGAAGCTGATATTAAGGTTCAGGCAGGTATATATAAGAGGAGACAATCCTTCAGTTGTATAGGTTCAGGGAGATGCCCCTCTTCTATAGAGGGAGATGTTCCTCTTTCTCAGTGACAGGAGAGTAGGGTTTCTTGGAATCTCTGGATACCAAGGATGAAGATGTTTGATGCAAACATCTGGTCAAACACCGGAATTTCTATGAGAGTCCCCTGCCAGGCAGTCCCAGAATCTGCTTCACCTAACAAGAAACTCTCAATCTCTTCATAATCCAATGCTGGATTACTAAAGAATCTGTGACATCGGATGGGGATGGGCTGTTGACAGGAAGGAAACTGCCCCAATAGGCTCTTATTTATTGAGTCAATAACACAACTAATAAAATTCATCCTGCTGAAGGAGAAATTTCCCAAAATGATTTACCACCTGAAGTTTGTTGATTGACCCAGGAAGTCAAGCGAAAGACACAAGGCTGGATAAAAGGAGCTCAGGTTCCGAGATAAATGCATAGGCTTCTTTGGGTGCCCTGCACCTTTGCGGCTCCACGCCACAGTGCTTTCCCTGCCAGCAAGCACACACAGATGTTAGTGCTAAACCACCCTGAGGCTTGCAGTGGAGAAAACCGCCTACAGAGACTGGACAGTAAAAGGAGGGGATTCTAGAGGTGAGCAATTCAGGCAAACTCAGTACTCCAGATCCTGGCATCACCATCTAAGTTCAATGTTCAGTATGACTAAAATGTGTCCTAACTACCTATATCAGAGGTAGGATTATCCAAACTCTTCTTTAAGAAGAAAATCTGCAACAGAACCTTGTTGCTCCAATGAACAACTATTCTCTTTTGAGATAATAAATTGCATCTAAAGTCAAGGGGGAAAACAAGCAAGTTAAATCAATGAAAAAAGTGTATGCTCACAATTATTTTATTCCACTGGTCAATGTACAGTGGAAGCAAGAGAACTAAAACCTTTGAAGGAAAGCATAATCTGTATTTGATCTAGCTGAGAAGTCTTTGGTGTCAGCATTTTAAATATCACAACAAAATGCTGACAGTCATTATGTTAATATTACTGTGGGGAAGGGGAGGGAACCAGAAGCCATACAATAAGTGGGCTTCAGTTGTATTGTGCTTTGATGGTGGGTAAGACTTGGCAACAAAACCCTCAGACTGTAACAGAATCTCATGTCCCTGCACCATATACATGTAATAACTGCAATAAGACCCAAAACAAGGAGACCATCTATAGAATTATTTGCAAAACAAAATATCTGCAATAGATGGGGGTGGGTGGGAGAAAGTATATGGACTGTACCTTAAAGAGAGCTTTTAAGACTGGGGCCAAAATGAGCAAAATAACATCAAATTAAAACAAATGGCTTAAGACATCAGTCTGTCTTTCCTGATTTAACTGGCGAGGAAAACTCTTTAGGGCTGTCTGCACTTATCATGAGAGAAGTATTGAGAAAGTGTCTTAATTAGCAGATGATTTGCACTACCTATACCAAAAAAAACCCCTTCTGTAAATTATTTCTAGGGCTGAGCTGAAACAGACACACCCACTCACCCAGGCAGGGAGGCAGGTTTCACAGCCTTGTTCACAGGAAATAAAAAGGGCTCTCCACTTTTGCTAGTTTGGGGGAAGAGGTTGGAAACAGGTCTGTGAAGCTTTCCCTTACTTAGGCAAACCGCATTACTTACTCTACTTTCCCAATCTGACATTCAACATGTATTCCCTTTACCTAACCATCCAGAGTGAGGGCAGTACGATAAAGGAAGCATTGACTCCACCCAAATTGGAGATGTTTACTGCCAGTGATATCACAATGCAAAACAGCAAAGGCTACTTGGTATTATGAGATATCACATTCACAACAGGACCCCTGATTAGCTGGGATCATTACTGTAGCAAAGAAACAGTACTTGAGGGAAGGAAAAAAAATGGTGCTAAGGGAGTCAGCGAAGAAGAGGTGAAGAGGTAAGAAAAGGGTTAGCTTTGGGAAGGAGGGGTTCTTTTGCAGAACATTTCAGTCCCCTCAAAAAGCCCCTTTTTATTCTTGAAGAAGAGCATCTCAGTCCTAACCATATTTATTTCCTGGTTATTTCGGTAGGGCTAACATCCAAGTATGCCATCTCCTATGTCCTCCCAGGCCTCTCTGTAGCTACACAAACCACACCAGATGAGACAGAGAAAGCCACTGCTTTATAAACAGGGTAGCAGATAGAAAGGAAGGAATCAGATGCAAAGGCAGTGACGTTGCAGAGTGGGATCTCAGCTGGCATAATTCTTGACTATAACACTGGGGGAAAGACTAACCTAGTTTTAGCACATTAGGGCACAATCCTATGGGGACAGGCGGCCGCCTCCGAATTCGGAGGTGAGCACCTATCCAATGCAGGGCAGAAGAAGCACGAAGGGGATCATTCCCTCCATGCTTCTCCTGCCCTGAATTTGCAGCTAGACAGCCGATTTTGGATGTTTAGCTGCAGGAAGGCAGAGCGGGGGAGGAGGCTGCTGAACGACACATTGGATGTGTCACACTGGCATTTCTGCCTTCCCCGCCCCGGGACGCCCCCCGGAATGCCCTGTTTTGGTCACTCGGCACTCCGCTTCAGAGAACGGAGTGTGGGGCTGTTCCGCGCTGCCTGCGAGGCAGCGCAGAAGTGGGGGAAGGTAGGTTCCCAGAAAACCAGATTTCCTATGGCCATCTAGCCACTGACATGTGGCCATAGGATTGCTCCCTAAATACAATAGATCAGTACTGGAAGAAAAGTGAAAGAGAGACCTAACCTCAGATGAGTATGAAATTAAAATGTGTAAACATAAAAATATTATCAATTTCCATTGCTTTCCACATCAGACATGTACATAATATAAGGACTATTTTACAGCCAGTAGGGTTGGATTGTATTAATAATTAAAGGATTTATGCTAACAAATGTGTGTGTGTGTGTGTGTGTGTGAGAGAGAGAGAGAGAGAGAGAGAGAGAGAGAGAGAGAGAGATGACTCTATAACTCCTAGATCCAGCCCTGTGACTGGAGCCCCAGGTGGACTCCGTGGCCCGGAGTACTTGGGGCCAGCTTCGGCTGATCCGCCAGCTACGGCCTTTCCTGGACAGGGATAACCTAGCCACAGTAGTACATGTGCTGGTAACTTCCCGATTAGACTATTGCAATGCACTTTATGTGGGGCTGCCCTTGAAGACGACTTGGAAGTTGCAGCTAGTGCAAAATGCAACAGCTAGACTGCTGACTGGAACACCCCATAAAAACCATGTAACACCAGTTTTAAAGGAATTGCACTGGCTGCCAATACGCTTCCAGTTGGAATTCGAGGTTTTGGTGGT
The DNA here is from genome assembly GCF_057233095.1 of Heloderma suspectum. Lineage (NCBI taxonomy): Eukaryota > Metazoa > Chordata > Lepidosauria > Squamata > Helodermatidae > Heloderma > Heloderma suspectum. Next base: position 333,330,953 of record NC_139459.1, on the reverse strand, counting down.
GACATTTAAAGCCCTAAGTGGCTTGGGGCCTCAATATTTGAGGGAGCACCTCCCCCTATATATGCCTGCCTGAGAACTGAGATCTCTTGGAGGGGCCCTCCTCTGCGTCCCACCAGTATTAGACATACACTATGGTGGGATGTGGGAGAGAGCCTTCTCTGCTGTGGCACCCCAGTTTAGGGATGTTGGAGACATCTGCCACGGACTCCAGTGAGGCCAGGTTCTTTGGAATCCGGCCCCCTGGAGTCTGTGGTGGAATGGCCTCCCCCCCCGCCACCCCCCAAAATCCCCCCCGGGATGGACCTACCTGGAGGCGGATGCGGCGGCGAGTGCGGTGGTGGCGGCTCCAGCTAATCTTCCGGCTGCTGCCGGGCTGCTGCGGCCACAAATGGCAGCTGTCGTAGCAGCCGCTATTTGCATGCCAGCATTAGGCCATGATAGGCTACGTAAATACTTATGTAGCCTATCACGGCAAAGAGCAGGGGTGCAAATAGCAGCTGCTATGCCATTTGCGCCCCTGCTCTTTGCCGTGATATGCTATGTAAGTATTTACGTAGCCTATCACCGCAAAAGGCAAGGACACAAATGGCGGCTGCTACGACAGCTGCCATTCGTGGCTGCAGCAGCCCGGCAGCAGCCAGAAGTCCGGCTGCGGCTGGCCCTGGCCAGTGGCTCCACGGCCTTGCCACACAGTAGAGCCAGCTGGGGAGGATTCCGGGGGTAGGGATGGAGCGCCTCCCCCCCATTACAGAACCCCAGAATGGAACAAGGTAAGGGATTTGTAGATCCCTGCCCCAGTTGTGGAATGCCCTCCACTTGGAGGCCCGATTGACACAGACATTGGTCTCATTTTGGCGCCAAGTAAAAACGTGGCTTTTTACCAAAACCTTTGAGGGCTAAATGCATTCCCTAGCACATTGTTTTAATTTTATTTATTTATTTATTTATTTATTTATTTCTATACCGCCCAATAGCCGAAGCTCTCTGGGCGGTTCACAAAAATTAACTGTTTTAGATTTTAACTGGTTTTAGTTTGTTAATAGTTTAATATGTTTTTAGGTGTTTAAATTATTTATTGTGAGCTAGCGTGGTTTCGTGGCTAGAGTGTTGGACTGGGAGCCGGGAGATCCGGGTTCTAGTCCCCACTCGGCCATGGAAGCTCACTGGGTGACTTTGGGCCAGTCACAGACCCTCAGCCCAACCTACCTCACAGGGTTGTTGTTGTGAGGATAAAATGGAGAGGAGGAGGATTATGTACGCCGCCTTGGGTTTCTTACCAAAGGAAAAATGGCGGGATATAAATGTAATAAATAAATAAATAAATTGTTTTATACTGTTTAGATTGATTTTATCCGTACGCCGCCCTGAGATCTTAATGATATAGGGTAGGATAGAAATGTTTTAAATAAATAAATAACCCACTGATAAACGATAACTTATTTTTTTCTATTCATTATGAGGAAATCCACAAGCATTGTTCAGCAAACCTTGTAAACTTCATCTTCCTTACCAAGGTTTTTTTTTTTTTAAGTCACAGAGAGGCACTGCTTGCATACAAGTGGCAAACGTTACCCAGCAATGCAGGAAATTGGGTCCTATTCTGTTACCGTCCCTGAATGTATCACACGCTTATTTATTACAGTGGTACTCTACTCACTGACTTGTCCTCCAAAAGGCTGAGATTGGTGCTTCTCAGTGCTGACTTTTCTCCCCTTTACATACTAAGATACATGCAAGGAATATTTCTCAACAATGGTTTTCATCTAAGAGACTAAAATCACTTGAAATGCTGCCTGGAGGCTCCACAGTTCCATCCAAGCTGTCCCTCAGTTTATTTCCCCCAAAGTAAGGTACTATATAACAACTGTTTGGGCCTGAATGTGCCTGACCAGCTCCAATGTAATCAAAGGCGAGGTGAGACAACAGCAGAGGGAAATCAAGTTGAAGAGCAGGCCACCAAGAGCAGGTCACTTCAGTGTTCAGACTACTGTGAAAGCCCAACAAGGAAGACTTTATTATATCAGGGGTGGGAAACACATGGCCCATGGGCCATACGCTGCCCCCACAGCACCTTAGTGTGGCCACTGCTCCAAAATTTTCTGTAGTGGTCCTGACGTACAAAGCAGTCATCTGACCTGGGGATAGGAGCGAAAGACTAATTTAGTATAGAAATACAATAAATGAATGAATGAAGCATCTAGTAGCTGGTTCCCTCTAAAGTTTCCCTCAGGATAACTGGCACTCGTAACCCGAGGTGGGAACCCGAGGCTGCCGAGTGAAGGGCATACCACCAGACCACCTTGCCTGTCCTGTCGGGGAGGGGGAGCAAGCATATGTGCTAGGACCTGAAAGATGGTGAACTATGCTGACGACTAAATGCACAGCAGCAAACCCCCACATTACTGCATTAGTGGGGACACGCAATCATTTTTGGTAGCCTGTTTTCAATCTTTAACATCCCCCTTTCTGTGCATGTTTACTCAGAAGTAAGAAGTAAATCTCACTCCTCTGCATTGAAAGGCTTAAAGGCTAATTGTAGTTGAAAGGCTTAAAGGCTAACTGTAGTAATTCACCCTAAAGCGCTCTTTCACGTCTCCAGTGCTCCCTTAGATTGCAACAGTGATGTTGTGCTTCTTTGATGTTCTGTAGTTTCTCTGTTATGTAAAATCACTTCTCCGCTTGTCTTGATCACTTTATCACAGTAACGAGATCTTGCCTTCGCATTGCGAAAAGGGGAAGGAGAAAGGGGGCAGGGTGGAAGCAGTAGGCAAAAGTGCACACATGGGGAAAAATGGGGTGGGGAGCGATACCTCCACAGCAGATTGTGGGGATGAAATTGGGGTGGGGGGAGCTAGAAATGGGCAACATTGGAATCCTATGCATCTCTACTCAGAAGTCCCTTCCAAAATGGGCAAGCTGAAATTTTAATTTGAAGACTTCTTTGTGAACCCAGTTCTCCAGAGCTCCCCCATACCCCAATTTCACCACATCTCAGCAATCTGCTTCAAACTCAGTCCTCAAATTCAAATTTCAGCTTGCCCATTTTATAAGGGATTCTCCTTATTATCATTATCATTATTAAATGTTCCTCTTTTTGTTTCTCAGAACTCCTCTGGGAGATGCTGGCTGCAATTCTAAACCCACTTACAGAGAGGAAGCCCCATTGAACCCAATGGGCTGAGTTCTGAGTAGAGATGCATAGGATTGCAATGTTCCTCATTTCTAGCTCCCCACCCCACCCCAATTTCATCCCAGCAATCTTCTGCAGAGGTACTGCTCCCCACCCCACTTTTCCCCATGTGTGCACTTTTGTGTACTGCTTCCACGCCCCCTTCTCCCATTCCCCTTCCCCCATTCACAGTGTGAAGGCAAGATCTTGTTACTGCAATAAAGTGATCAAGCGAAGAAGGGAGTTTACATAACAGAACAGCAAAGAAGCACAACATCACAATCGCCATTGAAGGAAGCATCAGAGAAGCGAAAGAGTGCTTTAGGGTGAGTTACTACAATTAGCCTTTAACCCTTTCACTGCAGAGTTTATATCTTACTTCTGAGAAAACATGCACAGAAGAGGGGAAATGTTAAAGATTGGGGGAACACCCCTTGCTGGGGTCAGTGAGGTCATGGCCAGGTGAAAGCCACACCCCTGAGCAGGGCTATCGTGCCAAAGTAAATGCAGAGGTTTGATACACACCACAACAGAAGCTCAGACAAGGCACATTAAGGAAAACTATTGGACTGAAAGTAGTCTCAGAAAAACTGCTTTTTTAGCAAAAAATCTCCAGGATGGCTGCAAGATGGCCGCAAGATGGCCATAACGTCATGTGCCTTGAACAAACACAGCAAACTCACAGTAAATTTCTCATGGAGACACCCCCAGGATTTGAATATCCATCAATATTTAGATAGATAATACAAGTTGTACTTTTCAAAATATGAAGACTAGCTGACTGCGGTTAGATAAAACTGCAAATTGTGAGATGAATAAGGAGGTGCAAATATGACCTACAAAAATGCAATAATGTTTCTGACCTGTAAAAAAGGGTGCTATTTCAAGAATAAAAATCAACAATAAGAAAAATTGTGTGGAATATCAGATTAAGATTTCATATACAGCACAAAGACAAATGGTATGAATAAGAAAATGCAGCTGCAAAGCATCTTTCATCTTAATATACAGGGCACAGAACCAGAAGGAGGGAGAAGGCTCCATGTTGGTTTCCTTTGTTAAGGCTCCTAAGAAGCATTCAACGTGTGCACAATATTTGCCTTCTCTTTTCTTTTAAGAAAGCCACATCAAGGATGAAGGGAAGCCACCCTGCTACTGTCACTTGCAACCTCAGGCCAGAGATTAAAGGCCCCATCATTACTTCATCCGTTCACTACTGTTCTTCCAAATGGTCAAGTAGATCTTTAACTTTCAGGTCCCTTTGAAATACCAATTTGCTGCATTTTGCACACATCTGCAGAAAGCAATCTGCAAGGGCATATTTCATGATTGCATATTTTTTTATATTCCAGCAGCTGGAGGAGGCGGAGAGGCATGGGGCAGGCGGAGAGAATATACTATCCTCTACTCTTCTGTTTGCCACAAATGGATCCATTATTTCCATACACAACCCCAATTAGTTCTTCTCCTCTGTGCAGAGAACACAGACAGGGAAGTGGCTTGTGCCAAAGATTCTAACTCATGGAGAAGGATATTAGAGAAACTTAAGTATGAAAGCTGGGGGACAGAAACAGATGGGAGGGAGCAATTTTGGCCACTTGGCAAAATTACTGTATATTTCTAAGAGGAAGCAAGATTGTGAAAAAAGTGGGGTGGGGGTGGGAAAAGCAATTACCTTTGAAAGATGTGATGAATGGATGCACTGCAGAACTTTACTCATCTTCATCTCAGGCACCAACAGTTATTAAATAATAAGCTACTAAAAGCACTCCATGAAAATGACATTTTCACGGAAAGACGGAGTAATAAGAGTGGTAAAGACATAGTGGTAATGCATAGCTGTGTAAGAACACAGAGGAAAGGTGGATGAATTAAAATATTTTATTTGCAAGAGCCGGTGGATGAAGCAGTCATGAAAGCAATGTCTACAAATATCAGAAAACTGATAAAAACATAGCAGCATTTGATCTTCAGGCCGAAAACTGAACATGAATCTTCTCTACTCTCCTTACTGCACAGTGGTGAAAGCCAATGTTTCCTCTTGCAGAAGTAAAGGCAAAGAGTTGGTCCATCACAAAGAGCAATCCATTAGGCAGCTATGGTTATATGCGTGCAGTTCCATGGCATTCAGCACCAAGGTAGCTGAGTTGACCACCAAACTTTCACATGGCCAAATTCAGCCCCAGCTTGGAATTTTATGCCACTTGTTCTCCTTCACCAGATGGAATAATGGCAATCTAATCATGGATGGTAAAGGTGACTAGTGCTGCGAAGGCTCAGCCCCCCTTTATACATCCTGCAAAGGGTGGTAGAATACTGAGGTGGTACAGTAGATACCACCTCTTCTTAAAGAGAAAATTCCCACCAGTTGCCTTTCATTAAAAAAAGAAGGTAAAGTTCATCTGGTAGTGCTCGATCTAGTCCTCAGGATCAAAGAGATCAAAAGAAAGGGCCTGTATGGAAAAGAAGATCAAAGAGATCAAAAGAAAGGGCCAGTAGGGAAAAGAGTTCAAAAGAAAAGACCTGTATGGAAAGAAGGAGTTTTTAGAGCAGAAGAATGATAAAAAGAGGGGAAGTGTTATGCAGCCCCTCCTTCCCGTCACTCTGCTCAGATTATATCCTCCTGCTGCTGCTCTTTCTTCCTTCCTTCCTTCCTTCCTTCCATTCTTTCTTTCTTTCTTTCTTTCCTTCTAAAAGAGGTTGATAGAAAGGGAAGGGACCACAGCTCAGCAGTAAAGCACATGCACGGCATGGAGAAGTTCCCAAATTCAATGCCCAGAATATCCAGTTAAAAAGATCAGGTACAGGGATGTTCTAATCAGTAAAACCGGAGCTCACCCAGATTCTCCAAATCCCACCTCCAATCTTCCAACTCATCTCCATATCAAAGCTTTTTTTTCCCTCTCTGCGTATCAAAATATCTGTTCACTTTCATGTGCACATCAATTGTGCACATTTTTAAAATGAGCATGTGTTTCTCCCATTGCTTAAATTTATTTATTTATTTATTTCTATGCCGCCCAATAGCGGAAGCTTTCTGGGCAGTTCACAACTAGTCACAATTGGTGTGCACGTTTGGTGCTGCTGCTGAATGCCAGGTCGGTCCAAAATAAAATCTCCCTCATCCATGATTTGATTGTGGATGAGAGGGCCGACCTGGTATGTATTACTGAGACCTGGATGGAGGAACTAGGAGGGGTTACTCTCTCCCAGCTGTGCCCTCCGGGATACTCGGTGCAGCACCAACTCTGACTCAAGGGGTCGGGGAGGGGGGGTTGCCATGGTCTATAGGAATTTGATCCCCCTCTCTAGGCTTCCTGTTCATTCAAGTGTGAATCTTGAGTGTCTGCACCTTGTGTTGGGTGCCCAGGACAGGTTAGGGATTCTGCTGGTGTACTGCCCACCCCCGCTACCAATCAGACTCCCAGCCTAAGCTGATGGAGGTGGTTTCAGCCTTGGTGTTGAGGACCCCTAGGATGATGGTTCTGGGGGATCTCAACTTCCATGTCGAGGCTGCTGCATCTGGGGCAGCTCAGGACTTCATGGCCACCATGACAACCAGGGGACTGTCTCAACATGTCATCAGCCCAACACATGTAAAAGGACACACACTTGATCTGGTTTTCTTGACTGGGCAGGAGGATGGTGATCTGAAAGTGAGGGAATTCACATCTGTCCCCTTGTCATGGTTGGATAACTTTCTACTGAGGTTTAGACTGTCGGCAGCCTTTCCCTTCTGCAAGGGTGGGGGACCTATAAAAATGGTCCACCCGTGGAGGTGAATGGATTCCAATGGATTCCAATGGATTCCAAAGCACTCTGGGGGATTTTCCTGCTGGTATGGCTGGCGCTCCTGTCAAAGCCCAGGTTGCTCTGTGGAGTGCTGAGATGACTTGAGCAGTTGAAACGATCATGCCCAAGCGCCCTCTCCCAATGCACAGAGCCTGGCCAGCTCCTTAGTATACACCTGAGCTGAGGGCAATGAAGCAAGAGGGGAGGTGGCTAGAATGCAGGTGGAGGAAAACTCACTCATGCTGAGTCTAAGCTCATTATCGAGCCTATTCTGTGGTAGTGAGGTTGGCAAAGAGACAGTTCTTTTCCACCAGCATTGCATCTTCTCAGTGTCATCCATTGGAGTTTTTCCGAGTGGTTCATCTGCACAGCTAGGTGATATCCAACCTGTTCCGGAGGGCATTGCACTCCCCCTAAAGGATCAGGTTTGTAGTTTGGGGTGCTCTTGGAGTACTTCAACTGTCACTTGAAGACAGTAGACTCAGTGGCATGGAGCACCTTTTATCAGCTCAGGGTGATATACCAACTATGCCCTTATCTAGACAGAGATTGCTCTGATAACCTCTCATCTGGATTACTGCAATGCATTATATGTGAGGCTGCCTTTGAAAATGGTCCAGAAACTTCAGTTAGTCCAAAATAGGGCAGCAAGATTGTTAACAGGTACTGGCCAATGAGATCACATTACGCCAGTACTTTTCCAGCTGCACTGGCTGCTAGTCCCTTTCCAGGATCAATTCAAAGCACTGGTATTAACATTCAAAGCCCTAAAGGGCTTGGGTTCATGTTATATGAAGGATCACCTCCTCCCATATGTGCTTGCCTGGACCCTAAGGTCATCTTCAGGGGTCCTTCTCCATGAGCCCCTGCCAAAGAAAGTAAGGAGGGAGGCTACCAGGAAGAGGGCCTTTTCTGCTGTGGCACCCCAGCTGTGGAATGAGCTCCCTAGAGAGATTCGCCTGGTGCCTACGTTGTACTCCTTTCGGCACCAGTTGAAGACCTTTTATTTTCCCACTATTTTAGCATTTTAGCTTCCTACTCCTTTAGCTCTGGTGTTTTAAATCTGCATTTTAAATACCTGCTTTGCTGTTAGGTTTTATTCTGGTTGTAATGTGGTTTTAAGCTTTCATATGTTATATTGTTTTATGCTGCACCTTGTGGTTTTAATTTTTGTGAACCACCCAGAGAGCTTTGGCTATTGGGCAGTATAGAAATAAATAAATAAATAAAATGTTTGTGTGAAATTTTCAAAAGTACACACTTTTTCATACAAAGTTTCTGAATGTGCACATTTTTCAAACTCCCCCCCCCCTAAATCGCATTGCAAGCTCAGAAAGGTATAAACTTGAAACAATCAAAATGGTTCAGGTGGGCAGAGAGAAGGCTGCATACTTGGTTTTCCTTACTGATGTAATAAATGTCCTATTCTCTCCTTCTTCATTTTAGCCAGCGCAAAAGAAGTTATATACTTAGCTAACCCAACCAGCCAGCAAGAGTTCTGTTAGTGGTTACATGCTGTGGAACAGTCAAGAGCCACAATTTCCCTGCTGCCCCCAGAAATTAAGTCATGGAGGGAGCAATCTTATGGCCGCTAGGCAGCAGCTAGACGGCCATATGATATGCTGTTTTTGGGAAACTGACCTTGGAGCCTGCGCTCCAAAGGTCGGTTCCTGGAAAACTGACCTCCCCCCACTTCTGTGCAGGCAGCGTGGAACAGCCCCATCCTCCATGTTCGCAAGAAGAGTGTGGAGTGGCTGGAAAGGGGTGTGGCTGGGGGCATTCCGGGGTGGGGAGAGCATAGCCGCCTGTACAACACATCCTATGAGTCATATACAGCAGCCTCCTTCCCTGCTCTGTGTTCCTGTGGCTAGACAGCCACAATCGGCTGTCTAGCAGAAAATGCAGGGCAGGAGGAGCATGGAAGGAACGATCCCCTCCGTGCTTCTTCTGCCCTGCTTTGGATAGGCGGTCGCCTCCAAGTTCAGAGGTGGCCACCTATCCATGTTTAGACAGAGAACAGTCCTACAAGGGAATGCTGGGAGTTGTAGGACTGTTTTCTGTCTAAACATGCATAGGATTGTGCCTTAAAGCCTGGAATACTTTTTGGGATGAAAAGAAGGAGCAACAAACATTCCTGCCAAAGACAAGGTGACATAACAAAGAAGACCCTCTTCTGCATGTGCCAAGTAGGGATCTGCAATGCTGGGAATTCCATTCAGTTTAAGCCCAACAGGATTTCAGAGCTTTTCTTTTCTGGTAAGTGGCAGCGGGGTGTAGCAGATTTCTTTTTCAAATCTAGAAATATTTTGTGCATTTTTCCCCCTGGTTCCATCATTTGCGGATATTGGGATTTTCACAAAGCAGGGGGGATCTTGAAATTTGCACAAATGGTGTCATAATTTTTTAAAAAAAAATATTGGCGATCTTGTCCACTATGTAACCCTCAGAGGCCATATTCTGTACTTGTCAAAGAACTTGTCAATTTCACCCTCCACTTCAGCACTTCCCCCATGAAAGGGGAGGGGGGAATTGACAAGTTCCTTGACAAGTACAGGATATGGCTCTGCCAGACTAAATGAAGTAGTGTGTGGAGAGGATGAAACTGACAAAGATAATGACAAGAGGGGAACATACTGCTGCAGGCTACTTAGCAGACAGGCGGACTTCCAATCAGGTGCACTTGGGCAAGATCGCCAATTAATAAAAAAAAAATTATGACACCATTTGTGCAAATTTCAAGAGCTCCCCCCCACACACAAATTGTGCACATTGCTGCCATTAAAAAAAAAAAAATCCGAATCAAATCTGCATATTGGCTCAACTCGCTGCAGATCAAGTTGATAAACGAAAGCCATAGCGCCGAACCAGGAAAATCTGTTGAGTTTTCACCCCCCAAACAGAATTCACATGTGTCCCTAGCGCCAGCACTTTGAAGATTATCTTAATGGTTGGGAAAAGTCATTTGGGAGCATATGGTCCTTTAAATATCCAGGTCATTTATGGCTTCAAAGGCTGCTTGCCATTAATTTAATACAGGTGTCCATCACTGAATGAAGAGCATATTTATATGCTCAGAAGACTGTCTGCCTTTGTTTTTGGTTTCAGTACTAGCAATGGAGCAAACATGGTTTATAAATCAAAGGTATGGATTCAGCATGTATGCCCCTTTCTTCTGGCCTTTGAATCTAGCCCTTTTTATTGCCAGACAACAAAACACCTATCAAGGTAGAGGCAGGTTCCAGAATGAAGTAGGTTTCCAAAATCCTTGGAGCACATTGCTTAAAAGTATGGGGAGAGATAGCTCAACAACAGCACACCCATTGTTTGGTCACTAAAAAAGAGCTCCCAGTTTATGGCAGCCTCAGCAGAGAAAATGCATTTCATATTCAGTATGTCTACTTGCTGAGTACTTTATCATGCCAGAACACAGTGCAATAATTGTAATTTAATAATGCAGACTGCAGTACTGAGTAACAGTTGAAAACTAGAGAAAACAAATGAGCTTTCCACTCCAAGCCAGATGTCAAGTTTTTCTGAAGCAGGCTGTCTCTGGGCCCACACTGATAATAAATAGAAATGAATAGATATTTTTATTAAGGTATAGTGGGTCAGCTTCAAATGTTGAGGCCCTGAAAATGAGAAACTAGAGAGCATTCAATAAATGGACACGCTGCATTAATTCACTGCAGAGACTACAGACATCAGAAAAACATCTGCATTTTCAACATATGCAGGATAAGGACTAAGGCCACAGCAATAGGAGAAGTTATAGTTTCCACGTTGATCCTGTGGAGCCGGCTGTCAGGAGCACTCACCTCCTGCTGTATCGCTGTGCTGAGTGAGTCTCCAGATGAAAATGGCATAGTGGGCGCCATTTGCAGCCCTAAAGCTGGTAGATTAGCCTAAATGCAGCCATTTACAGCTGCATTCAGGTTAATCTACCAGCTTTACGGCTGCAAATGGCGTACACTATGCCATTTGCGTCTGGAGACTTACTTAGCACAGCGATATGGCATGGCAATGGCTGCCGGCCGTATAGACATTCACCAGTGATGCGGAGCAGGCGGCCGGCTCTGCAGGATCGACACAGAGATAGATCCGACCTGAACGGATTCCGGGGGGAGGTGGAGGTGAGTGCTGCGTTCCACCATGGGCCCCAATGGGGCCAGATTCTTGGAATCTGGCCTCATTGGGGTCCGTGACAAAATTCTCCCCCATCCCTACTTTTGAACCAATACATGAACCAAAACTCAATTATGCTTTGAAATTTGCACTTCTCTGAATATTACAATGAGTTCTACAATTAAACGTCTGTTTAAAATGGCATAGATTACTGAAAGTTGCACACAAAAATGCATATATTAGTGAAAATAACACTCAAAATGACATTCAAAATGACATTAGGAAAATTGCTTGCAGAAATGTGTATGCTAGGCACAATGATGTTCCAAAATGGATGTATTCAGAGAAATGTACAGAGAAATGCATATGAATTTACGAAAACTTTAAAAAATTCTCAAAGTTTGGGACAAACTGAATTTAAGACTGGAGCAATGAGAAACTGAAAGAAACTGAAACTGACCATGCGTCCATCCCTAGGTGTGACCTAGCTCTAAAGAGTGTTGACTACCTTGCTAACAGTACCTGTCAATCTACAAAATTACTAACTCCAGAATATTTCTTGTAGAGTCTTGTAAACTTAAGAAGGACTCCATTGTGATTGCTCTGGAAGTTGAACATCTCTTTTTTTAAAAAAAATAAGTTTATTTTTATTTTTATTTATTTATTTATTTATTGCATTTATACCCCGCCTTTCTCCCTCTCGCAAGGAACTCAAGGCGGCTTACATTATCCTCCTCCTCACCGTTGTATCCTCACAACAACAACCCTGTGAGGTAGGTTGGGCTGAGAGTCTGTGACTGGCCCAAAGTCACCCAGTGAGCTTCCATGGCCAAGTGGGGACTAGAACCCGGATCTCCCGGCTCCCAGTCCGTCACTCTCATCACTACACTACACTGGCTCTTCCTTTCAATTTTATACTCTTCCTTTCAATTTTAGAGATTTCAAAGATAACTTACGATCAGATACAATTGTTTTCCATTAAAGAACTGACTTGTTCAGAGCCTAGTTCATACACATGACAGAAAGAAGTTCAGACCAGAGGCAGGAGTTGTCATATTTCAATTCTTTTCTGCTCCTACCACATAATCTTTGCATGTAGAAACCTAGCATGTCAGAGTGCAGAGCTCAGTCTAGCCTGGCTTGCTATTTTTCTATGGGCCACATTGCACATTGAAAGATGCAAACCCCTACTTGCAACTTTAGGTGGCATAATACAGAAAAAGATGTAAATATTGCTTTCTGCTTTGTGTAAAAATTGGGCCTTTGATTGCACTTTGTAAGGGGCAGCATGTCTCAGGGCATTGGGGGGGGGGTGTTTGCTGCTGAGGATAATGGGGAAAGGAAGGGTAGACAGTCTGAACTGCAAGGAAGGGCCATGTAACAGGCCTGAACATGGGAGTAACAGTAAGGCCTCAACGATACCAGTGACTGTGCAGTTCATGGAATGACTGTGATCACCACATGATAATCTAGTTCACTGAAGTTTTCATTTCCTGATTTCCCAATGGGACGGGATGACATCACAGTCAGGTCCCCAAGAGATATAGAGGGAGCACAGGAGCAGAGAAGGGAAGCCTGGAAATCTGTGGGAGAACTAAGACATTGAGTTGAGACCCAACAATCCATAGAGTCATGCAGAATGGGCAGAGAATCTCGGCAGGCACAGTTGGGCCATATTCTGCAATAAGAGGTTATTGGACCACCATAACCTCTGTTTCTCTCATGGTCAGGAGTCCATAAAGCATCAACATTATATACCCACCATTCCCTTATTTTTATTGTGCAATCTTGCCTTTGTTTGAGAGTACCTATTGAATCACATTTCTGACTAGGGATGTCTGTTACTCCCTAATTCTGCATAGTCTCCAACATTTATCATTGTCCACCTGACAACCTACTCCCAAGACCCACTGATGCATTGAAAAGCCATCATCTGGAAACAATGGATAGAATCCAACTAAAGTCTTACTTAGAGTAGACCCACTGAAATGAATGGGACTTAAGTTAGTCATGACTACCTTAAGTCCCATTCATTTCAGTGGGTCTACTCTAAATAAAACTTAAGTTGGATTCGACCCAACTTGCCCCATAGAAATGAAGGACAGAATTCCATTCACACAATCTTGTCAGGATGAGATTTCTGTATTAATGCTGCGTGAATGATGGTGCCATGGGAACTTTAGGCCAACATTCCCAGGAATGAAAAATAATCTGAAATCAGGATTTCCCTTCCAAGGAATATTGGCATCTGATACATAGATGAATTCTCGCAACACAATTCTGTGGGAATCCTCTTAACAGGGATGACTTTAGGATAGTCAGTGAGAGTGACCCTAGGGAGTTTTCCAAAGTCAGTCAGGGATGTATAGTATTTGTGTATGGATCGACTGAACACACTGACTCCTGCTTTGAGTCTTCAGAATATCCTTTGCCTTTAAAAAAAAACAAAAGCGAACCTAGAATTAACACTAACCCTGTGAATGCAATTAGCTTGGCAACTGCCTCTAAGGGAGCCATTTTCCCTTGACCTTTGTGTGTTTATGCAGTGTCATCCATTATGTAAAAAATCAACCTCTTAAATTAAAAATGCAACGTGTCAAAGAAATATTAGCTTTTGAATATTATGCTGTAGACTTGCTGCGTGTCTAATTATGCTGCAGACATAGTCTATTTTTCTAAGAAATTATTTCTTCTTTTGTCAAGTTAGCTATTATCCATTCCAAATCTGATGCTTGACTGCCAAAGAGTTGGTAGCTTGTATTAAACCATTTCCATTTACTGCACATTAAGTCAGTCATCTAAAAAGCTTTGGCTCCCGTCTTACAAATGCCTTGAAGAAAAGCAAAAAGACTCTTCCCTCCCCTTCCCCCCTCGATCAACCACTGAAAACCGATTTACAGAATCTTGACAGACAACACAATGCCAAATTTTATCACTTTTGAAACTAGTAATGAAATGTCATTGGAAACGCCTCATTAAAAATGTGAAATATACTTTACATCTTCCCAGTTGGAGTCAATAACTACACTGAGAAAGACACTTTTGAAGATATATAATATCCAGTTTAAGTCACATCTCTGAATAAAACTCAGGTGCTGAAAAATCTTAAGCAGTACACTGCCACATTCAGCTATCCTAGCAGCAAAGTCAACAGCTGTTTCCTGTCTCCTAGCTGAGCAGAGCAGAGGAAGCTGCTCCAGCTGGTTGAGAGGCTAAAGCAAGCTCCCAGAGAGAGAGAGAGAGAGAGAGAGAGAGATCAGAGCAAGTGAACAGGGAGAGCAAACAAGAGTTTGCCAAGGGAATTTGGCAGGGAAGGTCAAGGGGGAGGCCTCTAACATTTTTTAAAATGGCTTTTTCTTGTAACACACACTTCCATACTAGTGGGACTATGTTTTTAGCCTCCAGTGAATAGAGGACAAAGCACAGGCTATTACAGTACAATCAAAAAGCTAGAAACATAAAGGGAATAGAGACTATGGAAGGACAAGACTCTCCAGTGGTGGTGACCTGCAAGGTGTGTGCAATGTTTGTTTTCTTGTCTGAGATCAACATGGCCTACACGTGCAACAAGTACAAGTTGATCACACTATTGGAAGAAAAAGTAAGAAGACTGGAGTGGCTAATGGCGACCCTCCAGGGAATAAGACAACACAAAGAATTCTTGGACAGAATGGTGGAACTACAGCAGCAAAGCGAAGAACAGATGCTAGAGGAGCAACAGCAAGCTGATGCAGAAGAGGAAAATGCTGAGGTGAGGAAAAATGAAGTAGAGCATACTCCTTGGAAAAGGGTGACAGGAGCAGAAGAATTAGAAGCCACTCTGCACCAGTGGAAGCAGTGGAGCTGTGGAACCGATTCCAGGTACCAGAGGATGAGACTGGAAGACAGTCTGCAGACGAAGAATTACAGGGGAACCTGCATGAGAGTGAGCAAGAGGCTGAAGGTCAGTCAAGCAGAGGTGATGAAACCAAGGCCTACAACACCAAGAAGTTAAGAGTAGTAGTAGTGGGAAACTCCTTGCTGTATGGGATCAAAAGTCAAGTATGTTGTGAAGAGGACGGATTAGAGACGTGACTGAAGGGTTGCCTACACTCATCAACTCCACTGACAGGTATTCCTTTCTTCTCATCCATGTGGGAACAAATGATACCGCCAAGCGGAGCTACAAAGAAATCATGTCAGACTTCGAAGCTTTGGGAAGGAAACTCAAGAACTTTGGGGCCCAAATAGTTTTCTCATCCATCCTTCCAGTAGTTAGGGATAGAAAGGGAAAGAAAAGTACTCCGGGTGAATGACTGGCTACAAACGTGGTGCTGGTGTGAGAGATTTGGATTCTGGGACCATGGGCTATACTTCCCGGAAGATGGACTATTGGCAAGGGACAGGTTGCACCTCACAAAGGATGGGAAGAATGTGTTTGGCCACAGCATGAAGAACTTTATCAGGAGGGCTTTAAACTGAATCCTACAGGGGAGGGAGACCTAAAGGACCCGTGGCCACTAACTTGTGGGGTGCCACAGGGTTCCATCCTCTCCCCGATGCTATTTAACATCTATGTGAAGCCGCTGGGGGATATCATCAGGAAGTTTGGGGTGTGGTGTCATCAATATGTGGATGACACACAGCTCGACCTCTTGTTCAAAGCTTCACCAAGGTTGGCCGTAGAATCCCTGTCCAAATGTCTGGAGACGGTGAGTGGCTGGATGGGAAGGAATAAGCTGAAGCTGAACCCTGACAAGACCGAGGTACTTTTGGTGGGAGACAAGAGGAGGCTGGGGGATGTTCACCTGGTGTTGAATGGGGTACAGCTACCCTTAAAAGACCAGGTCCGCAGCTTGGGAGTCATTTTGGACTCCCAGCTGTCCATGGAGGCTCATGTGTCAGCTGTGAGCCAGACAGCGCTGTATCAACTCCATCTGATACAGCGGCTGCGCCCCTTCCTTCCCGACCATCTGCTCCCATCGGTAATACATGCCCTGGTCTACTCTCGTTTAGGCTACTGTAATGTGCTCTATGTGGGGTTACCCTTGAAGATGGTTCGGAAGCTGCAGCTGGTACAGAACGTGGCGGTTCGCCTGATTACAGGCAGCCGCCGGTGAGATTACATCACTCCAGTGCTGAAGGAGTTGCACTGGTTACCAGTTGTTTTCTGGGCCAAATTCAAGGTGTTGGTTTTGACCTTTAAAACCCTATATGGTTCCGGTCCAGCCTATCTCAAGGAGCGCCTCCAGCAACACCAGATAGGCCGCTCAACAAGATAAGTCTTGGATGGCCTTCTCTCTGTCCCATCAGCCAGGACAGCTAGGCTGGTGAGGACGAGGGAGAGGGCCTTCTCTGTGGTAGCACCCAACTTGTGGAACTCTCTCCCTAGGGAACTTCGCCATGCCCCCTCTTTAATGAGCTTCTGCCATGCATAAAAAACATGGTTGTTCAGGCAGGCATTTGGGGTGGGCTAGGGTAATTTTAGAAATATGATGTTTTTAATGTTGAATTTGGAGATAGGAGTGCACGAAAGCCACTTACCTGGTCTCGCAGCTTGCTTCGCGGTGGGGGGGAGGCGCTTCGCTGCTCCCCCCAAAGTTCAGGCCGGGGGGGGAGGCTTCCCGCCTTGCCCGGCCGAAATTCAGGCCGTGGAGGAGGGGCCTCGCCTCAACTGGCCGCGAAATAAAAAGTTTTTTTTAAAAAAATGCCCCCGTGATAGGCTACGTGACGATTCACGTAGCCTATCACGGCTAGATCTGCAAAGTCAGCCATGATAGGCTACGTTAATCGTCACATAGCCTATCACAGGTGACTTAAAAAAAAAAAGTGCGTACGCAAATGGCGGCCCCCATAGGGAGCCACCATTCGCGTTCCTTATTTGGTCGCTGTAGTCTACGTAAAGCTTTACGTAGACTACGGCGAAAATAAGGGCAACGCAAATAGCGTTGCCCTTATTTTCGCCGTAGTCTACGTAATCTTTACGTAGACTACAGCGACCAAATAAGGAACGTGAATGGCAGCTTCCTATGGGGGCCGCCATTAGCTGTACGTGCTTTTTTTTTTTTTTAAGTCACCCGTGATAGGCTACGTGACGATTTACGTAGCCTATCACGGCTGACTTTGCAAATCTAGCCATGATAGGCTACGTTAATCGTCACGTAGCCTATCACGGGGGCGTGGGTTTTTTTTTTACTTTTATTGGAATGGCGGCGGCGGCAGCCGGTTGAAAGACCGGCTGCCGCCTCTGCCCCTGTCGAAGACCTGACGAACCGCTGCCGGGACCCGCCGCCGGGAGGGACATTTGGGAAAGGTAAGTCCTGTCCCGGGGGGGTGCGGGGGCGGGGGTGTGTGGAGAATTTCTCCCCGAAACTACTTTGGGGGGCCAAACACATTGGCACTCGGCCCCCTGAAGTTTCGGGGAGAAATTCTCCCCCATCCCTATTTGGAGAGCAAATCAAGACAAGATCAGCCTCGGATGGCCTTCTCTCTGTCCCATCAGCCAGGAAAGCTAGACTGGTGGGGATGAGGGTAGGGATGGCAGAGAATTCCGCCACGGATTCCAGTGAGGCCGGATTATTTAGAACCCGCCCCCCCGGAATCCGTGGCGGAACGGCCTCCTTCCCCCTCCCGCGGAATCCCTCGGGATGGCACCTATCTGGGGCGGATGTGGCGGATTTGGTGGCAGCGGCAGCAGTTCTGGCGGCGGAGGTTCTAGCGGCAGCGGCAGCTGGTCTCCTGGCCGGCCGCGGCCGGGCTGCTGCGGCCGCCATTGGCGTCTTTGCAGCCGTGATAAGCTACGTAAGAATTTACGTAGCCTATCACAGCTAACCCCCCCAAAAACAAAAAAAACCAGCGTATGCAAATTTGCGTTCCCTATTTTTCGCCGTTCTAGCCTACGTAAATATTTACGTAGGCTTTTACAGTGAAAAAAAGAAGAACACAAATAGCGCCCACTACGCTATTTCCAGTTCCCTTTTTTTTTCGCCATAATTGCCTACATAAATATTTACATAGGCTAGAACGATGAAAAATAGGGAACGCAAATGGCAGCGGCCGTAGCCGCCGCCATTTGCGTATGCTTTTTTTTTTTGCCCAGCCGTGATAGGCTACGTAAAGACTGACATAGCCTATCATGGCTGCCTGGCTAGATGCAAATGGCGGCCGCTACAGTGGCCGCCATTTGTGTCCGCACCAGCCAGTCCACTGCCAGAAATCCGGCCGCGGACAGCCCTGGCTGGCCGGCTGCTCCGTGGAGCCGCCGTGGAGCAGAGCCAGCCAGGCAGGATTCTGGGGGGAGGACCGGATCACCTCCCCCCCATCGAGGATTCCTCCCCCCCATGAACACAATCGGCAAAAAGGTAAGTGACTTTTGTACGTCCCTAGATGAGGGAGAGGGCCTTTTCTGTGGTGGCCCCCACCCTGTGGAACTCCCTCCACCATGCCCCCTCTTTAATGAGTTTCCGCTGTGCATTAAAAACATGGTTGTTCAGGCAGGTATTTGGGGTGGGTTAGGATATTTTAGAAAATGTTTTTATTGTAGAATTTTATTGTTTTAAACTGTTTTATTATATGCTTTGTACATCGCCTGGAGTGGCTGGGTGAGCGGCCAGATGGGTGATTAATAAATTTAATAAATAAATAAATAAAGTTGGGGGTAACAATGGATTAAGGCCCATGTACCACAATGGAGAGAACAGCTCTAATAGCACCCATTAATAGTCTTCAGACACATGTAGGAAGAAAGTCAGACTATAAAGCATATGTGGACAGTGGGAATGCTGTGGAGATAATATACCTCAACTTCAGCAAAGCTTTTGACAAAGTGCCCCATGATATCCTGATGAGCAAACTAGCTCAAAGTGATCGTAGATGAAACAACAATCAGGTGGATCCACAGTTGGCTACAGGATCGGACTCAAAGAGTGCTTATCAATGGGACCTTCTCAAACTGGGGAGAGGTAATGAGATTTTCAGATGACACAAAATTCGGTGGGATAGCTAATACCCTGGATGATAGAAACAGAATTCAAAGTGATCTTGATAGGCTGGAGAGCTGGGCAGAAAACAACAGAATGAAATTTAATAGGGATAAATGCCATGTTCTGCACCTAGGAAAAAGAAACCAAATGCACAGTTACAAGCTGGGGGATACTTCGCTCAACAATACTAGAAGCAAGAAGGATTTTGGAATTGTTGTCGATCACAAGCTGAATATGAGCCGACAATGTGATGTGGCTGCAAAAAAGGCAAATGCTCTTTTGGGCTGCATTCATAGAAGCATAGCTTCCAAATCCCAGGAAGTACTAGTTCCCCTCTACTCAGCACTGGTTAGGCCTCATCTGGAGTACTGTGTCCAGTTCTGGGCACCACACTTTAAGAAGGATGCAGACAAGCTGGAGAGGGTTCAGAGGAGGGCAACAAAGATGATCATGGGACTGGAAACAAAGCCCTATGAAGAGAGACTGAAAGAACTGGGCATGTTTGGCCTTGAGAAGAGAAGACTGAGGGTGATATGATAGCCTCTTCAAGTACTTGAAAGGTTGTCACAGAGAGGAAGGCCAGGATCTCTTCTTGATCATCCCAGAATGCAGGACACGGAATAATAGGCTCAAGTTACAGGAATCCAGACTTTGGAAATCTAGCCATGATAGGCTACGTTAATCGTTACGTAGCCTATCACGGGGGGGGGGGGGTTGTTGTTTTTTTTACACTTTGTTTCGCGGCCGGGGAGACGGGGCGCTTCTCCCCGGCCTGAATTTCGGCCGGGCGAGGCAGGAAGCCTCCCCCCCCGGCCTGAATTTCGGCCGGGCGAGGCGGGACGGCTCCCCCCCCTCACCTGAACTTCGGGGGGAGAAGCGAAGCGCCTCCCCCCCACCACGAAGCACCCCTGCGAAAAGGTAAGTGACTTCCGTACATCCCTACAGGGATGCTCTGACTTGGACTCCTGCACTGAGCAGGGGGTTGTACTCGGTGGTGTTGTAGGCACCTTCCAACTCTACTATTCTATGAATCTGTGATCTAATTTTACTAAGAGTTTTGCTTATGCCATTAATTTGTTAGAGACATTATTCACATGAGTAAAGAACATTTGTTCCTGCACTAGTCACTTTTCTAAACACACCTTAAAGTATACATTATTAAAACACTTCCAGGTATAGTTTAGAGGCTATTTTCTTCTGCTTTTACCTTTTAGAAAGAAGAAAACAAAGGAAATGTCTGAACTTACACAAACACACACACACACACACTTTTCTAAAGAACAAACATGGATGCCCACATCAGACTGCTTCATATTACTTATGGTGGTGTCTTCAAAATCAGCATTGTTCTGTAAAACCCCTTCAGAACTGGTTATCTCAGTTTCTGGCCATGTAATCCCAAGCAAGTTGCTTCAAAAAAATTATATGGATCCAGCACAGCATGAGGCCTGGTCTAACCATTCAGCAAACTGTGGTGAAAATGACATAGTAGAGTTCTGAAGTGGTCCACTTCAGAGTACAGGTGGGGGATCATGATTTTTTTGCCCCTAGTATTTGCCTATATGAAAACTCCCTCCAAAGAGAAAAGTAGCACAACAGGGAACAAGCTGGGCTAAATCCTCTCTGTCTGATGTGCAATTTTCATTTGCAGAGGTTTTCTTGTATATGGGGGAGCATTTGAAACTGGTGCCAAGGGGTGTATGAATTACTTACCCCGTTCCAGTCCGGGGCATCTGCAGGGGGGTGGGAGGCAATCCGTCCCTCCCCCCAGAATCCTCCCCGACTAGCTCTGCTCTGCAGCAAGTCCACGGAGCCGCCGGCCAGGCCTGCCCACAGCTGGACATCCGTCCGCTGCCGGGCGGCGGCTGCAAATGGCATCTGCCATAGCGTCCACCATTTGCGTCCCTGCGTTAGCCATGTTAGGCTACGTATATATATACGTAGCCTATCACGGCAAAAGGAAGGGACGCAAATGGCGTAGCGGCCGCCGTTTGCGTCCCTGCTTTTTGCCGTGATAGGCTACATAAATACTTACATAGCCTATCACGGCTAATGCAGGGACTCAAATGGTGGCCACAGACTGGGGCAGCCATTTGTGGCTGCAGACCGGGGCCAGCGGATGGACCGGACGGCTGACACCAGGTAGGGTCCGTCCTGGGACAATTTCGTGGGGTGGCGGGGGGGATTGCTCCGTTTCGCCATGGACTCCGGGGAATTCTTTAGAATCCGGCCTCACTGGAGTCTGTAGTGGAATTCTCTAACATCCCTACTGGTGCCCCTGTTTGCAGATTGAAATGGTGCAATCCACTCTACCAGCTTGGGTTCTTACCACTTCATTCTGAAGGGTGTTTAAAACATGCCTAATATTACCGCTGTGGAAACAGAGCCATGTTTCCAGGATACAATACTAGGCTGTAATAGTAGGTATGTGTCTGGAACCGCATCGGCATGGCCAACTACATAGGTCTCTTCTATCTGATCATTACCCAGAAAGAAGAAGGACAATGATTGGGTGAGAACAAGTCACACATTTGTCCTCACCCATATAGTTTGAGTAGGTAGACACTTAATGCTGCAGCATGGTATCTCATCGTGGATAAGCAGCTCCCACACCACTGAGGTAACTTGAGAAGGGGTCTCTCATTCACACACACACACACTTTTTAGAAGTACGGATGTATGAGAATTTCGTGTTTGCTCACAAAACACACAAGCATGCCCTGTTCAAAGCTCCAAACACAATCACAATGTCTGCTGAAAACATTTGCAAATTGCCAGACATGTGGTTGGGTTCAATTTGTTCAACTTACCCCATTCAATTTTGCGCAAATGTCCTAATTTGTGTAAATTTCCCTGCAGACTGAATCAGCCCCAATTTAGTGTATGGAGGAAATTTGTGTAAATCTGGGGAGATCTGTGTCAGAAATGGATCATCCTTCCCCTTGCAATCAGTACCACAAGGACGCAAAGCTTCAGGCTAATACTACTTTATTTTGCTAGAGACTAGCCTCTCTACAAATGCAGATTCCAGGGAGCTCTCAGACTGCCTCAGGCCCCTAAACAAATAATCTACGATCTCTCATTACAGGAGATGAACCAGAGGGTAGTGAAGTTGCCGACAGTTTGGGCATGAACCTCACAGCCAGACTTGCTTCACAGTGATGCCCCTCCCTTAGGGTGGCTCCCTCCTATGCTGGCATCCAAGAGTGGCTATCCTGGTGGAGCGTCTGAGCCCTGCCCCTAACTTTTCCCACTGTGCTTTGCAATGTGCCCTAAAGTCTCTCAAGTCATGCCCTTCTTCCTCCTCCTCCTCTTCCTCCTCCTCAATGTCAGTTCTTACAGTGGAAGGAGGTGGCAGGGACTCATCCTGGGCCATCTGTTTGCCTTTGGAAGAATCTCTCCCAGTGTCTTGGCTCGCTAAGGGGGGGTCCTTCCCCCAGGCTCTGATCTAACTGTTCCAACTCTGATTCAGAATCGGAGCTGTCAGACATCTCAAGGTGCTTGGATTAATTCCTGATGATTTGTGCAAATTTCACATTCAATTGCTGCTCAATTTGTGCAATTATCTCATTTCCACAGAGCGAGCAGCAATCACAAACACAAACAGGAGTCACACGTGAGATGGGTGGCAAGACAATGTCTGGAGTATCCTAGAGATCTCAAACATCACTTGTTTGCCTCTCTGTAATTAGAAGAACTCATAAAATTACTTCTACAGCAGATGCTGCTAGGTGATAGCCTATGCTTTGGGCTATTTGTTAAAGCTGCACTCCAAAAAGGCCAGTCCACCAGCCTACCCAAAAATGAGATTGTCAGGGTGGAAACTGAGCTGATAGAACCCCAGAGCAGTTCGGATTCTGAGGAGGATCAGCAATCCGTGGGAGAGGAGCTAGCTCATCCCTCACAGGCACAGCAGCTGGCAGAGATTCCTCCTGCTGGCATTCCTGAGTTAGATAGTGATCCTAGCAGTGAGAAAGTGCAGGAGGGGGGCTTGCTAGATGCTCGACGCAGATGCAGGGAGCGACGAGCAATGGAGGGCGCGGAAAGGAGGCGTAGCGCCCGTTTGGCACACAAGCAACGGCTGCCTCCCATGGACTCAAGGGAAAGAGGGAGGATCTCTCTCTAGCCCATAAGTTCAGGGTCTTCAAGTGATTCTCCTTCAAACGGGGATCAACTGCCTACTCAGAGCATAGGCTACTCTGCTGTTCATTGCTTAGTCGCTGGTGATTAGCATCTGAAAGAGTCATTAAGTTGTAAAAGGATTAAAGCCTTGAAAAGAATCCTTTTGTCTGTGTCTTGAGTTGGCTATTGGAGTAGACTGAAAGAGGCCGCCAGGGCGCTCCTGACAGAGATAAAGGTTCCATGTGCTAGAAAAATTTAGAAGCTCTCACTTAGAGATTTGTTTACCCCTTCCCATTTTCTTCTTATTTCTTCTAGAGCACCAACACAAAACTATGGTTTATTTATTTAGTGCATTTATAGCTCAACTTTCCTACAAGGAGGTCAAGGCGGGATAAATGGTTCTCCTCCCACCCCCATTCTGCCCTCACAACAACTCTGTGAGGTCGATTAGGCTGAGATAGTGACCAGCCCAAAGTAACTTCATGGCTGAGTGGGGATCAGAACTCAGGTCTCGCTAATAATTCTAGTCAGATATTCTAGGGATGGCGGAGAATTTCTCCCCGAATCTTTGGGAGGCCGAGCGCTGAGGCATTCGGCCCCCCGAAAGTGTTGGGGAAATTCTCTGCCGGGAATTTCTCTGCCGGGATGGGACTTACCTTCAGCGAATGTCCCTCTTGGCGGCGGGTCCCAGCGGTGGTTCGGCGGGGGTGGGGGCAGCCGGTCTCCCGACCGGCTGCCGCCACGGCCATTACAAAATAAAAAAGTAAGTAAAAAAAAAAAAAAACACCCGTGATAGGCTACGTGACGATTTACGTAGCCTATCACGGCTAGATTTCCAAAGTCAGCCGTGATAGGCTACGTTAATCGTCACGTAGCCTATCACGGGTGACTTTGGGGGGGAAAAAAAGCATGTACGCAAATGGCGGCGGCCAATGGGCGCCGCCATTTGCATTCCTTATTTTGGCACGTCTAGTCTACGTAAAGATTTACTATTTGCGTTGCCCTTATTTTCGCCGTAGTCTACGTAAATCTTTACGTAGACTAGACGTGCCAAAATAAGGAACGCAAATGGCGGCGCCCATGGGCTGCCGCCATTTGCGTACACGCTTTTTTTTTTTTTCAAAGTCACCCGTGATAGGCTACGTGACGATTAACGTAGCCTATCACGGCTGACTTTGGAAATCTAGCCGTGATAGGCTACGTTAATCATTACGTAGCCTATCACGGGGTTGTTTTGTTTGGTTTTTTTTTACTTTTTCTTTCGCGGCCGGGGAGATGGGGCGCTTCTCCCCGGCCTGAATTTCGTCCAGGCGAGGCGGGGCGCCTCCCCCCCCCCGGCCTGAATTTCAGCCGGGCGAGGCGGGATGCCTCCCCCCCCTCGCCTGAACTTCGGGGGGAGAAGCGAAGCGCCTCCCCCCCCACCGCGAATCACCCCTGCGAAAAGGTAAGTGACTTTCGTACATCCCTAAGATATTCTAACTGCTACCTACACCACATTGGTTCTCCAGGTGGCTGTACATAAGCAAAATAAGAGACACTCTAATTTAGTCTCTAAAAGCAGAGGCGTGAAATCAATAAGACAGTGACAGAGGAAAGCACAGTACTCGTTATATTACCACCGCTACTTTTGGAGGCTCAGGTGGCAGCAAGGACAAAGAGTGGCTTTTAAGAGCTTTGGCTAGTTCACCATCTACATCCTTTTTCTGAACAGGCTGGATGTCGCCGTGCTCTAGTTTCATCCAGGCATGATTAGTGTAGTGCAGTCTACAGGGGAGCGGAGCGCACTTTAAAAGATGCAGAATGCTGCTGCCATGTTGCTGGTTGGTCTTGGTCCGTCGGAACATGTTGCTCCAATCTTGTTTGATTTACATTGGTTACCTATTTGTGCCTGGGCTCAATTTATTCATTGTGCTGGTTTTAACCTTCGAAGCCCTAAACAGCTGGAGACCTCAAAGACCACCTTTTCCCATATGTACCAGTCCATGAACATGGGTCATCACCTGAAGCCTTGGGTTCCTCTGCCTAATGAGGGATGGGGACCCACTAGGAGTAGAGCCTTTCAGTGGTGGCACCACTGTATAATGCCCTCCCAGGGAGACCCACCAAACCCAGACTTTACATAACTTCAGGCAACAATCTAAAACCTGGCTGGGGGTGGGGGTGTAAATAAACTGTATGTAAGTGTTATATGTTATTTTAAAGAAAAATGAAATGAAATGAAATGAAATACAGTTGATGGGAGTTGCAGGGGGTTACCATTTGGTGTTTGCTTCCTGTTGCTTTTATTCTGCTGACTGTTTTGGCCAGGGAGGGGGGCAGCATCATTCTTGCTGTTTTATGATTATGTGGTTTTATTTTTGCAGTTGCATTTGATGGCCTTTTAATTGTTTATTGATTGATCATTAGTCACCCCATGGGTTGCTTCGGCAACAATGGCAGATTTTATCTTTTTTAAAGAAAAATAACATGCAGTGAAATGAATATTATTCCCAGTACCTTCAACAGCGCTGAGACCTAACAGAAAGAACATTCTGCCCATGCCAGGGGCTGACATCCCTCCTTCCCGACATTTGCAAGAAGGAGTTTAACAGTCACCTATATCAGCTGAAGAGAGAGCTTTTCATCAGCAGATGCATTAACTAATTAATTTGACATTAACTAATTAATCTGCGGACCAGAGAGGGGGAAATTGTACTAGGAAATTATTAGTTTGGAGGTTGAATTAATTAAAAAATACTACAGTGGTGACAAGGTTTAACCTCATGCTTCTCACAAAAGCATGGAACCGCTCACAGCTGTAGCAATACAAGAGAGACCATTTCTTCCCAGGGAGCAGAATTAATCTGTGTCACTCCTATAAGGACATGAACTTACTCAGCAGCAGTGACATTAAAACATGGTCGCAGATGGAGCAAATCCATACAAGCAAGCAAAATCTGCCATTTGATTTAGTGGATTTGCATGTGTCCTCCCCATTTACAGGACACTGTGGCTTAACTTACAAAGTTGTATTATAAACATAGGGCAGGCTTATAAATTCTCCTAGTCACCTGATGGGTGTAAGAACTATCTCCAGGCACATAGGTACAAAAGGTTTTGCTGAAGAATGCTGGGAATTGTGGGACTTTTTTATATCTAAACAGGCATAGGATTATGCCCTTAGTGTTGTTGTTTTAGGACATCGAAGGGCCACAAATTACTAAATAGGCATGTGTACTCCCAGCCTGGTTAAGGGTCTTTTTTCTGGTGGCTATTCATGTTTTAGACTTATTTGCAAGGCCGCCCTAGTAGCCATAGGCATGTTGGTCCTCTCTTGTTAAATTAAGAGATGTGGAAGATATGAGTTCAACAGTGGAAAACCCTGCCCAGGAAGGTGGTGGACTCTCCTTCATTTGAGATTTTTAAGTAGCAGTTGGATGGCTGCCTATCAGGGATGCTGGATTCCAGCACTGACAGGAGGTTGAATAACATAAGAACATAGAAAGAATCATGTTGGATCAGACCAAGACTGATCTAGACCACCATTCTGTTTTCACAGTGGCCAAAGATATGTCTATAGGAAGCCCACAAGCAGGACAGGAAAGCAATAGCACCCTCCTGCTTGTGTCCAGTGGCTGCTAGTCCTGATGGTTATATGCTACCTCCAGTATCAGAGGCAGCATGCCTATGTACACCAGTTGCTGGGAAACATGGGTGAGAAGGAGCTGTTGCGCAACTTGCACTCATATCCTGCTTGTGGATTCCTGTTCGACAGCTGGTTGGCCACTGAGTGAACAGAATGCTGGACTGGATGGATCCAGCATGGCTCTTCTTATGTTCTTATGTGTTCCCTAGCAACTGGTATTCAGAGCCAAACTGTCTCTGGCACTGGAGGTAATATATATATAATCTTCATAAATGTATCAGCTTTTTATAGCTGTCCAAGTTGGTGACCATCACTATATCTTGTGGTAGCAAATTCCGTAGTTTAACAATGCACTGCATTAAGTAGTGCTTCAATTTATATGTCCTGAAACTTCCATCATTTAGGGCACAATCCTATGTATATTTAGACAGACCCTTGCTGGCTGGGGAATGCTGGGAGTTGTAGGCCTTTCCTCTGTCTAAACATACATAGGATTGTGCCCTTAGCTTTATTAGATGGCCCTAGGTTCTAGTATTATGAGAGCGAGTTAAAACCTCTCCCTATCCACTTTCCACACACCATACATATATTTTGATACACCTCTATCATGTCTCCCCTTAACCACCATTTTTCTAAGCTAAAAAGCCTGAAACATTTTAACTTTTTCTCATGGGGGAATAGCTCAACCTCCTGATAATTTTGGCTGCCCTTTTCTGCACCTTTATCAGCTCTACCATATCCTCTTTGAGGTGTAGTGATCAGAACTGCCCATGGTATTTCAAGTGTGGTTACACCACAGATTTGTATCAAGGCAATTTGGTTTTCAGTTACTTTCCTAATTATGAAGATTTGCCTTTTTCACAGCAACCATACATAGAGTCAACATTTTCACTGAGCTGTCCACTACAACCCAGAGTTCCATTTCCATGTCAGTCACTGCTAGCTCAGACTCCATCAGTGTATATTTGAAGTTGGGATTCTTTGCCCCAATGTCCATCACTTTACACATGCTTACACTGAATGCCATTTGCAATTTTAATACCCATTCTTACAGTTTGGAGGGAACCTTTTGGAGCTCTTCACAATCGCTTTTTGTTTTAACCATCCTGAATAATTGTTGTTGTTCAGTCATTCAGTCGTGTCCGACTCATCGTGACCCCATGGACCATAGCACGCCAGGCCTTCCTGTCCTCCACTTTCTCCCGGAGTGTGCTCAAGTCCATATTCATTGCATCGGTGATGCTATCTAGCTATCTCATCCTCTGCTGTCCCCTTCTCCTTTTGCCTTCAATCTTTCCCAACATCAGGGTCTTTTCCAGGGAGTTTTCTCTTCACATTAGGTGGCCAAAATATTTGAGCTTCAGCTTCAGTATCTGTCCTTCCAGTGAGCACTCAGGGTTGATTTCCTTTAGGATGAACTGATTTGACCTCCTTGCAGTCCAGGGGGCTCGTAAGAGTCTTCTCCAGCACCACAGTTCGAAAGCATCGATTCTTTGGGGCTCAGCCTTCCTAATAGTCCAGCTCTCACAGCTATACATTGCTACTGGGAAAACCATAGCTTTGATTATACGAACCTTTGTCAGCAAGGTGATGTCTCTGCTTCTTACTATGCTGTCTAGGTTTGCCATAGCTTTCCTCCCCAGGAGCAAGCGTCTTTTAATTTCATGGCTACAGTCACCGTCTGCGGTGATCTTGGAGCCCAAGAAAATAAAATCTGTCACTGCCTCCATTTCTTCCCCTGCTATATGCCAGGAAGTGATGGGGCCAGATGCCATGATCTTAGTTCTTTTAATGTTGAGTTTCAAACCAGCTTTTGCACTCTCCACTTTCACCCTCAACAAGAGGCTCTTGAGATCCTCTTCACTTTCTGCCATTAGGGTGGTATCGTCTGCGTATCTGAGCTTGTTGAGAATTCTCCCGGCAATCTTAATTCCGACCTGTGATTCATCCAATCCGGCATTTCTCATGATGTACTCTGCATATAAATTAAATAAGCAGGGCGACAATATACAGCCTTGTCGTACTCCTTTCCCAATTTTGAACCAATCGGTTGTTCCATGTCCGGTTCTTACTGTTGCTTCTTGACCCTCATACAGGTTTCTCAGGAGACAGGTAAGGTGGTCTGGTACTCCCATCTCTTTAAGAATTTGCCACAGTTTGCTGTGATCCACACAATCAAAGGCTTTAGCGTAGTCAATGAAGCAGAAAGAGACGTTTTTCTGCAATTCTCTTGCTTTCTCCATGATGCAGCGAATGTTGATGATTTGATCTCTAGTTCCTCTGCCTCTTTGAAACCCAGCTTGTACTTCTGGTAGTTCTCGGTTCACATACTGCTGAAGCCTAGCTTGTAGGATTTTGAGCATAACCTTGCTGGCATGTGAAATTAGCGCAATTGTACGGTAGTTTGAGCACTCTTTGGCATTGCCCTTCTTTGGAATTGGAATGTAAACTGACCTTTTCCAGTCTTGCGGCCACTGTTGAGTGTTCCAAATTTGTTGGCATATTGAGTGCAGCACTTTAACAGCATCATCTTTTAGGATTTTAAATAGCTCAGCTGGAATACTGTCATCTCCACTAGCTTTGTTGTTAGTAATGCTTCCTAAGGCCCACTTGACTTCACGCTCGAGGATGTCTGGCTCAAGTTCAGTGACCGCACTATCATGGCTATCAGGGACATTCAGATCTTTCCTGCATAGTTCTTCTGTGTATTCTTGCCACCTCTTCTTAATCTCATCTGCTTCTGTTAGGTCCCTGCCTTCTTTGACCTTTATCATGCCCATCTTTCAACAAAACGTTCCCTTGAGATCTCCGATTTTCTTGAAGAGATCTCTAGTCTTTCCCATTCTGTTGTTTTCCTCGATTTCTTTGTATTGTTCATTTAAGAAGGCCTTCTTGTCTCTCCTTGCTATTCTCTGGAACTCTGCATTCAGTTGGATATATCTTCCCCTTTCTCCCTTGCTTTTCATTTCCCTTCTTTCCTCAGCTACTTGTAAAGCCTCATCAGACAGCCACTTTGCTTTCTTGCATTCCTTTTTCTCTGGGATGGATTGAGTTGCTGCCTCTTGAACAATGTTACGGACCTCCGTCCATAGTTCCTCAGGCACTCTGTCTACCAGGTCTAATCCCTGAAATCTATTCCTCACCTCCACTGTATATTCATAAGGGATATGATTTAGGTCATACCTGAATGGTCTGGTGGTTTTCCCTACGTTCTTCAATTTAAGCCGAAATTTTGCAATAAGAAGCTCATGATCTGAGCCACAGTCAGCTCCAGGTCTTGTTTTTACTGACTGTATAGAGCTTCTCCATCTTTGGCTGCAAAGGACATAATCAATCTGATTTCGATATTGGCCATCTGGTGATGTCCATGTGTAGTTGCCTCTTGTGCTGTTGGAAAAGAGTATTTGCTATGATCAGCGTGTTCTCTTGGCAAAACTCTACTAACCTTTGTCCTGCTTCATTTTGTACACCAAGGCCATGCTTGCCTGTTATCCCAGTGATTTCTTGACTTCCTACTTTAGCATTCCAATCCCCTATGATGAAGAGGACATCTTTTTTTGGTGTTAGTTCTAGAAGGTGTTGTATGTAGGTCTTCATAGAACTTACCAACCTCAGCTTCTTCAGCATATAATTAGATGTCATCAATAAACATGGCCACCTCACTGCTCATCCCTAACTCAAGATCATGTACGAATAAGTTGAAAAGCACTGGTTCTGCTAAAGATCCACTATTTACATCCCTCCTTTGTGAGAATTTTCTGCTCTTTAACTACATACTAAGACATAAGAGGAACTCTCCTTTTATCTCCTGACTTTACTCAAGAGTCTTTGGTGAGGGGATCTGTCAAAAGCCTTTTGGAAGTCAAAGTAAATAATATCTAGTAAACAAGATCACCTGAGTCCAGATGATTATTCACAAAGAACTCTAAAAGGTTTGTGAGACAAGATGTGACTGTGCAGAAGCCATGTTAATTTGTCTTCAGCAAGATTTGTCCTTCTATATGCTTGATAATAATATATTTAATAACACTTCCCAGCAATTCACCCAGAATAGATGTTAAGCTAACTGGTCTGTAATTTCCTAGAGTCCCCCTGGGATTTCTTTTTTAAAAATTACATTGGTTACTTCCCCTCCTCTGGTACAGAGGCCAATGTGAGGGACAAGTTAGTTATTTATGCTGAAGAATGATTTCATAATTTAGTTCATTGAGTATCATAGAATCATAGAATAGTAGGGTTGGAAGGAGCCTACAAGGCCATCGAGTCCAACCCCCTGCTCAATGCAGGAATCCAAGTCAGAGCATCCCTGACAGATGGCTGTCCAGCCTCATCCTGAATGACTCCAGTGTGGGAGAGCCCACCACCTCCCTAGGGAATTGGTTCCATTGTTGTATTGCTCTAACAGTCAGGAAGTTTTTCCTGATGTTCAGCCAGAATCTGGCTTCCTGTAACTTGAGCCCATTATTCCGTGTCCTGCACTCTGGGATGATCAAGAAGAGATCCTGGCCTTCTTCTCTGTGACAACCTTTCAAGTACTTGAAGAGTGCTATCATATCTCCCCTCAGTCTTCTCTTCTCAAGGCTAAACATGCCCAGTTCTTTCAGTCTCTCTTCATAGGGCTTTGTTTCCAGTCCCCTGATCATCTTTGTTGCCCTCCTCTGAACCCTCTCCAGTTTGTCTGCATCCTTCTTAAAGTGTGGTGCCCAGAACTGGACACAGTACTCCAGATAAGGCCTAACCAGTGCTGAGTAGAGGGGAACTAGTACTTCCTGGGATTTGGAAGCTATGCTTCTATAAATGCAGCCCAAAGGAGCATTTGCCTTTTTTGCAGCCACATCACATGGTTGGCTCATATTCAGCTTGCGATCGACAACAATTCCAAGATCCTTCTCGCTTGTAGTGTGGTTGAGCCACGTATCCCCCATCTTGTAACTGTGCATTTGGTTTCTTTTTCCTAGGTGCAGAACTTGGCATTTATCCCTATTAAATGTCATTCTGTTGTTTTCTGCCCAGCGCTCCAGTCTATCCAGATCACTTTGAATTTTGTTTCTGTCTTCCAAAGTATTTGCTATCCCGCCCAATTTGGTGTCATCTGCAAATTTGATCAGCATTCCCTGCACCTCCTCCTCCAAGTCATTAATAAAAATGTTGAAGAGCACTGGGCCCAGGACTGAGCCCTGCGGTACCCCACTCGTTACCTCTCCCCAGTTTGAGAAGGTCCCATTGATAAGCACTCTTTGAGTCCGATTCTGTAGCCAACTGTGGATCCACCGGATCGTTGTTTCATCTAGCCCACTTTGAGCTAGTTTGCTCATCAGGATATCATGGGGCACTTCGTCGAAAGCTTTGCTGAAGTCGAGGTATATGATGTCTACAGCATTCCCATGGTCCACAAGGGAGGTTACTTGATCAAAAAATGAGATCAGATTCATCTGGCAGGACTTGTTTTTTACAAATCCATGTTGGCTTCGAGTAATCACGGCATTGTTTTCAAGGTGCTTCCAGATGGATTGCTTTATCATCTGCTCCAGAATTTTCCCAGGGATTGATGTCAGACTGACTGGTCTGTAGTTCCCAGGTTCCTCCTTTTTATCCTTTTTGAAGATAGGGACAACATTAGCTCTCCTCCAGTCATCTGGCACTTCCCCTGTCCTCCATTATTTCTCAAAGAGAATAGATAGATGTTCTGAGAGTTCTTCTGCCAGTTCCTTTATTACTCTAGGATGCAGTTCATCTGGCCATGGAGATTTGAACTCATTCAAAGTAATTAGGTGTTCCTTGACCATATGCCTATCGATCTCAAGCTGCAATCCTGCCCCTTCAGCCTGTACTTCGCCTTTGCCAGCGGGGTCATAGACCCTCTTTTGGGAGAAGACTGAGCCAAAGTAGGAATTGAGCACCTCTGCCTTTTCTTTGTCATCTGTTATCATTTTGCCATCCTTATTTAATAGCTGAACCACCATTTCTTTCCTCTGCCCTTTACTATGCATGTATCTGAAGAAAGCCTTTTTGTTGTTTTTAGCATCCCTCGCTAACCTCAGCTCGTTCTCAGCTTTAGCCTTCCTGACGCCATCCCTGCAATTCTGTGCTACCTGCCTGTACTCTTCCTTTGTTGCTTGGCCTTCTTTCCACTTCCTATATGTGTCCTTTTTTTGTTTTCAGGTCATCCCTAAGCTTTTTGTGAAGCCAGATTGGCTTCGTCTGTTGTCTTCCACCTTTTCTTCTTGTTGGAATGGTTTGTAATTGTGCCTTGAGAATTTCCTTTTTTAAAAGCTCCTACCCATCTTGGACTCCTTTTCTCATTAGCGTTGCTTGCCATGGGACCTTACTGATCATTGTTCTGAGTTTATTAAAATCAGCTTTCCTAAAATCCAGGGTACGCATTTGACTACATGCGGCTTTTGTTTCCCTTAGAACCAAGAACTCAAGTACAACATGGTCGCTTTCCCCCAGAGTTCCTGTAACTGCTACTTTATCCACTAAGTCATCTCTGTTGGTTAGGATCAAGTCAAGGATAGCCAATCCTCTAGTTCCTTCCTCTACTTTCTGTAGGAGGAAGTTATCTGCCACACAAGTCAGGAATTTCCTGGAGGGGCCATGTTTTGCAGAATTTGTCTCCCAACAAATATCGGGAAAAATGAAGTCCCCCATTACTACTACATCATGCTTCCTTAAAATATTGGGTATTTGCTTTTCAAAAGTTTCATCCTCATCTTCTCTTTGGTTGGGTGGCCAGTAATAGACTCCGATCACCATGTTCCTTTTATTCTTTGCTCCATTTATTTTGATCCAGATGTTCTCGATGGGGCTACCAAGCTCATCCTCCTGTATTTCTGTGCAGAGATATGTATTTTTCACATACAGAGCAACCCCACCTCAGAGTACTCTCTGAGTTGCCCAGTGGCCCTGTTTGGCTACACAGCCATTGGCCTTCACAGCCTGAGTTTGCTATTGGAGGGAGTAATGATGCATCCTCACATGTCCAGGTACAGTTGTAATCAGACACTCCAAAAATCAGACGAACCGTGAGTCACAATGGCCATATGTAATTCAATTTTGGAATAGGAATGTACGAAACACTTACCTGGTTTTGTCCAGGGACATCTGCGGTGGGGGGGAGGCATTCCGTCCCTCCCCCTGAAATCCTCGATAGGGGGGGAGGCGATCCATTCCTCCCCCAGCTCTGCTCTGCAGCCAGGCCACGGAGCCACTGGCCAGGCCAACCCACAGTGGGGCCTCTAGCTGCTGCTGGGCTGCTGCGGACGGAAATGGCGTCCTGAGTAGGGGACGCCATTTGCGTCCCTATGGTAGCCCGTGATAGGCTACATAAATATTTATGTAGCCTATCACGGCTAAAGCGGGGACGCAAATGGCATCCCCTATGCCATTTGCGTTCCCGCTTTAGCTGTCATAGGCTACGTAAATATTTACGTAGTCTATCACGGAGAAAACAGGAACACAAATGCCGTAGGGGATGCCATTTGCGTCCCCGCTTTAGCTGTGGTAGGCTACATAAATATTTACGTAGCCTATCACGGGCTACCATAGGGACGCAAATGGCATCCCCTACTGAGGACGCCATTTGCATCTGCAGCAGCTCGGCAGCAGCTGGAGCTGCCGCCGCCACCGCCACTACTGGAGCCACCGCCGGAGCCGAAGCCACAGCCCGAGCCGCCACCAGGTAGGCTCTGTTCCGGGGGGCTTTCGCAGGTTGGTGAGGCGGGTTGCTCCATTCCGCCATGGATTCCGGGGGGCCGAATTCACTGGAATTCGGCCTCCCTGGGATCCGTGGCAGAATTCTCTAACATCCCTACTTGGGAACATACCACTGATAGCCCTCATGTCTGAGCCCTGTCTTACCCTCATGCCTTGAGGATGGAGAGGGATGTACTCAAGGGAGTCGATAGGCAATTTGATTAACAGATATTTTATTTCCATCTGCATGCATTGAGCACATGTTAGGATGCATCTCATAAGAACATAAGAAGATAAGAAAAGCCATGCTGGATTAAACCAAGGGTCCATCTAGTCCAGCATACTGTTCACACAGTGGCCAACCAGCTCTTGACCAGGAAACCACAAGCAAGAAATGAGAGCAACAGCACCCTCCCACCCATGTTCCCCAGCAACTGGTATACATACACTCACTGCCTCTGGTACTGGAGGTAGCACATAGACATCAAGACTAGTAGCCATTGATAGCCTTTTCCTCCAGGAATTTGTTTAACCCCCTTTTAAAGCCATCCAAACTGGCAGCCATGACTACATCCTGTGGTAGTGAATTCCATAGTTTAACTATGTGCTGTGTGAAGAAGTACTTCCTTTTATCTGTCCTAAATCTCCCACCAATCAGCTTCATGGGATGACCCTGGGTTCTAGTATTTTGAGAGAGGAAGAAAAATGTCTCCCTTATCTACATTCTCCACAACATACATAATTTGGTACACCTCTATCATACCTCCCCTTCCCCTCCTTTTTTCCAAGCTAAACAATCGCAGCTGTTGTAATCTTCTCTCATAGGGGAGATGCTGCAGCCCCTTGATTATTTTAGTTGCCCTTTTCTGCACCTTTTCCAGCTCTACAATATCTTTTTTTAGGTGTGGTGACCAGAACTGGGCACAGTATTCCAAGTGTGATCGCACCATAGATTTGTATAGGGGCAGTATGATGTTGGCCGTTTTATTCTCAATCCATTTTCTAATTATGCCTAATATGGAGTTTGACTTTTTTACAGAGGCTGCACACTGGGTTGACATCTTAATTGAGCTGTCCACCACACCCCAAGATCTCTTTCCTAGCTCAGATCCCATCAGGCTATACTTGAAGTTTGAGTTTTTTGCCCCAACGTGTATCACTTTACACTTGCTTACATTGAACCACATTTGCCATTTAGATGCCCATTCTCCCAGTTTGGAGAGATCCTTTTGGAGCTCTTCACAATCCCTTTTTGTTTTAACCACCCTAATTTGGTGTCATTCGCAAACCTGGCCAATTCACTGCTCACTCCTAATTCCAGATCATTTATGAACAGTTAGAACAGTATTGGTCCTAATACAGATCCCTGTGGGACCCTACTATTGACTTCCCTCCGTTGGGAGAATTTACCATTTACTCCTACTCTCTGCTTTCTGTTCTTTAACCAGTTACTGATCCATAAGAGGATCTGACAACTGGTGTTACTTTGGCCATCTTCCAGTCCTCTGGTATAGAGGCTGATCTTAGGGACATGTTGCAATTTTTGGTTAGAAGAGCAGCAATTTCATATTTGAGTCTTTGAGAACTCTAGGATGGATACCATCTGGGCCCAGTGATTTATTTGCTTTCAGTTTATCAATAAGGTTTGGAACTTCATCTTTTGTCACCACTATTTGCCTCAGTTCCTTAGACTCCCTTCCTGAAAACATCAGTTAAGGCACAGGTATCTGTCCTATATCTTGTGCAGTGAAGACAGATGAAAATAATTCAGATTCTTTGCAATCTCCTTCTCCTTGTTCAGTACTCCTTTAACTCCATTGTCATCCATTGGTCCAACTGCCTCCCTAGCTGGTTTTCTACTACTGATGTATTTAAAGAATTCTTTATTGTTGGCCTTGATGTTGTTAGCGATATGCTCCTCAAAATGTTTTTTTGCATATCTTATTATCTGCTTGCATCATCTTTGTGCAAGCTTGTGCTCCCTTTTGTTTTCCTCACCTTGGCAAGACTTCCATTTTCTGAAAGAAGCTCTCTTTTCTGTAATAGCTCCCTTAACACTGCTCATTAACCATGCCAGCGACCTCTTGGACTTGGTGTTACCTTTCCTAACCTGTGGTATACATTTTAGCTGGGCTTCTATTATTGTGGTTTTGAGTAATCTCCAAGCATTTTGAAGGTTTATTCCTGTTCACTCCCCCTTTTAGCTACCATTTCACCAGTTCCCTCATTTTAGAGAAATTTCCTCTTTTGAAGTCAAATGTGACTGTGTTGGACTTCCTGGGCAACTTTCCACTTAAACATATATCAAATCTGATAGCACTGTGATCACTGTTTCCAACTGGTTCAGCTAGAGATGTCAGAGAATTCTGCCATGGACTGAAAGGGGATTGAATTCAAGGGATGTACAAAAGGGACTTACCTTGTCCCGCAGCTTTTTTCGCGGTGGGGGGGAGGCGCTTCGCTTCTCCCCCCGAAGTTCAGGCGAGGGGGGGGAGGCGTCCCGCCTCGCCCGGCCGAAATTCAGGCTAAGGGGGAGGCGTCCCGCCTCGCCCGGCCTACATTCAGGCCGGGGAGAAGCGCCCCGTCTCCCCGGCCGCGAAAGAAAAAGTAAAAAAATAAAAAAACCCGTGATAGGCTACGTAACGATTAACGTAGCCTATCACAGCTAGATTTCCGAAGTCAGCCATGATAGGCTACGTTAATCGTCACGTAGCCTATCATGGGTGACTTTGGGGGGAAAAAAGCATGTACGCAAATGGCGGTGGCCCATGGGCGCCACCATTTGCGTTCCTTATTTTGGCACGTCTAGTCTACGTAAAGATTCATGTAGACTACGGCGAAAATAAGGGAACGCTATTTGCGTTGCCCTTATTTTCGCCGTAGTCTACGTAAATCTTTACGTAGACTAGACGTGCCAAAATAAGGAACACAAATGGCGGTGCCCATGGGCCGCTGCCATTTGCATACGTGCTTTTTTTTTTCTCCCAAAGTCACCCGTGATAGGCTACGTGACGATTTACGTAGCCTATCATGGCTGACTTTGGAAATCTAGCCGTGATAGGCTACGTAAATCGTCACGTAGCCTATCACGGGTGTGTGTTTTTGTTTTTGTTTTACTTTTTTATTTTGTAATGGCGGCGGCAGCAGCCGGTCAGGAGACCAGCCGCTGCCCCCGCCCCCGCCGAAACGCCGCCGAAACGCCGCCGGGACCCGCCGCCGGGAGGGACATTCGGCCACGGTAAGTCCCATCCCGGTGGGGGGCGGAGGGCCGGCGGAGAATTTCCCCAACACTTTCGGGGGGCCGAATGCCTCGGCGCTCGGCCTCCCAAAGATTCGTGGAGAAATTCTCTGCCATCCCTACCCTTGGTATGTTTAGCGCCAGCAGTCTGGTTCCGTTTTGGTTCAAGTGGAGTCCATCCCTCTTGTACAGGCCTGGCTTGTTCCAAAACATTCCCCAGTGCCTAACAAATCTGAACCCCTCCTCCTGGCACAACTGTCTCATCCATGCATTGAGACTCCTCAGCTTCACCTCTCTAGCTGGCCCTGCACATGGAACAGGTAGCATTTTCGAGAAAGCCACCTTGGTGGTCCTAGATTTCAACCTTCTACCTAGCAACCTAAATTTGGCTTCCAGGACCTCACAACTGCATTTCCCCACATCATTAGTACCAACATGGACCATGACCACTGACTTCACCCCAGCACTATCTACTAGGCTATCTAGATGGCGCATGATATCCGCAACCTTTGCACCAGCCAGGCAATTCACCATGCGGTCTACACGCCCATCTCAGATATAACCTAGCCATAAAGCAGCAACAATACAAAGAGACCTCAGGAAGAAAGAAATAAAATATTGGGCTTACTAGAACAGCAAACACTACACAAAATATTACAGACTAATCATTAGAAAATTAAGAACTGGTATGTAACTATATTCAGGGTCACAGCTAAATTAAATTATTGATTTAGATCAAGTTTCCCCTCTCCCCCCTCTCCTTGCTAATGCTTCTAGAATTTTTATACAACCATACATTATAATTTATACTGGAGATAGATTTTTGTATCAATTTCATCTCTTTGCAAATCCGTACAATCCTTAAATGAACTAACTTGAGACATTTGATGTGGACAGAAAGTATTCATTTCCCCCTAAAATCATAATTTCTTTTTAAACCACAGGTACATTTTCTAGGTACCACTTTTGCCCTTCTTTCCTTCAAAGTAATAAAGCTGGAAAGGCACTCCAAAGTCCTGGGTAACTTCATATGTCAAATGAGCAATATCAGACCTAGGTCTGCGTACTTAGTAAAATTTATTGAGACCTCTGAAGAAATCAGTGATTTCACCAAAACCAGTAAATAAAATATGGTATAATCAAAGGCTCCCAAATTAAGGCAATGAATCTTCAATTATTAAATCTATACTCTTTAATTATAGGTAGCATCTCTCCATTTTCACACACCATCTCTAAACTTGTCTCAACAGCCTATTTTTAGCATTGCTGGAAGTCTAAAAACATAAGAGCTGTCTTTCTAGATCAGATCTATATGCTTACTGAAATAAAGAATTCTCAGAGGCAGGTGAGACAGAATTTCCCTTTGCACATGCTGAGCTGCTTCTTCATCAGCAAGCCTTGTTCTTATACACGGTTAGACGTTCTAGCTTCAATAATGTTTCCCAGAAATTTGTATGGTGAAGAAGTGAGATGGGTCCTTGACATAACAGGCACATTCCCGCCTTTCCCATCCCATTCTTGTGTGCATATATGTTGGGGGGTGGTCTCATTTCTCCATCACCTTGGGATGTTTTAACGGTGCTTGGGTGGCAGCACAGGTATCGCAAACAAGGGTGCAACTGAAGTGCAGAATCTTACATTCTGACTGCCAAAAAGAGACACCCAATTTGGTCAGGGTTGTACATATTGCACATAACTCCAATTAACCTTTCCTTTTCTTTGTTTTTGCCATACACGGGATTTTGCAGATGGTTTCCCACCAACAGCAGCCAGTCCTCATAGGACCCCATGGTTCTGAATCAGTGGGTTGTATCCGATGCTGCCCATGCATGAGCGGGACCCACCACTAGCACATCGGGAAGCCAGAACTTCCTAAAGCAACTGGAAATGAGCTGAAACACTTGCTTCCACTGACCTGTCCCATTCTGGAAGCCAGCGTTTGGGCTCATTTCCAGGCTTTCTCTAGCACAACTTCCTGTTGTGCTAGCAGTAAATCCCACAAGCACAGCACAAACAGCAGAGGGGAGTAGCAGCACTGGAAACTCAGTGGATGCCCCATAGTTTTGGACTTCATTTATTATATTTCTATACTGCCCCACAGCTGAACCTCTCTGGGTGGTTCACAAAAATCAAGAAAGGCTTCTCTTTCTTCAGAGACTCAACAAAGCCTAAAGGTATTGGGGAATACCTTTATCAGGATCAACAAAATGCCACAAAAGCTTTTGAGTTCTTCAGAACTCTTCATCAGGTTAGGTAGTACAAAAAAAGGGATGGGGGAAGAAATAGACAAGTCCAAAACTTTGGCCAGATGTTGCAGCCATGAGGTCCGCAGTTTAGACCCAGTCTCAAAATGGACATTTGCAGACTGAATGAATTATTCAGATTACATTCTGGGACAAAGGAGCAATGGTTGATCTCCATTTCTGAAAACATAAAGATCAGCTGTAACCCAGATCTGCCTCTTGCCTTGGGCTAATCACACAGGTTCCTGGGTCAGCATACAGCCAAAGTACAGAGAAACATGACAGTCCTCACATTAGCAAAGCCAGAGATTAATTGCAGGTGGTGCACTAGGAAAATATGTCAACAAAGCCTACGTGTTTTGTTTTGTTGTTGTTTTGTAAGATATGTAAGACGTTTTTATTTAAAATTACTTTTGGTGGCCATGAATAGGGTACAATTAGTATCCAGGTGGGACAAGTTGTAAGTCCACTAAATAAATAAAACCCTGGGGGCCTGTCAATCAGTCCTTTTTTATAATTTTATTTCATTAAGTGATACAAATTACATACAACAAACAACCGTGATGACAAAAAACAGAAAACAGAAGGGGGTGGAGGAAAAAAGGGGGGGAGAAAAAGGAAGAAAATAAAACCACAAAAACCCTAACATATACAAAAGATGCTTCTCACCATCTGTTACAACATTAAATAATGGGTTACATCAGGAATCATTGCCATTCAGGCAATATAACAGAAATATCAAATCTTAAAATCTATTAATTGTGTGTTTACTGTTTCCTTGATGACAAATCAATTGATGTTCTGAAGGATTATATAGGGAGTTTTCTGTATTTATAAATAAGATAAAGGGGAACCAAGTTTCTTCAAAACTGAGCCGAGGGACAAATTTCTTCCTGAGCCCAAATAGAAATAACACTGCCTAACAATGGTATTTATTATCTTTGCATTTCCTACATATTTTCCTTAACTACTTTTCAGTTATTGTTTTCAATTATTATTTTTTTTAAGTCTGACTACTCTGATAAACATATAAGTTCACTCTGTTCCTATTGAGCATAAATACTGCATTTTCCCACCAGACCACAATCAATCAAGGCTGCAATTATCTGCATGCACAAGAGTTGAAGGGTGTGGGTTTCTTTTCCAAGAACTGGTTGTTCTGTAATGTTGACACATAGTTGTGATTTCCTGTAAGGCTCACACTATATCAAAATGGATGCACTAGCCTGTCCAGCCG
The DNA here is from genome assembly GCF_057233095.1 of Heloderma suspectum. Classification (NCBI taxonomy): domain Eukaryota; kingdom Metazoa; phylum Chordata; class Lepidosauria; order Squamata; family Helodermatidae; genus Heloderma; species Heloderma suspectum. The sequence continues at coordinate 333,289,749 of NC_139459.1, read as the reverse complement.
CAGTTGTCAATGCATATTACAGTGGTATATGAGTAAAAGCAATAGCAGCGTCACTATGGTGACCCATTTAGCAGGGCAGGGGTGCAATATCAGTATAGGCCTTGGGATGTAAAGACTGTTACAGGATGTCCTAAGGGAAGTTTTGGAAGCGCTATTGAAGGAGCCATTTTTGCAAAGCTCTGCAGACCTGAAAATATCAGAGATCAATATTTTCTGCCAACTCATCTCTTGGGTGAAGGGATCAGACTTCCTTAGACACTATTTTATCCTCTTATCAACTAGATTATTAGCAGAACATCTGGTGAGCCCTTTCCCATCTGGAGTATGGCACGCTGGACATTTTGTGTGCACGCACACACACTCCCTCTCTCTGCACATCTATATTCTCTCCCCACCTCTGGCAGTGAAAGGAGCGCCCTAGCGGCCTCTTTCAGTCTACTCCAATAGCCAACTCAAGACACAGACAAAAGGATTCTTTTCAAGGCTTTAATCCTTTTACAACTTAATGACTCTTTCAGATGCTAATCACCAGCGACTAAGCAATGAAGAGCAGAGTAGCCTATGCTCTGGGTAGGCAGTTGGTCCCCGTTTGAAGGAGAATCACTTGCAGACCCTGAACTTATGGGCTAGGGAGAGATCCTCCCTCTTTCCCTTGGGTCCACAGGACACGATGGTTGCTTGCATGCCAAACGGGCACTACGCCTCCTTTCTGCGCCGTCCATTGCTCGTCGCTCCCTGCATCTGCGTCGTGTGTCTAGCAAGCCCCCCTCCCACACTCTCTCACCGCCAGGGTCACTATCTATCTCAGGAATGCTGGCAGGAGGAATCTCTGCCAGCTGCTGTGCCTGTGAGGGATGAGTGGGCTCCTCTCCCATGGGTGGCTGTTCCTCTTCAGAATCAGAACTGCTCTGGGGCTCTCTGGGCTCAGTTTTCACCCTGACATCATCCCCGCTCCCATGAGGCCCCCCTCATGCCCCTCCCCTGGGGCCCTGGGTTTGTGGGGGTACAGCTGGTGGAAGTGCCTCAGCAGCAATGGAGCATTAGGGATGTATGAAAGTGACTTACTTTTTCGCGGTTTCTGTTCATGGTGGGGGGGGAGGCGTTCTGTCCCTCCCCCCGGAATCCTCGATGGGGGGGAGGCGATCCGGTCCTCCCCCCCGGAATCCTCAATGGCCGGCTGTGCTCCGCAGCAGCTCCGCGGAGCAGCCGGCCAGGCCCAGGCCAGGGCTGTCCGCAGCCAGATTTCCGGTTGCGGAGGGCGCTGAGTAAACAAACAAACGCGTACGCAAATGGCAGTGGTTATGGCCGCCGCCATTCGCGTTCCTTATTTTTCGCCGTCTTAGTCTACGTCAATATTTACATGGACTAAGACGAAGAAAAGAAAGGGGAACGCAAATAGCGTAGTGGGCGCTATTTGCGTTCCCCTTTCTTTTCTTCATCTTAGTCTACGTAAATATTGACGTAGACTAAGATGGCGAAAAATAAGGAACGCAAATGGCGGCGGCCGTAGCCGCCATTTGCGTACGCATTTTTTTAAAAAAAAAAGACGTGATAGGCTACGTAAGTCTTTACGTAGCCTATCACGTCTATGGGAAAGAAAAAAGAAAAAAACACAGACTGCAAATGGCGGCGGCGGCAGCCGGTCGGAAGACCAGCCGCCACCGCCACCGCCGAAGCCGCCGCTGGAGCCGCCACCGTCCAGAACATCTGCCCCAGGTAAGTCTCGTCCCAGGGGGGATCTGCAGGGGGCGGGGGAGTGGCAGGCCATTCCGCGATGGATTTTGGGGGGCCAAATGCACTGGCATTCGGCCTCACCAAGATCCGTCGTGGAATTCTCTGACAAGATCCGTCTGGAATTCCCTACAGAGCATGCACATTTTCCATGGGTCCGCAGGATCGGTCATCTGGCCCGTACCCCTTCCAGTCCACTAGATATTCCAGGCGGCCGTGAGAAAGGCGGGAGTCCAGAATCTCTGCAACCTCAAACTCCTCCTCCCCCTCTGCCTGCACTGCCGGCGGGGGAGAGCCAACTGAGTGATGAGGGTTGACAGAAACCAGGGGGGACAGCAAGGACCGATGAAAAACAGGATGGATCTTCATGGAGGGGGGGAGAGCCAGGTGAAAAGCAACAGGGTTAATCTGGGCCGTAATCTGGAAAGGCCCCGTGTGGCGAGGCGCGAGCTTCCTTGCAGGCGAGTGAGAGGGGAGGTATTGGGTGGACAACCAAACCCAGTCCCCCAGTTGCAGAGATGGACCCTGCTGGCGACGCCAGTCCGCAGAGGCCCTGTAGGCTGTCTTGGCTTATTTATTTATTTATTTATTTAATTTCTATACTGCCCAATAGCTGAAGCTCTCTGGGCAGTTCACAAAAATTAAATCCAAACAACACACAATAAAACAATTTAAAATATACAGAACATTAAAACCACAATATAACAATACAACCACAATAAAACCTAGCAGCAGTGCAAGAGTTTAAAATACAGATTTAAAATAGCAAAGATAAAAATTTAGAAGGCTAAAATGCTAAAATGCCTGGGAAAATAAAAAGGTCTTCACCTGGCGCCGAAAGGAATACAATGTAGGCGCCAAGCGAACCTCACTAGGGAGTTCATTCCAGAGCCGGGGTGCCACCCGCCTCACTTCCTTTGGCAGGGGCTCACAGAGAAGGGCCACTGATGATGATCTTAAGGCTTGCTCGAGGGAGTCCCGTAAGAGGTGGTGTACCACTCACAACTCCTCTAAAAAGTCATGGGCCACCGGCACCAAAGAGGGAGCTAGGGTGGACGGGAAAGCCTTGGGGTGGTAACCAAAATTGGCAAAAAATGGAGTTTGGAGGGTGGAAGCAAGGCAGGCATTGCTATAAGCAAATTCTGCGAGAGGCAGCAAGGAAAACCAGTCATCTTGCTGCTAATTGACATAACAGTGCAAATATTGCTCCAGAGTCGCATTGGTGTGCTTAGTCTGACCGTCCGTCTGTGGATGGTGGGCAGAGAAAAGTAGGGATGGCGGAGAATTTCTCCCCGAAACTTCGGGGGGCCGAGCGCCAACGTGTTCGGCCCCCCGAACAAGTTTCGGGGAGAAATCCTCCGCCCCCCCCGCCCCCCACCCCCCCCGGGACGGGACTTACCTTCCCTGAATGTCCCTCCCGGCGGCGGGTCCGGCTGGCGGTTCGTCCGGTGTTCGAGCGGGGCGGGAGCGGCAGCCGGTCTTTCGACCGGCTGCCGCCCCCGCCATTGCAATGAAAGAAAAAAAAAAAACGTCCCCTGATAGGCTACGTGACGATTCACGTAGCCTATCACGGCAAGATTTGCAAAGTCAGCCGTGATAGGCTACGTGAATCGTCACGTAGCCTATCACGGGTGACTTTAAAAAAAAAAAGTGTGTATGGATAATGGCGGCCCCCATAGGGAGCCGCCATTCCCGTTCCTTATTTGGTCGCTGTAGTCTACGTCAATGTTTACATAGACTACGGCGAAAATAAGGGCAACGCTATTTGCGTTGCCCTTATTTTCGCCATAGTCTACGTAAACATTGACGTAGACTACAGCAACTAAATAAGGAACGGGAATGGCGGCTCCCTATGGGGGCCGCCATTATCCATACACACTTTTTTTTTTAAAGTCACCCGTGATAGGCTACGTGATGATTGACGTAGCCTATCACGGCTGACTTTCCAGATCTAGCCGTGATAGGCTACGTGAATCGTCACGTAGCCTATCAGGGGACTTTTTTTGTTTTTTTTTTTTACTTTCGTGTTCGCGGCCGGGCGAGGCGAGAAGCCTCCTCCCTGGCCTGAATTTCGGCCGGGCGAGGCGGGAAGCCTCCCCCCCCGGCCTGAACTTCGCGGGGGGAGCAGCGAAGCGCTCCCCCCCACCGCGAAAAAGCTGCGAGAAAAGGCAAGTGACTTTCGTTCACCCCTAGAGAAAAGACGGAGCATCACATGGAGAAGCCCAAGTAGCTCCCTCCAGAAATGGGCAGTGAATTGGGCCCCCCTATCCAAAATGAGACCCTCGGGCCATCCGTGGAGCCGGAAAACATGCGCCAAAAACAGCTCTGCCGTCTCCCTGGCTGTGGGCAACCCAGAGCAGGGGATGAAATGGGCCATCTTAGAAAACAAATCCACCACCACCAGAATGGTGGTCCTATTGTGTGAGGGAGGCAAGTCAGTGATGAAGTCAAGGGAGAGCAGTTTCCAAGGTCCTGAGGGGGTAGGCAGGGGGTGAAACAAGCCTGTGGGCTTGCCTGAGGGGGCCTTCGCCCGCTGGCAGGTTGGGCAGGAGGCGACATAGGTCTTGACATCCCGACACACACAAGGCCACCAAAAATCCCATGTCACTCCGTGCAGGGTCTTGGCGAAGCCAAAATGCCCAGCGATGGGGGAGTCGTGGCACTGATGGAGGACCTTTTCGCGGAGGGGTCTAGAAGGCTCATAGACCCAGCCGGAATGGTAAAGCAGGCCACCTCGCAAAGAGAAGGGGGTAGAGTGGGGGGGCAGAGGCTAGCCCCAATTCCTCCACTGTTGTGTGGACAAAAGCATCCTGAGCCTGTGCCAAGTGAAGGAGCTCCTCCCAAGAGCAAGGGACCATAGCTGCCGCCAGGCTCGGGGGGGGGGAAGAATCAGAGAGGGGGGGAATTTCCTTCACCCCCTGGTTGGAGGTCCGGCTGACGAGAAAAAGCATCTGCTTGTAGGTTGTTGGAGGCCTTCACATGGCAAATCTTAAGGTGGAACTGGGGGAAAAAAAGCAACCACCTAATCTGCCGCTGGTTTAAGGCACAGGCTGTCTGAAGATGTTCCACGTTGCAATGGTTGGTTCTAACTTCGACTGGGTGCTGTGCCCCCTCCAGCAGATGACGCCAGGTCTCCAAAGCGGACTTGATGGCCAACAGTTCCTTCTCCCAGATGGTATAATTCCTCTCAGACATCTTCAGCTTTCTGGAGTGGTAGGCGCAGGGTTGCAACCCGCCGCCCACCCAATCTGGCTGAAAAAGCACCGCCCCCACTGCAAAGTCAGTGGCATCAGTTTGCACTACAAAAGGCTTCCTTGGATCGGGATGCAACAGGATCGGCTCAGAACTAAAAAGCTTCTTAAATTCCTTGAATGCCTATTGGGCAGATGCCGTCCAATGAAAAGGAGATTTCCTGCTCTTAAGGAGGTCCGTGAGAGGAGATGTCAGCCGAGCAAAGCTGGGCAGGAACTTTCTGTAAAAATTAGCAAACCCCAGAAAACATTGCAAGTCCTTCTTGGTGGATGGAGCCTGCCAGGAGAGGACAGCCTGGACCTTTGCAGGACCCATCCTGATACCGTCAGCTGAGATAGTCCAAAGAGGTTAGGTCAAACGCACATTTCTCCAGCTTGACATAAAGATGGTGCTCGCGGAGGCGCTGAAGGATGGCGGAGGCATGGTGCTGATGGGTGTGGGGGTCCTCAGAAAATATAAGTAAATCATCGAGATACACAATGAGGAAAGTGTCCAAATAGTCCCGGAAGATGGCATTCATAAAACGTGAAAACGTGGGGGGGGGGGCAGGCAAGCCCAAATGGCATCACTAGGTATTCATACATTCCATACCGGATGCCGAAACAGGTCTTCCACTCCCATTCTTTCTTCCCAAGCATGCCATGTGACAGGAAGCCCCTGTGTTCAGCAGGGCCGCTTGCCTCTACAAAATTTGCTTAGAATTTGAGAGGGCAGTTTGAAATCCATCCTGACAGTCAGCAGCTGCCCTCTCAAAACTTGAGACACTTTTTCAAAAATTTACCCTTGCCTCTCCCTTCCTTTGCCTCCCCTTTGTTGCTCCCCAACTCTGCTGAAGGTTGTACACCCCTTGGGGCAGGGACCTGTATTTCTCTCGGAAGTGCCATATATAATTATGGCATAAGAATAAACCTTTTGCAGAACACTGCACAAAAGGTCCACACGATATCAGTGCTAGAAACTTGTTCACACAGATACCCCTGTTAGCAAGAACAGCTGAATAATGCAGTCCACAAACGGAAGGCTTGGCACAGCAAACTTTGTTGTTGTTGTTCAGTCGTTCAGTCATGTCCGACTCTTCGTGACCCCATGGACCATAGCACGCCAGGCCTTCCTGTCCTGCGCTCTCTCCCGGAGTGTGCTCAAGTTCATATTCATTGCATCAGTGATGCTATCTAGCCACCTCATCCTCTGCCGTCCCCTTCTCCTTTTGCCTTCAGTCTTTCCCAGCATCAGGGTCTTTTCCAGGGAGTTTTCTCTTCGCATTAGGTGGCCAAAATATTGGAGCTTCAGCTTCATTATCTGTCCTTCCAATGAGCAGTCAGGGTTGATTTCCTTTAGGATGGATTGATTTGACCTCCTTGCAGTCCAGGGGACTCGTAAGAGTCTTCTCCAGCACCACAGTTCGAAAGCATCAATTCTTCGGCACTCAGCCTTCCTTATAGTCCAGCTCTCACAGCCATACATTACTACTGGGAAAACCATAGCTTTGATTAGACGGACCTTTGTCGGCAAGGTGATGTCTCTGCTTCTTACTATGCTGTCTAGGTTTGCCATAGCTTTCCTCCCAAGGAGCAAGCGTCTTTTAATTTCATGGCTACAGTCACCATCTGCGGTGATCTTGGAGCCCAAGAAAGTAAAATCTGTCACTGCTTCCATTTCTTCCCCTTCTATATGCCAGGAAGTGATAGGGCCAGATGACATGATCTTAGTTTTTTTAATGTTGAGTTTCAAACCAGCTTTTGCACTCTCCTCTTTCACCCTCAACAACAGGCTCTTGAGATCCTCTTCGCTTTCTGCCATTAGGGTGGTATCGTCTGCATATCGGAGGTTGTTGATAATTCTCCCGGCAATCTTAATTCCGACCTCTGATTCATCCAATCCGGCATTTCTCATGATGTACTCTGCATATAAGTTAAATAAGCAGGGTGACAATATGCAGCCTTGTCGTACTCCTTTCCCAATTTTGAACCAATCGGTTGTTCCATGTCTGGTTCTGACTGTTGCTTCTTGACAGGTTTCTCAGGAGACAGGTAAGGTGGTCTGGTACTCCCATCACTTTAAGAATTTGCCATAGTTTGTTGTGATCCACACAATCAAAGGCTTTAGCGTAGTCAATGAAGCAGAAATAGACGTTTTTCTGGAATTCTCTTGCTTTCTCCATGATGCAGCGAATGTTGGCGATTTGATCTCTAGTTCCTCTGCCTCTTCGAAACCCAGCTTGTACTTCCGGTAGTTCTCGGTTCGCATACTGCTGAAGCCTAGCTTGTAGGATTTTGAGCATCACCTTGCTGGCATGTGAAATGAGCGCAATTGTGCGGTAGTTTGAACACTCTTTGGCGTTGCCCTTCTTTGGAATTGGAATGTAAACTGACCTTTTCCAGTCTTGTGGCCACTGTTGAGTGTTCCAGATTTGTTGGCATATTGAATGCAGCACTTTAACAGCATCATCTTTTAGGATTTTAAATAGCTCAGCTGGAGACTGTCATCTCCGCTAGCTTTGTTGTTACTAATGCTTCCTAAGGCCCACTTGACTTCACTCTCGAGGATGTCCGGCTCAAGTTCAGTGACCACACTATCATGGCTATCAGGGACATTCAGATCTTTCCTGTATAGTTCTTCTGTGTATTCTTTCCACCTCTTCTTAATCTCATCTGCTTCTGTTAGGTCCCTGCCTTCTTTGTCCTTTATCATGCCTGTCTTTGCACAAAACGTTCCCTTGAGATCTCCGATTTTCTTGAAATGATCTCTAGTCTTTCCCATTCTGTTGTTTTCCTCGATTTCTTTGCATTGTTCATTTAAGAAGGCCTTCTTGTCTCTCCTTGCTATTCTCTGGAACTCTGCATTCAGTTGGATATATCTTCCCCTTTCTCCCTTGCTTTTTGCTTCCCTTCTTTCCTCAGCTACTTGTAAAGCCACATCAGACTGCCACTTTGCTTTCTTGCATTTCTTTTTTTGGGGATGGATTAAGTTGCTGCCTCCTGAACAATGTTACAGACCTCCGTCCATAGTTCCTCAGGCACTCTGTCTATCAGGTCTAATCCCTTAAATCTATTCCTCACCTCCACTGTATATTCATCAGGGATATGATTTAGGTCATACCTGAATGGTTTAGTGGTTTTCCCTACGTTCTTCAATTTAAGCCGAAATTTTGCGATAAGAAGCTCATGATCTGATATATCTTCCCCTTTCTCCCTTGCTTTTCACTTCCCTTCTTTCATCAGCTACTTGTAAAGCCTCATCAGACAGCCCACTTGGCTTTCTTGCATTTCTTTTTCTTTGGGATGGATTGAGTTCACTGATTCCCAAGATGTCGATGTTCAGTACTGCTTTTCCCACCCTTTTGTTGACTATGAGTGCTACTCCATTTCTTCTAAGGGATTCTTGCCCACAATAGTAGATATGATGGTCACCTGAATTAAATTCGCCCATGCCTGTCCATTTTAGTTCGCTGATTCCCAAGATGTCGATGTTCAGTCTTGCCATCTCCTGTTTGACCACTTCCAGCTTACCTTGATTCATTGATCTGACATTCCAGGTTCCTAAACAATATTGTTCTTTACAGCATCGGATTTTCTTTTCACCACCAGACACATCCACAGCTGAGTGTCCTTTCGGGTTTGGCCCAGCCGCTTCACTCTTTCTGGCGCTACTTGGAAATACCCTCTGCTCTTCCCCAGTAGCATATTGGACACCTTCCGACCTGAGGGGCTCATCTTCCGGCGTCATCTCTTTTAGCCTTGTGATACGTTCCATGGGGTTTTCTTGGCAAGAATACTGGAGTGGGTTGCCATTTCCTTCTCCAGTGGACCACATTTTGTCAGAACTCTCTGCCATGACCTGTCCGTCTTGGGTGGCCCTGCACGGCATAGCTTATGGCTTCACTGAGTTACGCAAGCCCCTTCGCCACAACAAGGCAGTGATCCATGAAGGGGACAGCAAACTTTACTCAGTTAGAAAAGCCACAGGCACAAGAACTGAACTGTACAAGCAGCAGCCCTGGTTAAAGTAGCCAAAGCTTCTTTGGCTCTGCCTTGTTAGTAGGCAGGGTTCTCTGCATGTGTCTGGGGGAGCTGATTAGATCTGCACCCTGGATGACTGAAATTATCTGCATACACAAGAGTTGAAGGATGTTACATCTCTAACACTCTAAAAGCAGATTAATCCTATGGTGAATCTTTCTATTAGATCTATTTCTGATCTCCTGCCATCATTATTCCAACATTCCTTTCATAGGACAGCATGAGTTTCTTTTTCCCAAGGAGCATCACTGGACTTGCTCATTGGACCCTGGAGCCTTAAAACAATCCCTTTTGCTCCCTACAAGCATTTAGCCATGGACATTTGTATATTTTTGACATTTTTAATTAGCACTACAGAGGCACACTTGCTCCCACATTTCTGCAGTTTGGCAGGTCTGATCCCTTCAAGTACAACACCTGAAAATGGCATGCCATTTGGAAAGAAAGCACAAAATGGCATGCAGAGCAAGTCCAGTTGGGTCTCCCATAGAAATCAATGACGAATTGCATCAAAAATGGTGGCAAAATGAAATGCTATTCCAACAAATCTACAGCACCACCACAAATGAAGGGCTTAAGAACAGAATGAACAGACAAATTATATGGTTTCCCCCCACTTGCACACACCTTATAGGGATGGCGGAGAATTTCTCCACGAATCTTGGGGAGGCCGAATGCCAACGCATTCGGCCCCCCGAAATTGTTGGTGAAATTCTCCGCCGCCCCCCCAGGATGGGACTTACCTCCCTCGAATGTCCCTCTCGGCGGCGGGTCCCAGCGGGAGTTCGGCGGCAGTTTGTCAGGGGCGGGGGCAGCGGCCAGTCTTCCGACCGGCTGCCGCCGCCGCCATTACAAAATAAAGTAAAAAAACCCACCCATGATAGGCTACGTAACGAGTTACATAGCCTATCACGGCTGACTTTGGGAATCTAGCCGTGATAGGCTACGTAAATCGTTACGTAGCCTATCACAGGTGTTTGTTTGTTTTTCACTTTTTTATTTCGCGGCCGGGGAGACGGGGCGCTTCTCCCCGGCCTGAATTTCGGCTGGGCGAGGCGGAGCGCCTCCCCACCCGGCCTGAATTTCGGGGGGAGAACCGAAGCACCTCCCCCCCACCGCGAAGCAAGCTGCGGGACCAGGTAAGTGCCTTTCGTACATCCCTACACACCTAGCAGAAGCAATCCCAGAGTTTTTCTCAGGTGGACAAAGGCAAGTAAGAAGCAGGCATGGCAGTCCACATACAAAGCCAGAGTGATTCACATGATGGCAGTACCAGGCCCGGCCCAAGGTATCTTGCCACCTCAGGCAAGGTGGAAATGCCCCCTACTCAGCTGGCCAGCCAGCCAGCCTACCGCTGTTCTTGGTGGTGGCAGCACTGCATGTGTTTGTTCCTCCTCGCCGGCTAGCCTCTCCCTCACTTGTTTGGCTGGCCAGCTCACTTGGTCGTTCACTACTGCTAGCGTGGCCACTGCTCCTGCTTTGTGCACCCACTATCGTGACAAGTCCAGCGGACTCCTGGGAGAGGTTGGCCAGGGCCAGCCTCACTGGAAAGCTTGTAGAAGCCTCACAGGTGGCTGTGGCACAAGGCAGAAGCGATCAACGGAGCCTTCATCAGGCCACTGCAATGCAGACTTTTCATAGGTACACCCATTCCACACATGACCAAGCGCTTTACACTTAACCCAGCCAGCAATTTCCCAGGTTGGCTGTAGAGTTTTACCATCGTAGCAAGCAGGGAACCGGCAGGAGGTGATTTTGAATCAAACGTCCCCATGGTGACGGACAGTTTCACCTGCCACAGACCGAAGAAGTTGTTTTCCACAGCCTAGGACTTAAACAAATTATCACAAACAACAGAATAGCAAATTTTCAGAGGCCTTGTTTACCAAAAGGGTGAGTTCAGACATATTCTGAGAGATAATTTTGAACAAGGAATGACTCTTACCACCCGGGAGCCAGTATGGACAGCGGGGAGGCAACAACGGGAGATTTTTGAAAAGGATCTCTTACCTCTTCGCACGTGCTTGTTCCGTTGCCATGTTCCCTCAGTCCAGTACCAGCCCAGGAGTGCCAGTCATCCTGCCGACTATGCCAAAACTGTTGGGGAAACAAAAGGAGTGAGAACCATCCCCGCCCGAAGGATGAGACTGGTGGTCACGTATCTGAAATCACACTTTATTCACCAACGTGTATACCCAGGTAATTCACAAAAGAACTACCAGTTGGGAACAGGTTACATATGGCTTTTATCAGAAAACACAGTATATAGTAAGAAATACTAGGCAAGAGATCCTAGCCAATTAGAAACTTACATTTGTTATCTATATCATCACGCAAGCAGCAGGCATGTATCATGTGTACAGAATGCTTCTTTCTATCCATAAATACACCCCTAAGCACAGCTGGGGCTCAATGATTTGCAAATTCCCGTATGGCGGTACCTTATCTCATTAGGCAATGGGTTTCTGCCTGCCTATTGTCCTCATGAGATAGCCTCCTTTATCTGTATTAAGGATTGTTTATTCCACCCTCTTATCCAGTTATCTGTGTCTTATTTTTCTCAGTTACATTCTCTGTACTTTTTCATCCTGGAGACTTTGGTTCAGGCATACACTTAGGCCTTTCTTCCCATAATGGGCAGGCAGAAGCAAATGGCCAGCTGACTGCCCAAGCAAATGAGGGAGTGGCTGGCCAAGCAGACCAGCCACAGCTGCTCATGGCTGCCGCAATAGAAAGAAGAGGCGGGCCCTCCTGGCAGGGGCAGGGTGGGCAGAGCAGCGCAACTCGCCACTCTTTCCTGTTCCGCCGCCTGATGTGGGCCCGTGACCTCACGGAATGGTGGGGCCAGCCCTGGCCAGTAGAAGGAAAAAGGTGCTCTCACAATGACAGAATCCCCTTCCGGTTGTATCAGCATACCAGCAATAGACAAATCTGTCAAGTAGGCTTTGCTCAATTTCACATTTTCTAACCTTAAAATGATTTCGTTCCGTTTCTGCAACAGTTTGCAATTTTTCAGGTCCACATGAAATGTTTTACCCATTTTCATGCTATTTTCTCTGAATATATGCATTTTTGTGCACATTTTTTAATTGGAGAAGTGTATCACAAAATTTGGGGAAGCATGAACATACAAAATTTACCTGTGTTTCAGTTTGCAGATTGGTTCAGGAAGTGAGAATTAGATAAGTTTTCATTAAAGTGTGAATGAAATAAATTTATCCCCCAAGGCTACTGCACATAGCCCAGTCTGCGGGCGTAGAGTGCTGGGTAGGCATGGCCCACAGATGTGGGAAAGTTCTGGCATGTATCAGAAAAGCATTGAATGTGCCTCTTTCCTTCATTTTTGAAGAACTTACTTTGAAGCTCAACATTCTGCTCGTTCCTGCTTATGGTATATATTGTATTCGGGCTTTGATATCAATGCACAAAATGTATGTGTGTTGTGGCAGTTTATGCAGGTTTAAATTTCAAAATGTGCACATGCAAAGCTCATCATTTCCTGCTGGTCAAATATTTTGAAACCATTGTTTATAAATATATGCACCTTTCATAACAGATGTAGTATGATTATACTGTTATGGCTGATGCTCTGGCTGTACTTTTGCCAGGCAAATAGCATGTGAATGAGCCAGAACAACTGGTAGATTTTTCTTTGATGGGAGATAGTGGTTAGGCAAGATACAGAGTTCATCTCTGGAATGTTTGGAATGTGAAAGCCATCAGAGGGTGGAGAAGGTGACACACGTGATAGTCCCTGGCTAGCGGGAAGGAGGCGAATGAAAGCGGTGTATGCGTGCGCGCGTGTGTGTGCGTGTATGCACACGTGTATGAGAGACAGAGAAGCAGCAGCAGGGAAAGAAAGGCAGAGGACTAGCTAAAGGGTGAGAACATTTTGGGATGCAGGGGTGTTTCTCTCTTAAGGAGGCCACTTACTCATAGCCATAAAATAGGACAGAGGTTTGCATAAAACTTGCAAATGCCAATTTACATGTATAGACGCTAATCTGGAAGCATGTGCTATCATTCAAATTGTATAACCCATAGTGGGGAAGACTATGGTCGGGTGACCTGTGTGCCTGACGGCTCAGTCAGTTCTCCGGGTGCTCACTGTGGGCAGGCAACTTCAGGGCTCCTGCCCTGCTCTCCCTTCCAGCGGTTCTTTATCTTTAAACTGGACTTTGAATTGACAGTACTTCAGATAGAGGACTGTCCTCTGTGGTCACATGGCCACCCTGTCTCTGATGCTTGCCTCTATTTGTAAGTAAACCAAATATCACAAATTGTCATAGGTCTCCAGTTGTCTCTCCTCCAAAGAAGATGATGATGATGATGATATTTATTATTACATTTATATCTCACCTTTTCCCCTCTCGCAAGGAACCCAAGATGGCTCACATGGTCCTCCTCCTCTCCATTTAATCCTCACAACAACCCTGTGAAGTGGGTTAGGCTGAGAGTCAGGGACTGGCCCAGAGTCACCCAGTGAGCTTCATGGCTGAGTGGGGACTAGAACCCGGATCTCCCAAGTCCCAGTCCAACACTCCAGCCACTACACCACACTGGCTGTCCAAGTACCATTGTTCCTTTCCATTGCTCAACAACATTTTTACTCTGGTATTGAAATCTGACCGCACAATAGGTGCAGTCCAAAGGGTCACCTTTTAGCCTCTCTCTTCCTACTTCAGATCGAGCTTGCAGACCATCTGGAACAACCTTCCAGCAAGGGCACAGAACTGCTGCTAGAAGGGAAAATCAGGAAACTCCCTCCCTTGCATGCTGAGAAGCACTTCACACACACTCACAAGGGCCTCTCTAGATCCTGGCCAATACATCCGAAGAATCCATCCTGAATATCAACAAATGCAATCCAGGTAAAATGATCTATCACCTTATTCATTCAAAAAATGTAATAGTCCAGGAGGACACTGAAAAGAGAGACTATCACAGACAAAATGTTCAAGGGGCACTAACTCACTAATTCCTTCAGAAATAATGCCTTTATAAGCTTAAACTGAGACCAGGAAAATAATTATTTTAAAAAGATTTTGCTTTTGCCAAAAGAAAACATAAATCTGATATAATATCCTGCTTGACACATTCCACTGTTAACAGATGCAAAGCTGAGGAGAACTAAGAATAAAATGCATGTCTTCAAAGCCTTATAATTTTAAACACTGTTATTTGGCTAGTTCCCATTGAGTGTGTACGCCTGCTTAACAGAAGGTGTTTAACTGAAAGCTAAGCTAAACTATACTGGATATGGCAGTGGCAATTATATGTACAATTTATTTCTTGTTAATCAAACAATTAAGTAACTTGGAATTTAGACATAAAGAACGCACACCCTAGATTTCTAAAAGATTTGGTATTTTAAGTGGCCTACGCATTTTTAAACACACCACTGCTACCAATTATGATGTTCAAATATAGGGTCACATTTTGGGATGATGCCTAGAAGTAGGAATGGCAGAGAATTCTGCCACGGATTCCAGTGACTCCCCCGGAATCCATGGCGGAACGGCCTCCTGCCCCCCCGCGGAATCCCCCCGGGACGGCACTTACCTGGGGCAGATGCGGCGGATTCGGCAGCAGTGGTTCCGGCAGCGGCGGCTCCAGCAGCAGCAGCTCCAGTGGCTGGTCTCCTGGCCAGCTGCGGCAGGGCTGCTGCCGCCACCATTGCCATCCTTGCAGCCGTGATAGGCTACATAAGAATTTACATAGCCTATCACAGCTAACCTCAAAAAAACACAAAAAAACACGCAGCGGCTACGGCAGCCGCCATTTGCGTTCCCTATTTTTCACCGATTTATCTTACGTAAATATTTATGTAAGATAAATCGGTGAAAAATAGGGAATGCAAATGGCGGCGGCCATAGCCGCCGCCATTTGCGTACGCTGCGTTTGCAGCTGCCTGGCTGGACGTAAATGGCGGCTGCTACGGCGGCCGCCATTTGCGTCTGCACCAGCCCGTCCGCAGCTGGAAATCCAGCTGCGGACGGCCTTGGCTGGCTGCTCCGCGGCCTGGCTGCGGAGCGGAGCCGGCCGTCGAGGATTCCGGGGGGGGGATGGAGCACCTCCCCCTCCACCGTGAAAGATTCCATGAAAAGGTAAGTGAGTTTTGTACATCCCTACCTAGAAGACATTCTCTTTTTAAACCACTATTATGCATCCAGGGCAATTTAAGGATTGTGGGGATCCTGGAACAGTAATCCTTGGGGCCCCCAAAGGAGCCATTAGAGTCCACATTACAGTCATACTTTCACAACTGTCCATCAAAGCAGTGAACATCTAAAGATAAACTTAGATTACTCCAATGTAATGTGCAGCCCTCTGTCCCCGCTATCGACCCATAGCAAAACTTTTTTAAAAAACAAGAGAACCAGCCTGAATAGTTTAATATTTGCATTCATTGCAATCCTGTTTTTAAATGTGTGGTAATAATCTTTAAGACTTCACATTAGACAGAATTTACAAGCAGTGACATTTCTAATTTAGAAACCTCTTGGGTAGCTTGATGGCAAAGAACCAAATTAACTGTTGAGGAAATTAACCACAAAGTGAGTTTTAAGGAACATTGCCAAACCTGAGCAGCTGGACCATTCAGAAATAAGGTCTTGCAAGGATGGCTTGAAAAACTTTAGAGAATCCACACAATCTAGCAGCTATAACGTAGTGAAGTTAACTCTGCAAAAGGTTTCCAAAAACCTGCTAGAAAACCCTTTTTAGAATCTTGCACTGATCTAGCAAGCTTAGCTCAATCCTTGGGCATGGCAGCATAACTTAAACGGAGGAGATGGCTGCTTAGAAAACTACAGGGAAGATTAAACTGACCAAGCTCAAGACAAAACTGGGAAACACTGTTCAAATAATTAAACTAAAAACAGGGGAACTCAGAGAGAGGTGGTAGTTCTGCTTTCATTCTTGAATGCTCTTGAAGACTTTAAAATGTTCTCATCTCTCAAAGCATGTTTTAGAAGCATTATAGAAAGCAGCATTAAATTCAGATAAAGAAAATGACAACAGTTCTGACTCTTGAAGGAGAATCATAGAATAGTAGGGTTGGAAGGGGCCTACAAGACCATCGAGTCCAACCCCCTGCTCAATGCAGGAATCCAAGTCAGAGCATTGAGAAGTGTGGAGGTATTAGGGAGAAGTATCGCCACAACCTGAGACAGGGGCAGGGAGCTGTATAGGCCAGTAATGATTCCAAATCTGACTTCCCAATCATTTCTAAGCTTTCCTATATGTAATCATACCTTTCTAGCCCCACCTTTAAATAAAGCAGGAGCAGGTGGCTAAAATGATGGAATCCCCATCCTGCTTCTCCACTATGTTGCATTCTTAGTCTGGCTCAGCATAAACCACGTCTAAAAAGAGGACAAGATACAAAAGCATGACAGAACTAGATGTGGTCTTTTGCTCAAGTTATTATAGGCTGTAAATTAGAAAAGCAGTCAGTTTGAATGATTAAGAATGGAAAAAATTGTACATTTAAGTCCTATTCATTTGAAAGTTCTTTTTTATGGCAATTTAATATGGTGACATTTACCGGAGACATAGCTGTTCACTGAGCTTTGGCTATTTAATACAGAAGTGTCACTCCTAGAGGCAAGCTGGAAGCATCCCTTAAAATTAAAAAAACTTTTCATAGGGATTCCTGCCTTGCTTGCAATATACAACATAACTTAGAGGTGCCAGGGTTAAAGCATGTTTTAAAGTCACACCATCTCCCTAATGTAAGCTGCATGGACATAGGTATTAGTAGCACTCAGTGGTCAGAAAAAAGCAACCTGCCCATGCTTAGAAATTCACTCCAAAAGGCTGATGTAGGTGAGTTATGAGACAACAAGTTGGTCATTCAAATGTCACCTCACTCCACAAATCACTAGGTGGCTTTAGGCAAGTCACTATGTCTCAACTAGGGATGTACGAAACCCCTACCTGGCTCTGCGCAGGGGCATCCACGGTGGGGGGGAGGTGCTCCATCCCTCCCCCCGGAATCCTGCCCGGCCAACTCTGCTCTGCAGCCAAGCTGTGGAGCCACCAGCCAGTAGGGATGTAGGAAATTGCCCTTACCTGTCTCCGCCGGGTTCCACTGGGAGGGGAGGCGCTCTGTCCCTCCCCCCAGAATCCTGGCCGGCCGGCTCCGTTCCGCGGGGATTCCTCGGAGCTCCTGGCCAGCTCCGCCAACAGCCAGACATCCAGCCTCTGGCTAGCAGGGATGCGAATGGCGGCAGCCGTAGCCACCGCCATTTGCGTCCCTGTAGTCAGCCATGATAGGCTACATAAATCTTCACATAGCCTATCATGTCTGACTTAAAAAAAAAAAAAAAGTGCGCGTACGCAAATGGCGGCGGCTACGGCCACCGCCATTTGCATTCCTTATTTTGGGCCGTCTTAGTCTACGTAAATATTTTCGTAGACTAAGACGGCGAAAATAAGGGGAATGCAAATAGTGTAGCGGACGCTATCACGTCTTTTTTTTTTTCAACACTGGAAATGGTGGCGGTGGCAGCCAGTCAAAAGACCGGCCGCCACAGCCGCCACCACCACCGCCGAACCGCTGCTGGAGCCGCCGCCGAAGCCACCGCCGCCCGGAAGATCCGCCCCAGGTAAGTCTCATCCCGGGGGGGGATCCGGGGGATACGGGGGGGGATCCGTTCCGACACGGAGTTCGGGGGGCCGAATGCACTGGCATTCGGCCTCACCGAGATCCGTGGTGGAATTCTCTGCCATCCCTACCAGCTGGCTCCAGCCGCACGCAGCTGCACATCCGGCTGCTGGGCAGCCCTGCAGGGACGCAAATGGCAGCTGTTGTAGCTGCCGCCATTTGCGTCCCTGTATTGAGCCATGATAAGCTATGTAAATATTTACGTAGCCTATCACGGCGAGGGAAAAACCCCAGCGTACGCAAATGACGGTAGCTGCCGCCATTTGAGTACACTGGGGTTCCCCCCCCACCATGATAGGCTACGTAAATACTTACGTAGCCTATCACGGCCTCTGCAGGGACACAAATGGCATCCCTGCATTAGCCGTGATAGGCTACGTAAGTATTTACATAGCCTATCACAGCTATTGAGAGGAGGGAGGGAATGACGGCCGCAGGACAGCTGCCAGTCGCAAAGCAGCACGGACGGGAGCAGGTAAGTGCTCCATTTTGCGCACATTTCGTGGGGTGGGGTGGCGGGGACTTTGTCCCGCACACCTTTTGTGGGGGGGGGGCTTCGTTCTGCGATGGATTTTGGGGGGCCGAATGCACTGGCATTCGGCCTCACCGAGATCCATCGCGGAATTCTCTGATAACCCTAGTCTCAGCCCCATGTCTGCAATATGTGGGTCATAATACTCACCTATCTTACATGACTGGTCACAAGGTAGGGATGGACGAAAGTCACTTACCTGTCCTTGAAGCTTTTTGCGGTGGGGGGGAGGCGCTTCGCTGCTCCCCCCGCGAAGTTCAGGTCGGGGGGGGAGGCTTCCCGCCTCACCTGGCCGAAATTCAGGCCAGGGGGGAGGCTTCCCGCCTCGCCCGGCCGAAATTCAGGCCGGGGAGGAGGCGCCTCGCCTCGCCCGGCCGCGAACTAAAAATTTTTTTAAAAAAAAACGCCCTGTGATAGGCTACGTGACGATTAACATAGCCTATCACGGTGATAGGTGATTTTTTTTATCACTTAAAAAAAAAAAAAAAAGCACGTACAGATAATGGCGGCCCCCATAGGGAGCCACCATTCGCGTTCCTTATTTGGTCGCTGTAGTCTACGTAAATCTTTACGTAGACTACAGCGACCAAATAAGGAACGGGAATGGCGGCTCCCTATGGGGGCCGCCATTATCCGTACGCGCTTTTTTTTTTTTAAAGTCACCCGTGATAGGCTACGTGATGATTTACGTAGCCTATCACGCCTGACTTTGCAAATCTAGCCGTGATAGGCTACGTTAATTGTCACGTAGCCTATCACGGGGGCGTTTTTCTTTTCTTTTCTTGGAATGGCGGCGGCGGCAGCCGGTCGAAAGACCGGCTGCCACTCCCGCCCCGGACTAACACCCGCCAAACCACCGGCCGGACCCGCCGCCGGGAGGGACATTCGCCAAAGGTAAGTCCCGTCCCGGGGGGGTGCGGGGGGTGGGGGGATGCAGAGAATTTTTCCCCTTAACTTGTTTGGGGGGCCAAACACGTTGGCGCTCGGCCCCCCGAAGTTTCGGGGAGAAATTCTCCGCCAACCCTATCACAAGGAATACTGAAATAATCCACATGAAGTGCTTCGAACGCTTGATATCCACTCTCTGCCTTCTTATGATTACATGTTTCCAGGGCTGAGCCCTAGCATGGAAAACAGTTTTTCGGACCGAAGACTTGATGAGCAATTTTGTCCCTCTGCACCAGGGGTGAGGAACCTTTTCTCTGGAACTGGAAAAGTAAATCGAGAGCTTCAGCCTATAGTGTGCAGAGCTAGAGTCAAAAGTGGGCAGAGTTTTCAGCCTTCCTTTTGACAAGTATCCTGCCCTCAAGGAGGCTTACAAAACAAAGCAACATAACATCCTATATTATATGCTCCGGGTAGGAATGTAGAGATTTTGTTAAATCCATTCCATCTGTGTTTCGCAGATTATCAGGCTGCTTTTGTTCCATCATCTGCACATTGGTGAAATCAGTTTTGGGGTTTTTTCAGGGATGTACGAGAATTTCATTCCACTTGCACTAATGCACAAAAAGTTTTTTAAAAATACCTGTCTGCAAGTCTGCAGAATCCATGCAACTTGGAAAAAGACAGTTCACTGCAGAATCCGCAGGCCAGATGCGTAGAAATCCAAACTCATTTGAATCCATTGCAGATTTCTCCAGCATCCCTAGCTTTGGGTGCCCCCAACTTCAGCAGTTAGGTGGGCAGTGCCCAGAGATACAGCATTCTCAGTGGTGGCACCCCAACTGCATATTGCTTTTTCGGGGGGGGGGGGATAGATCATAGTTTAAGGTTACTTTTGCTGTTTTTATCAGTGGGTAGGGATGGGGGAGAATTCTGCCATGGACGCCGATGAGGTCGGATTCCAAGAATCAGGCTCCACTGAGGCCCATGGTGGAATGGAGCACTCACCTCTGCCTCCCCCCGGAATCCGTGCAGGTCGGCTCCCTCATCATGTTGATCCTGCGGAGCCCTATCCTGGAGTAGGGTGAGTCTCCGGATGCAAAAGGTGTAGTGGGCGCCACTTGCGGACATAAAGCTGGTGGATTAGCCTAAATGCAGCCATTTACAGCTGCATTTAGGCTAATCTACCAGCTTTATGCCCACAAATGGCGCACACTATGTCATTTGCGTCCAGAGACTCACTTACCGTACCCCAGCGATACGGCATGGCAATGGCAGCCGGCCGTATCACCAGCCGAGCGGAGCTGGCAGCTGGCTCCACAGGATGGCCACAGAGTGGAGCCGGCCTGGACAGATTCCAGGGGAAGGGACAAATCGCCTCCTCCCCCCCCCACGGACCCCCCCCACCGGACCCGGAGGTAAGGGATTCATCCATCCCTATCAGTGGGTTTGGTGCTGATCTACTGTCATTCTCCTTTTACTGCTGTTTTATGGTGTTTTATTCTTGTTTATATGTTCTCAAACTCATTTGTTTTAACTTCTGCTGTTAGCCTAATTGGAAGTTGCTTTACTGACAAATCAGTATATAAATGTTTCAAATAAGTATCAAAAGAAAACACAATAAAACCTGCAAAAGTTAAAGGTGCCAATGAAATTGACAGAGATAGACAAACAATGGGGCAAGCAAATGCAGTATCTGATATATAGGTGGGCCCAGGAGGTTCAGAACTGTGTTGAAAACATCTCTACAAGGGACAGCCAGGCAGGCAGAGGAAGATACTGTCAGGGTGGAAACTGAGCCCAGAGAGCCCCAGAGCACTTCTGATTCTGAGGAGGAACAGCCATCCGTGGGAGTGGAGCCAGCTCATCCCTCACAGGCTCAGCACCTGGCAGAGATTCCTCCTGCAGGCATTCCAGAGATAGATAGTGACCCAGGTAGTGAGGGAGTGTGGGAGGGGAGCTTCTTAGACGCTCGACGCAGACGCAAAGAGCGACGAGCGATGGAGGGCGCGGAAAGGAGGCGTAGCGCCCATTTGGCACGCAAGCAACGGCCACCTCCCATGGACCCAAGGGAAAGAGGGAGGATCTCTCCCTAGCCCATATGGGTCTTCAAGTGACTCCCTTTCAAATGGGGATCAACTGCCTGCCTGAAGCGTAGTCCACGCTGCTGTTCCTTTGCTTTAGCCACTGGTGATTAGCATCTGAAAGAGTCATTAAGCTGTAATGGGATTAAAGCTTTGAAAAGAATTCCCTTTTGTCTGTGTCTTGAGTTGGCTATTGGAACTGAGAGAGGCCGCCAAGGCGTTCCTGACAGATACATGGTTACTATTTCTGGCACCAGCTGCGGATTTACCTTCCTGTCTAGTTTGACCTGTACAATTGCTGAGATCCAAACTATATGTTCACTTTCCTCTCTTGGGTGTTCCGTTTGTTTGTCTTTTACAAATGCCAGCATGGGACCCTGTACTTGCAATTTACATTGCAAAAAAGAATTCACTGCAATGAATAAATCCCTTTTTGGTAATGCAAATTGCAAGTCTGGGCCACCCAATCTGCATCATAAACACAAAAAGGGGGATAGGGTTGAAGCCCCCTATTCCCCCCACACCAGCAATTTGTAATACACACACACACCCCTACACTTAAGGCCAAAATTATGTAGAAAGGTAACATGCAGTTTGTCCCTGAGATGATTATGTAAAGAGCTTTGAACATTCTAAAGTGCTAAGTGTTGTTATGATTTATTATTAAAATTAAAATCAGCATTACAGAACTAGATGGAACCAAATGATCCACCTAGCCCAACCCCAACATTCCTTGGCCCCAGCACTTAAGACCAGACCATTAACCCCTCAGCCATCTTACACAATCCAGAACACAAAGTGCCACAAAACAGTGAGCAGATGCATTGCAAAAAGAGCAGACCAAATAGTTCAAGGTGACTTGAGCTCTTTCTCTGCATCATCAATACAGGTGGTACTTTAAAAGCATCCAAAGAAATCCCACCATTAATTGAATTCTGATTGTGGGCTCAAAGTCCGCAGTGCTAACTATTGTGCCCTTGGAGTCCAAATATCCTAGTCAGTCTGACCCTGAGCCAGACTGGTGCAACCAGGTGTGACATTTCACCAGGTGTGACATTTAATTGGAACCATTTTCTTGCCAGCCAGAATCCTGTCCCTGGTTGTTGTAGTTCCAGTTAGGGATGGGTGCAAGGAGCGGGGAGGTGAGTCCCTTATTGTATAGACAATTCCAAATATTGTTAGATTTACATTCTGTGAAGGAACATAACTGTCCTTTATTTTTGTATTTAGTTTGTTTTAGGATATTATGGGGTTAAATCTTGTGTGTATGCACTAGTCAGTTTCAGCCAAGAGGTTAATAGTTTGGAGGTCAAATGTTTAGTTAGAATGTATACCTCATGAAGTTTTCTCTGGAGAAAACTGGATAAACAAATAAAGCCCAACAAAATGTGAGAGAGCCAGAGAGAGAGAGAGCCAGAGAGAGAGAGAGAGAGAAGTTTTCAAACTCAGGAAATAGAAACTTAGTTTGCAGAAATGAACAAGAAACTACCCACCTGATTGGCTGGCATTAAAGAGAGAAAAAATAAAAGATATATGACCCAAAGACAGAAATGAAGAAAGAAGTAGAGAGAAGAACCGAGAGAAAAGGAAAGAAAGAAGGCCAGCATCCAAGAGGAAAGAAAGAGCTGGAGTTGCTGGAACTGGAGAACCGACTGAGAAACTGTCCCGAACCAATTGCAGTAAAATATTGCTTGAATAAGGGATATGGATAAAATGGGGACACAGTCTAATCAGGTCAGCTGGATGCATTTACACCTGGTAGTTTTATTACGCTATTGCTCATATGGTTTTGTGTGTTGTGCATTTGTATCCATTAAGATTTGAAAACTTTTCTTCCACATTTTCCTTCATTAAAATTTAAACTTTGTTGTTTGAAATTCTGACCCACAAACTTCACATTACCTAAGGTAGATCCCTAAGAGTTTAAGGCTAGTTTGGTGGAGGCAGTCAGAAAAATAAATACATCCACCTGGTGGCAGTGGAAAAGGCTAGTACAGGAAGGGAAAGGCAAGGAGTGTGATGCACTATTTTGACTGTTTTTCCTTCTACTCACAGAACAGGGCATTACTGGTGCAGAACACATTCATATGATACTACACCAATAGCCCAGTTCATATTTTACTGTAGAATAGAAATACCGATGACCTTGATTTAAGCAAGCAGTCCTTGGATATTTCAAAATAAGCTTTCTATAAAAGATTGAGAGGCAGGTCACAGGGGGAAAGTATTTAGCCTCAGTCCCAGCATAATTTTTACAGTGCTTCTGAGATCCTCAAGCTTTTTAAAGGAGCTATTATTATTTGGAATATTTGTAGTAAGTGTTAAGTATTAAAAATAACACCAGTACAGCTGCTAAGTTGAATACCTGTTCATTACCCCAGAGAACTAAAAACCATCCTCAACAAATGTTTAATGCAACGTTATAGAAAACTGACACACACTCACCAATAACAAAAAAGAGGAAGAAAAAAGCCTATTACACTTCCAAAAATAATGTGTGTAATTTGCTCCCGGGAGTTAGAGGGAAGACACACTAACATGGAGATTGAAAGTAGTTTTCTAAATGATAAGGGACTTCCCGCTACCACCCAGCTCCCTTCTTCAACTTCTGTGTCAAGTGAACTGAACCTTAATATCAAATCTAAATTACCTTTATGTACATACTCAACTTGTCCAGCAACAAAGATTAACTGCAGCTTTTACCATCTAATTCAAAGTGCACAACTTTTTAAGGGTTGCCTCCTCTAAGCAAAAGCAGGAAGTGAGTGAATTAGCTGCACCAATACACCGCCTTTCTACCTGTGAGCAGGGTGTGACTCAGAGTTTGCTTTGTAGGAAGGAAGTCCATTGAATCTCTAGAATTGTGCTATAAATATACTAAATTCCATTGATTAAATTTTATCTCTGTTTCTCACATACATATACAGAACACACACATTCGATGTGGCTTGTTAAGTGCCCAAAGTAGAATCAACACAATTTGTTGCCTCCATTCCCGCCTGTGTTATATACTGCAATCCAGAGGAGGGAGAGTAATTGGAAAGCTGATAAGCTCTTCCACACATACCTTAACTGAGATTTAAGTTAACGCTTAGAAGGAGTCCTGAGGGATTCTAAATGAAAGTTTTATAAGCACTGATATATGCACATATTATTAGCTCCCATCGTAATACCTTATTTAAGCAATTAGCCTTTACTTCAGCAATCAGCTCTGCTGAAATTTCACAGGATGACTCCTTGAAGCCGGGTTTCATTCTCACGCCTAACAACAGCAGAATTCGAGCTGATGTTACATGAGGAAGCCACTTGCATTTTCCTTGATAATGTGTTTCCCAAGATGAACAGTTCTCAAGGCTGGCCCTCCCCCACTTTTTCTGGAGTACTGCACTCCACACGCATAAGCAATGGGGCCTGACTGGTGAGGATAAAATTAGAATTCCCTGTGGGAGCTTCCCCTTCTGATAAAGGTGTACTCAGCATGTGTGTATACTAAAAAATTCCACATCGCTGTTCTTGGCATTTAATTAGGGGGTAAAGTAAAACGTGCAGGACTGGAATTTTAAGTGTTGATTTAATAACCTTTATCCAGCTCATTTCTCAATGATTTTCATCCTCTCTGGAGAGGCTTCTAATGTCAAATTGTGGTATTAAGGTGAGTCATGGTTACTGAAGAGGCACACAGAAAGTACATGACAAAATTCCTTAATTTCAGAATGGGGTGGAGGTGGGAGCGGCCCTTCGTTTTAAAAATACCACACTGAAAGCTAATACATTGTGAGCTGTGAGGAAAATGTGAGATGCTGCACTCCAACTTATCTTTAACAACAACTATTGAACCATAATCTTGCCAGCAATGTGGATAAAATGTCACCCACACATTCCTTTATTTAATGCAATTAATAAACTCCCACTGTTGCAGTAGTGTGGTTCAGAAGATACACAAAATGGGATGATGATGGCATCTCTTTGAAGATAATAATATAAAATATAATAAACAGACAAAAATGCAGCTTAAAAAGGCTGTGTTTATCCCCATTCACTAAGTAATGGCTTAAACCAAAACTTCTTAAGTCACCTCCATAAGAAACTGGGGATGCAGGGAGTTCTCAAACTAGGGGACAGCCAAAAAGAACGCTTGTTCAGAAATGCTTCTTCGTACAACTTCAACATTCTTGATAGGTAGAGAGCAAAACCAAGAGGCCACTCAGGATTAGAGATAGTTATGGGAGAAGTAAACTGCCATGCCAATCAACCAAAAAAGACCATATTCTTTCCATTTATCTCATCTCCTGCCTTGGGACATCAAACTATCTCCAGAAATGTGTGGATAACATGATCTCTGCTGTTTGTTGGAATTCTGAGGAAGAGAAGGCTACTTAGCAACTGGTGTTCCCCAACAGTCAGATGGTAGAGAGGGATGGGCTGGTGTGTGGGGTGGAGGAGGAGGAGGAGGAGGAGCACATCCCTGTCCTTCCCCTTCTCTGATAGCTGGAAATGTGATGACAGTAAGCTGGTCAGCCTTATCTAAACCTTTCCTTCACTGGCTAACTTGCCTCTTCC
Organism: Heloderma suspectum; assembly: GCF_057233095.1. Classification (NCBI taxonomy): domain Eukaryota; kingdom Metazoa; phylum Chordata; class Lepidosauria; order Squamata; family Helodermatidae; genus Heloderma; species Heloderma suspectum. Next base: position 333,264,015 of record NC_139459.1, on the reverse strand, counting down.
ATAGAGTGGCAAAAGGGAGCCTAGATGCTGAAGAATTTGTCACATGGCAGCCTTCTTCTATCCAAGATATATCTGAGGAGCAGAGACGATAGCTCTGCTGATACCAAGGACAAGGGAGAGGAAGTAGGTCTAAATTCCAGAACTTCCTTGCAGAACACCAAGGTGGTCCTACCATTCTCTCCTCCTCCTGGTCCAAATACAACCTCAGCACCCACCTTTTTCATGAAACCTTTGGTTTAACCCTTTAGTCCTCACTGCTACAGGAGCTAGGCATGAGCACATATAATGCACACACATTCTCCCCATTGCCCGTGCTTTGTTGTCCTTCCATCAATTGTCTCCTTTTCTGCTCAAGTGTAGACTGAGTTGGGACCTATCTTTCTTATTTCTGCTACTCTGTAAAGCACTAAGTACATAAATGGCACTAGCAAATAAGTAAAAAAAAAAAAGTCCATATAGTTTCCTCACCGACCAGGAAAGAGATCTTGGGATTGTGGTGGACAGCTCAGTAAAGATGTCAACCCAGTGTGCGGCCACTGTAAAAAAGGCGAACTCTGTTAGGCATAATTAGAAAAGGAATTGAGAATAAAACTGCCAATATCATACTGCCCTTATACAAATCTATGGTGCGACCACACTTGGAATACTGTGTACAGTTCTGGTCATCACGCCTAAAAAAAGATACTGTAGAGCTGGAAAAAGTGCAGGAAAGGGCAACTAAAATGATCGAGGGGCTGGAGCACCTCCCCTACGAGAGAAGGTTACAACAGTTGGGATTGTTTAGCTTGGAAAAAAGGAGGGTAGGGGGAGACATGATAGAGGTCTATAAAATTATGCATGGTGTGGAGAACGTGGACAGGGAGACATTTTTTCCCCACTCTCAAAATACTAGAATCCAGGGTCATCCTATGAAGCTGATTAGTGGGAGATTCAGGACATATAAAAGGAAGTACTTCTTCACACAGTGCATAGTTTAGGGATGTACGAAAGGGACTTACCTTGTCCCGCAGCTTTTTTCGCGGTGGGGGGGAGGTGCTTCGCTTCTCCCCCCAAAGTTCATGCAAGGGGGGGGAGGCTTCCCGCCTCGCCCGGCCGAAATTCAGGCTGGTCGGGAGGCGCCCCATCCCTCACTGGCGAAAGTCAGGCCGGGTAGAAGCGCCCCGTCTACCCGGCAGCGAAAAAAAAAGAAAAAACCACCCCCGTGATAGGCTACGTAACGATTAACGTAGCCTATCACGGCTAGATTTGCAAAGCCAGCCATGATAGGCTACGTTAATCGTCACGTAGCCTATCACGGGTGACTTTGAAAAAAAAAAAGCGCGTACGCAAATGGCGGCCCCCATAGGGAGCCGCCATTTGCGTTCCTTATTTGGTCCCTGTAGTCTATGTAAAGATTTACGTAGACTACGGCGAAAATAAGGGCAACGCAAATAGCGGAGAATTTCACCGCCGATTTCGGGGGGCCGAATGCGTTGGTGCTCGGCCCCCCAAAGTTTCAGGGAGAAATTCTCCCCCATCCCTAAGTTAAACTATGGAATTCTCTCCCACAGGATGTAGTGATGGCCACCAATTTGGATGGCTTTAAAAGGGTGTTAGATAAATTCCTGGAGGAAAAGTCTATCAATGGCTACTAGTCTTGATGGCTATGTGCTACCTCCACTACCACAGGCAGTGAGCCTATGTACATCAGTTGCTGGGGAACATGGGTGGGAGGGTGCTGTTGAGCTCATGCTCTGCTTTTGGGTTCCTGGTCAACAGCTGGTTGGCCACTGTGTGAACAGAATGCTGGACTAGATGGACCTTTGGTCTGATCCAGCATGGCTCTTCCTATGTTCTTATGTTTTGCTTATCAAAGCAACAATGTAGTGGGGAAAACAACCTTCTACCCTCCAGAGCTGATCTCCTCTGCGAAAAAAGGTCAGGAAGAGACCCTGTAGTCCTGGTTATTACTTTGTTTCTTCGCTAGCTATTCCCCCACAATTTTTTTCACACCAAAGTGATTGTCAATGCCTATTTGTCAGTTTTGTTGTGATCTTTAAACCTCCCTTCAATTAGTGCTCATTATTTGGTATCTGAATTCAGGCTCTGCACTTCAGGGAAACAAGCTGACATGGTTGACGGTTAAGAAGCTTAATATACCAGCATACTTTTGAGCGATAGGGTAACCATTGTGAACAACAACAACAGCTGCTGTTCATTCTTTGTCACAGTCACAACCCAAAGGGGCTCATTCAGTCTTACCTTTTGACTTTTGTGTGATTTTAAGCAAGTTAGAGGATGTCATGAAAGTTCATCTTACAAAGTTTTCTTTGTGTTCCAACTGCTATCTACATCATCTAGAATCAGAGTCCTGCAAATCCATTACTGAAGCTGATGAAAGCACAAAGCCAACAGTGTAATCTTTGTAGTTGCAAACTGACCTTGCAAAAGGTAAGGGCAGTAAATACCATAGCATGTGATATGGAGACAATGCCATTATGCTTACAATGCCATTCTCCTCTGCTTGGCTTGTTGTGGGTTGCAACTCACCACGCTTCCTTTAAGCTCCAATTTGAAACTTTCACAAAGTTGGGTTAAAACACCCACTGGGGCCAATTGTTGATGACGATTAGACAGCAATACATTGCACAATCTTTGTTCCTTGAGGGGAAAATTTTTAAACAACATGAGAAGCAATTCTGTTCTCACCTATGTAGAGGTAATCGCTGGAGTAACTGAGAATCTATATCATGGATTTTGATGCAGAACATGGCTTCTGTGCATCCTGAGCTGCTGAATCTTACTCAAAAATCTGAAGATCAAATTATACATTATAAATATGATGACTTGAGGGTGGAACAGGGATTCATCAGTACAGTTACATTTTGTTTTTCAGCCCAAGACCTCTATGGTGCCAGCAATGCAAATGTTACAAAGGAAACATGTCATACAGAAAAATGACAGGCACGGATCATTTTCTATTTCACAAAATGCTTTCAAGTTTATAAAACATTAAGAAAATTATTATTATTATTATTATTATTATTATTACTATTATTATTATTATTAAATTTATTAATCGCCCATCTGGCTGGTCACCCAGCCACTCTGGGCGATGTACAACATATAATAAAACAGTTTAAAACAATAAAATTCTACAGTAAAAACATTTTCTAAAATACCCTAACCCACCCCAAATGCCTGCCTGAACAACCACGTTTTTAATGCAAGACGGAAGCTCATTAAAGAGGGGGCATGGCGGTGTTCCCTAGGGAGGGAGTTCTATAGAGTGGGGGCCACCACAGAAAAGGCCCTCTCCCTCGTCCCCACCAGTCTAGCTGTCCTGGCTGATGGGACAGAGAGAAGGCCATCCGAGGCTGATCTTGTTATGCAGCCTGTCTGGTGTGGCTGGAGGCGCTCCTTAAGATAGGCTGGGCCGGAACCATATAGGGTTTTAAAGGTCAAAACCAACACCTTGAATTTGGCCCAGAAAACAACTGGTAACCAGTGCAACTCCTTCAGCACTGGAGTGATGTGATCTCACCGGCGGCTGCCTTTAATCAGGCGAGCCGCCGCGTTCTGCATCAGCTGCAGCTTCCAAACCGTCTTCAAGGGTAACCCCACGTAGAGCGCATTACAGTAGTCTAAACGAGAGGAGACCAGAGCATGTACTACCGATGGTAGCTTCCTGAAGAGGAAACTACTTTTTTTTTTAATGTGATAGGTGTGAGTGTCTCTGTTTTGCCTATCTCACCCAATTTCTTTTTCAGTACAAGTAGGATGTGAAATATATCCTGCTTCTAATTTTTTTACATCTTTAAGTTCCATTGATTTCAGTGGAACCTACTTCCAAGTAATTATATTTTCTAATGAACCCAAGACATGGAACAGGAAATAGTGTTTATCATGACATCCACTGAAGAACGATCTCATTATCTAAAGAGGGGTTTCAGGAGATGACTCTTCGCCCTGAACAAGTTTAAACACTTACAGTTAGGGTTAATTTGGAAGCCCTGAAAACCTATTTCTCCCTCTAATGAAAAAGATGACAAAATGCACTGTGTGCTAGGTTATTCACATAGAATAGAATCATAGAATAATAGGGTTGGAAGGGGCCTACAAGGCCATTGAGGTCACCAGTGTTGTTAAATATCTTGTATGTTTTTGTTTTTGTATAGGAGGAGGGTAGTGCACACTTCTTTGTCAATGGAGGCATGTAACCCATCTCAGAAACTGAAAAGAAAACTGTGATCCTCTTTCAAAATGTGGGAGAGGAAATAGGCATGCATGAAATAATTGTTAGGCATATGTAGCAGCATACAGGATCCTACCACTTGTGTTTAAAAAGTAAGGCCAGGTTGAAATTTCTCAGAAGACATTTTTCTGGGAAAAGTTCTATGGTTTTTCTTTTTCTCACCCCCATTTTTGTGGTGGCCTTCTCCCCCCTCCATGTGTGTGTGCATACACGCATGCACGCACACAGAGGCCTGGAATGATGTTACTTTCAGGGCATAGTGGTAGATGCAAAATGGTGGCCAAGTTGCCACTTGCAGCAGCCCCCCCCCCCAAAAAAAAAACAGGGAAAAAGAAAGAAGCTCTGCTATTGTCACTGGTAATGGTGAGCCCCACTCCTGAGAGACTACTGAAGAATCTCTCCTCCTCTTGAAGAAATTTGATGAAATGGTCCCCTACCCCAATTTCTCTGCCTAGAAATAAGGTGGAGAATTCCAAGAGGCCATTTGGACCTAGCTCTAATAAAAGGAACAGAACCAACCACCTGACTCTTCTTCCAAATGGGAAGACCTGTGTGGGGTCCTGCTATACATAGGTAATGAACAGATGCTGTGCATTTGACGAAACAGTTTGGCAGTTGTTCTCACAGAAATCATACTTCTTGCATAGGTGTTTTTGACAAATCACTCTCTTTCCGATCCATGTTACCTTTACATGTGTGCACACAGTTTTTGCATTAAACTGTGGTATTTTTATAATCCACACCAAAAGTTGTATTTACATACATACATGTTTGTAAAGTATTTTCTCTCAAAATACACATTCCTGTTCTCTCAATATACATATTTTAAAATGTATTGATACGTTCTTGAATATCTGGGAAGTGTAAAAGCTGGCACCAGCAGATAACTAATTTCCAATCCACACGTTAGTCGGGAAGATGCTACTTAGTAGCTACAATGGCTACTAGCACCAATGGCTATGTGCTACTTCCAGTATCAGAGGCAGTATGCCTATGTACACCAGTTGCTGGGGAACATGTGTGGGAGGGTGCTGTTGCACTCATGTCTTGCTTGTGGGTTTCCCATCAAGAGCTGGTTGGCCATTGTGTGAACAAAATGCTGGACTAGGTGGACCCTTGGTCTGATCCAGCATGGCTTTTCTTATGTGAACCCTCAGGCATCCCTACTTTGAATCATTCCCAAAGCTAACAAGGTAAAAGATAGTTTTGCCTACCGCAGGAAGTAGTAATGGCCACCAGTTTGGATGGCTTTAAAAGCAGGATAGACAAATTCCTGGGGGAAAAGGCTATCAATGGCTACTAGTCTTTATGTCTATGTGCTACCTCCAGTACCAGAGGCAGTGAGCCTATGGGTTTCATCACACGGAGCTTTTTCTTGCGATTGAGATTGCTCCTTCATGGACGTTTGCAGGTTCTTTACATGACACTGTGACCCTGCAGTTACCCTCCTGCACTAAATACCCTTTGTTCCATTTTTAAATAGATCGCAGATAATGAGCTATCAAATTACCCCATTGTGTTCAGCTTCAGTTTCCTCCGTCAAAAGAGTTAAAGCAGCAAGAAGAGGCGCAAGATCAGTGACAGATAATGGATTCAGATAAGGGCAGGAGGAAGAGGGGGAAAGGGAAAAGGAAGCACATGTAAAGGGAGTCAGTTCAGTTGTGATTCTCAAACAGAAGCAGAAAGCCGCATTTTAAATGCAGGATTTTAGGCTGGTGTAGAGATGCCCTATGTACACCAGTTGCTGGAGAACATGGGTGGGAGGGTGCAGTTGCACTCATGCCCTGCTTGTGGGTTCCTGCATGAGCCTTTTACTCTGGGGTGGCTGCAGGTCAAGGTCCCTCAGGATAGATGACACACTCACCACTTTGCAGCCGTCCATAGTTTTCTCCCGGAAACTGTGGATTTCCGAGGTGGCTTTTTACTGTGATTTGGGGGGTTTGCTGTGGGTTTCCCCGTTGTTGCAGGCCATCTGTCCCTTCCCTGAACCAACTTTGCATTTTGCGGTGGGCATGTTGTAGGCATGAGTAGTGCTTGCATTGCTCTGTGACACCCCTTTCCTTCCCCCCAATCCCTTCACAGCTGCGCAGTTACAGAGGCACAGAGAGGCGTTTTCAGTTATTTAATCACACTTCTGCACATTTTTGCAGTTTTGCATGGTTGCTTTTGGACTCAGTGCCCAAGGGCTGGGGGGGGGGGTCTTGGGGGAGGACCATCTTTGCTCCAGCTACTGTTTCAGAGCGATGGGTAGGCACATACTGCTCACACTTGTGAGTGCGAACCATCGCAAGAGTCTCGGACTGGGGAACTGACAAACAGATGGTGTGAAAATGAAGGAGCACAGAACAACCAATTTTTACCTAACAAGGGAGGGAAACACACAACAGAACCCCTAAAATACAAAATATCCAATGACGTGTTGCACCTCTGTTATAGAAATTTCAGTTGTCATATGTCTGTTATCCTATGATTTTATAAGCTAAGCTATGTCTATTCTACCTCAGTATGAGACTGCCATGCTAGACAAAGACACAGCGCCTTATCAGAGACTCAGGAATGCCAAGAATGTGTTTACTAGAGTACAAGGCTACCTCTCTGCGCATGCCTAAATATATAAAAGGTGCTGTTTGTTTTTTTGTTTCCCTCTCAGCTAGACAAAGAAATTAGTACAGCACAGGCGTAAGACAGCCCCCAAAGGTCTTGCCTATATAAACTTTTGGATCACATCACTTGATTGTAACCTTTGTTGGAGCGTTAGCCCCAAGGGTTGCCTTATTCTGCAGAATAAAATCGTGTTGGACCAGATCTCTGCCTCCTCTTGTTCTTGGTAAACTAATTGGAAAGTCTACCAGGGAAAAGAACACAATTTTTGTAACAAATTTGGCGACTCTAGTGGGACACCCTGTGTGACCTGGGAGCTGGGCAAATGCTGGATCAACCCAAGCGAGGGCGCCCTGGACCTTGTTCGGTTCACCGTGAGGTTTGAGGTGGCTGTTGCCTGGCAACCCAGCTAGCAAAAGACTCCTGAAGAGACGAGGCGAGTGGCGGTCTTTGGAGGACAGGACGAAACGCTGTCTGACTCTGGGGTCGTTTGGAGGCTGAGCTACGAGGTAAGGCGGATCGCACTGTCTGGGCCATCTGGGGAATGTAAATCTCCCATTCTCATCTAACTGAGCCTTGCTCAAGTAGCAGCAGTTGGACCAGAAAAAAAAAAAAAACGGCCAGCAGGATGGGATTGAAACTTTCCGTAGGAGAACATAGCCAAGACCCACTGGGATGCATGCTTAAGAATTTCAAGTTGTTTAAGTTAGATTATGGTGTCAAGATGACAAAAGATGAGCTCATAAAGTTTTGTAATGGGGAATTGGTAACATTTGGTGTTGGCTGGCCAACTGGGGGAAGCTGGGAGAAAAATGTTGTGTCCAAGGTATATAATAAAGTGATTGTTGATAACCATGGGGATCAGCTGCCTTATATTGATGCTTGGCAAGTGTGGATATTGAAAAATCCTGACTGGATAAGAAAAGGTAAAGGTCAATATTGTAAAGCCATGATGGTTTGCTCCGAGGTGAAATCCAAGGTTCCTGTTCTCCCTGATTCAAGTCATACGGAAGGAGACCCTGCCCAAGGTGTGCTGAGTTTTCCCCATCCTATTCGGCCTGTTAGGTTGGGAGTGGAGGTTGCTGGGGGAGGGAGGCCCCCCCCTCTGGAGACCTCATCTGTTACATTTCCACGTCCCGCTCCCTCTGTGTTAAAAAGCCCTCCACCATATTCAGGTTTGTTAGAGGAAGCAAGAACAGCTGAAAAGGTTGTAAATCCTGAGGAAAGAGATTTATTTGAGGATTAAGATAATCTTTTATCTTAAAGATTGTGGCAGAATCAGGAAGTAGAGAGGATATTTTGAATGTTGTGGGAAAAGTTGCGGATGTATATTCGCCCCCTCTTTTGAGATCTACAGCCAGAAAGGGCTCATATGAGTGCAAGATGAGAAAGGTGGGAAGACAGCTCCCCCTGCGGGAAGTAGTTGGCCCTAATGGACGGGCTCTTGTTTATGTGCCATTCACTACATCTGACCTGTTTAATTGGAGGAATCAGAACCCCTCCTTAAGGGAGGATCCTCAGAAGATGTACAGGCTGTTTGAATCTATTTTCCGAAGTCATAATCCTAAGTGGGGAGATGTGCAAACCATGTTAAATGAACTTTTAACTCCAGATGAAAAGCGGATGGTAGAAACACAAGCCTTAAGGCAAGCCCAGACTGAGAACGGAGCTGGTGGACCACTCCCAGCCCAGGCATTGCCAGATCGGGAGCCGGGTTGGCAAGCTGGGTCAGAGGAGCTGATCCACTACAGGCGGCTCATTTTACATGGAGTTCAAACTGCAGTCCCCAAGACTACAAATTTAAGCAAATTATATGAAGTCCGGCAGGGACTGACTGAGGACCCTAGTGCATACCTGCAGAGGTTGTTTGATGCATTCCGTCAGTATAGTGATATTAACCCTGACGCTCAAGAGAATTTAAGGATGGTTAACATGATGTTTATTGCTCAAGCAGCAACGGACATTAAGAGAAAGTTGCAGAAGACTGATGGGGCAGCAGCAATGCCTCTGCCCCAGTTGATAGAGACTGCTTATAAGGTGTTTGTGAATCATGAGAAGTAGAGATGGAGGAAGCAGATAAGAAGGGCAGACAGAACGCAGCTTTGATTGCAATGGCGATCACAGGGCAAGTCCCTGATTGGGCAGATAAATGTTTGAAGAAGGATTTGGGGACTCAGAGAAAGCTGCGTTTGGGAAGAGATGAATGTGCTTACTGTAAAGAGAAGGGACATTGGTGAAAAGACTGCCCAAAGCAAAAGGGGGAGAAGAGGGGGGCAATGGTGGCCATGGAAGGAGAAGGATCAGATTGACGGGGACCAGGGTCCGAGACCTCCACCCTGAAGAGCTGCCTGGCTCTGAAGGACCCTCTGGTTACAATAAGGGTGGAGGGAAGAGAAATAATGGGACTTATTGACACTGGAGCAACTTATTCCATGCTGCCAAAAGCACAAAAGCCACAAATTAATAAAGATAAAACTGTAATAACAGAAAGGATTGAAGGCCAACCCACTAAGGTCCCTTATACTTTTCCCCTTCTCACGAAGGTTGGAAGTTGTCATTTGGAGCATGAATTTGTTGTGTCTGAAAGGTGCCCAGTTGCACTTCTTGGACGGGACTTGTTGACAAAGTTACAAGCAGAATTTTTTTTTCGAGATGACAGGATGGTTGTTAGGTTGCCAAAGCAACAAGGATCTAACTATCAAATGTGTTTGCAAGTTTATGTGGATGAGAACATGCAACAAACAGCAGATCACTACCGGGCAGCCGATGTGGCAAAAAGGGCCCCAGAAGATGTATGGGCAGGGAAGGCACCTGCAAGAGCAAAGTTTGTTAAACCTGTGCAGATCAACCTTAAGCCTGGAGCTCAACCAGTAAAGATTAGACAATACCCCTTGTCACTAGAAGGGGACTGAAACCTTTGATTGAAAAGTTTAAACGATATGGCTGATTAAAAGAAGGAACTTCACCCTTTAATACTCCTATAATTGGGGTGAAGAAACCCCCCAAACCTGGAAAGGGGATTGAGTTCCACTTAGTCCAAGACTTAAGGTCCGTCAACAATATTATCAGCGTGGATCATCCTGTGGTTCCAAACCCACACACCATTATAACCCAAATTCCCAAAGTTGCCAGATGGTTTTCAGTACTGGACTTAAAAGATGCGTTCTTTTCAATCCCTTTACATAAGGAAAGTCAGAAAATATTTGCATCTGAATGGGAAGATCCCGATACCCATATTAAGGTTCAGCTCTTATGGACCGTCCTTCCGCAGGGACTGACCATGAGCCCAACAATCTTCATGGGTGCATTGCAAAATGACCTGAGGCAATGGAAAGAGGACCGGCCATGGGTGTCCTTGCTTCAATATTCAGATGACCTTCTTCTGGCCACCCAGACAGAGGACTCATGTGCTGAAGCTACTATCTCCCTCCTGCAAGAATTGAACTTGAAAGGCTATAAAGTGTCAAGAGAAAAGGCTCAGATTTGCCAGACCCATGTTACCTTCTTGGGCTACCAGATTCGGAAGGGAACCAGAGACCTGAGCACTGCTCGGTTGGACGTCATACAGAAGACACCGAGGCCTAAAGACCCTCGAGAGTTGCGAGCCTTCCTTGGGCTCACTGGGTTTTGTAGAATGTGGATACCTGATTATGGGGGGAAGGCGAAGCCCCTGTATGAAGCTTTGACAAAGGAAAATATCATCCGCTGGAAATGGACAAATGAAATGGAAAAGGCTTTTCTTGAGCTGAAGCAAGCCTTGGTGTCGCCACCCGCTCTGGCCTTACCAGATCCCAACAAACCGTACCAGCTCTATGTACATGAAAATAAAGGAGTGGCATCAGGGGTTTTGACCCAAAGGACAGGTCCTTCCTGGACACCTGTAGTATACTACTCCAAGACTCTGGATCCAACCGCAAAGGGATGGCCTGCTTGCTTGAGGGCCGTGGCAGCAACTGCGCTTTTAGTGGAAGAAGCCCAGAAAATTGCCATGGGAGCAGATATGGAGGTGCATACTCCTCATGGCGTACCTCAGATCCTGGGAAGCAATGGAGATAAATTTTTGAATCCGTCACGCCAGTCACGCTATGAGATTTCCCTGCTTTCAAGCCCAGGCCTCACATATAAGAACAGCAATCTTTTGAATCCTGCCACCTTGCTCCCTAAGCCAGATCTAAATTGTCATGACTGTTTAGAGATTTTGAGTCATGTGACTCTGATCAGGCCTGACCTCACTGATTCCTTATTACCAAAGCTAGACCTTGAGGTGTTTGTAGATGGCTCCAGCTGCGTGATAGATGGAAAAAGATACACAGGATGTGCAGTAGTAACTCTCGAGAAGGCCTTATGGAAAGAGCGTCTTCCCAGCCATTGGTCAGCACAAGCAGCAGAACTAACAGCTTTGACTTGAGCCCTAGAAATAGGAGAAGGAAAAAAAATATATCTTTACAGATTTGTGATATGCTTTCAGCACGGTACATGCAAATGGAGTGCTGTGGAAAGAAAGGGGCTTCATTACTGCTTCAGGACAGAGGATGGCAAACGGATCCCAGATCATGAAACTTTTAGATGCCCTGATGAAGCCAAAAGAAGTCGCTGTGATGCATGTGAAGGCGCATGGGAAGAGTGTCAATCCCGAAGAAAGAAGAGGCAATGCTTTGGCAGATAAGGATGCAAAGGAAGCCACACGGATGGGAGGTGAGGAGGTGCATTACGAAGGAGCCCTAATCCCATATTTGAGTACAGATTTGGTTCCAATCTACTCTCCAGCTGAGCATGAGAGAGCTCTTGAATACAAGGCAAAGCAAACTTGTGGATGGTGGATAGTCCCAGGAGGCAAAGTATTCATACCCAAGCCTCTCTTGAGCTTTATAGTGAGAGACTTACACCAGGCTACACATTTAGGAGGAACTGCAATGGGGGATTTGCTTGTGAGACACATTGTGGCCCCAGGATTGTATGTTGAGACCCAGAGAGCGGTGCCCTTTGTGCCTCAAAAATAACCCAAAGACGTCCAAACCCCCAGCTCAAATGGGAGGTCGCCCATGGGCTTACTATCCTTTCCAAAGACTTCAAATCGATTTTTCAGAGTTGCCCCGGACTCATGGATATCGATATTTATTAGTAATAGTAGACCAATTGACTGGGTGGGTTGAGGCTTACCCCACTCGCACAGCCACTGCACAAATAGTAGCCAAAATCCTGTTAATAGAAGTAGTCCCTAGGTTCTTGTTACCTGAAGAAATTGAATCGGATCAGGGACCCCATTTTGTTGGATGGGTGACATAAGCAGTGGCTCAGGCACTACAAATCAACTGGAAACTACACTCCCCTTGGAGGCCTCAATCTTCAGGTCAAGTTGAGAGGATGAATCGCACCCTAAAGTCAATGCTTACTAAAATTTGCTCAGAGACTAAGTTGCAATGGCCACAGGCCTTGCCAATCGCCTTAACTCGAATACGGTGCACCCCCAGGGGAAGTATTAAATTGACACCCTTTGAAATGTTATATGGGCGCCCACCTCGGATATTACCTATGGCTGATAGTTTAAATGTAAACTTGGAAATAGGGGCTTTAGAGATCCAAAAATATGTTACTGCTTTGCAGTCTGTTTTGTCTTGTCTTCACAGGTTTGCAGCACCATATCAATCCTTGCCTTTGGATGCTCCAGTGCATAATTTCAGTCCTGGTGATTGGGTGTTGATCCGGTCCTGGAAAGATGAGCCACTTACTGAGAAGTGGAAGGGTCCATTCCAGGTTCTACTCACCACTCACACGGCTGTAAAAGTCGCTGGAGGAAAGAAGTGGATCCATCACACCTGCATAAAGGCATCACCTGCACCAGAGAGGGTAACACCGGAAGCTGACCCACCTGAAGGTCACCGTTGGAGCAGCAAACCACTAGAGGGACTAAAGTATTTGTTCAGGAGAGAGCAGTCTCCTGATGCTTAAACATGCATACTACTCTTTCCTTCTTAAGTCTAGTTGTTTTAACACTTCCTACTCAGATAAAAGGAAACTGGTTTAAGAGACATGCTGAGCATATGTTTAAGCAAAATGGGGAGAATTCTATTCTTTACTATGAGCACCCATCAACTGTTAGAGACTTCACTTTGTTGCCTGCCTTGATCAGAGAACCGCAGGTAATAGTTGGAGCTCTACAGAAAGAGGGTACTCTCTTCTCGAGAGTCCCTGATGAATTGAGCAAAACTGAGTTTCGAAAGTTCAAATTCCAGACTTACACCAGGGGAATGTGTTTTTGTTGTCAACATTCTGGTGCTTGGAATAATAAAACCTTTAATTATAACAAGGCTAGACCTCTTCTAGATGGGTTGAGAAATTATTCACAGTGCACCGATAGGTTTTGGCTTTGGGGAAGTTTTAATTCCTCCTATTCTTCTTCCATTAATCTCGGTGACACTGATTTTGGCAGTCTTTACCCCGAGTACCCTATGTTCTCTCCCAATTATTCTGGGATAGGTAGCATATGCTCAGGTTGGCAGATGAGAGATCCCAATCTGTGGTTTTTCTTCAATGGATGGGCTACCAATTACCACCCTGGAAATTACCAGTGTGTAGGGGTTGGGTATCTCACCATCCCGGTACAAGTGGTGAAACCTCAATCTAGAAGGGAAAAAAAAGAGGTTGGAGGGATGGGGCAACTTGTAGGACAGATGGGTAAGAACTGTGATGACACTGTAATAATTGGAAAACAACTGTCAGATTCAGAACCAAACAGGGTAGGGGGTGGGCTAGTTACGGGATTGCTTACCCTAGGTTCATACCCAGGAATTATTGCAAAAGAAAATAGAAAAAGCATCCTAGGCCTCACTTGCCATTTAGAAAAGACCATCAATGCCACAGCCATAATGGTAAGGGCCATGCAATCTGAAATTGAAGATCTCAGCCAGCTAGTGGCCCAGTATTGGTTTGTTTTAGATTATCTCTTAGCACGCCAAGGTGGCTTCTGCACCCTAGTGAAGCAAGGGTGTAGAGTAAAGTTCCATGATTTAAACAAAACCATAGATGATGAAATCGCCAAACTACAAGATATGATTGGACAGAATTATTCAGGAGCAAGTGATCCTTGGTTATGGTTGACTTCCTGGCTCCCTGATTTTGCATGGTTAAAACAACTTGTAATCAACGCAGTTTTGTTTGTTATGATACTATTGATGATGGTTTGTGCCTTTAAGTGTGTAGTCCACTATTGGACCAAGGAGAGGTATGGGATTTAAGAAAAGCCTTTTGAGGGGGGAGTGTTATAGAAATTTCAATTGTCGTATGTCTGTTATCCTATGATTTTATAAGCTAAGCTATGTCTATTCTACCTCAGTGTGAGACTGCCATGCTAGACAAAGACACAGCGCCTTATCAGAGACTCAGGAATGCCAAGAATGTGTTTACTAGAGTACAAGGCTACCTCTCTGCGCATGCCTAAATACGTAAAAGGTGCTGTCTGTTTTTTTGTTTCCCTCTCAGCTAGACAAAGAGATTAGTACAGCGTAGGCGTAAGACAGCCCCCAAAGGTCTTGCCTATATAAACTTTTGGATCACATCACTTGATTGTAACCTTTGTTGGAGCGTTAGCCCCAAGGGTTGCCTTATTCTGCAAAATAAAATCGTGTTGGACCAGATCTCTGCCTCCTCTCGTTCTTAGTAAACTAAAAGTCTACCAGGGAAAAGAACACAATTTTTGTAACACCTCCACACTCATGGGACTACACAGCTGTGCATTTAAGTACAATGGCAAAAAAAAAAAAGGGCACGGCAGAGTCTGTTATGGAAGCCCACAGTAAATCACGAGTGTATCACAGGGGATGCTAGTTCAAAGCCGCATTGCTGTGCAGTTGTGATGGGGTGGGGGATGAAAGCGGTGCCATGTAGATGGGGCCCTAGTCGACAGCTGGTTGGCCACTGTGTGTGAACAGAATGCTGGACAAGATGGAGCCTTGGTCTGATCCAGCATGGCTCTTCTTAAGTTCTTATATTGCCAAGTCTATGAAATAGACCAAACATACTAAATAAAAGACACTGACATTGCACTGATCTCTCCTCTTGGTAGACATTTTGTATTCCACCCCAGCCTGCCTGTGTGCTATTAACACTGTTTGGATATCAGCCAAAAAAGCAAACATTGGTAGACTTCTACTTTTCACACAATCTAGTACTGCTTATGTTGCTGGCACAGTGGGCTCAATCGCATGTGGCTTGCACTCAGAAGCCCCTAATTCACATTACAGTTCGTGCTATGCAAAGAAGGCCTGAATTGTGCACTATTACTTCAGCCAAGTGCCATTTCACAACCATGTAAATTCTTTTGCTGCCACAACTTCCCTGTTTATACCAGCAGGAGAAGACCGCTTGATAACAACAGTGTTGCCACTTTTTCTTTCTTGTTAATTCTTTGCTGTAAATAACTGTATGTATCCCTTGGTTAGAAAGGTGGCTAATAAACAAACAATCGCTATAAATTCTGAGGTAAAAATCTAGACAATCTGTTACTATTGCAAGATGGCAAATGTGTAATTCTAGCTTTCAGAAAATGAGACAGATTTGTTTTTAACCAGCTATGCAACTAGCAAACATTGGGGGAAGGGCAAAATTTAGTATGACAACAGCTTTCCTGGTGGTTCCTTTAAGCATTCATTTCTAGCAATCATTTCTTTGGATTTAACTCTGCTACATGTGGTTTCTGCCAAGCGTATACATTAATCCCTGCTTTAACAAATCTATGCTACCCTTCGCCTCTGTTAAAGTTGTATACGTCATCTTCCCCAAGGGCACGCGGCTTCTGCTTCCATTACATTTATACCATACTGATGTCACTCAAGAGGCTAAGCAGAAGGAATGTTAATCTATTGTCAGAAAAGCTAGGCATGTGCATAGTCACAAAAGAAAAACACATACGGTGCAATCCTCATTGAAGCCACTGGCAAAACTCCCCCTTAATGACGTTACAAGCCTTCTTCAGATGGTCCCCTCAATGTGGCAGTGTATGCGTGGAGGCAGGAGTGAGACATGCCTGGTCACCCTGCTCCTAACTATACATGCTCTGCTGGCCCAACAAAGGGCAGCTGATGCACATGTACATAGGCTTTGACATGATTGGGAACCCCAATCAGGCAGGGCTTCCAATCGCTTGGAAGCATACACAGGTAAGCTTACCTTTGCAGATGTCATACCGAATGTGCAGATGTTGGGAGAGGAGCCATCCAGGGTGACTAATGTCAGGGGCAGCAAGCATTGCCCCACTTGCTCTCCTCCATGCATTACTGTACACATACAGTAATGCATGGAGGACATCATCTGAAGAGGGCTACTCTGAAAACAGAAGCTGCACATCAGGGCTGGTGAGCAGAAGGTGGATTATGATCCACTGTTGGACTACTGGACAATTTCCAGTGGACCATTTAGAACTTGCTGAGTTTCTTCAACAGGATACTGGATTAGGTGATGATTAGCCTGATCCTGCATGGAAGTTCTTATGTTCATAATCAAGAGTGCATACCTAGGATCACTTAATACATATCAGTTAAGATTTAATTTTTGAGAGATTCTAACCATGGACTCTTGGTTTGTAAATTTAACCCATGTTAGTGGGCCATGGGGGTTATTATATATTTGTTTATTTCTTAATTTATTCAGTCAAACAGTGGAGGCTGATGGCTCTGATGTCAGTGGGGCAGTGAATCTGCCCCAGGTTTCAGTTAGAACTGGTCAGAACTCTAAAGGAGCTATTCAAGGAACTCCTTTAGAGTTCAGGCTAGTTCTCACTTTTGGGGCGAGAGGTTTGGGGTGTGGTGTCATCTGTATGTGGATGACACGCAGCTCTACCTCTCGTTCAAATCTTCACCAAGGTTGGCCGTAGAATCCCTGTCCTAATGTCTGGAGACGGTGAGGGGCTGGAGAAACAAGCTGAAGCTGAACCTGACAAGACCGAGGTAATTTTGGTGGGAGACAAGAGGAGGCTGGGGGATGTTCACCTGGTGTTGAATGGGGTACGGCTACCCTTGAAAGACCAGGTCCAAAGCTTGGTCCAAAGCAAATCTTAGACTCCCAGCTGTCCATGGAGGCTCAGGTGTCAGCTGTGAGCCGGACAGCGCTGTACCAACTCCATCTGATACGGCGGCTGCGCCCCTACCTTCCCGACCATCTGCTCCCATCGGTAGTACATGCCCTGTTCTCCTCTCATTTAGACTACTATAATGCGCTCTACGTGGGGTTACCCTTGAAGACGGTATGGAAGCTGCAGCTGGTACAGAACGCAGCGGCTCGCCTGATTAAAGGCAGCCGCCGGTGAGATTACATCACTCCAGTGCTGAAGGAACTGCACTGGCTACCAGTTGTTTTCCGGGCCAAATTAAAGGTGTTGGTTTTGACCTTTAAAACCCTATATGGTTCCGGTCCAGCCTATCTCAAGGAGCGCCTCCAGCAACACCAGATAGGCCACTCAACAAGATCAGCCTTGGATGGCCTTCTCTCTGTCCCATCAGCCAGGACAGCTAGGGTGGTGAGGATGAGGGAGAGGGCCTTCTCTGTGGTGGCCCCCACTCTGTGGGACTCTCTCCCTAGGGAACTTCTCCATGCCCCCTCTTTAATGAGCTTCCGCCATACATTAAAAATATGGTTGTTCAGGCAGGCATTTGGGGTGGGCTAGGGTAATTTTAGAAATGTGAAGTTTTTAATGTTGAATTTTATTGTATAAACTGTATTTATTGTTGTACATCGCCCAGAGTGGCTGGGTGACTGGCCAGATGGGCAATAAATAAATAAATAAATAAATAATACATACATACATACATACATACTGTGGACACATGACCAGGGCCTCTGAAGCAGATCTTACTGCACGGGTAAGAACATATAGGAAAAGATGGTCCTTCAGATAGCCTGGTCCCAGATCATTAAGGGCTTTAAAGGTTCACACCAGCACTTTGAATTGGTTCTAGTAAAAACAAAATTAAATGAACATTAGACAATGTAGGACTGAAGTTAGCCCACTCTTTCACTGTGTAGCAAAACAATTAATGATTACATTTTTCTTTCATTTGGTTAATGTCTTTAAGAATTTAATTATATATTCAAATTTGCCAAATTAAATCCTCAGTTGCAGACAATCATATGTAGGGGATGCACTAATTTATATGTCCATGATTCCAGCAACATTTTGGGGAGGAGCTCACAATGTCACCATGCTCACCATGGCAGGTGCTCAGGGGGCCTGTGGCAAGAGTGACAAACCCCATGCTTCCTCCCAATGCTGGAGGTCCAGTGGGGATAGTCTCAGCCCCCTCCCCTAGCACCAAACTTTGGAGGAAACCTGTAATTTACTCTTCCTGGAAGCTCGGAGTGCCCAGCGAGCACAGAGACAAGCAACCAAACTTCCACTTTTGCCCTACAGCTTGAGGCTGGATGGGGGAGGAAGTGCCCTGTGGGTTCACCTCACTGCTTGCTGGGTGCCCTGAGAGCCTGCAAGCAGAGAACCAGAACACGCCTCCCCCCTCCTCCAGCTCCAAACTCCAATGGAGGTTTCTTTTGCATTGCCAGAATCACACAAACAGAGAGACCAGCTCCAAGCAGGGGCTGCTGCAGATCTCACATTGTGTCTCAAAGGTCCCAGCATCAGGGGTTAGGAAGAGAGGCATGGTGCGCCTATTTCGGTTAGCCACTACAGGCCACCCAAAAGCTGTGGAATTCTGGTTTTGAGATATCGTCTCTAGTCTCAGGACAGAAACTTACCCTTTCTTCAAGAGAATGTTGCTGTTTTTGAAAACCACTTCAGTCTCTCCAGGCCAATAAAACTTAACAGACCAACTGTCTCTACACATTTATGGATTCATAAAAATCACAAATAAAAGATGAAGACAGAACTAAGATTAGGGAGCAATTAATGCTTCCCAGCATGCAGCTCCTGTCTGGTCCTAGGGATCCAAAATGCAACTTGAGAGCATAATTTTCTCTAAAGCCTCGGTTTTTTTCATGAGGAGTGTCCTTTTCCCTAAGGAATCAGTCTGTAATGTGATCCACACATACTCACTGAAGTAGTTTTCTAGAACAGTGTTTAGTTTACCTCTGCTAGAATCTGTGCTGCTTGGCAGGACTCTGATAATCTCTATGCAACCAATCACTTCAAGATTGTTCACATCTTCCTTTCCAGCTCATTGCTTAAAGCAGGGGTGCAGAACCTCAGGCCAAGGCCAAATTCAGCCCACTGGGGTTCCCCAAATGGCCATGCCCCTTTCCCCTGCTTACTAACATCTTATTAATCAAATTGCTGGCCAATAAATTAAGGGATAGGTGCAAACTATTTAGCACAAAAAGGGTCAAGTCTTTACCATGGTGCAAAGCTAATACCTTTATTCCACTAACACACTGAGGTTTTAATTTTTGTGAACCGCCCAGAGAGCTTTGGGTATGGGGTGGTATAGAAATGTAATAAATACATTAATTAATTAATTAATTAATTAATGTATTTAATTATAATTTAATTTATAATTTATATATATATATATGTGTGTGTGTGTGTGTATATATATTATATATATAATTTAATTATAATTAATTATAATTCCATGAAGTGATCATGCTGCCATAGTTAACAAGAGGCAGCGGAAGCTGGTGGTTCCGATTTCAGTGGAGCTGTGGATTTATTCTGGGTTGCAGTCAGAACAAGCTAGAACTCTAAAGGAGCTATCCAAGTTATTGAACCTATTTTGGGGATAAGGCTCAGTACCTTGGACAGGTCTGGCTGGTTCTGACTAAAACCCAGAATGGATGCACAGCACCACCAAAAGTGGAGCCACCAGCCTCCACTGACACGAGGAGTGCCAAGAAGAAAACATGACAGCATCACTAACACATGGAACAGGCCAGCTGTACCAGCTGAAGGAGGCCGGCAATTTATAATGTCACACTTGATCAACTATAGCACTCGCCAGAGTCAAAATTCATATCCCATCCTGGAGGCCGCCTGGGCCCCTCGGTTTGCTCACATTGCTCAGAATGTAATTATAGGCAGCTTGATTAACAAATATCAGGGATACCATATGGCCTGATAGCTAGCTGAATCCATAGTTATAGATCACAATCTGTTGCTGAAAGGCATATTCCTAACACACACGTCGCAACTATATACTACAATAAATTCTGTGCTGCTAATTACCATGGAAGCATCCAGATCAATAAAGAGTGCTTTTTGCTGCAATGAGAAATAAACATGGGGATATTAATAAATACTGGAGCTTTGCTAAGAGCCAACTCCTGAATCAATAAAATATTAAATACACATTTTGTTGTAAATGCCCATACAGTAAAGTTTTTTTAAAAAAATAAATAAATATCAGATATTCACTTCATTAAGAAGTGTCATTTTAACATGGATGCTGAAACATGAAAGGTCACATTTTTGTTCCCCATCACTCTGTTGCAAACAGACTCGCTCTATTAAATCCAAATCTGTCACTGGCTTTTTTATTTCTGTCAGGACTGACCAGGGCGACTATCCTTGTTCTGGAACAGTTGCCATAAGGAAAAATGGGGCTGAAAGTGGCAATAGCAGACGCTGACAACATTTATCTCTTTCTACCACCCCGTTGCAAAAATTGGTTAACACCGCCCAACAGAGGCTATGTATGCCTTTTCAAAGCACCCACAATCCATTTACTGTACATTTGTCCCCACAATATATACTTTGGTGATACAGTTGCCATTTCTTTCCCAAAGCCACACTATTCTCACCCCTGGACATCTAAAACTGAAAATGCACTTCTGTTCTCTTGCACATTCATTTGGAAAATGGAAAATTAAAACAAAAGAACAGGCTCAACTATCTTGATCCAGGAAGGGTTGAATTCTCAAGGCCTTACTCTTTCACTGAAAAAATAGGAGCGTGTATATCTGTTTTTGTATCAGGATTATATTTAGGGCTAATCTGGAGAATATTGGTTGCAACCTTCAGTCAAACCTCAAACCCTGAAATTAAGTGTGTACAACTATAGGATTGCTTGCTCTGTCCTCAAGTATACTTCTTTTTTCCCCCTTTTGCTCCTTTTCTTTCTACATGACCTCCCATTTGACTTGATCTTTGTTTGTTCCACCCTAACTCCCTTCTCTGTCCCATATCCCAGTGTATTTTTATGTGGCTTACAAAGTTCCTCTCTTCCAAGACCTCCCTCACTGCTTGCGGTGCTCTAACATCCTGGTGTATGTAATAAGACAATCTCTAAAGATGGACACACATATGCACACGATTCTCTGGTATGCTTTATCCAGGAGCCCACAGGCTGATGATATCACTTGATTCTCTGTTCTCTAGCTGCAGGAACCCATAAGGAAGGATTCATGACTGGTATTTATTTTTTACACGTATCATGCAGCAATATTTTTCTTAACTGGTGACGCAAAACCTGTTTTTCAATAAAAAATCTTTTCTTTCCATTAAGGTGCTAAGTTCTGTGACAGGCAAGGAGCCACGTACTTCATACTAGAGTGCAAAACTGTGACAATGGGGTTGAGATGGAGGAGAATTTATAAGTTTAAAAAAAATTCAGTACACTTTATCAGTTCCTTTATAAACAACCCTCCAATTTCCAAATTTCCCCAGCATTTTAGGCTTGCCCACAAATGTATATTGTATTGTTCAACTAATTTAATTGGAAACCATTTCATTTCCCATCATGTATACACCACTGCAAAATTAGCATTTAATTGGAAGGCTTAGTTTGCTTGTCATTTGTTTTAAAATAAATTACAATGGCAGGAGGAAAGAAAGCCCATTTAAAAATAAATAACAGATCAATAAAATGGCAGATACTCAGCTGTGCTTGCAGAAACAAGCTTCTAGTTTTGTTTTTGTTTTTTTAAATCCTTGTATAGTTGTGAAGTGGAAAAGCCACATTTAGGCACATTTCTGTGTGGCTCAGTGTGTGGAGAAAACATCTCACTCCTTTTATTCTGCCCGGTTCAGGATTATGAAGAAAAACAAACCAGCTATCTTCACAACAGACCAAGGTCATGCCATAGTGGTATGGCTCCCTTCAGATCCCATGTGAAGAACTGATAAGAAGAAAAGCAAGACAGGGACACAGCTTATGAGCTACAGCCATCTTTAGTCAGGGCTGGCATCACAGGTAAGCATTGTTGGACCCCTGCCAAGGCTCACATACCTGCAAGGGCCCCACTGCCATTCTCTAGAGCCTCCTGGCCCTTCTGCTGCTCCTCCTTGCTGTCACTGCCTCTTTACCTGCCCTCTCAGAGCATGCAAGCAATGAGAAGTGAAGAGATGGTGCCACATCCCCCACTTCCCTTGTGCTCTCTCTCTCTAGGAAGTTGTGTGTATTGGACTCAGAAGGATAGGGCAAGTAAATGGGCAGAAATGCCTTGGAAAAGAGGAGATGGCCTACTGAGGACACCTTGACCAAGGGCCCCCCAAACCTTGTGCTAACACTGTGTTTAGTTATGCCTATGGAAAACTTCTGGTTCTTCCACATAAATGTTTTCTATTGCACTCAGAAGACCAATAAGTGAAGAAGCTGGTAACTCCCCTGGAAACACACAACAGCTTATAGTAGTGCAACAAAAATGGGAAATTGCTTAAGGAGCTACAAGGGCGATGTTTGGGTCACAGAGGCCTGCCTCATGAGAAATCCCAAGGGCTAACATCAATAGAAAATGGGAAAGTAGCAGCAACAAAAGTACAAGAATGTAAAGAAAGTGGATCTCAGAGTAAAGAGAAGTGGAAATTAGTTGGAAGGAAGGCACAAGTGGATCCCTCAGGCCCAAACTAAGACACTAAAAGAAGCAGGCATAAATCTCTCTGTAAGGTCTATGTAGCTCAGTGGTACAAATATCTGCTTAGCATGCAGACAGTCCCAGGTTTGATCCCTAGCATCTCCAGGTAGGGCTGGGAAAGAGGTATATCAGATAGGCTAGATTTCAGGTAGGCCTGAAATCCTGAACAGCTGCTGTCAGGCTGTGTCGACAATACTGGGCTAGATGGACCAAGAGTCTAACTCAGTAAAGCAGCTTCCTATGTTCCTAGATATTTTGGACTCCTCACTTCCGCCATAACATCTAGTTCTGGCCTCAAATACCATATATGGGGGTGGAAAAATCTCCTAAGAAGAAAGTCCCAAGTTTCAGAACTTCACTTCATGTTAGCAATGCAGTAACTTGCTTCACACTATTAAGCATAATTAGCTGCCTAGTGAGGCTGCCCAAGAGAGAGTGGTGCATTTTAAAAAAATGAAATTGGAGAATGTGTGAAATAGAAAATACAGGAAGTTGCTTCTGTGAGCAGTTGTCACTGGGTGCTGTACCTGGACCAGCTTTCTGGACCAGCTTTCAGTGCCTGCACAATGTGACATCATAAAAGGAGATGTGCCAATCTTTCTTCAAAAATCCTCCTTCCCATGTTTCTTCATCACTGGTGATCCTATTTGCTGGCCCGATGGCATGCAACCTTAGGAGTTAGCTTCGATTCCTTATTCACTTTTTCCTTCCAACATGAATGTGGACACCAATTGTGCCACTTCTACCTTTGTCAACATGCCATTTCATCATTTCCTCACTGTACAAACTGCTGAAAGCTTTATCTGGGTTCTTATCCCTGTAGCACCTTCCTGCCATATTTATTCTTTTCTGTCCACTCAGAATGGCACTGCTGAACTCATTATTCTCTGCCTGGTGGGATGGTAACACTTGTCTTCACCCCTTGCATTGGTTCCCTGCCAAAGATGGCATCAACATCAGGTTTCTATTCCTTAATTCAAGGGTGTAGAACTTCAGACCTGTATGCCAAATACAGCCCCCTTGTGCCCCTCCAGAGTTCCTCAGATAGCCACACCCTCTTCCCCATGACTGACCATTGTTTGATCGTTTGCTGGCTTTTGCACAATTTTTCCCCATTCTAAAAGGTTGCAATGCCTCTCTAAATGGCCATTCTAAAAGGTTGCAATGCTTAGTTACAGGCAGTAAGAGCTTTAATGTAAAATATGCTGGTATTGGGGGTATTTTGGCTCAATCCTCTAGTTTGAACCTGGCCCCCATATGTGAATGTCAGAGTTCTAGTAAAAAAACCCACCCAGAGAACCGATTTGGAATCTGCCCATTTGGAATCCACCCAGAGAACACTTGTTATAATATTGGGTGCATTAAAAAATAAAATACAATAAATGAATAAATAGTAGATCCCACAAGCCTGAAGTCTGCCCACCCTCTGATCTACAGGACCAGACTTGCTAGTGGTGTATAATAAAAGTTCTTAATGAAAATGTGGGGGGATAGGTAGTGCCTACAAAACCTTTCCTAAACTGCACAAAATGTACGCCTTCCATAAACAGCAGCAACACAGGCACGCAACCAGTTTCCATGGAATGCACAATGAATGTATTCTAAAACCATTCAGTAACAGGGGGGTGGGGGGTGTTGAGGAAGTGGCAATAGCCCATCCATAATTAATTTGCTTTATTCTATAACTACATCTCTCTCTCTCTCTCTAATACAGCATTACAAATAGCTGTCGCTGCAGCTTATACCAAACAAACTCTCTTTGATATTCTGCTTATGCGCCAAGGAGATCCATTTTAGCTCCACAACCATTAAATTTCTCAGGCTTTGCTGCAAAATCCCCCACCAACAACACATCCTACAGCTGTGAACTGGTACCCACTAATCAGGGTAAGTAAGAAGCATACACAATTATAAACAAAATAGCAACAACATAACAAGGCAAGATTTCAAAAGTTAGGCAAACCCTGTTCGAGAAAGCCTAATAAGCAACACTCTTCATTTACATTATGGAAATCATCTGGCGTGCTGTTCACCTTTCATTGCCCCAGTAGGTCTCTCTTTATGTCATGCTGCTGCTTATTACAGAGCCACTGTGACACATTAGCTAACAGCACAGGTTGCTCATTGCTGTGAATGAAAGACCAGAAGAAAAACAACAGAGGCTTTGGAAACTGCCATCCATTCCATAGAGGGCAGCATTAACTCTGGTTGCTGGTAGTTAATTTTATCGTAGTCACTCCAATCGAAATCATGCTGGGAAAATTCAATCTATAGTATGGGTCAAGAGGACCATGTGAATCTTCATTAAATATGGAAATGACATTTTGTGCAGGCAGCAGTCAAAGGCTTTCTCACTAATGCTACTCCTACGAAGCAAACACCATTCAACATTGTACAAATGAGAATAAAATTGCCTCCTTGCATGTCATTTTCCTTTCCTTTCCTTTTCTATCTGCTATCACTTAAGGCAGGGGTGGGCAACTTGTGACTCCAGAAGTTTTGTCCAACAACTCCCATCAGCCTTAGCCAGCATAGCCAATGGTGAGGGGTTATGGGAATTGTAGGCCAAAACATCTGGAAGGCCACATTGTCAACCCCTAATTTAAGGGCTAGTTCACATATACAAGTCGTTGTTCAGTCGTTAAGTCATGTCCGACGCTTCGTGACCCCATGGACCATAGCATGCCAGGCCTTCCTGTTAGGGATGGACAAAAGGGACTTACCTTGTCCCGCAGCTTGCTTCGCGTTGGGGGTGAGGCGCTTCACTTCTCCCCCTGAAGTTCAGGCGAGGGGGGGAGGCGCCCCGCCTCGCCCGGCCAAAATTCAGGCCGGGGGGAAGGCGCCCCATCCCTCGCCGCTGAAATTCAGGCTGCGGAGGAGCGCCCCATCTACCCGGCAGTGAAAAAAAAAAGTACAGTAAAAAAACAACAACACACACCCGTGATAGCCTACGTAACGATTTACGTAGCCTATCATGGCTAGATTTCCAAAGTCGGCAGTGCTAGGCTACGTAAATCGTCACGTAGCCTATCACGGGTGACTTTGAAAAAAAAAAAGCGCGTACGCAAATGGCGGCACCCATGGGGCACCACCATTTGTGTTCCTTAATTTGGCACGTCTAGTCTACATAAAGATTTACGTAGACAACAGCGAAAATAAGGGAATGCCAGTTGCGTTGCCCTTATTTTCACCATAGTCTACGTAGGGTTGGCGGAGAATTTCTCCCCGAAACTTCGGGGGGCCGAGCACCAACGTGTTCGGCCCCCCAAACAAGTTTCGGGGAGAAATCCTCCGAACCCCCCCCGCACCCCCCCCCAGGACGGGACTTACCTTCACCGAATGTCCCTCCCGGTGGCTGGTCCGGCCGGCGGTTCGGTGGGTGTTCGAGCGGGGCGGGAGCGGCAGCCGGTCTTTCGACCGGCTGCCACCACTGCCATTGCAATCAAAGAAAAAAAAAACGCCCCCTGATAGGCTACGTGACGATTCACGTAGCCTATCACAGCTAGATTTGCAAAGTCAGCCGTGATAGGCTACGTCAATCGTCACGTAGCCTATCACGGGTGACTTTTAAAAAAAAAAGCGCGTATGGATAATGGCGGCCCCCATAGGGAGCCGCCATTCCCGTTCCTTATTTGGTCGCTGTAATCTACGTAAATGTTTACGTAGACTACAGCGACTAAATAAGGAACGCGAATGGCGGCTCCCTATGGGGGCCGCCATTAGCGTACGTGCTTTTTTTTTTTTAAAGTCACCCGTGATAGGCTACGTGACGATTGACGTAGCCTATCACGGCTGACTTTGCAGATCTAGCCACAATAGGCTACGTTAATCGTCACGTAGCCTATCAGGGGGCGTTTGTTTGTTTTTTTTAAACTTTCGCGTTCGCGGCCGGGCGAGGCGGGAAGTCTCCTCCCTGGCCTGAATTTCGAACGTCTTTCAACGACAGGTAAGGGACTTTCGTCCACCCCTAATCACGGCTGACTTTGCAAATCTAGTCGTGATAGGCTACGTTAATTGTTACGTAGCCTATCACAGGGGCGTTTGGTTTTTTTTTACTTTTCTTGTAATGGCGGCGGCGGCAGCCGGTCAAAAGACCGGCTGCCGCCCCCGCCCCTAACGAAGACCTGCCGAACTGCCTCCGGGACCCGCCACCGGGAGCGACATTCATGAAAGGTAAGTCCCATCCCGGGGGGGGGGTGGGGGGGCGGAGAATTTCTCCCCGAACCTTCGGAGGACCGAATGCGTTGGCGCTCGGCCCCCCGAAGTTTCGGGGAGAAATTCTCCCCCATCCCTAGATGTCCGGTTCAAGTTCAGTGACCGCACTATCATCATGGCTATCAGGGATATTAAGATCTTTCCTATATAGTTCTTCTGTGTATTCTTTCCACCTTTTCTTAATCTCATCTGCTTCTGTTAGGTCCCTGCCTTCTTTGTCCTTTATCATGCCTGTCTTTGCACAAAACGTTCCCTTGAGATCTCCGATTTTCCTGAAAAGATCTCTAGTCTTTCCCATTCTATTGTTTTTCTCGATTTCTTTGCATTGTTCATTTAAGAAGGTCTTCTTGTCTCTCCTTGCTATTCTCTGGAAATCTGCATTCAGATGGATATATCTTCCCCTTTCTCCCTTGCTTTTCGCTTCCCTTCTTTCCTCAGCTACTTGTAAAGCCTCATCAGACAGCCACTTTGCTTTCTTGCATTTCTTTCTCTTTGGGATGGACTGAGTTGCTGCCTCCTGAACAATGTTACGGACCTCTGTCCATAGTTCCTCAGGCACTCTGTCTATTAGGTCTAATCCCTTAAATCTATTTGTCACCTCCACTGTATATTCATAAGGGATATGATTTAGGTCATATCTGAATGGTTTAGTGGTTTTTCCTACGTTCTTCAATTTAAGCCGAAATTTTGCAATAAGAAGCTCATGATCTGAGTAGGGATGTATGAAAGTTCCGCCACGGATCTAGATGCTACACTATTTGCGTTCCCCTTATTTTCGCTGTCTTCGTCTATGTAAATGTTTATGTAGACTAAGACGTGCCAAAATAAGGAATGCAAATGGCAGCGGCCATGGCCGCCACCATTTGCATACACACATTTTTTTGTTTTTGTTTTAAATCAGCCGTGATAAGCTACGTAAATGTTTACTATCACGGCTGACTGCAGGGACGCAAATGGTGGCGGCTACGGCCGCCGTCATTTGCGTCCCTGCTAGCCAGCGGCTGGATGTCGCTGCGGAGCACAGCTGGCCGGCCAGGATTCCGGGGGGGGAGGAACAGAGCGCCTCCCCCACCACCATCAGCATAATCCCTGAAAGGTAAGTGATTTTCGTACATCCCTAGATCTGTGCCACAGTCAACTCCTGGTCTTGTTTTTACTGACAGTATAGAGCTAGGGATATACGAATCCCTTACCTTATTCCAGTGGCGGCATCCACTGGAGGGGGAAGGCGCTTCGTCCCTCCGCCCAGAATCCTTGATGGGGGGGGGGAGGCGATCCAGTTCTCCCCCCCGGAATCCTCGATGGCCAGCTCTGCTCTGTGGCGGCTCCACAGAGCAGCTGGCCAGGCCAGGGCCATCCGCAGCCAGATTTCCGGCCGTGGTGGCTGCTGGGTAAAAACAAAAAAAGGTGTATGCAAATGGCGGCGTCTACGGCCACTGCCATTTGCGTTCCTTATATTTCGCCATCTTAGTCTACGTAAATATTTACGTAGACTATTATGGCGAAAATAAAGGGGAACGCAAATAGCATAGTGGGCGCTATTTCTGTGCCTTTTTGATTCGCCATAACAGTCTACGTAAATATTTATGTACACTAAGATGGCGAAAAATAAGGAACACAAATGGCGGTGGCCGTAGCCGCCGCCATTTGTGTACGCCGTTGTTTTGGGTTTTTTTAAACTGGATGTGATACGCTACATAAGTCTTTACGTAGCCTATTACGTCTCTGTAAAAAAAAAAAAAAACACCAAATGACCAGACTGCAAATGGCGGTGGCGGCAGCCATTCGGAAGACCAGCCACTGAAGCTGTCGCTGCCGAAGCTGCCACTGGAACATCCGCCCCAGGTAAGTCTTGTCCCGGGGGGATCCGCGGGGGGGCGGGGGGGCAGGCCGTTCCACCACAGATTTCGGGGGGCCGAATGCACTAGCATTCGGCCTCACCGAGATCCGTGGCGGAATTCTCTGAATTCCTATATAGTGCTTCTCCATCTTTGGCTTCAAAGTACATAATCAATCTGATTTCGATATTGACCATCTGGTGATGTCCATATGTAGAGTCGCCTCTTGTGCTGTTGGAAAAGAGTGTTTGCTATGATCAGTGTGTTCTCTTGGCAAAACTCTATTAGCCTTTGTCGTGCTTCATTTTGTACACCAAAGCCATGCTTGCCTGTTATCCCAGTGATTTCTTGACTTCCTGCTTTAGCATTCCAATCCCCTATGATGAAGAGGACATCTTTTTTGGGTGTTAGTTCTAGAAGGTGTTGTAGGTCTTCATAGAACCGATCAACCTCAGCTTCTTCGGCATCAGTGGTTGGGGCATAGACTTGAATTACTGTGATGTTGAATGGTTTGCCTTGGATTCGTACTGAGATCATTCTATCGTTTTTGAGATTGTACCCCAGTACTGCTTTTGCCACCCTTTTGTTGATGATGAGTGCTACTCCGTTTCTTCTAAGGGATTCTTGCCCACAGTAGTAGATATAATGGTCACCTGAATTAAATTCGCCCATGCTTGTCCATTTTAGTTCATTGATTCCCAAGATGTCGATGTTCAATCTTGCCATCTCATGTTTGACCACCTCCAGCTTACCTTGATTCATTGATCTTACATTCCAGGGTCCTAAACAATATTGTTCTTTACAGCATCGGACTTCCTTTCACCTTCAGACACATCCACAACTGAGTGTCCTTTCGGCTTTGGCCCAGCCGCTTCACTCTTTCTGGCGCTACTTGGAAATGCTCTCTGTTCTTCCCCAGTAGTATATTGGACACCTTCCAACCTGAGGGGCTCATCTTCTGGCTTCACCTCTTTTAGCCTTGTGATACGTTCCATGGGGTTTTCTTGGCAAGAATACTGGAGTAGGTTGCCATTTCCTTCTCCAGTAGACCACATTTTGTCAGAACTCTCCGCCATGACCTGTCCGTCTTGGGTGGCCCTGCACGACATAGCTTATGGCTTCACTGAGTTATGCAAGCCCCTTCGCCACAACAAGGCAGTGATCCATGAAGGGGACACATACAAGTACATCAGGATTATTCAGCATTTGATGACTGGCAGCAGAATATGGGAACTGATGGTATTTGAGAGACATCGAGGTGTTGAAAAATTCTGTCTGTAGTGTTAGATCCATGGTAGCTCATTCACACAAATAAGTTATCAAGTGATAAACATGCACATGTAAGCCAGCCTTTAGCATCTGTTTTCTTCAATAATATAGGCTGTGTTCACACATAATGCTGCCATGGTTTATATTAACCATGGTTTGTTGCTTTAGTATTGTTTTATTGTGCACTCTTTGGTTTTAATTTTTGTGAACCACCCAGAGAGCTTCGGCTATTGGGCGGTATAGAAATAAATAAATAAATAAATAAATAAATAAAGTAATGAATTGTTTTGCAGATGAGCAAACAAACAGCAAATTATTTTCCCTGTTTCTGGTTTGTTTCTCTCTGGTCCGTTTTCCCAGCCTTCAGAGCACTTTCGTTTTCAAGCTGCTCTTACTGGGCACTTCTGTTTCAGGGCAGACAGCAATGCAAACAATCCAGGGATAAGCCACAGTTCTAGGTTCAGACATCACAAGCCATGGTTTAAATAAGCCAACAACAAACCATTGCTTCTATTTGTGGTTTGTAGCTGGTTAACAAACCATGTTGTTGTTTTGTTTTTTGTGGGAATGGGTTCAAACACAAAGACAAGCCAGATTTCAGCAAGCCACATCATGGCTTAACATTATGTGTAAACTAGGCCATCATTTTGTTTCCACTTTTGTCTTACTTCACTCCAACAATTTTTACTCCAAGCTGTGGCACAGCATATCATATATTTCTTTCACATTTTGGTGAAAACGACTGATGTACGTTATTCAGACTTGTTGTGGAGATGTGCCTTTAGTTGGTTTCGTGAAGTTCTGAGCACTGGTTCAAAAGTTATTAAGGTTTTTCTGCCCTATGAAAACCTATGGCAGCAATTCCTGGCAAACTTATGACAGTCATGCTCAGTTTTACTCTGAAGCTAGAATGCTGCCAGTACTCCAGAAAAAATTCTACTGCATTCTGTGGGCAAAGCCTATGCTTTTAATCTGTGGAAGTCTTCCCCAAGATTGTAGAATCCTGATTCTTGAAATGAAATCACGATTAGGGTAAATAATCCAATCATGCACAGCTCTGCCATGCATGATTTGATGAATGTTTAGTTTGGCCCCGGGCAGCAGGTTTGGGGTGTCATGAAAAGGCAGCAAATAGTTAGCTATTTAATTTGCTATTATTGTATTTTTACTGCCAAGGATGGGGAGAACTGCTTCTCAGTTTCTCTGCATTGTGTGCCAAAATAACTTGACTGGCTTTGGGTACTGTGCTCCTTGACTTTGGGAGTAGGGGTACCATTTGCTGCTCCACCTCAGGCAGCTAAGTGTCTTGGGTTGGCCATGATAAGCTGAAGAGATTTGTTATGAAAACAAATCTGATGCAGGAAATCCTAGCCAAGGAAGTGTCATGGCATAGGTGATTTCAGATGTGCCCATACCCAAAAGTATTGCAACTAGCTGCAGGCAGCACATCCACTTAGAACCTAAGCACAATGCTGAGCTACCATTCCAACAATGAGACCATTGTACAATTAGAGAAACGACAGGTGGGATTTGTTGGCGGGGAGTAGGGATGTACGAAAGTCACTTACCTTTTCGCAGATTCTGTTCATGGGGGGGGAGGC
Organism: Heloderma suspectum; assembly: GCF_057233095.1. Taxonomy (NCBI): domain Eukaryota; kingdom Metazoa; phylum Chordata; class Lepidosauria; order Squamata; family Helodermatidae; genus Heloderma; species Heloderma suspectum. The sequence goes on along the minus strand of NC_139459.1, from coordinate 333,232,468 downwards.
ATTCCATCCCTCCCCCCAGAATCCTCGACGGGGGGGAAGGCGATCCGGTCCTCCCCCCCAGAATCGATGGCCAGCTGTCCCCTGCGGCGGCTCCGTGAAGCAGCCGGCCAAGCCCAGGCCAGGGCCATCTGCGGAGGACTCTGGGTAAAACAAAAAACAAAAAACGCGTACACAAATGGCGGCGGCTATGGCCACCGCCATTTGCGTTCCTTATTTTTCGCCGTCTTAGTCTACGTAAATATTTACGTAGACTAAGACGAAGAAAAGAAAGGGGAACGCAAATAGCGTACTGGGCCATTTGCGTATGCTTTTTTTTTTTTTTTTACCCAGACATGATAGGCTACTTATGTAGCCTATCATGTCTATGGGGGGGGGGGGGAGAAAAAAACACAGACTGCAAATGGCGGCGGCTGCAGCCGGTTGGAAAACCAGCCGCCGCCGCCGAAGCCGCTGCTGGAGCCGCCGCCGTCCGAAACATCCACCCCAGGTAAGTCTCATCCTGGGGGGGATCCACGGGGGGTGGGGGGTGGCAGGACGTTCTGTGATGGATTTCGGGGGGCCGAATGCACTGGCATTCGGCCTCACTGAGATCCATCGCGGAATTCTCTGGCATCCCTAGCGGGGAGTCTAAATAGGAGATGCAGGAGTCTAAACTCTTTTCCCCTTTCTACTAGTAAAGAGTGGATCAGCAGCATGGCCAGCTGGTTGCCTTTGGCCTAGGGGTGCACGAAAGTCACTTACCTGGTCTCGCAGCTTGCTTCACGGTGGGGGGGAGGCGCTTCGCTGCTCCCCCCGAAGTTCAGGCCGGGGGGGGAGGCTTCCCTCCTCGCCTGGCCGAAATTCAGGCCGGGGGGGGGAGGCTTCCCACCTCGCCCAGCTGAAATTCAGGCCGGGGAGAAGCGCCCCGTCTCCCCGGCCACAAACTTCAAAAGAAAAGTAAAAAAAAAACGCCCCATGATAGGCTACGTGACGATTAACGTAGCCTATCACAGCTAGATCTGCAAAGTCTGCCATGATAGGCTACGTTAATCGTCACGTAGCCTATCACGGGTGACTTTAAAAAAAAAAAAAAAGCACGTACGCAAATGGCGGCCCCCATAGGGAGCCGCCATTCACGTTCCTTATTTGGTCGCTGTAGTCTACGTAAAGATTTACATAGACTATGGCGAAAATAAGGGCAACGCTATTCTTTAATCTATGGGGGCCGCCATTAGCCATATGCGCTTTTTTTTTTTTAAGTCACCCGTGATAGGCTACGTGATGATTAACGTAGCCTATCACGGCTGACTTTGCAAATCTAGCCGTGATAGGCTACATTAATCGTCACATAGCCTATCACAGGGCGTTTTTTGTTTTTTTTTACTTTGCTTGTAATGGTGGCGGCGGCAGCCGGTCGAAAGACTGGCTGCCGCCCCCGCCCCTGACGAAGACCTGCCGAACCGCCGCCGGGACCCGCCGCCGGGAGGGACATTCGTGAAAGATAAATCCCATCCTGGGGGGGGCAGGGGGGCAGAGAAGTTCTCCCTGAACAACCTTCGGAGGACCGAATGCGTTGGCGCTCGGCCCCCCGAAGTTTTGGGGAGAAATTCTCCCCCATCCCTACTTTGGCCCAGTACTGCATTTCTAGCCTGACGGTTCGTCTGTACATTAGGCAGACAAATAGTTCTGAAAGGATGTGACACAAGACAAGGTTCTGTATTTAGATTCTTACTTTACTTAATTGACTGTAAATCCTGAGAACAAACCACCATCCAATAAAATCTATCATCTTGCTGTGTAGCAGCAGTTGTGGCTGTCCATCTTCTTAGTCTGTGTTATTAGCACCTAGCACCAGCAACTGAAGTAGAGCACAGTAAAGGAGGGGAATTTTAACCATCAAGCAGCAAGCAAGAGAGGGGGTGGTTGTTTAACCAATGCAAAGTGTTTGTGTGTGGGGGGGGGGGATAAACCACTCTGGATCCTGTTTTTCCTTTAAATTCCTTAATACTACCATGATAGGAGATGGACATCATTCTCAACTTATGCCCCACTGCTGCAATCCAGATGCATAACTCTGCCCAGCTAAACAGTTAAGAATGAGGAACCCTTCAGTATGAGAAGCACCTCTGCACATGTGGAGCACATGGAAGAGAATAAAAAGCACACCATTTTTGCAGATGTCATCTTTGGATGGCAGTTCCACCCTGACCTCAAGGAAGGCTCATGAGATGTAACTGGGATTTCACAGTGTCTTGGGGCATGGTTTGAGGACACATGATGCACTACCTTTGCTGATGCTATGCAGATCTGGAATTGGTCAGTGCCTGGATGGTAGTTATGCAAAAATCAGCAAAGCTTCTGCTTGTTGAACTTCTCTGAATTCCACCTCAAAACTCGTTCCAACTTGTGTCCATATCAGAATGTGAGTTTTCTTTTTTTAAAATGTTGCCCCAAACTCTATGATAGTTTCATGCACAGATTTTTTCAAATGTATGCATCACTTGTGTGCATTTTTGAAATGTACAGATTTCCCTCATAGATTAAAGTGTGTTTGCGCTTATTGTGTCAAATGTACACATTTTTGCTTCATCTTTTAGTCCATAGATTGCGTTGCAAGCTCAGAAAAGTATGGACTTCGGGAGTAGATTGCATTTGGGTCCACATTCAGGTCCAGGATGTGTGAACTAGATAAATTCTGGTCAAAAATGAACTGAAATGAATTTCTCATACATTCCTACTGGATGGGAGACCACCCAGGAACCCCATGTATGCCAACCTTGAATTCCAGGATGGAAATGTGGGATACAAGGAGAAGAAGAGCTGCACTGCCTTAAAATGTAAGGACACAAAGAATGACCTTGATGCACTGAGCAAAAAGAACCAACAAAGTGGTCAAGAGAAGAAATACACTCAAAGCCATAGGAGAAAGAGTACTCCTCCCCAGCTGCATTTGGATGGAGGGCATGCCCAGTATTTCATCATAGAAATACTCAGCTAACCATAGACTAACACACAGGAATTGGCTGCATACTGTCAACATCATACTCATGGGTCACTGTATGAGATTACATTCACTCAAACAATAGTAAAACGTAAGAATGAAAAATGGCATTGTCATCCAATTTAAATACACAACACGAGTAGCGGTTCCCCGCATTGCACTCATGTCTGATACCACTTGAAAGTGCTCACTGAACTGAGAAGAGGAACACAAATTCAAAGCGACAGAACAAAATACCGTGCATGGCTTGCTTAGGAATGTTAACCTCTTAAAGTCCAAATAAACAGCAAACAGAAAACCTAGTCCTGAGAAGATGACACTCTGGAATCTGAATTTAAGGACTGGTGGTCATCATCTTACTTCTTTTGCAACAGTTTGATATCTCTCCAGATCCCTTCAATGCCTCTCTTGTTAGACTTCTGCTGGATTCAAAACTCACCAGACTGGATATTTTACTTGTGCAGCTAGAAGCCATATCTATTTAATACTACAAAATCTGTAATGATTTTCCTCCCTCCACTGTAGAATCCCATGAACAGATGCTATACTTGCCTGAATGGATGAAGAGACAAGCAATACTTTCCCCTGACTCACCTGTGCTACAAGATCATGGTACATGGATCTTTGTGGGAAATGGACAGCACACAAAACAGCACGGTTTTTAAAATTATTTTTCTTTACCACAAGGACAGAGGCAAGAGAAACCCTTTCTTGCTTCTAAACTTCCTTCTACCTATTAGAGAGAGAGAAGTGCCAGCCCTAGGTCATCAGCCAACCATTCTGTGCTATTAATTAAGAAAGCAAATGGTTGACCAGAAGCCATAACAATATGATAGAAGCAGCCCAGCTGGCACCTCTTGTGCCTTACAAAAGTAGTTTTTAGTCTGTGAAACCACAAAAAGAATTTAAACAGGAAAGGCACAGTAAAGAGCTGTGTAGGTCAAGACAATATCCTGTAGATCAGCTCCAGTCAACATTTTGAAGCAGGCTTGAGCGGACCTTGGTCTAACAGAGGAAAATTTCTGTCCAACAGAAGTTTCCTGGCTACCAGTCCTGTCCGGCTGCAGCTCCCGGCGTCCCATTTCAAATTGTTCAGGACAGCCTCCTTACCAGAGAGGCTTTCTGGAGAGTTCAGGCAGTTGCAGGTGGAGGAAGGGATGGGAAATGTTCTGTCTATAAAACTCCTTCTTTTCACTATTTGGAGATCCAAGCCCAACAGTTTTGTATTTGAGCATTTCTGGAGGTACAGAAATCTCTTATGATCTCTTATGCCTTTAAATAAACTTAATAAATAAGATATACCCTGTACATAAACACTTCTCCATATAAAGTCCTTTCTCTCTGATAAAAATACTGAAGTGTCCTTTTGGAATAGAGGTGGGAATATACGGTTGTCTGATTAGGTCTGATTACAAATGGGAGCTATAGTTATTCAGAGTCTCTCCATGATGACATACTATGTCATTATAAACAATGTGGTTTCATTTCCTTAACAAATTCCAGTTCACACATTAACTGTCCTTGGGGATTCCCTCTCCAATACTTATTGTTTATTTATTTGATGCATACTCACTTTTCGAACAACAACAAAATGACACTCAAGGTGGCTAGCAGTACTTAAACCAAGATTAAAATAAACTTAGTTGAAACAATAATAAAAACAAATAGGTTAAAAACACAATTAAAATACACAGCAATAAAAGGTATAAACACCCAACCCAATAGAGCAGCCTTCCACAATAGACCAGCTTACATGTTAAAGGCTACTTGAATAAAAATGTCTTTGCCTGACAGCGGAACGACAACAGAGAGGGAGCCAACCTAGGCTCCCTTGGCAGGGAATTCCAGAGCATCAGAGTAGCCGAGAAGGCCCTCACTTGCATCCCCACTAAAAGTGGTGGGACCAAGAGAAGGGCCTCCTCCAAAGGTTTTAAAATCTGGACAGGCTCATACAGGTGTAGGCGGTCTGTCAGGTACCCTGGTCCCAACCTGTATAGGACTTTACAGGTCATAACCATGTGCCCAGAAACAGACCGGTAGCCAGAGAAGCTGTTGTAACAAGGGAGTCATGCTCCCTGTATTGAGCCCTGGTCAACTGTCTGGCCACAACAGTCTGGACCAGCTGAAGTTTCTGAACACTTTTCAAAGGCAGCCCCACATAGAGCCCATTACATTAGTCTAAACATTAGTCCAGTATCTCCTCTTTAGGAATTTAAGCCTCCAAACATATACATATTTCTGAAAATGATTGTGCCTATGGAATTCCACTCCCAAAGAGTTTCTATGAATGAAAAAATACACATCGTCCAATAGAATAAGGCTATATTTAAAAAGCACAATGAGATCTGATGCCATGTGGAGCAAATAGAAAAATTGCTTAAGCATAGTGGGAGTGGAAGATATGAAGCTATCTTATACTTCACACTGTGTAAGCTCATCCTTTGGCCTTTGGTGCTTAATTTTTCTTCCTTAAATAGCAGCTGTGGTGGTGGTATGGGAAGACTTAAAGACTGAGATTTGCATTGGGGATGGGGATAAAGCTAACACTGACACCAGTGGCCGCTGTTTTGTTTTGTTTTGTTTGCTTTTTAAGTTATCACTGCACTAAATGGAAGAGGTGTGGTGCATAGGGGATGAAAATAGTTAGAAACACTTTTACATCAGAAGGCATGAAGACGATCCCTCATCTACAATGTCCTCTGTGATGTTCATAACATTTATTTAATGTAGGGTACAATCCTATGCATGTTTAGACAGAGAAAAGTCCTACAACTCCCAACGTTCCCTAGCCAGCCATGCTAGGAGTTGTAGGATCATGTAAATTTGTTATTAGGATTATACGCCGCCTAGAGTGGCCAGGCAGCCAGCCAGATGGGCGGCAAATAAAGCTGAATGAATGAATGAATGAATGAATAAATAAATAAATAAATAAATGGGCCTTTTTCTATCTAAACATGCATAGGATTGCACCCTTATTTATTTGAAATATTTCTTCTCCACCTTTCAGAGCAGGAGCCCTCCCAAGGTGACATACATACATCAGGAAAATTCACCTAATGAAAACCAATGCAGCAATAAAAAGAGCACACATTCTAAAGAACAATAAAAACACCCACATAACAGAAAACCTATAACGCACAATTGCACCTTGCTGAATTTGTGGCAGCGGTAGCAGCAGTGGCGGCAGCAAAATAATTGGTGGTTTCTGGCCAGATTTCAGCCACAACCTGTGACAGTAGCCTCAAAAGGCTAAACTTAGCTTTAAAGACTTGTTTGAAAGCTAAAACTGGCCTTTTCAGGACCCCTTCATGGTTTGCCCGCCCCGATCTAGCTCAATACTGTCTGCATGGACTGGCAGCAGCTCTCCGGAGTTTCAGGCAGGGATCTTTCCCAGCACTACCTGGAGCAGTGGGGTGGCAGAAGAGGCATAACTTCATCATGATAGAAAATAGAATAAGTTGGGGAGCAATAGAGAGACCTGATTACAATCATCATTTAAGCCAACCTCACCCAACCTGGTGCCCTCCAGATGTGTTGGACTCCCAGTAGGCATCAGGTTGGGGAAGCCTGATTGATGTCTTTCAGTACCGAGATTTATTCTGAAATATGAATCTTTAACAAAACACAGGTGTTTGCCTACAACAAAGAGATGAAAACAGTGGACAATGTCTATTTTCACGTTCCCCATCTGCCTTGTACCTCAAAAACAGTAAAATCAGCTAATTTTCATTTTAAAGAATAATAGAATCATATCATAGAATCATAGGGTTGGAAGGGGCCTACAAGACCATTGAGTCCAACCCCCTGCTCAAGGCAGGAAGCCTGATTCCCAGGCGGTCTCCCATCCAAGTACTAACCAGAACTGAACCTGCTTAGCTTAAGAGATCAGACACATCCAGCCCGCTCATCTTCTAACAGCTTTTCTCCAAAATGCAATTGCCAGAACACCCCATCTCAGTAAATGCCTGGCATGCTATGGTCCATGGGGTCACGAAGAATCGGACACGACTGAACGACTGAACAACAACAAAAGGTGGCAAAATGCCAAGTAGGGTGCATAGGAAAGTGTAGCAATATATTTTATATATCTTTCGTTTTATGAAGAGACCATTTTACTGGCATCAAGGCTGCAGGAAGCAATGCATCAACATATACATAACTGAGACTATCACTGAGTACGTCCTATGTGAGTACAGGATGCAGAAATGAAGCAAAATATTCTGCATTGTGCCAAATGTCGGAAGAAACATTGTGGCATACAGAGTAGCTACAGGTCCCCATGCCTTCAAAGCATCTGTCCAATTTTGCTCCTGTAACAGGTGCTGAATAAAAAGAGATACTTTCAATAAACCCAGTCTTTGTAATCTGTAGATATGCTTCAGGTATGAGCTGCTTGACTCAGAATTGTAGGAAACCCATGGCCCAAGCTCAAACACACACACAAATCTCATTTCCATCAAATCCTTGTGCACAATTTTTTTCTTTACCCGTTGTTCCCTTTCTGTGTGTAGCTAGGCAGAGAACTGTGCTACACAGCCACTTTCTCCAAAGGGAAAAAAAAAGAAAACCTGATGAGACATGGGCTCCTTCAGAACCTCACTTGAAATGTCACTTTCTCAGCAGGGGAGGAACGTTCTGCTCCAGTCTCCCTTTTCAGCATTCAGCACTACCACAAAAGAGCAAACTAATACTGTTATTTTACAGCTTCAAAAATACATTTTAAGAAGTGGGTCTTTAGAACAGATATTTTTACGTTTGATTTCCCTAGGAAATTCTCCCCTACTGTCAAAAAATACTCAGGAAATTAAGGCTGAAATACCAGACCCACTTGGAAGTGCTATGCTGTGAACCTGAAGAACTTACAAGAATGCTTGTTTAGGGTTGAGCTGTGTTATGTGTAAGTAAGGGCCATCAGAAGACAAGCCAATTCAAGATCTACCCGTTTTCCTCATGCTTTTTCCCATTTATTTCCCTGCCCCAAAAGAACATAAAAGTAGCCCTCCTGGATCAGATCAAGGGTCCATCCAATTCAGCATCTTATCTGCCACAGTGGCCATCCTGATGCTTCCAGGAAGCCTACAAGTAGGACATTAGGGCAAAGGCTGCACGGTTCCCCAGCAACTGCTATTCATGCTGCCTCTGTGCATGGGAGGTTCCACATAGCCATATAGTGGCCACTTATCCATTGCCAAAACAGAGGACACAAATCTGCATAACATTCGCAAGTGCTAATTTATAGGTATGGATGCACGTTTAGAAATAATTTCTATAATTTAAGTAGCAATCCATAATGGGGAAGATGTGAGCCGTATGTCTGCTCAGTCTGCTAACCAGGTGCTAACTGTGGATGGGCAACCTCAAGTTCTGTACTGCTCTCCCTTCTTATGGTTCTTTCTCTTTAAACTGGACTTGGATTTGACAGCCCTTCAACCAGAGAATGCCTTCAAACAGAGGGCTGCCATTTGACTGCTGGAGGACTCTCTTCTGTAAAATAGGACGAATGGCCACCCGATGTAGCCGTCATGACTAATAACCACAGATAGCCTTGAACCCTTGATCTTCCATGAATTTCTCTGATCCCCTTTAAAGCCATTTTAGCTAATGGACATCACCACATCTTGTAGTAGTGAATTCCACAAGCGCTTCCATAAAGCAGTATGTAAAGAAGTACTAACTTTTCTTCCATCTGTCAGACGTTGGAGGCAGCAAATACATAACTTTGTGCTTTTAAAGAAAACTACAAGCTATAAACATATTTTGGAAGGAAAGAGTCAACCAGCAGAGACTTTTCAGGGTGGGGGTGGGGGGCGGACTCTATTTATTCAGTATTGGAACCAGTACAGACCTGGAAAATTAGCAGCATCAAATGTTTTAACTATGTAGTAAAATTGATATTTGGATTGTAGGAAATATGTTTAATTGTATCTTTTTTTTGTTTGCTTTTGGGACTTTTTAAATTGGAAACTGGAAACTTAAATATATTAATAAAAGAAGAAGAAAATGTGATTTCTTTCATCTGTTCTGGTTCTACTGAGAATTTCATTGAAAGCCCCAAGTCCTACTGTTATGTGAAAGGAAGAAAACCCATTTTCTCCCCACTTTCTCCACACCAGGCATAATTTTATTAGCCTCCCATGACCCCACCCTGTCATCCTTTTTCTAAATGAAACAGCCACAAATGCTTTAGCCTTGCCTCATAGGGAAGGTGTACCAAACCCATGGTAATTTTGATTGCCCTTTCTTTTTTGCACCTTTACATCTCCATGATATTCTTTTCGATAAATGGTGTTCAGAACTAGAAGCAGTATTCCAACTGAAGCTGCACCTCTTTTCTTCTCTTCCTCTGCTTTTACAGAACTTCACAGATTATGCTATAACAATGTATGTTGCACAGCAAACTCTAATGCTCACAGACTACAACATTTTTCTCCAAATTTGGACTGCCCCTCTTCAGTTTTTGGTCACTGGCCCTCAGTGCATTTCTCCAGCTGTAATGCATTTCTAGGCCAATTCTATGGGGGCCTTCAAAATCAAATGTGCCCAAAGCACTAGCTGAGTGTTCATCTCATCACATCTATTGAAAGTGTAGCCAACTAGGCATGACTGCCAAAGACCAATCAGAGCTAGTGGCTGTGTGAGTATTATGCTGACGGCAACCAAAAGATCAGAAAAATTGGGCCCAACTAGTTGAGAAATGACTAATTCAAGAGACAATGGACATTGTTCCTAGGATACCCACAGCTATGTCTGAAAGGAGAGACCTAGCCTGGAAGTAGGAGTGTACGAAACCCCCTTACCTGGGCTCCGCGGGGGTCCACGGGGGGGGAGGCGACCCATCCCTCCCCCCTGGAATCCTCGCCAGCCAGCTCCGCTCCACAGTGAGTCCACGGAGCCGCCAGCCGGCTCTGAAGTGCCAGCGATACGGCCACCATTGCAGTGGGCCAGACTGACTGCGGATGCAAATGGACCTGCTTTTACATGCTGACGTCCCTGCTTTTATGTGATAGGCTACGCAGATATTTGCATAGCCTATCGCGTTAAGTAAAAGCACAGCCGCAAATGGTGTCCAGGACGCCATTTGCGGCCATAAAGGCCTTAGTTTAAGGTAAATGCAGCCATTTACGACTGCATTTACCTTAAACTAAGGCCTTTACGGCCGCAAATGGCATCCCAGACGCCATTTGCAGCCACAGTTAATCCGCCCAGCCAGCGATACGGCAATGGCGGCCATATCGCTGGCACTCCAGAGCTGACCGGCAGGGAGGATCCGGCCGGCGCGGATTTCTCCAGGAGGCAGAGTTAAGTCTGCCGATCCTCCATGGACTCCGGGGGTGGATTCTTTTGAATTCAGCCTCACTGGAGTCCGTGGAGGATTTCTCCCCCATCCCTACCTGGAAGTGAGAAGAACTATGGTCCAAGTGTAAGCTTTCTGACCAAAGCGATTCTGACACCTCACAACACTGCTCTGTTGTTCACCTATTGGCCATAGAAGCCACAGTATCCCTTGCTCCTCATAATAACATGAAAGGTGCCTTATGATATTATCCAGGTACAGGACCCCACCCATGGCACCGCTGCCCCTGCTCCCCACAGACATTCACACATTGGCAGTTTTCTGCATGGAGGAAGCCTAAACTTCCCAGGTTTCCATACAATGAGGATGTGAAGGTTTCAGGCCTACAGAGGCAAGGGGGGGGGGAGGTCAGGTTTAGAGGCCTGGCTTTCTTTTGTTGGGAGGTGGTATTTCTGAGAGGAGCAGTTTCATTTCCCCAGTTACGTTTCAGTTTCATTTTTCCAATTAAGTTTAATTACTTAAGGTTCAAAACAGTACTTTCAGTTTTGAAGGAGGAGGTTACATAAGGAGAGTGAGACAGCCAGTAAGAGCAGAGTAGGAGAGACCAAAGTCAGAGGGCCAGAGCAGGAAGGAGCAGTCTAAGGGAAGTTAGGGTAAAGGAACTTACATTTTGCCATTTTTATTTTCATGCAAGTCCTTTTGTATCACTCAGCAATATTGTGTAAATACCTTTAGTTGTGATTTGCTTGTTTTAATTTACTAGTAAACTGTTCTGGTTAAACACTGTGTCTAGAGTGTCGATCATCCCACATCTCCAGCCTAAATCCCATGTTATGGGAAAGGGGAAGGTAAAAAAAGGAAGGTGGGACTCTTAAGGAGGCAAGAGATCCTTATGGAGTTGCTCAGGGGGTCCAGGTCATAAGGGGAACCCTGACAGGGGCTCCCAAGCACTTGGAAGACGACATGTGCAGGCTTCCTCTGTGCAGCCAACTGTGCCAACATATGGATGTCCAGGGATGAGACCAGTAGTGTACCTGATGCTGGGGGCATGGCCAGCAGTGCAGTCCTATTCATCTTCATGTGATGGATGCAAAGGGGCTGGGGTCATCACAGAATGCAAAGGCATCTTCAAAGGCACCAAGAAATGGTTCAAGAGCTGTTGGGATAGTTGCCTTGCAAATTAGGCAGGGATCACTTCAGAAGTCAGTTTGTATTCCCCTTAACCTTGAATTTTATCTGCTTTAACTTACTGATCTCCCTATGCTACTGGTCAGCAAGATTCACTTATTTCTTACCAGTTTCCTTAAATGTATCTGCATGTTTTAGCCATGCTAACTATTCAACCTCTGGTAAAGAGGTATTGGATATATAAATATCCAACTTTTCCTTCTCCTTCTTGAATTCTTTGTAAAGAATCACCTGTCATATTAAATTCAAGTTCTTTGTGAAGTGATACAGCAATAGTGATAACATCCTCGAATTATAACGAAACAATGCAAGATTGTTGTTCTGCATTTTATTGTTTTTGATATTTCTTTAGCAATCATCTTCGCAGCCTGTCTAAACAATTCCCAGCGTACTGACATTCACAATAATGTGTTTTCATCACAACGTCACTAGATTTAGCAAAAGGCTATATTTTTCAGTTCCTGAGTATTTTTCACACCTCACTAGAATGGGAAATGCAAGTTTTTACATCTGTCATTTTTAGTAATATTTACTTGAATACACATATTAATAATAGGATACTAGAACAAAAGGCTGATGTATTTGTTACCCAATATTGGAATGAGAATGAGCCGGGGAGGGGGGAGGAAAGAATTTGCCATACTGTTCTATTATGGCAATGAGTCTTATTATCAACCACAAACTAAGGTTCCACAAAACGTCTACATTCATACAGGTTTTGTTAATTCATTTCCACTTATTAAATTTCCCACCTCCTGCCCTCCAGTTCCCTTTTAGCTCTTAATTACTGGGCCAGAATAAAATTAATGTACTGAGCAGAATTCCTGAAGCCTGATGTTTGAAACTAAACATATAAATATTCTTGAACACTGGAGAAGTCCCACGGACATCAGTAAGCCTTACAACAAGATTGATACCTCGGTGGCTACAACCAAGTATCACATACACTAGATCATATAAACATACTCTGTAATCTGAAGTCCAGCTTGTTAGTTCTATTCTTGAAAGGGAAAGAATTTTGGTCAGGTAATGAGAAACACTTCCAGACACTGTTTTCTTTGGAATAAATTTATTAGAAAGTAGAATGTGATAAGCTTGCAGTTTAGAAAGGAAGTCACACCTTTGGTGGAAAATAAGAATGGCCCCTCAGGAAAAGAAGTGATGAACAGGAGCAAAATGAACCCAAAGTCTTGGTTTGGACAATTGCCTAAACCATGATGTTCAAACTGTGGTTAATCTTGGGCTTATACACTCCCCCTTCCCTCTGTCCTCCAGCACAAGTAGAATGGAGTGAAAACATCTGCTTTCGTTTTAGAACAAATCACAGTTCCATGTCACATATCAACTTGGGAAAACTGTGGCTTGTTCTAACTAATGTTACTTAACCAGGATATCAAAGCACAGTCATTAAAGCTACCTGATTCTCAGGCTGGTTTTTCCTAGGACAGACATGGAGTTCAAATCACTACCCCCATAGACAGTGGATAACGCAGACCAAAATGGGTCCAAATAATTGGCCTTAGCAGCCGTGAAATGTGACAATGTCTTCACACTTGCAGCCCCCAGAGGGTTGATGGAACTCCCTCGCCCCACAACCCTGAAATCCCAGATAATTAATTTGAACCCCAGTAGAGCAATAGCTCAGTTCTCACGTGACCTTACCAACAAGAATTCTCAAACATTATTTAAATGAAGACCTCCCACTGACATATTGTCTTGCCCTTGATGCTTTACTTCTATGTATATTGGCAGAATATTGTTGTTTTTCTTATGGACGTGCTTTGCTCATGCATTGTCAAGTGATTATGGTGGGGGAAAGGGGGAGACAGAAAGAAACTCGAAACTATTTAAAACACTGTCTTAAGGCCTTTTTTAAAATCCCCACCGATTAGGCACCATTGTTCAGCATTGAAAAGGAGCATTGTGCAGTTCCTGAAGATCTGAAAAGCAGATTGTTTCCCAGAGTTATTGGAGAGTTCTGTTTCAGGTACAAGCCACAGTTGGGAACCATTGCCCTCATCAGTGGCTGTCACTGGACTCTCCTGTAATTCCCAAAGTGTTCAAAAGAACAAAAGGAGATTTTGACCTGCTGAGAAAAATGCCCTGGCTGGCAAGCTGAACATCAAACTAAGAAACAGGCCTCTGATGTCTACCTGATAGCTGTAGTTGTGTTTGCTCTTGCCGCTGCACTGCAAATTCTAATCATGAAAGGAAAGATTGCCACTTAGTCTACATAGTTAGTAATAAGACTGTCAACCCAAGCCTGAACAGATTTGACTGAAAAATGGGCTTAGCTATATGAAGTTTAAAACATTGGAGAGATTGGGAGCACAATTACCCTGTACACATATCTCAGACGTGAGCAAGGAGAGCTTCTACCAGTTTCTACCACTTAAAAAAAATCTAAGCACTTATGTGGTCTAGGTCCAAGGTACCTTAGGGAGTGCCTTCTCCCCTACGTCCCAGTCCGCTGCCACCTAAGTTCCTCTGAGGGCTCTCTGCCTAATGTGAGACTGCAAGCCAAAAACAAGAGGACCTTTCCTTTGCCACCCCTCAGCTGTGGAATGACCTGCCAGTTGAAATGCACCTGCTGACCTCGCTGAAGGTCTTTAAGCAGGCATTAAAGATGCTATTATTCCAGCAGGCCTTCTCTTTGTAGAACTCTTGTTCCTTTTGCACCGTTTTAAGCTGTGTTCTTTTACTGTTGGATTTTTATTTTTTATTAAATAGTTTTTAGTTCAAAGTTGTTTTTGGTTGTTGTTTGTACATATTGTCCATACGCTTTTATGTAAATGGCTTTAAAACTTTGTATATTGTATTTAAATTTTTTAACTTTTGTAAACTGCCCAGAGAGCTTCAACCATGGGGACAGAAACGGTCTTGGTCACCTTGGTGGATGATATGAGGTGGGCTTTGGATAGGGGTGAAAGCTCCATCCTTGTTCTCCTTGACCTCTCAGTGGCTTTTGATACCGTTGACCATGGTATCCTCCTGGACTGCCTGGAGGGGCTGGGCATTGGAGACACCATATTACGGTGGCAGGTACCAGAGAGTAGCACTGGGAAAGGAGGTTTCAGACCCATGGCCACTCACTTGTGGGGTGCCACAGGGTTGCATCCTCTCCCTGATGCTATTTAACATCTGTGTGAAGCTGCTGGGGGCTATCATCAGGAGGTTTGGGGTACGGTGTCATCAATATGCGGATGACACGCAGCTCTATCTCTCATTCAAATCTTCACTAAGGTTGGCCATAGAATCCCTGTCCAAATGTCTGGAGATGGTGAGTGGCTGGATGGGGAGGAATAAGCTGAAGCTGAACCCTGACAAGACCAGGGTACTTTTGGTGGGAGACAAGAGGAGGTTGGGGGATGCTGACCTGGTGTTGAATGGGGTACAGCTACCCTTGAAAGACCAGATACGCAGCCCGGGGGTCATTTTAGACTCCCAACTGTCCATGGAGGCTCAGGTGTCAGCTGTGAGCCGGTCAGAGCTGTATCAACTCCATCTGATATGGCGGCTGCGCCCCTACCTTCCTGACCATCTGCTCCAATCGGTAGTACATGCCTTTGTCTCCTGTCATCTAGACTACTGTAATGCAATCTACGTGGGGTTACCCTTGAAGACGGTTCAGAAGCTGCAGCCGGTACAGAACACACTGGCTCGCCTGATTAAAGGCAGCTGCTGGCATGATCACATTACTCTGGTGCTGAAGGAGTTGCACTGGTTACCAGTTGTTTTCCGGGCCAAATTCAAGGTATTAGTTTTGATATTTAAAACCCTATATGGTTCCAGCCCAGCCTATCTTAAGGAGCACCTCCAGCAACACCAGACAGGCCGCTCAACAAGATCAGCCTTGGATGGCCTTCTCTCCGTCCCATCAGCCAGGACAGCTAGGCTGGTGAGGACGAGGGAGAGGGCCTTGTCTGTGGTGGCCCCCACTCTGTGGAACTCCTTCCCTAGGGAACTCCGCCATGCCCCCTCTTTAATGAGCTTCCGCCATGCATTAAAAATGTGGTTGTTCAGGCACGCATTTGGGATGGGTTAGGGTTAGGGATGTACGGATTCCCCACCAGCCGTTCTGATGGGGAATCTGCGGGGCGGGGGAGGTGATCCATTCCTCCCCTCCAGAATCCTCGCAGAATGGCTCCGCTCCATGAGGATTCTGCAGAGCTGAGGGCCCTCCCATTCCACCATCTGCATGCCCCAGATTCCCCTGGGTTTTTTCAGCTCCCCGAACTTACGAAAATAATTCCATAAGTATCGCCAAAAAATCCTTTTTGCGCACACACTGTCGGTCTCCGTAAGGGTAAAGCCCTTCGTGGGGATTCTCCACGTAACTTCCAGTCACCTAACCTCACCAGACCTGTCCTGACCTCACCTCACCTGACCTCACCAGACCTGACCTCACCCCCACAGACAATAAACAGAAAAGATGGAGGATTTCTGTGGACTTCGCAACACAGTCCCAGTGAAAGAAAGCCTTGGGTCACAGGGAAAATGCCTATTTATTATCGTAAAAAGGGTAAAGCCGTTCACAGTCTTCTTCCATTTCCGATTTATGGATTTCTTTTCGTGATTATTTTTGTAAAATCCGCCATTCGGCGGACAAAAAAAAAAAGTGTCCGCGTGAGCTCCGGTCCGGGTTGACCGGGCTGCCCCATTCCGAGGAGGATTCCGCAGACTGAATTTGTCAGAATTCCATCCCATTTAATATTCGTGTGGAATTCTCTGACATCCCTAGTTAGGGTATTTTTAGAAATACGGTGTTTTAACGTAGAATTTTATTGTTTTAAACCGTTGTATTATTGTACATTGCCCAGAGTGGCCAGGTGATCAGCCAGATGGGCAATTAAGAAATTTAATAAATAAAAATAAAATATAATTTTATTCATATGTTTTGGAAATGCCCAATGGCTGCCTCCTTTGGGGAGGAAGTTATTATATGGATAAATTTTGTATTGGAAAGCTGTTTAATATTTACTGATGTAAATGTTATTTTAAATTACTTACCTGCTTCTCGGAATGTAACACATGGTCAGCGTAAGTGGATTTTTCACACCCCTTTGGTTGCTAAAA
Source organism: Heloderma suspectum (assembly GCF_057233095.1). Classification (NCBI taxonomy): domain Eukaryota; kingdom Metazoa; phylum Chordata; class Lepidosauria; order Squamata; family Helodermatidae; genus Heloderma; species Heloderma suspectum. Next base: position 333,215,930 of record NC_139459.1, on the reverse strand, counting down.
GACTGATATTAAGATACTGGAAGGATAAAAGCCCACTGCCTATAACGCAATGGACTGAAGACCTAACAACACTAGCAACATTTGAAAGATCGGTATATAGGCATAAATTGCAGATGGACTTATATGTGGATATTTAATCTGCTTTTACTGAAGTGTATATGCAACCTATTTTTTCTCTCTTTTTTTCTTTCTTGAATATTGTAGTATTTGAAACTGAGGATTGTAGAATATGCAGTTGTATTTCTTTTATTTTGTTCTTTTTTTGGTTTTGTTATGTTTTTTATTTGGTTTGGCTTGGTTTGTTAAAACACACAGTAAAAAATGGGGGGGGAGTCTCCCTCACTCTAAGCCAGGGGTAGCCACATTCTTTGGGCTGTGGGCACATTTGGCAATTTGAGAAACTGTCCTGAGCACCAACACAAAATGGCTTCCACTGGAGGTATGGCGAAGGACGAATAACCTGCCCAAAAGACTGAGTAGAAGGCAGAGATGGGGGTCTGAGCTCCAACACATTAAACAACTCCTTTGAACCTAGTTTTCAGCACCAACCAAAATCTCTTTCACAGCAATCCCAGTTGCTGGTAAGAAAATGTGGTAGTTTTATTTTAAAAGTGGGAGAGGTAGGGCACCTTAGCTGATACAAAGAAAGGTGTCCACAGGCACCACGTTGCCTACCTATGGTCTAACCACTATGCCCCACCTTGAGTATTATCTGACTGCAATTCCTATCCTGTTTGCATTGGCATATCCTCCTAGAGAGCCAGAATCAGAGTTTGAAATATGCTGACCCAACATTCAGCACACTCCATCCTAACTATTTGCTTGCAGGTACACCATGCCAATATTAGCATAGTGAAATAAACCAGATATATTGTGTCCAGCAGAAGGAGAAGGCTTGTTCTCAGCTAAGTGCAAAGTATTCAGTGTGATGATCAAGCTTGCTTGATCTTTCATCTGTCCATGTTGATTGCATAAATGATATCTGCTTTTCTAGTGTGAATTTGCAATAGATGTAATTGGAAGCTGGCTCCAATGTATTTGAGGATGTCTCATCCACCACACCACCCCTGATGTGCATGCTATATAATCAGTTTTACCACTGATGACACTTGAAATTACATGTCACTATAGCAGCCTTGTATTTCAGCACTAACTGGAAGTAATAGCTGACCAGGAACTCCATGCAGCCAAGTGCGTGGAATTCTATACCCATGAGTGAGTGGGCTACTGGAGGAAGAATGGAGCATAAAACCAAGAGGCACCCCCAGGATAGAAATGCAGCTCTCTGTCCTCCTCTGCTTGCCCACAGCAAGCCAGTAAAAGAAGTTGCAGGCTAGTAACTTTGGGGGGCTTATTTAAAAGGCAAAGCTGGTTGGTGTCAAAGAATAACCAAAGATAATCAGCCACTTGTTGAAAGCACCTTGAAGCAAGGCAGTTTAGTTTTGTATTTAAAAAATACACTAACCTGTTCAAAGGGGATGTTTGAGCACTTCATCATACAGAGACACAAAGTTGAGAAGAAGCTCAGGACATAGATCAGGTACTTTAATAGCACCTCTATAATTTAGGGTGGAAAACACAAGGTGCTGGAATTTATTAGCTAATTAAATTCAGCACACTGTGCCATTAAATTCTTACTCACGTTTACTAGACGTCACAGTGGCAATACAACAGAAAAAACATCTGCTCCAGTACCAATGCAGCAGTGATATATGATCCTTCATGCTCTGAATTAATTCTTCAGCTATATGTAAGAAACATTTCCATTAATAATTCACTAAAGGGATTCAACAAAAAAATATTTCCAAAGGGTTCCAGAATGTAACAGTGGACAGGCACATGTATGCATGCTATATCACCAATGACTCAAGACAAGGATGACATCCTGAAAAATAAAACTGTTTTTAAAGAGACGGATGCATTATATCCTTATTAATTGTGTGGCTATCAAGCGGCCAAATGAAGGACTAGGAAAAGACGAACAAAACAGACTTATTTCTGAAGTGATTTATTAGATCTTGAATCAATGTGTACTTAAAATTATGCATGAAAACAATCCAAAATTTATTTATTATTTATGTATTTGATTTGTATCCCGCCTTTCTACCAAAAAATGACACTAAAGGTGGCTTATAGATACAATTAAAACTGATTAAAACAAAATAGATGGAGAGAGCAATCCTATGGCCACTAGACAGTGGCTAGACAGCCATAGGATATCTTGTTTTCCTGGAGAACCGACCTCCCCCAACTTCCGCGCTGCCTCCGAGGCAGTGCGGAACAGCCCCGTCTTCCGTTCTTGGAAGAGGAGCGCAGAGCAGTTGAAAAGGGGCATATCTAGGGGTGTTCTGTGTCTACACGGAAGAACAGATCCAAGTGTACCCTGCTGAATGAGTGGGGGCAGATACTAATTGGGACAGACCCATGGTTGCCATTAAGGCCGTGAAGTCCTGAGCCATCCCAATCTGATATAATCTAGGTCTCTGTGTGAAAAGAAACAGACCGTGGTTTTTGGGTTGGAGGTGGAGAGAGAGGCAGAGGGCTAGCTTTCAATGGGGGAAAGGGCCTTTGCAAGGCTGCTTCTCTCTGGGGATCCTATGGTGGGCATGGGATTTGCTGTTGAGATTATTTAACCTGCTTGCATCCACTTATGATCAACCTGTTTCTTTGTAAAACAACAGAAAATGCATCTCTGCGAATCCCTCCTCCTAAACAAAACAAAACCTGGATAGCCACTGCATCCCTGGAACCCCACTTAATAATGCACTTAATAATGTAAGAATTTATATTGAGTTCCATGGGGACCCAGTCATAACAGCCTCCTGGACTTGCTCTTCCTCTTCATCACTGCAACCTGTTTGTTCACCTGCCCCTCACTCTGGCCCAGACAATGGTAGTGGTGAGAAGGAGGCACAGTAGATGCCACTGCCTGCTTGCTCATTCGTTCTCTGCCTGTAAAGCAAGCAACTGGTAGCAATGAGAAGAAAGAGGATGAGGAGAATGGTGGTGAGAAGGTCAACTCACTGAATGAGGGGCCCATTGAGTGTGTCTTGCCCAAGAGCCTCCAAAAACCTGCAGCCAGCACTGTTCCACCCTTAAAGCCATTTTAGAAGTAATTCCAAATTTAAAAAAAAAAAAAATGTAAGAAGGACCAGCTAGACAGCTGATTCTAATGTCTCATGGGCAAATTAAAAGGCCAGGGAGGAAGTCCTTGGCGTTCTTGATCCATCTACAATCTTGCCACACACACCCTGAGCAAACATTTAATTGCTTAAATGTTTGCTTCTCACCATCCCTAAGCCACTTCCCAAGCTTTCTTACACTTCAAGCAGAACCAGGAGATGGATCCTTGGGATCCAGGTGTGATTGTCCTGACTGTGACAAAGAGATAGTATGTTGGGACCTACAGACATAGATATAGAGCACTGATACAGATAAGTAATTGTTTGGTCATATCTCTGCTCATCTGGATTTCTACCAAATTACTTAATTTTTAAAATTTTGATGTGTAGCATTTCTTGTTCAACTCCTACACCAGTAATCTGGCTAACACACTGTCTGAAATGGTTCTGAGGTAATGTATACAGAATACCCTGAGCACTTAGGAAAAGCATTACATAAACATTAAAACACCAGCACTACAAAACTATTATTATACAGTACAATTTGTTTATATACATAGTCACATTCAACATAAATAATATTTTCTTCAAATTACAGTCTGCTATGGCACACTCATAGTTCTTTCTTTTCTTTTTTAAAAACACAAATAATTATATATTCTATTAGCAAGGGCGGAGAGCAGTTTTTTGTGTTTTAGACTGTAGGAACAAATTGCATTCAGATTCTTTTGTTCGCCTGTTTTTATGGAAGTGCATACCTGCTTAATAATCTATATACCTTGGAAGAAAGCAAACAAAAAACAGGGGGGAAACACCTTAAGGGACATGTTGCCAAGAAGTTGAGACTCTTAAAGGCTACATTAACCAAGAAAGAAAGGAGCTTTCAGCACTTCACATCTTTCACAGTGCAAAATTTAAAAGTTGAGATTTTTTTTAAATGCACTCTTCTCCAGAATCCTGAAATCTATTCAGAGATATTTGTAAGGAAGATCTACAAAAGATGATGTTCACAGATAAAAATCACTTTCCCCATGTCAGAGTGGCTCAAAGAACAAAATGGTCCTCAGAAGGCTGACTATGGTGTTCAAATGTCAAAGAGAAATTTAATTTAGTGGTCACAATAGACAAGGCTTGTCAGCATAAGTACTGGATTAAAAAAAAAAAACCCTCAAGTACTCCCTAAATGGAATGGCCTTTTAAAAAATGCACTCAGAATAAAAATCAAGGTTTGTTATCCCCACTGCAAAAATACCACACTAGAAAGCAATGATGAAAACCACGATGCAGACATCTTTTAAAAATCCCCTCCCTTTCCTTTCCCTTCACTTCATATATCATTGTTAAAATATTCTGTCTTTCCAAAAATATCCAAACCTGTCTAGCTCATCGAAAACATTTGTTAGCTCCCGTTCAGACAACAGATGCCTTGTCACTCACTCTGTGATAGTCTTCTTGTCTGAACAGAACAGAAAACTGCTAGATAGGTATTCAGTCACAGATGTTTTCCCTTTCGTTAGCATTAAAAAAATATTGTCTGGAATTCAGCAATCAAATACAGTTCAGTATCTATAACCTAAATATATTTCAATATTGCAAGGAGCCCAAAAGTCACCTCAAGCTAGGTAGCATTTCTATTGTGTTTTTAGGAAAAGACCATTTGGAACACTGAATGCAAATTAGCAATGTTTGGATTTTATCTGAAAAGTATCATCCTGAAGTAGTCTTTTCTTATGGCTTCCGCTTTCCAAGCTACACTAGCCACCCAGGAAGGCATATGGTGGCATTTGTTTTAAATGTTTTTAGGCCGCTTTCCTCAAACGTTTGAAGTGGCTTTCAAGTAGGGATGGCAGAGAATTCCGCCACGGATTCCAGTGAGGCCGGATTCTTTACAATCCAGCCCCCCGGAATCTGTGGCGGAATGGCCTCCTGCCCCCCCCCCCGCAGAATCCCCCTGGGACAGAACTTACCTGGGGCGGATGCGGCAGCGGATGTGGCGGCAGATGCGGCGGCTCCAGTGGCGCCGGCTGGTCTCCTGGCCAGCCGCAGCTGGGCTGCTGCGGCCGCCATTTGCGTCCACAGCAGCTGTGATAGGCTATGTAAGTATTTATGTAGCCTATCACGGCAAGCCAAAAAACAAAAAAACAGCGTACGCAAATGGCAGCGGCTACAGCGGCCGCCATTTACATTCCCTATTTTTTGCCGTTTTAGCTAACATAAATATTTACGTAGGCCATTACGGCGAAAAAAAGGGGAATGCAAATAGCGTAGTGGGCGCCATTTGCGTACACTTTTTTTCGCTGTTGTAGCCCACATAAATATTTACGTAAGCTATTATGGGGGGGGGAAGGAACGCAAATAGCGCCCACTACGCTATTTGCGTTCCCCCTTTTTTTGCTGTAATAGCCTACGTAAATATTTACATAAGATAAAACAACGAAAAATAGGGAACGCAAATGGCGGCCGCCGTAGCCGCCACCATTTGCGTACGCTGTTTTTTTTGGGGGGGCTGCCATGATAGGCTACATAAATACTTACATAGCCTATCACAGCTGCTGTGGACGCAAATGGCGGCCGCAGCAGCCCAGCTGCGGCTGGCCAGGAGACCAGCCGGCGCCACTGGAGCCGCCGCATCTGCCGCCACATCCGCAGCCTGGCTGGATGCAAATAACGGCCACTTAGGGATGGACGAAAGGGACTTACCTTGTCCTGCAGCTTGCTTTGCAGTGGGGGGGGCACTTCGCTTCTCCCCCTGAAGTTCAGGCCGGGGGGGGAGGCGCCCCGCCTCGCCTGGCCGAAATTCAGGCCGTGGGGGGAGGTGCCCCGCCTCGTCCGGCCGAAATTCAGGCCGGGGAGAAGCGCCCCGTCTTCCCAGCTGCGAAATTAAAAGTGGGGGGGGGAGTCATAGGCTACGTAACGATTTACGTAGCCTATCACGGCTAGATTTCCAAAGTCAGAGGTGATAGGCTACGTAAATTGTCACGTAGCCTATCACAGGTGACTTTGTGGGAAAAAAAGCACGTACGCAAATGGCGGCGCCCCATGGGCACCATTTGTGTTCCTTATTTTGGCACGTCTAGTCTACGTAAAGATTTACGTAGACTACAGAGAAAATAAGGGCAACGCAAATAGCATTCCCTTATTTTCGCCATAGTTTACGTAAATCTTTATGTAGACTAGACGTGCCAAAATAAGGAACGCAAATGGCGGCGCCCATGGGGCGCCGCCATTTGCGTACGCGCTTTTTTTTTTCCCCCGAAGTCACATGTGATAGGCTACGTGACGATTTACGTAGCCTATCACGGCTGACTTTGGAAATCTAGCCATGATAGGCTACGTAAATCGTCACATAGCCTATCACGGGTGGTTTTTTTTTTCTGTACTTTTTTATTTTGTAATGGTGGTGGCGGCGGCAGCCGGTCAGGAGACCGGCCGCCGCCCCGCCTTCGCCAAAACGCCACCGAAACGCCGCCGGGACCCGCCGCCGGGAGGGTCATTCGCCGAAGGTAAGTCCCATCCCGGGGGGGCGGGGGGGCGGTGGAGAATTTCCCCAACACTTTCGGGGGGCCGAATGCGTCGGCACTCGGCCTCCCAAAGATTCGTGGAGAAATTCTCCGCCATCCCTATGGACACAACGGCGGCTGCCATTTGCGTCCGCAGCAGCCCGTCCGCAGCTGGAACTCCGGCTTTGGATGGCACTGGCCGGCTGCTCCATGGAGCTGCTGCGGAGCAGAGCTGGCCAGGCAGGATTCCGGGGGGGAGGACCAGATCGCCTCCCCCCCCATGGAGGATCCCGGGGGGATGGACAGAGCACCTCCCCCCCACCGTGAATCACATCCACAAAAAGGTAAGTGACTTTCGTACATCCCTACTTTCAAGCGAATTAGCAGCAAACACAGTAACATCACAATAAGATATAAACAGCTGCTATTGTAAACAAACTGCACTCCCCCCCTCAAAAAAAAACAACAAATCAACCCCAATGCATGTTGGAAAGAAAAGACTTCACAACCCTGTAAGCTAAAGAATGATGCTTATTTGTGCTTTAAAATATTTAAAAGAAGGGCACTAATTGATTCATTATTTTAAATAAATATTTGTACCCTGTCTTTTGACTAAAAGACTCCAAGGCAGATAGCTAACATAATACGCACAATATGAAGTCATATAAGAATAAATGAAATTTTTAAACACCTTATCACAACTACTTAGGAGAAATATTAGGGGCAATATCGAATTGCAGATGACACAAAATTGGGCGGGATAGCTAATACTTTGGAAGACAGAAACAAAATTCAAAGCTGCATTAATAGAAGTATAGCTTCCAAATCCCGGGAAGTACTAGTTCCCCTTTACTCAGCACTGGTTAGGCCTCATCTGGAGTACTGTGTCCAGTTCTGGGCACCACACTTTAAGAAGGATGCAGACAAACTGGAGGGGGGTCAGAGGAGGGCAACGAAGATGATCAGGGGACTGGAAACAAAGCCCTATGAGGAGTGACTGAAAGAACTGGGCATGTTTCGCCTTCGAAGAGAAGACTGAGGGGAGATAGGATAGCGCTCTTCAAGTACCTGAAAGGCTGTCACAGAGAGGAAGGCCAGGAGCTCTTCTCGATCATCCCAGAATGCAGGACACAGAATAATGGGCTCAAGTTACAGGAAGCCAGATTCTGGCTGAACTTCAGGAAAAACCAGGGATGGTGGAGAGCCCCCCGAAATCTGTGGCGGAACGGCCTCCCACCCCCCACCCCCCCACAGAATCCCCCCAAAACAAAACTTACCTGGGGCTCCGGCGGCGGCTCTGGTGGCGGCTCCGGCAGCTGGTCTTTCGACTGGCTGCCACGGTCGCCATTTGCATCCTGCTCTTTGCTGTGATAGGCTATGTAAGTATTTACGTAGCCTATCACGGCAAGGGAAAAAACAAAACAAAACAAAAAACAGCGTACGCAAATGGCAGCGGCTACGGCAGCCGCCATTTGCGTTCCCTATTTTTTGCCGTTTTATCCTACGTAAATATTTACGTAGGCTATTACGGCAAAAAAAAGGGGAACGCAAATAGCATAATGGGCACCATTTGCGTTCCTTTTTTCCCACCGTTTTAGCCTACATAAATATTTATGTAAGCTGTTACGGCAGGGGGGGGAAAGGATCGCAAATAGCGCCCACTATGCTATTTGCATTCCCCTTTTTTTCGCCGTAATAGCCCACGTAAATATTTACGTAAGATAAAACGGCGAAAAATAGGGAACGCAAATGGCGGCCTCCGTGGCCGCCACCATTTGCATATGCTGTTTTTTGGGGGGGGACTGCCGTGATAGGCTATATAAATTCTTATGTGGCCTATCACAGCAGCCTGGCTGGACTCAAATGGCGGCTGCTACAGCGGCCGCCATTTGCGTCCGCAGCAGCCCATCCGCGGCCAGACCTCCGGCTGCAGATGGCCCTTGCTGGCTGCTCTGCGGAGCTGCCACGGAGCGGAGCCAGCTGGGCAGGATTCCGGGGGGGGAGGACTGGATCGCCTCCCCCCGTCGAGGATTCCGGGGGGAGGGATGGAGCGCCTCCCCCCCACTGCGAATCAATTCCGCGAAAAGGTAAGTGACTTTCGTACATCCCTAGGAAAAACTTCCTGACTGTTACAGCAACACGACAATGGAACCAATTACCTAGGGAGGTGGTGGGCTCTCCCTCACTGGAGGCATTCAAGATGAGGCTGGACAGCCATCTGTCAGGGATGCTCTGACTTGGATCCCTGCATTGAGCAGGGGGTTGGACTTGATGGTCTTATAGGCCCCTTCCAACCCTACTATTCTATTATTCTAGTCAATGGCTCCCACCATTCACCTGTCCACTAATAGCCAACTTTGGTCGGATAGAAATGTAATAAATAAACAAACAAACAAGCTTTGACAGGATGGAGGGCCAGAAGTATAAGAGAGTATAATAATATTAAATATTATTAATGTAATAATAATGTAAGAGAGAAGAGCCAGAGCCACCCAATGCGTATTGGAATAGGGGGGCACAGACACCACAGGGCGGCCAAGCCAAGGACTCACACAAACCTGGAGCCAGCTCTGCAGTGCAACGTGAAGCCAAGCCTTCAAGGAAAATATGGGGAAATATATTTTAATTATATGGGAGTAGGCTGTCCTCAAGGCAGGGGTGGAGAACCTGTGGGACTCCAGGTGTTGTTGGTCCACAACTCTCATCAGCCCTGACCATTGGCTATGCTGGCTGGGACTGATGGGAGTTGGAGTCCAATGGTACCTGGAGGTCCAGAGCTGTCAGGTCCCTTGGTCCTCTCCCTTCGCAATCACACACTCCAAGATACCAGGCTTCAGGCTCACTACTAGTTAACGACCAGCTTCTTTACAAATGCAAATCCTCGGAGACTCTCAGGCTACAAAGGAAAAACAGCTACTCCACACAGTTATGAATATCAATAGAGGAGCCAAGTGGGAGCTAGAGATGTTGCCATCAGTTTGAAACAAGAACTTGCTGGCCAGAATAACTTAGGGGGGGATGCCCCTCCATTACAGTTGTGCCCTCCTGCGTAGGCTATCACACATAGCCAACCACATGGAACATCTGAGCTCCGCCTCTAACTTTTCCCACTTCGTTCTGCACCAGACTCTAGCATCCTTCAAGTCATACCTCACACTTTCCTCCTCCCCAGAGACCTGAGTTCTCATGGAGGAGGGAAGGGAGGGGCCTTCAGCTCAAGCCATCTGTGTCCCAAGGTCCTGAGAAGAATGCCAATCCACTGCTGAGCTCACTATGGAGGGAGCCTCCCCCAGTTCTGGCTCTTCCCATTCTGAGTCCGAGCTGCTAACTATCTCCACCCACTCAGAATCATTCCTGACAAGAGGTTCCCCAACCCTACCTTAAGGTATCCTGGGCTCACACCATTTAGGGCTTTAAAGGTCAAAACCTCTCAACTTCCAGGTATTTGAGTCCCTAGGAGAACACAAAGCAGGGCCTGCCCGACCACAATTAGTGCATGGGGCAGCTCCCCAGTGCTCCTTCAGTGTCATGGCCCACACCATTGCTAGTGACTTGATATATTTGGGGCCCAGGCCCATAGGAGGCAAATCTGCATAAAATATGCATAGGGAAATGTATCTCTCTGAAGTAATTACTAGGATTCATCTGAATTTCACAGGAAGCAAAGCCAGCCAATTAATTTCTCACTGAAATCATCTCAAATAAAATAAATTCTTCAATTAATTTGCACCTTGACCAACAGGATAAAAAAACGCTAAGCTTAATTGCATTGCAAGGAAGGGGGGTTGTTGCAGCATGTGAGAAGGGGAGAGTTGGCTCTTCCCTCCCCAGCTGCAATCCCCTCTTAAAAGTTGCCCCCGGCATGGCAATTAAGCTGAGGAAAAAACCTTCCATTGGCACCAATGTCCACTCAAGGTTCTGTGGAATAAATCCCGGGCCCTGGGAAACAGATTTGGGGCCAGGTCTCCATAGGCCCAGGCCTAGCATGGTCCTACCATGGTCCTAGCATGGTCCTGGACTACATTCATGGTCCAGGCCTAGCATGGTCCTACCATGGTCCAAGACATTATTCTGCCTGAGGAAGAACAGCAAATGGCACACCCACCCCCCATCCATCAAGGCACACATTGTCCAAGGCTGGCCAGGTGGTTTTGGCATCTGAGGTAGAAAATCCCACCAGTCCCTCTCTCTGGGAGTAAATATGCAAGAAAAATAAACCACAACCAATTTGCTGCCCTTTATAGTGACAACCCAAATCAGCCGAGGTGGCTGTCTCATTCTGACTAATGGTAGGGCCGACCCTGGAGCCTCAGAGCCAAAGGAAGAGGCTATAGCCCTACCAGCTGAGGAGGTGGACTAGGTTTGTGGCCTTGAGCCTGTTGCCTGAGTTTTCCAGTTTGCTTTCTCTCTCCCCATTCCTTTTTTCCTTTGTGTCCTGTGTTTTTAGATTGTAAGCCTGAGGGCAGGGACTGTTGTGCTTTTATTGATACGCAAGCTGCTCTCGGAGTCTTTCTGGCTGAGGAATGGGGTATAAATGCTTTGAATGAATGATTTCCTTTGCCTTGGAGTGTATCAATCTTGAACAGTCAAGATTACATATATGTAATCTCATGTATGACTACTCATAAGTAAGTCCTATTGAGCCCCATAAGAAGCCACTCCCAGTTGCCTGCTCCTTTCTCTTAGAACCTACATTAATTCTTCCTTAACTGCTGCAGTGATCAACTAAAGCAAAAATAGCTGCTTGCCCAGACCAGCTCTCCAAGGTCGTCTGACACAAGCTGACATGCCAGTGAGGGGAAACAGCTGATGTCGGGGAAAAGAAGGTTCCTGCAAAATTATTTTCCTGAACATTTGAAATAGTCGTTTTTAAAGCCTCTGGTGTCTAATTTCAGGCAGGGATAGGGAGACGGGGGCATGGGGTGATGCTTGATGATTTGTCACTCTCAAGTGATGGTTTGCACTTTCATCATTTTAGTAGGGATGGACGAAAGGGACTTACCTGGTCCCGCAGCTTGCTTCGCGGTGGGGGGGAGGCGCTTCGCTTCTCCCCCCGAAGTTCAGGCGAGGGGGGGGAGGTGCCCCGCCTCGCCTGGCTGAAATTCAGGCCGGGGGGGAGGCGCCCCATCCCTTACCGCCAAAATTCAGGCCGGGGAGGAGCGCCCCGTCTCCCCAGCCGCGAAAAAAAAGGAAAGTTAAAAAAAAAAACACACACCTGTGATAGGCCACGTATCGATTTACATAGCCTATCACGGCTAGATTTCCAAAGTCAGCTGTTATAGGCTATGTAAATTGTCACGTAGCCTATCAGGGGTGTGTTTTTGTTTTTTTTTACTTTTTTATTTTGCAATGGCGGCGGCGGCAGCCGGTCAGAAGGCCGGCCGCCGCTGCCGCCCCCGCCGAAACGCCAACAAAACGCCGACAGGACCCGCCGCCGAGAGGGACATTCGCACGAGGTAAGTCCCATCCCGGGGGGGCAGGGGGGCCGGCGGAGAATTTCACCACCAATTTCGGGGGGCCGAATGCGTTGGCATTCGGCCTCCCGGAGATTCGTGGAGAAATTCTCCACCATCCCTACATTTTAGGATAATAGTGTTATTGTTAAGGGGGTAGAAAACAAAGCTACTCTCACCACAGGAATGCTTCATTGGTACATCATTTCAGAATTACTTACACATTTTAACACTTCTCCCCTAGAGTTGTGATCCTTCTCTTCCAAGGCAAAAATGGTTGCCCGCTCTAAGCCCACAAGATGAAGTGAAATATAAATCTAAGGACCAAAAATGCATGGGGGGTGGGAGAGCAGGGTGATTATGAGCAGGATCAGAGCAGGCATGGAGGGGGAAATTAACTCTTTCCTCCCCATTGGCAGGAAAAGGCAAAAAAAAAAAAAAGAACACAAATAGCGCCTACTACACTATTTGCAGTCCCCCTTTTTTTGCCATAATAGCCTACGTAAATATTTACGTAGACTAAAACAGCGAAAAATAGGGAACACAAATGGCAGCCGCCATAGCCGCCGCCATTTGCGTACACTGGTTTTTGTGGGGGGTTTGGATTGGCTTGCCGTGATAGGCTACGTAAATACTTAAGTAGCCTATTACGGCAGCCTGGCTGGACGCAAATGGCAGCCACTACGGCGGCCACCATTTGCATCCGCAGCAGCCCATCCGTGGCCGGAAATCCAGCTGCAGACAGCCCTGTCCGGCTGCTCCGCAGCCTGGCCATTGAGCGGAGCTGGCCGGGCAGGATTCCACGGGGGACGACCGGATCGCCTCCCCTCCCGTCAAGGATTCCGGGGGGAGGGATGGAGCGCCTCCCCCCCCACCATGAAAAATTCCGTGAAAAGGTAAGTGAGTTTCGTACATACCTATTTGCCACTCACCCATCCTGGTTTTAGGAAACAAGCCAACTTCATAAACCATGGTTTGAAGCTTGCTGGTTTCCTAAACTATAACAAAGAGTCACCACAGTTTGTCCAGGTTTGGACATAATTCTAAACTGGTTAGTTAAAAATGGAAGTGAAAGCTTCCAAAATACTCCTCACGGCCCCACTGGAGGAAGTGAGGGAAGACAGGAGCACAGGAACCCAAGGCTTATCCACTTAGGGATGGCGGAGAATTCCGCCACGGATTTCAGTGAGGCTGAATGCATTGGCATTCGACCCCCCAAAATCCGTGGCGGAACGGCCTGCCCCCCCGCCCCCCCCCCGCAGATTCCCCCGGGACGAGGCTTACCTGGGGAGGATGTTCCGGATGGCGGCGGGTCCAGCGGTGGCGGTAGCAGCTGGTCTTTTGACCGGCTGCCGCGGCCGCCATTTGCATCCGGATCTTTGCCACGACAGGCTATGTAAGCATTTACATAGCCTATCACAGCAAGCCAAGCCAAAAAAAAAGGCATATGCAAATGGCGGCAGCTACGGCCGCCGCCATTTGCGTTACCTATTTTTCGCCGTTTTAGTCTACGTAAATATTTACGTAAGCTATTACGGCAAAAAAAAAGGAATGCAAATAGCACCCACTACGCTATTTGCGTTCCCCTTTTTTTTCGCCATAATAGCCTACGTAAATATTTACGTAAGCTAAAACGGCAAAAAATAGGGAACGCAAATGGCGGCCGCCGTAGCTGCCGCCATTTGCGTATGCTGTTTTTTGTTTTTGCCCAGCCGTGATAGGCTACATAAATACTTAAGTAGCTTATCATGGCTGCCTGGCTGGATGCAAATGGCAGCGGCCGCCAGTTGCATCCGCAGCAGCCCATCCACAGCCGGAACTCCGGCTGCGAATGGGCCTGGCTGGCTGCAGAGCAGAGCTGGCCCGGCAGGATTCCAGGGGGGAGAACCGGATCGTCTCCCCCCCCACCGTGAACACAATCCACGAAAAGGTTAGTAATTTTCGTACATCCATATATGCACTTGCCACTAAACCATAGATTAGCATTACATCCAAATGATGCCATCATTCTTCCAAGGACATAGATAGTACTTATTTGGAGTACTGCTGATTCATTTAAGTTTTATATTTTCGCTACTTTCAGTAGTGTGAAATAAAATGATTCATCTGACATGAAAGACTTCCACTGCCACAAACTTTCAAAATTATGTACGTAGTATCATAGGTCATCCTGCATCTTGATATTTGCTTGTTGGAAGGTATGGAATCAAACAAATCATAACTACCAGGACACCAGTCATTAGTTGACACCAGTCATTAGAATACTACCTGTTCTGAGCTAATATTTTGGGCTATTTGTTATAATTCTATTTGGCTATATTCTATATGTATAAAATATTTCGAGTTTTGTTTTTTATTCCTAGTGTTTCAGCATTTCCCTTTTGTTCTTTTGGGATTACCTCCTTCCTGCTTTTGTAGGCCACTAAAAGTGTCCAGCGAAATCCAAAGGGCCTGGAGCTTTGGAGTCTATTCAAAGTAGTTAATATGCAAAAAAAGATCTTGAGGAAGTCCCAGTATGGCTTTTATTAATTTTGATATTGTATTTATCTTGTGTGCCGCCTTGAGAGGGTTTTTGTATTGTAAAAGGCGGCCTAAATATATCGTAACTAATACATTTTGGCATCTTGAATATTCTCTCACAAGCAGTTCTTCAGTAAACATGGAATCTGCAGTCCAACAAAGGTATATGTTTGGGACTGAGAAAACTACATGTGCAACTAACTGGTGCTTGCACTGCTAAAGAGGAAATCCACTTTTCTGTTCAAAGTGATGCTTTCGTTTTCAGCACTGTGAACAGGCACAGTGCAAGTTTCCAAAGAAATCTTCCCACACAAGTCTATATAACTTTGTTAGATCAGAGCCTGAAAGACCAAGGAAAAGTGTGGGTGCATGGATGGTAAGTTGTAAGCAAGCACAATATGTGAAACTGCACAACTGCATTCCTGATCACAGGGCACATTTGTAAAGGCATCAGTCTTAGCTTCTAATTTCCGGACTTTGTGGAGCTTGAACCAACATGAGATAGCTTTAACTCTGAACTTAAACCAGCAGGTATCTTGGTCATTGAATAAACATAATTTGGGTGAATAGAACACCTTACTTTTGGTGCTTTTTAAAAATAGAACTTATTTGTAAGAATGTATTTCCAATTAATACATATTCAGGAAAAACAAATTTCTCATTTTTTTTTTAAGTATGAGGCACTGTACAGTCTTTATAAGTATACAAAATGTTTGTCATAAATAGTATCCATATGATTTTCAATCCAACGCAGACAGTAAAAAATAATGAATGTGAAAATGGGAGGGCATTTCAATCAATAGCTGTAAATGATGCACATTCAAAAGAAAGACATTTCTGAGAACAGAAGGTTGAAAAACAGGAATGTTCACATGCAGAGTGGCCCCCACTCTGTGGAACTCCCTCTCTAGGGAACTCCGCCATGCCCCCTCTTTAATGAGCTCCTGCATTAAAAACATGGTTGTTCAGGCAGGCATTTGGGGTGGGTTAGGGTATTTTAGAAAACGTTTTTATTGTAGAATTTTATTGTTTTAAACTGTTTTATTATATGTTGTGTATCGCCCAGAGTGGCTGGGTGACCAGCCAGATGCGTGATTAATAAATTTAATAATAATAATAATAATAATAATAATAATAATACTTGATTAATGGCTAAAAAAAACCCACCACCCAACAACAACCCTGAAGGAAGCCTTATAAAGAAAAGTATCACATATTACATGAAGTGGGTAAGCTATGCTGCCAATCATTGGTTCATAATTAGGGAACAGTTAGGCTGGAGAAGCATCAAGGAAATGTCATGAATATTTTTGTGAGAGCACTTGGATGACTAAGGTCATCCAAGGCAAAAAAAAAAAAAAAGTGGACTCCACATCCAAGTCACATGCAGAGATTTGGGGAGGGAGTGCCACTGCTGGTGTAACCCACTGGTATATTTTTCTTTAAGAATTAGAATTCTGAGGAATATTCCTGCACATGCTCAGTAAAGAGAAGAGAAAACAGGGTCCCAACTCTATGAATAAGATCTCATCAGAAGTGTGGGCAGGTGCTTCTAGTAACCATTTATGGAGTCAAAGAGCATACCAAGACACTGAAGATGGAACTGAAGAGATCCTGCGGGGAAGAAAATAAGTGAAACTTCCCCCAGGCAAAGTGACAACTGTGTCAGGAACGTTACACATAGCATCTGTGGGGAAGGAAGGTTCCGTATTGCTGAAAGACCCAGGAGTTACACCTGGATCAGGTGGGCTTGCCATTTTTCCTCAGTTTGTAAAGATTACTAGTTCCAGTGTAAGCATAGGGGTACGGATCAAAAATTTGACTGAAAGGAATATGGTCTTAAAACCTCACACTGTCATTGCTAAAGGACAAGCAGTTGAGTGGGAAAACCTGTTCCCATTCCAACATCCATGATGGAAGAAAGAAAAAGTCTCTATAAACTACCCCTTGTTTTTGAAAGTTCTCCCCTAACTATGGCTGAGAGAGAAGTAATAGCAGAGAACATTAATAGAGAAGCACCCAGTGTCTTTTCTATGCATGATATGGATTTTGGAAGAGTCTCAGGAGTGACACACACAAAAACTGAGCTCACAAGTGATATGCTTTTTAAAGAACAGACTAGAAGGGTATCACCTTCTGATTTTGAAGATCTTTGTCAACATTTGAGTGAATTAGTAGCATTGGGTGTGATTGAGGAAACCTGCAGCCCTTACACCTCACCAGTGGTGTTGATGCATAAGAAAACTGGAGCACTTAGAATGGTAGTAGATTACAGAAAACTTAACAGCATGACTCAAAAAAATGCTTATCCACTGCCTTGAATTGAAGAAACATTTGCATTATTGGCAGGAGCAAAGTGGTTCTCCGTATTGGACCTCAAACATGGATATTATCAGATACAAGTCAAGCCAAATGATTGCCCCAAAATGGCCTTCACCACACCATTTGGGAGTTGGCAGTTCAAGAGGATGCCACAAGGACTAACAAATGCTGCAGCTACCTTCTAGAGAATGATGGAACGTGTCATGCATGGCATGCATCTAACTGAGTAGCATTTTTAGATAATCTAATTATTTTCTCAGCCACTTGTGGGGACATGAAGATCTTCTCTTGCAAGTTCTGAAATGACTACAAGAATATGGATTGAAGTTGGCACCTTCGAAGTGTAAACTGTTTCAAACTCCTGTAAAATATTTGAGACATGCGCAATTTCTCAAGATGGAATTCACCCAGACAAATAGAAAACTAATGCTATTACAAAGTGGCCAGTGCCAACTACTATAAAAGAATTACACAGATTTTTAGGATTTGTTGGATATTACCAGAGGTTTGTAGATAGATATTCTCTTATTGCAAAACCTTTGACTTCCTATCTTGCTGGAAGTGGAAAAGGAGGAAATGGGATGGAAGACAAACCCTTGCTGGTAGATGGAATGAAAATTGTCAAAATGCTTTTGAGACTTTAAAATTGAAACTCACCACTGCACCAGTTCTTGGAGTTGCTGATTGGAGACGTCCATATATTCTTCATATTGATGCAAGTTTCACTGGACTACAACTACAGAATGGAAAACTTCGAGTCATTGCTTATGCTAGCAGATGACTGAGTTCTAGTAAATGCAATTATCCAGTTCATAAATTAGAATGTTTTGCCTTAAAGTGGGGTGTTCGTGATAAATTTCATGATTTTTATATGGTGCAGAATTTAGAGTGATGACAGACAACAATCCGATGACGTATGTGCTCAAGACTGCAAAATGGGATGCAGCTGGTCACAGGTGGGTGGCAGCTTTGTCACTGTACAACTTTGATATTGTCTATAAATTTGGAACAGCAAATGTAGATTCAGGTGCACTATCAAGAAGGCCACATGAAGTTATACTAGATAGCAAGGAAAATTTGAAACAACAAGAGCATGTTGTTAGAATGCTTTCTCAAGCTCAGCCTAACCCTGAAGAGTGGAGTATTTGGAACCATGAAGTCTGTAAGGCAATTATGCAAACTCATGAAGTACAGATAGGAGCTGAAGCAGATAATTCTGGTGAGGAAGTACTAACATCTAGAAGCTCAGGGTTCGTAAAGACACTGCCGTGTGATGAAAACAGCATACCAACATCATTTGAGAATCTAGACCTTTGGCCTGAAAGACCAGATCCCTCCAATTTTCATCCTTTAGACTGGAAGAATTACAGAGACATGACAGATATATTGTTCGTGTGATTCATTTCTTAGAAACTGGACATAAACCTACTCTAGAAGAAGAAAAAAGAGAAGAGTATGAGACAAGACTGTACCTATGTGAGTGGCCAAAACTTTTCCTTTCTCAGGGAGTCCCATACAAGAAGGTACAGTGGAGAGGAGAGACCATTGAACAGCTGGTAATCCCTTATACTCATCGCTCTAGAGCACTAGAAGGAATTCATGATGAAATGGGCAACATGGGATATGAAAGAACTAAAGATCTAGCTTGAGACCTATTCTATTGGCCTGGGATGACTAGAGATGTAGAGAAGAACTGTCAGACCTGTGAGCGCTGTATTAAAAGGAAGACTAAAGTAGAAAAAGCAGCTCAGCTGGTAATAAGTAGGCTTTTGCTCCACTAGAATTAGTTTGTATTGACTTTTTAACTTTAGAGCCAGACTCTGCAGGAGTAAGACATGTGTTAGTGATAACTGATAATTTTACCAAATATGCACAAGCTTATCCAACTAAAGATCAGACAGCTAAAACAGTTGCTAATGTCTTGTGGGACAAATTAATCAGTCACTGTGGGTTTCCTAGGAGGATACATAGTGATCAAGGTGCTACTTTTGAATCGGAATTAATCAAAGAACTGAGTCAAATCACTGAAGTCACGCACAACACCCTATCACCCCAGAGGGAATCCAGTGGAACGGTTCAATCGTACTCTGTTGAACATGTTGGGAACACCAGAAGATGAGAAGAAAATTAACTGCAGAAAATATGTGAAGCCTATGGTGCATGCTTATAATTGTACGAGACATGACACAACTGGAGAGTCCTCATATTATTTAATGTTTGGCAGGCAACCTTTATTGCCTATGGATTTGTGTTTTGGAGTCAAAGAAAAAGGATGTGGTGTGGTGACACAGCAACAGTATGTAAAGGATTTACGTCAAAGACTGTGGTATGCCTATGATCTTGCTACTAAAGAAGCTTCAAAGCATCAAAATGGCTAATAAACAAAGATGGGATGCCAAAGTGATTACATCAGTTTTGGAGCCTGCTGACTGAGTATTAGTGTGCAACTTTAATCTTAGAGAAAAACAAAAGCTTGCTGATCAATGGAAACCAGTAGTACATATAATATTGGAACTATTAGAGGGAGATCTACCTGTTTATAAATTACAAGCAGAAACTGGAGAAGGTCCTATAGGAACACTTCACAGAGATATGCTGAGGCCCTGTGGTTTTATTACTGCTCATGAATTTTCAGAAATTATACCCATAGACTCAAGTCCAGTTAGCGGCAGAACCAGACAGAGGAAAGCTGATGAAGTAGTGATTCAAGTAGAGGACAAGGAAGAATCACAGACTGAACCTATCTTTCACTCACAACTAAACTCCTTAGCAGAGGAGCTTGAACTTACGAGATATTCATTTTCTCCAGAAAACCAGCTGCAGAATAAGTCAGATGATTTATCAGAGCTCCCCAGCGGAAGTGAAGAAACTTCAGCTATGTTAGAGATACCTACAGAAGTGTCCTTAGAACCTTGTAGGGCAGAAAGAATTAGAACCAAACTCACTAGATTCAAAGATTATGTTCCAGACTTTGCTATTGTTCCACAAGATCAAGATCCTCAGTTAGTAGTGATGCAATGTCAGTATTGTTCCAAATTATTGAAGGGGAGTGCATTTGTGTAACCAGTTAGAAATTAGAATTTTTAATAACTGTTGGGATGTCAGTAGTTTGGCAGGGGAGAATGTAACCCACTGGTATATTTTTCTTTAAGAATTCTGAGGAATATTCCTGCACATGCACAGTAAAGGAGTGAGTGAGTGGCCACCATTTGGGGCAGTTACCAAAATTGCAGTATGGAAGAGGCTTGTTTTCTCCTCCCCGTAAACCCTTGAGACAGGTTAGTGGGGAGGTTTCCTTCTGAATTTTTTGTAGGGATGTAAGAAAGTTCTGCCATGGATCTCGGGGAGGCTGAATGCCAGCACATTCGCCCCCCCCCAAAATCGGTGGCGGAATGGCCTGCCCCCCCGCGCCCCCCGGGACGAGACTTACCTTGGGCGGATCTTCCTGGCGGCGGCTGCGGCGGCGGCTGCAGCAGGGGTGTGGCGGCGGCAGCTGTGGCGGCCGGTCTTCCAACCGGCTGCCACCACCGCCATTTCCAGTTTAAACAAAAAAAAAACGTGATAGGCTACGTAAAGATTTATGTAGCCTATCATGTCTAGGTTTTAAAAAAAACCTGTGAAAGGCTACGTAAATGTTTACGTAGCCTATCACGGCTGACTTAAAAAAAACAATCAAACATGCGCGTACGCAAATGGCAGCGGCCACAGCCGCCGCCATTTGCATTCCTTATTTTGGCACGTCTTAGTCTATGTAAACGTTTACGTAGACTAAGACGGCGAAAATAAGGGGAACACAAATAGCGTAGCGTCTACGCTATTTGCGTTCCCCTTATTTTCACCGTCTTAGTCTACGTAAATGTTTACGTAGACTAAGATGTGCCAAAATAAGGAACGCAAATGGCGGCGGCCGTGGCCGCCGCCATTTGCGTACACATGTTTTTGTTTTTCGTCAGCCGTGATAGGCTACGTAAACATTTACGTAGCCTATCACAGCTGACTGCAGGGACGCAAACGGCGGTGGCTACGGCCGCCGCCATTTGCGTTCCTTATTTTGGCACATCTTAGTCTACGTAAACATTTACGTAGACTAAGACGGTGAAAATAAGGGGAACGCAAATAGCATAGACGCTACGCTATTTGCGTTCCCCTTATTTTCGCCGTCTTAGTCTACGTAAACGTTTACATAGACTAAGACGTGCCAAAATAAGGAATGCAAATGGCGGCGGCCGTGGCCGCTGCCATTTGCGTACGCGCATGTTTGATTGTTTTTTTTAAGTCAGCCGTGATAGGCTATGTAAACATTTACGTAGCCTTTCACAGGTTTTTTTTAAAACCTAGACGTGATAGGCTACATAAATCTTTACGTAGCCTATCACGTTTTTTTTTTTGTTTAAACTGGAAATGGCGGTGGTGGCAGCCGGTTGGAAGACCGGCCGCCACAGCTGCTGCCGCCGCACCCCTGCTGCAGCCGCCGCCGCAGCCGCCGCCAGGAAGATCCGCCCAAGGTAAGTCTCGTCCCGGGGGGCGCGGGGGGGCAGGCCATTCCGCCACCGATTTTGGGGGGGCGAATGTGCTGGCATTCAGCCTCCCCGAGATCCGTGGCAGAACTTTCTTACATCCCTACAAAAAATTCAGAAGGAAACCTCCCCACTAACCTGTCTCAAGGGTTTACGGGGAGGAGAAAACAAGCCTCTTCCATACTGCAATTTTGGTAACTGCCCCAAATGGTGGCCACTCACTCACTCCTTTACTGTGCATGTGCAGGAATATTTGCGTCCCTGCTAGCCAGCGGCCAGATTGCTGCGGAGAATTGCAGAATTGCTGCGGAGCACAGCCGGCCAGCCAGGATTCCGGGGGGGGAGGAACAGAGCGCCTCCCCCCCTGGCGAGGATTCCAGGGGGAGGGACGGAACGCCTCCCCACTGTCAAGGGCTCCTTGGAGGCCTCTCTCAGTCTAATCCAGTAGCCAACTCCAGACACAGACAAAGGGATTCCTTTCAAAGCTTTATTCTTCTTTTACAACTTAACAACTCTACTGTTTGCAACTAGATCTGAGCAGCAGAGTACCTATGCCCTAAGTTGGAACAGTTGGTCCCCGTTTGAAAGGGAATTACTGGCATACCCCTGAACTTAAGGACTAGGGAGAGTCCCTCCCCTTTTCCCTTGGAGCCTCTGGGCGCAGCCGTTGTTTGCGTGCCAACTGGGCACTACGCCTCCTTTCTGCGCCCTCCATTTGGCGCTGCTCTCTGCGTTGGCGTCGCGCGTCCACCAAGTCTACTTCCCGCGCTCGGTCACTCCCTGGACTGCTATCTAATCTAGGAATGCTGGTGGGAGGAATCTCCATCAGCTGTGGGCCCTGGGAAAGAGGAGCGCGCTCCTCTCCCAGGAGCGACTGCTCTTCCTCAGAATCAGAACTACTCTGGGATTCTATGGGCTCAGTCTCCACCCTGACATCATCCCCACTCCCATGAGGCCCCCCCCTCGTGCTCCTCCCCTGGGGCCCCAGGTTTGTGGGGGTAGAGCTGGTGGAAGCACCTCAGCAGCAACGGAGCATGCACATTTTCGCGGGTTCCCAGGATCGCTCATCAGGCCCGTACCCCTTCCAGTCCACCAGATATTGCAAGCGGCCACGAGAAAGGCGGGAGTCTAGAATCTCCACGATCTTAAACTACTCCTCCTCCACCACCAGCACTGGCAGTGGGGGGGAGCCGACTGAGCGATGAGGGTCGCCAGAAACCAGGGGGGACAGCAAGGGCCGATGAAAAACAGGATGGATCTTCATGGAGGGGGGGAGAGCCAGGCGAAAAGCAACAGGGTTCATCTGGGCCGTAATCTGGAAAGGCCCCGTGCGGCGAAGCGCAAGCTTCCTTTCAGGTGAGTGAGAGTGGAGGTATTGGGTGGACAACGAAACCCAGTCCCCCGGTTGCAGAGACGGACCTGGCTGGCGCCGCCAGTCTGCAGAGACCTTGTAGGCTGTCTTGGCTTGCTCGAGGGAGTCCCGTAAGAGGTGGTGCTCTGCTCGCAACTCCTCTAAAAAGTCCTGGGCCACTGGCACCGAAGAGGGAGCTAGGGTGGACGGGAAAGCCTTGGGGTGGTAACCAAAATTGGCAAAAAATGGAGTTTGGCGGGTGGAAGCTTGGCAGGCATTGTTATAAGCAAATTCTGTGAGAGGCAGCAAGGAAAACCAGTCATCTTGCTGGTAATTTACATAACAGCGCAGATATTGCTCCAGAGTCGCATTGGTGCGCTCGGTCTGACCATCCGTCTGTGGATGGTGGGCGGAGGAAAGACGGAGCGTCGCATGGAGCAATGCCAGTAGCTCCCTCCAGAAATGGGCAGTGAATTGGGCCCCCCTATCGGAAATGAGACCCTCAGGCCATCCGTGGAGGTAGAAAACATGCGCCACAAACAGCTCTGCCGTCTCCCTGGCTGTGGGCAACCCAGAGCAGGGGATGAAATGGACCATCTTAGAAAACAAATCCACCACCACCAGAATGGTGGTCTTACCGTGTGAGCGAGGCAAGTCAGTGATGAAGTCAAGGGAGAGCAGTTTCCAAGGACCTGAGGGGGTAGGCAGGGGGTGAAGCAAGCCTGTGGGCTTGCCTGAGGGGGCCTTCGCCCGTTGGCAGGTTGGGCAGGAGGCGACATAGGTCTTGACATCCTGATACACACGAGGCCACCAAAAATCCCTCGTCACTCCATGCAGGGTCTTGGCGACGCCAAAATGCCCAGCTGTGGGGGAGTCGTGGCACTGATGGAGGACCCTCTCGCGGAAGGGTCTAGAAGGCACATAGACCCGGCCGGAATGGTAAAGCAGGCCACCTCGCAAAGAGAAGGGGGTGGGGGGGCAGAGGCTAGCCCCAATTCCTCCACCTTTGTGCGAACAAAAGCATCCTGAGGCTGTGCAGAGAGAAGGAGCTCCTCCCAAGAATGAGGCACTGCAGCTGCCACCAGGCCTTGGGGGGGGGAAGCCGGTCAGCCTCCTTCTTGTCAAACACATCCCGAAAAGCTGCATACTTCTCTGGGAGGATGATGGTAGCTGAAGGACTGCCAGAAGCAGACAAGGGGGGGGGAAGGGCTAATGCCTGGGCCGGGACTGGCGCCTCCTCCATGAGGCAATGCTCCCGGCAGTAGGAAGACGCAAACTCCACTTGCCGAAGCCCCCAAGAAATCTGAGGGTTGTGCTTAGAGAGCCAGGAAAAACCCAGCACGATTGGGTATAAGGGAACCTTGGCTAAGTGAAATTGAATCTGCTCAACGTGGGACTGGGTGCGCAGAGTGAGCGGAACTGTAATACGGGTCACCTCGCCCGAAGAGAGAGGACGCCCATCAATGGTCTGCACTGCCAAGGGGGCAGGAAAGGGCAGGGTAGGAATCCTGTGGAAGAGGGCGAAGGTCTCATCCATGAAACTAGTCGTAGCCCCCGAGTACACTAAAGCTAGGGCCTCCACCCCACCCCGCTGTGAGGAGCGGAGGTGAACATGCAACAGCAGATGGGAGGGTGGGGGGGTTGGGGAAGGCACCCACCCGGTGGGGAACTGACCCCCACACTGGAGGCCCCCAACAAGTTTGGGGGGCAGTCTAGTCAGGCCTGGGGACAAGGAGGAGGAGGTGGAGGGGGAAGGAGAGGATGAGGAGGCAGTGGAGCTGTGGATATAACTCAGGAGGTCTTGGCAAAATGCCCCAGGTTTCCACATCGAAAACATCGGCGCTCAGCTCGCCGGCGCTCAAGTTCCTCTGGCGGCAGTGAGGCTCGGGTAGCCCCCAGCTGCATCGGGGTCTCCTCCACCCCCAGCGCCGGAAGGGGGGGTGGGGAAGGAGGCAGGAAATGTGGGGGAATGGGAGGAGGGAAATCCCAATCCCTGGCGCCCCGCCGGGTCTGCCGGCGCCCCTCCAGCTGACTATCTATCTGAAGGCAGGTTTGGATGAGCTCCTCCAAAGTAGGCGGGCTGGACGTGCGCGCCAACTCATCTAAGATCTCGTCGTTCAAACCATCCAAAAACTGAGCCACTAGCGCAGCATCATTCCACTGTAAATCCTGCTACGGCAAGCGAAAGGTTGTCGCGTAGCCGGAAACTGAGTCCTTGCCCTGCCAGAGGCGGCGAATCTCCCGAGAAGCTGTCTGCGTGTGCAGGGGGTCACCGAAAAAAACATGCCATGGCTGTCATGAAACCTTGATAGTCCCCGAGCAGGGGGTCATTAGCGAGCAGGAGCCCCGAAGCCCATTTAGCTGCCATGCCTGACAGTAGGTTAATGATGAAACCCACACGAACCTGTTCCGTCTGGAAATCCTCAGGTCTAAGATGCATGTACAGCTCCGATTGGGCCCTGAAAATCTGAAAAAGTCCTTTCTCACCAGAAAGCTTCTCTGGCAACGCCACCAGGTACTTGCGGCGTGGGGGAATCGGAGGTGGAGGGAGTTGAAACGCCGCCTGTAGATTCTGCACGGCAGCCGTCAGTTGAGCCATCTGATCATGGAGCATCTGGTTCTCTTGCGCCAGAGCTTGCACCGCTGGATCCCCGGCACCCTCCATAAGGCAATAGGAGAAGAGAGAGAGAGACAAGAGAAAAAAAAAAGAGGAACGGGGACCAAGCTGTCAAGGGCTCCTTCGAGGCCTCTCTCAGTCTAATCCAGTAGCCAACTCCAGACACAGACAAAGGGATTCCTTTCAAAGCTTTATTCTTCTTTTACAACTTAACAACTCTACCGTTTGCAACTAGATCTGAGCAGCACAGTACCTATGCCCTAAGTTGGAATAGCTGGTCCCCGTTTGAAAGGGAATTACTGGCAGACCCCTGAATTTAAGGACTAGGGAGAGTCCCTCCCCTTTTCCCTTGGATCCTCTGGGCGCAGCCATTGTTTGCGTGCCAACTGGGCACTACGCCTCCTTTCTGCACCCTCCATTTGGCGCCGCTCTCTGCGTTGGCGTCACGCGTCCACCAAGTCTACTTCCCGTGCTCGGTCACTCCCTGGACTGCTATCTAATCTAGGAATGCTGGTGGGAGGAATCTCCGTCAGCTGTGGGCCCTGGGAAAGAGGAGCACGCTCCTCTCCCAGGAGCGACTGCTCTTCCTCAGAATCAGAACTACTCTGGGATTCTATGGGCTCAGTGTCCACCCTGACACCCCCCAACCATAAACATAATTCGCGAAAGGTAAGTACCTTTCGTACATCCCTAATTTTTTGTAAAGAGTTATGATTTTTTTCAAACACTATGAGTTCCTTGTTTGTTTATGTTCTTTTATGTTGTATAAAGGGTGTTCAACATTGTTCCTGTGTTGCTTGATCTTGATCCAGACTGAGAAAAATGCCACGGAGCTGGAGTGAATGGAGTAGAGACTGTTTTCCTTCTTTGGCAGAAAAATCAAGATTCAGGGAGATGTTTTATTTATATTTTTATTGTGGACTCAAGCTGGAAAAAAAGATAGAACTCTGGGAGGGCTGTGCTCTGTTTTATTGTTTTGGTGAGTTATGCATGTAAAATTATTAGATGTGCATTATTGTTTTTAATTACGATATTAAAAGGTATGTTAATTTCCCTGTACAAAGCCTTCGCTGTGAGTCCCTTCAGAGTCCCTGAAGAAAAAATGTTACACCGGCAAGAAGTTCAGTCTCCATGCCTTCACAGGCTATGATCAGGCTCAAGGCCAGCCCAAAGGGGGTAGATGATAGTAATCCTTTTGACTGTGGGTTGGGTCCCATTGCAGTGTAAGTCAAGGAGGCAGCAAGAATCACTGTTTGGTGTGCCAGTCACAATTTATTTATTTGAAGCCTCAGGTGTATTGTCCTGTCTCACTACTGTCAATAGTGAATACTATCCTTCACAGAAATGTACCAAAGGGGGGAAAGTCACAGAGAAAGCATAGCATTTTAAGTCACTCAAATCAAATGCTATAATTAAATGCGGGAGGGGGGCGCCTTATGGAATACATTAAACTAAGTACCTGAATTCATAAGTACCTAATGGTTTTTTCCCCATACATTGTCTGTTTTTTCCATACATGGTTGCCAGTTTTACCACTTCAAGGATGTCCAAAGATACTAGTACAAGAGGAATCTACTTCCACCTGTGCTGACTACCAAAATAAAGAAACTCTACTTGACTAAGGTTGCTTACACATTAGGGTTAGGGATGTCAGAGAATTTCACCACGAATCTCGGGGAGGCCGAATGCCACCGCATTCAGCCCCCCGAAATCGGTGGCAAAACGGTCTGCCCCCCCCCTGGGACGGGACCTACCTTGGGCGAATCTCCCTGGCAGCGGCAGCGGCAGTTCGGCAGCGGCGGCTGCGGCGGCCGGTCTTCCGACTGGCTGCCGCCGCCGCCATTTCCAAGTTAAAAAAAAAATGTGATAGGCTACGTAAAGATTTACATAGCCTATCACAGCTAGATTTTTTAAAAATACCGTGATAGGCTATGTAAATGTTTACGTAGCCTATCACGGCTGAGTGAAAAAGAAAAAAAAAACCCCGCATGTATGCAAATGGCGGCGCCCATGGGCGCCGCCATTTGTGTACGCGAGGGTGTTTTTTTTTTCCACTCAGCCGTGATAGGCTACATAAACATTTACGTAGCCTATCACGGCTTACTGCAGGGATGCAAAAGGCGGCGGCTATGGCCGCCGTCATTTGCAGTCCCGGCAAGACAGGATTCACGGCGGGAGGGATGGAGCGCCTCCCCCCCGGCCAGAATTTGGGGGGGGAGGGACAGGGCGCCTCCCCCCCGGCCAGAATTTCGGGGGGGGGGAGACGGGACGCCTCCCCCCGGCCAGAATTTCGGGGGGAGGGACGGAGCGCCTCCCCCCCCCCACAAATCAAATTTCGTCACAGGTAAGTGACTTGCGTACATCCCTAATTAGGGTAGGGATGTCATGAGAATTCTGCCACGGATCTCAGTGAGGCTGAATGCCAGTGCATTCGGCCCCCCGAAATCCGTGGCAGAGCAAAGCCCCCCCACCCCATGAAATGGCCCTGAAACGGAGCACCTACCTGCTGCCATCCGTGCTGCATAGTGAATGGCGGCCGCGGCCACCATTCGCTTCGTCCATATAGCCGTGATAGGCTACGTAAATACTTACGTAGCCTATCACAGCTAACGTAGGGACGCTATTTGCATCCCTGCGGAAGCCGTGATAGGCTACGTAAGTATTTACGTAGCCTATCACGGCAAAACTAAGGGAACGCAAATGGTGGCAGCTATGGCGGCCGCCATTTGTGTTCCCTTTTTTTCCACCGTGATAGGCTACGTAAATATTTACGTAGCCTATCACGGCAAAACATAGTGGCCGCCATCTGCGCCCCTCTGTTTTGCCGTAATAGGCTACGTAAATATTTACATA
Organism: Heloderma suspectum; assembly: GCF_057233095.1. Classification (NCBI taxonomy): domain Eukaryota; kingdom Metazoa; phylum Chordata; class Lepidosauria; order Squamata; family Helodermatidae; genus Heloderma; species Heloderma suspectum. The sequence goes on along the minus strand of NC_139459.1, from coordinate 333,187,675 downwards.
GCCTATCATAGCGGGAAAGAAAGGGAACACAAATGGCGGCCACCGTAGCCGCCGCCATTTGCATTTGCTGTTTTTTGTTTTGTTTTTTGCCGTGATAGGCTACGTAAATATTTATGTAGCCTATCAAGGCAAAATACAGGGATGCAAATGGCGGCAGCTACAGTGGCTGCCATTTGCGTCCCTGCGCAGGCTGCCCAGCAACCAGAGTTGCTGCGGAGCGGAGCCGGCTGGATTAGGATTTTGGGGGGAGGTGCGGAGCCCTCAATCACCCCATTGAAAAGGTGAGTTTCATACATCCCTACATTAGGGCTCTTTACGTTAATGCGTTGATTTTCTGCAATCAGCTGGAAAAAGCATTAAATTGGTGACTCCGCAACACTTACCACAGTATTACTTTATCAAGTAATGCCTGTTTTTTTGGCCACAACTCTTCTATAATATTTACACAGAAGAAAGTTCCATTAAGAAAAGGTCCCCTGAAACATTTGTTTCTTTCTTTAATTTATATCCCATCTTTTGACCAAAAATGGTGCTCATGTCCACATTAATTGAAAGCTTTAGCTTGCAGCATTTGGCCCTTTTATTGCTTCCTGTTCAGTGTGGCAATGATATCACACATAAATAATCTGTCAATTGCCCAGTGATGTAAGGACCTGAGGAAACTTTTCTGTTATATTCAGGCTGTTCATCTCTAATTCTGCTGCCATGCTCAGCTGCTGCTGAGTCTCATCTGTCCCAGTCAGCATGGTCAATGGTCAGGAATGCTGGGAGTTGTAATCCAAATCATCTGGAGGGCACCAAGTTGGAGATGACCACTCAACAGAAAGCAATAATGGAGCAACAAACATTTAATTAAAAGGACAGTAGTCCTGAAAAAACCTCTATAGCACTTCATCTGTCCACAATGGGCAGAATGATGCTGCATTTGCGCTTTGATTTAAAGCCATAAATCAGATCTGAGAGAGAGAGAGAGAGAGAGAGAGAGAGAGAGAGAAAGAAAGAAAGAAAGAAAGAAAGAAAGAAAGAAAGACAACAGTAGGGCCCCATCTACATGGCACCACTTTGGCCCCCACCCCGTCGCAACTGCGCAGCAATGTGGCTTCGAATCTCTATGCCCTGCAATACACTTGCATTGTGCAATGTACAATGTACTTGCAATACACTTGCACTTCCCTAAGAGACTCGCCGTACCCTTTCTTTTTTGCAATTATACTGAAATGCACAGCTGTGCAGTCCCATGAGTGTGGGGGTGTGACACTTTGGTGGCTGTTTTACATTTGAGGGGCTCTGCTGTGTCTTTCTGACCCTGTTTTAGGTAAAAATTGGGTATTTTGTGCTCCTTCATTTCTTCACCATCCATTTGTCAGTTCCCCAGCCTGAGACTCTCACGATGGTTCACATTCACAAGCATGAGCAGTACATGCCTAGCCATCGCTCCGAAATGGTAGCTGAAGCAATGTTGTTCCTCCCTCAAGACCCCACCGCAGTCCAAAAGCAACCACTGTGAAGATATGAAGCTGCAAAAATGTGCAAAAGTGTGATTAAATAAATGAAAACATCCCTCTGTGCCTCTGTAATTGCGCAGCTGCGAAGGGATGGGGGAGCAAAGGGGTGTCACAGAGTGACGCAGGCACCACGCACACCAACAACACACCCACTGTAAGATGTGCAGTCAGTTTGGGGAAGGAACAGACAGCGTGCAACTGTGGGGAAACCCGCAACAAACCCAAAAAATCTCAGTAAAACGACTCCATGGAACTCTGCTTTTTCTGGGCGAAAACCATGGATGGCTGCAAAGTTGTGACTGTGTTGTGATCTGTCACAAAGGACCTCGACTCGCACCCACCCCGGAGTAAAAGCCCAGTGTAGACGGGGCCTAGAATGCAATGGCCTGTAATTGACATGCCCTGGATTCTCTGTAACAAGTGGCAAATGGAGGATGGCAGTTCCAAATTAAGGCTGTAATCCTAAATCTAGGGAGTAGGTCCTATTACACCCTGTGAAACTTGCTTCTGAGTAAACATGCTTCCAATTCCTCTGTAAACTGTTAGTGGAAGTTAGTGGAAGAAACCCAAATGGTTTTTGTTTTGGAATAACAATTTAATTATAATTGAAAAGTATAGGAACTGGTTTTGGGTAAACACTTGAGAACTAAATTTCCTGAATTCCGCTGGTCAAAGAAATTGGATTGATTTATTACCTGTGTGTGACACACATGTTGTATATGCTATTGTCTCCAGAAAAAAAGAGCCTATTAAATTATTTAACCATAAATAAAAAAGGAGGCACACTTCACTGGTTATGATCAGAGTGTAATTTTTGTCATAGTACATTAATGGTACCTCCTCTGGCACTGCCACTTTGGCCAGTTACAACATCTAAAGCTCTATCCTTTCATCAAGAATCCAGTGATGAATAACCATGTCCCAATTTAACATTAAAACAACAGCCACCATCCCCTTTTAAAACGGATCGAATTCTACTTGAGTTTTATGTTCACAGTTGCAAAAAGCCATGTTGGTGTTTTCAAAAATTCTGAGAAATCTTCATAAGTACTTGCATGCATTCACAGTCTGATATTCCCCAACATGCACATTTCACATCAAGAAATAGTGTGCATATCAACCCTAAGATAGAAAAAATAAGAAATGGATGCTGAAGTTTCCTTCAAGGATTTACTGAATAATACCCACCCAGGATCTATCCTTATATAAGCGGGGGGAGGGGGGGGGTTGTAAAGGGCGAAATTGCCAGCTATTTTACACACACCAGATGCATCATGCCATTCACATGGTGCAACAGGGTCAAAGTGAACATGATGTGGGAGCTCTGGATTTGGAGCTCCCAAGAGTCCCAACATCTTTGTTCTTTCTCAAAAGGTTGTGGATCAGGGCTATGCGACAGGGAGGAGTGCTCTTTGTCCTGTATCATGTCCCTGATCCAAATCCCCCACATTTTCCCCAAAGATGCTACTGGCTGCAGAAAGGAAAAGATATGGGCTTAAGAGGTTAAGTTACATCTGGATCTTCTCAAGGCAGCAGACTCATGTGAGCTTTGGTCCTATTATGCATATAGTAATAGAAAAGAAAGGAAAGGGAACCTTAAGGGGAGATAACTCTACAGAAGTGAAGGGAGAAGAAATAGATCGATGCTTCTATTTCATGATAAAGTATGAGAAGCAAGGGATCAAGTAACAGGCAGGGTAGGGAAGGAGGACATGGATTTAAGCAATTTTCAGCCATGCAAGATGGAAAGTAGAGAAGGCTGGAGTTAGAGTGGGGAAAGGGCTGAGAGGAGAAGAAGTGTGAAAAAAGTTCAGATCTTGTCTCAGGTACCAGGTTTTGGGGGACTGTCAAAAATCCATTTTCCTCTTGAATTCCAGAAAGCTCCTGTCAAGAAAAGAGGTTGCAAAGCAATCTTATAAGCTCAGCTGTTTTTCAAGTTTCTCTAAGAGCAAAGGTGTGTGTAATCAAATTCTCTCATGTCTCAGGCCTCTTATCTGTGCTTTTATATCAAATTCAGAAGGCCTTAGAATAATTTTGGCTTAATGTCCTGAGACATCCCATCCTTCAAGTGTACTTCACAGTCTCAAAGTATGGATTGAGGTGTGTGTGTTTACACAATTGTTTCTTGCAATCCAAATCTCAGCATATGGTTTGCACTTTCCCCTTGCAACAATGAGAGCGACTAAACAGCAGGGAGAAGGTGCAGAACTCAAGGAATTATTCCATCAAAGACTGCTCTTCTACATGTTGTTTTTAGTCTGGTAAACAAACACTTAGACATTGAGCTGCTCGGGATGTAATGCTAAACCATGGTTAAGTGTTACATGCACAAGCCTCGGGCTTGCTCCTACTCTACTTCCCCCTCATCTGGTTCCTCATTACATCTGAAGTCAGTGGAACTTTTATTTTAAAATTGTGGGTAGTTCAAACAAGCCAGATTCAAGCTGTGCTTTGTGATCCTGGCTTGATCACTAACCAGTCAGTGATCTCTTCCTCTCAGCTATACCAGAGGGAAACACATGAGCTTGAGGGTTATCAAGGTCTTGGAAGGTTACAATACATGAACTGTGAATTAACTGGGCACTATACAGATCAGCCTTCCCCTGCCCACCCTACCCTTGGATTAGGACAAACTCTGTTGCAGGCCTATGTTTTGAATACAGCTAGAGAGCAGCATAAAATCCTGTTTAATAGACCTGTTGCATTACTAACATCAGTGCGGATCAGTATCAAGCATTAACAAAGGTTCAGCTTGTTCAGTCACAGATTATGCACTCAGAGCTTGCCCAATACATTTTGCTGCCTGAGGCAAAGGACTAGATCCTTCCCCACAATTCCATGTACAGTAGCCAACTGGACTGGCAGTTGAACTTGAATCTTCAACTCTGGCAATGGGACAATGTCCTTCACTGTACCTGACAGCAGTGGTCTAGTTTAGGGAGTGAAGGACAGGCCACATTTTATTTATTTATTCATTCATTCATTCATTCATTCATTTCATTTCATTTGATTTCATTTCTATACTGCCCAATAGCTGAAGCTCTCTGGGCGGTTCACAAAAATTAAAACCAAGGAGCACACAATAAAACAATATAAAATGTATAAAACATTAAAACCATGGTATAACAATACAACCAGAATAAAACCTAGCAGCAGTGCAATAATTTAAAATACAGATTTAAAACAGCGAAGCTAAAAGTCTAGAAAGCTAAAATGCCTAAATGCCTGGGAAAATAAAAAGGTCTTCACCTGGTGCCAGAAAGAATACAATGTAGGTGCCAGGTGAACCTCACCAGGGAGCTCATTCCAGAGCCGGGGTGCCACAGCAGAAAAAGCCCTCCTCCTAGTAGCCACCCGCCTCACTTCCTTTGGCAGGGGCTCACGGAGAAGGGCCGCTGACGATGATCTTAAGGTCCGGGCAGGCACATATGGGAGGAAGCGATCCTTCAGAGGACCTGGCCCCAAGCTGTTAAGGGCTTCGAATGTTAATACCAGCACTTTGAATCGGGTCCAGAAATGGACTGGAAGCCAGTGCAGCTGGAAAAGTACTGGTGTAATATGAGCTCATTGGCCAGTCCCTGTTAACAATCCTGCTGCCCTATTTTGGACCAGCTTAAGTTTCCGGACCGTTTTCAAAGGCAGCCCCACGTATAATGCATTGCAGTAATCCAGACCAGAAGTTATCAGAGCATGGATATCTGTAGCTAAACTATCTCTGTCCAGATAAGGGCGTAGTTGGTATACCAGCCTAAGCTGATAAAAAGTGCTCCGTGCCACTGAGTTCACCTGTGCCTCAAGTGACAGTTCTGGATCCAAGAGCACCCCAAAACTACGAACGTGATCCTTTAGGGGGAGTGCAACCCCCTCCAGAACAGGTTGAATATCACCTAGCAGGGCAGACAAACCACCCACTAACAATACCTCCGTCTTGTCTGGATTGAGTTTCAGTTTATTGGCCCTCATCCAGTCCATTACTGTGCCCAGGCACAGATTCAGAACAGCCACTGCCTCACCTGGGTTTGATGAGAAAGAGAGGTAGAGCTGGGTATCATCTGCATATGGATGGCACATCAGTCCACACATCCGGATAACCTCCCCCAGCTATTTCATGTAGATGTTAAACAGCATGGGCGATAAAATAGAGCCCTGTGGAACCCCATGGCATAATTGCCATGGCACAGAGTCCCCCCGCACCACCTTCTGGAATCAGCCATCCAAGTAGGAGAGGACCCACTGCAGTGCAGTGCCTCCAACTCCCAACCCAGACAACCTATCCAGAAGGATACCATGGACGATGGTATCGAAAGCTGCTGAGAGGTCCAGGAGAATCAACAGGGTCGCACTCCCCCATCCCTCTCCCAGTAGAGGTCATCCCACAGGGCAACCAAGGTAGTTTCCATTCCAAAACCAGGCCTGAAGCCCGATTGAAATGGTTCTGGATAATCCGTTTCATTCAACAGCGCCTGGAGCTGTCCTACAACACCCGCTCAAGCACATACCACACACAGCTCTGTCCTGCCACACCTCTCTGCTGCTCCATGTTTCCCAGCAACCTGAGCAGTTACCTTACTCTGCGTAACGGTAGGGCCAGCCCATGTGTAGGCCAGATCTAAGCAGTAAAACATGGCTATCAAGTAATTCTACAAATATAGGCCATCTTAATGCCAAAGTAGAGATGGAGAGAAATCATAATCAATGTCCTTGCCTCATTACTCCCTTTGGAGTCTTCTTGTAGGAGCCCAAGTACTGCAGAACTGACACTCACAGCTTCCACTTTTGCACCTGACAAGGTCACTGTTGCTCATTTACACGACAAATATAAGCTGACACTCTGCATCAGCTGTGTACTGCGCCACTCAGGCATTATGAGCAAGCTGTTAGGAAGCAGTAATCACACTGTATTGCTCGAGTATTCATTGCTATCTTAATTGTTGTTAAATATTAAGAACATTATTTGCTAGTCTGCACCAAGATTAACAGCAGCGACAAAAGCTCACACAAAAAGGGCATAGAATAATTAAAAACTACAGTAGCAACACTAGGAATGTAGAGAATATTTTAACTCCACCCTGAGGGAATAATGGGATGTTCTTTATTCTACAGATGGATGGTGTGCATACAACATAAGCAGAGTGGATTTATGGGCCTTCTTTAACCTGATTTTGGTTGTCTTTTTCTAGGCATTGCTGAAGTTGCCTAAGGGCCAAAATAGCCATTATGTTAAAGATGTAGGAAGCAACCATGTCATTTTTTTTTTTTTTACTCTAAAATAGGTGCAGGGAGCCAGCTCTGGATTGGGACCCTTGCATAGGAGGCAGGGAACTTTTAAGATCTGTATCAAGCCCCCTGTGCCTATTCTAGATTTTTAAAAAGATATAGCGGCCAGATATAGATTTAAAGCAATGTCTGTTTTGGCTCTGAGATGAGATTACACAAGCAGCAAAGACTTCAGAGGCAACTCAGAAGCAAGCTGTTGTAGTGCCAGGGTTTAATTTGGGGCAGGCCTCAGCCTTTGCAGCTCTCAACTCTGGACCATATGGAATAAGAAAAGCTTCTTATCCAATATAGATGCAGTTTATTTCTCTTCCTATTAACTACAGAAAGTCCCCACACATCAGGGCTGTGTTTCCACCAGCGATTTACTCCAACCTGCCTGCGCTGTGGGGTCTCTGTGGTTCCATGACAGCATGGCCATTCAGCCTAGGGATGTCGGAGAATTTCTCCATGGATCTCTAGGAGGCCGAATGCCAACGCATTTAGCCCCCCAAAATTGGTGGAGAAACGGTTTTACATAGCCTATCACGGCTGACTGCAGGGACGCAAACGGCGGCGGCTATGGCCGCCGCCATTTGCGTCCCGGCAGGAGACGAGATTCGCGGCCAGAGGGACGGGGCGCCTCCCCCCCGGCCAGAATTTCAGGGGGAGGGACGGGGCGCCTCCCCCCCGGCCAGAATTTCAGGGGGAGGGACGGAGCGCCTCCCCCCCACCGCGAAGCAAGCTGCGGGATAAGGTAAAGGACTTTCGTCCATCCCTAATTCAGCCCCAGTGTCGCATTTTATCGCTGAAAAACCGCTTCTTCTGAGACGGCTTATGGTCTGAATTTTCCAGCTTACAGCAGCTCCATTACTGACCTGTTTCCACAATCGCACTGGGTTCGCTGTCTTGGCTCTGCCCATGGGGTGTGTAGCCTAGCCTTTGTGGGTGTGTCACTCTGACCTCAGTGACCCAACCCTTTCCCTCCCTGTTTTCCAGAAATTTCATTGCCATTTTGGAGCAGGATGCCAAGGGACCAACTTTTAAAACTTCATTGAAAGTAAGCACTAGAACACAGCCCATGACCCCAATCAAGGCGTGTTTTCTCCCATTGTGCTGAATGAGGCTTGCCCTCTCAGTGACCACAGAAATGACAGAGAAGCCCCTGAATTTAGACAGCACATATTAGGGGTGCACGAAAGTCACTTACCTGGTCTCGCAGCTTGCTTTGCGGTGGGGGGGAGGCGCTTCGCTGCTCCCCCCGAAGTTCAGGCCAGGGGGGGAGGCTTCCCTCCTCGCCCGGTCGAAATTCAGGCCGGGGGGGAGTCTTCCCGCCTCGCCCGGCCGAAATTCAGGCTGGGGAGGAGGCGCCTCACCTCACCAGGCCGCAAAATAAAAAGTTAAATAAAAAACGCCCCCGTGATAGGCTACGTGACGATTTACATAGCCTATCACGGCTAGATCTGCAAAGTCAGCCGTGATAGGCTACGTTAATCGTCACGTAGCCTATCACGGGTGACTTTAAAAAAAAAAAAGCGCGTATGCAAATGGCGGCCCCCATAGGGAGCCGCCATTCGCGTTCCTTATTTGGTCGCTGTAGTCTACATAAATCTTTACGTAGATTACGGCGAAAATAAGGGCAACGCAAATAGCGTTGCCCTTATTTTCGCTGTAGTCTACGTAAACTTTAGATTTCGCCGTAGTCTACGTAATCTTTCGAAAGACCGGCTGCCGCCCCTGCCCCTGTCGAAGCCCTGCCAAACCGCCACTGCGACCCGCCACCGGGAGCGAAATTCGGGAAAGGTAAGTCCCATCCCGGGGGGGGCGGGGGGCAGGGCGGTGGAGAATTTCTCCCCAAAACTACTTCGGGGGGCTGAATACATTGGCACTCGGCCCCCCGAAATTTCGGGGAGAAATTCTCCCCCATCCCTAGCACATATCAAAGCCCTCAATTCCTTAAATGCGATTAAGCACGATCTCGAGGCTTCGGTCCATTGCCTTAGGACGTAACTCCTTCACAGCTTCCAAATAGAGATCCTGTGCATTAAAATGGGGGCTGGTTTTGGTCTCTTTCCCACAACTAACCCATAAGTGTCTCCTCAGAAGTAACTCCCATTCCTGTGGATGAGGCTGAGATTCGCCCTCAATTGAAATAGCACACATTAAAGCCCAATTGCTTAAACGCTTTTAAGCAACCAAGTGATGCTCCAACGAATTGCCTTAGGACGAAAGTACTTCGCAGCTTCGTTATAGCTATCCTGCAGGTTACAATGGGGGCTGGATTCTGTCTTTGTCTTTACTACTCTCTTTCCCACAACAAACCCATTAGTGTCTCCTCAGAAGTGACTCCCATTGGGCTGAATGAGCCTTGCCTTTGAACGCCTACATCAGAACTTACAGAGTTGTTGTTGTTCAGTCATTCAGTCGTGTCCGACTCTTCGTGACCACATGGACCATAGCACGCCAGGCCTTCCTGTCCTGCGCTCTCTCCCGGAGTGTGCTCAAGTCCATATACATTGCATCGGTGATGCTATCTAGCCATCTCATCCTCTGCCGTCCCCTTCTCCTTTTGCCTTCAATCTTTCCCAGCATCAGGGTCTTTTCCAGGGAGTTTTTTTCTTCATGTTAGGTGGCCAAAATATTTGAGCTTCAGCTTCAGTATCTGTCCTTCCAATGAGCAGCACTCAGGGTTGATTTCCTTTAGGATGGACTGATTTGACCTCCTTGCAGTCCAGAGGACTCGTAAGAGTCTTCTCCAGCACCACAGTTCGAAAGCATCGATTATTCGGCACTCAGCCTTCCTTATAGTCCAGCTCTCACAGCCATACATTGCTACTGGGAAAACCATAGCTTTGATTATACAGACCTTTGTCGGCAAGGTGATGTCTCTGCTTCTTACTATGCTGTCTAGGTTTGCCATAGCTTTCCTCCCAAGGAGCAAGCGTCTTTTAATTTCATGGCTACAGTCACCGTCTGCGGTGATCTTGGAGCCCAAGAAAATAAAATCTGTCACTGCTTCCATTTCTTCCCCTTCTATATGCCAGGAAGTGATGGGGCCAGATGCCATGATCTTCGTTTTTTTAATGTTGAGTTTCAAACCAGCTTTTGCACTCTCCACTTTCACCTTCAACAAGAGGCTCTTTAGATCCTCTTCGCTTTCTGCCATTAGGGTGGTATCGTCTGCATATCTGAGCTTGTTGAGAATTCTCCCGGCAATCTTAATTCTGACCTGTGATTCATCCAACCCAGCGTTTCTCATGATGTACTCTGCATATAAATTAAATAAGCAGGGCGACAATATACAGCTTTGTCATACTCATTTCCCAATTTTGAACCAATCGATTGTTCCATGTCCGGTTCTTACTGTTGCTTCTTGACCCTCGTACAGGTTTCTCAGGAGACAGGTAAGGTGGTCTGGTACTCCCATGTCTTTCAGAATTTGCCACAGTTTGTTGTGATCCACACAATCAAAGGCTTTAGCGTAGTCAATGAAGCAGAAAAAGACGTTTTTCTGGAATTCTCTTGCTTTCTCCATGATCCAGCGAATGTTGGTGATTTGATCTCTAGTTCCTCTGCCTCTTTGAAACCCAGCTTGTACTTCCGGTAGTTCTCGGTTCACATGCTGCTGAAGCCTAGCTTGTAGGATTTGGAGCATCACCTTGCTGGCATGTGAAATGAGCGCAATTGTACGGTATTTGAACACTCTTTGGCATTGCCCTTCTTTGGAATTGGAATGTAAACTGACCTCTTCCAGTCTTGTGGCCATTGTTGAGTGTTCCAAATTTGCTGGCATATTGAGTGCAGCACTTTAAGAGCATCATCTTTTAGGTTCTTAAATAGCTCAGCTGGAATACTGTCATCTCCGCTAGCTTTGTTGTTAGTAATGCTTCCTAAGGCCCACTTGACTTCACTCTCTAGGATGTCCGGCTCAAGTTCCGTGACTGCATTATCATGGCTATCAGGGACATTAAGATCTTTCCTGTATAGTTCTTCTGTATATTCTTTCCACCTCTGCTTAATCTCATCTGCTTCTGTCAGGTCCCTGCCTTCTTTGTCCTTTATCATGCCTGTCTTTGTACAAAACGTTCCCTTGAGATCTCCGATTTTCTTGAAGAGATCTCTAGACTTTCCCATTCTATTGTTATCTTCGATTTCTTTGCATTGTTCATTTAAGAAGGCCTTCTTGTCTCTCCTTGCTATTCTCTAGAAATCTGCATTCATTTGGGTATATCTTCCCCTTTCTCCCTTGCTTTTCGCTTCCCTTCTTTCCTCAGCTACTTGTAAAGCCTCATCAGACAGCCACTTTGCTTTCTTGCATTCCTTTTTCTCTGGGATGGATTGAGTTGCTGCCTCTTGAACAATGTTACGGACCTCCATCCATAGTTCCTCAGGCACTCTGTCTATCAGGTCTAATCCCTTAAATCTATTCGTCACCTCCACTGTATATTCATAAGGGATATGATTTAGGTCATACCTGAATGGATTAGTGGTTTTCCCTACGTTCTTCAATTTAAGCTGAAACTTATAGAGATTCCCCCTCAACTGAAATGGCACACTTTTAACCCCAATTCCTCAAATGCGATTAAGCGCGATCTTGAGGCTTTGGTCTATTGCCTTAGGATGTACCTCCTTCACAGCTTCCAAATAGAGATCCTATGCATTAAAATGGGGGCTGATTTCAGTCTCTTTCCCACAACAAACCCATTACAATCCTGTCAGAAGTAACTCCCATTGTGGTTAATGAGGTCCTCTGGGTTAAAGGACCTGTACGCAGAACACATCATGTGACATGCTGGGCTTGATGAAGCCAAGGCTGGAGTTAAAATCACTGGAAGAAACATTGACTATCTCATATATGCAGATGATACCACTTTGATGTCTGAAAGCGAGGAGGAGCTAAGGAACCTCATGACGAAGGTGAAAGAAGAAAGTGCAAAAGCTGGGTTGCAGTTTAACCTCAAAAAAAAAACAAGATTATAGCAACCAGCTTGATTGATAACTGGCAAATAGAGGGAGAAAACGTGGAGGCAGTGACAGACTTTGTATTTCTAGGCGCAAAGATTACTGCAGACGCTGACTGCAGCCAGGAAATCAGAAGACGTTTACTTCTTGGGAGGGGAGCAATGAGAAATCTTGATAAAATAGTGAAGGGCAGACACATCACACTGACAACAAAGGTCCACATAGTGAAAGCAATGGTATTCCCCGTAGTAACCTATGGCTGCGAGAGCTGGACCATAAGGAAGGCTGAGCGAAGGAAGATAGATGCTTTTGAACTGTGGTGCTGGAGGAAAATTCTGAGAGTGCCTTGGACTGCAAGATCAAACCAGTCCTTACTCCAGGAAATAAAGCCAGACTGCTCACTTGAGGGAATGATATTAAAGACAAAACTGAAGTACTTTGGCCACATAATGAGAAGACAGGATACCCTGGAGAAGATGCTGATGCTAGGGAAAGTGGAAGGCAAAAGGAAGAGGGGCTGACCAAGGGCTAGATGGGTGGATGATATTCTGGAGGTGACAGACTCGACCTTAGGGGAGCTGGGGGTGGCGACGGCCGACAGGAAGCTCTGGCGTGGGCTGGTCCACAAAGTCATGCAGAGTCGGAAGCGACTGAACGAATAAACAACTAGGTTAAAAGTGGGGCTACTTTCCCTCTTTGTGTTCTCCCCCTCCCTTTCCCAGCACAAGCATATGTGTGTCTACTCAGAAGTAACTCCTAGTGTGCTCAGTGAAGCTTGCTCCTGAAATGCAGGTGCATCTGGACTTTCAGGGGAAAGGAGAAAGGGGGTGGGGAGAAGGGGAAAGCTTTTTTAAAAATCCTATACTCCTCCATTAGCTTCTCCTTCTGTTGTCCTGGAAACATGGCCGAGGAGGCAGGAACACTGAAGTTGTGTGAAGGAGAGGGGGAGGTGAACCTGGAGGGAGCAGTCAGGCAGAAATGAAAAGATGCACACATAAGCACCCGTTTTAGGGGCAAGAAAGAAAGTTTAAAGGGATGTGGGATGCTCCAGACACAGCGCTTTGACTTTTCACCACTACATGAATGCACAATTGCCCTTTAAATCCCCGTTTCAGGGGCAACAAGGAAGGTTTAAAGGGGGGCATGCTCCAGACACAGTGCTTTGATTTTTTTGCTCCTTCTCTAAAGTAAAACAAAAGGACTGGGAAGGCAAGGAGAAGACTGGCCAGAGCAGGAAACTTCAGCGGGACAGAGGGGGCGAGGGAGGGGGGAATCAGAAACAGGAGGCAGCGGGAAAACAGACGGGGTAAGCACACCCAACCCACTCCAAAAAGGCCCACCCAGTCATCAAGAGAATAACACGATTAGGGCTCCGTGGAAACAGCGCAGCCTGCCAGGGTACAACAATGATAGACTGGGTCCCATTGGGACATGGAAACACGTGCGAGAGCAAATGCGCTTGGGGAAACAGAGCAACAAAGTTGGAAAAGAAGTGAAGGTGATAGTGTGGAAACACATCCCAGGGCTTTCAGATTATATTGTTTTATTATGCCATTCTCCCAGGAATTCAGGGCAGCATACAAAGTATGTCCCCTCCGCTTCCCCTCAATTTTATCCTCACAACCCCATGAGGTAAGTTAGGCTGAGACAGATAGTAATTAGCCCAACTATATGAACTTCAAGGCTGAGCAGGGACTTCCTGGTCCTGATCAGACACACCACTGTACCACAGCAGGACTCAGGATCGGAAGGTGGTGATTTCAAATGACTTGATTGCCAGTAAATTTCTCTCCATTTGTGTAGAAAATTAAGTGCTGGACATTTAATTTATTACTTAATTTCTTCATTACAATGTTTTTACCCCACTTTTTGGTCAAATAGATCTACAAGGTGGCTTATAAATTGAAATTTAAAAATATATCAAAGCAATCATAAAATGCAATGACAAGGAACATTGTTGTTGTTGTTCAGTCGTTCAGTCGTGTCCAACTCTTTGTGACCCCATGGACCATAGCACGCCAGGCCTTCCTGTCCTCTGCTCTCTCCTGGAGCGTGCTCAAGTCCATATTCATTGCATCGGTGATGCTATCTAGCCATCTCATCCTCTGCCGTCCCCTTCTCCTTTTGCCTTCAATCTTTCCCAGCATCAGGGCCTTTTCCAGAAGTTTTCTCTTCGCATTAGGTGGCCAAAATATTTGAGCTTCAGCTTCAGTATCTGTCCTTCCAATGAGCAGCACTCAGGGTTGGTTTCCTTTAGGATTGACTGATTGGACCTTCTTGCAGTCCAGGGGACTCATAAGAGTCTTCTCCAGCACCACAGCTCAAAAGCATCAATTCTTTGGCGCTCAGCCTTCCTTATAGTCCAGCTCTCACAGCCATACGTTGCTACTGGGAAAACCATAGCTTTGATTATACGAACCTTTGTCGGCAAGGTGATGTCTCTGCTTCTTACTATGCTGTCTAGGTTTGCCATAGCTTTCCCTCCAAGGAGAAAGCGTCTTTTAATTTCATGGCTACAGTCATCGTCTGTGGTGATCTTGGAGCCCAAGAAAATAAAATCTGTCACTGCTTCCATTTCTTCCCCTGCTATATGCCAGGAAGTGATGAGGCCAGATGCCATGATCTTCGTTTTTTTAATGTTGAGTTTCAAACCAGCTTTTGCACTCTCCACTTTCACCCTCAACAAGAGGCTCTTTAGATCCTCTTCACTTTCTGCCATTAGGGTAGTATCGTCTGCGTATCTGAGGTTGTTGAGAATTCTCCCGGCAATCTTAATTTCGACCTCTGATTCATCCAACCCGGCGTTTCTCATGATGTCCTCTGCATATAAATTAAATAAGCAGGGCGACAATATGCAGCCTTATCATACTCCTTTCCCAATTTTGAATGAATCGGTTCTTCCATGTCCGGGGTTTACTGTTGCTTCTCGTACAGGTTTCTCAGGAGACAGGTAAGGTGGTCTGGTACTCCCATGTCTTTCAGAATTTGCCACAGTTTGTTGTGATCCACACAATCAAAGGCTTTAGCGTAGTCAATGAAGCAGAAAAAGACGTTTTTCTGGAATTCTCTTGCTTTCTCCATGATCCAGTGAATGTTGGCGATTTGATCTCTAGTTCCTCTGCCTCTTCGAAACGCAGCTTGTACTTCCGGTAGTTCTCGGTTCACATGCTGCTGAAGCCTAGCTTGTAGGATTTGGAGCATCACCTTGCTGGCATGTGAAATGAGCGCAATTGTACAGTAGTTTGAACACTCTTTCGCATTGCCCTTCTTTGGAATTGGAATGTAAACTGACCTTTTCCAGTCTTGTGGCCATTGTTGAGTATTCCAAATTTGTTGGCATACTGAGTGCAGCGCTTTAAGAGCATCATCTTTTAGGTTCTTAAATAGCTCAGCTGGAATACTGTCATCTCCGCTAGCTTTGTTGTTAGTAATGCTTCCTAAGTCCCACTTGACTTCACTCTCAAGGATGTCCGGCTCAAATTCCATGACCGCACTATCATCATGGCTATCAGGGACATTAAGATCTTTCCTGTATAGTTCCTCTGTGTATTCTTGCCACCTCTTCTTAATCTCATCTGCTTCTGTCAGGTCCCTGCCTTCTTTGTCCTTTATCATGCCCGTCTTTGCACAAAACCTTCCCTTGAGATCTCCGATTTTCTTGAAGAGATCTCTAGACTTTCCTATTCTATTGTTTTCTTTGATTTCTTTGCATTGTTCATTTAAGAAGGCCTTCTTTTCTCTCCTTGCTATTCTCAGGAAATCTGCATTCAGTTGGATATTTCTTCCCCTTTCTCCCTTGCTTTTCGCTTCCCTTCTTTCCTCAGCTACTTGTAAAGCCTCCTCAGACAGCCACTTAGCTTTCTTGCATTTCTTTTTCTTTGGGATGGATGAAGTTGCTGCCTCCTGAACAATGTTACGGACCTCCATCCATAGTTCCTCAGGCACTCTGTCTATCAGGTCTAAACCCTTAAATCTATTCGTCACCTCCACTGTATATTCATAAGGGATATGATTTAGGTCATACCTGAATGGTTTAGTGGTTTTCCCTACGTTCCTCAATTTAAGCCGAAATTTTGCGATAAGAAGCTCATGATCTGAGCCACAGTCAGCTCCAGGTCTTGTTTTTACTGACTGTATAGAGCTTCTCCATCTTTGGCTGCAAAGGACATAATCAATCTGGTTTCGATATGGACTATCTGGTGATGTCCATGTGTAGAGTTGCCTCTTGTGCTGTTGGAAAAGAGTGTTTGCTATGATCAGCATGTTCTCTTGGCAAAACTCTATTAGCCTTTGTCCTGCTTCATTTTGTACACCAAGGCCATGCTTGCCTGTTATCCCAGTGATTTCTTGACTTCCTACTTTAGCATTCCAATCCCCTATGATGAAGAGGACATCTTTTTTTGGTGTTGGTTCTAGAAGGTGTTGTAGGTCTTCATAGAACCGATCAACCTCAGCTTCTTCGGCCTCAGTGGTTGGGGCATAGACTTGAATTACTGTGATGTTAAATGGTTTGCCTTGGATTCGTACTGAGATCATTCTATCGTTTTTGAGATTGTATGCCAGTACTGCTCTTGCCACCCTTTTGTTGACGATGAGTGCTACTCCATTTCTTCTAAGGGATTCTTGTCCACAGTAGTAGGTATAATGGTCACCTGAATTAAATTCGCCCATGCTTGTCCATTTTAGTTCGCTGATTCCCAAGATGTCGATGTTCAATCTTGCCATCTCATGTTTGACCACCTCCAGCTTACCTTGATTCATTGATCTGACATTCCAGGTTCCTAAACAATATTGTTCTTTACAGCATCGGGCTTTCTTTTCACCACCAGACACATCCTTTCGGCTTTGGCCCAGCTGCTTCACTCTTTCTGGAGCTACTTGGAAATTCCCTCTGCTCTTCCCCAGTAGTATATCGGACACCTTCTGACCTGAGGGGCTTATCTTCCGGTGTCATGTCTTTTAGCCTTGTGATACGTTCCATGGGGTTTTCTTGGCAAGAATACTGGAGTGGGTTGCCATTTCCTTCTCCAATGGACCACATTTTGTCAGAACTCTCCACCATGACCTATCCGTCTTGGGTGGCCCTGCATGGCATAGCTTATGGCTTCACTGAGTTATGCAAGCCCCTTCGCCAAAACAAGGCAGTGATCCATGAAGGGGAACATTAAGGGTAGGCAAACCTAAAGAAACAGTTCCTCGGAGTCTTTCTGAAAAAGGACTGTCTTAGCCTTAATAATCTCAAACAGGAGTGGGCAATGTTTGACTACCACAGCCCCCCAGTGTGCCCTTGCCATCCCCAAAATTCAAGGGGACCCCAAAGAAATCTTTAAAAAAAAACTGTTTTGGGGAACAACACAGCCTCTGGAGCTGCTGCGAAGCACCAAATTAGCTTCTTTGCAAGCTATTTTTCAATCTTTGGGGGACTCCATAGCTTCTACAGAATTCCAAAAGGGTACAAATTAGCAAACAAGTTAATTGTCACCCTTTTAGTGCTCTGTAGCAGCTTCAGATGGCATTTTGTTTTAATTAAAAAAAAATCCCCTTAATTTTTTGCTCCTATGTGGCGGGGTGGGGTGTGTGTGTAAAAAAATGGCCCTCAAACCTTCCGAAAGTTGCCCACGCTTGATCTAAAAACACAGACATTGAATGGACCTCCCTAAGAGTTTACAGGGGTGCCACATGAATTTGATATCCTACAGTGAGAAATTGGCTTTTAGGTAGAAGCCAGTTTGTCCTCCTCCCCAAACAATTGCTAAGGGTAGCTAGCTATACAAAGCACCATTAGGAGTTATTGTGTACAAAATTGCAGTTCAATAAAGCAAGATGTATTATGCGGCAACAAAGTGAGTTCAAACTCAGGTTTATGAGGTCTACCAACAAATATTGTTTATTTAAGGTCACTGTAAACAAAAAGCAACCTGTCTCCTCCCAAACAACCTGACTTTCCCTCTGTCTAGTTTCAATCATGCCAGATGTTTGCTAATGCTGTACAAAGAGTAGCCATTAAAATTTATCGTTCTGAAAACCAGACACCTTTTCGGAAGTCTTCGTTAATGTGCAGAGACACAAGATCTGACCTGTATTCATTCAGCAGCCAGAGACAAACGTCAAGTAAATAATTCCAGTTAAAGACAGCAACACTAATTATAAATGAGATTTGGACGCCAGCCAAAACCACGGCTGAATCCCAATGTCATTTGATTGAATGGTGGAAATCAATGTTCAGTGACACATCTCTCGATTAATGACAAAGAACGGGGATTTCTTCCTAAGTTTCTCTCAGACAGCGACTGACATAGAGGAATAGATCTGTGGTGCCTGACTCCTCCAGTGTCTATCATTAACAACTAACAGTGAGCAAGAGGCACAAGAAACATTTAGAGGATCACCTGGCCACAGGGTACATTTGTTCCTACAGTCACAGCATGGCTGATTACTTAGATATGTACAAAGCCTGCAGAAAGAATTCCATCTTGTTTCTCTGGGAATACTGGAGTTCAAGTAGAACCAGCCCATGTGAATTTTGGTTCTGGTTACAGTCCCGTTCTTACAGGGTAATGGATGTTTTTACATACATAGTTACAAGGTATTTTGTAGTCATAGGGTTATACAAATACTATGTCACACATGCACATCAGGTCTCAAGCCAGGGATAAGACAGCCAGACACCAGTGCTTTGCTTCCTATTCCATCAGGGTAGTTTGCCAGAAGAATGAGCCACACAAGCCCTTAGGCTGTTGTCCATTGCTCTGGGGCACCACTGGCGCAACTGGCTGGAAGATGGCACTCCAGCTTGCTATCTGGCATGCCCAAGCCAAACCCTCCTATTTGGCCAGGCAGCCCAAGGGGCCAATGCTGTTACACCTTGCCCTATAAACTCTCAGGACATTTAGGGCTTCTTCACACAGAGCTTTTATCCTGCTATTGAGATTGCTCACTCACGGAAGTTTGCAGGCCCGTCAGATAACGTCGTGAACCTCCAGGGCGTCTCCTGCACTAAATGACCTTTATTCCATTTGTAAAGGATCGGAGATAATGAGCTATCAAATTACCCCACTTGAGTTCCCCTTGAGTTCCCTCCATGAAAAAGGAAAAGCCATCAAAGGAGGAGCTGAACCAATGAAACATAGGGAAGACTCAAATAAGGGGGGAAAGGAAGGGGAAAGGAGCGGGGAAAGGGGGGAAGGAAGCGTGTGTAAAGGCTACGGCCACCGCCATTTGCATTCCTAATTTTTGGCCATCTTAGTCTACGTAAATATTTACGTAGACTAAGATGGCAAAAATAAGGGGGAATGCAAATAGTGTAGCCGCCGCCATTTGCATACGCGTTTTTTTAAAAAACCAGACGTGATAGGCTACGTAAGTCTTTACGTAGCCTATCACGTCTTGTAAAAAAAAAAAAGCAACAAGACTGCAAATGGCGGCAGCGGCAGCCGGTCGGAAGACCAGCCGCCACAGCCGCCCGGAAGATCCACCCCAGGTCTCGTCCCGGGGGGGATCCGTGGGGGGGCGGGGGGGCAGGCCATTCCGCCACAGATTTCAGGGGGTCGAATGCACTGGCATTTGGCCTCACCAAGATCCTTGGCAGAATTCTCTGCCATCCCTAAGCAATTCAAAAGCAAGAAATTGCAAGTAGATAAATAGGTACTGCTTCGGCGGGAAAGGTAACAGCGTTCCGTGCGCCTCGGTGTTCAGTCATGCAGGCCACATGACCATGGAAGCGTCTTCGGACAGCGCTGGCTCTTTGACTTAGAAATGGAGATGAGCACCACACCCTAGAGTCGGACACGACTGGTTGGGGACACCTTTACCTTTTTTTAGTATATATTTCAGCAGGCACCATCTTATACAAGACATTTCTCCCTGTGTGAGATGGAAGTGGGAATGTCTTTTCTAAAATGGTGCCAGACATCTGCATTTTTTTATGTATTTATATTTTTAAAAAACAATTTAAAATATGTTGCCCAAATAATCAGAGTTGCCTTTTTAGTCAATTAAAAAAGTTTTAAAATTGATTAAGTTACAGTGCAACCCTATGCGTGTCTACTCAGAAGTAAGCCCCATTGAGAAAAATTGGGCTTACTCCCAGGTAAGTGGGTATACAATTGCAGCCTTAACCGATTAGACTTTGCATTGTCAGTTACAAATAGGGATGGAGCAATTGCTCAAGATGGGTGAACTCAAGAAGTGGAACCCCCCCCCCAATAACGCAACCCATTTCAAGCCTGACTCAAATTGGGATTTGCACACCTGCGGAGCTGTTACTGGCAGCCATGGATTGTGGGGCCTTGCAAGCTCCCATAATTGGGAGGCACTTACCATCCGTTACTACCTCCCACTTTCCCAAGGATATATTGAGCTGTTTTAAGTGTTTTGAACACACACAAAAGTATTCAAGCTTTTTGAGTGCTCAAACAGGAATACTTGAAACAACTTGATATCAGTTTTCAGGCCAGACAGGAGGTGTGAGGTGCACACTCAGTCACAACCCACTAACTGCTTTCTGAACTATGCCTTATCTACTTATTTATGTATTTATTTTATTTATATCTCGCCTTTCTGCCAAAAATGAGGCTCAAGGCAGCTAACAACAAAATCCAGATTAAAAGCAAAATCTGAACTAAAACGTAACATAAAACCAAATAAATTGAAAACAAATTAAAAACACAATAACAGAATAAAAACAGCACCCAACACAACAGACCAACTTAAATGCCTGAATGAAAACATCTCTACCTGCTGCCAGAAGAACAACAGGGAGCAGGGAGTGGCTGAGCTTGGGAGCGGCCACTGAGAGGGCCCTCTCTCACATCACCACCAAACATAGCTCTCATGGTGGCAGTACTGTGAGAAGTAGGGATGTACGAAACCCCTCTTACCTGGCTCTGCCGGGTTCCGCTGGGGGGGGAGGTGCTCCATCCCTCCCCCCGGAATCCTGGCCAGCTGGCTCCGCTCCGCGGGGATTCCGCAGAGCCGCCGGCCGGCTCTGCCAGCAGCCGGACATCCAGCCACTGGCTAGCAGGGACACAAATGGCGGCGGCCATAGCCACCGCCGTTTGTGTCCCTGAATTCAGCCGTGATAGGTAATGATCTGGGTTAAAAAAAATAATGTGTACGCAAATGGCGGCGGCTACGGCTGCTGCCATTTGCGTTCCTTATTTTTGGCCGTCTTAGTCTATGTAAATTTTTACGTAGACTAAGGCGAAGACAAGAAAGGGGAATGCAAATAGTGTAGCAGATGCTATTTGCATTCCCCTTTATTTTCACCATCTTACTCTACGTAAATATTTACGTAGACTAAGACGGCGAAAATAAGGGGGAACGCAAATAGTGTCCGCTACGCTATTTGCGTTCCCCCTTATTTTCGCTGCCTTAGACTACGTAAATATTTACATAGAGTAAGATGGCCAAAAATAAGGAACGCAAATGGCAGTGGCCGTAGCCGCTGCCATTTGCATACGTGTTTTTGTTTTTGTTTTAACCCAGACGTGATAGGCTACCTAAGTCTTTACGTAGCCTATCACGAATAGGGGGGGGGGAACAGACTGCAAATAGCAGCGGCCGGTCAGAAGACCTTCCGCCGCCACCACCGCCGCTGGAGCCACTGCCATCCGGAACATCCGCACCAGTAAGTCTCGTCCCAGGGGGGATCCGAGGGGGGCAGGGGGGGCGGCAGGCCATTCCGCTACGGAGTTCGGGGGGCCGAATGCACTGGCATTGGGCCTCACTGAGATCCGTGGCGGAATTCTCTGACATCCCTAGTGAGAAGGACCTCTGATGAAGATCTTAAAACCCGGGCAGACTCAAACAGGAGAAGCTGCTTGATCCCAAGATGTATAGGGCTTTATAGGCCATAACCAGCACTTTAAATTGTGACCAGAAATCAGCTGGAAGCCAGTGAAGCTACTCTAACAAAGGAGGAATGTGTTCCCTGTAACTGACCCCCATTTTGGACCAACTGAAGTTTCTGAACAATTTTCAAAGGCAGCTCCACATAGAGCAATACAGTAGACCAAATGGGATGCAACTAAAGCATGTGTGACCATGGCCAGATCCAACATCTCAGATGGATCAGATTAGATGCAGCCTTGATTGAATCTTCATCTTGACAGTATTTTGTTCTACACCAGGAGTGGGGAACCTTTTTCTTATGAAGGGCCACTGAACCACAGGAACAATTGGCAACCACTGCTAATGGTGGGTGGAGTCAGGGCTAATAGTGGGTGGAGTTTCCAGCACTGCAACATTGCATTGCTAATTCTCTATCTCTGTCACACCATTCCTTCTCTACTTTGTGCATGCATACACACATGAAGTGGAAGAGGAAGCGGCTCCCAAAGACAGCCCATTGGCCATGCTGGCTGTTGCTGTTGCGAGTTGACGTCCAAAACATCTGGAGGCCTCCAATTTGGGGAAGGCTGATATAGAGTTAGTTAGGGCTTCTAACCCCACCCCAGTGCAATGTACAAGGTTTCTTCCCATGTCCACTGGGGCATCTGGAGCTGCGAGACTCAAAGACATGGTGCTGCATGGTCTGGAGATGCAGCATGCAACTTGGGTGATAGGATTTTGCATGCTCAGTGTGTAGATCAGTAGAGCTATGGACTCCAAAGAACCACATTGCTTGGATTACTATTGGTATAGTGGACAGAGTGCTGGTCTTAGACCAGCAAGACTGGGCTTCAAATTCTTGCTGTGCCACGAAATATACTGGGCACCCTTGGTCAATAGGGATGGGCGAACGAGAGATATTTGAGAGCGCCAGAATTCTCCAAACACCATCTCACCACTCAACTCATGCCCGAGTCCCGTTCACATTTGTGATCACTGCTCACTCTGTGCTAACAGGAAACTTGTGCTAGTCAAGCAGTGATCAAACTGGAGAATTGAGCAAGTTTACCTAAATTTCTGTAAATTTCCTCATTTGCACAACTTTCCTCTGTTTGCTAAAGCAGGGCTGGTTCAGTCTACAGAGGAAATCTATGCAAGTTAGGAAATTTGTGCAAACTGAATTGGGAATCAGGAACAAGACGAATGCGAGCACATGTCCGACAATTTACGAATATTTTCAGCGGACGCATGTTTGCACTTGTGCTCACATTCGGAGGTTCAAACACGGCATGTTTGAACCTCCGAATGTTTTGCAAGCAAAAATGAAATTCTCATACATCCCTATTGGTCAGACATTTCAGCCAGATCACTTGGTGCCAAGCCATTGGCCAGTCTGGGCTCTTTGGAGGAAGGATGGTAAACAAGCACTATAACAATATAACTAAATTATATTACATTAGGAAAAACTATCTGAAATTTGTTCCTGCTCTTCTTCTGGCACACTGAATTACGCAGGTTCATTTGGGGAATGGGGAGCTAGTAGAAGGCTCTGTTTCTGGACTAGATGGCCTTTTGATCTCCTCTAGCTGAAAGAGACCCAGCGCAACAGCAGCATCAGCTCCCCTGACAAACGCAGCAGTCTACAATACGTGTGCTAATATAAATGCCAGGACAATAAATTTAAAAGAAATATGCACTGTTGTTCCTCTGAAGGAAATACATATTGAATCAGAAGATCCTCCCCAGCTAGAGGCAGGCAAGAAATTAATTACGTATAACAATAGAAGAGTCTAATCAAGCTTTATATCTAGCCCAATATGCACAGTTATTAAAAACTGAAGAGAGAGGTGTGTGTGTTTTTTCTTTTTGCAAGCTTCTTTATTTGCAGCAGACAATCACTTGCACGGAAATTGCACAGAATCTACATTAGAAGAACAGGAAGAGCAGCAATTTTTAAAGGACAAACTAAAAGTTAATTCAAGGTAATCAAAAGAAAGAAGTAGTGACTTCCTGATACAAGAATTTGTGTTTATTACTTCCATCCCAAGGGCAGAAGGTGGATAACAATCTTGTCCCTACAAATACATGAAGATTAATGCCAGCATTCCTCCCTATATCCAGACACCAAAGACCACCCCAAATATTAAAATTATTCTGCATTTTGGAAAAGAAAGGGATTTTGCTATGTCTCCAGGGAGAGAGATAGGGAGATTGAAGAGTATGACATATTCTACTGGTACTCCATAAGATGTGATTGTATTGTACATTGGTAGCTAGACCATTTATTTATTTATTTATTTATTTATCCGTTACATTTCTATTCCTCCAAAGAGCCCAAGGCATCTTATATGATCCTCTTCGTTTTATCCTCACAACAACCCTGAGAGGTAAGTTAGGCAAAGAGTCAGGGACTGGCCCAAAGTCACCCACTGAGCTTCATGGCCAAGTGGGGACTAGAACCTGAGTCTCCCCAGGCCCAGTCCAACACTCTAACCACTACACCACACTGGCTCTCTGACACCATGTTATTGCAAATTCAAGAGAATTCTTTTATCATCAACTTGTCCCCCAAACTTCCAGAGGATAAACAATTCCAAAATTATGGAGTCATTATTGACCCTACTACGTATATCCCTGTTCTTCAAACTCGGCATACAGCATAGTTAAAAAATAAAATGAAGGTGTGTTGCTTGGGGAGTGTAAGAGATGATAGATAGAGATGAGATAGAGATAGAGATAGAGATAGAGATAGAGATAGAGAGAGAGAGAGAGAGAGAGAGATCTTCACTTTCCCCCAAGTAACAAACGGCATTTCTGTGTCACACATTTATCCTTATAACAACAACCCTGTGAGGTAGGTTACACTGAAAAAAGGCAACCAGCCCAAAATCTAACTGGGAATTTGAACCTGGATCTCCCCAGTTCTAGTCAGACACTTTAACTATTAAGGGTCATTTAGTGCAGGAGACGTCCTAGAGGTTCACGACATCATCTAAAAGGCCTGCAAACTTCCGTGAGTGAGCAAGCTCTATAGCAGGATAAAAACTCCATGTGAAGGAGCCCCTTAGTATGTAACATTTAGCGTACTATCCTCCATTCCATTCAACTTTTCTTCAGCAGAAACTTGCATATTTTCTTATAAATAAATATGTGCACATTTCAGGAAAGTAAAAATAATCATCTGAAAGTCAACAGACTCTGCGTGGTCTGAGGGGGTCACTCCGCAGCAGATTCTGTAGGTCAGATTCTTAAAAATCCAAGCTCATTTTGGTCTATCTTGGATTTCTCCAGCATCCCTAGGTCAGAGCTCTGTCTATGGGCTTGGAGGGGGTTTTCTGAATAATGCTGTGGCCCCTGAGAGGCAGTCTAGGGACCATAGGATTGCACTGTAAGTCTAACAATACCTAAGTATAACTTCCTTTCATAACTATGGTAAAAAGGAATCACTGAATTCTAAAATGAGCTATGTGCTGCCTACACTCAAAACATTTATTCTGTTAATCTGGATATTCCTGCCACCTTCCAAAATCTTACTAACTACTTCGGCATTTTGATCTACTGAAAACAAACCTAGGATAAAATTAAGAGGATGAACAGGTATGAGAACACATATAATTTTAGAAATGTGCTTTTGGGTTGGTTGGTTGGTTGGTTGGTTGGTTTTTAAGAGGACAATTTTGAAGATAATTTGAAATTAGTAAAGAGCCAGAATGTGTAGCTGCAAACTAGACATGGACAAGCACTCCATCCTTATTCAAATGATATAACAGGATATGCACAAATGTTTTCCTTACTGACTTAATTTACTGTAAAAAAGATAAAGACGGCAGGTGATTCAAAAAGCTCATAGAATGTTCTTTTTTATTTAGAAGCCACTGGAATATACATTTTCAGGACAACGTGCAGTTGCGTGTATTTTTTTTTCATTATTATACTTCATTGGTAATTTTGCAAATTTAGTAAAATATTTTAATAAAGAACTCCCCGATGTGGAGCAGATACTGAAAAATCCACAGCAAAAACAACTTATATTGCCATAACTTAGTTGATGTGTGGAATAAACAACCTGCTGGGAAAAAAACATTCTTTCAAAAGTGTTTGCTAGCAAATTCAGTTCTTAGTTTTACATCAGGCCACCAAGCTGAACACAGCTCACACCAGCCATCGATGAGGGCCCAAGATCAGTTTGATAAATCTCCTGATTAGCTGCCTTCCTGAGAGTGCAAAAAAAAAGAGAGATTGTCAAGTCCATGTATTGGCAAGACACAATACATGGCTGGTGAACCAGATCTTGCTTCCAAGGTGGGGGGGGGGGTGTCACACAGGTTAGGCTTAGAAGTTGATAGACAGAAGAGTGATCAAGCACATGCTTCTTGGGAAATTACCAAAAAGCAGGAGGATGACACCCTTTGAAGGGTAAGAAGAATTGTCAGAAAACTGTGTTTTTTGTATTGTTCTGCCTCAGTCAGAGATGGCACCAAGAGTCAGCATGGATAGGCAGCTGATAAGGGCCCATATCCCAGCAGGGGGCCCACTGACAAGAGTCCTGTGGCCCTGCACTTCCTTTTCACCATTGCATCCTGCTTGTTCCCCATCCTCTGACTTTGGGCAAGACAATGGTGGTGGTGTGAAGGAGGAGCAACAGATACCACTTCCTGTTTGCTCATTGGCTCTCTGCCTGGCAAGCAAGCATGTGGTAGCAGTGATGAGGAAGTGCAGCAGCCACTGGCAACAGTGGTGGCAAGAAGATAAACACACTGAGGGAGAGAGACGATTGAGGATATCTTGCCCAAGGCCACTCCAAAACCAAAGGCTGACACTGAAAACAATTGTGAAAAACAACTAGAAATTTTATTTATTTATTTATTATTGCATTTATATCCCGCCTTTTTTCCTCTTGCAAGGAACCCAAGGCGGCTTACATTATCCTCCTCCTCTCCATTTTATCCTCACAACAACAACCCTGTGAGGTACGTTGGGCTGAGAGTGTGTGACTGGCCCAAAGTCACCCAGTGAGCTTCCATGGCCGAGTGGGGACTAGAACCCGGATCTCCCAGCTCCCAGTCCAACACTCTTGCCACTACACCACACTGGCTCTCAAATAGGTGCATGTCCCAAAATAAGTCATACAAGTTAATACAAGGCACAGAGTAGATTGTCCATGTAATGAAAACTAACACATGTACACAATTTGCTTATTTGTACTGGTTTCGATGTCACATTTTTAATACACTTGAAACATATAACAAAGTAAACACCCATGATAAGTTATACATCTTGATCATCCCCCTTTTCTCTTACGATGAATCAAACTACCAGTCCATTGGCCTAATATTGTCTATACTGACTGGCAGCACCTCTCAGGGGAGGTCTACCTGACAGCTTTTTACTGGAGATAACAGGAGATGAAATAAGTCCTTATACATGCAAAGTATGTCCTCTGCTACTAAGCTTTGGCCCATGACCACGAGGTCTGGGTTTTCTTGAGTTTTTAAAAGAGGCACAAATCAAGTCAGAAATATGTCAGAATTACAAACCAGAGATAATGGGCAACAACAGGTCCCCCAGCCCTAGTATGAAGGGAGATGTCGATCCCTACCCATCTTTCTCATTACACCAACATCTTCCTAAATTCCTGTTAACCACTGTTCAAGAAAAAGTCCTGAGAATGGTGCACTTCAGCTTATTTTTTAATGTGAAATCTAGATCTTGCTCAAAGATTTTGGCATGTGCCATGATATATGTTAAATATGAGAGGGGGGCATCAGTCAAGCGAAAACTAGTGAAGTCAACACATATTGCCATCTTCTCACAGACCCTAGTTCTAATATTAGGTGTTCTGTCCCCCACCCCCTGCTTTCCACCAGTTCGGCAACCCACACTCAGAGATACTGTCAACATCACGTTCTGCCATTCATTAAATTATTCTGATGGTCCTACAATGTAATGTAGATTAGGTATCTTAACTGGTGGGGATGGGAAAGCAATGAGAAACAAATGGACTAGAAAAGGGGATTGAGCCCTTTCACTGCAATCCCTCGAACCCAAGTTACCCCTCTCCATTTCTGATCTTAGAGTTCACCACTTGTCAATCTGAAATTGTTCTCTCCTGCCACTTATAGCTTTCCAGACATGGCCTGATTCCAAGACATGTAGTTTGGCACTAAAAACGTTTTTGAACTCTTGGTTTAAAATAGTTCTCTACAGGCCTGACATATAATGGAAAGATTGCCCAAATCACTTGCCACAATTCAAGTAACCTGCTATGCACAAAGCAAGGACTATGCACATAATGCTCCACAAACCATGCACAGACTTCTAAATTTCCTCTGCAGAATCAGACATGTACATTGTCAGGGTGGACACTGAGCCCATAGAACCTCAGAGCAGTTCTGATTCTGAGGAGGAACAGCCGTCCATGGGAGAGGAGCGCACTCATCCCTCCCAGGCCCTGCAGCTGGCAGAGATTCCTCCTGCCAGCATTCCAGAGATAGATAGCGGTCCTGGGAGTGAAAGAGCATGGGAGGAGGGCTGGCTGGATGCTCGACGCAGACGCAAAGCGCAACAAGCTATGGAGGGCGCGGAAAGGAGGCGTAGCACCCATTTGGCGTGCAAGCAACGGTCATGTCCAGAGGACCCAAGGGAAAAGGGGAGGGACTCTCCCTAGCCCATAAGTTCAGGGTCTGCAAGTGATTCTTGTTTCAAACGGGGACCAACTGTTTCCAACCTGGGGCATAGGTTACTCTGCTGTTCATAGCTTAGTCGCTGGTGATAGAGTTATTAAGTTGTAAAAGGAATAAAGCCTTGAAAAGAATCCTTTGTCTGTGTCTGGAGCTGGCTACTGGAGCAGACTGAAAGAGGCCGGCTAGGGCCCCCTGACACATATTTTGATGCTGCACTTGCACTGCACTGGGTTGTGGTCTTAGTGAGCTTGGCATCAGAGTGTTCTCTTTCCTTGGAAGACAAAAAGCAACATTCAATGGCTTGAGTTCAGCAGTGCTAAGTCCCTTGTAGGAGGAAAGC
Source organism: Heloderma suspectum (assembly GCF_057233095.1). Lineage (NCBI taxonomy): Eukaryota > Metazoa > Chordata > Lepidosauria > Squamata > Helodermatidae > Heloderma > Heloderma suspectum. Next base: position 333,159,101 of record NC_139459.1, on the reverse strand, counting down.
AAATGCTCCTTGAAATGTCAGCCGTGAACTTTGAGAGAGAAATGTATGGCAGGCTCAAGTACTAAATATCCTGTGTGATATGACAGAAATTTGACACAGAATTCCCATTAGCATTAATGGAACCTATGAGAGTTCTTTGAATGCCCCAGCAGACAGCTGGACAACTGCAATTTGCTAATGTATTTATAATTGAGTAACATCGACTCAATGGAAAGCATAAATGTTTGAGAACACATTTTTTCTTTGCATTGATATCATCTGTAATCTAATGTGATAGGTTGCTCAGAAGATTGCTATAGAGTGCTAATTCATGCTAAATTCAAAACCATCAGTGACAGCTGTGAATGAGAGACTCCATGTACAACATGCAGTTTAGAAACATCAATATCATCTCTGCAACTCAAAATATCTTCAAACTGACCAACACCTGTACCTAACATTAACAACACCACTTGCCAGGCCCCTCCACATGCACACACGCACATGCAAGCACACATGCATACACACAGCATTTTGCTGCTGCTTATTTGCACTAGCTTTGATGACTCTGATAGACCACATGAATAAACTAGATACTGTACGACAGTCAAGAAGTGCTCATCATCATCATCATCATCATCAATGTGTATAGCATCTAAAGTTGTGCCAAGCACCACACCAAACAAGTCTCTCTCAATGGTTTTCTACATAGAAATCTGTATCTTACAGTGCAATCCTATGCATATCTGCTCTGCCATAGCTTAGTGGTAGAGCATATGCTTTGTATGGAGAAGATCCCACGTTCAATCTCCATCTTCTAATAGAAGGGCTGGAAAAATGCCTGCCTGAAACTGGATGGGCCAATAGTCTTTACTTTATAAGGCAACTTCCTATGTTCCTACTCAGAAGTAAGTCCTATTGTGTTCAGCGGGACTTACTCCCAGGAAAGGATTACAGATTTTATTATTTATTTTGAGAATGTCTTACTTCAACCAGCTGGGTCCTAGAGCAGCTAACATAGAATTAGAGTACAAAACATCAACAGTGCAGATAATTGATAAAATAACATGATAAAACATCAGGAAAGATCACATCAAAGCTGCTAGAGCTAAAAGGCTTGGGCAAATAAAAATGTCTTCACTAGAAGTGTGTATTTGTTCAAAAACAAATGAAAAGCAAAATGAATGAACCCACATTTGTTTCAGTGTCAAAGAAATGTGGATACATTTGTTTGCACATCCATTTTTGCTCGTCACTTTTGGTTTGTACAGTCGGTCTGAATACAGATACAACACCTACAAATTTCATGCAATTCCAATGGAAAATACCAACGTTACAGGCAGCAGAAGACAGGGTGTGTCTGCACTAAAATAAATTGACAAACAAATAAGTAAAAAGAAGAAGAATGTGGATTTAAAAATGAAAAAAAAAATCCATTGCACACCCATAGTCTTCCCCTGACAACAATATATATATATATATATATACACACACACACACACACACACAGATAGTGTCAAGTGAGCCTCCCGGGGGGGAGGGCGGGGTCCAAAGAAAGGGCAGCAAAACCAAAAAAGGCCCCAGTCATCTTTCACCTTACCTTAAAGAGGGGAGGACTCATAAGAGGGCCTCAGAACATGATGTCAGCAATTACGCAGGTTCATGTGGGAGAAGCACATGCCTTCATGACACCTCCAAACAGACAATAATACTAAAAACATCAGTCTCATGAACCTATTATTGGATATAATCAGCAATCTATGCACAAACTGCTGTTTACATTTAAAACAACCAAGATCTATATGAGAAAAATACAAATTTCATTGTTTTCAAGAGGCAGCTCTCACTGTCACTCTGGGATGGATGGATGGATGGATGGATGGATGGATATCGCACAAGGGAACCAGGTGCAATAGTCTTTTCCTACCTCTGCAATATTGCTGAACTACAATGCTGCAAAACTTAAAGTCAGTAGTGATAGCATGACTTAAAGTTGCTTAAAGTCAGTAGTGATAGCATGAAGCAGTCTGCCATAAAGAACACTGCAGGAAAATGTAGTTAAGACAACGCCTGAAATAGCACCTCTATTTAATTTCTTTGGTTCAGTATTGGTTTGCATTACTTCATTCAGTTCCTGAGGGACTCTGTGTTCAATTGAAAATGGGCAGAGAAAAGGAAACCTGGTATATATTTAAAGCCATGAAGGAACATAGTAAAAGGAAGCAGGGCAGCAACAAGAGAAAGAAAACGAGGTTTAAAAGTTACATTTTACCTTTTCGAGAGCTGAATCTAATAACTCAAGAAAAAAAAAGATAGGAGGTTTTGTTCCAGTGACTGAAATCTTGGTATAGCTGAATACAAACTTCTATTACCCAGCCAACAATAGTGTGAAAAGTGGCAGTGTTGTCATTTTTCTCCCTTAAGATATATCTTCCTGGTCAAAGAAACAGCCTGTTGTCTGTTGAAGATAAAGGAAGAGAGTTGGCAAAGTGGCTCAGGGGAGGGTCAGATTGATTGAAAGTTTATAGAACTTTTAAGATAACAACCCACTGAGCTGTTGCATTGCTTCCTCCCCCCTGCCCCCCGCATTTGTTTTGAATTACTGGTGCAGCCAACATCTGATGGTTTGGTTTTAAATTTACTTGGCAATACATTTGTTACTGCCAACATATATGTTGCATCAGAGATCCTTCACTTCCTTTCAAGCCCAGTTAATCAGGTGGTAGGTAAGGCATTGTATTATGAACTACCCTTGCTTACATTTTTGTTGCAGAAGTCTGAATTATTTAGACGCACATTTATTTTCATCTCCTCCAGCAGTAAAGCAAGGGGCTAGCATACAACCCCTTTTATCCATGCTTCAGGCAGAATAATTATTTTTTTATTTGGGGATGTTCTGAATTTACATTTGGACAAGCATTATCACATTCTAATAAGACTATTGTTTAGTAAATGCAAACCAGAAAAAAATATTAATTTGTGTTACAGCAAAAATGCAAGTTTCCATGCGTTAGATGCAAAAAGATGGGGGTTCTCTATCATAAGTATTGTTCTTTTGTGGCAGAATTAATAGTCCAGAGAAACATTCAGTAATTTAACACTGTTACAAACTAGGAGGGGGGAAAAACCAATCTACAGGTGGATTACCTGTGAGAATTCACAGTGTCTAGAAGAGACTGAGCAGGGGAAGGAAAAGGTTACCCCTCTCTTTGTCGATTTCACACCAACTATAAAGCTTCCATCACTGAAGAAGATGAGATTTAGCTCAGATGAACCATCCCTTCCAAACCGGGATAAATTAGAATAAAAAGGATTTACTGGTGTGTCCTAGAAGTGCTCCTGCTGTGCCAAATGTTAAGGCATCCATTTCAATTTCTCTCCACATTTGCATTTTGATTAAAAATTCTCCATAGGGACCAACATTCAAGACAATCCATTGTTTTAACTTTTGGCTTCCACTGATGAGACTGTCCATAAAGCAGACCTAACTCTGCCCTTAACTTCTTCAGTCTGTCCACTGGCAGTCAGTGCCTCAAATGCCAGATTATGCAACCTATGGCTTCTATAACACAAATAAACTAATCTACACTACACTAAGGTGAACATTTGTTTGTAGTGCAAAAACCAAGTATGTAAGAGTTAGCTGTGAACATTTCTGCTTTATTCCTGTAAGCATAATCAATTTCAATATAATAAACAGTGTATTGTAAATACATAACTGTTTCTCTCTGGACTTTGTCATGGCCCTGACTTCAAGCTCAGAATCAGAGGAGCATGAGCCATCTGAGTCTAGGACCACTGTACCACTGGCTGGAGAGCTGGACTGGGTTCTCCCACTGCTCAATGGTCTTCCTGTCTGAGCTTGCAGATGTGGTTACCAGAGTGATGCTAAGAACCCTAAGAACCCTAAGAACCCTATTGGTCCTGGGGATTTCTACATCTATGCTGTTATGACAACCATGGGCCTATCCCAAATTAAACCAGGCTCAATTCATGGTGCTCTGTTCTGATGATGATCTGTTGGTAGGGAAACCAATGATGGTTCCATTGTCATGGTCAGATCATTACCTTACTAGGTTGATCTGTTTGGCTACTTGTAACCTCTGCAGGGGTGGAGGGCCCACTTCAAAGATCAGCGTTCATAGACTGATTAATCCAGGAGGTTTTCTGAAGTCCTTGAACAGGGAAATTACCCTAGCCTTAAACACAATTGCTCCGAAATGTCCTCAAACAAATCACAGAGGTGTATCTGCTCCTTGGTATCCTGAGAAGTTGAGAATGATGGAGCGATTAGGTCGATGACTTGAATGCAGATGGCAAAAAAAATGATGTGAGGATGTTATGGCAGCAAAGAGATCCTATTGCATCTGCACAATGCTGGCAAGGTGTTTGTAACAAGGTCACAGATGGATGTAGCTAGTATATTGTCAAGTTGTTACAGATACTTTTCAGCTTGTTCAACCATAGGATGTGGACAAGCTTCTTGAATATTTGAGACTCATAACATGTTCCCAAGATCATTGCCCATTGTGATTATTAAAAGCATCCAGGGTGAGGTTGAAGATTTGGACTTCAGAGGTAGTTAATTCTCCTTCAGAGGGTGCAATCCCTCCTACCCTTAAGAAAGCAGCAGTACGACCCTTGCCAAAGAAACCAACATCAAACCTTTGAACTTAGATACTGTCATCTCTAGTCCACAAAATTGTATACCACAAAAAATCTTGAAATTGCCCCCAGCTTCTCTGCTGTTTTTGTTGCAGCATATTAACACAGAGAACCCACTAGAATTAGTTTTCCCCTGTGTCGCTCCTATTTGCTATTCAGTCACAGAACATTGTCCTCATTAATATCTGGCATATACTAAGATACTACTTTATTTTCAGCCAGTCAAGCAATTGGTTAAAAATGAGACAAGATCTAGGGGCTTTATTTGGCTGTTGTCTCTCAGATGTACATTTTAGCACTGGAAACACTGGTGTTGTTCTTTGCTGTCTCCCTAAACTAAAACAATGCACTTTTGCAATAAAACCCACAAATCTTTTTAAAGACTTTCCAGTGATAGATTCCCTAATTACAAACTAGCTTATTATGCTAACAGTAAAATCTATAGTTTAGTTACACCACTTCCTCTTTAACTCACCATTTATCCTTGCATCACACTCACAAAATCAAATCAAATATGCTGAGGCAGCCAAATATACTAAGAAAATTATGTATCTTTAATCTGCATCTGATTTAGCGACAAATGAGGCCTTTTAATAGGAATGTTTGGCACATAGGTAACTATGAATTTTCAAGGTCATTTGAGTCTGAAATGAAAAGCAAAGTTGCACTTAGAGAACAATGAATTCTGAAGTTGTGGACCTACAAGCTTCCCTGTAGCCATGTCCTCAAGCATCAGTTTTAAAGGGTGCTGTAATGTGTACTCAAATACAGATGTTCTTCTGAAGAGTATAAAATTGTAATTTCAGTCTATTCCAATGCAACTCCATGTACACATGTTATGAACCTCTATCTTTAAACATACAAATGGAATCTACAAACACTACCAAAATGTTCAGGATGATCTTGAGAAGGAGAACAAAATCAGGAAGGCATTTAAACAAGGAAGTGTTGCAGCAATAGGTGACTTTAGTTGCCCTTACACTGACTGGATAATGATTGTTCTGGTCACAACAAAGAGCTAAAACATCTCAATACCCTAAACAACTGTGCCTTAGAACAGTTGATCACAGAACTGATCAGAGGGGAGGCGACCCTGGACCTTATCCTCTGTGGTACCACTCCTGGTGTGAGATGTGATGGCTTTAAGAGAGGGTTATTATTATTTATTTCATTTCTTTCATTTCTATACTGCCCAATAACCGAAGCTTTCTGGCCGGTTCACAACAATTCATAGAAAATACAAACTACAACATTATACATTACAAAATGCAACATGATGATAAAAGCATAGTCTAAAAAAAAAATTAACATACAAAATTTAAAACAATTTAACAGCTTAAAACAGCTTAAAACAATTTCAATAAACATTTTTTTAAAGAATATACCTGTTCAAGACAATTGACATAAGTGCCCCATCATATGCAATTAAATGGCTGGGAGTAGAGGGCAGTCTTAACCTGGCACTGAAAAGATGGTGCCAGGCAGGCCTCAGTGGGGAGCTCATTCCATAGTCGGGGGGGGCACCACTGAGAAGGCCCTCTCCCTTGTTGCCACCTTCCGAGCCTCCCTTGGAGGTGGTACTCGGAGGAAAGCCTCAGATGTTGATCATAATGTCCAAGTAGGTCCATGTCAGGAGAGGCGTTCCATCAGATATTCCAGTCCTGAGCTGTATAAGGCTTTATAGATTAAAGCCAGCACCTTGAATTGGAGCTCGGAAATATACAGGTAGCCAATGCAAGACAAATTCATGGACGATAAGGCTATTAGTGGCTACTAATCATGATGGGTATATATTACTTCCACTATTAGGCTAGATCTACACTACTGCTTTATAGCAGTACTGAAGTGCACTGATAACTGTTGGAGCACATTATACATTTGATATGCCACTTTTGTAGTGTTATTTCCTGCCTTTATTCCACATTATCCAATATACTGCAACAAATGTCATTGTGGGTTCTATGAGGTATAAATGCACAAGAGGGATCTAGCTTTACCATGATGAGATCGTAATGATATGACACAAAGTGTAGATCTAAAGGCAGTATGCTTCTGGATACCAGGGGCTGGAGAACATGAGGAAGAAATGCTATTGCATTGCTGTTCTGCGGGAACAGAATGCTGGACTAGATTGGTCTAATCCAGCATGGAATTTCTTATGTTCTTAACAGGGGATAGTTACCCTTATCTTGCCTGGTTAATGAGTTTTCCAGGAGCTTCTATTTGGCCTCTGCTGAAGATAAAGAAAAATGTGGTCTGAACCACCAAGGCAATTTGAATATTTTTATGTTCGGTTTCCATCCATTTTTCTTAGGTTTACTGAAGATCTCACCTTGCACACTAAGCGAAACCTAGGTAATCATTGCCCTTGGAACTTCTCACCATCAGGGAAGTGTGGCGCTTGTAGCAATATGTTGTTATGTATTTCCCACTTCTCTGAGTGTGGAGAAGTTCAGGGACAACACAGCCTGAGTTTGGTTTTCTGTTGCAGAAAAGTTCAATGGAGACTTGTGGTGCTTTTTGTAATATTTCCTTTATTTACAAATATACAAGCAAAGCATAATGTTCCTAGTATGCAGCAATTTACTGCCCGTACAGGTTTCCCAGAGATGGATGGCCCTTGCACCCTCAAGATGCTTTCATCTTTCAGCTCAGCTGTCATTCTCTCTCCTAAACTGCAAAAATAATTTCTTTGACACAGAAACACACACACATGTCCCCTCCCCCTTACCTTGGCTGGTGGGGTGACCCCAAACTCCAAAACGTACAAAGACAGACTGCCAACCATATCGCAACCAACAGTTCCCATCAAGGAAATACCAGCTGATGATGGACACTTAACCAGCAACTTCCCTAACAAATCAATAGGGATGTCGGAGAATTTCTCCACGAATCTCCGGGAGGCCAAATACCAACGCATTCGGCCCCCCAAACTTGGTGGGGAAATTCTCCGACACCCCCCTGGGATGGGACTTACCTCGTACGAATGTCCCTCGCAGCGGTGGGTCCCGGTGGCAGTTCGGCGGCATGGCGGCGGCGGCCGGTCTTCCGACTGGCTGCCGCCGCCACCATTTCCAAGTAAAGTGTTAAAAAAAAAAAAAGTGATAAGCTACGTAAAGATTTACGTAGCCTATCACGGCTAGATTTTCAAAGTCAGCCATGATAGGCTACGTAAATCTTTACGTAGCCTATCACTTTTTTTTTTTTTTTACACTTTACTTTTTTCTTTCGGCCGGGGAGACGGGGTGCTCCCCCCCGGCCAGAATTTCGGCGGGAAGGGATGGGGCGCCTCCCCCCCCGGCCAGAATTTCGGCTGGGAGGGGCGGGGCGCCTCCCCACCCACCAATAATTTCGGGGGGAGAAATGGAGCGCCTCCCCCCCACCACCGAAAACAGCTGCGGGACCAGGTAAGGGACTTTCGTCCATCCTTACAAATCAATCACTTTATTGATTTGTTAGGGAAGTTGCTGGTTAAGTGAGCTCTCCCATACTGGAGGCATTCAAGATGAGGCTGGACAGCCATCTGTCAGGGATGCTCTGACTTGGATTCCTGCATTGAGCAGGGGGTTGGAGTTGGACTCAATGGTCTTGTAGGCCCCTTCCAACCCTACTATTCTATGATTCTATGACTCTGTGATTTATATACTGCTTCTTCATACAGGATGCTCAAAGCAGTTCAGGACAAAGCATGTGGAAAAAACCCAGTACAGTCCTATCCATGTTACAGAAAATCAGAACAATTATATTACAAGTACATAATAAAGCATCAATATCAAACCAATTACTTAATAATTCTTTTATCAACAAAAACAAAGTGTTTTTTTTGGTTCATAAGGTTCATAACCTTATGAACTTGCTAGTTAGACTAGCAGTAGAGTATGGCCTTTTGAAGAGCTTCATAAAGAAGCAGGACTAGTTGTCAATCACAGGTGTTAATAGGAGCAGGACAAAACACCCCCCAGCCTCTAGGATGAACAGTAGGTAACAGACCTGTCTCCTCTGGTGATGACGGAAGGACTATGGGTTGCTTAGCCACTCCTGCTTGCAGCAGGAGTGATCCAGCCCACTGCCTTTTTCACAACAACCCACAGCACTGTACTACTAGTCTAACCCGCAAGGTCACAAGGTGTTTCATTTTGTTTTGATTTACAATGGAATTGTTAATTAATTGTTTTGATTTTTTAAAAATAAAAATAAAAATGGTGGGTTATTGGTATGTGTGAACCAGGCCATACATTGTTTACATTAAAAAGTACAGAAAAGTTGGCAGAAATTCAGATACTTGTCTGTCTACAAGGATACTACATCTTATTAGTCTGAAGGACTATTAAATTGTGGTGCACTGGCTGGACATGTGACGACACCTTTATGGAAGAGTTAAGATTTATAAAACCTGTAACAGCCGTAATGGACTTTGAGGAGGCATTTATGGGCATACTCATTTCTTAGCACAACGTTCTAAAAGCCTTTTCTTTTGGTTTAAAAAACACCTCTGAAGCAATAAAAATGGCACCTACATGAACATGTAAAGTATCTTAGTGAAAGTGAACATTAACACTGGTTGTCCATTTACACTAATGTATGATGGGCTGGCTCTTCTACAGCCACTAGAAACACTTTAACCAAAGTAAATTTATGTTGTACTGGGCTCAAAAATGCTATGTAAGATTTGTAATGTAATTAAGCAATTCCCTTTAACATTGTAATGGGATGAGAGTGTTTAGTCCTCAATATAGCTTGGGAAACATTTCCCTTCCACCAGTGGTTCTAGTTCTATGTTATTCTCTCTACTCACAATTCAGGTCAGCAACAAAGTTATATAGTACTAGGTGCAAATTCTTGCCCTAATTAGAACACTTCACCCCTCTCTTTCTTTCTCTTTCTCTTTCTTTCTCTTTCTCTCTCTCTCTGTAATACACCAGTTCTACAGGAATATACCATTTCAATTTGGCAAAATAAGATTGTAGTTGCCTCTACTGTAACTATCAAAATAAATGTTATTATGTATCCGATCTCTCCTTCTCTAAACGGTATAGTTCAAATCTATAAATGCCTTCAAAAATCCCACAGAATGCATGCAGCAAAACACAATGGACCTGAGGACTTGGACTTGCAGCCATTTGTCAACGGGAAATGGAGCAGGGAAAGTCCAAAGAGACAAATCCCCAGCAGAGTGCTTAGCAGTGCAATCCTATGCATATCTACTCAGAAGTAAGCCCCTTTGAGGTCAATGTAAGGTTTTCTTCCGTTTCATTTAAGATTTTCTTCCATTTACCACCACTACATTCCAAGTTTGTTGCACACTTCCACACCAGTGGGACTCTGCTTTTAACCTCTACTGAATAGAGGAGCAGGCACAGGCTAGTCTAGAACAATCACAAAGCTAGACACAAAAAGGGAAAAGAGGCAATGGAAGGACAGGACTCTCCAGTGGTGGTGACCTGCAAGGTGTGTGCAATGTTTGTTTTCTTGCCTGAGAACAACATGGCCTACACGTGCAACAAGTGCAAGTTGATCACGCTACTGGAAGAAAAAGTAAGTGGACTGGAGCGGCGACTGTCGACCCTCCGGGGAATAAGAGAACACGAAGCGTTCTTGGACAGATTGGGGGAACTATAGCAGCAAAGGGAAGACCAGAAGCTTGAAGAGCAACAGCAAAATGAGGCTGAGCACTTCTGAGGCTGAGCAGAAGTGGGAAATGCTGAGGTGAAGAAAAATGGAGTAGAGGATACTCCGTGGAAAAGGGTGACAGTTAGGAGAAGAAGAACTAGACGCCACTCTGCACCAGCGGAAGCAGTGGAGCTGTGCAACCGATTCCAGGTACTTGTGGATGAGACTGGAGGACAGCCTGCAGAGGAAGAATCACAGGGGAACCTACATGAGAGTGAGCAAGAGGCTGAAGGACAAATGGAGGCGATGAAACCCAGGCCTACAACAAGAAGAAGAGAAGAGTGGTAGTAGTGGGAGACTCCTTGCTGTGTGGGATCGAGACCCAAGTATGTCACGAAGACCCATGGACTCGCCAGGTATGTTGTCTCCCGGGAGGATGGATTAGAGATGTGACTGAAAGGTTGCCTGCACTCATAAAGCCCACTGACAGGTATCCCTTTCTTCTCATCCATGTGGGAGCAAATGATACCTCCAAGCAGAGCTACGAAGAGATCACGTCAGACTTTGAAGCTTTGAGAAGGAAACTCAAGAACTTTGGGGCCCAGATAGTTTTCTCATCCATCCTTCCAGTAGTTAGAAGAGGGATAGAAAGGGAACGAAAAATACTCCAGGTGAATGACTGGCTACGAAGGTGGTACCGAAGAGAGAGATTTGGATTCTGGGACCACGGCCTATACTTCCTGGAAGATGGGCTGTTAGCAAGGGACGGGTTGCACCTCACAAAGGCTGGGAAAAATGTGTTTGACCACAGCATGAAGAACTTCATCAGGAGGGCTTTAAACTGAATCCTACGGGGAAGGGAGATGTAATGTTGGGGGTAACAATGGACATAGGAGCATGCACTGAAACGGAGAGAACAGCTCTGATAGCACCCAATAATAGTCTTCAGACACATGTAGGAAGAAAGCCAGACTATGAAGCACATGGTCTTCGATGTCTATATACTAATGCCCAGAGTATGGGAAACGGAATGAACTTCAACTCTTAATACAGGGGGGAAATTATGACTTGATAGGTATAACTGAGACTTGGTGGGATGAGTCTCATGACTGGAATACAGCAACTGAAGGATATCACTTGTTCAAAAAGAACAGGAGGAACAGAAAGGGAGGTGGGGTTGCACTGTATGTGAAAAATACATATCTCTGCACAGAAATACAGGAGGATGAGCTTGGTAGCCCCATTGAGAGCATCTGGATCAAAATAAATGGAGCAAAGAATAAAAGGAATCTGGTGGTCGGAGTCTACTACCAGCCACCGAATCAAGGAGAAGACGAGGATGGAACTTTTGAAAAGCAAATAGCCAATGTTTTAAGGAAGCATGATATAGTAGTAATGGGGGACTTCAATTTCCCCGATATTTGTTGGGAGACAAATTCTGCAAAACATGGCCCCTCCAGGAAATTCCTGACTTGTGTGGCGGATAACTTCCTCCTACAGAAAGTGGAGGAAGGAACTACAGGATCGGCTGTCCTTGACTTGATCCTAATCAACAGAGATGACTTAGTGGGTAAAGTAGCAGTTACAGGAACTCTGGGGGAAAGCGACCACGTTGTACTTGAGTTCTTGGTTCTAAGGGAAGCAAAAGCCGAGTGTAGTCAAACGCGTACCCTGGATTTTAGGAAAGCTGATTTAATAAACTCAGAACAATGATCAATAAGGTCCCATGGCAAGCAACGCTAACGAGAAAAGGAGTCCAAGATGGGTGGGAGCTTTTAAAAAAGGAAATTCTCAAGGCACAATTACAAACCATTCCAACAAAAAGAAAAGGTGGAAGACAACAGACGAAGCCCATCTGGCTTCACAAAAAGCTTAGGGATGACCTGAAAACAAAAAAGGACACATATAGGAAGTGGAAAGAAGGCCAAGCAACAAAGGAAGAGTACAGGCAGGTAGCACAGAATTGCAGGGATGGTGTCAAGAAGGCTAAAGCTGAGAACGAGCTGAGGGTAGCGAGGGATGCTAAAAACAACAAAAAGGCTTTCTTCAGCTCTGTGCATAGTAAAGGGCAGAGGAAAGAAATGGTTGTTCAGCTATTAAATAAGGATGGCAAAACGATAACAGATGACAAAGAAAAGGCAGAGGTGCTCAATTCCTACTTTGGCTCAGTCTTCTCCCAAAAGCGGGTCTATGACCCCCTGGCAAAGGTGAAGTACAGCCTGAAGGGGCAGGATTGCAGCTTGAGATCGATAGGCATATGGTCAAGGAACAATTAATTACTTTGAATGAGTTCAAATCTCCAGGGCCAGATGAACTGCATCCTAGAGTAATAAAGGAACTGGCAGAAGAACTCTCAGAACCACTGTCTATTCTCTTTGAGAAATCATGGAGGACGGGGGAAGTGCCAGATGCCTGGAGGAGGGCTAATGTGGTCCCTATCTTCAAAAAGGGTAAAAAGGAGGACCCTGGGAACTACAGACCAGTCAGTCTGACATCAATCCCTGGGGAAATTCTGGAGGAGATGATAAACCAATCCATCTGGAAGCACCTTGAAAACAATGCCGTGATTACTCGAAGCCAACATGGCTCAGTCCTGGGCCCAGTTAGGGATGGCGGAGAATTTCTTCCCGAATCTTCGGGGGGCCGAGCGCCAACGCATTCTGTCCCCCGAAATCGGCGGTGAAATTCTCCGCCCCCCCACCCCCCCCGGGATGGGACTTACCTTTGGCGAATGTCCCCCCCGGCGGCGGGTCCCGGCGGCGGTTCGTCGGCCTTTCGTCGGGGGCGGCAGCCGGTATTCCGACTGGCTGCCGCCACCGCCATTACAAAGTAAAGTGTAAAAAAAAAAAAAAAACCATGATAGGCTACGTAACGATTAACGTAGCCTATCACGGCTAGATTTCCAAAGTCAGCTGTGATAGGCTACGTAAATCTTTACGTAGCCTATCACGGGTGACTTTGAAAAAAAAAGAAAAGTGCGTACGCAAATGGCGGCGCCCTATGGCGCCTATAAATCTTTACGTAGACTACCGGGACCAAATAAGGAACGCAAATAGCGGCGCCCATAGGCCGCCGCCATTTGCGTACGCGCTTTTTTTTTTCAAAGTCACCCGTGATAGGCTACGTAACGATTTACGTAGCCTATCACGGCTGACTTTGGAAATCTAGCCATGATAGGCTACGTTAATCGTTACGTAGCCTATCACGGGGGGGGGGGTTGTTCGTTTGTTTTTTACTTTTTGTTTCGCTGCCGGGGAGACGGGGCGCTTCTCCCCGGCCTGAATTTCAGCTGGGCGAGGCGGGACGCCTCCCCCCCTCCCCTGAACTTCGGGGGGGAAGTGAAGCGCCTCCCCCCCACCACGAAGCACCCCTGCGAAAAGGTAAGTGACTTTCGTACATCCCTAGGCCCAGTGCTCTTCAACTTGTTTATTAATGACTTGGAGGAGGAGGTGCAAGGAATGCTGATCAAATTTGCAGATGACACCAAATTGGGCGGGATAGCAAATACTTTGGAAGACAGAAACAAAATTCAAAGTGATCTGGATAGACTGGAGCGCTGGGCAGAAAAAAACAGAATGACATTTAATAGAGATAAATGCCAAGTTCTGCACCTAGGAAAAAGAAACCAAATGCACAGTTACAAGATGGAGGATATGTGGCTCAACAACACTACAAGCGAGAAGGATCTTGGAATTGTTGTCGATCACAAGCTGAATATGAGCCAACAATGTGATGTGGCTGCAAAAAAGGCAAATGCTCTTTTGGGCTGCATTAATAGAAGCATAGCTTCCAAATCCCGGGAAGTACTAGTTCCCCTCTACTCAGCACTGCTTAGGCCTCATCTGGAGTACTCTGTCCAGTTCTGGGCACCACATTTTAAGAAGGATGCAGACAAACTGGAGAGGGTTCAGAGGAGGGCAACAAAGATGATCAGGGGACTGGAAACAAAGCCCTATGAAGAAAGACTGAAAGAACTGGGCATGTTTAGCCTTGAGAAGAGAAGACTGAGGGGAGATATGAGAGCGCTCTTCAAGTACTTGAAAGGTTGTCACAGAGAGGAAGGCTAGGATCTCTTCTTGATCATCCCAGAGTGCAGGACACGGAATAATGGCCTCAAGTGACAGGAAGCCAGATTCCGGCTGAACATCAGGAAAAACGTCCTGACTGTTAGAGCAATACGACAATGGAACCAATGACCTAGGGAGGTGGTGGGCTCTCCCACACTGGAGGCGTTCAACACGAGGCTGGACAGCCATCTGTCAGGGATGCTCTGACTTGGATTCCTGCATTGAGCAGGGGGTTGGACTCAATGGCCTTGTAGGCCCCTTCCAACCCCACTATTCTATGATTCTATGAAAAAGAAACCAAATACACAGTTACAAGATGGGGGATACTTGGCTCAAAAATACTACAAGCGAGAAGGATCTTGGAATTGTTGTAGATCACAAGCTGAATATGTGACAACAATGTGATGTGGCCGCAAAAAAGGCAAATGCTATTTTGGGCTGCATTAATAGAAGTATAGCTTCCAAATCCTGTGAAGTACTAGTTCCCATCTACTCGGCACTGGTTGGGCCTCATCTGGAGTACTATGTCCAGTTCTGGGAACCTCGCTTTAAGAAGGATGGAGACAAGCTGGAGAGGGTTCAGAGGAGGGCAACAAAGATGATCAGGGGATTGGAAACAAAGCCCTATGAAGAGTAGGGATGTCAGAGAAATCCACTGCAGATTCAAATGAGGCCAGATTCTTTGGAATCTGGCCTCAGGAATCCGCAGCGGATCAGGACCACTTACCTCCACTCCAGGAGGACTAGAGGTGGAACGGCACTTGGCTGCTTCCTGCCAGCCAGAGCCGTTCGCCTCCTCCTTGTCCCTGCCGACTGCCATGTCTTTAAAAAAAAAAAAAAAAGATGATCGGGAGGATATGCCCATAGACTTATACGCAAATAGAGTCATGAATCTTGTGTATATGTCTATGCGTCCATAGGCTTATACGCAAGATTCACCACTCTATTTTGCATATAAGTCTATGGGCACATGCGATCAGCAGGATGTGCCCATAGACTTATATGCAAAATAGAGCAGTGAATCTTCATGACTCTATTTCTGTATAAGTCTATGGGCACATCCTCCTGATCACCACTGTTTTTGTTATTTTTAAAGACATGGAAATCGGCAGGGACAGGGAGGAGGTGAATGGCTCTGGCTGGCAGGAGGGAAGGTAAGCGCCCCCAAGCCAGTCCCCCCCCCCAGAATTCGAGCGGAGTGGAACCACTCTGGAGGATTCCCAGGGGGGGACGGACTGCCTCCCCCCCATGGATTCCCCACTGGAACAGACGGTGGGGAATCCATACACCCCTAATGAAGAGCGACTGAAAGAACTGAGCATGTTTAGCCTTGAGAAGAGAAGACTGAGGGGAGATATGATAGCGCTCCTCAAGTATTTGAAAGGTTGTCACAGAGAGGAAGGCCAGGATCTCTTCTCGATCCTCCCAGAGTGCAGGACACAGAATAATGGGCTCAAGTAACAGGAAGCCAGATTCCGGCTGAACATCAGGAAAAACTTCCAGACTGATAGAGTAATATGACAATGGAACCAATTACCTAGGGAGGTGGTGGGCTCTCCCACACTGGAGGCATTCAAGCTGGACAGCCATCTGTCAGGGATGATTTGACTTAGATTCCTGCAGTAGGGGGTTGGACTTGATGGTCTTATAGGCCCCTTCCAACCCTACTATTCTATGATTCTATAGTGGGAATTGAAGTCTAAAACATATGGAGGGCACCAGGTTGGGAAGCCTTGTCCACAGCATCTCTTTCTCTCATATATGAGAGAGAGAGAGAGAGAGAGAGAGAGAGAGAGAGACCTTTTTGTATACGACAATCAAAGTGACACAATGACCTCGTTTGCACAGAAAGACAGACCGTGGTTTAATTAAAATGATTGTTGAATACGTTGTTGTTACGTGCGAACCTGGAACTATGGGTTAACTATGGGTTGTCAACCACGACCACCCATGAAGAGAAGCCATGGTTTGTTGTTGGGTTGTGAACTATGGATTGTTTAAACCATGGGTTGTTGTTATGTGTCAACCCAGAATTGTGAATTGATCATGGGTTGTTCCACCAAGCTACAGAGGCAATGGGCAAGACTGGTAAAAAAAAACAGCCTCTTTATATGACTGTACTGCAGTGCTGCAACGGCAGTTGAGATACAAGGAGGGAAGCAAACATGCCCAGGACTGAGAAAATAAACCATGGTTTCTTCAATCATCTGCAAGGCCTGGGCAGGGCAACAAATCATGGTTTAAATAAACCATGGCTTAGCATTATGTGCAAACCAGGCCATGTCTTGGCTTGCCCTATAGCTCTGCATTACACTGCTGATGTTCAAGTTAGGGAGCAATCCTATGGCCACTAGAGAGCAGCTAGACGGCCATAGGATATCTGGTTTTCTGGGAACCAACCTCGGAACCAGGAGCTGTTCAGAGTTCAGTTTGTTCCAGGATGTGAAATAATATCTCTTACCATCAGAGGGTACATTTGTACATGTGTAGTGAAATTGAGTTGGCTACTTTTGGGGTAGGGGTGCTACCTTTACTTTTGGGGAGAC
This sequence comes from Heloderma suspectum, assembly GCF_057233095.1. Taxonomy (NCBI): domain Eukaryota; kingdom Metazoa; phylum Chordata; class Lepidosauria; order Squamata; family Helodermatidae; genus Heloderma; species Heloderma suspectum. The sequence goes on along the minus strand of NC_139459.1, from coordinate 333,142,234 downwards.
CTCTATGCTTAATTCTAGCTTTAAGCAGGCTGCCCCAGCCACAGTTCGAACTTTCAATCTACACCACACTCAATTATTGTGGGGGGGGGGGCCATTGGGGTGCAAAGTATCTCGGTGTTATATAACATAGACATAATAAACATGTAAGTCTTTGAGGTTGGAATTCTTTGCACAGCCACTTGGCATAATTGCAAGCAGTTAAAAGCTCATCGCTTACTGTTCACATAAGACACAAAGTCCCCTGATGTAGCAAGTCAGTGTAGTTCATCTCATTAAAGATCTGGTAAGATAACTGTATTACTTTTAAGTTTTCAGTTCTCAGCTAGGGCAAAGATAAGAGCTGTTAGATGTTTTAATGGGCTACCTTTTGCTTTCCTTTTATCATAAAGAGATGAGTAGCAAGCGGAAGTTACTTTAAAGTTGAGCATTGATAACTATCAATTTTGCTCTTGTGCCTTCTTGTGTATCTTCTTAGATATAGGGATGTACGAAAGTTCTGCCATGGATCTCGGGGAGGCCAAATGCCAGCGCATTCAGCCCCCCAAAATCAGTGGCGGAATGGCCCGCCCCCCCCCGGGACGGGACTTACCTTGGGCGGATCTTCCTGGGGGCAGCGTCTCCGGCGGCAGCTCTGGTGGTGGCTCTGGCGGCGGCTCTGGCGGCAGTTCGGCAGCGGTTCGGCGGCTGTGGCAGCCAGTCTTCCAACCGGCAGCCACCACCGCCATTCCCAGTTTAAAAAAAACACAACGTGATAGGCTACGTAAATCTTTACGTAGCCTATCACGGCTGACTTTAAAACAAAAAACAAAAACGCGCGTAAACAAATGGCGGCGGCCATGGCCGCCGCCATTTGCGTTCCTTATTTTGGCCCGTCTTAGTCTATGTAAACATTTACATAGACTAAGCCGGCGAAAATTAAGGGAACGCAAATAGTGCTATTTGCACCATGGCCACCGCCATTTGCGTATGCGCGTTTTTTTGTTTTTTTAAAAAGTCAGCCGTGATAGGCTAAGTAAACATTTAAGTCGCCTATCATGGCTGATTGCAGGGACACAAACGGTGGCAGCTATGGCCACCGCCATTTGCGTCCCTGGTAGCCAGTGGCCGGATGTCCGGCTGCTGGCGGAGCCGGCCGGCGGCTCCGCAGAATTGCTGCGGAGCACAGCTGTCTGGCCAGGATTCCGGGGGGAGAGGAACGGAGCGCCTCCCCCCCGTCCAGAATTCTGGGGGGAGGGATGGAGCGCCTCCCCCCCCACCATTAGCATAATCCCCGAAAGGTAAGTGATTTTCGTACATCCCTACTTAGATACAAAGATCCTGTGGTAAATCAGGAATATACAGCTGCTTTATTCTAGTCAACATTTGCAGCATTGTTTTAAGTACTTTGACCCCACTGAAGGAAACAATGAAGTGCTAAATGTCAGTAAACTGAAGCAATTTCTGTCTGTTATAGATTATTTCACTGTGGCGCTTGTTGTTTAAAGTGCCACTCATTACGGTTATATCATTAAGGGCACAATCCTATTCAGGTAGGTGTCCGCAACTCAGAGGTGACCGCCTATCCAATCGTTCTCTCCATGCTTCTCCTGCCCTGCATTTTTGGCTGTCTAGCTGCACACATATTAGCCCTTCCCCTAAAAGTGGCAAAATATAAACAAAAGCATTGGATCAGGTAACCTGAATTCATTCAAGTGCTTCAAAATCCTTCTCTCATTGCTAATTGGATGGGCAGCGATGCATTGCCACTCCACCATCTAGTCCAACGGAGATACACAACACTGAAGTAGCAGACATCAAGAAGAAGCTCAGACTTCTGCTGTATTAACTACATATGAAGGCTCACCTCATACTTAGGCTCTCTTTGGAAGGGAAAACATAACCCTTAATGGTTTTCATAATGGCCATGCTTGGACACTCATATCTTGGAGCAATAAGCTGAGATATGAATTACCTTTTTGCCTGCACACCCAGCTCCTTCACGCAAGCCAAGATTAAACCAGGAAGTTCTAATTAATGCTGTGTTACATTCCTGAGATCTACTCCACTGTTGTTTGGAGCAGGGAGTTTAGCATGGTAGCATCCATGATATAGAACAGGGGTCCCCAACCCACAGTCCACAGACCAGTATCGGTCCGTGGCCTGTTAGGGACCAGGCCACAGTAGGGGTGTGGGAACCTCCCCTTACTTTGGGTCTGCGGGGGGGGAGGCTATCCGTCCCTCCCCCCCGAGCCGGAATCCTCGCCGGCCCTGGCCAGCTCCGCTCCGCAGCAAGTCCGTGGACCTGCCAGCCGGCTCCGGCCCTGTTCTTTGCAGTAATAGCCTATTACTGCAAAGAACAGGGACATAAATGGCATCTGCTACGCAGACGCCATTTGCATTCCAGCGGCCAGAAGCCCTCCCCCAGCCAGAGCTGGCCAGCAGCTCCACGGACTTGCTGCGGAGTGGAGCCAGCCAGGGCCAGCAAGGATTCCAGGGGGGGAGGGACGAATCAACCCCCCCCACAGACCCAAGGTAAGGGGGTTCCCACACCCCTACTACAGCCCGATCCCATCCCCCCCGGTCCGTGGAAAAATTGTCTTCCACAGACCTGTCCCTGGTCCCAAAAAGGTTGGGGACTGCTGATGTAGAATATTCTTTCCTCTGATATTAGACATGCACCAACAATGTCTATTTTAAGGTGCATGTAGAACACATAGCTATTTATGCAAGCCTTCCCAGAGTGGTTTAGCCTACCATATATTTTATTCTTATAGATAATGAAGATTGATTGATTGATTGATTGATTGATTACATTTCTATACTGCCCAATAGCCAAAGCTCTCTGGGAGGTTTACAAAGGTTAAAAACATTTAAAGATACAATATACAGATCTTAAAAGCCAATTCCATAAAAAACACACAAACAGACAATATACACAAGAACATATATCTAAAACAACTTCAAACAAGTAATCTGAAAGCAAACAACCATAACCATAAGCTATTCCAGGATCAATTAAAACTTATCCTATATTGCCAAATGCCTGGGAGAAGAGAAAGGTCTTAACCTGGTGCCGAAAAGATAACAATGTTGGCGCCAGGCAGGCCCCATTGGGGAGATCATTCCATAATTTGGGGCCACCACTTAGAAGGCCCTCTCCCTTGACACTGTCTTCCGAGCTTCCCTCGGAGTAGGCAGTCAGAGGAGGGCCTTAGACACTGAGCATACAGGTAGGTTCATGTCAGGAGAGGCACTCTGTCAGATATTGTGGTCCCAAGCCATGTAAAGCTTTATAGGTTAAAACCAGCACCTTGAATTGGGCTCGGAAATATACAAGCAGGCAGTGCAAGCGGGCCAGAGTCAGTCTTATATGTTCGGACCTTCTGGTCCCCGTTATCAATCTGACCGCCGCATTTTGCATGAGCTGCAGTTTCCGAACCGTCTTCAAAGGCAGCCCCACATAGAGTGCATGGCAGTAATCTAACTTGGAGATTACCAGAGCACAGACAACTGAAGCCAGGTTATCCCTGTCCAGATAGAGGCGTAGCTGGGCCACCAACCAAAGCTGGTAGAAGGCTCTCCGTGCCACTGAAGCCACCTGAGCCTCAAGTGACAAAGATGGCTCAAGGTGAACCCCCAAGCTATGAACCTGCTCCTGCAGGGGGAGTAAAACCCCATCCAGAACAGGTTAAGCACCCTCCACCCAGTCAGAAGAACCACCCACCAATAGCATCTCAGTCTTGTCTTGATTGAGTTTGAGTTTATTGTCCCTTATCCAGTCCATTGTAGCAGCCAGGCACCATTTTAGCACATCCACAGCCTCACCTGAAGAGCATGAGTAGGAGAAATAGAGCTACGTGTCATCAGCGTATTGATGACAACGCACTCCAAAACTCTGGATGACCGCACTCAATGGTTTCATGTAGATGTTAAATAGCATGGGGGACAAAACTGACCCCTGTGGAACCCATACTGGTGAATCCACAAGGCTGAGCAATATTCCCCAAGCACCACCTTCTGCAGCTGACCATCCAAGTAGGAGCGAAACCACTGCAATGCAGTGCCTCCCACTCCCAGCTCAGACAATCGTCCCAGAAGGATACCATTATCAATGGTATCGAAAGCTGCCAAGAGATCAAGAAGAATCAACAAGGTCACACTCCCCATCTCTCTCCCAACATAGGTCATCATACAAGGCGACCAAGGCTGTTTCCGTGCCATATTGGCCCAGTTTTTTGTTTTTTAAAAAAAGCCTGGGGTGTGATGATGTGTGAATTGGGCCCACTGTCTACTAATTTTATGTATTATTTTATATTGTATATTTTATTCTTTGTGTGCACAGGGGAGTTTCCGAATGGTGAGGAAAGATGTGACCAGCTAGGCCCTGCTATGAATACTGTGAGAAACAGATGGCCTAACAGAACAGTTTGGGCTGATACTGAGATTTTAAAATGGAGGAGAAATTGTTATGGAGCCTGAAGTGAGCTAACCCCAGCTATCTCCGAGAAGGCCTTTTAACAGAAGGTGTTGGAATTAATTACTCACCCTTTTGAATGGTGTAAAATTTAGTCTATGGGGTCTCCAGTTCTGTAATCTTATTTAAAGTAGGGATGTACGAAAGTCACTTACCTTTCGCAGATTATGTTGATGGTGGGGGGGAGGCAATCCGTTCCTCCCCCCCCCCGGAAACCTCGACGGCCGGCTGTGCTCCGCAGAGCAGCCAGCCAGGCCTGGCCTGACCAGGCCAGAGCTGTCTGCAGCCGGATTTCCAGCTGCGGAGGGCTCTGAGTAAAAACAAAACAAAAAAAACAACCGCGTACGCAAATGGTGGCGGCTACGGCCGCCACCATTTGCGTTCCTTATTTTTGCCATCTTAATCTACATAAATATTTACGTAGACTATGATGGCGAAAATAAAGGGGAATGCAAATAGCATAGCGGGCGCTGTTTGCGTCCCTTTTTGATTCACCGTTTTAGCCTACTTAAATATTTTTTTTACATAAAATTTTTCGACGTATTTTTCTACGTAAAAATATTTACGTAGGCTAAAACATCGAATCAAAAAGGGACGCAAATAGCACCCACTATGCTATTTGCGTTCCCCTTTATTTTCACCGTCATAGTCTACATAAATATTTACGTAGATTACGATGGCAAAAATAAGGAACGCAAATGGCGGCGGCCATAGCCACCGCCATTTGCGTACGTGGTTTGTTTGTTTTTTAAAACCCACCCAACCATGATAGGCTACGTAAAGATTTATGTAGCCTATCACATCGGGTTTTGTTTTTGTTTTTTTAAACCTAGCCATGATAGGCTACGTAAATCTTTACATAGCCTATCACGTCTTTTTTTTTAACAAGCCTGGAAATGGTGGCAGTGGTGGCAGCCGGTCGGAAGACCAGATGCCAGAGCCGCCGCTGCTGGATCCGCCGCCGGAGCTGCAGCCGCCGCCCGGAAGATCCGCCACAGGTAAGTCTCATCCCGGGGGGTATCCGCGGGGGGGGGGCGGGGGGGTAGCAGGCCGTTCCGCCACGGAGTTCGGGGGGGCCGAATGCACTGGCATTTGGCCTCACCGAGATCCGTGGTGGAATTCTCTGACATCCCTAATTTAAAGCTACTCAGTACATGCTTGAACAGTAGTAATGGAGATGTTGTTTTATGACAGTGGAATATATTATTTTTAAAAACTCATTGTTTGTATAGAAGCTGTCATATCTGTGACATTCAAAAATTCTAATCAAAATGATTTGATTCTTTTAGAATGTTTTTAAAAATTCTTATGTTTTTACAGCTGTTATTCGCTTTTGAAAAAGAGTTATTAGACACAAAACGTATCAGGGATTTACAGAAGCAGAAGGAATATTTGTTAAGCTTGAATGAACAGCATGGACTTATAATAACAATACAATATTTTGTCTTTTCCAGAGCTGTGTTCTACTGACAGCTGTTCCCTGTTATTCCCGTTTTACAAATGGGTAACTGAGGATAACAGATCCAACCACTCAAGAAGCCTATGGTAGAGGTTTGATGAACTCAGGTTTCCTAGACCCACACTCAATTTTCTTGTTCCCTGTACTGTATTCAGTATTTATATTAGCTATAGGAACGTAAGAGTATTGGCTTTCAGCCACAAGTTTTCTCATTACAAGATGAAATGATAGGACAGAAATGAAAAATCCTGGCTTAAACACTGGAAAAAAAATACTGTTTTTAATAATTAGTAATGGCCTTGTATGCTTTGAACAGATTAATTATTCTACGGCTAAGTAAGCTGTTCTTTAATGAGCAAATTTACATATAGTTTTGTAAAATGTGTACAGTATCAACGGCCACACAGTTTATTACCAAAAAGATTCAACAAAAACGCATTAATTTTCCTTTTGATCAAAGTGATTATTTCCTGTACTTGCTTACTTGGAAAATAAAAGGGCTTAGAACCACTTTTAAGATACAGTTTCAGTGATGGATTATTAAGTAGCATCCTGAAGATGAGAAGATACAGATGGCCAAGTATTAGAAAGTAAGGAGAAGTTATGTCTTCTCTTCAGGAAAACAACTTCACTTACCAGGAAAAACACATATACATATATATCTCACCACAATTCCTCAGAGAAGAAAGTAACACAGGAACAGGAACATTTCACTGTCTACACCCTCAACACAGTCAGTTGCTCATTTAAAATCAGCAACAGACAGCATCCTCAAAAGAAGAACCATTCTTCACTCCAGTCAGGTAAACTGCTATATCCTTGCCATATTTTATTTCTTAGCATAACCATAGGTATCTATTAAAACAAAATGCTCCCAATTCATTTTCATCTGGCATCCAAGGGGTGTTCCATGCTTGGAAAGTCATTCATTTCATTCATGGCTCTCAATCTGAGTATTAAGGGCAGTCTGACTGATGTTCAGCTTTCATACTGATGTTGCTCAATGTAATTTGCCCTATGTATTCCCTTTTCTGCAGGCATATTTTTAAAGTGGTAGACTCAATGAACGTTCAAGCTTTTCTATGTTATTTTTTAAGTTAGAGAGAAATGTAGAATTTTATTTACATTTTAAAAAATCAGATTTAAATTAAGAAATCCAATTTAAATTTTTAAAATCCATTTTTTTTCTTTTAAAAGCATCAGTTTTTATCCACCCTGTTCTAAAATAGGTGCATGGGGCCTAATCTGGATCTTAAAAGCCCCCTACTCCCTTATACTAAGGTTCCAAACAAGATTGGGGGGGGCTGCACCTACTCTAGAGTAAAAAATAAAAAAGACACCACTGCTAGATGTATATTTAAAGTAATAACTGTTTTGGCCCTCAGTGCAGCCACTGAGGAGTGACTCCACAGCTTCTTCCTTCAGTTCCTGATTGACTGCAAGTAGACACATGATCTAGTCTCCGCACAATAACACCTCCACAACGAGACACTCAATTTATAATAACCAAGGTACATTTGTACTGTCTATCTGGCTTACTAATTCTCCCTTAGCTGTGATACACACTCTCTTCACGAGAAGTGAAAACTCTTTACAGTGTGCAGGCATAGTACACTCTCTTCCAGCTAAGGTGAGATTCCAAGACTGAGGATGCACAACCTCCTGTCTCACCCACCTGTTCGGGGAAGTGCAGCATGAGTTCATGTCCTATGATCTGAAAGATGGTGCACTACACCTTGGACAGGGCAAAGACAGAGGAAACTCTGGTGGCAGCCCACAGTGGTCCTGATGTGGGAAATAAGTCATCAAACCTTGGCATGGGGTGAAAAATTATCGAATACCTAGTTCCCTTGGAGCCTTTTCCCAGGATAGCTAGTATTCATCACAATAAGCTATAAACTAGATATACAGTTTGTATATAGTAAAAGACTATGATGTATCTGTAGATGAATATTTAGCTCCTTGGTTGACCACAGTGAAATCCAGTTTTGTTTAATTTCTGTCTTTGTTAACATCTCTGTTTGAATCCAGTTGAAAATTCCTCTGTCAATCCGTTTCAACAGTGTGGAGGCATTCATCTTTGTTGCCAACAATTAAAAAAAATACTTCACAACACTAAGCAAAAAAAGATTGTTTTAGGGTGCAATCCAATGCAAGTTTACACAGTAAAAATTCCTACAGCTCCCAGCATGCCCCAGCCAGCACGGCTGATTCATTGGCAGCACCAGTTGTAATCACCACAACGTCTTTCCTTTTTCTTTCTTCCTTTTTTTGCACGGCAAGTGCACCAGAAGCTGCAGAGCAAAGCTACAAATAGTTGTGCCCACCATCTTTATAGTGCTTCTGTGGTCCCATTTTCAAATAAGTATACATTGAATGAACCCATGAAGAATTTTGGTATATATGGAAGAAATTGTGAGCCTGCTTCAGCATGCACCCAATTTAGAATTCAATCTATATTAGCCACACCACTGCTAAGCTACTAGAAGAAGGTTCAAGGATAGCACAGGACATATAAGAGCTGAATATACAGTTCTGCTCTGTCCTCCATACTCAAAGATTGCACACAGTAACACAGGGTACTTCCAGATGCTGCTTTTATCGCACATTGCTCTGCCTCATTCCCAGAATTTTACAGGGGGTCTAGAAACAGGGTGGGCAACATGTGGCCCACAAGCCACATGCGAGCCCTCCGGCCTCTAGTGTGGCCCATGGTGTGGCAGTGGGGAAAAAATCAGCGGCTTAAAATGGAAGCTTAAAAGGGACAAATTTAGTTTGAATTAACAATTATCTGCTGCCCCTTTGCCACCATACTTTGCAGCCTACATGGGCCAGTCCAGGAGGAGAAATGGCCCCCAGAACCCCCAAAGTTGATGGGGGGTTCCACTCATAATGCTCCTGTGTTTTCCCACCACTTCTGTCTTTTCTCTTGCCACAGAAAATCTATTAAGGAGAAAATTTCATTTCATTTCATTTCATTTATTACATTCCTTTACCTCCCAATAGCCAAAGCTCTTTGGACAAAGATTAAAAAACTTAAAATGCATTATTAAAACCATTTAGGCCGCAATCCTATGGCCTGTAGATAGTGGCTAGATGGACATAGGAGTTTTCAGTTTTGGGGAACTGAGCTCAGAGCCAGCACTCCAAGCTCGGTTCCCAGAAATCCGGCTCCCGCCTGTTCCCCCGCCACCTTGAAGGTTCATCCCCAGCTCCACAGTTGGAAGAGCAGTGAGGAGCAGCCATAAAGGGGTGTCCCTGGCGGGTGGGGAGGGGACTGCAGAAGTGCCATTACGGTACTTCCTATGCACCATCCGGCCTCCCCTTGCCCTGCTCCAATGCACCCCAGTTAGACAGCCAAAATCAGCTGTCTAGCCACAAATGCAGGGCGGCCAGAGCGCGGAGGAGAAGAACAACTCCATGGTTTGCCTGCCCTGCAGTGGCCAGTCAGCCACCTCTGAGTTCAGAGGCAGCTGACTATCCCCATAGTATTGCACCCTTACATACAAACATATACACAAATACCACACACAAGGACATACGTATATCTAAAACAATTTTAAACAATCAGCAATAAGAATGATGGAATAGCTGCACCATGCCTTCTGATTAGTTGTGCTAGGAGCCCTCCATCTGGAAGCAGCCATATTACCATGTTTTTTTCAGTCTCTGTTGTGTTGGTTGTGTTGTTGTTGCTGTTGTTTCGGCAGTCAACTTTTAGTATTTTTTTTTAACATCAGTATTGTATTCCTGTGTGAAACATTTACAACACCCTAGTCTAGTAAGGGCATTAATAAAACAAGTTTTGTAAAGGAGAATTTGCATGTTCCAGGGCCGTTGCTGGCATATGGGGGGAGGAAGGAGGAATGTTAACTGGAGAACAGATAAACCCGGGGAAACAACATTCATCTTTAGTCTCTTTCATCACCCATTTGCTTGGCACTGTGAGCTGGGATTTCCAAAATCTAAATGCTCATCTAAAATGCATTAGTGCCTCCCAGGTGGGAGGATTTGTTTTTCAGTGCTGAGGGGTTAATACAGGGAAGATGCACAGACTAGCTTGAGTGCATTTGAACACCCTGAGGGTTATTTTGGCAGCTGTAGTGGAAAGCCTCAAACTATGCCTGCAAGGAGGCTCTCCTGTTGCAGGGAGGATGAAGCAACATGTCAAAACCTGCTCATAACAATCATGTTTTCAGCCATAATGGTTATTTCTAGGATGACTGTGGCACAGACAGAATAGTTGTACAGTGGCAGGACAGCCAAAGGCTATTCGTATACACTACAGAGGCAGAACTGTATAGGGAATATCAGCAATTCTTGCAGATTACCAGATTACAAATGTTAACACGTTACCTGTTATAGGTTTTGACTGCTTGAGACCAGCAGTTCTTCAGCGACAGAATTTCTGACATTTTCCTTCACAGAGTATGTACAGGAGTAACGACTGATATCCGGCACGTATGCGTCTATGCAGCAGCTGCACGATGGGCAATTTGTAGACTATATTAACAGTGCACCGAAACGGCATGATTTACATTTACTTTTGTAGCATTGGCAGGGCAACTGACATGGGCAAATTCAGATGTAGGAAAAGTTTTAACACAACTGAAAACATAATAAAGTACACTAATATTTAAAAGAAACATTTTAAACATGCAACATTGAAATGTGTGTTGCACACAGGGCTTCCTTTTCAGACTTCTCAGAAACTTCCATGAGTTCAAAATGCAGCTACTAGGTTAGTAACGGGGCTGGCTTTATCGAACATGTATCACCAGTACTTAGAACAAGGGCATGCACTGATCACAACATTCATTTGGGACCTTGCTTCAGTGATTCGGAAAGCAGTCTGATTTGGCATGGACCACTTCAAAGGCCACCCAATTTCATTCACGTGTGAATCAGAACCTCAGTTCAGGAAATCCAAAACTTTATGCCTCCCGCCCCATTAAATATCATAGGGAAATCAACAAACAGCTATAATGCTTTTTGCTTTTTGACATTGTTGGATGAAATTTTCAGGCATAATAGCCCCTTCTGAGGTGATGAAGCCCACCAAATGTCAGACAGTTAGGTGTTTTTGTGCAAATAGCTTTTAAATTTTGGTTCTCTTAAAAAAAAAAAAAACTTCTGATAACATTTTTATTTCTTGGCAGAATTGAATGAAATCTGCAGGCATAGTTGCCCCTTTGGGGGCAAAGAATCTCACCAAATTTCAGGCAAACAAATGCAGGTGTTTTTGTGTAAGAGAGGTCTTTACAGTTTGGATTTTCAAAAAAGAATTTGCTTATTTCACTGTGTTTTGAGAGGGCAATTGTGCTAGGCATCTTTAAAGGTGATTTGGAGAGGACTAAAAGAGATTTGTTTTTTCCCGCCCAAATGGATTTGTATGCATGCATCATAGAAGTGCCCCTAAGTAAGCAACATGTAAAATTTCAGAAGGGTAAGTGCAGTACTTAGGAAGTTATGATTAATGAAATATAGCGTGAGGCAATTAATGTGTGTCCCTGTGCACACTATATACAGAACACTGTGTGTGTGTGTGTGTGTGTGTGTGTGTGTGTCTGACTCTGTATCCTTTTGATGTGTATACAGTCACACATAGCAGATATACACATCAAAAGGACACAGAGTCAGACAGAAAGTAAAGTATTACAGTAGCCAGAGATTAGAGACCAAACAGGGAATACTGAACCTAACCCAAAATCACACCGATACTACTAGTGCAAAAATTGGGGGCAGGCAGTGAGCAGGATGAGGGAAGTTACACTGCCTATATATAACTACAACTAACAGTCCAGACAGAAGAATAAAGTTAAGAATTGGATTTTAAGAAAGGATAAGTGTTTTAGGATAGGACTGGATTGTAAAAGAAAGGATGTTAGGGAAGTATTAGTTGGAATAAGGAAGGAAACTGGTTTAGAAATAGATCACATAGGTACTGGTAAGAAACACAAGCCAAAACCCTCCTAACTACCACCACAACTCTTTAAGCATTCCTGCTCATAAGAGAAAGAACTAACAAATAGATGAAAATAGACAGGAACCAAGCTGATATATTACTTCAGGACTGCTGTTATAGGTAGGTGTGGGTGGGCACCTGCTGAGGGCCTACACACCAGTAGGGGTCCACTGACAAGAGCCTTCTGGACTTGCACCTCCTCTTCACCATTGCAGCCTGCTTCTTGCTCTGGCCCAGACAACGGTGGTGGTGAGAAGGGGGAGCAGGAAATACCCCTGCCTATTCGCTCACTAGCTCTCTGCCTGTCAACCAAGCAAGTTGTAGCAATGATGAGAAAGAGGACGAAGAGCAATAGGAGCTGATGACAGTGGCAGTAAGAAGGTCAACTCACTCAGGGAGAGGGCCCATTGAGGGTGTATTGCCCAAAGCTATTGCTGCTGCTATCAAACCAAGAATGGTGGTGGAGGAGGAGGAGGAGGAGGAGGGACAGAGGCAGAAAAGATGGGTAGGGGCAAATTAACTATCAAGTCATGGATGGTTCATCAGACAACTATTAAATATCTAGGGATCCTTGGTTTCATATACATCTAGGAAGTCACCAGGCACTGATTTTGTTGGGCATTGCTTTATCTCCAGCTAATGAATTCTGTGGGACAGGTGAATTAGATGAGCTTCTGGATTCAGGCCAAATTTCAGGTTGCTTTATCCTTATGATCCTTAATGAATTGTACAGAGAAAGGCTCATACTACAGCTGCAAGAAGAAAGAAATGTTGAAGGAACTGGCTTGGTAGCGTAAGAGAGAAGAAGACTGGAGGCTGAATGCATTTATATTTTTCAACTTTTAGGGGGCATGATATGGTGAACAACTGTTCCTTCCATTAACTCAGGATAAGTCAAGACAAGCTTTTGCTTTAACCATTCTAGTCTTAACACCCATCTGATACTTCACTGAGCCCCCAAAGACCAACAGACAAAAGATACTAATCATCCTATACCACTTTAAAATAATATATTTGGATCAGAGCATGTCATTTCTGGGAGAATTCAAGTCTTAATTGTAAACGGCTTGAAGCAATAGAGAAAGCCTACTACAACCTGCAAGATAGACTGTTCTAGTGATGAATTGCTCTCACTCTTGCCATCTGATTGTGTTTGGTTGTTTACTGAAAACTTCATCTCTCCAAGATTACTTTGGGTTTGCAGTAAGATTATTTTTTTTCCTACTTAGTTTCCTACTATAGTTCTATTGCAAAGCAAGTTATGAAACCCTGGAGCTCTAACAGGCCTCAGTCACTACACTATATAATTACAAGATGTATGACCTCATGTCTTCTTACTGAACTGAGCAATTCCTAAAAGTCAAGAAAATTGACTTTGATACAACAAGCACTCTATGTGTGGTTTATTTTTTTGGCCACCCACCTGCAAGCTAGTTCTTTGGCAATGAAACCAATAATTAACGAAGCCACCTTGCCTAACAGTTAAGTTTTGAAATGCTCAGAAAAAGCACAGAAAACATATTAGCATGATAAAGGAATCAAAATCTGCTAAGGAACAACTCTGCACATGTTTTTCTCACTGTTAGTTATTTCAGTCTGTTTCTAACATCTAAAAATAGAAAGACAGAGCGAAGAAGCATGTTCCTTAGATTGTGACTGTGAGTTTGCCAGCAAACCAACATATTCCTAAGGAAATGTAAACACTGATTGCATTACATGACACTGTATTCAGAAATAGCTTCTTTGTAATGGATGTAACAGGATTTCAGACTTCTTGCAGGAGGGGAAGATACACCTGAGAATTCTGAGCCTTCTCCTCTCTTTCGCTTCCAAAGCCAGAAGCATAAGCAATTTGTAACTCCAGCTACACTCCTTTCGGTTGTAGCTGGAGGTCTCTGTTTGGGCCAGCATGCACACTTTGTCTTCCATAGTCTTTTCCTCTCCCTAGCCTTTGGTACATAACCAGGGGCACCACTTTGCTGTAATTGACACAAAAACTGGTTTCATTAGTTATTATTGTGGTACATTTCCCCCATACTTTCAAGCTCACAAACCCTCCAGAATACAAGGTATAATTCGCATAATAATCATTGTCTATTAGAGATATTACTGTGGTTTATTCATAACACCAGCACCCTTAAGCTCCTGTGAAACTGTTGACTAAAATTATTCTACATTTTTAAAAATATGTTTGCTTCCTTACATAAATGTCTTAAGACTTACAGCATAAATGTAAAGAGCTTAGGAGCACTTGCATATATTAATATGAAGAAACTGTGTCTTACACTCCACATTACACTGCCATGTTGAGACCTTGTTTTCAAGGTCTTTGTGCATATGCACTTATCCAGTACACCACAGTTCAAATGCAACAATCACTTTCTCTCTACCACCTCCACTTATGGACTCAAATTCCATCCATATTACAATTGCACACATTGGTCTTGTGACTAGGATATGACTGTCACAAACCAGTCAGTTGAGAGAGTTTGACTACCCACTTTTATACATATTCTGAATCTTTCATGTTCTGACTAATAGCTTTCATGTTACACCAGATCCCTATAGATTATTGCTACCACAAAGTACAGATACTCAGGAAAGTATTCCCTAGGACAAGTCTAAGCTTCCCCCATTCCTATTCAGGATGGAATATTTCCAAACCTCCCAGGAACCAGTTCTCCGAAACCAGTAAGTTTGCTTGAGCATCTAGGCATGTGAGCTATATTTGAACTTGCAGAATCATGCCAATCTGGAGTTAGAAAGAAAAATAAGACCCTTTATTCTGATAAACTGCAATTTTGTCAAAGTATTATTTTAATTAAGAGCAAATATTTGGTTTAAATATGTAAATATAACATAGAATGCAGAAGAATTATTATTACTTGCTCAAAGAGATTTTTAGGATGCAGTCACTTAATTATCATTAACTGTAAAGAATAGTATACGCCAATCCCAGAAGGCAAAGGAGCTTGAATGTAAGAGGTCTCACTCTTGCCAATTGAAAATAAGTTGGCCATGTATCCTACTTTACAGAGGTCAGTCCTCTACTTGAAGGGCCCTCCTATCCAAGTACAGTTTAAAGATAAAGAGCTGTAAGAAGTGAGAACAGGTACCTTAAAGTCCCCCATCAACAGTTCAACACCTGGAGAGCAGACTGAGCTCACAAGTCAGGAGGCCAGTCTTCACCACCACGGTGAAATGTATTGTATTTCTATTTCAAGTATAGTAATGATTTCCAAATTTTCATCCATACATATAAATAAGCATATGCACATTTATGCAACTGTATACAAATACATGCCTTCTTTTGAGGCAAGCGAACACCCTCACTGAAAATCTCCACTGTATTGATGTTACTCATTAGATTCAATGGTACAATGGAACCAATTATCTAGGGAGGTAGTGGGCTCTCCCACACTGGAAGCATTCAAGATGAGGCTGGACAGCCATCTGTCAGGGATGCTGTGACCTGGATTCCTGCATTGAGCAGGGAGTTGGACTCAATTGCCTTGTAGGCCCCTTCCAACCCTACTATTCTATGATTCAGGGGAGATATATATAAAAAAAGCATTAAAACCATCTGAGCACTTTTTAATTTTGTTCCTTCTTGATAAATCAGATGGCATCAGACGAGCCACCACCACACCCTAACACTAGGAAACTATAAAAAGGATGGAAGTAATGGCATGCATGTCACCATGTTATATTACATTTTTGTATTATGGAAACCGAACTATTTGTACACAAACAAGCAAACCCCAGTGAAAGCCCATTGACAAGTGTTCTCTGGCTTGCTCCTCTTCACCATCCAACCTGCTTGTTCACCTGCCTCTCACTCTGGCCCAGAGAGGTGGTGGTGAGAAGGAAGAGCAGCAGATGCCGCTAACTACCTGCTCACTGGCTCTCTGCCTTCAAGCAACCAAGCAGCAGCAATGATGAGAAAGAGAATGAGGATCAATAGCAGCTAGTGACAATGGGGGCAAAAAGGTGGTCTCACTGAGGAGGGGGCTGCATTCACAGTATGTTGCCCAAGGGCCCTCCAAAACTTGAAGCTGACAGTGGTGAGTTGTCAGAGGTCACTAGTAAAGCACATGCTTTACCTTCAAACCCTGGCATTCTCTACTTTAAAAGGACCTCTTCTTGAAGCCCTGGACTCTCTTCACACCTGAGTTTTTTAGCAGGATCATTCTTTAATCACTGGTTTTCACGACGACGCTGCTCTCCTGCTGCTATCTCACAACTTCCTTTCCCTCTTCCCATGTTATCTGAGAACAGGGAAAACCCAGCATTTTCTGTGCTTGCGATTTAAATCATCATTTCCCCTTTAGCACTTCATCCCGCTTTGTGTGGGTGTGTGCTAGGGGGTGTTGCTGGGCAGTGTTGAATAACATTGTCATGACAACAAATTGGTGGGAAGGGGGAGCAGGTCACTGACCGCTTCCGGTGACCATTTCTGCCTCTCTCACATTCTACTACGGGCTCCAAGATCCCCTTGAATACAGCAATGCTTACTTATGAGTAAACTCATTGGCTGTAAGGATTTCCTTTCCTGGGAGTAAGTGCCATTGAAATCTGTGTGGCTTGCTTCTGAGTAGGCATGCACAGGATTGCACTGTAAGTCTACTTAGAGTAGCAGTCTTAAGGTCTCCCAGCCTCTTCAATGCATTTACTTTGAACCTCCCCCTCCCAATGACTTCACTGACTGCTTCTTCTCCCTTTTGCTTGCCAGATTGATGGGTTTTTTTCCTCCCAGGGTTTATGGGGAAGTCTCCCTTCTCAGCTACATAGGAGAAAAGCTTGACAGTTAGGATTTGAATGAGTATTAAAAGTGCCTTTTCTCCTCCCCTGAATAAACTCATCATGCAGAGCTTGGAATGGTCATTTTTAATAGTTTCCTTTTGGGATGTGTTGTTTTAGATAAGGCAGTAATGCTGAGGTGGTTTTCCACAGTACTCCTTCCTACCTAGCCAGCCACTATCTCTTCTCCTAGCCCACCTTGCAGGGTTGTTGGGAAGACAGAACAAGGGGGAAGAGCAACAACAGCACAAGGGGGGGGGGAAGCAAACTGGGTCTAATGAAGAAGGTGTCCCCCATGAAGCGGTCACCTGGGGGAACGCTGCTAGGGATGACTTGGTACATTGACTCTATACAAGTCCGTTTGTGAATTTCTTACTTCTGTAGTTGAGAACCCGGAAATACTGCACTTCATTCCATCACACACAGACATATTTAGCAGAGAAGGACTAGCAGTGCCAGCAACCTCTGTAAGCCACCAAGAAGACTCTCTCTCCCTCTGAGGAAGGAGGGGACCAGCTCCCATAGCCCCCAATCCAGCCCACTAGAACTGTTTCCGACTTCCCTCCTGCTACAGAGAAGTGGAGGGATGGGGTGGAGCCATCAATCATGTTACAGGAACCAATGATCAGGGGAGGGGAGGGGGTATGGAGCCAGCAGCCCCTTTCTGTCCTGATTGTTCTGTGCAGCTCGGCCCAGCCATGAAAAGAGATGAAAGACGCCTGTATACAGGGCCTGTGTAAATCCCAGAAAAGATCTGGAATCAAAAGGACCGGTTTGTAGTGGGATAAAATGCCACGTGTGAAGAGAGCCCTGGTCCCAGAGCAGCCAACGCTGCAGTCCATGGACAAATGGTGACTCTGTATGATAAATAAACAATTTATTGTTGCATTGCTTTTATCTTGTGAGCTGCCTTGAGAAGGCTGTACCCTAAAAGGTGTCCTAAAAACATTTTAAATAAACAAATAAAGCAGATTCATAGGGCCACACACTGAACAATTATTCATTATTTTTACCCATCTTCATCCTGCCTTTGCATCCAAGAGGATCCACAAGACAACTTGAAAGAATAATGAGAGAGCTTTGGCTATTGGGTAGTATAGGAATGTAATACATGGAAACTGAAAATAATAAAACAATTTAAATCCATCATATGTATGACCCTGTCCTAGGCTGTTCCAGCCACCACTCCAGGCAGCCTTACTTCCATTTTAAAGGCCTGCTAGGTGGAAAAAAACAATTAAACTGGCACATTCCCTTGGCCCCCACTTTCCTCATGCACACACACAAGAAGAGAGGCTTCAGTCTCACGTCTTTAATTCACTATCAACAGGTTTATTACAGATGCAAATCCCCAAAGGCTCGCAGGCTACAAAGGAACAACAGCAGGGAATCCAAATGGGAGCTACAATATTGCTAGCAGTTTGAACAGGGACTTGCTGGCTAGAATAACTTAGGGAGGGAAACCCCTCCCATCCAGTGATGCTCCCCTACATCGACCCTCATGCATCACCAACCAGGTCGACCGTCTGAGCTCCACCTCTAACTTTTCCCGCTTCGCTCTACACCGCAGTCTAGCATCCCTCAGGTCACGCCCTGCGCTCTCCTTCTCCTCCTGGATTCTCGGGGGGGGGGGGGGCTTCAGGCCCAGCCATCTGGGTGTTAGCATCCTGAGAAGCATGCCTATCCATAACTGAACTGGCTGGGGAAGATGCCTCCCCTGGTTCTTGCTGTTCCCTTTCTGAATCTGAACTGCTAACTATCTCCATACGCTCAGAATAAATCCTGACATAAACAGGCTATAATAACAACAACAACAACAACAACAGGATATTTACAGGGGAGAAAAGGGATAATCAATGCCCTCTCCTGCCCACCATTTCTACCCTGCAAGTGTCCAGCCCTCTGCCTTAATATTTATGAAGGAAACACAGGGTTAAAACACCATAGCCTGCATGCCACACATATCATCTAGTTTCACCTTTCGATGCCTTTAATTGGTCCAAAACTTAAAGATGCAAGAACCTCCTATTAAATAAAGAAGGCCCACTTTCTCTGCCTAGAACATTAGAGCTTATCAGGAGCTTGTTAAGCAGTCTCAGTCACAGTAACAATGCTCTTGGAGAAAAACAGCAGGATGAGTCACAGGCTTACCTACTGCTGCTGCCTAACTATTAATGGCCAATCAGGAAGGGAAAGCCAAGAGGATTTTTTAATGGGTAACTTCAGGCCCTGAAGCATCATTTTATTTAACTGCCAAAAAGGGGTGGTGGGAGGATCAGTTTTCAAATCAGGCATTTTGGCGTTAAAAAGTCAAGTGCCACTAATTAGGAAAATGAGTGATGAATCATAATCCCAGCATCATTCATTAAACAAAATGCATTTATCTTGGATTTACCAGACTGAGTTTTAATAGTAAAGGATATAAATTAATTCCATTGCTTAAAGCTCCCAAGTTTTCTACCATGAAAATAACAAGGCTTTGTATTCAGGAATCCATGAACATTTTATATGAATATTAGTCCCATCCTGCAAATGAGGAAGCTATCACAATAAGAGGTTACTGCTTCTCATTCAAATGCATACAATGAACCCAAGGCAAAATACTCCAGTGCAGTTGGCTTCCAAACCACTGTTCAGAATGTAAGAAGACATTCTTATTTCCAAGAAGAAAGTGCCCTGACAAATCTGAAAGAGATGCCAGCAAATTAAAATAGAGCTCACTTAATATTGCTCTTCGGTCTTACCCTAATCTGCTACACAAAATCCATTAATGCAATAAGATGATAAAAACCAGGCTAGCAAAAATAACAAGAAAAGGTTTCTGAAGCTTTGAGACAGCAGTCTATCACAGGTTTCTTCATCACATCTCCACTCCCCAAACTCCACCAGCACAAAAAACCTCATTAGCCCACTAGCCCAGAAGTGGTTTTTAACTGTAAATAGAGATTAATGATGCTCCAAACAATGCTTTTATAGTGCAATCATCCTGCTTGTTTCATGGAATTTTAAAAGAGGTCCAGACTGTCAGGATTCCCTTAGCCCCCACTTCACTTCAGTGCCCAAACATATACAAATGAGAGGCTTCAGTCTACAGCTTTACTTCACAGGGTCATACAGATGCAAATTCTCAGAGACTCTCCATCTACAAAGGAATGCCTTCAGGGGATTCAAATGGAATTTACGAAAGTTGCCCGCCATTTGAAGAGGGAGGCAGTCTCACGAGCCTAACTTAAAGGGAGAAGGTCCCTCTCTTCTCATGAGGCCTCTAAGCGCAGCTTCTCACGCAAGGCCAATCGGGTAGACCGTCTAAGTTCCACCCCTGCCTTCTCTCTCTTTGCTCTGCACCTGCGCCTGGCATCTATTAGGTCCTCCTCCTGTTCGCTGCCTCTCACAGCGGGTGGTGAGGAGGGACCCTCAAGCTCAGCCATCTGGACGTTTGTAACCTGAGAAGCAGGCCTACTCATATCTGGACTAGCCTGGGAAAACACCTCCCCCATGTCTGATGGTTCTCCTTCAGAATCTGAACTGCTATCCCGCTCCCTGCACTCAGAAACACCCCTGACACAGACAGGGCCGGCCCTACCATTAGGCAGAGTGAGGTATTCGCCTTGGGTAGCAGATGCTGGGGGTGGCAGTAAGGTGTTAGACAAGAGAGCTATGTACCATGCAGCCTGCTCTGCACCCCCTAGTTAGCCCGCTGCATTAATCTGCCAGTCCAGTTGGCTTTTTGTACATAAAATAGGCGGGGGACCGTCTTGTTCTTTGCCTTATGCAGAAAACACCATCTGCAGTTGGTTATCATGTTTTCCCACCACTACTTCCATCTTTTTTTCTTACCAGAAAACAATATGGTAAAACGGATAAGATGGAATAGTTGCACAACATATTTTGGTTGGTAGCACTAGGAGTCCTCTCAAAGCAACCTAAGTCACAAGATTGAGGCACAAAGTTCAGGGTATGATCTTGGCTTCATTGGGTCTAGGGAAGTTGCACTGTATACCACAGAAACAGTATACTGTATCACATGTTTTCAAGTATGCACCCTAGCAGCTACACTTATTAAAGCCATTACATGTTATCTGGTCTGCATTCGTGCACTTTATGTGATTAAAATGGATGCCACTGGTTACAAGTAAGGATGTCACCCTTGGTTTCTATTTCTAGTTTTGTCACAGCCTTCCTTGGGACCTTGGAAAGACAATTAACCTACATGTACTCTGCAAAAACAGGGGTAATGGCCTCTTTGTAGCAAAGGTTAATTCATGCATATCTGTGAAGTGCTTTGAGACAATCAGATGCAACAGAGGAGCCGATATGTTTTTACAATGTTAAACATTATGGTGGAAGTTTGTTATTTCGAAGAACTTTTTCATTTTGAATAAACTTAACATGTTACTGAGCTATCAGGTGCATAACAAGCTATGGCATGTGCTAAACCCTATTACCCCTTCATTGATCACTGTTGTGGCGAAGCGGCTTGCGTAACTCAGTGAAGCCATATGCTATGCCGTGCAGGGTCACCCAAGACGGACAGGTCATGGCAGAGAGTTCTGACAAAATGTGGTCCACTGGAGAAGGAAATGGCAACCCACTCCAGTATTCTTGCCAAGAAAACCCCATGGAACGTATCACAAGGCTATAATGGCAGAAAGCGAAGAGGATCTAAAGAGCCTCTTGTTGAGGGTGAAAGTGGAGAGTGCAAAAGCTGGTTTGAAACTCAACATTAAAAAAACTAAGATCATGCCATTTGGCCCCATCACTTCCTGGCATATGGAAGGGGAAGAAATGGAAGCAGTGACAGATTGTATTTTCTTGGGCTCCAAGATCACCACAGACGCTGACTGTAGCCATTAAATTAAAAGACGCTTGCTCCTTGGGGGGAAAGCTATGGCAAACCTAGACAGCATAGTGAGAAGCAGAGACATCACCTTGCCGACGAAGGTCCGCATAATCAAAGCTATGGTTTTCCCAGTAGTAACGTATGGCTGTGAGAGCTGGACTATAAGGAAGGCTGAGCACCGAAGAATTGATGCTTTCGAACTGTGGTGCTGGAGAAGACTCTTACGAGTCCCCTGGACTGCAAGGAGGTCAAATCAGTCCATCCTAAAGGAAATCAACCCTGAGTGCTGCTCATTGGAAGGACAGATACTGAAGCTGAAGCTCCAATATTTTGGCCACCTAATGCGAAGAGAAAACTCCCTGGAAAAGACCCTGATGCTGGGAAAGACTGAAGGCAAAAGTAGAAGGGGACAGCAGAGGATGAGATGGCTAGATAGCATCACTGATGCAAGGAATATGGACTTGAGCATGCGCCGGAAGAGAGCGCAGGACAGGAAGGCCTGGCATGCTATGGTCCATGGGATCACAAAGAGTCGGACACGACTTAATGACTGAACAACAAAACCCTATTATGTAACTGCAAGGCACCATCTAAACCTTCATTTGATTTCTCCTCTTTTCAGTCTCACATTTCTGCACCTGGTCATTCCATCTTCTCAAGCCTTCATAAGTAGTACAAGCAACCCACATAATCAGCTGCTGCAACATTTTGGAAAAAGGTGGGGAAAGAAAGAAAAGAAAAAGAGTTGTACTATCTGAAGCTCACTAATGACAGGGGACTTCAAACAGAAAACTCTGTATTAGAAGCACCAACCTGTACAAGCTGAATAAAAATGGTAGTTGTTAAATATAAAAAAGACAGGAAATGGGTTCTCAGCACTGACACAAGCTAATGCAAGTGAGCTGATATGGAATTATTATTATTGTTGTTGTTGTTATTACTTCCTGTACTTTTAAACCATGCATAACTGAAGTTATCTTGCAAACAAGTGGACCTGCAACAAAATGTTACAGTGTGGAGTGCTTCTGTTCAGGATTTCAGCAACTCCATTCCATTCTCTCCCCAGACCCCGCCTCCCAGCCCCACCAGTCAGTCAGCATTGTACGGTCATTAGGGCGTCCAGCTGCAAAGGGGGATAGGGCTCCTGCATAAGCTACACCTGTTGAAATTCTCTCTTCTACACAACTATGAAAGGTGCAGAAGCCTTGTCCTCTTTCATATCTGTCTGCTTAAATGGCCACTTAGCATACTCACTCTCCAAAGGGCTATATAGGGTGTGGGGTGGCATTATTCTAATTATGTTTTGTGCTTCTGCAAACCATGGAGTTCCTCTAAGCCTGCTGCTACCTCCCTCTTATGCATGAAGTGAGATATCAAAAGGAGAAAGTGTTGCAGTAATGACTGGAACATAAATCCATATGCCAGTCATGACAAAGAGGTAAGGTTTCTACATACTTTAAATGACTGTGCCCTAGAACAATCGGTCATGAGTACTTGGTCACAGTCGGTCACTAGTACTTCACGGGATTTGTATTAATAGAAGTATAGCTTCCAAATCACGTGAGGTACTAGTTCCCCTCTACTCAGCACTGGTTAGGCCTCATTTGGAGTACTGCATCCAGTTCTGGGCACCACACTTTAAGAAGGATGCAGACATGCTGGAGAGGGTTCAGAGGAGGGAAGCAAAGATGATCAAGGGACTGGAAACAAAGCCCTATGAGGAGAGACTGAAAGAACTGGGCATGTTTAGCCTTCAGAAGAGAAGACTGAGGGGAGATATGATAGCACTCTTCAAGTACTTTAAAGGCTGTCACAGAGAGGAAGGCCAGGATCTCTTCTCGATCATCCCAGAGTGCAGGACATGGAATAATGGGCTCAAGTTACAGGAAGCCAGATTCCGGCTGAACATCA
The DNA here is from genome assembly GCF_057233095.1 of Heloderma suspectum. Lineage (NCBI taxonomy): Eukaryota > Metazoa > Chordata > Lepidosauria > Squamata > Helodermatidae > Heloderma > Heloderma suspectum. The sequence continues at coordinate 333,118,806 of NC_139459.1, read as the reverse complement.
GGAAGAACTTCCTGACTGTGAGAGCAATACGACAATGGAACCAATGACCTAGGGAGGTGGTGGGCTCTCCCTCACTGGAGGTGTTCAAGACGAGGCTGGACGGCCATCTGTCAGGGATGCTCTGACTTGGATTCCTGCATTAAGCAGGGGGTTGGACTCGGTGGTCCTATAGGCCCCTTCCAACCCAACTATTCTATGATTCTAGGATTATATGGTTGGAGTTGGTGCTGAGGGAGAGGTGAACCTAGACTTAATCCAGTATGGTGCCCAGGACCTACTGCAAGAGGTGAGTCTTGTTATGTCTGGTAGCCTTACTGTTATTTTGTTGCATTAAAGAACTGAGGGCCACACTAGATGTGATGTTAAATGTGTGATTATATTTAATGTGTCTACTTTTGTTTCTAAACAACAGTTGTGGGTCGGCCCTATCAGGATCAGGACCTATCAGGATCAGGACCACAGAAGGGGAGTTAATCATTCCATCCCCACCATGATGCTGATGAAAATCACACCCTGAAACTGGTATTCTCCCCGGAAGATGCTTCCATAGCAGCTTCTGGGGGCGGGGTGATTCTCATCAGACCCAGAGTGGGGGAAGGGCTTAAAAGAACTCTGCAACTAAACTTTTTCTGCAACTAAAGAAAAAGGTGTTCTGCAACTAAACTTTTTAATTGCAAGAATGTATTTAACAACATTGGCCCTGAGGCCACAGAAAGTCTTGAAAATGATAAGCTGAGGGAGGGCAGGTGGAGATTTAGCCCAATCATCACCACCCAGGTCTGACCAAAGTAGCAGGGAAACCAGCCAAGGAAACTTCCTTCTACCAACAGGTTACACAGGGTCAGCTGATCCCTATAAAAACTTCCAGGTCACACTTCCTCACTGATCTAGGAACTAGGAGATTTGCTTTTGCTGCCTATAGACTTGCCTTCACATTAGAGATGTCGCAGGTGCCCATTTTGGTCCGCAAATGTGATAGACCACTGGCGCCTAGGGATGTAGGAAAGTCACTTACCTTTTCGACGGGGTGATTCGCGGTGGGGGGGAGGCGCTCCACACCTCCCCCCCAAATCCTAATCCAGCCAGCTCCGCTCTGCGGAGATTCTGTGGAGCCACCGGCCAGGGCCACCCGCAGCCGGACATCCGCCCCTGGGCAGCCTGCAGGCAAAAACAAAAAAGCGTATGGAAATGGCGGCGGCTATGGCGGCCACCATTTGCGTTCCCTTTTTTTCGCTGTTTTAGCCTACGTAAATATTTACGTACGCTATTACGGCAAAAAAAAAGGAGAACACAAATAGCGTAGTGGGTGCCATTTGTGTTCCTTTTTTTCCCGCCATTTTAGCCTATGTAAATATTTACGTAAGCTATTACGGCGAAAAAAAAGGGGAATGCAAATAGCGTAGTGGGCGCCATTTGCGTTCCCTTTTTTTCGCTGTTTTAGCCTACGTAAATATTTATGTAAGCTATTACGGCGGGGGGGGAATGAACGCAAATAGCGCCCACTACGCTATTTGTGTTCTCCTTTTTTTGGCCGTAATAGCTTAGGTAAATATTTACATAGGCTAAAACAGCGTAAAAAAGGGAACGCAAATGGCGGCAGCCGTAGCCGTACGCTGTGGGTTTTTTTAGCTTGCCATGATAGGCTACGTAAATACTTACATAGCCTATCACGGCCTCTGCAGGGACACAAATGGCATCCCTGCATTAGCTGTGATAGGCTACGTAATTATTAACATAGCCTATCACAGCTATGATGAGGAAGCGAATGGCGGCAGGGTGCACTGCCCTCGGAAGGTAGCTTACAGTTTTACAAAAAAACATTAACATACAATTACAGTTAAACCCACATGTACACGCAGCAGCAACAAATGGATTTAAACACCAAATGCATGCTGGAATAAATGTGTCTTCAGGGTGGTGTGTTTTGTGTGTGTTGCTTTAAGCCAGCAGTGATGAAGCCATATGTATCTCTCTGGGGAAGGGGTTTCAAAGCTGTGGAACCACCACTGAGAAAGCCCTGTCACTAGTATCCTAATGGCTCATTCTGGTGAGCCAGAGAGAAGGCCTCCTAATGCTGATCGTAATGCTTGGGCAGACTCATACAGATGTAGACAGTTCTTCAGATAATGTGGTCCCAGACCATTTACAGCTTTTAAGGCCAAATCCAGCACCTTGAATCAGGCCCAGAAACTAACAGGCAGCCAATGTAAATGATACAGAATAGGAGTAATATGATTTGAGCACCAAGCTCCCAGAAGCATGCCTAAAACAACACACAGCTATGCTTTTGCTACTATTCTAACACTTCATTCCATTTCATTTTCCTTCCTGCTTCCCAAAAACTGATACATATTCTTTTAAGCAGACAGGCTCACTATGTGCTAAATTGCACAGCGAGACTCAGTGTGTTCCCTGCAGTTGTCATGGCCTATGGTGCAGGTGCAAGGGTACCCTCATTCTCAATATATGTTAAGCAATTTCATTTAAAATATTTAATCTGGCATTCCTGCAGTCTATTTCAAAGGACCAACATTCGGATACAGAATGGAAAGTAATTTAATGGGGAATGATTCACAATAAAAGGGTAGAACCTTTGGGCAAGAGCTCTTATTTGAATAGAAACAGATTTAGTTTAAAAGCGGAGGGAGGGGGAAAGACAGAAACAAGGAAGACTTTTGAGCAAAATCTGTAGGAGTAGGTAATATTTTCCCCTCATTTTTATCTCTTCTTCATGATAGTAAAGGTCTAAAATACAAGCAACAGTAACTGTGACAATATTTCGACTACTCTACTGAGTACACATTACTCAACTTTTAAAACAAGCTTCAAAAAATGGAGGATGAAAAACATTACTAAGCTAAACTTTCATTTTGGTTTAAATGGGAGCTACTGGGACCCCTGTTTACTGATAAACACCAACTGGGTTAAATCTCACCAGCAAGGATTTAAGCTTAAACTACGTGTCATGGAAGTGCTATTATTCTTTCTCTTATGTTGTTGTTGTTTTTAACCCAAAGCAACCTAGGTAGAATGGAACTGAATTCATGAGTGGTAAGCACAGAGTATCTTTCCTTTTGAAAATAAAAAGTGCCAATTTAAGACATTAGGCTCAACCACTCCCCCGCCAACTGAAGCAAAGCCCAAGTGCCCCCCAAAGGACCAGCCCCTTAAACTGTCTCACTACTCCATTCAGACACCAGTTCTTGCCTTCTTCCCTCCCCCACCTCTCTTGGTGCCATCTAAAGCAAGTGAATTCAACCTGCCAGCCCTGATTTTGAGCTGGAAAAGGACTGGAGGAGAAAGAGGTCAACAGCCTCTTCCTCCATGCACTCTTATTCTACTCAAACATGCAGACTGCCCAGTCTGTTTTGGATGTAAAATAAAAAGAATAAAACTGCAGAGAAAAGTGTCATGAAACTCTGTGTAATACATAGATCAAGCCCTTGGAAAAAGATGCATAAGATTTCTGGAATTCATTGCGTTTTTTTTAAAGCCACGCATGCACTTTCTCTATTTCGGATAGGGGTTGTACAGCTAATATACATGGCATCTTTTAATATTAAAGGCACAATCCTATGCAGACAGGAAAAAGTCCTACAACGTTTTGAATACATTCGAAACACTTGCAACCAACCCCCACAAATAACAAGATGATACACAGTAGGTTGGGTGAACTAGGGCCACAACTTTATTAATTAACATTCACTTAACCTTAACATGATCTGCAACAGGAAAAGCAGTGTGGGATCCTGATCTCTTAAAAGGCCGAGCATACCCTAGGGCAAAGGGAGCTGAGCTGCCATCCCTGCCCCCTGGCACACCTTAAGGTGTTGAGGGGTGCCCCCCTCAGGCACTGCTCCCTGAGTCCCCAGATTCTAGGTGGGTAACCCACCGAAGCCTCCAGAGAGAGTCCTTCTCTGCCCCAAGTTCCTAGACCTTAGATGGCAGGTACCACGAGCCCCTTAAAGAGTCCTCAGCCCCAATGCTCACTCAACCTTTCCCTGCCCATACTGCCCAACATAAGGAAGGGGCAAACTTGTTTAGCCTCTTACCCCAACTGTGCTGAAAACACCGCTGCAGATCTCCTAAGAATATGTCATTGCCCTCGTCTGACAAGTGCTTTTCCAGCTGCACTGGCTGCCAGTCCATTTCCAGGCCCAACTCAAAGTGCTGGTATTAACATTCAAAGCCCTAAATGGCTTGGGGCCAGGTTATCTGAAGGATCGCCTCCTCCCATATGTGCCTGCCCAGACCCTAAGATCATCTTTAGGGGTCCTTCTCCAGGAACCCCCACCAAAGGAAGTGAGGCAGGTGGCTACCTTGAAGAGGGTCTTTTCTGCTGTGGCACCCCGGCTGTGGACTGAGCTCCCTATGTTGTTCTCCTTCCAGTGCCAGGTGAAGACCTTTTTATTCTCCCAGTATTTTAGCATTTCAGCTTCCTAATCTTTTAGCTTTGGTGTTTTAAATCGGTATTTTAAATCTCTGCATTGCTGATAGGTTTTATTATGGTTGTACTGTTATATTGTGGTTTTAAGTTTTCATATTTTATATTGTTTTATGCTGTACTCTGTAGTTTTAATTTTTGTGAACCACCCAGAGAGCTTTAGCTATTGGGCAGTACAGAAAGAAAGAAAGAAAGAAAGAAAGAAAGAAAGAAAGAAAGGGAGGGAGGGAGGGAGGGAGGGAGGGAGGGAGATCTTCACCTCTGTAGACATAATCCCTGGGTATGGCAAATATTCACCCAACCCTCTGGCTAGTGCATTCTTTAACTCCCTATTAATATTGTGCCTTGTCCAGGCAACAGGAGTCATTTTCGCCCAACTAGGTATGCCTGGGCAGGAGCTCGGACTACACAGTGTGTACCCCAGGTGTATTGGCCCCAGGCCTGTAACCAAGTCACCTGTGGTTTTAGAGGGGCCTGGAGATCCATAATGCTTTGCTTAGGTTCATTATTGGTGCAATTTCCTTGCTAGTGGGTCTCTGAGCATGTGAGATGAGTCAAAGGTCGATAGCGTGGCCTCAGCCCATTCCATGCTAATGAAGGCTAGTATCTTGTCAGGGCCTAGGATGTGCCTGAGAAGTGAGGCTATGTTTATGCTGAGTTACAGGTGCTGTGCTGAGAAAGTTCTGATTGTTTTCCTTCTGAACAAGCACTGTTAGTCTATGCTGGGAATGAACGCTAATTAACGCTTGCTGCTGTCATGCTGCCTCACTGCTGACATGTATGGTATAAAACCCATTGTACCCCATAGCTCTGAGTTCAGAGAAGCTGTCTGATCCAACCATTGGGTATGCCTGTGTGCTGTAAGTACTCAATAAAGTCTCCTTGTAAGCAAACCTGGGTCTGGCTTATCATTATCTCGGCACCTCCAAACCTTAGCAGTCCATGGCTGGGGCATACACCAGGTCAGCAGTTCTTAATTTGCCACAGGTTGGCAAATATCAGAGCTTTACCTTTTGTGATGCTAAGGCCATTCCCTTCTAAATGTACTACTAGCACCTGTGGGGGTGCACCACTCCCCATCTTCTCCCAGAGCATCAACAATGGTCTTCCCCACTTCACAATGCTCTGGCCAAGCCATTTGACAGTGACCACTTCACTGAGCCCCAGCTGTGTCCTCCACCTGGTCTCAGTTGTTCTCTTGGCTGCCTAATGTCATGTTCCTTCGTCCTCTCCCTTCGCAGTCAACACACTCTGAGATACCAGGCTTCAGGCTCACTACTTTATTAGTTAACGACCAGGTTCTTTACAAATGCAAATCCTCAGAGACTCTCAGGCTACAAAGAAACAGCTACTCCACACAATTAAGAATACCAACAGCGGAACCGAAATGGAAGTTAGAGAAGTTGCCAGCAGTTTGAATAAGAACTTCCCGGGCAGATTAGCTTGGGGGGGATGCCCTTCCCTTACAACTGCGCCCACACATAGGCAACCAGGTGGAGCATCTGAGCTCCATCTCTAACTTCCCGCTTCACTCTGCGCCGGACCCTACCATCCCTCAAGTCACACCCCTTGCTCTCCTCCTCCCGAAGACCTGAGTTCTCATGGAGGGGGAGAGGCAGGGGGCCTTCAGGTTGAGCCATCTGTGTGCCAAGGTCTTGAGAAGAAAGCCTTTCCATATCTGAGCTCACTAGGGAGGGCACATCCCCGGTTCTGGCTGTTCCCATTCTGAGTCTGAGGGAGCAATCCTATGGCTGCTAGACAGCAGCTAGACAGCCATAGGATATGCCATTTTCCGGGAACCAACCTCAGAGCCCGCACTCCAAGGCCAGTTCCCGGAGAAGTGACCTCCCCGCACTTCCGCACTGCAAGACAGTGCAGAACAGCCCTGTCCTCCGTGCTCGCAAGAGGAGCATGGAGCGGCTGGAAATGGGCGTGGCTGGGGGCATTCCAGGGCAGGGAGAGCGTAGCTGCCTGTACGACACATCCTCCGCATTGTACAGCAGCCTCCTTCCCCACTCCATGCTCCCACGGCTAGACAGCCGCAATCGGCTGTCTAGCCAAAAAAGCAGGGCAGGAGAAGTGCGGAGGGAACGATCCCCTCCATGCTTCTCCTGCCCTGCTTTGCATAGGTGTTCACCTCCAAGTTCAGAGGCAGCCGCCTATCTCAACAGGATTGCGCCCTGTGCTGCTATCTGCACATGCTCAAATTCATTCCTGACACCCAGCATGCCATGGAGGCTCACCACATTGAGCAAGAAAATTAGCATTCTTGCTCACATTGAGAACCTCCACGGATACAGAAGGCTCTCCTCATGAGACTGTCACTGTGCACAAGCTGAGAAGACAAATGCAGCAAGGGAGAGGGGCAGGACTGGAGTGCTCCTTCTCCTCACCCATGGAGCTTAACCTCTTTTTGAATGCCTGAATAGGGCTAGTGAATACCGCTCTTAATAGAGAAAGCTCAATTAGATACTCTTCTGTGATCTTTGAGCCCTATGATACTGTAACCATCTCAGTCCTCCTATGACTTCCTATCATAAGCAATCCTATTTCTTGTATAGTTCACATAACCAGAGCTTGCTTTCATATCCCATCAAACCCATTTAATATGGCAGTTATGGATTTCAGAGTGCCGGCAATTCAGCTGCAAGCACAGCTGTGAATTTGCCTATTGACCAACCATGTACAAGGTCTGAGGAAAGCACAAATGCAAAAGTGAGGGCCATCCAAAGGATTCCCAAGTTAACGTCTAGGAACAGCTGAATAAAACTCAGACCAACACTTATTCATATCATCAGTGTATGAAGCGGTAACATTTCTCACCACAGATGACAGACTGAATTCTCCTAGATCATTATTAAAAAACAACAGCTTACTGCACAATAAAAGGGAGGGGCTTGCCATCAGGTTTACAAGCTAAAATGACAAGATATGCAACGGAAGGGGAGTGGCAGGAAAAAGCAGAGAAGGGAGATCAATTTTCCAAGGCCAGGGCCCCATCTACACGAGCCTTTTACTCTGGGCCGGCTGCAAGTCAAGGTCCCTCAGGACAGACGACACAATCAACACTTCGCAGCCATCCGTGGTTTTCTCCCAGAAAATGCGGATTTCCAAGGAGGCGTTTTGCTGCGATGTTTTTCATTTCCTGTGGGTTTCCCCGTGATTGCGAGCCGTCTGTCTCGTCCCCAAACTGACTTTGCATTTTGCAGTGGGCATGTTGTAGGCGTGTGTAGTGCTTGCGTCACTCCGTGACGCCCCTTTATCCCCCCCCCATCCCTTCGCAGCTGCACAGCTACAGGGGCACAGACAGGCATTTTCATTTATTTAGTCACACTTTCGCTCATTTTTGCAGCTTCGTACCTTCACAGTGGTTGCTTTTGGACTCAGTGCCCAAGGGCCAGGGATCTTGGGGAGGACCATCCTCTCTCCGGCCACCATTTTGGAATGATGGGTAGACACGTACCACTCACACCTTGTGAGTGCGAACCATCGCGAGAGTCTCAGGCTGGGGAACTGATAAACAGATGGCATGAAAATGAAGGAGCACAAAACACTCACTTTTTACCTAACAAAGGATGGAAAGACACAACAGAACCCCTAAAATACAAAACAGCCACTGAAGTGTCACACCCCCACACTCATAGGACTGCACAGCTGCACATTAAAGTATAATGGCAAAGAAAAAAAGGGCACGGTGGAGTCTGCTAGGGAAGCCCACGGTAAATCGTGAGTGCATCCCAGCAGAAGCTAATTCGAAGCTGAAATGCTGCACAGTTGCAATGGAGTGAGGGGTGAAAGCGGTGCCATGTAGACGGGGCCCAGAACAAGGTGGTGAGCTCTAAGCGGGCATTTCAAGACACTTTGGGCCAGGCTGAGCTTCTGTTGCTGGTGTTTTTGCTTGAACAAGGCTTGTGTTCCTTTGGCTGATGGACAGGAACAGAGCGTTCTTTCCCCTTCCTTCTATAGTCCCAGAGCTACAGGCAGAGCCAAGTGTTATTTCTTGCAGGGAGCAGGAAGCAAGCAACTGCTCCTTCTCTGGCTGATGGTTGAGCTTTTATCAAAGCCTATCTGCCCAATGTTATAGTTTTGTATGTTTAGGGATTATTTATTTGCATACAGAAGCATTTAGCCATGCAATACCCCACCGGTACTCTGAAGCCTACTATTCTTTCTGTTCACAAGTGATGCAAAAGTATTCCATAATCTTCGGTGCTAAGTATCACCAGGTATTTCAAAGGTTTTGGCCACTATATAATGGAAGTGCAACAACCATTTCACAGAATAAATCCACAAAGGGTGTATATGTAAGGATGCTACGGTGACATTTCTACATTTTGAGATTTTCATTTTAAGGCTAAAATTGGTGACATTACTATCACTTTTAAGTCTGCTGTTTGCTGGTATTAGGTGAAATGGTAAAATTTTTAAATGGTGATGAAGATATTATTATAAGCAAGGTTCCTAGTGCTGAAACACTTTGAGGTGTCAAAAGGGACAGAGAAAACAGAAGTAGTTTGTTTTGGTGATATTTTGCTTCAAACAAATTTGCAGTTTTGAATTGGCAGATTGAAATAATTTACTCCAGACACACATTTCCTTTGCTTCCTAATAAATAATAGGCATTGGCAAGGTTTATTCTGGCCAATTACATCAGCTCACAAATTATTTGTTTATGAAGTTGCCCTTCATCTTAATGGAATCAGTGTTTAAAAACTGCAGTGGATAACAAAACTGCTGTGGCCCTAATAGAAGGGGTTAGCTGAGATGCCACTATACTGTATCAAAGGCATCGTTCTGAACTCCACTAATCCATGGTTCCTTCCAAACATCACATCCATTCATGACTCTGAATAAACAATATCCTTAGCATCTCAAAGGCCAGGGCATATTAGATAACAACATTTATCTTAAAACGAAAACAAAAAAAATGAAAATACACACCTGCCTGTGCTTTAATTTCTTGAAGTCCTGGCTATGGACCTTCACTATGTGGTCATACAAGCATTTCAATACTAAAGAAAATTAGATTTTGCAGTTAAAATGCACTAATGGCTCCATTATGGAATTAGCTGCTTGACTTGATGACCCACTTTTCAGGGTGTTTTTTTCCCCCTCTTAATGCAGTTTGGAAGCCAGAAACTGATGAACTGTGAAGCACATGTTTAGCAATCTGATCACCGAAGTGTTAAAAGTATTAAGAAGAAACCTGATTTGGTCCACAGATGCCAAGCAGGAAACCCCTAGGGTAAACCATTAAATGTTCCATTAAACCCTAAATCAGGGGTGGGCAACTTCAGGAGGTCCAGGGGGCATTTTTGCCCCCTGGACAAACACACCCTATGGGCCACACCTTCCCCCCACTCACTGGAAAAATATTTTGAAAATAAATAAATGGTATCCAAAGCAGCTTGTTTTCAAGCTCATTTTGACCCTTGTGATGCTCTGTAGCCGTTACAGAGAGCTTCAGCTATTGGACAGTATAAAAATGAAATAAAGAAATAAATTTAAAGCACTCATAGGACCAAAAAAACTTCAAACTGGCAGCCACTCTGGATGCCTGTGTGTGTGTGTGTGTGTGTGTGTGTGTGTATACAATTGGGGGGGAAGTGGCAGGGGCTGCAATGGGGTTCATATGCAGCCCACATGCCACACAACGCCCACCCCTGCCCTAAAGCACAGCAGTGTCTTGGGACCAAACTAGACATTACACGATAGACATTTGAAACAGTCTCCCAACATATTTCTTTTTAATCCTCCGAATGACGTGGGGTTGCTGGGGACCTCAGCACCTGCTTGAAATATTTGTAAAAATTTCCTCACCCCACTCCCCATTTTAAATTTCTTAAGAAGTTATGTTTAACTTTCTAAGCTATCAGGGTCCCTACTGAAATTAATGGGAAGTGACACTTAACCTAACTGTGGTTCATTCTATCGCCAGACATTTCTCGAAATAGGGTAGGGAAAATAACTGCATTTTACCTGTATCTCATACCTATATCATTTTACCTGTATCATTTGTGTTGTTGTAACATTTCACAAGTACTGGAGGTTTTTTTTTTAAGTTTTTTTTTTTTGCCTTGTACATTCCTGTGTGTACCAAATAAATAAATAAATAAATAAATAAAAATTATAAAGTGCAGAAGCACAGCAAGGGTCTGGTTTGTCAATTCTTCAGGTTTGCTTTATCTTCATTCAGGATTTAGCACTTCTTACTGAGAATCCCCACTGTGATGCCTCTTGAACACAGGTAGTTTATGCACTGGAGGCTGGTGGCTCTGAGGTCAGTGGGGCAGTGAAGTCAGGGTTTCAATCAGAACTCTAAAAGAGCTATCCAGCTAACCTTGGATAATTCCTTTAGAGCTCCGACTGGTTCTGACTGAAACCCGGATTCACTGCCCCACTGACATCAGAGCCAACAGCCTCCACTGATTTTATGTTCTTGTTTGCATGACCCCGCAGCTAAACGCCTTGGCTAAACTATTAGCCAAGTGTAGTGTAGTGGTGAGAGTGCTGGACTGGGACTAAGGAGATCCAGGTTCCAGTCCTCACTTGGCCATGAAGCTCACTGGATGACTTTTGGCCAATCGCTGACTCTCAGCCTGACCTACTTCACAGGGTTGTTGAGAAGATCAAATAGAGAGGAGGAAGACCGTGTAAGCCACCTTGAGTTGCAAGAGGAAAACAGGCTCCTGCCTGTTGTAGAAATGTTGTTATTATTATTATTTTGTTCTGGAAAAGGCTGTGAGAGCTGGAAGTTTGAAGGCTGCCAGGAATGAAACAGTCCTGGATGGTAGCAGGGGAACTATCTAATTGTCCAGTGTGTATTAAACTGTAATTTACTCAGAGTAGTTGCCTTGCTGCCCTATGCAAAGCTTGGGTAGTTAGAAAGTTGCCTTTCTAACTACCAAAGTCATCATCCCATCCAGACAGCCCATAAGGGCACCTTTTAACAGATCAACCTAACGCCTTGGCAAGAAATATGGCCCAATCCTGCAACATCTTTATCCCAAAATAGTTCAGCAGGTAATGTCACCACCTTGGGTACACCTTGTAGTTCCCCTTCTGTTATTTATAACTCCACTTAACTGTTTCTCAAGTGCATGGCTTTTATAATATTTAGTCAATTTGCTCTAATTCAGTCAGGTAGTGAGGAATGTCCTTCAGGTTCCCTTTCATTCCCCAGAATCAAGCTATTGAACCCTTTCTTCTACCCCATCCTGAGTCCGCCCCAAATCTGCTCCTTTTCTGAAAAATCCCAGAGCTGTGTTCCCCTCAGTTCTCTCTCCAATACTCATGTGGCTTTAACCCTACTAGGTTACTATCAACATATGCTTAATACATGACCACTTTTCATTTTTGAAGTGTCAACAGAGTCATAGGAGGGAGAGAAGAGTGGCAACCTTTTAAATCTTAGTTGAAAAAAAAAAAGAAAAGTGTAGGTATACATGGAGAAGATGCAGTATTTTAGTTCATTAAAACAAAAATAAGCCAGGTAGTATTTTATTAAAACACCAGGGAACAATGTTACTTTGAAATGTCACTTTCTCCTTTAATTAGTACGCTCTAATGATAAGTGTGTGTCATTCTTGCCTAATGAAAGTTAGGAATGCATATGGAATCTGGGTCACATTTCACAACTGGGAGTCATGTAGGTAAACACAGAATAAATTACACTCGCCATCAAAGGAGGCAACAATTAAAATGACACCTTGGTTGCAAGCATTTTGTACAGTTTGTGAAACTATCCTCCCCCCCGCCCCCGCTTTCTTCAAGCAATGTTTAAGACCACAAAAGCATTGAGCTGGTCAAGATCACACAGTCACAGCTATTTTAGCTCTTCCGTGCAAGAGTGGGTTCTCAGACCTGGCTAATAAGTTTTATATGAACACAGTCTCAGACGTATTTTTCCAGCCACATCTCTGAGGTGTGAGTTTCAGCGGGGCCACCTGCTCAGAGGCATATATTTAATAAAAAGTAACAACAGGGCCACCTGCTCACAAAGAAGAAAAAAGATTCTATATATCACTAGGGTGCACTGGTTGCAGTCTGAGGAAAGCAGCATTTACCCTTTCAGAATAAATCAAACTCTAACAAAACGGGCATAGATATAAAAAACAGAACCAAGATCACAGAATTCGTTGCCCTTAAAAAAAGGTTGTAAATAAATTGTTCTTTTTTATTTGAAACACAGGGATGATGACAGGAGAAGGGCATGTACACAAAAGATTTAAAAGCTACTCGTAGCTGTAGAAGGAGATAGCAATCCCAATTCCAAATGGGATGTTCAGGATGTTTATTTAATTGTCAGCAGCAAGCACCCATGATGCTCTTGCTAACATTTCATAGCAGTCCTGGTGCCTAGGCTTTAATAAAGCAGAAACATAAAAGGGTTTTAGAGTGAGCTTTTAATGTACAATCCATTCCTTTATGAGCACTTTGCATGAAGGATTTTTGGAAGCCTCTCTTGGCATTTAGCCTCCTCACCTTTCATGAATGGGGATTACTTATAGACTTCCACATCTGGACATCCCCCACCCCCACCCCCATAACAAGTCTTGTGAGAGATGCCAGTAAGAGATTAAACTAAGCCAAAGCAAGGCTCCCCCCACCCCACCTCCAAAAAAGGGGGTGAGCAATCTGTTTCTGTATATCTTATGAATATAATAGAATCAACATAACTAGAATAGGGTTATGTTTTTTATGAGAGCCAGTGTGGTGTAGTGGCTAGTGTTGGACTGGGAGCCCGGAGATCCGGGTTCTAGTCCCCACTCAGCCATGGAAGCTCATTGGGTGACTTTGGGCCAGTCACAGACTCTCAGCCCAACCTAACTCACAGGGTTGTTGTGAGGATAAAATGGAGAGGAGGAGGATAATGTAAGCCGCCTTGGGTTCCTTGCAAGAGGAAAAAAGGCGGGATATAAATGCAATAAATAATAATAAAATTAATAATAATAATAATTTTAAAGCACTGAGCTAGATACAGTGCTTTAAAAAAAAATCGTAATTATAGCCTCTGCTCCATCATTCTTTAGAACCTTTTCTGTCCATATATTCTTATCAAAGCCTGCTTGTAATATATTGCCCAGTTGTACAAAGAGACTGGGGATTCCTCCCAATGCAGTCTTCTGGGCAAATTACCCAAAGGTTATCTTGAATTGGTAACCTTTGTTCTGCAAGGCCTGAGGAAATGAGGAAATGGATCTGGAGGGAGTGGTGAATCTAGACAAAATGAGAGCAGCTTTGGAGATGAAGATCCACTGGGCATCTGCAAGGAAGCAAGGTTTAGCTTGGAGTTCTGTTGTGATGTAGGCCTTCATCCTAAGCACGTGTAAATAAGCCTTTATAAAAGAAACACCACAAGTCTCCAATGCCCTCCTTCCCAGAAACTGAAGTCTGCGTTAAGTGCTGAAGCCCCTGCAAGTTCTCCCCTCTCAGGACTGGGGTGCAGGAGCATAACAATAGATATCCCATAATTCCTGCCCTTTCCCAACTCAGCTTTGCTGCTTCTTCCTCATAACTTCAGCCCCTTCTAAGAATCAAACCAGCCCTCCCAGCTTATATAAAAAATATGTATGTTTTTAAGCTGCCTCGGGGCGGGGGGGGGGGGAGGCAAGTGACACAATGTAGAGGATATTCTCCCCTCCTCAACTGCACCCAATCTACTTTTAAAGCAAAGCAAACTACATATCCGCTATCCTTTGCTACAACTCTTCGAGATTTGCTTCGAAAGGCAGAACTACACATTATCTTTGCAAACAGATGTTCCCCTGAGTAACACAACTGTGGTGGATGGGGAAATTTGTGAACAGGAGTTGGTTATTTCAAATAGACTTCTTGTAAGCAGGGCTCCTATGTGTTTCTTTCTTATTTAAAATGCAGGACTTTCCAATCTCATGCTCCATTATCTCAAAGAACACTGTATCCAAGCAGCTCACAACCAACCACATTGTAGTTTATGTATGCTAAACCATAGCTTATCTATGGTTTAGCTTATGTATGCTAAACCATAGCTTAGGCATAAATAAACATGAAACTAACACACAGCCCAGCTTAGTTATACAGTACTTTAACTTCAGAAATGGGTAATAAGGTGATGGTTTCTGCAGCTCTAGTTGTCTGGGTATTAGAAAACTGAAGGCAAAAGACAGATAGTGGTACATAGAATAGTAGGGTTGGAAGGGGCCTACAAGACTATCGAGTCCAACATCACTTTATGGAGAGAAGATGAGATTTAATTTCATGGCCCTTGTCATCTAGAACCTATTTTAAAGCACCTCAGTGGCATTTCAAATTAGTCAAAGACTGAACCATGATCGATCCACATTGCACACACATACATGGGTGTACAAACATGTGAGGGGGAGGCGGAAAGGTTAGAGTAAATTGTGCTGCAGTTTTTCCAACAGCAAGCAGCTGCAGTCATGGAAATGTCTACCTTCTTCCTACTCAGAATACCGTTAACACTAACCTATCACTATGCGTTCTTGTATACTCACGCACACACACATACTGTCATGTATAGAAATTCAGCTGGGTGGATAGTCCAACACTTAAGATGAACCTTCATGAGGAAGAAATAAGAGTTGAAAAACACTTAACAGTGAGTGTCTGGAGAGCTATCTGTTTTAATGTATGGTTAACTGGCCATAAACAAAGTACAAGAAACCCCTTCTCCAGCTCATGGAATTCTGGAAGAAATAGAATGATCATATGGAGGAGGTGCCTGTCACACTACTGCAGTCTTCCCCAACTTCGTGCCCTCCAGATGTTTTGGACTTCTGCTCCCAGCATTCCTGATCTCTTGGTAGCTAGGGCTGATTGAAGTTGAAGTCCAAAACATCTGAAGGGCATCAGGTTGCAAACTGCACTATTGAATGCCTTACAAATCTTACTTATACACAAGTATCATCTCTTTCTCTCCATCAAAAGGCTCCAGGACAACTCAATTGTTCTGCCCCTGCAAAGTTTACTGCCATAGACTGGCAAGGGTGGGGGTGGGGGGAGATATTACATAGAATGCTCATGAACTTTAGAAGTCAAGTCTTTAACAGACAAACTACCTCTATAAGCACACAGTTGCAAGGGGCCAATGCAAGCCCATCTCTCTTCATCCAAGACCTCAGAACAGCTAAACCGGAGACGGGCAACTTCCAGAGATCCATTGCTCATTTTCGCTCCCAGACTCCCCCACCCCACACAGGTGCCAAAAATAAAAATAAATAAATAAAATAAAGTGGCATTTGTTGTCTTGTTTCAACACTGGCAATGGCCTTGGGCAAGGCGTAGATAGTCCCAGGAGTAGCAGACAGAGAGTAACCTGTTCAGTGACAGTCCAGGGTCATGCACAGGAATTCCAAGGAGGTTTTGCAGGAACAGGCAAAGCAGTCCAGAGGTCAGTCCCCAAGCATCAGTTTTATCAAGCGTCAAGCCAGTTAGGGGGTGTCTGAGAGCATAGACCAGGTGAATAGCCGAGCATCTAGGAGCAAACCAGATCTGGTATCCTGAAGTGCAATGCTGAGGTTATGGTGCTGCTGTTCGCAGCAGAGAGCTGGCTTCTGCTGTGCTCATTTATAGCTGGTCATTAATCAGCACAGCTGGATAATTAAGTCAGTGTGTTGCTTTAAGTAGGGATGTACTGACTGTAAAATCTGCTGCGTCTGTGTTTTGCGGATTGTCAGGTGCCTTTCGTTCTGTCATCCGCCCACAGACGGATGTGAATATATTTTTTTCTTCATGTGGAAAAATACGGAAATATTTATGTAAGTATTTACATAATTTACCCCAGTATGTAACATTTAGTGTATTGTCCTCTATTCCATTCTATGTTTCCTAAGCAGAAACTTACATATTTTCCTATGGATTTATAGGCATAAATTTCGAGAAAGTAAAAAAATCATCCGAAAGTCCATGGACTCTGCAGGGCCTGAGGGGGTCACTCCACAGCGGATTCCGCAGGTCGGATTCTTAGAAATCCAAGCTCATTTTAATTCATCTCGAATTTCTCCAGCATCCCTTCTTTTAAGGGAGGCCCCACGCTGTGACGTCCTTTTGTTCTTTTGCCGCTCGCATCTGATTCTTTTGTTTAAAATCTATTTTTTTATATATATATATAAATGAAATAAGCACTACCAACAATATAATCAGAATCTTCAGTTTCCAATATTACAATATTCTAAGAAAAAGAAAAAAGGGAGGATAGCAAAAGAAGGAAAAGTGAAAAAAAGACAAAAGAAAAAAAGAATTATATTAAACTTCAATAAGAACAAACCAAATATCCAAACAGTCTTATAGCTCAGGAATAGAAGCAAACAGTCCATTTCCATTGGCCATAAATTACCATTCAGTTAATGTGTATTAATAAACATTAAAGGTTTAGCCAACAAGGAACAGTAATAATAATCCCATAATGATATTAATTATAATAATATTAATAAAAAGGGGAGAGAAAAAAAAGTTTAAGAAAAGGATAAAAAAGGAAGAAATCATTTGTATATTTAAATAATATCATATCTAAAAATATATTTATATGTGTACACACACATAAATATGCAATTTATTACAATATAACATAAAAAAGAGAAAGAAGAAAAAAATGCAAACATTTATTCTGGCATATTGCTTAGACATCTTATCAGCTAAAGCCCAAACAACACTTCAAAAGAACAGTAAAGATGGCTAAGTTCCAACTCCGGAGGCTGAGAGAGTCGGTTCCCTTATTTTAGTTTTATTACCAATTAAAAATGATTCTGCAGCATCAGGATCCAAAAATATTTTTATCTGGTCTTCAGAAAGAATACAAAATGTAGCCGGATATTTAATATGATATTGCAGGTTAATTTGCTTTGCCAAACTTCTTGCCTTGGTGAATTGCCTTCTTCTGTCAGCGATTTCTTTAGTATAATCAGAAAAGAGCATAATCTTGTCATTTGCTGGTCCCCACCGCAGCTCACCTCATTCTCTTGACAGACTCATAAGGTAGTTTTTTGTGGAGAACTTATGAAAATTGAACAACAACAGTCCCAAACATCCCTTTAGTGCCACGTATTGAACCAGGAACACAATATGCATTCTCAATATCAAGTAAAAAATCAGATGGTAAAGCAAATAGCTCATGCAAAAGTTTATCCATAAATTCAGCCAGACCTATATCAGTAGCCACATCTTTAATACCAAGGATATGTAGATTCGCTCTGCGTCTGAAGGCCTCCAGTTGAGAAATTCGAGCAGACAAAATATTGTGAGACATTTCGATGGCCGTTTCATGAGCAGTAACCCGATCTTCAAGAGCATTAACCTTCGCTTCCATCTTTTGAGAAGATATATTAATTAAATCCACAGCCCCCTGAAGGGCAGTAATTGAGTCTTGAATTGTTTCAAGTTTCTTTGACTGCTCTGGTAGCTGAGAAGACATAGTTTTTATCAAAGCAAGCAACTCCTCTTCATCTCCGGCATTTCTAGAAACCTTTGCCGAGGGAGCAATTGGGTGGGTAGGTGGCATTCTCAAGCCTTTCCTTTTTTCCTTTGGTACTTCCATCCTCCATTTTCAAAAGCACAACAAGCAAGTATAATTGCAGAAACAAAAAAAAAGCTCGCATCTGATTCTATGCCATTCAGAGGGATGGATTATCTCAGGCTCTGCTTCCAGCATTTGGGGGAATTCAGGAACTGTTTGAGAGGGGCCAGGTTGCTCCTGTAATGGTTCCAGGGAAGGAACTCCTGTTCCTTGCCTAGCTCTGGCTGAGGCCCATTGTGCTGGATCTCCCCCTCCTGTTCTTCCTCAGACGAATCCTCCTCCAGGTAGGGCATGACATCTGTAATGGTTACAGAGCACCAAAAGGGTCAAAATTAGCTTTCAAACAAAGTTAATTTTCATCCTTTCAGCACTCCATAGCCACTACAGACACCTTGGGGAGGAGCAGCAGGAGGGGGCTGCATGTGGCTGCATGCAGGTTGCCCACCTCTGAGCTGAAACCAATGGCACCCAGAGCAGCATGAGCTCCATTGCCAACATAGGCACATTATGATATCTAAGAAATCAGACTAAGAATTCCAAGCCAAGCAGAATGATCAAAAAGCAAAAATTAGGTGAGACTAGGGAGGGCCAGAGGTGTGGCCTACTCTGATGATTTGCCCCTTTGCTAGTTATTAATATAAAGGAAAATTATGAATTGAAATGTTCATCTGGATCCGCATTATTAATGACTTTGTTAATGTTCTTTAGCACAGGTTGCCTGTGATAACAACAGCACAGACACCCCTGTAGCAATGACCCTTTCCCCGTTCTAACATCTATTTCATTTTTTCCTTACAGTTCTCCTACAGGCCAAGAAACTGCAGTACTATAATGCATCTCCAGCCTCACACTAATAAAGATAGGTTGCACCACTTTACAGCTACTGTTATTTCTCTCCAATTTGCTTCTTATCTCTTTGATCACAGTCCAAAATTAACAAAAGATCATTAGATGGGCAGAAATGTAAAAAATCTCCCCCCTCCTACCTCACCCACAAATTCCTTTACAGTTTTTGATAGTTTAGAGGTATGAAGCATATGCATAGCAATAAAAAGATATCATTCTTCCACAATTACCTTGCTAAAATAAGCCAATGAAGAATGTTGCACACACACAAAAAAGTGGATTTTGACATTTCATATTTTGTTGAATGCTAATGCTGCACTGGCAATCATTGTCTCTTACATACAAATTAACAGCCCACCATCTGTCAAGTGTTCAGATAATCACAGGGTTTAATACACAATATGGTTATTAGAATATGACCTGACAAAAAAAGAAAAAGAAAAAAAGAACACAACCTAATTTGGACTACAAAATCTATGATCTCACTTGCAAATGACACTTTGACAAGCCATTATTCTACATTTTGGCTGCAACACAGTAGACGCAACTTTATGCATACGTAATTCTATTAGTCATACAGCCAACTGCCTATAAAGATTAGGTTAAAATGTAACATTTGCTTTGTCATACAGTATTTTGAACTGTTTCTTAGGCAAATGTTGTTGCCTTGCCTAAGATCCTGTGCTCACAAGATTGGGAAATAAAATGCAAACTACCAAGCCAAATATTTTAAAAAAACAAAAACAAGCTTATTTTGCAATTTAGTATGCAACTGTGATGATAATGATACCTTAGCCAATGTGGATTTTAAGGACCAGCTCCAATAAAGTTGTTTAAGAGGATTCATAATGTAGAAACCAAAATAAAAAAAAAACAGATTTTCTGAAAAAGTAATGTATGAGAGGATATTTCTGTCTGAGACATTTTATGCCCAGCTGTAGTATTTGCTAATGAGCATCATTAATGTTGTCATTTTTTTCTTTATCGTAATGCCACTTGTGCGAACTATCTTTGTGGCACATCCTATATGGAGCACTTCTTGTTTTTACCATGGGGAGAAAGAGTACTAACTGTAATCTTTAATGAAAACCATTAAAAGCATGCACACAATTCTCTACTGGTAGGACTCAGATTATCGATCAAATTTCATTCATCTTTAATGCGCCAAGTTTTCTATGCCCCCTAAACAGATTGTACCAGTGTATTTCCAAACTATATTGTAATACTCAAAGGGTTAAAGATACAGCTATAGTGTAAAATACCGGCTTTTAAGGATGGGTGAATTAATTAAATGACAAGGAAAAAAATCTTAGGATGACAAAGCAAAACAGGGTTTGAATATAAGCAATTAGATTACCAACACAGTTGCAGAAAGATCGTAAGAAGAAACAAGAAATGCTGTAAATTATATTTCCTTTAGCTGCCTCCTTGCATTAACCTTCATGTTACTTTAAAACCATGAAAATAAATTAGATACTTTCTCGTCCTGCATCTCAATGTGATTTTGAGCCAGCATGCTGAACCACTGAATGGAAGAGTCATGTGATCAGGCTAGGACCATCACTAAAACTGGGGGAGAGGGAGAGAGAGAAAGAGAGATGTATTTATTTATTTTAAAGAATGATGTTTTGAGTTTCCAAAGCTTTACTTACACATCTCTGTTAACTATGAACCCCCCAAACTAGTATCTCCTCCAACTGTATGCCAAAGTTTTGTGCCAGTTTTCTGCAAAGTTTTGTGCCACAAATCCCAAGTGTTGTGATGCCACTAGGGATGGGGGAGAATTTCTCCCCGAAACTTCGGGGGGACGAGTGCCAACGTATTCGGCCCCCCGAAGTAGTTTCGGGGAGAAATTCTCCGCCCCCACCGCCCCCCGCCCCCCGCGGGATGGGACTTACCTTTCACGAATGTCCCTCGTGGCGGCGGGTCCCGGCGGCGGTTCGGCAGGTCTTCGACAGGGGCAGGGGCGGCAGCTGGTCTTTCGACCGGCTGCCACCGCCGCCATTCCAAGAAAAGTAAAAAAAAAAAAAAGCCGCCGTGATAAGCTATGTGACGATTAACGTAGCCTATCATGGCGAGATCTGCAAAGTCAGCCGTGATAGGCTACGTAAATCGTCACGTAGCCTATCACGGGTGACTTAAAAAAAAAAAAAAGCACGTACGGCTAATGGCAGCCCCCATAGGGAGCCGCCATTCACGTTCCTTATTTGGTTGCTGTAGTCTACGTAAAGATTATGTAGAGTACGGCGAAAATAAGGGCAACGCTATTTGCGTTGCCCTTATTTTCGCTGTAGTCTACGTAAAGATATTTATTTCGCGGCCGGGCGGGGCGAGGCGCCTCCTCCCCGGCCCGAATTTCGGCCGGGCAAGGAGGGAAGCCCCCCCGGCCTGAACTTCGGGGGGGAGCAGCGAAGCGCCTCCCCCCCACCGCAAAGCAAGCTGCGAGACCAGGTAAGTGACTTTCGTGCACCCCTAGATGCCACCCACAACTGTGTATTGATACATCAAATGCAGGTTCATAGTTAAAGCACAAAAAAACCCAACATTGTCATATCACCTCCAAACCTGTGCCAGAAGTTTGGTGCTTCTTTTGTGCCATAAATTCCAAATTTTGTACTGCCACCACTGAGTACTCACTGAGTGAGTGAAAATGACAAACCTTTAGGTGGGGCTTGGTGTATGCTAAAATTTCCACATTCTTATATCACTTCTGAACCTATCCCAAAGTTTAATGGCAGTTTTGTGCTCTTCTGTGCTCAGGATTTGTGGCACAAAACTTTGGCATACATTCGGAGGTGATATAAGAATGTGGGGGTTTTAGCATTCACCAGGCCCCACCTAAGGGTATGTCATTTTCACAGTTTGGGTGATGGCACAAAACTCAGGATTTGTGCCACAAAACAAGCACCAAACTGTGGCACAGGTTTGGAGGTGATATGACAATTTTGGCATCTTGTGTCTTAACTACAAACCTGCATTTTAATGTATCAGTACACAGTTGTGGGTAGTGGCACAAAACTGGCATATGTTTGGAAGAGACTCTAGTTTGGGAGGTTTGTCGTTAACAGAGCCTACTTATGCTACCGAATAACCTTTCTATAATAAAGACTGTGAATGTCCCCAAGAGACCCAAGAGAAAATAAATGATTAAATAAATAAGAAAACAGGATTTATGCAAGGCCTGCAGGTACTGTAAATGGGGAGTGCAATTTACAACTGTATTGAACAGTTGTAAACTGTAAATCTTTGTAAACCGCCCAGAGAGCTTTGGCTATTATAGAAATGAAATAAATCGTCATCATCATCATCTAATAGAATGAAGCCTGAAATTCTGGCAGGTAAAAGTAGAATTTCAGAGTAGAAACATAGGAAGCTGCCTTATACTGAGACCACTGGCCCATTTAGCCCAGTATTGTTGACACTGCCTGAAGGTTTCAGACAGGCTTTTTTCCAGCCCTATCTGGAATTGAACCAGGGATTTTCTGTATGCTAAGCATGTGCTCTACCACTGAGGATAAAGTGTACAGGCCATGCGTTTAGTTGCCATTTCATACTTATGACAGTTTTTCCTTCCCAAAGTTTAATCACGTCATGTAGGAGAAACTTTATTACAGAACTACTATGACTGTTGACTATTTTGTTTTCCACATGGCAAATTTCTCTTTCTGAGTGAGTGAGTGAGTGAGTGTGTGAATGCATGTGAGAGAAAAAGAGAAAGTGCCATTGATCCTGTTTAAAGACAATTTGTCTGAGTTCATCTTTCATGTGGTTGACTTTACTAAAATAAGAGAAGAAAAAATCAGCTGAGACAATAGCAGTGCCACAAGGTGATTCCCAGTTCAGCAAGGAAGGAAGGGCAGCAATTCTACTGAACAGCAATATAACCACAAGCAATCAAACTAGTTAATCACCTGATAGCCACTTAGCCACATGACATCTCCTTTTTAACATTTTAAATGCTCGGCTTACTGAGAACCATAGTTGCACAAGTTCTGGTCCATTCACAATGGTCCAAGTCAATTATTATAAAAAGAGAAGATCTAAAATGCTTTTTCAAAAAGAAAAGAAGACCTCCACTGTCAAGGATAACGGCCTGCTTTCACCATAAGATTGGGTCAGGCTGTCACATCAGAGGTAACCACCTGGAATTGTTTGTAATCTAGAGGCTCCTCAGCCCTTTGCCCAAGGCCAGACGCAGCCCCCGCTAATTAGAAAGTGCCAACAGCTGGAGTTGGTGGGGAGTTCCAGCCTCTTGGAGGCTAGGGTGGTCCACCCAGGGGCTGAGCCAGTGATTGGCTGAAGGAAAATCTGCCCTGGGTTGCGAGGGCTGGGCTTGAAAAGTGGGCTGAGGTTGAGGCATGGTGTCTCCCTTCATCCTGCTGGTCCTGGACCTGCAGACGGCTGGTTGACATCCAGGGAGATCCATGGTTAGGATGTAAAGATAAGCCAGGTAGATTTATTATTTTGGCTTCTATGTGCTGATAGGGGTGTACGAAACCCCCTTACCTGGAGTCTGCTGGGGGGTCTGTGGGGGGGGAGGTGATCCAGTCCTCCCCACTGGAATCCTCCCCGGCCAGCTCTGCTCCACAGCAAATCCGCGGAGCCGCCAGCCAGGGCCAGCCACAGCCGGACTTACGGCCGCGGCCGGTCTTCGGATGCAAATGCTGTCCGGCCTAGCAGATGCTATTTGCGTCCCTTCCCTTTACTGTGATAGGCTACATAAATCCCCCTACGGTAAGGGGAAAGGACGCAAATGGCGTCCGCTAGGCAGGACACCATTCACATCGGAAGACCGGCCGTGGATGGACCCGGCTGGACCCGGACCTGGTGGTGCCAGGTAGGATCCGGCCAGGTCAGACTTTGTGGGGTGGCGGGGTGGGGTGGCCTGTTCTGCCACGGACTTCGGGAAGGCGGATTCTAAGAATCCGACCCCCCCCCCCGGAGCCCGTGGCGGAATTCTCTGCCATCCCTAGATGTGCGTTCATGAAGCTCTCTGTATATAGCTAAGTGATTTAGCTTTGTACTCTCTGTGTAACTTGCTACTTCCATTCTTCCCTTTCCTTCGACACCTTTATGTTGATCTTAATAAACCTTTATCCAACCTTTAGTTGGTGTGATCTCTCTGCATAACCTTGGTGCTAATTTCAGTGCCTCTTGGCTTAAGAGGTTGGCTACTGGGTATTTGGGGGGACTGAAAGACCAGGTTTGGCCAGTCCTGTTTTTGGAAGGGGGCTCCGGGATTGAGTCCTGAGCAGTCCCCCCTCTCAGGGAGGTTGGGGCCAGTCCCAGTGGGTTCCTTTTCTTTCATATCCACACAAAAAAGGCTACCATATTCTATGATTAAAATAAACTATACACATCAGATAATCAACAACAGAACAAGCTTCATGGTGATGGCTTGGCCAGAGTAGAGGTAGACGTATAAAAGACTGCAGAAGAAAGGGAATGGAATGGCCCTATTCTCAATGAAATGCCATACTATGGCAATTTAGAGCCCCACACATATGCTTTCTAGCTTCTGAGCTGTTATCAGAAATGGCCCGTATGGTTCTGAGGGAACTTTAACCTCCTCCAAGACAAAATAAGGCATTATTATTGGGGTTTCAATACAATTATCATGTCCAGCAAAATGCCCACTATATCCATAGCACAATTCTTCCCCACTAAATGCAGAAACAGGACTGCAATCTGCAGGGAAGTTCATCTCTTGTTGTCATAGGCATCCTCCTACCATGATATGGATTTTTCCAGCCATCTCCGTGAAACAATTTGGTGGTGTCTAACCACCAAATGGTTGCTTCCATTCCCACTTTGATCCTTCTACATTATGGGTCCGGTCGACCCATGCAATGGAATAAGGCAATAAAATCCTGAGGTGGTAGAGTGGATTCTACCACTTCAGACTGCGATTGGATATCACATTTTTGAAAGCTCACCCATGTTAAAAAAAAACAACAACAACAAAACCCTCCCTGCAAGTACTTTAAAAAAGAGAGGGAAAAAAAAACAAATTAGTACATCCGGGAAAATGGTTTTAGAGACCAGTCCATTCTCTGTTGTGCTAGTTTTCTATTTGCAGGAAAAGTTTTCACATAGGGGAAACATCTAAAAATATAACCCACCACCTGCTATCTGAAGTAGTACAGTCCATTCTATCAGCTCAGGACTCTACCACCTCATTCGCACTTCCTTCTGCTGCATGCATAGGCCATGCCATGATCATCCAACAAATGCAAAGAAAAAGTGCAAGCAAAAGTCTGTATGCCACAATGGAGGCAAGGAGCCTGTTTATCTCCAGTAGTGTCAAGTGACTTTAAAAAAATAAGGATTTATTTTAGATTTGTTGCCTGCCCAGTCCAGTAGACTCTGAGTAGGTTACAATATATTAATTACTGGAGTGATGGGAGGGGGGCATGCTACATGCTTATTATTATTATTATTATTATTATTAATATTCAAGATAGGAAACAAACTTTGCCCTCTTAGTAAAAATAAATAAATAAAGAGCTTAAATATTAAACCACCACTAACACCCTCAACCTGGCTGACCCCAGTCACCAGGCTTTGCCCAGTCACCAAGGGAATGGAAGGGAGCTCCAGAGTTATGGGGGACCCACCAGAACACCTCTCTACTTGCTCATGCTCTACAGACTCTGCACATCCATTAGAAAACAGAGAGGGTATCGACTAACAGTTTTTGCCATGGACTAAGCCCCCTCACCCCCCGAAATAGCTTTAGAAAGATAATAATCAAGTTGGAGGGAGTCAATGTAGTTCAGTGGATAAAATGCTAGATTTACAAGACCTAGTTTCAAACACCATACAATGACTAGCTGGCCTGAGTCCAAGGCTCAGTTCCCAACTGTAATATCATTTCATTTCATTTCATTTATTATTTCATTTCATTATTTCATTTCATTTATTATTTTATTTATTATATTTCTATTAGGGATGTCAGAGAATTCCACGACGGATCTCAGTGAGGCCGAATGCCAGTGCATTCAGCCCCCTGAAATCCTTTGCGGAACAAAGCCCCCGCCCCCCCAACCCACAAAAGGCGCATGGAATGAAGTCCCCACCGCCCCCACTCCACGAAAGGTGCGCGAAACCGAGCACTTACCTGCTCCCGTCCGTGCTGCTTTGCAAATGGCGGCCGTCCTGCGGCCGCCATTCGCTTCCTCCTTTTCATAGCCATGATAGGCTATGTAAATACTTACGTAGCCTATCACGGCTAACACAGGGAGGCCATTTGCATCCCTGCGGAGGCCGTGATAGGCTATGTAAGTATTTACATAACCTATCACGGCGGGGGGGGGGGAACCCAGCGTACGCAAATGGCGGTAGCCGCCGCCATTTGCATACGCTGGGTTTTTCCCCCTGCCGTGATAGGCTACATAAATATTTACGTAGCCTATCACAGGTCAATACAGGGACACAAATGGCGGCGGCTACAACAGCCGCCATTTGTGTCCCTGCAGGGCTGCCCAGCAGCCGGATGTCCGGCTGCGGGCGGCCGGAGCTGGCTGGCGGCTCTGCAGCTTGGCCACGGAGCGGAGCCAGCCGGGCAGAATTCTGGGGGGAGGGACAGAGCGCCTCCCCCCCACCGCGGATTGCCCGGCGCGGAGCCAGGTAGGTGTTTCGTACATCCCTAATTTCTATACTGCCCCATAGCTGAAGATCTCTGGGCGGATCACAAAAAAATCAAAACATATCAAAACTGAAACATATGGAAGATGTCAATAACAGAATTGCAGGTTTTTAAAAAGTGAGCCAATGCAATCATCAGAACCTTAGGGCAGGGGTGGCAAACCTCTTTCAACCCGAGGGTTGAATTCAGTTTCGCAGAAGCTCTCGAGGGGGGCATTCCAGTGGTGGGAGGGGTCAAAGGAAAACAGAGTTGAGTCACAAAAACAAAAACAAAAAAATGTCAGCATACTGTAGCTTCAAAGACTTAGTGCAAGTAAGCAAGCTTTAGGAGAGGCAGTCAACCTTTCAGAACGGGGGGGGGGGGCTGCACAAGAGCCAGGAGACCGCAAAATGATCAGGGGCCAGGGGAAGCATGTGTGGCCTTCTGGGGAACCTCAGAGGGCTGGATTGGTACCTCAGGCCGGAGCTTCCCCATCTCTGCCTTAGGACAAGGTGACAGTTGTTGGAAGAATATGACAAATACTTTATTTTGTACAATTTTTTAAAAGTACAGAAAGGAATTATTATTATGATGATGATGATTATTTCATTTTCTAAAATCAATTTGCAACAGCTGGGTTTCTCCAGCTCAGTTGTCTTCCTCATCCTTCTCTTGCAGATATTTCGCTCAGAAGCTGAAAACAGCCTTTAAACCCTCAAGCTTCTCTATAAATAAAGCCTAAGCGAAAGGGTTATTTAAATTCTCTTTGGGCAGAGAGAGACAGAGAAAGAGAAACCAACATGAAACGAACTCCTTCTTTCTTTCCTTTTTAAAGAAAAGCAGTAGCAGAGAAACCTACATGCCATATTTCAGATGGGAAGAGGGAGGAGCCCATTTTTATAAAGCAGAGATTATCACACAAAGATAACGCTCACTATAAGAATTTGGATTATGAGATGAAAGATTGCTGCTCCCCTTGCAAGTCTGACTACAGTATTCCAGTATTAATGCCACCTGCACATTTGCTTCTCTGTGATATTCTCATCCTTAACAAGATCAGAGATATGATTTATTCCACCCCCAGCCTCCCTACGTTTGAACACTATCCTATGGGACCCTAGATTTCTGAATTGCTTTTGGCCATCTGATATTACATTACTGCTGCAGCCTTCTTTCGCAAGAACCGACAGGGGCGGGGGATCTAAAGTAATTACATTCATGCTGGGAATCAAAGTTTATTGACTTTCCCTTGAACAGCCGTGATACCAAAAAGCTGGTTACAAAAGTTGCCAAGTTATTTAATGATACAGCCACCTCCTCCCTGTACTTGTCAAAATCTTTTGAAAACATGCTCAAAAAGAGAGGCAATTTTTTTGATGCGCAGCAATATCATATCAGTTTGTTTTTAAAGGCAGCAAGTTTTCATCATCATCCTCTCTTCTTCTTTTTTTAACACTCAAGGACATCTGAATACCAAGCACTTTTTATCTCCCTTCTCCCATTCCCAGTTGTCAGAGCCTAAGGAAGCAGATTCTGTTACTGGAAGATACTGTCATCGTTTCAAAATCCTCTCTTTAACTAGAGCTTTGGACTGTCATACACGGTGTCATGCAAGCTGATATGCCATCTCTGCTGCTCCAGTGTATTTGTTTTATTATTATATTATTTACAACACCTGCACACAGGCTACATTTCAATATGCTTGTTAGCACCATTACCAGCCACAAGTGCCCTTCCCTCCCAGCACCGAGTTCCAGCGATATGTAACTTCACTTTCTCATGCATGGGCTTTTCAGTGGAAGTGGAATGTCACAAAATTTCCTCTAGCCATTTTGGCCATCTTTTGCACTGAGGTAAAACTGATTTCCTGCACTTCATCATCAACCAATTTCTGCTCTTCCACCGTTTCTTGTTATGGGTTCTTATCCGAACAGTGGTCTGTCATAATGATGGCATACTAAATGCTACTCACTTGTGCAGGGCTGTGTTGAAGAATGTGCTAGCCAATTGCTTTCAGGGCAGAGCAGAGGTACACAATGGCACTTCTCCATAATTACACCACACTGTTATGTGCTCCCCACTTCCCAAACCAAAGTAAGGGGTGTTATCTCCTTACACGTTTTTCCCAAGTTGTTTAACACCTGAGAACTGTTTTTAAAACACAGAATGCCCTGTTGCAAATCAGATTTCACACACAGAGACTTCATGTCTCTTATCCTCTTCTGTTGCTGCAACAAAACGTCCACATAAGTTCATTCCAGGGCGCAAATATCACCATGGATTTAATTTCAAGTTCATTTAATAACATTTGAAATAGGCTGGCATCATGAACAGCCTGTACAGGTAAAGAGCACATGATTGCCTTAGGTTAGTGCCCTCACCCCGCGCTCGGCTTGCTTGGCTGCGGGGGGGAGGCTGTTGCGGGAGGGGGGAGGACGGGACAAGGGTGAAGGCCATTGGCCTTCGCCCCTGGCATCATTGGGGGGCGGATCGAGTCGGCTGCTATTTAGGCTGCGCCGTCCCAGCCGCCTCTTCATTCAGGCCATTCGAGCTGGAATTTTTCGTGCCTTCTTCTTCAGTGGCGGCGGCGGCAGCATCCTCAGTCCTCAACCTACTCACCAGTCCAACTTTCAGCAGCAGTGGCACATGGTGGCATCCAAGGGATGAGGCAGTTCCTCCTCTCGCCAGCAGCATACTCAGCAGCATGGTTTGCTCCCCTCTCCCCCGCGGCACAAGCGCGAGGCTTCCCCCTCACCTCCTGCCCTTTCTCTTGACCCGCTGGTTTACGCAGCGCTCCAGCCCTCCTCGGCTGTTTCGGGGGGGGGGTGTCTTTTGTTCCCTGTCTGCCCCTTTTGCGCTTTCTTCCTCCTGAAGGGTGTTTTACCTTGCCGGCGATGAGCTTCCCTAGGAGCTGCATTTGCCTGCAGCACAGCTGGGCCAGTTTTGTACAGGTGGGGGTCTCTGTGTGGCTTACTTCCGGGTAGCCTTTAGTAAAGGGAGGGAAAGGAAAGTCTTTCCATCCCCTGGGCTTGCCTCCCCCGTTTGCCTCCCATGCCTGGGCTTG
Organism: Heloderma suspectum; assembly: GCF_057233095.1. Lineage (NCBI taxonomy): Eukaryota > Metazoa > Chordata > Lepidosauria > Squamata > Helodermatidae > Heloderma > Heloderma suspectum. Next base: position 333,089,312 of record NC_139459.1, on the reverse strand, counting down.
CCAACCCCCATCGGCTGTCCATTCGCTGCTACCAGCAGTGGGTCACCGGCTGCTTTCTGTTTTTCCTTCAGGAAGGCACCAGGGATTTTCCCACACTCTTGAGCACTCCGCCACCCCCTGGTGGCCCATTGTGCCTGGCAGCCCCTTTGCCTTTATAAGGAAAGGGGAGGGGAAGGAAAAGGAGGGGGGAAAGGGGGGTGAGAGGAGCTACTGAAAGGTACTCGACATTTCCTTGTGTGTTAGTACGGTGTGATAAGATATATAATAAATAAATAACAATATATTAAAATAATACTACTAATAAAAATTAATAATAATAATAATAATAAAGAAATCAAATTAACAATAAAGTTCGGTTAGCGCATTTCTATCCCAAGGTTCCCTTCCAAGTTGGTTAGCGCATTTCAATACACAGCAATGCAGCTCAAGAAGGGTTTGGGAGGGAAAAAAGGCAACGGCAAAGCCGCTTGCCCCCCAGCTAAAGCCCCCTGTCCCCCAGCTAAGCGCCACTTCCATAGGGCCGACTCTTCCTCATCCAAAGATGAGGATCATGACATGGCCCTCATTCTATCCAGGCTGGAGGCTGCTGAGCAGGACTTAGGGATCCCTACATTAGCCACCCCTGCCAGGCTGGCTCCCAGGACTTCTGGTTCTAAGGTTACTAAAGGGCAAGCTCGCAAAGATCTATGGCTATCTATTTCAGAGAGGCTGGAAGCAATCAAGGCTTCCAGAGAGGTCGTCACTGGGCAAACAGCATCTGCACCGGCCACATTGCCCGTATGCTCGCTTTCGGAGCAGCCCCTGCCGGTGCAAGGGTCGCCAGCACCTGTCTCACCAGCTCCAGCAGTATTGGACCGCAGCCAGATCCCTGACACTGCAAACAGCCTTGGTTCAGGTGAGGTTCCAGGATCCGGGGGGTTATTGCCACCGACCGGCTGGAACCAGTTCCTGCCATATGGGTGGTTCCCCTTTACGGCAGGGATGACTTGGCCTTTTCACACACCAGCAAGGGGTATCCCAGGGTTCCCTTCAGCAGGTGTACCACCCAACTGTTTTGGCCCAGGTTACACACTCCCGGCTCAAAGCCAGGCCGCACTGGGTGAGGCCGCCCTTGTGGTTGGCATCCCTGCATCTGCCCAACTCCACAGGGCCCCTGTCCTTGCTCCAAACCCTGCTGGTGGGGTTGATGGGGGGGGAATGCCCATGGCTCCTCCAGTTGCTGAGCCTCTTACAGCCGGCGACAGGGCTCCCCAGCATGCCCCATCCGCCAATGCTGCTTGTGCAGCCGTGGGGCGTGGCCCCGTAGGCGAGAGCTCCAAGGAGAGACCCTTATGCCCATGCATAAAGAGACCCTTATGCCCATGTCTCCGAGGGGACCCTTATGCCCATGCACAGAAAGGGGCAATCCCGACCGGGGGGACATCTACCCCCCTGGGATATCACCTATTACCTGCAACAAGAGAGAAAATACTTTGGGGAGAATTCGTTGATGTCTTTTCCCTGTTATTCCGAGAGACAGAAACAAAGGAGGGAGAGAAATCTAGTGATAAGGATCAGGAGAGGGTCAGGCGTAGGAAGGTGTCATGCACTGGGCCAATTGGCTGCCCGGCTTCTTAATCTATATGGGTGTCATTCAGCAAAAGCACCCAGAGCGTGGTTGGGTCCTCACTAAGTATTTGGATATGTAGGGCCTATACTGAATATGAGGGTGGAGCTTGGCTGGCCTATGCCGAATGTTTTCGTATGCTGGCGGCATTTGACCCCACTTTTTGCTGGGATGCCAAGGATCAGGATCTTTGGCTGCAGTTTATGACCCGTGCCGGGCCGGGTTTTGGTGATCTATTCAATAGCGGGCATTTATTAGCTAAGCCATCACCCACCTCAGCCCCTAAGGCTGGGGCGGGACAGGTGGTTCAACACCGCATTCTCTGTTGAGAGTTTGGCTCCAAGGGCGTTTGCTTCAAGAACCCATGCCGATTTCACCATGTGTGCTCCATTTGTGGGGGTCAGCATGCCTTCATTGGTTGCCCAAAGGCCAAAAGTCAGCGGGGCCCAAATTGGGAATGGCAGGACAGTAAGAAGTCCGGTGGTGGCCCACAACCTTCGCCTAAAGGGGTCCTGTCCAATTAAATTAGGGCTGCTATAGCGCTTTTTGAAGCGCTACCCGCTTCGGGATGACACCCGCTACTTAAATGAAGGATTTTCCCTGGGTTTCAGGATTCCATTCCTGGGCCAACGCCAGCCCCAAATTTCCCAGAATCAGAAATCTATTGCAGGTTTCGAACAGATAGTCTTAGATAAGATCAATAAGGAGGTGGCCGCGGGGCGAGTCATTGGTCCACTTGACTCTCCCCCTTTCCCCGACCTCAGGGTCTCCCCTTTGGGCATTGTGCCTAAAAAGGCCACAGGTGAATACTGGTTGATCCAACCGGTCTTTCCCCAAGGGGGGGGTCAGTGAACGACACCATTCCAGAGTACCTATGCTCTGTTCCCTACATACCGTTTGACACGGCAGTATCCATGGTGAAGGCACTGGGCCCTGGGGCCCTCATGGGGAAATGCGACATTAAATCCGCATTCCGCCTCTTGCCTATCTGCCCTGATGTCTTCGACCGCTTGGGATTCTGTTTTTCTGGTCAGTTTTATGTCAACAGGGCCCTACCCATGGGATGTTCGGTGTCCTGTGCTATGTTTGAGAAGTTCAGTTCCTTCTTGGAATGGGCTCTGATTGATAAAACTGGGTCCCATAGCGTCGTGTACTACCTTGATGACTTCCTATTTGCGGGTTCCCCTGGCACAGTGTGTGTGGCTAATGCGGGAATTTTCCGCCCTTGCAAATGAGCTGCATGTACCTTTGGCGGAGGATAAGACTGAGGGCTCTTCCCCCACTATTAAGTTTTTGGGCATAGAATTAGACTCTGTGAATCAGCTGTGTAGGCTCCCAGCTGACAAACTACAGGCCCTAAAGGACAGGATTCTGCACATGCTTCATTCTAAGAAAGTCACACTGTTGGCACTGCAGGACGTAGTACAGCAGCTTAATTTTGCCTGTTGGGTAGTAGCCCCTGGCAGGGCCTTCCTTAGATGCCTTTGTAATGCCATGCGGGGCCTACGCTTGCCGCACCACCGCATTCAAGTATCATCAGCCATGAAAGAGGACCTTTTTGTTTGGCTGCATTTCTTTAACACATTCAATGGCGTTTCCTTCTAGAGGAAGGAGTTACTTTTGGAAGCAGAACTACAGATACATTCTGATTCATCTGGGGCCCTAGGCTTTGGGGTTGTGCTTCAGGATCAAAGGTGCCACGCACGTTGGCCAGCGGAGTGGTTTGCGCTAGGTGTGGGAAAAGACCTTACCTTCTTAGAGCGAGAGCGGCTTACGCCAGGTCAGGTAGGGAGTTCTTTTCATACCAGGCGGCTGCACATCTCCCACAGCGCTGGCCAATACTGGTTGATCACCTACTGCAGTTTTGCGTGGATGCCCACAGGCGGGGTCTAGCAGCCCGGACCATTGGGCGGAGGTTTGCTGCGCTTGCCTTCTGGTCTAAAATCAGGGGTGTGGCGGACAACACTGTGGACTTCCGTGTCCAGCGGATGCTTCAGGGCTGGTCCAGGGGGTCCCTGGTGCCTCCTGACCCTAGACACCATCTGTCGCCAGACATATTGCTGGGCTTGCGGGATCTGTGGCCTTCCTTGTGCAAATCTTCTCATGAAGCCACTTTGTTTCATGCTGCGGCTCTTACAGCATTCTTTGGGGCATTCAGGATATCGGAGTTGGTGGTGTCTGCTAGGGGCGACCTGTTGGGACGAGCCTTGCAGTTTAATGACTTACAGTTTTCTCAGCGGGGGGCCCTTATTCGGCTTAGGAAGTCCAAGACTGACAAGGCGGGGAGGGGCGTCAGTGTGTCCCTGTTTCCAGCCCCCGTGCCGGACCTCTGTCCGGTCACTGCATTGAGGGACTTTCTCAAGGTTCGGGAAAATCTGCCCGGCCCCCTTTTTTGCACAGCGACTCCTCTCCTTTAACCAAATATCAATTTTGGGCAGTCACACAGCAAGCACATTAAAGGCGTTGGGTCTGGGTGCTCTTCGATTCGGCACACATTCCTTCCGGATTGGGGCCACCTCCACTGCTGCATCTCTGGGGTTCACATCAGACAAAGTGCAGTCGGTCGGCAGGTGGCGCTCCAAGGCGTACCAGGCATACGTGAGGCCACTGCCGGGCCTTTAGCCTGGGAGGACATTTCTGTTCTTTGCTTTTGCTTGTTCTTCTAGATGGCTGGAGCGCAAGTGAACCACTGAAGGTGCTCATCTGCGGGCACAGTATGGTTTTCTGGGCTGGTCGGAGGGCCTCCTCCAGCTGCAGATCCCAGCTAGGGCTCAGCCACTATGCCACCATTCAGTGGTTCGGCAGACGTGGGCTGCGTTGGGAGCTCCTCCTGCCCACATTATTCCAGCTAGGGCTGGTGAAGGTTCCCCCACAGGTTCTAATGCTGCACTTAGGGGGGAACAATCTAGGTCTGCTGAAAGGCAAGGCTCTGATTCTTCAAGCCTGGGAGGACTCGCGAATGATTTGGCTTCGCTGGCCGGGAATCACCATTATTTGGTCCAACCTGCTACCCAGAGTGGCTTGGGGGGATGGCTTGGATCTTTGCGCCATGGATAGGGCCCATAAGAAGGTCAACAGGGAGATCAGGAACTTTCTAATCAAACAGGGCAACCAGACCATCATCCACCCTGACATTTCTCCTGCTCGGGGGATGCTCTACAGGGCGGATGGTGTTCACCTCACCGAACTAGGCAATGATGTCTTTTTGGCCGATCTGCGAAGGGGCATTTGGGAGTGTTTACTGCACAGGTGGGGGGAGAGCGAGTAAGCAGAGGCTTGTCACCCTCCTGTGGCAGCTCCAGGTGGGCACTCCGCTGGGGGAGAGGACAGGTGAGCATTCATAGGCACCGTTTCAGGTGACTGGTAAGGCCCAAGCCTTCCGGCTCTGGGTTTTGTGGCCCCAGTCGGGAGATACGACTTACCTCTGAGGCCAACCCTCCTCACCCAGTCGGGTTCTGTGGCTCGAGAGGGGGTGACAGGGGAAGGTCTCCCAGCCCAGAACTGGGTATGTCCGATTGGCGGGCGAGGGTAGACGCCTCGCCCCAGACGATGAATGCCTCACTCTACCTGACATGTTGGTCTTTTGGCGGTGTGCCCACCAGTGCTTTCTTCGCAGATTGTAATCTATCAATAAATGTGGCCCTGTTTTATCCCAAATCAATTTGTGTCGTCTCGTCATTTCTCCCCCCCCCCTTTCCACTCGCAAATGCTGTAGGTATTGATTTGCAGCTTAAATTTGAAGGGTATAAACTATCCAAAATAACAAAACAGGCATAAGCAAAGATAGATGCATATAATGAAGTATGTTTGGGACATTTCTACAATTCTGTAAAACACACAACCTCTATAAATTAATGCAAAAATACTGACATTCATTGGTATTTTGTAACCAATTTACCACTTAACTGGAAACATCATTAAATTGCTTCTTGCACAGTGGAAGCAATACACAGATTGCCAAAGAGAGAGAATGTTGATGTAATCACTGTAGCTGCAGCCACAGTGTTTTTTTAATCTAGTTAAGCAACTGCCCCCCCCCCCACTGGAATATGTTCAGGAGAAATACTGCAGCCAATGGCAAAATTCTCAGGGACTGTTTGGTCACATTTGCAGACTTTTCATACTCCGTGCAAACCATTGCAACACAAGCACCACTCATATGAATCCAATAGAACAGGAAAATATAAGAACAGGGGTGGTGCAATAGAACAGGAAAATATAAGGACAGACACTCTGTTGTTGTTGTTCAGTCGTTAAGTCGTGTCCGACTCTTTGTGACCCCATGGACCATAGCACGCCAGGCCTTCCTGTCCTCCGCTCTCTCCCGGAGCGTGCTCAAGTTCATATTCATTGCATACAGACACTCTAAGCCACTTCAAAAGATTGATCTAACCCAGAACTCTTAGCACCAACAGCAGGCAACCAGATGCCCCAGCAAAGATCGAAGAGCATGAGGATGATGACGATGATGATGGTCATCTATTGTTGTTTGTTCTAATAGTTTATTAGAAGAACTCTCTTTAATGAATGCAATCCATTTTCAAGGCCATCTGTAGTAGTGGGCAATCACAACATACTGTGGCAATGAACTCCATGTTAATTATGTATTGCAGGAAAAACTACTTCCTCTACTTTATTCACAATCTTGTACCAATCAATTTTGTTGGCTGTTCCAAGGCTGAAGAATTAAAAGTGAGATGTAGCATAGGGCTGTAGCCAACATCTCCCTCCGATCTCCCATTAGGACCATACTTAAGGCTTGTTCACAATGGTCACTTCAGGGATAGGTCTGTCATAGCATGGAGAAAATTGCTCAATTGAGGTGGCGAGCCAACAAATTCAAACAGTTCTCTGTGTGAAGCAATATAAAGTAGCCCTGCATGGTAGCCGTATCTATGTGTGCAGCAGCCCTCCATCACTGTCTTGGGGTGTGTTTCCTCACTATCACCTTCGCTACTTTTCCAACTTTGTTGCGCTGTTTCCCCAAGCACATTTTCTCTCTCACATGTTTCCATGTCCCAATAGGACCCAGTCTATCATCACTGTACCCTGGCAGGCTGCGCTGTTTCCACGGAGCCCTAATCGCATTATTCTCTTGATGGCTGAGTGGAGCCTTTTTGGAGTGATTTGGGTCTGCTTACCCCATCCGTTTTCCTGCCTCCTCCTGTTTCCGATCCCCCCCCTCGCCCCTTCTGAGGTTTCCTGTGCTTTCCAGTCTCCTCACCTTCCCAGCCTGTTTTGCTTTAGAGAAGGAGCAAAAAATCAAAGCACTGTGTCTGGAGCATTCCCCCCCCCTTTAAACCCTCCTTGTTGCCCCTAAAATGGGGATTTAAAGTGCAATTGTGCATTAATGAAGTGGTGAAAAATCAAAGCGCTGTGCCTGGAGCAACCCACACCCCTTTAAACTTTCTTTCTTGCCCCTAAAATGGGTGCTTATGTGTGCGTCTTTTCATCTCTTCCTGACTGCTCAAGAGGAGATATTTCCTATCATCTACTACCTGTTACTTTTAATTGGAGATGCCATAGATTAAACTGGGACATTCTACATGCAAAACATGTGGTCTACCTCTGAGCTATAGCTCCCCTCTTAAAGGAACAGCCAGACTTCTACCCCTGGAGAGGGCTTGTCTGGGATTTGAACTCAGGGCCTCCTGCACCCTAAGCAAGCATCATACACCTAGCCAACAAGCCAGATTCCTGTCCACTATTATAGGATCAACATATTTATTAAATAAATAAGTAAGTAAATACAGTTGCAAAGTAATAAAGGAAAACTTACTATCAGTAACTTCAAAAGGTGAAGACGGGGGAGGAAGATCTGTACAATTTGTGATCCAAAAATGCTAATGTTCCCTGTCAAAAAAGGTAGGCTGTGCAACTCTAGCACTGACTCACACAGTTAAACAACAAAGCTGTATAAACCAAACTCTTTTGGATCCTAACATCTACAGAAAAGTCCCAGAAATTGGGGGAGGGGGGTGATGTTCAAAATAAATGGCTATCCAAGAACCCCAAAGTACTTGAACTAGTAGCTTTGAAATTTTTACTTTAAAGATAGGACTATCTAGGTTGCATTATATTCAGCAGAACTAAAACACTTTTCCACTGTACAGCAAGATGCTCAATTAACTGGAACCAGCCTTTTATATCAATAGCTCTCTTAGGTCAACAGCATAATGTATGAAGAGAACAGACTTGGAAGAGATCTCTTTATTTGATTTGAACAGAGAGGTTAACACTGCAATTTCCAAAAAGTCTGATAAAGACTTTTTTTTTACTGATTGTCATTATTAGCTTATTGTAAAAAAAAAAAAAAAAAAACCCTTTCCATTTGAATTCATTTTAAAGTGTCTAGGCTCAGCAGCAGTGAATACTGTTCCTGCTTCAACTTCTGCAGAAGAATCCCTTGACAACAGAATGATGCATGTTGTGGTTTTTATTTATTTGTTTGTTTGTTTCATTTCTATACCGCCCAATAGCCGAAGCTCTCTGGGCGGTTCACAAAAGTTAAAACCAAACGGCACACAATAAAACAATATAAAATATATAGAACATTAAAACCACAATATAACAATAAAACCACAATAAAACCTAACAGCAGTGCAGGAATTTAAAATACAGATTTAAAACAGCAAAGCTAAAAGTCTAAAAAGCTAAAATGCCTGGGAAAATAAAAAGGTCTTCACCTGACACTGGAAAGAATACAATGTAGGTGCCAGGCGAACCTCACTAGGGAGCTCATTCCACAGCCGGGGTGCCACAGCAGAAAAAGCCCTCCTCCTAGTGTAGCAGCCATATCGGGGGTCAGACTAAGTAGCCTCATGCAGTCTCATGCTTCATGTTCTTGCTGAGCTCTTTCTCCCTTGAATATATTGTTGTAAGCTGACGAGACACAGGAATTCCTTATCTTGTCAAAGGTCATACAGTTGTATATCTTGTTCTCTGCTGTTCTCTTCTGTTCTCTCCTTATCATGGCTACCCTATAACCCAGTTCTTGTATTATAAACAATGGTGCTAGGAGGAAAAATGTTGAGGATTGCAACCCCATGCGGGAGGGGGAGGAGGAGCCGTTTCATATGTGTCACAATGTCTATAAAACCAATGTGCTAATGTAAATCGGGGCTTCTGGCTCTTTGGAAACGATTCCAGCCTTAAGCCCGCGCGTTAAATAAAGAATCTCTTTTTCCTTCACTCCGTGGTCTCTCTGACTCTGGGTTCTGCAACATAAATGGTGCCGTGACTCGGATGTGGCAGGCTCTGAGCCAGACAGGTGGCAGTTGCCTGCTCTTGATCGCCGCACCGGGAAGACGAGCTCGGCGCATGCCTCCCTTTCTTGGCGCCACCGACCTTTTTGTCGAGTGAATGGGAGAAAGCCTGCACCGGGATCGCCCAAACGGCAGCGAGCAGCAAGAGAACCTTGGGAAGCGGAGGAAGGAACTTGAGCCCTGCCTGTATCGCAGCTGCAATTGAGTTGAAATCCCTAAGAAATGAAAGAGGGCCCCGCCTTTAGGGAGAAAGGCCACTGGGCAGAAAAAAAGAGGGCCCCGCCTTATGAAGAAGGTCAGTGTTGGTGGTATACGTATACAAAAGAACCTACTCCTTGCGGGTAGAAGGGGGGCCTGATCACTCCCCCGAGTGGGCGCCAGTACCTAGCACGCCAGTACTCAGTAGGAAGCTGAGGAAGCTGGGGAAGCCGTTTTCCGCTCTGGTAAAAAGTGGGAAAAGTGGGTGGCAGGGACATATGGATGTAGTGGAGAGATTGATGATTGTGTGAGTGGCTACTGCGGTTTCTGACGCATACCGTTGACCGTCCGGGTGCCCAGGCCAGTAGCAAAGTGCGTGGTGTGAAAAATCCTCTTGTGTCGGCCAGTGAGACCCCTTACTCACTGACCAATTCCCATTCCCTAATTGTGTCTGTCTTCAATTTAAGAGGGAGGCTATGGGTGGTGGGGGAAGCAAACCTTGCACCCCCTTGAGATGTATGTCAAACAAAGAAAGAAAAAGGTGTTTTTTTAAAGATTCAGAATAGAAAGAGAAAACAGCAAAAAGCTCAAGGTCGAGCTGAGAGGAAAAAAAACAAGATCTGAGGCTGTTAATTAGAAAAATGTTGCAGGACAGTCTGGCTTTTAACAAAGCGTGGGAGCGTGAGAGTGTAAGGCCGAAGAAGTAGCTGTTAGCCTAGCGCGCCGAGAGAGGGGGGGCAGGAAAATTGCCCACAACGTTCTGAGTTGTGCAACATCATCACCTCGCCTAATTGAGATGAAATCCCTAAGAAATGGAAACTGAAAATGAAGACCCAGAAGATGAAGGCAAAATAGAAAATAAAGGTGAAGAATCAGCCCCCAGAGCACAGGCTAGACCCCTCTTCGAGTGAAAAGTGTGCCATAAGACTGACCCAAAGCAGAATGAAGCGGAAAGACCATGTTGAAGATCTCTGTCAAGGTAACCATGTTTAGCTTTGAACTGTGTTAAAATTGCATAGAGCCTGTAGCTACTGACCATCAGCTATATGATTTCTGAAGAGCGTAACCATTAAGCTTTTGCCGTGGGATTCCCTGCAATGAAGAAATCTCACTGATTTGAGTGTCCAGTGTTACACTGCCTAAGTGTGTGTGCTAAAGAGACCGAGAAACCAGACAGCATGTTCCTGGCCAAGCCAAAATCACGCTACTGCCATGCTCCTGAAAGCTGCAATAAACTGTGTAAGCTGAAAGACCCAACCTGACTGAGAAGAAAATATTGGAGCAACTGTCTTAAAAAACAATGAGATCTGTGTAGCTGGCTGGCTGACGCTGTCAGTGATGTTACAACTTTAAATTAAGACTGTTTTCCTGTTTGAGACCCCAGCGAAGAAAGCTAACCCGAGTTATTTGTTGCCCGTGCCAAAGCAAGAATTTGGTGGCCCTGTACCTCATCGTGTCCTGTTTTGAGCTTGGGATTTACAAATACAAACAAACTGAGAAGCTTGCCTTTGAAGTCCTGCAAATCACCCCACCGCCTCCCCGAAGATTAATGGCTGCCTGAAAAATGCAAGTATAAAGCGATGCCCATCACCCCCCAGCGTCCTGAGTTTCGGCACTCAGTGTTTCAGTGCTTTCGTGTACCAGGTTAGAAGAAAAAAAAAAGAGTAAGTTTTTAAAATGTCTGTGAGAGAACCTGACAGAAGTAAAATAAAATTTACAAAGGAGTTGCCCAGGTTAAAGTGTCACGGCTAGAGAGCTGAGCTGTGCCGCTCTGTTTAGACAGAGGCCTTGCTAAAAAGTTAAAGGCCCTTGTCTGTCAAAAGGGGTGTAGGGCCACACTTTCCCTTTTTAAACTGATGCAAAAGTAGAGAGCCTTTGCTGGAAACATCACATCTTCATTGCCCAGAGCCGTCTCTGTTTGCTTCCATCAATGTCTGGGCTTTTTAGAGACACTCTGCACATGAACTAAAATTTTAAATTGTCACAAACATGCCATGGACAGTGCTATGAAGCTTTGGATAAACTTGAACTCTCATCGCTGTGGACCGTGTGTCTATGTTTGTAGTCAGCTCAGTGTACAGCAGGCTGAGTTTGATCTATAACTTTTAGATTTCCTTTTGCCAGAATTCATGCAGCATAGAGTTGCCGATGCAAAAATGGTGACCTAGAACTCTGCGTGTGTGGGTATGCCCGTCCCTTGATTTTGATGAGCCCTGAGCTTTCAGCCAGAAGACCAGTATGATTTCTGGATCTGCTCCATCATGCCTTACCATGCAAGAAGTGTTTTCCATTCATTGTGTTAAATTGCAGAAAAAGTTTGTTGTATATATTTTATGATTTCTTAGATATCATAAAGTATATGTGATATTTGCAGATTAGTGTTAGTTGCAACTCCAAATGATACTAAGTGTGGTTCCCAATGGATGACGAAGAGAAAAGACAAAAGCAAGTAGAAAAGAAGGAATAGAGAAAGTAGAAGACAGATAGAGAAGAGAGAAAAAGAAAAGGCAAAAGGCAAAGAAAAAACATTTGTAAAAAAGAAGTGTGGCCATAGTTGCCCCCAGGGTAAATTAAAAGCAGCTGATTGTGCCTGGAGCTTATTACCTGGGGTAAAGTAGCCACAATAATGTAATAGTTCTTTAAAATGAAGAAAATGTAACTAGAAGGAGAAGAAGAGCCTATCCCAAATGTGTGTCAGTGGGACTAGTGTAAGGCAGAAAAGTTTAAGTAAGTTTAACTTGAAAAAGACAAATAAAGAGACAAGGCTGGTGCATGGAGCAGAAAGTTTTATATAAAAAGTTTGAAACATGATCTGCAATACAGGCAGATCAGCAAAGAAAAAGAAAGCAAAAGAAAGAGAAAAAATTTGTCTTCCCATACTAATAAATAAAAAGTGTTATCAAGCACTTTGGGAAGCGAAGTTGTTTACAGGAAGCTGTGCCTGAGAACCAAACACTTCTAGCCTATGCTGAAAATGCTTGCTAGTGTTATGGGTAACATGTATAGTATAAAAACCCATTTAGCGCAATAGCTCGTGGTTCAGAGAAGCTGTCTGATCCAAAAATTAAGTACGCCTGTGTGCTGTAAGTTACCCAATAAAGTCTCCTTGTAAGTAACCCCCCCCTGCTGGAATCCCAAAACACAAGTTGGGCTAGAGCGCCTCACCCAGTATCAAACCCTGCTGTTAGAAGCCATGAAAGGCAGGTATAAAGAAGTCAATTAATATGACCAAAGTGTCTAAAGTGCTGCAAGGTGCCACCGAGGCCCCAGAGCGTACTTGGAGCATCTTTCAAATGCCTATCGCCAGTACACCTCCCTCAGCCCAGAGGCCCAAAAAGACGTGGACGAAAGAAAAAAGAAGAAGACCCGGCAGAGGCAGAAGATTCTTAAAAAAAGAACCAGTGTGCCCAGTGTGGACAAGATGGACATTAGTGGCATGAATGCCCAAATAAAATAAATCAAATACACAAAGGAGAAAACCAAAGGGGCCAGAATGGGCGAAGAGGGAGACAGCTTGAGAGGGGCCGTGACATTGACTGTGAGGGGCAGTGACATTGACTTCATGATTGACACTGGAGTGGCATCAAGAGCAAGCAAACGTTAGCCTTAAACAAGAAGTCCAAACACTGAGCAAAGGTCTTCAAGCCCAGCGTCGCTTTGTCTTAAAAAAATAAGCCATTCCCATCACAGAAGTTCATCCTTTCCAACCAAGAGTTAAAGTATGAGTTAAAGAGGGAAAAATAACCCTTTGACTCCCAGATAGAGAAGACTGAAAACTGTCATACTTTCCACCCCCACAGCTATGAAAGTAGCTGGAGTTAAACCCTGGATACACTGGACACGAGTCAAGAGAGCGAGAGGGGGAGAGTAGACTGTAAACAGAAATCCTGAAAATCCTTTAAAAATCATTCTGAAAAAGCAGTAAGAAGACTCAGGCTAGACCTTACTGTGGACACACCGGGAAACTGTCCCCCTGCGTACGGTCAGACCTGCAACTGGAGAATTGAAGAAGGGGACTAGACCCTACTGCAGCTTGCCAGGTGAATAGCTGCCCAGCGTACGGTCAGATCCCAAAGAAGATCAAACATGCGTGTTGTAGTGTTAGTAGTGTTGCATTGTGTTTCCTTAATAAGGTGCAAAAAGGGGGGTCTGCCCCTGGAAAAAGAAGTTTGTCCCAGTGATTTGCTGATAATTACTGGCTTTACCTGGCTAACATCACAAGAGTAAAACATTTTTGTTTGCCAAGAGGTATACCTGCAAACAGGCTTATTAGCTCTTGCCTAATACCTGTCTGTAGACATCCTGAGAAAATTCAAAAAGATACCATGTTAAAAGTTTATGGTGTAAGTTTAACTTATTCCCAAAATGCTAATTGGGGCATGGTTGCAAAGATCCTACCCCCTACAGAGTTCACTCTACGCACCCCCATCATTGCTGAAACAAATGCTACGTGTGCACAAATGCTTAATTGTCAAAAAATTTTCCAGAAAATACAAAGCTATCCCTGGCCCCCTTCCACTGTAATAAAATTCAAAACATATCTTTTAATGATGCCCACATACTTTTGCCTCATGGATGGTTTTAGACATGTAATTCCCGCACTTGGTCATTCATTCCTGCCAACTTGTCTGATAACCACCCATGTTGCCTCAGCCGCCAATTGAACTGGTGCCAATTCTTCCCCTGTAGCCCGAGAAAATCCGTCAACGGCAGCCTTGAGCACTCCAACTAACTAAAAATTGTAATAGTCATGTGCAGTTATATTCTGACTCAGAAAAATTGGCCTTAGCAATGTCACTGGTTAAGGTTCCAGGTTTAGCCTTGGCTGATGGTCTGGAAATCAACCGGTTAGCTTGCAGCTTAGCCAAAAGCATAAATGCCACCTCACGAGCATTGTCATTGTTAAATAAAAAGCTGCGTGATCTAAAAGGTGCAGTTCTAGAAAACAGAGCTGGTATAGATTACCTCTTCCTTCTTCATCATTTAAGTTGTGAGACACACCAAAACCTCTGTTGTTTTAACTTAACTGATAATGGCAATGCTGTAGATGAACAGATCAACAAGCTGCACAATATAGTAGCTAACAAAACAATAAGACAAAACAATTAGCTAAATTAGTTAACCCCTTGGCTTCCAGATCTTAGCTGGCTTAAAAGCATTGTTCATCCTAATTCTACCAGTATTGTTCATAAAAGTTCTGTTATGTCTCTGCGTTCCTTGTCTTATGCGCTGTTTAACCAATCTGTTTTATGTCTCAGCTAGTAAAACTGCTGCCCTCTATGCTCTAATAGCCCAACAAGAGGCTAAGTAATATGTATGTCACAAAAAGCTTTGTATAGTTATCAGAAATGCTATAATTGTAATGAAATTATGCATTTAAGGGGGGAATGTAGCAGCCATATCGGGGGTCAGACTAAGTAGCCTCATGCAGTCTCATGCTTCATGTTCTTGCTGAGCTCTTTCTCCCTTGAATATATTGTTGTAAGCTGACGAGACACAGGAATTCCTTATCTTGTCAAAGGTCATACAGTTGTATATCTTGTTCTCTGCTGTTCTCTTCTGTTCTCTCCTTATCATGGCTACCCTATAACCCAGTTCTTGTATTATAAACAATGGTGCTAGGAGGAAAAATGTTGAGGATTGCAACCCCATGCGGGAGGGGGAGGAGGAGCCGTTTCATATGTGTCACAATGTCTATAAAACCAATGTGCTAATGTAAATCGGGGCTTCTGGCTCTTTGGAAACGATTCCAGCCTTAAGCCCGCGCGTTAAATAAAGAATCTCTTTTTCCTTCACTCCGTGGTCTCTCTGACTCTGGGTTCTGCAACACTAGTAGCTACCTATAAGAATATTTTCAATAAATATATGGCAGGATAAGCAGGTTGACAGTCTAATCCTATGCATTTCTGCTCCGAAGTCCCATTCAGCTGAATGGGATTTATTCCCAAGTGTGTATAAGATTGCAGCCTAAATTGGGGATATTAAACTGACAATTTCTATCTTTTCTAACACACGTGACATGAAAGAGGGAAACTACCATTTATCAATTGATATGATTTAAAAACTAGAGTTTAATTACAGATTTTGGAAACATAGTAAATCTTTTGAACAACTTGTGTAGTGGTCTCTGTTTTGTACTCCTAAAACGAGGGCTTTGCTTTAGCAAAGGAACCTAGAACTTGGATAGAAAACTCTAGGTTTTCCAGCAACATTGGTATCTTGCGTTAGGGCAGCCTTTCCCAATCTGGGTCCCTCCAATGTTTTGGGCTACAACTCTCATCGGGTCCAGACAGCATGGCCAACAGTTGGGCTGACAGGAGTTGTAGCTCAAATCATCTAGAAGGGCCCAAGCTAGGGAAAGCTGCATTACAGCAATAATTGTCTAATGTGTGCCAGAAGTTTCTCATAAGCTTCTCAGGGGTTCCTTAATGAGGAGATCAATACTGGAGGTATTCAAGCTTCCCTGAAGTGACTTTGCCCACAAGTAAAATATGCAGCTGCATTAGAGTGTAGTGTGTTCCTTTGTGTGTGCTCTGAATTCATACAGAGCAATGGTGCAAGGCACAACACAACCCCCTGCATGAACTGAACATGTGCCCTAGAAGATTTCTTAGATTCCTCTGCAATATGCTGGCAAGCATGTGGGGATTTGGTGTCAGACGAATCAATGTGAAAAATCAAACCATTTGAAAATCACTAAGCTAGATATCATAGCTCAATGCTGGGAACAAATATGCATATCTCTTGACTCTGCCACTTTGAATAACACAGCATATTTACAAGTCATGGGTCATGTGCACAATCTCCCCATCAGATTTTATGGTTTTATGCCGGCAGTAGGGCTGGAGAAACAATACAGTATTAAAGGAGTTGCACCCACCTCTTCCCCCTTCATGGATCACTGCCTTGTTGTGGCGAAGGGGCTTGCGTAACTCAGTGAAGCCATAAGCTATGCCGTGCAGGGCCACCCATGACGGACAGGTCATGGCAGAGAGTTCTGACAAAATGTGGTCCACTGGAGAAGGAAATGGCAACCCACTCCAGTATTCTTGCCAAGAAAACCCCATGGAACATATCACAAGGCTAAAAGATATGACGCCGGAAGATGAGCCCCTCAGGTCGGAAGGTGTCCAATATGCTACTGGGGAAGAGCAGAGGGTATTTCCAAGTAGCGCCAGAAAGAGTGAAGCGGCTGGGCCAAACCCGAAAGGACACTCAGCTGTGGATGTGTCTGGTGGTGAAAAGAAAATCCGATGCTGTAAAGAACAATATTGTTTAGGAACCTGGAATGTCAGATTAATGAATCAAGGTAAGCTGGAGGTGGTCAAACATGAGATGGCAAGATTGAACATCGACATCTTGGGAATCAGCGAACTAAAATGGACAGGCATGGGCGAATTTAATTCAGGTGACCATCATATCTACTATTGTGGGCAAGAATCCCTTAGAAGAAATGGAGTAGCACTCATAGTCAACAAAAGGGTGGGAAAAGCAGTACTGGGGTACAATCTTAAAAATGATAGAATGATCTCAGTACGAATCCAAGGCAAACCATTCAACATCACAGTAATTCAAGTCTATGCCCCAACCACTGAGGCCGAAGAAGCTGAGGTTGATCGGTTCTATGAAGACCTACAACACCTTCTAGAACTAACACCAAAAAAAGATGTCCTCTTCATCATAGGGGATTGGAATGCTAAAGTAGGAAGTCAAGAAATCACCGGGATAACAGGCAGGCATGGCCTTGGTGTACAAAATGAAGCAGGACAAAAGCTAATAGAGTTTTGCCAAGAGAACATGCTGATCATAGCAAACACTCTTTTCCAACAGCACAAGAGGCGACTCTACACATGGACGTCACCAGATGGTCAATATCGAAATCAGATTGATTATGTCCTTTGCAGCCAAAGATGGAGAAGCTCCATACAGTCAGTAAAAACAAGACCTGGAGCTGACTGTGGCTCAGATCATGAGCTGCTTCTTGCAAAATTTCGGCTTAAATTGAAGAACGTCGGGAAAACCACTAAACCGTTCAGGTATGACCTAAATCATATCCCTGATGAATATACAGTGGAGGTGAGGAATAGATTTCAGGGATTAGACCTGATAGACAGAGTGCCTGAGGAACTATGGACGGAGGTCCGTCACATTGTTCAGGAGGCAGCAACGAAATCCATCCCAAAGAAAAAGAAATGCAAGAAAGCCAAGTGGCTGTCTGATGAGGCTTTACAAGTAGCTCACGAAAGAAGGGAAGTGAAAAGCAAGGGAGAAAGGGGAAGATATACCCAACTGAATGCAGAGTTCCAGAGAATAGCAAGGAGAGACAAGAAGGCCTTCTTAAATGAACAATGCCAAGAAATCGAGGAAAACAACAGAATGGGAAAGACTAGAGATCTCTTCAAGAAAATTGGAGATCTCAAGAGAACGTTTTGTGCAAAGACAGGCATGATAAAGGACCAAGAAGGCAGGGACCTAACAGAAGCAGATGAGATTAAGAAGAGGTGGCAAGAATACACAGAAGAACTATACAGGAAAGATCTGAATGTCCCTGATAGCCATAATAGTGTGGTCACTGAACTTGAGCCGGACATCCTAGAGAGTGAAGTCAAGTGGGCCTTAGGAAGCATTAGTAACAACAAAGCTAGCGGAGATGACAGTATTCCAGCTGAGCTATTTAAAATCCTAAAAGATGATGCTGTTAAAGTGCTGCATTCAATATGCCAACAAATCTGGAACACTCAACAGTGGCCACAAGACTGGAAAAGGTCAGTTTACATTCCAATTCCAAAGAAGGGCAACGCCAAAGTGTGTTCAAACTACCGCACAATTGCGCTCATTTCACATGCCAGCAAGGTGATGCTCCAAATCCTACAAGCTAGGCTTCAGCAGTATGCGAACCGAGAACTACTGGAAGTACAAGCTGGGTTTAGAAGAGGCAGAGGAACTAGAGATCAAATCGCCAACATTTGCTGCATCATGGAGAAAGCAAGAGAATTCCAGAAAAACGTCTATTTCTGCTTCATTGACTACGCTAAAGCCTTTGATTGTGTGGATCACAACAAACTGTGGCAAATTCTTAAAGTGATGGGAGTACCAGACCACCTTACCTGTCTCCTGAGAAACCTGTACGAGGGTCAAGAAGCAACAGTAAGAACCAGAGATGGAACAACCGATTGGTTCAAAATTGGGAAAGGAGTACGACAAGGCTGCATATTGTCACCCTGCTTATTTAACTTATATGCAGAGCACATCATGAGAAATGCCGGGTTGGATGAATCAGAGGTCGGAATTAAGATTGCTGGGAGAATTATCAACAACCTCCGATACGCAGACGATACCACCCTAATGGCAGGAAGCGAAGAGGATCTCAAAAGCCTCTTGTTGAGGGTGAAAGAGGAGAGTGCAAAAGCTGGTTTGAAACTCAACATTAAAAAAACTAAGATCATGGCATCTGGCCCCATCACTTCCTGGCATATAGAAGGGGAAGAAATGGAAGCAGTGACAGATTTTACTTTCTTGGGCTCCAAGATCACCGCAGACGGTGACTGTAGCCATGAAATTAAAAGACGCTTGCTCCTTGGGAGGAAAGCTATGGCAAACCTAGACAGCATAGTAAGAAGCAGAGACATCACCTTGCCGACAAAGGTCCGTATAATCAAAGCTATGGTTTTCCCAGTAGTAATGTATGGCTGTGACAGCTGGACTATAAGGAAGGCTGAGCGCCGAAGAATTGATGCTTTCGAACTGTGGTGCTGGAGAAGACTCTTACGAGTCCCCTGGACTGCAAGGAGGTCAAATCAGTCCATCCTAAAGGAAATCAACCCTGAGTGCTCATTGGAAGGACAGATACTGAAGCTGAAGCTCCAATATTTTGGCCACCTAATGCGAAGAGAAAACTCCCTGGAAAAGACCCTGATGCTGGGAAAGACTGAAGGCAAAAGGAGAAGGGGACGGCAGAGGATGAGATGGCTAGATAGCATCACGGATGCAATGAATATGAACTTGAGCACGCTCCGGGAGAGAGCACAGGACAGGAAGGCCTGGCGTGCTATGGTCCATGGGATCACGAAGAGTCGGACACGACTAAACGACTGAAAAACAACAACAACCCACCTCTTCTTATCTCTCAGCTCATCCTGACATCAAGCAGTGCCAAGAGTATGATGAGCTGCCCGTGCCACCAACCCCACTCCTTCCATTGCCTCTGCCTTTACTAGCAAATTAGTGCTAATTGTGCAAGCACTATGGAAGGCTGCAAGGGACTGGGATGCTTCAGTGGTGGCTCACATATTGAACACCAGCTGGACTAGGAAGGGAGGAGGCCAGGGCCCAGTGTGACCAGTCAAAGGAGGATGACTACCCTAAAAGTATCCCAAGAATCTTCAAGGATGGATCTTCAAGGAGAGAGCCAGTGTGGTGTAGTGGCTAGAGTGCTGGACTGGGAGTTGGGAGATCCAGGTTCTAGTCCCCACTCGGCCATGGAAGCTCACTGGGTGACTTTGGGCCAGTCACAGACTCTCAGCCCAACCCACCTCACAGGGTTGTTGTTGTGAGGATAAAATGGAGGAAGGAGGAGGATCATGTACGCTGCCTTGAGTTCCTTGGAGGAAAAAAGGCGGGATATAAATGCAATAAATAAATAAATAAATAAATAGGAGGGAGGTGGGGTTGGCCTGATTAATCAAGGCCATAGTTTTATTGAGGCTTATTGACTGAGGATTATTTTAATCAATTAACTGTATTAATTAAGCACTGCAGAACAAGTATACAAACACACAATTGCCTTTGTGGCTGTATGTGTTTTAGAAGGTCTGAGGTGCAAAGCCTCTACTGGAACTTATCCAAGACTATAGTCAAATTAGAGTCACTGGGGAATTGTGCAAGAGGATGTCCCTGTTGGATGGCACTCAGAATCTATAACCACCATCACCTAGCAGCTACATCTTTTAGATACATGATTGCCCTGGCTTTGTGAACATCCTGTTGTATATTATGCTTTCACCAAAATCACGAGGCCCTTAAGAGAATATAAAAAGCTCGTTATTTCTAGATATGACTGATATGTTTGTGCCCTTAAACAAAAACATCCTAGGCCAAAAATTATTAGAAAAATATCAGTGTCCCCAATGGGCTTTGGTGCAATCTAATTAGGCACCCCAACACTCAATTTTGTCAAAAAAGACTCTGACAGCCTAATAACCAGATTGTCATCGCCTGACATTGAAAAATGATATTGTGTTTAGCACTGGAAAAAGAAACATCGTTCTCTGCCAGCCTCCCATAAATCCCATTGGTTTGCTGCAATATTTAAATCTCTCCTTTTCAGCTAACAATGTTACACTGGCACTGTTCCTGCTTAATTTCCTTTAACATTCCAGGTAAGAACTCGGAAACACCATGCATCTAATTTCAATCATAAAATCTAAAACACCATGATGGGCTACAAACACGGTGTGCATTTTGCTTTAAAGAAATGTAAAATGCAGCTTCTCCCAATGCAGATCAACACAATGGACATTCAGGACCAAAACAGACATTACTTTAAATGTGTGTCTTTTCCTTTTCATTTCATTTTTACTCTAAAGTAGATGAAGGGGCCCCAATCCAGACTGGAACTGTTGGGTGGCTTTTAAGTTCTGGATCAGCGGCCCTGTCCCTATTCTAGAGTAAAAAAAAAAGGGGGGGGGAGAAGATATAGCTGCTAGATATACATTTAAAGTAATATCTGTTTTGATCCTCATTGTAGACCTTCACTGGTTTAGAACCAGGTGATCTCTGCTAAGTGGGAGATAATGGAAAGCCTTATATGACTATGGTGTGAATACGACATTAAGTAAATCCTGAAATACTAATGTGTTGATGCTACACAACATAATAAAACTTGGTCATTTAGATGCAGCACAATCCTAAGCATGTCTACTCAGAAGTAAATCCCACGGATTCAAGATGAGGACCAATAGTAGCTGGTGACAATAGCGGTGAGAAAACAGACTCACTGGGGGGCGGGGGGGGCATTGAGGTGTCTTGCCCAATGGCCCTCAAAAACCTGGAGTTGGCGCTTACTATAGATATGCCCCAAATGTGAACAGAACTTCCCTCCTTGATTTCTTCATTCCCTCTCCCCAATCCTCCAACACGTAATTTGATTCAGTCAGGTCAAGTACTGAATCCACATCCAGTTTTTTTTTAAAAGAGGCTATATGCCAGTTGTTGGTACTGCCAAATCAATAAAACAATTCCTTATTTTTCACAAGTATTTCCCTGCCCAGAGGCCTTAAAGTAATAATAAAAAAGTGAAGTTATATGTGCTCAGTTCCTCCTCTTTCTTGAAATCTGCTTGAATTTGAGGGAACATACCGAGGAATAAGAACTGACAGACAAACCACCAATCTGTTTTTAAACTAAGGAAGCTTCAAAAATGTTTTTAAAATCTGCAGAGGCTTATTTGGGAAAAGCTGGAGACTACAATTGTACTCTGAAAACTCTGGAGCTCTGGAGCAATTGTAGACTGAAAACAATGGATTCTTTTCGTTGGCCATCTTGGTAAAGCAGAAATCCATAAACTATGAAGGAGATTGCTATACATTCTCCCCTGTCTTCACGTTCTCATAAACTCTGGCACTACTTGGGCTCTTTGGAAGAAAAGGTGGGATATAGACGTAACAAACTTGATGTAAATGAAAAGCAACAAGAACCCGTATCATAATGTGGATTTTTAAAAATCACATTAATTCTAGTCAGGATACAGGAGAACAACCATGTTACTTCACCATCAACTGTCTTGTCACAAAGCCTGAACCCAGGTTTCCCCTGTCCTAACCCTGTCACCCCTGCCCCCACCAACCCATCAGCACACACCACCACCTGTCTGACGACATATTACAAGATTTAATGAGTATGCACAATTATCACAATGAGCATAGCCCATAAGCAAAGCGTGATAGCTCCCCCATTTTTCTTTAATTAACAGCAGCCATTTTGACAGCTGTGTACACTCCTGAAGAAGCCCTAACATGGCAGTGGCATTTCTTTGTTTGTTTCTTGATTTAAAGCATTTGCATACCATCCATCATAAACATTTATCCCAGGGCAGTTTAAAATATAAACTTCAGCACAAGGAAGATAACCAATAAAATGTCAAAAATCATAAAGCTTGGAAATACAGCAGCGACAGAAAACAACCAGTGCTGTAGATAGCAGGGGATGGTGGTGTAGGAAGTGGGTTAGTTGGCTCATATCAGAGACCCAGTGACCCAAAATAGCAGATGGGGAGCAACTGTTGCCTCTCATGGTTTCTTGTGGAGCATAGGGCTATCAATGATTACTATGCATGATGGCTACATATTATCTCCAGTATCAGAATACCAGTTGCTGGGGAACATGAACGTGAGGGTGCTCTTGCAGTCATCATGTCCTGCTTGTGGGCTTCCCATGGGCATCTGGTTGGCTACTGCGTGAACAGAATGCTTGACTAGAGAATGCTTGGTCCGATCCAGCATAAGTCACCTTATGTTGTTACTAGTGATGAGAGCAAATTGCATGCTTTTCTGAACTCCCAGAATATCTTCTTGGTATTCTAAGCACAGCAGTGAATGTGCAATTCGTGAAAATTGCTCTGCACCTAGGCAAACCTGCCCACTTTAATCACCGTTTATGAGCCACCCCGAGCACAGAATATAAAAACAAGTTCCACAAAATGTTTCCAATGCTATGCCATGCAGATAAATGAGGTGGAATTGTACAAACAAAATTAAATGACTACATGCATGTGCAACATCCCTGATGTAGCTGGACATGATGAAGCCTGTACTGTATAGATAGGCAAGCATGTTCCCCCCATTTACACTACTGAAAATGTTCTACATATGAAGTACAGGATGTCTTTTCCATCATATCATACCAAATCATTCCATTATATCCATCATACTGAATCTCTCAACCATGTGTCCTTTACCTCTTTCATTTCCTACCATAGGGAGAGTCTTCCTATAACTGAGAATAGCACCTAGTGGGTATGGCTACTTCTCTTAAGGGAATGCAATGGACATAAGCCACTACCACAAGTCTAGCCAAGGCAATCACTTCTAATGTCATTTAATTTCTTTTCTTCCCCCCAGTCCCCAATGCAATGAGAAAAACCTCTGAACTGGAAGGAAAAGCATGAAATATTGCTTTCAAGATTTCTAAAGGACTGTTTATGGTAGTGAAAATGTCTTTTCTTCCCACTAATTTTATGTTTGAGCTATTTCAGATTCCACATACACACACAGAATTTCTGTTCAAGAAGTTCAGACTTATATATTACACTTGCTTTTATACTGCAGACAAGGTCTCATTGACAGCTCTTGGTAACTACGTTGAACAAGGATTGCATATAACTTTTAAATAGCATCCTTCTCCACTGTCCATAGTCAGTCTCTGTCTGTCTGTCTGTCTGTCTGTCTCTCTCTCTCGCACACACACACACACACACACACCCCTCTAGCAGATAAAACCATGTTTTTGAAGAACAAACTATCTACAATTATTGAATGGTCTGAGCCTGACTTAATATCATT
This sequence comes from Heloderma suspectum, assembly GCF_057233095.1. Taxonomy (NCBI): domain Eukaryota; kingdom Metazoa; phylum Chordata; class Lepidosauria; order Squamata; family Helodermatidae; genus Heloderma; species Heloderma suspectum. The sequence continues at coordinate 333,065,685 of NC_139459.1, read as the reverse complement.
TTGAAAATGAACACACGATTTCCTGGTCCAAGAAAACCGTCCCCACACTTATGTTTGGCTTTATTCCAGAAAAATCAGAGACTGTTACTGAGACAGACATAATAAAAGCATATAATACTAAACCGTAAGAACATAAGACGAGCCATGCTGAATCCATCCAAATGCCCATCTAGTCCAGTATTCTAGTCTACTATAGTTTAGCACTCATGAAGCCACAGGTTTGTGTGCTCCCCTCTTCCTACTTTGTGGCCAGGAGGAGGAATAAGCCTGGATTCAGTTTCATTTTGCCCAATTCCTGTTTTGTCATTACATGTGACCCAGGAATCATGGTTTAAAATAAACTCTAGTTGGTTGCTAAACTAGGCAGTTTCAAACCGTAGATTATTTAGTTGGCCTTTTTAACAAACTAAGGTTTATTTTACACCATGATTTCTGGTTTACATGTAATAAAAAGTCAGGAATCACTTAATGCAAAATGAAATCCTAGGCTTGGGAAGTCCATGGGTGATAGGACTTCTCCATCCTCTCCCCCAACTGCAGCCTCCTATGAGTGCTTCCCTCAATCTGCTCCAGAGGACTGCCCAATCCTCCAGAGAAGATTTTGGGGGAGCAAGAATCTCTGCAGGGGAGAGGGGAAATCCATTTCACCAGTGGTTTCCATTCCGCTGTCAGACCAACACCATGGGATTCAAGATCTGGTTTGTTTGTTCCTCCTCCCAGCCATGTGGGAGGAGGGGAGTGCTTTGCACAGGCTCTTTTCAGCTCATGCACATAGCGCTAGGCCATAGTTTAGAATTATGTTAACACAGTCAATGTCATGCATTAAGGAAAAAAGAGGAAGGGGTAGCAAAGTTGTGACAATTTGTAACAAGGGAAAGTGGAGGTACTGGTGATAATGTGACATTGGGTATGGGTTCCCTACTCCAGCACCAACTATTTATTTATGTATTTATTTTAAATATGTTTGGGCTGCCCTTCAATAAATCTATTAGGGCTGAAGACAAAAATTAAAATGAACACAAAAGCAGAACAGTGTAAAACTCCAATGTAAGAATTCAGAAGAGCAGATGAAAAGTATTCGAAATTAGACAATTCACATTCAGTGCAGAAATACCTCAACCACAAATAAACACATCTTTGCCTAGTGCCAAAAAGATCATGCAGTTGGTGCCAGACAAGCGAGCATCCCTGGGATGGCCTTTACAAAACCGTAAAATCTTACTCTGTACCCATGTATTTCCTTTATCTTGACTCTCTTGTTAACCTAATCTCTCCTATGGATAGGCAATGTATTTTTATTGACAAACATATTTCTGCTGTGCAATGAAATATACCTTTATACATAAAGAAATCTACTGCAAGCCACAGTGGTCTCAAACTGAGAACTCTGGCATCCACTTCCAAAGGCCTTTTCTGGCCTACCACTGTCCTACCTTCTGCTGCATGGGCATCACTAAAGCAGATGACCAGAAGGAGGTATTGCAATTTGCTGACTCAGCGACTGTCACAAGGGGTCTAATGAAGATTCATGTGGCTCTATAAAGGCTTTTTCTGGAACAAGCAGATCTAGCCATGGTGATACATGTCTTAGTGACATCACATTTGGTTTACGGTAGGGTTGCCTTTGAAGAGTATCCTGAAACTGCAGTTGGCCCAGAACACAGCAGCCAGGCTGTTACCTGGTACAGAGTATCAGGAGCATGCAACTCCCCTGCTAAAACAGCACCACTGGTTTCCAGTCTGTTTCTGGGCCCAAGTGCTGGTGATGAGCTTTAAAGCCCTATGCCAGTGTTCTTCCCCTCAAGGCCCAAAGTCCACTGGCAGCTTCCAATCACTTCAAGTGCAGCTCTCCACCTCTCTCTCATTCTTTCTCTCTGTTTGCAACAGCTGCTTACTGTCAGCAGGGCTCTATCACTTTTATTGTTTGCTTTCGTGGTGGGCCAGCTGCTCTGATCTGGGCTACCAGAGGAAGCTTTGTGGGCGAGGAGTCAGGAGACCTGCTCCTCATTAGCTGTAAGTTGGCTGGAGGGCAGGAGAAAGGAGAACATGGGAGCCAATTAGCTGTGGGGGGGGGGGGAGCCCAAGAGGCAAAGTGCAACATGACTGGCTAGCTGCAGTGGTGCACTATGCAGACACTGGGGATGGAGGAGAAATTGAATGCATGGGTGGCGGGGAGAGCAATGTGGACCTGTGCTGGGAAACTTTGCAGCATTGAGCAGAGCACTCTTTCAGTTGTGAGATAAAACCCAATCCAAGTGAGCCTGTCGGAATTTCCCTGCCTGGTGACTTAGTGACTGACTGATAAGGCCTTGTTTGGAGAGTGAGGTCAAAAAAAGACACCAGCAGAGCCTAGTGCACAGCACTAGGGATGTTAGAGAAATCTGCCATGGATTCAAATGAGGCCAGATTCTTTGGAATCCAGCCTCCGGAATCCACGGCGGGACAGCCCCCCTTAGCTCCGCTCCAGGAGGATTCCGTGCGGAAAGAGCTCTCGGCCTCTTGCTTAACCGGAGCCATTCCCCTCCGTGCTGATCGCTTTTTTTTTTTTTAATGGCGATCAGCAGGATGTGCCTACAGACTTACATGCAAAATAGAGCCGTGAATCTTGCGTATAAGTCTATAGACACATAGACTTATACGCAAGATTCACGGCTCTATTTTGCATATAAGTGTCCACAGACTTATATGCAAGATTCACAGCTCTATTTTGCGTATAAGTCTATGGGCACATCCTGCTGATCGCCATTTTTTTAAGCAACATGGTGATTGGTGCGGAGGCAAACGGGTCCAGGTAAGCGGCCCTCAAGCCGGGCAGCTCCGCTGAATCCTCATGGAGTGGAGCCGCTCTGGAGGATTCCGGGGGGGGGGGAGAAATGGATCGCCCTCCCCCCGGGCGGATTCCACACCGTCTGTTCCAGTGGGGAATCCATACATCCCTACACAGCACTACCACTTGGCCAGGATAGGAGAACGAGGAGAGGCCCTTCATGGCCCAGGAAAGCCCCCCAAGTGGCTTCAGTGGCAGGGCCTAGAGCCAAAGGGGCTCCTGCTTACTCCTGGGATCTCTTGTCAGTGGGCCCCAGCTGGGGTGTGGGCCCTCAGCAGGTGTCTGGCCATGCCTGCCTTTTACATCGGCCCTGCTTCCTGGGAACGCTTGCTGGAAAAGTGTGTTTACAGTAACAGCTGAAAATCCAGAAGGCTTGGTGCCGGTCTAGTTTGTAGCGGTAGGAAGTTCCAGAGTGGCACTAGTGTACTGAAGGCCCTATTACAAAAATATACAGCCTTGGCTCCTTAGTCTGAACTCTATCACTCTTGTGACTGGGAAGGCCAAGTTGTTGTCAGGTGCATACCTGCTTAGCCTGTCTTCCTGTATAGCACCTGCCATATTTCCCTTTCCCCAAGCTTGCAGTGCCTCTCCAGTGGCAACTGGCCTTCTCACTACCTGGTTTAAAAGTGAGCAGCGTGTAGGGATGTTAGAGAAATCCGCTGCAGATTCAAATGAGGCTGGATTCTTTGGAATCTGGCCTCAGGAATCCACGGCGGATCAGCCCCACTTACCTCCTCTCCCGGAGGATTCCGCGCGGGATGGCACAGCTGCTTGTTGCACCGGGAGCCCTTCGCCTCCACTCCGATTGCCATTTTAAAAAAAAAGGGGGGGGGATCGGCATGATGTGCCCATAGACTTATACACAAAATAGAGCCATGAATCTTGCATATAAGCCTATGGACACATAGACCTATACACAAGATTCACGGCTCTATTTTGCGTAGAAGTCTATGGGGACATCCTGTTGATTGCCATTTAAAAAAAAAATGGTGATCAGCGCGGAGGCGAATGGCTCCGGTTGATTCAGGTAAGCGGCCCTCGGCTCTGCAGAATCCTCACAGAGTGAAGCCACTCCGCAAGGATTCTGGGGGGGAGGGAACAGATTGCATCCCCCCCCCCAGATTCCCCACCGGAACGGACAGTGGAGAATCCGTACATCCCTAGCAGCATGTACAAACCTTTTCTAGATTCTTGTGGTGGGCGCACCCCATGTTTGCAGTCAGACACTTTAAAATCTTAACATTTCAATGCACTGTACCAGTCTAGGGATTCTGGATCTGCCTCCTGTTCAGAGAAGGTTGTTGTTGTTCAGCCGTTAAGTCATGTCCGACTCTTCATGACCCCATGGACCATAGCACGCCAGGCCTTCCTTTCCTCTGCTCTCTCCCAGAGTGTGCTCAAGTTCATTCAGAGAAGGTACCTCTGCCCAGTTTCTTGGAATGCCCCCTCCTCCCAAAACACCACAGCTCATCCCATGAAACAGGGTCTCCTGACTCCCTGTGTAGCATTTTTAGGACTGGAAGAGCTGCCAGGGGAAGGAGGGGGTAGGGAAGTCCACTTCCACCAGTGCAGTTGATCCAGCTTAAATCTGGATCCAACCCTACAAGTCTAATCCCACAACCATAGTATATTAGCAAGAATATATAACTCACTTTCTATCAGCCAGAGCGGTACTTTTGGAACAGAATTCTGGATTTAATTCAGTAGACCACTGCAGCTAGTATGCATACCAAGAGAATAACAATTATTTATTTAAATAGATTTAAATAGATGTTGTTAGTACACATGTATTTTATTTTATTTCTCAAACCTATAAACAGAGTAAACTGGTTGTAATATAGTTTTCATTTCTCAGTACAAATAAAAGATTAAATATGGGCTTTTTCCCGATTTGTATGTGTGGATATGCTCATGAGCTTTCCTTTCTTAGCATTTTAAAAGATCCTTACAGACCGAGGGTTAAGCTGGGGCAAAGCAATTTGGCATGCCTGCCTTGGATTTGAACAGGGAAAGCAGAAACAGGCCTGAGCTGACCTTAACAAAACTGAGGCGGAGATAAAACTATGGGCTTGCTGAAAGCAACCAAAATCCATTCAACCTATAGTTATCTCATGTGAAATTGTTTGGTCCTATGACTACTGCATTTATACATTGCCAACTGCATGCCTTTTATGAATACTACATGATCAAGAATTGAGATGCTGAGGCTGACCCAAGGGGCTTGTACCAGCCCAGTGGAATTCTGATTACTGCCTTCTTTGAACACCTGACTTCAATGCGTTGTCAGAAATTGCTTTTGCTCTCAGGTTTCACAAGCAGTTTGCTATGGGAGATGGATGGTTCAAGGGGGGCATGGGGATCTCTATTAGGGATGACTTCCTACCCTAAACCTGATGGGGACTATTATCTTAGTAACCACCATTCCTGCATAGGGTGGCCACTTGTGAATGGCCAAAAAAGAGGGCAAAAGAGGACACCGATTGGCATAGCATTTGCATGTGCTAATTTATATGCATAGATGCAAATTCAGAAATAATTATTATTAGCACATGGGCCCAGCTTTGCACGAGCTGCATCAGCCCTTAGTTTGATACAGCGAAGCCTTCAAGCAAATGTACACAGCTGCCAGAGTCAGAAACATTATGCCTGCCCTGGCCCTAGGCACAGCCCCTGCCATGGTGACCCCCCATAGCCCCTTGAGGGAGGGGTCTGTCCACTTCATTCCCCTGAGGGGGGCTGCCCAGCAGAAGAGGGGAGGGGGCAGCCATATAACTCTTTCCCTCAGACTACTTTCTCCTGGCTTCAAACTGTATGAACTGCAAAACTATATCCTGGTTAAGAAAGTCTGCCGTTTAGAGCACAATCCTATGCAGGTTTAGACAGAAAAAAGTCCTACAACTCCCAGCATTCCTCAGCCAACTATGCTGGCTGGGGAATGTAGGGAGTCAGTTGTAGGACTTTATTTCTGTCTAAACCTGCATAGGATTGTGCCCTTTGTGAGTGAATATGGTACTGCAGGCTTCAATTTCACTGATACATTTACGTATAATAAGTATAATTAATGTGTATTCTTCTTCGTCTCCAGAAGACCATCTTGAGATTCCCTCTCTGTCAGCCATGACTTCCTTCTTCTCTGCTCTTCCTTCTTTCCTCCTCCCACCACATCAACTGCCAACGTTCTTCTTCCACTACCTGGGCAATTTGCTTCCTTCCACCTCCCCCTGTTGTATCTATGGTTTTGCCCTTGAAAATTTGTAGATTGAGTATCTGATGACAGACAAAATTTTCACTATGCTTAAAACCATCCCAGATAAGAGGTACAACAAATCTTGTTACATAAGTTACATAACAATCGGATGTACGTTTTTACTCCATCGAGGACAAACACTTCTTTTTATATAGATACTGTAGATAACGTGAAGTGAAAGAAGTTACCTGTGTACTGTATTTATGTTACTTTTCAGCCAATTTCACTTTTTGTTTACTAACTGCTATTCGTTTTATAGTGCTTTTCTGTATAACCGGGCAATGCCACATATTTAGTCTATTTTAATTAGGGATGCTGGAGGAATCTGCCGTGGACTCAAATGAGGCTAGATTCCAAAGAATCTGACCTCCGGAGTCCGCGATGGACTGGCCGCACTCACCTCCAGGTCTGGAGGAGTTCCTGCGAGGTGGATCTCCGGCTTCCTATAAAACGTGATACACTAATGGTGGCTGCCATTAGCTTACTGCAGGAAAGTTACAGCTGTAAATGGGGTATTGTACACCATTTGTGGCCATAAAGCACTTCCTTTTACCTAAATACAGACATAAAAGGCTGTAATTTAGGTAAAAGTAAATGCTTTATGGCTGCAAATGACATAAAATATGCCATTTACACTGATATTTTCCTGCAATAGGCTAATGGCAGCTGCCATTTGCTTATCGCGTTTTATAGGAAGCCAGAGAGCCGCTCTGCCAACTCCAGCAGACATGGCAGAGCTCCGGAGGACTTTGCAGGGCCCCAAGCAGCCCAAATTGCCCCACAAGGGACACACACACCCCGGACCGGACAGTGGGGGGTTTGTACATCCCTAATTGTAATCAATTACATTTAACAGTCTATTCCCATTTTTTGATCCCTACAAACAAATTAAAATGTAAAGTGCTTCTTTGTGCAATGTGTTGGCTGTTCTTCCATTGGGTGCTAAAATAAACGAATTGTGAGGTGAACTTACATGGGAATATGCAACATAATATGCAACGTAATGCAACTGTCCATGAGAAAAGCACTCAGTCTCCAAGTCCAAACCAAGTCAGTGACTGTCCCTGTGATTTGTAAATAGTCATAGCAAAGCAGGGTTTAACTGGAAATGGTATTTGTTTGAAAACAAGGGGTTAATCTAAAGGAATTATAGGAATTCCAGGGATGAATACAGTTTCACCCAAAGCACACCCAGATCAAATGGTATAGAGGCAGTGAACTTTTGAAAGTTTCAACTGACCGCCAGTTTCTTTTAAGATGGTGGAAGCAGTTTTTGCATGGTTAAAATTTGCTCACTGCAGTGCTGAATTGTTATGCCAAGTTTGGTTGAAATCCATCATATGGTATTTAAGTTATGAATCTGTAAAAAAAAATGGATTGGCTGCCATTTTGTTTCAAGATGGCAGACAAAATTTTCACTATGCCTAAAACCATCCCAGATAGCGGTAGAACAAATTCTAAACATTTCATAACAATAGGATGTATGGTTTTTGAGTCCATCGAGGACATTCAAACAAATACTTCCACAGAGAAAGAGAGAGAATAATATCAATAGAAATACACATAGTATAAAAGACTTTGCCTTGCTCAGTCTGCTATCCAAGTATTGTTGATGGGCAAATTCGGAGCCCAGCTCTTCCTTCTGATGGTTCTTTATCTTTATACCAGACCTTGACTGGACAGCCTTCAAAACTAAGGACAGTTCTCTGGCAGCCCTTCAAATAGACAGAGGACTGTCCTCCGTAAAAGGCCGCCCTATATCACATTTGAAACAACATAGTCACACATAGTGGTGTTCCTGTTCAGTATTCCTACCCCTGCAGGATTTTCCAGAAGCAGTGAAAAAGCAAATTCACTACTTGTAGCAATAACACAGTCTCCCCCTTGTTTAAAGCAAGTACTGTAAAATCACCAGGGCAGTTTTATTTTTGGCTTTATTTACAGTCAACTGTCAGGCAAAGTCCTTTTGTTGTTCCCTTGAAGCAGGTTTATTTTAACATCCCCCCCCCCCCCGGAAACAGTTTGTCACTTTTTTAGAAGACGTGGTTATTTCCTAAATGACTGGTTGATGCTGCTGCTACAGCAGCAGTAGCTGCACTCTTTGTTGTCATAATTTTATTCATGCACAACCGCCTGCAGAATTCATATTTAATTTTAATTTTGTTTACCGCTCTACGTTTTGACTGCACAGAGACTTCCGTTCATGCAAGCCCCGACCCTCAGAGTTCTGCCTCTTGCTGCATCCCCACATAGTTCAGAACAGTCCCCCTGACAATCAGGAACAGCTTTGGGGGAACGGGGAGTGCAAGAGGCATAACTCAGAGGGAAGAAAGAGAAAAACTTCATTGTGTTAGTGGAGTTCCGCCCTTCTATGGGATCCTACCCACTAAACACAATAAATTAAAAATAACTCATTGGCCAACTTAACTTCACTTGCTAAACTGGAAAACAAACATATACATATGTTTCAATGTCCATGCATTTTGTTCATTTGCTACTTTTCAACGTCCATGCATTTTCAGCAGAAACTCCTATGTGCCAAGGTGACTTCAGAAAAACCAGTTTGGGGGAGTGAAAGGGTGGCAAAGACCTTAATATAATATGGCTGAAAGCTGGGGAAGGAGAATGGGATAGCAGGAAATATTCTGGGAGAGCACCCATTCCCTCTCAATACGCCTTGGAGCCACCCCCGCCCCTTTCCATGCTGTAACATGGACATAATTTGAGATAGTTGTGCAACTGTAGAAATTCTAAGTGCCTACCAAGAGCAATTGCTCTCTGAATAAGAGGAAAAGAAAACACTAAGCTGGGCTGAGGGGAGGAAATCAGAAAAATGGTTGAAGACAATCTAATTAAGAGATAATGAACAAAAGTGTATCTACTCATTCAGGCACAAACCAGAAGACATGAATGACAAGTTGTTGTTTGTCTAAAATCAATTCCAGCACAAAAGATCTTCAACTTCTAAAAAGTCAAAGGTTTCAAGAGTGTTTCTCTTAACTAAATCAACACAACACTATGCATTGGTGATACAATTCACTATCAAACCACTCAGGAGATACAGCACACAGCAAAAATGAGTCAGGGAAAAAATATTGCTTTGAATCATGCTGGGAAATTTTTATTCAGAATCAAGTCCAGCTTTGTAAACAGATCGTTTCCACTTCTTCTTTCCTAAGCAGTGGAAAATGCACTTTACAGCCTTTACAGTGAAAATCTCCTTTGGAGAAGAAAGGACAGAAGCATATTCTCTTTGCAATAATCCATTCATTTACATGCTGCAAATTAAGCAGGTATCACAGGGCTGCTAAAACAAGCTCATACAGGTCATACCAGATTTACAGTGATAGACCATGTTATTATTTTTGCACCTTCAGGTACTTTGATCCATTGTGAGCTGTACTGAGTGCCTTACACAGAGGCAGAAACAAGGAATAGAAATGTGTTAAGGAACAAATAGAACCAAAAAGAAATCCAGACTCCAAATCCCAAGCTACTGATCTCATCTGTTCCAATTACATTCCACATACTGAGTCCAAATACTATTTTGTTTGTTCACACATTTGCCCCATCAATAAGTGCTCGCGGACCTGAGATTAACTTTGACGTCCCTCATCTCTATTTGCAGCCTAGTTATTCAATCAATCGATATAACTTTCCAGCATTACTATTATTGTATTATTAACCACGTCTGGGAAATGTAATTGGTGATCAATTCACAGATCTGCAAGTATTATCCCGCAAAGCCAGCATACGGTAATAAAGCTTTGGGTAGTGATGGTGAGAAGACACCTTTTAAACCAGTGCAAGAGGAATAAATAATAATAATGGGCTGGATCCATGAGCAGAGTTCCACTCACAGAACCGGGCATTTTGCCTCCTGCAGATGGAAGAGGAGGAAGCAATTTTTGACAACATCTCCCCTGCAGCCTCTTATACTCTTTGAAAATCTGTTCCAGGGGGTTGGGAGGCCCTCTGGAATAGCATGGGGGGTGGTATGGGGGAATGGAGGAGGAAGAAAACATCAGCAAAAATCACCCGTTCCCCTTCCGAAAGGCCTCTGTTGGATCCAAGCCAGTCTAAAATTACCTGTTCCCCTTCCATTTTTGTGAACCTCCCAGACAGCTTCAGCTACTGGGTGGTATATAAATGTAATAAATAAATAGCAAGTATATATGACTTCACAGAGTTCAAGGCACTGCCACATTATCTTGTTGAAATCCTTGCAAACGGCCCTGTAAGGTAGGGCACTATTATCCCTATGTTGCAGAGTCTGAGAGAGGGTGGCTAACCCAAGTCCCCTGGCAACTTTATAGCAGAAATCACATCTGAACTGGGTGCTTCCAGATCCATAGCTTCGTCTCTTAGGCACTATGCTACGTTCGGATATCAGCTCTATTTTATGTTTAAGTGTCCTTACAGTAACGTAGAGCTTATCCCAATTATTCATTTAATGGGTTTCCATCTTGGTCATGCACTTTTCTACCACATCTGAAACTGATCTCTCATCCCAGTTTATCATCATCACATTTTGCTGAAATCAAGAACAACTGCTTGCAGGTGACACACAGCATGCACCAGCATCGGAAACGGAAAACTCAGTCCTGAATGTTAGTTGAATGGAGATGTAATTGAATGGCAAAGCAGAAAGCCATGTTAGGAGCCTGTTGTTGTTGTTGTTGTTGTTCAGTCGTTCAGTCGTGTCCGACTCTTCGTGACCCCATGGACCATAGCACGCCAGGCCTTCCTGTCCTGCGCTCTCTCCCGGAGCGTGCTCAAGTTCATATTCATTGCATCTGTGATGCTATCTAGCCATCTCATCCTCTGCCATCCCCTTCTCCTTTTGCCTTCAGTCTTTCCCAGCATCAGGGTCTTTTCCAGGGAGTTTTCTCTTCGCATTAGGTGGCCAAAATATTGGAGCTTCAGCTTCAGTATCTGTCCTTCCAATGAGCACTCAGGGTTGATTTCCTTTAGGATGGACTGATTTGACCTCCTTGCAGTCCAGGGGACTCGTAAGAGTCTTCTCCAGCACCACAGTTCGAAAGCATCAATTCTTCGGCGCTCAGCCTTCCTTATAGTCCAGCTCTCACAGCCATACATTACTACTGGGAAAACCATAGCTTTGATTAGACGGACCTTTGTCGGCAAGGTGATGTCTCTGCTTCTTACTATGCTGTCTAGGTTTGCCATGGCTTTCCTCCCAAGGAGCAAGCGTCTTTTAATTTCATGGCTACAGTCACCGTCTGTGGTGATCTTGGAGCCCAAGAAAGTAAAATCTGTCACTGCTTCCATTTCTTCCCCTTCTATATGCCAGGAAGTGATGGGGCCAGATGCCATGATCTTCGTTTTTTTAATGTTGAGTTTCAAACCAGCTTTTGCACTCTCCTCTTTCACCCTCAACAAGAGGCTCTTGAGATCCTCTTCGCTTTCTGCCATTAGGGTGGTATCGTCTGCATATCGGAGGTTGTTGATAATTCTCCCGGCAATCTTAATTCCGATCTCTGATTCATCCAACCCGGCATTTCTCATGATGTACTCTGCATATAAGTTAAATAAGCAGGGTGACAATATGCAGCCTTGTCGTACTCCTTTCCCAATTTTGAACCAATCGGTTGTTCCATCTCTGGTTCTTACTGTTGCTTCTTGACCCTCGTACAGGTTTCTCAGGAGACAGGTAAGGTGGTCTGGTACTCCCATCACTTTAAGAATTTGCCACAGTTTGTTGTGATCCACACAATCAAAGGCTTTAGCGTAGTCAATGAAGCAGAAATAGACGTTTTTCTGGAATTCTCTTGCTTTCTCCATGATGCAGCGAATGTTGGCGATTTGATCTCTAGTTCCTCTGCCTCTTCTAAACCCAGCTTGTACTTCCGGTAGTTCTCGGTTCGCACACTGCTGAAGCCTAGCTTGTAGGATTTTGAGCATCACCTTGCTGGCATGTGAAATGAGCACAATGGTGCGGTAGTTTGAACACTCTTTGGCGTTGCCCTTCTTTGGAATTGGAATGTAAACTGACCTTTTCCAGTCTTGTGGCCACTGTTGAGTGTTCCAGATTTGTTGGCATATTGAATGCAGCACTTTAACAGCATCATCTTTTAGGATTTTAAATAGCTCGGCTGGAATACTGTCATCTCCGCTAGCTTTGTTGTTACTAATGCTTCCTAAGGCCCACTTGACTTCACTCTCTAGGATGTCCGGCTCAAGTTCAGTGACCGCACTATCATGGCTATCAGGGACATTCAGTTCTTTCCTGTATAGTTCTTCTGTGTATTCTTGCCACCTCTTCTTAATCTTATCTGCTTCTGTTAGGTCCCTGCCTTCTTTGTCCTTTATCATGCCCGTCTTTGCACAAAACGTTCCCTTGAGATCTCCAATTTTCTTGAAGAGATCTCTAGTCTTTCCCATTCTGTTGTTTTCCTCGATTTCTTTGCATTGTTCATTTAAGAAGGCCTTCTTGTCTCTCCTTGCTATTCTCTGGAACTCTGCATTCAGTTGGGTATATCTTCCCCTTTCTCCCTTGCTTTTCGCTTCCCTTCTTTCGTGAGCTACTTGTAAAGCCTCATCAGACAGCCACTTGGCTTTCTTGCATTTCTTTTTCTTTGGGACGGATTTCGTTGCTGCCCCCTGAACAATGTTACGGACCTCCGTCCATAGTTCCTCAGGCACTCTGTCTATCAGGTCTAATCCCTGAAATCTATTCCTCACCTCCACTGTATATTCATCAGGGATATGATTTAGGTCATACCTGAACGGTTTAGTGGTTTTCCCGACGTTCTTCAATTTAAGCCGAAATTTTGCAAGAAGCAGCTCATGATCTGAGCCACAGTCAGCTCCAGGTCTTGTTTTTACTGACTGTATGGAGCTTCTCCATCTTTGGCTGCAAAGGACATAATCAATCTGATTTCGATATTGACCATCTGGTGACGTCCATGTGTAGAGTCGCCTCTTGTGCTGTTGGAAAAGAGTGTTTGCTATGATCAGCATGTTCTCTTGGCAAAACTCTTTTAGCTTTTGTCCTGCTTCATTTTGTACACCAAGGCCATGCCTGCCTGTTATCCCGGTGATTTCTTGACTTCCTACTTTAGCATTCCAATCCCCTATGATGAAGAGGACATCTTTTTTTGGTGTTAGTTCTAGAAGGTGTTGTAGGTCTTCATAGAACCGATCAACCTCAGCTTCTTCGGCCTCAGTGGTTGGGGCATAGACTTGAATTACTGTGATGTTGAATGGTTTGCCTTGGATTTGTACTGAGATCATTCTATCATTTTTAAGATTGTACCCCAGTACTGCTTTTCCCACCCTTTTGTTGACTATGAGTGCTACTCCATTTCTTCTAAGGGATTCTTGCCCACAATAGTAGATATGATGGTCACCTGAATTAAATTCGCCCATGCCTGTCCATTTTAGTTCGCTGATTCCCAAGATGTCGATGTTCAATCTTGCCATCTCATGTTTGACCACCTCCAGCTTACCTTGATTCATTGATCTGACATTCCAGGTTCCTAAACAATATTGTTCTTTACAGCATCGGATTTTCTTTTCACCACCAGACACATCCACAGCTGAGTGTCCTTTCGGGTTTGGCTCAGCCGCTTCACTCTTTCTGGCGCTACTTGGAAATACCCTCTGCTCTTCCCCAGTAGCATATTGGACACCTTCCGACCTGAGGGGCTCATCTTCCGGCGTCATCTCTTTTAGCCTTGTGATACGTTCCATGGGGTTTTCTTGGCAAGAATACTGGAGTGGGTTGCCATTTCCTTCTCCAGTGGACCACATTTTGTCAGAACTCTCTGCCATGACCTGTCCGTCTTGGGTGGCCCTGCACGGCATAGCTTATGGCTTCACTGAGTTACGCAAGCCCCTTCGCCACAACAAGGCAGTGATCCATGAAGGGGTAGGAGCCTGTACAGTATTCATATTTTTAGTGGGGATGTACGAAAGTCACTTACCTTGAACGAAATTTGATTCGCAGTGGGGGGGAGGCGCTCTGTCCCTCCCCTCAAAATTCTGGGGGGGGAAGCGATCCGTTCCTCCCCCCCGAATCCTGGCCGGCCAGGCTGCAAATGGCGGCGGCTGTAGCCGCCGCCATTTGCGTCCCTGCAGTCAGCCGTGATAGGCTACGTAAATGTTTACGTAGCCTATCACGGCTGAGTAAAAAAAAAACAACCCATGCGTACGCAAATGGCAGCGCCCATGGGCGCCGCCATTTGTGTACGCACGTTTTGTTTTTGGTTTTTTTACTCAGCCGTGATAGGCTACATAAACATTTACATAGCCTATCACGGTATTTTTTTAAAATCTAGCCGTGATAGGCCACGTAAATCTTTATGTAGCCTATCACGTTTTTGTGTGTGTGGTTTTTTTTTTACTGGAAATGGTGGCGGCGGCAGCCGGTCAGAAGACCAGCCGCCGCCGCCAAACCGCCGCTGGAGCCGCCGCCGCCAGGAGGATTCGCCCAAGGTAAGTCCCGTCCGGGGGGGGCGGGGGATGGCAGACCGTTTCGCCACCAATGTCGGGGGACTGAATGCGCTGGCATTCAGCCTCCCCAAGATTCGTGGCGAAATTGTCTGACATCCCTAATTTTTAGCCATATTGTACCATCATGGAACATTCGTCTTCAGCCAGGCGACCAGAACACTAAAGAAGAACATAGGCCAACTAAACTCGGTCACACCATTGGCATAAGTCCTATTTTGTCCACTTTTTAAAAAAGAATAAAGAAAACGAGAAGGGGAAGGGGAAAGCACAAAAATACGATAAAGAGTGGGCATGGAAAGAGATCCCCTTCATGGATCACTGCCTTGTTGTGGCGAAGGGGCTTGTATAACTCAGTGAAGCCATAAGCTATGCCATGCAGGGCCACTCAAGACGGACAGGTCATGGCAGAGAGTTCTGAAAAAATGTGGTCCACTGGAGAAGGAAATGGCAACCCACTCCAGTATTCTTGCCAAGAAAACCCCATGGAACGTATCACAAAGCTAAAAGATATGACGCCAGAACATGAGACCCTCAGGACGGAAGGTGTCCAATATACTACTGGGGAAGAGCAGAGGGTCTATGAAGACCAACAACACCTTCTAGAACTAACACCAAAAAAAGATGTCCTTTTCATCATAGGGGATTGGAATGCCAAAGTAGGAAGTCAAGAAATAACTGGGAAAATAGGCAAGCATGACCTTGGTGTACAAAATGAAGCACGACAAAGGCTAATAGAATTTTGCCAAGAGAAAACGTTGATCATAGCAAACACACTTTTCCAACAGCACAAGAGGCGACTCTACACATGGACATCACCAGATGGTCAATACCGAAATCAGATTGTTTATGTCCTTTACAGCCAAAGATGGAGAAGCTCTATACAGTCAGTAAAAACAAGACCTGGAGCTGACTGTGGCTCAGATCATGAGCTGCATCTTGCAAAATTTCGGCTTAAATTGAAGAACGTCGGGAAAATCACTAACCATTCAGGTATGACCTAAATCATATCCCTGATGAATATACAGTGGAGGTGAGGAATAGATTTCAGGGATTAGACCTGATAGACAGAGTGCCTGAGGAACTATGGATGGAGGTCCGTAACATTGTTCAGGAGGCAGCAACTTAATCCATCCCAAAGAAAAAGAAATGAAAGAAAGCCAAGTGGCTGTCTGATGAGGCTTTACAAGTAGCTGAGGAAAGAAGGGAAGTGAAAAGCAAGGGAGAAAGGGGAAGATATGTCCAAATGAATGCAGAGTTCCAGAGAATAGCAAGGAGAGACAAGAGGGCCTTCTTAAATGAACAATGCAAAGAAATCGAGGAAAACAACAGAATGGGAAAGACTAGAGATCTTTTCAAGAAAATCGGAGATATCAAGGGAACGTTTTGTACAAAGACAGGCATGATAAAGGACAAAGAAGGCAGGGACCTAACAGAAGCAGATGAGATTAAGAAGAGGTGGAAAGAATACACAGAAGAACTATACAGGAAAGATCTTAATGTCCCTGAGAGCCATGATAGTGCGGTCACTGAACTTGAGCCGGACATCCTAGAGAGTGAAGTCAAGTGGGCCTTAGGAAGCATTAGTAACAACAAAGCTAGCGGAGATAACAGTATTCCAGCTGAGCTATTTAAAATCCTAAAAGATGATGCTGTTAAAGTGCTGCACTCAATATGCCAACAAATTTGGAACACTCAACAGTGGCCACAAGACTGGAAAAGGTCAGTTTACATTCAATTTCCAAAGAAGGGCAATGCCAAAGGGTGTTCAAACTACCGTACAATTGCACTCATTTCACATGCCAGCAAGGTGATGCTCCAAATCCTACAAGCTAGGCTTCAGCAGTATGTGAACCGAGAACTACCGGAAGTACAAGCTGGGTTTAGAAGAGGCAGAGGAACTAGAGATCAAATCGCCAACATTCGCTGCATCATGGAGAAAGCAAGAGAATTCCAGAAAAACGTCTATTTCTGCTTCATTGACTACGCTAAAGCCTTTGATTTGTGGATCACAACAAACTGTGGCAAATTCTTAAAGTGATGGGAGTACCAGACCACCTTACCTGTCTCCTGAGAAACCTGTACGAGGGTCAAGAAGCAACAGTAAGAACTGGACATGGAACGACTGATTGGTTCAAAATTGGGAAAGGAGTACGACAAAGCTGTATATTGTCGCCCTGCTTATTTAATTTATATGCAGAGTACATCATGAGAAACGCCGGGTTGGATGAATCACAGGTCAGAATTAAGATTGCTGGGAGAATTATCAACAACCTCAGATATGCAGATGATACCACTCTAATGGCAGAAAGCGAAGAGGATCTAAAGAGCCTCTTGTTGAGGGTGAAAGGGGAGAGTGCAAAAGCCGGTTTGAAACTCAACATTAAAAAAACTAAGATCATGGCATCTGGCCCCATCACTTCCTGGCATATGGAAGGGGAAGAAATGGAAGCAGTGACGATTTTATTTTCTTGGGCTCCAAGATCATCGCAGACGGTGACTGTAGCCATGAAATTAAAAGACGCTTGCTCCTTGGGAGGAAAGCTATGGCAAATCTAGACAGCATAGTAAGAAGCAGAGACATCACCTTGCCTACAAAGGTCCGTATAATCAAAGCTATGGTTTTCCCAGTAGTAATGTATGGCTGTGACAGCTGGACTATAAGGAAGGCTGAGCACCGAAGAATCGATGCTTTCGAACTGTGGTGCTGGAGAAGACTCTTACGAGTCCCCTGGACTGCAAGGAGGTCAAATCAGTCCATCCTAAAGGAAATCAACCCTGAGTGCTCATTGGAAGGACAGATACTGAAGCTGAAGCTCAAATATTTTGGCCACCTAATGCGAAGAGAAAACTCCCTGGAAAAGACCCTGATGCTGGGAAAGACTGAAGGCAAAAGGAGAAGGGGACGGCAGAGGATGAGAGGGCTAGATACCATCACCGATGCAATGAATATGAACTTGAGCACGCTCCAGGAGAGAGCGGAGGACAGGAAGGCCTGGCGTGCTATGGTCCATGGGATCACAAAGAGTCGGACACGACTTAACGACTGAACAACCACAATGGAAAGAGATAATGAGACAAATGCACAGAAATACAGGAGGATGAGCTTGGTAGCCCCATCAAGAGCATGATCTAGATCAAAATAAATGGAGCAAAGAATAAAAGGAACCTGGTGGTCGGAGTCTACTACTGGCCACCCAATCAAGGAGAAGACGAGGATTAAACTTTTGAAAAGCAAATTCAAGGATGCATGATGTAGTAGTAATGGGCGACTTCCATTTCCCCGATATTTGTTGGGAGACAAATTCTGCAAAACATGGGGCCTCCAGGAAATCCCTTACTTGTGTGGCGGATAACTTTTGGTTCTAAGGAAAGCAAAAGCCGAGTGTAGTCAAATGCGTATCCTGGATTTTAGGAAACTCAGAATTTAAACTGATTTGAATAAACTCAGAACAATGATCAGTAAGGTCCCATGGCAAGCGACGCTAATGAGAAAAGGAGTCCAAGATGGGTGGGAGCTTTTAAAAAAGGAAATTCTCAAGGCACAATTACAAACAATTCCAACAAGAAGAAAAGGTGGAAGACAACAGACGAAGCCAACATGGCTTCACAAAAATTTTAGAGATGACCTAAAAACAAAAAAGGACACATATAGGAAGTGGAAAGAAGGCCAAGCAACAAAGGAAGAGTACAGGCAGGTAGCACAGAATTGCAAGGATGGCGTCAGGAAGGCTGAAGCTGAGAACTAGCTGAGGTTAGCGAGGGACCTTAAAGCAATAAAAGGCTTTCTTCAGCTACGTGCATAGTAAAAGACAGAGGAAAGAAATGGTGGTTCAGCCATTAAATAAGGATGGCAAAATGATAACACATGACAAAGATAAGGCAGAGGTGCTCAATTCCTACTTTGGCTCAGTCTTCTCCCAAAAGCGGGTCTATGACCCCCTGGCAAAGGCGAAGAACAGGCTGAAGGGGCAGGATTGCAGCTTGAGATCGATAGGCATATGGTCAAGGAACACCCAATTACTTTGAATAAGTTCAAATCTCCAGGGCCAGATGAACTGCATCATAGAGGAATAAAGGAACTGGCAGAAGAACTCTCAGAACAGCTATCTATTCTCTTTGAGAAATCATGGAGGATGGGTGAAGTGCCAGATTACTGGAGGAGGGCTAATGTTGTCCCTATCCTCAAAAACGGCAAAAAGGAGGAACCTGGGAACTACAGAGCAGTCAGTCTGACATCAATCCCTGGGAAAATTCTGGAGCAGATGATAAAGCGATCCATCTGGAAGCACCTTGAAAACAATACAGTGATTACTCAAAGCCAGCATGGATTTGTCAAGAACAAATCCTGCCAGATGAATCTGATCTCATTTTTTGATCAAGTAACCTCCCTTGTGGACTGTGGGAATGCTGTAGACATAATATACCTCGACTTCAGCAAAGCTTTCGACAAAGTGCCCCATGATGATGAGCAAACTTGCTCAAAGTGAGCTAGATGAAACAACGATCTGGTGGATCCACAGTTGGATCCAAAAGAATGCTTATCAATGGGATCTTCTCAAACTGGGGAGAGGTAACGAGTGGGGTACCCAGAGCTCTTCAACATTTTTATTAATGACTTGGAGGAGGAAGTGCAGGGAATGCTGATCAAATTTGCAGATGACACAAAATTGGGTGGGATAGCTAATACCTTGGAAGTAGGGATGTACAAAAGTCACCTTTTCGAAGGGTGACATTCGCAGTGGGGGGGGAGGCGCCCCGTCCCTCCCCCTGAAATTCTCTCTGGCCGGCTCCGCTCCGTGGAGATTCTGCGGAGCCGCCAGCCGGGGCCACCCACAGCCAGACATCCGGCTGCTGGGTAGCCTGCAGGGACGCAAATGGTGGCTGCCGTAGCCACCACCATCATATGCGTCCCTGTATTTTGCCGTGATAGGCTACGTAAATATTTATGTAGCCTATCACAGCAAAAAAAAAAGGGAACGCAAATGGCGGCCACTACGCCGTTTGCGTCCCTCTTTTGCCGTAATAGCCTACGTAAATATTTATGTAGGCTATCACAGCAAAAAAAAAGGGGAAATGCAAATGGCGGCCGCCGTAGCCACCGCCATTTGCGTTCCCTTTTTTTTGCCATGATAGGCTACATAAATACTTACGCAGCCTATCACAGCTTCCGCAGGGACGCAAATAGCGTCCCTGCGTTAGCTGTGATAGGCTACGTAAGTATTTACGTAGCCTATCACGGCTATAGTGATGAAGTGAATGGTGGCCGCGGCCACCATTCGCAAGTCAGTGCACATGGCAGCAGGTAGGTGTCCCGTTTTGCACGCCTTTCACGGCGTGACGGGGTGGGAGGGCTTCGTTCCACCACGAATTTCGGGGGGCCGAATGCACTGGCATTCAGCCTCACCAAGATCCATGGCGGAATTCTCTGACATCCCTACTTGGAAGACAGAAACAAAATTCAAAGTGATCTTGATAGACTGGAGCACTGGGCAGAAAGCAACAGAATGAAATTCAATAGGGATAAATGCCAAGTTCTGCACCTAGGAAAAAGAAACCAAATGCACAGCTACAAGATGGGGGATACGTGGCTCAACAACACTGCAAGCGAGAAGGATCTTGGAATTCTTGTAGATCACAAGCTGAATATGAGCCAACAAAGTGATGTGGCTGCAAAAAAGGCAAATGCTATTTGGGGCTGCATTAATAGAAGCATAGCTTCCGAATCCCGGGAAGTACTAGTTCCCCTCTTCTCAGCACTGGTTAGGCCTCATCTGGAGTGTTGTGTCCAGTTCTGGGCACCACATTTTAAGAAGGATGCAGACAAACTGGAAAGGGTTCAGAGGAGGGCAACTAAGATGGTCAGGGGACTGGAAACAAAGCCCTATGAAGAGAGACTGAAAGAACGGGGCATGTTTAGCCTTGAGAAGAGAAGACTGAGGGGAGACATGATAGCACTCTTCAAGTACTTGAAAGGTTGTCACAGAGAGGAAGGCCAGGATCTCTTCTCGATCATCCCAGAGTGCAGGACACGGAATAATGGCCTCAAGTGACAGGAAGCCAGATTCCAGCTGAATGTCAGGAAAAGCTTCCTAACTGTTAGAGCAATACGACAATGGAACCAATGACCTAGGGAGGTGGTGGGCTCTCCCACACTGGAGGCATTCAAGACGAGGCTGGGCAGCCATCTGTCAGGATGCTCTGACTTGAATTCCTGCACTTAGCACGGGGTTGGACTCAATGGCCTTGTAGGCCCGTTCCAACCCTACTATTCTATGATTATAAGAGAATTTGCCAGAGGAATTGGGGCAGAAAGACTATGCATGGAGAATATGTGCATAGTTAGCAAGCTGGGGTTAAAGCTGAGTTCTGGGTCTGAATAGGTTGAGCACTAGAACATCCAAGTTGCCGTTTTTAAGGCCTAGAACATGTGAAATACTTGTGGGGCGGTGAAGTAAACCTTTTGTAAACTACTATTTGTATTTGCAAACATGGTTGCAGTTGTATATAAGAAAACTAATGCGCTAGCCCAGCCTTTCCCAGCCTGAGGCCCTCCAGATGTCTTGGACTGCAAGTCCCATCACTCCCAGCTGTTGGCCATGCTGGCTTGGAGAGTTGCAGTCCAACACAAGTGGAAGGCATGAGGTTGGAGAAGGTTGTGCTAGCATATTAGGTCACTAAGGGCCTGTTCAGGAGATACTTTGCTCCAGGGATTCTACTTAAGAAAGTGCAGGAACAGGCCTTGGGCTCACATACACCTTCCCATCTCTTCTCACCCCAGGAAGCCAGCAAGAGCCTGCATTTATCTGGCCGATGAATCTCTCCAGCCCCTAGAGTGGTCTTTTTCATTTGGCCAGATTCATACTGACTGAATGTCTAGCATTTAATTTAATTATATATCTATAAAGCACCTACAGTTTTCTAAGCAGCATACAGATTAATGAAAACAATGCAGAGCCTGCCACAGGCTTACAATCTAACAGACATTATACAAAAGGAGAAAAGGGAATGGGGAGGGAACAGGAGGCACTAGTTCTTCATAGAAGATGCATTATACCAGAGGTCACCAACATTTTTAGACCTGTGGGCACATCTGGGAATTTGAAAAACTGCTGTGGGCACCACCGAATCAGTGGATCGCCACTTTGGCATCTACCGTTGCAATTATGGATCTTAGGGCATCTCATTCAGCAAAAAAATTTTGTTTCATGTCTATCAGACACCACAACGTCTCTTTAATCAGAGATTGTCTACTTCAGCTAATTGCTGGCAGTGCAATATAGCTAATGCTTCTTTTAAACACATGTTTTGGTAACGTCCAGTAGTTGCTTCTTTTGGGGAGGAGGTTATTACACAGATAAATGTTGTACTGGAACAGTGTTTAATATTCAGTGATGTACACGCTCTTTTCAATTATCTACCTGCTTCATGGAAATTAACAAATGGTCAGTGTAAATGGATTCTCTGCACCGTTTTGATAGCTAGAAGTGATATTACAACATTGGAAGAATAAACACTCACCTCCTATAATAACGTATTGAGGACCTTACAACGCTTTCAATATTTGAACAGGTGGCATATAGACACCACCTTCAAATGGATAATAATTTGGATGTTTGGTCCACTTTTGTTGAAGCCTATGTATAATTGCTAGGAAGCATTTCATATGTATTCATTGCTATGGATATATTCAATTCCATGTACATATATTAAAAAACAGGGAGGGGGAATTAAAAAAAATTAAAAAGTTTTGCAGGTGCCACATTGGGGACCCTTGCCTTATGCAGAGTCAGCCCATTTGTCCATTTAGCTCAGTATTCTCTACACTGACTGGCAGCAGCTCTCCGGGGTCTCAGGCACAAGAGAGTTACATACATGTTTAATGGCCCGCTGGAATGACCACGAAAGGAGACAGATATAAGAACAGAGGCACCAAACCACATTTGGTCCCTGGTGAGCCAATGGAGAGGACCTAGTTTTCTCACATCTCCTTCTAATGCAAGGGTGAAGAACCTTATGCCCAGGGGCCAACTCTAGCCTTCCTGGGGTGCCAATTTGGTCCTCTGTGGTTCCCCAGAGGGCCATGCCCCCACCCCACCTACATTCCCCCAACCACTGTCAGCTCCAGGTTTTGGAGGGCCCTTGGGTAAGATGCCTTCAATGGCCTCTCTCCTTCAGTGAGTCTACCTTCTCACTACCACCATTGCCTGGGCCAGAGCCAGAAGCAGGTGAACAAACAGGTTGCAATGGTGAAGAGGTGCCCAACCACACCTAGCCTTGATGCCGGCCCTTCCCCAACCAATCATTTGGTCATTTCCCGGCTTTTGTGCAGTCTTCCCCCCATTCTAAAAGGTTGAAAGGCCTCTTCTAAGCCTTCGTTATTGGCAGTAAGAGCTTTAAGCTAAAATATGCTGGTATTTTTGGTATTCTGGCCATGCCACCACTGAAATGAGGACCTTGATAGCTTCTTTGAAATAGACTTTGGCCCTCAGGCTAAAAGAGATTCAACTCTCCTGCTCTAATGCCATCTAATGGAATGGCTGTTGACGGAGACAGACATTCCGAGTGCTGGGAGCCAAATGGCAGTTACTTCCAACCAAACTGATGGAGTGGACTTCACTGACCAAACTCTCCCTCTGCCGCTGTGTTTGCTCTATGAAGAGAGCAATTACATCTGACAATGGATTGTGACATTGTAGAGACTCTATAACAGGGGCAGAGGAACCTGTGGCCCTCCAAGTTGGGATGGCAGAGAATTCCGCCACGGATTCCAGTGAGGCCGGATTCTAAAGAATCCGGCCCTCCAGAATCCATGGCGGAACGGCCTCCTGCCCCCCCGCCCAACCGTGGAATCCCCCAGGACGGAACTCACCTGGGCCAGATGCGGCATATGTGGCGGTGGCAGCGGCAGCAGCTGGTCTCCTGGCCGGCCGCAGCGGGGCTGCTGCGTCCGCCATTGATGTCCTTGCAGCTGTGATACGCTACGTAAGTATTTACATAGCCTATCATGGCTAACCCCTCCCCCAAAAAACCCAGCGTACTCAAATGGCAGCGACTACGGCGGCCGCCATTTGCGTTCCCTATTTTTCACCATAATAGCCTACGTAAATATTTACGTAGGCTAGAATGGCGAAAAATAGGGAACGCAAATGGCGACCTCCGTAGCCGCCGCCATTTGCGTATGCTGGGGTTTTTTGGGGGGGTTAGCCATGATAGGCTACGTAAATAGTTTCGTAGCCTATCCCAGCAGCCTGTCTGGGTGCAAATGGCGGCCACTACGGAAGCGGAGCGGAGCCAGCCGGGCAGGATTCCGGGGGGGAGGACCGGATCACCTCCCCTCCGTCGAGGATTCCGGGGGGAGGGACGGAGCGCCTCCCCCCCACCGCAAAAAATCCCGTGAAAAGGTAAGTGAGTTTCGTACATCCCTACTCCAAGTGCTGTTTGACTCCAACTCCCATCAGCCCCAGTCAGCATGGCCAATGGCTGAGGATAATGGGAGTTGGAGTGACAGCCGCATTTGGAGGATTTCAGGTTCCCTACCCTTGCTCTATAAGACACCAAAGCCTGCCTAGAAAAACAACCAAGTCAAGTTGCTTGGCAAAGAGAAGACTGAGACCACAACCCAGAGCAGAGCTCACATATCACTGCATAATATGAGAAGAGCATCCTTATATAAAAAGCACAAGCTTGATAGCCATAGGCAACCAGGATTAGCATGGAATTTCCATGCAGGCAAGTGAAGGGGATGGTAAACGCAGGATGGAGCGCTCTCTGTCTCTTCTCTGCATTGATCATAGAAACCAAACTGGCAATTCGAAGAGGGAAGCCCACTCCTCTATGCCCAAAGCAGAAATGCAGTTCTCGGTCCTTCCTCTGCCAGTCCCAAGCAAGCTCCTAGATTGTTGTCGTTTTGCAAGCTAATAACTCTTGGGGAGGTTATTTACAAGGCTGGGATAGAGAGTTTTGGACTAGTAGTAGGGAGAGCTGGATTCAAGTCTCCCCTGAGCAATGAAGCTTACTTGGTGACTTTGGCCCACTTGCTGCCTCTTAGCCTGATTTGCATCACAGGGTAGATGCAAGCCTAGAAAGGAAGGGGATACAAATGGAGAAGGAATAAATGGTGTGCCCGATAGCCTGCACTGGAAGACATTTTTCTTTGAGCAACACAAAAGACACACATGCCATATCACAAACTGTTTTTTAAAGCTCAGAATAGTTTGTCCTGTGACTACGAAACTGCTGTTCAAACCTGCAGAGAGCTTGCTGGCCATCCAGTGCTAGTGACATAGTTCTTTGGATTGGGCCCTTAGCACATGAACTGCTGATACCTCACAGAAGTTTGTATTTTTTCCTCCCAAGTTTTCCTTTCTAGAAACACTGCCTTTCTACTTAGTAAAACCTGTTCCTTTTACTTCCTTTCTTTATTCCACCTATAGAACAGCCTATACAACTGTACATATAAACTGTTAAAAAAATCAATTTAGTGCACCATAAAATGCAAATACACTTAGAAAAAAAAGCACATTAAATTCTGCTCACAGATCAAACCATAGCATGAATTTGCTTCTTGTCTATTACATAAATCTGTTGTTTAACCAATGTTTTCAGCCGTTGATCACAGTGGTTTACAATTGATGACATTCCAAGACTAATAACTTACATATCACTGCATAATGTAACAAGCTTCAGTTTCTAAATCTGCCATTTATGTTTCAGGCTGCTTTAATTATCACAGTTCTGAATTCCGAAATGTACCTCTTTGGAGACTGATAGGAAATAAGCTCAGCATGGAAAGGAAGAATTAAAAAAATGTTGATGACCTTCAATATGGAATCACAGGGTATTTCAGATTGCTATTAAAACCACTTAAAATAAAAACAAAATCATGAATGACTGCTGCATTTCTGGGTATTTATTTTTTATTCTTTGGTGGCTGTATGCTTCCTCTTTCCCATTCCAGCCAGGTGTATCCAAGGGGAGAGGTATGAAAGGAGGGCAATTATCCTCAACCTCCTTCATGCAAAATTCATCCACATAAACATGTAACGGATGGGATAGTGTGCTGTTTGTAAACTGATTGCAGAAAGGATAAAATACAGTTGGTTAATTGTATTTCTTAAGATTATTTTAAATTGTTTTTTTTAATGGGATATTGCCATGCTGCTAAGCAAACTGCTTCCCTGTATTTGGCTTCAAAATCTTTATTTGGGTTCAAAAGAGTGGTTTTCTTTTATTTTGGAGATCAGACCCACCAGGCTTGCACTGAGGTTCTTGGGCTAGTTGCTTTTCTATTTGTCTCACCAGTTTCTCTTCTGGGAAATGAGTGTTTTGCGACTAGCCATGCCCACAATGGCAGCCATTATATCAAATGAGCAAGCCCCTCCATGGCAGCCATTTTCTGACAGTGCCCATGACACTGTCAAAATTCCAAATGTGCCTACCAACCCAAAAGGGTTAAGGACCACTGCTCTAAGTAGAGAATATTGTTTATTTTATATTGTTTATTTTCTCCCCACCCCGCCATGCTTCTCAAACTCCTACCCATCTCCTGCGATTTCTTCTCCCCTTCTCCTTTCACACTTAACTTGTACCCTATCCCCAACTGCCAGTTTCTTTCATCTCTTCCTCGTGGTGTTTTACATTCATTTCCTCCTTTAACAGTTTTCCTCTCTTATCCCCTTCCTCTTTATTCCCAGTTTCAAAAAATTGCTGCTGTTGTTGTTAGCCTTACTCCTCATGCAACTCCTGCTGCCACAACTGCCTATGCAGTGTGCATGGTGCAGCCATGGCACAGGGCAGTCGAGCAAAGAGGCACTCAGCAGAATGCAGCACTGACACCCACCTGAATGTTGGCCGACACCCCCTTAAGGGCACAAACTAGGGTTGTAGGAGACATTTGTTTCAGTTCATTTTTGATCAGGACTTTACCAGTTCGCACCTTCGGGACCGAGCACAGACACAGGATCGAGCACAGACTTGGAATCTGCAGTCAAAGTCCCTACATTTCCAAGCTTGCAATGTGATTCGTGGACCAAAACCCCCACAAAAATGTTCGACAGCATGTGTCCATTTAAAAAATGCATACATTTCAAAAAGCCGTCCATTTAAAAAATGCATACATTTCAGAAATGCACATAACTGATGCATACATTTGGGAAAAATATGCACAGATATACACATAGATGTGCATGTGTAAAGAAAAAAGCTGCAAAGTCTAATATGGGCTGGAGTCAGAAAGAACTTCGAGATGGAATTCATAGAACTTCAGCAAGCTTGAATTTTGCTGATTCACACATCCCTAGTCCCAACCTACAGTTTGAGAAACACTGGGATAAACACTGTATGCCAAATAGGGATGGGCAGATTCCCTACCTGTTGTTCCGGGGGGGGGGAATCCGCCCACGGGGGGAGGCGATCCATCCCTCCCCGCAGAATCCGTCCAGGCCAGCTCCACTCCGTGTTGATCCGTAAAAGGCTGCATTTAGGCTAATCTAACAGCTTTACGGCAGCAAATGGCGCCCACTACGCCATTAGCGTCCGGAGACTTACTTAGCACAACGATACAGCACAGCAATGGCTGCTGTCCATATCGACATTCACCAGCAATGTGGAGCTGGCGGCCAGCTCTGCAGGATCGACACAGAGTGGAGCCGGCCTGGACAGATTCCAGGGGAAGGCGGAGGTGAGTGCTCCATTCCGCCACGGGCCCCAGTGGGATTCCAAGAATCTGGCCTCATTGGGGTCCGTGGCAAAATTCTCCCCCATCCCTGCCAAACAAAAGCCCTTCACAGCCACTTCCCCCGTAATGTATTTTTCAAAAGTGTTAATCTGCCACTCCTCTAGCAAATGGCATAGTTCTTGCCTCATTATCACACTAGTTCTGATACATATCTTCTGTTTATTTACATTTTTGTCAATACAGTTAGGCACCCTGAGGCCAGGCTATTCCTAGCGAAACCAGGAATTCAGCCCTCCCTGTACTGAGAAGACCGATCCAGGGAGCCTTGTCATGTGAGTCTCTAGTCTGCAGGCCGCTGCCCCTTGCCCTGAACAGATCAGAGGCCTGAACTGAAAAACAGCCAGCTTGAATCTAAAGACTCAGACATGAGAGGGAAGAAATGGGGCTGCACAATGAAAAGAAAACTAGGATTATTGAGTTAGTGATTTCACTTAGGTCACACAGAAATATTTAACTGATCAATTAAATCTTTACATACATTTTTCTTTCTTTCTTGGGGTTGGAGCAAATCCCATTTGGCCCTATGAGGACCCTCCACTATGCCCAACAGTAGGGATGAATGAACCTTCCAATTTCAGTTTCTCTCAGTTCATTTTTCCAATCTTAAATTCAGTTCATCTCAAATTCTAAGAATAAATTCAGTTTGTCCCAAACTTTGAGAATTTTTTAATAAAAAGTTTGCATGAAAAATCAGAAACAGTTTTGTGCACAAATATATGTATTTTAATGCATTTTGGCCTGCATTATTGCTTTATTTTTTGCAAGATTATTGATTTTTGCTTGCAAAAGATAAAGATAGAGGCTGTGGAACCAACAAGTTGGGTAGCCGCCTGCACAGTAGAGATCCAGCTGTTGCAGTTGAAGAAAGGCTTTTCAGTACAAAACATATACTCAGGAATGATTTCAAGGAAGAGAGCAAGGTGGCTTTCTTGACAGTGATGAGGAAACTCTTCTGACCATAGGGTGTGGCATGAGAGAAGTAGGAGGGGCTTTTACTCTAGCATCTATCCAGAGTTCAGAGGCTTATGTACTACATGGCCAACTAAAAAGCCAGGAGGGAGTTTGCAAGCAATAATGTTGCTTTTCTCTTGCTTTCTGCAGAGCTGTTCACTATCCAATATTGCCTATCACAATAAATTAAACACCATCAGATTAAAACGCCACTCAGCATCCCAACTTTAAATGCATTATTTTGCGAGCTAGCTTTATTCAGCTATTGACCAAAAGCAATGCCAGTTCATGCGAGGTCTTTTGTTCTTTATTCTATAGCATCAATCTTAGCACACACAGCTACACCGCAATATCTCAGCCACTGAGAACAAAGCACATGTCAGCAATCACACCAAAATTTGGCCATTCTCAGCACATCACCTCACACATTCTCCTCTAACTAGGGCTCAGCATTTTGTGCAAGATGGGACAACCGTGTGGTTAAAGAAGTTCCCTTGTCAGCTCTATCATTAATCCAAGTACTTAAAACCCCGAATAAAAGGGAAATCAATGTTGTACGGCAATGTTTGTCAATGCAATGTAATAAATACACTTACCTTTACAGAGTATTCTCAGTGGGTTTCACTTCTTTGCTATGCTTCAAGGCTGCAGAGGATAAGAGAGAAAGAGAGAAAAAGGGCAGCACTCAGCTGTCTGCCAAAGAAAAAATAATGTTTGGTCCATACATTTGTATCCATGTTTAAACTTCTGTCAAAGCTGTAGAAGCTAAAGCAGTCCCAGGGCAACTGAGCTCTTTTTAGTGGGTTTGTGTTGTTGTTGTTGTTTAAACCAAGACCTGTCTGCTATACAAATGTAGCCCTAAACAAGGAGATTTGAAATATTCACTTCCATTTTCCAACTCTTGTCACCCCAGTATCAGAACGAGCTGATACTGAAAGTGGGATATTGGCAGGGGAAAGTTTGCAGAACGGCTCAGCTATCTTCTGGTCTCCAAAAAAGTGGGTTTTGTTGCAGGATTTGAAGAAGAAAGAAAAGCACCATCATCAATGAGGCTGCCAAAGTAGTGGGATAAATCAAAGCCAATCTCAGCATTGGCTCATTTTCATCCCGTCATAAAAATGTATATCCTCCTGGTGGCATCTGAAGCAGAGGTGACATGGCAAGGCCCACTCCATCAGGTTGCCTGGGACTTGCTGGGATTTGGTTCCTCACTCCCAGAACCCTTTCTCTCAGCAGCCATTTCACCTACTCATTATAACAATTATGTAAGAATTGGTACATGGATTGACTCAATTTTCTCTTCCCCACCACCCCTTTTTCCTTTTATATCGTATGTCAGATTGTACATCATTATTTTAAATGATAAATCACTTTGAGTGCATGAAAGATGGTATATAAATGTAGTAAAATACAGTAAAAATTGTTCGAACAGGGCCTATCTCAAACGAGGCTATCCAATCTTGATCTGAAGCTGATTTGCAAACCACAGTACTGACAGTAGTTTATGTCATGCTTAAATTCACAAGCCACATGGCTCTGCTTCACAAGGCTGCTGCACAAACAAGACTTGAGTTGCTCTGCCTCAGGATACTGCACCATGGAGTTCTTATGGAGGCTCAATGGTGAGCAGATGGAAAACAAAAACTGACAAGCAGCCTTTGAGGTGCAATCCTATACACATTTAGGCAGGAAAAAAGTCCTACAACTCCCAGCATCCCTCTAGGCAGCCATGCTGATCAGGGCATGCTGGGAATTTTAGGACTTTTTTCTGTCTAAGCATGCATAGGATTGTGCCCTAAACCATGGTTTGCCTGTTGTACAAACCACCTCAAGCCGCAGCATGGCTTCTTAACTGTGGTTAGCAAAAATCATAGTTAGATGAGATCTGACATCTGAATTAAACCAGTAGCAAGGGAAGAAGAAAGGATGTTGGGGGCAGAAAAGGGAGGGAAATGAATGGCTTGTGGATTTCTTATGCAAGATTCCAACCAAAGTTCAAACATGGAAGGCACTGATGTCTTTGCCAGGTGAAATAAGGGGGAAAGTGCCAGTTTTATTATTTCTTCTGAAGCCAACAGTTATGTTAGTATATGTAAAGGAACAAAAGAAAGAATATTGAGAATTATTTCCCCAGACATGCCTGTGCAGCAGGGGTGGGCAACTACAGGCAGTCCAGAGGGCATTTTGCCCCCTGGACACACACACCCTGCAGGCACCAAAGGAATTTGTTTCTAAAATTTAAATGGCATCCATAGGGGCTACAGAGGACCCAAAGGGTCAAAAATAGCTTTACAGTTATGGCTGTGGCTGAAAATATGCTGGACTCTAGATCTTCTAGAGCATATAATGTTTAAACCTTGGAGCTCCTGTAGTAAAACTACATTCAGTAAATTCTCATTACAACAACTCTGACACAGTCATATTTACAGGCACAAATGCCATATGGAACTGGTGAGAGGCTGTGTTTGAAAGACAGCTGGTGGTAGCGCTGTGTGCACATTTAGTAGAGGCGACATGTTCCATTTGAGCCATGTATCACAAGGCTCCTGTTTATATCAACATCTGAATGGCTTTTACTGGAGAATCTTCTGATGTGCTGGTGGAGTTTCAAATCTGTGAACTTTTACTTGCATTCTGTAGAGTATGCTTTCCTTCACATAGACTTATTGTTCTATTTCATTATGGAAGCATGAGCAAAGTCCTTCAGCTTCTAAAACTAATGCAGCTTGATAAAACAGATTTACTCTGAATATTAAGCAATCTAAGCTTTTCCACTATCTCTGGGCTCAAGTAAATCAACGTCATTTTCGTGTTATTGGCTGGATTAAAAATATAACAAATAAAAATAAATGAAGCGTCTTGTTTTGTTTTTAATTTTAGGGAGGAACTATATTTCCTAAGAACACACATGGTTGCTGCTGAAAACCTTGGCTCCCTGTTGATTTATTCTCCCCTCTCCATTCTGTCTGGTGTCACCTGAAACATCTACGACAGAAGTGACACAGCAAGGCCCACACCACCGGCTTGCCTGGTGCTGGCTCAAGCCACGGTGTGGGCCATTTGTTTCCTCCCCTCCAAGAACCGTTGTCCTAGCAGCCCTGTCACCTGCTCATTATAACTATTGCATAAGAATTGCTACCTACATTTGCTTATTTTTCTCTTTCCTCACCATCCCTTTTTCCTTCTGTAGCATGAGTCTGTTAGATTGCATGTCTAATTTTCAACTACGAATGATTTTTGAGTATATTGGAAGAAAGATGATATATAAATAGTACAATTTACTGTGTCTCACGATGTTGCATTGAACATTTCTCTTCCACAGCCAACAACAATCAGTTATTCAGAGACTCTGACCAGGTTTGGACAACATGCCGCAGCTTGTCTGGGGTTATTTAACCAATGATGAGCCACGACCACCTGCAGGCACCAGCTTGCATATGCAACCCTTGCCCGGGGGTTGTCATGTTGTGTGAATATGGGTTATGCAAGGGTTAAACAATGCAACGTGGGTTAAATAACCCATGGTGAGCTGACATGTCATACAGTCCCTCTGATATCAACGCACAAAATAAGAGCCAAACTTCCTGTGACCTAAACTGCATAGTTGTACCCTTAAGTGCAGGAGTTCCCCCCGCACACACAAATTGCCACTGAGGGGACCCAATCTAGATTGAAACCCTGGGATGGGATAGAAAGATTTGGCCCCTTGCCTCCCTCTATGGCCCTGATCTGGATTGAGTGGGAGAGGCCACCTACAATTTGCATTGCAAAAAGGTCCTTTTCATTTCAATGGGACCGTTATTGCAAAGCAGATTCCAAGTGCAGGAGACCCAATACGGATTGGGACCAAATTGGGGACTATCCAGTTCCAGCCCATAATGTGAGCATGGAGGTGGTAGAGGGTTGAACACCACCATCACACAGTCTGGCTTTCCCCCACCTCTGCTGACATTTTGTCCTGGAATTTCTGCATTCCAGGGCAGAACTAAGCTCTTAAGCTCTCATGTATTTTGACCCAATTTGTATTAGACATTACAGAAGGGAGAGACAGAAATCAGCACAGGACTGATGACCACCCCTTATTTCTTATCATGTCTACTTCTACTCTTATCTATAAACAAATACTGAACAAATATTGGTGGTTTGGAGGAGTCACATTGTTTTTCTTGATTGGGGATGGAAGTTTTGGGCTTTTAAAAGATACTGCTGCAAAACCCAAGCAAATACTTTCACATGTAAGCGGGCTCTTTAGTGGTTCATGGTAGTAAAGAACACGGACATAAATCTCTGCAAAATTAGACCCCCTAATTGAACTGATTGCACAAACTTAAGGACCAATGAGGTAGGCAAATATTGATGCTGCCATATTTAATTTAGGACGGAAATAAGAGTTAACCAGTTTATTGTTGTAAACAAAGGCATTTGGTTAAATGAAAGTTCCATCAAAGCTTAATAGCCAAATTCAAGTGAACATAAAGTAAAGGCTTATGTACTTTCTGTGGTTTCTATAACAGCTAATCTAATAACTCTAAATGGAGTGTTATTGTTTATTCCTTAGCTTCCATTCCATAAATTAGATAAAGCAATCTGACAGTTACAGTACTTGGGAATTTTATTCTACTAAGTGATTTTAAAGGCTTCTCAAACCCTAACAAAGTCATGACTGGAATGACTACTACAGAGTCCTTTTTTTGTCTAAAAAACAAAAACTAGCTTAAATCTGAGTTCCGAAAAGAAGCTCAAGAGCATCATAGTTGTTAAAGCGGTATCATACTTGCCCTTCTGCATCTTCAAGTGCTGATTTTTAAAAATTTCTATTTTATTTAATTTAAATGTACATCTTTAGGTATTTCTTTATATTCTTTCTGAAGTTTTTGTCTTGTTCTTTGTTTTTTTTAATGATTAACAGTTCTTCAGCACAATCGTATACATGTCTGCTCAGAAGCCACATTGAGTTCAGTGGGACTTACTCCTAGTTAAGGGGCCATAGGATTGCACCCTAAATATTTAAATTGGTATCTTCCCATTTCTTTTAAAATCAATTCGATGTGGCTCATTTCTTTTAGTATATCGATTTTTATTTTATTCTGCTCTTATATGCTGCTGTTCTGTTTTTGTTTGATATTGTCACTTTTGTTATGGATTCGATTTTATTGTTTTAAGCCACCACTTTTTTAAAAAGAAGAAGAATGGGCAATTCTATTCCTGGAGACTGCAAATCTGACCATAGTGACACATGTCTTAATTACATCGTGTCTGGGATTCTGCGATGTGCTCTGCATGGGGCCTTTGAAAAGTGCCTGGAAATTTTAGTTGGTCCAGAACGCAGGAGTCAAGTTGTTAACTGGAGCCAGGGCTCCAGTTAACCATTAAGCAGACTGAGACAGCACAGTGTCATGAAAGGGCAGAAAATAGTTCAATACTGAATGTATTATTGTATATTTACAAGTACAGAGAGAGGTACTTGTGGATTTCTTTGCCTGAGATGCCAAAATAACTTGGCCACCTTGGATAATATCTTAGAAGCGAAGCGTCTCTACCTGGCCAGTAGCTGGATGGGAGATTGTCCTGGGCTCCCTGTAGAAGGGCTGGATATATAACCTCCATTCTAACTGCATGAAGAGCACTTACAAATTGAAAATGATGTAGAAATCATTAGTAGTAATGACATACTGCATATTTCTAATTCCTAGATATTCCTGACTCCCTGGCCTAACCCTGCACCCTACTGTATGGACAGCATTTCTTGATTCCATTGCTCACTTGCTCCACAGAACTCAACCCATGCTGGCCTCAGCAAGTTTTTCCACATTAAGCTCATCAGGCAGGATGAGAGAAATCCCGCAGAGAATTCATTAAGAACTCTGTGTGGCAACATAGCTGTGACGAACCTACAGAAGGGAGATGCTTCCTGCTGGTAGACCCCTTTTTTGTAATTCCCCAAGCAGCTGGACAACCTAGAGCAGGTTTCCCCAAGCTAGTATCCTTTAGGTGCTTTAGACTACAACTCCTAGCATTCCTGACCACTGGCCAATGCTGGCTGGGGCTGATGGGAGTTGATATCTGAAACATCTGGAGGGCACCAGATGGGTAATGCTGTCCAGCTGCTTGGGGAATTTGCCAAGGGCCCCTCCCTTCAGCCCAGTTCTAGGCATGGGAAAAGGAAGGTGCTTAGGATTTACTTTCCCAAAGCCCAAGAACACCAAATTTTACAAAACCTTGTGTACTATCCTTGGAACACAAGGGAGAAGCTTAACAACCATGCAGTCTTAACACATGAGGAATTTTAGTGATTCTCTTTTGAAACAATGCAGGCAAATGTCAATGTATAAAAATATGTTTATTTCAGAAAGGTAAGAGAAGGAAGAAAATGGTGAAGACAACAATCACACACACAGAATTCCAAATAAAAATCAATAAAGTCAATCTAATATAACTAGTACATTTTATGTACTTGAGTATAAACTTGGGTTTCAGAGCATGTGCATAGTTCCTTATGGAGCAATTATCTGAGAGACAGCATCTTTGGACTTCTTGTTGGATAGGTCCAAGGGACAAAATACTGGGGTGAGGTTTCACCTATTTATGGGAATCTTGAGATCAGTAAAATCTGGTCCCTTGACAGAGATGGACTATTATTTTGTCCAATGGTGAGAGCTTTAGATCTCTAATATAAGTGGTCTAGCTAGCCAACCACCTCCTTAATAACTTAACAGTTCAGACAAAAGGACTGGCTAGTTCTGATTAGCTGAGATACTTCTTTTTAAGGTTTAACCTCAGAATGTATATTAGGTAATAAAAGACAGGATATTGACCTGTTGCAGGTTTCCAGAGGAGTAGTCTGATCACAGACACTCTAGGGGGCACTGTTGCTCTCTTTGGAATATAAGGTTCATCATCACAATAGTATTTGTCATTAGCAGGACTTAATCCACAAAGTATAAATAAATACACACTGATTTGGTTGCAAATATCAAGTCTCTATCTCAGGGCTCCCCAAAACATGGCTTGCAATCTTAAGTAGTATTCCCATTTAGTTATGGACTCCTTCTGGGACTCTTGTTACAATCCCAAGAATCTCAGTTTCACTATTGTACATTTTCCCAGAAATTTTGGTTCCAGAGAAACATAAAAAAAAAATCTACAGTCTGTGTTACTGATCCCCATTCTATGTCTGCAACCCTCTCTCTGTATTTATTCTGCTCCTGTCCCCTATGACTCTCTATCAATTGTTTAAGTGCTCAAAGACAGAACCACACAGGGCACATCAGCTAACTCTACCTCTAGTAGTAGGCAACCACCAAGAACAGACCTGAGCCGTACCCCTAACATTTCTGGATTATATCCACCATTTCCCACTTCGGTATGCTTGGATCAGTTTCTTCTCAAACATTACTGTGTGTGTTTTTCCTTCATTGAGATTTCTTCCCTGTTTCCTAAAAATTAAAACATCAGTAATTCTGTCTAATTAGTGAATCCAAATTTTGGGCTTAGTTTTACTAGCTCCACTATCGTAACTGGCAAGAGCAGTTGATCTTTTTTTTTTCTTTTTTAAGTTAGTTATCTCATGATTTATTTCATATATTGATGAAATAGCGTTCATAGCGTGGGAATCTCTGGATGTCCTTCTTTCAAGTACGTAGCCATCATTCAATAAATATGAGAAGTCAGCATCCTTGGCCTTTGTTCAACTGGGTGAGACACTAACAGGAGCAAGACAAAAGGTGACAGCATCTCATCTGTCCGCTCAGAGAGTGTAAAAATAATCAAGGTCCTTCTCCCCAAATGAGCTTCTTGGATAACTATGAACCTTCTTTGAAGCCTCGCAAATCTTTGAGTTTATTGGATAAGACATGTGCTTACATTCCTGAAACCAAACCATTTTTTTCTGCTATATATTCTTATTTTTCTTACCTATTTTTTCTCCCATGCACTCACAATTTCACTGGTAGCCTACAAAGCTAACACCAACCGGGAGGGGAGGTGGGGTGACAGGAGGGAGAGGAACTCCCTGCACATTTCATTCACGTAAGAATCTGCAAGCTGTTCTGTATGACAGCTGAGCACTGCGAGCTAAAGCAACTTGTTCCGCCTGTCAGCATCCGAGAACCTACAGCAATGAGATACAATTGCGATGACACCACTGTAGTAGAACTGGGTCAAGCTTACGGTCACTTTAAAGAAGAATGTCAACCGTTCCTTTCTACTTCAGTAATTTGATTCAGTGGCACTTGAAAAACCGTTAGAAACTATTAGCTTCATATCTAGGTTCAAAATCAAACTGTGACAAGTGCTAGAAGAATCTTCCCATGAGCCCAAAGGATTGCAGGGATGGAACACCAACATGACCGGCAGATTCCACAGGTTTTCTCCAGTGATATCAAGTACTTTTCACTCCAAACATTTCCCCAGTGGCTCATGACGTTGGGCATCTTCCTTACGTCTGCCAGCAGAATTTTTTTTCCTAGTCAAGCAGAGCATTTAAACCTCCACAAATTGTATCAAGAACCAAAGATTCTCAAGAAAACAGCAATGAAATACAAAACATATTCTTCCAGTGAGAAATCTTCCCCCGCCCGCCAACAACAGGGAACATTTCCAAGCACTGTTATTTCACACAGACAAATCTCTGAAATTCTTTTTCTAACATAAAAATTGAATGTAAGGATATCTGAACATATTCTGTAAAAATGAACTGGCAAGCAATGCTGATAAGATTTACTTGGGGGGGAAAAAACATTTGCTCCAACTGTGCCAGTTAATCTCACAGGTTTTGTTTCTATTATGTTTTGATAGGAGCAAACTCTGGTACTGAATACAACATTCGCACTGTGCATCTGTTCACAGCAAGAACAATTTGATGTAAACAGCTGATCAGTACAACGTTTTAAATACAACACCATAGGTCTATATTATAGCCTTCAGCAGTAAACATTTAAGATGATAATTCTTTCCTGCCCATCCTCATTCAGGCACAAAATTACTTTCTCTTCACCGGTTTCTTCCTATCCAAAAATGCACACTGGAATTTTCACCCAGACTGATGCATGATACACATTTGGAGTTATACTGTCTTCCCTTGCTCCACATGCTTATATAGGAAAGGTACAAGAAGTTTGCAATATGGTAGCCACAACCATAGTGATTGCTGGCATTCCCTAACAAAAATATTTTGAACTATTTCCCAACAAGTCCAAAGGCACATTTTCACATCTATATACAACATACATTGCATATTTTTGCTGTTGGACATTGTCAGTGCATACAAATATCCAGAATGCCAAAATTCATGGATAGGGATGGAGATCCAGTTCTTGTTTACAATATGTCTTTAAAAAAGGTACAAGCTCTGAGGCAGAAATTTAAAATATTTATATCCCACCTTTTGAACTAACCAGGACTTCCCAAGGTAGCTTAAGCCAAATTATATTTAACATTAAGTGTGTGTGCGTTTAAATCCAGGTCAGGACCATAGTATAGGGAGCAGGGGTTTCCAACAAATATGGCTGACAGGAAGTATTGCTCATCCACACACAGTTGATAGGTCATGAAGCAACACTCCCACCCCCATACTTTCCAGCAGATATTGCTCCATAAGGGAAGTTGCTATAATCAGTAGCAGCTTCTGTTGTGGAACAAATAACAGCACAGGACAGGAAAAAATTTAACAGGACTGTGATACAGGTGCAAAAGGTTAATGCCTCCTTAGCCTGTAGGAAGATCTCAATC
The DNA here is from genome assembly GCF_057233095.1 of Heloderma suspectum. Taxonomy (NCBI): domain Eukaryota; kingdom Metazoa; phylum Chordata; class Lepidosauria; order Squamata; family Helodermatidae; genus Heloderma; species Heloderma suspectum. The sequence goes on along the minus strand of NC_139459.1, from coordinate 333,027,717 downwards.
CACAGCCTTTTAAAAATTAAAAACAAACAAACCCCAGACACAAATGCAAAGGAGCATGGTAATGTAACATGCAGTTTGGACCTAACCAGATTAAACAACAACAACAAGCACAGATAAAACCCTAAGAACAATGGAGCAATGCAAATGTATAGCACACAAAAAAACAACATCCAGAATAGTTATGCAGTGAGAGGCTATTTCATTTGTTGATATGCAGTCTGAAACATGCAAATATGAAACTCATGAGGTACAGCTGACAAGAGGTATTGCTCATCCACAAGGGTGATAGGTCATGAAGCAAACTGGGGAAAAAGTGCTTAGAAAATTAATTTCATGGCAACTCCCCCAACGCTCCCCAAGGAACTCTCTGCTTTTTTTTTGTAGGTGTCTGCACATCCCCTGGAAGAGGCACACTGAAGCATCCATCTTCCATCATCTCCATTAAGGCAGTATTGCTCAGGTAAGTGTTGGGCACAGTAAGTTTCCTTTATTGAGTACTTCTGGTTATTGTCAGGAGCGCCCTAACTGCCACTTGCAGTCCCCTCCAACAGCCGACTCAGACGACGAGGATTCTTTCCAAGGCTTTATTCCTTTATGACTCTTTCAGATACTAATCACTAGCGATTAAGCAAGGAACAGCACTGGGGAAAGATAGCAGAGTAGCCTAAGCTCCAGGTAAGGCAGTTGGTCCCCATTTGAAGGGGAACCACGGGAAGACTCTGAACTTATGGGCTATGGAGATCCTCCCTCTTTCCCTCGGGTCCTTGGGACGTGACCATTGTTTGAGTGCTAAACAAGTGGAGCGCCTCCTTTCGGCGCCCTCCATCTGTCATCGCTCCCTGCGTCTGCGCCGAGCCTCCTGCAAGCCCCCCTCCAGCGCTCTCTCACTGCCAGGGTCACTATCTATCCCAGGAACGCTGACAGGAGGAATCTCTGCCAGCTGCTGTGCTCGTGAGAGATGAGCGAGCTCCTCTCCCACAGATTGCTGTTCTTCCTCAGAATCAGAACTGCTCTGGGGCTCTATGGTCTCAGTTTCCACCCTGACAGTTATATCACTAGTCAGTCAACTCTACGAAGTACTTCCTTTTCAAGGCAAGGAGTTACATCTCTCATTCCGGTCTGAGGGACCAAGACAATATATGTTATGGCCTTGGTCTGGAGAATAAGAAGTTGGGAGACTCCTTTTTTCTGGTTTCTCCACCCCATGTTTCTCCCACAGCCACTCTAAAGTCCAAATCTTATCAAGGCCCATTCTCCATCCAGGTCTTGCAGGCATAGATAAGTGAAGTTCAGCATAGGATCTCTGGAGCCAAGGGAAGTAGCTATCAGAGATGGTCAGAGAAAGCCCCTCTTCACCCATTTCCATTGTGACTAGCCAGAACCAGGGATGTACAAAAAATTTGTTTCAGTTCATAAAAAGTCAGGGCTTGTCCCATTTGCAATCCTGAATGTGAAAGTGAGCACATTTGGGGGGCAAAACCTGCATATTCCTGAGCTTGTTAGTGTGTTCACAAAATGTGTTCAATAAAAAAGTGCACCTTTAAAATGCATATTTGGGGGGGGGTGCATTTTCGCACTTTAGGCAATGGGAGGAAAGTACACAGTTGGATACACACTTTTGAAAAGTGTGAGCCTGAGTATGTACTTTTCCCATTGGTGGGGGAGGGGAGGGGAACAGTCACATTCAAGAACTGGAATGAGGCGAACCAAGCATTGATGTAGAGATGAGAGAACCTTGATGAGCTCCAGCTTCACAGATGCTCCCATCTCTAGCCAGAGCTGCTTTTGTCAGCTTGTCCCAACGGGCTGCTCTCACCTTCCAGCTGGGGCTTGTCTTCCTCTCCTCCTCTCCACTTGCCCCTCTGTTCTTCTTTCTCTCTACTATGTGGCTGTGCTACGTATATCACTTCCCTCTCCATCCAGGCCAGCTTCCTTCCATCATTCCTGGTGTGGCCTTTCCTTCCTCCTTCTATCCCCCTGCCCCACATACATACACACATGCTCTGCTTTTTCAACTTTGTCTCAGCCCCACCCTGCTTGATAAATTGCAGCTGTGGCATTTCTGCTCAGCCAGCTGGACTGATGAGCTGTTCTGACATGTTTCCTGCAGCTGTTGCCCCATTTCGAGCCTTGAGGAACCCACAGTAGGCAATAACCCTCCAGATCCTGGGTTATAGGGATCTCTGCAAAATGTCCTGCCATTTTTGGGTAGGGCACATGGAGAGGAAAGAGCCCTAAATAAAACTTTGCATCCAGTCAGTGTCAGAGTTTGGCATAACAATATTCATAGTTTTTGCACAATTTGGGACCCAGAGGGTTCCACATGTCTGGAAGAGATCCACAATGTATTGAAATAATTTCTGGAAGCATCATGGAAAAGATGCGAAACAGACAGTGCAAAATGTGTATAGCATGAGTGGAATAAATCTTATTTTCCAGAAATATGAGGGGGGAAAGTATAAGAAAAAAATAGCTCCTACAGCTAGTTCTCAAATGCATATTAAACACCAAAACTGTATGCATTTACCTGAAACTATGCAAAAAAATCAGACAATGGACTATTGGGATATGATTGCTAGGGCAATCACCCAGCTAAGGTTTACAACCTAAGGACACTATTTTATGTGATGTTTTAGAATAGTATTTTTACAACTGGCTCTTATTTATTATTTATAGTATTTCTATACCACTTCTCATTTACACAAATCCTAAAGCAGTTTACAAACAAACACAATAAATGCACAATACAGAATGATTAGAGAATGATTCAAAGACAGCTCTGGGCTGGGGGAAAGCCAAAGTAAAAATATATGTTTTCAATAAAGGCCTAAAACATGCCAGCGTTGAGGCCTGATGTACCACAGAGGGGAGATCACTCCACAGGGCAAGCACCACCGCAGAGAGGGCTTCTCTCCATGTCACTGCCAAATGGACATCTGTAGGCCACGGCACAAACAACAGGGGCTCCCTTGAAGATCATAGTGGCTTAGAAGGTTGGTATAGGGTGTCAACTGCCCATTGCACCGCAACATTCCATAGCGAAACTAGGACCTCGATGGGTTTACCAGCTCCAGCTACAGAAAAAATCCCCAAGAACATTTATTAATTACATTTCTATACCACCCATCAGCCAAAGTCTCCAAGGGCGGACCATCTTAATAAGTCTCCCATTCCTGCAGGAAAGAATAGACACCATGAAACCAAACTTCACCAGAAAGTGGTCTGACCATGACAATGGAATCACCACTCCACCTACCCCCTGAGGCAAAGACGAAATCAAGGATATGTCCTGCCTTATGGGTTGGGCCAATGATTAACTGTGGCAGCTCCATGGTTGTCATGGAGGCCAAGCTGGCCTACTCACCATGGCCTCAGCATGAATGAAGTCACCCAGGAGACTATTATTATTATTATTAATAATAATAATTTACATTTCTAATCTGCCCAATAACTAATGCTCTCTGTGTGAAGAACAGTTAAAAAACTAAAATGCCATAGAAGAGCTCACTCTGTTCTACATATAAAATAGAAAATGCAATACAAATGTTTAAAAGAATAAAGTACACTATAATGTGAAACAATAAACAGCACAGGAATCAATAAAAAAAGCCATAAAAATCTAGATTGTCCGGGGATTCTTCAACACCACACTTAAGACTACTTCAGCCAACTTAGTCAGGGATGCCATTAGGCAGCCCAATCTATCTCTTTGGCCCAACTAGAGGTACAGGCCCCCACAGCCTGCCCCAGTGGAAGATGTTTCCTGGTGAGGAAGATGGTACCTCTATGGATTTCAGTCACTCCCCTGCCCAGCCCTCTGGCCTATGTTGGTGTTGTACCCAGCTGGCGCAGCTGTGTCACAGCTGTGTCTGGTGAGCTCCACCCAGCTTGCACACTCAGGTCTCAGTAATACATGCCAGGTCAGCTTTCTGTGATTAAATCACAGATGATATCGATCATATTGTGGACTGACCTGGCATTAAATAACAACGCCACTAGGCCAGAAGGCATAGTAGCTGAGAAACCAGATACCTGGACATTAGAGCAGTGATGGCCTGCAACCATCTACATCCCATTTTCCTCCGATGACCCACCCCACTCATTGTGTCATAGCTCCCCTTTCCCATAACCACCATTATTGGGGCACCTCCCACATCTTCCCCTCTGCACCTTTCTCCCAGCACCACCCAGCCACCCTTCACAGTCTCATCAATTTCACTCACCCCTATTACAAAGAAGGACCTAAAAACCACATGACCACCCTAATACTGGGAGACCCCACCAGACTCTAGGCAGCACCCACCCACCCACCCACCCACCCACAGACTTCACTATCAATCATGCAACAGCCCACACATTTCTCTTCCATTTGAACAGCTTGTCTAAGAGCTCCTGAGCAGGCTCCAACCCTGACCAAACAGCCCCCTACAACACAGCTCTCACAAGGGAGATGGTCCAGGCCTGCTTTTGCTGCTCCATCTTTTGCTGCTCCAGCCTCATACCTGGGAACAGTATTTAAAGGTTTTCCCCCTGCTCTTCCACCTACTCATAGGGGCTTACAATGACAAATAAGGTCAATAACTACAACAATATATAATCTAAGCATTGAAATAGCTTCTCTGAATGGTGACAGCTGATTTCTTCTTCCCCTCCTGCTCACAGGGCAGTTGGTTGGAATGGCCTCTGTGAGGGGCTCAGTCCACTTTACTCTTTACTCCCCAAACACTCCTTGTTTTGTTTAGTGTTTTTTTAAAAAAAAAATGTGGGGATTTTTATTGTTAAGCTATCTTGTGCTTGATTTTATCATAGAAAGGTGCGATATAAATGTCAAAATATATTTTTAAAAAGCATTAGCAAGGGAAGGAAAAGGAAAGGAGGGACCGCTGAGGAAAATCAGAGTGAACAAATACATCTTAAAGTAAATGCATCTTGAATGTAAAAAGAGACAGAGAGAAGGATATGGGCAGGTCAAAACACATTCTGGTGACAGAGAGCTGCAATGGGGAAAGAGTGGGTAATCTTAGGTTTTTACTCAAAGACTGGTATCTGTAGAGTGAAGGATATGAAGAGGAGCCCACAGCAAAAGAGCAGAGAGAGAGAGAGAGAGATGCAAGATCATGGAGACATTTTTAACTACAAAAAGCTTAAAGTGAAGGCAAGAAGAGAAGGGAAGCTGGTGAACAGAGAAGTACAAAGGAGGAGTACCTGCTTTTAAAAAAATTGTCTGCTATATTGCACATATTTTCTATTTTACTGTATATAAGCGACCCTGATGAATTTTATTTGAAGGCTGAGATAAAAATCTACTGAACTTCAAACTTGAACAATGAGGCAAAATAATCAAACCAGCAGCAGCATCAAAGGCAGAGAGGCTTAAGAGCAGAAACAGAAAGAGCAACAAGAATATGGCAATAATCAATGCAGGAAATAAAAGAATGAGCCACAATGGCCAGTCAGATGCCTATGGAAAGCCCACAAGCAGGACATTAGCATGTTCCTCAGCAACTGGTATCCAGAGCTATACTGCCTCTGATACTGGGTATGAATGGCTACTAACCCAGTAACTATTCATAGCATTATCCTCCAGGACTTTGTCTAATCTCCTTTTAAAGCCATCCAAGTTGGCAGCCATCATTGAACACACTGGGTTGATGTGAGGAGGAAGGTTGGGGGGAACAAATAGCAACAATTAATCAAGAACAAGAGAAAGTGATGCTGCAAAAAGGCTGGGAAGCAGGAGAAAGATGAAGAATCTCAGTTTTGGCAGAGTCAAATAAAGCTGCCCATGAGGGGAGAATGAGATGGCAAACAGGGAGCTTTCAATAAACCTTACACAGAAAGGTATTTGCAGAACCTCTGGCCGCGACCTTGCAAAAGTTAGCCATGAGTATGCTCCACTGAAACTTACGGAACAAAGTCTGTTAAATACTTTGGAATATATGTGACACCTACAATAGATGAGTCATTTCAAGGCAATTATGTTCCCCATAAATATTGCCACTGCTCTGAGAAAGTAGACTGTATTAGAAATCTCCTGGACTGGAAAGATGTCTGTGCTGAAAAAGAACATATTCGCTCAATTGATATTTATGTTTGATGATGTAACTATCCAAATCCTGTTAGAGTCAATTAAAAAAAAAAGGGCAATGTATGTTTTCTTCATTTTTCTGGGACAATACACCTAAGGTTGTGGCTGCTACTTTACAGAAATAAAGGAGTTTAAAAAACTTTCCAAATATCATGCTGCCTCTTGTTTAAAAGTAGTAATACAGTGGCTTAATGTGAATGAGAATGGCCCATGTATGTTCTTTAACAGATCATTGCCTTTTTAAAAGAAAACATTGGTACTATACCACTGAAAACATAATCCATGTATTCTAGTGGTATTACAAACTTGGGATACATTTAACAAAATAAATTTCATTTATTTATAACAGCGCCTTTCAGTTGTCTAGATATATTTCTTTTTAGATGCACTAGGGACAGTATCCAAAACAAGTGTTTCAGATAATTGCCAGGGATGTTCCAGGAAGTCCTTGCTTCCTGGTTTGCCTGTGGTGGGTCCCACTGGGGCAAAACAATTGGCAGAGGCAAAGCAGCAGCACTGGATACATCCCAGTATTACCAACACATTTGAACATTTAATAGGAACTGTATGTCAGGTTGAGATCATCACCAAAATGGAAAGAAAGGTACCTCTTTGGTTTCACTACCGACACTTAAATAGCACAGAACTCTAGAGCTGGAAATTTGGGATTAGAGATTACTTCTTTTGAGTTAATAATATCTAGGGAAGGGGGGGGAGAAAATGCCTGATATCCCTGTTTATCAGGTTATTGTATCAAGGAAACAATTTTAAAACTAAATGGGGGAAAATGCTGGGTTATGACATTCTGGAACCTATTCTGCATTTTGTATTCCCAAGAGGACCTGCTCCTTCTGCTTGTGCAAATATAAAAAAAAGGTCATCAGTCAGCAAAGATTTATAAAAATGGCAACGGTAACTACTGGAAATGCCTTAAGCCTAACATGGTTTTATGCACACCTAGTGGACACACAATAAAAGAGAAAAATTCGGGAAGGAAGTTGTGATGGTAATGAGAAATAAGATAACTTACACTTCTGCTAGAGCCTCTTTGTATCTTGTTGGGCTATTTGCAAAGTTCAGTTCATACACATTTTGCAAAATAGTGAGACTCTAATCCCTTCACGATTCATGAATGGCTTCAAAAGACTTGGCACTTGGCTCCAATAGGTAAACTCACTGAATTTGTTCATTTGCAAGAGGGCAAATGACAACATGAATCATTTAAAAAGATCTGGGCTTCATTTGTTTATATGAGCAAACATTACAAGCTTCTTTAAGGCATTTTTGCTGCTGTTTTTAGTTTATTTATATTTTTATCAATAGCTGCTTTGTAGCTGTTTCAGATATTTTTAAACATAAATCAATGAGGAAAAAAATGCTGAATTCGTGTTGCCACTTTTAAAACAATACTTTTTAATGTGTTTTATTAGTGGTTTTATTGGCCTGCTTTTGTTGTGTATGTTGTGCTGAGGGATTCAACTATGGGGTGACTCATAAAATGAATAAATACATAAAATAAGGGTGCAATACTACCGATGTTTAGACTGAAAAAAGGCCTACAACTCTCAGCATGTCCCAGCCACCCATTGCATCCTAAATATACAAGTTAAGACACAACTAACTGAACTCCAGCTGTTTTCATTCTTTTATTGTGGTGTTTTGTGTGTGTGTTGTTAATGTACTTGTTTTATTATTTTCTTAACCATGTTTTTAATTTTAAAATTTTGGTTCTTAGTATTCTTAGCTGCCTTGAGTGTCACTTTCTTTTGGTTAAAAGGCAAGTTACAAATCAAACAAATAAATAAAATACTTTCCATGGGATTCATAACTACCATTACCTGAATAGGAGCCCCTGTTCCTAAATGAGCCCACTGCAGCAAATAGCAAACACCGCTTCCTAATGCACAGCTTTTTATTTCGGTTTTATGACGCTTTAAATATCATCATCCACCCCCCCACCCCCTCAGAATTATACCCTGATGATTTGAGTTCAGAATCCTGTTAAAGAACCCTAACCAACACCAGCAGCAGTAGCAGCAGTTCATCTTTTGTTGTTTATTCGGTCAACTACAATTCCCAGAGTATTCCAAGAGGATGCCTGCTACCACTTTGCCTGTAGTACAGACATGCCGCATGCGTATTGGTCAAAAAGGGGTTCTACCTTGCTTCACAGCATCCTCAGCAGATGCCTTGCCAGCAAGCAGGCAGAAAAGAATTCGAATTCATACACCCCTTCCAAGCTCAAGTAACCCATGTGGCACAGCTCCTGGTGATTCTATATGCTAGAGTTGCTCAGCAATTACACTTCTGATCATCCATTGAAAGCTCAGCAGCAAGGCAAGTGCATTCAGGCTCATTTCTCGTCATGGTGAACTCAGAATAAATCACTTGAATTATGTGCTAGCAAAATCCTCATCGTAGTGGTAATAACTAGTTAGTGCATACATCCTGATGGAGGGCGAGTGCAAGAGTTGATGCAATTAGACCATATGTGAGAAATCATAAATGGATACTAGGCTGTCTTGGGAGACAAACATCCTGAACTTACTTACAGTTTGTTACTTGGAAGTAAGTCGCATTACTTTCTGCCAAAGTGTGTGCTTTGGGACTGGAGCCTAAGAGATTCATTAGCTTGCCAAATGTTAATGATTTTGGTAAACAGATGCAGATTTTGACTTTGTACTCCAAGCTATTCTCTGGTACCAGAATCTGCAATGCTAGTTTATTCTCTGCTTTCTCTTCTTTGTCTTCTTTTTTTCTAGATTATCCCCTACACTGTATACCCATCATCATCATGTTTTATGCTTTTTCCACACAGAGCATGCGTGCACACACATTCAGACTAGAGAAGATCAAACACTCCAGTGGTCAGAAGGAAAACACCTATAACACAAAGCTGTGTTTTGAAGTGTGAACTCCTCTGGGCAATCCTCATGTAAGTAAAATATAAATCATTGTTTTCCACTCCAGACATGGTAGGAAAAAGGAAGGCAGTATGCTAGGGACTTGTAGATTTCCTTTTTCTAACTTCAAGTGGACAGAATCTACAAAATATTTAATACCATTTCTAATCCCAAATGGAGATCTTTCCTTGTTCCTTCAAACCACCCTTCTCATTGTCATTTCAAATATACTTCACAGAGGTCTAGGTCAAGAGATGCCTTTATTAGTCTCCTCTTTGTGTCCTCCACACTACAATTTAGTATCCACATAAACCTAAGGAGAACTGAGGCAATCCAACTTCCTGTTTCATTCAAGTTCACTGGTTTCTCCAGATAAGCAATGATCATTCTAGACTTGAAACTTCTTCCCAAAAATTGGAAGCATCATGGAGAACCTGGAATTGTGGACTTGGAAGGTTACAAACCAAACTTATTCCTCCCGTTGTGCCCAAAGCTCTAATAATTCTAATATCAGAGGCAGTATGCTTCTAAACACCAGATGCTGGGGAACACGAGTGGGAGGGTGCTACTGTTCTTGTATCCTGCTTGTGTCCTCCCCATAGCATTTTGTCGGCCACTGTAGGACTAGAATGCTGGACTAGCTAAGCCTTTGGTCTGATCCAGCAGGCTCTTAAGGTTCTTAAGGTTTCTCACATCACTTCTACACTATCACATCCCACCTTGTCCTTGCCCCTGAAGAATTCAGGGCAGCATACATACAGTGTAACTGGAACATCAGAGCTAGGATGACAAGCTGACATCTGTGTATCTCCCTCCTTTGTTTTCATCAAGAAAGTCTGCAGCTGTAGCTATGTGATATCAGTGGCAGAATGAGAGGAAACCCCTAGACCCCTTGGGAACTGTAACAGCCAGCTTCTAAGGGGATTCTGTCTTTCTATGAAGCTTGTTCCAACACCACTCTAAAACAGGGGTAGGCAAATCCACACTCTCTAGATGTTTTGGACTACAACTCCCCAAATCCCTGATCATTGGCCATGCTGGCTCGACTGATGGGATTTATTATTTACTTAACAGATTTATATACTGCTTACCATATTTAAAAAATATCTCTACGCCGTTTACAAAAAATACATTAAAATAAAATATATAAAAACATTAAAACTCACACTGTCATAATTAGCAAGCAATCAGGCGACACAATCAATCAGGGAAGGCCTGGGTAAAGAGATAGGTCTTTAATTGGCACCTAAAGTACACCACAGTTGGTGCTTCCTGAATACCAGGGGGAAGGGCATTCTATAAAGTAGGTGCCACCACAGAAAAGGCCTGCTTCCAGGTTGCCACAAGATTGCAATCTGCAGGTTGTGGTACAACCAGCAAGGTCAAAACATCTGGAAGGTACCAGGTTGCATACCCTGACTCTAAAAGAATGACACAAATGCAAACTAAAAGGAACAAAGGGGATGGGGGAGAGAAACATGAATGGTATGGAACTGGCTGTAGCTCCTTCTCAATGAAGGTACTTACATGATTAAAACACATCTTTGCAAACATGTGCATCAATTTATACTTTCCTTTTTTTAGATGTACCAAACATCTTACATGTAGAGTTAAACAATGTAATGCAATGGTTCTGTACCACCTGTGTACTCTGTTTCTGTAACAAAGAAAGACTAGTAGTAGGAAGTGTAAAAGGAGGAAGTTGATCATGGGGCAACTTCTGTAGCATTACAAAAATCAGCTGAACAATACAGGTAACATTGGCAAATGGAAGGCAAGGGACATGAGTACATCCCAACTAAATGGAAAGAATGGCTGTGGATGATGGATTTTTTTCCCTAGCCCCCAACTGGGAAGATACCACAGGGCAGGGGACACAAACATCTGAAGGGTTCTCAACAAAAGTTTGGAAGAGCCAGAGAGAAAGGAAGACGGTTTCAAAACACCAGGCACAGAATATATTTCTGTATGGAACCCATCTGACACTATTCATTCTAATGAGGGAAAGTGTCATTCCAGCTCCGCTTCTCTTAGCAACATTCTGTTGAAATCTCTGTTCAGAGCAAGAGAGATACCTCATCACCAACAGCTACAATACAACCAACTCTGTCTCATAGTGTTTACAAGAATGACAGCTCCTGATGCTACCTTAAGGAGCACTAACCAGTGTGGAAGACTTGCCACACGAGTACTAAGAAGAGATGGACATTTCCATAGGGCACTGAACTATTTTTAAGTAAGAAAAATGCATTACATCTTAGAAGGTCTGGCTCTACCCATCTTTAGGGTAAAAACAAAAAAGTTATTGACAGGTTCTAAAGGATTGCACCCCTTCATGGATCACTGCCTTGTTGTGGCGAAGGAGCTTGCGTAACTCAGTGAAGCCATAAGCTATGGGCAGAGGATGAGATGGCTAGATAGCATCACCGATGCAATGAATATGAACTTGAGCACACTCCGGGAGAGAGCGCAGGACAGAAAGGCCTGGCGTGCTGTGGTCCATGGGGTCACGAAGAGTCGGACACGACTGAACAACTGAACAACAACAAAGGATTGCATATGGGGGTTTCCAGCTTCCCCTTTTCAGCAGCAACCCTCTGAAAAGGAAAACCTGCATACTGAGAAGACTCTGGTGCAGCGGGGTGGGGGGGTTGGCATGCCTCCCTCATGTGCGTGCACAGTGTGTGCAATGCATGCCTCTTTGTTTCCCAGCCATTACATACCTTGCTTTTAATAGGTAATTCTCACAATTTGTGAGAATTTGTGTGTAAATTATGATGAACTGTTTCCACTTAGGCATATATAAAACTGAATGCACATCCAAATATAAAGCCTCACCTAAGGGGTTCACTATGATCAGATACATCTGCTTTACAGGCTATATTACTATAATTCAGATAAGTATCTGAATGCTAATTTACCACAGTATATACAAGCCAGTTTTAGTAGTAGACCGAGAGATTACTAAATTCCTCAAAGTATTTAAAATACTAAAAGTAATCTGCCTTGGGGTCATTAACAGAAATATGGATTTGCAAGTCACACTTCGTATATTTATGTATTGTAAAGCTTTATATGCAACATATGCTTCTCCCCCTTCCCTGTTCTTTTTAGTTGGCTTTCATGTCATAATTTTGGAGTAACAAAAACCCTAACACTGAACAGCCTTATCAAATTAAAGATGCCAGCCCAATTACAGCTTTGCCCCTTATATTCTGAAGCATTATATAATTGGAGCTTACTTGCTTTGATTTTTAGATATTTTCTTTGATGTCACACATTAATATTCATTGGTTTTCTAATGTTGGACTAATGAGAAACTTAAGTGTTTATGCTGTGAATGGTGTAGTGTGTGTGTTTTTTTAAAAAGGTTTTGATCTGATCCTAGCAGCTGATACATTGGCAAATAAGCATTTAGAATGAGGTTTTGACTGCTATGCTAACAGAATATCAGTATCTGTGGTATTGCAAACCAAGCCAAGACATCACACTGACACAGCTGCATGGGCAAACACAAAACCAGCTTTGAAGTTTCCATATTTGAGCCAACTATCTGGCAGTAGCCTTCTATAAGAGCCTTGCAAAAGACTAGCAAACATAATCATGCTCCACTTGCCTCCCATCCATAGGATGTCACCATTGCTATATCTGCCATTAGACAGAATAAGTAGTATTCACAGCTTTCTGCACCATAGTTTAAAATTTAAAATTGTTTTTTACGCTGATCTTTTATTGTTTATCTCGGAACTCCAGTGGTATGTTCTAGCTTTGATGCAATTGATTAATACTTTTGGTAATTTGTCTGACTATTCAGTTACTTGGTCAAAATCTGAGCTGATGCCAATTGGAGATACTATATCTCGTAGTGCAATAGCTGATTGGCAATATCGATGGTGCCTGGATGTTTTTACCTATTTGGAATACTCTATTTCCAGAGATATATCTCAAATGATCAAGCTTATTCTGAATAAATTGATTAATGAGATCTCTCAGGATTTAGATAGATGGGCATCTTTAAAGCTGAGTTTGTAGAATAAGGTAAATACCTTATTAATATTAATACTATTATGCCTTATCAATATGAATACTATACCTTGGATTGTTTATGTTATGCATGGGATTCCTCTATCTATACCTGGAAAATATTTTCAAAAAATCAGTGCTTTGTTTCATAAATTTTTTAATGATATATTTTGGGGGTTACTCTCTGCCACGATTATCTTTGAAAATGATGCCACTTCCAATTAAAGAAGGTGGGTTTGGTTTTCGGGATCTTGCTTTATATCATCAGGCTTATTTGTTGACTGGTACTAAATTTTGGTCTTTTCCGTTTAGATCAGATTTTCCACCTTGGTCAGTTTTTGATCACGCTTTTCAAGTACTTGAAAGGTTGTCACAGAGAGGAAGGCCAGGATCTCTTCTCAATCATCCTAGAGTGCAGGACACGGAATAATGGGTTCAAGTTACAGGAAGCCAGATTCCAGCTGAACATCAGGAGAAACATCCTGACTGTTAGAGCAATACAACAATGGAACCAATTGCCTAGGGAGGTAGTGGGCAATCCCACACTGGAGGCATTCAAGATGAGGCTGGACAGCCATTTGTCAGGGATACTCTGACTTGGATTCCTGCATTGAGCAGGGGGTTGGACTCGATGGTCTTGTAGGCCCCTTCCAACCCTACTGTTCTATGATTCTATGGAACCTTCTTGCCTGGATCCTCTCTAAATGGATGGCATTAGGTTCTAGGCATATTAGAACAGATAGGGTTCCTTCCACAGTTATGGCTGTTAGAGATTATGGCGTATAATATCACATCAATTACATTTTGATCCATTTTCTCATGCTAAATTGATGCTATGGGGAAATCCAGATTTAAAAATTGATAAGAGAATGTCTTTGTGGCAGACATGGATGGATAATACTATTTTTAGCTTGGATCAATTGGTAGATGCCAATGATGGGTTTATGCCATTGTCTATTTTGCAAGCTAAATATGATTTGCCACCTATGGCTTAAATGTTGCAATTGCAAGTATTGCCATTGTTAGTATCTAGGTTTGGCCATGCTGCTTTTACAGCTTCAGAGTCTCCCTTGCTGTTAGAAGCACTTATTGAGGCCCATCAGGCAAATCAACCTAGATTCATGTCTATACTTATTATTGGTGAATAAATATGATACACAGGGCCTTAAGCAAGAATAGAATAGGAGCTGGATTGTCCCATTTCGCCTAATCAATGGATCACCGCCTTGGCATCTCTATCTAATGCATCTATGGATCTCAGGTTGCATCTTATTCAGAAAAAACTTTTGTTTCATGTATTTGTTTGAATGTCACAACGTCTCTTTAATAAGGGATCATCTGAGTTGGCTAATTGTTGGTGTAACACAGCTAATGCTTCTTTCAGAGAGCAATCCTCCCGGGATAGGCAGCTGCCTCCGAACTATACAATGCAGGGCTGGAGAAACGCGGAGGGGATCATCCCCTCTGCGCTTCAGCCACCCTGCATTTGCAGCTAGACAGCTGATTTCGGCTGTCTAGCCATGGGAAGTCGGAGCGGGGAAAGCGGCGGCCGGACATGTTGGATGTGTCGTACCGGCATTTCTGAATTCCCAACCCCGGCATGCCCCCAGGAACACCCCGTTTTCGCTGCTCCGCACTCCTCTTCTGAGTGCGGAGCGTGGGACTATTCCATGCTGCCTACTATTAACACTGTATTAACACATAATTTAAAAAGTCAACATTAAAAACAGAAGATGATAGCATGGAATTATTACTATTTAGAATGCACATGTTCCTAAAAATGTTTCAGCAGTATTAACATTTTAGTTCCCACATTAATAATGGCCTGGTGGGCCTCACTCAAAAGCAGATGCCAAAGCTGTGGTGTCACTACAAAGAAGATGGCAGAGCTCTCAAGCTGTACCATTTCAGCCTGCTGGTGGGAGGTGCCCACCACCACCATATAAAAACTTCCTCAAATGTAGGAAACTGCCAGCCCACTGGGGCAGGGGTTGCAGGGAATGGAAGACTGGGGGAGGAGGAGAAATGGAATGGAGTATGTAAGAGGAGGGCATGGCTGGCAAGCTGGAACCCTGAGCAGGAGCAAATTTTGTTGCAGATCCCACTTGTTCTGTATAATATGCACAATGGCACTAAAACTGGTAAAACTTTGTAATTATTCTATTGTAAGAGCTGTGAAAATAAATAACCTCCCTTTCCTATCACAGAACAAGCCACGGGGGGGGGGGGGACTAGATATTATTCCCAGCAACTATGTGTTCCCAACCCAATACTTGTTAACAGGAATACAAAGCAGGGAATACCTTCAGTGGAGGATCAGTGGGAGAAAGAGATGCTTAACAGTTCCTGCATCCACCAGATCTTCCCTACATCATTCCTGAGGCCCCTTTCACCCCAGGTGGGCTCACTTCCCCATTTCAGAGGGATTTACAGGGGGAAACTGGTTGGCAGAGAAAGTTAAGCGTCTGTCCTTTCTATCTCCATTCTCATCTTCAAGTCCGCCCCCCAAGATCCACATTAGAATTACAAGGTAAAACATGGGGTAGGTAAGTCTGGGGAAAGGGAAATCTACACTCAACTCCAAATAAAAAAATGAGTATGTGTATCTTAATACATTCAATATTTTATGCAAATTCAGTTAAGGCTGCAATCCTATACACATCTACCTGGGAATAGGTCCAATTGAAGTCAGTGCGACTCATGTCTGAGTAGACAGGCATAGGATTGTGAGGTAATTACATAATTTTGTTCCTGGAAGTTTCTTCTCCCTCAGACAAAGCTCAACAGGGGGGAAAAAAGTTATGTCAAAATGCTTTTGATCTAGGGCAAAGAAAATGTAATCCACTCATTAGATTCAGCAGCTGATACATTTTTGAGAACTAACAGAAACGTTGCAAAATACATTAACATTAATCTGAAGAGCCATTACAGTTTGTCTTGAAAACTCTTCACTTCTGTGCCTTGTCATTTACCTTTTAATGCCAAAAATCAATGCAAATAGCTTCACAAAGGAATAACAAAAAGCCAACATAGCCTACTATGTTTATGTAACATACTCATTTTTATGGTAAATGTTTAACAATGCAATCCTACATGTCTACTCAGAAGTAAGTCTCATTTTGTCCAGTGGGGCTTAATCCCAGATAAGTAGGTATCTGATTGCAACCTTTCTAATCACAGCCTCCATATGAAATATCTACAGAAATATGTATTTAATAGAAACTGTCTTGCCAATTGTTGTTTGCATGCTTGAAAACTACTGTAATTAGCTACGCTTCACTGACTCATACTTCTATCCTTTTGTAGCTTTATTAGCCCTCCTGAATTTTAATGAACATGAGTATTACAAATTCTGAAGGATTCTCTGTACATCATTCATACATATCTATATATAGATATGCAACAAAAGTTGATGCCAACATCCTCCAAATGAACGTTAATTCAGTTACATTTTATATACAATGCATACATTTCCCACCCACAGTTAAGTAACTATTGTCAATCCTTTAAAATGACCCAATAAACCTAATTAGGGAGAAAGTGGCAAAGTCCATCTGATTCCTTTCATAATCAAAACAGACCAGCAACGGCGAACCTAGACTAAGGCAGAACCACAACACAAGAACTGTTCAGATCTTACATCTGTGTAAGATGCTATTAGGTGATACAGAAGTGCAATAAATAAATTGATGACGACGTTGATGATGATGATAATGGGTGTAGGGATTGTGCCTGCTAGACCTGCCCTCGGAGGCACAGAATCCAGCATAAAATTTGTTAGGCTTTGTCCACGTGACCGAGGACCCTGCAAGTTCCCGATCGAGCGTGCAGAGCCTTCCCACATAGTTTTTTTTTACACGCACAGGCTCCGACGTTCCGTACCGAAATTACGTTGCGGGCGGCAGGTTCAGTGGGCACGATCCGTTTCCCCTCTACGCGCATTCAATCTACACAGAGGGAAGAGCCGCACGGCCGGTTTTGCAGCAAGACTTCCGTTTCATCATGTTGACCTGAGAGGGCATCGGGCCAAAGCAAGCAAGGCGACGTGGTTTTGCCTTGGGTTAAGTTTACATAAGAGACAGACACGCCACCCCCGTGCGCCCCACAGCCCACTACGACAATTCGTGGCGTACAGCTATATTGGCAGGGCCGGATCCAGGCGACCCCAGCCGAGAAGGCTCCAGCGACTGGTTTTCGGGAAGGGGGGGCTGCCGTTGGCTCATTTTCCTTAGGAGAGAGCCGAGGGTTCACCTGGTTTGGGGCTTGCTTGAAATAAAAAAAATAAAGCGCCTCACCCGACGCAAGAGCCCGGCCTCTCCCACCGCAGCGCCCCAGCCGGCCCCGCTGGCAGGAAGTGCGCGGAACCAGCGGTCGCGTCGGGTGAGGCGCAATTTTTTTTTTTAAGCAAGCAATGGAAGAAAACGGGCACGGACGGCCCTCGGCCGCCTCGTGAGTACATCACGCAGCCACCCCCGACTCGCGAAAATGCCTGTTCAAGCGAAGCCTGCCCTACGGCCGGACGCGCGGCGGCCAGGGGGAGCGAGGTCGTGCGGGGCGCGGTCGAAGTCGGGCAGGCGAGCCAGGCAGGGCGCGTGAGAGGACGCCGAGGCAAACGGAGCCTGTCTGCGCTTGTGTTATCATCGCTCGGCCTCAGCCAGCGCCTGTGGGGACATAGGAGAGGAAGAGACACCAGTGGAGGCGGGTGGCTCCGGTTTCGGTGGGGCTGTGCATCCATTCTGGGTTTCAGTCAAAACCAGCCAGAACTCTAACGGAGCTATCCAGGGTGCTGGACCTATTTGGGGGATAGGGTTCAGCACCTTGGATAGCGCCTTTAGTGTTCTGGCTGGTTCTGACTGAAACCCACTGAGAGAGACTGGGAGGTCTCTTCCTGCTGCTCCTCTTCCCGCTCTTTCTTCTCTTCCTGGGATGGCGAGGGGCAGGAGAAGTGGCATGGAAACAAAATCCCTTTTCCCTGGAGGATGGAAATTTTAGGGATATACGAAAGTCACTTACCTGATCCCGAAGCTTGCTTCCCGGTGGGGGGGAGGCGCGCCGTTTCTCCCCGCAAAATTCTGGCTGGGGGGGGAGGCACCCCGTCCCTCCCCGCCGAAATTCTGGCCGGGGGGGGAGGCGCCCCATCCCTCCCCGCCGAAATTCTGGCCGGGGGGGAGTGCCCCGTCTCTCTGGCCACGAATCCTGTTGTCCTGCTGGGACGCAAATGGCGGCGGCCATAGCTGCCGCCGTTTGCGTCCCTGGCCTGCAGTCAGCCATGATAGGCTACATAAATCCCTACATAGCCTATCACGGCTGACTGTGGGGGGAAAAAATAGCGTTGCCTTTATTTTCGCCTTAGTCTACGAAAATATTTACGTAGACTACCCTGCCAAAATAAGGATTATAAAATAATGGGCGCCGCCATTTGCGTACGCGGTTTGTTTTTTGTTTTTTTTTTCAAAGTCAGCCGTGATAGGCTATGTAAGGATTTACGTAGGCTATCATGGTGTTTTTTGAAAATCTAGCCGTGATAGGCTACGTAAATCTTTACATAGCCTATCACGTTTGTGGTTTGTTTTTTTTACACTTGGAAATGGCGGTGGCAGCAGCCGGTCGGAAGACCGGCCGCTGCCGCCGGGAGCCGCCGCCGGGAGGGACATTCGCCAAAGGTAAGTCCCATCCCGGGGGGGGGGATGGGGGGGCAGACCGTTTCTCCAATTTCGGGGGGCCGAATGCGCTGGCATTCTGCCTCCCCGAGATTCATGGAGAAATTCTGTGACATCCCTAAATTGGAAAGCGCGGGAGAGAGAAGGAGAGCTTTTGTGTGGCTGGTGGGACTTCAGCTGTTTTAGGGCAGGCAGGAGGTGACAGGTGGCAGTAGTGCCACGCTGCCCGAGAGAGGTCACAGTTTGCCTGCTTCTTGCCGTTTCCTCCATCCCCCATGACGCCGACCACTAAGTAATGCCAGTGTTTTCAGACAGGAAAAAGTCCTACAACTCCCAACATTCCCCAGCCAGCCATGCTGGGCGTTGTAGGACCTTTTTCTGGCTAAACATGCATGGCATTGCTCCCTGACTGAATTTACAAGAATTTCTGAGCTACCAACAATCCAGATGTATCCAAAGGAGATTCTGTATAGTTTTGTTTTGCGGGGGGGGGGGAGTCATATTGGAGTTATGAGAGCACCTTGCAAGGAAGGGTGGGATATAAATCAAATGTATTTCTATTTTATTATTTTTGTAAGCTACTTTGAATGATAGGTATAAATGTGGCCCATGCCATTTGTCATAGATACTTAAGAACATAAGGAGAGCCATGCTGGATTAGAGCAAGGGTCCATCTAGTCCACCATTCTGTGCACACAGTGGCCAAACCCACTGTCAACCAGGAAACCACAAGCATGACATGAGTGCAACAGCACCCTCCCACCCATGTTCCCCAGCAACTGGTGTACATAAGCATACCACTTCTGATACTGGAAGTAGCACATAGGCCAAAACCCTTAAAAAAAAAATACCCCACATACCATTTCTGTAGATACTTGTATTTTATATTGTGGGGTATTATTGAACCTGAATTCTTATGTGCAAATATATTGTTTTACTGGAATACAGGAAAGTCTAAATAAAGGCACATTTTTTAAAAACTTGCAAATAGAGTCGTGGATAATAACCTCCACCAAGTATTTTATTTGTATGTTTCTCTTGGGATACATTTTACTCTGATACTGAATTGTACAACTGATTTTTTCTGTCAACAGAGGGTTAATCATATAATTTTCTTTATCCCAAAGTTGTAGCTTTTGAAGGAGAAACACATAGGGTGACGACGTGTCATAATTTATTTATTTTATTTATTAAATTTCTTAACGGCCCATCTGGCTGGTCACCCGGCCACTCTGACCGATGTACAATGGTACAATTTAAAACAGTAAAACTATACATTAAAACATTATTTTAAAATACCCTAACTCACCCCAAATGCCTGCCTGAATAACCAAGTTTTCAGTGGGTGGCGGAAGCTCATTAAAGAGGGGGCATGGCGGAGTTCCCTAGGGAGGGAGTTCCACAGAGTGGAGTCCACCACAGAGAAGGCCCTCTCCCTCGTCCTCACCAGCCTAGCTGTCCTGGCTGGTGGGACAGAGAGAAGGCCATCCGAGGCTGATCTTGTTAAGCGGCCTATCTGGTGTTGCTGGAGGCGTACCTTGAGATAGGCTGGCCCAGAACTGCATAACGTTTTAAAGGTCAAAACCAACCTTTATAGAGGACAGTCATCTATTTGAAGGGCTGCCAGAGTCTGTTCTCTATGTGAAGGTGTCCTCTGTTGAAGGGCTGTCTTGTCCAATTCTGGTTTAAAGATAAAGAAGCATAAGCCCATCAACATTTAGCACTATCAACAATGGCCAATCAGCTGCCCATGGAAACCCACAAGCGGGGCATGAGTGCAATAGCAGCCTCCCACCCATGTTCCTCAGCAACTGGTGTACATAGGCATACTGCCTCTGATAATGGAAGTAGCATATAGCCATCAGGACTAGTAGCCATTGATAGCCTTTTCCTCCAGGAATTTGTCTAACCCCCTTTTAAAGCCATCCAAATTGGTGGCTATCACTATGTCTTCTGGCAGCAAATTCCATAGTTTAACTATGTGCTGTGTGAAGAAGTACTTCCCTTTATCCTGAATCTCCCACCAGTCAGCTTCATGGATGAGCCCAGGTTCTAGTATTACTAGTGTAAAGGCTGTGTTGCCATGGGTGCTAGTAGTCTGAAAGTGATTGGATGAAAATATGGCCGTTTCCCTTCGGACCGGAACAACTTTCAGGGGACATGTCCTTCATTCCCATCCTCTTCCTCTCTCAACTTTCCAGTTATGTCCTGCATCAGCTTCCCTTCAATGAACACCCCAATAATACGACCACTTCCCACTACATTAAAGCAAGCCTCCCCCCGAAATAGCGATTGGGGTCTTCCAACCCACCTCCCTCCCTCTCATTCACCCACACAATTAGCCTCCTTTCTTCCAATAAGAGCCCCCTCCCATTACATGAAAGCATAGGCAGACCTCCCCCCCACCCATGTCTCCTGCAGGGAAAGACAGTGTTTCAAGCCCCCACCCAAGAAGCCCCACCCCCACTTCACCTGGGCCTGAAAAACAAAAGGTGAAATGCCGTGGTGGGGGAGAGAAAGGAAAACAACAATGCCTTTCTCTCACCTGCCCTGAGCCAGAGCCATCCAATATGGTGCCAGTCTTGCGCCGCCCCACTCCTGTCACATCGCCCCACCCACTAGCCCTTTCTCTCTCACACACAGAGACACTAATACTCAAACCCCACTTGTGCACAAGGCATCACAGGAGGAGCAGTAGCAGCCCCTCCCTTCTCGCTCTCTGGTTCATTGTGTTTGAAACAATATAATCTGAGAGGGGCAGCATGGCTGTTGCTCCTAGCAACCGCCTGGAGGCCTAGCAGTACCCCGTGAAGCCTGCCTGTGAAGCAAAACGATTAAAAACAGAAACAGAAAAAAGGAATGCGGGAGGATGCGGGTAATGGAGATCAAAAACATGTGAGGTCAGATCAGGTGCTGTTGGGCGCGTTCTTTTAAAAAAGATAATTTAAACATTTCTTTAAATTTCAAAAACATGTGATATCAGATCAGTTTGGTGTGGAGCAAATAAGCCGGCACTGAACCGCAGAGCAGTAGGAGACAGGCATGGAGCAAATGAACGTATTGTTTTTGCTATTAAAGCTCAAGCTTTGAAGTTTCAAAGTGTTCTGCACATCTATACTGCTCAAGCTTCGGTTTTTTAAAAAATGAGCAAAATCAGTCTCATAGATCTCTAATAATAAGCATTACACTAATATATTCTTATATATATGAGAGAGGGAGAAAAATGTCTCCCTATCTACGTTCTCCACACCAAACATAATTTTGTACACCTCTATCATGTTTCCCCTTACTCATCTTTTTTCCAAGCTAAATAATCCCAGCTGTTGCAACCTTCCCTCATAGGGGATATGCTCCAGCCCCATGATCAATTTAGTTGCCCTTTTCCACACTTTTTTCCAGCTGTACAGTATCTTTTTTTTAGGTGCAGTGGCCAGAACTGTACACAGTGTTCTAAGTGATATTGGCAGTTTTATTCTCAATTCCTTTCCTAATTTTGCCTAACATGGAGTTTGCCTTTTTCACAGCAGCCACACACTGACATTTTCATCGGGCTGTCCACCACAACCCAAGATCTTTTTCTTGGTCAGTCACCACCAGCTCAGATCCCATCAGTTTATACTTGAAGCTGGGGGTTTTTGCCCCAATATGCATAACTTTAGACTTGCTTACACTGAACTGCATTTGCCAGTTTGATGCCCATTCTCCTAGTTTGGAGAGATCCTTTTGGAGCTCCTCACAATCCTTTTTTATTTTAACCACCCTAAATGATTTGGTGTCATCGGCAAACTTGGCCACTTGGCTCACCCCTAATTCCAGATCATTTATGAACAGGTTGAAAAGCATTGGTCCCAATACAGATCCCTGTGGGACCCTACTATTTACATCCGTCCATTGGGAGAATTTACCATTTTTTCCTACTCTCTGCTTTCTGTTCTTTAACCAGTTACTGATCTATAAGAGGACCTCTCCTCTTACGCCATGACTGCTAAGTTTGCTCAGGAAACTTTGGTGAAGGACTTTGTAAAAGGCCTTTTGGAAGTCCAAGTAAACAAAATAAGAGTAGATAGTTTCCTCATCAGGGGATCATATGAAGCTAAAGCAGTATTAAGATGTGACTGAAGTCTTGAGGGCCTCTCTAAATCTCCATCTCTAACAGAATGCAGGGGGGGGGGGTCCCCTGCATCTCACTCCCTGTTTTCCTTTCCCCAGGGTTAATAGTTGTAATGTCATGAGAAGCATTCACTGGATTATCCATGTGTTCAGCCTTGGTATTTCCATATTTGGAACTGTATGGACCTTCCTCCTGGATACAGGAGTTAACAACCTTTATCCAGGCTCTGTACAGCAAGGAGACTGTGTTGGGCAGTGCTCCTGGAAGTTACAGATCCGGCTTTCTGACTTCTCTTACATTGTTCTCAGAGAGGGAGAAATGTTCATTGTGCTGGCATACTTACGCTAGTGTGGCGTTGACTATAACACTCTGTGCATTTGTGAACTGCCCTTCATAGGAATATATCCCAAGGTAGTTTACAGCAAGAAATAATAACATACAATATAATTAAAATACTACAAAGACAAGAATTAAAAACAAAAGCCATTTCCAAATTCACCACAACTCACAAAAAAAGCTAAATTCTCCAGCATTGCATCCAACTACATTTCTATTAGCTGTACTTTAGGTAGCAACATTTCACACACACACACACACACAGTAAATACATACATACATACATAAATACATACATAAAGAGAATCAGTTCATCTTAATCATTCCACCACCAAAGTTCCACATTAAATCAGATAGCTAGTTTTGACTATTGTTTCAGCTCAATAAAGGTTATTAAGGTATTAAGCTGCCTTTCTTGTAATTCTACAAACCAGCTCTCCCTGTGACCTTTACAGAGTTTTGAGATGTACACATATGCAAAATAAACAAAATAATCTCTAAGAAAATTCACAGAGCGCACCTGACCTTTGAAAATAGCACAGCTAATTTTAATCAGATTTGTATAGTATTAACCTCTGAGTTGACCTTTGTCTAGCTTTATATACATTCATAAAAATAGGGAAATGTGAGATACTGGAGGGGGGATCCATAATCCTTAAATAACAACATTTTAAGCAGATAACACCAACAGTCAACCTGTGGAACGGAGAATGCACTCGCTTAACCCGTGAAGCACAGGTTTCATGAGGGTTGTGATGCAACTACAGGTCAGCCATGGCAGCCACTGTTTATGTACCTACCAGTAAAAACAATATTACTCAGGTAGACATGCTTTTGTTTTGTTTTTAAGTGAGGCTGCAGTTTGCAGTAAGCATAGCTGCCTACATACTGTAATTTGCAATTACAGTATTCTGTCATAATGCCTGGTCCCTTACGTTGCAGCTTTACAAATTTAAACACAAGCATTAGCTCACTTTTATATACACCTGCCTGGACCTTAAGATCAGCTTCTGCAGTCCTTCTCCTGGAGCTCCTGACAGAGGAAGTGAGGTATTTACTAAGAAGCTACTACCTTTTCTGCTGGCACCCCAGTTGTAGAATGAGCTTCCTCCCAGAGAGGTTCTCCTGGCACCTACATTGTGCTTGTTTCGGCACCAGGTGAAGAAGACCTTTTTATTCTCCCAGGCATTTTAGTTTTTCAGTTTGTTTTATACCTGGTATTGTATTTTAAATGTTGCACTGCTGCTAGCTTCTGTTTGGTCATTTTTTATTTTTATATTGCAGTTTTAAACTTTTGAACTTTTATATCATATTTTATCATCTGTATTTTATTGTCTTGCATTTTATGGTTTTAATTGTTGTGAACTGCCCAGAGAGCTTCAGCTATTGGGTGGGATAGAAATGCAATAAATAAATAAAATGAATCCCCTTTGTCCAATCCATTAATCTGTTAATTCTGCGTATAATTTCATTTTCAGGAGACTAGTTACTGGGTAACTGTGTTACCACTTACTATCTTGTCATATTCATGATACAAGGCTGAAAAGTCATCTGCCTCTGGTGGCAGAGGGGGGCTCTCACATTATACTTGAGGTAGGGAAAATAGCTGCACTGCAGCAACTACCTCACTGCTAAAGGCAACATGAGAAGTCAAACAGAATTGGGTTTGACTTTAGGGTTAACTTTTTAACCACCCCTCTGAGGAAAAGCATGGCAGAAGAATAAATATTTTCCCCCACCTCTGATTTGTATGCTTGTGAGCAAGATGAACAGTGAGCAAGGTTGAAGTTCTAGTTAGGCATTCTTGAGGAATTCAGTCTTTTCAAATAATACAAATTGATCAGATCCACAACTCCTGAACTAATGTGCAGATTGGAATTTAGGTAATCAACTGGCCTTGCATTTCCTGAATGTTACAATGCTGTTCTGGGCTCAAAAAAAAAAGTTAGAATAAGTTTTAAAATGTGTATGTAAAGAGAATATTTTGTGTGGATTTTTTAAAAGTTGCAGACTGATGCAGAAATGAGACAGAACAGACTCAAGGTGACCACATGCAAAGGTGACCCAGACCAAAACTAAACTGTTTCCTGGTTCTAACTGGGATTAGCAATTAAATAGAAAATACAAGAACATGAATACATGGATGTAGCATAAACTCAGCGTATCGCCAATTTAGGGTGCAATCTTACGATGTTTAGACAGAAAAAGGGCCTACAATCCACAGGATTCTACAACCAGCCACACTCCCTGGGAATGCTGGGAGTTGAAGGATTTATTTATTTTTTGTCTAAACATGCATAGCATTTCACCTTTAACTATTTGTTATGTACCTCACATAAAGGAGTATACGGGCAGGATCCAATGGGAGTCTTCCATGTGCAGCCAGCCCCGCCAGCCCCGGTGTGCACACAGTCCCTACCACTGGCGGCCATTATGTAGTGCTTTGGGGGGCAAACCCTGAAACAAGTAGAAATGCTCATTTCTGGAAGGTCCCTGTTGGGTCCTGCCCTATGTATTCTGCACAACCATTGATGACTGTGTGTCAGGGTGGCCATGTGTCCTCTTTTACAAAGGAGAGTCCTCTATTTGAAGGCTGACAGAGAACCATCCTTTATTTGAAGACATCTTCTATTTGAAGGGCTCTCCTGTCCACGTTGGGTTTAAAGATAATCGTAAGAACTGTTGTCCATCAATGGTTAGCATGTGAACAGCAGACTGAAGAGGCAGGCATTCAGGTCATCTGGTCATACACTAAAGTAAGACATACTTATTTCTATTTAAATTATATATGTATTTCTATTTAAATTATAATAATTACTTATAAATTTGCATCTATACATATGAAGTAGCATATGCAAATTGTATGTAAATTTGTGTCCTCTTTTGTCCTCTTTTTTTGTGATGCATTATCTCTCTTTTGGCAGTTCATAAGTGACCAACCTATGTGTGCATGCATCAGGCCCACAAGATCAAGGGTACAGTCACCACCCTTCCTCAAGATCTACTATATAATTTACTATTGTGGTTTGGGCCCAGAATGGAGACCTTTCCCTCCTCCATGGCAGAGAAATTTCAGACAAGCATTTTGTTAAAAGTAGGAAGTAATTTTCAAGAAAAACAACCCACATCTAATCTAAGAATTAATTGTAAGTTAACTGGGGATTGTTTAACCCACAAATAATCCATAGTGTCCATGTCTGCACATCACGAAACAACCCTTGATCAGGCCAATCGGAGGTTAATTATGCAAAACAGCCTTGGCATGCACTGGGCACATGTATTATTAATACGGATTATCTACCAACAAGCAAAAAAAGCAAGCACAAACAATATGAGAATCAGTAAAACCTTCCAGGTTTTTTTTTAATTGTAGCAATCATTATTCAGAACATCAGCCACCCTGTCTTTCCAAAAAAGGTGATAGTAGGCAATTGTGTACTCTGAAAAAGTGACCTGCTGGCCTGTCTTTTTGAAATACTATTACTCTTTAAAGCATTAAATGACTACCCTGAACCTGATGCAGGAGCAAGAAAAGCAACTAGAACAATGGAGTGTTAAGTATGAATTAGCGCATGGGTGAAGCTCTGTTTGTGGGGACGCTATTATTGTCCCCAATTGCTCTCTCTTTTTCATCAGAGGACATTGGCTCAAACTTATCTCCAGAATATATGATTGTAAGCCTGTACTTTATTTGCCTCTACAATATAAGGGATATTAATATTGTAGAACTACTAACACCCCCAAGTAGAGCCCTGGGAAAAGTGTAAAAGTAATCATTTAAACTACATAGGAACTTGTACCTATCTACTTCTCACAAAATTCAGTTTTTATATATTGTACGTTTCTTCATTCCAGCAATTTTCACCAGCTTGTAATTTTTATTTTTAGAATGACAGTGGTTTGGGCCCAATTTAAATTGTGGAGCAAGCGAAATAAGCCATTTTATGAAATGCTCAACCTAACACAAAGTTGGATGAAAGCCTTTATTTCCGAGCTATACCAGCACCTTTCCTATATTTTAACTTAAAATACTGACCCTTCTTCCTTCATTTCTACTTGCCTCCATAGTAGTGGCAAGGAAAACAGAAATGGAGTTATTGGTACAGAGTGCTGGGCATAAAGGAAGCAGTCATGTATGGCATCTATCAGTCGTTCCTGCCGATGTGAGCTAAATTCATGTACTTTAGGACACAATTAGACCAATGTTTAGAAACACTTGTGAAAGGCTGCACACCCATTTTCTGGACTCAGGACTCTTCTTTTTTAATGAAAATAAAGCACATAATCCTCTGAAAATACAAGCTTCAAAATGCATTATCAAGGTACAATCACAAAAGTACCAATTGCATAGCTTGACACAAGTGTCGCTTTGTCTGCTGCTGATCTTCATGAGCAAAGCCCAAAGGTTACTGGTATATAATGCATGACACTTCCTGATACTTATGACCCTTCATTTGCACAACTGAATCCATCACCACCCCTGCCATCATAAGAAAAAGTTGTTTCTTATGGTTAAACTACTCTAGTACCCATCATAGCAACAATGATTGCTACATATTCAGAAATACACTGCCATTGAACATGGAGGTTCCATTTAATTATTACAGCTAAAAACCATTATTACTACCCCACATGAGACATGGCGGGGTGGGGTGGGGTGGGAGTCAAAGCCAAGAGGCAATGGCTTGCCTAACACCACCATTCTGTTTGTAGCTCAATTGAGATGAATTAAACCTTGGCATATCTGGCTCGTACCTCATGTTCCTAACCACTAAATTGCCATCTGTCCAAACAGTATATTTTATTTATTTATTTGTTTGTTTGTTTGTTTGTTTATTACATTCTTATAGAGAGCAACCTCTATTTGTTCTTCAACCATAACAAAGAAACTAAATTTTAATTATCCCATGTTATGCTTTTGACTGCTAGGTGATGATCAATTCTTTATCCGGGCTACAGCAAGACTTGGATTCCTGCATCTGGGCTACAGCAAGACTTGGATTCCTGCACTGAGCAGGGGGTTGGACTTGATGGTCTCATAGGCCCCTTCCAACCCTACTATTCTATGATTCTATGATAGCATTCGTGTCCACTTTCAAAGAGAAATCAGTCACTCAACAACTTCCAAGAAAGAAAGAAAGAAAGAAAGGTAATAACATTCAGAATTTAAGTATGTTCTGCATATGCCTAAGGATCTATGCTCTGAATTTAATGAAGTAGTTGTTATCTCTTGTCATATCCACTGCCTGCAAAGCAGTAACACTGGTTTTCACATCAAGATATCATGGCCCACCATTCAACAATATACATGTTTTTCCCTTTTCTTTACACACTTCAATTGACAATAATTCCCTTGTGCAATAACTCAGTACTGAGAAAATAGCATATGAAGCTTATACACAATGCAATGAATGAATTCCCAGCCACAGTATCACAAGACAAAATGCACAGCTACAAAAACACAGATAACTGCTCTTGGTACAGCAAACCTATACACAGTGAATGCTGAGCCAAAAATCCCAGCAGATGACCTAGTTGTAGTGGTGCCTAACAGATAAATCAAACACAGTACTTTGATAGTCAACACAATTCTACATAGTTGAGGATTTCACTTTTTATGGTGATTTATCCTCTGCTTTGGGGAAAATCCTTTGTGCAGGTGTATAAGAATCACGTTGGCTCCAGCACACCTTGGTTTGACAGCAGTATATCCTGTTACACCTGAGTGTCTTGTTACACCTGAGCTGGGCCCTTTGGCTTGGGATGTACTCTTAATATCCTGCAAATAACTACATACACTTCTGTTAATAATAAATAGCTATGAGTTAGTAAAACTATTTTAGATGTAATAGAAGAAGAACCAAAAAAGAAAGGCATGCTGTGTTTACACATTCCGAAGATTGTCACATGTGGTTCTTAGTTCCGTTACAACTGTATATTTAACTAGACAACTGACAAAGCTATTATTTTGATGAATTAGATAACCAAGTGCAGATAAGATTTTAGAAAGTGAACCCAAGTTACTAGGGAGAAATGTACATGTTCATATGTGTACAGTAAGATTGGTGGGATGTGCAAAAAGGAGGGGGGGTAGAAGCCTCACAGAAATTTCCTTAGGCTTATTTGCAGCCTTCTCCACTGGCAATGCATCCTGCTTGAAATGTCTTTTGAGTGACCTGGGCAGGATGTCCACAACTATCATTTTTATTTCTTCATCCTTTCCGATTTTATCTTCTTATGCAGCCATATCACACAAAATGCACTGAGTACTGGAAGTCAGTCTTCATTCAGAGAATCCTGGTTTCAGTCCAGTGCTGAATTCTCTTCCTTATACAAAGTACAATTTAGTCCTTTCCAAGCTGTCTCACACTGAGATGCCCTCTACTTCTCCTTATAGTTCTCAAAGTTGCTCAGGCTGACCTCTTCCAGCATCCCTTCCTCACCATTTTCACTTGGATTTTGAATAGGCCAGAAAATGAAGTACAGCTTCCCAAATCAAATCAGCATCTTCCTGCATGTTCTCCCCACCCACCTCAAGGTGTTTTGTTGCCTAAGGCTGGTTTTCAAAAGCCTGACACACCATAGGCCCTCTATAACTCCATTTTCCTTTGAGGAACCTGGGTCTAAGCCAGATACAAAATGCAACTTCACCAGCCAAGCAGCTGGTAGATAATATGACAAAATTGGGATTTCCTTAAATTATTCCTTAAAAAAAAAAAATCAACCTGTTTTTTCATTTTAGTTTCCTGTATTTCTGTTACGTACAAGGCAAAGTTCCTTGAACATGGACCCAGACTAATATATCTCAGAGCAGAATGCTTACCAGTGGCCTGCTAATTGGTAACTGCTTTAAAACAGCGTAAGCAACGTGCAACTATTAAAACCTCTTCATAAAAATACCTGACAACCTGCAAACAAGAATCAATACTGACTGTTTGGTCTAGTCATGCATGACAACGCATCATTAATTTTACTGCGAGGCTGCTAACAGTGCTGCAATACCAACATAATTTTGCAAATATGTATGTGTGTGTGTGTGTTTGTGTGTGTGCGCGCACATGCGCGCACACACAGAGCCAGATATAAACATTACGGTGATTATGATCTACTTAGTCACAGCACTGGGAGCAAATATCACCCTGAGCACGTTTACCTGAGAACATTTCAGAAGGGGAAAGGTCAAGGATCTCAATGGGAATTGCTTCTGGGAGTGTAAACTAAGATAAAAGAGAACCAAAGAAACGTTATCTAGTTTTTGACTCCTCAAATTGTTCTGTCCTCATATGCTTCTTGTGACCCACATTTCTACTTTTTGGTTGTTGTTCTGCATTCACTTTCCAAAAGGACTGAAATGCTGCTGGCTGACTAATGAAATGGGAGAAGGGGGAAGAACAGGGCATTAGGAAAGCAGTGGGTTATTGGGTGGTTATTGGTCATTTTCCAAAAGGGCAATGGTACAGGCCTGTATTCCCTCCATTATTAGGTATACTGGAGGTATGTGACAATGTTATGTCACAGGACTGTCAAATGGCTTTTATCCCTTTGAGGGCCAGTCCTAGCCCGGTGCCCGCAACTCAGCTCTTTACCCCAGGACTGAAAGAAACCACGAAGAATATCTGATCTGCCTATTGCCCTTTGATATATTTTGTGATTTTTTTTTCTAGCCTTCACAGTTGCAAACAAAGACAGCAAAAATATCATGCCTAGACGATAGGGAAGAGAGAATGAGAGAGCTCACACATCTTTTTGAACAATTATTATTATTTTGAAGCCAAATATAATACAAGAACTGATTTCAGGTTTCCTTAATTGAGCATACAAGAAATACGACCAGTCAGTATGCTCAATATCAGTGCAAACAACATCTGTGTGAGTGCTAAATACATCTACTTACTACGTTGTGGCATGCGCTCTGTTCATGAAAATATATAAACAATGCTAATGACATGCATACTGCCTGCACTCCTCCAATGGACAATTGTGTTCATAGATCTTTCTTTTTAAGGGATCTCTTAGTTTAAGTTATTTTGCATTATTCTATGATATCACTGTCCCTTTCATGGATCACTGCCTTGTTGTAGCGAAGGGGCTTGTGTAACTCAGTGAACCCATAAGCTATGCCGTGCAGGGCCACCCAAGACGGACAGGTCATGGCGGAGAGTTCTGACAAAATGTGGTCCACTGGAAAAGGAAATGGCAACCCACTCCAGTATTCCTGCCAAGAAAACCCCATGGAACGTATCACAAGGCTAAAAGAGGTGAAGCCAGAAGATGAGCCCCTCAGGTTGGAAGGTGTCCAATATACTACTGGGGAAGAGCAGAGGGAATTTCCAAGTAGCGCCACAAAGAGTGAAGTGGCTGGGCCAAAGCCAAACGGACACTCAGCTGTGGATGTGTCTGGTGGTGAAAAGAAAATCCGATGCTGTAAAGAACAATGTTGTTTAGGAACCTGGAATGTGAGATCAATGAATCAAGATAAGCTGGAGGTGGTCAGACATGAGATGGCAAGATTGAACATCGACATCTTGGGAATCAGTGAACTAAAATGGACAAGCATGGGCGAATTTAGTTCAGGTGACCATTATATCTACTGCTGTGGACAAGAATCCCTTAGAAGAAATGGAGTAGCACTCATAGTCAACAAAAGGGTGGGAAAAGCAGTACTGGGGTACAATCTTAAAAACGATAGAATGATCTCAGTACAAATGCAAGGCAAACTATTCAACATCACAGTAATTCAAGTCTATGCCCCAACCACTGAGGCCGAGGAAGCTGAGGTTGATGGGTTCTATGAAGACCTACAACACCTTCTAGAACTAACACCAAAAAAAGATGTCCTCTTCATCATAGGGGAGTGGAATGCTAAAGTAGGAAGTCAAGAAATCACTGGGATAACAGGCAAGCATGGCCTTGGTGTACAAAATGAAGCAGGACAAAGGCTAATAGAGTTTTGCCAAGAGAACACGCTGATCATAGCAAACGCTCTTTTCCAACAGCCCAAGAGGCGACTCTACACATGAGATTACTCCATCACCAGATGGTCAGTATCAAAATCAGATTGATTATGTACTTTGCAGCCAAAGATAGAGAAGCTCTATACAGTCAGTAAAAACAAGACCTGGAGCTGACTGTGGCTCAGATCATGAGCTGCTTCTTGCAAAATTTCGGCTTAAATTGAAGAACGTCGGGAAAACCACTAAACCGTTCAAGTATGACCTAAATCATATCCTTTATGAATATACAGTGGAGGTGAGGAATAGATTTCAGGGATTAGACCTGATAGACAGAGTGCTTGAGGAACTATGGACGGAGGTCCGTAACATGGTTCAGGAGGCAGCAACTCAATCCATCCCAAAGAAAAAGAAATGCAAGAAAGCCAAGTGGCTGTCTGATGAGGCTTTACAAGTAGCTGAAGAAAGAAGGGGAGCGAAAAGCAAAGGAGAAAGGGAAAGATATACCCAACTGAATGCAGATTTCCAGAGAATAGCAAGGAGAGACAAGAAGGCCTTCTTAAATGAACAGTGCAAAGAAATCGAGGAAAACAATATAATGGGAAAGACTAGAGATCTTTTCAAGAAAATCGGAGATCTCAAGGGAACGTTTTGTGCAAAGACGGGCATGATAAAGGACAAAGAAGGCAGGGACCTAACAGAAGCAGATGAGATTAAGAAGAGGTGGAAAGAATACACAGAAGAACTATACAGGAAAGATCTTAATGTCCCTGAGAGCCAGGATAGTGCGGTCACGGAACTTGAGCCGGACATCCTAGAGTGTGAAGTGAAGTGGGCCTTAGGAAGCATTACTAACAACAAAGCTAGCGGAGATGACAGTCTTCCAGCTGAGCTATTTAAAATCCTAAAAGATTATGCTGTTAAAGTGCTGCACTCAATATGCTAACAAATTTGGAATACTCAACAGTGGCCACAAGACTGGAAAAGATCAGTTTACATTCCAATTAAAAAGAAAGGCAATGCCAAAGAGTGCTCAAACTACCGTACAATTGCGCTCATTTCACATGCCAGCAAGGTGATGCTCAAAATCCTACAAGTTAGGCTTCAGCAGTATGTGAACCGAGAACTACCAGAAGTACAAGCTGGGTTTCGAAGAGGCAGAGGAACTAGAGATCAAATCGCCAACTTTCACTGGATCATGGAGAAAGCAAGAGAATTCCAGAAAAACATCTATTTCTGCTTCATTGACTACGCTAAAGCCTTTGATTGTGTGGATCACAACAAACTGTGGCAAATTCTTAAAGTGATGGGAGTACCAGACCACCTTACCTGTCTCCTGAGAAACCTGTACGAGGGTCAAGAAGCAACAGTAAGAACCACACATGGAACAACCGATTGGTTCAAAACTGGGAAAGGAGTACGACAAGGCTGCATATTGTCGCCCTGCTTATTTAACTTATATGCAGAGTACATCATGAGAAATGCTGGGTTGGATGAATCACAGGTCGGAATTAAGATTGCTGGGAGAATTATCAACAACCTCAGATACGCAGACGATACCACCCTAATGGCAGAAAGCAAAGAGGATCTAAAGAGCCTCTTGTTGAGGGTGAAAGTGGAGAGTGCAAAAGCTGGTTTGAAACTCAACATTAAAAAAATGAAGATCATGGCATATGGCCCCATCACTTCCTGGCATATAGAAGGGGAAGAAATGGAAGCAGTGATAGATTTTATTTTCTTGGGCTCCAAGATCACTGCAGACGGTGACTGTAGCCATGAAATTAAAAGACGCTTGCTCCTTGGGAGGAAAGCTATGGCAAACCTAGACAGCATAGTAAGAAGCAGAGACATCACCTTGCCGACAAAGGCCCGTCTGTTCAAAGCTATGGTTTTCCCAGTAGCAACGTATGGCTGTGAGAGCTGGACTATAAGGAAGGCTGAGCGCCAAAGAATCGATGCTTTCGAACTGTGGTGCTGGAGAAGACTCTTACGAGTCCCCTGGACTGCAAGGAGGTCAAATCAATCAATCCTAAAGGAAATCAACCCTGAGTGCTCATTGGAAGGACAGATACTGAAGCTGAAGCTCAAATATTTTGGCCACCTAATGCGAAGAGAAAACTCTCTGGAAAAGACCCTGATGCTGGGAAAGACTGAAGGCAAAAGGAGAAGGGAACAGCAGAGGATGAGATGGCTAGATAGCATCACCGATGCAATGAATATGGACTTGAGCACGCTCCGGGAGAGAACGCAGGACAGGAAGGCCTGGCGTGCTATGGTCCATGGGGTCATGAAGAGTCGGACATGACTTAACAACTGAACAACAAATGATATCACTATGCCATAGAAAACCACAAAGTGGCTCTTACCCCCAGTGTAAATATTTCTTAGAAGGTAATGGGCATCCCAGGTGCTAGCCACCAGAACTCCAAATACACTGCATCTTTATTGACGGTTCCTTCACTTTTAAAAAGGGGTTTGCAGACTAGAATTGAAAAGACCTGGGTTCAAATCCCTGGTTATCCATAAAACTTCTTGGGGTAACCCTGAGCGTGTCACTTTCTCTTATCCTATATTCACAGGGTTGTTGTTAGGATAAAATAGGAGACCATGAACTCCTAGCACTGCTATGTTCGGAGAAGCCATACTGGAGGTGCAGCTTCTCCTAATATAGCAGTACTATCACTGCACAAACTCCATTACACATGTACCTCCCTCCTCTTCCAAAGAGTTCAGACTAAATATGGTGCCCAGGCAACTTAGAGAACCAGACCAACTATGAAAGCACATGGGCTTTTATCATACATTACACTCAGCAAATCTAAGCTCCCAAATGCCTTTCACTATATAATCCTGATCTTGATATATTTCTGTGGCAAAAAAGTTAACCCACCCATTTCTTACATAATTTCACAACTTACTGAACTGTGGCTCCATTCTGGTTGCCATGAACAAATGTAAGGCCACAGAGAAAGCTGACTAGAAAACTTCAAGCTTTCCTTTAAAAAAAATAATAATAGTGCATTGAAAGTGACCCGTTTTTATTTGAAAGAAAAAATTACAAAGGCACTCTCAGAACAGGGGAAAAACCTATGTAATGATAAGTATACGGAAGAGGATTTAGAAGACAGCAGACGACAAACTCAACACAAGTTTACAGCAACATAAAACAGCAAATCCTTTCATGTATATACAAGGTTATCACTTGTAAGGCAGCAGAATAATCCTCATTGAAGAAAAAGGCTGCATTAGCTGACCGAGGTCATTTTTTTTCCAGTCTTGTCTGCTGTGGACTTTCTAGTAATTCCACAGAAGACAGGATTGCCAGTAATTCCAGCTAAGATATTTCAGAAGCTAAACCAAGCATCTTGCAATTAACAGTGCAATCTTATACATGTTTGCCCAAAAGTTGAGTATTACTGCATTCATTGGGTCTTATTTCTAGAAAAGTGTCTAGGGCTACAATCCTATACCCATTTACCTGGGAGTAAGACCCACTGAACTCAGTAGGATTCACTTCTGACTAGACATGTATATGATTGCACTGTAAGTAACTAATGGTACGATCCTATATGCACAATTACTGTAGAGTGGGAGTTACTTCTGAGCAAACATGCATGGGACCATGCTGCACAAGAAGCTTAATGTAGTGTTACAGCAAAGTAAACTAGTTGTAGATGTTTACATTTCCTCAGCTTTGCCTGTAGCAGTTTGAATGTATAGCATTTAAGAAGCAATGTTAAGCTCTAATGTGAGTATCACTTGACACAGTTAAGACAAAGGACCAGTTCAGAAAGGTCCCCTGAATGTAAGTCAGATTATTTTTCCATTCAGCCTAGTGTTGTCTACTCTCATTGGCAGAGACTCTTGTTTCACACAACCTGCTCCATGTGTGTGTGTGTGCGCGCACGGTTGGGTTCAGGGTTCTTGTGCTTACCTTGTATATGAGGTGGCCAAAGAGCGTGCATGAGTATCCTGCCATTCATTGTACAGTCATGTCTCCGCACCTTAGAGACAAGATGTACCTGGAATTCGTCCTCAAAATTTAACATTTGGAAGATCCTGGGGAAGGATCTGAACATTAAAGAATGTCAACTAGACCTCAGCCAAAATTTCTCAGAAGACATTTTTCTAAGAAAAGTCTTGAGGTTTTTTTTTTCTTACCCCCCTAGAAATAAAATGCCACTTTGCAAAATTCCCCAAATTTCTTCCCCATTTTGGGGTGAGTTTCACCTTCTTTCCCTACCACAATGCTCGAGAACAATGCTACGTATGGGGCATTGTAGAGAATGCAAAATGGGGGCCAGGCTGCCAATACAGTTGCTGTTGTTGTCATTTGCAATGGCAGTGCAAAAAAAGAAGGAAAAAAAACCTTAGGGGAAAAAAATAAGCTGTGTTCACCCCTGCCAATGGTGAGCCCTACATGTGAGAAATTGTCGGAGAATTTCTCCTCCCACTAGAGAAATTCAGTGAAATTGTCCCCCCAATTTGTCTGCCCACAGATAGGGTGGAGAATTTCAAGAGGTCATTTGTGCACAGCTCTAATATATACATGTATATGTATATGTATGAAAAATCTCTGAAGATTCAAGGGGTTGAACCTGGGATCTTCTAGAAGCAAAGCATAGGTTCCATTGCTGTTCACAAAATGTACTGAACACTAAAACTGTTACTAGCCCACCTGACAGGAAAGAACAGGGAGCAGCATCAAAAGAAAACAATAGTCTGTTTAAACCCCATCAGTTCATTTTAATATCCTTTAAAAAAAATAGTGCCCAAAGGAAGACCTACAGTCAAAACACATTGGGGATTCTTAGCGCAGATTAACTTCTGCTGGGATAACAAGATATTCATATCCTTTTGTGATGACAAACCAGAATCTCGGGTGTTGCATTTATATAAATTGATACAAATGGGAGAATAAAAAAAGTGATGCTTTTGTATGAAAAGTGCACTATAATGTGTTTTAAAGGCAACTGCACTAATATTTATCCAGATTTATCACTGGGAGCCTCTGTAATGTAACAGATTAAGCTAAAATGGGATGTCTGTAGAATTATAGTAAAACATCATGAAGGTTGAAGCACCTGGAGGTCTCCCTCCTCCCTTTTCTTTTGCAAGTCTCAGCTTAAATATGTGAAGAAATGTAAATCACTACAAATCTAAACTGTTTTATCATCAAAGTTAGTTGTGCACTTATAATGGAAGACAGAGGATGGCTCATTCTTCAGGTAGAGACAGCCCAGATTCAGCAAGCCGTTTTCCATCTGTTTCCACCATTTTCCAAAAATTATCTATGTGGTGAGCAGCCAGTTTTGATGCTAGCAAGCATCATCTATTCTCTAGGCATCTCAAACTGCCTGCATTAATGTTACATCCAGGGGAGGCTGGTGGATCCAATTTGGTGGGTAAATATTCCACAACCAGCCAGGAGTCTAGATAGGGTCCAGCACCTTGGATAGCTCCTTTACACTCCTGGCTGGTTGTAAGTAAAACCCAGAATGGAGTCTTCAGATCACCGGAATCAAGTCCACCAGCCTCCCCTGGTTGCATCCATTTTCGGTTCTTTATACACCACAAGCAAGACAGGAGGGGAAGAGAGCTTGGAGTTACTCTGTCATTTCCCCAAACCAACTTGTTGCTCCGTGGCTTGAGCAGTCATCAGAGTCAATGTGAACATCTCCCAGAGTGTACTGGAATCCACCTAGCTTCAGTAGTCTTCAAAACACTCTCTCTCTCTCTCTCTCTCTCTCTCTCTCT
Source organism: Heloderma suspectum (assembly GCF_057233095.1). NCBI lineage: Eukaryota > Metazoa > Chordata > Lepidosauria > Squamata > Helodermatidae > Heloderma > Heloderma suspectum. Next base: position 332,989,888 of record NC_139459.1, on the reverse strand, counting down.
GTGTGTGTGTGTGTGTGTGTGTGTACTCCATGCAAATAACCTCTCTTTAAAGACTGTTCAGTGAAGGCCATAGCGTAATACCTGAGTGAGACAGAAAGATCTTCAGATGAATCAGTTGCTAATGGATTACTATCTCTTGAAATATTGTTAAGCAGGGATACTCAGGAAAGATGCATCTTGGCTCTAATTTTGTATATACAGATATTAGCAATATTAATTCATAATGAAGCTAGAATAGAAAGAGTAAAAGGAGCATAAAATGGTGAAAATAGCATCATATGCAGATGACATATCATTGTCAGATATACACAAAACTATGAAAGAAATGGATCACTGAATAAGAAAGTATAGCCATTTTTCAGATAATGCATAAACATTTTTTTAAGGGAGCTTATATGGATACATTTTGTAAAAATGTATTCAAGACAAAATACATAAGAAAGATGTGTCCTTTACTTTAATAAGTCATCAATAAAACATTCAGAATTATACTGCAGTCTGGCATACAGACTGCTGCTGCCAAAAGCATTCACTTCTTGTTGCTGACACCAAGCAATACCCTCCCTCAAATCCCTACACTGACTTCCTTTCCCCCTCCCCATCTAACACAAACTCATCTTCACCTTTACACCAAACAACAGTCTTGCCCTCCCATATTTTTCTGCCCTTCACTTCTCCATCTCCAGCACCTTTAGCCACCCCAAACCCTCCTCTTGGAAGATTCTTCCCATAGTCTCCCCACCCTTGTATTATAAATTCCTTTTTAGACCATCTACCAACCAGCATGACCAATGGTTAGGAATGATGGAAGGTGTAGTCCAAAACATCTGCAAGGTGCCGCATTGGGCGAGGCATTGATCTACATGGTAAGGTACCACTTCTCTCTGGTTTCAAATCCCTCCCAAGAAAAAATTTTCCATGAAGCATTTCACTTAACCCATTAGTCCTCATTTGCAATGAAGGGTAATTTTGTATATCTGCATTTGCCAAAATCTGTGACCTTACCCTTGCCTCTACCATTCTATCTGCCCAGCTGCAAAAAGCTATTGAGATATGCCACATCGCTACAAAGTTCCTTAAATATATTTGATGAACAAATCAAAAACAATGTCGTAAGAAAAAATGAATCATTTTACTAATATTCAACACATATGGAATTGGATCATTATTGAAAGAGAAAGGTCCTTAGGCTTAAAGTAACAAACTTAAGAACTTGAGGTGTTAATGGCATTACAGAAAAGACCCAAGGGATGATCAATAATATATTATTAATGACTCATAAACAGTGTATACTAACTTAATGTATAAGAAAGAAAGTGGAAAAATGATAATGGAAGACTAATATAGGACTGGAAGCTAGTCCACTAAGGAATTACATAACAGCTGAATGGTAAATCATTAGGTATACATTTCTGCGGAAATCAGTATAAACTAATAACACCTTGGTATCTAACTCCTTGGGAATTAGAAATGATGTATATATCACTACAGAGGAAATGTTAGAAATATAAGGAGATTCCATATGTTTCTGGTGAACTTGTCTTACAGAGAAAGAAGTTATGCTTGGAAGGATTAAGTAAAGTTAAAGTGATAAACAAGTGAAGCTCTACACGATTTTATGAAAACATAGAGGGAAACCCCATAAAGTATTAGGGAACCCCACTGGTGGCCCATTGAAGAAAGGCTTCAAGAGTGATTACCCTCATTTGCTCTAACTGCTGTAACAGTTGTGGCTAAGCCAGGAGCATCAGTCTCAAATCAGCGGCCAATCTCACTGCATAGAAAATCCCCAGGAGCTGCACCCATAACTTGAAACCCAAAATGTGAATCCATCCTTAATTCAAACATCAGTTTCCCCAAGTTCTTTTCCCAATGGCCACCTCCTCCCAATTGCAAGTGTACAATCTGACTGCATTGTAATGAACCATCATAGTTGAAGTGCACTGTGGCAGTGGGAAGAGGAATTATTTAAAAAACGGACCAAAGATAAAACAGCAGATGTCATTAAGTCTGTGGTGCGCTCACATTTACACTCATATATGCATTTCAGATCCCCACCATCAAAAGAATATAGTACAGGAAAAAACAATGAAATTTGAAATTAGAAGGCTGAACGAGCCAGGGCTTTTATCCAAGAAAAAATAACTTTCTTGAGAGATGAGGTGGGGTGTTGGAACAGCATTATCATCATCAAAGTAATCAGTTCTCACACAATGAACAATTGCAAGCGTACCAAACATATGAGGCAGAAGACCAGATGAATTCCATAGATATCCCTGCACAGGATTCAAAAGGCATAGACATCACCTGAAAGGCCCTTTCAGTGGGTAAACCAAGGGCGGCTGTGTATAGAAGGCTAGGCCATGTAGACGAGTGATGGATCTCTGAGAAGCACTGTTGGAGCTGGGGCTAACTGGAGCTCTAAGTCTTATGGGGGAGAGAAAGAGGGAGAGAGATTGGAGAGAGAAATACAGACTTAAGGGTGAAGACGAGTTTTGCAGCAGTTTGTGCAAGGTACATGCATAGCCCAGGGGCTAGCCAGTATACCCAGGGCTTCTTCACATGGAGCTTTTATCCTGCTATTGAGATTGCTCACTCATGGACATTTGTGGGGCCTTTTCATGACGTTGTCAATCTCCAGGGCACATCCAGAGGTATTTCCTGGTTATTCCAGCTCAAAAAGATTCAGAAATAATGAACTATTTAAGTTGGATTGTTACACTACTAAAACAGCCACTAGATGGTGTTGTTTCATTGGTCTCTATGGAACCTTGAATATTAAAAACATCCCCTCTCAGCAATCACATGGTCGCAGTCTGGGAGCCCACTGTTAAATTCAGAAAGGCTCCACAATGGGAGGACTGCAGGTTTTTTGTTCAATGTAAAGGCAGCCTGAGTCTAACATCTCAACACTCACACAATAGGAAAGCAGAAAAAATGGGTGGGTGAAGGCTACAATTTGGTGGGAAAGGAACTCCAGAAAATAGGACAGGGCTTGAAAGATACCTTTCCAGGGATCCCATTGGATTGGCTGAGAAACTCCTGCAGTTATTGTGGGAAAAGGAGCCTTGAATAAGGCTGTATGTGGGTTGCTTCAGCAAAAGCAATGACTTAAGCAGCCAGAACTGGGTGTCCTGTAGAGAAGGGTTGGCTAGCTTCTCTGACCGAACTCCGGGTTCTATGGCTTAAGAGTGATTTCAGCAAAGAGAATGAGAATAGCCAGGGAGTCTGAGCTTGCCATGCACCAGGGACGTACGCTGCTAGGACCTTAAGGAGGTCAGGTGCATGTGCTACCCAGACCTTTGGGGAGGACAGAAACAACAACATAAAAAACCCTGGTTTTTTATACTTTTCAGAGAGAAGGAAACCTATCCTGGGTGAAATGAATATTCCAAGAATACCTAGGGATTTACGAAACTCACTTACCTTTTTGCGAAATCTTTCACAGTGGGGGGGAGGCACTCCATCCCTCCCCCCAGAATCCTTGATGAGGGGGGAGGCGATCCGGTCCTCCCCCCCAGAATCCTCAACGGCCAGCTCCTGGCGGTCCGCAGCCGGATTTCCAGCCGCTGACGGGCTGCTGCGGACACAAATGGTGGCCACCGTAGCAGCTGCCATTTGCGTCCAGCCAGGCAGCCGTGATAGGCTACGTAAGAATTTACGTAGCCTATCACGGCTAACCCACCCCCCCAAAAAAACCCAGCGTACGCAAATGGCGGCGGCCGCCATTTGCGTTCACTATTTTTCGCCGATTTATCTTACGTAAATATTTACGTAAGATAAAACGGCGAAAGAAATGGGGAACGCAAATAGCGTAGTGGGCGCTATTTGCGTTCCTTTATTTTTCGCCATTCTAGCCTACATAAATATTTACGTAGGCTAGATTCTTTCGAATCTGACCACACTGGAATCCGTGGCGGAATTCTCTGCCATCGCTAAGAATACCACTTTGGACATATTAGAGATCTTTTCTCAAGTCTAATCAGGCAGGGATTTCTTAGGTATTGCTGTACTTTCCCCAGCCTCTATACTTATCAGTAAGTATGCAAGATTGTGGGGGCATGAGACTCTTTGCCTGAAGTGTATGTACACCTAATCCTTGGTCAATGTGTCTTAATCTAATCCTGAGGCAATCAATTTTAGTGCGATTGATTTGCCCATATTGCTGAATCCTGAGCATGCGACCGAACATTCATGACTTCATGATGAGATTGCTTATTTGGGACTTTTCACCCAGTCCAGCTGGAGATGCACACCCTCTAGGCTAGTCAGTACATTGGGCATGATGCTGATCTTCTTAAAGTGACAGCACACCATATCAAATACTGGGGCGAAAGTCTCTCAGGCTCTTATACCAGACAGTCTGTCAAGAACTTCACCATCCCTTGAAATCAGTAGCAAATGCATTTAAGATCAATGCAGTACTTCTCAGAATGAATAACTGTTAATTAACCTAAAGTTTGTCACAGGGAGGAAGGCCAGGATCTCTTCTCGATCATCCCAGAGCGCAGGACATGGAATAATAGGCTCAAGTTACAGGAAGCCGGATTCTGGCTGAACATCAGGAAAAACGTCCTGACTGTTAGAGCAATATGACAGTGGAACCAATGACCTAGGGAGGTAGTGGGCTCTCCCACACTGGAGGCATTCAAGGTGAGGCTGGACAGCCATCTGTCAGGGATGCTCTGATTTGGATTCCTGCATTGAGCACGGGGTTGGACTCGATGGCCTTGTAGGCCCCTTCCAACCCTACTGTTCTATGATTCTATGGAACTAATTGCCATGCAAATGTGATGACCATTAGCATAAACATCTGTTTAAAAGAATCAAAGGAAAAGTACACAGTACACATCTATTAGGATCTACTAACTACAGCAGCCAAGTCATATTAACTATGTTTAGAGACAGTGATGCTGCAATCCTATATCCACTTACCTGGGAGAAATCCCAATTGAACTCAATGGCACTTACTTCTGAGTAGACTTATATAGGCTCTAAGCCTCTGATTGCTAGATGTTAAGTATTAACAGGAGATGGCCATCACCAGTAAGCCCAGTTTGTAACTCTCCTTGTGACATCTGATTGTCCACTCTTGGGAGAGAAACAGAATGCTGGGCTATATACACTATTGGCCTGACTTAGCACAACGGTCTTGTTCTTCTTACGTTGGAGTTCCATAACACAGAAATGTGAAATCAAGAGAGGCAAGGCTGAAAGCTATCATAAATGTGCAAATACATATTATCAGTAAGTATCTAAAATGCTTTCAAAGCATACTTCTCATTTCCTCAATAATATAAATGAAACACTAGCTATGTGACAACATAATTAGCTGTGTCAATAAAGTCAGTGAAACTGGCAAGATTACTTTCCAAGTTCTGGAAAATAAGAGCTCTTGAGATTTATGCATGTTAATTCTTACACACTGCCACAAGAATACAACCCATTTGTCTCTGAATGTCTACATTCAATTAGATACACTTGACAGATGTTTGCTCCTTAACCAGTGATTCATTTAGAAATATTTAACAATTTCTAGGGTCTACAGTTCTCCAGAACTGCTGTCTATTCATTTAGGCCGTGCATAAGATTTAAACCAATTTAAATTACCATTACCATTTTTAAGAGAGTTGATTAAGTAATTTCATTAAACTACATTACTTCAGAAATTCGATGTGCCACAATATCAAAGTTTAATGTGGAGTGGAAATCAAAATATTCTACAGGGTGTTCCCCTGTCTAAGCATCAACAATTATCCACTGGAAAAAAATATATACTGGTCAGGCTGGGTCAGGTCACACTCAATGTAACTATGGATTTCACATGAAGGGCTGCTTGAAAGTCATGCTTTTCCTATACAGAAATGATTCTTTGTGTAGGAAAAAACATCAACATCCTGAATGGATTTTGATGTGCAATGATCACTCCTGTGTCTATTTTGCTGCGTGTACATGCATTGAAGGGGCTGAATTGACAAGTTAATTACATTCAGCTTTCATGAGCACTCCAAATCTCCCATTCAGATTTTTTTTTAAGGAAAAGGGCAATTTGGACTTGCAGTCTATTTACAGAGCAGAGAATGCTACTTTAAAATTAGGGCTACCATTCAGATGTCATTCCAAGAATATTTAAAGGTACTCTGAATATCTCAAAATGCATAGGAGAGGAATATGAAAAGCAGGTTATGATATCAAGAGAACTAATATCTTTTGGACATCGCAGACATCTTGCCTTAGAGGAGAAAGGTAAAATACTTAGTGCATTTTTTCCATTAGGTATCATGTCAATGATTCAGATGAAAGTTAAGTGGCCAGCATCCTACTACACATTCAAGAATGTCTTACTTAAATCACCAACATCAAATATTTGAAAATGACTTACTAGGAAATCTCCCTGGAGGTAGGACACATTATTGGCAATTATTCTTCCACCTGAACTTTACAGATGCATGCTTCAGAGTGTTACATTTCAGATTAATTGTATTGCTCTCTATATAACTAATTGCAACACAAGTGAGTGTTGCATATATTTAGCAGTCAAAGGTGTTATTTAAAATATGTCACACCAAGGTCACTATTTTTTTAATAACTGATTTTTCATTTATGCTCTTATGAGTATCCTATAACTTCTCCTAAAGGGACTATTAATAATTTACAAAGGAGAAGACATAACTTTGAATTCGGGGGGGGGGGGCAGACTCCTTACAAAACGCATTGTAGCATGGCCAAATGCTATTAGGATTGCCATTTGGGTTTTGGCTGTAACTCCCTCCAAATTTCCTAACATTATAGTCCAAGCACCCATGTCAAAATACTTACATAATAAGATACAAGGTTTGACTATCTGGATGTTTTACAAAAGTTGTAGCATCTCCAAAATGTCCAGTGTTATGCACTTCTGCTGGGGCATTTATAGGGTGGCTGCCCCACAAAACCCCTTTTTGGAGCCAAAAATTACATCATAAGATACATGGATGAAACAAGCAGCATCTCTTGGGGAATTTGTATATAATTTCATACTGTCCAATCTGACTGACTTTGCTGGAGTGTACCGCCTTTCTGACCATTCCAAAATGAGGACCATTAATTACATCATAAGGGACATGGCTGAAATTGGTACCACTTGGTAAGAGATTACCTCGCTGTATCTTAAAATATTCAATCTGACTGCTTTATGATTTTATATTTATTATGATCAGAGTCATAACTATTTCCACTGTACTGAGTTAAATAAGGAATTTCTTTTGCAGTTCCAGAAATGTATTGGTAATTCTGTTTTGGGGCTTACTGTGGAAAGGAGCTTGCATAATCACCAGCAGCCACGAGACAGGGAGCCATGGAACCCCCTAGCAGCAAGATTGCTCGGGGGTGATATCATTAACAGGTGCAAGCTGGAGACACACAACATTGTTTTACCAAGGAAATGGACATGTGAAGCCATTTAAAAAATTCCAGTTGTTGTTGCAATAAAAAGTATCACTGGCAATAAGAAGACTCTTGATATTCTTAAAAATTCTGGGCATGGTATCAGCTATTGAAAAAATAGGGACTGAATTAACATTTGCATCACTTGATGAGCAGGAGGCCACCAAGAAGGAATGAAGTTATCACCGCAGTTAATAACAGATATTGTCTGGGATATAATGCATATGTCAACACTAGTGATGGAAAGGAGACTCCCCATGACACAGATGGTATCTGCTTTGAAAGTGTTGTATGGGGAACCTTGAGAAGAAGAAATGATTGCTACTGTATCAAAATACAAGAGGAAAGAGCAGACCTCTCACACCTTCTGGTCTGGAACTTGAACCATACAGAAATAGACCAAAGGTGCTTCCAAACAGAGAGCTCCTACGGCTACCAATCAAAAGACATTGTGCAGCTATTCTGTCTTTTCTCCTTAATGGATTTAGAGAGCAATCCTATGGCCACTAGACACTGTCTAGAGGGCCACAGGATATGCTGTTCTCTGGGAACCAACCTTGGAGCCCTCACTCTGAGGTCGGTTCTCAGAAAATCAACCTTCCCCCACGTCCACACTGCCTTGGAGGCAGCATGGAGAAGCCCCATCATCCGCGCTCAGAAGAGGAGCACAGAGCAACTGAAAAGGGGCAGGGCTGGGGGGTGCTCCAGGGCGGGGACAGATCCTATGTTGTACAGCAACCTCCTCTCCTGGTCGGCCCCCCGCTGCTAGACAGCTGAAAGCGGCTTAGCAGAAAAAAGCAGGGCAGGAGAGGTGCAGAGGGAATGATCCCCGCTGTGCCTCTCCTGCCTTGCTTTGGATAGGTGGTCACCTCCGAGTTCAGAGGCAGCTGCCTATCTTGATAGGAGTGTGCTCTTATTGTAGAAAGAAAGAAGATGGAAGAAGTGGTGGGAAAACACTGGAGGGTTTCAAAAGATGCAGGGTGATTCACAATAAAAACCTCATCTGGAAGCATCCCAATATTCTCAAGGAGTAGACTTGTACCACTTGATGATGAAAATTGATCTGCAACTCTGCAAAACTATGAATATTTATTTGCGCTTGACACTATATAGATATCACTGGCAACTAAGACAGAGAGAACTCCAATGTAGACAGGTTGGAATTTCAAAGTTTTATTGGATAAACTTCCCCAACAGAAAACAATGCATTTCCCACAAATCAGTCAGTACCCAACATTGCTACAGGTTGTAGTAGAAACAATTAAAAGAACCCATAAAATAGCTGTGGAGTGCCAGCGGAGGCACATTAGTGTGACACATGTTTTGGCTATTGCAAAACCTGCACTTACAATAAAACCAGATGAAAGTCCTAAGTTGGACAAGTTGTTCCTAATGCTTGGTGGATTTCTCATCTGCCTGGCAAATATAAAACAGGACAAGACAGTTATTCCATCAGTAAAAGTCCCTGAATGAGACAGAAGAGAGAACATTAGCTGCTGGGACCAGCAGTATGCAATTTCTGGAGAAAAAATTAGATGAAAGTGAAAGCATGAAAGTCTGATGTTTACATAATTCTTGGTCTCAAGGTATTGCATGGAAACCTAAATGTTATGTTTTCCATACTGTAGATTGTAGTATGCAATGCAGTGAAGAGAGGCCCTTTGAATGTACCCATGACGAGGCAGATACCCACCATCTTGCAATGTCATGTACCATACCAAGTAACATTGTCATACATCACAATGACACAGATGAGTTGATCATTCTGGAAATAAATGAGTATACGCAAGTCACTTTTTCTTCATTAGGGCTTTAGGGCTAGCATATGAGGGGGAAATAGGGAGATTATGTTGGGGTTTTCTGGGGGTTTCATGTTAATTGTTTTCAATGTTTTCATAACTGAAATAAATAAATATGAAAGTATTCTTGTAGGAAACATATTACATTACTTTTACTTTATTGCTAAAACAGTTCATAATTTCAGAACTGAGTTACATAGTTCCAGTTAAGTATATTCAAAATTGTTATGACTGTTATCATATTAAATGTTCTAATTTTTCAGTTGGCCCCACACAAAGCAGTCAGATTGGATACTTTAAGATACACGAAGGTGGTCCCAGTTTCAGCCATGAACCTTACAATGTAATTAACATCCCCTTTTTGGAGGGGTCAGAAAGGGGGTACAACGCAACAAAATCAGTCAGATTGGATGGTATGGAATTATATACACTATTGTGCAGCTATTCCATCTTTTGTTTCTTAACAGATTATCTGCAGTAAGAGAAATGACAGAAGTTGAGGTAAGAAAACATGGGAGGGTTATGGGCTGAAGACAACAGTTACAACTGGACACACATAGAATCATAGAATAGTAGGGTTGGAACGGGCCTACAAGACCATCGAGTCCAACCCCCTGCTCAATGCAGGAATCCAAGTCAGAGCATCCCTGACAGATGGCTGTCCAGCCTCGTCTTGAACGTCTCCAGTGTGGGAGAGCCCACTACCTCCCTAGGTAATGGTTCCATTGTTATATTGCTCTCACAGTCAGGAAGTTTGTCCTGATGTTCAGCCAGAATCTGGCTTCCTGAAACATGAGCCCATTATTCCATGTCCCGCACTCTGGGATGATCGAGAAGAGATCCTGGCCTTCCTCTCTGTGACAACTTTTCCAGTACTTGAAGAGCGCTATCTCCCCTCAGTCTTCTCTTCTCAAGGCTAAACATGCCCAGTTGTTTCAGTCTGTCTTCATAGGGCTTTGTTTCCCGTCCCCTGATCAGCTTTGTTACCCTCCTCTGAACCCTCTCCAGCTTGTCTGCATCCTTCTTAAAGTGTGGTGCCCAGAACTGGACACAGTACTCCACATGAGGCCTAACCAGTGCTGAGTAGAGGGGAACTAGTACTTCCCGGGATTTGGAAGCTATGCTTCTATTAATGCAGCCCAAAAGAGCATTTCCCCTTCATGGATCACCGCCTTGTTGTGGCGAAGGGGCTTGCGTAACTCAGTGAACCCATAAGCTATGCCGTGCAGGGCCACCCAAGACGGACAGGTCATGGCAGAGAGTTCTGACAAAATGTGGTCCACTGGAGAAGGAAATGGCAACCCACTCCAGTATTCTTGCCAAGAAAACCCCATGGAACGTATCACAAGGCTAAAAGATATGACGCCGGAAGATGAGCCCCTCAAGTCGGAAGGTGTCCAATATGCTACTGGGGAAGAGCAGAGGGTATTTCCAAGTAGCGCCAGAAAGAGTGAAGCGGCTGGGCCAAACCCGAAAGGACACTCAGCTGTGGATGTGTCTGGTGGTGAAAAGAAAATCCGATGCTGTAAAGAACAATATTGTTTAGGAACCTGGAATGTCAGATCAATGAATCAAGGTAAGCTGGAGGTGGTCAAACATGAGATGGCAAGATTGAACATCGACATCTTGGGAATCAGCAAACTAAAATGGACAGGCATGGGCGAATTTAATTCAGGTGACCATCATATCTACTATTGTGGGCAAGAATCCCTTAGAAGAAATGGAGTAGCACTCATAGTCAACAAAAGGGTGGGAAAAGCAGTACTGGGGTACAATCTTAAAAATGATAGAATGATCTCAGTACGAATCCAAGGCAAACCATTCAACATCACAGTAATTCAAGTCTATGCCCCAACCACTGAGGCCGAAGAAGCTGAGGTTGATCGGTTCTATGAAGACCTACAACACCTTCTAGAACTAACACCAAAGAAAGATGTCCTCTTCATCATAGGGGATTGGAATGCTAAAGTAGGAAGTCAAGAAATCACCGGGATAACAGGCAGGCATGGCCTTGGTGTACAAAATGAAGCAGGACAAAAGCTAATAGAGTTTTGCCAAGAGAACATGCTGATCATAGCAAACACTCTTTTCCAACAGCACAAGAGGCGACTCTACACATGGACGTCACCAGATGGTCAATATCGAAATCAGATTGATTATGTCCTTTGCAGCCAAAGATGGAGAAGCTCCATACAGTCAGTAAAAACAAGACCTGGAGCTGACTGTGGCTCAGATCATGAGCTGCTTCTTGCAAAATTTCGGCTTAAATTGAAGAACGTCGGGAAAACCACTAAACCGTTCAGGTATGACCTAAATCATATCCCTGATGAATATACAGTGGAGGTGAGGAATAGATTTCAGGGATTAGACCTGATAGACAGAGTGCCTGAGGAACTATGGACGGAGGTCCGTAACATTGTTCAGGAGGCAGCAACTCAATCCATCCCAAAGAAAAAGAAATGCAAGAAAGCAAAGTGGCTGTCTGATGAGGCTTTACAAGTAGCTCACGAAAGAAGGGAAGCGAAAAGCAAGGGAGAAAGGGGAAGATATACCCAACTGAATGCAGAGTTCCAGAGAATAGCAAGGAGAGACAAGAAGGTCTTCTTAAATGAACAATGCAAAGAAATCGAGGAAAACAACAGAATGGGAAAGACTAGAGATCTCTTCAAGAAAATTGGAGATCTCAAGGGAACGTTTTGTGCAAAGACGGGCATGATAAAGGACAAAGAAGGCAGGGACCTAACAGAAGCAGATGAGATTAAGAAGAGGTGGCAAGAATACACAGAAGAACTATACAGGAAAGATCTGAATGTCCCTGATAGCCATGATAGTGCGGTCACTGAACTTAAGCCGGACATCCTAGAGAGTGAAGTCAAGTGGGCCTTAGGAAGCATTAGTAACAACAAAGCTAGTGGAGATGACAGTATTCCAGCCGAGCTATTTAAAATCCTAAAAGATGATGCTGTTAAAGTGCTGCATTCAATATGCCAACAAATCTGGAACACTCAACAGTGGCCACAAGACTGGAAAAGGTCAGTTTACATTCCAATTCCAAAGAAGGGCAACGCCAAAGAGTGTTCAAACTACCGTACAATTGCGCTCATTTCACATGCCAGCAAGGTGATGCTCAAAATCCTACAAGCTAGGCTTCAGCAGTATGCGAACCGAGAACTGCCGGAAGTACAAGCTGGGTTTCGAAGAGGCAGAGGAACTAGAGATCAAATTGCCAACTTTCGCTGCATCATGGAGAAAGCAAGAGAATTCCAGAAAAACGTCTATTTCTGCTTCATTGACTACGCTAAAGCCTTTGATTGTGTGGATCACAACAAACTGTGGCAAATTCTTAAAGTGATGGGAGTACCAGACCACCTTACCTGTCTCCTGAGAAACCTGTACGAGGGTCAAGAAGCAACAGTAAGAACCAGACATGGAACAACCGATTGGTTCAAAATTGGGAAAGGAGTACGACAAGGCTGCATATTGTCACCCTGCTTATTTAACTTATATGCAGAGTACATCATGAGAAATGCCGGGTTGGATGAATCAGAGGTCGGAATTAAGATTGCTGGGAGAATTATCAACAACCTCCGATATGCAGACGATACCACCCTAATGGCAGAAAGCGAAGAGGATCTAAAGAGCCTCTTGTTGAGGGTGAAAGAGGAGAGTGCAAAAGCTGGTTTGAAACTCAACATTAAAAAAATGAAGATCATGGCATCTGGCCCCATCACTTCCTGGCATATGGAAGGGGAAGAAATGGAAGCAGTGACAGATTTTACTTTCTTGGGCTCCAAGATCACCGCAGACGGTGACTGTAGCCATGAAATTAAAAGACGCTTGCTCCTGGGGAGGAAAGCTATGGCCAACCTAGACAGCATAGTAAGAAGCAGAGACATCACCTTGCCGACAAAGGTCCGTCTAATCAAAGCTATGGTTTTCCCAGTAGTAATATATGGCTGTGAGAGCTGGACTATAAGGAAGGCTGAGCGCCGAAGAATTTATGCTTTCGAACTGTGGTGCTGGAGAAGACTCTTACGAGTCCCCTGGACTGCAAGGAGGTCAAATCAGTCCATCCTAAAGGAAATCAACCCTGAGTGCTCATTGGAAGGACAGATAATGAAGCTGAAGCTCCAATATTTTGGCCACCTAATGCGAAGAGAAAACTCTCTGGAAAAGACCCTGATGCTGGGAAAGACTGAAGGCAAAAGGAGAAGGGGACGGCAGAGTATGAGATGGCTAGATAGCATCACGGATGCAATGAATATGAACTTGAGCACACTCCGGGAGAGAGCGCAGGACAGGGGGGCCTGGCGTGCTATGGTCCATGGGGTCACGAAGAGTCGGACACGACTGAACAACAACAACAAAAAGAGCATTTGCCTTTTTTGCAGCCACATCACATGGTTGGCTCATATTCAGCTTGTGATTGTCAACAATTCCAAGATCCTTCTTGCTTGTAGAGTTGTTGAGCCACGTATCCCCCATATTGTAACTGTGCATTTGGTTTCTTTTTCCTAGGTGCAGAACTTGGCATTTATCCCTATTAAATGTCATCCTGTTATTTTCTGCCCAGCGCTCCATTCTATCCAGATCACTTTGAATTTTGTTTCTGTCTTCCAAAGTATTAGCTATCCTGCCCAATTTTGTGTCATCTGCAAATTTGATCAGCATTCCCTGCACCTCCTCCTCCAAGTCATTCATAAAAATGTTGAAGAGCACTGGGCCCAGGACTGAGCCCTGCGGTACCCCACTCGTTACCTCTCCCCAGTTTGAGAAGATCCTATTGATAAGCACTCTTTGAGTCCAATTCTGTAGCCAACTGTGGATCCACCTAATCATTGTTTCATCTAGCCCACTTTGAACTAGTTTGCTCATCAGGATATCATGGGGCACTTTGTCGAAAGCTTTGCTGAAGTCGAGGTATATTACATCTACAGCATTCCCACGATCCACAAGGGAGGTTACTTGATCAAAAAATGAGATCAGATTCATCTGACAGGACTTGTTCTTGACAAATCCATGTTGGCTTCAAGTAATCACTGCATAGTTTTCAAGGTGCTTGCAGATGGATTGCTTTATCATCTGCTCCAGAATTTTCCCAGGGATTGATGTCAGAATGACTGGTCTGTAGTTCCCAGGTTCCTCCTTTTTACCCTTTTTGAAGATAGGGACAACATTAGCCCTCCTCCAGTCATCTGGCACTTCCCCCGTCCTCCATGATTTCTCAAAGAGAATAGAAAGCGGTTCTGAGAGTTCTTCTGCCAGTTCCTTTATTACTCTAGGATGCAGTTTATCTGGCCCTGGAGATTTGAACTCATTCGAAGTAATTAGGTGTTCCTTGACTATATGCCTATTGATCTCAAGCTGCAATCCTGCCCCTTCAGCTTGTACTTCGCCTTTACAGTACTTTCGCCAGGGGGGTCATAGACCTTCTTTTGGGAGAAGACTGAGCCAAAGTAGGAATTGAGCACCTCTGCCTTTTCTTGGTCATCTGTTATCATTTTGCCATCCTTATTTAATAGCTGAACAACCATTTCTTTCCTCTGCCTTTTACTATGCAGGTAGCTGAAGAAAGCCTTTTTGTTGTTTTTAGCATCCCTCGCTAACCTCAGCTCGTTCTCAGCTTTAGCCTTCCTGACACCATCCCTGCAATTCTGTGCTACCTGCCTGTACTCTTCCTCTGTTACTTGGCCTTCTTTCCACTTCCTTTGTTGTTCAGTCATTCAGTCGTGTCCAACTCTTCGTTACCCCATGGACCACAGCACGCCAGCCCTTCCTGTCCTGCGCTCTCTCCTGGAGCATGCTCAAGTCCATATTCATTGCATCACTGATGCTATCTAGCCATCTCATCTTCTGCTGTCCCCTTCTCCTTTTGCCTTCAGTGTTCCCCAGCATCAGGGTCTTTTCCAGAGAGTTTTCTCTTCGCATTAGGTGGACAAAATATTTGAGCTTCAGTTTCAGTATCTGTCCTTCCAATGAGAACTCAGGGTTGATTTCCTTTAGGATGGACTGATGTGACCTCCTTGCCATCCAGAGGACTCGTAAGAGTCGTCACCAGCACCAAAGTTCGAAAGCATCGATTCTTCAGCGCTCAGCCTTCCTTATAGTCCAGCTCTCATAGCCATATGTTACTACTGGGAAAACCATAGCTTTGATTAGACGGACCTTTGTTGGCAAGGTGATGTCTCTGCTTCTTACTATGCTGTCGAGGTGTGCCATAGCTTTCCTCCCAAGAAGCAAGCGTCTTTTAATTTCATGGCTACAGTCACCATCTGTGGTGATCTTGGAGCCCAAGAAAATAAAATCTGTCACTGCTTCCATTTCTTCCCCTTCCATATGCCAGGAGGTGATGGGGCCAGATGCCATGATCTTAGTTTTTTTAATGTTGAGTTTCAAACCAGCTTTTGCACGCTCCCCTTTCACCCTCAACAAGAGGCTCTTTAGATCCTCTTCGCTTTCTGCCATTAGGGTGGTATCATCTGCATATCGGAGGTTGTTGATAATTCTCCCAGCAATCTTAATTCCAACCTGTGATTCATCCAACCTGGCGTTTCTCATGATGTACTCTGCATATAAGTTAAATAAGCAGGGTGACAATATGCAGCCTTGTTGTACTCCTTTCCCAATTTTGAACCAATCGGTTGTTCCATGTCTGGTTCTTACTGTTGCTTCTTGACCCTCGTACAGGTTTCTCAGGAGACAGGTAAGGTGGTCTGGTACTCCCATCACTTTAAGAATTTGCCACAGTTTGTTGTGATCCACACAATCAAAGGCTTTAGCGTAGTCAATGAAGCAGAAATAGACGCTTTTCTGGAATTCTCTTGCTTTCTCCATGATGCAGCGAAAGTTGGCGATTTGATCTCTAGTTCCTCTGCCTCTTCGAAACCCAGCTTGTACTTCCGGTAGTTCTCGGTTCGCATACTGCTGAAGCCTAGCTTGTAGGATTTTGAGCATCACCTTGCTGGCATGTGAAATGAGCGCAATTGTACGGTAGTTTGAACACTCTTTGGCATTGCCCTTCTTTGGAATTGGAATGTAAACTGACCTTTTCCAGTCTTGTGGCCACTGTTGAGTGTTCCAAATGTGTTGGCATGTTGAGTGCAGCACTTTAACAGCATAATCTTTTAGGATTTTAAATAGCTCAGCCGGAAGACTGTCATCTCTGCTAGCTTTGTTGTTAGTAATGCTTCCGAAGGCCCACTTGACTTAACTCTCTAGGATGTCCGGCTCAAGTTCCGTGACCGCACTATCATGGCTCTCAGGGACATTAAGATCTTTCCTGTATAGTTCTTCTGTGTATTCTTTCCACCTCTTCTTAATCTCATCTGCTTCTGTTAGGTCCCTGCCTTCTTGGTCCTTTATCATGCCTGTCTTTGCACAAAACGTTCCTTTGAGATCTCTGATTTTCTTGAAGAGATCTCTAGTCTTTCCCATTCTATTGTTTTCCTCGATTTCTTTGCATTGTTCATTTAAGAAGGCCTTCTTGTCTCTTCTTGCTATTCTCTGGAACTCTGCATTCAGTTGGATATATCTTTCCCTTTCTCCCTTGCTTTTTGCTTGCCTTCTTCCTCAGCCACTTGTAAAGCCTCATCAGACAGCCACTTGGCTTTCTTGCATTTCTTTTTCTTGGGGATGGATTGAGTTGCTGCCTCCTGAACAATTTTACGGATGCCCGTCCATAGTTCCTCAGGCACTCTGTCTATCAGGTCTAATCCCTGAAATCTATTCCTCACCTCCACTGTATATTCATCAGGGATATGATTAGGTCATACCTGAATGGTTTAGTGGTTTTCCCGACGTTCTTCAAATTAAGCCGAAATTTTGCAAGAAGCAGCTCATGATCTGAGCCACAGTCAGCTCCAGGTCTTGTTTTTACTGACTGTATAGAGCTTCTCCATCTTTGGCTGCAAAAGACATAATCAATCTGATTTCGATATTGACCATCTGGTGATGTCCATGTGTAGAGTCGCCTCTCGTGCTGTTGGAAAAGAGTGTTTGCTATGATCAGCGTGTTCTCTTGGCCAAACTCTATTAGCCTTTGTCCTGCTTCATTTTGTACACCAAGGCCATGCTTGCCTGTTATCCCGGTGATTTCGTGACTTCCAACTTTAGCATTCCAATCCCCTATGATGAAGAGGACATCTTTTTTTGGTGTTAGTTCTAGAAGGTGTTGTAGGTCTTCATAGAACCGATCAACCTCAGCTTCTTCAGCATCAGTGGTTGGGGCATAGACTTGAATTACTGTGATGTTGAATGGTTTGCCTTGGATTCATATTGAGATCATTCTATCGTTTTTAAGATTGTACCCCAGTACTGCTTTTGCCACCCTTTTGTTGACTATGAGTGCTACTCCATTTCTTCTAAGGGATTCTTGCCCACAGTAGTAGATATGATGGTCACCTGAATTAAATTCGCCCATGCTTGTCCATTTTAGTTCGCTGATTCCCAAGATGTTGATGTTCAATCTTGCCATCTCATGTTTGACCACCTCCAGCTTACCTTGATTCATTGATCTGACATTCCAGGTTCCTAAACAATATTGTTCTTTACAGCATCGGATTTTCTTTTCACCACCAGACACATCCACAGCTGAGTGTCCTTTCGGCTTTGGCCCAGCCGCTTCATTGTTTCTGGCGCTACTTGGAAATTCCCTCTGCTCTTCCCCAGTAGTATATTGGACACCTTCTGACCTGAGGGGCTCATCTTCCAGCATCATATCTTTTAGCCTTGTGATACGTTCCATGGGGTTTTCTTGGCAAGAATACTGGAGTGGGTTGCCATTTCCTTCTCCAGTGGACCACATTTTGTCAGAACTCTCCGCCATGACCTGTCCGTTTTGGGTGGCCCTGCACAGCAGAGCTTATGGCTTCACTGAGTTACGCAAGCCCCTTCACCACAACAAGGCAGTGATCCATGAAGGGGTTCCACTTCCGATGTGTGTCCTTTTTTGTTTTCATGTCATCTCTAAGCTTTTTGTGAAGCCCTATTGGCTTCGTCTGTTGTCTTCCACCTTTTCTTCTTGTTGGAATGGTTTGTAATTGTGCCTTGAGAATTTCCTTTTTTAAAAGCTCCCACCCATCTTGGACTCCTTTTCTTGTTAGAGTCGCTTGCCATGGACCTTACTGATCATTGTTCTGAGTTTATGAAAATCAGCTTTCCTAAAATCCAGGGTACGCGTTTGACTACACTCGGATTTTGTTTCCCTTAGAACCAAGAACTCAAGTACAACATGGTCGCTTTCCCCCAGAGTTCCTGTAACTGCTATTTTATCCACTAACTCATCTCTG
This sequence comes from Heloderma suspectum, assembly GCF_057233095.1. Classification (NCBI taxonomy): domain Eukaryota; kingdom Metazoa; phylum Chordata; class Lepidosauria; order Squamata; family Helodermatidae; genus Heloderma; species Heloderma suspectum. The sequence continues at coordinate 332,971,377 of NC_139459.1, read as the reverse complement.
TTTGTTAGGATCAAGTCAAGGATAGCCAGTCCTCTAGTTCCTTCCTCTACTTTCTGTAGGAGGACGTTATCCGCCACACAAGTCAGGGATTTCCTGGAGGGGCCATGTTTGGCAGAATTTGTCTCCCAACAAATATCAGGGAAATTGAAGTCCTCCATTACTACTACATCATGCTTCCTTAAAACATTGGCTGTTTGCTTTTCAAAAGTTTCATCCTCGTCTTCTCCTTGATTGGGTGGCCAGTAGTAGACTCCGACCATCAAGTTCCTTTTATTCTTTGCTCCATTTATTTTGATCCAGATGCTCTTGATGGAGCTACCAAGCTCATCCTCCTGTCCTTCTGTGCAGAGATATGTATTTTTCACATACAGTGCAACCCCGCCTCCCTTTCTGTTCCTCCTGTTCCTCCTGTTCTTTTTGAACAAGTGATATGTTCAAACGATGGACATAGGCGCATGCACTGCAATGGAGAGAACAGCTCTGATAGCACCCAATAATAGTCTTCAGACACATGTAGGAAGAAAGCCAGACTATGAAGCACATGGTCTTCAGTGTCTATATACTAATGCCCAGAGTATGGGAAACAAACAGAACGAACTTGAACTCTTAATACAAGAGGGAAATTATGACCTGATAGGTATAACTGAGACTTGGTGGGATGACTCTCATGACTGGAATACAGCAATTGAAGGATATAACTTGTTCCAAAAGAACAGGAGGAACAGAAAGGGAGGTGGGGTTGCACTGTATGTGAAAAATACATATCTCTGCACAGAAATACAGGAGGAGGAGCTTGGTAGCCCCATCGAGAGCATCTGGGTTGAAATAAATGGAGCAAAGAATAAAAGGAACCTGGTGGTCGGAGTCTACTACCGGCCACCCAATCAAGGAGAAGACAAGGATGAAACTTTTGAAAAGCAAATAGCCAATGTTTTAAGGAAGCATGATGTAGTAGTAATGGGGGACTTCAATTTCCCCGATATTTGTTGGGAGACAAATTCTGCAAAACATGGCCCCTCCAGGAAATTCCTGACTTGTGTGGCGGATAACTTCCTCCTACAGAAAGTAGAGGAAGGAACTAGAGGATCGGCTATCCTTGACTTGATCCTAACCAACAGAGATGACTTAGTGGATAAAGTAGCAGTTACAGGAACTCTGGGGGAAAGCGACCATGTTGTACTTGAGTTCTTGGTTCTAAGGGAAGCAAAATCCGAGTGTAGTCAAACGCGTACCCTGGATTTTAGGAAAGCTGATTTTCATAAACTCAGAACAATGATCAGTAAGGTCCCATGGCAAGCAATGCTAGCGAGAAAAGGAGTCCAAGATGGGTGGGAGCTTTTAAAAAAGGAAATTCTCAAGGCACAATCACAAGCAATTCCAACAAGAAGAAAAGGTGGAAGACAACAGAAGAAGCCAATGTGGCTTCACAGTAAGCTCAGGGATGACCTGAAAACAAAAAAGGACACATATAGGAAGTGGAAAGAAGGCCAAGTAACAAAGGAAGAGTACAGGCAGGTAGCACAGAATTGCAGGGATGGCATCAGGAAGGCTAAAGCTGAGAATGAGCTGAGGTTAGCGAGGGATGTTAAAAACAACAAAAAGGCTTTCTTCAGCTACATGCATAGTAAAAGGCAGAGGAAAGAAACGGTGGTTCAGCTATTAAATAAGGATGGCAAAACGCTAACAGATGACAAAGAAAAGGCAGAGGTGCTCAATTCCTACTTTGGCTCAGTCTTCTCCCAAAAGAGGGTCTATGACGCCCCTGGCAAAGGCAAATTACAGGCTGAAGGGGCAGGATTGCAGCTTGAGATCGACAGGCATATGGTCAAGGAACACCTCATTACTTTGAATGAGTTCAAATCTCCAGGGCCAGATGAACTGCATCCTAGAGTCATAAAGGAACTGGCAGAAGAACTCTCAGAACCGCTGTCTATTGTCTTTGAGAAATCATGGAGGAAGGGGGAAGTGCCAGATGACTGGAGGAGGGCTAACGTTGTCCCTATCTTCAAAAAGGGTAAAAAGGAGGAACCTGGGAACTACAGACCAGTCATTCTGACATCAATCCCTGGGAAAATTCTGGAGCAGATCATAAAGCAATCCATCTGGAAGCACCTTGACAACAATGCCGTGATTACTCAAAGCCAACATGGATTTGTCAAAAACAAGTCCTGCCAGACAAATCTGATCTCATTTTTTGATCAAGTAACCTCCCTTGTAGACCATGGGAATGCTGTAGACATCATATACCTCGACTTCAGCAAAGCTTTCGACAAAGTGCCCCATGATATCCTGATGAGCAAACTAGCTCAAAGTGGGCTAGATGAAACAACGATCCGGTGGATCCACAGTTGGCTACAGAATCGGACTCAAAGAGTGCTTCTCAATGGGACCTTCTCAACCTGTGGAGAGGTAACGAGTGGGGTACCGCATGGCTCAGTCCTGGGCCCAGTGCTCTTCAACATTTTTATGAATGACTTGGAGGAGGAGGTACAGGGAATGCTGATCAGTTTTGCAGATGACACAAAAATGGGAGGGATAGCTAATACTTTGGAAGACAGAAACAAAATTCAAAGTGATCTGGATAGACTGGAGCGCTGGGCAGAAAACAACAGAATGACATTTAATAGGGATAAATGCCAAGTTCTGCACCTAGGAAAAAGAAACCAAATGCACAGTTACAAGATGGGGTATACGTGGCTCAACCACACTACAAGCGAGAAGGATCTTGGAATTGTTGTAGATCACAAGCTGAATATGAGCCAACCATGTGATGTGGCTGCAAAAAAGGCAAATGCTATTTTGGGCTGCATTCATAGAAGCATCGCTTCCAAATCCCGGGAAGTACTAGTTCCCCTCTACTCAGCACTGGTTAGGCCTCATCTGGAGTACTGTGTCCAGTTCTGGGCACCACACTTTAAGAAGGATGCAGACAAACTGGAGAGGGTTCAGAGGAGGGCAACAAAGATGATCAGGGGACTGGAAACAAAGCCCTATGAAGAGAGACTGAAAGAACTGGGCATGTTTAGCCTTGAGAAGAGAAGACTGAGGGGAGATATGATAGCACTCTTCAAGTACTTGAAAGGTTGTCACAGAGAAGAAGGCCAGGATCTCTTCTTGATCATCCCAGAGTGCAGGACACGGAATAATGGGCTCAAGTTACAGGAAGCCAGATTCCGGCTGAACATCAGGAAAAACTTCCTGACTGTAAGAGCAATACGACAATGGAACCAATTACCTGGGGAGGTGGTGGGCTCTCCCACACTGGAGGCCTTCAAGACGAGGCTGGACAGCCATTTGTCAGGGATGCTCTGACTTGGATTCCTGCACTGAGCAGGGGGTTGGACTCGATGGCCTTGTAGGCCCCTTCCAGCCCTACTATTCTATGATTCTATGATATCCTTCAATTGCTGCATTCCACTCATGAGAATCATCCCACCAAATCTCAGTTATACCTATCAAGTCATAATTTCCCTCTTGTATTAAGAGTTCAAGTTCGTTCTGTTTGTTTCCCATACTCTGGGCATTAGTATACAGATATTGAAGACCATGTGCTTCATAGTCTGGCTTTCTTCCTACATGTGTCTGAAGACTATTGGATGCTATTAGAGCTCTTCTCTCCATTGCAGTGCATGAGCCTATGTCCATTGTTACCCCCAACTTTACATCTCCCTTCCCCTGTAGGATTCAGTTTAAAGCCCTCCTGATGAAGTTCTTCATGTTGTGGCCAAACACATTCTTTCCATCCTTTGTGAGGTGCAACCCGTCCCTTGCCAACAGCCCATCTTCCAGGAGGTATAGCCCACAGTCCCAGAATCCAAATCTCTCTCGTCAGCACCACCTTCGTAGCCAGTCATTCATCCGGAGTATTTTTCATTCCCTTTCTATCCCTCTTCTAACTACTGGAAGGATGGATGAGAAAACTATCTGGGCCCCAAAGATCTTGAGTTTCCTTCCCAAAGCTTCAAAGTCTGACATGATTTCTTCGTAGCTCCGCTTGGAGGTATCATTTGTTCCCACATGGATGAGAAGAAAGGGATACCTGTCAGTGGGCTTTATGAGTGCAGACAACCTTTCAGTCACGTCTCTAATCCATCCTCCCGGGAGACAACATACCTGGTGAGTCCACGGGTCTTCACGACATACTCGGGTCTCGATCCCACGCAGCAAGGAGTCTCCCACTACTACCACTCTTCTCTTATTCTTGTTATTCACCATGGCTTGGTAGAGTGAGAAACAACCCTCCAATAACCCATGGTCTGTTGTTGGGTTATGCCATAGTTATGTCAAAATAAGCCATGGTAGCTTATTTTTTTATCATGTGAACCAGGTCACTGACTGGGCTCGCACATCATGCTAAGCCACGGTGAGTTGTTATTATGGGTATCGGCAGAGTGGCTTAGCATAACATCCAAACCCAGAGTGGGTTTCCCATCATGGGTTATTTCACACAAACAAGCCACCCTGAGAACCTATGGCTTGTAGTAGGATTGTTTAAGGTGGCTTATTCTCAGGCTAGCCTTTTGTTACATCTCAACCTGGCAGGGTGAATTTTTTCATGGGTTGTTGGGAACAGCTAGAGAGCTGGGTGGCAAGAGCAGAAAAAACCCCTGTCACTCCTTGCAATCTTGCTAGTGCTGCCACCATTCTCTCTCATCTTTCCTCATCCCTTCTCATCCCACTTAAGACAAAGGTATTTGCTGGCAAGGAAAGCACTGAAATGAAGGATGAAATTGACAAGGACATTGACATAATAATATTTTGTTTCAAGCACCAAGGGAAGGGGAGCTAAAATAGGCTGGCGGCTGCAGGAGAGAAGGCGCTTGGGGGGGGTGCTTACTTCAGTGTAACATGAAGCAGCCTTTAAAAAGAAAAGGTGTTCACTAGCAAGGGAAGCCCCCTCCGCAACTGGTCCATTGTGGTTGCCAGCTGACGAGGGAAATTCCTCCCCCACATCAGATTGCATTGGAAAAAGGAAATAATTTTCTGAGCCCTTATGAATGTGGGAACACATTCACAAGCTTTTTTGCAGGGGAGCTCTTGTGCAAGAGTGAAAGACCACCTGTCCACCTGTCTGCTATTTAGCCAACATATCCCTCTGTTGTCACTGTCCCCCATTTCGGCGCTAAGTGGTTGCTGAGTGCAAAGAGTGGAGCTGTAGGCCAAAACATCTGGAAGACCACAAGTAGCCCAGTCCGATCTACATAAAGTATGCAAGTTGCCCCCAAAATCCAAATATACATACAATCCATTGTTATTATTCCCATATTGCAGGGGGGGGGACTGAGCTGAGAGAGTAGTTTACAACAACCCTGCAATGTAGTCCATGGTTGTTATTCCCATATTGTGGGGAGGGGAAATGAGAGTAGTGTGCAAGGACAAAACTGAGAGAGTAGTAAAAACAACACTGTATTGCAGTCAGATATTCCAGTGGGAGGTAGCAAAATGTGTGTGGGGGGGTTAAGTTGATCACAGCAGTGATGCTGGAGGAAGGGGGAAATTGCCCCTTCCCCAAACTTATGCACTCACAAAAGTATCCTTATTTTTCCCCAGTGGGTGAGAAACCAACTGGAATGTCATTACAGTTAGGGTTGCAGGCTCTTTAAATAAGAAAAACAAATTGCATACCTTCATGGGGGCCTGATCTTAGAAAACTCTCTATTCATCCAAGGTGTACAGGAGTGTATTTGCTTACATGTCCCCTGCCCCCAATCAATACTATGCATGCATAATAGCAGACCACTACAGATTAACCTAACAATATATATTACAACTGTGTCACAAACACAAATCATGAATGAAAAGTACATGTGGTATAGATAACTCAGTGAGCCACGGCACAGACTATAGAATCAGTAAGCTACACACATGCCTCACACAGAATTCTGTGGTTCTATTAATCACAGATTTAAGCATGGGAGTCACACACACATGCTTTTTATTACTCAGTCTCTCATCCTGGCATGCACACACACAGGACAACAAGACCAAACCCATTCCAGACTGAGCATGATCCACACCATTCTCTCTCTTTTTCCCAGTCATTTAGCAACCTACTTACAGACCAGTCCTAATCATATTCCTAAGAAGTAAGTCTCTAGAAAGAAGTGTACTTCGGATCGAAGCTTTAGAGGCCAGCTGGAATAATAAGCAGAAGAGATTGGAGCTTGGCATGGGACAGATTCATTCGGATCCCTGCTCTAAGCAATTCACTGGGTGGCCCAAGAATGTCTCTGTCCCTCCGTTTAACTTGCCAAACAGGGAGGGGGGGTTCCCCCTGGAGTTACATTATTCAAAATGGTCAGTTTAGAAAACTTTTCCCCATCCCACTCCTCAGAGGTTATGTGTTGCATAATTTATAACTACTAGATTCGCAAAAAGAAAGATTAAGGGATGGGATACTGCTAGAATGAAAGCTTCTGTTTACCATAGACAGATTTAGTGCTTAGCTATTAAGCAAGGAAAACAAATGCAAACACACGTAACAGAATATGATGCAGGTTTGCAGAGAATCTGTTCCTAAAAATTCAACAGAGCATGAAAATGTTCTCTTGAACAGAAGCCGAGATGGGATCTCAGAAGGAACACACTTCCTTAGGTATGCTGCTGTTTCCAGTCAGAGTAATATACTTTCCACTTTTCAGTTGCTTCCCACTTAAGACACAAAGATGTAAACCCTTAATATTTTGTCTTTTGCCAGTCTCACCACTTCAGTGAACCAAGTCTCTGAAAATGCTTGTCCTGCCAAATAGCATTTGAGAAGCTATCTGGCACCATGCTCCATGGGATCTGTAGTTTCTTTCTCAGTAAATTTCCAGTACCTCTGCTGTAAAGCTGCCACTTTAATGTAAAATACTGCAATTCAAAACAAAAAAAAATCCCACCTTTCTAATGCATATTCAGGGCAGCTTGCAACAATTAAAATAACATAATCTCATGATAAAACAGACCACAATCCTAAAGACTGAAGCTTGATAGACAGAAGGCTCCAGCAGGGTCGGAGAAATGACAGAAATGACTTTTTAGTCCCCCATTCCTCCTGAAATGTATTTTACGCTAGACAGGCTCAATGGCCTATCTAGCTCTCCTACCTTCCGGTGGGAGCAGGGGAATGGAGAGCCTTGTAGATCTAGCAGAAACAGAGGAATGGAAATAACCAATATTTTTTAAAAATCTACTACCTCACATTGATTCAAGTCATATTGAATTTCTCAGTATTTTCTTTTTTAAAATCAAGCTTTCCCTTCAGTGCATTGCATATTTTCCACCATTTAGTCCAATGTGTTGTTGTTCTTAAATGAGTTGTTCATTTCTTCTAACATGTTGCCATTTTTTTTTTCCTCTCTGACTTTTTCCTTCAAATCCTGTCTGAAAATGTATCTACTTTTGGCACAAGAACAACTGCTCCATGTCCAGCCCAAACCACATCATCAGTAACACCAAGTATTCATCCCCCCGCCCCGCTTATACAGTCATCGTCACCAAAGATGCTACACCCTGCTCATTTCCCATGACTGCACTCAGAACACATCCACAAATGTCTGTGTTTCTTCACTCCCAACACCACATTCTTTTTTAAGCTTTTGTCTTCATTTAGTGCTTCAGCTGCAGCTGTTGACCACAAAACTGCAGTCTCCTTGTTATGTCACACATTCACTCTTCCAAAGACACGTACACACACGTGGATGGTCTCCAAATAGCACCAGAAAGTTTTATACAACTTTCTCATGAAAGCAAAGAGATTTTCAGATCAGCATAGGGTGTTGTGCACAAAATACAGATGGAAGATTTTGCAAAGTCCCACACAAAGAACATTTTCAATCTGCTTACTGACTTACATCATAGGATCTTTAAAAAAATCCTATGCAGATATCAAGACATTCCAACTCTCTCAATGCTGAAGCATGTCTGAATGAGGACTTTTGGTGATTGCTAAGTGGAAGAAGCAGAATAGACACATATGTTTTTATTTTTAAAATGTGCTAAATACAATCCTCAGAAGAGGAAACGAGTTAGCTATATCTGGTTTAGATTCTGAGCTTTCATAACATGCTTTATAAAGTGAATATACACAATGAGGCTTTGAGAATTCAGTGACATTGGCAGAACTCCTCCATTGTACAGAATCTCATAATATATACATGCAATGTATAATAATAGCACAGTACAAGAGAAGTGTAAAAATGATTGGGCTGCAAAAGAAGAAATTAAAAGATGAGCAAATTAAGACTAGTCCTGCTCAAGGACTTTCAAACAGCATTCAACTGCATCCCCTAAAAATTAAGAAACCTCAGAGATTACATGTATTATTAAAAATGCCTTCTTGGTCTATGAAATCCCATCCTGTGTTTCAGGCTGGATCTACACTTACCGCCCCGTCTTCCTTCCAATTCGGTCTCACCGCCCGCCTTTCACACTACGCAGTACCCGCCTCGTATTGGACCCGGAGTTTCCGGGGTCCGCACCCCTGCTTTCAACATGCTGTTATCCCGGGATTCCCCCCTAATGTTCTCTGTTTTTCCACCTTTGCCACCGCATATGGTCGTTGTCCCCACCCATACATGGCCATATACAGCGGTGTTTGTATTTCCCTGCTGGCCAATCAGAGCGCACCACTCCCCCAGGTTGTGTTCTAGCCATCGATCGCATCTCTCCTCGAGCAGTCAGTGTCCATGAGCAAACAGGTAGCCCTCCAGTGCCCCCGCCCTTGCCTTTTTTTTTTTTTTTTTAAACCAGGATAACTTCTTCGAAGATTTGAAGAATCATAGTTGGGGGCTTGTAGATATCGCTGCAGCCTGCCCGTCTGCCCGGATCTTAAGGTAAATGCTTAAAGAACACTCCCCACCTTTCGTGTCCACCACTCCCCCAGGTATTCTCCTGGTATCGCTCGCATTCATTCCTGAGTGGCCAGCGGCTGAGAACCAACACGTGTCCCCCCTGCACCCCTGCCCTAGGCTTTTTTTTTTTTTTTTAAGGGTACCATCTTCGAATCTTCGAAGAATCGAAGTTTGGGGCTAGGCAGTATCGGTACAGCCTCCCCATCTTGCTGGATCATGTGGTGGGCGCGTAAAAACCGCCCTCCACCTTTCGTCCACGCGTTGCATTCCGCACTGTGTATTCCCCCCCCACTCTGCTCTTCCACCCGTGGCGCCATCGGTCAGCACCCTTGTCTGGGCACCACTCTCCTCCTCACCGCCCCCCCTGCAGGATGTGTATCGCGGCACCTCGAGCTGCTCCCTCCGCAGCAGCGCAGGAAATTTTTCTTTGGGAGGCTTCCGCGCTGCTCTCATCACCGCGAATTCCGTCCCTTCTCCAGGAGCGCCCCTGTGTACTGCACAAGGTGGCCACGTCCCCCCACCAATGCCTTCCCAAGAGTTTTTGTGGTGTGATTCCCCTCTACACAAGGGGCGTCTTCCCCCCCCTCCCCAAGACAGTCAAGGCATGCTCGTGGTTGTGAAAACAATGCGTCCTGAGACTGCTGGATTGGCATTATGGGGATTGTGCGCTGGGTGGCTGATCAGCCTTCCTGGCACACGTGACGTGTATGAGCACACAGTCCCATGGGATAGCATTTTCCCTGGAGCTTGAGTTGGAGCGTTTTCCCCGTTTCTCTTCCCCCAGAAAAGGCTACTATCTCCGCGCGCCTCCACGACACCCCTCTTTCCTTTTTTCCCTGCTTCAGCAATGTGCTGTGTCTCACTTTCGTGGGCAAACATGAGAGCATCCACTCGATTATGTGGTGGGCGCCCCCTGCACAGAAGGTGCTCAAAATCATGACCATGACATGCGGCTATCCTGTGATGCCCACCATGGACTGCAATTTACTTCCATATGTTCCTTTCTTAGGCTCTTACTGTGAGGGCCCCTGGGTGACCCTCGACAGCAGGGAGATCCCACTGCCACCACTGGAAATCCCAACCAGTACAGTTCTCGGAAAGATCTACTGCATCAGGCCACCCTTCCTTCCCCCATCCATGTCAACAGAGGATGGCTTCCACTAGCAAGGGAAGAGGGATGTTGTGGAGGTGGAGATAGTGGACTTGCTAGACATTTAGGGGGAGCAGAAGATCCAGGAGCAGCTTCGTAGCAGCCACGGGAACCTGGACTTCTTCGAGGAGATCTCCAGGCAGATGACTGAGCAGGGCCACACCTGTAGCGCTGTTGAGTGCAGGGGGAAGACAAAGTCATTGCGCCAGGAGTACAGGAGGGTGGTTAACCATAACTCCTGTTCAGGGAACAACACGGCCACCTGTCCATATTACGTGGAGCTCCACGGCATTCTCCGGGGGGATGCCACCATTCGCCTCAAGTGTGTGGTTGGGAGTCTGCAGATTGCTCGTGGCGCAGCGCGCGCGGAGACCCCAGAGACAGAACCCCTGGAAGGGGAAATGTTGGAGGTGCCAGAGGGATCACAGGAAGAGGAGGATTGCCTTCCCTTGGAGGCACGTGACGTGGGTAGGTTCTGTGTCCCGGGGTGGTGTCTGGGGGTGGTATGCATGGAGCATTGGCTGTCCTCCAGGGGCATGGCCACATACTCCATTCCGCATGGTCCCAGTGTAGCCCCACACATGTAGCCACACCACCTACAACCACAGGATGCCCCATCGGCCAACTGGGCCCGGGCCCACCCGCATACTCAACAATACTCCCTGGTTGCAGGTTGGGGCGATGTTGGGGGGCATGTGTGGAGCGGTCTGGGCACAAGAAGGATGGGGGTATCGGGTTACATAAAGAAGGACATGCCCAAGGACACAGTGGGCAACCAGAGACACACTTTTCACAGGCCTTCTCAGCCAGGAGCAGGAAGGAGAAGGACCCTCCCATGAAGAGTTTGCCGGGGAACCTGGGTGGAGCGGTGAGTTGGGGGGTGCACCAAAACCTTTCTGTGCAGCGACCAGTCAGTGTGGGGGGATGGGGGGGTGTCCACACTCTGCTGCCCTGGCTCCTTGAGTGGTTCCCACAGAGTGATCAGGGGGCCTGCCCACCGCAGCAAATGGTGCTATGTCAAAGCACCTCACCACGTGCCGTGCCTAGCTAGCTCGGGTGCCTGGATGGGCAGCTCTCAAACTCGCTTTAATGACCACCCCGGGTTGCTCTGCTATCCCCATCCGGGTACCTAAAAGCCCCACCTCGAAGCCACACTGCCCAGGGGGGGAAATTCCTGGGTGGATCCTGGTTGAGGGGTGGCCAGTGTGTGTTTCAAGAAGGTAGGTTTTCCTTTTGCTTGGCTGAAATCCGCCTCGCTTTTCCAGGTGCAGGGCAGAGCACACGTGCTCAAAGGGGAAGCGGGAGCGCTACAGATGAGCTTGAGGACACAGGTAGGCAAGGGGAGTAGCATGCTCCTGCGTGTTTGGTCCCCATGAGGGAGATCTGAGAGCATGCGTGCAACGTGTGCACTGCCTGGATACCCTCAGACTGGCCCTCCAGGATAACTCCCCCACCAGCCAACAAGCCCATTCTCCCATAGGGCTGAGCCCTGGCCAAGGTCTACCGCTGGTGGTCACAAATCAGCGTCGGCCAGCCCTCTATGTCCAGACCTCCCCGACACGCCCTCAGGGACAACGCCAGGGCCGATTACGGTGTCCCCTCCCTGCCGTGCAGGGAGGGAAGTTCGCGGTTACCATGGTATTGTTAAGGGTCTATACCTGCCCGGGGCCCTAAGCGTGGGTATTATCCCACCCTGGTCTCCACCCAGAAATTACATTTCTGAAAATATCAACACCTCCCACATTCCCAGGCTTTACTTGGGGTGGTGTTGGCCGTTAGAGGGAGACAACCATGGTTCCCGGCGATGGGCATTTCACATGCGGGCCCCATGCACGGCTATTGTTCTATGCCACCAGAGGCTCTACCGCATTGCATGCTTAAAACCTGTCAACTCTCTCTAACAGACCATCTAGTGACAAACAGGCAGGCCACATTATCCCCCACTATGCGCCTATCACAAATAAGAAAAAGAAGGAGCCATAGAGCGGCCAACGACATCGCGGAATGCATCATGTGTCATGCCTTGGAGGAGAATGATTGCATCCTCACGGTCACAGAAGGGGACGTGGCAGTGTTTAGGGAGTATGTAAGAAGATCCACTCTGGACGAGGAGGCTGTGAGCAGGGATAGGAGGGCACTCATCGCCTCCGTAGATGCCCATACGGACATTCTCTGGGCAATGCTGGCAAAGATGCCTGATCAGCGCTCAGGGCAGGAAGCTTCTCCCCCGGGGCGGGAGGTTGCGCGGTGTAGGCATACCCAGGAACATCATGTGCCAGCCCCCTGATTGCACACTCGGGGACACCACGACTCCCAGGAACGTGAGAGGAGCCCAATGAGGCCAGGCTTGGCCACCACGGGGACCCCCTCCCGGGTTCAAGTGGAGGCGTGTTGTGGGTGCTCGGATGAGGACCACGCGGTTGCACAAGCGCCCAAGGCAATTCTCCCCATGAGGGATTCCCCATGAAAGTTCCCTGCTTCCCCCCTCTGTTCAGGGCATCCCCCAAGTTCCACATGTGACCGCCACAGTAGGTGTGCCATGGTACGGTCTCCAAACGTTGTTTCCCCCATGCTATGTTTTTCCCCCATGTTGTTATCATATTCTCTTTGCAGTTCAGGGGGATGCCATAACGGAACCTGTCTTGAGCTGGCTAGAGTCACTTCCTGTATGGCGGGATTGGCTGTGTGCTGGAAAGAGGGCCCAGCGAGACTCGAGCTCGCAAAGAGAAGTGCCCCACACCGCTGTGCAGGGCCACGCTCAAGTATCTATCTCCCCTGTGTATTCCCCATCATCCCCATAGTAAAGCTCTTGAGAAACCAAACAAGTCTCTCCCACAAGTTGTGTCACTTATGAGAGCAGTGCGGCACCACAAAGGCGGCTTTATGTTAAAAATTTATTTAAGTGCTTGCTCGTTTTATTTATAAGTGCTATTTACAAAGTGCCCACCCCACCCCCCTGGTGCAATAGACCCCAGCTTAATGCTTCCCCCCCTAGCCTGCTCCCAACAGGTCTTCTTTTTTTCCTGGGCCTCCCTCTCAAGGCGCGACAGCCGCTTCTCCATCTTCCCCACTGAAAAAAAGGGAAAGATCCTGATCAGGGCCCCCACAAATAACAGCCTGCGTGTTGCCCACACACGGAAGTCGCCAGCCTTAGATACTCACTGGTCTTTTTCACGGAGCCCTCCAGGCAGATGATGGCTCCGAGGACAGTGGTGCTTGTCCCCACCTGCCTCGAAGTCACTCTGCTGGGTCCCACGACTGCGGGCCCTGCCGAGCCTTGGGCAGGCTACCCCGAAGTCCCCTGCATGGCCGCACCTGCATTGGCGGAGGGGGAAGTTGTGTCAGCACGACCCCAGTGATGGGACGCCCATGGAGGGGGTGATTGCATGCCGGTGGGCCACTCTTGGAGAAATTGGGCGTGTGAGCAGAGCAGGGAGAGAGCGTAGGGCTGCCCATGGGGAGGAGTGCTTGCCCTGCAGCAGGCCAGGAACCTGCTCGCCTTTTCCGCTCATTCCCTCGCTGTGTGGCAATGGGCTGCTCCCAGACAGCTGGCTGTTCCCTCACCGAAATCCCGCTGTCCGTGGCCCATCAGGGGCCATGTGCCGCTACAGGAGCAGTGTCCCCAGAACAAGGACATGCCGGGAACAGCCTCCACCGCACTCTTTTTAGGCTCACCTGCGGTCCTCCTCCTGGACGCGACCTGTCCCATGGTGGCCGCCGCAGGGGCGGGTTGGCTCCCAGCCTCAGGTCCGCCACCGGAGGAGGATGGCACTGCCCCCCCCCCCCGGAGCTGCTGACGGCGTTACTTGCCGCCTGGCCAGCGCTCTCTGCAGTGCTGGAAAAGAGAGGTTTGTGCTAAGGACAAGGGTGGCCCAAAGGGTTGGGGGGGGTGCCCCAACCGAGCTCACGTGCAGGCCTGGTGGCATTCCCACCTGCCACACAACAATCTCCCCACCAGTCACCCCACAGGCGCATGCATGGGGAAACGTACGCGTGCGCAAGGGCGTTGGCGCACCGCCATGCTTGAGCGAGCGCGCAGTTTCCTTGGCTTGTGCTGCCACAGCTGCCCAGAAATGTGGCACTGAGGTGAGGAGTGCTATGCCCCTGTCCAGAGGGGCCCTTGAGAGGGGCAATCCTGGGTATTGTCCTCGCATGCCCAGGCCACACCCCATTGCCCTCCCACAGCCTTTCCAGGCTGCCCCGGGCAAAGCACCCCCCCCCCCAGTGGGGACAGTGCAGTCAGGGGGCCCATTCGGGCTGTTGCGTATTGGAGTGTGCCGCATGTTCAGTGCAGGCAAGGGGGCACCACTGTGGCACATGTGGACGAGGGGGGCCTACCAGCACCACGCACAGCCAGAGTCGCCAGCGGGGCTTAACCCCAGGCATCATTGCCCTGCTTGGGCCCCTCGCCAACCCTCCCCCTGGGAGGGCCACCCCCAGCCCTTCCCCAGACACCACCACACAGCACTCTCCACAAGCGCAGCACCAAAGACACAGTAGTAGAGACACCCCATGGCTGACCTGCACTGCGCCTATCGACGGGGCTCGGCTGCCCAGCGCACACCCACAAGGCGCGCATCTCCCTATAGTGGGGAGGCTGCACCTCAGGAGGAGGCATCCCAGAGTGCTGCTCCAGGGTCTCAAAGAACCGGGCCTTCACAGCCTTGAACTTAGTGCAGGCCTGCAGGGCAGAGCAAGGGAATCCCGCCTGTGAGAGCCCCCTCGTTACTGCCCTGTAGACCACCTCGTTCCCGCCCTGTAGACCACCTCGTTCCCCCTGGTCAAGCTCTTTATGACCATCTCGGCCCAGTGGCCCTGGAGCAGCATCTGGAGCATCAGCTCAACCTCCCTCTCCTGCCAATACGCGAGCCACCTGGATGCCATTTTGCTGGCACAAGAATGACAGTGGGGTAGTTTTGACAAGACCATAGAGTGTTCCGCCTCCCCTATTTCCTCGCAGTGCCACCTGTCGATGAAGCTCCAAATCTCCGATTCTTCGAAGAAGCTTTTCGGAAAGTGGGGGGGCAGCCACTGTCTCTTGAGCATGCGAAGAAGAGAGGGGCGGGGGCCAATTACGGTTGTTCCAACAGTTTTAATCAGAGAGGAAAAAGCATGAACAAAAATGGGGAAGCAATCAGGGGCGAGCAACAAACAAGGCAGACATTGAAACCACAAGCCCACCAACTGGCCAAACACAGCCAGCCCCAGCGGGATTCCCAGGAGATGTCCCCTCACCACAGTCCTCCCCTGTTCTCCCACATGAATTCACAAAGAGCCCTGCAGACCTCGTTCCCCTGCTCATTATGCACCTGGTCGTCATTCACGTAGGGAAGCCCCAGGGTGTCCAACACCACGCAGTTACTGTCCCTGGATGCCTCTGTCAAAGGGGCCCCGTTAGTCTCGCATATGTTGTTGGAGAATGACACAGGCAGAAATCACCGATGGCATGTTTTCCTCCACCACCTCCAGTTGTCCCGTGAGACATCTCCACCTTCTCTTCAGCCTGCCAAAAGTGCGCTCCACCACGTTTCTAGCTCTGCTGAGGCACTGGTTGAAGTGAGCCTCCTCTGGTGAGAAGTGTCCCCCAAAAGGCTTCATCAGCCAACATCGCACGGGGTGAGCTCCATCGGCCAGTATCAGCAGAGGGATAAGCACACCGCCCACTCTCCATGTCAGGTTCCCGGGCACAAACTTCGCTTCGCACAGAGCCAAGTTACGAAAGACATAGGCATCGTGGTTTTGCCCACTCCACCTGATCTCAACATTGATGAATCTTCCCACGTGGTCTGTTGTGCCTTGCAGAAGCACTGAGTAGTATTGCTTCCAATTGATAAACTCACTGCCCTGTCTAATTGGGGATACGATCAAGATATGCGTCCCATTGCAAGCCGCGAATGCCCCAGGAAAGCCAAGGGCGGAGAAGCCGAGCATCACCTGGAGAAAGAGGAAAGACCATATTTGGTGGGAGGCAGCCAAAGCATGAGTGGCCATTGCCAAGCAACAGATACATCCCACTCATGCCCCCATCTCCCCACACACTTGCCCAGACAAGCCCCGTCAAGCACAAAGCACACAGCACCTGCCGCGAGGGTTGTGTGATGCGCTCCCAACACACACACACACACACACACGTCCAGGAGGACGGTGATCACCATAAACCGGGGAGTAGCTCTCAAAAACCGCGCAGACAAGAACCCATCCCCCAATGTGAACCTCGCCTATACCATGCTGTAGTGAGAACAGCTTCGATTCTTCGAAGATGCGAACCCAACCTAATAAAAACCAACACATTAGACGGGTCTTTGATCCTTCGAAGATCCAAGCCTCGAAGATGTTCCCTCCCCCAAAAAAAGCCGCGCACCCCCCACCCCGAGCCGCACTCACCGTATCCACATCGCCAAGGGTCACCGTTCTCCACAGTAGAGCATGCTCCAGAGCAAGGCACACCTCCACAAAGATCCCAGTGACTGTGGATTTCCCCACCCCGAACTGCTCCGCTGCACTCTTGTACAAGATATGGTTGGCGAGCTTCCAAATGGCAATGGCCACCCTCTTCTCCACAGGGATCGCTCTGTGCAGTTGTGTCGAGCGTCTGGCCAAGAGCAGGGCCACCTCGCCCACCACCTGAAAGAAGTGAGGCATCCTGAAGTGCTCGATCCTGTGCTCGTCGTTCCACACCTGCAGAACAAGCCTCTCCCACCAGTCCTGGCTGCTCGGGCGCACCCAATACCTCCGGAAAACCCGAGGCATGGGGAGAAGAGCCACGTTGTGTGCCACCGTCAACGTGTTTCGAAGCATCCTCGAACACAAGTTCTGATGGCGATGGCGGTAGCAGCACAGTACCCGGAGACGAGACCTCCGCCGCTTGGCCAACAGCCTCTCCAGAGTACATATGCCTGGAGAGTACATATCAGGGCATTTGCAGAGAGAAACAGCAGCCTGTAGAACATTGCCAGTTCTGAACCCAGGGCTCCAGCCGGATTCGGACACCAAAGAAGATAGAATGTGTCCAGAAAGAGCTAACGGGGGATCAACAGGACGAGGTGACGCAGGCGCGGTGAGGTTTACAGCGAATGGCTGAGGAAGGACACAGGGGAGGGGAGGCGAGGCGAGGCGAGTTGATGGGAGGGTGGGCGGTGGTAGGAGGAGTTGCCGCTCCTCCAATCAAGGTAGCCCTGCTTTGGAGCTGGGGAACTGTGAGGCACCGGAGTGTGAACCAAGCTCCTGCGTTCGAGGAGGGAGTGGAGTGGAGAAAATGGGTGAGTGAGGATAATCACATAAAAATGCAAGAGTGTTTAACTCGACAGGACACCGAATTCAGCACGGTGGCGGGCGCAATGTAGATCGGGTTGGTAGGATGGTCTTCAACAACTCTCCACAGAAATGATATGAAATCTATTAGGGAAAAATCTACTGGGTACATTACATGAAAACAAAAGAAATAACAGCTACAGTGCAGGTTTAAACAAGGGAAGTTGTCTGGCCTTCCCATAAGGCTGAGTGAAGCAGCCACCTCATGCAACTGATCTTGGGTATATATTGAAAGGGCAGCAAATGATTAGTTAGTTAATTGTTACTATTGTTTTGGTTGTTGTCTTTTTTTTGTGCCAAAGTATTCTGCACCTTGATGCGAGGCCAGGCACCATTTTGCTGTCCCACCTTAGGTGGCAAAATATTTGGGGCTGGCAGTGGGAGAATAAAAGCTGTCTTCTTTTCTTTTTTTTTAACAACATATGAAATGGATTTAACCTGAAATTCATCAGTACAGTCAATCATTTACCAAACCTGTGGATTTTGTAATGTTTAATCTGCATTCGTTTATTATTTGGTGCATCAGTTTATATCCAATTTTTCAGCCGGAGAGAGGTGTTGTTTTGACTAAATAGCGATGGCATTGTCCATCACCCTAGAAAGCGTTCACACAAGTTATATTTACATTGCCATGAAGTGTGCAGTATAGACATCAAACTATTATTAGGAAATACCTTCCCCACCCCATTTTATGGCTGTCTGGCCTGATTTTCAGTTCATATTATTGGGCGGGGGGGGGGGACATGCACTGCTATCTCATTTGGTCCCCAACGTATGCATATTTGCAGTGCAAATGGGTATGGATGGAACCACCGTAGGCTTAACACTGGACTCCAGGTAGTTTTCAAGGATCTGATGCATTGACCTGAAATGCCTGGGAGAATGCCCTACGTGTATGAGCATTCAGTCACCTATTTGGCTCTCTTGAATTTCAGGAGAACAGCAAAGACATCTTTTAGCCTCCTGCCATGGCAATGGCAGTATCCAACAATGGCCACCTCACCAGAGGAACAGATTCCCCCTCCTCCCTGTTGCTCCCAATATGTCCCTGCAATCTGCTCCGCAGGATTGGTAGATCCTCTGGAGCAGATTTGGGGGCACATGGGAGGGTGCAGGAGAAGGAGATTAAGGGGAAGTCCTGCTGCATGAGTAGAAGTCTGCTCCTGAAACCTTGGATGTAACTGAAAGTATTTTTGAACTGACCCAGTTGGTTTATGCCCCTCTTGTGCTGCTGTTTTGATCATTTGAGCGTCTTGTATTTGTTTTTATCTCCTTTTTTGTATTTTTGTGTTTTTAATCTGGAAGATGCCTTGGGGACTGAAAACCAGGGCAGAAATGGTCAGAAATAAATGAACAACAATACTTGGTCCAGGGCAATAGAAACAGAGGGCCCATATTTCATACCCTTGGTCCCTGACAGTTGGACAGGACTTTCCTGCTAGGCCCATTATCTTGCTGTCCATCTAAGAGCTTCCTATGCAACAGAAACCACAAGTATGTGTCGGGACTGTGATAACTACAATTGCTTGTAAGGTGTTACATAGTCAAGACATCCCAGTGTAATGGCACCAGCTGTCATGCCCCAACTGGAGAAGTCCTCCTCAGAAGAGGAGCTAGAGGCCCCAGACCAGGGTACCCAGACCAGGGACTGCCACCAGACCCACAGGAGCCTGAGCCTTCAGCGGAGGTGGTTTCAGGGCCATTCCTGTCAGGAGAAAGGGACTCTGCCTCTGAGGCAGAGGATGAGCCACCCCCTGATCCCCAGGGGCATCGTTGCCTCAGGCGACAGGCTAGCAGGGCTCCTGTACGAAGGAGTGCTCACCTCCAGAAAAGGTCTCCTCAGGAGAAAGGGACTCCTTGGGAGTAGGTTCTGGAATGGGAGCTCTGATTACTGCAGCTGAGCTCTGGGTGGGGCCCAGCTGGCTTTGGGCTTAAAAGCTGCCACTGGAAACCCAGCCAGTGTTGGAACTAGGGATGTACGAAAGTCACTTACCTTTTCGCAGGTGTGATTCATGGGGGGGGGGAGGTGCTCCGTCCCTCCCCCCGGAATCCTCCCTGGCTGGCTCCACGGTGGCTCCGCGGAGCCACCGGCCAGGGCTGTCCGCAGCTGGAGTTCTGGCCGCGGCCGGGCTGCTGAGGACGCAAATGGCGGCTGCTGTAGCAGCCGCCATTTATATCCTGCCAGGCTGCCATGATAGGCTACGTAAGTATTTACGTAGCCTATCACGGCAAAGAGCAGGGATGCAAATGGCGGCCGCTATGCCATTTGCGCTGCTGCTCTTTCCATGATAGGCTACGTAAGTATTTACGTAGCCTATCACGGTAAAGGCAGCCACGCAAATGGCGTAGTGGCCATTACGGTAAAGGCAGCCACGCAAATGTAGGGGTGGACAAAAGGAACTTACCTTTCGTCGAAGCTTGTTCGCGGTGGGTGGGAGGCGCTTCGCTGCTCCCCCCGCGAAGTTCAGGCCAGGGGGGGAGGCTTCCCGCCTCGCCCCGGCCGAAATTCAGGCCGGGGGGGAGGCTTCCTGCCTCGCCCCGGCCGAAATTCAGGCCGGGGGGGAGGCTTCCCTCCTCGCCCGGCCACGAACTCCATTGTTTAAAAAAAAAAAAAATGCCCCCGTGATAGGCTACGTGACGATTAACGTAGCCTATCATGGCTAGATCTGCAAAGTCAGCCATGATAGGCTACGTTAATCGTCACGTAGCCTATCATGGGTGACTTTAAAAAAAAAAAGCGTGTACGCTAATGGCGGCCCCCATAGGGAGCCACCATTCGCGTTCCTTATTTAGTCGCTGTAGTCTACGTAAATGTTTACGTAGACTATGGCGAAAATAAGGGCAACGCAAATAGCGTTGCCCATATTTTCGCCGTAGTCTACGTAAAGATTTACGTAGACTACAGCGACCAAATAAGGAACGGGAATGGCGGCTCCCTATGGGGGCCGCCATTAGCGTACACGCTTTTTTTTTTTTTTTAAGTCACCCGTGATAGGCTACGTGATGATTTATGTAGCCTATCATGGCTGACTTTGCAAATCTAGCCGTGATGGGCTACGTTAATCGTCACATAGCCTATCACGGGGGCGTTTTGTTTTTTTTTCTTTTCTTGGAATGGCGGTGGTGGCAGCCGGTCGAAAGACTGGCTGCCGCTCCCGCCCCGCTCGAACAGCCGCTGAACCGCCGGCCGGACCCGCCGCCGGGAGGGACATTCGGCGAAGGTAAGTCCCGTCCCGGGGGAGGTGCGGGGGGCTGGGGGGTGCAGAGGATTTCTCCCCGAAACTTGTTCGGGAGGCCGAACACGTTGGCGCTCGGCCCCCCGAAGTTTCGGGGAGAAATTCTCCGCCATCCCTACGCAAATGGCGTAGTGGCCATCACGGTAAAGGCAGCCACGCAAATGAAATCTGTGGCCGAATTTTCCGCCATCCCTAGTTGGAACAACTTGGTTCATCCAGCGTCTGCCATGTCCCTGGCCTCCTGAATTGTTCCCTGTGACTGATGCTCTGTTTACTGACCTTCTGGACTATATAATCTACCTGACTGATTTACTGTGTTGGACCTCTTGCTTGTTACCTTGACTACTCCTGCTGCCCGATCTTCATTGCCTGCTTGACTAACTGTGTTCTGACTTCTGCTTGGATTTTGACCACTCCTGCCTTACCCTAAACCTCCTTGGATTGAAACCTGTGTGCTTGACCATTTGCTTGCCAACTGCCAAGACTCAGTCTAGAGCAGGACACCAGCCCATGCTGTGAGGCACAATGTTCCAGGTCCATATGCAGTACTAGTGCAATGCAACCAGTAGTGGAAATGCATCCTTTCTGGAGCACTTACATGCCCACGGTTCAGACCTCAGGGTCAGCACGATAGGGGAATAATTCTGTGCATGTTGACTTGGAGAGTGACTACTTCTGAGTGAACTTACATAGGATCAAGTTGTAGTACTGCTGTGTGCATGATGAATGCACAGTCTGTCTCCTTTAGACGTGTTATGGTATTTGCTACAGCTAAGAACAGCGCCGGTGCAAACTCTCCAGCTGCCTGAGTTGGGAAAGCACATGCGCCACCACTGCCCTGAATGCCTCCCTCCACCCTCCCACCCACCAGGTCTGTCTCCCTCCTGTCCCCTCCCCTACTGACCTACCTACTGCATTGCCATCATAGTCCGTTCTGCAGGGTGGCCAAGCTCTCTGAAAATCAATAATTAATAATTATTATAATTAATAATAATATAATTAATTATTATTAATAATAATAATAATTGCTATCTAGCAGATTTATACCCACCTTTCAGGGTGAAACCTTTTCTGCAATCATGGACCTCCACCTAAAAAAAGGTTGCCCATCCCTGCTTTAAAGAAAAAGAGAGAACGAGAACATGAAATGTTATGCTTTTGAAAACTGATCTCTCAACAATAGTATAATTACCTTAACATTTTGCAAAAGAGACCTGTTCTGCTAACTATGACACATGCAAAAAGTTTTGTGCAGTCCAAAGAGGCTATTTTTCTCTGATGAGGGTTTAAAGAAATAATAAAACATAAAATAGAAAGCACACACCATAGGAAAAGATGCAGACAGTATAAGTCACACTTAAAAGCAATTTCCACAACTCCATAATTAAGATTAGAAAACAAAAGGAACTGAGACAATAGAACATTGTTATCATGGTGGAATAGCCTCCTCTCTTAATTCATCGGGGGGGGGGGGGAGACATGATATTGAAACAATTATTTTTGCACCTGGAGTGATTATTTCTGCCCAACATGAATTGTTCCTGCATTTAGTGTTTTCAGCATTTAGTTTTCAAATAAGATACAAATCTCTTGGAGATGATTTATAACAATTATCCTACATCAAGGGCTCACCCTATTTGCATAGTAATGAACCTTTTCTGTTTCAATTCTTATGACAGAATATAAAACTTCCTGGCTAGAGAGTTTCAAATGGTCCACCTCTCTTACACTTACTACCATTGCACTTTTCGCCATCAAATATGAGCAAAATCCAAGTCAAAGCCCCCTTTTTAAACCTGTGACTGATGAATTAGTCACGTAGGCATTTTTATCTCAAGCAAATGAATTTTGCAGTAGAGATCAAGATGGTTCTTCTTTTTCGGAAAACCAAATATATAAAGTGAGCTCTAATTACAAACCATACAGAGACAGTTTCCATTACATATAATTAACTGGAGAGGCAGTGGAATAAATTCAGAAGGTTACAGCCAAATACAAAATACAGTTATTAAAATACTGGGAGAGAAAGCTGGTGTAATCTTGGTCCAGTCTTAAATGAAAAGCCTACAGACAGTTGATATGACATATTCTCACACCTCAGCTTTCAAACACTCTTATAAATATCACCATCAATTGCATGACCTTCTCCAGAACTGGCAATGCATTCTGGATCTACATTTAGACATCTCTCTAACAGAGAAGGGGATGCCGGCTTTACCTCCTGGAAGGGATCTCTACTAGGGATGTACGAAAGTCACTTACCTTTTCGCAGGGGTGCTTCGCGGTGGGGAGGAGGCGCTTCGCTTCTCCCCCCCGAAGTTCAGGCAAGGGGGGAGCCATCCCGCCTCGCCCGGCCGAAATTCAGGCCGGGGTGGGAGGCTTCCCGCCTCGCCCGGCCAAAATTCAGGCCGGGGAGAAGCGCCCCGTCTCCCCGGCTGCGAAACAAAGTGTAAAAAAAAAAAAAAAAGTGATAGGCTACATAACGATTAACATAGCCTATCACGGCTAGATTTCCAAAGTCAGCCGTGATAGGCTACGTAAATCGTTACGTAGCCTATCACGGGTGACTTTGAAAAAAAAAAAAAGCGCGTACGCAAATGGCGGCGGCCTATGGACGCCGCCATTTGCGTTCCTTATTTGGTCCCGGTAGTCTATGTAAAGATTTACGTAGACTATGGTGTAGTCTACGTAAATCTTTACGTAGACTACTGGGACCAAATAAGGAACGCAAATAAGGAACGTATTTGCGTACGCACTTTTTTTTTTAAGTCACCCGTGATAGGCTACGTAACGATTTATGTAGCCTATCATGGCTGACTTTGGAAATCTAACCGTGATAGGCTATGTTAATCGTTACGTAGCCTATCACGGGGTTTTTGTGGGGTTTTTTTACACTTTGTAATGGCGGTGGCGGCAGCCGGTCAGAAGACCAGCTGCCGCCCCCGCCCCCGACGAAAGGCCCACAAACCGCTGCCGGGACCCGCTGCCGGGAGGGACATTCGCCAAAGTTAAGTCCCATCCCGGGGGGGGGGGGGGCGGAGAATTTCACCACCAATTTCAGGGGGCCGAATGCATTGGCGCTCGGCCCCCCGAAGATTCGGGGAGAAATTCTCCGCCATCCCTAAGCTCTACGCCTCAAGTTTATTGCGCATTCATGGTTGCTTACTCATTGAATCGTGCGGGTCCATTACATGACATCATCGTTGTCCAGCCATTATTCCACTATTTCCTCCCACCTTTCCTGTGTTTTCCTCAAATGGAAAAAATGGGGTATTTTTCCAGATATGCACAAATGGAGCACCATGTCCTCCCTGTGTATTTCTCCCCTAGCGTGAATGAAGCGCTGAGTGTCGTTGCTGGGGGCGTGGTCGTGATGTCGAAGGTGGTGACGAAGGTCTGTTGGGTGTTCAGCCTTCCTT
The DNA here is from genome assembly GCF_057233095.1 of Heloderma suspectum. NCBI lineage: Eukaryota > Metazoa > Chordata > Lepidosauria > Squamata > Helodermatidae > Heloderma > Heloderma suspectum. Next base: position 332,947,427 of record NC_139459.1, on the reverse strand, counting down.
CTCCTGTGCCATTTTCGCTCCTCGCCATTTTCAGCCTGCCTGTTCAAAACAGAGTGGCAGAGCGGGGGATGGCAGAGCAGAGGAGCGGCAGAGCGGCAGGGACTGGCCAAAAGCAAGGAGGAGGAAGGTGGGGCTCGGGGAGATCAGGGGCGGGCTGTCAGCATGTCAGTCCCCATCCACCACTAATGTGCAAGAGGAGGGAAAGGGGCAGGAACCCAGGAGCAAGTATCGCTGAACCTGGAGCGTATGTAATGCCTCTTCACGGAAATGGAACGCTATGGGAACAGCCATCTACAGAGAAGGAAGCGCATGAAAAGGGAATCAGTTGTGATCTTGCATTTAAAATGGAAGCGGAAAGCCCCATTTTAAATGCAGGATTTTAGGATGGTGTAGAAATCCCTGTAAAGAATCCAACCTTCCCTCCCCAGCCTCTTTTCTGGAAATATTCTGAACAAAGAACAGGGCCAGCTAGCCACATTTACATTTCTACACCTTCCAGGCTGGTTCAGCATTATGCTATTTAGGCAATGTACAAATCACTCGGAGGATGCATCATCAGATCCTCCCAGGCTTGGTCAATTTGAATTTTCCATCTCTGGGAGCTGCCCAGCCCCCACAGAAAGATTTTGAAATCTTTCCTTTGTCTTCTTCAGGTGGCTGGTGAAGAGTCATGGCAAAACTCATCCATGCCATGGAGTCCCAGATGGACCTCATCCCTACCCTCACCTGTAAGCTACTTTGATGAGTTACTCTAGACTAGAACTTTGTGGCCAAGCACATTGCTTTAGGCCTCTGGAAATCTTGGCGTTCTCTCTCTCTCTCTCTCTCTCTCTCACACACACACACACACACACACACTTTTGAACCTCTAGCAAGGTTGGGCAACCTAGTGCCCTCCAGATATTTTGCACAATCCCATAAACCCCATTTGTCATGGCCAATGGTCAGCAATTATGGGATTGTAGTCCAAAACCTCTCGAGGGCACCAGGTTGCCTACCTCTGCACTCCTCACTTGCCATTCAGCGATGGCAGCCTTGCAGTGCACAACCTGGTTGTTAAATTTCAGTGAATGAAATATAATCCATTAAGCATCTCTACATCAGCCTAAAATCCCACATTTAAAATGAGGCTTTCTGCTTCCATTTTGAAAGCAGGATCATGACAGACTCCCTTTACACATGCTTCCTTCCCCACCTTTCCCTCTCCTTCCCCCCCTTATCTGAATACGTGTCATTACAGAGCCACTAGATGGCGCTATGGTCTAGCTCCCCTGATTGCCTGTTTTCCTCTTTTCAGGAGGGAAATCAAGCACTATAATTTGATAGCGCATTACCTCCAATCTTTTTAAAAATGGAATAAAGGTCATTCAGTGCAGGAGACGCTCTGGAGGTTCATCTAAAGGACCTGGAAAAGTCCATGAGTAACCAATCTCAATATCAGGATCAAAGCTCCATGTGAGGAAGCCTATTATCTTTAAGGAGCAATGCTATCAAGATCAGCAGTCACCTCGGACCCCAGGGGCGACCACCTATCCAGTGCAGGGAGGGAGAAGTGGTGGGGATTGCATCTCCTCCTCGCTCCCCCGCCCAGCTTTCATGGCTAGACAGCCAATTTCAGCTGTCTAGCCGTGGGACCTCAGAGCATGGGAAGCGGCGGTCAGATGACACATAGGAGGTGTCATAGTGGATTTCCAACTTCCCTGCCCTGCCCCCAGGAACACCCCATTTGCGCCGCTGTATGCTGCTATTATGAGCACAGCACACGGGGCTGAACCACACTGCCTTTGAGATGGCGTGGGAGAGGGTGGGGGTCAGTTCTCCAGGAACCAACATTGGAGTGTCGGCTCTGAGGTCGGTTCCCAGGAACTGACCTATTCTATGGCCACCTAGCCACTGACTAGTGGCCATAGGATTGTGCCCTTTGTTGTCGTTCAGTCATTCAGTCATGTCCGACTTTTCGTGACCCCATGGACCATAGCACGCCAGGACTTCCTGTCCTCCACTCTCTCCTGGAGCATGCTCAAGTCCATATTCATTGCATCAGTGATGCTACCTAGCCATCTCATCCTCTGCCGTTCCCTTCTCCTTTTGCCTTCAGTCTTTCCCAGCATCAGGGTCTTTTCCAGGGAGTTTTCTCTTCGCATTAGGTGGCCAAAATATTTGAGCTTCAGCTTCAGTATCTGTCCTTCCAATGAGCACTCAGGGTTGATTTCCTTTAGGATGGACTGATTTGACCTCCTTGCAGTCCAGTGGACTCGTAAGAGTCTTCTCCAGCACCACAGTTCGAAAGCATCAATTCTTCGGTGCTCAGCCTTTCTTATAGTCCAGCTCTCACAGCCATACATTATTACTGGGAAAACCATAGCTTTGATTAGACAGACCTTTGTCAGCAAGGTGATGTCTCTGCTTCTTACTATGCTGTCTAGGTTTGCCATAGCTTTCCTCCCAAAGAGCAAGCGTCTTTTAATTTCATGGCTGAAGTCACCGTCTGCGGTGATCTTGGAACCCAAGAAAATAAAATCTGTCACTGCTTCCATTTCCTCCCCTTCTATATGCCAGGAGGTGATGGGGCCAGATGCCATGATCTTAGTTTTTTTTAATGTTGAGTTTCAAACCAGCTTTTGCACTCTCCTCTTTCACCCTCAACAAGAGGCTCTTTAGATCCTCTTCGCTTTCTGCCATTAGGGTGGTATCATCTGCATATCTGAGGTTGTTGATAATTCTCCCAGCAATCTTGATTCCGACCTGTGATTCGTTCAACCCGGCATTTCTCATTATGTACTCTGCATATACATTAAATAAGCAGGGCGACAATATACAGCCTTGTCGTACTCCTTTCCCAATTTTGAACCAATCGGTTGTTCCATGCCTGGTTCTTACTGTTGCTTCTTGACCCTCGTACAGGTTTCTCAGGAGACAGGTAAGGTGGTCTGGTACTCCTATCGCTTTAAGAATTTGCCAGAGTTTGTTGTGATCCACACAATCAAAGTTTTTAGCGTAGTCAATGAAGCAGAAATAGACGTTTTTCTGGAATTCTCTTGCTTTCTCTATGATCCAGTGAATGTTGGCGATTTGATCTCTAGTTCCTCTGCCTCTTCGAAACCCAGCTTGTACTTCCAGTAGTTCTCGATTCGCATACTGCTGAAGCCTAGCTTGTAGGATTTGGAGCATAACCTTGCTGGCATGTGAAATGAGCGCAATTGTACGGTAGTTTGAACACTCTTTGGTGTTGCCCTTCTTTGGAATTGGAATGTAAACTGACCTTTTCCAGTCTTGTGGCCACTGTTGAGTGTTCCAAATGTGTTGGCATATTGAGTGCAGCACTTTAACAGCATCATCTTTTAGGATCTTAAATAGCTCAGCTGGAAGACTGTCATCTCCGCTAGCTTTGTTGTTAGTAATGCTTCCTAAGGCCCACTTGACTTAACTCTCTAACATGTCCGGCTCAAGTTCCTTGACCGCACTATCATGGCTATCAGGGACATTAAGATCTTTCCTGCATAGTTCTTCTGTGTATTCTTTCCACCTCTTCTTAATCTCATCTGCTTCTGTTAGGTCCCTGCCTTCTTTGTCCTTTATCATGCCCGTCTTTGCACAAAATGTTCCCTTGAGATCTCTGATTTTCTTGAAGAGATCTCTAGTCTTTCCCATTCTGTTGTTTTCCTCTATTTCTTTGCATTGTTCATTTAAGAAGGCCTTCTTGTCACTCCTTGCTATTCTCTGGAACTCTGCATTCAGTTGGATATATCTTCCCCTTTCTCCCTTGCTTTTCGCTTCCCTTCTTTCCTCAGCCACTTGTAAAGCCTCATCAGACAGCCACTTTGCTTTCTTGCATTTCTTTTTCTTTGGGATGGATTGAGTTGCTGCCTCCTGAACAATGTTATGGACCTCCCTCCATAGTTCCTCAGGCACTCTGTCTATCAGGTCTAATCCCTTAAATCTATTCCCCACCTCCACTGTATATTCATAAGGGATATGACCTAGGTCATACCTGAATGGTTTAGTGGTTTTCCCTACGTTCTTCAATTTAAGCCGAAATTTTGCAACAAGAAGCTCATGATCTGAGCCACAGTCAGCTCCAGGTCTTGTTTTTGCTGACTGTATAGAGCTTCTCCATCTTTGGCTGCAAAGGACATAATCAATCTGATTTCGATATTGACCATCTGGTGATGTCCATGTGTAGATTCGCCTCTTGTGCTGTTGGAAAAGAGTGTTTGCTATGATCAGCGTGTTCTCTTGGCAAAACTCTATTAGCCTTTGTCCTGCGTCATTTTGTACACCAAGGCCATGCTTGCCTGTTATCCCAGTTATTTCTTGACTTCCTACTTTAGCATTCCACTCCCCTATGATGAAGAGGACATCTTTTTTTGGTGTTAGTTCTAGAAGGTGTTGTAGGTCTTCATAGAACTAATCAACCTCAGCTTCTTCGGCCTCAGTGGTTGGGGCATAGACTTGAATTACTGTGATGTTGAATGGTTTGCCTTGGATTCGTACTGAGATCATTCTATTGTTTTTGAGATTGTACCCCAGTACTGCTTTTCCCACCCTTTTGTTGACGATGAGTGCTACTCCATTTCTTCTAAGGGATTCTTGCCCACAGTAGTAGATATGATGGTCACCTGAATTAAATTCGCCCATGCTTGTCCATTTTAGTTCGCTGATTCCCAAGATGTCGATGTTCAATCTTGCCATCTCATGTTTGACCACCTCCAGCTTACCTTGATTCATTGATCTGACATTCCAGGTTCCTAAACAATATTGTTCTTTACAGCATCGGATTTTCTTTTCACCACCAGACACATCCACAGCTGAGTGTCCTTTCGGCCTTGGCCCAGCCGCTTCATTCTTTCTGGTGCTACTTGGAAATACCCTCTGCTCTTCCCCAGTAGTATATTGGACACCTTCCAACCTGAGGGGCTCATCTTCCGGCGTCATATCTTTTAGCCTTGTGATAAGTTCCATGGGGTTTTCTTGGCAAGAATACTGGAGTGGGTTGCCATTTCCTTCTCCAGTGGACCACATTTTGTCAGAACTCTCCGCCATGACCTGTCCATCTTGGGTGGCCCTGCACGGCATAGCTTATGGCTTCACTGAGTTACGCAAGCCCCTTCGCCTCAACAAGGCAGTGATCCATGAAGGGGATTGTGCCCTTAGGCTACCAGATTACGCATAAGTTCTGACACAGTATTTTGCATCCTGAGATCACATCCTCAGGATGAGCTAGATCTCTGATTCCTTTTAGTCTCACTTAATGGCTCCAACCTTGAATTACAGTATAAATTGCACATTCTGAAGTAAATGGATACTCTTTGTAAACAGCATGTGTAAAACGATAATTATTGTGCAAATGATAGATCACAGTCAGTTCTGCCAATGGGTCCTCTCTGACATATTTCTGTTGCAAAAAATCAACAACGTTGTTTTGTTCATGAAAAAATGTTGAAAACATGGATTTTAATTCCAGCTTTGTCTAAAGTTAACCAAAAGAAATGTGGTGGAATTATTTTCCAAAAAGTAATAATAAAATATGTTAAGTGCAAAAGTAACCATGCTGAAATCAAAGCAATCTCACAGATGTTCTTAACGTAAAAACCTATGCAGAATTTCTATATGAGCCCTGTTATCCAGACACCTGCAAACCACTAGCCTTCAGAAACAGATTGATGTAATTCTTACATCTTTGTATTTATGGGAAAAAAATCTGATCGAGCACACAGTGCCATGCTTTTTAGGAAACCATCAAATACATTTTAGTACTCAAGTTTTGCATCAAATCATGCTTTAACGGTAAACACTGCAATCCAAAAGCCCATTTTAAAGAGCTACGGTGGTGAAGAAAAATATTACATAGAATGGAAGATGAGAGACGTTATAAGGCAATATAGCTGTATGAAGCAATAAAGGAGACATGGAGGCAAATGAAATATATACTAAGAGAACAGAAAAGGATAAAGAAAGGTTGTATAAATACATTTTTGAAAATGTATTTGGGGAAAAAAAGAGGTCCAATGCTCCTGCAAAACCGAGGGCAGGATTAAAATGCTGGCTCTAGAGAAGACTTCAGTGCTGAACACCTACTCTTCTTATTCTTGATATAGAATACAAAGGCAGCACAAAGCTCAGATAAATATTAATGAGGCTCTGAAATATCAAGCAGCAGCATTAATAAGGGACAGGTAAAAGAATATTTAGATGATTTAAATATTTATGATTCAGAAGAGCTGGCTCACATTCTCCAAAAGTTTTTTAAGGAACTAGCTGAGGAGTGCCTGCAACTTGGCTACTCATTTTTCAAAACTTTTGGGGGGTCAGGCAAAGCGTCAGAAGAATTAACTGTTTAATAAAACCTTTAGGAAAAAAAACATAAGTAAGTAGTCATTCCACCAAGTATTTTACCACTCACTCTCCCCCACCAAAAAAAGACGTAGCAGAGATCATTGTCACGCAGTGCAATGCTGTATATGTTTATTCAGAAGTAAGACCCACTGTGTTCAGTCTGGCTTACTCCAGGTAAGTGTACATTGGATTCCAACCTAAGTGTAGTTTTCTGTAATAGTGCAAGAGTCCTAATCAAACTTCTCTTTGCACAGAATACTGTTTCCCCATTGCCAATGAGCTGCCTCCATTACAAATAGATCTTCTCTTATCCTGTCCTATTGCATTAATTTCTAGACTGTCAGATCAATTCCAAATACAAACTCCCCAGTCAGGTGCTGAGGTCAAATATCTAAGCACCTTCTCCAAGGATCTATTTATCTCATCTAGCACTGTCTATGAACCATCTATTTATCTCATCTAGATCTGTGTCTTGCACAGAGGTACTAATTTACCTACTTCACCCTTTTATCACCAGCTGCCTAGTTCATCCGCTGCTGACATCCGCAGCTTTCCACCTTCCCTACACATCTCTTCTCAATGAGACCAAATTCCAGTGGATTATGACTTGTCCATCCACATCTCACTCTGACTCTGGGCATCCTGGACTCCTCATCCATCCTGTTACCGGGATTCCATGGTCATTGCTTGGGCTGTCTTTGTCTCTATATAGTATCAGGCTGTCTGTCCTTCTTGCTGCAGTTCCCATGCAACAGAAGTGCATTCATCAAAGCACTACTGGGAAAGAATGACAGACTCTTCCATTTGCTGATAAAGCAAAAATGCTGCTCCCTAACCAGATAACAAGGTTGTTTAGTGGTTCAGCCAACCTGGCTATGCATACCTTGCTAGATGAGTGGATTATCTCTAACATGGATGCTCTTTAACTGTATGTTAAGTAGCTCAGAGCTGAGAGAGCCTTAACTCTGACTTGGCTTCAGTCAACTCCAGAACGGATTATTTTAATGAACCATACATCAGCCTGCCTTTGAAGACAGTCTGGGAGCTCTGGAATGCTCTCCCAATTAAAATGCACCACGGCTCCTTCTTTCTGGGTCTGTCTTTCACTGGTTGTAATCACTACTCCAGCACCTGAAAAAGCTCTGCCAGATAGCTACCCAAGGATGCAGTGGTGGCAGAGAAATAAGATCACATCATCACCATAGCCACAAAGTAGGCACAACAGCATGCTCTTACCTGTGTCTGTTCATAGTTGCTGTTGAGACTTGTGCCATCTGCCTTCCAGTCACCATCCTACTTGTTTCACCATCCCCAGCTCTGTGGTAAGCCAGGAAGCTCACTGGATTCTACAGTGCAAGAAAGGTTGCTTGGGACCAATCATTTCAACAGCTCTTTCCATCTCACAATCCCAACATGAGACCAGGGCCTTGATAAGCGTGCCAGCCATGTCAGCAGGAAACTCCCCCAGAGCTTTCAAGAATCCACTGAATTCCATTAGTCTCTGATGGCAGCCTAACTTAATGGGCGCCCCTCCCCTGCAGAGCGGAAGTGCAACTCTCAATCTAAACTTCACCAGGAAACAGTCTGACCATGACACCAGGACCACCACCATCACCCAGTCCCAGCCGTCAACCTCCCACTCAGTTGAGATTATTAGGCCAAGAGTTCACCTTGTAGAATGTGTTGAGACAGTCCCATGATTGTCATGGCAGCTCTGAAGTACGAGCAGGGCCTTCCTAAAGCATCCCCACTGTGGATATTGAAAGCACAACCTCGCCTCAGAAACATGTTTTGTTTTATTGTTCTATGTTAAAGTTATGCTAGCCACCTTGGGTACCACTTTGCTGGACACAAAAGCAGCATATAAATATTTTTAGCAAAAATCAACACTACTCAGTTGCTGGGTTTCATGGTTATTTCACAGTGCCTTCACAGTGCTGACCTACAGATTCTCCCTGTCACTTTAAAAATCCAGACGCAGCACTTCCCATACCACTGCTCCATCTTTCTCCTGCCCACTGCAGCACACAGAGCTCCACTTTTGTGGTGGCCCACAGCAGGTGGGAGTGCCCAAAGCGACTGTTGGCATAGCAGGATAGAGAGAATTGTTGCCATATTACCTGACACTAACTTCAAGCTCTTAAAGTGACAGGCAGAGTTGCCTGGTTGGCACCCGGTGACCCGAAAAAAGAAAAGAAAAATGAAGTTCATTAGCTGAGTAGCACAGAAAGCCCTACTCTCTAGGAGAGGCTTAAACTGACAGTTAGCTTTGAGCCCTGGCAACTTTATTCCTCTTAAGTAGGCGTAAGTCTTCCCTTTTAAGTACCAATATTCTTGGGCTCATTCTGGAAGGAAAAATACAACTCCCATCTTCTATCTGTCTGGCTTACCACACTAAGTATCCTGCTGCATCCATCTACATTCCTTCCTTGCTTGGCTTTACTGGACTGCAGCTGTGTGTAGCTAAGCTTTACCCTGCAGATAGTTGCTCAATGAGTGAACATTACATTTAAGGGAAGAGAAGCTCAGATGCAAAATTGAGTTAATATGGTCTTTTAATAACCTGTCTGGCCCTCTGTATCTTTCAACATGAAGATACAGGACATCTCTACACCAACCTAAAATCCTGTATTTAAAACGGGGCTTTCGGCTTCCATTTTAAATGCAGGATCACAACGATTCCCTTTTTCAGGTGTTTCCCTTTCCCCCACCCCCTTCCCCCTTCCCCCTCCTTCTCCCCGTATCTGAGTCTTCCATTAACTTTCATTGATCTCACTCCTCTTCTTGCCGCTTTTCCTCTTTTCACGGAGGAAACTGAAGTGGAACACAACCGGGGGGGGGGGGTAATTTGATAGTTCATTATCTGTGATCTATTTAAAAATGGAACAAAGGACATTTAGTGCAGGAGACGCCTTGGGGGGTCACGGTGTAATGTAAAGAGCCCGTAAACTTCCAAGAGAGAGCTATCTCAATCGCAGGATAAAAGCTCCGTGTGAAGAAGCCCACTGTCTTGGATCATAACTTCCTGCGAGGGGAATACAGCTCATGGGATAGTTCTGCTGGTGGGAGGGAGGGCCATTTTTGCCAGTTTCCCCTTTCACCCTGCAACCCCCTTTCTTCTCAAAACTCTGCTCTAGAGGGTTGGGAGACCCTCTAGAACACCACAGGATGTGACAGTGAGGGCTGCAAGAGGAAGAGGATAAAAATTGCTTCCCCTCTTTGTTCCTTACAGTGGAAGCCTCTGTTAGACTGGAGTCCTTTCCAAGAACGGAAGGAGCCCTTACAGTCACAGAAGACCAATTCAGGATCCAAGCCATAGAAAGTTACAGCTCAAGTTGCACTTCTCATTCTCCGGTCAAACAATGCCAGTGGTGGCAATACTGCTGCTACTACTCATAATGGCAATAGGTTCCGAAGCCATGGAACTTGGAAAGTTTCTGGTCCTCTAGGCACTGAAGAGTTGTATGTGTGCCTTGGATCTAGACATTTGGTTTGGCCAGCATCACTGTTGGAACCAGCCATACAGTCAGACTGGATAGGTTTCAGATTCCAAACCTGCCTGCCAAACTCTCAGGCTGTTTCAATTCAAGGGTTATGCATCTAAACAAACCTTAGCATCAGTGTTGCTGGCAGAGTGTTCTAAGCATGCTTCATCTCCCTCATCATAAGTACAGACACATCTATGCTTTGCTGGCGAGCAAAAGCACTGTGGCTGAAATCCAGGCCTGCCTATTCCTGGGCTATGCACTTAATGACTGAATTATCTGTAGCTCCAGCTCTCCTGCTTGGGTAGCTGTGTGTTTGTTTATATTTAGACATTCTCCCACTTTGGCTCTTAGGCCCTGCGTGGAGAGCAGCCATTTGAAAATACAATGGTTAAAACAGGAAACAGGCATAAATGCAATCAGATGAGTAAATGACCTAACGGAGCCTGGTGTGTGACCCAGTCAGCTGGACTACAGAAGCATTATGTGGGTAGGGCCCTGAGACACAGTAAGGTGAGGGAACAGGATTGCATAAGGGACATAATGGGGGAAGATATCACATTACACAATATCACATTTTGTATTTGTCTCCCCCTTTCCCCTTAGACCAGGGCTAAACAACGTGGTGCCTGTGGGCATCAATGCCCCCTCCCCCTGACATCTTTCTTGGTCCCTGTCAAGATAGAATCATAGAATAGTAGGGTTGGAAGGGGCCTATAAGACCATCAAGTCCAACCCCCTGCTCAATGCAGGGATCCAAGTCAGAGCATCCCTGACAACTGGCTGTCCAGCTTCATCTTGAATGCCTAGGTAATTGGTTCCATTGTTGTATTGCTCTAACAGTCAGGAAGTTTTTCCTGATGTTCAGCCAGAATCTGGTTTCCTGTAACTTGAGCCCATTATTCCGTGCCTGCACTCTGGGATGATCAAGAAGAGATCCTGGCCTTCCTCTCTGTGACAACCTTTCAAGTACTTGAAGACCACTATCATATCTCCCCTCAGTCTTCTCTTCTCAAGGCTAAACATGCCAGTTTTTCAGTCTCTCCTCATAGGGCTTTGCTCATCTTCATTGCCCTCCTCTTTTCCAGTTTGTCTGCATCCTTCTTAAAGTGTGGTGCCCAGAACTGGACACAGTATTCCAGATGAGGCCTAGCCAGTGCTGAGTAGAGGGGAGCTAGTACTTCCTGGGATTTGGAAGCTATACTTGTATTAATGCAGCCCAAAAGAGCATTTGCCTTTTTTGCAGCCACATCACATTGTTGGCTCATATTCAGCTTGTGATCTACAACAATTCCAAGATCTTTCTTGGAAGGATCCAATTCCAAGATGCCCTACCCCTCCCACTTATTTTTTAAATTAATGCATTTTCTTACCCACAGCTGGGATGGGTGTGAAATAGGTATCTGCTGGTGCTGACAACCATGGTTTCAAAGGAGTTGTTTAGTGTGTAGGGGCTCAAACTCCATCTCTGCCTTATACTCACTCTTTGGGGTAGGTTACTCGTCCTTTGCCAAGCCTCCCATGGCAGCCATTTTGTGGTGGTGCCCTGGACAGTTTCACAAATTGCCAAATATGCCCACAGTCCAAAAGGTTTGCCTACCCTTGCCTTAGACAAAGGGAATGAGGACTGAACTTGTATTCCAGGCTGAAGCATAGAACTATGCCCTGAACATGCCTTTCATTATGCTGTCTCAAATGTTCAACAGAGTTAGAAATGCACAAGGCTTTTGCTGCCAGCACTACTTGCAAAAAACCCATTTCCAATTCATTAAGACTGCTGTTCTATGCACATTGAGCACAGTGGGCATTGCTTCTAGGTAAGCAGGCATAGGATTGTATTGTAAGGTTGCTATTGACTTACCATGATGTCTAGCAGGTGAGGTTTCTCACGTTCCTGTTAAAGGCACATGAGCAATCTTTGCATCAGGAATTGGCAACCCTGCAGTTCATAAGTGTGTTCTGGAGACAGCTGCATGCAGTGGGATAGTGGGGGGTGGCACAGCTTCAGGACTTCAGAGATAGAGCTGTGATAGCACCTACAGCAGGAGGGTAACTGACAGATCCTCTTTGCTCTGGCAAGTGAACAAGATGATAACTAGGCTTTTGTGTTTAACTCTTGTTTGTGATAGATTAGCACAGAGCAGGGTAGGAAGCCTGGTGCACCCCACATCTTTTGGAGCGGGAGTTTTAATCAAAACCATCTGGAGCGCAGCAGGTTGTCCTACTCCTGGATGGCAGAGAATGCAGACAATAATCAAGCTGGATATTTCTTTCCTTTTCTTTGATGGAGTAATACTTCTTTGCAAGATGGTTTGTATTTCTAATTGAAAGCTAAGGGCTATATTTTGGCTGGCTGAAGATCTTTTGTTTAAAGCTGAATGTGGTTTGCAAGTTGAAACCTATGCATTGAGAAGTAAGCACCACTGCGTCCTTACTGCCTTCAATGGAAGGCAATTGAACTGCATTCAACGGAAACTACTCCCAATGCCTAGGATTGCAGTCATGCTGATCATAATAAATTGGAAATGATGCCATGTACTGCTGCTGTGTACCGTACAATTGCACTCATTTCACATGCCAACAAGGCGATGCTCAAAATCCTACAAGCTAGGCTTCAGCAGTATGTGAACCAAGAACTACCGGAAGTACAAGCTGGGTTTCCAAGAGGCAGAGGAACTAGAGATCAAATTGCCAACATTCACTGGATCATGGAGAAAGCAACAGAATTCCAGAAAAACATCTATTTCTGCTTCATTGACTATGCTAAAGCTTTTGATTGTGTGGATCACAACAAACTGTGGCAAATTCTTAAAGAGATGGGAGTACCAGACCACCTTACCTGTCTCCTGAGAAACCTGTACGAGGGTCAAGAAGCAACAGTAAGAACCAGACATGGAACAACCGATTGGTTCAAAATTGGGAAAGCAGTACAACAAGGCTGCATATTGTCGCCCTGCTTATTTAACTTATATGCAGGGTACGTCATGAGAAACGCCGGGTTGGATGAATCACAGGTCGGAATCAAGACTGCCAAGAGAATTATCAACAACCTCAGATACGCAGACGATACCACCCTAATGGCAGAAAGCAAAGAGGATCTAAAGAGCCTCCTGTTGGAGGTGAAAGAGGAGAGTGCAAAATCTAGTTTGAAACTCAACATTAAAAAAACTAAGATCATGGCATCTGGCCCCATCACTTCCTGGCATATTGAAGGGGAAGAAATGGAAGCAGTGACAGATTTTATTTTCTTGAGCTCTAAGATCATCGCAGATGGTGACTGTAGCCATGAAATTAAAGGACGCTTGCTCCTTGGGAGGAAAGCTATGGCAAACCTAGACAGCATAGTAAGAAGCAGAGACATCACCTTGCCGACAAAGGTCCTTCTAATCAAAGCTATGGTTTTCCCAGTAGTAACATATGGCTGTGAGAGCTGGACTATAAGGAAGGCTGAGCGCTGAAGAACTGATGCCTTCAATCTGTGGTGCTGGAGAAGACTCTTATGAGTCCCCTGGACTGCAAGGAGGTCAAATCAGTCCATCCTAAAGGAAATCAACCCTGAGTGCTCATTGGAAGGACAGATACTGAAGCTGAAGCTCAAATATTTTGGCCACCTAACGCGAAGAGAAAACTCCCTGGAAAAGACCCTGATGCTGGGAAAGACTGAAGGCAAAAGGAGAAGGGGACGGCAGAGGATGAGATGGCTAGATAGCATCACGGATGCAATGAATATGAACTTGAGCACACTCCAGGAGAGCGCGGAGGACAGGAAGGCCTGGCGTGCTATGGTCCATGGGGTCACGAAGAGTCGGACACGACTGAACGACTGAACAACAACTGCTGCTGTGTGTGTGTGTTTGTGTGTTTGCATACGCTGTCATGATGAGCTCCCGCATTTCAGCATCGACTACTGTGCCACTGGCATTTATTAAGTAGTAGCTCAAAAGAATTTTCCTGTGTCTTCAAATTTGTAATCTGAAAAGTGGTCTGATGGTGGTGAAATTGTAGAAGAAATTGGCAGGATTCTTTCAAAGAAACTTTTCCCGTGCAATCCTATGGATTGTGCTCCTGCCAGACAGAGAGCTCTGAGAGCAGACCCCTCCATATATCCTGTGCCCTGCCAGCAAGAGCGGGAGGAGAATAGAAGTGATTTTGGCTTCCATTCCTCCTCCTCCTCAAAAGAAGTCAGCTAGACAGGCTGCTGAGCCCATCTAGTTCACTTACTGGTAGTGGGTGGGTACAGGTGATAGAGAGGCCGTAAGATCTAGGCCTGGCCTCTCCCCTCCCTTCCTTGCTCACCAGAATGCCCCCTTTGGGGGCTCTATGAGGTCATCCAAAGTCGCTGTTGCAACCTCGGAAAACAGCAACTGTGGTGCTTTTCATAGCTGCAAGGGGGTGGAGGAGGGAGGAAGGATCCCCCCTCCCAAAGTCATAGAAGTGTCTACAGCCTCAGGATAGGGGAATCCGAAAAATCCTGTGGTACTTGGGATGCTCTCCTGGGGACCATAGGATTACTCCTGTAGCCACTTACTTTGATATATACTGTGTAAATCTTCCATAGTAAGAGGTAAGGTCTTCCATCACATCAGCATCCCAAGGCTCACTGCAAGGAGACTGATTGTTTCTTTAAAACGGCTGTACTATAGGCAACCAGACAAAGTAGTCAAACAACAATAGTGTGAAATTAAAAAGCAATTTTCACATCATGAATAATAATCTGTTCAATTTTTATACAAATAAAATAAGGAATAGGAAACCATGAATAATGAGATACTAGTTGATAGGGGTGAAAAAAATGGCTATTGGAGTGTGTATTATTGAATTCTACATTTGCACATTATATTTATATATGATATGTTCAAAAATTCATTTCATAGTGATAATGAATTTGTATATAATTAACATCCTATCATTCAGCCCAGGATAGTGTTAGAAAAGTCTTCTAAAGACACTAAATAATCACACAAGAGGGGGAAATGAAAAGAAAAACAGACATTTGATAAAGTGTTTTTCTTATTTTTACACCCTTAATTTTTGGGCCTCTCAGCAAATTCAGGGTTCTTCTGAAAGAGAGGATAGGTGTCAGGCACATTGGTTCTGGGTTGGCAGAAAGTAGATTGGGATCTACTAGTAGATGTCCAGGTGATTTGCAGTAGATCACCAAGCGGTTCCAACTCCCAATGGTTGAACAGGAGTGACAACAAAAGGCAGTTTTCCTTCTAAATCAGGCTGATGAAGAAAGATGGGGGAGGTGCGGAGAGAAGAGGATTAAATGTGTGTGCGAAAAGACTTGTGTGCGAATTCCAGTTCTGATTCTGTCCATGAGTTCCTGAGTTGAACACGTGCTCAGAGGCACCTTCTTCCACAATTCTCTGCCCCCCTGTATGAGCCACTATTTTGCACCTGACTCCAGCTGGTGGATCTCAGGGTTCTAGTGAAAATTAAAGTAGATACAGCAAACCTAAAGTCTGCCTGGCCTGCCCCAACCTAACATGCATAAGGCAGATGGTCAGATGGGGTCTCATAAGTCCTTGTCCTGATCCATGTTAGTCCAAACAGCAAACCAGAGATTAGTAAAAACAAAAAATACTTGCAGGTGTCACAGGCCAAAACAGTACTGTGGTGCAAGAACACCATGCTCTTTTGAACTATTTCCTCCCCAGTTTAATGCCGCAGTCTGGTAACAAAGCAATTCTATACACCAGCCTGCCCCAACCCAGTGCTGTCCGGATGTGTTGGAATACAACTCCCAGAATCCCCCGGTCAGCCCTGCTGGGGAAAGGAAATTTCCTGCACCAGGTCTGGGGCTGGCATCAAGTTGCACTATCAACAAGGGTGTGGCCATGGATCCAAGGAGAATAGGATATGACATAAGTGTGCTCCTTTTCAGTGCTGCTGACATAATGGCCCTGCTGGCTGGGGACTGCTGGGTGTTGTAGTCCAACACATCAGGGCACCAGGCTGGGGAAGGATGCTATACACATTATCCCAGAACTGGAGATATGCTACCATTATGCTGGTGGAACAGCCGCCATATCCAGTGCACGCTCGGTCCGGGAGGGGAGGAGAAAAACACGCAAGTAGAAAATAGAAAACCATGTAAAGTGACAAATGCACTCACAGAAGCCCTGGAAACTCTGCCAGTGCCCACCAGCCAGGGACTGTGCCAGTGACAATGCCCACATATTGGTGTGGGATGCTGCTTCCCACCGTTGGGGTGGGAACCATGTAAGAGCATTACAGCTGAGACAAGATGCATGGGTAGCAAAGAGGAGGGAGACAGTCTCAGCACATACACTTTGCTGTAAGTATCCTGCTCCTGCCTTGCTTACGTGAGCATCCCCTTGTGATCTTTAAGCATGCATGACATGGGGCCAGAGGGATAGAGGCCCATGCTGTGAGTCCTCTCATCTGAGTTGTGATCTCACTGGTGGTGTTGTGCTGTGACTGGATGCTGAGTGACTCCATGTTCTATGGTAATGTGGATGGGACGGCTGTTGACATTCGGGTGGCTATTTCTCCCCCTCCCATTGAAGTCAATGGAAGAGAAATTTCCTGTACCAGGACTGGGGCTGTTATAAAGTTGCACTACCAACAGCGGTGTGGCTATGGATTGGAGTAGTGTAGGATACAGCATAAATGTGTTCCTCGGTGCGGCTGGTGTAATGGCATTGCAGGCAGAGTCTTAGGAAGCCTATCTGTAGATAGGTAGATAGATTTAGAGAGCAATCCTATGGTTCCTGGATGAGCATCCTAGGAATCATGGAATGGCTGAGAAAACCCTTCCAAGGCTGGAGACAGCACTCTGACCTTGGAAGGGGGCGTTGGAGATCCGCTGGAGATGTGATTTATCCTGAGCCTCCTCCAGCCTCCTTAGCTCCTCCTCTGACTGAAATGCCAACCATCCAAGTTGGAGGTGAAGATTGCCTCTACTGCTCTTCCTGTCCTGCCAGCTTCAGGAAACTCGGAAGTCTCTGAGTTTGGGGGCTTCTGAGCGACAAGGGTGCAATCGATAGGATTGCACCCTTCTGGAGGAAAAGATTTTATTAATACCTCCACTTCCATTCCCATCTACAATGTATAATCCTCTCTTACCCCCATTACAACTCATCTTTTATCTGGCCCTTTTATTCCCTATCTTTGCCCCCTCCATTTTTGGGTGGATTCATTATGAGTGGGGACCAATCTGAAAACTTCTCATGTGATCCTTGTAACTATCCATGGTCAGCTGTACCCTTCAATTCTATGGATAAGCCCATCATTACTCAGCTAGTGCTGAGTTCAACCATATGGTCCTAAGGTACAGATGACCAACCAAACCACCTCCCAAACATGTACAGGTAACATGCAGCAAGCTTTGAAGAAGCTGCTAAATATGGAAGGAATTATTGAGGTGTGAGTTGAGGTCACATGATTCCACAAAGGATGACTCATTCTGCTGAGCCTAGTAAGTGGGAAACCACAATAAATTTGCATACAACCAGAATAATTTCTCTCTCTTTTTACTGACTATTTATTTTCACTTTTCCAGATCTAAGGGAGCTCAGGGGCAGACCAGGATAGTTTTCAACAGAAGCCAAGTTTAATGTAGAGAATAACAACTAGCTGAAATGTAAATGTAATGAAAACAAACAAATGTATTTTAACTTTGACTGCTGGAAGCCTGCTCAGATGGGATAACCTTATGACGATTCTAAAAAATGCTCATTACATGGGAGGGTCACAAAACACAGAACCAGCCTCAGGCTTTCAGGGGGGAAAAGCTTAGTGCAATGTTGTCATGGAATCAGTCTTTGGCTTCCTGCTGTCAATTCAGGTGCTAAAAAAAAAGTTCCTGTGCACTAAAGATGCCTTAGGTTCGTTCCTTCCTTCCTTCCTTCCTTCCTTCCTTCCTTCCTTCCCTCCCAAGTGGCTTCCTAATTTTCTCATGGATTTCCCAACAGCATTTATTGCAGCTTGTGAAACATTATCAGCAGGACTCCAGTGAACCTGAAGAAAAAAGGAAACAATGACATCTTCGGTTAAATTATTTATTTATTTATTTATTTATTTATTTATTTAGCAATATTCATAGGCTGCTTTCCCCAGTGTTCAAGGTAGCATACAATATTTAAAAAGAATACTATGAGATCAAATCATTAAATGAAACAGCAAATAATAATTTTAAACACACCGACAGACCCCAGAACTACTAAACCAAGCAAATATTTGTGAAATCAGGAAGTTTTACAGCACTTATAGAAAACAGCCAGAGATGGGCTCCTCAGGTATAAGAGCAGGTCTTTCCAAAGCCTAGGCAAGGGGTACAGATCTGGCCTTCTGGGAGTCCCAATCCAGCCCTCCAGGGGTGCCCAGAAGGCCCCGCCCCTTCCTCTAGCTCCACCCCCTTTCCCCCAACCACCAATTATTGGGTGGTTTCCCAGCTTTTGTGCAGTTTTTCCCTGTTTGAAGAGGTTGAAATGTCTCTGCTAAGGCTTAGTTACAGGCAGTAAGAGCTTTAAGCTACAATAGGATCATATGTTTGGTATTTTGCCCCGCCCCTTTGGTCTTTGCCCCGCCCTCCACTGGAATGCAGTCCCCAAGAGCTTCTCCAAAACAGATTTTGGCCCCTCAAGCTGAAAGAGGTTCCACACCCCTGGCTTAGGGCTTGCTCCTTGCTGTCACTGTTGTCATGTTCCCACAACGAGAGCATACAGAGTGGAGCTTGATCACCTGGTAGCAAGGTTCACAGGCTACTAGAGGGACAGACAGTCCCTCAGATATGTCGGTCTGAGGCCATGAAAGGCTTTATACATCAAGCCCAGCACCTGGACCTGAGTCTGCAAGCACGCTGGTAGCCAGCACTATTGGCACAATGCTGGCTGGATGTGCTGGCTGCTTGCCATGCCCTTAGAAGATAGGCTACACTGAAGCATTTTTCCACCAGCTCAAGACTTTGAGTCATCTTCAAGACCAGCTCCATGTAAAGTGCATTGCAGTTGTCAAGCAGTCAAAATATGGCAGTGACATACCTGCCCTGGAGGTTGTGGGCCTAGCAGACTCTTCCTTACCGGGTCTGCCTGGCTCCAAGGCTAGTTGAGCCATGAGGATTTTCTTGCTGTCCTCGGTTCCCAGAGCCCCTCCTATGTTACTGAATGCATTTGTTTCATGTGATTATGGCTTTCTTCACATGGAGCATTTATCCTGAGATTGAGATTGCTCCTTCACGGAAGTTTGTGGGCTCTTTACATGATGCCATGACCCTCCAAGGTGCCTCCTGTACTAAATGCCCTTTGTTCTGTTTTTAAAGAGATCGCAGATAATGAGCTATCAAATTACCTCGTTGTGTTCCACTTCAGTTTCCTCCATGAAAAGAGTAAAAGCAGCAAGAAGAGGAGTGAGATCAATAAAAGATAATGGAAGACTCGGATACTGGGAGAAGGAGGGGGGA
Source organism: Heloderma suspectum (assembly GCF_057233095.1). NCBI lineage: Eukaryota > Metazoa > Chordata > Lepidosauria > Squamata > Helodermatidae > Heloderma > Heloderma suspectum. The sequence continues at coordinate 332,928,179 of NC_139459.1, read as the reverse complement.
AGGGGAGGGGGGAAAGGAAGTGGGTGAAAAAGGGAGTCGTGGTGATCCTGCATTTCATTTAAAATGGAAGCTGAAAGCCCTGTTTTAAATTCAGGATTTTAGGCTGGTGTAGAGATGCCCACTGTCTGGGTAATCCAAGGAGCTCCCAAACTAAATATGAAGAGTGTACTTTATTAAGATCATTTCTTACTCAGGTGCCCATTTGTGAATCACCAAAAAGGAGGACATGCATTACCAAAAAACAGGACAAAAGAGGATACAGTTTTGCATAATATTTGCATATGCTAATTTATATATAGATGCAAATTAGGCATAATTATGATAATATAAAGAGAAATACAGTGCATCTCATGATAGTGTGGAAGACTGTGACCAGGTGGCCTGTGTGCCCCCCTGATCAGTCTGCTAGCCAGGTGTTGTTGATGGGCAACTCCAAGGCCCAGCTCTTTCCTCTGATGGTTCTTTGTCTTTAAGCCAGGCTTGGACTGGACAGCCCTTCAGAGAGGATGCCTTCAAAATAGAGGACAGTCCTCTGGCAGCCCTTCAAACAGAGAGCTGTTCTCTGTAAAAGAGAGTGTATGGCCACCCTATGAGCAGTTACAGAGCTAAGCGTTCTCCCCTTGTTAACACTCTCTCTCTGTCTCCTGCTCACTTCCTGTTCTTCCTTCAAACTCCACCTCCCTGCTATTGCTGGTTTATTTGTTTGCTTGTTTGCGTATACATTTATTTCATTTATTTATTTATTAAATTTATTAATCGCCCATCTGGCCGCTCACCCAGCCACTCTGGGCGATGTACAACATATAATAAAACAGTTTAAAGCAATAAAATTCTACAATGAAAACATTTTCTAAAATACCTTAACCCACCCCAAATGCCTGCCTGAACAACCACGTTTTTAATGCACGGCAGAAGCTCATTAAAGAGGGGGCATGGTGGAGTTCCTTAGGGAGGGAGTTCCACAGAGTGGGGGCCACCACAGAAAAGGCCCTCTCCCTCGTCCCCACCAGTCTAGCTGTCCTGGCTGATAGGACAGAGAAAAGGCCATCCGAGGCTGATCTTGTTAAGCGGCCTGTCTGGTGCTGCTGGAGGCGCTCCTTAAGATAGGCTGGGCCGGAACCATATAGGGTTTTAAAGGTCAAAACCAACACCTGGGCAGCCAGAGGCTGCTCAGGAAGGAGCCTGGGGAAGGAGGACCAGCCAGCAGCTGCACCGGGTGGATCCTGAGCCTGCTTCTGCCCCCGCCAAACAGGTACTAAGGCGGGGCTGCCAGAGGCAGCGCCTGGCATCGCGCCAAGTGCGATGCTAAGTGCGCACTTAGCGTCGCACTTGGAGCCACTCGGAACAGCACCTGCGGACCCACCCACCTGCTTCTCCAGAGACACCAGCAGCCACAGATACCAGCAGCAAATAGCAGCCGCAGAGGGCAGCAGCGGGCAGCAGCTTTAAAGACCAGGGAGAAAGGGGCAAATGTGGACTTTATTTGCTCCTTCTTAGCTGCTGTTCTCTTTTATCTTTTTTATATTCTTTTAAACTGTTGTGCGTTTTATATCTTAACTTTTTAATATGTGCCTGGGAGGACTATTGAGCAACTCAGGGGGTCGGGGAGGTGCCACCATAACTGTGGTCACGGGCAGGGGGAGGTATGGCATTGGGGGATTAACAGGCCAGCTGAGGCGAAGAGGGGCTAGACATCTTACAGCTGTCCCCTCTTCTGGTTCTTCCCCCAACCTGATGGTTCCTGGCAGCCTTACCAGTCTGCCCTCGGGTCTGGTGCTGCTGCTGCTGAATGCCAGGTCGGCCCAAAATAAAATCTCCCTCATCCATGATTTGATTGTGGATGAGGGGGCTGACCTGGTATGTATTACTGAGACCTGGGTGGGGGAACTGGGAGGGGTCACTCTCTCCCAGCTGTGCCCTCCTGGGTACTCGGTGCAGCACCAACACCGACTTGAGGGTCGGGGAGGGGGGGTTGCCGTGGTCTATAGGAATTCAATCTCCCTCTCCAGGCTTCCTGCTCACTCGAGTGCAGATCTTGTGTGTTTGTACCTTGTGTTGGGTACCCGGGACAGATTGGGGATTGTTGGTTTACCGCCCACCTCGCTGCCCATCAGTCTCCCTGCCTGAGCTGACGGAGGTGGTCTCGGACTTGGTGTTGAGGACCCCTAGCATGATGGTCCTGGGGGATCTCAACTTCCATGCCAAGGCTGCTGTATCCGGGGCGGCTCAGGACTTCATGGCCGCCATGACAACCATGGGGCTGTCCCACCATGTCATTGGCCCAATGCATATAAAAGGACACACGCTTGATCGGGTTTTCTCGACTGGGCAGGAGAATGGTGATCTGAAAGTGAGGGTATTCACATCTGTCCCCTTGTCATGGTTGGATAACTTTCTACTGAGGTTTAGACTGTCGGCAGCCTTTCCCTTCTGCAAGGGTGGGAGACCTATAAAAATGGTCCACCCCTGGAGGCGAATGGATTCCAATGGATTCCAATGGATTCCAAAGCACTCTGGGGGATTTTCCTGCTGGTATGGCTGGCGCTTCTGTCGAAGCCCAGGTCGCTCTGTGGAATGCAGAGATGACTCGGGCGGTTGACACGATCGCGCCCAAGTGCCCTCTCCCTCTGAGCAGAGCCCGGCCAGCTCCTTGGTATACACCTGAGCTGAGGGCAATGAAGCAAGAGGGGAGATGGCTAGAACGCAGGTGGAGGAAAACTCGTGCTGAGTCTGACCGAACACAGGTAAGAGCCCACTATCGAGCCTACTCTGTGGCGGTGAGGGTGGCAAAGAGACAGTTCTTTTCCACCAGCATTGCATCTTCTCAGTGTCGTCCAGCGGAGCTTTTCCGAGTGGTTCGCGGCCTGTTACAGAGAGTCACCCAGTGAGCTTCATGGCCATGTGAGGGCTAGAACCCAGATCTCCCAAGTCCCATTCCAACACTCTAAGCCCTACACCACACTGGCTTTCTGGTTTTACTTCTGTGCTCCATACATATTGTTACAGAACTCTCAGCTCCAGTTCACAACAGGCTCCTGCTGTCTATTATTTGGCTATTTCATATCCAACCATGTTCCTAAACACATTAGGAAGGTGCTGGCAGGAAGGTGAAATTCAGAGCAGCCTTTCTCAAACTAGTGGCCTCCAGGTACTGGTGACCATGGTCAATGGTTAGGAATGCTGGGAGCTGAAGTACAAAACATATAGAGATCTACTTCCTGACCATCCCTGTGTTAGCATAGGCAAATGTTATGCAAATTATGCTCCTCTTTTTTGGTGCCACATAAGTGGCCACCCTACTCAAAGTGGGTGAGCTACCACTGAACTATGGCCCCTTGCTCAGACATTAACCCCAATGGTTAGCCTTGGGTTACGTCACTACCTATCTCTCAGCCTGACCTATTCACAGCTTTATTATGAGGACAACATGGGATAATCCCATGTATGCCACACTGATCTCCACCAAGGAAGAATAGGATACAAATTCTGGAGAGTAGCCATGTTAGTCTATTGCAGCAAAGACAACCAAGAGTCTTGTGGCACCTTAAAGATGAACACCTTTATTCTGGCATAAACTTTTGTGGGTTACAGCCCACAAGATGTTAAGGTGCCATAAGACTCCTTGTTGTTTTGGGGGATACAAATGTAGCTCGCATCTCCAGTTAAACTATTCTCCATTAGCAGTTTAAAGAACCTGAGCCTGGGCTGGGAATGACCCTGCCTGAGACTCTGGAAACAGTCCTGGCCTGCCCCAATATAATGCAGCTTGCTTATGAACAAGCATTTCTTTATTTTATACACCCACCTTCCCATTGACTCCCTGCTGTGTGTTCAGTTCAGTGACAGGAGTCCCTCTTTAAAAAGGATGTTGGCAAACTAGGAAGGATTAGAGGAGATCAGAAAGTCGAGTTAGCTGAGGAGAAGCTGAAGGACGATATGAAGCTTAAGATGCAGCATGTTCCGGGGGGTGGAGACCACAATTACTCATCATTCACACCAAACATAGGAAAAGAAACAATCAGCTTAAATTGCAAGGATTCAGATTTAGTTTACACGTACAGAAACGGCTATCTAGCTTCAAGAAAAGTTTGGCATCAGGACAAGGTAGTCAGGAAACTTGCGGGCATCTGTCTGAGCTGTTTTAGTAGGGATGTACGAAAGTCACTTACCTTTTCGAAGGGTGACATTCGCGGTGGGGGGGGAGGCGCTTCGTCCCTCCCCCCCGAAATTCTCTCCAGCCAGCTCCGCTCTGTGGAGATTCCGTGGAGCCGCCGGCCGGGGCTGCCCACAGCCGGACATCCGGCCACTGGGCAGCCTGCAGGGATGCAAATGGTGGCTGCCGTAGCCGCTGCCATTTGCATCCCTGTATTTTGCCGTGATAGGTTATGTAAATATTTACGTAGGCTATTACGGCAAAAAAAAAAGGGAACACAAGTGGCGGCCACTACGCCATTTGCGCCCCTCTCTTTTGGAGTAATAGCCTATGTAAATATTTACGTAGGCTATCAAGGCCAAAAAAAAAAGGGAACGCAAATGGCGGCCGCCGTAGCCGCCATTTGCGTTCCCTTTTTTTTTTTTGCTGTGATAGGCTACATAAATACTTACACAGCCTATCACGGCTTCCGCAGGGACGCAAATGGCATCCCTGTGTTAGCCATGATAGGCTACATAAGTATTTACATAGCCTATCATGGCTATAGTGATGAAGTAAATGGCGGCCGCCAGCGCGAACGGCGCGAACGGCAGCAGGTAGGTGTCCCATTTCGCGCACCTTTCGTGGGGTGGTGGGCAGGGGGGCTTCGTTCCCCCATGGATTTTGGGGGGCTGAATGCACTGGCATTAGGCCTCACCGAGATCCGTGGTGGAATTGTCTGACATCCCTATGTTTTAGGCATGAGATATCCTGTGTTGGGCAGGAGATTCTACTAGGTGACTTAGGGCGCAATCCAATGGCCACTAGGCAGTAGCTAGATGGCCATAGGATTTTTTGGCCTCTGGAAACTGAGCTCAGAGCCAATGATCCAAGATCAGTTCCCAGAAAACCACCTTCCCACCCCTACTGCCTCATAGGCAGTGCAGTTCGTCCCCAGCTCCTCACCTGTAAGAGCAGCACAGAGTGGGTGGAAAGGGGGCATTCCTGGGGGCTAGGAGGGGGGGATGGCAGAAACACCATTACAGTGCTTCCTATGTGTTGTCTGGCCTCCCCCTCCCTTGCTCCAAGGTGCTCCGACTAGACAGACAAAATCGGCCATCTAGCCACAAATGCTGGGTGGCCAGAGTGCAGAGAAGATCTCCTCCGCACTCCACCCACCCTGCATTGCATAGTCAGTCACCTCCGAGTTCAGAGGCAGCCAACTATGCCCATAGGATTGCGCCCTTCTGGATCCTTTTTTGGACTGGAAGTCTCTATTTCTGTCACTTTGTCCAGGACTGGCACACGGCAACCACTGTGTACATGGCTAGGGATGTACGAAAGTCACTTACCTTTTCGACGGGGTGATTCGCGGTGCGGGGAGGCACTCTGCACCTCCCCCCGAAATCCTAACCCTGCCAGCTCCGCTCCGCGGACATTCTGCAGAGCCGCCAGCCAGGGCCGCCCCCAGCCACTGGGTAGCCTGCAGGCAAAAAAAAAAAAAAAAACAGCATAAGCAAATGGTGGCGGCTATGGCAGCCACCATTTGCATTCCCTTTTTTTCGCTGTTTTAGCCTACATAAATATTTATGTAAGCTATTACGGCAAAGAAAAGGGGAACGCAAATAGCGTAGTGGGCACCATTTGCGTTCCTTTTTTCCCTGCCGTTTTAGCCTATGTAAATATTTACGTAAGCTATAACGACGGGGGGGAAGGAACGCAAATAGCGCCCACTACGCTATTTGCATTCCCCTTTTTTTCGCTGTAATAGCTTACGTAAATATTTACGTAGGCTAAAACAGTGAAGAAAAGGGAATGCAAATGGCAGCCGCCGTAGCCACCGCCATTTGCGTACGCTGTTGTTTTTTTTAGCTTGCCGTGATAGGCTACGTAAATACTTACGTAGCCTATCACAGCCTCCGCAGGGACACAAATGGCGTCCCTGCGTTAGCCATGATAGGCTACATAATTATTTACATAGCCTATCACAGCTATGATGAGGAAGCGAATGGCGGCCGCAGCGCCTTTCGTGGGGTGGGGGGGCAAATGCACTGGCATTCGACCTCACCGAGATCCATGGCGGAATTCTCGGACATCCCTAGCACACGCAGCGTTTACTGTGTGGAGTGCTGGCTGTGCTTGTTTGGCCTTGAGGCCCCTTGCTTTGCATCCAGTGAACTACAGCATGCTTCCCACTGCTCTGTGCAAAACAGTTCTGGCAATGCCACTTCTCATAAGACATCAGTGTTGCTTCCACTTGTCTTAACTTTGTGGAACCTATTGGCAAATCCTCAGACTCATCAGTTTTATAATTAAGTCAAGAGGGCTTTTTTAGGAAAAGTAATGACGACAAGGTTTTGACTTTGGTATGGTTCGCTTGGAAACCATGGGGACTGCACTGCAGAAGGATATGAGGTCTGCTTGAAAGCGGGGAGGGGAGAGACTGTAGAGGCAGAGAAGACTATCAGAAAGGCAACCTATTGATACATAGTACATCATGTATTCAGGTTGCGTATGTTTCCAGCACTCCCTTAAAGTGAAAGTGAACCATATTTGCCCTCTAGCTCTCCAGAGGACAGAACACTTTTGCCACCAGGGGCATGTTTCCACACTATCAGCTTCACTTTGTTTGCAACTTTGTTGCGATGTTTCCCCAATCATTAATAGGGATGTATGAAATGACTTACCTGGTTCGTTTCCTACATCTGTGGTGCAAGGGGAGGCACTCCGTCCCTCGAAATCCTCGACGGCCAGCTCCGCTCCATGGCAACTCCACAGAGCCGACGGCCAGGGCAGCCTGCAGCAACATCCGGCCGCTGCTGGGCTGCGCAGGGATGCAAATGGCGGCCGCCGTAGCCGCCGCCATTTGCGTCCCTTTTCTTTCACCATGATAGGCTACGTAAATATTTACATAGCCTATCGCAGCCTCCGCAGGGACGCAAATGTTAGCCGTGATGTTAGCCCTGTTAGCCCTGTGTTAGCCGTGATAGGCTACGCAAGTATTTTCGTAGCCTATTACAGCTAAAATGGTGAAGCGAATGGCAGCCGCAGATGCGGCCGCCATTCACAGAGCAGCGCGAATGGCAGCAGGTGAGTGCTCTGTTTCGCGCGCCTTTTGCGGGGTGGGTGGGGGGCTTCGTTCTGCCACGGGTTTCGAGGGGCTGAATGTGCTGGCATTCGGCCTCACCGAGATCCATGGCAGAATTCTCCGCCATCCCTACAATCACATCTTCTCCTTTTCCAGTCTCCACAGTGCTTAAAGTCCCGGCTTATCATCGCTGTAGCCTGGGGCTCTGTGCTGTTTCCACTGAGCTCTAATCAAATTATTTTCTTGATGGCTGGGTGGAGTCTGAGTGGAGTCTGGGCTGGGTCTGATTACCGCATCAGTGTTCCTGCCTCCTTGGCCATGTTTCCAGGACAACGGAAGGAGAAGCTAATGGAGGAGTACCGGATTTTTTAAAAGGAATTCAGCTTTGCTGTGAAGAGAGGCTTCCCCCCTCCCCCCTTTCTCCTTTCCCCTGAAAGTCCAGATGCCCCTGCATTTCAGGAGCAAGCCTCACTGAGCACATTGGAGTTACTTCTGAGTAGACACACATATGCTTGTGCTGGGAAAGTGGTGGTGGTGGGATGAACACAAAGAGGGAAACTAGCCCCCATTTTAACCCAGAGGAACTCATTGACCACAATGGGAGTTAATTTTGAGGAAACAGTAATGGGTTTGTTGTGGGAAAGAGAGTAGTAAAGACAAAGATGGAATCCAGTCCCCATTGTAACCTGCAGGATAGCTATAAGGAAGCTGTGAAGTACTTTCTTCCTAAGGCAATTCCTCAGAGCCTCTATTGGTCACTTAAATGCATTTAAGGAATTGGGTTTTAATGTGTGCCATTGCAATTGAGGGGGAATCTTACCCTCATCCACCACAATGGGAGTTACTTCTGAGGAGACACTAATGGGTTTGCTGTGGGAAAGAGACCGAAACCAGCCCCCATTTTAATGCACAGGATCTCTATATGGAAGCTGTGAATGAGTTACGTCCTAAGGCAATGGACCGAAGCCTCGAGATCACGCTTAATTGCATTTAAGGAATTGGGCTTTGATATGTGCCATGTCAATTGAGGGGCTTCTCTGTTGTTTCTGTGGTCATTGAGAGGGCAAGCCTCATTCAGCGCAATGGGAGGGGGAACCCTGACTGGGGTCATGGGCTGTGTTCTAGTGCTTATTTTCAGTGAAGTTTTAAAAGTTGGTCCCTCGGCATCCTGCTCCGAAACGGCGATGAAACTTCCAGAAAACAGGGAGGGAAAGGGCTGGGTCACTGAGGTCAGAGCGACACACCCACAAAGGCTGGGCTACATGCCCCATGGGCAGGACTATGATACCGGACCCAGTTGTGGAAACAGGTCAGTAGTGGAGCTGTGGTAAGCTGGAAAAGTCAGACCAGAAGCAGTCTCAGAAGAAGCGGTTTTTCAGCGATAAAATGCAGGGCTGATACTGAATGGCCACAATGTCATGGAAACACAGAGACCTCACCGTGCAGCCAGGTTGGAGTAAATCACTGGTGGAAACACAGACCAGCTGCACAAATGCCGTTGGGACTTTGCACAGTGAGTTATTTCAAATGAACCTGATGATTAGTATGTGTACAGAGGTCTGTGTCAAGATATATCTTCAGAGGCACAAGACCCTGAGTTGGTTTAAGACTGTGGACCACTGTACAACTGAGCTATGCAGCCTGCATGATATTGTTGTGTTGCTATACATCATCAGCTATATGTGGGACCACACCATTGACAAAGACTAGTGGTATTATAATTGAGATGCTGGTATTTGCATGGGATCAGAAGCAGCTTCAGCACTAAGAGTGAGATCATAGGAAGCTGCTTTATACCAAATCACACCATTGGCCCATCTAGCTCCGTAGATGCTACGAACTGGCAGCAGCTCTCCAGGGTTTCAGGCAGGAATCTTTCCCAGCTGTACCTGGAGATACCAGGAACTGAACCTGGGACCTTCTGCATACAAAGCAAATGCTCTACCACTGAGCTATCGTTTTCCCTATGCATCACATAAAGCCAGTTTGCACATCACAGTGGCAAATTGGGGGTTAATTTACCCTCAATTTGCCAGGACACGTGCTGCGCATGAACCACTTTTGCTTTGCATAAACAACCTACAAACACCGCATTCATAGGTTGTTGTGTGATGTATGAACCTGGACACTCTGGGTTGTTTATGGGTTAAACAACCCAGAGTTAACCTAAAGACAAATCGTAGGCTAACTCTGGGTTGTTTAAACCATCAACAACCCAAAGTGTCTGGATTCGCACATCATGCAACAACTTACAAATGGGACATTTGTAGGTTGTTTTTCAAACCGGAAATGGCTTGTGCACTCTGCACATCCCCAGCAATTATTGGGTTAATTAACCCATGATTTGCTGCCATGATGTGTAAACTGGGTCACACTTACTTGGGAGAAAGACCCACTGAACTCAGTGGGACTTAATTCTGAGTCATGCATAAAAGTGTGCTGTGAGTTCTACAACATCACACTCCTTCCATGATTTTACAACACACACACACACACACAATATTCAACATGTGGCCTTTGACCAAAATATTTTCAAGGCCTAATCTCAGATCAGATGCCATCATTTTCATAAGAGAAAGCACTTGTCCCTAATCTGCTAAATGAAGTGTTGTGGTTTTTCAGAGATGGATCCATCATTTCGATAGCTGAGGCAGAATCCAAATGGCACCCTTCCCCAGTAGTAAAACACCATATAGAATAATGTATTAAATAATGGGTAGTGTGCCATGCATTAGTACCCCCATGCCCCACCCCAATCGTCCTCCTGAGGCAGCCTGCCTCATTCTACCTTATGACAGAGGAAGGTCTGCACTCCTTTCCTTTTCAGTGAAAGTCTTGTTATCTTTCCTTTGTTAAAATGATGCAGTTAAGTAAGCTTGACATCTCTTTAGTGAGGCAGCCGGGTATTCCAACATTTTCCAGTTTGATTGAACAAATAACCTTCCTATATAAGTAAATGTTACACCACACCAATACCGCTTTCCCCTGCATGTGAGCTGTTAAAAGTGACAAACCCCTAGACTTGCTACTTTTAGGGTTGGGGCAGGGAGTGGGGGATGGGGGAAGAATCTGTAGTTTCTTATGTATATTTATTTATAACTTTAATATACCACTCCACATCTAGATGGATTCCAGAGTGGTGAACAATAAAAGATACCAGATAAGATAAAAGAACACCAGAAGAAAAACAAAACATTAAATGCTTGGCCATCACCCCTACACATCCAGCACAGATCCTTGACAGCATGGAGAAATGGATATGGCTATTAATGGCTAATAGTCAAGCTATATAATAATGGCTATATATTACCTCCAATATCAGAGGCAGTATACCTCTGTATACCAGTTGCTGGGGAACATGAGTGGGATGATGCTATTGCACTCATGTCCTGTTTGTGGGCTTCTTATAGGCATCTGGTTGACTACTCTGGGAACAGAATGCTTGACTAGATAGGCCATTGGTGTGGTCTAGCAGGGCTCTTATGTTATTTTGACAGTGAATATTGATCCAAAAACAGCCAATGTCTTCAACATACTACAAATGGGATTCCTGCTCAACCTACAAGAAGCAGGACTGGACAAACTTCCAAAGGATGACATTAATTTGAATGTGGTATCGATCTGGACACATTATGAATGCACCGGAAGTGAGCCATCTGTACATGTAATTCAGTTCATTTCCCACAGGAAATTTATTTGTGATGTACACAAAAACTGTCACGCACGCCTGGGTGCTGTCCCCAGATAATAGCAGGACAGCAGCTTGTGATTTGCATAGTGTAGGAGGAAGGATGACAGAGTCAGATCGATGCAGAGATCCATGTGGACAACAGAAAAATAATATACATTCCTTAACAGGAGGCTTTGTACTTCGATTATTTTCCCCATAGCTAGCTGCATTTGCTTACAATTACACCTTGCAAAGAATTAAGTAATACTTTTGTCATCCATTGTCAGACCTAAGCATTCCAGAGAATCCTGTTGTAAAAACACACCGTGACAGAAAAATAACCATTTATTGCAGTAGTAACATACCATATTAAAAGTTTCACGACGGGTTTTTTTTTAGTATGCAAAAACCATATGCCTGCTAATCAGCTACGGGAGCACAATGGCTCTTTTGAAGGCATTATAGTTGATCATGCCAATGATCCATGGATTATGTACTTTTATAAGGTCTGGCACATGTACAAATAAAGGAAGGAGTTCTTCTTCTTTGCATTCCTTGGCTCCACATGATACTTTTTTTCCCATCCTGGCACATAATGCTAACAAAATTACGCTAACAGGAACACTAGCCTAACTCACTAACTTATCTGTATCCAAAACACATCAGAGCATGGATAACATATAGTAAATAATAATGAATACAATATGAAAGCAATACAATACATTCAATGTTATCATACTACATTTTTCTTAAAATTATAGTGCTTTATAACAGATTCTGGTGGGTTTTTTTTTACTGTATTTGAAATGGTAATTACTAATCAGTTTTCAATTCAGTCTGCAGCAGCTTGCATGCAATAGAACAGTGTCAGTGTTTAGAGGACACTTGCTAATACTCCTTAGTGAGTGTGCAGCACAATCTTCTGCATAGTTACTCAGTAAGTAAGTTCCATTGAGTTTAATGGGGCTTACTCCCAGGTATGTGGGTATAGCATTGCAACCTTATGGAGTCCATTTTCTCCAAAGCTTCTAGAATAAATCATTGATTGGAATCTGCTTATCCAATTTGAAATTAGCCAGTAGTAGGAGCTGCTAGGTGTATTATGCACTTATTTTTGGCCATTCACTTCACTGAAAAAAGAGCTTTCTTATCTCTCTTCCTTTCCTGTTTGTGTGTGCACGAACTTGCCAGTCTTACAGCTATTTTTGCCTATTTATTACATTCGTATCCCACCTTTTTTCCTCCGTAAGGAACCCAAGGCAGCGTGCATAATCCTCCTCCTCTCCATTTTATCCTCATAACAACAACCCTGTGAGGTAGGTTGGGCTGAGAGGCCATGACTGGCCCAAAGTCACCTAGTGAGCTTCCATGGCCGAGTAGGGACTACAACCCACATCTCCTGACTCCCAGTCCAACACTCTAGCCACTACACCACACTGGCTGTATTGAATAGGCGTTGGTGCACAACACAGTCACACGGTGTTTTCTAAAATACAAAGGTAGCCATGTTGGCATATGAATAATGCCAAAATCCATATTGGGGCAATACCTTTATTAGGCCAACCCAAAGGTCATAAAACAGCGTGGAAGCTTTCAAGTTCTCCAGAACTCTTCATCAGACTAGATCAGGAGCAGACAACTTCAGAGGGTCTAGGGGCCAGTTTCCCACTCCCAGAATCCATTGCAAACCACACATACACACACCCCACTGCCAAATTGGCTGCAGCAAAAAAAGAGTTGCATTTTCAGATTTGGCTTTAAAACACAGGAAGCTTGCACCTAGTTTCATGCATAATCGCTCTCCCAGAAGTCCCAGGAGAGCACGAATTTGCATTAAAACAAGGTGTATGTTTCCTGTGTGCCTTGTTTTAATGGGGGGGGATGCCACTGCCATACCACCAAAATTCAGCAGCACTTTGGTGGCAGCAGCGACTTGGGGAGCAAGTCACAAAAAAGGCCAGGAGACACAAGTGGGCTATATGTTGCCCACTCCTGGGCTGTATGTTGCCCGCTCCTGGGCTAGATGGCAAACAAAGCAAAGCGTGTGTTGGGGCGGGGGGTGGAGGAGTTCACTGGTGTTGAAGCCATGGAGTCTGCATTTAGTCACAGTCTTAAGATGGAATGTGGGAGTAGGTTGCAGATGTTCAAATTAGGCTCTACTAAGGGCTGTAATGGTTTCCGGTTGAACTAGGACTCTCCCTCAGGCTGCTGGGATGAAGAAACAAACCATGGTTGGTTAACTCATTTTAAAGAAATATTAAATCCATCTGTTACCTAGAGGTGTCCTCATCCTTAGACAAAACACATAGGTTCCATGGTAGGTGGGAAACTGTGTTTTCTATTGAGCTGAGTCACTCCTGCTGGGACAGAAGGTCCTGGCATCTCAAGTTAAAAGGCTCATGTAGCAGGTGATGGAGAAAGACCTCTGCCTGGAGACCCTAGAAAGCTTCTGCCAGTCTGAGCAGACAATACTGAGCTGGATGAACAAATAGTCTGATCTGGTGCAGGGCAGCTTCCTTTTGGAAAAAAGCTCTGATCTGCTGACCATAAAAGAAACACTGGTATTAAAATAATTCCTTATGTTTGCGTTAGGCCTTCATGCTGAGAAGTAGTTATTAAATGGAAGATCAGTCATGCAGAATACTGACCAGGAAAAAAATTAGGGCTATTGTCGGAAAGACCTTGAAATTGTCAGCCTAGCATATCACGAGGAAAAGGCAGCTGAAATGCATCAATGGAAGGATGAAAATGCAGAAGCAGAGAATACTAATCAAAAGATGTTCTATTGTTAATGTATAAAATCTGGACCCATCTGTAGTACTGCAGTCAGCTCTGATTACATTTTTTCATAGAAAGGATGTTGCTATCATCACCCCAGGAAGTACAGCAAAGCAGGATGACTTCAAGTTATAACAGTGTTTGAGACAAGGCAATTATAAAATGTTAAGCTTGCTTTCATTGGGAGGCTCCAAGAAGGCATAATAGAATTTTTCAAGGTGACCATAGAAAAACTATGCCATCATTATTCATGTAAGTATCATGGACATGATTGGGAAAAATGGGGAGGTTCTAATAGGCAGAAATCTCATTGACAGCCTGTGATAGCCTGCTGATCCGGATGGCCTATTGGGTTGGAAAGACTTTGCAACATAATTGATTGACATCAGCAGGCAGGGGACCTGAAGACCATTCATGAATGTTTGAGACCATCCTCAAAAGATTTTGACTTTGAGGCCCTAGGTAAACATGGAAATGGCTGTCCCTTCTTACCCACCATGGCTCTGTGGCTTGTAAGGCCTTAACAGGGCCTCTTTCATCCCCATATCCCTACAATTTACAAGCAGAGGTGGGCCATCAGTTTGGACAGGTGGGATGGAGCCCTCTGCTCTCACCAGTCCCCATTTCCCTAAGGGGGAGCATCCCACTTCCTTACTCACCTGCCCAAGCCCTGACTTAGTTGCTCACATGCTTTGCAGAGTCAGAGAGTCCCCCTCCATGGGACTCTATTCCTTTGTATACATCTGTAGTCCTGTGACTGCTGTCTGCATGCCCAGTCTTCTTTGTTGCCTCTGCATATGCACACTCACTCACCCTTCCCTTGCCCTCTCTCTGTTCTCTTCCTCCTCTTTGATGTGGGCACAGCAGACAGGGACCTCTCGGTCTGATACCCAGATATGGTCCTGTCAAGTCCACCAAGCTAATCAGGACCCAGCAGCAATTACTTGTGAATTGGGTATCTGTGGACAACACCCAGAGCCAATCACTGGTTTATTTTGGATTTGCACTGAGAGGAACCAAATGGACATCTTGCTCTCTGTCTCACCCAGAACATGAGAAACTGGTGCGAGCCTTGGCTTTAGCCTCCTTACTTTATTGAGCCCTGAGAGGAGAGAGAGTGTGTGTGGTGTGTATGAAAGTCAGCCTCAAGATTCAAAATACTGCTTTTCTGTGTTGCTATGCAGCTCTTCCCCCCACCCCCACCCTGCTTTGAAGGCATGATCTCACAGTTAATTTGCCTCCGTTTTCCTTTTCTGTGTTATTGGTTCCTGCTGAAAAATAGAGAAAGGTGGGCTGCACCTATCAATAGCAATCCTGGCCTCCACCCCACCAGCCACCACTGCTTACAAGACAGCTACTCTGCATTCAGGTTCAGATCCATCCTCCATGAACCCACAGCCCTAGTCAGAGATGGGCATGCCACCATGGCTTATTTCCCCTCCGTGATCATGTGAACCTGGCCAAGGTACACCCTGTCTTCCAGAGTGTCGGAGTGTCTTCCAGCAGACACTGTGACAGCCACTCTCACCTGCCACTCAACTGGTGCTACTGCTGGTTTGATGGACAAGTCCTAAATAGGAGCAAAATTAAACAAGCCCAAAAGTAAGTGGACTACCAGATGAGTTGGAGGTGGAAAAGGGGAGGAAAAGGGAAAGGGGAAAAATATTTAAAATGTCACTCACTTTTTCAGGGGAGAAACAAAAAGTTCTTTCTTACTCTGGACTTAGTTCATGGCTACTGTTTCTGCATTACTGGCATCCCACTTATTTCAGTGTAGAAAAGGGGGGAAATGCTACTTTTCTGTGCCTCTCTGATTTGGGGAAAGGATGGGGAGACAAATTGTGCTGTTAAATCTGACCTCTCTTCCTGTGTAAAATGAGGGGAAGTATTGCAGGAGGGGTTGGAATAAGCAAATGGAAAGGAGCAAGGAAATACATTAAATTCTTTCCTATTGATCTTTTTGGTAGACGAGAAGATGAATCCACTCTCTTTTTGCTCTAGCATCACCCCCATTTCACTCTTACCCCACCTCCAACACCAAACATAGCCCTCAACCCCAAAAAGATTACCCACCTACATACCTGTGCACACATTCACACACACCCAAAGAGAGAGACACGAAGGTGGGTGTCTGTTAACAAGAGTTTGGGTGTAATTAGTCCAGTCTCAGTAGATAGGTTGGTTTTCAACCAGCATTTCTCAGTCCAAGAGACATAATCAAGCTAACAGGTCACCCTGAGTATGTAGTTAACATTTATCTGCTAGCATCACAACAGCCGATCAGGTTTACAAGCGAGCTGGTTTTCTGGATAAAGTTTCCTCATCAGGTTACCTCCTCTAGTTCTACAATACCTACGCATTGTCATACACCACAGTACAGAACTGCCTCGGGCCCCTTATAACAATGCAAGGATTATTGTGATTGATATAAATTTGACAAGAATCCAAGAAGGTCTCTGTGAATTCTATCCAGCTGCCATCTGAGTTGGGGGTGGGGGCGAATGCTATGAAAAATAGATGCTCTTCCTAACACTAATTTGGTTGGCAATAAATAAATATAAATGAAAACAGGGTTAATGCCCTTTCAACCTTCCACGCAGCTATTCACACTCAATATTTAACTGAGTAGCTTAAATGCTGATGCTGCCAGCAGTCCGGCGTGCATTTCTAATGCATTTCAAGCCTTTTTGCCAGAGGATTACATTTTAATGTTCCATTTTAGAGTGACTATTAAGAGGGGGACTTGACACAGGTTTGACAATGCAAGTATTTTAAAGTTAGTCTTGCTCACAATTGATTGCACCAGGGGAACCCTTGATTGTACTCACTGTACTTGCTCACAGAATGCTATTTGCTCCAGACTAGCCTAGAGTGTGTGGGGGGCTGAGTGGGTGGGTGGGGGTTCACACGTGTGTGTTTAGAGGCAGGGGGCAAATGTAAAAGCAGTAGACACAGCCCAGTATATTGATGGGTGGGGTTTCTCCACAGTATGTCAGTATCTTGAGTTTCTGAATCGATGCAAGCTAAGCACACATCCTTAATGGGCAGAACTGTGTTCATTCAAAAGAGGCAGGAAGGGGAGAAGAGCAGTGGTCGGCACGAAAGAGGCAGACACCATGCTTGGAGTACAATTAGGCCTCAGCCTTTCTTTAGCCCTTACAGTCAACCCAAATATGGGGGGCAGAGGGAGGAGTCTCTCTTTCTCCTCTGCCCAATGGTCTGGCCTGGCTATCCACAGGAGCAGCTTGGATGATGGTAGGTCAGGATATTTCAAAGCAATGGTGCCTGCAGATTCCTTGCTAATGGGCTTTAGTCCAAGCGTTTTGTTCTTTCTGCAGGCTTAACTCGCCAATGCCTGCTGAAAGCTGCCACAGTTCTGACTCGGCACTGATGCAGGTGGGTTGTTCTCCCTCTGGTTCTCTATATTTGCTCCTGCAGCTGTGAGTTCACCTGTTTAGCTGCATCTTGCCCTCCAGCTTCTAAAAGGCTAAGTCTAGTCATCAGTGCCGACTCCTCCTCCCCCCCTTTAAACCTTTCCAACTGTCAGGCTCAGTCATGCCCAGCCCACGGCTTAACCAGAAACTTATTGGTCAGTCTGCTGGTACCCTTTGCAGGCTATAAATTGGAGTGGGAAAGGGAACGGTATTATCACTTCAGACTCCAGCATGGCTACATCCGCATGACACTTCATTGGCTCTTCCTGGTCTGGCCTGGCTATAAATGCCTCCAGATCAACCTGGGTGTTGTTGTGTTTGTTTGTTTGTTTGGCTTGTGCAAATCTCTCACTAAGACATGAATAGGCAACCTTTGCAGGCCTGTGGACACATTTGGAAATTTGATAAACTGTAGTGGGCACCACCACAAAATGGCTCCCATGGGAGCTATGGCTAGTTGCAAAGGCTAGTCACCATGGAGCCCAGAGGCATTCATAGAAAATGAAGATGGTAGCTGCTGGAGGCCCTAACTTTGCTTTGAAGTGATCCCAGCTGCCAGTACGGGAAGGGTAGGTCACCTTGGCAGGCATGACAAAGGTGCCCAGGGGTACATTGGAGCCCGTGGATTCCACATTTCCTACCCCTGGATTCAGGCCCTGGCTTGCTACCTTCTTGCATCACACCTTGAACTTGCTTGTTTCTCTGCCTGTCTGCTGCCTTTCTCTAATCACCTCCATCTTTATATAGTTCCTTTCAGAGTGAAGATGTATAACTCAGGACCATGGCTACTGGAGCTCCCCAGAAATGCCAGCTTTGCCTTGGATGCCAGACACTGGGTCTGGTCAATAAAAACAACAATGCTAACACCAGCTTTTCCTTCCATGTCTAGTTATCTGGTTATCTGCCATTTTGTTCCATTTGGGTTGTATCTGGAAGTGGTAGACCAACTGGGCCCTTGATGTGATCATATCAGGTCCTCCCAGATTGGAGACTGGTATGCAATGCTGGCATGTCAGTCTGGATATGTGGAGAGGCCATAGCTCAGTAGGAGGGAGCATGGTTTGCACACAGAAAGACTCAGGTTCAGTTCCTGGCATCTCCAGTTAAAATAGGGGTGGGCAACATGACCCACACATATGTGACTCCCCCCCCCCAGCCTTTTGTCAGGACCCCACTGCTACTGGATTTGTTGTGGCAACAAAAAAACTGGGGAGAGTGCACCTTGTTTTACAGCAAAATGGAAGCTTTTTTGTGCACCACTGAAATTTGGCAGCATTTGGCAGCACAGCAGTAGCAGGGGGCACAGGGGCAGCCACAGGTGGGTTCTGGTGGAGGGTATTGGCTCCCAGACCCCCAAAATTTGCCCACCTCTGTATTAAAAGATAGCAAGGCTAGGAAAGACCTCAGCCAGAGACCCTCCCAGAGTAGACAGTACTGGGCTCAATGGATCAATTATATGGTTCAGTCTAAGAGCATCTCTACACCAGCCTAAAATCCTGCATTTGAAACAGGGCTTTCTGCTTCTGTTTTAAATGCAGGATCACAACGACTCCCTTTTTCACATGCTTCCTTTTCCCCCACCCCCTTCCCTCTCCTTCTCCCCATATCTGAGTCTTCCATTATCTTTCATTGATCGCGCTCTTCTTCATGCTGCTTTTCCTCTTTTCATGGAGAAAACTGAAGCAGAACACAACGGGGTAATTTGATAGCTCATTATCTGAGATCTATTTAAAAACGGAACAAAGGGCATTTAGTGCAGAAGACGCCTTGAATGATCACGGTGTCATGTAAAGAGCCCACAAACTTCCGTGAAGGAGCAATCTCAATCTCAGGATAAAAGCTCAGTGTGAGGGAGCCCTAAATCAGCTTCATGTATTCAGTCTGGTCAGACTCGTCTGTGGGAAAGAATGTCTTGTGTGTTTGGCATTCTCTGTCCCCAGATATGTTAGGGTAAGTATCCAAGCTTGGATTCCTGTGGCCATACTGCTACTGTAGGATTTAGACCAGTTCATGCTGGCTGGGCATGATCGGAGTTGAAGTCCAACCCATGTGTTGCAATATAGGCAATAGCCACAAACTCTCTGTGTGTCCTTCAGCAGGTCACTTAATGCAGAACACTATCCGTAATATGGGACATGATAATCTGCCTTTTACCACTTGAGTTGCCTTTTGTTCTACACCCTGCATGCCCTGTTTATATTGTAAGCAAAGGAAAGTGTTTTGCTGCCTATCTCTTAGTACAATAGAGCACTTTAATCTCACTCTGGGCTTCTAGTAGGGATGTCAGAGAATTCCGTCATGGATCTCGGTGAGGCCGAATGCCAGTGCATTCGGCCCCCCAAAATCCGTGATGGAACGAAGCCCCCCACCCCACAAAAGGCGCGCAAAACGGAGCATTTACCTGCTGCCGTCCGTGCTGACTTGCGAATGGCGGCCACGCCTGCAGCCGCTATTCGCTTCCTCATTATAGCCGTGATAGGCTACGTAAATAATTACGTAAATAATTTTAGTCTACGTAAATAAATATTTTGCCATCTTAGCCTACGTAAATAGCCACCGCCATTTGTGTCCCTGTATTTTGCCGTGATAGGCTATGTAAGTATTTACGTAGCCTATCACGGCAAAAAAAAAAACAGCGAATGCAAATGGCGGCGGCTACGGCAGCCGCCATTTGCGTCCTTGCAGGCTGCCCAGCGGCTGGATGTCCAGCTGCAGGCAGCCCCAGCTGGCGGCTCCACAGAATCTCTGCGGATCAGAGCCGGCCGGAGAGAATTTTGGGGGGAGGGATGGAGCGCCTCCCCCCCACTGCGAATGTCACCCTTCGAAAAGGTAAGTGAGTTCCGTACATCCCTAGCTTCTAGACATGACTGCAGTTCAAAGGATGATAAGAATAGAGTTATGCCACCTCGTCACATGTGCTGCTAAGCCTGAATCGGAACTGAGCAGCTTGTGCCCCGTGGCAATTAGTATTTGACATACCTTGATAACTTTCATATATGTATGTATGTATGTATGTATGTACATACATACCTGGTGCTGTAATCTTATTAGGACAATAAGCCTCTCCTTTCAATGACTGAGAACTGCGTTGCCTCCAAATGAAGATATGATAGCATAGCATTCCTGCCTTATGGGACTGCAAGAGGAAGAATGAAACTTCTCAAAGTTTCTGTCAGGCTTTGCTGCAAGGTCTGCAGAAATCCTATCCTGAACATGGGAACATAGGAAGCTGCCTTATACTAAGACAGACTCTTGCTCCATCTAGCCCAGTATTGTTGACACTGACGGGCAGCAGCGGCTCTCTAGGGTTCCAGGCAGGATTATTCCCTAGCCCTACCTGGAGATGCTGGGGATTGGACCAGGGACCTCTTGCATGATGCAAAGCAGATTCTCTACCACTGAGCTACGGCCCTCAAGCAACATACGTCCACAGCAGAACTCCTAGGAAGGTGTTTATGCTGACCATTTCCCACAGGCTCTGCTGCTGTTACTATCAACATTAGCATGTGTCCTGTGTTCCATCAAAGTTCGTTTTTGCAAACTGAAAATCCTCCCACAACAAGTCTAACAGGGGTGGTATTTTGCTGTCTTGCCACCCTCATGGTATCAATTGCTGTAGTCTTGGGAGATCAAAAGAGTTATTTCTCCTGTGTGCTCTTCCGCTTTCCCCCTCAGCTTCTTCCTTGTACGCCTTCATTCCACCCACCCACACACGGTTTCATGTGTTTAGCGTTCATCAGCTACAATCCTGTTTTCAAGCAACGTTTGTCCATTCTACGCCTCTGTAGCAGCTGTGGTAGCTTAGAATGGACACTTTTAGCCTGTTTTTCCCTTTCTCCCCCCTTTTTTGTGGCATGGGTGCAGCAGCAGGGGGAGTGCAGCCCACAGTGGGACTGGGGGGAAACTTGCCCAAAGTGGCATTTATACCTCATAGTGGTATATGTCAATGACATCTGCTTTTATTATTTTGGATAATAAAAAGTGGGAATTAATGCTAGAAAAGTGGTATACGGAATGCGTAATGTGCCCCAACAGTTATCAGTGTACTTTAATACCAATAAAAAGCACGAGTGTCGATCTAGCCCCTGGCTTTTTACCTTTTGAATTTTGAATCCATGTTAACTGCTGATTTAGTGCTGGTTTTCTTATGATTAATTTGCTCTGCTGTATTGTATTGAATAGATGTTATTATTGTTGTATTTTATTGTGAAACACCCTAAGACCAGTTTGGCTGAAGAGCAGTATACAAATATCTACAATAAATAAATACTCCTTGAGCCATATACGGACTTTTACATGTGTCCTTTTTGTTTTAATTTGGTATGGTCAAGAAAGATGGCCATGAGATGCAAGCGTGGACATGGTGTTGACAGTATGTAGGGCTCAAGTAATTTAGAGCTTTATAGGTTAGTGGGCAACTTGTGGTCCTCAAGATGTTTGGGCCTCCAACTCCCATCAGCTCTAGCCAGAATAGCCAATGGATAGGGATCATGGGAATTGTAGGGCCACAAGTTGCCCACCCCGGGTTCTGGCCACTGTTTTCCTCTGACTGAATTTTATGCCTTACCTTCTGTCCCTCCTGTCTATTTGTCCCTGCCATATTCTGTTGTTTAACTAGCTATTTCATAGGTCAAAGAAATGGAATATAGTGTCACATTTTGGTAAGGGAAACAAGACATCTTTAGGGAGACTGAATGGCTTGCAATAGATGTCTAGCAGCAGGTCTGGAAACCTGCAACACTGCCAAATAGCTGAAAAGCAGCAAAGGGGAGGTGTAATTCGTAGGAGAGAAGAAGCAGGCAGAAGGGTGCTTAAGCCTTCTTCTGCCTCCTGCTTCTCTCCCCATCCCCAGTCATGGCAAAATCAACACTAGTTGAGGTAAGTGGTGCAGGGAAAAAGTGAGGAGGGGAAAGGTTTAGCATTTCTTCCCCTGCCCACTAGCACTGCCAGCTTCAGGTTTGTGAGGGCCCTTGGGTAAGACACCCCCAATGGGCCCCCTCCATCCATGAGTCCACCTTTACACCACCCCTGTCACCTGCTGCTATTGCTCCTCATCCTCTTTCTCATCATTGCTACCACTTGCTTGCTTGGCAGGCAGGCAGGGAGCCAGGGACCAAGGAGGCAGTGGTGTCTACTTCTCCTCTGTCTCTCCACCACTGTTGCCTGGGTTGGAATGAGAGGCAGGTGAGCAAGTAGGTTGCAATGGTGAAGAGGAGGAGCAAGTCATAGAATAGTAGGGTTAGAAGGGGCCTACATGGCCATCCAGGCTCTTGTCAGCAGGCCCCTGCTGGGGTGTGGGCCCTCGGCAGCTGCCCAGCCATGCCTACCCCTGATACCAAACCCTGCCCACCCGACACTTTTTTATATATAAATCAGGTACTCCACTCATCTGTTCATTCCACAACCTACCATATAGTTAGTGGGTTATTTGAAGTATGACAGGAATCTGTATTAGTCTTCCTAGTCAAATGACAAAGCTAAATCGGACTTGAGAAGTGATGAGGTAATCCTGATTGTTTGCTAGAATCGAGAGAGCATTTTTATAAACAATTAATGACAGGCTTCTCTGTTTCTTCTTCTCTCCTACACCTCTTGCTAGTGATAAAGAGCTCTCCATCCATCAGCTCCACATTCCAAACAGAGGAGAGATGAAAGCAGAACAAGGCCTTAGTAGCTTAAGGGAGACAGTAATTTGCCACCTACACAACACCTCACTCTTCCCTGCTTTCTGTGCAGTGCTGCAATTTTCAGGGAAAGATCATTTAGGAAAGAAATCATTAAATGTGTTTAGAAAAAGATTGGTCACTAAATAACAATGGCTTAGAGTTCCTCTGCCTGTAATTGAAAATGCATATTGTCAGGAGGAATGGATACCGGTGAGGAGCATACTCAGCAACAAGTGCCACCTTTATAGCTAGGCCTTTGTCAGTCTGGTTAATTTAGGAATGGAGGGGGTGGGAAGCAGGCAGCATGAAGCCATAGCACAGTGGCAGGACACACACTTTGCATACAGAACAGCCCAGGGTCAATTCCTGGCATCTCCAGTTAAAAATAATAACCTTACGTTGCAGAGTTGAAAAGACCATGCCTGAGATCTTGGAGCAGTGGAGGCTGGTGGCTCTGATTTCGGTGGGGCTGTGCATCCATTCTGGGTCTCAGTCAGAACTCTAAGGGAGCTATCCAAGATGCTGAACCTATTCTGGGGGTGGGAGTCAGCACCTTGGATATCTTCTTTAGAGTTCTGGCTGGTTCTAACTGAAACCCAGAATGAATACAAAGCCCCACTGAAATTAGAGCCACCAGCCTCCACTGTCTTGGAGAGTTTGTGCCAGCCAGCATAGACTGGCCTCTCCGAAGTTGCGCCCTCCAGAGGTTTCGGGCTATGATTCCCAGGATTCCTGGCCATTGGCCATGCTGGCTGGGGCTGATGGGAACTCAAGTCCAAAACATCTGCAGGGCACCAGGTTGGGGAAAGCTGGCTGGCAAGGCATAGACAATGCAGGGCTAGGTAGTCTAATTCAACACGAGGCAGCTTCTTCTGCTCCTCTCCTCAAGCACTGCAGGGAGGCCAGTTAATTTCTTTCCAAGAACAGTGCAATAGGTCGAGCTGGAAGCCGTCCCCTCTGGCCTCTTAATCCAAGAATGCTGCCTCTTAATCCAAGCAAGCAACCTGGGTTTTAAGGCAGCAATTTCAGGATATTATATAAAACACTTTCAGTGTTTCCAATGGCTGCACTTTTGACACTGTTATAAAAATATTCAAATCACATCAATTATAGGCCATTTGGTATGCGTATTAGATGTGGCCTTCTAGCTCTTGGTATGTTTGATAGACTGTGCCTCAAGACTGAACAAGATGCCCATCCCTGATCTGTGGTGTGTAATTTGAGTCCCTGATATGGAGCAAAGCTCCTGCTGCTTGAGTTAAGCAACAACTCAGCAGACGAATCAGCGAGGTTCAGCATCAGCTCAGGCAGCTTCTCTGTAGGGCCGGTCCTATCATTAGGCAAAGGGAGGTGGTCACCTCAGGCAACAGGTGATGGGGGGAGTGGCAGCAAGGTGTTGGAGGACTGGGTTGTGTGCCGTGCAGCCCAGCCGCTGCCCTCATAGGCAGTAGGAGATGCTGTCCTGTTGCCAGTAGAAGTATGATTCAGTTGCCAGTCAAGTTACCTTCTGTGTATGGAAAGGAGAGGGCCACTACCTTCTACTTCACCTCAGGCAGCAAAATATCTTGAGCTGGCCCTGCTTCTCTACTAAGATCTGCCCCAACAAGCTGCCCCAATTTCTGTGGCATACATTGGCTGAGGCACACTTCCCAAAGGAGCGCTGGCTCCAGGTTTTTGAGGCCCTTGGGCAAGACACCCTCAATGCCCCCCTCCCTCAGTGAGTCTTCCTTCGCACCAGCATTGTCACTAGCTGCCCTTGGTCCTCATCCTCTTTCTCATCAGTGCCTCCGTTTGCTTGCTTGACAGGCAGAGGGCCAGTGAGCAAGTCGGCAGGGGCATCCACTGCTTCTCCTTCTCACCACCACCACTGTCTAGGCCAGAGCGAGAGGCAGGTGAACAAGCAGGCCACCATGGCGAAGAGGAGGAGCAAGTCCATGGGGCTCTTGTTAGTTGGCCCCTGCTGGGATGTGGGCCCTCGGCAGGTGCCCAACCAGGCCTACCCTTGATGCCGGCCATGTCCCAAAGCACCTGAAGTTGTAGTGCAGTTTTAAAAAGCATTAGAGAGAAATCGGTTTCAGAGCTGCTCTGTAAGGAAACATTCAGTGTCAGCCAGTGACTGGCTGAGGAAAAAGACAAATGGAATGAACATAGGAAACTGCCTTACACCAGGTCAAACCACTGATCCATTTAGCCCAGCATTGTTCACTAGGACTGGCAGCAGCCTCCTCAGGGACTCAAAGAGAGGTCTTTCTCCATCGCCTGCTACATGATGGTTTAAATTGAGATGCTGGGATTTTGAACCTGGGATCTTCTACATGCAAACTGCTGGAGTAAATGATTGCTGTAAGTCATCTGAACCAGTAGGGGGCAATAGACAAAAGGGAACGTGTTTTATATATCCTCCACTAGTTTCTTTTGTGACTTCTCCTTGATGGAGATTGCAGCTCTCAGGCTTTCCTTCCTCATTGGCAGTACGTGTTCCTTTGTCTGAACAGTGCAACGACAATGGCTGCACTCAACCTTTTCTATCAGGAATTATATTTATTTTCCCAGGGGCAATGAACTCCCAGTACAGTGCTATTTGCTTCTGAAGTAGCACTGTGTGTGTGTTTCTTTGTATAGCGCTTGCTTTGCAACAGTTACACGCTGAAAGTATGCAGCTATAACTTACCAAACAAACATTACTCGAACATACAGCAGGTGCTGCATCGCTGAGCTACAGCCGCTCCCCCTGATGTTATGGTTACTATAGCATTAGGATGTTGGAGGTAAACACCATATAGGTGACTGTAGCCCAGGGCAAAGAATGTGAGACTGAAGAGCCAGACAAAAAGAGCAGGACCTTGGCACAGTTATGTGGCAAGGTCGGCTACTGCCTATAAATCAGCTTGTCACTCACTATTTTGGATCTGGCATAGCATGACTCCCCAACCCCCAAATTGGAGATTGGTGGAAATGGGGAGGGTGATCCAGATCAGGACATTAGTGGAGTGGAGGGGAAAGGGTTAAAGGCTTCCTACCCTGCTTTGCTTGAATGGCATCTCAACTAGTTTCCCCCTTAATGCAGCATTCTTAACAAAAGTCTCAGCAACAAGCAGGCAGTATGTGGTTCACCAGAAATTAGCCAGTGGTGTCTGGTGGACTATGGTCTAACCTCTGTCCACCCCTGTATTCGCATGTCCTCTGATGGAGAAGACACCAGAGGGAAGCATTCAAATAAAGTATTGTGCAGTTTTGGGGAAACAGTACGTTGGCCAATGGACTTGTATAATTTTTGAACTCGTTTCTTAAAACTTCTCCCGTATCCTGTTTTATTTCCAGCTGTTGTTTGTTTGTTTTATCTTTTAATTCAAAGAAAAGATGTGACTTTTTTTGAGGGTGGGAAAAAGGAGTCAAAATGGCAACAACACAGCTAAGCAATAATAGAACATTTCCCAACTTTTAAGCAAAATTCAGATTTGACAAAATAAAGTTACTTGTGTTTACTTTCTTTTGGCCCTGATGCAATGGTGCACTCTGCTATTATTGGATATAACCCCCCTCCCCCAAAATTAAGATCCTCATTTCTTATTCATTCAAACACTTAATTCCAAAAGTCTCAGACTACCAACCCAGCTTCTTAATTAATTTATACTTCCTAGGAACACTAATTGGTACTGGTCTCCCCAGAATCCATGAAGCTGTGAAAAAAAATAAATCCCAAAGCGCAGACTATCAATTAATTAGTAACCAAGCTACAAGGTACATTTTCTAAGATGACGTTTCATCTGATTTCTGTTTTTAAAAAAATGCTGCAAGGTCCTTCTTTTCCTTTATCTGTACTGTTTGCTGAAATGAGCACATCAGAATGCTCAGAAAATGTTACAGACCTCTCTCCATCAGGACATCCAGCACTAAATTGCAAAGCGTCAATGCATTGCAACAGTTGACCTGATGCTATATTCCCACAGTTAAAGTGAACAAAACCTTGACAAACTTTCTCTCCTCTTGATTTATGCAATCATATTCCATGGCAGACCCAGCTTGTTCAAATGAAAAATCCATGGGGATGATGTAGGTGGTGTACCTTCATTTCCTTGTTATTTCCCGCTCCTCTCTACCATTCTTTCAATCTCTTTCTTGCACGTGGGTTGTGTGTGTGTTGTTCCACATCAATATATAGTTGTCCTCAATTAAACATCATGCTCAAGTATTATTGGTGGAAATGAAAGGGTTCAACGAACTATAATCTGACAAACAGAAATACCTATTACTGTTAGTTGTGGCGTTACACTGATGCCATAAGGGCTGTTTAACATAATCAAGAATCAGAGCCTTCTGTCATGTGGCTGATATCCTGGGCTTCTACTAAGGGCTTCTAGTGAGATTTTAAATTGTGTGATTATAAATGTATTAGTGATCCTCAAATGGTCCACTGTGACACTAAAGAATATCTAGAACAATTAAGCCATTGTGATGGTTGCATCCACCACTCCATACTTCTTGAGTAGGGAGACACTCTCCAACATTGTTCCTCTACCAATTTATGGGCAGTGGCAATATCCTGAATTAGAGAGTAAGGATATGATAAGATTACCTGATGCAGAGTTCACAGGTACATCTGGTATTCCAGGGTATTTCCATCACCCAGAAAGCATTGTTCTGTATCTCACCCCACAATGCTAACAGAGGAGACATTAGGGGTATGCCTGTGCTTTGGATGAAGCCCAAATATGTGATCCAAAGCAGGCTGCTTCAGAAGTATTTGGCCCTCCTATGAAATGAAACAGATCTTCCCTAAAGCAGCCTGAAGCAAAGAAAAGTGGTCCCAAAGCTTTGGACCTGCTTTGGAGATTCGTGGGAATCAAAGGAGCTCTTAAAGCCCAGATGCATGCCTTCAGGGCAGTTCTTGCTGACACTGTCATCACCAGCAGGGACTGCTCTGAGAGTGTGCATTGGCACGTTGAGAGCAACCCAGATGCACATGCCTTCAGATACAGTGTTGTCTCCACTGACTTGCATAGGGGAAAAATGATTTTTTTTGGCATGTGCGCCAAATGGTTGGTAGGCGGAAAAGGCCACCTCCTGCCATGGATCCTCAACAGGGAGACATCCCAACCTTCAGGAATCTGAAACATGGCTCCATCTTGGTCTGAAGCAAAGCAGGTCTTACCTAAGATGGACCAAAGCAATGGAGCCCCATATCCAAAGCACTGTAGCAGATTTTGAAGCATTTCCCCACCCTCATGCTCAGTGTGTGTGCGCACATTGAATTTAATCTAGAACCACTGCCACTCCCATTTTTGTCCAGAAAAGAAAAGAAAAAAACTGTGTTTGAAGTTTTGCATGCACGTACCACAGTATACAAAACACTGATAAAACTGGCCTGGAATAGGCAATAAATTTACCATATGATTGTCTGTCCCAAGTTCAATTCTATTCATTTGAGACTGAATAAAGAGAACAGTTTTCTGCCCCACTAGGGGTGTTAATTTACTCAGCAACGCTAACCTAAAAGGATTGTATTATCACTCATTGCTACTGTTGTGAAGGGTCACTGTGCTTATTTTGCATACATTTAAGTTCTAATTGATTTGCAACGGACTGTAATTTTGGCATTTATTTTCCATTTAACTCCAATTTGCATATATTTTCCTTTTTACTCCATGCATCTGATGAAGTGGACTCTAATCCATGTAAGTTTATGCTATAACAAATTTCTTTAGCCTTTAAGGGCCACAAGGCTCTTTCTTGGTTTTGGTATAAGAGATTAACATGGCTACCTCTCTGGAAATTAGCACAGCCTTTTGTTTGTTACAAAAACAAACAACTACCTAGGGAGGTAGTGGGTTCTCCCACAATGGAGTCATTCAAGATGAAGCTGGACAGCCATCTGTCAGGGATGCTGTGACCTGGATTCCTGCACTGAGCAGGGGGTTGGACTCGATGGTCTTATAGGCCCCTTCCAACCCTACTATTCTATGATTCTACATTAGTTCAGAAATTGCAGCTGTCATGGCCACCAATCTAAATCAGCACTGTGACATGACGGGGGTGGGGGGAGAGAATAGTTCTTGTAGGGAGTTCCTGCAGATCTTCTTGCTATCCGTGGCCTGCTGAGGATGTGTGATGAATACAGACACTGTAAAGACTGAACCGAAGTCCTTTTGTGGGATTATGTATGAAAATCGTTGCTAAGCAAGTGTTTTATTTTGATACCTAATGACAGCTGTGACCCATATATTATGAGTATTCTTCAAAAGGCGCTATCATGAATCACATTAAACATAAAAACAACAACAACCAGCTTCCATATGGGTAGAGTTTTGTGGGCATCTTCCCATGAGAGGATTAAGTAGATTAAAAGCATATTTCTAAGAGGTAGTTAAAAAGGCTTTACATCAGAAAAAAAAAATGCTTCTGCAGAACAAAAAACCGAAACATAAGAACATCCCAAAGAAGATCTGGTGGAATCAGTGGTTATTTTTCAAAATGAGGGGTGCCAGAACTGTCTACCTTATAATCATACCCTTTGAGAACAGGAAAATATGTGGGATATCAACTGCTTATGCTCTTAGCTTCTTTAGACATCCTCTTTTATCATGGGTAGGCCTTTGGTTAGAAAAAATTTGGCAGGAGGTAAAACGGGTGTTTCCTCAAGGGAATGTAGCACTGTAAAAGCAGCCCTATTGGATAGGTGAGGGACTTAATGCGTCCCCTGTAATCATTACTGTTCATTGGAAATTCTAACAACCCTCAGCATGGGAATAACCCTCAGCTGAGAGCAGCCGCATGGGCAGAATTCGGGCTTACAAGATCTACTTTGGTTTTGACAAGAATGCCGAGGTCCACCCATCAGAGCCAGGTCCAAAATAGTGGCCAGGGGGTGTGGAACCAAAAAACCCTCCTATGGTTCAGTGGGTGGAGCTAATTACTGCACCCCATGAGTCATACACTGGGATGACTGGCACGTACAAGCCGAAAACTACACCTCAGTTGCTACAGATCAGTGATTCTAACAGCCTGGTGGGGGCAGGAGTGGGAAGTCTTTCCATTGTTGTTATTGTTGAACAATTAGGAGTCAGAAGCCCTTGCTGGCACGCTGCAAATCATCTTGTGATTTGCCTCTAGATCCCAATCTACCATCGACCCACTCCTGACTTGGAGCAAAGGCCCTGAGTTTGGCCAGTCCTACAGACCCACGTTGGTCAGTGGCTGAAGATGAACTCTGGAGCCGGCCTCCTGTGTGATTGTTCAAGTCTTCAGAGTCACAGTGGCACAGCTGCTTCCTCCTCCTTGCCCCCAACTAAGGTTTGGCAGAGTCAGACCTTGTAGTCTT
This sequence comes from Heloderma suspectum, assembly GCF_057233095.1. Taxonomy (NCBI): domain Eukaryota; kingdom Metazoa; phylum Chordata; class Lepidosauria; order Squamata; family Helodermatidae; genus Heloderma; species Heloderma suspectum. The sequence goes on along the minus strand of NC_139459.1, from coordinate 332,898,093 downwards.
TTTGCTCCTTACGTCAGTGGTGTAGTGGACCCAGGACTCAGCACCAGCACTTTTTTATCAGCAGGGAAGCTGATGTCATCTGCAACCCCACCCCCCTCAGACTTCCCTGCCCCTTCTGAGCTTAGCCACAATCCTCACAGTACCTAGAAGGAAACAAATCTTCACAGCAACAATATATATTTTCCAGTTCTAATGCAAAGTATTTGGGGGTGGCTTGGTCTTCCATTAAGACCCATTAGCTTTACAACAGACCTGCTTCTGGTGGAGATGAAAACTACTAGGTTTGCTGGTATGGATCAACACAGCTGCCTGAATTTTTGGACTCCCCTTGGGGGCATGGCTATGGGGACTGTCATGACGAGCCCTGACACTTCAACATTTCCCACTACACTCCTGCTTACATCTCATAAGCCTGGAGCAGGGGGAGGTCAAATGCCCCCCCACCCAACCTTCTGTGAGCTGGATGACATAACGGATGTGACCACACCTCATTACATCATTATTGCCCCACCGACAGCTCCAGCCAGCACTTTGTGTTGTTGTTTCACCTTTGCTGCAAAGCACTTAACTTTGCCTGAACTGCATCCTCCCTGATTGGGAAAGGCTCGGTGAGGGCAAAGCAACCCCAGCCAAAGCTGCAGCTGGCACTCCAGCTGCAACCTTGGCTGGGACCATTTTGCCCATGCTACAGCCTCCCTGATGGGGGGAGGCAGGTGCGGGCAAAACACTTGGTGAGTCTTCTCAATTGGGAGGGAATGTGGCACACTAAGGGGAATCTCTGTGTTATCTCCAATCATTGATTGGCGATAACTAAGGGATTCCTTTCCCTACCCCCTCTCCAAGCCTCTGGTAATCTCCAGGGGGCTTGGGGAGGGGGCAGGGCCTGTGGAGGGAGGCAAAGCTTCTGAGGGCTGGATGGAGAATGTCCATGGGACAGATTAGGCCTGTGCCAGAGTTTCTCCTCCCCGGGCATAGTCAGATGTAGATAAAGTTCAGTCCCAATGCCAGGGATACTGCTCACTAGGAGATGGACATTTACATAAAGTGTAAATATTTTCTTTAAACCATTAAGATGAAATCTTGCACATTGTGAGAGTGAACTTTAGGTTCACACTGCGAACGTCTCTACTGTGTCCACTCTTGTTCCAAAATCAGACAGTTAAGCAAAAGGGAAAACAGTAAAACCACCAACTGCTTGATATTAGATCAGCTGAAATGTTGCTGTTTTGTCTATTCAGTCGAAATAGTGAATTCTCATGCTAGTTTAAGCTAAATGTTCCTGTTTCAAGTTAACTGCATAACAGACAACTATTTAGCAGACATATACTATCAATAATGGCATGTTAATGCAAGCTTCCTCTATAAAATTAAGGGGGATGTAATTGCCCAAGAATGTCTTGTATAATACTAACTCTCAGCCACTTATTATGGGCATTTACTTTTTTTGATTATCATATCAATGTCTCTTTCATTATCTTACAAACATATTTTTAGTCAAGTTCCTTTGAAACTGAACAAGTGCATGGCTTTCTAGATCTTAAGCAGAAATCTGCATTAGAAAAAGGCTGATGCTGCACATACCTAGGCAGAAGACCTTTAAAACCAGTAATCAGAGGTGAATAAAAGTCTACAAATAGTTCAACACATTACCTTTACAAAAGATATCATAGCCATTTCTTCCGATACCAATATACAAGTATCCCCAAGCTCATGAGAATGTAGCCAAAAGAACATTAACATGCACAGGAGGGAGGTATCAAATCCCCAAAACAGCCCAGTGATAGAATTGACTGAGAGGAAAAATAACCTGAGAACTGGATGCGAGAAGTAATAGAATGGAGTGGCTGAGGAAAACCTGAAAACTGGCTGGGAGAAAGAATGGAATGGAGTGGCTGGCTGGACAAGGAGGAGGGAAGAAGAGACTCAGGGTGTTTCTACATTAAGCAAAAAACCCACATCCTTTCCGGAGTTTCCCACTTTCAGTTTCTTTGCGGGATTAGGAAGGGCTTCTTTACACAGCAGGTAGCCACATGGTTTGAACTGAGGGAGTGCCTCCCTCCCTCCCCAGCATGTGTGCAAAGGCGGTGGGCAGGGTAGTCTTGTTTTCTTAGCTTAACTTCTGCTGTACTGTTTTCTCGCAGCCTCCAAGAAACCTCTGACTTACTTCTGAGTAGACATAAAATGTAAGATTGTGCTGTAAGTCTGCAACCCTCAGCACACTTACTTGGGAGTAAGCTCCATTGAACTTAATAGGGTGCTCTGAAACTACAGAGGACGTTGCTTCTGAGCTTGGTGGGGTGGGGGATCAGATGTGTCTCCTTTTGTTTCAGGGAGGCATTTTATGCCCTTTTCCCTCTGACTGACAAATGCAGAGGCAGGAGACGTAATCGGGAGGCAATTCTTGCCCTTGCGCCTGTCATATCTCATCCTGACCCTGTCCCCAACAACTGAAAACAAACGCCCACAACAGGCAGACACAGCGGTTTCTTCCACTATTGGAGAATTTCACACTGAGGTCATGGTGCTCCTGCTCCGTGGGATAGAAAAAAAACATATTTTTTGCATTTGGAGAAAACACGAGATAGGCTGGAGGAAATGGTGGGAGACACCCTGGAGAGTAACGGTATCATCTAAAGAGCCCTCAAACTTCTGAGAGAGAGCCATCTCAATAGTAGGATAAAAGCTCCTTGTGATGAACCCCACAGAGATCAAAAGTGTAGATAGAACCATCTGATTATCCAGATAGGTAATTTCCTGGTTTAAAATGAAGAGTTATTTTAAAATGTCCCCAGGGACAGAAATGAGAGCTGCTCATAGATATCAATGGAGAAATCAAAGATTTTAATGTAGCTAGAATTTGATACAAGCGTGTCTACTCTATCCACTCCCAAACCCCCCAAACTGAAGGGGGAACAAAACTGAGGGGGAAACCCAAAGTAGCCAATGAGGACTGAGCATATCGAAGTATCCCCCTAGTTGTTATTGTTCAGTTGTTAAGTCGTGTCCGACTCTTCGTGACCCCATGGACCATAGCACGCCAGGCCTTCCTGTCCTGCGCTCTCTCCCAGAGTGTGCTCAAGTTCATATTCATTGCATCAGTGATGCTATCTAGCCACCTCATCCTCTGCCGTCCCCTTCTCCTTTTGCCTTCAGTCTTTCCCAGCATCAGGGTCTTTTCCAGGGAGTTTTCTCTTCGCATTAGGTGGCCAAAATATTGGAGCTTCAGCTTCATTATCTGTCCTTCCAATGAGCACTCAGGGTTGATTTCCTTTAGGATGGACTGATTTGACCTCCTTGCAGTCCAGGGGACTCATAAGAGTCTTCTCCAACACCACAGTTCGAAAGCATCAATTCTTCAGTGCTCAGCCTTCCTTATAGTCCAGCTCTCACAGCCATACGTTGCTACTGGGAAAACCATAGCTTTGATTAGACGGACCTTTGTCGGCAAGGTGATGTTTCTGCTTCTTACTATGCTGTCTAGGTTTGCCATATCTTTCCTCCCACGGAGCAAGCGTCTTTTAATTTCATGGCTACAGTCACCGTCTGCGGTGATCTTGGAGCCCAAGAAAATAAAATCTGTCACTGCTTCCATTTCTTCCCCTTCCATATGCCAGGAAGTGATGGGGCCACATGCCATGATGTTCATTTTTTTAATGTTGAGTTTCAAACCAGCTTTTGCACTCTCCACTTTCACCCTCAACAAGAGGCTCTTGAGATCCTCTTCGCTTTCTGCCATTAGGGTGGTATCGTCCGCGTATCTGAGGTCATTGATAATTCTCCCGGCAATCTTAATTCCGACCTGTGATTCATCCAACCCGGTGTTTCTCATGATGTACTCTTCATATAAGTTAAATAAGCAGGGCGACAATATGCAGCCTTGTCGTACTCCTTTCCCAATTTTGAACCAATTGGTTGTTCCATGTCCGGTTCTTGCTGTTGCTTCTTGACCCTCGTGCAAGTTTCTCAGGAGACAGGTAAGGTGGTCTGGTACTCCCATCTCTTTAAGAATTTGCCAGAGTTTGTTGTGATCCACACAATCAAAGGCTTTAGCGTAGTCAATGAAGCAGAAATAGACATTTTTCTGGAATTCTCTTGCTTTCTCCATGATCCAGCGAAAGTTGGCGATTTGATCTCTAGGTCCTCTGTCTCTTCAAAACCCAGCTTGTACTTACGGTAGTTCTTGGTTCACATACCGCTGAAGCCTAGCTTGTAGGATTTTGAGCATAACCTTGCTGGCGTGTGAAATGAGAGCAATTGTACGGTAGTTTGAACAGTCTTTGGCATTGCCCTTCTTTGGAATTGGAATGTAAACTGACCTTTTCCAGTCTTGTGGCCACTGTTGAGTGTTCCAAATGTGTTGGCATATTGAGTGCAGCACTTTAACAGCATCATCTTTTAGGATTTTAAATAGCTCAGCTGGAATACTGTCATCTCCACTAGCTTTGTTGTTTTAAATAGGATTTTAAATAGCTCAGCTGGAATACTGTCATCTCCACTAGCTTTGTTGTTAGTAATGCTTCCGAAGGCCCACTTGACTTCACTCTTGAGGATGTCCGGCTCAAGTTCTGTGACCGCACTATCATGGCTATCAGGGACATTAAGATCTTTCCTGTATAGTTCTTCTGTGTATTCTTGCCACCTCTTCTTAATCTCATCTGCTTCTGTTAGGTCCCTGCCTTCTTTGTCCTTTATCATGCCCATCTTTGCACAAAATGTTCCCTTGATATCTCTGATTTTCTGGAAAAGTTCTCTAGTCTTTCCTATTCTATTGTTTTCCTCGATTTCTTTGCATTGTTCATTTAAGAAGGCCTTCTTGTCTCTCCTTGCTATTCTCTGGAAATCTGCATTCAGTTGGATATCTCTTCCCCTTTCTCCCTTGCTTTTCGCTTCCCTTCTTTCCTCAGCCACTTGTAAAGCCTCATCAAACAGCCATTTGGCTTTCTTGCATTTCTTTTTCTTTGGGATGGATTGAGTTGCTGCCTCCTGAACAATGTTACGGACCTCCATCCATAGTTCCTCAGGCACTCTATCAGGTCTAATCCCTTAAATCTATTCGTCACCTCCACTGTCATGAGGGATATGATTTAGGTCATCCCTGAATGGTTTAGTGGTTTTCCCTACATTCTTCAATTTAAGCCGAAATTTTGCAAGAAGCAGCTCATGATCTGAGCCACAGTCAGCTCCAGGTCTTGTTTTTACTGACTGTATAGAGGTTCTCCATCTTTGGCTTGTTGTTGTTGTTGCTCAGTCGTTCAGTCATGTCCGACTCTTCGTGACCCCATGGACCATAGCACGCCAGGCCTTCCTGTCCCGCGCTCTCTCCTGGAGCGTGCTCAAGTCCACATTCATTGCAACGGTGATGTTATCTAGCCATCTCATCCTAAGTACATAATCAATCTGATTTCGATATTGACCATCTGGTGATGTCCATATGTCGCGTCGCCTCTTGTGCTATTGGAAAAGAGTGTTTGCTATGATCAGCGTGTTCTCTTGGCAAAACTCTATTAACCTTTGTCCTGCTTCATTTTGTATACCAAGGCCATGCTTGCCTGTTATCCCGGTGATTTCTCGACTTCCTACTCTGGCATTCCAATCCCCTATGATGAAAAGGACATCTTTTTTTGATGTTAGTTCTAGAAGGTCTTCATAGAACCGATCAACCTCAGCTTCTTCAGCTTCAGTGGTTGGGGCATAGACTTGAATTACTGTGATGTTGAATGGTTTGCCTTGGATTCGTACTGAGATCATTCTATCATTTTTGAGATTGTACCCCAGTACTGCTTTTGCCACCCTTTTGTTGACTATGAGTGCTACTCCATTTCTTCTAAGGGATTCTTGCCCACAGTAGTAAATAAAACGATCACCTGAATTAAATTCACCCATGCTTGTCCATTTTAGTTCGCTGATTCCCAAGATGTCGATGTTCAATCTTGCCATCTCATGTTTGACCACCTCCAGCTTACCTTGATTCATTGATCTTACATTCCAGGTTCCTAAACAATATTGTTCTTTACAGCATCGGACTTTCTTTTCACCACCAGACACATCCACAGCTGAGTGTCCTTTCGGCTTTGGCCCAGCCGCTTCACTCTTTCTGGCACTACTTGGAAATTCCCTCTGCTGTTCCCCAGTAGTATACTGGACACCTTCCGACCTGAGGGGCTCATCTTCCGGCGTCATATCTTTTAGCCTTGTGATACGTTCCATGGGGTTTTCTTGGCAAGAATACTGGAGTGGGTTGCCATTTCCTTCTCCAGTGGACCACATTTTGTCAGAACTCTCTGCCATGATCTGTCCGTCTTGGGTGGCCCTGCACGGCATAGCTTATGGCTTCACTGAGTTACGCAAGCCCCTTCGCCACAACCAAGCAGTGATCCATGAAGGGGATCCCCCTAGTAATGCACAGTAAAACTTACCCCTGATTCACTTCATCAACTGTCACTGCCAAAGATGAGGAAACTGTAATATGATCGCATCAGAATATGGGTTACTACTACATGTTGGGGAAGGGAATGTTATAAAGAAACTATTATCAATATCAACAAGGGGCAAAAGGATAGTTACTTATTACAATGTTTTTAAAACCAACATAAACCCCGTTATATACTTATGGACTAATTAAGCTAATGAACTGAGAACAGTTCACAAAGTATCAATGCAGCTGTGGATTATTCTAGGCATCTTTTTCTGTTGACCCAGCAGAGATATAGAGAGCCAATTCAGAGTTTGAAGTTGGTATAGGATCCTGGCTTCTTCTGCAGCTGGTAACTATTGTTCCTTGGTTCAGATGGAATAGTGAATTGTGGTTAATTGGAGACTCCCTGGTTTAATTACAGCTCTTGCAAAAGGAGGAGCGAAAGGGCTGCATGTGTGGGCAGAAGGCTTTTTCATTTCTTATCTTAATAAGACAAGATATGATAATTTGAACATAACCACTGTGTCATATAAACTTCCTTGAAATATCTCTCAAGTTCTTTACCATCAAATAACTTCTTACTTGGAACATATTATTTTTTCCTTCTGAAATGTAGCTGCCTTTTAGTTTCATATGGATGGATAGATATAAAGGAAGAGTGTGAAACTGTGAAAGAGCAGACATTTGAATAGTAGCCTCACAAATCCTGAATTAGTGCATTTCAAATGCAAAAAGCAAGCATGAATTGCAAAGTCCATAAATCATGCCTAGGAACATAAAATAAGAATGCTGGGTAGCTTGGAGAACCTTCCATTAGATATTAGGAGACTGCAGAGGTGCGGCATTTCACTATTTACATACAACAGATCTCTTAGTCCAGGACCTGATTCACAAGTAATGCCAATATGTTCAAAATCAGGTGGGAGCATGTGAGCACGCTGCCTCTGGTGTACTTGTCACTTCCGCTTTTAGTTAACAACCTACAGTGGCCCCATTTGTAGGTTGTTAGTGTGATGTCCAAACAGCAAATCATGACTCTGGGTTGCTTAACCCCTAAATAACCCAGAATGTCCAGGGTTGGATGTCACACTAGCAAGCTATAAATGGGGCAATTGCAGATTGTTTACTAAAAGTGGAAGTAACGAGTGTGCCGGAGGCAGAGCACTTAATCACCCCCACTCTTTCCCAGCACACTTCGCATGTTACAGTTGCGGTGATGCGTGAACTGGGCCTAGGAGTCACTGACAGCCAGCCATCTGAGGGTATGTCCTAGTTTCCTTCTAAATAACAAAACCGGTAACTTGACTAATAACACTGTTGTTGATTATATTTTGGAATTAAATTAATTACTTCTGCAATCTGTATAAATTCAGAGTCCTGCACAAAGGACATTGGCTGCTTCTGTGGCCAGGTAAAACATGAAAACAATTTTTTAATGTTGTGTGTGGTACAATAGAAAGCTATTCTGGGTTGTTTTCAGCCCAGTTTAAAAACAGATTTAATTCAGTTCTGGTTCTAGCAATGGCGGGGGGGGGGGGGATACAATTTCATTGAGAAATATGGAGCCCTTAACTGAGACAAATCCCTTTCTCTGTGCTCAGTGAGCCAGTGCCTTGAGGAGGAGGTCTCTTTGTTTTTTGGTAACAAACAATTTTTTGTAACATACTTCTTTTTTTTCTTTTTTTCAACATGCAATTTTTTTATACATTACTGTGAGTGGGTGCTAAAGACCAAAATCGCCTAGATTGATCTTTACTAGGTTTTCTGTCATTGCCTGTAGGCATGTGATTGAAATTCTCCATGTTACTCATTCTACAAAGGCTGTGTGGATCCTTAGAGATTTGACTCTCCTGAACTGAACTGCATTAGGACAGAATTACCACAGCAAGTTCTAGTAACATTTCACATTTTCCAGTGGACTTCAATCCAGCAGATGGGATGCTTTCCAATTAGTAGTTGTTCCACCCACCCCTTTCTTTCTTCCTCACTAAATTATTGCAGTGAGCACCCTCTAAGGCAGGGGTAGGTAACCTTTTGGGGTCTGTGGGTGCAGTTGTAATTATTTTTCAGGTCTGTGGGTGTATATGTCATGGTTCCTCCCACCATGGTCCCTGTACCCACTGCAGGTATCGTGGTCCCAAGTCATTGAAGGAGCAATCCTATGACCACTGGACAGCAGCTAGACGGCCATAGGATGTGCTGTTTTCTGGGAACTGACCTCGAAGCCCACACTCTGAGGTCAGTTCCCAGAAAACTGACCTCCCCCCACTTCCAGGCAGTGCAGGACAGCCCCAGGATAGGGCCGGAAAGGGGTGTGGCTGGGGGTGTTCCGGGGCAGGGAGATCGTAGCTGCCTATACGACACATCCAATGTGTTGTACAGCAGCCTCCTTCCCCATTCCATTCTCCTGTGGCTACACAGCTGCAATCGTCTGTCTAGCTGAAAAAGCAGGGCAGGAGGAGCGCAGAGGGAATGATCCCCTCTGTGCTTCTCCTGCCCTGCTTTGGATAGGCGGTCACCTCCAAGTTCGGAGGTGGCCACCTATCTAGATAGGGCCTTAAAGGACAGAACCAGCACTTTGATCTAAGCCCCAAAACAACCTGGGAGCCAGTACAGTTAGTGAAGCACAACCATAATGTAAGCATAACACCCAGCCCTGGTTAATAGCCTCTCCACTGTATTTTGACTAGTTGCAGTTTCCAAAACATCTTCAAAGGTAGTTCTATATATAATACCTTACAGTAGTCTAATATGGAGGTTACCAAAGTGTGGTGGATAACTGAGGTAGGGTTCAGCAAATCCCGCAAAGTCCAGTTGGGGGGGGTCTGCCATGGGGAAAACCAGACCACTTGGGCTCACCAGATTTCCCCATAGACCTGCATGCACCCACCAGATTTCACATGATGCCTTTCTGGTTTTAAAAAGGCTAGGTCCACAAATGGCAGCTGCCATTTGCAGACCTTGGAAAAATTACAGCCATGTTGCATATTTTATGCCATTTGTAACCATAAAGCACTTATATCTAGGTAAATTGCAGCTGTAAAAGTAAGTGCTGTAGATGTAACTGCTTTACAGCTGCAAATGGTGTAAAATATGCAATTTACGGCCATGATTTTCCTGAGGTCCACAAATGGGACCTTGTATTTTAAAAACCTGGAAGCTGTCCTGCACAGAGTCTGGCAGGTGCAGAGGTAAAGGGAGCTGGTCTGGTGCAGACCCTGCAGGTTGGATTCTTGGGAATCTGGCCTTATTTGAGTCTGCAGAAGATTTCTCCATCATCTCTAAACGAAAGTCAGTTTACGTCTCTCCCAGGAGGCTCACAACTGCCACACCAGCGAAAGCTGGTAAAAGGTGCTCTGTGCCATAGAAGCAACCTGTGCCTTAATGACATAAGAACAGAAGAACAGAAGAAGAGCTATGTTGGATCAGACCAAGGGACCATCTAGTCCAGCATTCTGTTCACACAGTGGCCAACCAGCTGTCGACCAGGAACCCACAAGCAGCGTATGAGTACAACAGCACCCTCCCATCCCTGTTCCCCAGCAACTGGTGTACAGAGGCTAACTGCCTCTGGTACTGGAGGTAGCACATAGCCATCAAGACTAGTAGCCATCGGTAGCCTTTTCCTCCAGGAATTTGTCCAACCCTCCTTTAAAGCCATCCAAATTGGTGGCCATAACTGCATGCTGTGGTAGCGAGTTCCATAGTTTAACTATGCACTGTGTGAAGAAGTACTTCCTTTTTTCTGTCCTGAATCTTCCACCAATCAGCTTCATAGGATGACCCCAGGTTCTAGTATTTTGAGAGAGGGAGAAAAATGTCTCCCTATCCACATTCTCCACACCATGCTTAATTCTGTAGACCTCTGTCATGTCTCCCCTACCCTCCTTTTTTCCAAGCTAAACAATCCCAGCTTCTCTCATAGGGGAGATGTTCCAGCCCCTTGATCATTTTAATTGCCCTTTTCTGCACTTTTTCCAGCTCTACAATAACTTTTTTTTAGGTGTGGTGACCAAAACTGTACACAGTATTCCAAATGTGGTCGCACCATAGATTTGTATAGGGGCAGTACGATTTTGGCAGTTTTATTCTCAGTCCCTTTTCTAATTATGCCTAACATGGAGTTTGCCTTTTTTTTTTACAGTGGCTGCACACTGCATTGACATCTTCATTGAACTGTCCACCACAACCCCAAGATTTCTTTCCTTGTCAGTCACCGCTAGCCCAATTCCCATCAGGCTATACTTGAAGTTGGGATTTTTTGCCCCAACATGCATCACTTTACACTTGCTTACAAGTGTAAAGATGGATCAGTGAGCAACCCTAGACTGTGAACATGTTCCTAGGGTGAACAGGGTGAACATTACTAACCCAGGCAATGGACCACCCATTGACAGGACCTCCATCTTGTCTGAATTGAGCTTTAGTTTGTTTATTTTATAAACTGCCCTTCATCAAAACATATCAACCACAAAGGGTAATAAAAACAGTAGAATGCAATAATAAATGAGCAGTAAAAATGCAGAAGAAAAAGACAGACTGACCAGCTTAAAAGATTTCACCTGGCACCAAAATGTTTGCAAGGTCGGCACCAATAAAACCTCCATGGTTCGGGTGTTCCACATGACAGAGAAGGCTGTTTCCCTGGTTGTTGTATGAGCAGAAGGCAACTTGAGAAGAACCTCCCCTACAGATCTTATGACATGGGCAGGCTGGTACAGGGAAAGTGTTCCTTCAAGTATTTGGGTCCCAAACCATTTAGGGCTTTATAGGTAAGCACCAGCACCTTGAATTGGGCCCAGATGCATATAGGCAACTAGTGCAGCTCCCTTAGGATCAGTGTAATATGATCCCATCTGGCCAAATTCTAGCAGCCACATTCTGCACTAGTTGACACTTCCAGGTCGTCTTCAGCAGCAACACTATATGCAACACATTACAGTAGTCCAATCGAGAGTTTACCAGAGCATGTATTCCTGTCTACTCCAGGAACAGTCACAGACAGCCAAAGCTGGTAAAAGGGACTCTGAACCACCAAGGTACCCTGATCTTCCAGTGACAAAGCTGGATCCAGCAGTACCCCTATGTACCCAGTCTTTCAATGGGAGTGTGACCCTATCTAGAACAGGCTACACACTCAATTCCTGGACATAATAACCAACTTCCCACAGTGTCTTAGTCTTGTTGGGATTCAGCCTCAACATCCTGCCCATTACTGACTACTGATATCAGTTCAGCACTTGCATGGCCTCTCCTGACTCAGAAGACAAGGAAAAATAGAGCTGGGTGTCATCAGCAGATTGATGGCAACTAACTCCAAATTCTCTAATGACCTTGTCCAGTGACTTCATATAAATATTAAAAAACGTGGGGGGATAAATGGAACCTTGAAAGATTACCATGGTTGATGGTATCAAATGCCACAGAGATTTAGGAATACCTACACAACTGCACTCCCCCTGCCTTTCTCCAACAAAGGTCATCCTGCACCCCGCACCCTGGCGGTGTCAGGAATGATTCTGAGCATGTGCAGATAGTTAGCAGCTCAGACTCAGAATGGGAACAGCCAGAACTGGGGGAGGTTTCCTCCCTAGTGAGCTGAGATATGGATAGACATTCTTCTCAGGAACTTGGCACACAGATGGCTCGACCTGAAGGCCCCCCCCTTTCCTCCCCCATGAGAACTCAGGTCTTGGAGGAGGAGGAGGAGGAGAATGTGGGGTGTGACCTGAAGGATGCTAGAGTCCAGTGCAAAGCAAAGTGGGAAAAGTTAGAGGCGGAGCTCAGATGTTTCACCTGGTTGGCTATGCATGATAGCCTACGTAGGAGGGCACAGCTGTAAAGGATCGGCATCCCCCCCTAAATTATTCTGGACAGCAAGTTCTTGTTTCAAACTGCCCACAACATCTCTGATTCCCACTTGGCTCCTCTATTGATATTCGTAATTGTGTGGAGTAGCTGTTTTCCTTTGTAGCCTGAGAGTCGCCGAGGATTTGCATTTGTAAAGAGCCTGGTCATTAACTAATAAAGTAGTGAGTCTGTAGCCGGTACCCTGGAGTGTGTGACTGCGAAGGGAGAAGACCAAGGGACCTGACAGGCGGCTTCAGTGCACTTTGCCTTTCCCTGACAGAAGCCAGGTTCCTGACCAAAGCACCAGCGGGAGGAGTTCCAGCCAGGCGCTGAATGACATCAGGGGGTGTGGCCATGCCCCTCCGACATCACCCGGCTTCTAGAGGGCCAGGTAGGGGATCATCCACCCCCCATCATGACTCAGTTCCCCACCCCTTTTGTAAGGATTACAACTAATTCACATGAAGCGCTTTGAACTCTCATGAGTGCTATATAAATTAGTAGTAGTATGAGATGTCACAGATCTCCTTTATATCAACCCCCCTACTACACTCCCACAGTACAAGAGCACTCATTCATGAGGCTACGATTATTTGAGGTGCACACACTTACCTCATTGAGTCACGGATCTATCATCCTCTTCTACCCTGTTGTTCTCAAGCTGCGCGCGGGCATGGACTCACTTGGATGGAAGGGCATGAAGTTCCAGAGAAGGATATGACCCTGATGCTTTCTTCCTCCACCAGTCAAGGGCAGAGTAGATTGAATACCTCCTGGCAGTGGACTCTGACTGGTCCACATTGGACTTGTGGGGTGACTGCACCTTCATTGCCCCATCATCCCAACGTGGTTTGGGAAGCAGGGAATTCAGAGAAGCCTGCTATTCTGTCTGGTGGTTACTTATGAGTGGCTTTAGGAAGGGGTCAGAAATATCCTGCTCTGTATCACTTCTAATGCCAGTGTTGGATTACTCCCCCAGTTGTTAGATCCTCACATCCAGCACCAGGCTGAATGCACACAAGTATATTTGTGGATCCATGCGTATTCACCTTTGGAAGAGATTGTTGGTGGTCAGTATGTGGGGCCCAGCAGAAAGTATACTTATAGAAGGGGCGGGGGGAGCCTGAATTTTAAAGTTTTGAGAAACACCATTCTATACTGTTCACACCAAGTTCATTATCATCATCATCATTGTATTTCTATACCACCTTTCTGGAACCAACCAAGGAGGTTTACCAAAATGCAGTGGCTCTCTTGATTCACCCAGCAACCATAGTTCATCTCTATCTTCCGGGATCTCCACCAATACCTCCTCTATTGTTGTGCTTCATCAGGACTTGCCCTAATTATTAATGCAAAACACATTTGCAGCATCTTTCATCCAAGGACCTAAAGCTGCTTAAGAGCATTAATGAACTAAACCTAATAACACCTAGAAGAGGAAGGCTGGCTCTTTACTATTAAATTCAATAGTGATGTGAAGCCAGCAAAGAGTGGGGTTTCATTAAGGATGAACTTGGGGCAGAAGGGACAGGAGCTCAAACACAAGGACAAAATAAATAAATGAATGAACCACTGAAATCCCCGGCACTAGGACCCAAGAAACTTGGTCCCTCCTGTCTTGCAGTATTCATATTTATTATAATTTATTAATGTATTACAGGAAGACAGAGGAGCACCAACTGAATTAGGTGCCAGGTTACATTTACATTCCACATTAATAGCCACATAAACAGACTTTGTTCCAAACTCACAAGCCACGTAAAGGTAGGATATGCAAGGAAGGAAAAGCTGAACAACAAGGCATAAGAGTGCAGGGCATTAATTTTTTTACGTTAAGTCAGAAGTGCAGAAAACAGTAATAGAGAAAGAATGTGCATTCTGGTCCCTTCACTTATCAGAAAGATGAGACTCCTTTCTCTTTTTTAAAGAAGAAAACAACATCCAGCTCTCAAACTATTATGTATCATTATCTCTTATGTCCCCTTCATGGATCACTGCCTTGTTGTGGCGAAGGGGCTTGCGTAACTCAGTGAAGCCATAAACTATGCCGTACAGGGACACCCAAGACAGACAGATCATGGCAGAGAGTTCTGACAAAATGTGGTCCACTGGAGAAGGAAATGGCAACCCATTCCAGTATTCTTGCCAAGAAAACCCCATGGAACGTATCACAAGGCTAAAAGAGATGACGCCGGAAGATGAGCCCCTAAGGTCGGAAGGTGTCCAATATACTACTGGGGAAGAGCAGAGAGAATTTCCAAGTAGTGCCAGGAAGAGTGAAGCGGCTGGGCCAAAGCCGAAAGGACACTCAGCTGTGAATGTGTCTGGTGGTGAAAAGAAAGTCCAATGCTGTAAAGAACAATATTGTTTAGGAACCTGGAATGTCAGATCAATGAATCAAGGTAAGCTGGAGGTGGTCAAACATGAGATGGCAAGATTGAACATTGACATCTTGGGAATCAGTGAACTAAAATGGACAGGCATGGGCGAATATAATTCAGGTGACCATTATATCTACTACTGTGGGCAAGAATCCCTTAGAAGAAATGGAGTAGCACTCATCGTCAACAAAAGGGTGGGAAAAGCAGTACTGGGGTACAATCTCAAAAATGATAGAATGATCTCAGTACGAATCCAAGGCAAACCATTCAACATCACAGTAATTCAAGTCTATGCCCCAACCGCTGAGGCCGAAGAACCTGAGGTTGATCGGTTCTATGAAGACCTACAACACCTTCTAGAACTAACACCAAAAAAGATGCCCTCTTCGTCATAGGGGAGTGGAATGCTAAAGTAGGAAGTCAAGAAATCACTGGGATAACAGGCAAGCATGGCCTTGGTGTGCAAAATGAAGCAGGACAAAGGCTAATAGAGTTTTGCCAAGAGAACACGCTGATCATAGCAAACACTCTTTTCCAACAGCACAAGAGGCGACTCTACATATGGACATCACCAGATGGTCAATATCGAAATCAGATTGATTATGTACTTAGCAGCCAAAGATGGAGAAGCTCTATACAGTCAGTAAAAACAAGACCTGGAGCTGACTGTGGCTCAGATCATGAGCTTCTTGTTGCAAAATTTTGGCTTAAATTGAAGAATGTAGGGAAAACCACTAAACCATTCAGGTATGACCTAAATCATATCCCTTATGAATATACAGCAGAGATGAGGAATAGATTTAAGGGATTAGACCTGATAGACAGAGTGCCTGAGGAACTATGGACAGAGGTCTGTAACATTGTTCAGGAGGCAGCTACTCAATCCATCCCAAAGAAAAAGAAATGCAAGAAAGCCAAGTGGCTGTCTGATGAGGCTTTACAAGTAGCTGAGGAAAGAAGGGAAGCGAAAAGCAAGAGAGAAAGGGGAAGATATTCCCAAGTGAATGAATGCAGAGTTCCAGAGAATAGCAAGGAGAGACAAGAAGGCCTTCTTAAATGAACAATGCAAAGAAATCAAAGAAAACAATAGAATGGGAAAGACTAGAGATCTCTTCAAGAAAATCGGAGATCTCAAGGGAACGTTTTGTGCAAAAACGGGCATGATAAAGGACAAAGAAGGCAGGGACCTAACAGAAGCAGATGAGATTAAGAAGAAGTGGAAAGAATACACAGAAGAACTATACAGGAAAGATCTTAATCTCCCTGATAGCCATGATAGTATGGTCACTGAACTTGAGACAGACATCCTAGAGAGTGAAGTCAAGTGGGCCTTAGGAAGCATTACTAACAACAAAGCTAGCGGAAATGACAGTATTCCAGCTGAGCTATTTAAGATCCTAAAAGACGATGCTGTTAAAGTGCTGCACTCAATATGCCAACAAATTTGGAACACTCAACAATGGCCACAAGACTGGAAAAGGTCAGTTTACATTTCAATTCCAAAGAAGGGCAGTGCCAAAGAGTGTTCAAACTACCGTACAACTGCGCTCATTTCACATGCCAGCAAGGTTACGCTCAAAATCCTACAAGCTAGGCTTCAGCAGTATGTGAACTGAGAACTACTGGAAGTACAAGCTGGGTTTCGAAGAGGCAGAGGAACTAGAGATGAAATCACCAACGTTCGCTGGATCATGGAGAAAGCAAGAGAATTCCAGAAAAGCATCTATTTCTGCTTCATTGACTACGCTAGAGCCTTTGATTGTGTGGATCACAACAAACTGTGGCAAATTCTTAAAGAGATAGGAGTACCAGACCACCTTACCTGTCTCCTGAGAAACCTGTACGAGAGTCAAGAAGCAACAGTAAGAACCGGACATGGAACAACCGATTGGTTCAAAATTGGGAAAGGAGTACGACAAGGCTGCATATCGTCGCCCTGCTTATTTAACTTATATGCAGAGTACATCATGAGAAACACCGGGTTGGATGAATCACAGGTCGGAATCAAGATTGCCAGGAGAATTATCAACAACCTCCGATATGCAGACGATACCACCCTAATGGCAGAAAGCGAAGAGGATCTCAAGAGCCTCTTGTTGAGGGTGAAAGTGGAGCGTGCAAAAGCTGGTTTGAAACTCAACATTAAAAAAACTAAGATCATGGCATCTGGCCCCATCACTTCCTGGCATATGGAAGGGGAAGAAATGGAAGCAGTGACAGATTTTATTTCCTTGGGCTCCAAGATCACCGCAGACGGTGACTGTAGCCATGAAATTAAAAGACGCTTGCTCCTTGGGAGGAAAGTTATGGCAAACCTAGACAGCATAGTAAGAAGCAGAGACATCATCTTGCCAACAAAGGTTCGTATAATCAAAGCTATGGTTTTCCCAATTGCAATGTATGGCTGTGAGAGCCAGACTATAAGGAAGGCTGAGTACCGAAGAATCGATGCTTTCGAACTGTGGTGCTGGAGAAGACTCTTATGAGTCCCCTGGACTGCAAGGAGGTCAAATCAGTCCATCCTAAAGGAAATCAAGCCTGACTGTTCATTGGAAGGACAGATACTGAAGCTGAAGCTCAAATATTTTGGCCACCTAATGCGAAGAGAAAACTCCCTGGAAAAGACCCTGATGCTGGGAAAGATTGAAGGCAAAAGGAGAAGGGGACGGCAGAGGATGAGATGGCTAGATAGCATCACCGATGCAATGAATATGAACTTGAGCACGCTCTGGGAGAGAGCGCAGGACAGGAAGGCCTGGCGTGCTATGGTCCATGGGGTCATGAAGAGTCGGACACGACTTAGCCACTGAACAGAACAACAACAATCTCTTATGTTCCACCTTTGCTAAAAGGTTAGGTGGGTAGCAACTGCAGAGAGGACCCTTTATGGAATTCTCTACCTAAGCATGTACAAGATGGGGAGGGGAGGGTGGTTGCAGCACGATCTTCACCAGCTTGTCTGTGCTGCCTTACCTCCTTTGCCAGCAGTGCCCGGGATCCTCAGTGAACCAGGCAGATTAGCTTCTGTGGATCAAGGACCCGCACCCCCGAGGCTGCAGTTCTAGCCTGAATACAATCAAGTGACCCCACTGCCTGAGTATTGTCAACTGGCCCTGGGCAGCTGGGTCTGCAAGTTCACCATCATGCTAATAACCCATAATGCCCTTGGGGCACCAATGTCAGAAAAGGCCAACCAGAAGGCACAGTGCCAGGTGTGGGGCTCAAAACTGAAGCCAGTCCTGTCCCCACTGACCAACAAGGACAAAATAAGCCTTAGGAAATCCTCTCATCCAAATCAGTTCCTCACTCTGAGCAATTCATCTCATTGACTATCCCCACACACTCCTGTGCCAGCCTCCTTCCTCTGGAATCTGACCACCAGCCTGTCTTTGACCCACGTCTGGTCCTTTCAGTCCCAGTCTGTCTCCCTCAGAGCCTGGACAGCAGCAGGTGATTTTAAGTCACATCAGTTGCCTAGGGCTCTTAGGATACTTGTTGACCTGTAACAAAACACACACACCACTGCTATGGCTTGTCCTGGAACTTGTTAGCGTATTTCATTTCATGTATTACATTTCTATACTACCTGATCACTGAAGCTCTCTGGGCTACAAAGATTAAAAACCTGAAAAATACATTATAAAAACCATTTACATACGGACATAAAAACAGACAGCACACACAGAGACACATATATGGCTAAAACCATTTTAAACAATCGACAATTAAAAAAAAGATCCAGGACCTGATTAAAACCTCATCATATGCTGCCAAATGCCTGAGAGAAAAGGAAGGTCTTCACCTGGCACCAAAAAGGTAACAATGTTGGCACCAGGTCGGCCTCCTCAGGGAGATCATTCCATATATCCTGGCTTTCTTCCCAGGAACTTAGGATGGCAAATATGGCTCTCTTATTCATGAAAAATAAGCCACCCTGCAGGAAACTGTCCAGTTTCAGCTGACACAACTACCCATGTTGGGTTGTCATGTTGTGCAAAGCCAGTCAGTGTGTGTGGTCACCCTCAGCAAGCTGTGTAGCTTTGAGGGGATTTGAACCTGGGGTAGTATCTGATGCAGGCCTTGCATGGGCAGCGCAAGATCTCCACTGGCAACACACACAAGGGTGTCCTTGCTGGTGGCGGCGCATGCACGGCCCCTACCACTGGTGGCCATGATGTAGCACTTCTGGGGGGAAGTGTTGCAATGAGCGGAAATGCTAGTTTCTGGAGAGGACAGGTCACACCCCTTCCGGAAATGAGTATTTGTACTTGCTGCGGTGCTTCCCACCACACTACATCACAGCCACCAGTCTCCCTGGACCCAGCTTCCATCACACACAGGATACTGTGCGGTTACTCAAACACAGTATGGATAATCTTCTTGCCTGCCTGGAACAAAAAAGATCTCTTTCAAGATCACAAAACTGACATGAACTTTAGACAGTAAGAATTTGAGCTACTTTTTATAACTGCCATATTTTTATTAATCATTTCCAGATTATAAACATTATTCTGTGCAGATTTCTCCCATGTTGTATTCCTGCTGAATCATTCCATCTGTTAAATGCTAACAAGTGGCGGCAGCTTTGATTAGTCAAGAATACTGATTTCTGCATGTGGCTGCTGAGCTATTTGTGTCTGCAATCTTAAATATTGACATGTTTCGTACGTAAGGGTAATTCATGGGTTGTTCCATTCCTACGTTCTTTGATGTGATGTCCAAACACGGAACTCTGGGCTGTTGAGGGACAAACAACCCAGAGTTTTAACCTGACAACAAACCATGGGTTCTGGGTTGTTTGTCTGTTCACAACCCAGAGTTCCTCAATTATTTGAATAACGATGAAAAGTGAAAAGAAGATGTACCTGCTAGATACAGATTTAAAGCAATGTCTGTTTTGGCCCTTAATCTTCCAGCTCAGTTGTAAACTCAATGGCATAAACTCATCCTCAATCTATAGTATCTGGGAATGGGAACATTAGTAGCCTGCTTTATGAGTAATTGTGAGAATTATTAGGAATGATTTCAGCAGAACAAGCCATTACACTGGCCTCTTTTGCTGTAATATTTTGTGCTCGTTGGGCGGGGGCTTTGACACATGAACACACACACATGGAGATGTTGCATGATAAACTGTTGCCCACACAATTTTTCCAGAGACAAATCAGTGAACAGGAGCTCACAGAATCTAGGGTTCTGCCAGCAGTTCCAGCTGGGAATAGATACATGGATAATCAATTCCAGTCTGGGCTTTTTACTCTTCCAAACCACATCTTATTGTTAGGCCTGGGATTTCTTCTTCAATTATCTTCATCTTTATTCTCTAACTTCTTACACCTGAAATGTTCTTCTACAAATAGTATACTAGTAATTGATTGCTTATTTTCTGTTATCCCTTTTCCCCTTCTGCCTTTTTCATCCTGTTTTTTCTTATTTAGCATTTTCTAACATTTTTGTAACTTCAGCTGCTTTCAGGTTGTGTTATGTCAAGCTTGCCCATATCTGCATATTGCTTGTTCCATAATCACCCCTGTTTCCTGTTCATTCTGTATCCTATTCATTGTCAGATTACAAGGCTGCAATCCTGTGCACACTTACTTGAGAGTAAATTCCATTGAAATCAATGGGACTTACTTCTGAGCAAACATGGATGGGATTGGGCTGAATGTGGCTTTGTGTAAAGACCTAGTTGTTTTATATTTTGCCAAGCAGTATATTCCTTGTTGCTATAACATGTAAGAATTCTCACATAACATTTCCATGTAGAGCATGCAATTCTATCCGGGTCAGATTTAAAACTCATGAGCACAAAACATTGCCTCTGAAGAGGCCAGCAGTATTTGCAGAATCATCACATTTTCTGTGTGACCCCATATATCCTCCATATCATTGTAGCACATGGTAAATAAACTGCATTTTTGTATTGGTGATGATGATTCTGCTAACAGATTGCCTTTTCTGATGTAACATTTTATGATCATAGGTTTACTTACAAAATTGACCCCATGGAAATCGATGGTATGCATAGATAGTTGGATTGTTGTTGTCTTCTAGACCAGTGGTCTCTAAACTTTTTTGATTGCACACCCCATCAGTAAAAAAATTTGAGCATGCACCCCCAATATATGTGTATATCTTTATAAATGATATACATGTACTACTGTACTAACATATTATGTACATTATAAAACATACACAAAAATTCAAATAAAAAAATGATGAGATAAAGATGAAATAAACAATATTTTAAAAATAATTTATTTTATTTATTAACGGTACAAAACACGTTTTTGCTCTCACTAATATATATATATATTAATAATATTTTTTTTTAGTGAGAGCAATGTGATTAAATATGGTTCATTATTTTTGAAAATCTTGGTTTAACACTTCGTGATACAGGGATTTGAAGTTCTGGTTCTAAGTTCAGTTTATTTCGATACTTGGTTTTAATGGCTGTCATATCTGAAAAAGACACCTCACAAAGATACGTAGATCCAAATGGAAGAAGTGCATCTTTGGCTGCACTTACTAAATCATAATACTCCTTTTGCAATTCCATCCACCAATTATGCAAAGGTTTTTGTTGAAATTTAGCTAGTAAATTTCGATCTTCCCTGATATCAATCAGCTGTTCTTGCAAACTAATCGGAAGGTGTTACATTTTTATATTTTTAACAAATGGGTTCAAAACCCACAGAAACTCTTCATTTGGAAGGTTTTTAAACAGGTTAGAAAATTCCATTTCCAAGTTTTTAAAATGTGCAGGTATGAGTGTTTTTATAGGAGACACACTTACATTATTTTCAGCAACAAAATCACAGAACGATGGAAACATTTCCAGACATCCATTTTCAACATGCTGTCTCCATAGCATGAGTTTCTTCCAAAAAGCAGTTACTTTCTCACTCATTGTTAAAACGTCACCGTTATCGTGAAGGGACAGATTAAGTGCGTTCAAAATTAACTGCTAGGTAGCATATTACTGACAGCCAGTTGTCATCGCATAGAATCATAGAATAGTAGGGTTGGAAGGGGCCTATAAGGCCATCGAGTCCAACCCCCTGCTCAATACAGGAATCCAAGTCAGAGCATCCCTGACAGATGGCTGTCCAGCCTCGTCTTTAATGCCTCCTGTGTGGGAGAGCCCAACATCTCCCTAGGTAATTGGTTCCATTATCATATTGCTCGAACAGTCAGGATATTTTTCCTGAAGTTCAGCCAGAATCTGGCTTCCTGCCACTTGAGCCCATTATTCCGTGTCCTGCACTCTGGAGGACAGAAAAGGTCAGCAAATTTGGACCAACTTTGCTCTCCTTCGGCAGGATGGCAGCTGCTCCAGTGCCACGGCCGAGCAAGGAACCACACCTTCCTCTGCCGTGCCTGGCAGAGACTGGTGCAGGTGCTCTCAGTGGCCATGGCAGAGGCAGGATAGGGCTGGAGCCGAGAGAGAAATGCCATGGAACTTCCCTCTCGGCTCCCATCCCACCCTGCTGCCTCTGCCGCCGCCATCATTGTGCACAATGGCAGCATGTCGGGACAGCAGGAGGCTGCTCATTTATCAGGCACTTCGTGCACCCCAATGGATCGTCTTATGCACTGCACTTTGGAGACCGTTGTTCTAGACCATTCAGAGGAACAAAGCTATGTCTCAAGAGAGAGAATAAAAGCTGCTGTCTTCAGAAACATATTTTCTTTCTTTGACATATCTAACTCTGGGTGCTTCCTGGTGAGGTTTTTATTGTGCAAACTCCCTGCTTCATTCATAGAATTGGGGGGGGGGGGTCCAGACCTCGAGATTCATCACACAAGGCTGTTTATTTCGCAATTTACCAGGGCATCGGTTTCTGCATTCTAAGTGAGATAAAGATCAGCTCTTTACACAGACCAAGTTCTCCACAGCCTCGGGGCAGATAGCAAGCAGCAAATCAGTGGGTCTCCGGAGGGATTCAAGTCTCTCTCTCTCTCTCTCTCTCTCGCCCTGCTTATTTAACTTATATGAAGAGTACATCATGAGAAACGCGGGGCTGGATGAATCACAGGTCGGAATCAAGATTGCCAGGAGAATTCTCAACAACCTCAGATACGCAGATGATACCACCCTAATGGCAGACAGCGAAGAGGATCTAAAGAGCCTCTTGTTGAGGGTGAAAGAGGAGAGTACAAAAGCTGGTTTGAAACGCAACATTAAAAAAATGAAGATCATGGCATCTGGCCCCATCACTTCCTGGCATATGGAAGGGGAAGAAATGGAAGCAGTGACAGATTTTATTTTCTTGGGCTCCAAGATCACCGCAGACGGTGACTGTAGCCATGAAATTAAAAGACACTTGCTCCTTGGGAGGAAAGCTATGGCAAACCTAGACAGCATAGTAAGAAGCAGAGACATCACCTTGCCGACAAAGGTCCGTCTAATCAAAGCTATGGTTTTCCCAGTAGCAACGTATGGCTGTGAGAGCTGGACTATAAGGAAGGCTGAGCGCCGAAGAATTGATGCTTTCGAACTGTGGTGCTGGAGAAGACTCTTATGAGTCCCCTGGACTGCAAGGAGGTCAAATCAGTCAATCCTAAAGGAAATCAACCCTGACTGTTCATTGGAAAGACAGATCCTGAAACTGAAGCTCAAATATTTTGGCCACCTAACGAGAAGAGAAAAGTCACTGGAAAAGACCCTGATGCTGGGAAAGACTGAAGGCAAAAGGAGAATGGGACGGCAGAGGATGAGATGGCTAGATAGCATCACTGATGCAATGAATATGGACTTGAGCATGCTCCGGGAGAGAGCGCAGGACAGGAAGGCCTGGCGTGCTATGGTCCATGGGGTCACGAAGAGTCAGACACGACTGAACGACTGAACAACATTAAAGCAGATTTACATTTAAATAGTGGATTATCTAGGGCTGGGGGGAGTGGGCTAAAGATCAAATACAGCTGGATGTGCCCTGGAGGTTGACAGTGTCATGTAATTGACCAGCAAACTTCCATGAATGAGCAGTCACGAGCCCATGATAAATGCCTAGTGTAAAGTCAGCCATACTCAGCTTCCATTTGTAACCCTCCCTTGTTTTCTCACCACTTCTTTTTACTTTTTTCTTACCACAGGAAATCTGTTAAGAAGGGAAAGACAGAATAGCCCTGCAATGACTTTTGATGGGTAGCTCTAGAAGCCCTCCATGTGGGAGAATCTTTTGTAATTTGCCTTGCATCCAAGAGCCTAGGGCAATATTGCTCAGAGAGACAATTTTCAGGTGCCTACCCTCCACCATTTCACAGATGAAAAGAGGGATATGCTTTGAGCACCCCTAGTTTCCTACCAAGAATTGCTGCCATAGGGCTCCTTCACATGGAGCTTTTGTCCTGCTATTGAGATTGCTCACTCACAGAAGTTTGTGGGCCCTTTAGATGACATTGTGAACCTCCAGGGTGTCTCCTGCACTAAATGACCTTTATTCCATTTTTAAATAGATCGAAGATGAGGTATCAAATTACCTTGCTTGTGTTCTGCTTGAGTTTCCTCTGTGAAAAAGGAAAAGCTGCAAGAGGAGAGAGATCAATGAAACATATGGAAGACTCAGATAAGGGGGAGAGGGAGGGGGAAAGGGGAGGGGGAAAAGGAAGCATGTATAAAGGAACTCCATTGTGATCCTGCATTTAAAACAGAAGCAGAAAGCCCCCTTTTAAATGCAGGATTTTAAGCTAGTGTAGAGATGCTCGTAGCGTCCCCTCAAACACACGCGCGCGCACACACACACACACACGCACACACACACACTGAAAGCTCTACTTCAGCTTCTGAAGAAGGTTACAGTCAGGGCCAGAAATATTGGAACAAGGATAACTGTTTTGGCAGTTGGCCTCTGTACACCACCACATTGAAGTTGAAAGGAAACTAGGGATGGCGGAGAATTTCTCCACGAATCTCGGGGAGGCCGAATGCCAATGCATTCGGCCCCCCGAAATTGGTGGTGAAATTCTCTGCCCCTCCGCCCCCCCGGGATGGGACTTACCTCCCTCGAATGTCCCTCTCGGCGGCGGGTCCCGGCGGCGGTTCGGCGGCGGTTCGGTGGGGGCGGGGGCCGGGCTTCCGACCGGCTGCCGCCGCTGCCATTACAAAGTGAATAAAAAAAACACACCATGATTTACGTAGCCTATCATGGCTAGATTACCAAAGTCAGCCGTGATAGGCTACGTAAATCATTACGTAGCCTATCACGGGTGTGTGTTTTTTTAAAAAAAATTCACTTTTTTATTTTGTGGCCGGGGAGACGGGGCACTTCTCCCCAGCCTGAATTTCGGCCGGGCGAGGTGGGGCGCCTCCCCCCCCGGCCTGAATTTCGGCCGGGCGAGGCGGGGCGCCTCCTCCCTGGCCTGAACTTTGGGGGGAGAACCGAAGCGCCTCCCCCCCACCGCGAACCAAGCTGCGGGACCACGTAAGTGACTTTCGTACATCCCTAAAGGAAACACACCCAGATGGGAGCAAAGTCAGGACTTTCAGCTGTAATTCAAGGGGTTTGACAAAAGTGGGGCACTAACCATTCAGGAAGGACAGCCAGTTGCATACACACACATCATTGGTGGCTCATAAGTAATGGAAAGAATGGCTGACAAGCAGCTGCATGGCCAGGTGTGGCCTGTTTCCTGGGAACCCCATGACTAATCAAGCAGATAAAAGGCCTGGAGGTGGTTCTGAGTGTTACATTTGCATTTGGTAGCTGGAACTCCCAATATGAGGTCCAAAGAGGTGTCCATGCAAGTGAAGGAGGCCATCATTAGGCTGAGGAAACAAAATAAACCCATCAGAGAGATCGCAAAAACAGTCGGAGTGGCCAATACAACAGTTTGGAACATCCTGAAAAAGAAGGAATTATGTAACTGGCAAGCTCAGCAACAGCAAAAGGCCTGGAAGACCACGGGAGACAACTAAAGTGGATGACCGCAGAATTCTGCTCATGGTGAAGAGGAACCCTTTCACAACATCTAGCCAGGTCAAGAATGCTCTTGAGGAGGTAGGCATGTCATTGTCAACATCTACAGTCAAGAGACAGCTTTATGAATGTAAATACAGAGTCTTCACAACAAGGTGCAAACCACTGGGAATGCTCAAGAACAGACAGGCCAGATTAGCCTTTGGCAGCAAACACCTAAAAAAAGCCTGCCCAGTTCTGGAATAAGATTCTTTGGACTGATGAAACCAAGATTAACTTGTACCAGAATGATGGGAAGAGAAAAGTATGGAGAAGGAAAGGAACAGCTCATGATCCAAAGCATGCCACATCATCTGTCAAACATGATGGAGGCAGTGTTATGGCATGGGCATGTATGGCTGCCAATGGAACCAGGTCGCTGGTGTTTTTTGATGACCTGACTGCTGATAAAAGCAGCAGGATGAATTCTGAAGTGTATAGGGCTATACTTTCTGCTCAGATTCAGCCAAATGCTGCCAAACTGATAGGACACCGCTTCATATTGCAGATGGATAATGACCCAAAACATACAGCAAAAGCTACCCAAGGCAAAGAAGTGGGATGTTCTTCAATGGCCAAGTCAGTCACCTGATCTCAACCCAATAGAGCATGCTTCTTACTTACTGAAGACAAGACTGAAGGCAGAAAGACCCACAAACAAGCAGCAGTTGAAGGCAGCTGCAGTAATGCCCTGGCAAAGCATCTTGAGGGAGGAAACTCAGCATTTGGTCATGTCCATGGGTTCCAGACTTCAGGCAGTCATTGACTGCAAAGGATTTTCATCCAGGTGTTAAAGGCGATCCTTAAGTTTGAAATGATGTTGGTTTGTTCCATTACTTATGAGCCACCAATGATGAGGGGTTGTGTATGCCACTGGCTGTCCTTCCTGAATGGTTAGTGCCCCACTTTTGTCAAACCCCTTGAATTACAGCTGAAAGTCCTGACTTCGCTCCCATCTGGGTGTGTTTTCTTTCAACTTCAATGTGGTGGTGTACAGAGGCCAACTGCCAAAACAGTTATCCTTGTTCCAATATTTCTGGCCCTGACTGTATATTCCACAGTCTAAAAGCCAAGGGAGTGTTGGTTTGTTTTCATTAAATATATACTAGAAAAACACACAAAAAGCAAAAGGGATCTGTGTTGGCCCATAAGGAAAAATAACCCATATTATGACAATACCTTTATTAGGCCAACCCAGAGGTTACAAAATAATGTGCAAGCTTTCAAGTTCTCCAGAACTCTTCAATAGGTGAGGTGGTCAACAAAGCAAGCAGGGGAGGGGAGGGAAGCTGGCTTCTGTAGAAGCCATGGGGTCTGAATTCAGCTGTAAGATGGGACATGGGAGGAGGTAGACATTCCAATTAAACTCTATTACAAGTTTAGGAAACCTGTGATCCTCTGGATGTTGTTGGACTACAACTGCCATCATTCCAGAACATAGGCCATGCTGGCTGGAGTTGATAGGAGTTATAGTCCAAAGGAACTGGAGCATCACAGGTTCTCCAGCCCTGCTCTATTAGGTGCTATGCAGATTTCAGGTTGCACCTGATAAAGGTCTTGCACTAGTATGAATCTTATCAACAGTTCAAAATGTATCTCAGCAACCACAGGGTATGAGATGGCAAGTGGTACACTGCATAGTGCATGCTTTAATGTCCATGCGTATGCATTTACTAACAAATCAAATGGTTGGTACTAGTATACAAAGCCCTAAACGGTTCAGGAACCAAGTACTACAACCCAGGGGTCATCCTATGAAGCTGATTGATGGGAGATTCAGGACAGATAAGAGGAAGTACTTCTTCACACAGCACATAGTTAAACTATGAAATTCGCTACCACAGGATGTAGTGATGGCCACCAATTTGGTTGGCTTTAAAAGAGGGTTGGACACATTCCTGGAGGAAAAGGCTATCAATGGCTACTAGGCTTGATGGCTATGTGTTACCTCCAGTATCAGAGGCAGTATGCCTATGTACACCAGTTGCTGGGGAACATGGGTAGGAGGGTGTTGTGCTCATGCTCTGCTTGTGGGTTCCCAGTCAACAGCTGGTTGGCCACTGTGTGATCAGAATGCGGGATTAGATGGATTCCTGGTCTGATCCAGCAGGGCTCTTCTTATGTTCTCATCATGTACTTGATGGATCACCTTCCCCACTACTGACTATCCTGATATTTAAGATCAGCCAGGGAGGCTTTGCTTGTGGTGCCCTTGAGGAATATGGCCCATGGGGCCATCACACATGGCAGGGCCTTTTCGGTGGCAGCTCTATCGCTATGGAACTATGTAGTGTGCTATGCTTTATATGGGTTGTTACCCACCCTGGGTTCTTTGCAAGGAAGGGTGGGATATTTATCTATTTATTTAATTACACTTACATGGGTGTGCACTGTTGGGGACAAGATATATTCCCCTCTCTCTGAGATTTAAGTTCTAGAGACCCTGGGAATGGAGCTGAACCCTGAAGAATGGCCCTAGCAACAGGACTACCATTTTAAACCAGGCATCTTCAAGAGACGAAAAGAAAAGAAAAGAAAAGAAAAGGCAGTGATTTGCCAGGAACAGATACCAGAAAATAAGGCAACAGAGACAGCTGGAGCATATGTAAGTATGTGTATACACAAATAGTGACGTTCACATAGAACACCTTATTCACACAGAAAGAAAGGTCCTACCAAGGAAAGAGTACTGCAAGTGCATGGGATGCCGATCAGCACTATGGAAGAAGAGGGGGTTTTCTCTCCTGCGGTGCTCAAATTCTAAAACTAAGAATGCTGCAGCTGCTAAGTTGTATCCATGTCAAATTTTGAATGAGTTCATTAGACATATGATGAAAAGTGAACTCAAACTCAACTGCAGACAGGACTCTGCCTCTTGGGTAAATTTGACAATTTCAGGCAGTCAACCCCTTAAGAGGAGAGATGGGAAAAGAAAGCAGTGTCACTAGATTTATCAGTTATTAATTTTTCAGTTTCATTCTGAAATATGGGGAGCCCAGAAATTTGGTCAGGATATGGGGCCTATCCTCATGTCCTGAAGGAAACTGAGCAGGGTCTTAAAAAATAAGCATATAGGCTAGTATCCTATTGTACCTGTGTGCTTGTGGGAGCAATCATTTGCACAATGGGGCTTTCACTTCCAAAAATAACCCAAAATGAGCGGAAATGCTCATTTCCATAGTTGGGCAGGTCAGCATTGCTCACAGAAAGGAGCTCTGCCAAACTGTCCTAATCCGGAAACAGACTGGGTTATTTCTGGAAGTACAAAACCCCCATTGCGCAAGTGGTCACTCCTATGAGCACAATGGAACCAGCAGAGGCAGATCATCCCCACTGGGTATTGCCCTCAAACTTAGTAAAGTCCTTCTTTGTTCTCTCGCATCTCTTTCTCATGGCAGACGTTTTCTGTTGTTGACCTCTGGCTCAATTTACCATCAATTTATGTTACTTATAGTCAAAGCCTTTAATATGAGTTTTTCTTTTCCATACAAATGTCTCTAAGGGCTTTGTTTTGTTCTCCAAACCAAAGTCAGTACACATTGACCAGGTTTGCACATAAAGCTAACCCATGGTTTACTTAACCCATTGTTAGCTGCCTTACCCAGGTTTTTTTTTAATCACTCTTGCCCGCCATGTCTGTAGCCTGATGAAACAACCCATAGTAGGTGCAGGGGCCATGATGCAGATCTACCTCCCACATTAGGGTCCCACTCTAGATGGGAGGGGGGCTGCACCAACTCCAGAGTAAAAATGAAGGAAAAAAACTGTAGCTGCTAGATGCAGATTTAAAATAATGTCTGTTTTGGCCCCTGACACAAACTCCAGGTGCACATAAGTTTACCATACTCATGATTCCACTGTTGCTGTACATACCTGATAAATTTTGCTCATTCAGAATTGGGTGGCTTTAGCTGCTCCTACCAACCTTGATTCCAGAGTTCCAGGTACAACACCTTGATCTATGCTGAAAATGAAGCCAATGAAACACTGAAACTTGGGTGGCACTTACAGGTATTTTAACATCTGCATTTATTTAGAACAAACATATTATTAGATTATGTTACAGTGATACCCTCCCTCTTTCTTGCAACTCTTACTATATTTTTAAGCAGCGGGGGTTATTTTCAAAACTACCTTTTCTCAAGCTTTTAGCGTTATATGTACATTCAACATTAAAACTTTAAAGTCCTTATTCATAGAGAGCACCTGCTGACCTCAACATTAAATTTCATTCATATACTGTGGCAATAAATACTTACTACTTCCTAGATTTTCACCTTTTCTTTGCCCTTTGCTGGGATCATCACTTTTTTTATCCATTTTTTTCTTTTTCTTTTTTACCCTTTTCATTGATTTTCATCACTGGCCTCCTTTATGAACAAACCAAGTGCAGGAAAAAAAAATAATTCCATGTCATGAAACATTACTAGTAACCTAAATGCAAAATGTTTCATTTGCTGAGTAATCTGAAGATTAGCCTTAAACCACAGAATAAGCTTCATTGATCCAAGCACTGCAAGATATCTATTCAATAAGAAGTGTATAGCAAAGTTTTCCATTTGTAAAGACTTCCTGTAAATTAAGGCTCATCTAGTGTGTGCTGTAAACATGTCATGTCAAATTGGGTGGCACTTGTGGGAAAAGCTTCTTTATTCTTAAGAGAGAACAGCTGAGACACCCAAGTGAAAAGTGTTAAGTAGAGATGCAACAAGGTTGGTTGTGGAGTTGTCAAAATTAAGACGGTTAAAAAAAATTGAGAATAAGATATACTGCAAGGATTTCAGAAGGCATTGAATCAATTGATCTATATTTCTTGCAGAAATGTGATGTCATTTGATAGAAATACCTTATGCTCCATAACTTGTAGCCCTGCAAAAAAGTTCTATGCAGTACAGAAGGAGAAATTGTGATTATGCTTGATGGTGTCACCCCTTCAGCTTGCCTGATGTCCACATATTGGACATCACCTCTACCTGGAGCATAGAGAATGGAAATTTCTTCTGCTCCATCAGCCACGTTAAAATTGCATGAACATCAAAAGTTGAGCCTTTAGCTCAGAGGTGGGGAGCTTGTGGCCCTCCAGTTATTTTGGCCTACAAGTCCCATCAACCCTCACCACTGGCTATGCTGGCTAGGGCTGACAGGAGTTGTAGACCAAAACATCTGGAGGGCCACAAGTTGCCCACCCTTGCTTTTGCTCCAGAAATATCCCAGGTAGTTGATTCGAGTTCAAGTTAAATATTGATATGTTAAAAATATTGCAAGGCTTTTACCTTTGTTGTTGTTTATTCGTTCAGTCCTTCCAACTCTTCGTGACTTCATGGACCAGCCCACGCCAGAGCTTCCTGTCGGCCGTCGCCACCCCCAGCTCCCCCAAGGTCAAGTCTGTCACCTCCAGAATATTATCCATCCATCTTGCCCTTGGTCGGCCCCTCTTCCTTTGGCCTTCCACTTTCCCTAGCATCAGCATCTTCTCCAGGGTATCCTGTCTTCTCATTATGTGGCCAAAGTACTTCAGTTTTGCCTTTAAGATCCTTCCCTCCAGTGAGCACTCTGGCTTTATTTCCTGGAGTATGGACTGGTTTGATCTTCTTGCAGTCCAAGGCACTCTCAGAAGGCTCAGCCTTCCTTATGGTCCAGTTCTCGCAGCCATAGGTTACTACGGGGAAGACCATTGCTTGAACTATGCGGACCTTTGTTGTCAGTGTGATGTCTCTGCTCTTCACTATTTTATCAAGATTTGTCATTGCTCTCCTCCCAAGAAGTAAACGTCTTCTGATTTCCTCGCTGCAGTCAGCGTCTGCAGTAATCTTTGCGCCTAGAAAGACAAAGTCTGTCACTGCCTCCACGTTTTCTTCCTCTATTTGCCAGTTATCAATCAAGCTGGTTGCCATAATCTTGGGGGGTTTTGAGGTTTAACTGCAACCCAGCTTTTGCACTTTCTTCTTTCACCTTCATCATGAGGTTCCTCAGCTCCTCCTCACTTTCAGCCATCAAAGTGGTATCATCTGCATATTGGAGACTGTTAACGTTTCTTCCAGCAATTTTAACTCCAACCTTGGCTTCATCAAGCCCAGCATGTCGCATGATGTGTTCTGCGTACAGGTTGAATAGGTAGAGTGAGGTAGGGTATAGAACCCTGCCATACTCCTTTCCCAATCTTAAACCAGTCCGTTGATCCGTGGTCTGTTCTTACGGTTGCTACTTGGTCGTTATACAGATTCCTCAGGAGGCAGACAAGATGACTTGGTATCCCCATACCACCAAGAACTTGCCACAATTTGTTATGATCCACACAGTCAAAGGCTTTAGAATAGTCAATAAAACAGAAATAGATGTTTTTCTGAAACTCCCTGGCTTTCTCCATTACCCAGCAGATATTGGCAATTTGGTCTCTAGTTCCTCTGCCTTTTCTAAACCCAGCTTGTACATCTGGCATTTCTCGTTCCATGAATTGCTGGAGTCTATCTTGCAATATCTTGAGCATTACCAAGTGATAATTGGTAATAATTGAAATAAGTGTGAAATAAGTGCCACTGTTCGATAGTTTGAACATTCTTTGGTGCTTCCCTTTTTTGGTATGGGGATATAAGTTGATTTTTTCTGATCTGTTGGCCGTTCTTGTGTTTTCCAGATTTGCTGGCATATGGCATGCATCACCTTGACAGCATCATCTTGCAAGATTTTAAACAGTTCAGCTGGGATACTGTCATCTCCTGCTGCCTTGTTATTAGCAATGCTTCTTAAGGCCCATTCAACCTCACTCTTCAGGATGTCTGGCTCTAGCTCACTGACCACACCGTCAAATCTATCCCCGATATTATTATCCTTCCTATACAGATCTTCCATATATTCTTGCCACCTTTTCTTGATCTCTTCTGCTTCTGTTAGGGCCTTGCCATCTTTGTTTTTGATCATACCCATTTTTGCCTGGAATTTACCTCCGATGTTTCTAATTTTCTGGAAGAGGTCTCTTGTCCTTCCTATTCTATTATCTTCTTCCGCTTCCGCGCATTGCTTGTTTAAAAATAATTCCTTCTCTCTTCTGGCTAACCTCTGGAATTTTGCATTTAATTGGGCATATCTCCCCCGATCACTGTTGCCTTTTGCTTTCCTTCTTTCTTGGGCTGCTTCCAGTGTCTCAGCAGACAGCCATCTTGCCTTCTTGGTTTTCTTTTTCTTTGGGACGCTTTTTGTTGCCACCTTCTGAACAACGTTGCGAACTTCTGTCCATAGTTCTTCCGGGACCCTATCTACTAAATCTAGTCCCTTAAATCTATTCTTCACCTCCACTGCATATTCATTAGGAATATTCTTGAGCCCATCTCTAACTGATCTGTGGGTCTTCCCTATTCTCTTTAGTCTGATTCTAAATTGTGCAATAAGAAGTTCGTGATCTGAACTACAATCAGCTCCAGGTCTTGTTTTTACTGACTGAATAGATGTCCGCCAGCTTTGGCTACAAAGGATGTAGTCAATCTGATTTCGGTGTCGACCGTCTGGTGAAGTCCATGTATAAAGTCGTCTCTTAGGTTGTTGGAAGAGAGTGTTTGTTATGCACAGTGAGTTGTCTTGGCAAAATTCTATCAGCCTATGTCCTGCTTCTTTTTGTTCTCCCAGACCATGCTTGCCTGTAATTCCAGGTGTCGTTTGACTACCCACCTTAGCATTCCAGTCTCCTATAATGAAAATAACATCTTTTTTTGGCGTACTATCCAGTAGGTGCTGCAGATCCTCATAGAACTGATCTACTTCTTCTTTTTCAGCATCTGTGGTTGGGGCATATATTTGGATCATTGTGATGTTAAATGGCTTACCCTGAATTCGAATTGAGATCATTCTGTCATTTTTTGGATTATATCCAAGCACTGCTTTAGCCACTTGATTATTAATTATGAAGGCTACTCCATTTCTTCTGTGGCCCTCTTGTCCACAGTAGTAGATCTGGTGGTCATTTGATGTGAAGTGGCCCATTCCAGTCCATTTCAGTTCACTGACACCCAAAATGTCTATACTTAATCTTGACATCTCCCCAGTAACCACATCCAATTTGCCCTGGCTCATAGATCTTACATTCCAGGTTCCTATGGTGTGTTGATCTTTAGAACATCGGATTCGTCGTTCACCACCAGCACCATCGGCTGCTAGCCGTCCTTTTGGCTTTGAGCTAGCTGCGTCATCACATCTGGGGCTAGTTGAACTTATCCTCTGTTCCTCCCCAGTAGCATTTTGACCATCTTCCAACCTGGGAGTCCCATCTTCCGATGGTATACCGACATATCTCTGGTTGTACTGATCCATTTAGTTTTCATGGCAAGAATACTGAGGTGGGTTACCGTTTCCTTCCCCAGGGATCGTATTTAGTCTGACCTCTCTGCCATGACCTTCCTGTCTTGGGTGTCCCTTCACGGTTTAGCTCATGACGTCATTGAGGTGCTCAAGCTCCAGCACCACGACAAGGTAACGATCTCCTTTGCTGAAGTTTTTTTTCTTTTTACCTTTTCTTTTGCCTTTAATGGCAGCCTAAAAATAATTGTAAATAAATAAATAAATTGATAAGTAATCTGTAATTCCATTTGCCATATTGGCTTCTTTCCCTCTGGGCTGCACAATTGTTATACACAGAATGAAATTCTTTGAACTGACCTTGACAGAGGACATGTTTGTACAACCAAACTTGATGGACCAAGAAACAGGTGAAGTGGAGACACATGGGAGGTGTTCATTCAGGACTGAGGCCCCACGTATATAGGTCACAATTCCACCTATATATAAGCATGACATCATCAAGCTTCTGGGAGTGGACAGATTATGGTTGGGCAGGCATGGATACAATTTGAGAGCTGGACAGTTGGTAAAGCAACCATTTTATTTTATTGTTTTGCCTTAGCACCAGTGCCAGCTCTACGTTTTGGAGGGCCATAGGGCAAGACACCCTCAATAGGACCCCTCTCTCAGTGAGTTTACCTTCTCACCGCCATCGTCACCAGCTGCTATTGCTCCTCATCCTCATCATTGCTACCATTTGCTTGCTTAACAGGTTGAGAAGTAGGCCGTGGCATCTACTGCTCCTTCCTCCCACCACCAATGTTGTCTGGGTCAGAGCAAGAGGCAGGTGAACAAGCAGGATGCAATGGTGAAGAGGAGAAGCGAGTGCGTGAGTCCCTGCTGGGGTGCAGGACCTTGGCAGGTGCCCAACCATGCCTACCATTGATGCTGGCCCTGCTTAGCAAATAGCCAGCAGGAAGGTGTAAGTGCTTGACCTGTATTTCAAAACACATCTGGTCATACAAATGGACTTTAACACACGTTCTAATACTTTAATAACTGGCTCACATGCACAGTTACTGAGCAAGTGGCTGTCTGCTCCCGCCACTCCCAGCTTGAATTGCAGGTTGTGCTGCATGTGTTATACCCATATGGGTCCCCACTGCAGTAAGAGGTTGAGCAAACTGGAATACTCAGCCACAACCAGGGCTGTAAGGGAGCCAGCACACAATATGTGTTTGCATGAGCAAATTCTATTGGAAAACAAAGGAGATGAGCTAAGCGCTCAGAGGTTATTGAACTGGTTTGTCTGGACCTCAGACATACCTAGTAAGCATAGGATGAGATTCGAAACTGACCCAGGTTCAAGGCTGGCCCTGCAGTTAGGGGTGGGGAGGGGTGGTAGCAGCTCCCAGCCTTTTCCCCCAAGCCCCCTAAGCTAGCCTGCTGTCTTCACGTGCAGTGGAAGAAACTGTCCCATCACCAGTGTCGACGTACGATGCAACGGCCCATCCAGTAAGATTCTGTCTGTGGAATGGCAGGAGTGACCCCATCTTGTCCTTCACCAAAGGCAGCAAAACGCCTTGGCCTTGTGTGAGGTTCCAAGCTGAAAATGGAGAATGAGAGGAGCATCGTATGCAACACTCCCCAAGCAATTACTCTCTACGGCTGTGTCTGACAGATTGACAAAATACTAGTGACAAAGTTGCACGAATGTACGTACTTGGTCCATTCATGTAACCTGGGGTGAGAAAAAGAGCAATGCAACTTTTATGTTTTCATAATTTCTGTTAACCACTTTTGATATACATTAGCATAGGCAAATTGTATGCAACTTAGTGTTATCTTTTGTCTTTTTTGGCCATTTGTAAGTGGCCTAGTGTACATCCTGCTGTGTTCCAAATGCTAGTGGATAGCTGTGTGGTTGGGAGAATTGAAAACTATACTAAAACAGTGAGAGTCCAAGGAGTGTTTAACAGGCCTAGGTGAATAAATCGTTTTTTGCCTGGGGCTAAAAAGCAGGTAAAGAAACTGGAAGGTGAGCCACTCCGGAGAATCTATTCCATAGAAGGGGTGCCACCACCGGAAGGCTATCTTTTTAGAAGGGGACCCATCACCTGGAACAGGTCCTTTGAAGAGGATCTTAAGATTTGGGAGGCATATTTGGGAGGAGCCAATCTTTCAAATTACCTGATCCTCAATCATTTGCAGATTGATAGGTTAAAACCACCTCTTTAAATGGGGCCTGGAAATGGACTGGGAACCAGTACAGCTGGTAAAGCACTGTGTACTGCCAGCACAACAGTGACATAACACCATCACAGAAACTCTTGCAGGATGTATCATTTAGTTCCACCAGTGCATCCTGTCTTTGCCCAGTGGGCAGTGCTCAAATATGAATTTAAAGTTAAACTGTAAGCCAATAGTTGTGACCTCATGAGTTAACTGTCTGCTCAAGTCAAACTGATCTCAAACTGAGATTTGAGCAGACCTATATTTTTTACTCTTCCTTCTGCCTTATTTGCTCTGTTTCTAGCTTCATTCACAGTTAAATAGTACAAAAAGAAAAAAAGAAGTCTCTATGTTTTTGCATTTGATTGTGAAGAAACTATCACTTCATGTGGATTTCATTTCATAATTTACTTGAAAGTAAGTCATTATTATTAAGATTATCAATCTGCAGAAAGTGATTTATTTCTATTCTTCAATTTCTAGGGTGGGTGAATTTCCTCCTATTTTTGTACACACACACACACACACACACACACACATATATATATATATATATATATATAATATGGTAATGGCTTTACATCAAATGTTAAGAAGTTGAAAGAAGCAATGTTAGTTCCTAGAGGCATTGGTAAAGGAGAGAATCAAAACAGTGCTCTTCCAGGAATCACATTTAATGTTGTGAGACACTGACAAATGAAAATAGAGATTGGGTTGGTCAAGTATTTTGGTCACATGGGAGAAACTAATACAAAAAGGACAACTATCTTGATATATATGTCTTCTGAGAGGAATACAATCTACTGTGGTTCAGAGAAGAGTTTGTAGTTGAAAAATAGTTTGAATTAATTTTCATAGATAACTGACATGACAATCTACATTTTTTTAACCTCTACATTTCCCTCTTCTTTTTCTGAACTACAAAGCCTTCTGTCAGCATGGCCATAAATGTTACCTAGGATAAAAACAGAAATAACAAACAAACAAACCCAACAACTAATGCTTGCAAATGCTTCAGGCAATCATCCTGCTGTTCTACTAGATATGAAATTAATATTACACAAAGTAAGCACATAATCAAAAGTTTGTGTCTTCAGAGATTACAAATCTGGAACCAGTTCTACTAATTAATATAGTACTACACAATATATTTAAATGGGATTGGATCCAGAATCTCCTTTCCATGGGTGGAAGGTCTCTGCTCATGCAAAGTGCCTCTGCCTAATTTGGGGGATCCCCCCTTTCCCTCTGCACCATAGTTCACCCCATCCAGCAGGGTTCCTGACCCTCTGTGCGGCATTTTCAGGGGTTGGAGAGGCAACTGTAGGGAGGGTGGGGTGGGGAAGTCCACTCCAGCCAACCTACTTGCATGTGCCTACATTTGGATCTAATCCATGAACTGGAGGATTTCAGTGGGTTTTTTTTAAAAAATAGCTAAATGGGGACATCTCTGGAGGCTAATTTCTGCAATTCGAAATTACACCATCTGTGGTTTTCAATACCTTAGAGACATTTTCCATGTGTTTTAAAATCTCTCTCCACTGCCCCTAGAGAAAGGACGGTAGCTCAAAGATAGAGAACTTGCTTTGCATGCAGAAGTTCCCAGGCGCCATCCATGGCATCACCAGTTAAGATCAGGTAATGTGAAAGGCCTGTGCCTACCTGGACAGGGAAGGCAGGACTGAGCTACATAGATAATAATCAGACCTAGTATTAGGGATGGCGGAGAATTCTGCCACGGATTTCAGTGAGGCCGAATGCACTGGCATTCGGCCCCCCGAAATCCATGGTGGAACGGCCTGCCCCCCCGCTCCCCCCCCCCCGCAGATTCCCCCCGGGACGAAGCTTACCTGGGGCGAAAAATAGGGAACGCAAATGGCGGCCGCCGTAGCCGCTGCCATTTGCGTACGCCGGGGGTTTTTTTGCTTGGCTTGCCGTGATAGGCTACGTAAATACCTGGCAAAGACCAGGAT
Source organism: Heloderma suspectum (assembly GCF_057233095.1). Lineage (NCBI taxonomy): Eukaryota > Metazoa > Chordata > Lepidosauria > Squamata > Helodermatidae > Heloderma > Heloderma suspectum. The sequence continues at coordinate 332,860,007 of NC_139459.1, read as the reverse complement.
GCAAATGGCGGCCGCGGCAGCTGGTCGAAAGGGAGCCGCTGCCATCTGGAACATCCGTCCCAGGTAAGCTTCATCCCGGGGGGAATCCGCAGGGGGGCGGGGGGGCAGGCCGTTCCACCATGGATTTCGGGGGGCCGAATGCCAGTGCATTACCTTTCACATTACCTGATCTTAACTGATTATGATCTTAACTGATTACGACCTTAACTGATCTTAACTGATTACGATCTTAACTGATCTTAACTGATTACACATTACCTGAACTTAACTGATTACGTAGCCATGATAGGCTATGTAAATACTTATGTAGCCTATCATGGGCTGGCGTAGGGACGCAAATGGCGTCCCCTGCACAGGACGCCATTTGCGTCCACACCAACCCGGCAGCAGCTGGAGGCCCCGCTGCGGGTTGGCCCAGCTGGCGGCTCCATGGCCTGGCCGCGGAGCGGAGCCAGCCGGGCAGGATTCCGGGGCGGAGGACCAGATCGCTTCCCCACCGTCGAGGATTCCGGGGGGATGGATGAGCGCCTCCCCCCCCCCACAAATCAATTCCGCAAAAAGGTAAGTGACTTTTGTACATCCCTACCTAGTATATGGCAGCTCCCTATGTTCCACCATGAGGACTAGAAAGTTTCTGCCTTTTAAATGAAAGTCAGAATCATGTGATTTAATGGTAGGGCGGTCCTACCCATAATGCCTATACTAGAAAACTTGAAAAATCTTTCCATCAGCATCCAACTCTCATATTATGCAGAAAGAAGAACCCAATATTTATTTGCTTCACTTATGTCATGATTTTATTGTATTGCTTTGTAGCTCCTGAGGTGTTTTTTGTTTTGTTTTCCACTTTTAATTTTAGTTAATTATAACAAACTAATGCCAAGTCATTATGTTTTGCAATATGCAGAAAAACACACACATCCTCTTCAAGCAATACTCAAAAGAAATTTCCATATAAGAATAAACTTCAATAGAATATAAAGAATAAAACATTGTTAACAAAAATCTGTCAACCAATTAGGTGCTTGGGCAAGTTATTTTTCGTTTAGTCTCACCAGTTGGCTTTCTGAGAAATGCCTATCCTGGCACCCATTTTATCAATGGGCAAGTCCCCACATGGCAGCCATTTTGTGAGAGCCCCAACAACACTCTCAAAATTCCACTGGTGCTCACCAACCCAAAAGGCTTGGGGACCCCAAAGCTATATAACATGCCCCTCACTGCATGACCAAAAGCTATATGAAACTTGAGAGTAGCATAGTTCCTGAGAGTTAAACATGCTTCAGTTAAGCGCGTTACGTAACTGCTACCTGAAAACTAAGTTCTTAAACATCTAATGGATAGAAAAGCTTCCATCCAATTAAATCCACCTACTGTTGCTTTTCAGGGACAGAACAGAATACGTACAGAGTCTTCTCTGTCCGCCCTCAAGACAAATTCCTTCCTTGTTAACAAGCAAGTCTGGAAGGAGGGAAGCTGCCCCACTGGATAAGACTGCTGGAATATTGCCCTGGGTTGTTAACTGCTCTATTGTTGTTAAACCTGCATTTTTCACCACCTCACAAATAGAAGGTTTAGTGGAATCAGAATGCAAAACCAAAAAAAAAGCCTGTGGTGTGAGCATTCTCTGGGCAGACACCTGGGTGGCCATTTCCCAAATGTCTCTGAGCAGACATTTGTAAAAGTTTATAAAATATTGTTCTAATTTTGGCTGCCTAGGAAAGTGGTGGGGGGACTGGCAGAAAGGTTGGGGACTGCTGAGCTAAGGCTACCCTGTTCAAAAAAATAAAACTTGTTTACCAAAAATGCATGCCATTATTAATTGATCATTAATTTCTGCGACTTTCTGGAACGGAACTGAAAGTTAGATGTCTCTTTCATGGTCTGATGCATAAAGTGTTGCAGGGCCTTCAACGTACTTTCCTGCAGCTTAAACACTTTGCTTCTATTTTTACACCTTTTTACCCCCAGTAGATATGGTAAACAATTTAGAGCCGTGTGTGTGTGTGTGTGTGTGTGTGTGTGTGTGTTTTGTTCTGTTGATTATGTAAATTTATTATTAGTATTGTATGCCACCTAGAGTGGCCGGGTAGCCAGCCAGATGCGCGGCTAATAAATCAATCAAACAAACAAACGTTTCCCCTCTTCTTGCCATGTAGCACAAGGGTGGTGTTTTCCCGTCTTCTCTGCACCTCAGATGTCAGGAGATTAAATCTGGTAAAATTTAAGGTTCCTTTTCCTGAAATAAACTCTGCGTGGGCAGATGGCTGAACTCCCTGATTGTTTATTACAGCATGAAGGGCTAAATGGGCTTGTGCTGTTCAATATGTCAGACAAAGTCTCCTTTCCTAACATAAAATCAATTTGTTTATGAATAATTTCCCATAGCACTGATCCACCAAAAGGCTCAATACATTCAGGTCAATAGGGTTCCTGAGCCGGGATCACAGTCTGCAAAAAAAACATATTTACCTTTGGGAATCAGATTAGGCCCAAAGTGGCACTATTTAGGGACACTAAGGTAGGAGGGGTGTGATGAAACGGTGTGTTAATGGTTTAATTGTCTATTTGAATGTCTGTTTACACAATTGATGTATTATAACATGTCTCTTTAAGGCTTTGGTAAGTAGGTGGGAGGGGGGAATTGGAATGTTCAAAATTATATACTGTCTCCTGATTGGCTGTGTTTTTTTTCTGTTGGGAGGGAGGGAGGATAACAGGAGCTGGGTTTGTCTTTAGAGGTTAGATAGGGTTGGGTGGCTTGAGGGGTAGGAAGGACTCTGGGCTCTAGCTTTGCGGGTGGACAGATTCCCTGGGAGGTGGAGGGAGGTTTAATTATTATGTTAAAGGCTAGTATTAGATGGGGTAGAGTAGGCAAGGTTTTAATAAACACATGGAACAACAGTTTTTACCACATGTAACACTAACTGACTTAAAACATCTTATCCTTTGCAAATAAAGATTAATTTTTGTTTTGTTAATACAAACCATGTCATTCTCGGTCTTGTTATTAACAGGGAAAAGGTTTGATAATAAGAAGGTAATAAGCCAGAGTCACAATTTCTACACCCACACACGCACATAGAAGCGGAAGGTTCTCTCCCAGTGAAGAGGAAGGTGGTGGCAGTGATATTTAAAGGCTTGTAAAAGAAAAGGGGTTTTCTCAGCAGTAGGAGGAAAACACCTCTGTAGTGGATTTTGAGGTTCTTGTGGTTGTATCACTTCCTCACACACTTGCTCTCTGGTTTTCCCATAAGGAAGAGGTTGAGGGAATATAAAGGTATTAAGAATTCTAGAGTTAGAATTTGTACCTGATGCTGTAGAGATTTTCATGTGCTGTGGTGAAAAAGGAGATGAAATGCAAAATGAAACGCAGTTTCTCCTTTCTAATTCCTTAGGCGAAAGCGTCTATCTTTTATGCCTGGGTTTAAAAAAAAAAAAAGGTTGACTGGAGCCTAGGTCTCTGCAGGAACTGAGCAATCTACGACCATGTATACGTTATGTGTGGGTTTTAATTGAGCAGAACAGTGCAATATAGTCTCTGTTTCTCATGGCCCATTGCTCAGTAAATATAGAAAACAGAAGGCAAGCTGCAGCTTCAGGTTTTAAGAAGGGGGTGGATTAAAATGTGCCTTGTGCAAAACTAAGTGTGTGGGGGGTGGAGAGAGAAGCCACAAAAGGAAATTGAAATAGAACTGTGCCACATGTCCCAGAAAGCCGCACTGAAGGCATAATCTTTCGGTCACTGCTACAGCAGTCTGATACACTTCTTGGCAAAGTGCAGGGAAGGGGCGGGGGACAGGTTTACAGCTCAAGACTTCTATCACAAGCTGATATGCTTGAAGGCACAGGGCTTTCATTCAGAGAGTGAAATCCTCAGCAACAGGTAGGTGCACCGGTACAGTGACAAACAAACTGAAGAGGTGATGGGAAGAATTGCCATGGAGAAAGGAGCACAGGAGCATGCAATTTGCAGCAATGGCCAGAGAAAGCAGGACTCCATGATATCAAATTGCGACAAGGATTCCCACCTAGAGCTCTGGGCCCTACTGTTCCCATTTGGTGATAAAATATTGTGTCCCTATGTCTCCCGGCACAAACCAATTAGTGTCTAATCAGAAGTAACTCCCATTGTGGTTAATGAGGCTTGTCCCCTGAATGTGCACATCAGAAATCCCACTCAGTTGAAATAACACATTTTAAAGCATGAATTCCCTAAAGGCTGTAAAGCGCTTTCCCCAAGCTGCAATTCTTTGTTGTTTGGTTTATTGCCTTCGGAAGTAACTAATTCAGACCTTTGTTCCTGCACATTGGGTTAGAAAGGGGGTGGGTTTCCCCTCCCTTTGTTTCCCCTCCCCCTTTCCCAGCACAAACATATGTGTGTCTACTCAGAAGTAACTCCCATTGTGGTCAATGAGGCTTGTTCCCAAAATGCACACTGAGATTCCCGTGAATCGAAATAATGCATTTAGGGTGCAATCCTATGGGGATAGGCATTCGCCTCCAAACTTGGAGGTGACCACCTATCCAATGCCAGGCAGGAGAAGCGCAGAGGGGATTGTCCCCCCCGTACTTCATCTGCCCTGCATTTGTGACTACACAGCCAATTTTGGCTATCTAGCCACAGGAAGGCGGAGCAGGGGAAGCGGCTGCTGGATGACACATAGGATGTGTCATACTGTCATTTCCACCTTCCCTGCCCCGGAACGCCCCCCCTCCCTGGAATGCCCCGTTTTCACTGCTTTGCTATCCTCTTCCGAGCACAGAGCATGGGGCTGTTCCGAGCTGCCTGTGAGGGAGCACGGGAGGGTTGGTTCTCCGGGCACCAACCTTGGAGCGCGGGCTCCGAGATCAGTTCCCGGAAACTGACATATCCTATGGCTGTTCAGCCTCTGACTAGCGGCCATATGGTTGCTCCCTCAGAGAGCTTAATGTCTACGCTTCAAAGCTTTGATTAATTGCAGCAGGGCAGCTAGAACACTGTGTTCCTCAAAGGATTGTTTATTTAAGGAAGTAAGGGGGGAGAGAGAAGAGATTGATCCTGCCCCCCCTGTGTTTCCCAACACAAATCAATTAGTGTCTACTCAGAAATAACTCCCATTGTGGTCAATGAGGCTTGTCCCCTGAATGCAGGAGAGCCTCTCTTATTATCAAAAGAGAAGGGGGGGGAGCCTGGAGTGGGGAGCCTTTCTTATTGGTTGAGCAGCCCCTGCTGTTCAGGTCATGTTCACTCCAACCCCACCCCACCCCACCCCTACACGGAAGTATGTTCCGTGAAGCAACATTTACTTCTGCAATACACTTGCTTGTGGAGCCCTGTGTGGAGCAAAGCCAGCTCCTTGAAAAATCTGGGTAAGCCGTGACTGGCTTCTCCTTCCGTCTCCTTCTATTGTTGTGGAGATACCCCCTGGGTCACAGTCTTACAATGGTAAGATGTACTGTCTTTCTATTTAAATTATAGTAAATATAGTAAATTATAGTAAATTATGCACACACATACATCTGTGTGTGTTTGGTGATGCATTTCTTCTTTTTTTGGCGATGTGTTAGTGGCCACCCTAATTGTACATGCCCAGTTTTATCTGGTGAGATAAATTACAAAGAAGCTGAGATCTCAAGATGCTAGATCTCAATGAGTAGGATTTCCTTTTTACTCATCCCCCAAATTAAAACTTGGCATTCTCACTGCCACTAGCGGAAGCAACAAAACAACAGAGACCCTTACAGACAAACACTTCTGTTCATTTAGCACCCTCCCTGTAGTACCCCAGTGTTTTTCCTCTGGGATATCTTTCCCACTTGAGTGTGGGCCAAAAGCTCCAGCTCTCCTCTGTACCAACACAATTATAACACAGGAATGTTTTCTCTTCTATCCTCCCCGCCCCAAACTTCTTCTCTTCTTCTCTTCAAGAAAACCTGGATTCTTCTTCAAAAACATTTTTAAACAAAAAAATGCTGAATGCAGGCTCCCACTACAACTACACAGCAAATAGGCAAAATAATAACTACAGTTTACAAGCTCATGAACAAAGACAAAAATAAAATTTAGATTTTAATTATCCTTCTTGCTTACTATCTTACATACTTGTAGATCTCATGATTAAATTATTTTAGAGATTACATTGGTTTTAAAGATGTCTTGTGTAGCTAGCAACCAGTCTCCTGTATTCATGGCCACCTCTGTGTCACCTGAGGAATGTATATAGAACACTGTCCCCTGTCCTACATAGTCTCTCCCCCCCCCTGATAAGGTATGTCCCCTTGCTATATAGCCTATGCTCTTTCCCTCCAATATTCCAGAAGTTTCCAGTAAGATACTTCAGTGGACGATTCCAGACTAAGCCTTCCATGGAGTACATTACTCCTCGGTCTGGTAGCTTTGGGGAAAGACAATGGCCTAGACCAGGTTTCCCCAACTTAGTGCCCTCCAGATGTGTTAGACTACACATCCCATCATTCCAAGCTAGCATTCCACTGGTAATTGGGAACAATGGGCATTGTAGTCTGAAACACCTTGAGGGTACCAAGTTGGGGAAGGTTGGCCTAGGCAATTTACCTCTCAACAGTCTTTCTGCCTGAACTGCTGGCTGAAATCAGGACACCTAAATCTAAGTCACCTGACTCTAACATAAATACAAATGTTGCACAAACTAACAACTAGAATCCCACCCCACCCCCCATCTCAGCAATGGGGTAAAATATATATTATCACATTCCTGAAGAAGGGCTCTATTCTATTCCCTTCTAGCTTTTGTATGTCCCCCTGCCATGAGATTCCTGATGATAATTCTGTCAAATATTGCTGGAGATCTCTTCCAGCACTGGATCTTGGGTGTCCAGCTGCCATGACTGATGCTGCCCTCATTATGACAAGGATAGAATTGGTAGAACCCTGTCTTGTGTCATAACCTGTGGGTAATGGTAACTTGTACATCTGGGGCTATGCTATCATTGTGTGAAAGTAGCCACATTTGCATGTTACTTGCATAAATGGCTGGCTCCGTGCCTGACATCATGGAACTTCCCCCTGACCTGCCTCTGATGCGCAATAATTAGGTGTGGACCTCTGTTCTAGGCAAGACTATATGTGTAGGCTTCCTTGGCTCAGCCATCCATGCCTAACAGATGAAGGTCACGCATGTGATTTGGGGGGGCGGAGCCAGCAGCACGTTAAGTATGTGACATTGTGGGTGTGGCCAGTAGCAGAGTCCCACTACCACCTTCGATGCACAGCCTTTCTTCACACAAGTAACATCTGAAGCAAGGTTGGGTTTGGGAATGATCTAAGTTGATCCTTAAAGTAAGGTAAGAAGAACAGTGATACTGCTAAATTTCTTAATTAGTCGGCATGTTCATTTCATTTATTATATATTTCTATACCGCCCCATAGCTGAAGCTCTCTGGGTGGTTCACAAAGATTCAAAACCATTAAAAATACATTATACAAATACATTATACAAAAATACATTATACATAAAAACATATAAACAGACAGCACACACAAAGACAACATATATGTAAAAACAATTTTTTAAACAATCAACCAAAGACAATCTGGGCCTCATCTACACGAGACTTTTACTCTGGGGCAGGTGCAAGTCGAGGTCTTTCGTGATAGATGACGTAGTCGCGACTTTGCAGCCATCTGTGGTTTTTGCCTGGAAAAAGCGAAGTTCCAAGGAGTCGTTTTACTGCAATTTGGGGGTTTTGCTGCAGGTTCCCCTATGGTTGTGGGCTGTGGGTTGTTCTTATCTTACAGTAGCTGTGTTATAGGCATGCGCAGTGCCTGCATCATTCTGTGACACCCGTTTGCTCCCCCACCCCTTCACAGCTGCGCAGTTACAGAGGCACAGAGGGGTGTTTTCATTTATTTAATCACACTTTCACACAGACTTGCAGCTTTGTATCTTTGCTGTAACAGTTGCTTTGGGACTTTCCCTGGGGGGGGGGAACTTGGGGGAGGAACAGCATCACTCCAGCCACCATTTCAGAGTGATGGGTAGGCACGTAGCGCTCACACTTGTGAGTGCGAACCATCGTGAGAGTCTCAGGCTGGGGAACTGACAAACTGATGGTGCAGAAATGAAGGAGCACAAAACGCCAAATTTTTACCTAAAACAGGGTCAGAAAGACACAGCAGAACCCCTCAAATATAAAACAGCCACTGAAGTGTTGCACCCCCACATTCATGGGACTGCACAGCTGCACATTTCAGTATCATGACAAAAAAAGGGTATGGCGAGTCTCTTAGGGAAGCGCGCAGTACATTGCAAGTGTATTGCAGGGCATGGTGATTCGAAGCTGCATTGATGCACAGTTGTGACAGGGGAGGCAAAGTGATGCCATATAGATGGAGCCCTGATTAAAAACTCATTATATGCTACCAAATGCCTGAGAGAAGAAGGCAGTTTTAACCAGGCAACAAAAAGAGGGCAGTTTTAACCTGGCAACAACAATGTTAGCACCAGGCGGGCCTTGCTGGGGAGATCATTCCACAATTGGGGAGCCACCACTGAGAAGGCCCTCTCCCTTGTTGCCACCCTCCATGGCTCCCTTGGAGGAGTCACCTGAAGGGGGGCCTTAGTTGCTGAATGAAGTTGTATGGGTCGGTTCATGCCAAGAGAGGTGTGCCATCAGATACTGTGGTCCTGAGCAGTGTAAGGCTTTATAGGTCAAAACCAGCAGAAAACCAGCTCATCTATTTGTAATGCTCACCTTTGTAGTGAGCCTGGATAGATATATTACAACTTATTAAATTTGGAATTGAGAGTTTCAGGACACGCGCAGTAAAGTAAAACACAGGTCCTGCCAAAAAAAAACCTTCAGTTTTCCTACCACCTAGACTTCTCCATGAAAAAAACTTACTTGAAGTGGTTGAAGCTCTGGCTCTGAGGAAGAGGAAGACTCTACGAGCCCATCTGCACAACAGCAATTGGTGATGGCGAGTAAACATCACATGACATCATCATACAGGCAGGCCACATGAAAACAAACAATCAGAAAGGGGGCATATAACATGGTGGTGCATGATGTCATGCCACACTAAGTAACTCCAAAATGCAGCTCCCAAGATGCACTCTGATAATACACATGCGCAAAAACTTGTACACACAGAACAAGATTTCGTATTAAAGGGGAACTCTCATCTGCGCTCACATGGATGAATTCCGAGTAAATAACAAATTCACGAAGTTCACCCACCATTACTCCAGACAGGGAGCCTCCTTTAAGCTATACCTGCAGCCCAAACAAAGAAGAGCCTAGAAATGCAGCTGCAAAGTTTAGGGGGAACTAAATTGACTGGCTTTGAAGGCACAGCAAGAGTAATCTGTAAACGAGCAGAGGGCTATGGATTATTATAAACTAAGTGTTGGGAAGCCAGCATCATGCAAATAACCTAAGGATAATTTATTTCCTAGAAACTGCCCACTTCCAAGCAGTATAGACACATTTTCATCCATAAATACAGCCCTGAAAATTAGCAGTTCAACAACAGCATCCTCCAATATGCAAGTTGCTCTTTTTATTTTTTTATTTGGATATTTATATTCCTCCTTCCTATATAAAATTAAACTGAACTCTCTCTCTCTCTCTCTCTCACTGGACTTTATTATTAAGGCTCTGTTAGTTTACTTCAAAATAAAATTAGTTTTAATGCCATTAAGAAAAGCATACTTCACAATCTTTATCTTATCTTAGGAATCTGCCTTGAACTGAGTCAGACCTTTGGTCCATCTGGGTCATCAGTGTCCACACTGACTGGCAGCAGCTCTTCAGGATTTCAGACATGGGAGATAGCAGACGTTTCCAAGGCCAGCTGCTGTGCTCATGGGGTTGAGTAGAGATATACCTCCTTGTAAGCCCAGTTCTGGATATCCTGGGCCATACTGACTAAAAACATATATTTCCTAAAAGAAATGAAAGATAGGGCTGTGTAAAAGCCATAACTCCATGGCAGAGAACATGCATGAAGTCCAGGGCAAAACTAAAATCAACTAAGTCTAAGACACTATCTACCTTGACTTTGGACATTCAAGTAACAGATGTACCAGCTTGATAAGTGATACCCCAGGTAAATTGTCCCCAATACTCCACCACATTCACCTACCAAGACCTACAGCCCTGTCACACCATCAACCTCCTTCCTCCTCTGTCACGTCCTCGTCTTCTGCTTCCACCATCAAAACAGTCTTTGCCATCAGCATCACCTCCTACACCTTACTTTTTCTATGTCTACTCCTATTTCATCCCACCAAAATCACTTCCTTAACTGCTGTAACCTACCACCTCATACTGCCACATCCTCCACCATCCTCTCAGGCAACAATTCCCTCACACATCCTCATTCCCTCACTATTGCCACCATTTCTCCTCTGCCAACACAATCTCTTCCTTTACCTTCACATCCTCATCCATGTCTTAGCACTTATACTGGGGATTGTTTTAGCACTGCCTATTTTCTGCAGCTATTTTTTAATGATATTAGTGTGAGTTCAGGAATGGACATGCATTGATTGATTGATTGATTGATTGATTGATTGACTGATTATTTACTAGTGGAAGGACCTGGCTTTGCATAGGTTGCAATAGTTTTTAGTTCAGGGGTGCAGAACCACAGGCCCAGGACCAAATCCAACCCATCTGGGATCCCACACAGTCCAGCGATCTGCTTGGGATGACCAGGAGAGGGAGGAGGCAAGGCGCATTGCTGCCATGAGCAGGGAATAATAATAATGAGTAGACTTTTCATATGGAAGATTCCCTCTCCTCAGTACTGTGACCAGCTTTGGGGAAACTGCCCCTTCGCCGGGCAATCCTACCTATGGAATTTCTTTTTTATAGCAAATGCTTATATTTCTGAGTCTAAGGAACTGTCTGCCACTATAACTCAGAGTTCCACAGCTGACCCTTTTCCGCTGCCACTGATTGTGTTAGAATACTTAAAGACCTCCTAGTAGCTGGTATAAAAGGCTTAGGTATGAGATGGGCATCAACACTAGAGACAAGATGAACTATTAAACAAGTGAATTTATTAAAGGGATATTTTACACATAAGGGATTACTAATATTTATTTGGAGTTTTCAGAAGACTGCTTAGTGACAATTCTTAAGGACCCAGGAGACAATGTTGCTATTACAAGCCTCTCAAATTCCCTAAACCTCCAGCCTAGCCAAATACACTTCCAACCAGGTCCAGGTTCTGGGTACAGTCTTCCTCGGATGCCAAAGTTCTGCCTGTTGAATTTCTGGTTGCTTGGACAGTTTATCTAGGTTTTTACTGCCTGCTTGTTTAACCTTCTTCTGGCAAGACCTTAGGACATCCACCTGGCTTAACACAGGGCTTCTCTACATGAGTGATTTATTGCACGCTCATGACTGATCTCTCACAGATGAGTGTGGGTCCATTACATGACATTGTCAACCTTCAGGACATCTCCTGCACTTTCCCCCCTTTATCCCACTTTCAAAAAGATCAGAGATAAGCTGTAATAAAAGTTAAGGGTGCCATATTGACAGTGTGTAACACTGTTGCTGTTGTTCAGTCGTTAAGTCGTGTCCGACTCTTCATGACCCCATGGACCATAGCATGCCAGGCCTTCCTGTCCTGCGCTCTCCCCCGGAGTGTGCTCAAGTCCATATTAATTTCATCAGTGATGCTATCTAGCCACCTCATCCTCTGCCGTCCCCTTCTCCTTTTGCCTTCAATCTTTCCCAGCATCAGGGTGTTTTCCAGGGAGTTTTCTCTTCGCATTAGGTGGCCAAAATATTTGAGCTTCAGCTTCATTATCTGTCCTTCCAATGAGCAGTCAGGGTTGATTTCCTTTGGGATTGACTGATTTGACCTCCTTGCAGTCCAGGGGACTCGTAAGAGTCTTCTCCAGCACCACAGTTAGAAAGCATCAATTCTTTGGCGCTCAGCCTTCCTTATAGTCCAGCTCTCACAGCCATACGTTGCTACTGGGAAAACCATAGCTTTGATTATATGAACCTTTGTCGGCAATGTGATGTCTCTGCTTCTTACTATGCTGTCTAGGTTTGCCATAGCTTTCCTCCCAAGGAGCAAGCGTCTTTTAATTTCATGGCTGCAGTCACTGTCTGCAGTGATCTTGGAGCCCAAGAAAATAAAATCTGTCACTGCTTCCATTTCTTCCCCTTCTATATGCCAGGAAGTGATGGGGCCAGATGCCATGATCTTTGTTTTTTTAATGTTGAGTTTCAAACCAGCTTTTGCACTCTCCACTTTCACCCTCAACAAGAGGCTCTTTAGATCCTCTTCACTTTCTGCCATTAGGGTGGTATCGTCTGCGTATCTGAGGTTGTTGATAATTCTCCCAGCAATCTTGATTCCGACCTGTGATTCATCCAACCCAGTGTTTCCCATGATGTACTCTGCATATACATTAAATAAGCAGGGCGACACAATATACAGCCTTGTCATACTCATTTCCCAATTTTGAACCAATCAGTTGTTCCATGTCCAGTTCTTACTGTTGCTTCTTGACCCTCGTACAGGTTTCTCAGGAGACAGGTAAGGTGGTCTGGTACTCCCATCTTGAACTTGCCACAGTTTGTTGTGATCCACACAATCAAAGGCTTTAGCATAGTCAATGAAGCAGAAATAGACGTTTTTCTAGTATTCTCTTGCTTTCTCCATGATCCAGCGAATGTTGGTAATTTGATCTCTAGTTCCTCTGCCTCTTCGAAACCCAGCTTGTACTTCCGGTAGTACTCGGTTCACAGACTGCTGAAGCCTAGCTTGTAGGATTTTGAGCATAACCTTGCTGGCGTGTGAAATGAGAGCAATTGTACGGTAGTTTGAACAGTCTTTGGCATTGCCCTTGTTTGGAATTGGAATGTAAACTGACCTTTTCCAGTCTTGTGGCCACTGTTGAGTGTTCCAAATTTGTTGGCATATTGAGTGCAGCACTTTAACAGCATCATCTTTTAGGATTTTAAATAGCTCAGCTGGAATACTGTCATCTCTGCTAGCTTTGTTGTTACTAATGCTTCCTAAGGCCCACTTGACTTCACTCTCGAGGATGTCCGGCTCAAGTTCCGTGACAGCACTGTCATGGCTATCAGGGAGATTAAGATCTTTCCTGTATAGTTCATCTGTGTATTCTTTCCACCTCTTCTTAATCTCATCTGCTTCTGTTTGGTCCCTGCCTTCTGAGTCCTTTATCATGCCCGTCTTTGCACAAAACGTTCCTTTGATATCTCCAATTTTCTTGAACAGATCTCTAGTCTTTCCCATTCTATTGTTTTCCTCGATTTCTTTGCATTGTTCATTTAAGAAGGCCTTCTCTCTCCTTGCTATTCTCTGGAACTCTGCATTCAGTTGGATATATCTTCCCCTTTCTCCCTTGCTTTTCGCTTGCCTTCTTTCCTCAGCTACTTGTAAAGCCTCATCAGACAGCCACTTGGCTTTCTTGCATTTCTTTTTCTTTGGGATGGATTGAGTTGCTGCCTCCTGAACAATGTTACGGACCTCCGTCCATAGTTCCTCAGGCACTCTGTCTATCAGGTCTAATCCCTTAAATCTATTCCTCACCTCCACTGTATATTCATCAGGGATATGGTTGAGGTCATACCTGAATGGTTTAGTGGTTTTCCCTACGTTCTTCAATTTAAGCCAAAATTTTGCAACAAGAAGCTCATGATCTGAGCCACAGTCAGCTCCAGGTCTTGTTTTTACTGACTGTATGGAGCTTCTCCATCTTTGGCTGCTAAGTACATAATCAATCTGACTTCAATATTGACCATCTGGTGATGTCCATGTGTAGAGTCGCCTCTTGTGCTGTTGGAAAAGAGTGTTTGCTATGATCAGCATGTTCTCTTGGCAAAACTCTATTAGCCTTTGTCCTGCTTCATTTTGTACACCAAGGCCATGCCTGCCTGTTATTCCGGTGATTTCTTGACTTCCCACTTTAGCATTCCAATCCCCTATGACGAAGAGGACATCTTTTTTTGGTGTTAGTTCTAGAAGGTGTTGTAGGTCTTCATAGAACTGATTAACCTCAGCTTCTTCGGCCTCAGTGATTGGGGCATAGACTTGAATTACTGTGATGTTGAATGGTTTGCCTTGGATTCGTACTGAGATCATTCTATCGTTTTTGAGATTGTACCCCAGGACTGCTGTTCCCACCCTTTTGTTGACGATGAGTGCTACTCCATTTCTTCTAAGGGATTCTTGCCCACAGTAGTAGATATGATGGTCACCTGAATTAAATTTGCCCATGGTTGTCCATTTTAGTTCGCTGATTCCCAAGATGTCGATGTTCAATCTTGCCATCTCATGTTTGACCACCTCCAGCTTACCTTGATTCATTGATCAGACATTCCAGGTTCCTAAACAATATTGTTCTTTACAGCATTGGATTTTCTTTTCACCACCAGACATATCCACAGCTGAGTGTCCTTTCGGCTTTGGCCCAGCCGCTTCACTCTTTCTGACGCTACTTGGAAATTCCCTCTGCTCTTCCCCAGTAGTATATTGGACACCTTCCGACCTGAGGGGCTCATCTTTCAGCATCATATCTTTTAGCCTTGTGATACATTCCATAGGGTTTTCTTGGGAAGAATACTGTAGCGGGTTGCCATTTCCTTCTCCAGTAGACCACATTTTGTGACAACTCCCCGCCATGACCTGTCCGTCTTGGGTAGCCCTACATGGCATAGCTTATGGCTTCACTGAGTTATGCAAGCCCCTTCGCCACAACAAGACAGTGATCCGTGAAGGGGGTGTAACACTGGCGTAGCACTAAAATGCACTATGAACTTTCCAGGGAAGGAATTTGCTTGATTCAAACCACGTGTCCCCAGTTTAAATGTTTGAGTACATTTATCCGTCACGGGCATGGGGAGTGTGTAGTTGGTCTGCCCCTCCTCCACTGGAACAAGCCCAATCCATGCTGAGTCAGTCCATCCAGAACTAGTGACAGCAAGCAAGCAAACAGCTTTGCTATTCCGTAAACAAATGCCATTGTGCCTGGTCACCTGTTTTTGCCCCCCCACCCCAGATCCAAGATCCATGCAATGGCTAGGATGGAGCTTCCAGCTTGTTCACTACATTTGTGGCGTTGGGTGGGGTGGGGGGAATGGGGATCATAGCTTTTGTGGGGGCTGCAAGGAAAAAGTCCCAGCGCAGAAACAAGACTCCTCTCCCCCTTCCTTGCCCTGCTCCTTTGCACACATGCCAGGGAGGGAGGGAGGTGCTCCCTCCATCTCAATTCAAGATTCGAGCCCATCGTCGTTATCCCACAAAGAAACCAAAAGCAGAAAGCCCTGGTAAGGATTGGGGGGGGGGGGCGTTTGCTTAATGTAGAGATGCTCAGAGCCACCGGCTTGCTACATCCCATCTTCACCAGCCCCATACTGTTATCCCTCAGAGAAAGAATAGCTTAAAGAATAGCAGGGAGGAGGGAAGGGAGGAGGCTTACCTAATGGATCCACCTTCCACATCCAACATATGCTGTTCCTACTGCAACTTTCAACAGTGTAGCAGTTATTCCCCTCCCCTTTCAACATTCTAGATCAGCTGTGAGGTGAGAGGATAGAAAGAGAATCATCTGCAGCTGGGCATAGTTATGAGAGTCCCATAGACTCGTACAGGTTAAAAAGCTAATTTTCAAAAATAAACAAGAATTTTAATTTTTTTAAAATGTATTCCACCAGCTACAATACAAGATAAATCAGAAACTATCAATATTTTAGATGGGAAGCCTTTGGATTTTTCTGCAACAGTACACAAAAATGTTGCCATTCAATTTTCCAAAGTCACTTTTGATTTTAACTGAGTGAGGGGTTCTCGTTCTCATTCTCTCTCTCTCTCTCTCTCTCTCTCTCTCTCTGAACTGCTCTTACTCCTTCAGACTTTCACCAATTTTTCTGAAATGTTCAGGGTATGTAAAACTAACACTTCTTTCAGAAAGATTGGTGAAACCGTTCCAATTTTATAAAGGTTGGAATGACCCACCGACCCACCCACCCCAGCAAATGATGGAACTCTGAAAATGCAAACTCTTTAAAATGGTGGAACTCTTTTTTTTACTCACCAGCCATCATCAATCATTGTCATCATCATTATTATTATTATTGTTTCTCCCACAGCTGAAGCTCTCTGGGCAGTTTACAAGGTTTACTCCTTCTGGGAGTCTTGATCACCTATGAGTCTTGATCACCCATTACCTTCTGGGAGTCTTGATCACCTTCACATTTACCTCCACCACCAGCTCCTTTCACTATGTCCACTTCCAACTGTGCTTTGATGTTGGGAGGATCCCCTTCCGAGAGTCTTTATCATCTATGACTGGGGTGTTGAACGTCTTCCAGCCTGAGGGCCAAATTCAGTTTTGGAGAAGCTTTGACAGCTGGGGACACATTCCAGTCTGGGCTGAACACAAAAGAGGTGTGGCTAAAAATACCCAAAATACCAATTCTTACTGCCAGTAATTAAGCCTTAGGAAAGGCATTTCCACCTTTTAGAATGAGGGAAAAACTGCATAAAAGCCAGGAAAGCCATCAAATGATCAGGGGGAAAGTGAGATGGCCATCTTGGGAAACCTCCATGATCCAGGTTTTGCCCCCAGGCCTGAAGTTCAGCACCTCTGATCTATTGTGCCTTCTTCTTTGAGCAAGTCTAAAAAAGGAAAAGCGATCAAAGTGAAGTCAAGGCAGACTGGAAGAAGTGGCAGGTCTTAGGGCTGCTTTTTCATTTCATTATTTGTTTCTTCAGCTCTTTTCTTTGTTCTAATTAATTAGCAAACTACTGCCAGCTTCATTCATCCTTCAAAAGTTATTTATTTTGTTGCACAACATTTATTTGCATAGTACTACTGTTGTGTACACAGATTACAATTTAATGAAGTTCTGAACACCCTCACTCAGCAGGCATTTTCTGTTCAGGCCAGAAAATATAATGTGCTGTGTTTACACTTCTGACTAAAATTAATCTCCCTCCATTTTTCCTCTTCTTTTTCTTTTTTTTACCCCGCTTGATTAATTTTTATGTGTTCACTCCCACCTACCCCTCACCACCACCCATCTTTGGCACATTATTTTTAGGCATTGTTTTGACCATTTGTAATGATTGATATTCATAATCTATTTACAATCCTTTTCACAGCTGCATTCAAAGATAGTTTGGCCTACCTAATTAAAAACTAGTTTATTCTGGCAAAATATAACACACACTTACCGCAATATTTATATCTTGGGTTGGATCCAGATTTAGTCATACTTCAAGTAGATCCATTGAAAGCTATTAGACTTATGTCAGTCAGGACTAAGTTAAGTTCTGTTGTTTTCAGTGAGTCTGCTCTAAGTATGACTAATTTTGGATCCAACCCCATGTGAACGTTCATTAAGAAAGAGCAAGATCTAAAAGCCGGACAAGAATATGAGTTCTTCAATAGTTGTTGGTAAAATTTCAGTGCTATTGAATTACACTTCCACCCTCGGTGTGAGAGCAATCACGCTGGAGAAAATCTTTGCATTTTATAATAAAAGGCCTATCTATTTCTTTTTAAGTGACAGTGTTGAAATGAGGCAGGTATGATGGTAATAAATAATAAGCTACAGAAAAATGTCCAGGGCATCATTTCATCTTTAGCTTACTGACTAGAGGGCTGGACTTCAGTTTGGGAGACTTCAGCTGAGTTTCTCCCAACCTTTGTCCCCAGCATCTTATACTCAGAAACATACTGCCCCTGCATATGGAGGTTTTATTTAGCATTCAAGGTGAATAGCTTCTGACGTACCTGGCCATCCATAACTATATCTAAACATTAAAAAAAAAACATTGGGCAGAGCAATCATATGGCCCCAAGACAGCATTTGGAGCACCATAGGATGCTGCAGATCTCCTCCTCTGCAACCCATAGACAGAGCTATGAGAGCAGAGGAGGAGATCCAGTTATGGATCTTCCCCCTGACCCCACCTGCCACAGAAATCTCTTCAATGGCCCCCCTTGCTGAGGTCACAAGAGCAACCTCGGAAGAGGACAGGGAGGGTGGAAAGGGGGTATGCTGGAAGGAAGAAAGGAGGGGAGGCCAGGATCCACAGGATCCCAAAGCCTCTCAGTTCCTGGCCCCACCCCCAAGAAAGTAAGCAAGCTAGATGGGCTCAGAGGACTGCATAGGTAGAAACACTTTGAAAGGAGGAATGGGAGGTGCCTCCGTTGCTACTCCCACCCTGCCTGGCTCCTGCCAGCAGGGCTTAAGATAGATGGAGAGCTCCGATCTCGGAGCCTTCCATCTATGGAGCAGCAATACCATAGGATTGCACTCTCAGTAGGTTCAAATACACGTGACCTTAAATGTGGCCTTGAATCTAGCATGCAGGATTTTCAATATGCAAATTGCATCAGCTGGGGTGGGGGGAGCTGGCAAGGAATGGAATCAGGACATAAGTGAAGGGGGATTTCTTCTCAGTGCAAACACTAGCCTCAGAAGTGGGACTTTCATCCAGACTGCAGCAGGGGAGGAAAGGCTTAAACAAAATTCACATCTAGTTTGGCCCTAAGCTAGGGGACTTCTCAGCTTCTTGCAGTCCTGAATAATTATGTCCCCTATGAAGAAGTACTTCTAATTTTCAGTTCCAGATCTACTGCCAAATTCTAAAGCTCTTGGCACATTTCAAAGTGCTATATGAACAATAGATAGAGGGGGAAGCCCTGGCAAAAGAAAGGAAATGGCTTTGCCAAGGTGTATTCCATTCACATGGTCTGGGAATCACCCATCTCCCTGTCTCTTTCTCTCTCCTTTCATTTGATATCAACACACATCATGCCTGCCCCTTTCTTTTCTGAGTGCTAGCATCCCAGATATACAAGACATACAGATCTGAGCAATTGCCCTGCTGACAAGTGACAATAATGCCAGCACTTGCTTGCTTGGTTTAAGTGTGGAGGCAGTGCCAGCAGCAGCAGCAGCAACTGCCAAACACATTTTTAGAAACCCACCAAGGTATTTATCTTATTTTATTTACAGTAATAGGGTGCCTGTTGGACAGCCTCTAAGTGCAGCACAGTAAAATCAATAGAGAACATTAAAATCAGAAATAAAAACCAACCAACCCAAATAGGCTACCAACCAGAACCAAAATGCACTTAGTAGAAGGGCAGTCTTAATAGCTCAGGTCTTGAACAATTATCCCTCTTCACTAGAGAGCTGCCTTAGACTGAGACAAACCATGGGTCCATTTAGCCCACTATTGTCGACATGGACTGGCAGCGGCTCTCCAGGCGTTTTTCCTGCCCCACCTGGAGAAGTTGGGGATTGAATCTGGGGTCTTCTTCATGCAAAACAGGTGCTGTACCACCGAGCTACAGCCCCACTCCATGATTTCCCTCCCACTTTACATGGGGCAAAATCCTGAACTCTGTATTCGGTGTTCTCTGCAAAAAGTGGTACTAGTGTTGGACAATGACATTAATGTTTATGTATTTGAAATGGACCATCCAGGGATACCACCCAGGGACTTTAAAGAGGGAAAGTGCTCTTAATACACATTGGGGTTTGTTTGTTTTTGCAATTGACAGGTGATCCTACAGCTGCTGTGCCAGAGCTAATTCTGGCATAACATACTTGCCATCTTGTGTTCAACCATCAGCAAGGCCCCAACAGTCACCATAGGGGGGGGAAAGAACCCTCTAAGGTAGCAACATCAACAGACACTCTCACAGTGACCCTGGCAACTCCTCCACCAACAACCAATCATGATGTTGTGCACCAAATCAATGCCCCATAATGCATAATGGTGCACCAGTCAGTAATGGCCAAATGACTCCATGATGTCACCCAACCCTGTACATTCACACAACTAGCCAGAAAGAGACCAGAGTGCACTGCTGGGTATAGACAACCATGGAGCAGCAGAATATCAACTGGCCTGTATAATCACTGTAAGGACTGGGCCCAGAACCTCTACAGAAGCATCTTGAGAGGCTGTGGGAACTGACTCAGAGTCCCATGAGGAAGATGGTGAAGTGACGGTTTCAGGAGATTGAGCAGGGATACAGTAGAAGAGCGGAATCTTTCTAGGTGCCAGTTAATCAGTTGGTTCAAAGCCAAACAAAAACTTCTCCATCTCTGGGAATACAAGATCCTATGGGAAGGGAGGACTTGGCCCATCAAAAGAGCTCCCTAGGGTAAGACTCTCCCTGAGGGCAGGATTAGAAAAGCCACTCAGGTTTTGTACTGCAGGCTGCTGCCAGTTCTGTTGCAACTTTCATAGCAATAGTGCAGCCATCAAAGGGATCTTCTGGTAGTCTATGTAGTATTGTGCAAAGCTCATTGGAGATCTTAGCTCTAGGCTGCTGGAAGCTGGGGAAGTCTGTAACCTGAAGCACCGTTGATCTAACTGATTAGCATAATAAAGGCTATTTACTAAGAGACTGACAATCACAAACCCCAGAGCTCTCCATAGACAGGAGTTCAAGTCCCTGTAGTAGCTTATACACCCTGTGAACAGCCATCCTTCAGGCAAGCAAACAGCCAGGGGGAGGCTGGCCGTTCTGATCATTACACCCAGCCAACTCTGTAGCTCAGTGGGCAGGCAGCATAGATGGAAAACACTTGGGTTTCCCAGGAGAAGAGTTCCAGTTCTGCTGTGAAAACAATGCTTACACTGAAAATACACTAAAAATACTTATCATAATGCTCTTAACAACACAATCCAATCAAGGTCCATATGAGATGAGTGAAAGTTTTGCAAGAGCCAGACAGACAAGGCAGAACAGGGGAGCAGCCCCAGGGGACAGACACTACGATGCGGACTAAAGTCCTGCTATGGGGAAACAGGGGGTGGACTGAGACTCACAGTAGATTACTGCAGTTCTGCCTCCCTATCAAGGCCAGCATGAAAAACAGGAATGGTTGGAAACCTGCCAAGGGCCCACATTCCAGCAGGGATCCATTGACAAGAGTCCCCTGGACTTGGTCCTCTTCTTCCCCATTTCAACCTGCTTATTCAGCTGCCTCTCACTAAGGCCCAGACAATAGTGATAAGAAGGAGGAGCAGTAGTTGCTCCTCCTGACTTGCCCCCCGGCTCTCTGTCTGTCAAGCAAGCCAGTGGCAGCAACGATGAGAAAGAGGATGGGAGCAAGAGCGCCGGGTGACAATGGGGGTGAGGAGGTAGACTCGCTGAGGGAGGGGGTCCCGTTGAGGGTATCTTACCCAGGGTCACTCAGACCTGGAGCCAGCATTGCTCCCTACCTTCCAGGCCTGACTTGTTGCACTAGGAAACCTGGCAAACAAAACTGGGACTGGTTAATCATTGCCACCTCGTCCACCACACCAGCGAGGTCAGATGCTCCTCCAGCGGAAGTCAGTTATGGGCCTTGATTTTCTACAGGAGACTGAACTTGGGAAGCTTTGTGGTTATTTTCCAGGCTTCTGAGACTGCAGTCCTAGCTTGGAAATAAGCTCCCTTGAACTCAGTGGGGCTTGCCTCTGAGTGAACATGCAGACAAATGCCCTTTTACCAGGGCAAGCCTAGGCATCTCTACGTAGAAGTAAGTCCCACTGAGTTCAGCGGGACTTACTTCCTGGTAAAGCAGGATTAGGACTGCAGCCTGAGTTGTGATCTGAGCAGGTAGCATTCATTGATGGAGCCGGCCTCTGCAGCAATCCTGTCAAGCGTAAGCATGCTGAGATGCAGAACTAACTCTATGGCTCCCTAATGGTGCATTTGCTATCTTGCGATCTGTTTAAAGATTTCATTTTCTCATATAAAATTGTCTAGCATTGTTAAGCTGATCATCACTATTCCTGTTTTCATTCCAAATGACCCACTGTCACTTTTCTCTCTCTTCATTTCTTTCCCCCTGTAAAACAGAGTGGTTGATTGCTTTGGCTGCGATTCAGCTGGCTCTGGTGGTCTAATTCTCAGGACCTTCAGACATAGCGCTTGTAAACTCTTTCGTTCTGTTTCAGCTTGTCTAGTCACAGTTCATTCAGAGGAGGGGGTGGCAGCCCTTGGACAACTTTTCAGCAGCAACCCCAGCCAACATTCGCCAACAGTACATGCTGTTTCATTGGATAACATCCCAGCAAAATAGCTTTGGACCACGCGAATATCATGCAACACTGGGTTGGGGAAATGAGTCATGCAGAAGGCACCACAAAAACATAAAATGGTTGATAAAGTGCAAAAGCAAATCAGTGGCAGAATCTGTGAAGACTTTTTTGCTTTTCCTTTTTATTAAAGCCCTTAATATTTCTTTATTTATTTACAAGACACATGCCCATGCTGCTTCAAAGTGCAAAAAAGCTTAGCACACCAAAATTATCATCATATTTGTATGCCACCCTTCCTCCAAGAGGCTTGGGGGTTACTGTTGGGGATCACAGTTTATCTTCACAATAATCCGAAGGTCAGACCGAGATATTACCCAAGGCAGGTTTGGCCCCGCTATTAGGCAAAGCGAGCCAATTTGCTCTGGTAGCTCCTTATGAGAGTGACAACAACTCCTTTGTACTGTCAGCCCTGTGCCGCCCCTTTCCATCCAAGCCAGTGATCCAGTGGCTTGCTGCACCCTGCATACACTGTGCAAAATGCGATGCTGCTGCCCACTTTGCTCATCTGTGGAATGGAAAGCCTTCATTTAGTGTGCCTTCACTCCCCATTATCCATGTTTTCCACTTTTTTTCAGCAGGACCTTTCCTCATTTCCTTCCCTTTTCATGGCTTTCTGCCTGTTTGCCTCTTTATTTTCCTAATGTTTCTTGCTCCTGTTTCTTTTGCCCTCCATTGCCTTCCCCCCTCCCTCCTCTTTTTCTCACCCATTTCTCTTTGGCCCCTTGTTTCTCCTTCTCCTTTCCTTCCTTCCAGTTGTCTTCACACAAAGAGAGAGAGAGAGAGAGAGAGAGGTGGGTGGATAGGAAGACTATACAGAATCATTAAATTCAATGCGTCTTACTCCTGTGCATTGAAATGGAAGGGAGGGAGGGAGGGAAATGAAAGTAGGAATTGGTTTAGCACACTGATAGGGGAAGGAGATCATTTGGACTTTGCCGCAAGCAGCAAAATATCTTGGGACAGCACTAACTCAATGGCTACCCAGTAAATTTATGGCTGAGCAAGGATTTAAACTCAGGTCTCCCGAATCCCAGTCTATCCACCACCACATCAAACTGACTCTTTTACATGTTCTCAATAAACCTCGGGCTTCACATTATTATAGTGCTTAATATGTATATAGCCATTTTCGAGGTGGGGCTGCCAACTAACCAGGTAAACTGGACTGACCTTTTAGGTGAAAAAGCCAGCATGTGACAGCTTTTCGCAACCTGGAGATAAACACTGCTGTCACCTGCTGAAACTGGCACATCTATAGCTGCCCCATAAAGGCACAGCTACTCTGGCCAGCTGAAAGGTTCAAATGTGTTACATGTACCATCTCAGTGACACTCAACATCAACATTGGTCAGTATTTTGTATTTTGCTTACCAACCAAATGGAGATGATAATAAAACACAACATGTTAGGGATGAAGGAGGGAGGCTGCAGGAAGCTTACAAACGTCATGTCTCAGATTGTTTTGGGTTCTTCCATGGCTATAGGAGTCCAAGAGTTACTCTCAGAACTTCCTGCATATGGGAAATTACTGTTGTCATCCAGCCTCCAGGCTTTGTTGATAATGACCCCTATGATAATGACCTTGAGACTGGATCATGCACCCAGGAATGAGGTGTCTCATAGCCCCTGACTCCGCCAAACATAAATTCAGATGGGGAACTTCTCATAGACCAGCAGTGGGGACCTGTGGCCCTCCAGATGTTCTTGGCCTCTCAGCCCCAGCCAGCATGGCCATTAAGCAGGGATGATAGGAGTTGCAGTCCAACATCTGGAAAACCACAAATTCCTTGCCCTTGCTGTAGATTCTGATCAGGATGAACATTTTTTTAATTAATCTTTTATTGTGAATTTTTACAAAAACAAAATGAATTGAAAACATTATAAAACCTAAAAACAAAAAGAATGAAATAAAAATAAAAATACAACAACATGTTCAAAATCTTCAGTTTCTAACATTACCATATTCAAGGGGGGGGGAAGGGGGGGAATGTTACACATAAACTTCAGTGAAAGCAGACCAAATATCCGCATATAAGTCCATTTGCAAGTTATGCCTATATACCATTCTTTCAAATGTTGCTAGAGTTGTTAAAGTCTTCAGTCCATTGCGTTATAGGTGGTGAGCTTTTATCCTTCCAATATCATAGTATCAGTCTTTTAGCAACCAAAAGGGCACGAAAAATCCATTTACTCTAACCATGTGTTACGTTGAAAGAAGCAGGTAAGTAATTTAAAAGAACATTTACCACTCTGTGGAACTCCCTCCCTAGGGAACTCCATCATGCCCCCTCTTTAATGAGCTTCCAACGTGCATTAAAAACGTGGTTGTTCAGGCAGGCATTTGGGGTGGGTTAGGGTATTTTAGAAAATGTTTTTATTGTAGGATTTTATTGTTTTAAACTGTTTTATTGTATGTTGTACATCGCCCAGAGTGGCTGGGTGATCAGTCAGATGGGTGATTAATAAATTTAATAATAAAAAATAAATAAATCAGTAAATATTAAAGAGCTTTCCAATACAAAATTTATCCATACATTAACTTCCTCCCAAAAGGAGGTGGCCATTGGGCATTTCCAAAATATATGAATAAAAGAAGCATTGACTGCATTACACCTCCAACAATTAGCCGAATTTGACAAGCCTTTACTAAAAAGACATTGTGGTGTCCAATAGACCCGAAACAAGAGCTTTTGCTGAATAAGGTGTAACCGAAGATCCATTGAAATGTGTGATACAGATGCCAAAACAGCAGTCCAGTGATTAAGCAAAATAGGTCGTTCCAATTCCCTGTTCCATTCCTGCTGTAAACCACTTGTGTCATATTTATTCTTTGGTAATAAATGTTTATAAACATGAATCGTAGGTTGATATATCTGATCTGCTTCAATAAGTATTTCCAATAGTGAAGGAGACTCCGAGGCAGTAAAAGCAGCAGGACCGAATCCAGATACCAACAAATGTTTCAGTTGCAAATACTGCCATTCTGCTGAAGCCAGCAGATCAAATTGATCTCGCAAAATTGAAAATTCCAAAAACTCATCATCAACCCCCACTAATTGATCTAAAGTAAAGATCATCTTATCTGTCCAGGTCTGCCATAAAAACATTTTCTAGCCAATTCTTAAATCTGGATTTCCTCATAAAGTAAATTTAGCGTGGGAAAATGGATCAAACTGTAACTGACATCCATTATACTCCAGATTTCTCTAACTGCCAAATCTGTGGGAGGAGCTCTCTTCTACCTTAATATGCCGATAACCTAATGCCATCCATTTAAAGAGAGGCTGCAGACAAGAAGGTTCCAATAATGACCAAGGAGGAAAATCTTATCTGAATGGAAAAGACCAAAATTTAGTAGAGATCAGCAAATAGGCCCGATGGTACATAGCTAGATCCAGAAAACCGAACGCTGCCTTCGTTAATTGGAAGTTGCATCCTCTTTAAAGATATTCTTGATGGAGAGGAGCCCCCAAAGAATTTACAAAACAAAGCATTGAGTTTTTGGAAATATTTGCCAGGTATAAGTATAGGGATCCTGATCAGGATGAAGAAGATGACACATAATCAGACTTTAAAGCTGGGAGAAGTAACATAGATGTTTCTGGTCAGGAGTCTGAGGCTAGCCTACACAAGCAGCAGAACAAGGAGATAGAACCTGGTAGGGGGGGGGAAGGAAACACTTCCATACCTCTGTTGTTGAAAACCCTGTTGTTTATGTGCTTATGTAACAAAGTATCCATTTCTTGTATTATCATGGGGGTTTATTTATTTATTTATTTATTGTCATTACCATTTTATAGATTACATAGAGTATTAAATATGAGATTGCAAAAAGACAGCTGAAGACCTCAAGAGATCAAAATAGACATAATAAACAGTCATATATGCTGACTGCCCCTAGCCCCAGTAAACCATGGGGTGGCAGGAGAATTATAGGGTGTAAACTATTCTGTTGATTTAACATCATGATGCAGATAAATGCAGTTATAGAGAAAGAAAAAGTGAAAGGGGGGGAAAGAAGGTAAGGAAGTATGTATTTATTGTCCACCCCTAAACTGTTCAGAAATGATTGCACAGTATACTTCCAAGCGTGCCAGGCCTTTGATAAATGTTTTTCCCCTTTCATCTGTCAGTTGGGTTAGCCAAAATGGTTCTTAATACAGTATACTAGGCCTGCTGTTGAAGTGTTTACTGTAGAATGGCCTGATCCATTCTAATATGATATGATCTCCAACTAGCTGCAAGTAGTGCTAAATGGAATTTGCTACCATATGATGTAGTGATGGCCAGTAGCTTTGATGGCTTTTAACAGGGGAGTAGAAACACTTATGGAAGATAATCATATCAACAGCAATTAGCCACGATCTGTAAAAGGAGTCTCCAAGTTGAGAGGCAACATGCCACTGAATACCAGTTGCTGGGGAACAATAGCAGACAGAACAATGGCCTTTGTGTCTTTATCTTGGCTTCCTGGAAGTATCTAGCTGGCCAGTGAAGGAAACTGGATGCTGCACTTCGTAGATGGATTTTAGGTCTAATCCATTAGGGCTCTTATGCTCTTACAATCTTCTTTTTTATTATCAAAACCAGCCTTCCCCAACCTGGTGCCCGCCAGATGTTTTAGATTCTTGTCCATTGGTCATGCTAGCTGGGCCTAATGGGGGTTTGTCCAAAACATCTGGAGGGTACCAGGTTGGGGAAGGCTGGTTTTGTTCATTAAAAAAAAAAGGCTGGGGAGTTAGAGAAGGCTAAACTAAACCGATAGAATTTTGATTGTGTCTAGGATCTACCTATTGGCTTTAGAAGTCATACCATACCTAATAACTACAAGGTGATTGGCACACAGCTCCCGCATAGCTTTACTGGGCGGTCCATCCTCCTACCTCCCTATCAAAGAATCCTATTACTAAGTATAAATGATGTCGGCTGATTAATATGTCAATTAACCTTCATTAGGAGGTTTCCCAGCAGCTCTTGAGACAGAGGTGTGTAAAGCAATCACATCCTGCTATGAGTGTTCAGGTGACTTTATGGAGTGGCTGAATATTGGGGAGTCATGACATAAAAAGTACCTGTCAACACTCAAAGGTTGGCAATAACAGATAGCCCTTCCTCATGACTTTAATCTTCCAACTCCAAACTAGCCGCAGATTACGTAAAGCTAACAAATGTTTAACATGGCTAAGCTTTAGTGACAGCATGCAACTTTCCTATTAAAATGTCCCAGTGTCTCTCTGTATCCTTGGAATTCAGATAATATTACGAGTATGTTGTGCTGTTTAAGATTTTTCTTTGTTTCGTTTGACAGCTGCTGGCATTGACGAGCTAAAACAGCAGAGAACCCAAGTTGCAAAGGGAGCGTTTTTGTTTTGTTTTTTTAATGAGAAACTTCTTCAGTCAAGCAGCAACGCCCCCTTGTGGTAGAATCAGCCACTTCGTGGGCCTCCTGAGAACCAGGGATGTTGAAAGCGGGTACGAGGAAGAGAGAGGCACACAGGCAGCCAATCACAGTAGAGTATCTAGTTATGGGGCTCTACACTGCACTGAATTCAGAAGCAGCCATTTCTTTTGCATACTCCCTGCTTAAAGTTCTGCCAACTTAAGGATACATGCCACGTTTTGTTTGTACAAGAAGTAACCTTTCATTGTAACATGCCTCCAGGAACAGTTATGGCATCTCAATATTTCATTGGTGTGAATTAATCTTTTACAACTTCATGTTCCAGTTCCCTCTTCCCAAATTCTCTGTAATTTGGGAGTTGACACCTCTGACGGATGACAGCACAATTATTTTTTCACATTTATCATGATGTGGTTTTTAGAAAAAAACATTTCTACATATAATTTCATGCTACATTTTAAAACAAAATAACCCCTAACACTAAGGTCCTTTATGAGCATACATTAATTGGGTCTCTCACTGAGGGGTGTCTGGGCTAAAAAAAAAAACACTAAAAGTTCTAACTAAGGTCAGAAGCTAGATGGCCATAGGATATGTGGTTTTCTGGGAACAGACCTCAGGAGCCCACACTCTGAGGTTGGTTCCCAGAGAACCGACCTTCCCCTCCTTCCGCCCCTGTGCTCCCCGCTCAGAAGAGCAGCACGCACTGGCCAAAAAGGGGCATGGCTGGGGGTGTTCCGAGGTGAGGAGGGTGGAAATGCCAGTACGACACATACTGTGTGTCATCCTGCTCCACCTTCCTGCAGCTAGACAGCTGAAATCAGCTGTCTAGCCATAAATGCAGGGCAGGAGAAGCACAGAGGGAATGACCCCCTCCATGTTTCTCCTGCCCTGCATTGGATGGGCAGTCACCTCCGAGTTCGGAGGTGGCCACCTATCCCCATAGGATCCCCATAAATGCATAAATGCATTTATCCCCATAAATGCAGGGCAGGAGAAGCACAGAGGGAATGACCCCCTCCATGTTTCTCCTGCCCTGCATTGGATGGGCAGTCACCTCCGAGTTCGGAGGTGTCCACCTATCCCCATAGGATTGCATCCTAGGTGGCCTAATTGTCAGCCTTGAAAGGGCCTTTTCCCATCTATTTTAGAGGGGAGAGGACTAGCAGGGAAGAAAAGACTAGGAATCATCTATGAACAATAGCCTATCAGTGATCCAAGTATACAAATGGGACCTGCAACAAAATGTTGCAATATATCCTCTCTTATAAAAAGAATGTTCTTGTTCAAGGTTCCAGCCAACCATTCTCTCCATTCCTTCTACCCACCCCCCTCTGCACTCCCTGTTCCATTTGCCTTTTCCAACGGTCAGTCTGTGATATTCCCTAGGTGCTCAGCATGCTCAGTCTTTAATGGCCTGTTTGGGGGTTTCTCCCCACCCCCTGGTTTTTTTAAGAAGAGCCATGCTGGATCAGACCAAGGGTCCATCTAGTCCAGCATTCTGTCCACACAGTGGCCAACCAGCTGCCGACCAGGAACCCACAAGCAGGGCATGAGCGCCACAGCACCCTCCCACCCATGCTTCCCAGCAACCAGTGTACATAGGCTCACTAGCTCTGGTACTGGAAGTAGCACATAGCCATCAGGACTAGAATTTGTCAAACCCCCTTTTAAAGCCATCCAAATTAGTGGCCATCACTTTCTAAAGGAGTTTTTGCCCTTCTGCAAACCTCAAGGCTTCCCCAAACATTCTAATATTTCACTCCAGGTGTCTCAGTGGCCCTGGTTTGGCTACAATCTTGATGTTGTGTGTGTGTGTGTTCATTCACAGTATAAATCATTTTTGCTCAGTTTTAGAAAGCAAATTTGCATCTTTAAAATCAGATGGCTTGCTTCGTTTTCTCACATTTTTACACTAGGCGTGGGCAACTTTGAAGGGCTTGGGGGCTGCACTGGCCACTGTGGAACCCTGTGGGGTCACACCCTTCCCTGCCACTGGCGGCGGACGTGAATGCACCACCAGAATCCCAGCAATTCTGCTGGGCAACAAGATGCACGGGGAGTTGCTTAGTGAGCTGTTGGCAGTTCCATTCTTCCTGGAATCAAGCAGAAACCAATTCCCAGCAGAATCGCGGTGTGGCAGCGGCAGAGACCAGATGGAGGCTGCACAAAGATCCATGCCAGGCTGCATGTAGCCTCTGGGCTGCATGTTGCACACCTCTCTTTTACACTCACATTAATTTATTTATTGTTATTTGTTTATTATTGCATTTATATTCCGCCTTTTTTCCTCTCGCAAGGAACCCAAGGCGGCTTACACGGTCCTCCTCCTCTCTATTTTACCCTCATAACAACCCTGTGAGATGGGTTAGGCTGAGAGACAGTGACTGGCCCAAAGCCACCCAGTGAGCTTCATGGCCGAGTGGGGACTAGAACCTGGATCTCCTGAGTCCCAGTCCAACACTCTAACCACTACACCACACTGGTTCTCCAGTTATTCTGGCTTTGCACCTATCTGGGGATAGAATTTAGGCCATACAGTTTATTGTCCTCTGTGTTTCATGACTTTTCCTGACCCCACGTAATCAACATTAAACAGATTGGGTTAATCATTGGGATCTAATTATATCCTACGTTTGAGAGCTAGGCTGGCCACGTACAGTGCCGGCTTCAGATTTTGGAGGGCCCTTGTGTAAGATACCCCTCAATGGGGCCCAGCCCTCGTGCGTCTGCCTGTTCACCAGCATCAAGTGCCTGACTATGCCACTCCTGATGCTGGCCCAGGCCATGTGTCCTCTTTTACAGAGGACAGTCCTCTATTTGAAAGGCTGCCAGAGGACTGTCCTCCATTTTGAAGGTGTCCTGTATTTGAAGGGCTGTCCAGATAAACAACCACAGGAAGGAAGAGCTGGGCCTTGAAGCTGTGCATGAACCCCACCTGGACAGCACTGAGCAAGGCACACAGGTCACCTGGTCAGAGTCTTCCAGACTATGGTGAGATGTACTACATTTCAATTTCAATTATAATAAATTATAATCATGATCTCTCAATTTACATGTATAATATACATTAGCATAATCAAAATTTATACAGATCTCTTGTGGCAATTCATAAATGGTCACCCTACTGAGACCACATGTTTCCATGCTATTTCATCTCATCCCCACTGGATCTGGTGACAGTCAAGGCCTGTTTCAGTGTGGTGTAGTAGTGAGAGTGTTGGACTGGGAGTTGGGAGATCCAGGTTCTAGTTCCCACTCAGCCATGGAAGCTCACTGGGTGACTTTGGGCCAATCACAGACTCTCAGCCCAACCCACCTCACAGGGTTGTTGTTGTAAGGATAAAATGGACAGGAGGAGGATAATGTAAGCCACCTTGGGTTCCTTGCAAGAGGAAAAAAGGCGGGATATAAATGAAATGAAATGAATGAATGGTTTCCGCATAGCAGGATGTAACATTTTCCAAAGATGTTCTCTCTTATCATTACCGTCACTGGAGTGGTGCTCAGATACAGCAGGCCCACATTTGCGGGTGGAGGAGTAGTCATTACATATACAGCATAGAGATGAGTGGAAATCTCTTCAGATGCTGCTGTGAAGGTATGCCAGCAGGACTTGGGAGTTGTGCCCACTTGCCTCCTGGAGCAGTCTATTATATTACTGTCAAGAAAATCTCTTCACACACTGAACAGATATTGAGTGGAGTGATAATGAAGGACTCCTGTGATGAATGCAGGCTTCTCCCCACCCCTGGAAATCTGATCTCCAGTGTCCCCTATAACAACCTATTTTGGGATTATTACTTTACCACCACTGTCTTCTATCTTTAATTAGCTAATGGCATTTACAACTTTAGGGAATGATGGCAGCCAGATTTTCCATGTTTCCAAGGACGTTCCTTACTGTAATAGCTGATTCTTATGCTCAAAGCCTATCCCATGTTTTACAGCATCACATTTCCATAGAATATTCTGGATGTTCTTCATTTCCAGGAGGCCCTATCGTTCAGTGGTAGACCACACACTTTGCATGCAGAAGGTCCGAGGTTCAATCCCTGCAGTCTTCAGGCAGGGATGCAGAAACTCCTGCTTAGGACTGGCATCAAGGGTAGGGATGGCTGGCACTTGCCAAGGAACCACACCCCAGCAGGGGCCCACTGACAAGATCTCCCTGGACTTGCTCCTCCTCTTCACCATTGCAATCTGCTTGTTCATCGGCCCCTCACTCTGGCGCAGACAACAGTGGTGGTGGTAAGGAGCAGCAGTAAATGCCACTGCCTACTTGTTCAGTGGCTCTCTGCTTGTCAGGCAAGCAAGCAGTTGCAATAAACAAAAAGAGGATGAGGAGCAATAGCAGCTGGTGAAAATGGTGGGGGAAATGTTGACTCACTGAGGAGGAGGCCCAGTGAGGGGGCCTTGCCCAAGGGTCCTCAAAAACCTGGAGCTCCTGCTGAAACCCAGGAGAGTCACTGCCAGTCACTGTTGACAGTACTGGCTAGATCTATCAATTGTCCCACTCAGTTTAAAGCAGCTTCCAGTCTAGAACGAGGTTAAAGACAGAGGAATGCTATTGCTAGTCCATACGGCTGGGCCCTATGCATGACAACACGGTGGCTGGGTCCAGACATAATACAGAGAACAATGATTTGTACTAACCATAGTTACGAACTCCATTTCTACCTTTTCCTGTAATTAGGATATATACCAGTGAAATCTCCCATGTAGTGAGATATGTCTAGTCTCACCTGTTATCCAACTTATCCAGAGTTTAGGTCTCCAGTGGAACTTCACAACGCCTATAAGGGAGGGCAGGACAGCTTAATTGATAAATACATTTTGGGATGTCTGTCACATTATGAACATAATAGCCATGCTGGATCAGACCAAAGTTCTATGTGGTACTGCATTCTGTTCCCACAGTGGCCAACCAGCGGCCTGTGGCAAGCCCATAAGTGGGACATGAGTGCAACAGCACCCTCGCGCTCGTGTTCCCCAACAACTGGTATAGAGGCATACCAGCTCTGAATCTGGAGGTAGCTGTCAAGAACTCCATTTGCATTCCGTACTCTGACTGTGAGATTTCTTCATTTGGTCAAGCTGAAACAGCACAAAGTGAGGCAACCACCTGTGGGTCTGTTATCTTGAGGCAGCCCTGGCCTTCCAGGCCAGAGTAAGACTCAGTTATTTGGGCTGAATGATCTCAGCAGCGTTCCTTTGGGAACTGCCCCCATCCCTCATGAGGTTTTGGGAACACTGCTGGAATTGGCCTGTGATTGGCTATCGGATATCTTCCCAGAGTTGTCAAGGGCCTGAAGATAAAAAGGGGAGGCTGGGAGCTGCCCAGTCATCTCCACCTATCTGTGCCAACTTGCCTTTGGGCTTGGAGTCTGGATGGGGCCCTGTCCATACTTAGGTAATGTCTAGGATAGGTTTAGGTATTGCTTTGTCATGTCCTGCTCTCAACAGCTGGTTGGCCACTGTGTAAACAGAATGCTGGACTAGATGAACCCTTGGTCTGATCCACCATAAGAAGAAGTCTGATCTTCTTATGTACTTATTTTTGCTGGGAGTACTGTTCCAAAGATTCTCTTTGATCTGGTATACCTTTTTTACCCCTTTCCCTTTCCCCTGTACAAATAAACTTCATCTCTACCTCTAGAGTTGTGTGTGTGTGTGTGTGTGTATGTTTCCTTCCAGGTAAACCTCAGTACTACATTCAGCACCTTCTGCTTGGGCTAATTGCTACTAACAATTCAAACTTGGGGGCTTGAAATCGAGGGTGCCGGCTTGGACCCTTATTTCTGTCCCCAGGTATGTCCTGAAAGGTCTGAGAGTCCCCTGGCTCAGGCTGAGGTGGACATAAAAGGGCAGTGGCAGTCTACCAAATCATTATTTGTCCCTGCCTACACTGCAGGGAGTTTGGGTCACCCCCTTTCTCCCTTCAGAGTAGCATATAGCCACCATGACTAGTAGCCACTGATAGCCTTACTCTCCATGAATTTGTACAATCCCCTTTTAAAGCCGTCCATAGTGAATTCCATAGTTTAACTGTGCACTGAGTGAAGAAGTACTTCCTTTTATTAAACTGTCCATTGAGGCACTCTTGAGAGGTATGAATTAGACATAGCTTCTATTCCTACCAAGTTTCTTTCCAAGTATGGCTGGGACATTCAGTATAAGAATGCTTAGAGTAAAAACTCCACTTACTTCCACGATGTGCCTTATTTTTTATTTTTGAATTTGGAATTAGGAACTGTTATGAATGCCTGGCTCTGTGTTTTTTCTTTGCAAGGTGATGTAATGTGTGCTCTAGGGATGGAATTATTTCATTTCATAAAATCCTTGTCATTTTAAGAGGATTTAGCAAGCTAATGCAGTGCATGTCAACAACAACAACAGAAGGCATAATGCATTAACTGGGAGAAATTCACATTCATCTTATATTGGAGTGGATGTTTAAGATCCTGGCTTCACACCACATTCACCAAATTAAAAGTAGCCATGGGTAAGAGAGGCTCTGAATGCAAGAAAGGCAGGGAAATAGACAAGTGCTGTAGCTCAGTGATAGAGTACATGCTTTGCATGCCAAAGGTCCCAGGTTCAATCCCTGGCATCTCCAGATAAGGCTGGAAAACAGGTCTGGTACCACCACATGACATTCTCTGGCAAATGCTGGGGCTCCAGGATGACATGCAGCTGCCTCTGGGGTCCCCTTAAAAAAAAAGTAAAAATCACCCAGCGCTGACAAGAACACCTGGCCCAAGCAGCTAGATTTGTTAGTGCAGCTGCCAATTATTTTCACCCATAATGCAATACACATGACACATCCATTGCAGGAACTGCATGGGAAAATTAAAAGGCAGCCACACCAATAAGTAAAGACCCATGGGTTAGTGTTCTTGTCAGCACCGCCACCAGGCTGTCCCTCACTGCTCCAATCCAGTCCAATAAATTATCCTGTCGCTACTGCCCTTCCCATCCCCAAAAGCTTGCCCCTGCCAGCTCCCACAAAACACATCCTCCCTTCGTTTTCCTTATGCTGAAGATACATATGCAGCAGGTGCAAGAGCAGAGGAGGAAGGTTTCCCCTCTCCCTCCTCTCCATCACCCTGTCACAGTCAGTAACAACGTATTCGAGTGTGGGGGACTATGGGAGATGTAGTTCTCTCAAAGCCTGCTGCAACTGGTCCATCATCCGTCTAGAAGGGAATCGTCATTGTGATTTTAAATTTCACCCAAAAGTTATCTATGACAAGGGACTCAAGGACAAATCCCCTGTTCTCAGTTCACCACCTTCCTGTCCAATGAAGAATAACTCGTTAAGAACCTGATTAGCCCCATGAGTTGTGCTGATAGCATGTTGGGACAGCTCCAGTTGTCATAGTGACCATGAAGTCCTGAGCCAGCCCAGACAAGGCAGCTTCAGCATAGATGCTGAGATTCCCTAGAACCACAAGAATCAGAATCTTCAACACTAGATCCAAGACCACCTTCATCAACTCTAGCAGGGAGGCTGTTGGGGCGCAGGGTGATTGGTACACTAACAGAGTCTCTTATCTCTCCCAATTAGCCAACACCAGGTACCACCACTCAAAACTGGACTGCAGTCCTGGAAAGATAGATAAAATCCCTATAGACCACAGCAATCTCCCTCTGGCAATCAAGTTTAATAACATAAGAGCCCTGCTGGATCAGACCAAAGAACTATCTATTCCAGCAACCTATTTCCCACAGTGGCCAACCAATGCCTGTGGGAAGCCCACAACCCAGGACATGAGTGCAATAACCTTCTCCTTCTGTTGTTCCCCATTGATTGCTACTCAGAGGCATGTTGTCTCTGATCCTGGAGATAGTATATAGCGATAATGACCAGTACTTTAGGCTGGTACTTTGCTAAAAAGCCAAGTAGACACAGATGAGAGAGACCCACCCAGATCACCCATCCAAACCAAGTCTTAGCCTATCCCTATTTCCTTCTTCTGGACCTTGCACTCTCACATTTATTTATTTATTTATTTCACATGGAGGTAGGTCCCTGCTTTTAATGGGAGAAGACCACTGAAGACAACTTTCAGGAGGAGAAGGCCACTCTGCTGAAGTATCTGTCACAGTATCACTCACCATGAAACTGTCCCAGGCTTTATTTACCTTCTCTTTCTCCCTGTTTCCCCTAAGAACCTCATCATGCCCAATCTTCTGACAGGTGATTTGAATCCCCACTGTCATGTCTCCATACTTCTTACACTTCCTAAGTAATGAAAATATTTGTAGCTTCCCTGGGTAGGTTTCTTTTTCTTTAAAAGAAGAAGATATAGGCTCTGCTGGTGATGATCACTCTCATCATAAGCAAAGCCTATGAAAAATAGATTCCTTCTCAGCCCTCAGCATCTTCAATCTACAGTGCAATATGGAAGTACATAGTCCACACTGTTTTAATTTCCTGGCTCTTGCAGCAAACTGCCCAGACCTACCTAGAGTTCAGCCTCTCCATTGGATGTGATCCAACCTTCTATTTTTTAAACAAGATGTCTTATAGCTAAAGTATCTCCACATGATGATGTCTTTCATCTTTTTCTTTAAAGTCTGCCAAATAAGGGGATTCTTCACAAACCCCTTAGACAGCTTGCTGAAGGAATGTTCTTCTTCTTGTCAGGAGATTTTGTCTAACATTCAACCCAAATCTTCCTTCCATTTTAAATGCATGACTTCTTAACCCATTGCTGACTCATATTGAATATGAATCATAGTTTTCTCTCTTTTGTTGTTCTTTTGAATATTTGAAAATGATCAGCATATTTCCCATTACCACTGCTATCACCATTCGCTTTCCAGTTCCTTAGGCAGTTCTTCATATGATTTGTCTTGTAGAACCTTTACCTTCCTTGTGGTTCTTCTCTGAATCCTTTCCAGCTATCAACATTTTTCCTAATTGGCAATGCTGAAACTTAGCACAAAGCCCTGGTGTTGCAAAGCAAATATATTGCAGATGTGAAGAAAATGCATTTTATCTATTAATATTAAAATATGTTAACAGATTCAAAAGAACATAACATGTGCATTTCATTTTGTTCCTCTTCCTTTGGCTGCCTGAGGTATTTTTTCTTCTAATGCTGATAGTGAGCCTTTGAGATGAGGAATGCTACATTTTAGTACTGGACAATACTGTTGCTACTTATCCCTAAACTTTGTTAGTGTTGGCTGAATATATTTGTGTGTGTGTGTGTGTGTGTGTGTGTTTCTCTTTGTTAAAGAAACTGGTCCAGTTTGGAGATATCCCAACTGCTGGAAAAGCCCGCAGCAAATGCTAAAAAGCTGGTGCCACCACTGTGCATTTCTTTTTTGTGTGTTTTTTAATGAATTTATTTATTTGATTTGTATCCTGCTGTGTCCTATGGGCTCAGAGCATTTTACTGCTGTTTTTATCAATGTTAATGTTTCTGTCTGGAAGGGTGTTGTGCTCTTAGGAAACCAAATAGTTTGGGAGATAAAAGAGCCCAAATAAAATAAAAATGAGACTCTAATCATCAAATCAACTTTTTTTTTAAAGGTTTATTGCATTGATCTCAGTGGGGAGATCACGGCTCAGTGCAGATCACTTAATGGATATCTGTATAACCATCATGGAATTCATGGAAATGTGAAAATAATGTATATAGTTAAAATCCATGGAGTTAATATTTGCTGGAAGACGGCCCGAAGTGGAATGGTACACTTTTAAATCCATTATTTTGTTTAATTATCTCTGAACCACAAACATAGCAATCTTGGTTCCTTTAACAATATCATCTTGCACCACAGAATTATTGCTATCATATTGCCCACTGACAGGAAGGAATTGCTCAGTTTCATATTTTGGAGTTTAAATTGTCCTAACTTTATGCCTCAACTCTGCACTTAATGGAGTTTTTTGTCATCGAATTCTTGTCTAAAGTGCTCTCTCCTCCTCATTTTTCAAATCTTTCATCAACTACCTCTTCCACAAAGCCTTCCTAGAACTCTTCCATTTGCCTGTCATGCTGCTAAACTACTTCATTTGCTCAAAATCCTTATGTGCATCCATTTTCTCTTCCTTCCCTTCCTTCTCCCGCTGCCTGTTGTCAATTCTTTTTCACCAGCTTTAGAATGAAAGGTCTTCCGAAGAAGCAGTGGAGGCTGGTGGCTCTGATTTCGGTGGGGCTGTGACTCCATTCTGGGTTTTAGTCAGAACAGAGCCAGGATCTGCAGGAGAAGCCACCACCCAGGGAAGAGGGCGTGCCTGCTGCTGCTGGTGCCGCCACCACCACCACTGCTCTCCCTGTGGACTCCTGCCTGGCAGTGTGTCCACCTGACTGAGGCAGTGGGGGGAGTGTTGGGGGCCGGAACATACTAAGGCTGAGCGGCAGGCGCTGGCGGAGCGCTAGGGGCAGGCCATGCCAGGTAAGGGGAACAAGGGAGAGATGTGTAATACCTGTCCCCTGTTCTGGGCCTGTCTAGAGCCAAAGGATGGCTGGGGGAGGCGTGACTCCACCTTCTGGCCTTTGTTTGCTGCTCTGCAATGCCAGGTCTGTTACCCAGAAAACATCCCTCATCCATGACATGATCCGGGATGAGGGTGCAGACCTGGCATGTATTACAGAGACCTGGCTGGCTGAGGCCGCTGCTCCAACTTTTGTGGCCATGTGCCCAGGCGGTTTTTCATATGCACAGCAGCCGAGGACTGGGGATTGGGGAGGGGGAGTGGCTGTTATCTACCAGGAGTCCTTGGTCTTCACCAGACCCCTTCTCCAGGAGACCAAGGTTGCTGAGTGCATGTACTGGAGGTTGGGCCCAAAGGGCAGTCTGGGGATTCTGCTCATGTACCACCCACCCCACTGCATGACTGACTCCCTGGCCGAGGTGCTTGAGGTGGTCTCTGATGTGCGTGTACAGTCCCCTAACTTATTGGTGTTGGGGGACTTCAATGTACATTCAGAGGCCATCCTCACAGGGGCACCTCGGGACTTCATGGAGACCATGGCCTCCTGGGAGCTGCACCCTATTCCAACTGGGCCCACCTATGTAGCCGGTCATGCGCTAGACATTGTGATTGTTTCTGGAGAAGCGAGGAGTGATCTGGAAGTCAGCGGTATATCCACACACACACACCCTTGTCATGGTCAGATCACTATCTGGTGACACTGGACTTCTGTGTTCCACAACCCCTCCACAGGGGTGGAGGAGCCATTAAAATGGCCCGCCCCAGGTGACTTATGGATCCGAATGGATTCCTGAATGCGCTTGGGGATTCTCTGGATCACGCAAACGGCCACCCAGTCGAGACCATGGTGGGTGGCTGGAATGCTGCAATCACTGGGGCATTAGATTGGGTGGCTCCGAAATGCCCTCTCACCCTGAACAGGGCTCAGACTGCACCATGGTTCAATCTGCGGTTACGAGTTCTGAAACAGGAGGTGAGATGGCTAGAGCGCTGGTGGCGGAAGGAAGTCTCACTCCAAAGACAATCAGACATGGGCTAGAGCTGTCAGCCTATCATGTGGTGGTGAAGGCAGCAAAAAAGGAATATTATGCGGCCTCTATCGTGTTTGCAGAGTGCTGTCCCAGGAGGCTGTTCCAAGTGATCCGGAGCCTGGTCGGTCCTGTGGCTCCGGAACTGCTGGAGCATTCGAAGGCCTCCGGTGAGGCCTTGGCAAGGCACTTTGCAGATAAAATTGATCGGGTTAGGAGTGTTATTCCGTGCACTGTGGATACAGTTAGCGAGCGAGAGGAAGTCTGTGGCAAACTGGTTTTGTGGGATCGGTTCCAGCTTCTTCCTTCTGATGAAGTGGACAAGGTGCTCTCATCTGTAAGGCCGACCACCTGCTTACTTGATCCTTGCCCATCTTGGCTCATTATGAGCTGCAGAGAAAGGCTGGGTGAGGGGATCAGGGTGGTGGTGAGCGCCTCCCTTGGGGAGGGAGTGATGCCATCAGCTCTCAAGGAGGCAGTGATAAGACCGCTTTTTAAAAAGCCCTCCTTGGATCCCCAAGTTCTGAACAACTTTTACCCAGTTTCGAATCTGCCATTTTTAGGCAAGGTGATTGAGCGGGTGGTGGCGATGCAGTTGAAGGCACACTTGGAAGAAGCCGATTATCTAGATCCATTTCACTCGGGCTTCAGGCCTGGGCATGGGACAGAAACAGCCTTGGTTGCCTTGGTGGATGATATGAGGAGGGCTTTGGATAGGGATGAATGCTCATTCCTTGTTCTCCTTGACCTCTCAGCGGCTTTTGATACCATTGACCACAGTATCCTCCTGGACCGCCTGGAGGGGTTGGGCATTGGAGACACCGTATTATGGTGGTTCCGGTCCTTCCTCTCCGGCAGGTACCAGAAGGTA
The DNA here is from genome assembly GCF_057233095.1 of Heloderma suspectum. Lineage (NCBI taxonomy): Eukaryota > Metazoa > Chordata > Lepidosauria > Squamata > Helodermatidae > Heloderma > Heloderma suspectum. Next base: position 332,820,170 of record NC_139459.1, on the reverse strand, counting down.
GCACTGGGAGAGGAGGTTTCGGATCCCTGGCCACTCGCTTGTGGGGTGCCACAGGGTTCCATCCTCTCCCTGATGCTATTTAACATCTATGTGAAGCTGCTGGGGGCTATCATCAGGAGGTTTGGGGTGTGGTGTCATCAATACGTGGATGACACGCAGCTCTACCTCTCATTTAAATCTTCACTATTTTGGCAGTAGAATCCCTGTCTGGAGATGGTGAATGGCTGGATGGGGAGGAAGAAGCTGAAGCTGAACCCTGACAAGACCAAGGTACTTTTGGTGGGAGACAAAAGGAGGTTGAGAGATGTTGCCCTGGTGTTGAATGGGGTACAGCTACCCTTGAAAGACCAGGTCCACAGCCTGGGGTTCATTTTGGACTCCCAGCTGTCTATGGAGGCTCAGGTGTCAGCTGTGAGCCGGACAGCACTGTAGCAACTCCATCTGATACGGCGGCTGCACCCCTACCTTCCCAACCATCTGCTCCAATCGGTAGTACATGCCCTGGTCTCCTCTCATCTAGACTACTGTAATATGCTCTATGTGGGGTTACCCTTGAAGACCGTTCGGAAGCTGCAGCTGGTGCAGAATGCGGTGGCTCGCCTGATTAAAGGCAGCCGCTGGCGTAATCACATCACTCCTGTGCTGAAGGAGTTGCACTGGTTACCAGTTGTTTTCCGGGCCAAATTCAAGGTGTTGGTTTTGACCTTTAAATCCCTATATTGTTCTGGCCCAGCCTATCTTAAGGAGCGCCTCCAGCAATACCAGACAGGCCGCTTAACAAGATCAGCCTCAGATGGCCTTCTCTCTGTCCCATCAGCCAGGCCAGCTAGGCTGGTGAGGACGAGGGAGAGGGCCTTTTCTGTGGTGGCCCCCACTCTGTGGAACTCCCTCCCTAGGGAACTCTGTCATGCCCCCTCTTTAATGAGCTTCCACCATGCATTAAAAACGTGGTTGTTCAGGGAGGCATTTGGGGTGGGTTAGGGTATTTTTTTTAGAAATATGATATTTTAATGTAGAATTGTATTGTTTTAAAACTGTTGTATTGCTGTACATTGCCCAGAGTGGCTGGATGACCAGCCAGATGGGCGATTAAGAAATTCAATAAATAAATAAATAAATAAATAACCTCTAAAGGAGCTTTCCAAGGTGCTGAACCCTATCTCCAAACAAGGTTTAACACCTTTGATAGCTCCTTTGGAGTTCAGCCTGGTTCTGACTAAAACCCAGAATGGATACACCACCCCATCATAATCAGAGCCACCAGCTGCCACTGTGAAGAAGGGAGCTTAACATGTGCATTATCCTTTTGGCTGAAACTTACAGGATGCGTGGGTGGCTTCTGGGTTAAGGAATGGGAGGAGCAAATTTGTTCTCTACCAAAGCATAATTTAACTGGCTTAAAAAGTAAAGGAAGTGGCTATTTTACACGTTACACAGTTGCAAATGCAGGTTTGTCACTGAATATACACCCAGCAGGGAGCTAGAGGCGATCATGGCTCTCTAATAAGTGTCATGTCTTATGATATATGTGTTTGAAAACATTTATTGCTTGCATTCACATGATTCAGTTTTAAGTGTAGACCTGCAGAATGTAACATATGACTTGACCCTTTGTAAATTCTCATTGAACTCATTGGAGTATTGTGCTAAAAATACATAGGCAAAAAGCCCTGATCCAAAGTAATTCAGTCCTACTCTAATTGCATATCCTCTGAAGCAAATTGCCAGGTGTTCAAATGAACTTGGGAAGAGACTGTAGTTTAAGGGAGGTGTTGGCATCCTGGTATCCTCCAGATGTTTTGGACTACAAGCCTCAAGACCCCCAGCTGGCATGGCCAGTGGTCAGGAACTACAGGAAAGCTCAAGTAACATGTTTGTTGTTCACCTAGTATCAAAAATCATGAATCTAGCATTTGTAATGGAGCTGCACTAATACAAATTAGCCAAAGACTTGCTGTTCGTTTCAACATTACAAGTATAATTGTAACAACATGTCCCTTTCCTCTTTATTCCTCTGCATCCCCACCCAATTCTTCCTATGCATTAATAGGCCTACTTTAGAAATGATTAATACCATTAATATCTGTCTACTTCAATAAATCTTCTCATCTTTGAACTACTTGCAATATGTTGCTGCTCCCTTTCCAGTTTCTCAGCTAATTCATACATATGACAAATGTGAATCTCGATTTCAGTTTTCTATTATTTCCCCTGTCTGATCAAATAAATTAACAGACTTTCATTCCATTCCCAGGAGTGATGTCCATATGCTGATGGAGGCAGCAGGAGAAAAAAAAAAAACCCTGTTCAAACAGGGAAAATAAAAGATAACTTATCACATGTTCTTCACCCTTGCTTGCAAACCACACCGAAAGAGATGCTGAGTTTACTCTTTCTGCCTTGATGTTGCCCAGTGTACTTCATGGTCAATACTATATTGCAATGTTTGCAACATTCTTGTCAAGCTAGACTTTATTATATCGCATTTTACTTTTCAACCCCATCTTTATATACAATTGGAAACTATTATTTTAATCACTAGAGAGAATGCTGGCTCGCCTCAGCAAGAGACTCTTTTTCCAGCTGCACAACATCAAAGCAGTAAATGGAACATGGCCTTTATATGCTTTCTCTGTTTGAACAGTTAAAGGAATGATTTGTACCTACCTCTTGTTGATAGACAATGTGCCATAGGCAAAGAGATACCGGAAAGGAAATAGCTAACTGTTGAATCTTGTTTACTTCCATTCACCAGACCTCTATCATATATCTTTATGCCTTCTCAACCCAACCAAATTGCTAATGCAAAAAAAAAAAATGACTCCATCATTCCAGATCTCAATTTGATATATGACAATTATGTAATAATTATTGACCTGTGGCTACAGGAAAAACTGGTTTGTGTAAGTTCTACCCAGAACCTCTGCACCAGAAGTATGTCTTGCCCAACTCTTATGCCTGTCAAAACATTTCATAGATATTAAAGCCAGAAGGGAATGTTTCCTTGGTGCTGACATAACACCTAACCGTGGTTAATGTAAAACTTGGCTTACAGTATCCCATTCTGCAGTTACCTGAGGCTCACAGGAGAAGCCAATGACATCTGATAGGGCCAGATCTAAGCAAAGAAAAATTCAGTCTAGGTAGAATAGTTAAGTCTTGGCAGGCTAAGTTGTGTCAGGTAAGTAGAATCTGATCACAGTAAGTACAGCAGGCATGGCAAACTATGTAGAGCCAGAAGCCCTCCTGTGTAAAGAGCAGCTGAAACAGGATCATGGATAACTCAGAGTAAGCTTTACTAGCTGAAGCTTTTCCCTACTAGAACCATAGGATGATGTTGTCTCAGCAGCAAGCTAAACTCAATTAAAGTCTCATGTAGGCAGCCATGATCTGTAGTGTAGGCAGCTCTGGAGGAACTGGTTGGACTGTTAATGGGCCCTCACCTGATTTTGCAGTCTCAGACTTCTATGGGGTTAGAAATTTGAGCTAAGATTTGGGAACTGATAGACTGGACTCAGGACAGCATTTTATTTCACACTGCATATTGACTCACCTGAGGAAAAGTAAGCTTTGTTCAGTCCATAACTGAATAGGGGTTGTAAAAGTAAAACCCATCCTATTCCAAGAACCTGGAGAAAGAGTCCAAAGAGGAAGAGTGGTATATAGTTTTAAATATCTATATCTATATCTTTATCTTTATGTTACTATGTTATATTTCTGTCATTTTTTTCTATGTGTATACTGAGTTTTCTGTTTATCTTGCCACAGTAGAGGAGCCTGAGCGCAAAACACTGCCTCATAACAACAGAGATCTAGTGGTGAACTAACAGCCTTTGCCAGCAGCAGATAACAAGGAATCAAGTAACAAAGAGATGTGTGCTTTGCATAGCAGACAACAGGCAATTTTAATTTAAAGAAAATTTTATTTTAGTAATATAAGCATGGGAAATCCACATAGCCTAGGATGAAAAAAGGTCCTAGAATAAAGGACATGGAAATGTATATGAATGTCAGTTCATATTCTCTGAAACTTGTCATTTTGTAGCAGAAAAAATATAGTTGAAGTGAGGGGACCTCTAGAATTTATTAAAATAGACTTTTATGGTGCAATCCTATGTATGTTTAGACAGAAAAAAGTACTACAACATAGGATTGCACCCTTAGGCAATTAAGGGTGCAATCCTATGCATGTTTAGACAGAGAAAAGGCCTACAACTCCCAGCATGCCCCAGCCAGCCTATTCCAGCTGGGGAATGCTGGGAGTTGTAGGCCTTTTCTATGCTGGCTGGGACATGCTAGGAGTTGTAGGCCTTTTCTCTGTCTAAACAGGCATAGGATTGCACCCTTACGTCTCTTCATTTCTATAAGGTGAGTCATAAGAGGAATGCCCTCTGTAGAGTATCAGGGCACTAGAGATATTACCATGTTGTCGTTGTTTTGTTTGGCTTTGGGTAGCATATTTGTGCAACAAATTGGGTAACATGTTACTTCCATACACATGTATCATTACTAACTGATGAAGAGTCCTTGGACAAGGCAATAGTACACTGAAGCTACTTTGGTTTCAATCAGTCATGCTGCGGATTTTATCAGCTGTTCTGGGCAGCAAAACACTTTTTGTGGAGAGGATGGACCTATACAAGAAAGACTGGAGGATATATTGGTTGTAATTGTATACACAGTTAGTTGGAAGTATGCGCCACTGAACTCAACAGGGCTTGCTTCTGAGCAGATATGTACAGGATTGTGCTTGGGGGCTAAATGTCATTGGGGGGGCAGTACAAATTTGCAACATGGTCTCCTTCCCATACACATACCACAATTCTATCCCATACATAAGATAACATGATTTGTATTTATAGCCAGACATGGCAGTATGGTGTGTGTCTGAATTAGATATTTACTCACATATATTTTGGGCCTGTAAATTCTACCAACAGCACAGGCTCCCATTGTCCCTGAAATCATTGTCCCTGATGATTATGTTGCTTTGTCCCTCCTACGAGCTCTCGCTCCCTCCTGTCTATGCACAAGCAACTCTGGGACTAGTAATTCTTGAGAGAGCATGTCACGCACAAATTTCTCTGTCTCTCAGACTACAGGTCTAAGGGTTGAACTACATGATAGGTTAAATACATAATGTGAAGCTGTCCCTCTGTGTCTTCGTTACTCTAAAGTAAGCATGTGCAGCCCTGTTTCATATCAGGACCATTGCACATGGGTAGGGGAGGTTTAAACCTTCCTCTCCACCACCAGCACCACTTATTTCCTGAAACGTGCCTGCCCTATGTATGAGGGTTTCATAGCAGTTTAAAGAAATATACTTATGATGCAATCCTATGCTTGTTTAGGCAGAAAAAAGGCCTACAATTCCCAGCATGCCCCAGCCAGCATATCTTGGGCTATGCTGGTTGGGGCATGCTGGGAACTATAGGCCTTTTTTCTCCCTAAATATGCATAGGATTGTGCCCTTAATCACTTAGCACCTGACATGGGTATATACTTAGTAAAACTATGGGCAATTTCCCCTGTAATCACTACACTATATATATTCTTTTAAAATAATAAAGCTAAAGGAATTTGTAAATACTGTTGATAAAAGGAAATACGTCTTGAGAGATCTGTTCATCTCTAATACAAGATGTGTAATTTATGCTGTACAGTGTCCTTGTAACCTTATCTACATTGGGATAACTATGAGAATGGTTAAAATAAGAATCTGTAAACACAAGAGTTATATCAGGAACAGAAGGCTGCAAGCCCCAATGGCAAAACATTCTGTTGGCTTTGGACATAGTGAGAAAGCTTTGAAGTTCTGAACCCCTGAAAAAGTTATTGGAACTGGTGCACAACTAGATTCACTCCATACAGACATTGGCTCCTGGTGGCTTCAATGAAGGATTAAACTGGACTCCTGTATTATGATGATTTCTCATGTAACTTTCGATCGGCTGTTTGTTCAAAAATGTGCTGTTCAAAGCCATTGTGGCATATATTATGCTATTTTGTGCTATGTTTCAGGATTGGCTTTGTTTACCAACAATTACTTGTTTGGAATGGGAGTGGTTAATTAAACTAATGTGAGTTCACAGCTGTTGGATTTTATGGCTGTGATAAGGACAGTAAAAAGCCGTAATATAAAACCACCAGCGATTTCAGGAGACTAGAGTATAAGAGTTACTCACCAGTGGATTTGGGGACTACATATACAAGTGGAGGAGAAAATAGCCTTATGGATAATGTAAGCTATAGTAATTGTTTCTGGACCATTTTTTTTTTCCTGATCACCGTATTGAGGAATAATTAACTGGTATATTTTGAGATAACTTTGTAGTCTGAAAACTGAGAAATTATGTGTATAATCCAAACCAGTGTTCTCTGAAAATTGTCAGTTTACTTAGGATGGTCTTTTAGAAAAGGTATCTGAAGATAATTGTTTAGTTCTCCTCAGTTTAACATTTTGCATATAAGAGTCAAAGTCTTTGGGTAAGTATATGTTCATTTGTTTTTAAATACATTATTTGTTTTTGTTTTTTGGGAAGCTCAAACTTCAAATTGCATTTTTTTTCTTCACAGATTTGGTTCAATGTTATTAAACCACTAATGAAGACTTTTATGTCAAAACATCTTTGGCCTATGATGTTACAGATTTTAGAGAACCAGGCCTATTAGGTTTAAAAAAGAAAAATTCTGTGTTACTATATGTTGCCATTATTTTTTGTACTTAAAGTTCTTGTACAGTGTTGTTATTATTATTTTCTCCTCTTTTGGTTTTTGATCAGTAGGAGATACATTTTTTTCAGCAAGCATCTGAACACTTCCATCTTCTACCTCTGTGTACTGGACCATTGTCCTCTGTAGTTGTCCAGAGATGGCTTGAATGAAAACCTGGCCAAACAGAAGTCATGAGGAGGCAGCCAAGGGTTGTGTTCATCTGCTAGTGGAAAAGAATCTGAATCTGACCCTTGTACAGATTGGGGCACACAGGGGGTTCTGCAGTGGGGGAATAGAGCACGGGGAAGTCCCATTATACTTCTGCTCATGTGACAATTGGATCCAGCCCTGGAGTTAACTACATTGTTGATGCTTCTGGGCTCAGCATACCCTTTTCCATTCATCTGATGAGCTGTCAGGATACCTGGGATCAAAAGTCCAAGATAGACAACATCTGATGCATTGTTATAGTTTTGTTCAATTGTTACATTTTAAAAATGTTTGTTGTAATCTGTGTTGTGAGGATTTGCCCTAAAAGGAAGGATAACGTTTCATACCATACCATAAATAATAACTTCTGCAATAGACACTGCTGGGACAATAGTTGGGACCAGAACTAGTGGAGGCCATGCTATATCGCTATCTCACATATAAATCATAGTGGCATAATGATTAGAGTGTTGTGCTAAAATGGGACTGGGGAACCTCAGGCCTGGGACCAAATCTGACCCTCGTGGGGTCCCAATCCAGCCCTCTAGGCTTCTGCAGAGGGCCATACTTAAGAACATGAGAACAGCCCTGATGGATCAGACCAAGGGTCCATCTAGTCCAGCATTCTGTTCACACAGTGACCAACCAGCTGTCAGCCAGGAACCCACAAGCAGGACATGAGTGCAACAGCACCCTCCCACCCATGTTCCCCGGCAAATGATGCACATAGGCTCACTGCCTCTGGTGCTGGACGTTAAGACATAGCCATCAAGACTAGTAGCCATTGATAGCCTTTTCCTCCAGGAAATTGTCCAACCCCCTTTTAAAGCCAACCAAATTGGTGGCCATCACTACATCCTGTGGTAGCGAATTCCATAGTATGACTATGCGCTGGGTGAAGAAGTACTTTTGTCTGCCCTGAATCTCCCACCAATCAGCTTCATGGGATGACCCCAGTTTCTACTATTTCAAGAGAGGGAGAACAATGCCTCCCTACCCACGTTCTCCACACCATGCATAATTTTGTAGACCTCTATCATGTCTCCCCTCACCCTCCTTTTTTCCAAGCTAAACAATCCCAGCTGTTGTAACCTTCTCTCATAGGGGAGAGGCTCCAGCCCCTTCCTTCCCCTCTTTCCCCCATCCACCTATCATTTGGTGGTTTCTCATATTTTGTGGAGACCCACCCCCCATCCTAAAAGGTTGAGATGCTCTGCCCCCTTTTGCCTTTGACCCTTTGGCTTTGGCCACACCCACCACTGAAATTTAATTCACCCCTCAGGCTGAGAGAAGTGCCCCACCCCTAGGCTAAAATGAGGGTTAACCCCCCCACACACACACACACACAAGCCCCCCTGGCCTGATTCACATGTAAGGAGAAGCTGCAGCCCTCACCTCACCAGCAACTTGAATTTTTAAAATGCAAAATGGTAAACCTGAGGGGAAATTCACCGATGATGATTTGCGATCCACCAGTTTCTCTCTCTCTCTCTCTCTCTTGCCTCACAGGGGTGTTTTGAGCCTAAAGTGAAGAGGGGTAAATAGCACTGTGTTGGCTACCCTGCACTCCTTGGAGGAAGGGTGGAATAAAAATTAAACACTGTGGTTCTTTGCAAGATATGTGCAAGAGATGTTGGCGGTAAGGGTGAGGGCAGAGTTAGAATAGTAACGTATTTGCTTATTAGTCATGGCAGAGTGCCACACTTTTAAAGATTTAATAACAATGTTCAAAATTCCAAAGTTGTTTACTCAAAAGCAAGCCCCACCAAGTTCATTTGGATCCATTCCCTTGTAAGTAGGTTGCAGCCAGTGGAGGCTGGTGGCTCCAGTTTCAGAGGGATGGTGATTCCATTCTGAGTTTTAGTTAGAACCAGTCAGAGCTCTAAAAGAGCTATCCAAGGTGCTGAACCCATTTTGAGGATAGGGTGCAGCATCTTGGATAGCACCTTTAGAGTTCTGGCTGGTTCTAACTAAAATTCAGAACAGAATCACCCCTTCCAAACTTGGCACCACCAGCATCCACTGATTGAATGGAAAATGTACACAAATTGTGTGTGTGGGGGGGCACAGTAGCTGGTCACATGCAGAGTGGTCACTGTGGGGATTTCTACACCATCCTAAAATCCTGCATTTAAAACGGGGCTTTCCGCTTCCGTTTTAAATGCAGAATCACAACTGATTCCCTTTACACGTGCTTCCTTCTCTGTAGATGGTTGTTCCCATAGTGTTACATTTCCGTGAAGAGGCATTACACACGCTCCAGGTTCAGTGATACTTGCTCCTGGGTTCCTGCCCCTTTCCCTCCCCTTGCACATTACTGGAGGATGGGGACTGACATGCTGACAGCCCCCTCCCCCATCTCCCCAGGCCCTGCCTCCCTCTTCCATGCTTTTGGCCAGTCCCTGCCGCTCAGCCCCCTGCTGCTCCTCCGCTCTGCCGCCCGCCCCCCGCTGCCGCTCTGCCGCTCTGTTTGGAACAGGCAGGCTGAAAATGGCGAGGAGCCAAAATGGCGCAGGAGCCGGAAGGCCGAACGCCCATCAGACTTTCGTCACCACCTTCGACATCACGACCACGCCCCCAGCAACCACACTCAGCGCTTCATTCACGCTAGGGGAGAAATACACGGGGAGGACATGGCGCTCCATTTGCGCATATCTGGAAAAATACCCCATTTTTCCTGTTTGAGGAAAACACGGGATAGGTGGGAGGAAAGAGTGGAATAATGGCTGGACAACGATGGCGTCATGTAATGGACCCGCACAATTCAGTGAGTGAGCAACCATGAATGAGCAATAAATTTGAGGTGTAGAGATCCCCCCAGAAGCACTTCCGGTTGTTCCATTCTCAGAATACATGTGGATTTCTCAGGCAATTGTTTGCCACAACAACACCTGGTGTTCAAAATACTCTGATTTTGTGGACTTGCTGCATCCAACCAGATTCAATTGCATTACAATCATATAATTTGTGATTTTAAAAAATTAAAACATACTCTAGCCTGTATTGAAGGTGGCATAGTAGTACAAGTAGCTTCAAACAGATACAATTTCGATAAGAGCGATTTAAAAAATCACAAATGCCAAATTATCTTGACTCAATTACACATTTCATCAGGGGGGAAAAAATCAGCTCCCAGGCACTAGTTAGGAAGAGCATAAAGGCAAAATACTGTGCTGGTTGTAACTAAAACTCGATAAAATCTCCCAGTCTAAAGGAAGGGACAAAACTCATTACAGATAAGGCATTTCCCCTAGAACGCCTCTCCCGGATTGCTTTTTATTTAAACGCATGGGCTAAAAAGGAAATCGCTCCCTCTTATCTTGCCAGAGATCAGCCTAGCCTCTGGGCTCTGCTTCGTTCTGATCACAGCTATAGGTTCCTTTTAACCTCCCCGCCACTGCTCAGATCGCAAATCCTGGGATCGTCTAAAATATTCTGTCTGGGGTTTTTTGAAAATAAAAAACTCAATCAGCCCCAAACAGACACATATGACTGAGCATACGTCTGCGTTATTTTATGATGATCGGATTAGAGCTGTTTAGTAAAAACACGACGGCGAGGTGCCGGCTATTGTATTTCAACTCGTTAGAAAGGCCCCGGTGCTAAATGGATCGATATTGCTTTAAGCCCCCGTGCTGTCAGGAAACTGAAAAAAATATGCAGCCGGCCTGATTTTGCAAAGGGGCTGGGAATGAATCCGCAGCTTTTTGCTTTTTCTGTGCAGAAAGAATCTGTGTGTGTGTGTGTGTATGTGTATGTGTGTGGGGGGGGGAGGGGGGGCGCGCGCGACTCTGTGGACGCGCAGTGTACAGCGGAGTGTGTTCATTTAGTGTGTAGATTAGGTACCCAGTCCGTGAGTCCGTCAGCGTACATGGCTGTGTGAGTGAGCGAGAGAGAATATATGTATCAAACGTGTGCGTGTATGCGCGACAGTGGGAGTGATAGAAAAATATGGGTGGGGGTGTGGTGTGAAAAAGGGTATGTTCGTGGGATAGTGTGTAATATGTGAAGAGTTCAAAGTAGAGATGTGCGGAAAACAAAATATGGGTATGTCTGACAGAGGGAATATTCGTGTGTGTATGCGAGACCGAAAGGTGGTGTGTGTGTGTGTAGACTAGGAGAGATTTTCTGTCTAGTAGGTTGTATGAGACAATATACATTGTGTATATATCACAGAAAGTAGGTGTGTGTATAGGGGGTGACCATAAAAGACAATCTTTGTATTTATTACAGTGTTCTGTAAGTACAGTGTGTATGGGACAGCCTGTCCATTCAGTGTGGATGATCTGAGGAAAGTGTGTGCGAGAATGAAAGAGTGAGAATTCCTTTGTGTCTCCAGCGCGAGTCGCACGTGTGTGAAGCTCTCTAGCGTGTGACATGCGGCCAACGTGAAAGAGGGGGCTGCTTACGTGTGAAAGCATACGTGCACGAATCCACTAAAGATGAATGTGAGGGAGCTGCGTGTGTGTGTGAGCGTGAGAGTGAGGATATCTACGCGCCTTGCTGGGCACTGCATACATGTCCAGAGGTGTCACGACTGTATGAAGTGTGCGACTGTACATCTTGTTCAAAGGGGCGTGCATGGGAGCTTGTGCACATGTGGGCCAATGCTGAAACAAATCCCCCAAAGGGTATCCCTCTGAACACGAAGAAAAATTGCCCGTGGGGGTGGGTTACAGCAGCGATGCGTGCGTGAAGCGGAATAGCCGTCTCTGTATACGCATATCTTCTTGTAGAGATCGTGCAAAGCAGCCTCGCCAACACCACCTCTGCTGGCTTGCCAGCACAACTGGATGCGAGCGAGGGGTGCACCCAGAGCGTGCGCTGCCGCTTTAAGAGCCTCGAGTGCGCGCAAAGCCAGACCCCCCCCTTTCCCCCCGGCGCGCCCCCGCCTTCTCTCCTCTCCGCTCCTCTCCCTCTCTCCCTTCCGCTCCCTCTCCCTCGCCGCTTTAAAGTCTCAGCCAGGATCCAGGCTCACATGTTACTTCCTGTATGGAAGAATGGAAGCCTTCCAGCAGCTCCTGCGTGACTGTTCCTCGCCAGCTTTCTCCGGCGCCCCAACTTCCAGCAGCGGGATGGACTGAGAGCTGCTTCGGGCAGCCTGACGACTCTTCGCCGCCGAAAGCCCTCCTCGATCGCTCGGGCTGGGGGGAGGATTCCGTTGCCGCCGCCGCCGCCGCCGCCGCCGCCGCTTGCAAGAATGCCTTTTTCCCTTTGGCCTTCGAAGGAGCTGCCCGCATGAAGAGTCCCAGCCTAGCCGAGGCGCTCTTCATCCACCGATCCCCGGCGCCGGCGGCCCGGCGCTGCTGCTCCTGCTTTTGCGGGCTCGAGTGAAGTTGTGAGCTCCCGGCTCCCAAGTGTCCCCCCCCCCCCGCGCGCGTTTGCTCCCGAGGCCTGGCGCGGTCCTTCTGCTGAACTCTGGGACTCCTTATCTTTTGCGCACACGCAGAGAATCTGGCGTCCCACTCCAGCGGGGAGAGAGAGAGGACAGCTGCGCGCGCGGCGATTTATTTTTATTTTTAATCGTGCGCGGGAGGGGGCAGTCATTGCCATTTCCCTCCTCCTCCTCTTTTTTTTTTAATAATTCCCCTCCCTTTGTTTCCAACTAAAGGGCAGAAACTGTGCAAGTTCTATAATTTCCAACAAGTTTCTCTCTCTCCCCCCCTCTCTCTGTGTGTGTGTGTGTCTGTGGAATCCTCATCCTTTCATTATTCGCCTTATTCTTATTTTTAAATCTACTTAAAGAGAGCCCCCCTCTGCTTTTTTCGATGTGCGGCTTCGGACATGCGGAGGCTACTGCAACCGTGCTGCTGGATCTTTTTCTTGAAAATCACCATCTCCGTGCTCCATTACGTGGTGTGTTTCCCCGGTGAGTGGAAATCTTAATATGGGATGGATTGAAGCTTGGAGAAGGGGCCCCCAGAGCGCGCTTCCCCCAACCCTCTCTTTCTCTGTGTGTGTATACAAGTCTGTCTCCCTTCGCTTCACACCTCCCTACAGTCGCCCTCATTTGTGGCCGGGGTGTGTATGGACGGGGGTGGGGGGAGGACGGGAGCGTGGTCTGTAATTTTGTTTTTATTTTTTTTACCCGATCCTCCCTCCCCAAGGAAGGCGTGTGTGGCATGGCAGGCAGCTCGTGCCGCTTGCTGAGAAATCGCTTTTTGTCTCGAGACTTCGCTTTGGAGAGGAGGATAAAGGGGACTTCTAAGTTCGGGGGGGGGGAGCGGTACGGTGCCCCTGTTAGGCTCAGGAGTTTCTGGGGAAGGAGGAAAGAACGGCAGAGCCTGGTTGCCTCCAGACCATTAGCACAACTTGTGCTCGCTGGATCTCATCGCCTTCTCCGTCTTGTCCCCCCGCCCTTCCTCTCCTGGTTCTTTGCCTGCTCCAGCTCTTCATCTGTGGCAAGCAGTGGGAGAGACTCGGGCATCCCTCCTGCTGTGCTAAGTGTGTAGTAGCGTGATCCTATCCATCTCTGCCTCTGTGAGTGAGTGTGTGTGATTGTGCCCGCTGGCTGTGGTTCTCCCTTCCTCAACCTTGTGTATGTGTGTATACACACATCTGTTAGGACTACCACTTTAATACCTGGTGCTCCAACCCAACCCATCCCCTCACCTTATCTTTTCCCTTTTAGCAGCCACATGTAATCTCTCCCCCCCCCCCCCGCCCCAAGCCTGGTTCCTGTTTGGAGAATATCAGGATTGGGAGTACAGTCAGAGAAACTACCTAATGTATGGCTTACGCTTCCTCTCGTTCTTTTACTGTGGTGCTATTTTTTGAATTTTTTGTTTGTTCTGGGGGAAGTGATTAGGAATCCCCCCTCCACGCATGCATGTATGCACACGCACACACACTCCTTCCCTCTTTTTTTCCTAGTCTTTTTCTCGCCCTGCTGGAATCTCGGATTTGGTGCAGTGCTTCCCTAGGCAGCTTGGGCTTCGCAGGGTATAAATGCCAGCAGTGTGTGTGTGGCGGGGGTGTGGGGGTGTGGACCTCCCTACTCCATGCCAAGGGCTGTGTGTGCACAGGTAGTGCACTCCAGCCAAGCCACCTGGGTGAGGAATAAGAACGCCCACCACCCATCGCATCCTTTGATAGTAATGTCTGCTCTGGTAATAACTGGACCTTAACAAGAAAAATCCCACCTTCCTGACTTCTGTCTTCCACCTGCAGCAGTTCTGTACACCTCTACTCTGATAAGCTTGGGGGGTGTCACAGCATTGACCTTGATAGGGTGGGGGAAACCATATGGGTTAGGGTTGGAGGAAGGTTGGATCCTGCTTCAGGAGCTGGAGGAGAAGTGGGGATTCTGCAGTCTTCCATGATAAAGACGGCTGGCCTAAAGCCTTGCCCCAGCCTCTCCTTTCTTGGCAGTTCTGGAGGACTGAGTAAAGCCCAAATGATCGCAGGCTGCTGGGCGTTTGCTTCAGTCTCCTGCTTCATGAATTGTGGTGTTAATCCGTGGAGGCGGCGGCGGCGGGGATTGTCTTTGCTTGCATCCTTCTTAGGCATGGTGGAAGCATTGGCTGAAGGCAAGATTTTTCCAGGAGTTGGAGAACACAGCAAAGTTGCTGTCACTTCCCCCTTTTATAAGCTGAGCCTGGGGCTCAGAAAAGTTAAAAATGTCAGTGAACCTTGGAGCAGTGTGTGTGTGTGTGTGTGTGTGTGTGTGTGCGTGCGTGTGTCTTCCCCGCCTTCCCCTCTGTACAGTACATAGATGGACCAGTAGAGGCACTGCTGAACTTCTGTCTCTTCTGGATTGTGTTCAACATATATCCCCAAAGTCCCCCAACGTATGCGCACAGATCTTCTGATAAGAGCTGTTCTTAAATTTAGCATTAACCCAATCCTGTTTTATAGAAAGCATGATGTTATCATCTGCTTTTTTCTTTTGTTTTTAATTGCAGCACAGTATCACACACCACAGCTGGAAAGATGAATGTCTGCAGCTCACCCACATATTACTAACAAAGTGGCGATCATGCCCACAGTGCAGTTTTGTAGACAATTATTTGTTTCCAGTCTTGATCCCCACCCATTTTATTTTTATTTTTTGAAGTGTGAGATGGCTATCTGGCAAATGTGCTTGGAGGAAAAAATCTGCCTGTTATACACAGCATCTAATTTCTACTTCCAGGATATATGTTTCTAAATGCTTAAAAGCTAACCTGTTCAACTTGTTCTCTAACAGCGCATTCCCTATACATGTCTACTCAGAAGTGAGTACAACAGGAATTACTTCCAGGCAAATATGTATAGGAGTGCAGGCTAAGTGTGTTTCAGATAGGCAGGGTCCTTCATACCAAGACAACAGGGGACCTACCTGAGGTGCTCTCTCTCTATATTTTTTTTTTAAGTACAAATTCTGCTAGGTTTAGAATGTTACTAAGCATCTTCACCTCCCCACCACCCCCATGGGCATCTTTTTCTGTTGCCACCTTCATATGCGACTACTTCTCCTTGCTGCAGTTTGTTTTATTAGGCTTTTAATATTTTTTTTATTAGTGCCTCTTTATAGCTATGATTAAAAGCAGAAAGTTTTGTGACATTGACCTTTTTGAGGCCATTTTTTATTTCGGATCATTTAATAGGTTCAAATAAAAGTTTAAGGGGTGGGGAAGAGAGATTTTTTTAAAAAAACAAAGGCTGCAGTCCTATGCAGACACTCATCAGAAAGTAAGCCCTATTGAATACAATGGGACTTGTTTCCAAGCAAACATGCACAGGATTGCACTGTAAAAAGACCAAAACCAGATGTCTCTACAAACAGTTCAGTCATATCTGAACTACCTCTTCTTCTAGGAGGTCTTTCAAACACAGCAGAGATTTCAGTTCAAAATTGGGGGTGTGGGGAGGAGAGAGAGAGAGGGAGAGACAGAAAAGGGGAAGGAAGTGGGTACAAAACTTCTCTCTGTTTGAAATTCTGCAGCTCTTGAGAAGAAACATCTTCTTTGTATTGATTTCTTCTTGATTTCATCCTTCCAGGTGAAGCCTTTTCTTTCTGATTCTGATATATATTGTACAGTAATTACATCTAGGAGGCAGGCTGTGGGAGTGCTTCAAGAAAACAAGCACTGATGTAAGTTTAATACGACACTATTGTAAGAGTTGTGAATTTATTTCAGCGGGATCTGAACTAGGTGACACTTTGTGCATTACAGATCTCTACAGATCTGTTCTACTCGCATTTTATGTGCAAGGTCTGGCTTATAAGCTGTACAGTTAAATGGCACTTAATGGCAATAACGGGTAAAGAAGAGATCAATTTTAAGTGAGGTATCTGATAGAGGATATTGGTACACCTTTGTTCAAAGGCAAACATCATCTTATGACGCATTTGTATGGGCATCGACTCCGAGAAGAGTGGTTGCTCAGTATAGAACACATACTTTGCAGCCAGACGGTCCCAGATTCAGTTCTTTGCATTGCCAGTTGAAAAGATCTCCAAATGCAGGTGTGGGAAAGATCTATGTCTGAGGCCTTCACCTGGGGAATTGCTGCAAGTTGAGTTATGCAGCACTGGGCTACTTGGATTATTAGTCTGATGCTGTCTGTGTAAGGCATCTTCATATATTTGTTGTATCTGTGTGGTGTGCATTAGTGCTTTGCTCATTTTCTTTAGATTCAGAGATCGCATGCTGTAGGTCAAATGGGTTAGAACAGCCTCCTCCAGCCTAGTGCTTTCCAGATGTGTTGGACTACAATTCCCAGAATCCCCCAGCCAGTATAGCTGGCTGGGGGATGCTGGGATTTGTAGCCTCAACACATCTGGCAGGCACCAGGTTGAGAGAGGCTGGGTTAGAATGTTAAGACAAGTAAGGATTCTCTGCATACCATCTAGGGATCTACAAACTTGTAATTGTAAACCACCTTGAGTGCCGTTTTCATGGTAGAAAGGCAGGGTTCAAGTCAAATCAATCCATCAATAATCTTGCTCACCAAACTTGTCATGGTGAACATCCCTGTACCCATCCAGAAAATGTGATTTCGCCTGGAGCTAAATCACAGTCATGCTGTGCTCAGAGACCGGAACACCTCTGAAGTTCAGTGTGATGTTGGAGATGAAGATACTCATCTCTCCGATAACATTGGTGGAAGGACAGCATCATGACAGCCATATGGGTGGGCTACCAAAGCCAGCCAAAAGTTGTGGACTCCTGCAACCGTATCTGTTGAGGCCTTGTGTGAGAGGGATGCTAGGGGCAGGAGCACCGGAGGCGTCATCTTGTGCAGAACAAATAAAGCAGGATGATGGATGCTGACAGTGTCAAGTTTCAAAGGAGCAACTGGTGGGGGATCCTTGCTATTGGCCAGGTGTCTCTTCCAGTAACTCCACATCACGAAAGCAGGTAGCTTATATGTTTAGCAAATCAGACCAAATCACAGAGGGAAATGATTATTCTTGCTCTTAGCCAAGCCCATGTGAGCTCTAAAATAGCGTACCCATACACTGTCCTGAAATGGTTACGCTATGACTCCTATGGCATCTTTACTCTGGCATTTAAAGCCTTCAGTTTTTGTTAGTGGTAGGAAGGAAGCTAGATGATTCCCCTACTAGGCAAATGTACATAGGCTACAAAATCCCTGCACTGACTCAGCCAGAGAAATGGTTCCAAGTACCACTGACGTTAACAGGCTTTACAAATACATGCTAAGGTAAATGACAGAGCTGTGGAAAACTTAGATGCAACCTGCATGGGTGGGAATGATTGCAGAGATCCTGGAACTATTTGTGGGGCAGGAAATATGTCAGCCTTGTAAACAACGAATGGCCTGATTACTTGTGGTGAGTAAGAATTGGCACCAGACAACTACATAGGAAAAGCTTTGCAAAGCATCTCTCTCTCTCTCCCCCCACCCCACCCCTTCTTCTGTTTGGGCATGCAGGCTAATTTTAAAAAGTAGGCTAGTACCTTAATTGCAAGGCTGAAATATGGTGAAGGACTCTTCACCATTTGGGCATCTAAGGCTGCAATGCTATGACCACTTACAAGGGAGTAAGTCCCATTGAAAGAGGGCCTTACTTTTGAGTAATCCTGTTTAAGATTACACTGTAAATTTATTGTGCTGGCAGAATGTTTTTTTCATTACATCATTGATGTATATTCCCTACTTAAATAATAAAAAGGAAATGAATAAAAGGGATAAATGGTAATTAGGTAAATAATAAATGGGAGAGTTCACATGTCACAATAAGCCAGGGTTCCTCTGTAACCCTGGCTTATTGGTTATGAGCCGCATGCTTATAAACACTGTCTGATCACTCTCTGGCTTGTTGGAGGAAACAAGCCAGAAGTCCAGGTCCATACATCATACTAAACAAACCACAGATCAAAGGTCCATGGTTTGTTTACCTGCTCCCACTTGCAGAAGGGGTGATCAAGCAGGCTGCACAAGCACACTGTGAACCAGGTCAATATAATCCATGTATTAAATATTTTAAACTGTTTGGCAGATGTTTTTGCTCTTGAGCATCAAGGAATAGTAGCCATATATCATGAAAAGTGAGCCATTCATCCTTTGGTGACTTTCCTTGATGTTGTGCATTTCACAGTATGATCCTATGCGTGCTTACTTGGAAGGAGATCTGTGGTTTGGATTGTAGCATAAGTGTTCTCTATCCCTGAGTAGATGCACCCATAGATGACATTTACTTTCTCATCTAGAAAGCAACTGGATGCAACAATGGTATTTACCAGTACATGACTAGAAATGGCAAAGTTTGTAAGCCTGAGGTCAGGGACTGTCATGCTACTTATCATTGTAAATCACTCTAGAAGCCTTTTTGTCTCAAGGGCAGGGTATAAATGCTGTAAGTAAGTAAGTAAATATTGCATTCTTTATCCAGAGCACTTGGTAAGTCACAACATTCCAATGGAACTGGAATAACTGGAGTCTTGAAAATAATTAGGCACAGTGCATGGTTAAGTGTGCTTGAATCCCCCTGACATCAGTGGGACCTAAGAGCAGTGTGCTGAATAGGATAGCATTCATAAGAGGTAATGACCAAAATGTGCCTAATTTGGACCTATTTCTGAAAAAGTCTGTTTTCTCTTCAGCTGTATATACAGGCCAAAATCCATGTGCTTAAGCCCATTGAAATCAATAAGCTTTAAGTACATCTAATTTTGTGGTAGATTATGACCTGTGAGTATGTATAAAATAATATTTATTGCCAGCACTATATACCATCTTATAAACTTTTAGTATAGTGTTATTATGTGGTTTAACTTTGTCAGTGCATCAGTAAGCTTTTAAAGGCCCCGTTTTATATTTTGATGTTCATGTTTTTCAGTAGAAACTTCCTTGAATATTACAGATGTTCTCATTTTAATAGTGTTTGGAAATTGGATTTATTTAGGTTTTTCTACTGCAAGGGTGTTTGTGTGCATGTGTGGCTTGCTGTTGTCTTTCAGGGAGTAAGGTATGTACAGGAGAGGGCCCTCCAAGACTTGTGTCAGTTCTATAGCTTCATGGAGGTGACACATCTTACATTTTAATGATGGCTTTACTCTTGAATGCCTCCCCTGCTCCCCCCTTCACAGACTTGATATTTCTGGAAGTGTCTAATGAAGTCCTTGTAGATTAAGAATGTCAAATGTCTCTCTTCTCTTTCCCAGGCAGTGGTAGATGAGCTGGCTAGCAGGCTTCAGAAGGAAAGCTGAGAGGAGAGTTTTGATATCCACTAGCAGACTTATAGAAGCTGGTTTTACAGTTAATGATGCCAGGATGTAGCTTTTGAAACCTTCAAGCAGTCTTGGAAGCTGTGCATCTTAACAAATGCAGTGAGGCTGTTTGGAGGAAGAGAGGAAAAAGAGAATTTCAGCACATCCAAAGATGGAATGAAAATACTGCCAGAGAAAAATAAAGCAACTGAATACTGGGGTTAGAGTTCCCATGTTATGTGCCTTACATTTACAGAGCTGCTTATGTGGAAGAAAGTTATATTTACTTTAGGATCAGAGTATTTGTAGGATCAGTTCTTCGCCCATGTTCTTGCTTAGTGCTCTTTCCTATTGCCCTTCTGTCTTTTTGCTAGATTAAAAAAAACTGAATGAAGCTTTCTAGCTGATTGGGAAAATGAGAGTTTTATAGTGATGCATTTGCATAAGTAATCTAGCACAGAGACTTCATATTGAAAGAGCGTCACCTTTTGCTGTGACTCCTGATGTGATATTTTGACTGGAACAAATAAAATACTGAAAAAGTTGTGAAGTTGCTTGGGAAGAAAGAAATTAGCATCAGTGAGGATGTTGTGCATTGTCTGCAAAGCTTCAGAAATGCTTGCAAATTGTCAGATGTTTGGAGTGCTGAGGTTCTGTCAGTAGGAATTGGGATTTTTATATTTCCATATGCATTTTTAATCAGAGCTTTGGATTTCTTTTTAAATCACACAACTTGTAGTCTTGTTCTTTGTATTCAGTTATGAAAAACACTCTAAGACTCCACATGTTGTGATCAGAGTCCCACTTAGCCTGCTGATGGCTTCTGGAAATCATGTTAGCCCTGATTTTAAGTGTTCTATGGATATGCTTAAAAGAGCTGCAAAGTGCTAGTCGGAACCATCTAGTTAAAATACACATAAATATAGATAACAAAATTCCAGGCATTTGGCCACCAATGTGCCTAGCAGTGTCTAAATCATTTTGCTTCCTCAAAATGTGGTGATGACCACCAACCTAGACAGCTTTAAAAAGGAGATCAGTCAAGTTAATGGAGGGTAAGGCTATCTATGGCTACTAGACATGATGGCTATATGGTACCTCCAAGATCAGTAGCAGTATGCCTATGTACACCAGTTGCTTGGGAACAGTAGTGACAGAGGGCTATTACCCTTGTGTCTTGTGTTTGGGCTTTCCATAGGCATCTGGTTAGCCACTGTGGGAAACAGGTTGCTAGACTAGATAGGCCTTCGATCTGATCCAGCACAACTCTTCTTATGTTTTTAATCCTGATTGAGATCAACTGGAGATGGCTTGGCCAAGGCATCTTTGTGGGAGACTAGATCAGGCCTTCTCTATTGTGGCACCAGCTTTATAGAGCTTCCTTCCCAGTAGCTCCCGGTCTGAAGACTCTTAGAAAACTGGGCAGTAAGGAGGAAGGCTTCAGGGCTTAATTTAATTAATTATGTACACATATACATGATACAGAACCACAAGTTTCAAAAAACCAAAATAAGATAACTAGTATGAGAACATTTAATTATTAAATGTTATCTTATTGTGGTTCTTGAAATGTGTGTATGTGTACGGATGGTATTTTTGTTTGGCTGGTTAATAGAATTAATTTTAACAAAACTAGTAGTCTGATAGTGGCACCCAGGAATTTGACTTGCATTCCGGGGTTGATACTAATGTGGAGGTTGTCTTTGTTGTTGCCCCAAAAGCATCCACTGTGAAACATCCAGAAGCTTTACCAGTGATAATACTTAACATACTATAGTGTATTCAAGTGTTCAAACTGTTTCACATGGATTATCTAGTTGTAATCCTTACAACTCTGTAAGGCAAGTCAGCAGTATTATCCCCCATATTGCAGAAGCCAAGAGAAGGACTTGCCTAAGAGCAACTAGTGGGGTCATGGCAGAGGTGAGAATCAGGAACTCTTGTGACTTCCTGATTTGAAGGTCAGTCTCTTAGCCACCGCAGTACACCAGCTCTTTGAGGGCGGATTTCTTGAATTCTGCGTCCAAAGAGAAAATTCTGTGCTTGAAATCTGGAAGACTAGTATAGATGTATTTAAACTTTGCAAGATTCATTACATTGTGGCTGGGTTCACACAACACAATAACTCACACTCAGGGTTTAAGTATGAGTTGAGTGTGGGTTGTCGTTGAACTGTGGGTTGTTGTTGAAACATGGGTTATTGTGTTGTCTGAACCCAGCCATGCTAACAAACTATAGTTTGTTAACCACAAACCCATGAAGAGAACCAATGGTTTATTGTTGAGTTGTGAACTGTGGGTTGTTTGTGGTTGACCCTTGAGTGTGGGTTATCATGTTGCGTAAACCCAGTCTGTGTATCTGTGTGTGTGTGTGTGTGTGTGTGTGTTTTTAATTGTTTTGGTTTGGTTTTTTTGTAAAGAGCTGGAACTTGGCCGGGGTTGGTGGTGGGGGAAATAAGCCTTTAAAGAGAGGGAAACATGCTTGGTTGATTCTTCCGCTTATTAATTGAACAGTACATTTCCAGTCCCTAAGGCACCGCTGAGTACAAAGAGTGCTTTAGAAATCTGGAAAAAGGCTCCTAAACTACAACAAGAGAGCATGACCTGGTTCGCATGATCGCAGGGTGGTTAATAAGCCACCATGGCTTGTTAACCGTTCTGCGTGTGCTGGGGTGATTAGTGTCACTACTGTTGGCAGCATGGCTTCTTGTGGCAAACCCAGCCAGGATAGCTTGTTGCCATGGTTAACAAGCCACCCAGACCCCTTGGGCTGTTGTAGGAGTTCTGGGGTGACTCGTTAAGTATGGCAACAACCCACCCTAGCCAGGTTCACATGACATGGGAGGCCATGCTGCCAAGGTTAATAATGCTAATCACTCTAGCACGCAACCAGCACGCATGGTGGGGGAAATAAGCCACCGTGTCTTATTTGCCCTGCTGTGATCATGAGAACAGGCCCCAAAAGTCATGTGTGTGTGGGGCCACTTCACACAATAAAATGTTTCAGATATACATATAAAAATGTCAAGCATGCAAATTTGGCAAACAAGGGTCTGCAAATATGTATATTGTACAGGTACACGTCATGAAGGTATAACTGGCTGCAGTTGTTGTTGACTATACTCAGTTGTAGACCTAGGGTTTTCCTCCGAGTAATGTGTGAACCAGCCCTTCTTTTCTCCACTGGACTGTGGGCATTTACTTGGAACAGTTATCATCTGGCATCTGTGACCTTGTCTAGAAATTTCTACCCTGTAAATTTCACTTGAACCTGTCCCTGTGTGTAAACGTGTGTGTGTGTATTCTGTGCAACCTATATGTGCAAAAAAAAAATCCCCTGAGATGGTCAAGACTATGCTTCATGTTTTGGATTCCACATTATGATACCTTCTCTTGTGATCTGATGTGCAGTTGTTGTTGGTTTGGGCCATGTGGACGTTTCTGAGCCTAAGGGTATAGCAATAAAAATTTGTCTCTAATATGCTGAAGCCTATAATGGGAGGAATTATGAGTGAGTCTAATTTCTGTTTGCTTTTAAGTTACTACAGTTTTCACTTTATTACTGAGAAATATATTATTAATTGCTGCGATGTTCACACCAAGCTGTGATTCTTTATGATTATGTATTCCTGCTTCCAATTTTTTTTATTTATTTTTTTTGCAAGGCTTAATTATATGGGGCTTTTAAACGGCAAGTCTTGACTTTTTTTACTTGCTGCTGCTGCTGTTGTAAATCTTAGAATATATAACATACAGTACAATATATAATATATTAAAAAGCCCTTACCTCTCATCTTTTCCCTTCAGAGTTTTTCTGAGCAGCAGTTATCAATAACGTATGTTTCTCATAATGTTCAAAAGCAAGCTTTTGCAACATTATCGTGAGGAAAATTTGCCTTTCGATACTTAATGAATATAGATCACTTTTTCTGAAAAGACAGAGTAGTGCTGTAATTCCTGATGCGTGAATTGATGCCGAAATTTTGTTCGGAACCATTATCAGCCAACTGTTTTGACAGCATTTTACTACTAATGGAACTTTATATGTTTTCGGGGGGGGGGGCTGGGGGGGTTGCTGCTGAGGATTGATCCAGTGTTAATCACCAAGTTAGTTAACATTTACCCATTCATCTTGACCTTCCATATCATTAAAGAATGACATTCTTGGACACAAGATGATTTTTTCTCTCCATTTCCTTCCAAAAAGGCCTAATGCTACGCCATACCTACCATATGTGACTGAAGTCTGCCACAGCAGACACAGCACCAACACTTCCAGGGAAACAGAATTGTACATTTTACTTAGTCTATCAGGTCTGTAATACTGTTGATAGACATGATTTGTAATAATTTTCTATAATCCTCCATGTTTTGTGAATCCACATGATGAGAGTTATGTTCTCATCATAACACATCTGGATAGCACCAGGTTAGGGTAGGCTGGGTTAGATTAGCCAGTGGCGAGCCAGTGTGGTGTAGTGGCTAGAGTGTTGGACTGGGAGCCGGGAGATCCGGGTTCTAGTCCCTAGTCAGCCATGGAAGCTCACTGGGTGACTTTGGGCCAGTCACAGACTCAGCCCAATCTACCTCACAGGGTTGTTGTTGTGAGGATAAAATGGAGAGGAGAAGGAGAACCTTGGGTTCCTTGCAAGAGAAAAAACGGTGGGATATAAATGCAATCAATCAATCAATCAATCAATCAGTTAAAGACAAAAGCCTTTGACCTCGGAGGCTGCTGAGATTCCTATGCCTTGCTGTGTCGCTACCAGGAGCGACGGACATGATTTTCACTTCTCTATCCTCCTTTTAATTTTTCCCCACTAGATGAGCCGCTGAGTCATGCTGGCTGTAGGATAGGGTGTATCCTGGCCTCTCCCTCTTCTTCCTGCCCACCAGAACGCCCCCTTTTCCTCTCCCTAAAGTCACATTTGCAACCTCCGGAAGCAGCCACCACAGTTTTTTCCATGGCAGCTGCAAAGAGGCGGAGCAGGGATCAGGGTCCTCTCCAAAGGTCATAACACTGTCTACAGCTTTGGGAGTGGGATTCTGAAAAATCCTATGTTCCCTGGAATGCTCTTCCGGGACCATAGGATTGTGCCTTAAAAGTCCCTTTGGTTTTGGAAAGATACTCTCAAATAATTGGGCAGATTTTGATTCTTGATTTTTAAAATAAAATAATATGTTTGTTTATTGAATTTATATCCTGCCTTTCTACCCCATATAGTGCTTAAGGAAGCTAACAAAAATTAAATTCAATATAAAATGCAAAATTATAATTATAACATAAGAGCAAATACATTAAAACAATGTGTGTGTGTGTTTGGTTCCCTCCCTCTTCATACGTTTTACTCACATACAGATTTAAAGCTCATACAGTTATTCAACTAAAGGCACAATTCCATCCATTTTTATAAATGGGGGAGTGCTGGAAATTGTAGGACTTTTTTCTGTCTAAACATCCATAGGATTGCACCTTAAGATTCTTTTAATCTGCTGATAGTCCTGCTTAAAACGAAGTTAGCTGAGTGGTAATATGGCCGATGCTCCTTTCAAGTGTATGCTCTGAATGTAAGTGGGATGAGAATAATTGTTAACGGGAACTGGCCAGGGTGATCATATTATGCCAGTACTTTTCCAACTGCACTGGCTGCCAGTCCATTTCTGGGCCTGTTTCAAAGTGCTGGTATTAACATTCAAAGCCCTAAACAGCTTGCGGCTAGGTTATCTGAAGGACTGGCTCCTCCCATATGTACCTGCCCAGGCCTAAGATAATCTTCAGCAGTCCTTCTCCAGGAGCCCCTGCCAAACAAAGTGGGGCAGGTGGCTACCAAGAAGAGAGCTGTTTCTGCTGTGGCACCCTGGTTGTGGGTGCCAGGTGCCTTCCCAGAGAGGCTCACCTGGTACCTACATTCCGGCGCCAGGTGAAGACCTTTTTATTTAACCAAGCATTTTAGTCTTTTAGCGCCATTGTTTTAAATCTGTTATTGTATTTTAAAGTTCTGCATTGCTGCTAGGTTTTATTTTAGGTTGTACTTTTATACTGTAGTTTTAAACTTTTACATTTTAGATTGTATTTTACAATGTAGTTAGTGGCTTTAATTGTTGTGAACCACCCATAGAGCTTTGGCGATTGGGCGGTATAGAAATGTAATTAATCAATCAATCAGCCAATCCAGTAGATCTGAGACAACCAATATGTTACATTCTATATAAGCCCTGGAAGTTTGGACGGCCCTTCTCTAATGGGCTGGCACAGAGGTATAACATGCCTGCTTAAATGGTGCAACAAGACCTAAGGTATAGAACTGGTGTGCACAACCTATAGTTTCCCAAGGCCTTCACAGCAGCCCCCAAGGATCCCCTCACCCCCCAACTCCACTGCCACTGAATTACCTGCTGCCTGTAATTTCCACTTCCTTCCCCAGAGAACCTCATACAGTATGTTTATGTATGTGCATACTCATGCAGCCTCCGACCCCTGAACCAGCATTGTATGTGGCCCTTCGGACCAAAAGGTTTGTGCACTCCTGGTACAGAAGAACACGCAGGGAAAGAGAGGTGTACGGTAGGGTGGCACCCAAGTGCTGTAACTGTAAAATCCACTGAATTATTCAGCACCTGTAATGAATGGAATGGCCTTGGAGCTATTTGAATAAGCTGGCTTTCAAATAAAACAGTAGTCTTGAGGCAGAATCTACATATTGGAGTATACATAACCACACAGCATGCTTAGTAATTGGAGTATCTGAATTCTTAAGCATCAAGTAATTGAAATGATAGACCTTTTCATAGAATTAGGAAATTGGCTGCAACATGTGCCTGCCATCAGCCCTGACATCTCAATTCTGGCAGGTGCTTCAATTCTTTTTTGAGTACATGTGGCAGTAAATGCTGGCGAGGGAGGGAGGGAGAGAGAGAAAGCAGTGTCTGTATTTGACTGTGGCCCCTTTTTAAGGGGGCTTTTCATTCATAATGCAGAAAAGTTACATATAGGAATTCTGTGGTGGTTGGAGACCTTTCATATTTAGCCTAGCAAAACTGCTTTGCAAAATTCCTTCTGTGTGCATGCAGATACGAAATGGTGGTCTTGAGCCAAGATGAACTACACCAGTATTTAAGAGCAAAACCTGGATATTGTCATGTGGCAGCTGTGGGTGGTTTTTGTTTTTTGTTTTGGTCTTGATTTGGTTATCCTTTTCTCATGAAGAACATGTCAGTCTTCTTGATAGAATGCTCTTCAAAGCCCTTCTTCTGACAGCTTTCCTCTTGGAGAGCAGAATCAACTGGCTTATCCTTTCTTGCAGGCAACATAGACATTTGTACAAATCCCTCCCTTCCTCCGTACTTTTGGAGAGGAAGAAATGCTGATACAATTCCTCTTGCCTCTGATCAAAACAGGAGTCTGTAGTGTGGCTGCACATAATAGCACTTACTTAACTTCTGGATTATTGCCCTGGGACATTTTGAAATCTTAATCTTTCAGGGAAAGGACTGGTTTTATTTAATAAGGAAACTTAATTTTTGTGTTTTTCCCTTCCTTAAATAAGTATTGATTTTTGAGAAAACACTGTATGGAGTATGGATGATTTAGAAAGATTGTGAGCAAAAAACACTGCCTTGGATTGAAAGATCTGTTTGCTCATCTCTGACCATAACCCTTTATGCCCCTGTAAAACGCTGTTTGTTAAGTTTGGGGCCCTCCAAAGAGATGCACGATGTGGTGTTTGGGCCTGCAAGAAGGGTGGAAAACCAACACACACATGCACGTGCAAGATGTGCTTCCATTTGTGCAAGCAGATGCCTAGGTTATATCCAAGCCACAGAAGAAGAGGCAGTCATTGTTCCAACAGTGTAGGTAGGAACCACTTTGGTGTGACTCCACGCTGCCATGGCAACGTTTGGAAACCCTGAGCTAGGGCCAATCACATGGGAACTTCCCATCCAACCCTGGCTTGTCCAGGAGGATGAACAACAACTTCCCATGTTTTTCCAGGCTCCTAAACATTCCTATGACAGTAATTGAAGACTGTGTTATTGTGCCCCATAGGGTACACATGGATAATCTGTGTGTGTGTGTGTGTTTTGTTCATCTGTTTTTTATAGTAATTATTCCGCTACTTATTGTTTTATACTGGTTGTTAACAATTTTGGGGAGGCACCCCTTCTAGGGAAGGGAAAGTTTGAGATATAAAATTTGTTTATTAAAAGAGCCTCACTTCTCAGATCCTCTGAAAAAGTATAGAGCTAAGCAAACAAGACCTGCAGCCTAGAGTTCTTGTCATGATTTACACATTCTTTCTGCAAACTGCATCCATTTGCATGGTGAAGACCATATTTTGTGCGTGTGTTCTTAATAAAAAGAAAAAGGAAAATCCCATTGCTGGGAAATGTGGGTCTTAAATATTCCAAATGCACTTTTCAAAATGATAACCTGAACCTGTCTGTTGATAGGTCTTGCATCACATTCTAATTGGTGAGAATAGCTAATGGACTCCTCGGGATTCTAAAATTAGTTGTTTATTTTTCCTTTCTTCTGTGCCCAAGGGTCTTGCATCAGATTATATGGCTTATGTATGTCTGTTTTGTATTCCAGCGCAACATCTTTTCTGATCCTTTAACTATTTAAGTAAATGTTAAAGTGTATGGGCTCAGTTACAGCATTTTCAGGAACTGTTGATTTGTCTTTAAATTGTTTTTTTACTACATTGTTAATGCACAGTAGACGTGTTCCTCTTATGTTTACTGTGAATAAATTCACAGTTATCTTTGTAAAACCTTGGTTGAAAGGTTTTACAAATAATCTTTATTCTTTGGTGCATCTGTTGTCTGGGGTGTGGGTGGAAAGACTTTGTTTTCTGTCAAATGAGCATGTTTTAATTTACAAGTCCCAAGTAAGTCTGCCTATTACAGTCTATTTCCTAACCTGGTGCCCTCCAGATGTTCTGGACTTCAACTCCCGTCAGCCTCAGCCAGCATGGCCAACGGTCAGGAATGCTGGGAGTTATAGTCCAAAACAACTGGAGGTCACCAGCTTGGGGAAGGCTGTTCTATTGCCTATATGGAAGGAAATGTCCATAGCTTAGCCTTGAAATATTCCTTACGCATGATCCTATGCACACTTACTGGGAGCGAAGGCCGATTGAGCTTAGAGGGACTAACGCTGCAATTTAGATTTGTCTGCAGTGGAAATCTAATCTCTAGCAGTGCTGCAGAAAGCTCTTCATTTCATACCTTTACTGAGTTTTTGCTTTGTTTTAAAGAATACCAACAAGGGGGGGGGGGAGAGAGAGAGAGTAGAATAAAGGTATAAGGGGAACAGGCTACAGCTAACAAGGGAAAAGGGCTTGATGTGAGGAGGAGAATACAAACATAGTGAAGCTGGCCTTTGTTTAAGGTGGGCAGCTAGGCATGCAGCCCAGACATCCAAATAAGCATCAGGGGAGCTGAGCTGTTGTTGAATGTCATACTTGGTTCATCTCAAACATGCTTCCTTTTAAAACGTTTTAATGTTTTTACTGTTTTGAATGCTCTTGTTTCTATTGTGCAAGGCTTTATTGCTTTAAATAGTTGTACACTGCCTTGATGGCTTTTTATCTGCTAAGGTGATATATGAATGTTAATAATAAGTAAATAATAGATTTTATAAGCTGCTGTCCTGTGAGAATTATCTGTCTGTCCCTTTCTGTTGAAAGGGTCCGAGGTGGTTCAGCTGACCTCTTCTTCGACAGTTTGAAAGCCTATAGCATACGACTACATAGGTCACTTGTTGGCATTGAAATTCCTTCTGACTCTTTAAGGCTTTCTTTAAGTAGTCATAGGAAGGGCAGGCAGATCAGTCAGCAGTCCAGGAGGACATGACTAGAAGGAGGAAGTCTGAAGACTAAGAGGGGAGATCTAGACTATCGGGAAAGAGTTTAGATGGCTGTTGGGAGTATAAACCTATAAAACTGCACACGATCACAGGATGGGGCAATCCACTTCAAATCACTAGAAGCCAGTTCAAAGTGCCTCTCTTGTTTTAAACTAGTTTGCTTTAACATGTATGTGCATATGTGTGCGTATTAATATCCAATACTGTCCCAGTGCTAGCACTATTGGGGTTGTGCTAGCATAAACCAATGCTAGCACAACGCAAAAAAGCAGTGATTTGGTGGTTTCACCAAATTTTGGCTGCAACTCTGCTGCTTTCCCCCATTGCTGTAGTTACATTGTGCAGGCGTGTTTGTTTATGCTTGCTCAAAGTCAACAGCGCTAGTGGGACTGCACCATGTTGGATCCTTCCCATATAATATTAAACACTATTTCTCTGTCTTCCTTTGTATAGTGCAACACAGAGCATTCTTTCTGGGTGGTTCCTTATCATTTTGCAAGGTTGCCTCTGAAGTAATGGCATCCTGGGTCTGTTTGACACCTCATGTTTTTTTGTTGACAGTTGCTCATACTGTTGAGCTTTTTGTTAGAGCTTTTTTTTTGTTTTAGTATTTTTGAAATGACGTCTATTTTACCCAGATGAAAGCAAGGTTCTAGCTGTTTTTCTTTTTTTTTAAAGAAAGAGGCCTGTCTGAGGCATGAAGTGGCTTGCTGTGTGTGTGTGTGATATCAAATATATTGTTTTTCTCAAGTGTAGCTGTGAGGGTGGCCAAGTGATATGTGGGGAAGAGTGTGGTCTTCAATTAACCCCCCCCCCTCTACTCTTTCATTATTTCAGGAACCAAATATGTAAGTGAAAGGGAAGAATTACTTCCCCCTTCCTCAATTACTAGGAATCAATTGTTAGTGGCTTGGTGCAGTGTCCCCTATAATATTTTGGTTATAAGCTCCTGAGGGTAGGGGCTTGTATATTTTTTCCCCATTAGCCCTCTTTAAGTGTTCCTGGAAGCATGTGGCTACAACACGTGAGGAGGAAGAGTGCTCTAGCCCCGCCCCTTTTCATTGTCACATCCGTCGCCCTCTACGCATGGAGAGCGACTGTCTGAAGAGGAGTGCCTCCTCTGTAGGTGGGAGATCTCCACGTGAGCCAGAATGCTGGAAAAACCGTGTTCTGGATTGCGTGGAGAGCTCCCACCTATAGTGGAGGTGCTCCTCTTCAGACAGTCGCTCTCCATGTGTGGAGCATGATGATGCAAGAATGAAA
The DNA here is from genome assembly GCF_057233095.1 of Heloderma suspectum. NCBI lineage: Eukaryota > Metazoa > Chordata > Lepidosauria > Squamata > Helodermatidae > Heloderma > Heloderma suspectum. The sequence continues at coordinate 332,789,451 of NC_139459.1, read as the reverse complement.
AGGGGCAGGACTGGAGACCTCTTTCTCCTCATGTGTTGTAGCACCATGCTTCCATAAGCACTGGAACAGGGCTTATGTCACTCTGAAACGTCTAAATAGGGCATATGACACTCTGTAAAGTGTCATCTCTACTGACAGTGCAATACTACTCTTAGTATTATTAATCTAGCACAGCTAGCACAGCTCTCCATCTACCTCATGGAAGTTTATATAGGCCTGTGACGGATCTGTCTTCTTTCCCCTGCAGTGTTGGCTACAAGGAGCCTATAATGCCTTCTGTTATTGCTTTCTGCAACACAAAACCTAAGAGTAATGGTAATGAAATGGAATTTCAATTTGTAACCCAATCATCTGTGTCAAGATTTGACTACTTTAATTCCATTGTGTGTGTGTATGTATGTTGGTGCCACTCGGAGAGAACATGCTGATAGCACTTAACATTTAATTGCATCTCTTGATTCTGTTTGTAAATTAGAGCCTAAAAGAATTTGGAAGAATAACTACTGCAGCGTCCTAATGTCTGAACTGAAATATATGAACAGGACCCCGAAAGCTGGAGCGGCAGATCCAGTCATGTGAAATGTCATACCTTACTGCAGGTGAAGGCAATTTGTGGCCTTCCAGATGTTGTTGAACTGCAACTCCCATCAGCCCCAGCCAGCATAGCCAGTGGTTAGAGATGATGGGACTTCTAGGCCAAATATCTGGAGGGCCACAAGTTGCCCACCCTTGTGGTTTATTGCTTATGTGTCCACCCTTTTAGGTAGCTTTCTCAATTTCTAGCACTGCTGAGAGATCAGTTTTTGCAACCTAAGCTAACATCTGTGGGTGAAATCCAATCATGTCCATCCACCAATGGATCAGACACTGCTGGTGGAATGGATTCCCCACCACCACCTCAATCTGTTCCAGAGGGTTCGGGGATATTGGTTGTTACCAACTAAAAAGTGAATAGGTGTGGTATAGTGGTTAGAAGGTTAGAAGGTTAGGCAGGGAGACCCAGGTTCAAATTTCCAGTCAGCTGCAAAGCTTGCTTGGTGACCTTGGGCTGTCACTATCCCTCAGCCTATACTACCTCACAGGGCTGTTGTGAGGATAACATGGGGAGGAGGAGAGAACCATGTATACAGTCTTGAGCAGGAAGAGCAGGATAAAAATGTAAATATTATTGATTTTGATTTTGTTTATAGCTTACTAGGACGGTTGTCCATCTCTTCTTTGCCCCCCCAAGCCCCTCCCCCAAAGGAAAGCATGGTATATTCCTTTGGTTTATTCTTGGTTAATCCTAGAAAAATACTTGCCAAATCTTATTAATTCAAAACACACTGCAGTACATTTGGAATGCACAATTTTTTGTTTGTTCAAAACTGATGTTCGATGTAGAGACCATATAACAACAACCCTTTAAGTTCTGCACTGGCTATCAATTTGTTTGGCCCAGTTCAAAGTTATAGTTTTGACTTTTTAAAAAGTCCTAAATGGGCTAAGTCCTCCCCGCACTTCCTGCCCCAAGCCTTAAGTGTTCAGTGATTTGCTTAGGGTCGTCTCACCATATGAAGTGTGATAAGAGGCTATCTGGACTGTCACACCTTCTCATTGGTGATGGTCTAGGTAGAGTCTATCTGTCTGACTTCCTCTTTATCCTCAGGAAGCTTGTAAAATCTTTTTTTTTCCTTTTGAAATCTAAGAAGGCTTCTGGCTGCTGAGTGTGAGATGGTGTTAGTGTGTGTTCATGCAGAGTTTTCTAGAGCCCATCATAAAACATCAAAATATACACTGATGTGCAAGAAACAACTCAGTTCCAGGTACAAAACATTATTCTAAAATTCTCAAATCTGAATATGTATTTTTTTAAAAATGAGAGTAGAACGTTTATCTGAATTTCTGGAAGTTGTTCTGAAGGGACAGTCGTTGAAGGAACTCTGTTTTGAATGGCCTTGTTTGTCACCTCTACAAAATGGGTGCCCCCATGAACCTGTTTCCTTCTGTCTGTCTTGTTCTCTCTCTCTGTCTCTCTCTCTCTCTCTCCCCCCCCCCCCCCCGGTGTACATCTGTAGGTCTCTCAGGAGATAGAAGAAACATAGAACTAGGTCTGATGACAGAAGAACAATACTACACCTACAAATCCTAAAATGTAGGATAGCCTTTCTCCAGACACAAATCTACATATTACACATCATTTTCTGGAGCTTAATTGCCTATAGTGCCTTTTCGATTAATATAGCCCTAGCCTATAATGGTCAGGTCTGAAGTCACATGATGCAGCAACTTATGTACGCCACCTTGATTTCTGCTAAATGAAGTCAGGATGGAACTTAAAGAAGTGATAAATTTGCCTACAGTGAAAATAGGTTTGCAAACAATTCAAGGGGTGGTCACCTCTATAGCAGTGTTGCAGCATGAAAGGTTTGTTGGCTCAGTATGTGGTATAGGTGAAATCTGCAATCTGAGTGGTTGCCTTCAATAACAACTCACCCATGGTGAGCAGGAGAATAGCAAATTGTCTGGTTGTGTTAAAAATGGTACAGATGGAAGACCTCTGTACCCCATCATACCTGCTTTAATTCTGGCCCTTCGAGCTGTTTCCAGTTTTTTTTACTTTACAAATGAACGGCTTTTGGTTTTATGCCTAGTAGATGGGGAGGGAGCTATAGGTTAGGGCACATGAATTGCATGTAGAGGGTCCCAAGTTCTGTCCCTGGTGTCTTGTGTAGCAGGGGCTGGGTAAGACCTCTGCCTGAGTAATTGCAGAGTTATTGCTGGTCAGAATAAACAGTGCTGGTCTAGATGTAACTAAGGTATGACTAGGGATAAAGCAGCGTTATACATCCAAAGCAGTATTTGCTCAAAATCCATGTTTTTCACTCAGCTCAAATCTTGTTCTTGATTCATATCTGTTAGATCAGGGCTTCTAAAACCACTAGTCTCCATAGTGAAGATAACCACACTTTTACCCAGGCATTCTTTGATTCTGTGCAATGTCTGAAAATGTTACGAAGAGGTCAAGGGAACAGTGGTGAGAGAATTTCCCACAGCTTTACAGCTTTTCCCAACCTGGTGCCCTCCAGAAGTTTTGAACTCGAACATCTGTCATTCCTGACTGTTCGCCATGGTGGCCTGGGCTGATGGGAGTTGTAGTCCAAAACATCTAGAGGGTGCTACATTGGGGAAGGTGACAGAAAAAGCTGTTCAGAGGAGGAAAAGGGAAAATCGAGCTTAAAGGAGGCTGCTTCGGCTATTGGGTGCTATAGAAATGTAATAAATAAATACTTGTTATCATCCCAATGGGGAGGGGAACTTGGGGAATCCAAAAAGCTTGTAGAAAAATAAATTATTGTTGGATCACTCTCATAAACTCAAGATATGTAGTAATGATTTGAAAGAGAATGCTAGTGGGTCTCTTTCTTCTGTCAAAAAAGCGCTTGTGCTCTCCCCTAACTACTCTTGACAATTTCCTGACAATTTTCATACTTCAAAAGCCATTGTGGCAGATTATTAGTATGCAGGAGTATTATTGTAGTCTGTAGCTCATTGATCTTTCAAATAATTATCTACACAGTGATGTAGAAAATTATTCTTCCCATTTTCTAGATAGGCAACTGAGGATGAGGGGGACTGACTCGCCCAGAGCCCTTAAAGAAGTACAAGGCTAAGCTAGAATTTAAACTTGGGCACAAGCTTGTTGCTCTTCCCAGTGTACCAACTGCAAGCTTATAATCATTCCAGTTGTTTAGTGGTGGTATCTTGTTCACGTGGTTGCCTTCCACTGGGAAGACCCTGCTCTTGGCCATCAAGGATTCCATCTTCCTGTACGTCTGTAAAAAATCAACATCTTTCTTTCTTTCTTTCTTTCTTTCTTTCTTTCTTTCTTTCTTTCTTTGTTATTTATCCACTTGTACAGTTGGCCTCCCTGGGATCTTAGATCACTGAGCAACAAAAGTTCATTCCCTGTTGTGTGATAAAGTGACTGCCTATATCTAGTCCCCCTTCCTCTAATATCACACAGGTCTCCGTGTGTGGTACCTATCCCCATGGAACTATAGTTTTGGTTGAAAACAACATGAAAAAGGTTTTGTTTGCTTTTTAAAGAGTTCTTGGGAAAAGATTCCCAGACTTCCTGGTGGGGCTGTGAGTTTATCTGTGAAAGCTTGTACTTCTGCTAATGCTGTATCACCTCTTTGGATCAGCGGAGCAGTGTCCCTCGGGTTGTGAAGGCAACACTTCTAATGAGCCTCTTGTCTTGCACTTAAAGCATAACTTGTTTTTGTTTTTCTTCTAGGGCTGCCACAGTTTAGCCAGAAAAAAGCAGCCAATTTTGCAAGGAGGGTGTTAAAATAAATTGTTGTTTTGATTGGCCTGGGTTTTCCCCCAATTTTAAAGTTGAGTTGTTTTGATTTAGAAATTTACTGGGTTTAGCTTTCCTACTGCTCTTGGTTAGCATCCAGTGTGTGCACCACCACAAGAACCATTTTTGGGGAGGGCAATTTATTATTTTATTTATTATATTTTCAGTCTGCCCAATAACCAATGTTCTCTGGGCAGATTACAAACAGTTAACAGACTAAAATACCATACAAACAGTTAAAAATAAAAAGTACAATATACATATTTAAAGAATGAAATACAATACAAACTGTCTTTATTTTATTTTTATGACCTTTTTGTGTAGAAATCTTTAAAAAGAGCCTTTTTCCTCTGCTTATAAACGGAAAGTTCACTTTTGTTGCTTCAAAACCTAATTAAGAATGGTCAGGTGGTCAAGATCATCTTACCTTTCTCTCTGTAAATCCTTAAAGACAGCCCGAGATGGGCACAGGCCCATGTCTGACATGAACAGCCACTGTTACCTCGTTCTTCAAATGCAATACCAGCATCCTTAAGGAGCTGTGAGCAGTTTGCCAGGGGAGGTACAGCTCTTGGAGCACTGTTTTGCTTTCTATTATATGGTCTTCCAAATGTGTCTCCAGATTGAAGAATTCCATTTGATTTTTGATCCGTGGAGTGCCTGCTTTTAAATATGCACATTTTGACTGTGGTGCTAGCAGTTAAACAGAAACACAAGGAATAGCAATGTAATTGGCAAGAAATGGGAATAGTGCGCACTCTTGTCCTGGATAACTTGCCCCAATTCTATATACAACTGAGCTTGTGACTCTTCTGCAGTCTTCCCCAACCTGGTGCCCTCCAGATGTGTTGGATTACAACTCCCAGCATTGGCTGGGGGATGCTGGGTGTTGTAGTCCATCACATCTGGAGAGCACAACATCAGGGCAGGCTGCTGTTGTATCTTGCAAGATACAAGAGCAGCCTTGCAAGCTTAACTTGCAAGTTAAATAACCCTATAGTGCTAATTTTTAATTTTTTAATTTGTTAATTGGCCCTCCTGCTGAATTGATAACCACTTGTTCAGACATATTCCAACATACAAACTCTCTTTCTTTTCAAAAACATTGTGTGAAATTGCCTGGGCTATGTTGGAGAGCAGTTGAGGGTGTCCACGTTGGCTGGGGAATGCAAAACTTTAGACTGTGTTTGAAATTTGATGTTCTACACCCAGAAATCATGTTCTTGGTTATTGTTGTAGAGAATGTCTTGTCTTTCTGGTAAGCTAGAAATGAATTGTGTTGTTTTGCCCAACAGTCTTGATTCTCTTTACAGTATGGACCACTTGATCCAGCATAACATATAATGTATAGCAAAGCAAAGAATCAATAAAGCCATTAGCCTGCTCTCTGTCTAGCTAGAAGCATTGATGAATCAGTCCATATTTCCCCCTGGGTCTATTTAGTGACTTTTGTCAGAGGAGAAATAAGTAGTATAAACAAAGCCTGACCCTCTTCAAGCAGCTCTCCTGCCTGTGACTATAAAGGAGATCATGGCAATGTGTCACCCTAGTTTTCCTGACCTCTTCCTCCTGCATAGTGCAAGATGTGTTTGGTTCTATGCCTCTTTTCTTAATGGTTCTTGGTACAAATTACTTACATTTCAGTAATGTTGTGATTTAAAAATCCTACCAATGAATGAGTAGAAGAGCGTTAGCGGAATTACTGAAATGTTGTTTTCCTGCTGGATCCTGGCGCAGGGCTGGCCCATGATATTTCGCTGCCAGAGGCAAAACACAAGATGCTGCTGCCTCCACACCCTGCCATGCCACATACAGAAGCCAACCATGGTTGAATCTTACTTAAGCAGCGGTAGCCTCCACTGCATCTAAGAGCAGTAGGCCAGCGTAGGGATGCGCACAGCTCTGTCCTCCCACAGTTCACTGCTGCCGCCTGAGGTGGGTGGCTTACTCTGCCTAGTGGTTGGGCTGGCCTTTGCTCCTGGAGCTCTGAACCTGGTGGCACCTTCCCCAAACCCAAGTCTCATTTTACAATGCAGGGACCAACTGAATGCTTTGATCACCCTCCTGTGTTGCTTCCCTTCCCCCTCTCTTTATAGCATTTAGTCCTCTATTCTTAATCTTTTTTTTTTTTTTTTTGAGCAGCCGTACATACACAGCACTGAAAAGGGCAAGACTTTAGTGTTTTCTTTGCTGCTGTGGAAACATCACCCCCTACATGTCAGCTGGCATCTTTACCATCAGCAAGTCCCCGAGTCCACCTGCAGCTCATTTCTGAAATATAATCAATATAGGTTGAAATCTAGTATCATATAAATGGTCTCTAGCTCATGCAGTGGGACTTCCTCATCTCTGTATTGCAGCCCCCCCATGCCCCCCCCCCCCAAATCACTGGACATTGGACATCACTGGCTGAGAAATAAGTTTAGGATAGTTTTGGCAAAATGTGTTAGTCTGTTCCTGTAGCACTAAAACAACATGTGCTAGTTAAAAAGCCTTCAGGGTGCAATCCTATGTATGTTTAGGCAGCAAAAATGTCACACGACTCCCAGCATTCCCCAGCCAGCATGATTTGCTGGAGAATGCTGGGAGCTGTAAGACTTTTTTCTGTCTGAACACGCATAGGATTGCACCCTTAGAAGCCTTTGCTTCTGGATGGTTATTCAGGTTTTTACTTTTGGCCTCTGGGCTGTGTATTTTGTTTTTATGGCCGCTTCCAAAAAGGAATCGGAGAGAATGTCATTTGTGGTGAGATCTGAAAATTGCTTGTGTGTATCCTGTGTTATGTATCAATAACATTCACAGTGCAATCATATATGTGTCTATGTGGAAGTGAGTCCCATTGAGTTAAATGGGACTTACTCCCACATCCGAGGGTTAAAGTCTAAGTGTGTGTTGAACTGGTTGTAATGAAGTGGAGGCTTTAATGCAGGGTCCTTGTTTAAATATCACTTCTCTACCATTTTAGTCACTACTCCTTGTGAAATATTTGTGGGTGAAACTGCAATCCTAAGCACTTACTAGGAACTTCCAAAGGGGTAGCTGTATTAGTCTTTTGCAGCAAAAACAACAGTTTAAGGAGCCTTTAGTAGGAAGTAAGCCCCATTGAGAATATTCACTCAATGAGTCAAGATTTACTTCTGAGTAAACATGTGCAAGTCTGCATTGTAAATAATTCCTTTTTTCTAGCTAGGACAAGTAATACAAGTTAAATAAAAGAATGCCCAATTTTTGGCCCAATTAGCAGCATATTTGCATAGATTATATCATTTCAAAGCAAATATTGGGTTGATGGATTATGTTGCTAATTAATATTAAAACAAAGGTAATGGGCAAAGTTGCCTAGAGCAGGCGACACCAGCCTTCCTCAACCTATCTCCCTCAGATGTGTTGGACTGCAACTCCCATGATCCCATGATCCCCAGCCAGGATGGCCAGTGGTCCTGCTGACTGAGGATGATGGGAGTTGTAGTCCAGCACAACTGGAGGGTGCCAGGTTGGGGAAGGCTGGGCTAAACTACTGTTATCTTTAAAACAAACAAAAAGCAACCTCTTAGGCCATGTGAACTCCCTATTGTTTCATTGTGCTACCACAATCTGACATGGTGTAAGTATGGTATTGGTAAGTAATGATAACTCAGCCTCTGCATATGAAAGCTGGTGCTTACAAAGACAACAAAAGACCAAGCAGAACGATATTGTGAAATCAGCTGTGCCCAGCAGAAAGGAGTGACACCTGGAAAGTTGGAAGGAGAAATGGATATCATTGATGCATGCTTGCACCAGAAAGAGAATTATTGCTGTGTCAGGCCCATCGCAAAAGAAGGAAAAGGACTGGGTAGCTGGTGGAGCTATTAACGGCATGTGCTTAAACTGTTCTGTCCCAACCGCATAACCGTCATCCCGTAGTGTGGCTGTGGCAATGAATGTTTCTGCATGGGGCGTGGGACAGGCAGGCAAAGTTGTCTGAAGCATCTCCAGCCAACACTGCCTGTATTAGCTTGCAGTGGAAGGGAGGCTGCTCCCTGCATCTAGAAGCCAGTGCAGGCAGAGGGAGGCATCCTCTTATTGAGAGCAATGATAAGCTCTCACTCTCCACTTGTTTTTGGAAGTCGACACCAGGTTTCTTTTTGGATACCTGCTTCATCCCAAGGTTCCATAAAGCAGGGGCTGGAAAAATATTTTAGTTCAAAGGCCAAATTTAATTTTAGAGAACCGGGTCTAATTTCAGGGGTGGATCTGCTCTCACTCTACAGCAGGGGTAGGCAACCTTTTTGGGCCGTGGATACATTTGGCAGTTGGATAAACTGCCTTGGGCATGACCACAAAATGGCTGCCACTGAAGGCATGGCAAAGGACAAGTAATCTGTCAGAATGGCTGCGTAGAAACAGAGGTGGACCCTGAGCCCCAAAACACTAAACTCTTTTGAACCCACAGTTTTCACCACCAACAGAAACATGTGGCTGGGGTTGCTGTGAAAGCCCAGCTGAACTACCCAAATGAAAAGAACGTAATAACATAAGAAGAGCCATGCTGGATCAGACCCTGGGTGCTGGGCTAGATAAGCCCTGGGTTTATCTAGTCCAGCATTCTGTTCACACAGTGGCCAACCAGCTGCCCACAGGAAACCCACAAGCAGGACATGAGCATAATTATTAGAGTGTTGTGCTGGGGAACCTCAGGCCTGGGACCAAACCTGACCCTTGTGGGGTCCCAATCCAGCCCTCTGGGCTTCTGCAGAAGGCCATACTTAAGAACATAAGAAGAGCCCTGCTGGATCAGACCAAGGGTCCATCTAGTCCAGCATTCTGTTCACACAGTGGCCAACCAGCTCCCGACCAGGAACCCACAAGCAGGGCATGAGCGCCACAGCACCCTCCCACCCATGGTCCCTAGCAACTGGTGTACTTGGGATCACTGTCTCTAGTACTGGAGGTAGCATAGAGCCATCAGAACTAGTAGTCATTGATAGCCTTTTCCTCCTGGAATTTGTGCAATCTCCTTTTAAAGCCATCCAAATTGGTGGCCATCACTACATGTTGTGGTAGCAAATTCCATAGTTTAGCTATGCACTGTGGGAAGAAGTACTTATTTTTATCTGTCCTGAATCTCCCAACAATCAGCTTCATGAGATGACCCGAGGTTCTAGTATTATGAGAGGGGGGAAAAAATGTCTCCCTATCCACTTTTTCCACACTGTGCATAATTTTGTACCCCTCTTTTATGTCTCCCCCTACCCACGTTTTTCCAAGCTAAACACTCACAGCTGTTGTAAATCCCTCATAGGGAAGCTAAGAGGAAAAACATGTGGGGGTTTTAAAAAGGAAAAACACTCAATTGGAATCAATAGAGGCTTTTAAAATTCTCCCCCTACCCCCACAAGGTTTGTGTGGAATTTGGGGATGAAAACAGATGGGGCGAAAGCTTAAGCCCTGTCCTCCAGAATTGCCATGCTTACGATCCAAATTGGGACTGCATGTGCTTGCTGGAGAGTAAGTAAAAGTAGCTTTCATTGCTCCAGGATATGTGCTTAAAGGAACATTTAGTCTGGCCCTTAGTTACTGGCAGAAAAATCTTTAAGCTACAACATGCTGGTATTTTTTGTCCCAGCCTTTTGTCTTCAGTCCCACTCACTGCTGGAATGCAGCCCCTGAGATAGTCTCTGAAACTCAATTTGGCCCTTGGTCTGAAAGATGTTCCCAGCCCCTGCTTTATGGAGCCTTGGGGCAGAACAGGTGCCTAAAAAGAAACTTTATGTCAGACTTTCAAAAACAAGTGGAGGTTAGCATAGATGGATTTGAAGTACTTCCTAAGCAGGCCTATGAAAAGTATCACTGCATTGAGACAAGTGGTTTAACTTTACCATTTGGGAAGGCTGGTTTAAAATGGTAATTCTGCTGCAACCTAGAACCTGTGGTATATTGCAGCTTTTGCAGAGGATGAAGCGCTGAATGGATTTTTCTTGTCATGTTCCTTTCACATTCACTGGAAATCGCATAGAGAAAAATAAAAGATAATCTGTGAATGTTCTGAGGCATAATGGCAAGGAATGAAATGCGAATAACGGTATGCCCACCCGGTAACAAATCCCTCTAATTTGTTATTTAGTGGTATAAAAAGATCTCCACAGTCCCTCCAGGGGCAATTTGCTTTGTGCAAAGCAAAATATTCCCAGGCGCAGGGACGTATTAATACTCTGCCAACCAGGAAGAGCCAGTCCCCTGTACACTAAGTTTTCATTTTTAAGTAGGCATCGTGATGTGTTAAATACTTAGGTATTAATATTTCCCCATGGCTGGATCAGCAATTTGAAATGAATTATCTAGCTCCTCCGCTGTCCCAATTAGAGCAAGACGTGCTGAGGTGAAAGGGATTGTCTGTTTCATGGATTGGAAAGAGGAGGTGTTTGGTTCAGAAATGGAAACATCCCCCCAACATTAAATTACCTATTGAAAACCATTCCAATTACTGTTCCAGGTAGATTTTTTTTTTTATTTTTTGGAAATGAGATTCAGCAGAGAAAAAATAGGAGCGGGGGACAATTATGTGCCAAATGCTTGCAGCTGCTCTCTTTAAGAACTGGAGGCATACCTTAAATGCTACTCTTTGACCTTGTTTGCATGATCATTTTCAGCCACATGTTCTGGGAGCCCACAGGCTCTTGTTCTTTAACCAGAACTTGTAGCATTGCCATGTTGTCTGAACCTGGCAAGGGTGGGTTGTTGGTGTGGTTAACAAACCACCCACAACCCTAAAACAGCCCATGGGTTCTGGGTGGGTTGTTAACCACGCCAACAACCCACCCTTGCCGGATCTGGATGACACAACAACCTACGAGCGGGAGTTGGGTTATAGAATGGGCACCCAGCATGTGTCATAAACCACGGTGGCTTATTTAAGCCACCGTGGCTGAAAAAGATCGTGTGAACCCACTCATGGAGATTTAGGTAGGACAGCTGCGGTTTCCAGCATATGTATCTATCCCACCTTCATGACCCTCTGGTTATTATGTGCTCTTACCTGCATAGCCCAGGATATGCCCATAGCTCTCTCCTTCTCCTGTATACACTCCTTCCCAGAGGATACCAAATAGTTACAGTAACACAGTAATCATATCTGAGAGGTGGGGAGCATATAAGCTTAAATAACCTGAATGTGGAGTAAGCACATTCTGCAGACTAACTAATGGTTCAACATTTAATCAAGTGCCTATAATTCCACAGCTTTGCTTGTTTTGTTTTGAACAAAGAATATGCTGACTTAGTGTAGATTTTCAATTCTCTTGGTTGTCTTTGACATCTGGGGAAGTCTCATAGCTCAGCTGGTGTAGCGTAGCAGCTAAGAAACTGAGCTATGAATCAGGAACTCCCCAGTTTGAATTTCACCTCTTCCATGAACTCACTAGGAGACCTTGGGTAAGCTGCACTCTCTCAGCCTGTCTCCCCATCCGCAGTGTCTGTGTCTGCGTAATACTACTGGCTTACCTTACAGGGTTGCTGCACGTATTATAGCTAGATAATGCATGTGAAACAGTGTAAATACTTGAAAGTGCTGTATAGTTTTTGTTCCTGTTTTGATGATGACGACAATGATGATGACAACAAAGCTATACACGAATAAGGTCCCAGCTTCAATCCCTGGCATCTCTAGTTAAAAGGATCAAGTACAAGATGACATACAAGCCTCTGCCAGAGACCCTAAGGAGCTGCTGCCAATCAAAGTCTATAATATTGGGCTACATGGACAAAAAGTTTGTTCTGGAATAAGGCAGCTTCCTGTGTTCCACTGAAGGCTGTTCTTCTTTCCTACTCTATATTCAGTAAATTGGATCTTTCTCTTATGTGAAGAGGAGGGTGAGGAGTTTGTAAAGTGTGCAATGTGAGAGTACTGGGTATGGATCCAGCGTTGTCTGCTAGAAGGCAGCGTTATTCCCCAACTTTCTATCTGTTGCTGGCAGACTAGAAAATACAAACACTTGCTCCAGAATCAAAAGGACTATCTGCCCACATGAACAGGTGTTAGACACTTTAATTAAAGGTGCATGTGTATATCAAGAGAAGACACTCTGTTTAAATTAGATAACCAGTATAAAAAGAGAATCTCCGAATAAAAGGTTATTAAGCTACCCAGTAAAGTCAATACACATTTCTAAAAATGGAGTGCTGCTTGGATATTTAAGTACAGTCAGCCATTTCCCTCACTTTCTTTGCCTTTTAAGATTAATAGCCTTTGTGTAATTTGACTTCAAGGTATGCACTTGGTAAAGCTGGAGATCTCATCCTGATATATTGTTTGCTTTTTCCAGTGTCTGATATTGACACAGTTTAATGTGCCTTTATGAGTATTATGTGCTTAGATTGTAGCCTCGTGCTGGCCTCCCGATCTTGAGGAATTCACTTTCGAGTCCATAATGATGATCGCTCTATAGATCTTGTCGGTGAGGTGGGATGGCCTCCTTTCGCTTTCTTCTTGTCAAGGTGTACACAGTTAATTGCCCATCAGAGGGTTCATTTTTACAAGCTTACTTTGAATAAAGGCTTCTTATCTGCTGTCAGTTCTTTTTTACTCTGCCAGAGGCGTCGCTTTAACGGAGAATCCAGAATATGGCATGCTTAGCTTTGTTGGTAAGGGGTTTTCTGGATTCTGTGAAAACATATTTTAGTATAAATGGCATTTTAATGCTATGGGAATGGGATGCTGATAGCTATAGGGAAATGATTCTAGAGTTCTGTAAATGCTAAAGGTAATGCAACAGTCATTCAGTGCTGCTGTTGTGTTTGGGGTGCAGTATTCCAAGCCCTGCTTCTATGGAGCTGATTGGGCATTGTGCCCTCATTAGCCTTGCTTCTTTATTTGTTTATCACAGTTGAACAATTAGGGTTTCTCTCTTTACCATCATGATAAACAGCAGGGTGAATTTAGATGGCATAAAGGGACTGCAGCACTGATCAGCAGTACATGATGGGTGTAGGAGAAAAATTTGCCAGAGGCTCAACTCGCTCCTGCAAGGCTTGCATCAGTTAAAATGGCATTGCTTGAAAATGGATGTGAAACTTAAAATGGAAGCAATATCTCCGGAAACCTGACTCTAAAGGGTGTGCTGAACAAAGTCCATATAGGTATCACAATTACAGCTGTGGTTAGTAGCACAGGGCTGGCTCAAGGCATTTTGCTGCCTGAGGAAAAGGACAAGATAGCACCCCCGTTCCATGTGCAGAGGGCTCAGCAGCCCTCATGTGATTATCTACAGGCAGAGATGTGCGGCCACTGGCGGGCTTGTGACTCAGTGGGAATTGTGTGGGAGTGGCAGTTGTATCATGAGGCCTATGCTTGTGGCTGAAGTGGTTTGCGCAAACTCACAATTGTGGGTATAGGCCCAACATGGAAGTGGCACTTGGCACGTTTGTATGATCCTTGCTGGGTTAGAAGCCTGCCCATGTCCCTTCATGTTTGCACCGGGGTGTGTGTGTGTGTGTGCTGTTAAGCATCTGAACTGGGTCTTATTGAGACATTTTTTGGGCTTCTGAGACTTCACCAGGTGTATGTCATACATTTTCACTTATATAATCTCAGTGTAGGAAAACATGAGTTTACTGTCACATATTTATTTTTATTTATTTTCAATATTTGTATGTCTCCCACTCCAGTAACAATGTTTTTGGGCAGCTTACAATAAATAAACACAAAACAATTTAAACACAAAACAAAACATGCAATCAAAAGCATCAAAAGTGTTTTTAAAACTCCACAGATGATGTAATGCCCAGTAGATATTTTAAAAAAATATCTTATTTTAAGATCATCCTCAGCGGCCCTTCTCCGTGAGCCCCTGCCAAAGGAAGTGAGGCGGGTGGCTACTAGGAGGAGGGCTTTTTCTGCTGTGGCACCCTGGCTGTGGAATGAGCTCCCTAGTGAGGTTCGCCTGGCGCCTACATTGTATTCCTTTCGGTGCCAGGTGAAGACCTTTTCATTTTCCCAGGCATTTTAGCATTTTAGCTTTCTAAATTTTTATCTTTGCTGTTTTAAATCTGTATTTTAAACTCCTGCACTGCTGCTAGGTTTTATTGTGGTTGTATTGTCATATTGTGGTTTTAATGTTCTATATATTTTAAATTGTTTTATTGTGTGCTGTTTGGTTTTCATTTTTGTGAACCGCCCAGAGAGCTTCGGCTATTGGGCGGTATAGAAATGAAATAAATAAATAAAATAAAAATTGCAGCCCTAAATTAATTTCACATCTCCTACTCAGTGGTATAGTGGTAAATTTTGAGGTGCAGGTGCTCATCAAGACAATCCCCATAGCCACACCCCCAAAGAGTGGCCCAAAGTTCAGGCAGTAGTGTTGATCCATATCAGCAAACCAGTTCCAGTGGTTTTCATCTCCACCAGGAGCAGACCTTTTATAAAGATATTGGGTCTTAATTGCCCATTCAAGACCAAGCCACCCCAAAATATCTCAGTTCAGAGGAACAAGGAATTCTGAGGGAGGGTGGGAGCATATGACTTCAGCTCCCCTGCTATTAAAAAAGTGCAGGCACTTCGAGCCCTGGTTCTACTACACGACTTCTCCCACATCAAATATATTGTGGCCCTCTGTGAGGCCTGAACCATTCAGCGACTGCAGTAGAACTATGTATTGAGAAGGGTTTATGAAATGAGTGAAACTTAGAAATGTCCGTCAGCGTTCAGTTATGTTATAATGTTATGGTAGTTAGCTTTATTTTCAGCTTAACTATGGTTAACAACTATTATTGCCGTTCGCTGGGAAGAATGCCCCATATGGATTTTAGGCTTTCTGGCGGTGAAGGAGATGCATGCCACACTCTTAAAAAACACATCCTCTATGTAAATAGGCTTTTCACTTGAGGGAAGCTGTTTTAATTATTATTCATTGGATTATAAGGTAGGGAAAACATTATTTTAACAGCTTTGATGGAAACAGTCTCTTATGCAACCATTTGGAGAGGCAGCAAACTTGGGGAAGCTTTCACTTCTCCTAAATATTTTTTAAAAGAATGAGGTGGCAATGGAGGTTATCTGAAGGGGAGGGAGTATTATCCCTCAGATACTCAACAGTCTTAATGAAAGCATCCTGATTAGCCGTGCTAAGAATGATCTATGCAGTTCTCTGGGCTGTAGAGAGGAAAATGGACCCTCAGAATGATTGGCAGGCTTTCCCACTGGAATCTTCTCTATTCCTTTGAGAATCATCCCTTTTGATTTTTTATATTTGTCCTACCTGTTGTGCTGTGGACCACTCAATCACTTTTTGTTGCTGGATGTAGTTTTTGAAAGTAATTGCTAACTTAATTGGCATAATGCAGTGTGTATCTGGAAATTGTAAAGTAACTGTATAAGACACCACGTATAAAGACTTCTGTTGCGTTTGGAAGAATGCAGTAAGGATGCCATGGAGCATTGGCAGGCATTGTGGTATTCATGGGCATTGTTAACTCTTGACACCTTCCTGGCACCTGCCAAGGTGTCCTAGCCCTCCCACGTAAAAAACAAAAAAAACCTTTTCAAGTGGCAGCTGGGATTGCTACGAAATAGGTTTCTGTAGGTGCTGAGAACTGTGGGTTCAAATAAATTGTTTAATGTGTTGGGGTTCAGACCTCTGCCTTGTATGCAGTATTTTTGACAGGTTACTTGTCCTTTGCCATGTGTTCCATGGCAGCCATTTTGTGGTGGTGCCCAGAACAGTTTCCACATGAGCCCACAGTCCCTGCTGTGGAGCATGGGGGGTGCATTTTGTTTAGGGCTGAAGGTGGCTGTGGAGAGCCAGAATGAGCTGAAGGAAAGCCGCTAACAGATGCATGGTAATGTGATGATCTGTACCTCTGCTCAACTTGCTGGTCCTTCCCTCCCGCTCCAAATCATGGAAAATAAGTTTATCAGAGGCTTCTAGTCACGATGGGTACATGCAGCTGCCAGGTTCAGAGGCAGTATGCACCTGAGTAGAATTTGCTGGGGAGCAATAGTGAAAGGTGGCTGCTTGTTCTCTTGCGAGAGGTATTCCCCAATACCTTCCTCACCGGAAGCTGTCTGGAGTGGAGAAAGTGGATAGAGAGGAGGTTTTCTCCCCCTCTCATAATACTACAACCTGGAGTCATCCCGTGAAGCTGTCAAATGATGAGAAACTCAGGGCAGATGAGAGAAAGTACTTCTATACCCAGTGCATAGTTAAACTATGGAATTTGCTACCACAAGCTGTGGTGATGGCCACCGATTTGATGGGTTTAAAAGGGGAACGGTCGGATTCGTGGAGGACAAGTCTGTCAATAGCTATATGACATCGGCAATATGTATGCTATATGGCGATGGCTATATGCTACCTCCTGATTCAGAGGCCATATGCCTTTGAATACCAGGCGCTGGGGAACAATAGTGGAAGAGGACTTTGACTGTCTTGCCATGCTTGTGGGCTTCCCATTGGGGCATCTGGTTGGCCAGTATGGGAAACAGGATGTTGGACTAGATAGGCCTTCGGCATCTGATCCAGCAGGGCTCTTCTTCTGTTCTTAGGATAAGGCCTGAAGGAACTAACAGACACCTACCTCACACTGAAATGTCATGAAGTAGCCACCTCAGAAAACTTATTCCAGAAGGGGGGTTGGCACTCTTTCCATTCATCTGCATCATGCAGGAAAGAAAGAGTGGATGGGGGTGGGGTGGTACTGGAAGGAATCTTTGCAAATGAGGATCATGTAAATGAGACTTTCTCTCAAGGGAATTTTCAATAGAGGAAGTGTTTGTTAATAGATTGCGTCATATGTAGCACTTGCTGCTGGGCTATGTGGGTTTAAAAAAGGAATGGACAGATCAATGGAGGATGATAGGTCTGTCAGTGGCTATTACTCATGATGGATATATTATTCCCAGAGGCAGTGGGCACAATCGATAGAAAGGGCTGTCACCTCTGTGACTGGAGGTTTCCAGGGGCATGTGGATGCCCAGAGTTGGAAACAGAATGTTGGACTAGATCAGCCATTCCCAACCTTGGGTCCCCAGATGTTGTTGGATTGCAGCTCTCATCAATCCCAGCCAGCATGGTCAATGGTCAGGGATGTTGCGAGCTGTAGTCTAGCAACATCTGAGGACCAAAGGACGGGAAAGGCTAGTTGGACGTTGGTTGGACCCAGAGAGGCTGTAATCTTTTGTTCGGAGGCTGCTGTGCTAAGGTCTGTAATATCTTTGTTTTGAGGGCTGTCTTCATGACTGATTTAGTGTGAAGTTAGAGCTCTTTGAGGTCCTTTGTGACAGATGACGTTGTCACCAATCCGCTGCCAACCAGCTGCTTCACTTTGAAAAGCCACATTTTCTGAAACTCCTTTACTCTGACTTTTTTTACTGAAAGCGGCTCCCTGGTGGTTTTACCACAGTGTGCCATGTGTCCCCCCACACACACATTAAATCCTGGGATGACTCTGTGACCTGGCAGTGACACTGTCAAGGGGGTGGGACGCCCCATCCCTCTTGTTTCTCCAATGGAAGTAGTTTTTCTATTGATAAAATCACCAGGAGTGCAGCAGCAACCCCTCACAGTACCGCAGTAGTGGGGACATTCATTCACCTTAGCTAGCCTGCGTTTAACATATCCCCCCTTCTGTGCATGTTTACTCAGACGTAAGAAATAAATCTCACTCTCCTACAGTGAAAGGGTTATAGGCTAACTTTAGTAACTCGTCCTAAAGCACTCTTTCGATGCTACCTTAAGTCACTATTGCGATGTTGTGCTTCTTTGACGTTCTGTAGTTTCTCTGTTGTTATTTAAAGTTCCTTCTCTGATCTTTCTGGTTTACAGGAGCTTCTCATCGCAAGCAGAGAGAAGGAGAAAGTGGGGGAGTTGCGGGTTTGGAAGCAATAGGCAAAAGTACACATGTGGGGAAAAATGGGGTGGGAGCAATAACTCTGCAGCAGACTGCTGGAATGCGGCAAAATTGTGGGTGTGGGTGGGGGTGGGGAACTCTCAGGAGCCTTCAGATGCTGCACTGGGGATTTTGCTTTCTTCTGGGAAATCTGTGCACACGGGGAAAATTAGTTGTTCTCCATTCATAATATAGTAGCAATGGAGAGCCTGGACAGGAGCAGGAAACAAGCCCCTCTCATTGGCTGAGCAGCTCCTGCCAGTTTGATGACATTCAGTTCTACTCCCCCCACCCCACCTAGAAGTATGTTCCTTTCAAGTGCTGGAAACCACATTAAAGATACGCTAAACTCTAAACTCGGCTTATCTTGCTTCTTGTGTCCCTGATGGACCAAAGCTGATTCCATGAAAAACTGGGTAATACTCCAACGTACTTCTCATTCTATTGTCATGAAGATCCCACCCACCCCAGGAAACCTTTCCTGACATGTTAAGAGCATCCACCTTTCACCAGCTGTCTCTTGTGTCTAAGTGGGATGACCAAGCATCCTGCTAATACCCATAAATCAATCCCTGCAGAAGTAGGTTGATTTAAGAATCATGGACAAAACTCAAGAGCCCAAGAAATCATGGGGCATTTGTTTTATAGGTTTATTTATTTATTACATTTCCGTATCGCCCAATAGCTGAAGGTTTGATACAGCCTTCCTATTTCTGAGTCTTTAGTGCTCATGGATTTAGTCCTTTTAGTTTTCTCTCCAACATCGGAGGCCAGCACAAAAACAACAACATTTTTTTAAAGGGGAAGTTGAAGTGGTCAAAATTCTAACTGGTGTCTGTTGGCTGCATTTTACCCAGCCCTGTTTTGTTTTATTTTGGGAAGAATGGAAGGTTTGATGTTGTTTTTCCTTCCTTTTTACATTTTAACGTGATTGCCAACCCCCTCTTGCTCTCTTTCTGTGCACAGGTATCTCCTTCCAGAAAGATGATGCTGTCTCCTTCCCACCCATCCCTGTTGCTTTGTTGATGCCTTTAAGAAGCAGCTCATTAAAAACAGTTGCACTCGTTCAACTATAGTCTACTGCAGTGACTCTTTGCTAATGAAGACTAGTGAAACTTGCAGTGAAAGATCACAGTTTAATTTTAACATGTGGTCTGTAAATGTCTCGGAAAGCTTTGGGAAGAGAGAAGTGATATTGAGTAGAATTTAGATGGAGGAATGGCTTCATGTAGATGAAGGAATTTACTTGAATGACAGCAGACTTGA
The DNA here is from genome assembly GCF_057233095.1 of Heloderma suspectum. Lineage (NCBI taxonomy): Eukaryota > Metazoa > Chordata > Lepidosauria > Squamata > Helodermatidae > Heloderma > Heloderma suspectum. Next base: position 332,769,974 of record NC_139459.1, on the reverse strand, counting down.
TTTTTCTACACACCCCTCCTTTTTCCCACATACATAGACAGGACTGCAGTGTCGCTGAGGTAATGTATAGTTGATAACACTGCCTTCATTTGCGTTTCTTCACCTTACCTTGTGCTCCCCCCTTCTGCTTGCTGCTGCCTGCAGCACGTGTGTTGGGAATTGAAAATGCAGTTTGACTATTATATGTTGGCAGTAATCTTTCACTTTTTTTCTTCTCGTAAAAAATGAGGCAGCAAACATGAGCAGCCAGTGATGTATGGGGCTATAGATGGGAATTGAATTTGCAAAAGGGAAATGGGATTTGGTTGCAGTTTGAACTGATAATGATGGGGCCCAAATGGATTTGTGATGGTCATGCGTTCAGTTATTGTTTTTCTCCAACTGTGTGGCTTGGCAAAAGAAAAATTATATATACGTATATCTGTGCAGGTGACTGTGAAAGTAGAATAGGCTAGCTCAATGAGAGTGAGTTAATGGCTAATAGCAAGTAATAGGTATGCAAACATCAGGCTCCAGCCTATTCCCACTGACTTGTATTAGACTCAAGGTAGGATTAAATGACTTGCTCACACAGGGAGGTATTTCAGAGGAGGGGAGGGGAAATGGTTGGGTTACTGCAGTCTGCAGTTGAAGAAACCACATGCATACTTCCAGACAGAATGAAAACATATCTTGGCAGGCATTTTAAGAATCTGCAGATTGTTTGTATGACTTCTGAGAATTCTTTCTTGTTGTTCATTATTTATACAATACCTTAATGATAACAAGACACTTCATAGACTGCCTAGGGAAGTAAGCCAGGGGCCCAGACAGCCAGTAGTGTAGGTCAGCTAAATATAATGCATGAGGGGGAATATATAGTGGCTGCCCAGATCCATTGATTCTGTAGGACTACAAATGGCTGGCTTCTGGCCCGCTTCACAGTCCACTTCAGTGGCATCACATGGATATAAGCTGACTAAAGCCTCAGTTCTAGGCATGCTTACTGGAGAGCCAATCTTATTGAGCTTGTTGGGACTTACTATGCAAAAGCTGGTCATTGTACTGGTCCAGCCTAGACGGACTGTTCGACTTTGGCTTGGGAGATTTAAGTTTTATGTTTCAGCTTTCAGCCACCTGCTTGGTAGTATGCATTAGTCTCAGTTCCCCATTATGTAAAATAGGAAGAGTGGTGTCCTGTGTCACATGGTTTCTGTGAGTATGAATGAGATAACTTTTGTCAAAGTGTTTTGTACATGTAAAGTACTCTAATGGGAATAAGCCCTGGTGAATACAGTAGGACTGACTTCTAAGTAAAATGTGCCTAAGATTGGGCTGTAAGGCTGCAGTTCTAATCACACTTGGAAGGAAGTTGCATTTAAGTGCACGTAATCAAACTGAAAGTAGCTAAAATCCCAAGTACTTGACTTGGACTGCGGGGTGTGTGTGTGTGTGTGTGTGTGTGTGTGTGTAATTGCTGTTCATTGTATGAAATTGACTTTAGTAACATGGACTACTTTCTAGTAGGTTTTCTGTATTTTATGAACTCTTTTTGGAAGCTGCGTTGAGTTTTTTAATAGAGAAAAGCGGGGAAGATTCAACAGCCGATCAGGAGGCCTTATTGGTCATCCCATGGCCAACAGTGTATCATGATGTAATGGCATATAAGTAGGCCTTCTCAATAGTGGCACCCACCCTCTGGAACATTCTCCCACATCTGGTTTGAGAGGCGGAAACTGGTGAGCATTACATGGTTCTTGAAGACACATCTCTTTACTCATGCTTTTCTTGACTTATAACCACACTGCTCAGTTTTACTGTTTTGTTTTAATGTATTTATTACTCTTTTTACTTTGGTTTTTATTGTATTTTTTGCATTTTTATGTAATTTGTTTAGAGATTTTATGACATCAAGTGGTATATAAGTATTTTAAATAAATAAAATAAGTAAAATAAACATAGGATGGGCTTAATTTTTTAAGTCAGCTCCTCTTGTGGCATGCTAGCATGCTGTAGAACACAGTTTGGGAATCACCATTTTAACCAGAAATCCCTTGGGCATCACGCTAAGACTGTGTCCTGTCACTGAGCAATTGACCTGCCTGTTTTCACTTACATAGAGTGCATTCTGTAGATAGGGATTATTAAAAAGTGATGAGGACTTTTTTTTCCAAAATGCTGGTTCTTAGAATTCTGTTAAAGTGCTGGATTCCATGTTAGGTTAATTCCATGTTCTTCATCTAAAGCATGCGTTGGCAATGCCGATTTCCAGAGTTCCTGTGTACACCTTTCACTTCCTAAATAAGACAATGTTTTCGTGTCTGCTCAGAATGAATGCACATTTTCCAAAATTCACCTGTGTAACCTGTTAATTTTCATAGAATGCAGTTGTACTTCTACTCTGCTAGATCTTTGACAGGTTAATGCTTAATTTATTGGGAAATTACACATTCACTCAGTCCATTCTGTAATAGTTTGTTGTGAAGTAAGGCAAGGCTTTCCGCACACACTCCAAGTGATAAAGTGTTGAAAAGGAGCCTCTGGAGAAGAGCTCTAATTTGGGTTTGATACAACTCTGTACAACTCAGTCAAATGGGTGTTTACCTAAACTCTCTAGGTCCTAGAGATTCCATATCCACCATTTAGGAGTTCATACTTAAACCTACTACTGACTTAACTGTTTTAAAACTCTCTCTTTTATGGAAGGAGAGGACTCCTTCTTGAGAGACTTCATTACAAGACCTGAACAGTAAACAAAAAGTGCATTAGTACTGTATGGAATTTTTGAGAGGTTCAGTTTTTGCTGCAAATCAGCTATTTCTGGGGGCACTAAAATGTTTGCAAAGACCTGCCAGTCTTCCAGTTGCATGCGTTTCTTTGTGCCTCTTTGCAACCATTGTTCTCCCAATTAATAATGCTGCTGCTTAGCAATATGATTATGGTTTTAACACTTGATAGGGCCTTTTCCACTGCATGATCCCAGGCAATCTTGAGACCAGATACGGAAGGCTGAGCCATTTGCAGAAGCCCATTTTAATGTGCGTAAACCTGTGGTGTGTATTTCCCCGTGGAGATCTTAGCGGAAGACTTGGTTTAGCAAAAATGCTTAAGCCACCTGTTGAAGTTCAATGCATATCAAGGTGCAGAGACAGATTCTGTCCCTCTCGCTCTGTCTCCTCCCCATGCTACAAGCCCAACAGGTGATCAGTGCTGTCAAAGCTGATAGCGCCAACCATCTGTTCAGCAACAAAGATCCATATGCCAGCATTGAACATTCAACCCACTGCTGTGCACAGGGATCTCTAAAAAGTCATAAACATGCTCTCTCCATGGTATAAAAATGATCAGAACTTTAATCCTGATTACAGCAAAAATAGATTTTCTCCCCCCTCCCTGCCCTGTCTCCCACCTTTGCTCATCTCCTTCCATTTCTTTCCTTCCCTTCCCCAACCTTTGCTTACCAAATGGTATTAGGTTACTTCATTGCTTTCTTTAAGAACCTGCAAATTATTCCAGTAATAACAGAAATGATTGTGCTACTGGGCTGGAGCCATTTTAGCAAAATGTACATCTGCTACTTCACTAATTTCCAGCACAAAACACCCCATATGCTCATGAACATATTGTGAGGGGAAAATGTTAGCTCTCATCTAAACAAATTTTGTTTGCAAGGATCACTCCCCGCCCCCCGCCAGCTATTCATGGCTTCCATTGAGGAGGAGTGAATTATCAAGGCATCATATATCACTCTCACTTTATTTTATTTGTGCTGTTATTTCTGATATGTTTACTTTGTAAAGGTTGCAGCCTATTTGTGTATGTATGTGTGTTTCCTCTTTCACACCTGCATAAAACATGGTGTTAATTAAACATTTATAGGGGCAGTCCATTATGAGGAATACAAAAGCTTTGGGACAAAAGCGAGCCACCAAACTGTTTTGTTCAAATTAACCCCATTCTCCAGCTGTTCCTTATACTCTACTGCCCTTTGTGGTTGGAAAGTCGAAAAGGTCCCCATGATATTATGGCTGATACCTTTTGTGTGTGGAGCTGCTGGGAAGTAATCTTGAGTCAACAGGAAAGCAATATTTTCTTAAAGCTTGTGACTTATATTACTTCTGTGATCTCAGGTATGAAGGAGATAAAAAGGGCAAGGGGTTTGGTGTAGCTTCTCTTGAAGACATGTAGAGTTCTTGGAGTACTAATAACTAGTGGATTAAAATTGATCTTGGTGAGACTTTTAGTGTTAACTGATAGAAAAGTAAATTATTTTAGGTTTTTGGCTGCTTTGTCAAACAGGTCATGTTGCACGGTGCTGTCAAGAAAACCTGAAGTTCAGCAATATTTAGAACATTTAAAAACCCCTTTCTGGTGGATTTACAGGATGGTGGGCCCTCTCTATACAGGGCCAAACAACTGTAAGGGCTCCTCCCTTCTTCCATTTCAGGTTATTTGTCCATGCTTTCATTGGACAAGGACGTAGACTAGAGCATCTGGGAGTTGCACAGTCTTGAGATATGGATAAAACTTCTGCCTCTCCTTTACTCAAGTTCTCCTTTAGATGTTGGAGCAGAAGCAGAAGTCATTCAGCCGTCTCCTTGCCAGCACTGGCTTCAGACTCACAGCCACCCTTTCAGGACCACTTTTTCCTCACACATTCAGGATACCAAATGATAAATACAAATATCACGTGATGAATAATGGTACATTCACACATGTATGGTCATCACTTTTTGACTGTAACATTAAGTGATTTCTTAGATGTCTAAAATAGCCATCTCAGATCATAGAATCATAGAATAGTAGGGTTGGAAGGGGCCTACAAGGCCATCGAGTCCAACCCCCTGCTCAATCAGGAATCCAAGTCAGAGTATCCCTGACAAATGGCTGTCCAGCCTCGTCTTCAAGGCCTCCAGTGTGGGAGAGCCCACCACCTCCCCAGGTAATTGGTTCCATTATCGTATTGCTCTAACAGTCAGGAGGTTTTTCCTGATGTTCAGCCGGAATCTGGCTTCCTGTAACTTGAGCCCATTATTCCGTGTCCTGCACTCTGGGATGATCGAGAAGAGATCCTGGCCTTCCTCTCTGTGACAACCTTTCCAGTACTTGAAGAGCGCTATCATATCTCCCCTCAGTCTTCTCTTCTCAAGGCTAAACATGCCCAGTTCTTTCAGTCTCTCTTCATAGGGCTTTGTTTCCAGTCCCCTGATCATTTTTGTTGCCCTCCTCTGAACTCTCTCCAGTTTGTCTGCATCCTTCTTAAAGTGTTGTGCCCAGAACTGGACACAGTACTCCAGATGAGGCCTAACCCATGCTGAGTAGAAGGGAACTAGTACTTCCTGGGATTTGGAAGCGATGCTTCTATGAATGCAGCCCAAAATGGCATTTGCCTTTTTTGCAGCCACATCACATTGTTGGCTCATATTCAGCTTGTGATGGACAACAATTCCCAGATCCTTCTTGCTTGTAGTGTTGTTGAGCCACGTATCCCCCATCTTGTAACTGTGCATTTGGTTTCTTTTTCCTAGGTGCAGAACTTGGCATGTATCCCTATTAAATGTCATTCGGTTGTTTTCTGCCCAGCGCTCCAGTCTATTCAGATCACTTTGAATTTTGTTTCTGTCTTCCAAAGTATTCGCTATCCCGCCCAATTTGGTGTCATCTGCAAATTTGATCAGCATTCCCTGCACATCATCCTCCAAGTCATTAATAAAAATGTTGAAGAGAACTGGGCCTGGGATCAAACCAACAGAGCTTTTCTATCGCCTAAGACTACACACATTGAGCTGCAGGTGGTGCACATGGAAGACAGACTTGCAAGTTATGTTGACGTAACACTGCAGTCACTTAATAAAACCTTAGGCGCAGGCTACATGATTGTGTATTTCCTTTCCCCTTGTCAATGAATTCTCTCTTCTTTTCCCCAGTGGTTTTAACCATGGCATCTGAACTGATTGTCACTGTGGCTTACACTAACCAGGTTTTCCATTTTAGCTAGAGTTTGCAATCTTGCTTTGAACCCTGGGTTCACTTCCTAGTAAGAAGGGAGCCCTGGTAAGCACCGAGGATGGTTAAGGTCAAAAGAGATGTAACCGTAGATATATTTAAGGCTATTGGGAAGATGGTGTGGGGAATTTACACCATGGAAGAGATGAGGAATGCAGGAAAGGGAGCGTGTGATCATGTCGCTTCGTTCTAGTCTCTTGAAGCATAAGGCAGTGTCTGTAGTGGTACAGTGGCTGAATTCAGGTGTAACACAAACCATAGTTTAATGTTAGGTGAACCAGCCTCAGGCTTATCCACTCCCCCCTTCCCCTGAGTGGCCACGAGGAGGTCAGAAGCATTTGCTACTGTTTTCAACTAACCGAGGTTTATCATTATGTCTAAACCAGGACAAACTGTGGTTAGTTTTTTTTAACTATGCTTGGTCTGAACTGGTTTCAAACTCTGGTTCATGACCCTGTCTTGTTAAGATAAACCATAGTTAAACTAACCACAATTCCCAGTTTGAACATAATGGCTGAGTTCACATGACATGACAACCCACCCTGAGAAATAAGCCACACAGTGTGGGTTGTTGTTCAGACAACCCACGGTGAGTCCAACGCCTGTCGAGTGCTCAACATTGCCCACTTAGCAAGGATCTGAAGGGTTGCCCTGACCCTTGGGGGTGCCCTTGTTCTAGTCTGCCCCTCCCTGAGTCAGCAGCAACTGGTTTTCTTAGGGAAGTACACACCACCCCCTGTCAAACTAGATGTGGTTACTGCCTTTGGGAGTGAAAAAGGGAATGGTGTGCACTTTTCTATGAAAAACTGTTGCTGGGGACTTCGGCAAGTGGGGATTTGAAGCAGGGTACCCTCAAGGTTCATGGCAATTCTTTGAAACCTGGGGATCTCCTTGCTAAGGGGGTGACCGGAACCCCATTTCTCCACCTGTCAGCTGTCAAAGGCTGTCAAACCAGCCTATATACAGTATAGCCTTGACTGTTACCTTGTATGACAAATCAAACATACAGAGCTCCGGGCAAGGCAAGCCTGACAGTCAGAGTTGCACAAGTGAGCAACTCCAAAAACTCACAACAAAAAACATTTTTTAAAAAGGGGGCTTTTGCGCACATTCCCTGGGGCCAGGAAAATATGAAAAAAAATCCGCCCCTGTTTTTGCGCAAAATGTTTTTTGTTTTTTTTTTAAGGTTCTGACCACAACTGGGATCACGATTGCAGCAGGGATGGGGGGCTTGGCGGGAGCCAGGGGGAGCCAGTGATAGCCCCTCCAAAGTGCCATTTTGGCACAGTTGGAGGGGCTGTTACTGGCAAGGGGCACTGGAAGCGGCTTGGGCGCAGTTGTGGAAAATAATCATGGCTGTACTCGGGAAGAGTGGCAGTAGTTTCTGCTACTCTTGCTGAGCGGCTCGCTTGCCGATGCCCACTACCCACGATGGGTTGGCAGTGCTGAGTTCGGACGACATGCCAACCCATTGTGGGTACAACAACCCCTAAAACAAACCATGGGTTGTTAATGTGGCTTGTTGCCCATGCAGAAGCCACGGACGACACAACAACCCACAGTGGCTGGTCACCCATGATGGGTTGTCATCTCATGCAGACCCAGTCAGTGACAAACTGTGGTTAGATGAAAACAGAGGGGGCGGGGGAGTCTTGTGCGTGTTACACTGAAGTATGGTTTAGTGTTATGTCTGAACCAGGCCAATGAGTAGATAAAATAATAACTTATATAATGCTCACAGTACAGGTTGTGAACTTTCACATATATAATGTATACTGCTGGTTCTAATAAAGGTGCTTTATAGACTCTGGGTTTGACTCCAATGGGCTGTCATGGCTGTCTGATTTTGATGTATCAATATGTTTGAATTACTACCAGGGAGACGGCTTATTGGAGAAAATTTAGAACAAGGCTTCTCATATCTTTGCAGAGAGCCATAAATAAAAGTTTTTGGAAAAGCTGGTATAATTTTCACATTGCACAACAATTAGCTATCTGGAAATGTAGTAAAAGCAAAAATATTATGTATGGGTATTGAAAATATTAGAATCTGTTACTTTAAAATGGGTACTTCTGACTTAGCTGAAATCAAAAAAGAGTTTGTGTAAGCCAGAGCTTTTTAGTATTCTAGAAGTGTGTGGATTATTGCACCTAAAAATCCTATTTGCCAATGTTAGAAGCAACAGCAGATATTACTGCATAACCAAAAGGGGTTAGCAGGAAGTCACATCTCTCTCTCTCTCTTATTTACTTCAAACTATTTCACCCTGAGGGCTCCATTATATATTTACAGCAGCCTTCCTCAACCTGGTGCCCTCCAGATGTGTTGGACTACAACTCCTAGCATGACTGGCTGGGGGATGCTGGGAGTTGAAGTCCAACAGATCTGGAGGGCACTGGGTTGAGGAAGGCTAATTTACAGGCTACAGGTTTTTAGTATTTTGACCTCAAAACTCCATTTCCCCCCCCCCTTTTAAGCAATGTATATTTATTTGTCCTTTACCCTTTAAGATTTAATATAGTATAAATATTATCCCTGGCAAGGGCTAGATATTCTTTCATACTAAAGCCTGACTCTCCTCCTTTTTATTTATTTCCCCACATACAGATTCACAATTAGATTGTGAAACACTCCAAAATGCAGGAATCCCCCCCCCCCTTTTAATATGAATTTCTGAACACGTACATATGCTGCTCTGGGCCTTCGGGACAGGGAGGGCCTTAATACAAATCTAAGTGGTGTATGTAATTTCTCTTATGACTGCTCAAGAAATTGTGCACTGTACATTAATTTTAGCCTGCTAAAATAAGTCGTTGGCAAAGTGAATGCATTGTTATCGAACTCAATAGAGTAAGAAAAATGCTGTCTACTTAATCTCACAGGGCTAATACGGAAACTGCTGGACAAAATGCATGTACCAGTCACTGGCCATGCTGGGGTTTATTAAGCCAAGATACAATCATCCAGATATGCACTAGCCTTTCACCTGCTCCTGCATCCCCTTCTCTTCTCCCTTCATGACATGTCTGAATGCAAGGCAGAAGTCTCCCATTAGCCATGGATTCCTGTTTTGTTCGAACTAGGAGTCTGGGTTTTCCACCCTGGGAACAATCCAGTTTCTTAAACCAACTCAAAACTGTGCTTTAAAATCCTGACTGGCTCTGAAGCTGGTCACCATAGCTTTCCCCCATATTTTTTAGATTTATATTTAGCCTTTCGACTGTCGGGTCCTCAATAGTTGCATAGGTTTGGTGCTCTGCCTGAACCTTTTTGCTGCTGAATTGATAACATTTCATCAGATTTCCACAACACCCAATTTTCTCTGTATGTGCTGACAACTAAACTGTAATCGCTTGCATCGTGTATACTTATCTTAACATGATATGCACCTGACTGCTTAGTAACTGTAAAGAATGATGGGACTTAGTTCATTTTGATACTAGCATGAGTGGGGCAACAAATTATTCCCTGTTTTTTTCTCTTGCCAAAAAAGCAGAGAATCCCCTTGTTTCTTGCATGCAAAGGTGATAGGTTCTTGCGCACCAGAGATGACTTTGTTTTGTTAAAATTGTAGGTGAATGGCATACAGGCCCATAGCCAGGTTTTGGTCCATATGCTGTTTTTAGAATATCGACTACACGAGGTTTGGAAAGGAAGTTCCTTCTAGATCTCATGCTTGCAGAGAAAAGGTGGGAAACGTGGTGGGGTGATGGGTGTGTGTGTGGCCTCATTAAGAAATTGGCTCCTTCCCAGGAATGTGACCACCCCCTCCATATAGAGAGCATCCAACTCTGCAGCTTCAGAGCCCTTTCTTTTAGCTTTTCACTTGTGAGGCTAGTTTATGTAGAGGCAACATCCATTTAGAACAAATAAACATAAAGAGCAAAGCCAAACAGCTAATTCCGCTTGGAGTAGATTGCTGTTTATTTTGCTGCTTTTGTCAACTCCGTAAATCCACCAAGACCATATACATACAAATGTTATCTAGTATGCACAAGTGAAAGAGATTATTAGAAGGAAATGGAATTAAAAATCCTAATACCAAGCACTGTCTGTTGAGAAACAAAAGGAACAAATTCAAATGATGGGCTTGAAGATGCATGAAAAATTATCCCTTTTCCCTTAGATTTTGGTTTTATACCTTTTCCCTTAGATTATCCCTTTTCCCTTAGATTTTGGTTTTATACCTCTTTATGTGTTCTGAAGCCAGTTTTCTTCATAGTTAAATGAAGCTACTGCATCCAGCAGTGGAGCATCTTTCATAGTGATTCTGTGGCCTTCCAGGCACCATGGAGCTCTTTTTCTTTAGCTCAATTCAGACTGCACCAAAACAGGGTTAAGGAAGCTTAACTATGCTTTGTCATGTTGGTCTGAATGGACAAGCCATGGTTTGTGATCACTGAGCAAATCAGAATCTGAAATGATGGTGTGAAGTGACTTGGCACAGACCACAGTTTGCAGACTTCACTAATTTCCTACTAGAAAGGAAATCATGTACTCTGATAGAAAATAATGATTTCTTCAGGTTTCTAATTAACCGACTGTTGAAAATAAATCACCCACGTTCCCTGAATATATATATATCCAGATTTTCTATTCTACTGTATAAAAACACTGAAATTAAACCTACAATTAGTAGAGTTTTGACAGTCATTTATTGACTTAAAGCAGCTCCTTTGCTCCTTCCTCCCTTCACAGCAAGAGCAAACAAGCCAGGAAGTCTTCAATTAACTTTGGTTTCCCATTTCATTGGAGCCAGGAAGCTATAGTGAACAGCTTTGGAACAAGCTGTGATAGTAAACCATAGTTTGAAGCTAGTTTGGTAACCTGGCTTGTTCTGAAGCTGCTAACCATAGTTTCCTGATATGGCCAAAGAGGAAACCGTAGTTAGTAGAAGATGTCCTGTTTTGTTTGCTCACTCGTGTGGGCAAACAAGCTTAATTCGGCTTTGGCTAAAGGGTGGTATAGAAATGAAATGAATGAATAAATAAATAAATAAATAAATCATACCTCAGCTTAGTGAACACTGTCATTATCAGACAGATAGGAAGGAACTCTTCCCACTCTTAACTTAGCAATCAAATGTATTCAGATAAGCATAGCATAAAACATGTTGCTTTGTTTCTAGTTCTCCCCAGAAGCTTTCATTCAAAACTCATAATGGCAGGGTGTAACCCTGAATTGTATCAACTTTGTAAGTAATCACCAAAGAAGTGGGAGGAGAGAGATAAAAATCTTCCAATCAACCTTTCCAACCAGACAGCCAGAGTGTGTTCCTTAACAGGACAGGCTTCCTAAGTATGAAACACTTTCCTTTGGGTGCTATTCAAGATCACAATGCAAATTAATTACACCTTAAGAGCCTCTAATTACCTTGTCATTCACTCATTTTTAATCACTCTTCAACTGCATTGATTTAGTAGTTTCTTCAGCCCTGATTATACATGCCTGATGATGAACATGGTGATGTGGGATCCGACTTTCATTAGTGAGCAAGTACAGAATCCAGAAGCAGGAGGTCCGCCTTCCCCAGCCTGGTGGTCTCCAGATGCTTTGGATTATACCTCCCATCAGCATGACCAATGGTCAGGGATGAGGGGAGCCATAGTTGAAAACATCTGGAGAGTGCCAGGTTTGGGAAGGCTGTAGCAGGTGCCTTAGATTACTGTAGAGCAAGAGTGGACAACACGCGGCCTGTGGACCACATGCGGCCCCTGCTGCAACAACAACAACAACAAGGCCTTGTTAGCATTATGGAGCACTAAATAGGCAAAGCTGAGCTTGTTCTCAAGCTAAATTTGATCCAGATAGCGCTCTGTAGCCTCTAGGGAGAGCTATCCAGGTAATTTAGATTCAAAACAAGCTAAATGTGGCCTGTTCAGTGGTCAGTAGCGCTAACATGACCATTTTTTTGGTTAAAAAATCAGTAATTGGGGTGTCCCATGGAGTGCAGCCTGTGGGGGCAGAGGAGGGCTAGCGAAAATGGCTCCAGGTCCTCCCGAACTTGCCCATCCCTGCAGTAGAGCATGCACTTTTTTGCTCTTGAGTTTCTCATTTAACAGTGCTAGGGGACGAGGGGATGGCACACAATATCTGGAGTACAGAAGAAGACACTTCCAAGCATTTCCAGTCTGTAGTTGTTTGGGTGTGAGAAGGCAGGGCAGAGAATGTACAAGTAGGCAGCAGGGACGTCTGCTTGGGTACCCACCAGGCACAAATGTACATGGAATTGTATATGTAGGAGCAAGCATGAAGTCTGTATTCTTGTTGCTTCCAGGGCAACTTGTAGGCCTGGGCTTACCAAAATGAGGAAGGGAAGGTCTTGCCAATAAACTATTTTGGGAGTACCACTCTAAGCAGTGATTGTGTAACTCCATCCCCCTTTTTGCTGACAGTTTATTCAGGTGCTTGGTTAGCATTGTTCATAGAACTGAAGTATTGCTTCTTTACAGTTAGATTTTGGGTTTTCAAACACCTACTGGTCTACCCCTTGAGCTGCCCATTCGCTTAGAAGAAGAAGAAAAAAGGTTGCCCAAATTGCTCATAATTGCTCAAGTGTGTGTTTGTTTTCTCCCTCCTGCCTGCCACATGGGAGAATGAACTGTTGTTGCACGTGATCTCTGTGAAATTCCCTTCACTGAAGAGGGCAAGTGAGCCAAATTAGAACCCCGGGGAAGCTCCTAACGACTTGAAGACACTTCTTTGAATTAAAACTAGCCATGACACATTGCTCTAAGACGTCACTCTGTGCTCCACCCTACAATAGGATTTGTTCTAGTTAGAAGAGCTATTAACATATTGAGGTGTCACTACATGCTACGCAAAGAGAACCTGTTTTATTTCTCCATATCTACAACATTTCCTTGAGCTTGGCAAGCCACAATGGCATATGCTTAAACATAATTAGGAATGAAACCGAAGGGTTCTTTCCTCTGACTATCACAAGAACAACTGATTCGGGTTGAGGGGGTTGGTGGTGGTTCCTGTGCCTTTAATACATGCATGAGTGTAGCAGGAAGATGTTTTGTCAGGTATGGATTCTTTTAGAACTGCAGCACTGCAATGGGTGAAGCCTCACTTTTTGTTCTCCTGACCAAGCAGCCATTAAAGGTATCTGCAGATCAAGTGCCAGCAACAATAATCTGGGCAGTATTGATGCAGGGCCTAAAAGATATAGAATAGCAGTAGTTTTACCCGGTGATGGAACACCAAATCAGTATCTAGGGATTCTTTAAAGCCTGTAGAGTAGGAGATGTAAACCGAAAATCTCTGGCATTTTGGTACACATTTCAGAGGGAGAAAAATAGGGCCCCATGTCTGCATTTTGCAAGGTTTCTGCATGGCCATGAACCTCATCTATTATAAATACCAGCTTTTAGATATATTCTCACTTCGAGATAACTTGAGCAGTTGACTATTTGCAGGGCAAACAAATGCAATCAAACGCTAAAGCTTCAAGGAGATTAGAGAGCTGCCAAGGTCTGAACTATATCAACAGCTTGAAATTGGCTCATTCAACAAAGCTTTGACAGTATTACACTGGCAAAACAAACACCACTGGTGCGCTCATCACATGTGGCATCCATGTAACTGTTTTGTGGGGGTCTGTGTGTATGGAATTACGGAGATTTTTCCAGTCGTCACGCACCACTTGCAAAGAAGAAAATGCTTTCAAGGGCCAGGACAGCTACTCATTTGCCAGGGGATTAGTAAACCAAGGGTACCTTTTTGATACAGTACTAATTCTTAGATCCACAACTTATTCATTCAGGTCTTGGGTATGTGTACTTGGAAGTAAGACCCACTCTGTTCAGTGGGGCTTACTCCTAGGTAACTGAGCTAAGAAGACTTGCCTTGAACCCATCTCTGTGCATAACTTTTCAAAATATTTTGTTTTCCTTTAGCTCAAAGATGGTCTGTGATTCATAACATGAATCCATAAAACACAGTTCGGCGGAAATTAGCTTTTTCTTACAAAACGGAAGTTCAGTTCTGAGAATTCAGAGTACCCAGTGCCATCCTATTTTAATTCAGGGGTGGGGGAGTGTGCTTCAGCTGCCAGAAATTTAGGTGTTTACCTTGGAGGAAACATCTGAATGGAGCCTCAAAATTGTAGCTGCATGACCGCACATCACGCATGAGTATAGAGGGTGATGGTTAGGTAGTGAGATCCAGTTTGAGCCTTGAGGCTGCATGTCTGCTGAGTGTCTGTGCGTTGGGTTTCTGAAGGCCTCAAGCAGTCAAGAAGGTTTAAGATTAAAGGACCAGTTCCTCAGTGACACACTTTTAGGGAGTGTATGGCTTCCTCACGGGAATGAATTGGTTTAGCTGTACCCTGCTGTGAGGGGTTCAGAAAGGGAGGGTGACATAGATGTAAAGCATTAAGACCTTAGGGCGTTTCGATCAGTATACAGAACACATGTCTGTGCCAAGGGTACATGGCCAATTTGAAGCAAGGAGCTTCTCTCTGGAAGTAAACACTAAATCATAGTAAAGCAAACATCAACTTGGCTGCCATCTATACAATCCTAACCTGGGAGTAAGTGCCATTGGACTCAGGAGGACTCCCTTCTCAGTAGGAATATGCATTGGGTTGCGCTGCGAGCCTCACCGGGCAGCCAACTCCCTCCCTTCCCCTTCCCTCCCCTCCCCTCCCTGCCCCCCCACAAACCACTAACAATGACAACATTCACATTTTGAAACACATCATCCTACAATGAAACAGCAAGATTTTGATCTTTGGAATGCTAGCATTGTATGATGGTGCACTTGGAAATCTGCAGTACTTAGTGCTGCATTTCACTAAAACATACCCTATTAATGTATTGACGTCATCAATAAACCATCTGTTCTGATAAAAGAATACAGTTAACACCTTCTTTAAGTTTTTGAGTAGCCAATGGTGTGTATATCACTAATTCACTTGTATTCCCTAATAAAACCCAGATACTCCATGCCATCATATAAACCCACTAAGGGCACAATCCTATGCATGTTTGGACAGAAAAAAAGTCCTGCAACTCCCAGCATTCCTCAGCCAGCTATGCTATGCTGGCTGGGGCATGCTGGGAGTTGCAGGACTTTTTTTCTGCCTAAACATGCATAGGATTGCGCCCTAAAATCCCCCAAGCCACTTACTACCTTGAGGCAGATAAGGAACTCATCCCACTCTAGCTTAGCTCATTTAGCACCTTCAGAGAGGTAAAGCATAAACACATCTTGCCTCCTTTCTAGAAATATGTGAGAGGGTTAGGAGGTACAGCACATGCTTTGTTTGGAGACTGCCCCAGGTTCAGCTCTGGACATCTCCAGTTAAAAGGCTTAGAAAGCAGGTGATGAGAAAGACTGTTCAGAGAACTCCAAAAAAGTCTGTTCTGAGTCTCTAGAGCCACTGGCAGTGTAGATGCTACTGGGTTAGATGAATAACTAGTCAGACCTGGTAGAAGGCAGCTTCCTATGAGACACCGTGAAATAGGTTTCTGTTGGTGCTGAAAAAGTGTAGGTTCAAACGAGTGGTTCAGTGTGTTGGGGCTCAGACTCCACCTCTGCCTTGTACCCAGACTTTTGGGCAGGTTACTTGTCCTCTGTGATTTGCCATGCCTCCCGTGGCAGCCATTTTGTGGTGGTACCCACAATAGTTTTGCTACCAGGCTAGGTTTAAGGTTTTAGTACTAGTGTACAAAGCCCTAAACAATTTGGGAGCAGGATACCTGATAGAGCACCTTCTCCCTTACCAACTTGCCCAGTCACTGAGGTCACCAGAGGGCATATTCCACATGGACCCATGGCCCGATTGGAGTCCACCAGGAAAAGAGCCTTCAATGTGTTGGCCCTCTGCCTTTGGAGGTCAGGCAGGTGCCAACATTGTGTTGCTTTTTCAGGAAACCTTCCTTCAGTGACTGGCTGCAGTTCATCAGACTTGGTTTTATCAGAACTCTGTTTCTTTTCTTTTTTAAAAAAATTATTTTAACATGGTGTTTTTATTCTTTATCCTGTCTGCTGTTCACCGCTTCGAGGTCTTTGGATGTGGAGCAGTATACAAATACAATAAATAAATTAATTAATAATAGTTTCTCAAATTGCCAAATGTGCCCTTAGGCCCTAAATGGTTGCCTACATTGTAAACAAACACTGTGACTAAAATAAATGAATAGACAGACACTTTATTTAGGCTTGGTATTTGGATCAGGCCATATACTGAAAATGTCCATAGTATGAGATGTTAGGGACAGCTGAGGAAAGAGTCTAAATTAAAAAAATATATATTGTCCTAAGGCAATACACAACACTGCATGAGTGGAAGGCAAGCTTGCGGAATGGATCTTTCCTTTCTCCTCCCCCTACAGCCCCATGATCCCTGAATATCCTCTCCAGTGGGTTGTAGGTACTTACAAAATATTGTGGGCTGTTTCTTATGGAGCTGCAGTAGGAGGGGGGATTCGCCAAAATCTGGAACCTTGTGCGAGTGGAGCAGTATTCCTCCACCTGATTTTGGGCCATTCCCCCCTTCCCACTGCAGCATTGGAAGACACAGTCTACAATGTTTGGTAGGTCCTCCACCCTCTAGAGAGGTTTTGGGGGGTCCTAGGGGGAAGGGAAAGGGAAAGATCCATGCGTGGGGAGAGAGAGAGAGAGTACAGTAGAAGTAATTTCCTTTTGAAGTACTACCTTAAGCTCATGCTGTGATATATTTTTTCTCATGAATGATTTAAAATGTCATATTTACCATATTATGTCAGTGGTTATATTGCAGACCTCCCAGAATTCGTATCTGTACAGCATCACCATGTGTTACGTATAACAATTTGGCTTTCTGCTAAGCAAATATTCTCAAGTTTCAGCCACACCCAACACTGGATTCTACAAGTCTGTGGGCAAGAAATTGCATAGGTCTCCTGCACTTCTCCCCACCACACATAAGATGGTGGGATAGAATAGAATCCTTCTCCCTACCTCCATCCCGCCTTGCACCTGGAGGTTTTTGTTGCATGGTGGGGTGGCTTTCAGGGAAAGGTGGCTACATTGGGAGGGGGGATGTCAATAGTGGGACACTGAAAGCTACCTACATCGCCTGGATGACAGCACATAGTTACATCTTGCCATGTATACTTCTATTATACAATAACCACCAGTGTTAGCTGGTAACTAAATGTACCTCAAGGTGGACTTTTAGTAAACATACCATGTGAGATTTGACAGGCATCACCTATTTAGTTGTGTAGGACGTTGAAAGTTAATTGGGGACCAGAGGTTGTTGCATGTTTTCATAACTGTGGGTATTAGGGATGTTTACAGGTGGGATAGAGGTGACACCTGAACAGTAGAGCAGTCTCATTGCAGGCCTGAAGGCATTGCTGATGGCAGCTCCCTCTGAGAGCTGGCAGCTGGAGAGTAGCGTATGTATTTTCCATGGGCCATAATCCAGAGATAATTCACCGGAGCTGGAGAGAAGTCCACCAACTGTTAATAAATTTAATTATCTCCTCCATACATAAACCTGTCTAGACTCTGCAAGAGATTAAGGAAGATCCCCCTTCCCTTCTCTTCTTTACTTATTAACTTGAGAAATGACTTTGCTGTCAGTGTGGAGTAATGAAGATGGAATCAATGCCCAGTTACTTGTGTCATCACAGGAATCCTGGTTGTGGAAAACTCTCTGTGGTTCCTGCTGTTGATTGTACTTTGTCGATTGAAATCCTATTCTGTTATAGTGCGGTTTGTGCTAGTGGAACTCCTTAGTTATTGAGGGATACACGCGTGGGTGTTCAGTCTCTTGATCTGAAGGGGACATTTTGATCTTTTGGCATTTCTTCAACAAATTTCTGCTGACAACCATTCAAAGAATATGCAGTTGGATTCGAAATAATGGATTTCTTTTAAGATTAATGTTATTAAGACACTATTTCCCCCTTTAGTCCCCTAAATGCCTCTGTGATGTTTGGTCCAACATTTTATTGTGCTTTCCAATTAAAATTGCTTTGTATTTCGCTCCCTTTGCCACAGAGATAACTTCCGCACTTCCTTTGATTTCTTTGCAAATAAAACATGCAAAACAATCAAAGCTCCTGGGTGTCCATCTGCATACAGTCATAAATCGTAGGTATCAAATGCTGAGTTCATTGCATCACGCCACAGGGAAGATTTTGCAAGTTACCAGTTCTTCCACAAGAGCCTTTAGGACAGGGATGGGGAATGTCTGGTCTTCCAGATGTTGTTGGACTGCAACTTCCATCACCCCTCAACATTGTCTGTGCTGGCTAGGGATGATGAGAGTCACAGTTCAACATTATCAGGAGGGGCACAATTTGCCCACCCCTGCTTTACAGCATAGGAACGTAAGAAGAGTCCTTCATGTTCAGCATCCCGTTTCCAACAGTGATCAATCAGATACAATAACCCTCACCGGGAAGCTCACAGCTGTAGGATGTGAAAGCAATAGCCTCCCTTGCTGTTTCCTCCCAGCAACTACTATTCAGTACCCACATATACTTACCTGCTGACTTAGCTCAACATCAGAGGCCATTATCCTCATTCCCTGCACTTGCTGAGTTATGGTGGATGAGAATGCGGGAGAGGGCCTTTTCGATTGCAGGGTCACTTGCGGAATGACCTTTCAGCACAGACCCATGTGACTTTGTCATTGGTGGCCTTCTGCCATGCTGTTAAGCATTTGGAAGGGGCCTGCTAGGATGACGAATTGTGCCTCTTGATTTATTTTTATTCTAGTTAGTTGCTGATACTCCTTAGAGGGGGTGTCATAAAATTTTATTGATTTTGTTAGCTGTGTTGGGGGACTAAAAGACAGAAATATGGGATATAAATATTTATAATATTTATGTTATTATAATATGTTCTTATGTCACAAACATATTACATTATTATAATATAGTTTAATAATTTGTGAACTGCTTAGAAATATTTTTTAGATATGGTAAGAAATATATAAGTTGATTAAATAAATAATGATGTTGATGTATCAAACATGGATGTCCCATTTTGTTACCAAATTCTGCATATAACGTATTAACTTGCTAACTTGGCCTGAAGTTCACCCTTTACATGTCCTTTGTTGACTTTGAAATACAGAAGTCTTAAACCATGTGTTGTTTTCTTCAGTGCCTAAACATGTAGTTTTCAATAGCTGATGGGTGTATTCTTGCTTTACAGTGCCGAACTGCCACATTGAAATGAATGGTCATCTTCCCATCTGTGGTGGGAAAGAATCTCATTTATATTCCTGCACATACGGCCAGAAATAATACCAATTGTCATTTTCAGCATGACAAAGATGTTCCGTTCTAGTCAGACTTTGTAGCTTGAAATGCCTATTAATGTTGATGGATTTGTGTGTGTGTAATCACACTATATTTCAAATCTTCCTTGGTTTGCCCATGTTTGGTGAGGTGAAGCCCAGAATCACTATCCAAATAAAGCACATGGGTGCAGTTAGAGCTTTGCTTGATCTTCTATTTGCATCAGGACCCTCTGCTGAAAAAGCATGCTAACTTCGAAATTGAGCAGCAGGCTTGCTGCTGGTAACAGTGGGAGCTGCTGTGGAAAAAAATAAATGGCAAGCATTACTCTGTCTGTGGGCATTGTTTTCAGCCAAGCAAGAAATTTCTCCTTTTGTTTAGATCCTGACCTACATATATTGGGCTGATGGGCCAGCAACTTGAGGTTTTGGGGTCAAATCCACCACCATCATTATCATCATCATGGTGATCACTCATGACCGAGTAAGATTGTCTTCCAAGAGTAGAATCTTAACAGTGGGTCTGCAGGTGGCTGTAAAGGCCGATTCTGGATCCACACAGCCTCCCACAGTGAGGACATAGGTTTCCAGGTGGAAGGCGATCACGGTGAGGGTTTGCTTGACATGCCTTCCGTTGAGCTCGTTTCTCCCTTTCGCCCTGTACTTGTGCTTCTTCAAAGTCCATAGCGCCTTTAATATAGGCTGACCTCCAGTTGAAACTCATGGGTTAGAGCTTCCCAGTTCTCAATGCTTATGTTACATTTTCTTAGATTAGCTTTGAGAACATCTTTAAATCTCTTTTGCTGTCCACCAATATTCCATTTTCCATTCATAAGTTGGGAATAAAGTAGCTACTTTGGGAGACGATGATCAGGCATTCGAACAACATGGCCGGTCCAGCGAAGTTGATGTTGGAGAATCATTGTTTCAGTGCTGATGATCTTTGCTTCTTCCAGTACACTGACATTAGTCCATCTGTCTTCCTAAGTAATTTGCAGAATTTTTTGGAGGCAGCGTTGATGGAATCTTTTGAGAAGCTGGAAATGGCGTTTATAGATGGTCCATGTTTCACAGGCGTACAGCAAAGTTGGTAGTACAGTGGCTTTGTAAACAAGCATTTTAGTCTCCCTGCGAATGTCCTGATCCTCGAACACTCTACGCTTCATTCGGGACAATGCTACACTCGCAGAGCTCAGGCGATGCTGAATTTCAGCGTCAATGTCAGCTTTTGTGGAGAGATGGCTGCCAAGATAAGAAAAGTGATCAACATTTTCCAGCATCACGCTGTTAAGCTGGATTGATGGCGCTATAGAGGGATTGGTTTGTGCTTGCTGGTAAAGCACTTTGGTTTTTTTGATGTTAAGCGACAGGCTGAGCTTTTCATATGCTTCTGCGAAGATGTTTAGGATAGTTTGGAGATCTTCCTCTGACTGTGCGCAGATTACGTTATCATCAGCATATTGAAGTTCTATGACAGAGATTGTAATTACCTTACTTTTTGCTTTCAACCTACTGAGATTAAAAAGTTTTCCATCTGTTCGATGGAAGGCAACCATCCCTTGAAGTTTCCCTTCAACAAGGTGTAGAATCATAGCGATAAAGATAACGAATAAGGTTGGAGCAATGACGCATCCCTCTTTAATGTCTGATCCCACTTTAAATGGATCGCTTTGAGAGCCATTGTTATCCAAAATTGTTGCTGTCGTGTCCTCATGCAGGAGCCGCAAGATGTTCACAAATTTATTAGGACATCCAGTTTTCAGAAGGATGGTCCAGAGAGCAGTTCTTTTGCAGTGTCGAAGGCCTTAGTCATATCAATAAACGCCATGTACAAAGGTTGGTTTTGCTCCCTGCATTTTTTTGGAGCTGTCGTGCGGTGAAGATCATACCCATTGTCTCCCTGGAGGGGCGGAAGCCATTTTGGGATTCAGGAAGGACATCTTCTGAGATAGATAGAAGGCAGTCTGCGAGGATCCTTGCCAGGATTTTGCCTGCTGTAGCTAGAAGGGAGATGCCTCGATAGTTTCCACAATAGGTTAGATCCTGACCTACATATATTGGGCTGATGGGCCAGCAACTTGAGGGTTTGGGGTCAAATCCACCCCCCCTTTCCTGGTTGCCAACCTTGACACAAAGAGGTGCAGAGAAAATGGCACCTGCAGTGTCAGAACTTTCTGGAGGGTAGTTTTGGTGAATGGGGACTCATGATCCCTCACTGGGCCAGTTTGCACTACACAGCAAGTCCATTGTGGGTTAATATATCTGTGAGGAACTGTGGTGCATGCTGCCCGCTATTATGAATACGTAAGCCCCAGGCAGGGTTGCCGTGGCTTGTCGTGTCATGAGAACCCAGACAGTGGGGATTATTTGAGGTTAAATAATCCTCGCATAACCATAAAATAGACTGTGGGTTTTGCAAGGGTTGCTTAACCCTCAAAGGACCCCTGCCACCTGGGTTCGCATGACAGGACAAGCCACAAGAACCCTTGGCTGGGGCTTGCAAATTCATAACGGAGGATGGCACGTGCCCTGGTGCCCCAAGGATTAATTAACCCACGGTGGGCTGTTGTGTTGTCTCAACCAGTCATCGTGTTCTCAGAGTGGCTGTCCTGGCCAATGTACAGATGACCAGTGGGCTGCTGTGTGAGACTGTAGCATTAAACAAACATCTACTTGCTCTTTCTCCAGGACAAAGGGAAAAGAAATGTTGTAGTTCCAGCACCTAATATAATTTAATTGATGTGCAGTTAAGAGAAGAAAAATACATATCAGATGTTGCTATCTTGTTGGCCATGGTTTGAAAAACAATAAAGGGGTGTGATGTTGCAGCAATCCTAGCATTGTTTTGCAAGATTTTCTGTACTGCATGCCAGAATTTGAATCATTTTATTTTCAAAATTCCCAATTCCGAGCAAGAACATTCTGAATAACGAAGCGTATTCATATTCAAATATTGCACAATTTATTCTGCTTCTGCATTTCAGTTTTCTAAGATGTTTTGGAAAGGACTGGAAGAACACAAGGGTGGGGAATCAAGATTTGGTAGATAAGTGATCTTATAGGGGCGTAAGCCAGCACATATTGGTCATGATGGAAGGGATAAGAATCTGTGATGGACATTTTAGAACCATAGAATCCCAGGGTTGGAAGGGGCCTATAAGACCATCGAGTCCAACTCCCTGCTCAATGCAGGAATCTAAGTCAAAGCATTCCTGACCAATGGCTGTCCAGCTTCACTTTAATGCCTCCAGTGTGAGAGAGTCCACTACTTCCCTAGGTAATTGGTTCCATTGTCATATTGCTCTAACAGTCAGGATGATTCTCCTGATGTTCAGCCGGAATCTGGCTTCCTGTAACTTGAGCCCATTATTCCGTGTCCTGCACTCTGGGATGATCAAGAAGAGATCCTGGCCTTCCTCTCTGTGACAACCTTTCAAGTACTTGAAGAGCACTATCATATCTCCCCTCAGTCTTCTCTTCTCAAGGCTAAACATGCCCAGTTCTTTCAGTCTCTTCTCATAGGGCTTTGTTTCCAGTCCCCTGATCATCTTCGTTGCCCTCCTCTGAACCCCCTGCAGTTTGTCTGCGTCCTTCTTAAAGTGCAGTGCCCTGAACTGGACACAATACTCCAGATGAGGCCTAACCAGTGCTGAGTAGAGGGGAACTAGTACTTCCCGGGATTTGGAAGCTATCCTTGTATTAATGCAGCCCAAAATAGCATTTGCCTTTTTTTGCAGCCACATCATATTGTTGGCTCATATTCAGCTTGTGATCTACAACAATTCCAAGATCCTTCTTGCTTGTAGTATTGTTGAGCCAAGTAAACCCCATCTTGTAACTGTGCATTTGGGTTATGCAAGGGTTGTTTAATTTTATTTCATTTAAATCTTAACTTTATTCTATGGAATTCAAGGCATTGTAGTTAAGAGTTGCTAGGTGGTACCCATCCAAACAGTGATGAGATGCTGACCTGCTTACCTTCAGCAAGGTGCCTGAGTTTTGTGCCTTCAATTGATGCCCTGATCACTGAAGCTGATATTTCTGCCCAGCCCCATTCACCAAACAGTTTCCACATCTTTTCCTAGTTTTTCTGTATAGCCTTAAGGGCTAGAAACTTGCAAATGTCTGCGTGCGTGCATTTTTAAAGATTCTAACAATATTAAATACACTGCAGTGGTTCAGCAATCACACATATGTTTAAAATTCATACAGTCATGTCTTTGATTCTGTCCTGGAGATCCTAAAAGAAGGAGTGCTGCTGTTTCTCAGGTATATTTTTTAAGGTGTTAATCACTCAGTTTTATCTGTCTCAGATGTAGAATAGATTTAAATATCTTCAACCACCTATTTTTGTACATGAAAATACGTATGTTTAGTTTAGTAGGCAGAGTCATAATCTATCCTGGTATGTTGTTTGATGGCATTTAATAGAGGAATTTGTTTCCAGCAGGGAAGTATTACATGCAAATCCCTTGCACAGATATTTTATTTCTATTTATAACCAGGAGTAAAGAATTATAATAGTTGCTTACAGCACCACATGGATTTTTAACATTGAATTTATGTAGCATTCTGTCCAGCATGCATGCTACTATGGCAGAACAATTTACGGCAGTAAATAAAAGGCTAAAACCAACTTAAAATGTTGGGGTGGATAGAGTATTACAATCCAGTCCTATGCATCATTGCACAGAAATAATTCCCATGGAATTTAATGGAGCTTACTTCCAAGTGTTCTTAGGAGTGCAGCCTAACCTAAATCATTTGGGATGGAAGGCGAAGATGTAGTTAACAACACTTTACTACTTAGATGTTTTATGATTGGATAGATCATGCCCCAAATTTCTGAGCCCTTAGCCAAGAACAGCGATTCAGCAAACTTAATTCAGTCTTACTTGTAAGGAATACCATAGTAACGTTTTTTTGGAAACACTGCCTCTAACAATATTCGGTTACTTTGTATATTTGAATTAATATTTCTTCCCTAATGTGCATAATTTTAGCACCTCCTTCAGTTGGATGAGGATACTGTATTGTTCCATGTCCCCTTCCTGTGGTTGACTTTTATATAGACCACCGGAACGGTTTGCTACTCCTGATATGTGGTGGGAGAAGAGAATGTTCCAAACCTGAACTGGAGCCTACACTGGGTTTGCACACTGGATTTTCAAGCAGCGTAATGTTCTTTCTGAGTTTAAAAATAACAACAAGTATTTTTTGTTCTAAAATATCATTATGGGATGGTGCATACAGTATAATTCTACTTCCAGACATCATAATCTCCAGATTTGCTGGCCGCAGTGTGGCAACACCGGACTTTCTAAGTGGAGACTTTGCCTTCACATATAACTCCCAGTACATGCATGGAAATAAACAAGATGCCTGTAGAGTGAAGGAAATGCGTTGACCCTAATCTAAGACAGACATAAATATTTAAATATTTATGAAGAAGCAAGCCAGATGTGCCCAATAAATTGCAACCATATTGCAGGGGAGAATGGTGGTTATCTATGTTTGTGTTAGCAGAGTAACCTACTCTGCTAACAGTATACTCGCGTTTCACGTTTCTTAAAATGATTCCAACCTTTCCCATTCCTTATCCATCATCATCATCATTTATTACATTTCTATACCGCCCAATCACCAGAGCTCTCTGGGCGGTTTACAAAGATCCTTAACAGGGAGAGGCTCCATTGTCAGGTCTGAAGCAGGGTTCGGAGACCCATACCCATATACAGAGGGCTGTAGATGTCTTCGGCTCTCTGAATGGATTACACACCCCATGGCAGCCTTCCTTGTGTTGCATACTACTTGCCCTAGAGCTGTTGATCATCAGCTGTCGCTCACTAGAATTTAAAATAAACACTGTTTCATATTCTGTTAGTCACTGGAACTACAGCTTGTGTGTGTGGGTTGCCACGATCACATATAGTTTTATTTCTTTATTTTTGGCGTGTGTTGCTGTTTCTTGACTGTGTGTGACAGCAGTTTGGCTCTCAAACCCTGTATTAGTCTCTCTCTCTCTCTCTCTCTCTGTGCTAGATATGTGCAAGTCTCTATCATTTTTGAGTAGCTGGAGTGACCATAGTTTTTCCTATCATCTGGATCTCATGCCTACAGGAAGCTGCAGAACCTAGGCTGCTGGTGACAATCCAACAATATTCATAATACATGAGATGGAGAAAGCATGATTTGCTCGGAAACATTATCTACTTGCCTGTGTTCTTTTGTATAGTAGTGATCAAATCAAGCATTCTCCAGGATATTTCACTGGAAATGTGGGTTAACAATGTTCAGTTCTACATCAACATGGAAAGCAAACCAACAATCAATAGTAAATTTAACTGCACATCATAGGTATACAGAGTGGTGAATGCTTAACAAACTAAAAAACCCCTCAAATCCTTCACTCATGTGTGCAAGGAATATTTATGACTTGCTGGATATGGGACCAAGAGTGAGAACAATATGCCTCACACTTTAGTGCAAGGCAACATTGAATCTCTTTGGGACATCTAAAGTTGGCCGTGAAGGCTGAAGTGGCTGTATTGTTTGGGGTTATTAACCAATATGCAGAGCTTCTGTAGTTACTCTGTGGAAAGTCAGAAGAGGCCATCCATAATTATAATTGTCTTTTGATCTCTCACCTGCATAATGAAGGGCACTTTAGTTTCACACAGCAGTGTCTCTTATTGTATATTCAAGCTAACTCAAATACTTGCCATTCAAACTCACTTGGCTTGAGATATTGTTCTCTCTCTTGGGCATCCCTACTTTCTCCTACTAGTGCTAGCTACTCTTTTAGTAGATCCCTCAGTTGTTTGCAATCCCACGAATTCATCTTAAATTATCAATGAACCCTGGTCAGCTCTAGTAGATGGGTAACCACCCATGGCCCTATCACTAATAAAGGGGCCCTGTGCTGCCATTCCTTCCCTGCCACTGCCATCTGTGTTGCCCCGGCCATGGGCATTGAACTCTTAAGTTAGAGGTGTCAAGATGGTGATAAATTTATTTATTTGTATTTATTTATTGCATTTATACCCCGCCTTTTTTCCTCTTGCAAGGAACCCAAGGCGGCTTACATTATCCACCTCCTCTCCATTTTATCCTCACAACAACAACCCTGTGAGGTGGGTTGGGCTGAGAGTCTGTGACTGGCCCAAAGTCACCCAGTGAGCTTCCATGGCCAAGTGGGGACTAGAACCCGGATCTCCCAGCTCCTAGTCCAACATTCTCTGCCGGGTAACTTACAGCACACAGATGTACCCAATGGTTGGATCAGACAGCTTCTCTGAACCACGAGCCATTGGGTTAAATGGGTTTTATACAATACATGTTAGCAGTATACCAGTAGCAAGCACCCCCTAGCATTCATTCTCAGCATAAACTAACAGCACTTGGTTCTCAGCACAGCCACCTGTAAACAAACTTCCCTTCCCAGGCAGAGTGCTTGATAACACTCTCACTCATTAGTATGGAATGTGCTATGCCGTCCTATTGGTCCTTTGAATCATCTTCACAGGCTCAGAGGCTTACTAGCAAGGGAACTGCAACAATAATGAACTTAAGCAAGCATTATGGATCTCTAGACCCCTCTAACACTACAGATGGCTTGGCTACACTCCTGGGGCCAATACACCATGATAGCCATAGTATTACTGATGTGCTGCCTGGTTGTATAATGGTGGTGATGATGAGGGATGGCAATAGGGTTGACAGCATGGCAGGCTGTGTCTCTCCCCATGATATCTACTGTTGCATGGTCTGGCTCTATAAAACCCGAGATGGGTCCTGTAAATGAACCTGTCAAATTCCAGTTACAGTTCCCATATTGCATTTTGTCTTTTTGACACTTTCATTTTGTGATTCCTGAACGTTCCCTTAAACTGAAAATTAACTTCCAGTATTTTCCCTTCTCTTTCTTTTCCACCATTGCATCACCACCAGCAGCTTTCTTGTTCTTGAGCTGTTTCACCAGCTGTTTGTCAGTGTCTGTTTCCTCCCTCTTCTCCCTTTCAGGTCAGCCGCACACCTTCCTGTGAAGGCTTTATCAAATGGCATGTTCTCAGAGATCTATTAACCCTCCACAACCCTAAATTGGAACTTATATTAGCCACTTTTTTGTCCACACAGTAAGATTTATATCCACCCATTTCAAAGCGCATTCCAAGCACTGAGCAGAGAACTTAATCTGTCCAAGTGTTTGTGGTTAATTAGTTTAACCACTCTAGGTTAATTGATCTGGGGGAATAAAGCTTTGGATTAACATAAGATTGTGAGAAAGTTCCTACAAACACATCTGGGGGAAGAGTGGAATATTTTACCTTCCCTTTCATTAAAACAAAAAGGTGCATTAAGTCACTGCAAACTTTATCCTGAGGACACAGTATGATAATAGCAATTTCGTGCTTTGAAATTAGAGTTCACAGTCCCTCATTACCACAGAATCAAACTGGGATACAACTGGCATACAAGTGAGGTCTTCTGCTACATGACAGTTACCGATTTCAGCTTGTTCTGGTGTTGCATAAAAATGTACATAGTGAAGTAAGTGGATCTCTGTATCGATTGCTTATTCCAGAGGGTTTGGGTAGCATTTCTCCTGGTCAGAGCCAATAAAAGGAAAAGCAGAAGGAGTTCCAATATAGTCTATCAAAGGATCTAGTCATATACACAAATCTGGACCTTGTTTGGAAAGGCAACAAAGCTGAGGCAGGTGACGGAATAGAGAGATGGAATGGCGCATGTACCCAAAGGGATGAAAACAAAACAGTCGGGGCAAAGAGGGTCAGTGCAAGAGCCAAGTTAGGTCAGGCAGTGAGACGGAGTTCAAGACTGAAAGGCTTGACAGGTGTAGGAGAAGGGAAGCATGAACAGAACACAGTGTTCCCTTTCCAAAACAAGAGGTACCAGAGTTGCAGCCTGCTTGAAATGAATGCGTTTGGACCAGAAAGCAATTTTCCTTTAGTCCTGCACGTGTGAAAATTAGTTGTGGCCATTTAGTGATGTGGAAAAGACTCTGTGTAGTCAGAAGCACTCGTTAGTAGTAATTCCACATTCCAGGGCTCATCTTTGGCATTTGAAATAACGTTGTGGGGCTATGCTGTGGTGGTTTACAAGAAGGAAGGCAGTGTCAAAATTGGACTGAAGAGGTAGTAAGGAAGCTCGAGTAGCAGAAGTGAGAAACATTGTGACCTGCCTGGCAGGAAAATGCATCAACCCTGAGTTGATATCACTCTGTGAAGGTCCATTTAGTCCAGAGTCATGCTTCCTACCATGTGCAAACAGATGCTTCCAGAAAGCCCCAAAGCCGCCCTTGAAGGCAACAGCTCTCTCCTGCTGGTGCCCCCAGTACCTGATCTTCAGCCTACAGCCTTGAATCTGAAGGCTCCATACAGCCATCATGACGATTAGCCAGTGATAGGCCTGTCCTCCTTGAATTTGTCTAATCCCCCTTTAAAACCATCTTATGTCAAACTACACATTGCGTTAATTGTGCAGTGTGTAGCTGAGGATAATCTTTACGGGTTTTTTTTTACTCTAGAGTAAGTACACACAGCCCTGCTTTGGACAGGGACCACTACACACTGGGAAGGGAAGATTAAACCTCCCCCCATCCCCCCCCCAAATTCCCCCCACAGGGGTTAAAAATGTATCCTATGGTGCCCATGGAAGCTTTGTTCCTTTTTTTTAATTGGGGAGGGGGGAATTCAACAGAAAATATGCGGGATGGGTTAATCCTCCCCTTCCCATGCGGGGTGTTCCCGATCTGAATTGGGACTGCGTGTACTTACTGCTGCTTCTCACGGCAGCAAAACAGATCATAGTAGATCTCTAGGGAAACAGCTACGTATAACGCCAACTGAAGGAAGTTCAGCCTTTGCTGTCCTTTACTTTTGTTTTAAACTGCAAGTTCCTTGGGACTAAGGTTGATTTTCCTCCCACTGGTATGGAAAGTGGGCTAGCAGAAGTGAGAGTTGTCAGAAATAGTCTTAAGGCAGTGTTGCAGTATACTTACTAGGACGTAGGCCTCCTAGAACTCTGTGGATTTTATTTCTGACTAAAGAGATTTAGAATGGGGCTGTAAAGCTATAGTAGCACTAATTTATTTGGAGCCAAAATTTGTTTCTGATTTTAGTGAACTTTTCCTCCACTTGAGATGTCTGGGATGGGCGGCTGAATCATCGTCTTGTAACAAGATGGCTCTCTGAACAGCTGGTGAAAAATGTATTAAAAAAATGAAAAGACAAGCAGGACTATGATTAAATTGTGTGTGCCAAGTGGCTGAATCACAGCAGCAAACCTTGCTGCATTTAAAAGAGGGATTTTAAATCTTTTACAAATAATATTGATGTGAGAGGTTTTGCAGTGTCTAGGTGAGGCTGATAAAAATGCCTTTGTTTTTTCTAGAGCAGGAGTCTCAAACTTTTATGGCATGCTGACCCTTCTTTAAGTTCAAGAAAAGAATACTGTCTGAGAACCCAGTGTTTGAACTAAAATTATATAAAGGCTTAGTACACTGGGTAACATCCAGTGTTGCATGAGTGGACTTCTGCTCATGCAGTTGGACTCCCCCTTCTTCTGCTCCCCCATGCCCACACCTTCCCAGATCTGTTTCGGAGGGACACTCACCCCTCCAGAGCAGATGGGGTGGGGCATGGAAGACTGCAGGAGGGAGAAGGAATCATTCCACCAGTCATGTCTGTTCTACTGGTGGATGGAAACAAATGGATACAACCCATTGTAACA
This sequence comes from Heloderma suspectum, assembly GCF_057233095.1. Lineage (NCBI taxonomy): Eukaryota > Metazoa > Chordata > Lepidosauria > Squamata > Helodermatidae > Heloderma > Heloderma suspectum. Next base: position 332,739,984 of record NC_139459.1, on the reverse strand, counting down.
AAAATATATTGTAGTTCAGACTTCCCCAACCTGGTGCTCTCCAGATGTTTTGGACTTCAGCTCCCATCAACCCCATCCGGCATGGCCAAAGTCAGAAATCTTGGGAATTGTCACCCAAAACATCTGGAGGACTCTGGGCTGGAGAAGGAGAAGGCTGTACAAGTTAGTTATTTGGGATGTGGCTTTTTTTGAATGTAGCAGTTTTTTAAATTTTTAATGAGGCTTTCACATTCCCTTGTTATTCTCATGGCTTATAAAATCCCACATCCCTTCTCTTGGGATACTGTGACACAGCCCAAAGTAGTTGTTCAATAGTTCAACACAGGTGTATTACATAGTCATCTGATTTTTGTGTAGCTCCCATAACCATTCGCCACATGCCTTAGCGTATTTGCTTCTTGGTTAACAAATGTCCCGTAGTCCACAACAATTTCTGGAGGATCCCTAACTTGAGACACATCTGTTTTTGGCTGTTCAGAAGTACCCCTCAACAAAGGTGAGGCGTGGGGATAAAAGGTTGTCAGGCATACTTAAGTAACTTAACATGCTGATAACTGTGGTTGGGAGTAAAGGAACACATTTGGGGGCTCAAGATACTTTGGTGCCCAACACAGAAAATCCAGCAGAGGATTTGGCTGTTGACTTCTGCTTGCTGTGCTGCTGTTTGAAGGCAAAAAGCAGTTAAAAAGGTGGCATCTTTACTTGCTTTCAGGGTTTGTCGTTCTTTTAATCATGCACTATCAAGCCTTTAGGGCGTGTTTGTCATTCCCCAACTACAGTTTGCTTTGCTTATATTTGGGGGAAGCATTCTTTAAAACAACAGTATTAACAACAGCCAAGCTCACAAGCCCCTTCACTGCTTTTTTTAATTAGATAAGCAGGGTAGTTTCAAGCTTTCTCACTTTTTATATAAATGGGAAAGTAACTTGAGTCAAATCATGGCACACATTTTCTGCAACACCACTGCCAGATTAGATTACTTACCATATCAAGGTTCTTATTCCCTTCTGAATGCTAGATAAGGAGAGAATTTGGAGGAAGTGGCAGAATGGTTTTTTGAATTTCAAGTTTTATCACTATGCAACAGGTTGGTTTTATTTTTATCAGCTCTTGGGTTGATAGTAGCCCATGATAGCATAGAATATTGCTTTCCTTAGTTTAATTATAAAAAATATAATTATATTTTTGTGGGGGAATACCTTTTTGTTTTGTTTCGACCAAATCAAACAATGAAAGAAAGAAAAAATAAGGAGAACCATAATTTGTTTTATCACGGTTCCCCAAAGGTTTTTCTGTATATATTGCTCAGTGCCACATGTTATAGTCTCTTGCTTGAGACTTAATGAGATCTCAGAAGAAAATCACCTCTGAAGTATTTTTCAAGATGTTTGCTATCTTACCCTAAAAATATGTTTCACTACTCCAATCATTTATTAGCTGGATTCACTCCACCACACAAGCTCTTTATCTGAAATTGCTATAAGCCGTAATGTAAAGCTTTTTACTTGCACATCTCTAATTGACAGAATATTTATTTGGTATGTATTAAACTCAAAACTGGCCTAGTTTTGAGGGGATATTTATTGCTTTGAATCTTGGTAGTTTCAAAAGGGAAAAGAGGAAACATACTCTCTCACACACACACAAACTCCAACTCTCATTCTCATGCTGAGGCTAATAAAAACTGCACCTCTTGATTGTTTTTTTAATAAACTTCTTCCAAGTGTTGCTAATCAAAGTACATTTAACAGTAAGGGATTATAAATCAGGAATGTTAGCAAAGTCGAGCCTTCATTGTAAATTATAGTTCGGTACAGAAAATGGACCCCTTCATGGATCACTGCCTTGTTGTGGCGAAGGGGCTTGCATAACTCAGTGAAGCCATAAGCTATGCTGTGCAGGGCCACCCAAGACGGACAGGTCATGGCAGAGAGTTCTGACAAAATGTGGTCCGCTGGAGAAGGAAATGGCAACCCACTCCAGTATTCTTGCCAAGAAAACCCCATGGAACGTATCACAAGGCTAAAGGATATGACGCCGGAAGATGAGCCCCTCAGGTCGGAAGGTGTCCAATATACTACTGGGGAAGAGCAGAGGGAATTTCCAAGTAGCGCCAGAAAGAGTGAAGCGGCTGGACCAAAGCTGAAAGAACACTCAGCTGTGGATGTGTCTGGTGGTGAAAAGAAAGTCCACTGCTGTAAAGAACAATATTGTTTAGGAACCTGGAATGTCAGATCAATGAATCAAGGTAAGCTGGAGGTGGTCAAACATGAGATGGCAAGATTGAACATGACATCTTGGGAATCAGTGAACCAAAATGGACAAGCATGGGCAAATTTAATTCAGGTGACCATCATATCTACTACTGTGGGCAAGAATCCCTTAGAAGAAATGGAGTAGAACTCACAGTCAACAAAAGGGTGGGAAAAGCGGTACTGGGGTACAATCTCTAAAACGACAGAATGATCTCAGTACGAATCCAAGGCAAACCATTCAACAGCACAGTAATTCAAGTCTGTGCCCCAACCACTGAGGCCGAAGAAGCTGAGGTTGATCGGTTCTATGAAGACCTTCTAGAACTAACACCAAAAAAAGATGTCCTCTTCATCATAGGGGAGTGGAATGCTAAAGTAGGAAGTCAAGAAATCACCGGGATAACAGGCAAGCATGGCCTTGGTGTACAAAATGAAGCAGGACAAAGGCTAATAGAGTTTTGCCAAGAGAACATGCTGATCATAGCAAACACTCTTTTCCAACAGCACAAGAGGCAACTCTACACATGGACATCACCAGATGGTCAATATTGAAATCAGATTGATTATGTCCTTTGCAGCCAAAGATGGAGAAGCTCTATACAGTCAGTAAAAACAAGACCTGGAGCTGACTGTGGCTCAGATCATGAGCTTCTTCTTGCAAAATTTCAGCTTAAATTGAAGAACGTAGGGAAAACCACTAAACCATTCAGGTATGACCTAAATCATATCCCTTATGAATATACAGTGGAGGTGAGGAATAGATTTCAGGGATTAGACCTGATAGACAGAGTGCCTGAGGAACTATGGACGGAGGTCCGTAACATTGTTCAGGAGGCAGCAACTCAATCCATCCCAAAGAAAAAGAAATGCAAGAAAGCCAAGTGGCTGTCTGATGAGGCTTTACAAGTAGCTGAGGAAAGAAGGGAAGCAAAAAGCAAGGGAGAAAGGGGAAGATATATCCAACTGAATGCAGAGTTCCAGAGAACAGCAAGGAGAGACAAGAAGGCCTTCTTAAATGAACAATGCAAAGAAATGGAGGAAAACAACAGAATGGGAAAGACTAGAGATCTTTTCAAGAAAATCAGAGATCTCAAAGGAATGTTTTGTGCAAAGACGGGCATGATAAAGGACAAAGAAGGCAGGGACCTAACAGAAGCAGATGAAATTAAGGTGGAAAGAATACACAGAAGAACTATACAGGAAAGATCTTAATGTCCCTGATAGCCATGATAGTGCAGTCACTGTAGTTGAGCTGGACATCCTAGAGAGTGAAGTCAAGTGGACCTTAGGAAGCATTACTAACAACAAAGCTAGCGGAAATGACAGTCTTCCAGCTGAGCTATTTAAAATCCTAAAAGATTATGCTGTTAAAGTGCTGCACTCAATATGCCAACACATTTGGAACACTCAGCAGTGGCCACAAGACTGGAAAAGATCAGTTTACCTTCCAATTCCAAAGAAGGGCAATGCCAAAGACTGTTCAAACTACCGTACAGTTGCGCTCATTTCACATGCCAGCAAGGTTATGCTCAAAATCCTACAAGTTAGGCTTCAGCAGCATGTGAACCGAGAACTACCAGAAGTACAAGTTGGGTTTTGAAGAGGCAGAGGAACTTGAGATCAAATCGCCAACATTCGCTGCATCATGGAGAAAGCAAGAGAATTCCAGAAAAATGTCTATTTCTGCTTCATTGACTACGCTAAAACCTTGGATTGTGTGGATCACAACAAACTGTGGCAAATTCTGAAACAGATGGGAGTACCAGACCACTTTACCTATCTCCTGAGAAACCTGTACACGGGACAAGAAGCAAAGAAGTAGGGAAAGAAGTATGACAAGGCTGTATACTGTCACCATGCTTATTTAATTTATATGCAGAGTACATCATGAGAAACGCCAGGTTGGATGAATCACAGGTCGGAATTAAGATTGCCGGAAGAATTATCAACAACCTCAGATACACAGATGATACCACCCTAATGGCAGCAAGCGAAGAGGATCTAAAGAGCCTCTTGTTGAGGGTGAAAGTGGAGAGTGCAAAAGCTGTTTGAAACTCAACATTTAAAAAACTAAGATCATGGCATCTGGCCCCATCACTTCCTGGCATATAGAAGGGGAAGAAATGGAAGCAGTGACAGATTTTACTTTTTTGGGCTCCAAGATCACCGCAGACAGTGATTGTAGCCATGAAATTAAAAGACGCTTGCTCCTTGGGAGGAAAGCTATGGCAAACCTAGACAGCATAGTTAGAAGCAGAGACATCACCTTGCCGACAAAGGTTCGTATAACCAAAGCTATGGTTTTCCCAGGAGCAACGTATGGCTGTGAGAGCTGGACCATAAGGAAGGCTGAGTGCCGAAGAATTGATGACTTCGAACTGTGGTGATGGAGAAGACCCTTACGAGTCCCCTGGACTGCAAGGAGGTCCATCCTAAAGGAAATCAACCCTGAGTGCTCATTGGAAGGACAGATACTGAAGCTGAAGCTCAAATATTTTGGCCACCTAATGCGAAGAGAAAACTCCCTGGAAAAGACCCTGATGCTGGGAAAGATTGAAGGCAAAAGGAGAAGGGGACGGAGAGGATGAGATGGCTAGACAGCATTACCGATGCAATGAATATGAATTTGAGCACACTCCGGGAGAGAGCGGAGGACAGGAAGGCCTGGCGTGCTATGGTCCATGGGGTCATGAAGAGTCGGACACGACTTAACGACTGAACAACAACAACAACAGAAAATGGAAACGGAAGTTTCATTAGACAAGCTTAACAGTTATTGTTTGAGCTTTGCTAGAAGTGGTGCAGTACTACATAACTGTAAGAACCTTGCTATATGAACAATTATAGAAGAGAAGCAAGAGAAGCATGAGAATGGAAAGAGAATGGTATTCTGGTGTGTATACTAGATCAGGAAGTATAAATTAGGTTGATTTGTATTAAAATGCAAACCAAATTAATTTACCTCCCATTCCTAGTCTTAAACATTTACACGTACTTTCCCACACACCAAAAGGCAATATTAACAATGAACTTGGCTGTGCCATGCAGTAGCACCCTGGCACGTGATCTATTCCTAGAAATATTGGAAATTTAAAATCAAGTGTTAAGGAAGGTACCGTCAGTGAATTCCCAAGCTCCTGCTGACAACTGTCAGTGATTGGAGTGTGGGAAAATACAATGGGCACTGAGTTGCACTAAGCAATACAGCCACCATGTGGTAATTCACAGTGGGGATTTAGGAAGGCAGAAAGCTACGTTACACCAAATCAGACTGTCGGTCCATGTGGGTCAGTATTGCCTACACTGACTGGAAGCGACTCTCCAAGTTTTCGGGTAGGAATGTTTCACAGCCCTACATAAGAGATGCCAGGGATTAAACATCGGACCTTCTGCATGTAAAGCGTGTGCTCTACCACTGAGCTACGGCCCTTCCCTGTGGTTCTAAGGCAGTATGACACTGAGCCCTCTGTCAAGGGGAATGCATAGGCCAGTTGAGAGTAGTTCTTGGAAGGTAATAACTCAGCAGAGTCTTAGATTCTTAGTGTTTTGCATAGTTTGTGTACCTCAAATCGGCACCCAGTAGAGATTGGGGGGGGGGGTAAAATAAATATCACACTGATTAATGAAGAATTATAAACAAGTGCCATGTAAAAAGTTTAGGGATTAGACTTTTATTCCCAGCAAAGTCACTTCGACTGCAATCCTGTGTGCAATTAATTGGGAGTAAGCCCCATTGACTGCAGAGGAATTTAGTTCCAAGTAAATGTGTGCAGACTTGTTCCATTAGCTAGTGAGACCCCCAACGCAAATAGTTCTGGCTGAAAAAACAACAGCAACCCATTTCCCCTACATATCTGTGGAGATGAAAATGTCTTTATTGCTGCAGCTGTTCTTTAAATTGCAGCTGTATTAAAAAAAGTTAGTTTTAATTCTCAAGCTGAATGTGATGTTTGCTTTCTTCATGTACATTAATTGTGAGTTGGAAATAAATCCTGTAAATGCTTTCAAGTTGGGCTGAGTAACAAAACCATTCTATCACCATAGATAACATCTCCATGTTGCTGTTTCTCATTAAATTTACATGTGTATGTTCAGTCTGTGGTACAAAAAGCCATGCATGACCATATGTGCAAAGGACCTCATAGTGATCACAGAAAGCACATGTTTGAGTGACTTCAGAATTTCCTTTGATTGACCTGAATTCCTCTCCTTGTCCATTCTCAATCCCATTGGCTGTTATGTTCTGATGTCACCATGGCCTCATCACTAATGTCACAAGTTCTCAATTTACTATTGGCTTAACCTGCTTTGATGTCACAGAGAGTCTAGGGAGGCTTGGGACATGGGAGACCATTCAGAGTGTTGAATATGTCTCAGACCCAGTTCTCTGTATGTAAAATGGAGATACTGGTGGCCTATTTCAAAGGATACATTTGAAAAACAATGAGAAAAAGAGCTTTGGGCTTGGTTCACGCTTAACAACGACTCTGCCAGATTGCTCCTGCTGCAAGCTGAAACGTGTTGTGTTCTGTTCTGAGAAGTAGCTCACGAGGTTTCGTGCAAAGCAGCCAGATGTTGCAGCACCCAGGAGAGCTCCTAATGAGCAAATTGCTCCTACCAGGTCTGAGAGCAGGCTGAAGACTTTTATGCTTCAGTCCAGGCTCCCCCTCCCAGACTCCACCTCTTCCCACAAAATGGAAGCCTTAAAGGGATAGGCCTCTGGCCTGGAGCCTAACACTCCACCTCTTAAAGAGCTTACTTTGGGTGTGCTGCCAGCTTTGGCACATGAATCAGCTCCATGGAATGTGGAGTTCTTGGAGATGAGTGTGCTGGCCCAGTACTAGAACTCGGCTCAGGGGCAACAGATGTTAGTCCAAACTCACAGGTTTCAGACTGAGGGCTCTCCAGCATCTCAGGCTTGAGGGTCTCTGGTTCAACAGTAGCACTCATGCCCAGAGCCTCTTCTGTCAGCGCCATTGGTTTCTCAGCCTCTGAGCCCATGTCCTAGTTATTGCAGGACTGTCATGACAGAAAGGCTAAACAAACCATGTTCCTTCTGTTTGTGTTTAGCACTATGTGTGAACCAAGAACTCTGGCTTGTTTCTCTCCCGATAAACCAGAATCATAAGCCAACAAAAAAACAGTGCTTGTGTGCTTGTAAACAAGAGTTCCCCCAGAATTCTGGATAATTATTATGTCCAAATTGGGCTTTAGGGTCATTTAGGGAGCTTAAGATGTCAAAGTTGGATTAGATTTAGTTTTAAACACAAGTGTGCTATTGTATATGCAAGGTGATTTGCACTGCGCATCTCTGTACACGTATCAGTACGAAATTTGATCAGGAATTCAGCACTCTGAGCATTTCAGTTATTCTTTTTTAAAAATATGCTTCTTTATAGATCCTACAGCTGTGAAAATAGGCTTGAAGAGCATGTGATCTCTCCCGGGTGAAAACTAATGAGGGTTGAGTAGGATATTCACTGGGAAGAGTTTCAGTGGCTTGAATAACTCCAGTAACAGCAATGCATTATGCAAAATAAGAAAACATATATTAATTTGCTTTATATGCATAATTTACATAGGCTTCCATATTCAGTATTTCTTGGTACTAAGTGTATATGTCCCTACTCCTAGGATAGTATCCCCTCATCTTTGATACAAGCTTTATTTTATGTATTTATTTAAAATGATTTTTAGGCCAACTTTAAGGGTAAAACTGCTAGTAGCTAAATATCAAGTGTTTATTTCTTCTGCTTATTCATTTTACATCAATCATTAGTTTGGATTTCAATTTTTGTTAGCATCTAAGTCAGTTATATGGCTGGTCTACACATACAGCGGAATGAGGTAATAGAGCTGTGAGAGGTAGAATGGGCAGCAGGCTGCAGATGGGGGAAAGTTTTGCTCGCTTTCAATCACTACCTCATTTATCCTCAAAGCTCCCCTTTCAGATTTCAACAGCTTCAGCTGGTGGATTGGGATCTACTCCTAATCCTTAGCCTCTGTCCACCCCTGTACAAAATGGGAAGAATCATAAGTCAGTCGTCTTCAACCTTTTGAGACCTGTGATGTACCTTTAGTCCAAACATGCATTTGGGAACCCACGACATTTGTATTGTAGTAGTGTTGCTGTTGTAATCCTCTTTAAATTTGGCTGCAATCCAGGTGTGGATCCCAGTCCACCAGCTGAAGGCCACTGAAACCTCGAAGAAGAGCTTTGAGGATAAATGAGGTAGTGATTGAAAGCGGGCAATACTTTGCATTTTGAAAAGTATTACCTTAAAATGTGTCGAGGTAGGTAAACTTTTGTTTGCTACGAAAGTGTAATGTCAGTGAAATTGAAAGAATAAGTCTAGTACCAGACATTCTTCTGAAAAACTCCCCACTGAATATCCTCTAACATCCATTTACAGTGAATTGCAGCAGTGTTCCTGTCTGCTGTAAGAGGAGCTGAGATGCAGGTAGTCAATGCAAGTGAAATGTGTTTTTGTTCTGATAAATAAATGAAGCAAGATTCATGTTCTTTCCCTCGGTGTTTCTATGCAGTCTGCTGAAGCCTGGTTTTTAGTCCAGGCTACCAAAACAGGAGGAGAAGTCTTGCCTATTTTTAGTCAACTTTGGGCGGCCACTAGACAGGAAGGAAACAGAGGAACAGCAGAACTGCTTTAAAAAGTATTGAAATAACATCTGGTCACCCAAGCCGGATACTTAGAATGACTGGCCCTGACCAATATAAAATTCCTGGCTGTGTGGTCAAGATTTTGGAACTTGGGTTATTAATGTTTTCTTTGCATGGCCATGTAGTATACTGTGGCCGACTATCCTTAAAGTGTTTTTTTGTTTTGTTTTTATTAAAATCAAGTTATGTATAAACTTGCGTTATTCCATGACAGATCACTGGTCCATCTAATCTGGTATTGTCTGTTCTGATTGGCAGCAACTCTTTACAATCCCCAGCAAAGGTCTTTCCTATCACCTCCTACCTGAACCTTTTAATTGGAGATGCCAGGGATTGAACCTGCAAACAGGGACTCGGCTATAGTGGTTGTTTCCATCACAAAACATCTTGCTGCTTGTGGGTATCAAGGTGAAGCTGGAGAGGTGCAAAAGAAGGCAAGAAGGGAAGGCTGGGCTGTTGGCTGATGTAAGCCCACCTAGGCTGCCATATAGTTTTAGCATCTAATGACATGTAGAAAGGGTTTGCCGCAGAAACATCAAGGGCAGCTGGCTTCTTGGTTCCAGAATTGTCTCATGTTGTAGCTGTTTTACTTAGGTGCAGTAGAGGGAGAGGTGAGACAGCTAGGCCTCCTCAGTTGGCTGGGCTGTAGCCACTCACCACTGGGCTTCTCCCCTCCCAGAACTATCTCACACAGTTCCTCAATTTACTTCTGCTCCCCTTCTGTCCCTGCCCTTTCCCCTTTCTGCATCATGTCTCTTAAATTGTCAGCCATTATTTAAAACTCTGAGCCATCTTAAATGCATTGGCTGAAAGGCAGCCTGTAAGCATAGCAATGGAATAAGATATAGGATGCATTCCTATATAACTAAATTTGGCTGCGCCTGCCTAACCTCTGACCCCGCCCTGCCCCACTGTATATCATGTCCTGCCAAATGCTTGGAGCCCCTGCCTCCAGAGATGTACCAAGCCCCTGTAGCAGGCTGGAGTGCATTCAGCTTGGTGGATTAGTTGTAGTGCAGGCCTGACGTAGGCATATCTATGAATCCTATACTAAGGCATGTGTTTGACAGGGGAGTGACCCAGATAATTGTTCTCCATCAGGTCAGTGTCTGGTTGGGGAATTCCCTGGGAGCCCTCTGTAAGCAAGCCACTCTGAGCTTCCCAAGGGAAGAGGGGCAGATAAGTGGAAGTAAAGGGAACTGATAGACAGAGGGATAACTGTGCAAGTAACTGTACTGGGCATAAGGGGAAAGTGGGTGAAGTGGTGCTTTCATGTAAGCTCATTTGTCACTGCAATTCTGTTGAGGTTGGTTGGTCCTTAGGTGAATTATGGAGCCATTATAGACCCACAGTTGCCCTATGCAAGCAGAGCCATTGGACATGCATTTTTATTACCACCTTTCCTTTCCTGTGGGCAGTTCCGCTCTGCGTTAAGGATCTGTGCTGCTTAGCCATTCATCTGCTCCTCCCCTATTATATATTCCTTGCACACTTGCAATCATTTCATTTGCAGTGACATAATCTTATTTATTTATATTTATTTACTTTATGAGCTTTTATAGCATCTGCTTCCCTTGCCATCCAAGCGCGACTGTAAACAGGATGTTGCAGATACAAGCCAGACAGACGCTGCAGCCCAAATTCATAGAGAGTGTTACTGTGGGGTGTGTGTGTGTGTTTTAATATATTTTATTTTGTGTGTGTGTCCAAAATCTCACAGATGCCAGGACTGCAGGCCTAGGACTGCAGAGAAATAGGATTTCCAAGAGTGAATAAGCAATAGAAGCATCGGAACTCTAGAGCAGCAAGGATCTGGTTTGCACGCAAATATTTTTATAAGATATTGTATATGACACATTAATAGCCTTGCCTTTTCAGCAGAACCCTCGTCTAATCCCCTTTTTCCACCTAAGTTTTTCTTGGGGCATCAGTGACATTAGCATGCAACTTGAATTGAACTTCTAATATAATACTAGCGTCTCAGGGTTGTTCTCTTTTAAGAGACAGATTGGAAAGTACAGTGTACAGTCAACCAGCTTTTCTGGGTATATTCTTCTTTCTTTTTTTTCTGTTGCCCAGAACTGGGAAACATATTCAAAACTGAGCTTGGTGCCAGATGTACGTCACATAGAAACTAATTGGCCTATTCCCATAGTTACCATTTCAGCAGATATAGTTAACATGCATTGCAACATGCACATGACTCTAACATAGTCTGTAGCAAAGGTCAGATTGGTTTTTTGTGCAATTTTTGGCATGAGGGGATTACAAGTCAACATTTATGAGGCAGTCAGAAAAAGATGATTAATTCAGTATCTTACTTTAAACATTCAGGGGTAGGGAGTATTTTTTACCCAGGTCAGATTGGATAGTAAGCCTCAGAATTTTTGCCAAGCATGGCCTGTCTCTCTTGCTTGAGCTAACTAGTGCTCTGTGGTGCAATTCCTTTCTGCTTTTGGTCCGGTTTGGGTGACTGCACTCTCTTCTAGTTTTGCTTCTAATTGTCACACATGTTAGCAAGCAGTCTTTGTGAACAAGTATATCAAAGCATGTACTGCATATTTGGATGACAGAGCCAGTGTAATGTAGTGCTTTAGAGTTCCAGAGTAGGACTAAGGAGAGCTGAGTCCAAGTCCCCAAACAGCTATGAAACCCACAGGGTGTTTTGGGGTCAGTCACAGTTGCTTGGCCTACCTCACAGCATTGTTGACAATAAAGGTGTGGAGGGAGAAAACCATTTATTCAGCCCTGAGTTCTTTGTTGGAAGGACTGAATAAATAAAATTAAATAATCAATAAACATTTTCAAATTTGGTGGTGGCAGAGAGACGCCCAACTATGAGAGCCACATAGAAATGAACAACTGATAATTCGCCTGGCACCTACGTTATACTCTTTCTGGCACCAGATTAAGACCTTTTTATTCTCCCAGTATTTTAGCATTTGAGCTTCCTAATCTTTTAGCTCTGGTGTTTTAAATCTGTATTTTAAATCTCTGCATTGCTGCTAGGTTTTATTCTGGTTGTACTGTTAGATTGTGGTTTTAAGCTTTGATATTTTATATTGTTTTATGCTTCACTCTGTGGTTTTAATTTTTGTGAACCACCCAGAGAGCTTCGGCTATTGGGCGGTATAGAAATGAAATAAATACATTCATGAAACGTCTTAAAACTTTCTTTCTTCTTTCCCACCCTGACACCCAAGCTTTTAGGAATACATCATCTCATTGTCTGACAAATCTTTATAACTGGAAGGACTAGAAACTCTCTTTTAAAATGTAAGTTAGGATCCTAGCAAGAATATATGGCATATTGAAAATCCTCAGCTTGTGCTTCAGAGTAGTGTGTCCTTGCAGTATCATTGAGCATTGCAGTATCATTGATTACCTAAATGAAATTATTTGGATTGGTTTTACTGATCTGGAGAAGGAGGAGAACCTGTTTTACCCTGCATAAACTCTGTGTGTGTGTGCGCGTGTGTGTGCGTGTGTGTGTGTGTGTAGAACAAAAAGTTCAAAGATGTGTAAAATTGAAGTAATAAAACATATCAAAGGCCAGTAGAAGCTAGGTCTCTGTAACCAAAGAAGCATGGGGATTACATCCATGTGGTCGGATTTGTTGTCAAATCAGTGTCTCACTATGATCCTTGGATTCCAGAGATTTAAGTTCAAAAAGGATAACGTTTTGATGATAAAAATGGGAGGAGTGCTGGGTAGGTCCATTTTAAGAGAAATGTCTTTCTCAACAAAAAGATGATAACTGAGGATCGAACAGATGGTGAACAACAGTTCTGTAAGGCAGAGAGTTACATACTGGCTGAAATCCACTCCACAGCAACCAGGTTCCCTTGGCAGCCAATATGATGCAATGGCATGAGTGATGTAAGAAAGCCAGGTTCAACTCCCCACTCAAAATGTATTTCTTTAGATATTTTAATACCACCTTTCAGGGCCAAAAGATCCCTCTCAAGGAGGTTCACAACATCATAAAACAGGTTAAAGTCAGATACAAAAGTCACAGTAATAACCACCTAAAAACAGCTTATTCCAAAATCAGCAATAAAATAGCACGATTGCTTGGGTGGGTTTGGCCAATTCTCTCTCAGACTAACCTGTATCACAGTGTTGTTGTAAGGTTCAAACGTCACTCTGAGCTCCTTGGAGGAAGGGCATGACACAGACAATAAACCTCCTGCATTGATTGTTCAGCTAGAAACTCTCTGCTTCCTGTGGTGTGTTTCTTGATTCTCCCTGTCTTCCAGTATGGAAGTGGGACATTTCCATCACTCAGGAACCAGGTGGGGAAGGCTGCAGTTGTAGCGTTACGGTTGTCACGTGTCTGTGAATACCTCCATTGTGGCCAGGTGCTCAAGGTGATTTCCCCAAGAATGCACTCCTGGCCAGGTTCATACCTTATCGTTTGCAACCTGCTATTTCTAGTGTGTAGAATTTTACTAAAGTAGCTGCAACATTAATAGCCATTTGTGGATAAGAGCTCTGTGTTTTGGGGTGGTGGAATTGTATGTATGCCCCTTTGAAAAATCTGTATTGATTGTGGTAAAATAAGAACCAAATCTACAATTTAATGCCAGAAGAGAGAGAAATTTTGCACCTCAATATAAATGTCTTCCTTCTAGCTTTCCCACCTGTGTACAACTTAAGTGTTGCCATTTTTCCTTTACTTAAAACCTTCCTTCCTCTGACTCTGAGGGAGGGGGGTGGGAGGATGAAACCCTTGCACTTAAAGAAGACATATTTTCCGTCCTACATGTTTAAGGGAGGAATGTCAGATTTCCCAGGCTAGCAGCCCTTAGCAGTGGAAAATCCCATCACCTTCTCCTCATCTGCACTTCATTAAGGTGAGTAAATAAAAGGAGTCTCACCCACAGAGTTGACCTTCAGGTCCCATTGTAAAGACTAACAGAAAGTTCCCACAAGCTTTCTGATCAATCTATCAAGTTTACTGACCAATTTCTGAAGGCAGTCCCTTGCCCAGCTTTTGTCATTTATACTTGATAAGTTTAGAAAGATAAAATTAGGGGAAATAATTAGGGAATAAAATTAGGGGGAGAAATTAGGAAATACAATTAGGGGAAATAATGCTTATCAGCTACATCAACAATAACATCAGTAGAGGCAGTGACACATGCAAAATACTAATGCAGTTGCCAAAAACCCTGCTGATTTAAGACCAGAGTTCAGGCTACCTCATGTTGGCTCAAACTCCACAAAGCCAGGTAATTGGAAGCTAGAGCTAATGCCTTAGCCGCCTTCAGTGCCATTTTTCTTGATAGAAAGCTGGGGTACAAATCAAATACATTCATTAATTAACAGTTGTGTCCTGTGAGCAGTAATACTGTTGTGCAGTGTCACAAATTGTGCTTGCTTACAATGTATCCTCCATGCACCCACACTTTTCCTTGGTTTTTCAGTCCCAAATCCAGATGTGGAGGATGGAGTGCCTGGGACCACCAAAGACGCCCCTGGTCCTAAATTGCCTTAGGCAATTAATCTGAGCCTTACTGTATTGCTAGGGGAATCCTCTTGTTAACCCATGCCTGTTTGTTGCTTATGTCAGTAGCTGGCAGGATTAAACAGTGAAAGGCTGAGAGAACAGGGGTGTTTACACATTACGTTTAAGACATACACAATCTGTGGGGATGCCATTTTTATAAGCAATAGAATTTTGAGTTTTATAATGGTGGAACCTTTTGGGGGGTGACTTGCCTTACCTAAAGGGGTACTACCATGCCCTTTTAATTTACTTGGCTGTAATCTAGGATATGTTGACATGGGACAACTTGTTGAGGTGGAGAGCCATATAATAAGATGAAGTGCAGCTAATTTCCACATTTCTCACTGTTTGAACATATGCTATATGTCATGTTTTACTAGTGGATTGTGGCCCACCAATGGACATGTTGTGCATATTCATTTGCTTTTCTTACTTTAAAGCCATTACATTGATGCATGTAATGGATGCATGGTGCATGGATACTTGAGAGAGCGCCTTCTCCCTTATCAACCTGCCTGCTTACTGAGGTAATCAGATGGCATGCACCTAATGATTCCACATGGACCTATGGCCTGGTTGAAGCCCACCTGGAGTAGGGCCTTCAATGTGGTGGGTCCCTTTATGTGGAACTCCCTGCCTCTGGAGGTCAGGCAGGCACCAACATTGGTGCCTACTAAAGACATCTTTATTTCAACAAGCCTTCCTTGATTGACGAGTCATGTTTTTTATTGGTATTAATATGGTGTTCTACTCTTTTTATCTTTTATTGTTCACTGCTCTGGAATCTGCTTAGATGTGGAGTGCTATATAAATATTATAACTAAATAAACAAACAGGGAGGGACCATGTACATTTATTTTATGGGGAGGGACCATAGCTCAGTAGTAGAAGCTCCTAGTTTAATCCTTGGCATCTTTAGTTAAAAGACCAGGTGGCAGGAGATGGAAAAGATGCTCTGCCTGAGACCCTGGAGAGGTGCTGCCAGTCAGAATAGACAGTTCAGAACCGGATGGACAGATAATCTGACTTGCTATAAAGCTGCTTACTAAAAGCAAATGCTCCCTCTAAAGCTGAAATAACCCTAGTATACGGTGAACCTGAGGTGCCAAACCTCTTCAGTGTCAAGAGACACCCGTGCCTTCAACAGCTGCATGACATGCAAAATTTCAACAAGTGGAACTTCCTTCTTCTTTTTAAAAGGTCATTGCGGCTCTATGAAGTGAGAAGCTGTATCAGTTGCCAGGCAGAAGGTTTTGCTCTGCTGACCAGGCAATGGCAAATGGCCAAGCTCTTAGTATTTCTGCCTACCAATCACATGAGCAGATATTACACATCATAGGAACATACGAAGCTGCCTTTTACTAGGCCAGACTATTTGTTCATCTGATTTTAGCCCAATATCATCTACTTGGAGTGGTAGCGGCTCTTCAGGGTCTCAGGCTGAGGTATTTCGCTTTATCAGCTACCCTACGTCTTTTTAACTGGAGATGCTAGGGATTGAACCTGGGGCCTTCTGCTTGCAAACCATGTTTTCTACCACTGTACTACACTGCTGAGGAGTTCTTTGGGGTCTGAGCACACCATTGTTGATACTTTATTAGGTTAGATCAGCTTCTGGCCACAATATTTGTTGTTCAAGCCCTGAATCCCCTAACACCCATGTGCTTTATGTCCTTGGTGGTAACCGTATTTCAGGATGCAAGTAGGAATTGGGCCTCTGAGAAAACTATGTTCTTGGGTTTAGCTACCAACTTGCTGAGATACAGCCAAGTTTGCTTTCTCCACCTTGGCCTTGGTTTTGTCCTTTGTAAAAGTGCAGGTTGTAATGCTTCCTTGCTTCCTGTGTTCTGAGGGCTGTTTGTTTGTTTATTACAACTCATTTATATCCTTTCTTTCCTCTAAGGAATTCAAGGCAGGATACATGGTTCTTCTTGACCCCTACCTCCACCCTGTGAGGCAGGTTAGGCAGAGAGTGAGTGACCGGTCCAAGGTCACCCAACAAATTTCATGACTGAGTGGAGATTTGAACCTGGGTCTCCTGGTCCTAATCTGATGCTCTAACCAGTATACCACACTGGCTGTCAGGAAAATAGCCACTATTGATGTGTAACTAATCTCTGCTATAATTTATTTTAATCTATAATTCTGTTGAGGAACTTTTGACAGAAGGTGTTAGCCCACTGGAATTCAAGGGAACAGCTTTTCTTTCTAATATGTTTATATGAATCCTTCTATGAGACTAAAGCTGGATGTACTTAGCTCTCTATTACATGACAAATGAGAACATTAGGGAAACATTTTCAAGGTATTTTATATTAATATGCAGCCATATGTACTGCTATCTGGCAAATCAATTTGTAAAATGTCTCTGCAAATGAGACAGCTTAACTTCCTCATCTCTGATTAAAAAAAAACAAACCTCGATGCCATCAGTTTAGGTGCAAATTGTGAGGAGGATTGAAAGTAGCAGATGATGAGGACTGATAAAATCTGGTCCCAGCATAGAAGCTGGTGGTGGGGAGAGATCTTTAAGCTCCCTCTGTCTCAGCCTTAGATATTTGTAGAGCTGAGCCAAATTCCTCAGAAGACACTTTTTAATGATAAAATTTCTGATGTCTTTCTTTTTCTTCCTTCACCTAGGAAAGAAAAGCCATTTCGCAGAATTTTCTCTAAATTCTGCCATTTTTTGTGGTGGCCATTGTCACCCAACAATGCCCTGGAAGGGTGCTGTGTCCAGGGCGTAGTAGAGGATGCAAAGTGGTGGCTATGCTGCCAATACAGTTGCAGCTGTTCCTGCCACTGCTAATGGTGAGCTCCCCCCTCCCAAGAAACTGTTGGGAGAATTTCTCCTCCCCTTGGGGAAATTCAGTGAAATGGTCCCTGAAATTTGTCTTCCCACAAATACGTTGGAAAAATTTGAAATGCCATTTGTACATAGTTTGAGATAATTGATTTTTTACACCCTGGCACTAGTATGCTATTTGCTCACTGGTTGTGATAGGGGAAGAAGTAGGATAGGGATGGGGAACCTGTCACCCTCCAAATGTTGTTGAACCTCAACTCTCATCATCCCTGACTATTGTATGTGCTGGTTGGAGCTGATGGGAATTGGACTGCAACAATATCTGGAGGGCCACAGGTTCACCACTGCTGTAGTAGGGTTTCAGATGATAACGGATAATGGAAAAAATACACGGACTTGGAAGGTATTGGCCTAGTTCAGATGTAAACAACTCTGTATAGACCAGTGGTGGGCAACTTGTGGCTCTTCAGATGTATTGACCTACAACTCCCATCAGCCCTAGTCAGCATAGCTAGTGGTAAGCACTGATGGGAGCTATAGACCAAAACTAGACCCCTAGTCTAGTTGAACATTGAGCATTGTTCCAGTGCATTCCCTTCTCCCTTATCTTGCATGCCACAATAGAAAACTTAAAACCACAGTGACCTGGTTCAGATGTAACTAGAAACTGGTTTAATACCCCCCCCCCCAGTTTTCAGTTATGGAGCACAAGAGAAAGGAAGAGGGAGTGCACAGGCTTAACACTCATTCTCAGTTTAATAAACCGTGGTTTATTAGACTGAGATTGTTATGACTGAACTGGCTGTAGACATGACAGAAAGGAGACAAATTGGGGCTGGTCCAGTATTGTTTTTCCTGGTTGAAAGTCAACATAGCAATAGCAGGAGTCAGTTCCATTTCCATGTGTGCCCTCCCCAAGTCCTCCTTGCTGTATATAAAATGTAATGGTAAGCCTGGCTGCATTACATATAGATGGGGTGGGTGGTTTCCCAGCCCCTGAAATCCCATTCTCTGATGCTAAAGCAGAAGGAGTCTGAGGTCCTGTATAAAGATAAGCGTGGTACACCTTTACTAGAATGTTACATTTTGTGTGTGATGGAGGGGAATGAAGGAGTGCGCGAATTTAACATTGCTCCTGCACCTGCCACTCTGAGAGAAACATCTGACCAGGCCTCTTGCTAAAAGAATGGATAGAATTCAGCTGTAGACATGCAGAAGAATGAGATGGTAGAATTGAAGTAGTAAGATGGATTGTACCACATCAGACGGCAGGAGGGAGGTACCACTTTTGAATGCTTCCCATGTCAAAATAACTCCCTGCAAGTTGAATAAAACAACAACTACATACCAGGGAGAGCCCTAGCCACTCGCCCACTGGGCTAGTTTTCTGTTTGCAGGGGGCTTTTACTAGAGGAGACAATTAAAAATGGGAACCCCTCCCCACAACAACCCCTCCTGTTGATCTGAAGTGATCCAGTCTACCCCTTCATGCTTCAGCATGTGTAGACTAGAGCAGTCTGGGGGTAGTTGAAGTGACCTTGCTGTGGAGCTAAACAGGTCTGGGCCTGCTGAGTACCTGGATGGGAGACTACTTAGGAACCCCATGGATGCTGCCTTGAGTTCCATGTTGGAAAAAAGGTGGGTTATAAATGCGCTAAATAATAAATAAAGAGCAGACTACAATAGAGTGCGAGTAATAGCATTATACTAGAGGTCAGGTGTGAGAATTAAGGACCCTTGAGTGCAGGGGTGGGCAACATGACTCTCCAGATGTTTTGGCCTACAACTCCCATCAGCCCTAGCCAGCATAGCCAACTGTGAGGAATGATGGGAGTTGTAGGCCTAAATGTCTGAAGAGTCAGAAGTTGTCTATTAATGAATGGATTTATACTCCATTATTAAAAATAATATCTTTGCAAATACATGTTGCATTTTTCTTGGAAGCAGAAGATGCATGTTGTAGAGAATCTTGTTTTGCCCTGGTTAAATTAGAAACTGGGGGTTGTGACTTCTTGCCCTTTCTTTACAGCAGAATATTTAGTCAAGTAAAAAGGTGTTTGTGGAAGCAGATTTCCTTTCTCTGAGATGATGGTTCCAGCAGTTTAAACTGTCTGCCAAGCATCATAATAGAGTTTTACTACTGTAGGGAAATAAAAGCACAAAGATAAGCCCAACTCACTGGAATTTAAACATCAACAATAAAAGAGAGGGAGAGAGTACAAAGGGAGAAATAATCAGAACAGTAAGAGCCTAGCAGAAGACAAACAAGTGGAAGGAATGGATTCCATAGAAGTTAACTGCTTGAAAAAGGTGCTTAAAATAAGGCCAAAGCCCAGAATAACTATGTAAGTTCGAAGGGGGAAAAAAAACACTTTTTTTTTCACCATACATTTTTCATTCTGATAGCAGGTTTTATTTCCTATAATAATAACTGGAGACAACATATGTGAATTCTACAGAGCTGCAGCCGAATCGCATTGCAAAGGAGTCGTTCAGAGCTACAGCGTGGTCTTAAAGAATGCTTTATTTTTGTGACCATTGAACATGAAATGCTGTTAGCACCCGTTATTGTGTTATGAGTTGTCTGCTTATCTGGCAACAGAAGCCAAGCTAAGTAGAGTGATGCCTGAAATGATGTAGCTACCATCTATCACAGTTGTCTTCAGTTCAGACCCACCAACCTCCCCCAACCTGCTACATATGAGACTCTTTTCTGTGTGTGTGTGTGTGCGTTCTCTCTGTGTGAGAGAAAAACACATACATTTTTCTCTCCCTTCCTCCTCCCTTTTGACTTATTTCTCTCCAGCCCCCCCCCCCCGGTTTCTGCTTTACAACCCTGGCTGCAAGATTTAAGATAAATAGCCAGCATGGGGCCATTCCTTGAGCTAGATCAGTCTGGGGCAAGGTGGGAAGGGTTTTTAATGCTTTGCCCCTATCATGGTCCTGACCGGAATCACCCCACTGTGGCTACTATCCACAGGGGGAGAAAAACAAATTGAACCTCCTCCCCTTTCCAGTTGGGACCCCAGTGGGAGCAAAGACTTAAAGCCCCCTTCATTCCCAATACATCATTATGTATGTATTATATGAAGTAGTTTTATGCCGCTCTGTCCCCGCAGATTAAAAAGATATGACACACAAGGAAAAAGAAATGGGGAATTGAGAGGGGAAAAAATAATACTTTCAAGAGGGGCAGTTGTATCGCCCTGCGTACGTCTTTTATCTCCCTCAGCACAGCCTGCTGGAATGGCTGCCATTCATGGTCACTATTTGTCGCTGCCCCGTGCTGGCTATTAAAAACAAACAAATGCTTTGGACAACAGGGCTAACCATGTGGCATAGTTTGGGCCATAGGCTGTAGGTTAAAAAGAAGAGAAAAAGTAAACAGGGAAGAGACCTCCTGTTTTTGTCTATAGGGTGTTTAGGTCTTAAAATAGTAAAAGAGGAAACTCTTGCAGAATAAGTAGGTTAGACCTGCCTAGTGATAAAGATCTTGGGCTACACAGAGGCTGTCCCCCTCCCCCCCGCCGCCACCCCAATATTTCATTTCTGTCTCTTATCTCAGCATGCTGTCTCAATGGCTAGGCACTATGCCCCTTGAATGGGTGATTAGGAGGGTTTTGTACCCTAAGAGGTGCTCTAAAAAGATTTAAAGTACATAAATAATAAAATCTATTTGCAAGTCGATTTATTTATTTAAAATGATTATATACTGCATTTCAAGGCAAAGCCTTCTCACGCAATTTAGAAGCATAAAACAATAGAAGCAGATACAGTGAACTAAAACAGCACAAGCTTTTCATTTCAATACAACAACAACCACAATAATATAATAAACCACAACAGTTGAAACTATTGTTTATAAAAACCAGACCAGAATCAATATTTAATTAAAAGCAGACTGAAACATCTAGGCCTTAAGGCCCATTTAAAAATAGTCAGCAAGGGAGCAAACTTTGCTTCCATGAAAGGACATTCAATAAGGATGGGACCACCACAGAAAATTCCCTGCCCCTTGTGCTTGTCACCTGATGGATTGTACTTGTTGGACCTCTCACAGGGCCTCCATGGCCGCTCTTAGAACCCAGGCAGGTTCATACAGATGTAGACGATGCTTCCAATACAAATGAAGGGAATGCTGCTATAATGCAATGAGATAAAAAACCTGTGGAGTCTGTGCCTTTCTCTAAACAAGGGAAGGGAAGGCTCTACAAAATAAAACATGAGGCTACCTACGCAGAGTACTCCACAAGGCTTGTTTGCTGAGCAGAAAATGAGGTCTATTATAGTGGTTTTATGCATGTGAAAAAAAAGCATCAGTATCAGGATTCTCCCGTCACCCCTCCTGGTTTGTTTTAGAAGCTTTTGTGTGAAATTAAAAATGGGGAAGACAAACAAATCAGTAAAAACTGCTAAAACCCACAAACAGAAGTCAGCTAATGCAACAGCTCTTTTGTATATGTAATCCCTACTAGAGGCAATTTAGTAGGGATTACAGCCCCCCCCTCCACACACACACACACACACACACACACTTTCTTTCCCCCCTCTGCAGGCATATGTGATTTGGTCTGATTTGGTCTCCTGTTTGGAATATATTGCACACTGATATAATTCTGTTTATGTAGAAGTCTTTAAAAATCTTGGGATAGTATCTTAATAATGCAATTATCAAGCCCACAGATCAGAATTTGCAGACCTATTAAGTCTGCTAAGGGCAGATTTTATTGACATGAACAGATGAAATTCAAGACACTTTTTGTTTCACAAAAGATCTTTTCAGTTTCAAATGTTTTTATTCATGTACAAGTTAGTCTGTCATTAGCAGCCTAGAAGTGGTTGTTACCTATTGTGGATAAGATGTAAGGCTGTTTTTAAATCACCTGTATGGAAAAAACATGTAAAATTCAAATCTTACAAATTTAGGAAGCATGTAATTGGTTGTGCAAATTGCAGCTGTTACCTAGAAGTTGTTTTTGAATGAGGACATGGACTCAAAACAGGGGCAGGCAACCCAGTGCCCTCCAAATGTTTTGGATTACAACTTCCATAATCTTTCACGGCCATGCTGGTTTGGGCTGATAGGAGTTGTAGTCTAAAATAGCGGGACTGCTATTTGCCAACCCTACAATATAGTATCAGGAGAAATGGTAGCCACTTCAGTAACAAGTACCATCCATAGTAGTCCAATTCCTTTGCTCAGATTACTGTAGTTGAATAGGATGCTGGCATCTGTTAGTAAAGATAAGGAAACAGAAACTGTGATCCTTGAGGCAGGGCAAAGGATTTTGCAGAGTGGATAAATCTTTATTAGAAGTCTGTTGAAGTAAACTGTTTGCAACCAGGAGGTCTAGAGCACGACCTCCTGAATTCTGAGATTTTTCAGCATTTGAATGCATAATTTGAATTTCATACTAGAAATCAAACTCCACAGTCAAGACCCAAGCTTCCTTATTTAGAATTCCTGTCTGATTTCAGACTGCCTCTTCACTGCCAAGATGTGGGCAAGTGACTGGATCTTAGGGATTAGTATATATTTTTTTAAACTTCTTGAAATTTTTAGCTTTTCTTTCATGAGGCCATGAAACAAATATCTTCCCCTGCGATGTCACTTTCCAAGAACCATGGCTTTAATTGTACAGTGATCTTGGTTTGATTTGCCCTGCTAATTCTAATCCTATCTTGCCCAAAGGTATCTGCAGCTTTCTGAGTTCTTTCCTCCACTTCCTTTTCACACCGTATTTCCAGCATCTTTTGTGTCCAGTTATTTCAGGACAACAGTTTATTTTTAATTTGCTTTATAGATTGAATGACCTATCAAATATTGTGTATGTAATTTGTATTCTCTGGCCCATGGAGGCATGAAATTATGTGCTGTTTATATTCCAGAAGAAGGATATTTAAAGCCAACTTAAACTTTAATGGAAACAAGATTTCAATTATTCTTGTAATGATAAGGATGCAAGTTTTCCAGTTTAGCCAGAGAAAGTCCTGTCCTCTAATGAACTTCAGTAATTAGAAATGTGCCAGTGTATACTCAGGCATCTAATGAATAATCTATAGACATACGTGTTGTACAATTTAGGAGCTGCTGTTCTCTCCCCTGCACTCTTTGTTCCATTCACAGCCAGCTACATATTTTCCCACTGTGTGCTCATGGAGATCTCCATCTTTACACCATATGGCCGCCTTCCACTAGCAATTAATAAGATTTCAGGCAAAGTCCTTAGATCAATTGGGAGATATTTATTCATTTGGAGGCCCTTTGAGAATATGTAGAATTCCAACTTGAGATTTCTGACTTAACAAGCTATTCAACCAGTTGCAAATAACACTGGATTTGTACTGAAATCTCTCTCTCTCTCTCTCTCTCTCTCCTCCCTCCTTTTTGAAATATGTGCATGTGAACAAAAAATGCTGTTGAATTTTATTTTGTTTAATTATTTTAATGCACCCTGTTTCATTTCATGGCTGGGTGCAAGTTTCACGGATGCATATAATCAGCTTCTTGGCAAACATATGGGGAAGCCCATTGTCTCTAATACATTTTGTCTTTCCAATACAGCTTATGTTGTACAAGGTATTGTGGCGTGTGGCTGTACACTGACATAATTTTCAAGTAACAAAGAGAAAAGGAATTAATATTAATAGAGTGGTCATACAAAGGAGAGAAGCTATGTGGTATCTCCATCCATCCATCCATCCATCCATCCATCTCAATAAGCTTTGTGTGTTACAGAGACCACAACTGAAATGCAGGATAATAAAGTTTCTTAATTTCACTTCAGATGCCAAGAATTCCTACCAGATATAGGGATGCACGAAAGTCACTTACCTGGTCTCGCAGCTTGCTTCGCGGTGGGGGGGAGGCGCTTCGCTGCTCCCCCCGAAGTTCAGGCCGGGGGGGGGGAGGCTTCCCTCCTCGCCCGGCCAAAATTCAGGCCGGGGGGGAGGCTTCCTGCCTCGCCCGGCCAAAATTCAGGCCGGGGAGAAGCGCCCCGTCTCCCCGGCCGCGAACTTCAAAAGAAAAAAAAAATGCCCCTGTGATAGGCTACGTAACGATTAACTTAGCCTATCACGGCTAGATCTGCAAAGTCAGCCGTGATAGGCTACGTTAATCGTCACGTAGCCTATCACGGATGACTTTGAAAAAAAAAAAAAAAAGTGCGTACGCAAATGGCGGCCCCCATAGGGAGCCGACATTCGCGTTCCTTATTTGGTCCCTGTAGTCTACATAAAGATTTACGTAGACTACAGCGAAAATAAGGGCAACGCAAATAGCATTGCCCTTATTTTTGCCGTAGTCTACGTAAATCTTTACGTAGACTACAGGGACCAAATAAGGAACGCGAATGGCGGCTCCCTATGGGGGCCGCCATTAGCGTACGCGCTTTTTTTTTTTAAAGTCACCTGTGATAGGCTACGTGACGATTAATGTAGCCTATCACGGCTGACTTTGCAAATCTAGCCGTGATAGGCTACGTTAATCGTTACGTAGCCTATCACAGGGGTGGTTTTTTTTAACTTTTCTTGTAATGGCGGCGGTGGCAGCCGGTCGAAAGACCAGCTGCCGCCCCCGCCCCTGACGAAGACCTGCTGAACCGCCGCCGGGACCCGCCGCCGGGAGAGACATTCGTGAAAGGTAAGTCCCATCCCGGCGGGGGGCAGGGGGGCGGAGAATTTCTCCCCGAACAACCTTCGGCGGACCGAATGCGTTGACACTCGGCCCCCTGAAGTTTCAGGGAGAAATTCTCCCCCATCCCTAATCCAGATAGCATTTCCAATGTGGAGAAAGTAGTATGAACAACATGTATGTCTTCTGTAACCAATGCGTGCACTTACGTTTTCCATGAGCTTTCCTACACAGCAGTATAATCTGCACTGGAAATGTGTCAAGATTGAAACAACCCAAATAATCCAGTTTTGCCACTTACTGATACACCAGTTCTAGGCATTGATGTTTGTACTTTGGTTCTGGGCACATAACACTGTCGTAAAAGTAGATGAAAGGAATAGGGATGTCTGTTCTGAAAATAAATACTGGAAAGATCCCCACACTGCCATATTAAAGCCAAGCTTGGTGACATTGTGAAAGCAGCTATACGTGACTGGGTACACACTGTTCTTTTGCTCAACTTAAGGAGTTCGGAGGCCAAAGTCGGGAAATTTCTTAGAAAGCCAGGGAATTTCAGAAAAACATCTTTTTCTGTTTAATTGACTATTCTAAAGCCTTTGACCGTGTGGATCATAACAAATTGTGGCAAGTTCTTGGTGGTATGGCGATACCAAGTCATCTTGTCTGCCTCCTGAGGAATCTGTATAACGACCAAGTAGCAATGGTAAGAACAGACCACGGATCAACGGACTGGTTTAAAATTGGGAAAGGAGTATGGCAGGGTTGTATACTCTCACCCTACCTATTCAACCTGTACGCAGAACACATCATGCGATGTGCTGGGCTTGATGAAGCCAAGGCTGGAGTTAAAATCGCTGGAAGAAACATGAACAATCTCCAATATGCAGATGATACCACTTTGATGGCTGAAAGTGAGGAGGAGCTGAGGAACCTGATGACGAAGGTGAAAGAAGAAAGTGCAAAAGCTGGGTTGCAGTTAAACCTCAAAAACCCCAAGATTATGGCAACCAGCTTGATTGATAACTGGCAAATAGAGGGAGAAAACGTGGAGGCAGTGACAGACTTTGTCTTTCTAGGTGCAAAGTTTACTGCAGACGCTGACTGCAGCCAGGAAATCAGAAGATGTTTACTTCTTGGAAGGAGAGCAATGACAAATCTTGAGAAAATAGTGAAGAGCACAGACATCACACTGACAATAAAGGTCCACATAGTTCAAGCAATAGTATTCCGCATAGTAACCTATGGCTGTGAGAGCTGGACCATAAGGAAGGCTGAGCGAAGGAAGGTAGATGCTTTTGAACTGTGGTGTTGGAGGAAAATTCTGAGAGTGCCTTGGACTACAAGAAGATCAAACCAGTCCATCCTCCAGGAAATCAAGCCAGACTGCTCACTTGAGGGAATGATCTTAAAGGCAAAACTGAAGTACTTTGGCCACATAATGAGAAGACAGGATACCCTGGAGAAGATGCTGCTGCTAGGGAAAGTGGAAGGCCAAAGGAAGAGGGGCCAACCAAGGGCAAGATGGATGGATGATATTCTGGAGGTGACGGACTTGACCTTGGGGGAGCTGGGGGTGGTGACAGCCGACAGGAAGCTCTGGCATGGGCTGGTCCATGAAGTCACGAAGAGTTGGAAGCAACTGAACGAATCAACAACAACAACTACTTGGCAGTCTCCTTAGCAATGTTCAGGGCCCTGTAAGAGGGCAGTAAGAAAGATTCTCAGGGCACAGCCCTTTCCCAGTGCCTGCCTGTCTTTCATTGATGATGCTGAGGTTCAGGGAGAAAAGAAGGAAACAAGACTCACTTGAGGTAAACCTCTCCCAAATACAGACTTTTAACTCTAGAATAACTTGGGGTGAATGAAATGGCAGCATTAATAGCAGGCTGCTTTATGTTCACTTGGTGGCCTCAGTGGTGCAGCTAGGTCATTTTAGATCTTGGACTCAATGGTCTGATGCCCCCATCTCCCAGACAGCCATGTTTATTACTTCAGTTGTGATGTACACAGCTAGCACTTCTCTTCCCGCCTCCAGCCCCTATTCAATAATTTACAACTGCTTCTACATTCCTAACATGTTAGAGCAAACAATCAAACAAACAAACATGTTTGACAACCCTTATAAAAAATTCTCATGGGCATCTGCAGGAATTTCTCCTGAGGGGGTGGGTTGCAAATCTGCAGAGCAGAGTAGTTTGTGTTTGCAGTTTGCACGCATAGCAGGTGCTGCTACAACACATAAGAATGTAAGAAGAGCCCTGCTGGATCAGACCAAAGGTCCATCTAGTCCAGCATTCTGTGCACACAGTGGTCAGCCAGCTGTCAACCAGGAACCCACAAGCAGGACACACACTTATCCACTTTCCTTCTGTGTGCACTCTGTTTAGCATCACATCCCATGACATTTAGAAGCCTACACAAAGAAGGAGAAGAACCTGGGAATTGAACAGCACTAACGCAGAAGAGTATTGTATTCAAGAAGCGTCATGAACTCCAGCAAAACTTTATTTGGAGTGAAGGTTAAAAAACACACCTAGGAACAAGATTAAAAAAACCCCAATGCACAAACACACTACATATCTCTTATGCACAGCATATTGGATATTTTATGGCTTTACTGTCCTTATAACATTGAGAACTTCTCATGACTTGTCCTGGAATGGTTTCATCTTGGAAACATTGGTGAACACACTCTAGAGCAGTCTTCCCCAGATGTTTTGAAATACAACTTCCAGCATTCCTGACATTTGGCCATTCCGGCTGGGGCTAATGGGATTTGATGTCCAAAACATCTGGAGGGCACCAACTTGGGGAAGGCAGCTCTGAAGAGCAGCAGTCGAGCCTGTGGGGAGTGTAGCAGTGGGAGGAGAAATGGGTATGTTTTATTGGAGTTTAGGATTCTAGAAGAGTCTGGACTGCTCACTTTTTTCACATTATTATGAGCCACTTTTTACACCAACTAACAATACAGCTTTTGCGTGGCTTGAATTTTGAACTGCTGCAGTGTTCTTTTGGATTTGCATATTTTAGGCTTGGGCCCCAGGATAGTTCAGAACTCTTTCTGGGATGATCACCATTCAGTAAACAAAACAAATTAAAAAGGCAGTCTATAGCTATACAAAGATATAAGGAAAAACAGCAGGCAACTATTCTATCCAATTGCTCCATTAAGAAGTAAACCCAGGCTTCCAGTGCCCTGCCCCTGACCAATGAGAACAAAAAAGCTGGGTTGATTGGCAAACATTTTCACACTTCTTTAAAAAATATATTTCATTATAGTTTGATAACTTAAAGTAATTTAAAATTTTATAACTGGATTACTTGCATTTCAAGGTTTGCTGCATTATTGCACTGACTTAGAATGCTCTTTTCCAGATCACCAGTAGTGCCCATTCCCTCCCACCCTGGCGTATGAGTCTGATGGGAGCCACTAGATTTTGGATACAGCTTTATTCCTCAGTGAAAACAGCTGTGTAGCTGTTTCACACACAAATGCTTTGAGCTTCTTTGTTGAGTAAAGATATCAGGAGACTATACAAAGGTTCTAGTATTGTTTGGGAGGGGGGAGGTTGTGTAAGCAAGGAAATTGCTGATATAAGCTGTGATAATGAAGGGGTAATTTTTAATTTCAATAATTTCAAAATTAAATAATTTCGGCTTAAATTGAAGAACGTAGGGAAAACCACT
Source organism: Heloderma suspectum (assembly GCF_057233095.1). Classification (NCBI taxonomy): domain Eukaryota; kingdom Metazoa; phylum Chordata; class Lepidosauria; order Squamata; family Helodermatidae; genus Heloderma; species Heloderma suspectum. The sequence goes on along the minus strand of NC_139459.1, from coordinate 332,711,412 downwards.
AAACCATTAAGGTATGACCTAAATCATATCCCTTATGAATATACAGTGGAGGTGAGGAATAGATTTCAGGGATTAGACCTGATAGACAGAGTGCCTGAGGAACTATGGACGGAGGTCCGTAACATTGTTCAGGAGGCAGCAGCTCAATCCATCCCAAAGAAAAAGAAATGCAAGAAAGCAAAGTGGCTGTCTAATGAGGCTTCACAAGTAGCTGAGGAAAGAAGGGAAGCGAAAAGCAAGGGAGAAAGGGGAAGATATATCCAACTGAATGCAGAGTTCCAGAGAATAGCATGGAGAGACAAGAAGGCCTTTTTAAATGAACAATGCAAAGAAATGGAGGAAAACAACAGAATGGGAAAGACTAGAGATCTCTTCAAGAAAATCGGAGATTTCAAGGGAACGTTTTGTGCAAAGACGGGCATGATAAAGGACAAAGAGGGCAGGGACCTAACAGAAGCAGATGAGATTAAGAAGAAGTGGAAAGAATACACAGAAGAACTATACAGGAAAGATCTGAATGTCCCTGATAGCCATGATAGTGCAGTCACTGAACTTGAGCCGGACGTCCTAGAGAGTGAAGTCAAGTGGGCCTTCGGAAGCATTACTAACAACAAAGCTAGCGGAGATGACAGTATTCCAGCTGAGCTATTTAAGATCCTAAAAGATGATGCTGTTAAAGTGCTGCACTCAATATGCCAACAAATTTGGAACACTCAACAGTGGCCACAAGACTGGAAAAGGTCAGTTTACATTCCAGTTCCAAAAAAAGGGCAATGCCAAAGAGTGTTCAAACTACCGTACAATTGCACTCATTTCACATGCCAGCAAAGTTATGCTCAACATCCTACAAGTTAGGCTTCAGCAGTATGTGAACCGAGAACTACCGGAAGTACAAGCTGGGTTTTGAAGAGGCAAAGGAACTAGAGATCAAATTGCCAACATTCGCTGGATCATGGAGAAAGCAAGAGAATTCCAGAAAAACATCTATATCTGCTTCATTGACTACGCTAAAGCCTTGGATTGTGTGGATCACAACAAATTGTGGCAAATTCTGAAAGAGATGGGGGTACCAGACCACCCTACCTGTCTCTTGAGAAACCTGTGCGAGGGTCAAGAAGCAACAGTAAGAACCAGACATGGAATAACCGATTGGTAATCATAGAATCATAGAATAGTAGGGCTGGAAGGGGCCTACAAGTCCATTGAGTCCAGCTCCCCGCTCAATGCAGGAATCCAAGTCAGAGCATCCCTGACAGATGGCTGTCCAGCCTTGTCTTGAATGCCTCCAGTGTGGGACAGTGTAGGAATTACCTCCCTAGGTAATTGGTTCCATTGTCGTATTGCTCTAACAGTCAGGAAGTGTTTCCTGATGTTCAGCCGGAATCTGGCTTCCTGTAACTTGAGCCCATTATTCCGTGTCCTGCACTCTGGGATGATCAAGAAGAGATCCTGGCCTTCTTCTCTGTGACAACCTTTCAAGTACTTGAAGAGTGCTATCATATCTCCCCTCAGTCTTCTCTTCTCAAGGCTAAACATGCCCAGTTCTTTCAGTCTCTCTTCATAGGGCTTTGTTTCCAGTCCCCTGATCATCTTAGTTACCCTCCTCTGAACCCTCTCCAGTTTGTCTGCATCCTTCTTAAAGTGTGGTGCCCAGAACTGGACACAGTACTCCAGATGAGGCCTAACCAGTGCTGAGTAGAGGGGAACTAGTACTTCCCAGGATTTGGAAGCTATGCTTCTATTAATGCAGCCCAAAAGAGCATTTACCTGTTTTGCGTCCACATCACATTGTTGGCTCATATTCAGTTTGTGATCTACAACAATTCCAAGATCTTTTTCGCTTGTAGTGTTGTTGAGCCATGTATCCCCCATCTTGTAACTGTGCATTTGGTTTCTTTTTCCTAGGTGCAGAACTTGGCATGTATCCCTATTAAATGTCATTCTGTTGTTTTCTGCCCAGCGCTCCAGTCTATCCAGATCACTTTGAATTTTGTTTCTGTCTTCCAAAGTATTCGCTATCCCGCCCAATTTGGTGTCATCTGCAAATTTGATCAGCATTCCCTGCACATCATCCTCCAAGTCATTCCTAAAAATGTTGAAGAACACTGGGCCCAGGACTGAGCCCTGCAGTACCCCACTCGTTACCTCTCCCCAGTTTGAGAAGGTCCCATTGAGAAGCCCTCTTTGAGTCCGATTCTGTAGCCAAGTGTGGATCCACTGGATCGTTGTTTCATCTAGCCCACTTTGAACTAGTTTGCTCATCAGGATATCATGGGGCACTTTGTTGAAAGCTTTGCTGAAGTTGAGGTATATGATGTCTACAGCATTCCCACGGTCTACAAGGAGATTACTTGATCAAAAAATGAGATCAGATTTGTCTGGCAGGACTTGTTTTTGACAAATCCATGTTGGCTTTGAGTAATCACTGCATTGTTTTCAAGGTGCTTCCATATGGATTGCTTTATTATCTGCTCCAGAATTTTCCCAGGGATTGATGTCAGACTAACTGGTCTGTAGTTCCCAGGTTCCTCCTTTTTACCCTTTTTGAAGATAGGGACCACATTAGCCCTCCTCCAGTCATCTGGCACTTCCCCCATCCTCCATGATTCCTCAAAGAGAATAGACAGCGGTTCTGAGAGTTCTTCTGCCAGTTCCTTTATGACTCTAGGATGCAGTTCATCTGGCCCTGGAGATTTGAACTCATTCAAAGTAATTCGTTGTTCCTTGACCATATGCCTATCGATCTCAAGCTGCAATCCTGCCCCTTCAGCCTGTACTTCGCCTTTGCCAGGGGGGTCATAGACCCTCTTTTGGGAGAAGACTGAGCCAAAGTAGGAATTGAGCACCTCTGCCTTTTCTTTGTCATCTGTTATCGTTTTGCCATCCTTATTTAATAGCTGAACAACCATTTCTTTCCTCTGCCTTTTACTATGCACGTAGCTGAAGAAAGCCTTTTTGTTGTTTTTAGCATCCCTCGCTAACCTCAGCTCGTTCTCAGCTTTAGCCTTCCTGACGCCATCCCTGCAATTCTGTGCTACCTGCCTGTACTCTTCCTTTGTTACTTGGCCTTCTTTCCACTTCCTATATGTGTCCTTTTTTGTTTTCAGGTCATCCCTAAGCTTTTTGTGAAGCCACATCGGCTTCTGCTGTTGTCTTCCACCTTTTCTTCTTGTTGGAATTGTTTGTGATCGTGCCTTGAGAATTTACTTTTTTAAAAGCTCCCACCCATCTTGGACTCCTTTTCTCGTTAGCGTCGCTTGCCATGGGACCTTACTGATCATTTTTCTGAGTTTATTAAAATCAGCTTTCCTAAAATCCCGGGTACGCGTTTGACTACACTCGGCTTTTGCTTCCCTTAGAACCAAGAACTCAAGTACAACATGGTCGCTTTCCCCCAGAGTTCCTGTAACTGCTACTTTATCCATTAAGTCATCTCTGTTGCTTAGGATCAAGTCAAGGATAGCCGATCCTCTAGTTCCTTTCTCTACTTTCTGTAGGAGGAACTTATCCGCCACACAAGTCAGGAATTTTCTGAAGGGGCCATGTTTTGCAGAATTTGTCTCCCAACAAATATCGGGGAAATTGAATTCCCCCATTACTACTACATCATGCTTCCTTAAAACAGTGGCTATTTGCTTTTCAAAAGTTTCATCCTCGTCTTCTCCTTGGTTGGGTGGCCGGTAGTAGACTCCGACTATCAGGTTCCTTTTATTCTTTGCTCCATTTGTTTTGATCCAGATGCTCTCGATGGGGCTACCAAGCTCATCCTCCTGTATTTCTGTGCAGAGATATGTATTTTTCACATACAGTGCAACCCCAGCTCCCTTTCTGTTCCTCCTGTTCTTTTTGAACAAGTGATATCCTTCAATTGCTGTATTCCAGTCATGAGAGTCATCCCACCAAGTCTCAGTTATACCTATCAAGTCATAATTTCCCTCCTGTATTAAGAGTTCAAGTTCGTTCTGTTTGTTTCCCATACTCTGGGCATTGGTATGTAGACATTGAAGACCATGTGCTTCATAGTCTGGCTGTCTTCCTACATGTTTCTGGAGACTATTATTGGGCACTATCAGAGCTGTTCTCTCCGTTGCAGTGCATGCGCCTAAGTCCATGGTTACCCCCAACATTACATCTCCCTTCCCCGTAGGATTCAGTTTAAAGGCCTCCTGATGAAGTTCTTCATGCTGTGGCCAAACACATTCTTCCCATCCTTTGTGAGGTGCAACCCGTCCCTAGCCAACAGCCCATCTTCCAGGAAGTATAGCCCGTGGTCCCAGAATCCAAATCTCTCTCGTCGGCACCACCTTCATAGCCAGTCATTCACCCAGAGTATTTTTCGTTTCCTTTCTATCCCTCTTCTAACTACTGGAAGGATGGATGAGAAAAGTATCTGGGCCCCAAAGTTCTTGAGTTTCCTTCCCAAAGCTTCAAAGTCTGACGTGATTTGTTCGTAGCTCCGCTTGGAGGTATCATTTGTTCCCACATGGATGAGAAGAAAGGGATATCTGTCAGTGGGCTTTATGAGTGCAGGCAACCTTTCAGTCACGTCTCTAATCCGTCCTCCCGGGAGACAACATACCTGGCGAGTCCACGGGTCTTCGCGGCATACTTGGGTCTCGATCCCACGCAGCAAGGAGTCTCCCACTACTACCACTCTCAAAATTGGTTCAAAATTGGGAAAGGAGTATGAGAACGCTGCATATTTTTGCCCTGCTTATTTAACTTATATGCAGAGTACATCATGAGAAATGCCGGGTTGGATGAATCACAGGTCGGAATTAAGATTGCCGGGAGAATTATTAACAACCTCCGATACGCAGATGATACCACCCTAATGGCAGAAAGCGAAGAGGATCTAAAGAGCCTCTTGTTGAGGGTGAAAGAGGAGAGTGCAAAAGCTGGTTTGAAACTCAACATTAAAAAAACGAAGATCATGGCATCTGGCCCCATTACTTCCTGGCATATAGAAGGGGAAGAAATGGAAGCAGTGACAGATTTTATTTTCTTGGGCTCCAAGATCACCACAGACGGTGACTGTAGCCATGAAATTAAAAGACGCTTGCTCCTTGGGAGGAAAGCTATGGCAAACCTAGACAGCATAGTAAGAAGCAGAGACATCACCTTGCCGACAAAGGTCCGTCTAATCAAAGCTGTGGTTTTCCCAGTAGTAACGTATGACTGTGAGAGCTGGACTATAAGGAAGGCTGAGTGCCGAAGAATTGATGCTTTCGAACTGTGGTGCTGGAGAAGACTCTTACGAGTCCCCTGGACTGCAAGGAGGTCAAAATAGTCAATCCTAAAGGAAATCAAGCCTGACTGCTCATTGGAAGGGCAGATACTGAAGCTGAAGCTCAAATATTTTGGCCACCTAACGAGAAAACTCCCTGGAAAAGACCCTGATGCTGGGAAAGATTGAAGGCAAAAGGAGAAGGGGATGGCAGAGGATGGGATGGCTAGACAGCATTACCGATGCAATGAATATGAACTTGAGCACACTCTGGGAGAGAGAGCAGGACAGGAAGGCCTGGCGTGCTATGGTCCATGGGGTCATGAACAGTCGGATATGACTTAACGACTAAACAACAACAACAACAACTTCAATTTGCAGTTTTGACACACACCCTTGCTCTCAGACTGGCCAAAGTAACAGGTTACAAACTTTATGCTCATTCTCCTTGAATGCAAGCTGGCGGTATAGGGATGGGACCAAGTGGACTGGGGTCTTTTCCATCTGAGAGGGAAGCACAGAGAGGTTCCGGGAGAGAGTGGAGGACAGGAAGGCCTGTCATGCTATGGTCCATGGGGTCACGAAGAGTCGGACATGACTGAATGACTGAACAACAACACTGAAGTGGTATCAGCTGTTGTCCTTCTGCTGCTAAATAGCTATAGATCAGAAGCATTTCTTCTTAGCTTTTTTCTTAAACAGTGTATCTGTTGCTGTGTGTTTTTTAAATGCAAAATAAACACAAGCAGAGTGTGATCACAGTATAATCAGAGGCATGGAGCTATACAGAGCTCTGAAGCCCTCCTACCAAGTCTCCGCCCCGCACCCATGGGAAATGTACTTGGCTATCTCTCTGACTCATAAGATTCATCCATGTTTTTGGCTCAATATGAATCTTTTGTTCTCAGTCATAAGGGTTAGAAACCTTTGTGTTTTCCTCAGATGGAAGCTAGCACCCCTAGCAAACTGAATTCTGCACCCCATGCCACAATGGTTGTGGGTATATTCACATGCACAAGTGCAGAACCATGTAATATGCACAGCCTCAGTTCTAAATATTGAGATCTACTGCTGGTGTAAATGGGCAGGTGGAACATGATCCTTCCACTGAGCTTAATCACATGTGACATTCTCTGTCAGTGACACATCCTGTTTCTAGCCTCCATGATGCCTAGCACTGGCAGCGCCTTCCAAAGATGCAAAATAAAATAAAATAAAATCATGGATGTCTTTCATATCAAAAAGCTGTCTTAATCCGCCGTGCCCCCCCGCCGTGCCCCCCCCCTTCTTGGTGCCTTTTCCCCAAAGCTCAGAGCTTGACAGGAAGTATCTTATATCGCTGCAGCAGTTTAGCTTGTTCCATTGCACCAGCGGGACCCGCTGCTCATGGAACAGGAAGTTAGCATTTCATAAAGGAAAGTAGTGAAAACACATTATTTCCCTGATACTTCCCAGCACCTGCCGTTTGTGCAAAACAACTATCCCACTCTATACACAGCTCATATTCCTTCACTTTCTTAACAGGGACTAGAATCCCTGAATGTACACCACAACCTGAGGGGTGTCTCCACCAGCGATTTACTCTGAGCCGGCTGTGTGTTGAGGTCGTTAGGGATAGGTGACGTCGTGGCCATCCAGCAGCCACCCAGCCACTCTGAAGCTTATCAGGGAAAACCCAGATTTCCTGAGACTGCTTAAAGTCCGATTCTTTTCCTTCAGTTGGGTTCTCCGCAGTATGGCTGTTGTGTGCCCCCCCCCCCCGCATTGACCTCGGGTATGCTAGCCCTGCCCAGGGGGGTGCCTTTCACCGTGACCCCGGTCAAGGGGTGTTTCCTGTCTCCTGTCCTGTGTTTCCCAGCACAGACCAATTAGTGTCTACTCAGAAGTAACTCCCATTGTGCTCAGTGATGCTTTCCCCCCCAAATACGCACATCACAAGCAACTATTTCACCCCTCCAGCACACCAATGGGTTAGGGGCTTGGGCTGGTTGCGCGGCTTCTCCCCTTAATGTGCCCGTTGGAAGCAACTATTTTTTACCTTTGTTAGGGAGAAGGGGGGGAGCCTGGGGGGGGAACCTCTCTTATTGGTTGAGCAGCTCCTGCCACTCAGATGACATTCACTCCAACCCCCCCCCCCACACTGACCGGAAGTGAAGCGACTTAGAATGGTGGAGCAGGGGGTTGGACTCAATGGTCTTGTAGGCCCCTTCCAGCCCTATGATTCTATGATGCACACCCTCGTGGAGCCCTGCCCGGTCCAAAACTGGTTCCTAGAAAAATGTGGGTAAGCCACTCCTCTTTCCGTTGTCATGGAGACACGGCCTGGGCCAATGAAATCCTTCCTGGCTTCTCATGTTCTTATTCTCATTGGCTTAGGATGCTTGAAGAGGATCAGGATTCAGTAGCCTTTGTACAAAATTCTCCTATGGGCATACTGCATGTAATTCAGACTCAGTACAAAATGGAAATTTTTGAAAACCCCAGTACAGAGAGCTGAACTGAAATGGCTCTGTTCATCTTTTAGGCATCTGTGTCCTTTCTTGGGAGGTAATTTCTTAAGTCCTCAGTATTTTAGAAGTAGATTTGCCTGGAAGTGTCTTTAAGCCTCATGAGGCTTTAGCCACCGCCATCTGGTCATTTCTGAGTTTGTGATATGTAACAACAGTAAGCTGGTTTGCCATTCTGTGTAGTTAACACCAGTGTCAAAACATTAACATCTGTTTTCCACCTGATTTATTTGCAGCTGTGAACCACCATTACTTTAATTGAAAGTAAGCAGTAATATCAGTGCCTCTGTATACAGATGGAGAGTGGTGGATTTCTGTTCTCTCTCCCCACCTCCCACCTTTAAACATTAAATCATCCATTGTCTCTTGTTACTTTCATTATAGGTACTGAGTGTGGCAGTTATTCTTTCACCCAAAGTATAAGCCTGAGCATTTTGAAATCACTGAAAGTCTTTTTATTTGGCCAGGTTTCTCCTGAGTGGAGCTAAACTGGGACTTGGAGGGGGAAGAAACTGTTTATGTTAGAAGATTATTTCCTCACCCCCAACCGTTTTCTGTGTTATATATCCATTTAAAATATGATGCCAAGTATGAGCCCTGCTACACCATACTTAACTATAAAGCATCTTTTTTGTACAACTTGATGCAAATCCTTTATGCAGCTGTAATACAAATAAAAGACCAACAGCGCGTGCCAAGAACAGTGAATATAAATACGGTGGTTCTTGGAATTACTGGGTGAGCTCATTCAAAGTCTTTTTTTAAAGTGTCCTTGTATTATAAAAGCCTAATTACAATTGGCACTTGTATTTTCTTGGGCAGTATCCAATGGGGCACTAACGCCCTGCCAATTCCCTTCCACAAGTGGTGGGTCCTGCCAGATCTGTTGTGCAAGAGGGATCCACCACTTATGCAAGGGAAATTTAGTGCTTCCCAGAGGAAGCCCCAAAATAAGCAGAAACTCTCCTTTCTGGAAGGAGGCAGGTCAGCAGAGCTCTCTTATGTGAGCTCCGCCGATCTGCCTCCTTCCAGAAATGAGCATCTCTGCTTGTTTTGGGTAGTACCCGGAAGTGTTAAATCTCCCTTGTGTAAGCGGTGGGCACCGGTTGCGGAAGGGAATTTGCGGGGTGTAGGAGGCTTGGCGGAGGCATAAGCGCTCTGTTGGATACTGCCCAGTGTTTTGCTTTAAGATAAATATACAATAAATATATTTAACTTCCAAGCTCTAAGAAGTCTGTATAAATGAAACTATATATTGAACTGGTTTGTTTTGGCAAGAAGCTGGAATGGGACAGGGGAAATTCTTGCTACTGAGGGCAAACTTTTCTGTTGGGAGAAGAGCATTTAAAAACCAAATGCTGGAGCTATACAGTAGGGCTGTGCTCTGGCATTAGGCTGCATTCAGATGTCATGCTAAACCATGGTTTTACATTACAAAGATGAGCTGCATAGAAGCTGCCTCTCCCCTCCCAATGCAGTTTCAAGGGGGACATCAGAAGCTTCCATTTCCATTTTATATTAGTCACAGTTTAGTGTTTCATATGAACTGTTAATTTTAAACTATGGTTAGTAGGAATAAGCCAGCTTTGTAAACCACAGTTTGAAGTTGGCTTGTTTTCACTTACCATAACTAAGATTAACCACAGTTTGTTGGGTTTGAATAACATTACAAACCTCAGTTAATCAAAAATGGAATCAAATATTTTGAGCTCTTTCTTGTAGCCCTACTAGAGGAGGGAGAGGGAGAAGAAAGGAGATGAACCTGAGACTCATCTAAGTTTGTTCTTGTAACCCTAAACTATGACTTAGTATTGTATCCAGTCCAGCAGGGGTCCCCAACCTTTTTTGGCCTGTGGGTGCATTTGGAATCCTGACGAAGTGCCATGGGCACCAGTGTCAAAATGGCTACTGTGTAAGGTATGGCTACTCACAAAATGGCTGCTATTGAGGGGTGCATAGCTACTCATAAGATCACCACCATGGGGGGCGGGGTGTCAGGTCAGAAAGACAACAAGAAGGCGAAATAGTTCAAATTTGGAATAGTTTACTAACAAATAAATAAAACAGAAATACAAATATCCAGACATTATCCACAAATACTTATAACAGAAATACAAACATCCAAATATTCCTGCCACAGAAATACAAACATCCAAACTTGCCAGCACAACCATAGCATTTGTAGAAGGATCAAAAGCATGGATCATCATGATATTTATATGTGATCTCTCTCCAACCAACCTGAAATTTCAGATCACATTGCAGAACTGTGTTTTTAAGGTAGTTTGGGGGAGATCACATGTAGAAATCATGAGTAAGAGAATGCCCATTTTTAATCCTACTGGGAAACTCAACTTTAAAAACAACAATGAGGCTTGTGTGGCACGATAAAAATATACAAACACTACTTACATGTTAGTACTAAGTGGCATAAGCTTTCATGGACTATAATGAACTTCAGTCACTCCATATCACATGAGCACACAGAGAGAGAGAGAGAGAGAGAGAGAGAGATGTGCTGTTGAGTGCTCTCTGCCACTGGAAAAGAGACTTAGGAAGGGGCAGAAGAGGGCCAGGAAAACTGGGGTGGTGGGGTGGATAGAAACAAAACTGAGGGAAGAGAATGGCAAAATGCCATAGCTTTGCCCACCCCACCTCCCCACTGCATGAAGTACCGATCTTGGCAGCCCCCACCAACAGAAAGGAGTCAGGTGGGTAAGCAAGCAGAGAAAGGCTCCGGCTTTCCCCCTCCCCCATAAAAGGCCTCTGCCACCACACACCATAAAACAAACAAACGGGGCTGGGTGGAGCAGCCAGCGAGCCCAGAGATCTAGCATGCACAATGAACAAAAACAGTGCAGGTGTGTGAGTAAGTACACGGCAAAATTTTTAACTTTGCATGTGCTCCTCACACGCACCAAACAACAACCAGAGTTCCACAGCGAACACAAGGCAGGCAGCCATGGGGGGAATGGGGAATGTCCCCGCATCGCCACTTCCCCAGACACAAAAGTCTGGATGTAAAGCAACACAGGCAGATGAGTGAATGGGCTGGAAATTCCATTGCTTTACCCACCCACCTGCAACAGATAAACAGAAGGACACAGAGGACCAGCACCGCACCTCCCAGCACACAAAAATAAAGGGTTGGAGACCAAGCACCATCACCTCCCCCCACCCAAAAAGCAGATAGGAAGTGATGCCCTCTCTGTGATGACCTCTCTGTGCTTCCCTCTCAGATGGAAAAGACCCCAGTCCACTTGGTCCCATCCCAATACCGCCAGCTTGCATTCAAGGAGAATGAGCATAAAGTTTGTAACCTGTTACTTTGGCCAGTCTGAGAGCAAGGGTGTGTGTCAAAACTGCAAATTGAAGTTGTTGTTGTTGTTGTTTAGTCGTTAAGTCATGTCCGACTCTTCATGACCCCATGGACCATAGCACGCCAGGCCTTCCTGTCCTGCTCTCTCTCCCAGAGTGTGCTCAAGTTCATATTCATTGCATCGGTGATGCTGTCTAGCCATCTCATCCTCTGCCGTCCCCTTCTCCTTTTGCCTTCAATCTTTCCCAGCATCAGGGTCTTTTCCAGGGAGTTTTCTCGTTAGGTGGCCAAAATATTTGAGCTTCAGCTTCAGTATCTGCCCTTCCGATGAGCAGTCAGGCTTGATTTCCTTTAGGATGGACTGATTTGACCTCCTTGCAGTCCAGGGGACTCATAAGAGTCTTCTCCAGCACCACAGTTCGAAAGCATCAATTCTTCGGCACTCAGCCTTCCTTATAGTCCAGCTCTCGCAGCCATATGTTACTACTGGGAAAACCATAGCTTTGATTATACGAACCTTTGTCGGCAAGGTGATGTCTCTGCTTCTTACTATGCTGTCTAGGTTTGCCATAGCTTTCTTCCCAAGGAGCAAGCGTCTTTTAATTTCATGGCTACAGTCACTGTCTGCGGTGATCTTGGAGCCCAAGAAAGCTTAAAATTAAAGAGAAACCAGGTCCATAGACTTAAAAATATAGAACAACCAGAAAATTATTAGACATGCCTTGTATACATAGAAATCACCATGGGGGCACATTAAAGGCCTTGTGGGCACACCTGCACCTTCGGGAGCCCTGTTGGGGACCCCTGCCCTAGAGCACTCAGACGTAGTCCTAAACCATGGTTCAGCATCATTTTTAATTGTATTTATTTCTTGCATTTATGTCCCGCCTTTTTCCTCTTGCAAGGAACCCAAGGTTCTCCTTCTCTCCATTTTATCCTCACAACAACAGCCCTGTGAGGCAGGTTGGGCTGAGAGTCTGTGACTGGCCCAAAGTCACCCAGTGAGCTTCCATGGCCAAGTGGGGACTAGAATCCAGATCTCCAGGCTCCCAGTACAATGGCAGACCTTGGGCTTCTACATTCCCCACCCCCTTTTCCCCTCCACCCACAAGGGGATGAGATTTAAAGCTTCCATTTGTTGTTTGCAACAAATCACCATTTTCCATTTCATCCAAATATGGGAGACTCTGGTTTGTAGAAATCATAGTTAGTTAACAAATCAGGATATTAAGCCATGATTTAACTAACTGTGGTTTGTACAAACCATGGTTTTCTGTATTCAGATTAAATGGAAAACTGCATGTTTTCTCTTCAAACTGCAAACAGAAGCTTTTGATTGAACATGAAGAAGGGGAGATGGGGGTGGGTAACCACATGCACCTAGGCTGGCAGCACCTATCCTTGAAATATTCCACCATGGTTTGGTGTTAGATCTGAACTCTGCCGTCATCTTCAACAGTGTGCAGGCTTGAGATGCCAGCCATTGGGGAGCGTGGCGTTGTGTTGTCCCTCCTCCCCTTGCAAGAGAAAAATAGAAGCATAAAATCTAGAAACCATGTATTGAGTAATGTGTGTATGCAGGTGTGGGCCTCAACCAGCTGAGGCTGGGATTTAGGCAGGTTGAAGAAAACCACTTGTCTCTTGCTGCCCAGCTCATATTAGTAATAAACAGAGGAAATGTTGCTGGGGGCATTTTAAAAGATCCCATCTTTTTCGCTACCCTTTTCTAGCAACACAGCAAATGCTGTCCTATGTTAACATTGGGTTGTGGCATGTTTGTCAGGAGGGCTATTTGCATTGTCACAGATGGATTATTAGTATTTATCCCCTGCTGCCCAACAGAAGGACCTCATGTGGATTATGGAGAACTGGTCAGAGATGTCCGTGTTAGTCATTGTGCTTGCTGTCATGCTGTGGCTCCAGTTCATTCCTCAGTGTCCAATAAATGTCCAAACAGTCTGGAAGCAGTAATGCAATAGCTCACAGCAAAGGATGCTGTTTCGGAATATGCAGATGACTAAACATGTACAATTTCATGCTGTGGAGATAGTGGGTAGGACTGCACTGTTCTCAAAAGAATTAGCTGTTGCTTTAATGGAAGAGTTTTTATCTGACATTAGATGTTGTTTAATGGAAGAGTTTTCATGCAATTAAAAACTTGCTGCCCTTCCAACACAGCGGGCCCAAATGCATTGAGATCCAATAGGCAGGGATGAGCAGACAATAGATGGGAGCTACTGTTAGATCTCTGAGTGATTTGCAGTAGATGTCCAAAAGTTTCTGATTACCAATAATTAAAAAATTGCAAGTAAAACTGCAGGTTAAAAAAAAAAGTACTCTGCCATTGCTAACCTTACAGCCTAAGAGTTCCCCACTTGTAAAATATGAGCATCTTTTGGTTGCCTTTGGCCTGCTCTTCATGCCGCTCCACTGTCCAGTTTTGGGTTTTGCATTGGAATCCCTGATCTGTGGTAAGTCAGATGTAGATTTGTACTTGTTTATTATGTAAGCGCATGAGTAGGAGTGGGGTTGCAGTAGGTAGTTGGCCCCACCCCGGAGCCAACCTTTTGCATAGGACTTCACCCTGCCACTATTTTGCACTTGCCTATGATTGGTGGATCTCTGGGTTCCCACAAGCGTGACATCTGGACACCCCTGCAATGGGAAACCGCAATGAGATTACTTGTAAAGATGTTGGCTTAATGTTTCTTTCACAGTTACCTGTTGCTACACTGTTAAACATTAACAGATTAACATTAACAGTTACACTGTTAAGCAGGAAAGCACTGGAGGCAACCACTCTGCAAATCTATTACTCAGTCCAGTGTAGGGAAACGAGAAATATCAGGCTTTCTTCCCCCCAAAGACAACTTTTGAAGTCTTTTGGGGTGTTTTTGCAAGTGGTGCTAAGATGTCTCTTTCCCTCTGACCACACTTTTTAACCTTTCTAAATTAAAGTTTTATTGATTTTAATAAGAAGAAAACAAACAATCAAATAACAATAGAGAAGGCCCAATAACCCATCTGACTCCTTCTCTACCCTAGCCAACAGTAGGAAAGGGGCTGGGGGGAAGCACAGGGAGAAAAAAGTAGAAGGAATTGAATGCTGAAGAGAAGTCAAGGGGAGGTGCAATAGCAGATGACCCAGATAACACATGGAGTCACACTGCTCAAGAGAGAAAATTGTGCCATGTAAATCAAATAGTGTCCTGCCCATTATAAGCATGCTAAGCTCAAAGATCCAACATATCCCCGACTCTGAGGTCCATCACTGGGTAAACACGGAACTTCCAATATTGCAAAATGATTCCTCTGGCCACCAACACAACTCTGTGGCTTTAAAGCTCCTGTTATTTAGGGAGTGCCCAATGAGCAGGTGGGTATATGTGTCTCTGTGTGTAACATATATCAGTTTGAGAGTTTGGTTTATGCTGCATTTAACAGAGAAAGCAAGCAGTGGAATAGCAGAAATGCATTTTCCTATTTCTGTGAGATGAAGTGGCCTTCAACCATCATTTTTACCACAGAGAAATTTGGAGTACTGGGGCTCTCCCCCTGGTGGCATGCGCTCTCCCAACACTAAGGAATGGTAAGCACTCTATTTCTCAGAGTGACGAGATATCAGCACCTTGCACATCGATATGGTTCAAATGCAAGTTGAGGTGGTGTCATCACACAGCTGCAGGAAATCTTTAAGGCAATGCTAAGTGTCTGTTGATAAAAGCAGCTTCTGTTGTGACATACATATGACAGAAACTAAAAATTGTCCAGAGAACTTGGTATCTCTCCCCCACACCGCCCCTCCCACTGTTCAGTTCCATGAGCACTGCAGAGTACTACAGTCAGGGCCAGAAATATTGGAACAAGGATAACTGTTTTGGCAGTTGGCCTCTGTACACCACCACATTGACGTTGAAAGGAAACACACCCAGATGGGAGCGAAGCCAGGACTTTCAGCTGTAATTCAAGGGGTTTGACAAAAGTGGGGCACTAACCATTCAGGAAGGACAGCCAGTGGCATACACAACCCCTCATCGTTGGTGGCTCATAAGTAATGGAACAAACCAACATCATTTCAAACTTAAGGATCGCCTTTAACACCTGGATGAAAATCCTTTGCAGTCAATGACCGCCTGAAGTCTGGAACCCATGGACATGACCAAATGCTGAGTTTCCTCCCTCAAGATGCTTTGCCAGGGCATTACTGCAGCTGCCTTCTGCTGCTGCTTGTTTGTGGGTCTTTCTGCCTTCAGTCTTGCCTTCAGTAAGTAAGAAGCATGCTCTATTGGGTTGAGATCAGGTGACTGACTTGGCCATTGAAGAACATCCCACTTCTTTCCCTTGAGAAACTCTTGGCTAGCTTTTGCTGTATGTTTTGGGTCATCATCCATCTGCAATATGAAGCGGCGTCCTATCAGTTTGGCAGCATCTGGCTGAATCTGAGCAGGAAGTAGCCCTATACACTTCAGAATTCATCCTGCTGCTTTTATCAGCAGTCAGGTCATCAATAAACACCAGTGACCTGGTTCCATTGGCAGCCATACATGCCCATGCCATAACACTGCCTCCACCATGTTTGACAGATGATGTGGCATGCTTTGGATCATGAGCTGTTCCTTTCCTTCTCCATACTTTTCCCATCATTCTGGTACAAATTAATCTTGGTTTCATCAGTCCAAAGAATCTTATTCCAGAACTGGGCAGGCTTTCTTAGGTGTTTGCTGGCAAAGGCTAGTCTGGCCTTTCAGTTCTTGAGCGTTCCCAGTGGTTTGCACCTTGTTGTGAAGCCTCTGTATTTACATTCACAAAGCTGTCTCTTGACTGTAGATGTTGACAATGACATGGCTACCTCCACAAGAGTGTTCTTGACCTGGCTAGTTGTGAAAGGGTTCCTCTTCACCATGAGCAGAATTCTGCAGTCATCCACTTTAGTCCCATGGTCTTCCAGGCCTTCTGCTGTTGCTGAGCTTGCCAGTTAATTCCTTCTTTTTCAGGATGTTCCAAACTGTTGTATTGGCCACTCCCACTGTTTTTGCGATCTCTCTGATGGGTTTATTTTGTTTCCTCAGCCTAATGATGGCCTCCTTCACTTGCATGGACACCTCTTTGGACCTCCTGTTGGGAGTTCCAGTGAACAGCTACCAAATGCAAATGTAACACTCAGAACAACCTCCAGGCCTTTTATCTGCTTGATTGGTCATGGGGTACCCAGGAAACAGGCCACACCTGGCCATGCAGCTGCTTACCAGCCATTCTTTCCATTACTTATGAGCCACCAACGATGGGTGTGTGTGTATGCCACTGGCTGTCCTTCCTGAATGGTTAGTGCCCCACTTTTGTCAAACCCCTTGAATAACAGCTGAAAGTCCTGACTTCGCTCCCATCTGGGTGTGTTTCCTTTCAACTTCAAAACAGTTATCCTTGTTCCAATATTCCTGGCCCTGACTGTAATTCACAGCACAACTGTGCCCTTCAAACCCAACAAAGGAGGGCCTTCTCAGTGGTGGCCCCCCATTTATGGAATAATCTCCCTGATGAGGCCCTCCTGGTGCCAACATTGTCATCTTTTCAGTGCCAGGATAAAACTGCACTCTTCTCAGGCATTTGGCGGCATATAATGAGTCTCTTTGATTGTTTCTGGCTGATTGTTTTACATTGTTTAGATATATGTTATTGTGTTTGCTAATGGTAATAATAATAACAGCAGCAAAAAAAGAGATGAAAATTATAATGTTATATAATAATTAAGCTTGAAAGCAACCTTACAACAGTCAGTAATATATTTTATACTAGATATATAAATGAGTGTGCACAATACACCCTCAAACAATATATTTAAATACAGCATATCATAATGAGAATTTAAAGAAAAATAAAAAAAGGAAGAAGAATGAAAGAGAGCAAACGAATGTATGTATAATCAGTTATCTCTGACCTAGCCTGAATCATGCAGACGAAACATAAACAATTAACAAAACTTGTTTAAAGATTCCAGTTCATGGGGCTGGAACAGAAGTCGCACGCATTTTTACGTTCAGCCATGCCTCCGCCATTTCATGATTTAAGAACTTCTTCATCTGACCTTCAGGAACAATGCAAAATGTAGCAGGATATTTTAAGTGATATTGTAAGTTCATTTGTTTTGCCATATTTTTCGCCTTCATGAATTGCCTTCTTTTATCAGCCACCTCTTTGATGTAATCCAGAAATAACATAACTTGTTTCCAAAAAAGATTTCCACCCTCTCTTGCCAAACGCAGGATATAATTCTTTGTGGAGATTCTTGCAAATTGGACTATAATCGTATAGCCAGTCCCTTTAGCATTTGGCACATGAAATGCCTGCTCAATATCAAATAAATAATCAGATGGCACAGGGAGTATCTCATGCAAAAACATGTCTACAAAGATAGGCAAATTTACATTTCTAGACAGATTTTTAATAGCAATAATACGTACATTGGATCTGCGCGTGAAGGCCCCCAGTTGGGAAATTCTGGCAGAGAAATTTTTGAAAAAAGCTTGTGTCGTAGTTTTGTTCGTTGTCAGCCTATCTTGCAGCTCGCTAATCTTTGCCTCCATTTTTTGCCAAGAAGTGTTAATTAAATCCACAGCTCCTTGCAGGGCAGTGATGGAATTTTGGGTTGAATCCAACCTCTTAGATTGCTCAGCAAATTGCGAAGATGAAGTTTTTATCAAAGTAAATAATTCCCCTATATCTTTGGTTTTCGAAGCCTTTGCCAATTTATGCACGGGGGAGTGGGCGGTGATGCAATTCCTTTCTTTCTCC
Organism: Heloderma suspectum; assembly: GCF_057233095.1. Classification (NCBI taxonomy): domain Eukaryota; kingdom Metazoa; phylum Chordata; class Lepidosauria; order Squamata; family Helodermatidae; genus Heloderma; species Heloderma suspectum. The sequence continues at coordinate 332,693,570 of NC_139459.1, read as the reverse complement.
TCGCTGTAGCCATGCTTCTCTTCAAACAAATCTTGCAGGTCCTCAGATATTCTCAAATATTGTTGATATTTCTTAAACTATCCCTCAGATGTTGTTGATATTTCTTAATCCATATATTACAATGGAACATGTCAGCCCTGTTTTCTCCTATTAGATAGGAGTTTCAAAACAGCTTTTTGTGATGTTTACACTCTGGGAGGGTAGTCTCGGAATCCAGCCCACTTGCTTCTTCGCGGAGAGTACTTTTCTCCAAGATCTCATCCAGCTGCTGCCTTGCCCCACCTTTTAATTCCAGGGGGAAGATGAAAAGCGTTTTCAACCTTTTAAAAAGCTGTCTGAGATGGTGTCCCACGGAGGCTCCGTGGCCTGCTATGAGGGCAACGTTGGTTCCAACCGGAAGTCCTGTGACCGGAGTTGTAGGACTTTTGTCTGTCTGAACATGCATAGGATTGCGCCCTTAATGTGTGTGCTTTTTTATAAAATTCTGAACTGCCCGGAGAGCTTCAGCTATGGGGAGGTATAGAAATATAGTAAATGAAATGAAAATGTATGTAATAATCTGTTGGAATCAGCTGCATATGAATGAACCCCACCCCCCTGCCTTGGAACCTTACGTTTTGGCTGCATTACACAACAGTTTGATCTGTTTCACAAAGAGATGAAGGAGGCACCTTAAAATTCTGCTAAGAATTTGGGAGGTTACTTCTGAAAAGTAGTAATTTGCATTGCCTGACTTCTCTGTACAAAAATGGAGTGCGGAGCCAAAATCATAGAAATGCTGTTTGTGGGGGAGAAATATGCCTCTTGTGCGTGCATTGGGCGGGGTGGGGGAGAGAAATTGCATATTTCCAGCGCTCTTAAAAGCTCTGTGATTTAGGACTTCTAAAAAGATTTTCTCTTGTGGGAGCTTTAGCTCTTGAAACAAACTTGGCTGCATGATCAAGGCTGTACTATTATGCTTACTTCCCTGAGAGTAAGTCCCATTTAACCCAGTTGGACTTATTTCTGAGTAGACACGCATAGGGTTGCACTGTAATTTCCTTAGAGGTACCAGTGCTGAATTCTGTCCGAAGGTGCGGCACCATCTGCCCTGCTCCAACCCTTGTGAGTTGGTACAGCATGTGGTGACTCAAGAGGCAAGTGACACGCATTCTCTGCATTCTGAGAGACTTTCTTTAGTATTAGGCAAGTGGGACCTGCAACAAAATGTTGCAGTCTAGTATATTTCTGTCCAGCTTGCCTGCCATGCTCTTTTCTAGGATATTCCATTCAGTGACTCCCCTCTGCTCCCTGGTTTTAGCTTTTTCGCTCAACGGCCAGTCAGCATTCTGTTCCCACTGAGCATGCTCGGGCTTCCTTGAGCAGTTTTTGGGTCCCTCTACCTTTAGAGTTTATTTCTGATTTTTATTTTATTTTTTGGACTTCTGCAAATCTTGGGATTTCCCCAAGCCTGCTGATACTTCCCTCTTGTTTACAGGTTGTGTTAATGGGGTGTCGAGCAGCGTCCTTCTTCTGCCCTTATGACAGAGGATGTGCAACATGACATTGTCCGCACTAATTTTCATATTAAATCATTAATAAATTGCAGCCCAAATGCATGGCAGTCCTCACAGAATGGCTCTGAGACGTGCCCAGAATAACTCAGCAGATGACATATAGGCCCACTCCTCTTTTGGGGCAAGTTGAAATTTTGGAGCAAGTTGAGATTGACATGAAAGTCACCTTTTGCACTCCAGCAAATCTGTCCATGGTTCAGGCATAATCTCCTTTTGAGTCGCTGTGCTGGCACAGCTGTCACTACACCCATCTTCAGCAATTAATTTCAGGTGAAAAGATGAATTCAGAGCAGTCTGCAAATGTGAAAGCTGAGCAAGCAAAGGAAACGCGCTCCATACAGAAAGGTTGGGTTGAGAGCTAGAAGCTATTCTTAGTCTGGGTCTGCCGCAGCATGAGGTTTCCTGGTTATGTGGAAGCCTCTCCTGCTGTTTCAGATAATGGTAATTGGGAGTAACAACTGGTGTGCTGACTTGCAAAAAGAAAGTGCTATTGGTATCTCAAGATGACAGTTTCTCTAATGCGTATTGGGTTGTTGTTCTTCCATTTACATTTTGTATATAGCTAAACTGAGCACAAACTTACTGAGGAACCTTAGGAAGTATTGCTGCTTTAGGAGTAAATGTGATTTTCCAGTGTGTGGTTAGTATCATGATCTAAAGTCCTCCTCATGGTAGATACACAGGGGATCCTTTGCAGATATGGAAAGGGCTTCCAGAGGGCTGGAAGTTTGAAAACTACTGCTGCATGTGGCTTATAGTTTGGATTTTAGCCGCAATCTGAAAATGTTGCCCTGTGTATCCTTAATCCACCAAATGCAGATCTTGCAGTCTTCTTCATCCACACTTCCCAGATGTGTGGGTTTGTCAAAACCCGGTTGCGGCTTGTTTAGCCCACCCTCCACCACAACTCCCACACCATACTCTCTTTCCTGATTACTGCAATCATGAGTTGTGGTGGGCTGCTCCTTTGTCACCAGTGAGTCACCCCTATCCCCATTCACAATGGACTATTTTCTTAACTCCCTGGCCCTTTTATGCCTCTATAGCAGGGGTGGGCAACTTGTGGCTGTTGGCATACAGTTCCCATCATCCCTCACAATTGGCTATGCTGGCTAGGGCTGATGGGAGTTGTAGGCCAACACATCTGCAGAGCCACAAGTTGCCCACTCCCTGCTTCCAGCCTGCAGGAACAGAACTAGAAGAATTCCAACCATTTGGGCACCTTGAGATTGGAAGCTGGTAGTCTGAAGTACTTAACTGACTTATATGCAAGGCAGCCACTTTAACATTCAAGGCTGGCTCTTAATAAATTTATGCTGGTGCCAAGGAAACTAATAATAAAAGAGGATGTGTGTCTATCTGTCAGTGCCATAGCGCCAAGACTATGAAATGTAGACATCTGAAACATGGCGTGTTTATTAAGAGGACCCTAGGGGTGTGCACCTGATGAATATTTTTTTTTAATGCATTAATAATTTTTAGGGCACAACCCTATGCCTGTTGAAGGAGTGCTTTGATGCCCAGCAGAGCAGATGGAGCAACAGCAGCAATTTTCACCTCTCTCTCCCCATTGTTGTGTTTTTTTCTCTAGACAGGCTTCTGGGCCTGTCTAGATTGGTTGTACTGCTAAGGGCAGGACTGGTGCTGGCAAAGCCACAGGATACTGCATATTCTGGCCTTCCCCTCCCCTAACTGTCCAACAGAACAACTCCTTTTGGGGGAAGGATCAGTACACAGAGTCCCCCCCCCAAGTTCATAATAGTGTCTACAACCTTGGGAGGGAGACCCCCCCCCAAATCCTATGGTCCCTGGGATGCTCTCCCAGGTCCATAGGATTATGCCTTTAATTAATTTTAATGTGTCTATATGTTTGAATCTTGCAGTACAGACTTGTTCAGGAGTCCCTATGTATCTACTGTGAGAAGAACTTTACATCATAGGAACATAGGAAGATGCTTTATACTGAGTCAGACCCTTGGTCCATCTAGTCCAATATTGTCAACACTGACTGGCAGTGGCTCTCCAGAGTTTCAGGCAGGGATTTTTCCTGTCCTACCTGGAGATGCTGGGGATCAAACCTGGAAACTTCTGCATGAAAAGCATGTGCTCTACCACTGAGCTATGGGCCCTCCCCTTTACTAACTCTTCTCCAACCCACGCAAAGGCTGGTGTGTTCACTAGTTTGAAATGTTTTTCCAGCTCTGCGTAAAAGGATACACAAAATGCTTTAACCTGCTGCTGTACAAATCTGTAGGCACTTTATGAACTGCTGCTCTAGAAGGATGCATTGAGTCATCTGGTGCTAAAATTGGTCCTGCATGTTATAATTCATAAGCATTTCTGGTTTAATTATTTTTATAAGACTGCTCAGTGCTTCACATGGGAGTAAGTTAAATTATGGCCTATATAAATCTTGGTCAATGTATAAGACTTTTAAAAGATTTCATACGTAGACATTTATGCTTGCATTTGAGAGAAACGGGGGCAGCAGGGAGAAGGCGGTGTGCAGGAGAGGGAATAGAAGAGCTGTTTTCAGGCATTGGTTATAGAACAATAGATATAATTAAATGTATATTGATTTAGAAACCTTTGTCTGGAGCAGAATGGTTTGATGATGGAATGGTTTATCTTCACTAGTTTAAAGCCAGGCTTGTATTAAATAAAGGTAACTGTAAATTATGAGCAGGCAAACAACAGCCAGCCAAGAGATTTTCATTAAAAAGTCTGAGACTTTCTGATAGAATGTACTTGTAAAAAGGTAGTTTCACATCATATATATATAGTGTGATCTCAGTTCTCAAGAGTGCTGGTCTTTATGTAGCTGTGCTGGCACCACACATACACAAGGAAGAGGTATCAGCAGGCTTGGGGGAACCCCATGTTTTGCAGAGGTACAAAAAATCTCGAGGGTGAAAAACCCTAAAGGGAGGGGATCCCCAAAACAGCCCACATAGAATGTTGACTGACTGTTGGGGCAAAAAGAGAAAATCATAGAGTAGTCATAGAATAGAACAGTTGGAAGGGGCCTATAAGACCAAATGGGGGGAAAGAATGAAGTGGCTGGAATTCTGAACAGCAACACTCCACACCACAACATTTTGTTAAAGCCCCGCTTCTGATTATCTCACTGCATTTCAAAATAGAGAAAGGAGAAAGGCCATACTTCCGCAGTAGAGGACATACTTTGCATGGTATGGTAGAATTTACCATTTTGGGTGTTGAGAATAAGTGTTGGAATCAGAGGTGATTTGTCCTATACTTTTCTAGGCATACAGGAATTGGATTAGCACCAGTGGTTCATTGTGGAAGCTCTGGTATTGATGTTACATTTGAGGGCCAAAGCCATTTTAATACATATGTCTGTCCGAACCATAATCTCTGCTTCCTGGAGGTCACAGGCAAAACTCCTGTGGACTTTAGTGTGGGCAAGGTTTTAATCACAGTGCAAATTATGATAAATATAGGACTGCAAATGGAGCTGTCAGGTATGGAATATGGGCCCTCAAACAGGCAGATCATGTTAACACTGGGCTGCAGTGCAGTTTTATGACTTCTGAAAAGCACAATGTGTTCTAAGGGAAAATGCATAACCAATGGTTCAGATGGTTCTTGAATCCTGCTCTGAAACATAAGGTGAAGACAAGTACAGTCATTTAAATGAAAACACTGGGAGGCTTCAAATTACCGCTTGTCATGGTGGGCCTCTGAGAAATGTACCCAGTGGCAGCTGTAACCCAAGAGTAGTCAGATTTCAGACTTTACTTTGATTTTTAGTAGAGGCCCAAGATCCATCAACCAGAGATATATACGCAGTTCGCACATAACTACCCATAGTTTGTTTAAATTGTGACTGCTGGAACATGCTGCCTCATGGCCACTCTCTGCTTCCTCTTTGGTAAACAAACCAGCAATTCCCCTTTTCTGGGCTGTGCTCTGTGACATCCAAGCCCGGCACTCTGGGTGATTGAGAGAGAAATAATCCAGAGTTTTAACCCAACAACAAGCCATGGGTTAAAACTCTGGGTTGTTTCTCCCTCAAAATGCCAGGTTCAAATGTCACAGAGCACAATTCAGGAACCAGGCATTCCTGATTTGTTTACCAAATAGGAAACAAAGCAAAAGCCCATGGGTAGTTATGTGCGAACTGGGTCATACACTTAGAATTAAAGAATTCGGAGCCCCAGAATTAATTCTGAGTACCAGAACTGAATGAACCTCATACTCCTGCCACATAAAACTCTAGTCCTGGTTAACCTCAAGTTTCTTCATTTCAGGTGTAGAATTTAGGAGGGTTGGGGCTTTTTACTATTGTTAAACAATTGTTGTTCAGTCATCAAGTTGTGTCCGACTCTTCATGACCCCTTGGACCATAGCACGCCAGGCCTTCCTATCCTCCGCTTTCTCCCGGAGTGTGCTCAAGTTCATATTCATTGCATCAGTGATGCTGTCTAGCCATCTCATCCTCTGCCGTACCCTTCTCCTTTTGCCTTCAATCTTTCCCAGCATCAGGGTCTTTTCCAGGGAGTTTTCTCTTCACATTAGGTGGCCAAAATATTTGAGCTTCAGCTTCAGTATCTGTCCTTCCAATGAGCAGTCAGGGTTGATTTCCTTTAGGATGGACTGATTTGACCTCCTTGCAGTCCAGGGGACTCGTAAGAGTCTTCTCCATCACCACAGTTCGAAAGCATCAGTTCTTCGGCGCTCAGCCTTCCTTATAGTCCAGCTCTCACAGCCATACGTTACTACTGGGAAAACTATAGCTTTGATTATACGAACCTTTGTCGGCAAGGTGATGTCTCTGCTTCTTACTATGCTGTCTAGGTTTGCCATAGCTTTCCTCCCCAGGAGCAAGCATCTTTTAATTTCATGGCTACAGTCACCATCTGCGGTGATCTTGGAGCCCTATTTATTTATTTATTTATTTATTTGCCACCCAATAGGCAAAGCTCTCTGGGTGGTATAGAAGGAGTTAGTCATCTTTGCTGAATTACTGCACAGAGGTCTACCAGGAGTTCCAGTTCTACCTTTAGGTCACCCCTTCTATAACCACATGGAACTTCTGTTGGTTCTGGCCAGGTGATGAGGCAACTGTTACTACAATCTTGCAGTTATCTGAAGAGCAAAGGGAGGAGGGGGACAAGATAATGGTCATCTGAGGCCTCACGTTTCTATGAGTCACTATGAGGTGAGTTTCTTAAGTAGCCACCATGCAGTACATTGTTATTTTAAGCCACCCTCTGGAGAGTGAGATGGGGAGGTAGAAAGAGTATAATAATGGTAACTTCACTTTGTAGCCATATACTGTTGATAGATAACCACCTCTCTATGCAGTTAGGAATAGTGTCCTGTCCTGTGTTGCCCCAGACAGGCTCTTGAACTCCCAGGAATGTGAACTATAGTTGCAGTACACCTGATAGCTGGATGGTGTAGCAGCAGACATGTTAGAATCGCATTAGTCAAGGCAAGTTCCAGTAGGCAAGGTTAAGAGAAGCTTGGACAGAATAAATGTCTTGTTGAGTAAGGTCTGGTGTTGGCTTGACTCAAGCTAGAACTAAGCAGAATGGTTCAGGACCTTGGACAGAGCACTGACTGAAGGCATCTTGCCTGTAGTAAGAGGAGCTGTTGCTTCAGCAGAGGGCAAAGCCCTTCTGAGAGCTTTTAAAGGCTGGCCAGCCTGGTGGTGCTGTAGGTTCTGCACCCTGCTGGCAGTCTAAGGGGCCATTGCTTTATCCAACAGTCATTGGCTCTGGGAGAGAGCCCTCCAAATCGAGTCAGGTAAAGTCATATCTTCTGGTCAGGAATGATCTGATAAAGGGAATGGAGATGGGTTGTCCTTAGAGCTGGAGAGAAGATTGATGCCATCCAACATGGCACGTGCCATGTAGTAATTTTTTTTAAAGTAGCCACCAAATGGCCATTTCAAACCACCATTAATCAAAGTGCCTTTGTATGGAGAAGCTTGATGCCTAGCCAACTGGGCTTTTCCACTGTCTTAGTTCCCATGCTGCATTATCATGCTTTTCTTTTCAGTACATTTTTGCACCCACATTTCCAACCTCTAGTCCCCTTGCCTTCTCCACGGCCTCCACCATTCTAATATATCTGTGTAATGTGAAAATCTCTAAATGTATACAAATGTCTTTCGTGCCCACACTAAAAATAATGCAAAAAATTGCTTTCTGTGCCAATGAAAACATGTTCTTTGCCAGTGATAAACCAGAGTGTGGCCTGTGTTCAGGCCTGTGTTACCGATGTCTAAATTTGTGACAGTTTTGGTGGAGTCTGTGCTAGAGTGACTAGGGACATGGGTCAGGAGGTATTTAAAAAGTGTGACATACTTGTAGACCCTCTGTTGTTACCTTCTGTTGTGCTGGTGACTGAGTAGCATTCTTTGTAACCAGAAAGTGCAATTTAGCAAGTAACAGGAGGAACCTACACAGCCTCACATAAACAAAATTGAGATGGAACTCTAGAAAATTGACCAAGACTAACAACATATTTGTTTGCATTCTTAGGTATATCTAATATTGTGTGTTACTGTGCGCGTGCACACACACACACGCAACAATAAAACATGAAAGGTATTAAACAGAAATAGTTTGCTAGTTAAAACTAAAGCTGTGTTAAATTATATTAAGAAGTTGTGCTAATCTATATCTTTTTAAAAAGCTACAACAATTTGGAAACACAAGCATTGGGAATTGTATTCACTACTGAAATGTGCATAGTTGATGCCACAGGCTAAGAAGCCGCACATTTCTAGCGAAGAGACTGAATTCCATTATCAATCAATCCTTGCACTTCCCACTAACCCATGAAGGATTCTGCTCATGTAGGTCAGCCAGCATTCTAAATTTTACAAAGCTCCATTTGCCTAACACTCAGTTGTTAGTCAATGGCTGATCACTGACCTGCGCAAAAATATTTGATGGCATTCCAGGGTCAACACAATGTTACTTGGCAGTGGCTGTGAAAGAATTAAGCATTTAGGCAGTTTTCTAGGCGTAAGCCCCATTGGGCCTAGTGGGCATTACTTTTGAGTAGACATGTATAGGATGGTGTTGATAATTGTATATAGACTCTTCTCCCCCCCCCCCCCGCCAAATCATCAACTTTGCATTATTTGTTTTAGGAGATACAGAAATCAACAATCTGATACAATTGCATCTGATACTTATTTCCAACTTTCAGCCACAGGTTTGTAGTATGGTGGTGCTCTTCTGCTCAAGGTTCACTGAATATGTCAGCAAGATGGCAGGTTTTGCCCTCTCCTGATAATATTGGAAATTCACTTGGTCTTGTAGAACTCAGTAGTAGCCATTGCCACCTATCTGAATGTCCATCTATTAGCCTCACCCTGAGCTAATAGTTGGTTATGCCAGATTGTGGCAAAGAGAGAGAATATTTGGAACTGGCTATTATGTATAGATGTGTGTCATAACTACATAGATGTATTGATTCCTTCCTTTCTAAGTCTGCCTGGCCCAAATGCCAAATAAAGGTCAGTATTTTTCTTTTTAAGTTGTACAAAACCCCCACAATTCTCTCTTGGATAGCATTTCCTGTCATTTTAAATGTAAAGTTTGATGTCTTTAATTGTGGGAAGAGCCAGAGTGCAGTGGGGAGAGTATTTTAGCTGCATAGATAAGCTAAAAGTTTAGGCAGATGCAACAAAGAGTCTTTAAAGGCTAAGGGGACAATCCTATGCATGTTAAGACATAAAAAGTCCTACAACTCCAAGAATTTCCAAGTATTCCCCATGCTGGCTGGGGAATGCTGGGAACTGTAGGATTTTTTAATGTCTAAACATGCATAGGGTTGTACCCTAACACATTTATTATGGCATAAGTTTTCGGGAAGTACATTTCACATCATTGGACAAAAATGTATGCCATAAATTTGTTAGTCTTTAAGGTATCACAAGAGTCTTTGCTGTTTTTGCTGCAGGTGAGTAAAATTTGGCTACCCCTCTGGTAAACATTTTGTGCATATCCAGCCATCTGCATTTTTTTCTTTTTCTTTTAGCATGGGGGGAAATATGTAAAATAATTTTGGGGATGAATGCTCATTGGAGAAAGGAGTTCCTATTGTTTGAATGCAATGAAGCTGTTGACCAGGTTTAATCCACCACTTTGGTTTTTTGTAGACAGATGGTTTATCACTGTATTAATCCTATTTCCTGTATAGGATAATAGGATATTGTTGTTACTAAATAATGGGCTAATTGTTTTGGCCTAGTAGTAAAACGAATATGCTGCAATTGTGCTATGCTAATTAAATTGAGATTATTATTGAAATAATGGCATATTATTATTTTACTATAGGCATTTTATTGCCTTTTGAATATTAAACTGCACTCCATTTTCTGCTATAACTTTGGAGCAGCAATGGACTAACCTCTGCTGTTAAATTATCAACATTCTAAGACTTAATTGGGTGGATGTGGGAGATAATTTCCTGGTACAAGATCATTGCATTGTGATTTATTAGAAATGGCCTTTAGGTGTAGAATTTTTATTTAGTAAGTTCTCTTCACTCCTCCCTTTTCTTCTCTAGAGAGTTCCAAGAGGATCACCACAAGCTTACTCTGGCTTAATTAGGAGGATTTTTTTAGTTACGAAATTTATATTAGTGCCCTCCAGCTTCCTTCCTCTCTCTCTCTCTCTCTCTCTCTCTCTCTCTCTGTGTGTGTGTGTGTGTGTGTGTGTGTGTCTCGGTTTATGTAAGGTTCTGAAAGGCCAGTATTCATTCCCATCTCTTCAAGAGAGTTGAAAAGAGTCTATAGGGTATGGTTGCTCAATGTCTTTAAGAAACTATTTTGGCATTGATTTCTGTTGCTTTAGTTTTTTCTCCACCTGCAGTCATTCGAAATGCTTTAAAAATAAAACAAAAAACAGAACCTGAAATAACCTCCAATAATGCTGTGCTCCACAAAAGGAGTTTCTTGTCATCACTCAGAATGGGCTTATCGCCATAGCCAATCAGATTTACTTATGTGACATCACATAAGTCCTCATTCTGCATGGATGACATGGATGACAGCCAATAGTTCAAACACATTCACCACTGTTCCTAGCCCCTCTGAAAAATCACTGCAAGAGAGGGGTGCCTTGTCCCTCTTAGGAGGTAAAAAGTGTTCATGGAAAGCATCCACCTCAGTTTTGGCTCAGCCTTGGTAGTGCCAGTTGTATTGGTAGGAATTAATTGAGTTTCATGTTTTCATAGAAGCATAACACTTTCCAGGCTGCTGAGAATAATGCTGGAGGATTCACTTACAATTTTCCTTTAGTCACATCATTTGCTATTGTCAAGGGTCTTGGGGTGAGTGCTAGACATTAGTGTCTTAATTTCACCAAACTCCTGCAACCAATTTAACATTCACTGAAGTTGTAGACATAGTAATGCTTGGCTTACTGTGAGGCAAGAATCTACAGGCAATGATTTTTCTGCAGGGTTGGACCAGTTACATAAGGCTGGACCTGCCATGCAGATACTTAAGCAACCAGTGAAATATGTTGTTGCCTGGTGTTCCTCCTAGCAGAACCAGTGTCCAGGACAGGTGTCCTCTCTTTGCGGTGGACACTCAGCCCTGGATTGATTGCGTTTCTTGAAATTTTAGAATGGTGGTAGCCATCACTTTGACACTTAATGGGCAAGGTATGCATATACATGTGCATACATGCATATGTTTGTCTATTGGGGGAGAGGGTAGGGAAGGTTTGAACACCTACCCTAATCCAGTACCCACTGCAGCAGAGCAAAGAGGATTAGGATCAGGTCTCAAAGTGAAAGGACCAGACACATCCCTACCCTGCTCCTGAAATAAACCTGGTGGTGCATTTGGTTTTCTATTTATTTATTATTTATTTATTGCATTTATACCCCACCTTTTTTCCCCTCTTGCAAGGAACCCAAGGTGGCTTACATTATCCTCCTCCTCTCCATTTTATCCTCACAACAACAACCCTGTGAGGTGGGTTGGGCTGAGAGTCTGTGACTGGCCCAAAGTCACCTGAGTGGGGACTAGAACCTGGATCTCCCAGCTCCTAGTCCAGCACTCTTGCCACTACACCACACTGGCTTTCTACACCCATTATTACTCGTGGAATCTCAGGGAGACAAAGCATTTTGGGATGGACCGTAGCTGAGCAGTAGAGCACATGCTTTGAATGCAAAAGGCCCCAGATCCGATCCCCAGCAACTCCAGGTAGGGCTGGGAAGGACTTCTGTCTGAAACTCTGGAGAGCTGTGCTGCCAGTCAGCATAGACTGTAGACTAGCCTTTCCCAACCAGGTGCTCTCTGGATGTTTGAGCCTCTGACTCCTATCAGCCCCAGCCAACATGGTCAATTGTCAGGAATGCTTGGAGTTGTAGTCCAAAACATCTAGATGGAACCAGGTTGGGGAAGGCTGCTGTAGTAGACACTGCTGATATAGATGAATCAATCATCTGGCTGGCATAAGGCCGCTTCCTGTGTTCTGTGCTTCAGCTTTCTGAAGAGTCTTAGCTTTAACATTAGTCTTCAGGGGAGCTGTGCCCCTATAAATGGGTGCACTGTTCTAGAAGCCCAGCATGAACTGTAAAAAACAAGGGCTCTCATAATATGAAACAGAATATATTTTTATCACCCTCGCCCTTTTATCACCCTTTATCACCTGGTTGGGAAAGGCTAGTCCCGCTTTGGGGGACAGAATGGAACACAAAATACATTAAAATAAAAAGAGCTGGGAAATCCACAAATGTTGTTATGCTGCAGCTGCTTTGGGGTATAAGCCCTGCCAAGGATGTGGCAGAACATCGTGTTGGGAATTGCCAGTATTCTGATGTTTTCTCCATATGATCTCCTTTCCACCCTCTTCTCTCCCCCCGCCCCCGACCCCACACCTCCTGTCTCAGCCAAGTGCAAGCTGTTATCTGTCTCTGGAGAGTGATGAGCCCTCTGGTTCCAGCAAACATAGAGTAATTTCACACCTGGTCACTTAAGTCTTATCTGCTCTGGTTGTGCTGTGTATGATAGATACTCCCTCAAGGGAACAAACTGTTCTTTTGCATACCTTGAAGAGTGGTTACATAACACTCCACTTGGCATATGATGTTTAAGGAAAGCATAGAGTGTAGGCCTGCCTCTCCCAACCTGGCCATGCTGGCTGGGGATGCTGGGAGTTGTAGTCCAACACACAACACACCTGGAGGGCAGCAGGTTGGAGAAGGCTGGGGTAGGCCATTATTTCACTTGACCATATGGTTGAGAGTTAACCTCACTTAGGTCAAGTGCCATTTTCTTCCTATTGCATGATTTCCCCCCCCACACTTAAAAAAAGAAAAAAACAATTCCTAATAAAACCACCCAATTTTCCAAGTCAAATGGGGCTGATGCCAAATAAACAGTCAGAGAGCCACAGCTGTTATCTTGGTGCTGATTCACTTTGCCCTTTGCAGAAGATTGTACTGTCAAGGGGCCAAACGAGTAGCTGAATTCAAGCTTGAAATGTCCACATGGAATTGACTTTGTTCAGGTTATCATTTGCAAAATAGATGTCAAGGTAAAACAAAAAACAAAAAAAGTGCATGCACACACAAAATGAGTGGCAACCTCCCATTCCAGGTTGAAGCTCAGACATTACACTTACGTGCAGGGTGCTCAGGAAATGGAAAGACTAAAAACTTGTTTAATGGCTACAGTGCTAAAAATAAAGGGGGAGGGAAGGAAGCGATCCTGGACATTATAGACTGTTGCTGTGAAAAATTCCATTGTGACGATGCTTGAAAAATTAAAAAGGAGTAGTGAAAATGTCCATTTTTAAAATGTTTATTGAATAAATTACAATGCAATCCTATTAATGGCTATTCAGAAGTAAGTCCCATTGAGTTCATTGGGGTCTAAGTATATAAGCCTACAAGTTCTGCCTTTGAGGGTAAAAACCCTCTGAAATGAAGTTAGGAAACAACATTGATTTCTTTCCTGCTTTTTAAAATGAAATTATGTTTCATCACACACATTCGCGCGTGCGCACGCACACACACGCAGTTTGTGTACAACAAGTAACATTGTGGAGGCCTTGAATCTCAAAGCCACTTTTTTTTGGCCATACTGAAAAATAGAATATGTTTCCTAAAGGATTTTTTTTGTATAGCTCTGTATGAAAAGATGAACCTATTTTTAGTACTCCCACCAGATGTAGAATGAGAAAAGAATAGTGTTATGTTGCACAATGAAAAGGCACATGAAATGCAAAAGCGGCAATTGTACTGCCCATAAAAAGAAAGGAAAAGAAAGAAAAGAGGGCATTAAGGGGTTCTGCTAAGCTTTGCCCTTTACTCAAGGTTTAAGTATCTTGACATATACTATGTGTGTTACATTAATGACTCCCAGTCGCAGTACCTGAAAACTGAAAGGTTGTCCATTCTGAACAGCCAGGTAGGTACCTTTTGCCAGCTTAGTGTGAACCATGCCAGTCTTTGGAGCAAGTTATATAGTGAAAACTTTCCAAGGGCAATAGAGTACATTTTGGATGCCTTCCTCATTCAGATGTCTCTCTCTCTGTGTGTGTGGGGGGATTATAGTTGAAGTCCTGCTATAATTAAAACTCCAATCCCACCTCCTTTCAAAAGGAGAAACACGCTATTGTTGACAGACTTGCTTGGCAGTATTCCTGGCTGAGGGCTTTGGTTTGTGCAGAACTTAGTTGTGTGCAGCTATTTAACTTAACAGCAGCCCTTGTGTTGTGTAAGGGTGAATGAAGCCTAAGGAGCAGACTGCTGTTTCTTTAAGAAGGATGTGACTTGCACATCAAGCATGGGGGTTGATATGCGGGGAGGTGGGGGACGAGGGGCGGGAGAGGCACACAGTTCATTAGCACTATTATGAAAAGTGAATTAAATGTTTGTAGTAACAACCAGATTAATAGCATTGGGAATGGAAATCCCTTCCTTTCTTTCCAGCTGACTAAAAGCTACAAAAGGCTGGAGAAATGCAGCATTTTGCACTCTGCCAACTACCTAAACGTTGCATTCCCCCCTCCCTCCTTTTCCCCATTGCAAAAAGGAGGAGGGGAGTGCTGAGTGTTATTTATGTGGTAGGGAAAGGGTGGAGGAAACTGCAGGGACTAGGTCCTCCAAGCCGTCTGAAAACTGGGGCAGATAAATGGGGCAAGACATGATTTATTTGGCAGAGTTAAGGATTGTACGGGGTACTGTTTTTTCGCTACCGCCACCCCTTGTTAAAAGTGCAAGATTAAAAGTGAATCAGACGGTATAATACCATGTACAGCCGTGTGTGTGTGTATGTGTGTGTGTGTGTATGTATTGGGGGGGACTTTTGCAGAAAAGCAAATTTGTTAATTTAAAAGGCAGGATAGTTTTATTTTCAGCACATGCAAATGTACTTGTTTAAAAATGCCTTGTTGCTCCTCACATTTAGCAAGGCAGACTAATATCAAGACTAGATGACAGGCCTTGGCAATCAGACGGATTTGTGGTTGCTGCTAAGATCACTGAGGAATCTCAAGCACTTCCCTTTTTCCAGAAATAACTTATCCTAATATTTTAATGCGTTATAAGATTTTTGGATTCCCTGAAAGATGTCATATTTGTGGTATATGGAAATAAACTGTCTGGTGTTACGTATGGTAATGTGGATTAATCCTACTCAAAATTTGTCCCAGTTTCATTGAACATAGAGTTCAAGCTGACATTTGCCTCCCATGGCCCCCAGTGGTTCTGACGTTGTCATTCCATTCCAATTCTTTCTGCACTCCAACCTCGTACTCTCTTTAATGTCCCCTTTTTCCCTGGCATTAAATGCTTCCTGAATAGCAATTTTCCATTTTATATTTGCACTGATGATTATTTCTCCCCAGATACATAACCTTGCATTTCTCCATCTTATACCACCTCACTCACATTTGCCCATTTCTCGGAGCATGCCAAATGGTTATATGTTTCTGATGCCTCTTATGCTTCCCTGGAGCCTACTCTCCCTCCTGATTTTTGGCATCTTCCACCGTTTTTAACGAACATGAAACAAACACTGCGTCTCTATACCATTGTTTGAATGTATAGAACGAAACTGTCCATATCTTCCGACAGATGGCAGCGAGCATCCACTTAATGGCCGCCATCCCTTTCCACAGATTGTGTTGTTGATAGTCACACACTGTATATATATCTAATGTCAAAGAAGTTACAGTAACTAATACTGTCCTTGCTCAATGAGTTCTTCTGAGGCCATTTTCTTCCTTTTATGTTTGTGCTGCCAGAGGCAACATATCAAGCAGAATTAGCTCCAAGCCAGTTTGTGCCGTCTGTCAGAAAGACTGTTGCAGAGTAAGGACGCCCCAGCTACTATGGCTTCTCGATGGAGTGTTCCCTGGAGTTACGTGTGCTCTCTCCAAGGGTTTTCATGATGCAATATCTGCTAGACCAGGACTAGGCAATGTGGCTCCCATGGGTACCAATGTGCTCCCAGACACCTTTCTTCGTGCTCACCAAGACACCCTACTGCTCCCAATTTTTATTTTAAAATGTTTCTTACTGAAACCTGGGATTGCTTCAAAGCAAAGTGGGAACCTCTAGCTGCTGCCATCTTAATTTCCCATGAATGACTCTTGGCAGGTTACTTGTCCTTTGTGACTAGCCATGTCCACCCATGGCAGCCATTTTAGGGTTGTGCCCAAGACATTTTTTCAAATTTCCAAATGTGCCCATGGGCCCAGAAAGTTGCCTACCCTTGTGCTAGATGGCGGTGCTCAATGTTTATTTTCTTGCATTGCATTTTTATCCTGGCCTTTCTCCCATCCATCAGTTGAGGTAAGCTAGACTGAGAGATAGTGCCCGGCCTAAGGTCACCCAGTAAGCTTTGGGGCTGAGCAGGACAGCATAACAATGGGGAATCCATGCGGTGAAATGGTGAGTGGCTGAATTAACTCTTGATTTATTCTTCGGGCTGAAATTTACTTGATGTTCCCTTGCGGCCACAGTTTTGTTTTGTGGTTACTAGAATACTGACCCACCACAAGTGTATTGCTGTCACATGTCTATCATGGGGCAGTTGGATGCCATGAATTCCACTGTCTCCTTCCTTCCCTGCTCCCAGGAACCCTCCCTTTCACCCCCTATGCGCTTGCATTTGTGAGCTCATAGCAGCTGTGAGTGCAGTTCTCTCCATGCTGGCTGGGGGCGGAGGGGAGGTGGGGAACCTGGTTTCCTGGCTCTGAGCTCTCTGAGCTCAGAGCCAGGAAACCAAAATATCCTGTGTGTCCCCGATGCTGTCTAGGGGGCACAGGATTGCTCTCTTAAGGATAGACTTTGGGTGAGTCACCCTCCAATCCTGCTCTTATCTTGCATTCTTGCTTGACAATGCAGCAACATCTGTCAAAGTTGGCTATTTCTGGATTGAAACCCACTCTCTTGTCAGTATAATGAATGAGAAAGTTATTGCATTCAGCCCAATCACATGGCACTGATTCAAAGGATTGTGCCTTTTGGCTTTCATATATTTTGTTTATTTTATTAAATGTATTGGATTTGTACCCCACCTTTCTAATAAGAAAATGGCACTATGCAATTCGGTATACTTATTTGCATGAACCATAGGCTGTTGCAAAATTTAAAGGAAGATGCCCATTTCATTAAAGTTCCAGTAAAATTATATCAATTGGTCTCCAGCACAAGAAATGTTAGATAGCCTGAGCAGATTTTTCTACACCGAATGTCTAACCTTAAGGAGCTAAAACAGATAACCTCAGAGTAGTCACAATATGAAGGATTTTTGTAGTTGTTGTTCAGTCGTTAAGTCGTGTCCGACTCTTCGTGACCCCATGGACCATAGCACGCCAGGCCTTCCTGTCCTCCGCTCTCTCCCGGGGTGTGCTCAAGTTCATATTCATTGTATCGGTGATGCTATCTAGCCATCTCATCCTCTGCCTTCCCCTTCTCCTTTTGCCTTCAATCTTTCCCAGCATCAGGGTCTTTTCCAGTGACTTTTCTCTTCGCATTAGGTGGCCAAAATATTTGGCCTTCAGCTTCAGTATCTGTCCTTCCAATGAGCAGTCAGGGTTGATTTCCTTTAGGATGGACTGATTTGACCTCCTTGCAGTCCAGGGGACTCGTAAGAGTCGTCTCCAGCACCACAGTTCAAAAGCATCAATTCTTCGACGCTCAGCCTTCCTTATAGCCCAGCTCTCACAGCCATACGTTGCTCCTGGGAAAACCATAGCTTTGATTATATGAACCTTTGTCGGCAAGGTGATGTCTCCGCTTCTTACTATGCTGTCTAGGTTTGCCATAGCTTTCCTCCCAAGGAGCAAGCGTCTTTTAATTTCATGGCTACAGTCACCGTCTGCGGTGATCTTGGAGCCCAAGAAAATAAAATCTGTCACTGCTTCCATTTTTTCCCCTTCTATATGCCAGGAAGTGATGGGGCCAGATGCCATGATCTTCATTTTTTTAATGTTGAGTTTCAAACCAGCTTTTGCACTCTCCACTTTCACCCTCAACAAGAGGCTCTTTAGATCCTCTTCACTTTCTGCCATTAGGGTGGTATTGTCTGCGTATCTGAGGTTGTTGATAATTCTCCCGGCAATCATAATTCTGACCTGTGATTCATCCAACCCGGCATTTCTCATGATGTACTCTGCATATAAATTAAATAAGCAGGGCGACAATATGCAGCCTTGTTGTATTCCTTTCCCAATTTGGAACCAATCGGTTGTTCCATGTCCGGTTGTTACTGTTGCTTCTTGACCCTCGTACAGGTTTCTCAGGAGACAGGTAAGGTGGTCTGGTACTCCCATCTCTTTAAGAATTTGCCACAGTTTGTTGTGATTCGCACAATCCAAGGCTTTAGCGTAGTCAATGAAGCAGAAATAGACGTTTTTCTGGAATTCTCTTGCTTTCTCCATGATCCAGCGAATGTTGGCGATTTGATCTCTTGTTCCTCTGCCTCTTCGAAACCCAGCTTGTACTTCCGGTAGTTCTCGGTTCGCATACTGCTGAAGCCTAGCTTGTAGGATTTGAAGCATAACCTTGCTGGCATGTGAAATGAGCGCAATTGTATGGTAGTTTGAACAGTCTTTGGCATTGCCCTTCTTTGGAATTGGAATGTAAACTGACCTTTTCCAGTCTTGTGGCCACTGCTGAGTGTTCCAAATGTGTTGGCATATTGAGTGCAGCACTTTAACAGCATCATCTTTTAGGATCTTAAATAGCTCGGCTGGAATACTGTCATCTCCGCTAGCTTTGTTGTTACTAATGCTTCCTAAGGCCCACTTGACTTCACTCTCTAGGACGTCCGGCTCAAGTTCCGTGACCGCACTATCATGGCTATCAGGGACATTTAAGATCTTTCCTGTATAGTTCTTCTGTGTGTTCTTGCCACCTCTTCTTAATCTCATCTGCTTCTGTTAGGTCCCTGCCTTCTTTGTCCTTTATCATGCCCGCCTTTGCACAAAACGTTCCCTTGAGATCTCCGATTTTCTTGAAGAGATCTCTAGTCTTTCCCATTCTATTGTTTTCCTCGATTTTTTTGCATTGTTTATTTAAGAAGGCCTTCTTGTCTCTCCTTGCTGTTCTCTGGAAATCTGCATTCAGTTGGATATAACTTTCCCTTTCTCCCTTGCTTTTCACTTCCCTTCTTTCCTCAGCTACTTGTAAAGCCTCATCAGACAGCCATTTTGCTTTCTTGCATTTCTTTTTCTTTGGGATGGATTGAGTTGCTGCCTCCTGAATAAAGTTACAGACCTCTGTCCATAGTTCCTCAGGCACTGAATCAGGTCTAATCCCTTAAATCTATTCGTCACCTCCACTGTATATTCATAAGGGATATGATTTAGGTCACACCTGAATGCTTTAGTGGTTTTCCCTATGTTCTTCAATTTAAGCCGAAATTTTGCAACAAGAAGCTCATGATCTGAGCCACAGTCAGCTCCAGGTCTTGTTTTGACTGACTGTATAGAGCTTCTCCATCTTTGGCTGCAATTTACATAATCAAACTGATTCTGATATTGACCGTCTGGTGATGTCCATGTGTAGAGTCGCCTCTTGTGCTGTTGGAAAAGGGTGTTTGCTATGATCAGCATGTTCTCTTGGCCAAACTCTATTAGCCTTTGTCCTGCTTCATTTTGTACACCAAGGCCATGCTTGCCTGTTATCCCGGTGATTTCTTGACTTCCTGCTTTAGCATTCCAATCCCCTATGATGAAAAGGACATCTTTTTTTGGTGTTAGTTCTAGAAGGTGTTGTAGGTCTTCATAGAACCGAACAACCTCAGCTTGTTCGGCCTCAGTGGTTGGGGCATAGACTTGAATTACTGAGATGTTGAATGGTTTGCCTTGGATTCATACTGAAATCATTCTATTGTTTTTGAGATTGTACCCCAGTACTGCTTTTGCCACCCTTTTGTTGACTATGAATGCTACTCCATTTTCTCTAAGAGATTCCTGCCCACAGTAGTAGATATGATGGTCACCTGAATTAAATTTGTCCATGCTTGTCCATTTTGGTTCGCTGATTCCCAAGATGTCGATGTTCAATCTTGCCATCTCATGTTTGACCACCTCCAGCTTACCTTGATTCATT
Source organism: Heloderma suspectum (assembly GCF_057233095.1). Lineage (NCBI taxonomy): Eukaryota > Metazoa > Chordata > Lepidosauria > Squamata > Helodermatidae > Heloderma > Heloderma suspectum. The sequence goes on along the minus strand of NC_139459.1, from coordinate 332,673,438 downwards.
GATCTGACATTCCAGGTTCCTAAACAATATTGTTCTTCACAGCATCAGATTTTCTTTTCACCACCAGATACATCCACAGCTGAGTGTCCTTTCGGCTTTGGCCCAGCCGCTTCACTCTTTGTGGCGCTACTTGGAAATTCCCTCTGCTCTTCCCCAGTAGTATATTGGACACCTTCCGACCTGAGGGGCTCATCTTCCGGCGTCATCTCTTTTAGCCTTGTGATACGTTCCATGGGGTTTTCTTGGCAGGAATACTGGAGTGGGTTGCCATTTCCTTCTCCAGTGGACCACATTTTGTCAGAACTCTCCGCCATGACCTGCCCATCTTGGGTGGCCCTGCATGGCATAGCTTATGGCTTCACTGAGTTATGCAAGCCCCTTCGCCACAACAAGGCAGTGATCCATGAAGGGGAATATGAAGGATACATTGCACTGAATGCATTTTTAGAATTTAAGAACTGGCTCAGGTATATTGTCTTATCTTCTGTCGTCTGTCACCAACCCAGATTAATGCCAGCTGCTGGTTCCGCAGGAAACTCTATTTCTGAGAAATGTGGAACAGTTCCTGGCAGAAATAGTTTGTTTTTAAGGTATGCCTGCCAGTGTTTGCCTTGTGCCCTGAACCAGTTGGCTTTGACATTCCTTTGGCTTTACAACTTGTGCTTATCTCTTTGTCCTTTAGAGTGACCCTATAAGGTAAGTCACTTATCACTTACAGTTGTGCAGTTGGACAACTGAAGCTGAGGGGAGAAAAAAAATGTACTGAAGGCCACATAGTGTCCTGTCTGTTGAACTGGGTTTGGATCTAAACCTTCTATGTCCAATCCTTAGAGAACACTTCACTGGACCATGCTGGCCGTGGTTATTTATAGCTCCATCAGCATAAGCTGCTGTCCTTTTCATCCTTGTGCAGGGGATTATGCACCTCTGTTTTTGTTACAAGTTTGGAGTTAGTTTTTGGTCTGTGAGAAATTGTGATATTTGGCTGAAGCTTTATTAGGAGGAATCCCATTGTGGGCATATTTTGAGCGCAAGGGTTTTTAAAAAAAAAATTAGACCATGTTTTGTTATATTGTTGTATGATAATGTTTATAATGTTGCAGTTTTTGTTTTTATTTTTATGAATTTTTGTGACTCGCCCAGAGATCCTCAGCTATTGGGCAGTGTAGAAATGAAATAAATACTAATAAATAACCTAAATGCAGATTTTTAGTTACGGTTTAACTGCCTTTGGCAATCTTTTTTGGTTTAATTCCATAATGCAGCCTTCCCCAATCTGGTGCCTTCCAGATGTTTTGGACTTGAACTCCCATCAGCCCCAGCCAACATTGTCCAGTAGTCAGGAATGCTGAGAGTTGTCATCAAAAACATCTGGAGGACACCAAATTGGGGGAGGCTGCCTTAAAGTAAGTTAGTGTGTATTTGGGAAAACGACACTACATGGAGGGCTTGTGCTTTTAACTTATGAGCAGGTTTTGAGATTTGCTGTTACCATGCTCACCATGGTGCCAGTGCCCTCTAGCAAGCATGACAACTGACCAGCTTTCCCCCAACTTTGAAGCTGCTGAAGTGGGTGTGGATTGTCCTGGCAGTGGCATAACCATCCTGGCCCCTGTCATAGTTCCAAGGGTTGGAGGAGCAGAAGGCTGTTTGGTTGTTCCAACGTAGGTCAGTCACCATGTCCAGAAAGCCTCCTGCCAGCCTTTCCCAGAGCTCCCTTGGCCACTGCAGGGCAGAGGCACCTTCAGAACCTTCACTCAGTTCTCCACCCAGCAGCAGTCCAGCTAGTGTGCTTCTTCCCTGCCCTGTCCTGCAGCGGGAGGTGGGAGGGTGTTTGAGAACCTGGAGGAAAAATGTACGGTGTGCCTCTGAAACACACCTAAGCTGGCAAGTTGGCCTTTCCTGCAGGAATGGCTGGCAGGGGGCTTCCTTGGCTGGTACTGGCTGCCTTTCCAGATGGAAAGGCCAGTGGGACTGGAGGGTAGGGCTGGCTTGGTGGCTGTTGGACAGAGTAGCTCAGGATGGTGCCACCTAGCAGAGGCCGAGCTAGCATGCTTTTTTCTGCTGGAAAGGCAGTGGGGCTGGTGGGGCTCGTGTAGAATCCTTGGAACGGGGAAGAGCAGGAATTTGGTGATCACAATTTTTTTGGCTGGGCTGGGAAGGCCAGTCAAAAACTGTCAATCACTGCTTATTTGCGCTTAGTAGAATAATCCAGGTTAATTAATCAAAAGAGAGTACATGTATGTCTACGTTGACTGGCAGTGACACTTCAGGGTTTCAGGCAGGATTCTTTCCGAGCCCTACCTGGATTTGCCAGGGATTGAACTTGAGACCTTCTGCATGCAAAACATGTGCTCAGCCACTAAACATGGGCTCAGCTACAGCCAAACAACCTGCAGTGCAATTCAATGAGTAGTATTACATTTGTGTGTATCTAAAAGCACTCATGGAAATAATCCATGGTGGGTTTATTTCTCCACTGTTGGTGGTAACCTCCCCAAACAATCTGATAAGTACGTGTTGAAAACTGGAGTGGCTTTTCTAGGTCTTATTAATTTTAATGGCACTGGTGAAAGGGCAGGTAAAATATATTAATGGTTAATTAGCAGGCAGTAAATGATTTTGAGAATGGCATGCTTGTGTTGCTGAGAGTGTAAAATTAGGTGAACATAAAGTATTTGTGAATCTCCTAATATTGAAAGAAATGGGCCTCCACTGAAGATAGTAATATTTATCACTCCATTGATATTACTGGTTATTCTCAATTTACATTGTCTAAGCAACAACATTCTTGACATTTATGACTGTAAAATATATGTAAGCTTTATTTTGTTTGTTTGTCAAATAGTTTGGCTATACAGTCTTAGCACCACAGATAAGAAGGCTTTTGGCTAGGCATGATATGTGATATCAGGTTAATTTCTCATAACTCCTGTACTGGATGAAACTAATGATGTGTCCTTCCAAGAAGATGTACTCACGGAGTCTGTGGAGCTATTTCTTTTTATAATGTCCTTTGTATAATGGCTCAGGCCATAACATTTAAGTATTAATGTAAGTTTTAGTGGTGTCTTTAATTCTCTGATAGGAAGGTGGGTAACTGTATTTAGGGAGCTCTAAAAAGCTAAAAGTGAGATGGGGAGGGGAAAAGAACCAGTGGAACTCTCCCCAAAGGTCCACTATCTTCTGAGGAGTGTGCCATTGACACCATGGCTTGTTAGGTGGCAGAGCAAGAGCTCAGCCTCTTCCAATCCTACAAAAGTGTGTGCCATTTTGTGAGACAATGCCAAGGAGTGGAAGCTATTTTGGATGCTGTTTTTTTAAAAAGAGATTTTTAATGTGCGTGTGTATGTTTAGATCTTCTTTCTACCCACTCCTGCTCTAGATAATAAGCATTTTGTTGTTATTGTAGGAGTTTCTTCTACACTCATTCTAGAGGTCACAGAAGGTAAAACTCATCAGCCAACCCAATGGCCTGTTCTAATGTGTGTGACACTGTACATGCGATTCCCTCTCCTTTTAAGTGTACATTTGAAAATTGCAACCTTGGGTCTCAGTGACAATATTATGAAGGCATATCCGTTATCAAAGGTATATGTATGCGTTGAAAGCTGTTGATGCCTTCCCACAATAGGATTTATGCTTATTCCTTCCATGAGAATAAAACCGTAACTGTCTATAGAAGACAGTGGACACCCTTTTTTTCAGAACATTTCTTGAACACAAGGATCTCTGGAACCTTGTTTTGTTTTTGAACTGTATATTTAAAAATCTAATTTGGTCACTTGCTCAGTTGAGGGTATGCTGTGCTCACTGAAAATGTTTCCAGACATGTTTCTTCCTTCTCCACTGTCTCCCCCAGCCGCTGCCACCTCTTCATTAATAGTCCTCTGATGTATGTGTAAAATTGTTATGAGAAGAGCCCTCTTCAGGCATGCTAAACCTGAATAGGCTAAACATGAGAGGCGAGGGAGTGCTCCAGCCCTGACCCTCTCCCTTGTCACCTTTTGCCACCGGAAGCTGAGAGCCTCCTTTATCCATGGGGCCTCTCCACAACTCTGGAATGCTAGATAATCAGCGTTCCAGATTGCGTGGAGACCCCTCGTGGAAAGAGGAGGCGCTCCCTCCATGCTTGTGTTTAGCCTATTCGGGTTTAGCATGTCTGAACAGAGCTAAAGGCTGTTGTATTTCAGGTTTTTGTGCAGGTATGTTTGTGTACAATATTAGCTTTGTAGATTAAGTGAAGTGAGAATAAGCACAATTTTGCAGCATACAGGAAGTGAAAAGTGAAGCCATAGGAAAAACCCATTATTATTTTCTTTTCAGAAGATGACTAACGGTACCATATGCTGCAGCACCTAATTACAGCAGGGTGAACTGAGGTCAGAGGCCATGTTGGAGGACAGAGGACAGTTGAAGCTTGAGAATTTCTTTGCTTGGGTGCATTTGTTAAACTTTTAAGGTTATTTGTGTGGGAGGGTAAAGGACAGGGGGGCTGACCGTTTCAATGAAGCCAGAAATTTACTTTGTCTCTCCCCCCACCCCCCTTTGACTCTGCTTACACTGGAGGAGATAAAAAGCTCCTTTGAGTTTACCTGCTGAGAATTAATTCTGTAGTGATGTTAGACAGCTGAACTGATGCTTTCTTGAGAAGCCACATAAAGGAAATCTTCCTTTTATGCTTTGGATTTTATATTTTAACTTGAATTGATTGAAAAAAGGGGTGGAGGTGGTCAAAAAAAGTATGGAGCTCCTTTAAAAATGTTCAGCTGAACATGGAAAATGGCTAGTGTCTGGTATTTTAAAGGTACATTGTCTTTTCTTTAAGGTGAGTTGCATTATGGGGATAAAAATGTTTGATTTGTTACATCTATAACCAACTTAAAATTTCAGTTGCTTTTCCCATTGCTGTAAGACAAAACTTAGTGGTGCAATGTCAGAAATGTTTATGTTAGAATCAAATATAATTTAAAAAATAGTTTAGCACGGCATAGAAGTGCCACCATAATATAGAATCATGGAATAGTAGGGCTAGAAGGGGCCTACAAGGCCATCGAGTCCAACCCCCTGCTCAGTGCAGGAATCCAAGTGAAAGCATCCCTGACAGATGGCTGTCCAGCCTCATCTTGAACGCCTCCAGTGTGGGAGAGCCCACCACCATATGGCAGACATGATTTTCATTGTGGAGATTTTAGGAACATAGGAAGTTTTCAGACCATTGGTCCATCTAGTCCAGCATTGTCGACACTGACTGGCAGCAGCTCTTCTGGCTTCAGGCAGGATTCTTTCCTAGCCCTGCTTAGAGAAGCCGGGGACTAAACCTTTTGCATGTAAAGCAGCTGCTCTAACGCTGAGCTACAGTGCTTCCCTGATGTAGGTAATTACTTCTATCTGATCCTGTCCAATACACTTTCTGTTAGCCGTGGGGTAGGGATGGGATTATTGGTACTGGATTTACCAATACTTGCACAATCTGAGGATTTAAGGCTGGTGATGTGCATCCCAACACAATCCTATTGAAACCAAAGGAGAGTATCTGCATTTGAGCATACATAAATCAATGTGGAGTGTCAGAGGTCTTGAATCATGATGACTGCTCCTGCACCAATACGTTTCTCAAAGGAACTGCAAATTGAACTGTGTTACCTCAAGATGCCACATCAACATCCCCACCAACAGACTGAGCAGCATATGCAGTCAGGTGATCTGGGAAGCCAGTGCAGCTCTACCTGGTCCTCTAAAACCTCTGCCAATGATTCATCCGAATAACTTTTCAGACAGAGCTCCTGCTCTTGCCCCTTCCAGCCTTTTAGAAGGGTTGTGACCTTTTACCTGTCTTAGACTAATTGGCTTGCCTCTGGCCCCTACCTTCTGACATCTTTATCAGTCCTGACCTTCTGGCTCTGGTTTCCACTTGGGATACTGAGCAACAAGCACTGACAATCCATTTGCACATCTCATTGAAAGTTTCACAGTGACCATATTCTGATGTGTATCCAATCTGCGCTCACAGGTCTTAAAAGCAAGGTTATCAGAGACTCTCTGCAGAGTTTCTGTGATATCTGAGAACACGGGGTGAAAAATTGGGTGGAACTAAAGGGACAAGTTTTGCACTTCCCTAGCAAGGCTTTAACGGGCAGTTTTTGCTTTTGCTTGATTGTATCTGGCTGATTATATAATAGCCTGCTATGGCTTGTATCTGGAAGCCCAGATCACTTTCTCTCCTTCCTTTGTCTCTCCCGCAGCCCCCTTCTATTTTCCCTAGACCAGGGATGGGTGATTTGTGGCTTTGTAGATTTTTTGGCCTACAACTCCCATCAACCCTAGCCAGCACAGCTAATAGTGAGGGATGAAGGGAATTGTAGACCAAAACATTTGGGGGGCTACAAGTTTTCCAACGCTACACTAGACTGAGGCATTTTAACATATTCTTTGTCCTCCTGGAACACCTTGCTCTTTCCTGCTTATGGCGAAGTAGAACATAAATGACCACAGAGGTCCCTGTAGCACACCATTTCCTACCAGGTGAAAGTGGATCATGTATTTCAGCAGAACTTCCAAAATGTTCTATCCAAGCTCTAAGCTTAGCAACAAATGTGGATGCAATTAAAAGTGCAGTATTAGCTGCTTTATTCATAAATAACTCACTCTAGAGGGGCTCTCCGGGTAGCAACACCTACATTCTTTACGCACCAAATGAAGACATTTTTATTTGCTCAGGCCTTTTTGGCATTTAGTCTTTTAGGCTGAAATCCTATACACCAGGGGTGCAGAACCTTGCATTTCTTTTTCAGGTGGGAGGCTGAATTACCCCCCATCAGGTCCGCTGACATAATTGCCCCATACTTGTTCATTCCCCCGCTCCCCTCCATGCTGGAAGAAGCATGGAGCTCTGTGCCTCTCCCAGCATGGAGTGAGGGACTTGGCCGATGTCAAGAGGAGTTCACAACACTGGCAGAGTCCCTGGCTTTGCCCAGCACCCCTATGAACACTGCACATCACATGAAGCTACTGCTTTTTCATTTTCTTGTTCTGGAATACTTCCACAGTTTGTGATTTTGTAAGCTTCCTTTGGAGTCCTTACAAAACTGAGGAGTGGGGAAGTATTTTGTAGAAATAAATTAAGCAATTCAAATTATTTCTCAAGACCTGGATAATTATTTTTCTTGTATTCCATGATTATCCCTTATCCTCCAACATTTTGATGAAGGAAATCATTACATTGAATGTGGGATCAGCACAAGCTGAAAGGAAAAGCAGTGGAAATAATATTTTCTTCTGCGGTTGTAGCTCCCCTTCTTCAACCTGCCTTTGCCTGTCTTCCTTGTGGCCAGGGGAAGAAGGAAGAGCTGCAGTAGTAGCCAGCCTGAGCTGAATCGTCATATTTCTGGGCTCATGCATGATGTCAGCAATGCTGAAAGCAGTACACAAGCCCAGATGTTACCCAGACCAAAGGAGCACTGGCACTTAGAGATGCAGGCTTGGCTGTCCGGCAGGTGAAGAAGTACTCGCTGAAGTAAAAAGACTCCTCATGAGTAAATGGGTTACTCATGAATTACACTATTCTTGTGAGTAAGACCTTTCCTCAAGGGATTCTGATAAACTGCAGCTGTACCCTGGTCAGGTTATAATTATTTATTATTATTTATTACATTTATATCCCGCCATTTTTCCTCTTTAAGAAACCCAAGGCGGCGTACATAGTCATCCTCCTCCTCCAGTTTATCCTCACAACAACAACCCTGTGAGGTGGGTTGGGCTGAGAGTCTGTGACTGGCCCAAAGTCACCCAGGGAGCTTCCATGGCCGAGTGGGGACTAGAACCCGGATCTCCCGGCTCCCAGTCCAGCACTCTCGCCACTTCGCCACACTGGCTCTCAATAGGTTCTGAATGCTCAGGCTTAAAAGCCTTCAGTTCAGGCAGAGAGCTGCTGGATCATTATCTGTTTCTCTAGCTTCCAGTCCTGTATTCTTTGGCTTCCTTGCGCTCTGTGTGCTTAGACCCTTTGACCATCTGTGGACTTTGCTTTCAGTACTGACCCGTCCTCGTTTCTAGCCTCTCTGCCTTGGCACTTACCTGAAGCAGGAGAGTCTGTCTGTTAGGACTCCCTTAGCCAGCAACAAAATATTTTGTTCTGTGTAATGAATGGCAGCAACGGAATCCCTCTCTGGCACAGGCTGCCATCTGGCCTATTTGCCTGGTTTTGGTGCCAGTTCATCTGATGATGCCAGTTAACATCATGGGTCCCAATATTGCTGCCCGTGCACCGTTTTGAGCAGTCAAGTAAATTAGAAATGGTACAGCTGCTAATTACGTAGAGACATCCCCATGTGACCCAGGCAGCCTCTCCCTTTCAGACATTCCAAGTTTCCTTTTTAATAAGCATTTTTTTAAAAGGAAGTTCTCTTAAATGGGGTTATTGCAATAATTGTAAGTGAGCATGGACAATTCACTCGAATGACCCTTGTGCCATGCCTCAGCTTTTGAGTTGCTCCCTCTCCAATTTTAAACTGATTTGGCCTGGCTTTCTGCTACCTGGTCTTTCCCCTCCTAGCTCAGTTCCTCTGTTAGATGGTGGGCAAGTAATTCATATATGCAGAGCAGCTTTTTTGACAAATCATGATCTGCTCAAACTTGGGCAACCTTGAGAGTGAACACCTTGTAGAACAAGAGAGTTATGTCACAGAAATCTGGCCTAACTTAATCTCCTAGGGGCATAGTTTAACCTCCTTTAGAAAATAATTCTGGCTTTTAAACAACACAAATGTTGTATTTCTGGTAAGAAAGTATGCATTATATCTGTTAAATAGGTACAGGAGATACTGTACACCTTTGGACTCAGCTGCTCTATTACTGAGTTGCCTAGGTTGAGAATTCATTCTCAGCATAATGGAAGAAGCAGATTGTTCTGTTATTAAGAGCAGCCAAATTTCAGATAGCCTCAAGCTAGAGGTGTAAAAGACCACCCCATAGTAATGGTTGGTTTGATAAGTCTGGGAAATCTAGCTAATGAAATAAATATGTTTTTCACTGAAGCCCTCATATTCTGATAACTTTCTGGGGAAAAAATGGTTTCCTTTTTAAAATGTGCTGATTCAACTAAAACCCTTCAAAAGACCATTCAGATTTGAGATCTGTTTTAATTTTGTAGGGCAAATGTTTATTATAATATGTTTAGTACAGCGGGATTCTCCTCTCACTAATTTACATTCTGTCTCTGCAGATCTTAGGTCCTGCATTCTGCTAGACAATTTACTGTTTTCTTCTTAATGGATTCCATGGATCTGTTGTTTTATTTTGTCCTGAGATCCAGATAACAAAAGGGCCTCTCTTTTTGGTTAGATCTGTTGACTTTGTATAACTCTGAAAAATCCAAAAGAAATAGTTTTTTAAAAAATATGTACACGGTTTGGCAATACCTCAGCTCTGGGTCTAGGATGCCTCTGGTCTCTGCTAGAAAATTGTGTTTAGTTTAGCTCATGTGTACTGTAAATACTAGAGCTGTGCACAAATGGCCTCTTGACCTTCTCCATCCTGTTTGAGATCCTCCAAGGCCATTTTTGCAACCTAGGAAAGAAGCTGGCAGGGTTCTTTCCACAGTGGCTGGGAGGGGAAGGTATCAGATTACGGAGTCCACCTGCTGAGGTCGTAGCAGTGTCTACAGCATAGGGGGCAGGGGGATTCTGAAGAATCCTATGGTCCCTCAGATGCTCTCCTGGGACCATAGAATTGCTCTCTAAATATCCCCTTTGAAATCAGTGGAACTTAAAATTGGCTTGATGATTATATGTATTTATTTATTTAAAATGCCCCACCTTTCATCATATAAGTCAAGGCAGCTTGCAAAAAGAATAAAATACAATAAAAATAGCAAAATGCAATGAGTTACAATGGAAATCATATGAATTCATTGTCAATCTTGAATAAATGCTGTTTTACTCTCTCTTTTTAAACTGTCCTGCTGTCCGTCTTTGACCTTGAAAAATTGTACTTACTCATATCTCACAATCCCCTCTATTTCTCTGCTGTGAGAAGTCTTCCAAAGGCAGTATTCTCCTCACAGTGAAGGGCATTTGAGAGAAATTTCCTGTAGGAAGGAGCTATTATGTCACTTACCAAGGCCCCTTTTCAGCCATTTTGTTCTACCCCTTGTTAACCTTACAGCACAGTGTAGAGTTAATGGGTAAGACCCGCTCTACAGCTTCTGCTTATTAGAGAGGCAATACCTGGCATACAACTTTTTACTCATTGGAGTAGTGGAAGTGTGCTTGGAAGCTCTTATTGGCTTCAGCTATCATAGGAACATAGGAAGTTGCCTTATACCAAGTCGGACATTGGTCCATCTAGCGCAGTATTGTTGACACTGACTGGGGGCAGCGGCTCTCCAGAGTTTCAGGCAGGATTCTTTCAACCCCAACCTGGAGATGCCAGGGATTGAACCTGGGACCTTCTGCATGCAAAGCAGGCACTCTGCCACTGAGCCATGGCCCCTCCCTTTTCACCATGTACTCACAGGGCAGAAAAGGTTTAAGACCAACGCTGTCATGTAAGGGTGTGTTCTCTCTTTTTCCTACATACAGGTTTTAAAAAATCAGCTCAAGTTTTTCAGTGTTATGTTTAGGGAGTAGCTAATGTGGACTCATTGCTACATATATTTCTTGTGGATAATGGAGGAACTCTACAATCTCTCACAATGCATAAAGATCTTCTTAAGCAATTGTATAAAGCTGCGAAGTCATGTATAGCATGTAACTGGAAGTCTCTAAAGCAACCAAGTAAAGATTGATAAAATTTGGGAGACTATGAGTATGTATAAACTTAATTAGCAAGTGCAGCGAGCTAGAGATCCTAACTCGAAGAATGATATTTTGGCACCATGGTTTCCACTTATTTCCTATGCGGAAGCTCTTCACACTTTTGATAAATTTCAACCAAGTACAGTTGTCTATATTTTTTCGGATTAATACATACATACACACACATAAAATGGCATACACTTGGACCCACTCCTTTTATATGTTGTATAACTTGTATTTTTACTTCATTAGGTATTGAGCTCCTACTTAGGCCATTTTACTGTAGATATTCCATAACCATATCAATTATAGACTAAGATTTATAATTAGCGAATTCCTTTGTTTCTTTCTTTTATTTATTTATTTATTATTATGTATGTTCTTCATCTTTTTGTTGCCTTTGTTTTGTTAACTTCATTTCAAAATAAAATAAAATTCCATGATAAAAAATGAACACAAAGTCTGTGCTTGGGGGCAAAAGTGTTTTTGTAGTTCACAAACAGTAATATGTATTATACAACCAGAGTAATATTTATTATACAAGTCAACTTACTAACATGGGTGGTGGTGTTCTGGGAGGTATTTATGATTAAAATGTGTACCATCACATAGTTCATAAACTATCAGTGGATTTAGCAGGTGATGCGTCTGTATCCCACCCCCCACAACCATCACAGTCCTTATATTCCCCAAACATGGCAGTATGCACCTTGATTCCCCAAATATCTGATATAGGAAGTCAGGCAGACGTTCTGGAATTATAGCCAAATGCAGAATGAAGGGCAGCAGTGAGAAGGCAAGATCCAAAGAGCTCGGATGTGTTCATAAGGTTCTTCAGAGCTTGAACCTATCATTTAAAATATTTGAACACAGCCTTTTAATCAGAGGAACATCCAAGGGTACCTTATAGCTGGTTGGATTGTTTGGCCATCTAGTTCAGTACTATATCTGACTGGTGGCGGTTCTCTAGGCGCTCAGGCACCTGCCACCTGATCCTTTTAACTGGAGATGTCAAGGATTGAACCTGGGACTTTCTGCATGCAAAACTTGTGCTGTACCACTGAGCTATGGCCCCTTTCCCCATAGTTACGATAATTTTGCTTTCTTATCATTCTGAGTAGTACATGTCCATTACTCTCTGAAATGTAACGCTGCCGGTTCCAAAGGACTGTTTTGGCTCACATGTGTTGTATGCCTCTACTTGATGCTGGGAGATGTAATTCAAAATGTTCAGTTTATTTAATACCCCTGCAAGAGTAGCTCACAAAGCAGCTTACAATGAATCCATAAGATGGTACAGTATATTAGGGAAATGTGGAGGTGCTTATGGAAGTCGCTTCAGGCCCATGGCATCTGATGTCATAGTCCAGGTTCTAGACTCTTTCCTCCAGTGGGAGGAGGCAGAATGAGCTGTAGATCCTTCTGTATGCCTCTGTGTACCAGTTGCTGGGGAACATGGGTGGGAGGGTGCTATTACATTCATGTCCTATTGTGAGGCATTGGGTTGGCCATTGTACAAACAGAATACTGGGCTAGATAAGCCTTTGGTCTGATAGAATCATAGAACAGTAGGGTTGGAAGGGGCCTACAAGGCCATCAAGTCCAACCCCTGCGTAAGGCAGGAATCCAAGTCAGAGCATCCCTGACAGATGGCTGTCCAGCCTCGTCTTGAATGCCTCCAGTGTGGGAGAGCCCACTACTTCCCCAGGTCATTGGTTCAATTGTCGTATTGCTCTAACAGTCAGGAAGTTTTTCCTGAAGTTCAGCTGGAATCTGGCTTCCTGTAACTTGAGCCCTTTATTCCATGTCCCGCACTCTGGCATGATTGAGAAGAGATCCTAGCCGTCCTCTCTGTGACAACCTTTCAAGTACTTGAAGAGCGCTATCATATCTCCCCTCAGTCTTCTCTTCTCAAGGCTAAACATGCCCAGTTCTTTCAGTCTCTCTTCATAGGGCTTTGTTTCCAGTCCCCTGATCATCTTTGTTGCCCTCCTCTGAACCCTCTCCAGTTTTTCTGCATCCTTCTTAAAGTGTGGTACCCAGAACTGGACACAGTACTCCAGGTGAGACCTAACCAGTGCTGAGTAGAGAGGAACTAGTACTTCCCAGGATTTGGAAGCTATGCTTCTATTAATGCAGCCCAAAATGGCATTTGCCTTTTTTTGCAGCCACATCACATTGTTGGCTCATATTCAGCTTGTGATGGACAACAATTCCCAGATCCTTCTTGCTTGTAGTGTTGTTGAGCCACGTATCCCCCATCTTGTAACTGTGCATTTGGTTTCTTTTTCCTATGTGCAGAACTTAGCACTTATCCCTATTAAATGTCGTTCTGTTGTTTTCTGCCCAGCGCTCCAGTCTATCCAGATCACTTTGAATTTTGTTTCTGTCTTCCAAAGTATTAGCTATCCCGCCCAATTTGGTGTCATCTGCAGATTGGATCAGCATTCCCTGCACCTCCTCCTCCAAGTCATACATAAAAATGTTGAAGAGCACTGGGCCCAGGACTGAGCCCTTCGGTACCCCTCTCGTTACCTCTCCCCAGTTTGAGAAGGTCCCACTGATAAGCACTCTTTGAGTCCGATTCTGTAGCCAACTGTGGATCCATCGGATCGTTGCTTCATCCAGCCCACTTTGAGCTAGTTTGCTTGTCAGGATATCATGGGGTACTTTGTCGAAAGCTTTGCTGAAGTTGAGGTATATGATGTCTACAGCATTCCCACGGTCCACAAGGGAGGTGACTTGATAAAAAATGAGATCAGATTCATCTGGCAGGACTTGTTCTTGACAAGTCTTGATCCAGCACAGCTCTTACATTCTTGTCCTTTCTCACACAGTGTAACAGGTTGGGGACCACAGCTCAGTGTGGCAAACCATGCAAATGGTTTGCAAACCATGCACAAGGTTTGCATGCAGAAAGTCCAAGGTTAAATCCCTGACACCGCCAATTGAAAGGATCTGGTGTAGGTGATGGGAAAGACCTCTGCTCAAGACTCTGAAGAGCTGCCTATGTCTCTATGACATTGCTTACCTTCTCCTATTTTTTCATTGAGAAATTATAGGCTGCCATTTACCTTCTTTAAAACTTTCTGTGCTTTGCATTTAAGCGTTTCTTATAGAACAGATGAAATTATGATTGGAAGGTAAGAGTGCTTGAAGAGGAAGAAGCAAAGAATGCATAAAAGATGGAGCTTGAAAGACCATTAGTTCTCTTTCAGCTTTGCCCTAATATTTCTTGTCCAATTATGTTTGTGAGTGGTGTGTGTGTGTGTGTGTGTGTGTGTGTGAAGGGATGGGAGACATTTAGCTGTGCTTGAATGAGGTGGGAAAGGGTATGAGATGGGGAACCATAGGCCATTCTTCAGAACAGAGGAGACAGAGACTAGAGCGATCTCCATATAACCACTGAAAATAATTTGTTGTTGTTGTTCAGTCGTTCAGTCGTGTCCGACTCTTCGTGACCCCATGGACCATAGCACGCCAGGCCTTCCTGTCCTCCGCTCTCTCCCGGAGTGTGCTCAAGTACATATTCATTGCATCGGTGATGCTATCTAGTCACCTCATCCTCTGCCGTCCCCTTCTCTTTTTGCCTTCAGTCTTTCCCAGCATCAGGGTCTTTTCCAGTGACTTTTCTCTTCGCATTAGGTGGCCAAAATATTTGAGCTTCAGCTTCAGTATCTGTCCTTCCAATGAGCACTCAGGGTTGATTTCCTTTAGGATGGACTGATTTGACCTCCTTGCAGTACAGGGTAGGGGTGGACGAAAGTCCCTTACCTGTCGTCGAAGGACGTTCGCGGTGGGGGGGATGCTCTTCGCTGCTCCCCCCGCGAAGTACAGGCCGGGGGGGAGGCTTCCCGCCTCGCCCCGGCCGAAATTCAGGCCGGGGGGGAGGCTTCCCGCCTCGCCCCGGCCGAAATTCAGGCTGGGGGGGAGGCTTCCCGCCTCGCCCGGCCGCGAACGCGAAAGTTTAAAAAAAAACACAAAAAAACGCCCCCTGATAGGCTACGTGACGATTCACGTAGCCTATCACGGCTAGATCTGCAAAGTCAGCCGTGATAGGCTATGTCAATCGTCACGTAGCCTATCACGGGTGACTAAAAAAAAAAGCGCGTACGCTAATGGTGGCCCCCATAGGGAGCCGCCATTCGCGTTCCTTATTTAGTCACTGTAGTCTACGTAAAGGTTTACGTAGACTACGGCGAAAATAAGGGCAACGCAAATAGCGTTGCCCTTATTTTCGCCGTAGTCTACGTAAACCTTTACGTAGACTACAGCGACCAAATAAGGAACAGGAATGGCGGCTCCCTATGGGGGCCGCCATTATCCGTACGCGCTTTATTTTTTTAAGTCACCCGTGATAGGCTACGTGACGATTGACGTAGCCTATCACGGCTGACTTTGCAAATCTAGCCGTGATAGGCTACGTGAATCGTCACGTAGCCTATCAGGGGGAGTTTTTTTTTTTTTTTTGATTGCAATGGTTTGATGTGATCCACACAATCCAAGGCTTTAGCGTAGTCAATGAAGCAGAAATAGACATTTTTCTGGAATTCTCTTGCTTTCTCCATGATCCAGCGAATGTTGGCGATTTGATCTCTAGTTCCTCTGCCTCTTCGAAACCCAGCTTGTACTTCAAGTAGTTCTCGGTTCACATACTGCTGAAGCCTAGCTTGTAGGATTTTGAGTGTAACCTTGCTGGCATGTGAAATGAGCACAATTGTACGGTAGTTTGAACACTCTTTGGCATTGCCCTTCTTTGGAATTGGAATGTAAACTGACCTTTTCCAGTCTTGTGGCCACTGTTGAGTGTTCCAAATTTGTTGGCATATTGAGTGCAGCACTTTATTAGCATCATCTTTTAGGATCATAAATAGCTCAGCTGGAATACTGTCATCTCCGCTAGGTTTGTTGTTAGTAATGCTTCCTAAGGCCCACTTGACTTCACTCTCTAGGATGTCCGGCTCAAGTTCAGTGACTGCACTATCATGGCTATCAGGGACATTCAGATCTTTCCTGTATAGTTCTTCTGTGTATTCTTTCCACCTTTTCTGAATCTCATCTGCGTCTGTTAGGTTCCTGCCTTCTTTGTCCTTTATCATGCCCATCTTTGCACAAAACGTTCCCTTGAGATCTCCAGTTTTCTTGAAGAGATCCCTAGTCTTCCCCATTCTGTTGTTTTCCTCGATTTCTTTGCATTGTTCATTTAAGAAGGCCTTCTGGTCTCTCCTTGCTATTCTCTGGAACTCTGCATTCAGTTGGATATATCTTCCCCTTTCTCCCTTGCTTTTCGCTTCCCTTCTTTCGTGAGCTACTTGTAAAGCCTCATCAGACAGCCATTTTGCTTTCTTGTATTTCTTTTTCTTTGGGATGGATTGAGTTGCTGCCTCCTGAACAATGTTACAGACCTCCGTCCATAGTTCCTCAGGCACTCTGTCTATCAGGTCTAATCCCTTAAATCTATTCCTCCCCTCCACTGTATATTCATAAGGGATATGATTGAGGTCATACCTGAATGCTTTAGTGGTTTTCCCTACGTTCTTCAATTTAAGCTGAAAATTTGCAACAAGAAGCTCATGATCTGAGCCACAGTCAGCTCCAGGTCTTGTTTTTACTGACTGTATAGAGCGTCTCCATTTTTGGCTGCAAAGGACATAATCTGATTTCGATATTGACCATCTGGTGATGTCCATGTGTATTATTATTATTATTATTAAATTTATTAATCGCCCATCTGGCTGGTCACCCAGCCACTCTGGGCGATGTACAGCATACAATACAACTGTTTAAAACAATAAAATTCTACAATAAAAACATTTTCTAAAATACCCTAACCCACCCCAAATGCCTGCCTGAACAACCACGTTTTTAATGCACGACGGAAGCTCATTAAAGAGGGGGCATGACGGAGTTCCCTAGGGAGGGAGTTCCACAGAGTGGGGGCCACCACAGAAAAGGCCCTCTCCCCCGTCCCCACCAGTCTAGCTGTCCTGGCTGATGGGACAGAGAGAAGGCCATCTGAGGCTGATCTTGTTAAGTGGCCTGTCTGGTGCTGCTGGAGGCGCTCCTTAAGATAGGCTGGGCTGGAACTATATAGGGTTTTAAAGGTCAAAACCAACACCTTGAATTTGGCCTGGAAAACAACTGGTAACCAGTGCAACTGTGTAGAGTCGCCTCTTGTGCTGTTGGAAAAGCGTGTTTGCTATGATCAGCATGTTCTCTTGGCAAAACTCTATTAGCCTTTGTCCTGCTTCATTTTGTACACCAAGACCATGCTTGCCTGTTATCCCGGTTATTTCTTCACTTCCTACTTTAGCATTCCAATCCCCTATGATGAAAAGGGCATCTTTTTTTGGTGTTAGTTCTAGAAGGTGTTGTAGGTCTTCATAGAACCGATCAACCTCAGCTTCTTCAGCCTCAGTGGTTGGGGCATAGACTTGAATTACTGTGATGTTGAATGGTTTGCCTTGGTTTCGTACTGAGATCATTCTATCGTTTTTGAGATTGTACCCCAGTACTGCTTTTCCCACCCTTTTGTTGACTACAAAAGTTGACTACAATGTTGTTGTACAAAGCACTCATTGTTGACTACAATGAGTGCTACTTCATTTCTTCTAAGGGATTCTTGCCCACAGTAGTAGATATAATGGTCACCTGAATTAAATTTGCCCATGCTTGTCCATTTTAGTTCGCTGATTCCCAAGATGTCGATGTTCAATCTTGCCATCTCATGTTTGACCACCTCCAGCTTACCTTGATTCATTGATCTTACATTCCAGGTTCCTAAACAATATTTTTCTTTACAGCATCGGATTTTCTTTTCACCACCAGACATCCACAGCTGAGTGTCCTTTCGGCTTTGGCCCAGCCACTTCACTCTTTCTGGCGCTACTTGGAAATTCCCTCTGCTCTTCCCCAGTAGTATATTGGACACCTTCCGACCTGAGGGGCTCATCTTCCGGCGTCATCTCTTTTAGCCTTGTAATACGTTCCATGGGGTTTTCTTGGCAAGAATACTGGAGTGTGTTGCCATTTCCTTCTCCAGTGGACCACATTTTGTCAGAACTCTCCGCCATGACCTGTCCATCTTGGGTGGCCCTGCACGGCATAGCTTATGGCTTCACTGAGTTGCGCAAGCCCCTTCGCCACAACAAGGCAGTGATCCATGAAGGGGTCTGAAAGTAATAGAGTTTGTTTAAACTGGATATAAAATCGTCAGTTTTACATATCCAGCCTTTTACTCTTATTACATGTGACGTACCACATGCTTTCTGAAGGGATATCAGATATTTCTGAAGTTGTGTAGGTCACAACTTTTACCTTTCCTTTGTTGAAAATGCAGAAAGATGAAGGCCATCATTTTTGTTTTGAGATGGCGGCAGAATTATGTATTGGAAAAATTGGCAACCTACTTTCAGTGTGTTTATTTAATCAAGAAACAGTACTGAGTCCTCAAAAGTGCTGTCAACAAATTTTTAGAGGACTTTTCAAGATTTTGAATCAGTCTATTTGGCAAAAACATTTAGGACTGGAGGGGGAAAGAAGATGGAACCATTGTTAGACTTAGTGGAAAGTACTGAGGTTGATTTCCAAATAAATGATTTTAGTATTGAGTTGTTAGAACTTATGAATAACACTTCAAAGATAGCTTTTTATTTTACAAAGAGAACTTTATTTTGAAATTCAGGTTGAACATAGTGCAGAAGCCTAGGGAAAGCATCCTTAGGGCTGATGTAGCTTAAGCCAACGGTTTCTTAAACATTCCATTTTGGCTTTAATATTTAGCAGAGAGAATCGCTCATGAAGAGAAATGTCAGTTTTACCGAGGCAGCTGCAGAATTCAGTGTGTGCCAGATTTTGACTTCTCAAATTTCTGACTTTGAACCTAGTTCTTGATTTCTTAACTCTTCCAGTGACAGGATGTGGGCAAAACCTACAACTACGATGAGTGATTTGTTTTATTATGTTGGGTGAATCCTTTTTGATCTCTGGTTTTGAAGCTGTTGCTGTTCTATCCACCTTGGTTTTCCCCATTTGCCTTGATCCTGGGCCACTGGTTTCTGCAGACCTAAAATTTTGTTGCTTCTTCTGAGTGAGCTTACTCTGTTCTTTTACATCAACTTGTAACTCATGCACATGATTCATGACTCCGTTGTTTAAATAGCAGCCTACATGTAGAGAATGATGATGTCCCTGGCTAGTTCCACTGCACCCTTGCTTATCATATTGTCCTCTTCCAAGCTTGTCAGTTCCTTGCAGAGAAGGTTGCAGCCATTGGAAATGCTTCTGTTTTCCCCAACTGCACACATCTGCATTATTGGACTGCTTGTCAGGATAAATCCTCCCTTGCTGTTCTGTAAATTGAGTCTTGACCTCATTCCAGGACTCTAAAGATATTTCAACTGATTTCAAAGTCTCCTTTGGCACCATTTGATCCTTCAGACCATCACTTGACACTTCCTTTTGCTTGGCCATTTTTCTTCGCTCCTTCAAACAGTTTGGAGCATGCATGAGAGCTAGACCAATTTCAGGAAGTCCAGAAGACCCCAGTTGATCTGTCAAGGGAGTTTCCCTTATGACAGATCTGTTGTGTCATAGCTCAGTTATATGAGTAAGAAGAGTGATATCACAAAGAAAGACAGTTTGCAGGCAGCTTGGTTGGCCATAGTAACAGTGTCCTGACCCAAGACAACCAAGTCACCCTCAACAAAATCAAGACAAGTATACACTGCCTATACAGTTTGGAGTTCAAAGGGTGAAGGATGGGTACAATTTTAATTCTTAGCTACTGTAACCCCTTCCTTCCCCCTCATGTGAACAGGGTTTCTTGCCTCAGACACTGGACTAATACCTTGAGTACAAATTAAAACAGCACCCCCACCCATCATTTGAAGCATACTAATAGGCAGCAATCTGGGCCTGGTGATTTTGTGTTTCCATTAGTGAGAGTCACACATTTCCATATAAAACACAGTGGGGACATACCACTGCAGTAGAAAAGCTTAGGGTGTGGAGTTTTAAAAATTAAATCCTGATTATTATTTTAACTTACAGTGGTGTTTATTTTTACTTCTTAAACTATAATAACTGTTCCTTAAAAGAAAAAAAAAGTGGTGTAAAATGAAATGTTTCATAGGTTTGATACAAACACATTAAATCTTTTAAACAGAATCCTTGATTCTTAGCTTGGTATCTTTCAGACTGCTCTGATGGATAAAAGAATGAACAGTGGTGGGAAATATCTGCCTTTAGAGGTCAAGTATTTACAAGTATAGATAATGTGCATTACATGTAGGTTGGCTATGAATTTTTTTTAGTATGCACTTCCAGCTGGACCGAGGGGCTGCACATTATCAGACTTGTTGGGTTCAGGACAGTGCTCAAATTATGCAAGACAAGGAAGGGGAGGCCCTTCATGAAATCCACAGGACCCATTCATCACTACCTCCAGTACTGGACAAATCACACTCCCCACCCACCCCATACCCTTCTAGAAACAGCAGCTAGGTCTGCCTTCGTTTGGCTATAATTTTACCACCGATCCAGGAGTTGCAGTCATGTATCTCAGAAGGATCATTCATGAAACCCATTTTAAACAAAAACAATTTTAAAATGCAGCAAATCGCAATAAGCCACATGATAAATTACATCATGTTAAAATATTTTCCCAGTACTGTAGCAGTTGTCCATAATCTCTGCAAAGAGAAATCGATGCTCAACATATATTTTGAAATATTACTTGCTTACCATCAGCTCTAGATTTGATATAAAAAGTAATCTTTTACCGTTAAAGCTTCTTCCCAGATCTTGATCAGCCAACATTTGCAGTTGGAACATTTACATCTTTCTACATTTGGGCCAAACAGATGCTTTCCACAACAGGCATTATTTTTATTAATCATGTTGTTTGCGAAATACAATCTGGGGAATCATCCCATAAGAAAACTACAGGAGAATCTGATAAGATATGGTCTGTCATAATACTAGTAAAATGTTTACGGTGCAATACTGTACCCCCTAGACATCGTCTGAGAGGTCATAGGATACTGGGGATTTTCACCTCCAAGGCTGTACACAGAGCTATGACCTTGGAGGTGAAAATCTCCACCCTGTCCCACTCCCAGCTGCTACTGAAAGATCTGTGGTGACTCCTCTTCCAAGGTTGATGTCACAACCTCAGATGAGGATGGGGAGAGGAAAAAGAGGGTGTACTGGTGGGCGGGGAGAGAGGAGGAGAGGTCAGGATACATTGTATCCTGTGGCCTCTCTAGCCCTGGCCCACCTCCATAAGTGCAATTCCACTAGATGGGCTCAGTGGTAATCGGTAAATATTGTTATGTGCCCTCTTCTCCAGTGGAAGTCCTCACTGGATCAGAGTCTCTTCCATGGACAGAAGGGACTCTTCCATTCATGAAAGAAAACTCAGGATCCAACCCATTTTTCCTACCTGAAATCTTCCAGTTTAGAAGCAATACCTGTATTTCAGCATTTATTTTCCTAGCAATTTAGACTCAGCTCTATCTGAGCTCTTGGGAAATATAACAGAATTGTTGTAGCTATAAATTTAATTGTCTCTCTCAATACATTCTGGTTAAAAAAAAAACCCAAGCATTAGAAGCTTCTAGCCAAATACCTCTTAAAATGGTTGAGGAGTTCAGTTGAAATACCTAGGAATCTATATTTCTATTAACATTAAAGGTTTACTAAATTAAATTACACTCTACTCTGTAAGAGATGATAGGGCTACATGGAAAAGAACTAGGCTTTCTTGGATTGGTAGGTTGGTCACTATGATCTGGTTCACATCTCTGTAACAATCTGTGTGGTTTGTTAACCATGGGTTGTTGAAACTGAAGCGGGAGCAAGCAAGCTTGCTGGTTCCCATGCGCCCATCTGCTCTCAGGATAAACAACCCAGGGACACTGAGTGTATTTTGACACCCATAACTCTCGGTTGTTGGGGGATGAACAACCCAGACTTTGAAGCCATGATTAAACCTGGGCTTGTGAAACCCTGGGTAGCCAAGACCAGGTCTATATATAAATCTCAGACAGGGTCGCACAGATTTCTGAAAAAGTTGATATTATTGTAGAACTGCATTTCTTAATCAGTTTAGCCCTTCTTCCCAGTATGCCAGCCACTTTTCTTCATGTTGAGGTGGGATTGGCATCAATTTCTATCAGAGTGAACAAGGCTATTTACTTTTATTTAAAAAGATTGATATTCCTCGCCATTATTTCAGAAAATTCTGCTTTTTAGAACAGAAGAGGATCTGTGGTTGGGCTCATTCTTGTTCTGAAAGACTGGCCCAGTTTTCTCTTTCACTAGCTTCATTTTATTTTAGTGAACTGAAGGCTAACATTGTTGTTGTTGTTCAGTCGTTCAGTCGTGTCTGACTCTTCGTGACCCCATGGACCATAGCACGCCAGGCCTTCCTGTCCTGCGCTCTCTCCTGGAGCATGCTCAAGTCCATATTCATTGCATCAGTGATGCTGTCTAGCCATCTCATCCTCTGCCGTCCCCTTCTCCTTTTGTCTTCAGTCTTTCCCAGCATCAGGGTCTTTTCCAGAGAGTTTTCTCTTCGCATTAGGTGGCCAAAATATTTGAGCTTCAGCTTCAGTATCTGTCCTTCCAATGAGCAATCAGGGTTGATTTCCTTTAGGATGGACTGATTTGACCTCCTTGCAGTCCAGGGGACTCGTAAGAGTCTTCTCCAGCACCACAGTTCGAGAAGGCTAACATTAGAGAACAGATATATTTACAGGATGCTAATAAAAATTTGGAAATGATTCAACAAAAAGGATGTAGTAGGTGGTGCCATGTTTGTAAGTGTGAGATCTCTCTCTGTCTGGATGGGTTCACATGTCACTTTAAGCCATGGCGGCTTATAGGCTACTCATATTAGCTTATTTTGAAAAAATAGCCCACTGTTCCCACAATCGGACAAATACACTACTGTGCATAGCTTATTTTTCCCCCCATTGCCCCTAGTTTCTCTGTAGTCCTCCTGCCCGTCCAGGCAGATATGCCAGCTTCCTTTGCAGTGGAAATCATATCCCACTGTCCCATGCACCGCTGCCGTTCTTCCCAAGCCAGTTTTCCCAGTCTTTCCCTTATCTCTGGCCGTGAGCACCAAAAAGGGGGTGGGGGTTCTACACCCTTGAAAGTTTGCAAGAATGGGATGAAAATTCATACACAGCCCCCCTCATGTGGAGGCACTCAATGCACAACTAAAACCCTGCGTGACCATGCCTCTCCATGGGAAACGTGGGGATACTACTGCATGTTAAAGTCTTGGGGAGTGTGAAGGAGACATTTAAAGTTTGCAGAGTGCATCTCCAAAGGAGGGGTGGAGGGCATAGCTGGGCAGCAGCACAATTAGTTGCTAGGCTGATCTTGGAAACAGAGATCATCCAAGAGGAGCAGGGCGGAAGCAGTGACTGCTCTTGCCATGTGACTCTGTAGGTAATGTGCTTAAACCATGCTGGAGTGCCACACAACACGATAAACCACAATGGTTAAAATAAACCTCCCTGTAGACTGTGGCTTACTAGGGTGGGTAAATAAATTACCATGGTTGGGAAACACACCGTGCAGATGACACGCCTAGCCATCATGGTTAACTCAGAAAAATGAACCATCATGGTTTAATGTGTCGTGCAAACCCAAATTCTTTTATTTATTTTGAGTTGAGGAAATGTTTATGGAATTATATTTCCAGACTATGCCCTCTTCTTATCTGGATGGGAGGTATGCAGCTTCTGATTTAAATTTAAACT
Organism: Heloderma suspectum; assembly: GCF_057233095.1. NCBI lineage: Eukaryota > Metazoa > Chordata > Lepidosauria > Squamata > Helodermatidae > Heloderma > Heloderma suspectum. The sequence goes on along the minus strand of NC_139459.1, from coordinate 332,649,866 downwards.
TCTATGCATTTAGATTTAAACTTCTATGCATTTGTGGGGCTCCATAAATAGAGAATATTACTAAGTATGTCTTTTTAAAAAATATTATTATGTCCCAGGGAAAGATCTCTTATTCCACTGTTGAAAGGAATGTCTGATAGAACCTTGCTTGAGCCTTGAATGTCATTTTCATGGTAGAAAGGCGAGGTATAAATCAAATAAGGGTGCAGTCTTGTGGGATCTGCCCTTGATACTCATAAGCCTCTGAACTTAGGTGCTTACCAGTATCCGGTGCAAAGCGGGAGGCGCAACAGAGTCGAACCTTGCCTCTGCCATGCCTCCCATTCTGCATTTCAGCTAGACTGGCTTTTTTGCCTGTCTAGCTGTGGTGTTATGGAGGGAAGGAGGTTGGAGAGGCCTCAGGATACCACGTAAGGCAGTCTTTCCAGACCCCTCCCCTCCCTGCCTATGGGAACACCCACTTTACCTTCCCTCTGAGGTCACTTTTGCAACTTCATAGAGGCAGCTGGCATAGTTCTCTCTGTGCCAGCTGTGAGGGGGAGGGGGGAGCTCAGGTTCCTGGCTCTGAGGTCAGAGCGACATCTTCGACCTCAGATCGAGGAATCCGCAATATCCTATGGTCCCCCACTCTCAGTGTAGGGACCATAGGATTGCTTCCTTCATAAAGAAAACATGTGATTGACTTGTGGATACAGGTCCTTATATAACTAATCAAGTAGCCTTATTTGCTATTGCTGCTAAAAAGATGGGAGCGAGGTTTTAAAAGCTATTCCTGTAAGTTGTGTACATGGTGAATAGATTTGATTAGGATGTTCATTTTTTTCTCCCTTTTTCCTGGTAAAATCTTAAGAACCTACAGTTATATGCAATAAAGTTGACTGACTCTGTATAAATGAACAGGCAGACCAGATTGCTGTTCTTGTTCCAGAAGACCCTGCAATTCTTATCTGGAGATGTTTTGAACTTATGGCAAAAATTAATTGATGTGTTCATCTGGGATAAGAACAGACATGTGACAGCACAACCCTATGCATATCTACTCAGAAGCAAGTCCCACTGAGGTCAATGAGACTTACTCCCAGGTGTATGTGTGTAGGATTACACCCTGAATTAGATCCTCTCTTTTATAAAAGCCTAAGGATAAAGGGGGAGTTGTGTGTGTGTGTGTGTGTGTGTGTGTAAAATATATATATAAAACCATTCTCAGTTGCATCACTGCATTGACTGGATCAATAAATAATCCAAAAATGAAAAAATGTTGAAGAGCAAAACATGAGGGGATTCCATTTACAGCTTTTCTATGGAAGACAAAGAGATGTAAATCCACTTACTTAGCTAATGCAATGGTAGTGGATGTTTGAAAATGTGCGGAAAGTAGAAAGGAGTGTTAACTCCCATTACTTCACCATTCTCCTCTTTCATCCACTTCTTGCACTGAACAGGGAAGAAAAAATGTTTATTAGATAGGTTAAGCATAAGATGGACAAGTTTAGAAATGTCATACAGCAGGGAGAGTTGATCTCATTTGAAAAACCACTTAAAACTGGGCTGGATAAGATCTACTGTTTCAGTATCTGCAGGTGCGTCATGACATTATCATATATTTTCATAGAGGTTAATGGTGATCATAGGAGATTTGAATACCTGGAAGGAATGGATAACATTGGTTTTGAAGGTTTAATTTCTGAGATGTAGAAATGCTTATTGTTGGGAGACACTGAAGAAAAAGACAGCCTACATGTGTAATTTGGCCTAAATTACATGGGTAATTTATCTAAAAAGATTTAGGTAATACATTGGTAGAGATGAATGGGTGTTTATTTTGCAACCAATCAACACTCCTCGCTAGAAGCTTCCACCATCACTAAGTGCCTGCTTAAAAGAAGTCACATAAAGTTGTTCGTTGGTGATATGTCATTCCCATTCAAGTCCAGGTGAGTGTGTACAAAGGTAAGCAGGGTAATATGTTGTGCTGTGGAAGAGTTGCATTTATATTTGTTTGGTGGCCTTATCAGGAGATCCAGCAGTTTTGCACTCTGCCCTGCCTCTTGCAGTCCAAATGCTCTTCTCCCTGTTTCCGTGCTCCAGTCTCCTCTGGGCTCTCTAGAAGTCACAAAGGAAGTCCTCACACGTGGCTTGCCTGTAGATAGCTGTAGATAGCCTCATATCCCTCTCGGACTCTAGGACTCTATCGCTGGAAAGACTTCTGGGTTGGGCAGGGCTGGGAGATTCATCCCCATTGTTAATGTATTGCTGCATTATCACTCCCATCAACGCTTTCTCACCTTTGTTGCTCCAGTTGCCATGGAAATAGGAGTCACCTTCACTCTTTTGCTGTGGGCCTGATGCGCCAGGAAGGCCGCTACTGTGTGTGACACCAGGAGTATTGCTTTGGCTTCCTAGGAGAGGCTGGGCTTTGGACTTGGAGATAAAGTTAACATTCTTCTTTAACACATGTTTGATTTTGTTAAGTGTGGTGTGGAGTTCTGGGGCCACAAAGAACTTAAAATGAAACTGTTAGTAGCAGAAGAACTACATGTTGGCCAATCGTGGAAGGATACTTACTCAGTGGAGTAGCAAATGCTTGGGGATATTGCAGTAATGCAAAATTGACAGAGTTGGTCCATGTGGTGCAGGGCTTCCAGAAGAAGAGCAGATTCCTAGAGAACTGGACTCCATTTTGTAGACAATAATAAAAAAGAATGGCCTAATTGGAACAACCTCCCTATTGAAAAATGACGAATACAAGCAGTACTGTTGTATTCTAAAATTACTGCTGCTGTGGACATCACTGTCTTGGCTTGCAGTTGCAGAAGATAATGGGAGGGATAAGAAAAATCTCCAGCTGCACTTTTTCCTGAAGTTTGCAAATAGTTGTTCGGTTTATAATTTTCTTAAAATACTTAATTGAAGAGTGAAATACAGTGGCTATATTTTCTATACATACACAGAGTTAATTACTATGATGGTTAGTTCCCTTCATCACCAAACTACTAACTATCATCTTGATCGTAGGCCAAATGTTTGTTAAGGAAGGGATGAATCTGGTAAAACTAGCAGACAGCTTAAGAGAGCATCCTTATTTCTTGCATATTCTTTTATGAGAAGACAGAAGAGTAGTAAAGCGATATGCACATACATGGCCAGATGAAATGACTTGCTGGGGGGAGGGGGGTCCTGAATCAAATTTGGAGGGTTCATAAGCAGCATTGCCCCATTTGCCATCATTCATGCACATAATTTTGTATAGGCTAATGCATCAAACGCATAGTGCCTATTCAGACATGGGGCCTGCAGGATTCTATGCGGGGTGAGATCAGGAAGAGCCCTCTGGTTTGCACGCTTCCTCTTCCAACATTTCCCCTCCCCTCAAGGTGAGTACAAGGTAACAAATAAACCAGGGCGATCCTGGTTTTAATTGACTATGGGATCTCCCTGAACCTGAAAGACAACCTGCTAAAACCTGACCTGACCTCACCTTGAGTAGTATCCTGGATGTGAAGGGACACCTGAACAAGCCCTCACTAATTCCCAGCTGCTTTGTCATGCTTTCTCAATAATGTTTGTAGTATTTATGTTTTGCTGGACAGGCCTGCATTTAATTTGTCACACGACTTGGGGCCAGGCTATTTGGAAGACAGCATGCTCCCCTATGAGCCCACCTGTGTTGCAACATTTCTGAAATCAGAGGAGGCCCTTCTCTTGGTCGCACCACCATTGGAGGCAGGTTTGGTGGGGATGTGAGGAAGGGGCTTCTCAGTGGTCTGACCCAGGGTCTAGAACTCCCTGACAAGGGAGGCTAGGTTGACTCCCTCTTTGTTGTCCTTTTACTGGCAGGCAAAGAGGTTGTTATTCATGGAGGCCTTTGGCATGTAAGTTGGTTTGTTGCTGCAGCCAGGTTTAACTGGCTGGGTGCTGTTTATTTCTTTTTATTGCTGTGTTTTTACTTATGTTTTAAATTTATTTGTTTTTATATTTTAATCAAGGTGTTTATCTGTTTTTTATCTGTTTTTATCTGTATTTTATTATTGTTGAGTGCCAGTTTTGGTGGAAAGGTGGGATATAAATGTAATAAATAAAAAAATCTTGACAAGTGCTCACAACTACTGACTTTAACAAAAGCAAGTGTCTTATATTATATTAATTATAGGGTTTTTAAAATATTTCAGAACAGAGAATAAGGTTGATACACATTTCACAGTGGGACATGCCAGATATTTAGACCACAAAAGGGGGGTCCCAATTTGGCCAAAGCCTTTCTCTGGAATGTACCTAACATTACAGTTAATCTAGCCCTTTGCTTACGCTCTGGATTTAAAATAAAATAGATAGCAGGTTGTGTATTTTAGCAGTTTTTACGATCATATACGCAGGCAAGGGATTTCTGAAATCCAGCCTAAACTAAGTGTGCTAAAAACACTCACATACCCAAGTACCATGGTGATAAAATGTGCCTACGGCAAAAGCACACATTTGTGTGTGTGTTTATATAGAGTAGCAAGGGTCTGAAATTATATGATGTGCCCTAAATATGGGTTTGGGGCTGAAATTAAATACTTTATGAAAAGTATGCTGATGCCACTCTGATCTAGATGCCCACAAGTGGTGTTCATGCTTGTAAATTTAGTTACCTTATGCAGGTTTAATTCATATTGACATATAACATTGCTGGTACAAGAGGTGTGTGCAGAGACCTGCCCTTACTTAACTGGTATAAATGCATATGTTATCGTTCTGAGCTGGTTTAAGAATCTGTTTAATTATATCAGTGCAATTATTCTAATGTAGCAAGGTTTCAGTTAATGTAGGTTGGTAGGAAATGTAGCTGGGAGCGAATCTAACCTCAAGAATGAATTATGAAATCATTTAGTAGTAAATGCTGAGTAATCAACTTTGAGATTTTATTTCTCCTTTACACTAATGACTAAGAGATAGTGTTGGAATAATATCACATAAAGTATCAGATGTGTAAATAGTGTAATAGTTTATATGCGAAATAGATGTTTGTGTGTGTGTGTGTGAAAAACAATTTCTGCATATGTTTTTTTGTTTTCTTTTTTGTTTTCTTTTTTAACATGAACTTGAAATGTCAGCAAAGATGTTCAGGGAGGAATTGCCTTATTATACCTCTGAGAGCACTTATCAAATGCATTTGATTGAAAATTTTAATATGAGACAGAGCAAATGGGAACCCGATTAGAATGTTAAATAAACAGTGCAGGATTTCATTACTTCTGCTGACTGTAGATGTGTGACATAAGACAGAGCCATTTTAGACAGTGTGTTGGATCTGACATTTAATGTTGAGTAAAATGAAAGGAGATTGTGCATGAGAAGAACACGTTAGCCTGTGAACTGTGAGCGGGTCTAATATTTGTACATAGGCAGCAGTTACAATATCTCTAATATAACAGTAGCTGTGTCGATAGTGGAGCTGTTGGAAGGGGTGGCAATTGACACAGGTGTATATATTTTCTGTAAATGTAAGCATCTGACAGAAGGGAAAGCAGGACCTTCAGCTAGGGAGCATATGTTGTTTACTACTCTTTATATGTGTGTACTATAAATGCCTACTCACAATAGTCTTTTGCTTGTCACTGGGCCCTCCAGCACTGCTTTAGGCCTGCTACCACATTCTCTCTTCTCCAACGATATACGTACAAAGTTTCCTGTACCCCTAAACACCTTTCCATCAATGCCCTGCCTCTCTGCCACTTAGCTGTCCACCGTATCTTGCCAGATCCACATATAACCTTCCATGTTTAAGAAGCAGATGGCCTGGTTGGACTAATATGACAACAGCTTTTGTGCCGTGGGTGATGAATGTGTGGTCTCCAGTTAAGAGCAGAAGAACATTTCTTTCCTTTGACCTGTCAGAACAAAAATGTGAGAAAGAGGACCCATATTTTAGGTTGGATTTGCCAACACTACTCCAAATCCATGGTTTCCTTTTTGTTTTCTGGGCACTTTCAATTCATCTTACAAAGCACAGAGTCCCAAGGGCAAGGGGGATTTCCAGCAATATGTGTAGGGATACCACATTAAAAATGGAGATGTCATTGTGATGTTGAAGAAATCAGAGTAGGGATGAGTAACATCTTCCAGTTTCCATAGGATGTGGATTTGGATTTAGTGTCCTTCTGGCTCCCTCTCGTTATCACATGGCTGCCGTTCCCTGCCTTCTTTCTCCTGATGGGGGTATCTAATCCAAATCTCCATGCACTTATCTTCTTTAAAGACCTACCAAACCCAAACACTTGGGATGGAATAGGGCAGATGCTTTGGACTTCAACTCCCATCAGCCCCCAGCCCACATGGCCGTTGGTGAGGAATGCTGGGAGTTGTAGCCCAAAACAACTGGAGGGCACCAGGTCCGGGAAGGCTGGTATAGGATCTGTAATGAAAGAAAGTTTGCTTGCCAAAAACATAATGTTCTTTGGAAACCTGAATGTTGAAAGAGGAATATATTATGTGAATACACACTCACTCTCTCTCTCTCTCTCTCATACACACACACACACACACGTACATTTGTATATGCATACTGATTAAACTCCATAAATCAACTTTTCAGCTTGATTAAACTGTAGCAATTGTCTGTGCTTAGACCTGAATATGGATTTTTTCCCACCTTTGCTCAGTGTACTCCAAATCTTGGGTATACCATTGAAACAAATGTAGATACTAAGGCCTTGTCAGGCCACGGGCAGTCCCAAAGGCATAGCACCCTCTATTCTTTGTGGACTACCCTCATCTCTTTATTTCTAAAAGCAGCATACTTGGATTCCACTCTTCTTCCTTTACCAAGCCGATAAACCTCAGCCTTATCTTGGTAGATGGCCCTCTCTGCCTTTTGTTTCCATTTTCTGGCTGCTGCCTCTGTTGCCTTCCAGCCATTTCTGAGGCAGCATTGCTGCCCTAAATCTCCTTTGCCATTACTATTTTCCATACCTTCTGCCTAATCTGGCGTCTGTGCTCCATGAGCTCCTTGTCCCTGAAAACGGCAAGAACAAACTCTCACCTGTTACCCCATAGATCCCACTTCTGATTCAAATGTTAGTGACTGACAGTCTTTCTCCAGGTCTTCCATGAATGACTCAAAATGTTACATTAGAAATGAAGTACAGATTCTTTTGGCTTAGGAAGAATAACGCTAACCTATAATAACTGTTTGTGACCACAAGGCTAATCTACTCTCTATGCTGCTTTTCACAATAATTACGGCAACCAGCCCTAGCTCTCTTAATCTTGCTTCAGGGTCCCCTGAACCATGAAACTGCTTTAAAATCATGCTGCTTTATTCTGCTCCTCTCCCTCTTGTTTCCTCTTTTATTCTCCTAAGCCTTTAGGCAACACTCTATACATGTTTTAATCTCCTGCTGACTAACTGGAGAGGCCACGTCTTGCTTTACATCCCATGGAAACTTGTAATTTTATTCTGGAATCTTTCTCAAATTTACAAGATTCACAAATAATATTGAAGGACCTCACACTTGTTTATGGTTAGAGTTGTTTGTGGGTATGGGTGTGAGAGAATTTGATGATGTATGTCAGATTTTAATTTTCAGATTTCTGAATAACAATTCCTTTTGGAATCTTTCTCAAATTTACAAGATTCACAAATAATATTGAAGGACCTCACACTTGTTTATGTTTAGAGTTGTTTGTGGGTATGGGTGTGAGAGAATTTGATGATGTATGTCAGATTTTAATTTTCAAATTTCTGAATAACAATTCCTTTTGGAATTGTGTGTGTGGCTGTAGGAATGTCTTGAATAAAAATTGATGGAATGCGAAAATGGGGGCATGTGAAATGATCATTGAATTAACTGACATGTGGGAACTTTGAGTTATTGAGATGTAAAAAACAGACTTTCTGCATAGCCCAGGATATTTGGTGCCTCAGATTTTTATCAACAAACTAGAAATATTTTTTAAATCTTATATATAATGCTGATACATAGTTTGTGAGATCTCCAGCCTAATTTGCTGACATGATTTGGTCTCATTCTGAGTTCCCTGTTTAAGGCCTGGAATGTTGGGTTCAATTTAACTTCTAGGGTTGCCATGGGAGTGAACCACCACACAACTTACATTTGAAGAAGTCGGTTTATGTATTTATAACATTTTTATCACAACCTTCCTCTAAGGAGCTTGGGGCAGCATACATGGTCCTTCCCATCCCCATTTTATCCTCACAACAACCCTGTGAGGTAGGCTAGCCTTAGAGAGACAAAGAGAGGCAGAATCAGAGAGAGACTGGCTGAAGGTCACCCAGCAAGCTTTATGGCTGAGTGGAGGTTTGAACCTGGGTCTTCAAGATCCTTGTCCAACACTCTAACCCAGCCTTCTCCAACCCGGCGCCCTCCAGATGTTTTGGATTTCAACTCCTATCAGCCTCAGCCAGCATAGCCAATAGTCAAGCATGTTGGGGGTTGTAGTCCAAAACATCTGGAGGGCACCAAGTTGGGGAAACGCTTCTGTAACCACTATATCACTCTGTATCAATTAAGGAAGACTTTTCCCAACATATTTGCAAGGGAAATTGTCACTGTTTGGGCAGCTGGTGTGTATCCTGTATATACTAATAGCAAATTCCTTCTCTGAGTGTAGATCCTTATGTAGCCAAAACATTACCATCCACACACAAGAGGGAGATATCAGCAGGTTTGGGGGAAACCTAAGGGGTTGTATCCAATGTTAATTTTACTTAAACTTGAGCCATTGAAATGAATGATACTCAGATTAGTCATGGCTAACCTAAATATCATTCATTTCAGTGTATCTACGCTAAGTAGGACTAACACTGGATACCACCCAAGGTTTTTAAAAGTATAAAAGTAATTTAGGGGGAAAAATCTAGACTTTTAGCTTTGCTGTTTTAAATCTGTATTTTAAATTAGTGCACTGCTGCTAGGTTTTATTCTGGTTGTATTGTTATACTGTGGTTTTAATGTTTTATATATTTTATATTGTTTTATTGTGTGCTTCTTGGTTTTAATTTTTGTGAACCGCCCAGAGAGCTTCGGCTATTGGGCGGTATAGAAATGAAATAAATAAAATAAAATAAAATAAAATCCTAAGGAGGTTCAGTGAGCATGGCATACTGACTGACTATTGGGGGTGGGGGCCAGAAAACCCGGGGGAGGATGATTGGAATGGAGTATCCTGAAAAAAGGCATAGTGACTGGCTGATTGGAATACTGAACAGGAACACTCCCACTTGTATATATATCCTTATATAGAATCTCTGCTGATATTCATGTTTGATTTATCATACTTTAGCTGGTTTTCTTATCACTGAAAGTAAAATCAGAAAATTTGCAATGTTTGGTTGTTAGTTAAAAATGCCTCTTTAGACATCTCTTACCACATGGAATTATGGTTGGTTAAAAGTGATAAGGGAGCAAGAATATGGAATCCCCATTAAAGAAAGTATGTCATCCCATAAAAGAAATTTTAGTCAATTAACCGATTTTTGTCAATCATTTTGTGTATTGTTTCAGGACGTAGTATACATATTGGATAGGATACTTAGAGAAAATGCATTAGATGAAAATTCCAGCCTGCCCCTCCGGCCTTGATCCTCCTTCTCCATTGCCAGCATCCTTGGCAGAATAACACCCTTATGTGTTGCAACTGCTTACCTGTTATAAATTTAGATTTATAGTTATTAGGAGAGTCTATGGAGAGAAGAGTGAAACTGCACATTTTCAGAGGAGCGTCAAAATTTTAATTGCATAAATAAGATGCTGACTTAAGCAAGTGCTCAATTTCACACCACTAAAGTAAAGGATTCATAAAGGCCTGGATTTGCATAATTTAATTTTCTGCCCAGAAGATACTGGAAATCAATAGCATGATTCATAGCCATACCGTAGAATTGCCATGCTGCCATTCTTTGACTACTCAGGCTCCAAGTACAAAGGATTTTACAATTGATTAAATTTTGAGTGCTGACGGAGTGTTTTCTCCTCAGAATCCATAAACTGTTTTAAACCTGTTCACTTTACCCTTGTGCCATTAAAAAGTCTTGCAAAAGGCCTGTGATTAAGGAATTATTAGCCATTGCATTTCCTTTTCTCAGAAAAGTAGCAGTCATCTTATATGCCATGTTGCATCTTTGTTCTTAAAGGATCTTTTTGTTTCTTCTTCCTGCCTAGATTTGATATGGGCATGAGGAGGCAGGGAGAAGACTAGTTGCAAAGGTGCATCCAAGGCTTTCCATATACCACTAATTGATGGGGCAACTACCCATGCTTCTAAACATTAATGCTCATGGAGCAAGATCGGCATTTTAATATATTAGGGAAGTGTCACTGAATAGGTGTCACGGCCTACTGATTTTTAAATTTAGATCGAGTAACACAGTGGCAGGCACACAGTGCGAAAAAGTATAGGCATTCTTCTCCATTGAAGTTTTTCCCGTGTGTTGGCAGCCTCTTCTTATTCTCTGTTTGGCTGAACGCATTACTCCCCTTGCAGTTCTTGTTGACAGGGCTCACAAGGCAAAAGGCACTGACCAGGCACACAGCTGAACCAGAAAGCTAGCAGGCAGTCTAGCAGATGGACCTTAAAGCAAGCTAGTGGGAACTTAGTGGGGTTACAGGGAGCATGTGATTCCCTTGTTACAACAGCTTCATTGACTACCTGTCTATTTCTGAGCAGAATTCAAAGTGCTGGTTATGACCTATAAAGTCCTATATGTCTTGAGACTAGGGTCCCTGAAAGACTGCCTTCTGCCATACAAGCCTGCCTCGGTCCTACGATCTTCGGGAGAGGCCCTTCTTTTGAGACCGTCAGAGGGGTGTTTGGTGGTGACGTGCAAGAAGGTCTTCTTGGTGGCCACTCCCTGGCTGTGAAACTCCCTGCGAAGGAGGCTAAGTTCACTCCTTCTCTGCTGTCCTTCCACCAGCAGGCAAATACCTTTGTATTCAAGTTGGCCTTTGATGTGTAAATGGGTCTGTTTGGTTGGATGCTGTTTTTACTTTACTACTGTCACATTTTTAATTGTATCTTAATGTATTTGTTTTATTGTTTTATTTGTGATTGTAAGCTGCCTTGAGTGAGAAAGGCAGGGTTCAAATCCAATCAATCAATAAAAACTTAGGAAAGTGACTTATACCCAGTCAGACTGTTCGTCCATCTAAGTCAGTATTGTCTACCCTGACTGGAAGCAGCTCTTCAAGGTTTAAGACAGGGGTCTTATCTAGACCTACCTGGAAATGCCAGGGTTTGAACCTGGGACCTTTTACATCTATATATGTGCTCTGGCCCCTTGGTGCATGCTCAAGTGGTAGTTGCACAGGGTTTGCAATGAAGTACAGCAGAGAGCAGGTCACCAAGCTCCATCCTAGAATCGTAGGGTTGGAAGGGGCCTATAAGACCATTGAGTCCAACCCCCTGCACAATACAGGAATCCAAGTCAGAGCATCCCTGACAGATGGCTGTCCAGCCTCGTCTTGAATGCCTCCAATGTGGGAGAGCCCACCACCTCCCTGAGTAATTGGTTCCATTGTCATATTGCTCTAACAGTCAGGACGTTTTTCCTGATGTTCAGCCAGAATCTGGCTTCCTGTAACTTGTGCCCTTTATTTCCTGTCCTGCACTCTGGGATGATAGAGAAGAGATCCTGGCCTTCCTCTCTGGGACAACCTTTCAAGTACTTGAAAAGCGCTATCCTATCTCCCCTCAGTCTTCTCTTCTCAAGGCTAAACATGCCCAGTTCTTTCAGTCTCTCTTCATAGGACTTTGTTTCCAGTCCCCTCATCATCTTTGTTGCCCTCCTCTAAACCTTCCCCAGTTTGTCTGTATCCTTCTTATAGTGTGGTACCCAGAACTGGACACCATACTCAAGATGAAGCCTAACCAGTGCTGAGTAGAAGAGAACTAGTACTTTGTGTGATTTGGAAGCTATACTTCTATTAATGCAGCCCAAAATAGCATTTGCCTTTGTTGCAGCCACATCACACTGCTGACTCATATTCAGCTTGTGATCTACAACAATTCCAAGACTCTCTCGCTTGTGGTGTTGTTGAGCCAAGTATCCCCCATCTTGTAACTGTGCCTTTGGTTTCTTTTTCCTAGGTGCAGAACTTGGCATTTATCCCTATCAAATGTCATTCTGTTGTTTTCTGCCCAGCACTCCAGTCTATTGAGATCACCTTGAATTTTGTTTCTGTCTTCCAGGGTATTAGCTATCCCGCCCAATTTGGTGTCATCTGCAAATTTGATCAGCATTCCTTGTACCTCCTCCTCCAAGTCATTCATAAAAATGTTGAAGAACACTGGACCCAGGACTGAGCCCTGTGGTACCCCACTCGTTACCTTTCCCCAGTTTGAGAAGATCCCATTGATAAGCACTCCTTGAGTCCAATTCCGTAGCCAACCGTGGATCCACCCGATAATCCCCTCCCCAGTGAGCTCCGCCATGCCCCCTCTTTGATGAGCTTCTGCTGGGCTTTGAAAACCTGGCTGTTCAGGCAGGCATTTGGGGAAGGTTAGGGCTTTTTTTAGAGCAGTGTTGTTTTGTTCAGTTGATTATGTAAATTTGTTGCATTTTGTGTTGTAATTTGTATTGTATGCCACCTAGAGTGGCTGGGTAGCTGGGTCTTACACTTTTCACTGAACAGTACATATATTAATCTTTGGCATTAGGGCATCTCTGTATGAGAACTTTTCATGCTGTCTGGTTGGCTAATGGATTAAAGATGGACCTTTGGGCTGGTCCAGCAGGGCTCGTCTTAAATTCATGCTGTTAGTTTCACGTTTGTTTGTTGTTGTTTTTGAACCAGAAGATCTCTATATACGAAAAAAGAGCTAAGATATTGGCACAAAGGTTTCTGCGAAGTTTCCATTTGTGAACTGTTGGTACTGTGCTTTCCCCTGATTGGCTCTGTGAGCTACTTGGAATCAGCTCAGTTGCTGATTGGCTTGTGGGAATTGGGTGCACTGAATCAGTGCATCGGAACCTTAATAGAAACCTCATGTAGGTATAAGCTACTCACTTAGCCTTCCCCAATCTGATGCCCTCCATATGTTTTGACTACAAATCCCAGCATTCCTGACCATTGGCCGTGACAGATAGTGCTGATGGGAGCTGTAGTCCAAAACATCTAGAAAGCACCAAGTTGGAGGAGACTGTGCTTACCATTTTTCAGTGCTTACTGTTTTTCATTTGCAACTACAGGAAACAATGGTGCTTTTTGCTGTGGAACTGAATAGGCAGGACACCCCAGCGTCATAAACATCTTAAGCACTGGCCTGACCTCTCCGTAACTTAAAATCTTTTAAAAACTATCCATAGTCCTATGTTTCTCTCTGCAACCTGGGGTAGGAATTATAAACCAACTATACTGAGTGGGTTTTTGCTGCAGACATTTACTGTGACTGTTGAAACCAGAGGCCGTTTGCCGCACTGAGTCATGTTGGATGGTTGATGGACTGTTGTCAAACTACAGAATACACATCACAGAAATGTCATTGATAATATTCTTAGACAAGCGTACACTGATATTGCTCAAGTCTCTTTTAGACATGCCCAATTAACAAAAATATGTTCTTATCATATGGTCACCAGTTGGAAGTGGACATTTGTATGGAATGTGCCATTTTGAAAGGGACTGACGTGCTTGACCGTCCTGCTGCTACCCACCCCCCAGCAAGGCTAACATATTCAGAGAATGGTTCCACATTTAGTATCTAAAAAAGAATCAGAATATAAATCTAGATGATGTGCTGCTAGCTCTAGTCATAAGATTTGGGGGGAGTCACAGTGAAATTATTGACACTGGCATTTTGGAAGAAACCGTAGTGCTACATGTCCTCCAACCACTAGATAATGCTACCCAGTTTGTCTTCTGTTATTGTTTTTCAAACTAGAACACCACCTAAAATTAATCTCTGGCTTTGCTAATATAAAACCTTCCATGTTTTTGTCTTTACTTCTGTTTAACAAGGAACCTGTATGTTTTCTGTAAGGCTGGAGACCTATCTGGGTAACTGTTGGATTTTATATTCTCCCCCCAAAAAAGGGGGGATCAGCCACTGCGTGTTTCTTCATTCTAACAATCCCACGTGTAACTTGTAACCTGCATAACATCTAGCAGAGGCAAAGGTCACAATCCTATGCATGTTTAGACAGAAAAAAGAGCCAGTGTGGTGTAGTGGTTAGAGTGTTGGACTAGGACTGGAGAGATTGGGGTTCTAGTCCCCGCTCAGCCATGGAAGCTCACTGGGTGACTTTGGGCCAGTCACAGACTCTCAGCCCAACCTACCTCACAGGGTTGTTGTTGTGAGGAAAAAATGGAGGTGAAGGAGGACTATGTACGCCACCTTGGGCTCCTTAAGGAGGAAAAAAGGCGGGATATAAATGTAATAAATTAAATTAATTAAATTAAAAGTCCTGCAACTCCCAGCATTCTGCAGCCAGCAGTAGGACTGTTTTCCATCTAAACATGCATAGGATTGTGCCCTAATCCGATTAAGTCTGCAACCTTCTCACTCCATCTTGAGACTGAGTTGAAATGCAGATCTGATAGCTATAACACCTATCCAGTTTTATCTGCTTGTTTGTTTGTTTTCTTCTCCCCCTCTACATCTTGCTTTGCTTAACATCCAATCTTTGTCAGAGTTCTGAAGAACTGAAAAGCTTGCTCACCATTTTGTGACATTTTGGCTGGTATTTCGCAACTGTGGATTTTGGCATTACTCTCATGGAGCAATGTGGCTTCCTTTACTTTTTAATTTTCTTTTATAGTAGTGGTAGCAGTTGTCTGTATGGGGAAGGAAGTAACTGGACTGAAAATAGTTCTAAGTGACTGCAAGTCCTGCAAAATTCATGGGGTGGACAGAAGAAGGGCAAAGTAAACAGAAAGGGCACCCCATGCTTCTCAACATTAACACTCATAGAACAAGATTGGTGTTGCCTCATCCCCACTGCTCCCACCGGGAAGTGTCCAGCCCTAACTCAGGAGCTTCAGTGGCAATTCAGGCTTGGCTCCATGGAGAGCTTCTGTGGATGCATGCCCTTTAGTCCAGCCAGGAAGAATCTGGATCCAACAGAGATGTTACAAGTACTGGCCTGCAGAACTGGGTCCATGAAACCCAATCCAGGAAGACCTTCAAGCCAAGTGCTTTTTAGCTTGAGCAGAGACGGGAGCTGCAGGAGGAGTGGTTAAGCCCCCGGTGGCTTTAAAGTGGAAGTCTGTGAAGTGTGAATCTTCTTCTCCAAGCCTTTACGGAGGCTTGTCTTAAGCTCAGGGGATGAATAGAGTGAGTCTCACTGGGGCCAAAGCCGGGGGGAGGTTGCCAGGACCGATTCTCTTTTCTCAATCCTTTAAGTCAGGCTTGAGGAGCCTCCAGCCCTGCGGAGGTTCTGCATCCAGCCCACAGAACCTCCTAGGTTCCTCCAGGGGTGGGGCTTAGAGGCTAGAGGAAACCCTGCTGTTATCTCCCATCTGAGTTTGGAGGTAACAGTGGGGATTCCCCTGTGTGTACCACTCCCTCTCCCCGCTATTATCTCAGATTGAGGATAACAGTGGGGATGTGGGCCACAGGGAACTTGTCTGGTGCTGGGAGGAGTAACCGCTCTTCCCAGCGCCAGCTGAATCTCCCTTAAAGTCCAGGCTTTGATAGGGTGGGCATTCTTTCAGTTTAGAGAATTCTGAGGGTGGGTGGGAATTGTGCTAATTATTCCTACCCCTGCCTCTTTTTAGGCTGAAGGGAAGTCAGCAGAAGGCTGATCTTCACCCTGAATCCCAGACTCAGCTAGTTGGGGGTTTGCACCTGAGTCCTGCTCTTTCCTGCAAGCTTTCCCTGACAGCATGAGGGTAATTGTATGCATATTTAGTGCTCAGCCCTTGCTGGTTTGCGTAGTTTGAAAGAAGAGGGTCATTTAAGTCATTAAAAAAATTAAATGGATACCTGGCAGGAGAGGCAGTTCCCATTTGTAGGGATCCACTCTTACTTTCTCTAGTTATATCACAAAACATGTTTACTTTCTAGGTACCCACTTACGTAATAGAGCTAGTGATAACTTCCAAATCAGGCATTGGCCAGCCTGGTCCTTCAATAATGCATTTGCAATTTATCTTTCTTTTTTTGTTTTAAAAATGAGTTTTATGTTTGTTTGCACTTTATGTAGGGAGGCGTATTGTGAAAGGGAGCTCTGTTCCATTTTTCAGCTAGCTTTCTGGCATTTTTGAAGTCAAACACCTCCAATTTTGTTCAGTCAAAGGGAGAGAAGCAATAAACAAAGGTTTGCATGCCGAAAGTAGCTCTTACAAATGCAGGGCTCCCATTTAAAAGAAAATAAGAGTGTTAAAATTAACATCTCTGAGAAACAGTATAAAATCTCTGGGGGTACGATGTAGCAAGCTGCTTCCTCCCACTCTTTTATTGTTGCTGGTGTTGATACATCTGTGGGTTTTTTTTTTAATTTTGAAGGCAAGCTACATTCCTTTGTTTGACAACTGGTTCTGGATGGTAGTAGGTCTTGGGCACCTGATAAATAGAAGCAGCTCAGCAAGAGAATGCCTGTGTTTTGACTAGACAAGGAGGAAAATGGCCTCTTTCCTACAACGGACACCACTGTGGGTTTATTATTCCACCCTCTTTGGTGGGTTATATTTTATTAACTCTTGACTCACTTTTAGACAACAAGCAATTCTAAACGTGTGTACCTGTAAATGAATTACCATATGCAAACTAGCCATGGCTTCCCTTTGGTTGGGTGTGTGCATGGCTTGTGAGAAGTATTGGTGCAGCCTAAACAGTCTCCCAACCAGGACATGGTGAGACAGTTTATTGGTTTGCCTTTCAAGAGCCTTCTGATCACTAGATGCAGGGAATGGTGTCATCCTTATGAGCTGTTTGTTTCTTTCCTCTTCTCCCTTCAACCCTGTGAGGATTAGACAACCTTTAGCTGTAGGCAACCCTTCAACACCCCCATTAACCCAGCTGATGTCCTTTCTAAATGAGACCCTCTGGCCTTACCGGGAAAGAAGGAGTGGGAAGAAAATAGATTAGGCCTTTACACTGCATATCTTACGACCATTCAACTTGGAGATGGTCTGGTGGCAGACCTGTTTAAACGGGTCTCAGAAGTGCTGGTCAAATTAGCATTTGTCCACTCAGGTGCTGGGGGCACAGAAGCACTGTTTCTAGCATCATACCGTTTTGCCATCCAAATACATTCAGGACCAACAGCCCATGGGACTGAGTGGAATACATGTATTTGCTGTTCACCTGCACAAAGCCCTTTGTTTGAGAGTGGTGTTTTTTCCTGTTGGCATTTGTCAGGAGAGTTGGTGTTATTGCTAGTGGATTATTCATCGCACTGTGTCAGGTTGATCTGGTGAAGGTGTCATCTCTGCCAGTACATTTGGTCTGGCAAGAGAGGGAGCAGGGAAAGGAGTTCTGTCACACAGATGATTAATTCATCAGTATAATAACTGTGCCTTGAGTTCTGTATTTGCAGCTGTACGGAGGCTGTTGATCTGCTGATCTAATAATTCTAATAACGCCTAAACGATTTAATTTTCAGTCAGTGACTGTCACTTGGCTAATTGCTTCTGCTTCTTTTTCTCCCCTCAGCTTTGACTGAAGGTTATGATGGCTCTCTGCATGAAAGCAGACATGGCAGTTCAGTGCAGATCCGGCGGCGGAAGGCATCTGGGGATCTTTATTGGGCATACTCAGGTGAGTTGAGCTGGACAGGACAGAACAGAACAATGTGTGAAAAGAATATTGTCAACCCCAGGGGTAACATGTTGAACTGTAATTTTTTTCCAGAATTTAAAGAGGAAACATGCTCACTCAGGAAAGAATCACACAGGCAGACAGCTTCAGTTGCAGTGCCGACCCTACCATTAGTCAGAGTGAGGCAGCTGCCTCAGGCATCTGCTTTTGGATTTCCTGAAAGGGCAGAATGCTGTTAGTTATTTAATTCATTGTTATTGTATTTGTTGTTATTGGGAGTAAAGTGGCTGTGGGATTTTCTGCCACGGTTATCAAAATAACTCAGCTGGCCTTGGGTACTATACATCTTGTCTGGGTGTGTGTGGGTATGTGTGCACCATTTGCTGCTCTACCACAGGCAGCAAAATGTCTGGGCCAGCCCGGCTTGCTTGCTGTGGGTTGTTGTTGTTTTTGCAGCAGCAGTTTCCATTGCCAAAGAGATAAGCTGTTAGCTTGAGAAGTAGCAAATGGCAAGTGAAGCTCTGCCAGCATGTGAAGTTCTCTCCCATGCTCTCATGTCTCTCCTTTCAAGTCTGGCCATTGTGTTTGAATGAGTAATATTACTGAAATGCTAACCAGGGACAGCCTTTTTTGCTACTTCTCAGTCTTCTCCCCTGCCCCCAACTGCTGCTGATGCTCACATCAGTGCAAAACTTTTACTGAAGTGTTTTGACACTTGTCTTTCATTATGCATCAGTTTAGTGCATCATGATTGTTTGTGCTCTTCAAGAGCTTTTGCCTTTCGCTGCTTTTTGTCCGCTGGTTTATAATGAAAAGCATTATATTCTATAAGAGAGTATATTTTATTAATGTCAATAAGAATATTCTTAGTTCCTAGTAGATATCCAGCACTGAGATCCTCATCCGTAGCTTTTTATTGCACAAGCCCCTGTTATGCAACTCATTTTCCTCCATTATCCTGACAATGGTCATAACATTGTTATCTCTTTGCCTACAACAAATATGCTTTCAGCCCTATTCCACAGTAACGTGTTACTTTGGGTTTGAAACCACTAGGACAAGTACAGGCTCTTTCCATACATTTTCTTACATTCTTAATTCATCCAAGACCCAAAAGATTCACTGTTTTCTTACTATTTATCTCATTTTGGAACCTTGTTCAGCAGTCACTGGATATGGGCAGTAGTAACGTGGAAGTGACATGGTCACACAGGCGGTTAAACTCTATATTAAATGGTCAAAGTGGGGATGTGGTGAGAGATTGAGGGAGGTTGCAAAGATCTGGCAAGGAACTACATCCTTTTGTGTAATGTCAAAATATGGTGTTCTGGCATGCAGAAAGCAGAATTTCTTTAATATGGAAGTGTTTGCTTTTTCCATCTTGTCAGGAGAACTGTAAAGTTGGGTCAGAAATCTAGGATGACTTTGAGAAGCTTTTGACCATCATGAACATGGTAATGTGGGTAGTGTATGCTTCATTTTTCCTAGAGGAGAGCCTGTAACAATTGTTTTGTGTGTGTTTTTAATTAAAGGATGTAATGACCCAGTTTGGACATAACATAATCCCAGGATATGCATGAGTGTTATGATTGTGTGCCATGATTGAAGACTCCTTGGGTTAATTAACGGCGGTTTTTCTTTAGTCCAAATCAGGAAACTGTGGTTACCAGGATCCAAGAATTGTCTCATTAAGAGTGCAATCCTAAGGGCTCTGATCTTTTAACCTTTATCCAAAGCCCTGCCAGCAAGACCCAGATAGGACTGGAGGATGACAGAGGCTTTTACAGCCTCCCGTTCGTCGGTTTAGATAAAATTCAGCCTCTCTAGCTTTACGAGGAAGTGGGCGACGATGGTGATCATGATGGAGAGGCTCTTGGATCAAACAGAACCAGAGCTCTACTCCTCCCTCCCCTCCCTGTCCACCTTTCAACCTCCCCAACCTCTTCCAAGTTCGCTGTTGCATCCCCAAAAGAGAAGCTGCTGTGATGCTTTCCTTGTTGGGTGTGGGGTGGGGGAATGGAAAATTTTGCACTCAGATTCGTGCCCCTGAGGTCATAGCTGTATCTACAGCCTGTGTGTGTGTGTGTGTGTGTGTGTGTGTAAGTAATCTGCACCATCATATGGCTCCTCAGACACTGTCTGAGAAACCATAGGATTGTTCTGCCCGGAGATGATGTAATTAATGTCAGTAGTTCATTAATTCTTGAGAAAATTGTTACACATATTACATGTTTGGATATTTAGTTTTAGAGGAGATTGTAATCATTTATGTTAACTGAAGGGTAAACTTGCCTTCCTGTGGTTTTAGCTTTTAAAAAAGCATTTCATGCAGTATTCTAAAAAGAAAATTGATAAATATGATAGTGTCTTATATTTTCAGCTGTATTTCGAGATCCAGCTCTGTATTATTAACTCTGAGATAATTTTACATAACTATATTTTAACTTTCCTTGTTCTTTATATCTTGCTTCTTAAAAGGAGATTACAAAAATAAAAATGCCAACAATTAAAATCACAGTAAAAATATAGAATATAAACATTTGCAAATAAAATATACAGCATGAAAAGAGCAGCATAAAACAGATGGCCTCTAAAACAACAATTATCAAATGCCTTCCAAAATAATAATTTAAAAAACCATTTCAATCCCCATCTAAAAATGGAAGAGGCAGCTTCTTTGTTCTTCCAAGGGAGAGAATTGCACAGCTGTAGAATCGCCACCAAAAAAGCCCTGCCTCTGGTACCCACTAATCAAATATCTGTTAAATACTGGCCAGAGAGCAGGGCCTCTGATGCCAATATTAAGGCTTTGCTAGGCTCACATGGGTGAAAAGTGGTCCTTAAGATAGCCTGGTCTTCGGCTGTCTAGGGCTTTAAATGTTAATACGAGCACTATCAATTGAGCCTGAAAACGAATTGCTACTTGATGTAATTGGTGTAGGAGTGGTGTAATGTGCTGCCTTGCTCCTACCAGCATTTTGGTGGCTGCATTTTGTATCAATTGCAGTCGGTACAAGGTATAAATAAACATGTAGTTTAAGGTATTTCTAAAATGATACAATTATCTCTTCTTAAGGCAGATAAAAAGCTTGTGCAAGTTACAACATTGAACCCTAATCTCCCTCTGCCCAAACTGTTTACTATGGAGTTGCCATCTAAGTTGTTCACCCATTCCTTAGTTAGTCTGATAATTTAGAGCAGAGGTGCTCAACTCTAAACATTTACTTGAGAAGGGGCAAAGAAAAATATTGCTTTTTATTTTTGCTTAAACAACATTAAGCAAAGAAAAATATTTTTGTCATTTGTTATTTTAAGTACAAAGTTAATGTACATGTGTACACATTTGCTAGTTATTGATGCAGATGTTATTCTATGACATTTGTAAGCAAAAGCAGCAAACAAAATTCACTCTAAGATGGAGAGGAAGTTTCAACAGTGCTCTTAAAGGAGTACACACACACAGCTGTTCTACAGATGAAGGAATAGACTCAGTTCAGTGAGCTAGGTTATAGGATGCTATGTTCATCAGACATTATCCCTCTTTAGTTATATTGAAGAGGCTGCTGGCACCTTAGATCAGAGGTCTTCAACCTGTCCAGACCTGGGATCTATCTTGAACTGCAATCTGCAAAATGGGACCCACAGACAAAATTTTACCCATCTTTCTATCCTCCCTTCTCCTCCTCATTCTCCCCTTCTCCTCCTCATTCCCCAAACACAAGAAATAGTAATTGTGGTATGACCATCTAGCATGCCACAATTATATGTTGCTGGGTTTCACCTCCAGTTTAAACTAATAAAAGAGCACTAGTGAGCATGCCAAGGATGAAATGAAGTTGATTCTGTCTTGCTCCCCACACTTTTGCCTTCCTCCCTGCATACTTGGCTCAAGACGTTCTGGCTCCTGAATCAAACATCCAAACAGTGCTAACCACCACCCTTCAGTGTGGCGCACATACACAAACAAGATGATGAAAGCTGGATTAATTACCCCTTTAATACACTTGGGTTTACCAACCCATACTACTCAACCAGCACAATTAAACAGTGGTTATAGTGTTCCCCATTTACTTTCAGTGCATGCCTGTTGTTGAAATAGGGATTGTATTGTGCAAGATGGAGGGAGTAGTCGGTACTGCATATCGATAGAGCTGAGTCAGGTCTGTTTGTGACCCATGTTGCTTGGGAGTCCTAAGAAACCATAGTGCTGAGAAAAAGACTTAATTTGGGGAGCAGTTCAGACTCCGTCTCTCTCTCTCTCTCTCTCTCTCTCTCTCTCACACACACACTCAAATTGGTACTCTAAAAGAAGAAAAATTGCTTCCTTTTTCAGGGAAAAGCAAATAAAGATCTTACGTTCTACCTTTGCAGTACAAAATGATACGTAACATTCTCAATATAAAAGCTTTGCATAACTAATGAGACATTCCTCAGTTATACTGTCACAGAAGCCTAGCCACTCTTCCACCACATGAGTCTCATGACCCATAGAAATATATTTATTCTCGATATTTCTAATATTCCTTATAAAAATAATATACCTCCTCTCTCAGTCTTCACCATCATGACATTTTTCTGTTGAGGGCTGCATTCCCTTGGGGGTACTCTGCTGGGGCTCTCATGCCAGCAGTGGATAGAACTGAAGCCAGAAGTGGGTGGTACCCCCTTCTCTCTCTCTCCCTCCCTTCCGCTGTCTCACTTTCTGTAGCCCCCTTCTCTTTCTCTTTCTGCCAGACCCCTTTTCGTCTCTCTTTCTGACACCCATGTATCTTTCTCCCACATCCACTTCTTCCTCACCCAGTGGGATGCTGGGGAAAGAATAGATCAGGTGCAAACTGAATGCTTGCAGAGGGTGTTTGAAATCAGGCTGAGGGATGCAGGTTGCCTTCCCCTGTTTAATATCCTATCCCAGTGGTTTAGCTTCACCAACCATCATACACTTCCATCAACACCATCCTGCTATGCTCTTGCCCCCATTCTACCTTCTTTACCCATTAATTCCTAGCACCCCAACCCAAGGGAGCTATGTCTTTCTCTGTCTTGTGAATCTGATCATATAACAACATACACTTCCATATCATTTGTCAATTGCATCGCTTCCATTTAAATCTGGTACTGTAGTTAGCAGGGCTAAAAATATTGGGGACAATCCAGCTCACGGTTGAACATGCTATGCTCATATTTTATTGAAATCAACAAGATTTAAATTAACTTCACTCTACTCTGGAATTGTGCCCATTGTCATGATAAATCTACATTATATCTTAAATATATTTAACTTTTCTAAAATAATATGATGAAGCAAGAGCTGAGATTTTAAGTTAATAAACAGTTGAAACGGATGGTCTGTTCCTACCTTTTTGTCTTACCAGAATGGAAATGGAACCATAAGTGATGAATGGCATATTTATTTAGTTTTTATTACTGAAACCGTGTTTGGAAGATTAATTTCATTCTTTTGTAGTGAAAAAAGGCTTTAAGAAAGCATTTAGTCACATATTTCAAAACTCTTTTAAGTAGTTTGCATTTCTGGATATTTTATTGCTAACTGGTGATGCATATTATTGAGCTTTTCTTTGTGTGTGACAGTTCTCCTCCTCTAGCAAAGTTTAATCTCTTGTTTTTACTTGAGTAAAGGTTTCCCATCCCTCCTAACAGACATATACCTGATTCCAGAAAAAAGAGAGCACTCTTGCCTACTCAGGCCCAATGCAAAACACTTTCCCACTCAGCCCCAGCTCCTGAGGAGGGAGAGAATATGCGTTGCCATCACATTGTACTCCCCACCTGTTTCCTTTGTCCCACACACCCATTACCTTTACTGCCTGCTCTTGCGAGATCCTTACAGACGCTTCTTCTGGCTGTGTGGCTCTCCATGTGACGAGGAAAATAAAGGGTGGACGGCTGCTCTAGAGAGGCCCGGTGGCTGCTCTAGAGAGGCCCGGTAGCCACTCTCTCGCTGTGGCAAATGCTATGGCAGGATAGCGGCTGGCAGGTCTCTCCAGAGCACTGCTGGAGGTAGTGGAGGCAGGCACTCCTGCGGGGGCAGGGGGGAGCAGGGCACTTTGCAGCTCTGCTGCCTGATGTGGGTGCCTCACCCTACATCATGGGAGGGCTGGCCTTGTGCCCACTATTCCGTTAGGTACATGTATATGGCTGATGGATTATCTGTTATGCCATCTGTTGTCTTTGGTGGTTTCCCCCTCCATGCCATTCTTTGGTCTATGGACTAATCTCCAAATTCTACAAGGCAGAGGGGGGAAGTCCAATCTCTGTTTGTTTCACACAGAATTGGAAGTGATTTCTCTATTTTCATTAAAATGGAATTCCACCTGATTCGTGTTATTGAATTGGAACTCTTTTTGTTGTTGATTTAAAAAAAAAAAAAAGGAGTAAAGCAGGAGAGAGATCAGTTTATCAGTTTTTCCCAAGGAACCGAGAGGATATATTGTCATGTTGTTGCTGAGGTGTCAGGTAAGAGCAGCAGCCTGAAATGACCACTTTCCGCCTCCCCTCTTTTTTCTGGTGATTGCTTTGCAATAATGATAGCATTAGAATAGCGTAATCGGTAACTTCATTCCAATTGAAACATTTCTAACAGTTGTCAGAAGTCCCATTGGAGGCTATCCAGATAGCACAGTGGACAGCCACATCAAAGCCACTCAGTAGTGCCATATGGGGAAGGGGAGGGGTGTACTGAAGCAAAGTGAACTGTGGTTCCCAGCAGAAAAAATTGTTTCCGGCTGAGCTGTCGGGCAGCTGCTGATATCTGCATCTGTGAATGAGGCAACAAATTTATTTTATTGATTTTGATATTTGGGTCCTAACCCTCACCTCCCCACCTCCTCCCCTTGGGAGCTTAGAGTGGTTGTATAGGATTTTCAGACAAGCTTTCATCCAAATATTGTCCACGCACTGCCTACCCTTAGAGAGGAATTATCCCAGGTGCTTTCAGACTACCCTCTGACATGAGCCCAATTGAAGGAAGGATGCAGAAGATTGGAGAGGGTTCAGAGGAGGGCAGTGAAAATGATCGGGGAACTGGAAACAAAGCCCTGTGAAGAGAGACTGAAAGAACTGGGCATGTTTAGCCTTGAGAAGAGAAGACTGAGGGGAGATAAAATAGTGCTCTTCAAGTACTTGAAAGGTTGTCCCAGAGAGGAAGGCCAGGATCTCTTCTCTATCATCCCAGACCGCAGGACAGGGAATAAAGGGCTCAAGTTACAGGAAGCCAGATTCCAGCTGAACTTCAGAAAAAACTTCCTGACTGTTAGAGCAATATGGCAATGGAACCAATGACCTAGGGAGGTGGTGGGCTCTCTCACACTGGAGGCATTCAAGACGAGGCTGGACAGCCATCTGTCAGGGATGCTCTGACTTGGATTCCTGCACTGAGCAGGGGGTTGGACTTGAAGGTTTTATAGGCCCCTTCCAACCCTATGATCCTAGGATTCTAGGATGAAGCTTGGTGACCTGCTCTCTGCTGTACTTCAGTGCAAACCCTGTGCAACTACCACCTGAGTATGCACCAGGGGACCAGAGCACATATATAGATGTAAAAGGTCCCAGGTTCAAACCCTGGCATTTCCAGGTAGGGCTAGATAATACCCCTGTCTTAAACCTTGAAGAACTGCTTCCAGTCAGGGTAGACAATACTGAATTAGATGGACCAACAGTCTGACTGGGTATAAGTCACGTTCCTAAGTTTTTATTGATTGATTGATTGATTGATTGATTGATTGGATTTGAACCCTGCCTTTCTCACTCAAGGCAGCTTACAATCATAAATAAAACAAATACATTAAAATACAATTAAAAATGTGACAGTAGTAAAGTAAAAACAGCATCCAACCTAACAGACCCATTTATACATCAAAGGTCAACTTGAATACAAAGGTATTTGCCTGCTGGTGGAAGGACAGCAGAGAAGGAGTGAACTTGGCCTCCCTCGCAGGGATTCTTTGACTTGGATTCCTGCATTGAGCAGGGGGTTGGACTCGATGGTCTTATAGGCCTCTTACAACACTACTATTCTATGGTTCTATGATTCCAAGGTGCTGCTCTTGACATATAAAGCCTTACACAGCTCAAGACCACAATACCTGATAGAGCACCTCTCCCAGTATGAACCTATCTGTACATTATGAACAACACCTGAGGCTCTCCTCCGAGTACTTCCTCTGGGGGAAATTTGGAGGATGGCAACAAGAGAGAGTGCCTTCTCGGCCATAACCCTCCAATTGTGGAATTCTCTTCCCACTCACAGCCTCCTGGGCACCAACATTGTCATCTTTTCATCAGGTTAAGACTCCCAGGAATTTGAAGGTATATGATGGGGCTTTTAAGGTAACTTGTCTCATCAGGTCCTGATATTTTATTATCAATTATTTTTAGCTATTTTAAGTTGTTTTAATTTTTTGTGTTCAGATTTTATATTATGTGTTTATCATGTTGTATTTTAGGATTTAATTTTGTGAACCCCACAGAGAGCTTCAGCAATTGTGCAGTATAGAAACAAACAAACAAACAAATAAATAAATACAGAAGCAGCAATAATGAGAGAAGATTATTTTTAGACAGGGAGGAAAAGCAAGACCAATTGAGGTAACTGTGAATCTGTGTCCAATCCCCACAACAGTGTATGTGTAAGTTGTGGAACTCATTGCCACATGGGTAGCTCAGGATTCAGCAATATTTAAAGAAAGAATCAGCATTTATATGGATGTCAAGAATTTCTTTTTCTGTATGGGTTTGGGTTTTTTTGGTGGTGGGGAGAGATTAAAAAGTTATTCTCTTCACCTAATGTTTTAACTCTTAAGAGTTTGAGATATTGGCCAGTGATACTGATAGGTCTATATCTTTGCACTTAAAAGACAATCTGCAGCTCCGCTGTTACAAACTGAAATGAATAATTTACCTGACTGGCCTCCTGTCTCCACTTCTGAAATTAGCAGGCTTATTTCTAAGCTTAAATTGAGCAAAGCACCCAGGAGTGACAACATTCCACCTGAGTTGCTTAAGGCCAACATGGAGTGGTGGGCCCTGGTCCTAGCAGTCTTATTTACCTGTTTCGATCGGTCAGCGTATATACCAGAGGATTGGGGCCTCGCTACCATCATTCCATTATCTAAAAAGGGGAAAAGATTGGACCCCGCTAATTACAGGCCAGTCAGCCTGCTGAATATTGTCAGTAAGCTATATGCCAGTCACCTCCTCGAGAAACTTCCAAGCTGGGTGGAGGAGGAAAACCTTTTGAAAGATGAACAGGGAGGTTTCAGACCAGGACGCTCCACAGCTGACCAGGGGCTTGTGTTACAACGCCTGGTCGAAAAATATTCTTCTGTTCCTGGGGAGGGGGGCACTTTACACAGCCTTTATTGACCTTAAGTCTGCTTTTGATCTAATGCTGAGGGACAGGTTATGGCAAAAACTTGAGGCTGCTAACATTGATAGGTGACTGTTGACTCTTATTTGTAGTCTCTATGATAAAACTTGGCTGCAGGTAAGATGCACCTGCATAGGCCATATGACCAGACCAATTCCAACATATATTGGTGTCAAACAGGGCTGTTTTTTTTGCCCCTACTTTGTTCAACATTTACATCAATTCCCTGGTCAATAGGCTTTCTGAGACAAACTCCCACCCTACTAAATTGGCAAATAGACCTTTGTCTATCTTATTATATGTAGATGATGCGGTACTTCTCTCTTTGACATGCATTGGCTTGACACAGTTATTAAGAACCTTGCACATTTATTGCAAAGCTGAGAAATTGGTGATTAACTATGCCAAATCTAAAGTCTTAGTCTTTACTCGAAAATGGACTAAACATCACTGACAGATAAATGGGCATCCACTTGAGCAGGTTAAACCCTACAAATATTTGGGAGTAATTTTCCAGTGATCTGGCTCTTGGAGAACTCAAATCTCTAACGCCATTGCAAATGCTCAGAGGAGTGTTAAATTGCTCATCTCTTTTTTTTACGCCAAAGGAGGCCAGCACATACCATCAGCCGTAACAGTTTTTTCTGCCAAGGTGTTAACACAAATGTTATATGGTACACAGCTGTGTGTTTACAGGAACATTGCCGCTATGGAATCCACTCAAACAAAATTTCTGAGAAGTACCCTTGGCCTTCTGAGTTGTGTGCCCAGTGTGCTCCTGCGTCTAGAGACAGGCCAAATCTTGGTTGAATCCTGAGTTTGGATGTATAAGTTAAATTTTTGGTTAAAACTGATATTTGCTCCTCAAGGTTTGGCCCCTCTGACTTTGACTGATGCATTTCAGTCAAAGTGGAAAAGGGCTATGAACGAGAAACTTCATAATTTGGGTTTCTCGCAAAATGCCATCTTCACCCTGGGCCACACAGAAGCCAAAGGCGACATATGCCAGCGTGTTAGGGATTACAAGTTACAAGCTCATATAAGAGTAGCTACTCCATATTCCAAATTCAGAGATGGGGGCGGGCTTTCTTACCTGCAACCTATTTAACTGCTCTAACCATCCCAAAATATAGGAGAGCATTCATGCTGGCCAAGTTCAATGTGTTTCCTTCTGCACTTTCGGAGGGTAGATATAATGGTACCTTACACTCTGAGCGCCTATGCCCCTGTGAAGCTGGCATGGTGGAGACTGTGGGCCAGGTACTGCTGCGTTGTTCCTTTTGTCATGATTTTCAGCATACTTTTATTACTCCAATTTTACAAAGAATACCTGGGGGATCTGATGTGTTCTATACAGATTACCTGCTGGCTGACCAGAATTCTCAGGTAACACCTAAGGTGGCTCGAGTCTGCACTGCTGCAAGTGTTTGTCGGTGTGGGATGATGTCAATTGTTTGATGTTGTTTTAATTTGTTAAATATTTTACTATTTTGAGGGGTTAGGCGCAATTCTTATTTATTTGCATTTTAACTAATTCTTATCCCTTTTATATTATTGTATTTATACTGCTACTTTACTTTGCTGGTCTTGTGACCGTAATAAACTATGACTTACTATATCTTTGCACTTTGGCAACAGTGGCTTTCCTTTGAAACATCATGCTCCGATGCAACTGTGATATCATACAGGTGAGTTCAGAGGTATTCCCTAGAGGGTGCTTCCTTGTGAGATGGAAGGGCTGGTTCACACTTCATGTGGAGGTGGTGTTTGCCATGGCTATGCTGGAATTACACTGGTGCTTTCTTTAGTGCACATATGAAGTCTAAAAGGCAAATACGCATTCCTAAATACATAATAGACATACACTGGGGAGCTGTGGCCAAGGCTATCTGAAGTGTTATTTATAATTTATTTAAGCAATGCATCTTATTAAAAATATCTCTAAGTGGTTTACAAAATCAGAAATTAAGATACATCGTAATAAATACAAAAGCTCATCAGTTAAAATGTTTAAAACATTTAAAAGTACTAAACGGGCAGCACAGTCATTCAGGGAAGGCTTAGGAAAAGAGATGAGCCTCTAACCTGTGCCTAAAACATACCACAGTTGGTTGGTATTCCCCGAATGTTGGTCACAGTATGTCTCTGAATGTGTGTCTGCCATTCACAGTTCTTGTGTGCACTTCTTGTGCTGTCTTGCAGGAAATGCTAGACTGAAAACGATTGCTGTGAAAAGGCTTTCCTGAAGTCTATCATCATGTACACATAATTATGTATTTTATTTATTTATTTATTTATTTATTTACAATATTTATATACCACTCTACATCTAGAGAGATTCTGGAGTAGTGAACAATAAAAGATAAGATAAAAGAATAAAACATCATATTAAAAGCTATTATTCTGGAAAAAAAAGAATATTGATTTTAAAAAGTGGTTGGTCAGTCAAGGACACACAGTGCCGTCCTTTTCAAGATGGTAATTTTAGTCTAAAGAATGCCACTTCCACATTTGTATCTCATGTTTTAATGCGTGCTGATTCACATTTCAGTTTTGTCCACGGGCAAAATCCTAGGCTGTGGGTACAAAAGACTGTCTTATGGGGCCATTAATCCCCATCACTTTCTTAACGATGCCCTCTAATGTAATATTTGGGATGATAACCATAAAGAAAGAAAATCAGTTGTGAAGACCAAAGTCAGGGGAAAGGGAGTAAGAGCACAATCCTATGCATGTTTAGACAGAAAAAAAGTCCTACAACTCCCAGAATTCCCTAACCAGCCATACTGGCTGGGGAATTCTGGGAGTTGCAGGACTTTTTCTCTCTGTAAGGATTGCACCCTTACTCTATTTTGACATTATTAAAACAGATGCATTTTCCTTTTGCCCACCCTTCTCCTTGCTCCCGATTTCCACGAGGGGGGTTTCAGACATCTTGGATAACTTTTTAAATCAGTTATTCTTCTCTTTGCAGCAAATGGGGCTAGATTTTTTCATCCAGTGTTTCACACATTATGATGAAGGATACCAGAAATATCAGGGGACGGATGCTGGACATATTTTGATTTGGAATTCAGCTCGATGAGATGATTTTAGCAGCTGCCTGTCTTCTGTCACTTCTTTCTTTTCAGCATATTTTTGGGTACGTCCTCAGGCAGGGCCTTCCTCCTTTCTAATGAAGTCTATTTTTTAGAAAGACAGTAAGTTTCATAAGAACCAACAGGCCAGCACCTAATGGACTGATAATTATTATATTAAAATGATGGAGGGGTGTTCTCTTTTTTTCCCCCCAGACATAATTTATATCAGTGATTTACAAACATTTTCCATGAGAGTGAGTGTCACAAGGCACAGGCTCTCCCTTCAGTTTATGGCCACAGAATACGCCCTGGGCTATGACTACAATTGCTGACATGGTGGAATAACTGTTAATGTAGAGCTTTTGGGGGAGTACATTGTAAAAGCTGCTCTTAATGCAGTTCAGCAGCTGAGGGTGTGGGAGAGCAATCAGATATTTCTAATAAGCTGTTCTCCAGTCACTCAGTGCACATCAGTGGGAGCAGTCAAGAATCCTGGGCAGCGAGGAACTGTGGGTCCATAAAGTTATCTGTTTCCGCTGAGGACAGTGATCAGCAGCACTGGGCCATTGCTTCAGTGCTAGGCAAAATAAGGGGTAACGGGAGACTCGATGCTTGGAAGGGCTCTCCAGCTATTTCTGTCTATAGTGGTTGCCAGGGAAAGAGAATGGGGTGGTGTAAACAGGCTTGATTCTGTGTGATTTGTCACTGAAGGTTGGCATGCGAAACAGTCCTCTATATAAATGTTGTCTGAATTGATATCTGTATGAAGATTAGATTTTTAAAATGAAATTTCAGCAGTAAGGGGGAAATGTCCAAGAGAAAGATTCTCAGCAAACAACCAAAGTCTGTGTTGTTGTTTTTAGAACACTGTAGACTCAGAATAATCTTGGAAAAAAGAATCTCCATTTTCTTTTAAGGAGCTGTAATACTTTTGTTAGAGGGCTGCGGTGGCTTAGTGGTTAAGACGCTGAACTGCAGACTGGAAGGTCGGCAGGACAGCAGTTCGAGATCCGAGTGCTGCATGACGGAGTGAGCTCCCGTCTTCAGTCCTAGCTTCTGCCAACCTAGCAGTTCGAAAGCAAGAAATTGCAAGTAGATAAATAGGTACCGCCTCGGCGGGAAAGGTAACAGCGTTCTGTGCACCTCGGTGTTCAGTCATGCCCGCCACATGACCACGGAAGTGTCTTCGGACAGCGCTGGCTCTTTGGCTTAGAAACGGGGATGAGCACCGCACCCTAGAGTCGGACACGACTGGTTGGGGACACCTTTACCTTTAATACTTTTGTTATGTAGGTGTTACCCGCTTTGCTTTGTCTATCTGGACAGGAAAAGCTGGGTAACATATGTAAACAAACACATGTTCAGGAATAAGTAACAGTGCCTTAGTTTAAAGGACATCTGACATACCACATGACTAAAGAGCAAATAAGAACCAATGAACAAAGCAAGGATAATTGGCCTGGGACTTCTCATGCTATAACATACTGGTACATTTTTTTAAATATTACAAACACTGCCCAAATGCACAGGAATAGACATCGGGGTAGGATATTGGTTTTCCATTTCTTGGTGTGTGTGTGTATTTTGACTTCCAGACCTCCCTTTGGGATGATGGGCAGTTCATGGGTCTAAAAGAAAGAGAGGTGAATTTGAGGGAGCTGAGGTAAACACACGGCATTTTTATTATTCTGAAGGAACAACTAGGAAGTGGGCCATAAAGCTCTGCCTATGGCAAAAACAGCATGGCCAAAGATTGAAAGGAACACTGGAACAACTGAGTACCTTCTTCATGGAAAATTGTCTACCTTTGGTACTTTCTGGGATAAAAGAATTATCCATGTTTATGAGCAGAGGGGGAGTTTTACACTGTCCTACTCTGAAAAGCAGAAATCATTTTTGGGTGATTATGGGGAAAGCATTCTCAAAAGGCCACAAAAATGTTCGGTGCTCCCTACCCTAGTTCATCTCTAATCATGCCAGAATGGTTGGGGATGTGCATCCCACTGAAAGTAATGCAGTGTTGATAAGGTGACATGCACATTTGATTTTGCATTTGGGCTGTTTTGTGACTTGCCATGTTTCAATGAAAGCACCATAGAGCAATAGAAGAGCATCTCTAATGCTGAGAAAGCAACATTGACTCGGCAACAGGGACGCTTCCTCCCTTCCCAATACCAATGTAAACTGAGAGTTTACGAGCTTAATTTGCCCTCACTGACATTCTCATGTAGCCAAATCTGGATGGCTACATAGCTCCATGATTACCACCACTGCCCTTTGATTCTCTGGGACCCCTGGGGAAGAAGAAAGCCCAGCTAAAAATGAAAAATGCCAACAGAACAGCAGGAGGGTAGATGGGTGGCAGAGAAGCAAGGACTATGAATTACTCAGCACACTCTGCAGGAGCTGCTAGGCTCAGGTAGTTCTTCGTGAAAGGAGCTCTTGTTTTAGCAAGGGAATAGCAGTGACTGAGGGCTTAAGTAGGCCGCTCAGCTTGGATCCCTCAGAAACTCCACCTCCCTGTGAAGTCTGCAATGTAGCTGAAGCTGAAGTCTGTGATATAAATAAATAGGACAAATAGGAAGAGGCAAGAAAGTATGCAGGGCTATGAGGTCCCCCCCCCCCATCTTATTTAACTCCCACTATGATTAAGAAATCTAAGACTAAGAAAAGCTCCCATTCAGATTAAGAAATGGCTGAGATACTTTTAAACCTATCTTTGGCCTAGAACTTGTGTGTGTCTGTTTGTTTGTTTTTTGTGACAGTTCAGATTGCTATGATGCTGAATTCTGTATTCAGTACTAGATTACATATTTTATTATGCTTGTGTGGAATCATGGAATAGATATCTCTGACAGTATTCCTACTCACTTCTTTCCTTGGGTCAGGGGGGACCAAGAGAATCAAATATGTTTGCCTGATTTCAATCCATGGGACATTCAAAGATGGCATCAAATAATGAATGTTACACCTAGAGGAAAATGAAAGAATTACTGGTATTCAGTGTGGGTTTATTAAGGACCGGGCTTGAATGAATTAAATATTTTACTCAGTCCATAATTAAAAATACCAGTGAAGATAATACTTACATCTGTCTACTGAATACTGTTTTTAAGTCAATGAACTGCCTTAAATTTACTGGATTAACACACCAATTAATTGGTGTGATCTCAACATAGCTGAAATTCTGGGGATATGAATCATATTTTCCTCTTGGCTGTACAACTAAGAAAAACCACATACTGTCTTGACAGTCTTAAAAGTCAGGGTTACCAATCTGGAGAGCAACAAGGGGACATTCACTTGAGCATCTTTAAGAGCAGCTTGGTGTGATGGGGCTGCTGCTCTGTAAAGGAAACGAAAGTGTGAACACCTCAATCTTTAGCATGATTTTTAATGGGGGTTTTTAGACTGTGATCAGTGTCTGAATCCAAAGGGCTTCTGTCATGCAGATTAACCCTCTATATTTTGATATTTGCAATTAATATATTAATTAATTACAACAATTAATCAGCCTTCATGATGATAAGCTTCCTTCCTTTTTTGTCAAGGTAACCACTTTATTCTGTCAGCCTATCTAACTGATCTACCTAATTTGTCAATGACATGTATATAGCCGTTAGTAGCTAAAGTCTCTAAATGTCTTAAATCTTTAATGCCAATCTCATCAAAGCTCTTCTGAGGTAGGACATTACTGTCTTCTGCATTCTAAGTAGCTGAATACAGCAGTGCATGATCAACATTCCTGAAGAACAAATTCATATTGCTCCAGCAGCCCATATAGATGATCAAAATACCAAGTTCTTCTCACAACAGCATGACTACCTATGTCATTCTGCCAAGAACTTTCCTACGTATTAGATGTAGATGAATGACAGAATGTTTGGTAAAATGCCTATCTATGCCCACCTTTAGGGGATTGTTTTGTTTTGTTTATTCCGACCTTCAAATTCATCTTCAA
The DNA here is from genome assembly GCF_057233095.1 of Heloderma suspectum. NCBI lineage: Eukaryota > Metazoa > Chordata > Lepidosauria > Squamata > Helodermatidae > Heloderma > Heloderma suspectum. The sequence continues at coordinate 332,615,740 of NC_139459.1, read as the reverse complement.
ATACCAAGAACGCTGGTATTTAAAAGAAAAACATGTATCTAGTTATATAACAGGTCAACATTCAGAGCAATCAGTTACAGGAATAATAATGGTTCTAAAAACCTAACACCACGCTTTGCTTTCAGTAACTTCTCTCCCTCCTGTGTTATTCATGCCCTGCCTCTGATTCTGTTCACTATAACTAAGGGCACAATCCTATGCATCTTTAAACACAAATAAGTGCTACAATTCCTAGCACTAAATGCTGGGAGTTGTAGGATTTTTTTCACTCTAAACATGCATAGGATTGTGCCCTAATCTAACTAACTAGTTAACTCTGGCTCTAATTCCTCTCACTGACTCCATCATAACTCAGTTTCCTCTCCGCTCCCCTCTAACTGTCCTTGTCCTCCTTCTAACTGACTTTCTTCAACTGTCACTACACCCATCATTTCATTCTGGCCTCAGCTGTCAGTCATTCCTCCATGCATGTTACAATTATATTTTGCTTAGCTCATGAAAAATACAGTTTAATGTTGCACTCTGTTCAAAAACACACTTGGAAGTGGATTCTATTAATTTCAGTGGAAGTTGGCTATGCATGTCGGATTGAAGCTATACATGCTGGTCTTAAGTACAGGGACTCCTGTGGCTGTTTATGAAGTTGTTGTGGCATCCCTCCAATTTCAGCACATTGTCACAGTCAAGTTGCATGCCGTAACACTAGGAAAGCTGAGGGTGCAGTAGGTCTCAGGACTAACCCATTCATCTCTTATAAAGAAACCGACAAACCAGCTAAATAGTTTTATTCCAGTTTGGTTCCATTAAATTTAGTAGAATCAAGCAGGCTTAATTATTCTGACTTACCTGCCCCAGGGATCAAAATCTGGATGCAAGAAAGAGATGTGCCTCTTGTAAGATTTGGGAACATTAAATGAAATCTTAGGCATTGTATATCTCCTATTGTGGGCCTATTTCACATATTCCTCTTGATACTAGACTCTCTTGTGTGCTTTTGATTTAAGCTTCAGTAAAAGTTTTACTTATTTTACCAAACTGCTGCCTGAAGGCTTTCAGTGTTCCTCAGCCTATTGGTAAAAATTTCTAACTGGATTTATATCTGTGGATCTACAAGGTGTTTCAAAATGATGGACCCAATTTCAAAGCAGTATATTTCACGATGGCAACATATTACAATTACACCAAAACTTACAAACAGTTTAATGAGTTATCAAGTTTTACTAACCATTTTATAAATGCTCTATGTGCCCTCCACCTGCTGTATGGACAATATCGAGACAATAGTTGAATTCGTCCCAAACACCTCTCAAATTGTCTTCTTCCACTGAAGTCACTGCTGCCGTGATTCTGGTTTTGTTTCCTTTGTCACCTGCATGAACAGCCTGTACCAATTGCAGCCGGTATGGCCTCATGATTAAATGTCGCCTTAACACATGCCAGACAGTCATATGAGAGATCGCAAGTTCTTGGCTGGCACAACGAGTGGACTTGCGCGGGCTACACTGAAAACTCTCTTGAATTCTTCTACGTTTTCCTCTGAAGTGCGTGGTTGCCCTGTGCTCTTCCCCTTACATAAACAGCCTGTTTCCTGAAATTGTCAGTACCAACGATGAATGCTCTTTGGCATTGGCGGATCAATGCCAAATCGCTGTTGAAACTCATGCTGCACCGCAATTGCGGATTCAGTCTTGCTGAACTGCAGAACGCAAAATGCCTTGTGTTGCGAGGTCACCATCTTGCGAATGACTGAGGGTAGGGGCTAATTGTGTGCTGAGAGAGGCATCTAGCAGTAATCATTTGAAACTCTATGCCCCACCCTTTCAAGAGGTAAGAGTTTCATTCATGGGTGGTTCGTGGTTGCAGAGATATAGCGATTTCAAATCGGGTCCATCTTTTTGAAACACCCTGTATAGCAGCCTTCTCTAACCTGGTTCACTCCAGATGTGCTGGACTACAACTCCAATAATCCCCACCCAACACAGTCAAATGCCATGCTTGCTGGGGATGTCGTTAGTTGTAGTCCAACACATCTGGAGGGCACCAGGTTGGGAAAGACTAACCTAAACTAATTAGAAGAATGTATGTAGCCCTTAAGGAGTTATAGAGTCAGTAGCTAAGGGTCAGTGCTTTTTTGTCAAGGCTAGTAAGTAAACATTAAACTTAAAAATTTGTTTAAAGATAAACTGAGTAAGTATAGATGAATAACTGAGCAGTATAGGTCAAGTGCAGTGGAAGAAAACAAAGCAAACAGCAGGGTTTTGATAGCGTGTAGAGTGACCATAGAGGTAGTAAGTGGACTAGTAACCGAAAATTACTGTTACAACAGCACAACCATGAAATAATCAAGAACTGAATAGAATCTTAGTTGCAGTAGAATTTTTGGGCCATATAAGTACACTGAACAATGCCAGCTCTGAAATAATTGAAGGTATAATAGAACCGTTCTCATTTTTTAGACTTCAAACTACCACTGTGTTGTATCTCTGATACACATCAAAACCTGCTAGAAATGAATATTATTTTACAATAATGTGCCTGGAATTGACCTTGCAATGCAGTGTTTTCCTGGATGGAATAATATATGTAAAAATACCTGCTGGATTGGAAAAAACCTAGATGCTGGTTGCCTGGCCAGCCAACAATCTGCTATTGGTGCATAGGAATTGGGGATATTTCTTATGGTTTTACAGGACTGACATCTACAATGTATTATTAGGTTTACTTATGTACTGCTTTTCCATAAGGATGCTCATAAATAGTATATTGACCCCTTTACATTTCCTTCCTCGTTTAGGAATTTAACATATGAATCAACATTACATGGAAAGAAATAGCCACATGAATTCAGAAAGGGCTGACCCTACAATTAGGCAAAATGAGGCAGCCGCTTCAGGTACCAGATGCTGGGGAGTGGGTGGGCACCAGTGGCAGCCCCCCAGCAATTCCTCGTGAGCCCCTCCCCCCTGCTGACCATTCTCCTCCTCTGTTAGAGGAGAGAGCTCTGTGTGCCACATGGCCTGTCCTGCAGCCTCTAAACTAGCCTGCTGTGACTAGGACACTACCTGTCACCAATGCTGAAGATAGATTCAAGTGCCAGTCCAATTTATTTCTCTATGTGGAATAGAGGGGGCGCCATCTTGTCCTTTGCCTCAGGTAGTGAAATGTCTAGGGCTGGCCCTGGATTTATAGGAAAACGTAATGAACCAGAGTGGGTAGAAATTTAATCTTCCACTCTCGGATCTTTCCTTGAAAATTCACTTGAATTTTGCATTCAGGTTTTCATGTGTATTCCTGCATGGGTGATAACTTGTGGTGAAAATAAATGAATGAATAAATAAACAAATAAATGACCTAGCGAATCATTCCTATCCTGCAAAATTAGACAGCTTCACTATTGCTAACAATTTTGACTCTTGATAGCAGCCTCTTGACTTGGTAGTCGCTTGGAAAAGGGAATTGTTTAAGAGCAAAGTCCTTGCTTAAGAAGAACAAAGGGTGGGAAACAGTTGTGCTGTACTACTTTTAAGACTTTTATAAAACCATCTTCTTGTCAACTGACAGTATTTTTAGATTTTTGATGCAGTTCTCAAAAGGTGGGTGGAAGTGGCAGGTTGCTTTTAAAGTGAATGGTACATGCCTTTCAGATATAGAGAAACAGAATTAACAAACGTTCCATGATAATGTCGCATGAATTAGGCCTGGTTACCTTGGAGATTGCAGCTTAGATGATTAGAAACTCAAGTTAACAACCCCCTAGTGTCATCAGGACTGGGAAGGGAAGCAGGGAGATTTCTTCTAACAGCATGGATGTTCACATGGTATTTCTTGTGTTCTGTTTATACAGCAGAATTGGGCAATTTGGCTGCTTCTTTAGTGGGGCAGAATTGAAGTCTGGTATCGGATGGGTTGAATCCAATGGGTTGAATCCAATGTTAGCCTAACTTAAATTCCATTCATTTCAATTAGTGTAGTCTAAGTGAGACTAATATTGGATACAACCCATGAAAAGGAAGGTCTTGGAAGATTCTCACTGTTTGATATTTTGCCTTTTAAGCAGTTAATTCCTTTAAAATCTTTGTGACCCACTGTTCTGTATGGTTTTTGTATCTGATATAAGTAACACATATATATTGCATTTATAAAACTTGAACAATTGAGGATTGTTTTTTTTTTCAAAGGCTGGTAAAATCCTGTTTAAAGCCCCAACGATCAATGGTTGCCAAGTGGCAGAAGGAAGATCAGAAGATCTTCCTTCTGCTGGTCCCGGACCACAAGCAGCACCTGGGGGCTGGACTCGATGGTCTTGTAGGCCCCTTCCAACCCTACTATTCTGTGAGATATTCCTGAGAGATGTACTGGCCATGCAGATTGTCTTTTAGGATTTTTCCCCAGGTTTTAAAAATCTCTTCAAAATGAGAGACGGAGAGAGAGAGAGAGAGAGAGAGAGAGAGGTGTAAAGCAACACAAGAGCAAAGCAACAAGGAGGCTCTGGAAGCACTATGGATGCAGTCAGTCTTCAGTTAAAATATATAAGGAAGATAGATAGACTAACAACAGAGTAATTTAAAAAATACATTTAATGCTAAACATTTTGGCTTAGAAGTGCATATGTCCTTAACCTGGAGGACAATTCCTAAGCTTTAGACCACTCACACCTCTGTTTTTTTCTTCTTAGGAATGTTCATCTTCTAGCTTTCCAAACTGCCCACTCTTGGTATCCTTTAACATAGCAGCCCCTGATGAAGGTGGAAGCTGTAACATTTAGCACTAAATATATTTTTTAAATAAATTGCATAAATAAATGAATGCCTCCTATAAGACATAACTATGTATGCAGAATTAGTATCTAGGCTGTAAATTTGTAAACTCCCAGAGGAACAAGTAGCAAGTGAAAAAAGGTCAGCCTCAAATACAGAAAGTAGGTTACAGTTCTCTGAAGTCACTGGAAGCTTTAATCACATGCTCTTTGTGACCACTTTTGTATTATGGTATCTTGCTTTCTCTTATGTTGCTACACTCATGTCACAGCTGGGTTCTTTCACACCCTTGCAGTGTGAAAAGGGACTCTACTGTCTGGAAACTAATCTGTTGTTAAAGAGAGTGACGTTATCTTCCCAAATGATACTTACTTGAAGGATTTCACAACTCATAAGAACATAAGAAGAGCCATGCTGGATACGACCAAAGGTCTATCTTGCTCAGGATTCTGTTCACACAGTGGCCAACGAGCTATCGCCCAGGAACCCACAAGCAGGACACGAGCACAACAGCACCCTCTCACCCGTGATCCCCACCAACTGGTGTACATAGGTTCACTGCCTCTGGTACTAGAGGTAACACATAGGACTCCCCCCTCCCAATACCGATTTATTTCCTTTATGAAAACTTGAAATTGAGACACTTATCAAGGAGAATGTCGTGCTATGCTTTTCTTCCGTAATAATGTTGGTTTCAAAGAAGAGGAAGTTTGCTGTCATCCTACCTGTAATGTCTGGCAGTCTCTGAAATTCAAGGTAATATTGAAAGTGAAATCTTGAGGCTGAATGCTCTTAGCCCTTGGTATTTCAATTGTGTCTTGTGAAACAACAGTTGTAGGTCCTGGTGTATATCAGCAAAGGGGTGGGGAGCATATTTTGTGACAGGGGGCAGTATTCAGTAGGGCTCTTCTGTGCACGCTACATCGCCACCGCAAGCTGTAGGTGCTGCTTGTGGACCGGGACCAGCGGGGCTGGCCGCATACTGCCCAGCGAGTTTACTCTCTCTATATAGTAGCTTTAGCTATTGGGAGGTCTAGAAATGTAATAAGTAAAATAAGGCCATTTTTCTCTAGTATCTAAATCAAACATGGATAAGTTGTGACCCACAAGGCAAAACATGCCCTCCAGCTTCCTGTTTTGCTTTGGCAAAGGGTAGATAAATCTGTTTTTCCTGCCTGCATGGGAATGCAAAACCAAAGGGGACGAACATTTGGCTGGTGTGCTAAGTTAGATTTGCTGGGCTGCAAATTGTGCATGCCAGATCTAAAATTACAATAACCCTGTATGCTGCAAGGAGAGCTTGCCAATATTCTTTTCAGCTCAGTTCAAGCATCGTGTTCTCAGACTTTCAAACCATAGGCTCCAAATGCTCTCCCCCTCTACTTGTGCATGGATATGGCTTCCTGTCCTGGTTTGCATAACCATCAGTTACTGTGACATGCAAATCAAGCAAACCATGGTCAGCACTAAAGAATGATTGACCTGGTTCACATGTAACAATAAGCCACCATGAGTTAATTTATCCGTGGGGGCAGGGTATGGTTGTGTGGTTTGTTAACCACAGCAACTTGCCAGTCTGGCCAGGTTTATACAACACAACAAGCCATGCTGTGCTCCCGCTGCAGCTTGCATTTTAAAAATGATGCCCGGCGTGCAACAACAAGCCCCATGAGTTAACCCATGGTGGCTTGTCATTACATGCAAACAGGCCCAGTGTTTCAAAATCATGTGTTGTAAACTCTCTTCAAATGATGGTTTCAAACATCATTTTTAGGCACGTCTAGTTAGTGCTAACCATAGTTTGCCCAATTTCATTACAAACCATGGTTTTCAAGCTAGGAAAGGGGGAGGTAATCTGTAAGTGAGAGAGGGTGATGAAGCGTGCAGGCCTGCAACAAATTCCTGATTCTCTAAACCAGCCTTCCTCAACCTGGTGCCCTCTGGGTGTTTTGGACTATAACTCCCAGGATTTTTGATGATTGGCCATGCTTGTTGGGGATTATGCAAACTGATGTCCAAAATATCTGGATGGCACCAGGCTGGGGAAGTCTGCTCCAAACCATAGTCTGGGGGATTGGGAACAAGATGTCTGAATTGTGTTTTTAAATGTTGATGATTGCTTTTGATGATTACCTTTTGTTTAAGCCAAATATTTCTTCCTGGGAGAATTGAACCGGAAACATTTCCATCCTATATTCATATTATTAAACTTTGAAGTTTTAAAATATGAATGATCTTGAATGATTAAAGGGGTGTAGCAAGGGAGAATGTGTGTGAGAAGGGAGAAGGGAAGGAATTAGACATTTCCCTGTATGAGATGTACACATTTGAAATCTTTTGCTTTTCAATGTTTTGGATTTTTTTTTAATTTAGTAAATGAATCATAGAATCATAGAATAGTAGGGTTGGAAGGGGCCTACAAGGCCATTGAGTCCAACCCCCTGCTCAATGCAGGAATCCAAGTCAGAGCATCCCTGACAGATGGCTGTCCAGCCTTGTCTTGAATGCCTCCAGTGTGGGACAGCCAACCACCTCCCCAGGTAATGGGTTCCATTGTTGTATTGCTCTCACAGTCAGGGTTTTTTTCCTCATGTTCAGCTGGAATCTGGCTTCATATCTCCCCTCAGTCTTCTCTTCTCAAGGTTAAACATGCCCAGTTCTTTCAGTCTCTCTTCACAGGGCTTTGTTTCCAGTCCCCTGATCATCTTTGTTGCCCTCCTCTGAACCCTCTCCAGTTTGTCTGCATCTTTCTTAAAGTGTGGTGCCCAGAACTGGACTCAGTACTCCAGATGAGGCCTAACCAGTGCTGATTAGAGGGGAACTAGTACTTCCCGGGATTTGGAAGCTATGCTTCTATTAATGCAGCCCAAAAGAGCATTTGCCTGTTTTGCAGCCACATCACATTGTTGGCTCATATTCAGCTTGTGATCAACAACAATTCCCAGATCCTTCTTGCTTGTAGTGTTGTTGAGCCACTTATCCCCCATCTTGTAACTGTGCCTTTGGTTTCTTTTTCCTAGGTGCAGAACTTGGCATTTATCCCTATTAAATGTCATTCTGTTGTTTTCCGCCCAGCGCTCCAGTCTATCCAGATCACTTTGAATTTTGTTTCTGTCTTCCAAAGTATTCGCTGTCCTGCCCAATTTGGTGTCATCTGCAAATTTGATCAGCATTCCCTGCACCTCCTCCTCCAAGTCATTAATAAAAATGTTGAAGAGCACTGGAACCAGGACTGAGCCCTGCGGTACCCCACTCGTTACCTCTCCCCAGTTTGAGAAGGTCCCATTGAGAAGCACTCTTTGAGTCCGATTCTGTAGCCAAGTGTGGATCCACCAGATCGTTGTTTCATCTAGCCCATTTTGAGCTAGTTTGCTCATCAGGAGATCATGGGGCACTTTGTCGAAAGCTTTGCTGAAGTCGAGGTATATGATGTCTACAGCATTCCCACGGTCTACAAGGGAGGTTACTTGATCAAAAAATGAGATCAGATTTATCTGGCAGGACTTGTTTTTGACAAATCCATGTTGGCTTTGAGTAATCACGGCATTGTTTTCAAGGTGCTTCCAGATGGATTGCTTTATCATCTGCTCCAGAATTTTCCCAGGGATTGATGTCAGACTGACTGGTCTGTAGTTCCCAGGTTCCTCCTTTTTACCCTTTTTGAAGATAGGGACAACATTAGACTTCCTCCAGTCAACTCCCACTTCCCCCGTCCTCCATGATTTCTCAAAGAGAATAGGCAGTGGTTCTGAGAGTTCTTCTGCCAGTTCCTTTATGACTCTAGGATGCAGTTCATCTGGCCCTGGAGATTTGAACTCATTCAAAGTAATTAGTTGTTCCTTGACCATATGCCTATCGATCTCAAGCTGCAATCCTGCCCCTTCAGCCTGTACTTCGCCTTTACCAGCGGGGTCATAGACCCTCTTTTGGGAGAAGACTAAGCCAAAGTAGGAATTGAGCACCTCTGCCTTTTCTTTGTCATCTGTTATCATTTTGCCATCCTTATTTAATAGCTGAACCACCATTTCTTTCCTTTGCCTTTTACTATGCACGAAGCTGAAGAAAGCCTTTTTGTTGTTTTTAGCATCCCTTGCTAACCTCAGCTCGTTCTCAGCTTTAGCCTTCCTGACGCCATCCCTGCAATTCTGTGCTACCTGCCTGTACTCTTCCTTTGTTACTTGGCCTTCTTTCCACTTCCTATATGTGTCCTTTTTTGTTTTCAGGTCATCCCTAAGCTTTTTGTGAAGCCACATTGGCTTCTTCTGTTGTCTTCCACCTTTTCTTCTTGTTGGAATTGTTTGTGATTGTGCCTTGAGAATTTCCTTTTTTAAAAGCTCCCACCCATCTTGGACTCCTTTTCTCATTAGCATCGCTTGCCATGGGACCTTACTGATCATTGTTCTGAGTTTATTAAAATCCAGGGTACGCATTTGACTACACTCAGCTTTTGCTTCCCTTAGAACCAAGAACTAACATGGTCGCTGTCCCAGAGTTCCTGTAACTGCAACTTTATTCACTAAGTCATCTTTGTTGGTTAGGATCAAGTCAAGGATAGCCGATCCTCTAGTTCCTTCGTCTACTTTCTGTAGGAGGAAGTTATCCGCCACACAAGTCAGGAGTTTCCTGGAGGGGCCATGTTTTGCAGAATTTCTCTCCCAACAAATATCGGGGAAATTGAAGTCCCCCATTACTACTACATCATGCTTCCTTAAAACATTGGCTATTTGCTTTTCAAAAGTTTCATCCTTGTCTTCTCCTTGGTTGGGTGGCCGGTAGTAGACTCCAACCACCAGGTTCCTTTTATTCTTTGCTCCATTTATTTTGATCCAGATGCTCTCGATGGGGCTACCAAGTTCATCCTCCTGTATTTCTGTGCAGAGATATGTATTTTTCACATACAGTGCAACCTTACCTCCCTTTCTGTTCCTCCTGTTCTTTTTGAACAAGTGATATCCTTCAATTGCTGTATTCCAGTCATGAGACTCATCCCACCAAGTCTCAGTTAGACCTATCAAGTCATAATTTCCCTCCTGTATTAAGAGTTCAAGTTTGTTCTGTTTGTTTCCCATACTCTGGGCATTAGTATATAGACATCGAAGACCATGTGCTTCATAGTCTGGCTTTCTTCCTACATGTGTCTGAAGACTATTATTGGGCGCTATCAGAGCTGTTCTCTCCGTTGCAGTGCATGCACCTACATCCATGGTTACCCCCAACTTTACATCTCCCTTCCCCGTAGGATTCAGTTTAAAACCCTCCTGGTGAAGTTCTTCATGCTGTGGCCAAACACATTCTTCCCATCCTTTGTGAGGTGCAACCCGTCCCTAGCCAACAGCCCATCTTCCAGGAAGTATAGCCCGTGGTCCCAGAATCCAAATCTCTCTCGTCGGCACCACCTGCGTAGCCAGTCATTCACCCGGAGTATTTTTCGTTCCCTTTCTATCCCTCTTCTAACTACTGGAAGGATGGATGAGAAAAGTATCTGGGCCCCAAAGTTCTTGAGTTTCCTTCCCAAAGCTTCAAAGTCTGACGTGATTTCTTCATAGCTCCGCTTGGCGGTATCATTTGTTCCCACATGGATGAGAAGAAAGGGATACCTATCAGTGGGCTTTATGAGTGCAGGCAACCTTTCAGTCACGTCTCTAATCCATCCTCCCGGGAGGCAACATACCTGGCGAGTCCACGGGTCTTCACGACATACTTGGGTCTCGACCCCACGCAGCAAGGAGTCTCCCACTACTACCACTCTTCTCTTCTTGTTGTTGTAGGCCTGGGTTTCATCGCCTCTGTTTGACTGACCTTCAGCCTCTTGCTCACTCTCATGTAGGTTCCCCTGTGATTCTTCTTCTGCAGGCTGTCCTCCAGTCTCATCCGCAAGTACCTGGAATTGGTTCCACAGCTCCACTGCTTCCACTGGTGCAGAGTGGCATCTAGTTCTTCTTCTCCGAAATGTCACTCTTCGTGTTCTCTTATTCCCTGGAGAATCAACAGTCGCCACTCCAGTCCACTTACTTTTTCTTCCAGGAGCGTGATCAACTTGCACTTGTTGCAGGTGTAGGCCATGTTGTTCTCAGGCAAGAAAACAAACATTGCACACACCTTGCAGGTCACCACCACTGGAGAGTCCTGTCCTTCCATTGCCTCTTTTCCCTTTTTGTGTCTAGCTTTGTGATTGTTCTAGACTAGCCTGTGCCTGCTCCTCTACTCAGTAGAGGTTAAAAGCAGAGTCCCACTGGTGTGGAAGTGTGTGTTACAAGACAAATAAATGGAAAAAAGTTAGTTAAAAATAAAATAAAATGAAAAATGAAAAAAATGTTAGGGGCCTCTCCCTTGACCTCCCGTGCCGAACTCCCCTGGCCAACTCCTGTTTGCTCCCCCTGTTGACTCACTCTGGTCGCTCGATCTCTGGGAACTTGCTTGCTTCTGTAGTCCCTGGACCAGCTGGAGCAGCTTGCTCTGCTCTGCTCTGCTCTGCTCTGCTCAGCTGGGAGGCAGGAAACAGACTGAAGCTTCCCGCCCACTCAACTGCTTGGAGTACTCAGGCCACACACCCCCAATTCAGTTAGAGCTCTCAGAAGCACGTGGTGAGCTCACAGCCACTCAGAAGGATAAAGGGCAGCCCCCTGGGCTTCCTGCAGCCCATTACCTCTTAGCCTCTGTCTCCTTTGTCTCCCTTTGTCTCTTCAACCACTGCAACTCCCCTGGACAACTCCTGTTTGCTCCCCCTGTTCGCTCGCTCTGGTCGCTCGCTCTCTGGGAGCTTGCTTGCTTGCTTCTGTAGTCCCTGGACCAGCTGGAGCAGCTTGCTCTGCTCTGCTCAGCTGGGAGGCGGGAAACAGACTGAAGCTTCCCGCCCACTCAGCTGCTGGGAGTACTCAGGCCACACACCCCCAATTCAGTTGGAGCTCTCAGGAGCACCCGGTGAGCTCACAGCCACTCAGAAGGGTAAAGGGCAGCCCTCTGGGCTTCCTGCAGCCCACTTACCTCTTAGCCTCTGTCTCCTTTGTCTCTTCAACCACTGCAACTCCCCTGGCCAACTCCTGTTTGCTCCCCCTGTTCGCTCGCTCTGGTCGCTCACTCTCTGGGAGCTTGCTTGCTTCTGTAGTCCCTGGACCAGCTGGAGCAGCTTGCTCTGCTCCGCTCTGCTCTGCTCTGCTCAGCTGGGAGGCGGGAAACAGCAGTGCTTTAAACTTTTAATGTAATAGCAGAGGAAACCATTTTGTTTAACACTGAAATGCATTCACTTGATTATACAGTAGGTTTCTTTTTTTAAAAAAATGTATTCATTAAAGTTTAAAATCAAAGACTCTGTATTTTGAAACTTTCTTGGGGAAAAGGTATGGATCTATGAACTGGGGCATGAAATACTATGATTAGAAATATAGCAAGTGATGGATGATACCCTGTGTCTGCCATTGTGTGAAATATGGGTGTGTAAATACTTCAGGCTTATCATCCAGAAAGGTAATCAAGGGGTGGATGGTTATTTAATGCATTGTCAATCTGGGCAGAAAATCCAACATTACAAGATTTGATTTTGCAAAATCATAACTCATGCATGTGGTATGTCACATAATGTAGTTTTAAGAAATGCTCTAAAGTTTTGTTCATGTTGCTCTAATTTTTTTGTTCAAGTATGTTTGCTATGTGATCCCACCAACAGATGTTTGGGATGGTTGCTGTTGTTGATTGCATCCATTGGTTCCAGCTCTGTACCTCTGAATGTATAACCTGCCCTGTTTCCAAGCCTGAGAGTGGGTTGCACATGCAATTACAAACTTGCAGTATAAAAGGGAGCAGTAATAGAAATTGCGGTGGGGGGGGGTGTATAGATTTGAGATATATTCAGTAATTAATTCTCACAGTATCAGCTGAAGTTGCTCAGCAATGACTGACTCTCTGTTTGTCTATTACAAATAATGAAATTAGGCAATAGCCCTAAAACCAGTACAAAATCTCCTCTGGTTAATCTCCTGTACTACAGTATTCCTAAAACCTGTTACTGGCATCCAGGTAACCCACATTCATCAGCATCCATGCTGGTGGTTCCAAAAACAACACAGGCTTTGGGAACGTCATTTCTTTGGCTCCAAAGAATTAGAATCTTTTTTCATGTGTCCAAATAAAAATCATAGCAATATGTGTCCCCATATTCCAGATGTTCACCTGATGCTGATTATGCTGGAACTATCAAGCCTTGAGTAACCTGGTGACTTCTAGATGTGTTGGACTGCAACACCCATAATTCCCAGCCAGCATAGCCATGCTGGCCAGGAAGTATGGAAGTTGCAGTCCAACACATCTGGGGGGCCCTGGTTGGGGAATATTGGGACAGCTTGTTGTTACCTCTATCTGACCCTGAAACAACCCAGGCTAACTACTACTGTTACTGCCAGGGGCAGGGTGTGTGTGTGCGTGAACCTAGAAATAGTGTATTGAAAGAGACTTCTCACAGTCTCTCCAATTATTCTCACTGGATAATTTTGAGGTTTTGCCCAATTTGTGACCAGTTCATTCTAAATCACATTTTTCCATGGCATGTAGCAGAAGCTATGAAAATGTGAACTTCCTGATACCTGCTACAGGCAACACTATCAAAAAACCAAACATGTCCTAGCGGGATGTAGTATTTTAGATTAAAAACATTGGAGGTTATATTGCTTCAAATTGTGCCTAAACTGGTATTAATAGCAATTTAACACTCTCTGTGTTTAGCTAACAGAGATTTTATTATAAAGCCACCACTACCTTGCTCAGTTTAGCAAACATTAGGTTCTCTATCAAAAAGAAAATTATTCAGTCAATAAGAGTAAATGCTTTATTTTAAAACCAATCTTATCTATTTTAGCATCAACTATGCCTTTTGGGAACAGGAAAAGCTGAGCAAATAAAGCTAATTGTAATGGAGATTTGACACATTACCCAAACACAACTCTAAGTTAAGTGAAGGAGTAGAGAAAAATGCTTAATAACACCTGTACAAAATCCTGTTGTAGAGAGGCACTTTGAGAATGCTTTGTTTTTGTTTTTTTTAAAGCATAGCAAAGGCCTGGCCCAGATACAATATTATTTCTGGACACATTGACTGGGTTCACACAACATGACAAGTCACACTCAAGGTTGAGTGTGGGTTGTCATTGAACCGTGGGTTGTTGTGTGAACCCAGTTGTGCTAACAAACCATGGTTTGTTAACCACAAACAACCCACGAAAAGAAACCATGGAGCCTGTTTGCATGTTATGACAGTCTACCATGGCTTAATTTACCCATGGGGGTGTTGTGTAGTGCTGAGCACCTGCAGGTGCCATTTTTGCATGGTGCATACAGATGCCCAGCTTGCCGTGGCTTGGTGTATCATGTGAACCCAGGTGGCAGTGGTTGTTTGAAGGTTAGACAACCCTCAATGCTAAAACAAACCATAACCCTAAAACAAGCCCTAAAATAACCCTCAAACAACTGCCTGGATTTACACAACACGACAAGCCATTGCAAGCCATGCACCCACTGGTGTGATGCAACAATGGTGCTCGTGGGCACCCGGGATGACGCAGCAGTCCCCATGGGTAAATTATGCCATGGTGGGCTGTCGTGACATGCAAAGCAGATCATGGTTTCTTGTTGGGTGGTGAACTGTGTGTGAATAAACTATAGTTTGCTAGCACAGCTAGGTACACACAACAACCTAAGCTAAAACAACCCACAGTCAACCTTTCAACAACAACCCACAGTCAACCTTTATACAACAATAGGTTAAAATCCCACTTTAAAACGTGGATCTGCCCACTGTCCCTCAGAACTGTCAATAAGTGGGAGAGGCCATGTAGTCCATCATGTTGCACAGAAATATAAGAATTTGGAGGGGTCTGAGAGGAAGTCTCTCTCTCTCTTCTAGCAAGGTATGATGGCTCTCTTGCCTTGCCTTGTCTTGTCAAGACGATTAACCTGGTGAACTGAAACAGGTATTATATATTTAAAAGACTTTCAAGCTGTCTTTTAGGGTAAACCCTCCGAACGTGTTTACAACAAAACTTAAAACCACAAAACATAATAAAATAATAACAATTTTAAAAACCCAGTGATACCATCAACATTAACCGTTAAAAGCAGTCTGCACCACTGGATACATAGCTTCCCAGGACAATTGTACAAACTAAGCTATTCTAAAAGACTGCTTGCTATGAAAAAAAAGTTCTATTTTCAAATTGATCCAGTTCAGTCTAAAGGCTTGCCAAGGACCATAGTCCAGCTCTGGTTGGTCTGATTTGGCACATTTTATCTTGTTGCTGAAGTCATGAGCCATCATATATTGATTCTACAGATACCTTGCAAACCTACAAATGTGGGTCATTGGTACATACAGGATTGAGAAATTATTCCAGTCATGCATGTTTCACATGGTGCTGTGTATCTTTAAGAGAAGATACAGTTGATGTTTACTTGAACTGAAGTTTGACTGTTCTTCCAGAACTCCAATGTGTCCCTAACCCTTCTGTCCCCCATCTTGAGAGGTAATGGAAATCCTTACTAGATAAGAACAGTGGCCTTGGTGGTATTGATTCATCAGTAAGACAACAGATAACTTGATTAGGATCCTGTCAATAAAAGCTTGTCTCTAGTTAGATTTTTTTTTAAGTAAAACTTTTTTTCTGCAAAAGCAAAAGAAGAATCACTTCAACATCACACTGACTCTGTACTTGTGTGAAATGTCATTACCACCTGAACAATCACATTTGATTACCCCAGAACCTTTCTGAAGTCTCAAGTTTTGTCTGCTTTCACAACTGGCTGTTTTTCTGTATGCTACATTTTATATTCAGTATTTTTAACAACTCATACAACATTCAACAGCTAGGAAGTGACATTGTGTCTTGTAACAAGCACCCAAACCATTTATCTAATTGAAGATTTCTATTAAGATTTTTCTAAATTCCCCTTTCACTTGCATGTATTCATTCAGATTCATGTGCCTGCTAGCGAAGTCCTGTTCATCCTCTACACATTATCGGTTTCCGCAAGAGATACCGGCGTTGCTTTGGATTAAGCGAGCAGGAAAAAGAATCTTCAAGTCTGGCCAATTCGTTTCAAGTGGAAGATCTTGAAAGACTCTTCTTAAGTTATCCAAAGCATGAAACCCACTTAATCTTTTCTTTAAAGGGAAAAGGGTTCATGCAATTGGTTTTTCTATAATATTCATATTCAGTAGCAAGGGGGGAAAACCAAGGAGGAGAGAAACAGAATCACATTAGAATTCTCAATTAACTTTCTTCATCGATATTGTGGAATAAGCACCTTAAAACAAATATTAGATTTTCCCTTGAAACATTAATATGTAGCCCACAAGCCAGCTAATTTTATATTCAGGAACATTTGCTCACCAGCTTCATGAGCAGTTAACAATGAAATAAAAATTAGCTCTATACTAAATATTATTTTGTCAGTTCCCCCTTCAGTGAGGAACTATGTTCTTTCACTAAGTCGGTCCCTGGACCCTTGTACTGTGAGGATCCAGTGCCTGTTTTGCAATGTATAAAATGCTATCATTTTCTCTCACCCATTAGAAACATGAATAACAGAGCGGATTATTTCTTTACCGCAAATGGTATTTTTTTGATGTGCGAACCGCTCTGAGACATTCTTGTATCTTCCCCCATTCCTTTTTCCACTCCTCATCACAAAAGTGTTTCATGTGAGCATCCCCTGGGCTTGATCATGGCCACACATGTGGCAAACTACTTTCTTAACTACTGCAGGAAACTGCATGAAGTGTACTAGCCTGGGTATATTGTATTTAAATATCTATTCAGTTAAAAATTTCAAGGAAAACTGGAATTTGTGCATGGATGCAGTTTTGGAGATATGTCAAAGCATAATGAATATGATCAAGATAATTATCTGGTTCACACATAACGTTAACCCATGGTTTATTTAACCCATGGGTTGTTTCTGGGTTGTTGTGATGTGCAAACCCAGCCATACTAATAAAAACATAGTTTGTTAACCATGAATAACCCAGAAAGAGAACCCATGGTTAGTTGTTAGATTGTGAACTCTGTGTTATTTAAATCATAGGTTGTTATGCATGCACCCAAAACTGTGGGTTGTCCATGGGTTGTTTCTCCAGGGTAGAGAAGTGGTGGGCAAGAGTAGTGAAAATAAACAAACCAGCTGCTCTACATCCACTAGTACAGCACCACAGAGGCATTTGGAATACAGGGAGGGAGTGGGGGAAGAGGGAGGGAAACAAAAAACCCAGGGATTGAGAAAACAAACCATAGTTTGTCTGATCATCTGCCAGACAAACCCTGGTAGGGCAACAAACCACAGGTTAAATAAGCCATAGGTTAGAATTATGTGTGAATGAGGTCATTATGTTTATGTGGCAACAGTAATGTTTTTACAGTGCCCTATATGAATGTTTATCCTGCGAGATTTTGTGGGGGGGATGGGTCTCAATAGTGTACCTTCGATCTTACAGTTCTACCAATTCTTCCATTTGCTTTCCATGACGTTATCATAGTTTCAAACCCTTCTCATCAGCAACCTATTTTTTTAAATGGCTTTGCCTCTCAGTTATATGTTGGCCATTTTTGTCGCCTGAAGATGGAGATAAAGCACTGTAACAGGAGAGACCCTTAAGAATCAAGGCAGGCCTGATTCTCACCCCACCAAGACCAGATAGATAGATAGATAGATAGATAGATAGATAGATAGATTAGATAGATATAAAAACAATCTAAGGGAGACTTCTCTGACTAAACAGACAGCTTTGTCTGCTTTGCTTGAGATCAAGCTTTAAAACAAAAACAAACCTTTCCTTTCCAGCCAGACCAGTTGTCCCACTGATGCCCCCTCCTTGATTGGATGCAATGGATATGTTCTCTTAGAATGACAATCTGGAATATTAATATGATCTTGAATTGATGTGAGGGTGAGTCAAAGCTAAGGGTGAGATTTAGGGAGCTCACCATTTTGGGAGGAGACTATTTTCCTCACCAGTTTTTGGAGAGGACATTTCCTGTATGGTGTTTGTCTTGAATCTAGGGCATAATCTGGATAATACGTGTGAGGGCTTAAGCTCAACTGTTGCAATATTGGCTTTTCAGTCACATTTGGGAGATTTAATATTCCTATGTACTGAGTACTCACAAGTGAAGCATATCAACATACACTAGTGAAGCATATCAACATACAGCCTCCACTTTGATGACATGACATATATGTATATAGGAATGCTTCACAGGGAAAAACATCACTGGTTTACAAACAAGATTAACTGTCAGAACACAAAGGCAGAGTGCAGCCCCCCCCCCGCAATCTTTAGCGAGTAAATCTTACAAGATCTAGCAGTCAAGTTCCCTCATGATACAACTGCACTTTAACAATAAAATAGAAACTATGAAGTAAGCAGTGAGAGGAGAAGGAGGGGAGGGGATAGTTATTTTGTTTTATATTGAAACGTTAAAATTGCAAAAACAACAACTCCAAACCTTTTCTGAAATAAAAAAGTAAAAAGAATCTATACCCTTTCTTGCTAATTTAAAAAGATGCTTTAATTTAATGATTAGAAAATATAATCCTTGAGGTATATATAGCAACCAGATTTGATATGACGTTTCATATTTAAAGTGGGAGGGAAAATACCTGTGGAAATAATTTGAAGAAAATTGCAAATTCTGCAATTTGCCACTAGCATAGATATTGGATGATTTGTCATAGATATAGAGATGGCACTAAAGTGAAACTTGTTCATTCATTACTACATAGATATTTTATAATGTCCTTACCTAATTTTATGTATTAAAATACCCTTTTCTGATTACTTTTTTTTCTCCTCCTGTGACATGTCAGATACAAGACCTGCTAATTCTCCAGCTGTGGGATATGGACCTTGTTCTCAGCTGTTTAAAGAACTACTTCCAGTACAATTCAGTCACTTCCATACAAGGCTTTTATTGTGTAATTGCCCTTCCTCCTTCACAGAATTTTATGGGGGTGGTGGTGGTCCAAACGTCATCTTTGATTTGTGACTCTCATGTCTTCTCTCACCATTTCTTCCATCTTTTTCCATACCACAGAAAAATCTGTTAAGGAAGGAAAGACAAAATAACTGCATGATGCCTTCCGGTGGTAGGGCTAGGATTTGCCCGTCTGGAAGCACCTGACAAGTGCTGACACTTCCTGCTGTTTGTGTTCCCTGTAGATGGCTAATGTTGGATTTCAGTGGGCTCTTTTAAAGTCCAGCTGAACACAAAGCAGAGCACCATGTATATTTCCATAAGCCTTTATTTAGAATGTAGTGATACAAATTCAAACCTTACAACTGACGTGGGGAAAGTATCTTGAAAATCCTGCATCCAAAGAGAAGATACATTACTGTCCATAGAACTGCATTTTTTTGGTCAGTGCACGTTTCCCTTGCCTTGTTCTTTCCCTCTTTCCATTGTGTCATCCCTCTATATTTTAAACATAAGCTCCTCAGGACAGGTTTTTGTTGTCGTTGTTGCGTACTTCTCTCTTTAAAATGTCATGAATTCTACTAATGACACTGTAAAATAATCATTGTTGTTGTTGTTGTTGTTGTTGTTCAGTCGTTCAGTCGTGTCCGACTCTTCGTGACCCCATGGACCATAGCACGCCAGGCCTTCCTGTCCTGCGCTCTCTCCCGGAGTGTATTGTTCTTTACAGCATCGGATTTTCTTTTCACCACCAGACACATCCACAGCTGACTGTCCTTTCGGCTTTGGCCCAGCCATTTCACTCTTTCTGGCGCTGCTTGGAAATACCCTCTGCTCTTCCCCAGTAGTATATTGGACACCTTCCGACCTGAGGGTCTCATCTTCCGGCGTCATATCTTTTAGCCTTGTGATACGTTCCATGAGGTTTTCTTGGCAAGAATACTGGAGTGGGTTGCCATTTCCTTCTCCAGTGGACCACATTTTGTCAGAACTCTCTGCCATGATCTGTCCGTCTTGGGTGGTCCTGCACGGCATAGCTTATGGCTTCACTGAGTTACACAAGCCCCTTCGCCACAACAAGGCAGTGATCCATGAAGGGGAAAATAATCATAGTATTAATAAAAAGCTAAATAAGACAATGGAGATGACAATGGTTCATTTTGGATCCAAAGGTGGGTGGAACCATGGGTGGAAAAGCACTTCTGGTTGCAAAGGGTGGCCCTGATTCTTCCTTATTCAACTTTCCAGTTGCAGCCCCCTGGGCCACATCCCATGCAATTCCTGAAGGACCTTCAGACCCTCTGAGGGCTGTAGTGGGAAGGCGGAGGCAAGAAAGCCATGTTCCATGAGCAACACTCTGGTTGTACAAGTTACGATCCAAGCCTCTGTGTCTAATCCTGATTTTATTTTTTGTTTTTTAAATTGTGCTCTGTTTTCCTCCTGTTTAAAATATGCAATTCATTAACCTTATCCTAATGTTAGTCTTGCATGTGTCAGTTGTTTACATAGGAGTGAAGTGGAATCAAGAACAATACTGTGCTGAAGTTTGCCAGTTATCTCATATTTTAATGGAGAAATAGTCTCCACAGCTTGACAACACCTAGTAACAGATATTACACCTTAAATCCACAGCAGTCTGTTCAAGACAGAGATTCAAGGCATCAAGGCACCTTTTCTGAAATTTTTGATTAGTTGTCTTTGTAGTGCTTTCTATGATTTCACTGCATTTACCCATTGTGGTCAATTTTTTAAAAAATAGAGTTCTCGCTTAAAAGTGCAGGTGAATGTGATGGATCAATTACTTGGATATTGCAGAGTCAGATGCTTTTTTTACTAGCTGTTCTTTGGCTTAGAATGTCAGGTTTCCCCTTCACCCTAAAGCATTAAAAAAAAACTTGATAAAAAGGAATGTCATAGTATGGCTTCTTACATGAACATTAATAACCGCTTTCCTCTCTCTCTAAGCTTCTTTCTCACTTGAAAGATATTTAGACTGATTTATATGGAACTGACTACTTCTGCTTGAAAATGGAGAAGCATGTAAGTTAGCAGAAAATCTACTGAAACCTTTGGAGCCAATTAGAATTCTTCTTAACAGCATTATGAAGCCTCTCCAGCACTTAGAATTCTAGCTTTTTGAGGGTGCGTGGATCTTGATAGAGAGGAACATATACCTTTGGATGCATGGTCTTCAGGAATTGCACCAGATCAAGGAACTGTTCGGTAGTTGCATTTTTTTTTACCTGAAAAGTTTGGCACAAATAGAGAGAGTGTCACTTTAGTATAGTACACTTTCCCCAGCTTGGTGCCCTTCAGATGTTTTGGACTACCACCATCCCCAACCAGCAAGGCCAAAGGTCAGGAATGCTGTAAGTTGTACTCCAAAATATCTGGAGGGTACCAGTTTAGAAAAGGCTGGTGTAGTATGTACAGAGAGCCTTGCAAATTAGCACTACAAAATAAAAGGTGTTTCTTGTTGTATACAACAAGCTTTACAGTAGATACCAAATAACTTTATCTTAATTACAAAGCTGCAATCCTAGACAACCAGATGAGTGTTTGGGAAGAAGTATATCCGCAGCCAGATGTTTTCTGAAAATTCCTAACTGTAACCAATCATTTGAATGAAGAGACAAAAGCTGATTTGAAAACCCTGTAAAGGTTTCCTGAAGTTTCTTTTTTGATTGTTTTTATTAGGAGGCATTTAAAGATACACCAAAGCAAAGATTGCATCTCGCCAGTAGTAGAATTTCCAGAGTATTTGGGGATGAGATGGCTGAGAAAATTAAGGATAAACTAAAAAGAGGGGGCATTTGGGGGGAACACTTGGCTGCAGTGACACCTACATCCTCTTTCAGGGACTGCAACAAAAGAGGTTGGAAGCCTTTGCCCATTCAGAACAAGGGCAATTGGTGATCCTATTGGCTGGGGTCAACCTTGTGACCTGTACAGAAAGTATTGCCCTTACTTGCAGTTGCCTTTGTTTGCCCCCAGTGAAGTGTGTAGCCAAATCTAATTGGCTATGCAAGTGCCTTGATGTCATCATGTTCACTGTGTGATTCATGACTGGCTTGTAGTGAAGAAGACATCAGCCCTAGCAAAGGAGGGGAAATAGCACTGAAATAGCAACAGAATGGCAGAACTATGGCTTCAAACATATGTGGAAAATACAAATGTGCTGAAACTGTAGGTAGCAGGGGTGTTTGGAGAAATTTTTACAGCCCTTGAAAGCAGTGCTTTTGACCCCTAAACCCCAAACCACTAAATGTTCAGTACAGCCCTACTCAAAATGAAGATATCCCCAATGAATTCAGATAATGTACTCCGCAATATACAGAAAATGTAAGGTAAATGCTGCAAAATATTGCTTGATGAGCCTCAGAGATGGCTTTAAGCTATCAAGATCTGCCAGTGAAGTTGCTGTTGTCTGGTTGGTGAAAAAATATTAATTTACTTACTAGGTAACATGTTAGGATATTACCAGACAGACTTCGGGCACAATCCTATGCATGTTTAGACAGAAAAAGGCCTACAACTCCCAGCATGGCTGGGTGGGGAATGCTGGTTGTTGTAGGCTTCTTTTGGTCTAAACATGCATAGGTTTGCACCCTTAATGTCAAGGCCCTGTTTTTAACTTATCCAGAAGTGCACCTTTGCTACAAAGTCTCTGTTGTTATCTCATGCTTAACCTCTCTTTCTTGTATCCAAGGAAAATCTTAAGGAATTCCCTTTGCATTATTTTGTTTGTTTTGATTTAAATGGAGTCAAGGAAACCTAACCTTGTGTTGTCGGTTTCTGTGATTTGATGGGGAGTAGTTTAATAACATGAAAATGAATGAATTTAAAATGAGATAGCTGAAGGTCAGAACCCCATAGTGATAACTCAACTAATGTAATATTCATATATCTGGCTACAAAATGGCGCTATATATCAGTATTTTGTCAGTGCCTACCATCGTTATGGAAGGGACAAGAGAAGCTTGTTGTATTGACAAATAATGCAGGAAGAAAGCTGTAGGTAATTGTGTACCGAACAGGTTAGGGAGTTCCATATTCATTATCAACACATTTCTCCACTCTAACTTCTATTCCAAGTTTTTACTATAAACTTGCATAACCTGAGGCAGCCTTCACCAACTTAGTGCCTTCCAGATGTTCTGGATTACAACTCCCAGCATTCCTGACCATTGGCCATGCTGGCTGGTTGGACGTTGAAATCCAAAACATCTGGAGGGCATCAGGTTGGGGAAGGGAACCAAGTTTTTTACTTTCACATATCAGTGATATGGGGCATCAGAATTTTTTTCCAGTGCTTTATTTTTCTGTGGAAGATTTTCTGTTTCCGAAGTTCATTAGTAACAATGAATTGATGGCAATTCCAAATACAATATTAAGCAAGGTTGGTAGTTTCAAAGTTGTAATTAATGTTCTTCAGTTTTTTTCTATTTTTTTTAGCAAGTATGTGAGATAATTATTTAATTTATTAATTACAGTAATGGAATTAGTAAATAGTGACAGTGAAGGTGAAGGTACCCCAATAACCTCAGTGGAAGAGAGATGAACTCTTGAAATAGATGAGTGGTTGTCAGTATATCATGCACCGTTCTTTGGGTTGCTAAAATTTATTAAAGTGCAGTTCTGTGCATGACTACTCAGGAGTAAGTGTCATTGAGTTCAATGGGGTTTACTCCCAGGTAAGTGGGTATAGGATTGCAGCCTTGTAGGACTTTCGTCTTTCTAAATGTGCATAGGATTGCACCCTTAGTATTTCAACAGTTTTCAATACTTTTGTCCCCCCTCCCCTTTACATTTAATCAGTGTAAGAGCTGTACATTCTATTGTCTTCAAACTTTTACAGGTACTCCATTAAAACTGTCTACATAATATAACATTTAAATCTCATTAAGTGTGTTTTAATTTTCCCCTCAAATATTTCAGGTCATACTTGTGGTGTATTGGGACAAAAAAATAACACAGGGTACTTTAGCTTTGTTGCATGCTAAATACAAGTGAGAAAGTGTGCTAAATTAGATTGCTCTGTAGGGCATCAGAAAATTCTGATGCAAACTGAAATCGAATGACCTCATGCAAATTAGCTTAATTTGCATAGGGAAATTTTCAAATTCAAAATTTTCCAGAAAACCCACACCGTTGTCAGAAATCTGATCCAATCAATTGGATATTGTCATCAGTAACAGCTTAGATAAACTGAAGGTCAGTCTATACAAGATACTGGTATTGTGGGTGGGTGACTCATGGTTCCATGAAGATAATAGTCATCCAGTTGTACTGGATGGGGTTACACTTCCTCTTAAAGATTAGGATCACAATTTGGGGGTTCTACTAGATCTGGCTATGTTAATGTATGCTGAAGTGGCGTCTGATTCACAAAGTGACTTTCAGTAATTTAGTTTGCTGCACAAGCTGCGTCCATTTCTGTTGTTGTTGTTGTTGTTGTTCAGTCGTTCAGTCGTGTCCGACTCTTCGTGACCCCATGGACCATAGCACGCCAGGCCTTCCTGTCCTGCGCTCTCTCCCGGAGCATGCTCAAGTTCATGCGTCCATTTCTAGAAAGAGGTTATTTGGCTACAGTTATCCACATTTTGCTTCTTTTTATGCTTAATACATGGTGTGGCCTTTGAAAATTGTTCAGAAACTTCGCTGGTTCAAAATGTGACCATATTGTTAATTAGGAGTCACTGGGAAATACGTATTACTCAGATACTTGCAGACCTGTACTGATTTCAAAGGTATTTCTGTGCAGAATTCAAAGTGCTGGTTGTGAGCCTAAGCAATCTGGGACCAACACGTATGAAGGACTATCTTTTGCTATATGAACTTAGTGTATAGGTTTAAAAAATCTTCTGAGGTCCTTCTCTGGGTGCCTCCACTGTCAGAAGTTAGGCAAACGTCTATTAGAGGGCTTTTTCTTAGGTGTCCTGACCCATGGAAATTCATCTGGCACCATCTTTATCATCTTTTAAACAACAGGTTCAACTCCTGCTCTTTGCACAAGCTTTTCATAGTAATTAATTATTATTGACTAAATTATAGTTTTATTGATGCTTCTGCTGAAGATCATTGTATACTGTTGCTTTTAAAATTATAGTACTTATTGCTGTTTTATGATTTTTTTTTATTGTTATGTACCTGGAAGGTTATCTTTAGTTGAAATGCATTAAATAAAATGACTGGAAGAATGCATAATTCTCCTACAACAAATTTCTCAATTGTGTATTGTTAGAACCGCTGCTTGGTAACTATGGATCAGCTATGTGACTATTTGCTACAACCAATGGGTTCAGCAAATAAATAGTTTTTTGATTCTATGTGATGGGCACTTGAGTGAGACTCTATATTTTCCCAGAGTATCTGAACAATTTGAATGAGTAACTATAGTTAAAGAACAGACATTTTCAGACACTATGAAATTAGCCACAATGATCTCTGTATTTAATGTTTAGCAAAAGTCTTCTATTTTTCCTGTCCTTTTGGCTCATCAAACTAGTAAGTAAGCATGATCTCTTTTTTTTAACATTAATCTGTTCTAAGGACCTCACTGAAGGTGATTACTTTTGAAGATCTCTCTCTCTCTCTCTCTCTCTCTCTCTCTCTCTCTCATCTACCATAAATAATTTCACTGTAGTTAATGGTTCCTAACTACATTTTATTTTTGGTTACTTGCAGAAGTCATAAAGTCAATCTTATTTAAGATGGGTTCAGAATTTACCTTTTTGCTGATCATTCTCATATTTGCATGCATTGATAAATGTAATGTGTAAATTTGGCCCATTTGTAGACTGAGTAAAATCTGAGCATTCCTGCCACCTCTAAGAGGACCATATCCAGATTAAATGGTTGGAATTGACGGAGAGATACTGACCCAGGATTAAAGCTATTGGTGCACATTCTTATTTTTAAAAAATTGGGAAACCCTGCTAAGTTGTTCTTTCTACTGTAAATATTGTCCTATTGCTTCAACCTACTTAAAGACTTTAAATTAGGCATGGGACAAGAACTTACCTTGTCATGCAGAGACCAACTTTATTGGTAGAGAGGAATGGTTTTCTTTTAAGCATTGTGAAGAGATGGCCATATGGCAATAGGGTTGCTCTTAGGCAGGAACTTCAGGAAGGAAGGAAACTCCGCTCCTGCTCCAAATACAACTTGTTTCCTTTGTGGCCGAAATACCTAGGCTTAATTACTTCCTCTTGAATCTGTGTGTGTATGAGAGAGAGTAATATGTGCTTATTTTAGAATTCACAACTATACTCTGTGCCTGATTTCCTCATCTCTCCAAACTGCTAGAATGGTGAGAAAGTATCAAATTTAATTCATTCAAGTAGGATGGGAAATCACACCCATTATAGTATAAACAATAAGGAACTGAAAGGTTTTAGTCAACCCAAATTGAACCCTGTAGTGGGGGGTTGTTAGCATAGCACCCTGTGCATTTAGGCAAACAGCAGCCTAGCTTTCCAGTGGGATAAGGGTATCTGAATTTAAGGGTGCTTTGCACAAAACACATTCGTGCGCTTCTCAGTTCAACTGCGAAATTGCATACGTGTAATATCAGTGACCGTATCAGATCAACATTTACATGCTGGCAGGCATTAATCCATTGCTGCATTGCATGAAGCCTCCACATGGATGCTATCAAATACTGTCTTAGCTGGTAAATATTTAGCTTAGTAAATATTTATACTATCAAATAAGACCAAATACTGTCTTAGCTGGGCCCCACATTGGCTTCCTAACAAGGGAAAACATGTAAACAAGCCCATTCTTCCTTGGTAACAAATACAGCACTCTGAGCATGCCCTGTGCTTCTAGCAAGGAGAGAACCTGCCAGCACAACTCGCCTACCGATAGCAGCTGCTCTTTCCTGGGCCATTGAAAGGAGGGGTGTCTGGTCCCCTTTAACTGCTCAGCAAAGAGCAGCTGCTATCTGAGAAAACAAGGAACAGTGTCTCGGCAACCAGGGACAGGTACCCCACAAAACTGCATACTGTTGCTAAGATGGATAAGCAGTGGTGGTAGCAGGTGTGTCTCTGCTTTTTTAGTACACAGGGCATGGCAAAGGAAATTAGTCCTAATTAATTCGACAGCTTGGGCCTGTGCTCTGTTGTTGCAGCTGAGACTTGCATTCTGGATCTGAACTCCAAGTAGCAGAATGGGCCCCTTAGGTGCAGTGAAATAGGGGTCGATTGCACATTCTGCCCTTAAGAACATATGACCCAACCCTGTTGAAGTATGGAATGCCAGGAATGGATGCGTAGTAGTGATGTCATACCATTACATTATACAATAAGTGGGCTGTGATTATGTTTTCATTCATATGACTGGGTTTCCTTTTTGCATATTTTAAAGGCCTAACTGAAATGTCTTCTTTACTGCTCAAGATAAGCATGGTTTACTAACCGCCTGATCCAATACTACCTCTTGGATCAAGCTGTTAGTAATAATATGAGCGGCACCGGAAAAAGGGATAAAGAGACCCCTTTTGCTGCTTGGAGTTTAGTTCCAGAATGCAGTTCTCAGCTGTACAGCGGAGCATAGGCCCAAGCTGTTGAATTAATTAAGATTAATTTCCCTTAGAAAAGGTCCCAGCCACCCCTTTTAGAGGTATCAAATTTCTTTTTTCTCTTTCTTTTTTAAGAAAAATATGTATTTATTTATTTATTTCCCCACATGCGATAGTCCAGGCATATCAAAAATTATAATAGGTTAAGGCATGAAATTATAGAATACATTGTTCACATAAACCAGAGAGGCTGATATGCTACAGGCTGAGTGTCATGAAGTCGAGTATTGCCAACATACATAATAAATTGATACCAATCATAGGGTTGGAAGGGGCCTATGAGACCATCAAGTCCAACCCCCTCCTCAATGGAATTCATTGGTCTAAATTTAATTTTTAAAAAGAAAGTAGGTTCCTATTCTAGGAAAGAGGATTCCTTGAGGAGGAAAAAAAGGCAGGATATAAATGTAATAAATAAATAGAGAAACATATTTATAAATGTTGGGTTTTAGTTTTTATCCTTAGTTGTT
The DNA here is from genome assembly GCF_057233095.1 of Heloderma suspectum. Taxonomy (NCBI): domain Eukaryota; kingdom Metazoa; phylum Chordata; class Lepidosauria; order Squamata; family Helodermatidae; genus Heloderma; species Heloderma suspectum. Next base: position 332,587,974 of record NC_139459.1, on the reverse strand, counting down.
TTTATTTTAAATTATTTTAGGCTGCCTATAATGGTAGAACTCTTAAAGGATAAAACCCTTTAAAGAAATATAATAGAATTTGTTTCTTTGGATAATAATTAAGAAGATACTGTGCTTTTCTCTGCCTTTTTGTTTCTGTATGTATATATACTTTTTTTATGCTTTGCAGTCCTTTTAAGTTAGCGCTCTATCTCTTTTCATCATCTAGCTCTTTGACAGGTACTTGGAGGAGTCATCAAATGCCTGTCATTTCTAATTGTTCAACAGTAGCAAAGGGGAAATCTTCTTTATGCCTTTGTGTCAAAGCTCACTCCACTATGCTTATGATAATCTCTTGTGTAAAAATATTGCATACATGCTGCATTTATTTAGGAGATCTTCAAAAGATTTTAAAAGGAGACACTGCTCTTTAGAGCCCACATTTGCAAATATTGCTGCTCACTAGCACTAAGCTGAATGTTTGGTGGCAAATATTTTTGGTGTAATAAAGAGGTGTTGGGGGCTCCCAAAATGTTTCTCAAAGGAGTGCCTAAGTTTTCTACTTTTGCTCCTGTTCATTGTTGTTCACTCTGTTGATCACCTGAAGCTTTGATGCTACTCTATTTAAAAACAGGCCTTGTCCTCCCTAATAACATCATCATGTAGCCTAGCTATGTGATGTCACTGAGGGCAAATCAGTGGGGGTGTAAGCTCCATTGAACACCATGGGACTTACTTCTGACTAAACATGTATTATTTATTATTATTATTATTATTATTATTTATTGCATTTATATCCCGCCTTTTTTCCTCTTGCAAGGCACTCAAGGCGGCTTACATGATCCTCCTCCTCTCCATTTTATCCTCACAACAACAACCCTGTGAGGTAGGTTGGGCTGAGAGTGTGTGACTGGCCCAAAGTCACCCAGTGAGCTTCCATGGCCGAGTGGGGACTAGAACCCGGATCTCCCAGCTCCCAGTCCAACACTCTTGCCACTACACCACACTGGCTCTACTATGTATTGGATTGAGTAGTAATTCTACTGTTTTGGTGCCCCCTCCTGAAAAATAGTTGGAAATGTCTTGCATTTCCAACTGTTGGTAAAAGGAGGAAGGTGGGACTCTTAAGGAGGTAAGAGATCCTTACGGAGTATTGCTCAGGGGGTCCAGGTCATGCGTGGAACCTTGACAACATGTGGTGTGCACAAAGAGTTCATCTGTTTACCAGTGACCCCTTTATCTTTTATGCAAAGGCCATGCATGTGCAGATTTAAATGTGGGTTCACCATGGCATGCAAAAGAGTTCAGCCCAGCACTTGAGAGCTTCGTGGGAATGTCTGTCCACAACCAAAGCTGTTGCAGAAGTTAATATAAAGCAGCTGCCACACACATGCTTGGGTGTTTCCTGTATCACCCCTCCCTTGTTTCTAACTGAATCTTGCAGGGCGACGGTGTTTTTTGAAAATACTTTCTTTGGAATTCTACCTTCTTCATGTTATACATTTGTCTTTTTGATATAATATGTTCTAAGATACTGCTTTAGGGGCCTTTGCCTAAAAAGCAGCATAAAAATGAGCAGTTAGGCTAGAATCCTATATACCAAGCTTTCCCAGTCTGGTGCCCTCCAGATGTTTTGAACTTTTAAGTCCTATCAGACCCAATGGTCAGGAAGGCTGGGAGTCGTAGTCCAAAACATCTGGGAGACACCAGATTGGGGAAGGCTGCTATATACACTTAACTACGGGTAAGTCCTGTTTCACTCAGTGGGACTTCTGAGAAAATATGTGTAGGACTGTTTTGTCACTTACTTAATGTAGTACAGCCTGGTAGCCAGCACTCTGTGAAACAGAAAGTGTGATGAGATAGTAACCCCAGTCATGCGGTTTTTCTTTTTTCTGCATAAATATATTTCAGCAGTATGTGCTGAAAATAAATTACCACTCTGAATCTAGATCTGAGGATGCCAATAGCCATAATGGATCATTTTCTTTGATGTTATTCTCCCCCCCCCCTTTCCCCAGAGTAAATAACACCTTGTTGAGCTGTGTTGAAGTATGTCGACTTATCCTTGCTAAGGTGGTTGTGAAGTTGTTAATTACTGTGAAGAAGCTTAGATATTAATGGAATTTTTACGTGCTTATTATTAGTTGGTGACGAGGATTTAAAAAAAGGGGAAAGATAATTTAATACTTTATTATCAATTTTTTTAAAAAAAAATGGAGTTGGTGGAGAACTTTTTTGTTCTTTCTTTCACTTTTTTTATTATACATGGACATCTGTGCAAAAGCACCTTCATCTGTGGGTGGTTGCCTTGGTGGGAAGAGCAGTCTTTTGACAAGTATCCTTTGTGGTAAAAACAGGGGGGGGGCGGGTAGGATAAGTGGTGGTGATGGAAAAATAAAGATCCTTGACTCACATTAGGTTTCAGGTCCAGCAATAATGTATGTTTTAAAGCTGAATTCTGTCCTTGTTTACAATGAGCACAATACATTATTGATACATTTTACTGACAATGTCTGCTAATGCATAGCAGCATGATGACAACATCATATTCCATTACACTTAATAAAAACCTTGGGTGGGGCCATAGTTCAGGGATGGAAGATATGCTTTGTATGGAGACGGTCTCAAGTTTCTTCAGGTCCCTGGAATCTTCAGGTAGAGCACATCAGGTACCAGTGCTGGCAAGGCAGCCTCTGTCTGAGATTCTGATGGGCCACTGCTAGTCACAGTACTGGGCTAGGTATACCAATGGTCCGACTCCACAGAAGGCAGCTATAAAAGCAACTCAGTAGGAAAGTAAGCTCCAGGAGGACAGGAGCTCAGTGATAGAGCACATGCTTTGCAAGTAGAAGCCCCCCACCCCCCCGTTCAATCCCCGGCCTTTCCAGGTACCTTGATTTAGGGCAATAGAGTATTTTACATGGCATGTGACGTCTCATTAAATTTATTTGAAGCGTTGTATGAAATGCGACATCTTGCAGGAATTCTAGAAGAAAGGAAAACACCCATATCAAGGTAGTGCAGACTGGTACATGAGCGTATTAAATTGATCTGTTATTGTATCTTGCCTTTTTAAAGTTATTAATTGCTTGAAAAATGTACTGGAAATGTGCTTGATAAGTTTTAAAAAATATAGAACAAACATCTACTTTAAAAGAAAGCTCACAACAAAGTATTATAAATTCAAGTGTATCCTAAATAGAAACTATGAATAACCCATTCATGTTAGCATTAGCTTGCATTGTGCCATCATGCTTTAAATTGCTCAATATAGTGCCTGTGTCTACACAGCAAGCCTTTTACTTGCAATGGCTCAACACGCAGATGAGGCTCTTCTTTTTTTGCACACCACTGAAAATTAGCAGAACTTATTAGGGGAGGGGGCATACCATATACCCTAGCTCTTTCCATAGATAATTTGGATTTTAGTGGAAATTGTAGAATTATTCAGTGCAGTTTGGATGCAGACTTTTATTTTTAGAAAATAATCATAGCATTGACTGTGTATTTTGATATTGCACACGGTAACATATCGGAAGCGTTAGGTGAACAATAAAACAGTAACATCTGTCAGGTAGTATCATCTTCCAAATTGGTTTTTATTGATTTTGAAGCCATGTAAATAGACACTTCTGCCTACTGCAGAACCTTCTTGACAGTCAGAATAAGAAGGACCTAAGAACATCTCATAAGATTATCTTGTTTTTCTCTGTCACCTTTATTTTTGTACTGACTGAATTATCTGGTCAGCAGATAAGTCTGAATAAGCTATTATTTATTGACTCAGGCAGAATGGTGAGCTGTATTCTGAAACATCTCTCTTCTTCCCCCCCCCTCCTCCCTGCCAGTCCAGATAATTTAAATTAAAATTCCTTGTTCAGCTTAGTACAAAGATATACAGCTTTATTAGGAATGTGAACACCTTTTTGTGCACAAATTAGTTTTACTCCATTCACAGTAGCTATGATGAAAGGCAGTAAAGGTAATATTTTAAATCTTTCACTTTCTGTCTGTGGGTACAACTTAGTGAGTTCAATTAAAGATATGTGCAATTTAGAATGTATTTGAATGGAATCCATCTACTTTTGGTTTATCATAAGTCTTCAGGATTCTGCATTTAAATTACATTTCCTATATGGAAAAAGAATGGTAACAAAAACATTCAATGTGCTGTTGATTTCTCATGAGTAGCATATGCTTAGAATGTTTTTTCAAATAATTGTTTCATTGTATTTGTTTTTGGCTTAAAATACTTTGTTGCAAAAATGGTTCACAGTCAGCATAAAAATGGATAGCTGCTTTCTTCTTCCATTTTTCATGTGGGATAAGAAAACATTTTCTATTCTTCATAATATTAATGTGGAACAGTGTTCCCTCTAGCCACATACACAGTTTTACTAGATACTTCCTTATATTTTAACATAAATTCATCCAACTGTGGTTTCTCAACAATCTGCATCCCCCCAAAATTCTTCTTACATTCTCTGGACCCGACTGGACTTCGACTGCATTAAAAAATAATGTCTGTCATTGTACAATAATCTCTGTGGCAGCTTGTAGCCCCCTCGGCTTCCTGCACTTTAGTTAAGGGCATCATGAGGAAGACCTCATGAGGCAATTCCTCCCATGGGGCTTTTTCAGTTCAGAAAGTGCAGGTGGCCTGGGAAGCTGCAGAGCAAAGGAAAGATGTGTAATAAAGAGAGAAAACAGAAACAGCACTCTCAGCTTGCAGTGATTACGTAAGCTCAAAAATACCACCAAAAGGAATTCAAAACTCTGCCTCAGAACAGTGGAAGCCTCATCACAGTTGATGCTGTTGCCTCTTACAGACACAATGCAACAAATCAAAAATCCTTAGGAAAAAAAGGAAGAACCAGTGCTACAACCTATGCCAGTAGAGAATCCTATCTGTGAGAAACAGTTGGAGAAATTCTCCTCCCCTAGGAGAAATTTCATGAAATTTTTCCCCCAATTTCTCTGCCCACAAATAGGCTGGAGAACTTTGAGAGGCCATTTGTACACATCTCTATGTAACACAACAGGTAATTCCAAATGACCTAGGCAGGACACCCCAAGCAGCTTTTGAAATCTGTGAGCAAATCCTTTGTAGAAGATTCTTCGGCAGAAACCACAACCCATTCTTTAGTACCATTACTCGCTTTTACAGCCGACATTTGAAACAAAGTCTGATGAGAACACTGCCGCAAAGCAGACAAGGGCCTGAGCTCCATGTCACCAGAAGGGTGCAGCCATCCTAATGGTTAGCCCCACGCTTATGCCCTGCAGCAACAGAACTGAATATATTTGATGGGAATAAGGTTTGGACTAGAGTATGTGCCACAGTGCCGCAAGGAAGAAAGAAACACACACCACTGTCAGCCTGTTCTTTGGTAGTTTGGTTGATTTTCAGTTTAGTAACCACACTGGTGGGGCTGGGGAGAGCTGAAGGTTATTTTTCAGTATGGCTCTTAATACCAATTGCAGGAAGGTGGTTTTACACTCATGTCCTGCTTGTGGGTTTCTCATAGGAGTACTGGACTATATAGGCCTTTGGCTCTTATTATGTTCCAATGCAATACTGATGAGCCTGCAACAGGCACTAACCCTTTCGCCACATGATTATTAATGCCTTTGCCTGGCAATCCCAGGGGGAGAGTTTTTAAAACCCCCTGTCATTATAAAATAAAGGCAGTGCACAGCTTGGTTTATCAAAATAGTATCTCCTTGCTATCAAGATTCCTATGCCACTGTATCAAGTTACTATTTGATAAACATAGGTACCACTTTCTCAAATAGAATTTGTCAAGGTGGTATTTGAATTTGCACTTAAGCACTAACAGATAGTACAGATGTTGAAATAAGCACTTTAACATACATTACAAATATTGCGTTTATCCACCTTATCAAGGTGCTATTGGCAGTTATATTTCTGCACTTTAACAGAGCATTGCAGGTATGGCATTTAGCTACTTTATCCAGTTAATGATAGATCTTACAAATCTTGCACTTAGGCACTTTGTCAAGATGCTATTAATAATTACAGCTGGTCATTTTAGTAGACTGTATCGCTGTTTCACAGCTACTTCATGTAACTTACATCTACTGTCCTTAAGTAGTTTATCAAAGTACTGGTAACACTGGATCCCCCTTCATGGATCACTGCCTTGTTGTGGCGAAGGGGCTTGCATAACTCAGTGAAGCCATAAGCTATGCTGTGCAGGGCCACCCAAGACGGACAGGTCATGGCGGAGATTTCTGACAAAATGTGGTCCACTGGAGAAGGAAATGGCAACCCACTCCAGTATTCCTGCCAAGAAAACCCCATGGAGCGTATCACAAGGCTAAAAGATATGACGCCGGAAGATGAGCCCCTCAGGTCGGAAGGTGTCCAATATACTACTGGGGAAGAGCAGAGGGAATTTCCAAGTAGCGCCAGAAAGAGTGAAGCGGCTGGGCCAAAGCCAAAAGGACACTCAGCTGTGGATGTGTCTGGTGGTGAAAAGAAAATCTGATGCTGTAAAGAACAATATTGTTTAGGAACCTGGAATGTCAGATCAATGAATCAAGGTAAGCTGGAGGTGGTCAAACATGAGATGGCAAGATTGAACATCGACATCTTGGGAATTAGCGAACTAAAATGGACAAGCATGGGTGAATTTAATTCAGGTGACCACCATATCTACTACTGTGGGCAAGAATCCCTTAGAAGAAATGGAGTAGCACTCATCATCAATAAAAGGGTGGGAAAAGTAGTACTGGGGTACAATCTTAAAAACAATAGAATGATCTCAGTACGAATCCAAGGCAAACCATTCAACATCACAGTAATTCAAGTCTATGCCCCGACCACTGAGGCCGAAGAAGCTGAGGTTGATCGGTTCTATGAAGACCTACAACACCTTCTAGAACTAACACCAAAAAAAGATGTCCTTTTCATCATAGGGGAGTGGAATGCTAAAGTAGGAAGTCAAGAAATCACTGGGATAACAGGCAAGCATGGCCTTGGTGTACAAAATGAAGCAGGACAAAGGCTAATAGAGTTTTGCCAAGAGAACACGCTGATTATAGCAAACATGCTTTTCCAACAGCGCAAGAGGTGACTCTGCACATGGTCATCACCAGATGGTCAATATCGAAATCAGATTGGCTGCAAAGGACATAATCAAAGATGGAGAAGCTCTATACAGTCAGTAAAAACAAGACCTAGAGCTGACTGTGGCTCAGATCATGAGCTTATTATCGCAAAATTTTAACTTAAATTGAAGAACGTAGGAAAAACCACTAAACCATTCAGGTATGACCTAAATCATATCCCTTATGAATATACAGTGGAGGTGAGGAATAAATTTAAGGGATTAGACCTGATAGAGTGCCTGAGGAACTACGGAGAGAGGTCAGTAACATTGTTCAGGAGGCAACAACTCAATCCATCCCAAAGAAAAAGAAATGCAAGAAAGCAAAGTGGCTGTCTGATGAGGCCTTACAAGTAGCTGAGGAAAGAAGGGAAGTGAAAAGCAAGGGAGAAAGGGGAAGATATATCCAATGAATGCAGATTTCCAGAGAATAGGAAGGAGAGACAAGAAGGCCTTCTTAAATGAACAATGCAAAGAAATGGAGGAAAACAACAGAATGGGAAAGACTAGAGATCTTTTCAAGAAAATCGGAGATCTCAAGGGAATATTTTGTGCAAAGACGGGCATGATAAAGGACCAAGAAGGCAGGGACCTAACAGAAGCAGATGAGATTAAGAAGAGGTGGCAAGAATACACAGAAGAACTATACAGGAAAGATCTGAATGTCCCTGATAGCCATGATAGTGCGATCACTGAACTTGAGCCGGACATCCTAGAGAGTGAAGTCAAGTGGGCCTTAGGAAGCATTAGTAACAACAAAGCTAGCAGAGATGACGGTATTCCAGCTGAGCTATTTAAAATCCTAAAAGATGATGCTGTTAAAGTGCTGCACTCAATATGCCAACGAATTTGGAACACTCAACAGTGGCCACAAGACTGGAAAAGGTCAGTTTACATTCCAATTCCAAAGAAGGGCAACACCAAAGAGTGTTCAAACTACTGCACAATTGCGCTCATTTCACATGCCAGCAAGGTTATGCTCAAAATCCTACAAGCTAGGCTTCAGCAGTATGTGAACTGAAGTACAAGCTGGGTTCCGAAGAGGCAGAGGAACTAGAGATCAAATCGCCAACATTCGCTGGATCATGGAGAAAGCAAGAGAATTCCAGAAAAACGTCTATTTCTGCTTTATTGACTACGCTAAAGCCTTTGATTGTGTGGATCACAACAAACTCTGGCAAATTCTTAAAGAGATGAGAGTACCAGACCACCTTACCTGTCTCCTGAGAAACCTGTATGAGGGTCAAGAAGCAACAGTAAGAACCAGACATGGAACAAATGATTGGTTCAAAATTGGGAAAGGAGTACGACAAGGCTGCATATTGTCGCCCTGCTTATTTAACTTATATGCAGAGTACATCATGAGAAATGCCGGGTTGGATGAATCAGAGGTCGGAATTAAGATTGCCGGGAGAATTATCAACAACCTCAGGTACGCAGATGATACCACCCTAATGGCAGAAAGCGAAGAGGATCTCAAGAGCCTCTTGTTCAGGGTGAAAGTGGAGCGTGCAAAAGCTGGTTTGAAACTCAACATTAAAAAAACGAACATCATGGCATGTGGCCCCATCACTTCCTGGCATATAGAAGGGGAAGAAATGGAAGCAGTGACAGATTTTATTTTCTTGGGCTCCAAGATCACCGCAGATGGTGACTGCAGCCATGAAATTAAAAGACGCTTGCTCTTTGGGAGGAAAGCTATGGCAAACCTAGACAGCACAGTAAGAAGCAGAGACATCACCTTACCAACAAAGGTCCGTCTAATCAAAGCTATGGTTTTCCCAGTAGTAACATATGGCTGTGAGAGCTGGACTATAAGGAAGGCTGAGCGTCAAAGAATGGATGCTTTCGAACTGTGGTGCTGGAGAAGACTCTTACGAGTCCCCTGGACTGCAAGGAGGTCAGATCAGTCCATCCTAAAGGAAATCAACACTGAGTGCTCATTGGAAGGACAGATACTGAAGCTGAAGCTCAAATATTTTGGCCACCTAATGTGAAGAGAAAACTCCCTAGAAAAGACCGTGATGCTGGGAAAGATTGAAGGCAAAAGGAGAAGGGGACGGCAGAGGATGAGATGGCTAGATAGCATCACGGATGCAATGAATATGAACTTGAGCACACTCCGGGAGAGAGCGGAGGACAGGAAGGCCTGGCGTGCTATGGTCCATGGGGTCACGAAGAGTCGGACACGACTTAATGACTGAACAGCAACAACACTGGATTGCTTTAGCAAACTATAGCGATATTGCATTTACCTATTGTATCTGGGTGCTGTTAATGACTGAGCCTCATTTGATCACTTTATCCAACTTTACATGTATTGTGCTTAGTATTGCAACACATTTTATCAAGCTACTACTATTGATTGCCCGTTGATGTCTGCATTCTCATCCCACTTTTGAGACAAGTATTGTCTCCCGGTCCATCAATACAGAAGGGACACAGGCCCTGCCATCAGGCTTACAAACTAAAATGACAAAGACACATAAGGGAAGGGCAGTGGAGGGACAAAGAAGAGGAAGCAGATCAGTTTTCCATGACCAGAACAACGTAGTGAGCTGTAAGCAGGCATTTAAATGCACTTTGGCCAGGCTGCACTGTGTTCTTGCTGATATTCTTGCTTAGGGATGGGTGAATGTGAACATTTCACTTTCTCTCACATCTGAATTTTTTAAATCTCAAGTACTTTCTCTCCTGAATATGAAGATATGTGCAAATTTGGAGAATACTTATAAAAAGCTAACTGAAATGAATTTGTCACCCATCTACACCAGCCAAATTCAATAGGTAGAGCTATTCCCAGCATGGAGAGGACCACAATGTAGCTGCTTGCCGTATAGTTGTTAAAGATGAGGAGCCTGTCAGAAAAAAAGAGGTGGCAGCCTTGGCACTAACATGGTTGAATACACGGGGATTCAAACCCAGACTTTTAAGAGTAAAGCACTCAAAGCCTTGGGCCTGGATGAACAAACGTGCAAGTTTCAGTTTCTCCCCCATTCAGATTTTTTAAATCTCAAGTTTCTATGGAGAATCTTGATAAATTCTTATCAAAATGAAATCCCATCCCTTGTCTCTTCTATGCCCCCCACTGGAATACTCTGAACTGTATGAAATGCAATTAAGGACTAAGGTGCAGGTGTTCACCACTTACCACCTTTTTCTGTAGGATTATGATTGACATAGGAAATAACAACAACAACAACAACAACAATTGTGAGGTGCCATCAGGGGTCACTGTACCAAACTGAAGGTATTTTTTGTTGCCTAGTAACAGTAGCCAGCCACAGTTAGAGATGGTTAAACAAAAGGAATGGGAAACTGAGCAGGGGGTCTATAAATGGATCAAGGACTCTGAGGGAGAAGGAGGAGATCGGGCAGAAGCACAGGATAAAAGCCTGATTACTAGGAGCTCAGGGAAGGAGAAAAGACAGAGCTGTAGTAAAGAGGCTCAGGAGGAGTGGCTGGGAAGAGCAACTTGAAGGAACAAAGAATGGAAGGTAAAGAAGGGGGTAGGAGGAAGGGGAGAAGAGCAACTGGCTCCTTAGAAGGCCAATGACCTGAAGGCTTCTAGGAAACACAGGAGACCTACCTGTGCAGTCAAGAAACCCACAGGAGCAAATGGACAAGAAAAGACTTGCTTAACTCCACAGTGAGCTACTTACCAGCACTGTGGACCTTCAACCTGATCCTGCAGATACTTACTTGTGAACATCCATCCTAGTCCTGCAGCTAGTTACCTCACCCTGACCTTTTATCCAGGCCCCCCCCAGCCATTTACCATTATTGCTGCAGAGACTCTGTGCTTTAACCTGGAACTACTTACTACAGTTCCCCAGAAGGGGTTCCAATCCTGCAGCTACTGATTGGAATGATCCTGCACCTTAACAAGGAATAATAAAGTCTATAATTGCTGCATTTACATGTTCACTGTGTTCATTTGGGATGAAAATAGGACAAAGGGACATGTTCCTCTTGGCAGAGAGGGCACACCTTGTGAAATACATGAATAGGAGAGTTTATCATTGGCAATCAGCACCCTGCCCAGACTCTGGGCTGGCTCCTTCATGTGGTGTGGGTCACACCAGGAAATCAAAAGGAACACTTGTTTAGCTGACAAAATTGTATAACCCCCAAATCTCAAAGTTAGGATAACACAGCAAATCATACTACAGTATTTATTTGTTTATACATTATTAAAACAATGACAAATCTAACACAGCAATTGTATCTTGTGAAAAAAAGCACACTACTGTTTTGAAGCACTAGTTATTGGTAAAATTGGTCCATCCAACAGCTGTACTGCACTGTACTATACAATAGTGTAGCTTACAGCATCTTTCTGTGTTGTTTTTTTTAACTGAGCCCTTTCACTCAAGCTGAAATTGACTGTGAGCCCCACCAAATCGTAGATTGATAAGGCAAGGCGATGCAAAAGGTTAATATCCTTCTCTTGTGGACCTTATGGGATGGCCTAGGGACAGGAGGAGATGTCCTATGGAGGAGCTGTAGCTCAGTGGTACAGCACATGTTTTGGATACAGAAAGTCCCGGGTTCAATCCCCAGCATCTTCAGGTAAGACTAGGAAAGAATCCTGTCTGAAACCCTGGAGACCCACTGCTGCCAGTCAGTGTTGACAATACTAAGTTAGGTGGACCAGTGGTCTGAGTCAGTGTAAGGCAGCTTCCCATGTTCCTACCAATTTCAAGGTTTCTGTTCTGTCATTGGGGAGGCTGTAACCTTCTGATAGATTATTGCTCATTCTTGGTACATTTCTATTGATTAACTGGTGTTGAATAAATGTAAGGACAGAAATTTATGACATGAAGTACAAGGAGGGGGAAGAAGTGTTTGCATTTAAAAAAAATATCCACTGTTGTCTTGCTTCATAATTCAATACAAACCACATTCTTTCTCAGAGAAGCAGTTAAAGGTGGGGTGGGGGAGCAGTGGATGGCATTTCCTTTTGCTCAAGGTTCTTTGTGAAGTTGTAGGTTCATTCATTAATGACTTTGTCTGAATCAATACATTTCACAGATATAGACAGGACTTCTGATATCTTCAGAGTCACCTTAACAAGACCACAGGTAGATGAATGATTAAATGAACTCACCAAGTTGTACCCACAGACATAAAGTGCAAGATTTAAAATATTACCTTCACTTTCCCCGAGTCCCAGGTGAACAGAGTGGCACAGAAGGCAGCTCCAGAGGGCCCAGGCCAGAAAACGGGTGCTTCTTGTGACTAGTAGGACTCATCTGCTCCATTGTCCTCTGAGCGTGGCTCTGCCACTACCCCCTTCCCCTCTGGGGAAAGTAACTCTCACTGGTCAGACCTCTGGTGGTGCAATGTCACTAGTCCAAGCGGAATTACTACCCACAGACGCTGGTGTATGTACACACGGCTTGAGTAAATAGGACTGGGTTCTTGGGAGATCTGGGTTCTAATCCCTACTCAGCCATGAAGCTCACTGGGTAACTTTGGGCTAGTCACTGCCTCTTAGCCTAACCTACCACATGGTGTTGTTGTGAAGATAAAATGGAGAGGAGGAGGATCAGGTAACCTGCATTGGATTCCTTGAAAGAGGAAAAGAGGTGGGATATAAATGTAATAATAAATAAATGTAATAATAACATAATAAAAGACTTAGATTAATATTTAATCTTCAAAAGCCTTTGTCCAAGAAAAAAGTCACAGCTATTTGAAACAACTGCATACATAGTATTTTTCAGCACTAAATCCAACACAAGATAATAATTCTGACTTCTTGAATTTGTATCAGAGAGAGAGCAGACGACACTGCAAGCCCAGTTTGCCGAGAATGAGAAATCTCTCATAGTTTTCAGCTTGGAGTCTCTAGAGAGTAATGAGAGAACCCAATTATATCATGCATATTTGATTGAATTATATTAGAATGGAAGGTAGGGTGGTGGTTTACAGAAAAAGTAGCTTACACAAGCTAAATGCTCAGTTATATTTTGGGCAACATTTCACATCAGACTCCTGTCAGTACAATCACCCACTGAGTCAAATTGATACTAAATGCTAAAAAAAGGAGTCTTGTTCTTGCAGCTTAGAAATCAGTTACCTCTGTGAACTGGTGAGATCTTTTAATTCTGCATAAATAAACGTGTGAATGATGGACAGCTCTTAATCACTGTGCCTGTAATTGTTTTCCTTCCAAGGTACAATTAGGGAATCACATGATGCGACCTTGTGAAAATGAAAATAACCCATGTTGAATAACAGCAGGGAACTGTTTGGGTTTTAAAAAAAATAAATTTACTAAGAGAATGTGGATCTCTGCAAGCTTAAATCTCAGCAAGACTGATACATGGATGCTACAAAAGGTACACTTTCAAATGTTGCAAAACAGTCTTTGGGTTGGCCAAAGACATAGACAGCCAAAGTAATGTGCTGATTCAGGCATGAAAACAAAATTCAGTGATCTGCTAAGGTGGCCATGTGTCCTCTTTTACAGAGGGCAGTCCTCTGTTTGAAGGGTTGCCAGTGGACTGTTCTCTATTTTGAAAGCATCCTTTGTTTGAAGGGCTGTCTAGTCCAGGTCTGATTTAAAGAACCATCAGAAGGAGCAACTGGCCCTTGAATTTGCCCATCAACAGCACCAGAGAGCGCACACGTCACCTGGTCACAGTCTTCCACACTATGGTGAACTATACTATATTTCTATTTAAATTATAATTATTTCAAAATTTGTACCTATGCATATAAATTAACACAAGCAAATTTTATGCAAATCTGTGTCTTTTTGTCATCTTTTTTTGGCGAAGCATTTCCTTTTCCTTTTTTTCCTTTTCCTTTTCTTTTTTTGGTGATTCATAAGTGGCTACCCTAGATATTCTTCTACTGGAAGAATGAGGATTAAGGATTGAAAGCCATTGTGTTCAGTGGGGCTTACTCCCAGAAAACTGTGCACCAGCTTGCAGCCTTAGGCAATCATAAGAGCTACCCATTTTGGAATGTATGAATTTGTGTGTCCTCTTTTGGCCTCTTTTTTGTTTTTGGTGATACATTCTCTTTTTTGGTATTCACGAATGGCCACCCTAGATCTCACCTTTTTTACACACCACCAACATACAGAGTAGACATATCCTCTTTGGCTGGCAAAAGAGGCTTGTGAGATGGTGTGGTGGTTACTAATTGGCTGTTGCCTCAGAGATAAGTGGGAGTGCCTCCCCAGTCTATACCAGCAAAAGTAATGGACAGCTTTGCTGGGTAGGCCTTCCTTGTACTGAACGTAGCCATCCCTGTCTTGACTGCATCACAATGCCCATCATTAAGTGTGGCTGTTTTTCATGTTTTTAACAGTGCTTCTTTGGAATATGCAACCTGAAATCATGAGGCTTTCTAGTGTTTAGAAAGTCTTAAATGAAAAGCAAAGAGCAAGAGTCCCAGCCTTTTAAGTGTTTCAAATATTACTTCTGAGCCTATATCCCACTTCTAAGTCATGATTTTGGATATCAGGGGTCAGCATTATAAAGGTGTTTGGTCATACTAGCCTTTTTGGAAGGCTCAGCTAGCGAGACAGAACTTGTCAGAAACTACTTGTCTGATGTCTCTTCTGTGTATCATGAAATGAAAGAGAGACAGTGAGAAAGCTGCACCTTACTAAGAAGTTGTTTTATTTCTTGCAAGGAAATTATGTTGGTTTTGTGCAGACTGATATGCAAAATCGTTGTAGCTAACCCACAGGTCAGGCAGCATTTCCAATAGGACCCCGAGTGCCAAACATTAGCATGCCTTTTCCCTAACCATTTCATATAGAACCAATTGGACAATGGAACCAATTACCTAGGGAGGTGGTGGGCTCTCCCACACTGGAGGCATTCAGGACGAGGCTGGACAGCCATCTGTCAGGGATGCTCTGACTTGGATTCCTGCACTGAGCAGAGGGTTGGACTCGAAGGTCTTGTAGGCCCCTTCCAACCCTACTTTTCTTTGATTCTATGATTCTATGTCTTGTGGTAGCGAATTCCATAGTTCAACTATGCACTCTGTGAAGAAGTACTTTTATCTGTCCTGAATCTCCCAGGAATCAGCTTCATGGGATGATCCCTGTTCCTAGTATTATGAGAGAGGGAGACAAATGTCAGCTGAATTTCAGGAAAAACTTCCTGACTGTTAGAGCAATACAACAATGGAACCACTTACCTAGGGAGGTGGTGGGCTCTCCCACACTGGAGGCATTCAAGATGAGGCTGCACATTCAAGATGAGGCTGTAAAAAAAAATACTTTTTTTGTGGTTGGAAGCGACATATACTTTTAATAAATAAATAATATTGAGTCAGACCATCTGTCCGGGATGCTCTGACTTGGATTCCTGCACTGAGCAGGGAGGGGGTTGGACTCGATCGCCTTGTAGGCCCCTTCCAACCAG
The DNA here is from genome assembly GCF_057233095.1 of Heloderma suspectum. NCBI lineage: Eukaryota > Metazoa > Chordata > Lepidosauria > Squamata > Helodermatidae > Heloderma > Heloderma suspectum. The sequence goes on along the minus strand of NC_139459.1, from coordinate 332,572,463 downwards.
ACTATTCCATGATTCTATATTTAACTGAGCAGGGTCAAACCAACTTATCTCAGTACTTCATTGAATGTTTGGATACATTGTTTGCCTCATGTATAAAATGCACAGGAAATTGCACTGTACCCTAACAATTAAATTTCAGAGTGCCATGCAGTTGTCAGCAGCCCCAAAGCTTATTTGTAGAACACAGAAAACTTGGCACAGTTGGCCAACACAAATACACTGCAAACTTGATAGTTTGTTGGAGGAAAAAAAAACCCTGTTTACACCTTTCAGAACATAGTAAAGACTCTGCAAAAGGTAAGCAAGAGCATAAATCCAGAACACCTCTTCAATATAGGTCTGCCTCACTGAATTGCTATCAGTACGTATTAAAATGGCATGCACTTTTAATAAAAACTTGCTTTCTGGTTCAATATCTGAGAGCTGTTTTTGCAGATGCACTTTCTTCTCCAGTTTAGAGGCAAAACTGAAGTACTTTGGCCATGTAATGAGAAGACAGGATACCCTAGAAAAGATGCTGATGCTAGGGAAAGTGGAAGGAAAAATGAAGAGGGGCCGACTAAGGGCAAGGTGGATGGATGATATTCTGAAGGTGACGGACTCGACCTTGGGGGAGCTGCGGGTGGCGACGGCTGTCAGGAAGCTCTGGCGTGGGCTGGTCCATGAAGTTATGAAGAGTCGGAAGCGACTGATCGAATAAACAACAACAAAATACCTTTTATTGGTCCTGCTTTTGTGCTTAAGAGTGGTTCTTCAAGCATCTTCTCAGCCTTGGGGAAACCCAAACAGGGTCACATTATGAAAATTAGGTAAAATACTCTAGATGGACTTTACTTGATTTCAGCTAGACAATAAGGCTACAGTTCAGCCAAAATCATACACCCTTGTGTCCCATTGCTTTAAATGGGAGAAAGTATGTCATTTTGTAATTCAATCATTCCTGTGAATAACAAATTCAGGTGGCTGAGTGTCAGTTTGGAAGCAAAATCATGCCTCTAAAAATAAGGGAGCAGTTTCTACTAGGGAGACTTGCTAGGTACACCGAAGTATATAGGTTTGTCAGTTAAAAAAACAAAAAAACATTAAATCAGCTTCAGAGGCCCTTCTCTCTATGGCCCCTCCAAGAGAACCTTGGGACTGTCAGTTCAGGAATGGGCCTTTTCTGTGGGAGCCCAGCGTTTACAGAGTGCTTTCCCAAAGGAAGCTCATCTGGAGCTAACACTGTCATATTTTTGGTGCCAGGGAAAGATGTACTTATTTTCCCAGGCATTTGAACATTAGGTGCAGACCAATTGGAGTGGACTGTTTTTGTGGTGTTCGTTGTAGGCTGTGAGCAGGGGGGGGAAATTTGTGTATTTGTGGATGAACACTTTTCATATTGTATTGTTTTTCGATTACATTGTATGTTATTTATTGTTGTCATTGTGCTGATTATGGTTTGTATTGATTTTAGTGTTGTTGTTTTCCTGTTTACATTAATCATGGATTTCTACATTGTGTGCGTAAATCGCTTCAAGACTTTTTTTGTGGTCGGAAGCGAGATATACTTTTAATAAATAAATAATATTGAGTCAGACCATTGATTCATTTAGCCTAGCCCAGTATTATTGACACTGACTGGCAGCAGTTCTCCAGGGTTTCAGGCAGGAGATTTTCCAGCCCTACCTGGAGATGCTGGGGATTGAACCTGTGACTTTTTGTATGTAAATCATGTGCTCTACCACTGAGCGACAGACCCATCTCAAAATAATCCTCCCCTAAATGGCCTGACAAGCACATGTGAGGTCCCAGGACTAACAGAATGTTGATGGCAGGTAAGTCTATGGCCAGGCGGTGAGCTCTAAAGGAACTGGAAGTTGTGCAGACTGTGAGCCTGTCAATTAAGCCTATGGCTGAGATTAGTTAAGACAAGTAGTGTTAGGATGTCCAATGAGAGAGAAGGGAAAAAATGGGAAATTGAGAGCAGGAGAAAAGAGGAAAATGCCTTATTTAAGGCTCTTAACAGTTTATAGTGAACACTGGAGCATTGGGGAGGGTTAGGGTTCAGGGGATGTGTGCTGAAAGGTTAACCCCCCCTGATCCATACACCTTTTCCCTTTTCTGTTCTCCAACATACCCTTCCCCCGTAGCAATGAAATGCTCAGGTACCAGGCTGGATGTTCTCTGGCAATAGAGGGCATAGTAAGAGAAGGCCAGGGGACAGAAAATGTATCCTTTTCTCCATCTCCCCACTGCAATGCAAGGTCTGAATAGGACTACAAGACTCCTGTTCCAGGCCAGAACATGAGAACTCCTTTTCGGCCCTGGGAATATATGACAACATTTTGTTGCAGGTGCCACTTGTGCTTTTAAACTGCCTAACTTTGGCTGGATTGTGCCCAGAGGTATGTTTTTTTCTTTTGTAAAAATGTAAAACCTTGAAACACAATACAAGATGGATAAAAACAATAGCATAAAACAATGCTAAAGTTTATTAAGGATAACTTTTTCCCTAAGAGCTTCCATTTGAAACATTATTCAAATAGTTCCATTACATCATCATCATCATCATCAAACACCTTGGAAGATACAACCCCCAAGGAACCTACATTTTCTAAGGTGATAATACTTGTTTTCTCTCCTGCCATTTCAAATGCTTACTGCTCTCTAAAAGGATATTTGCTTCTGCAGAGGTTTTGTAATTATGCTCTAGGCAAATTCACCATCCCGCAGGTATCAGAAATCCATGCTACAGTAGCTCATGCTCTCTGCGCCCCACTGGAGGAAAATCCTGCTGTGTCGTTTTCGTCAGAGTGCCACAGTTAATTTCCCCTTGTGGCCCTTTGGCTAATCCTCTGAGAGAGAACAGGGAGGTACATGTGAACAACAAGAAAAGTGGAGGAAGGAATGTTTGTCACATTCTAATTTACACTGCCATCCCCCACAAGCTGAAGAACATGTCTCCTGGAACATGATAGTTTGCTTTTAGTTCCCTCACCTGTACAGCCTTGGAATGTGAATTTCAGCCCTTTTTAGATGGCTAGAAAAATGCCTTGGAGCAAATGGATTAAGGATCTCTTTCTCTCTCTTATCCTAAGGAGAGTTAGAAACATTTATGCAAACTTTGCCAAATTGTATGCTACCTTTTCAGAAATCTGGTATAACAAATTAAATGCAGATACATGAATTAAAGCCAGTTCTAATACCATACTATGTGGCAGCAAAATGGTGATTGTACATTTCCCCCTGAAAATACCCTAAATTCAATGCCAGCTACTCCTTCAGACTGACATTTTACAAGTGAAGGATCATAAAGTTGCAGGCCTTTTTATTGGTGGTGGTTGTAATATCTTTTCTGTACTAATTACCCATTTACATATAGGTAATTCACTCTGAAATCGAAAACTAGATCTCAGCTAGATGCCTTTCACGTGTTGCATGAGTGAAGTGGGTTCACATGTAGGACAAGGAGTGGGGCTGCCCCCGATGTCGCATGGCCTGCTTCTGACGTCCACACATTGAGCGCGGAGGCCTAAACCACTACGCATGTGCCGTCGCAATCATGTGGAGCCCCTACATGTAAGCAGCATAAGGATTCCTCTTCACATGTCCTCACTCAACATGCTTGGTGTGGTGAAGCCAACAGCACACGCCTTCTTATTTATTCATTCATTTAGGGAGCAATCTTGGGTAGAGAGGCAGCCGCCTATCCAATGCACAGCGGGAGGAGTGCGGAGGGGATAGTCTCCTCTGTACTCCAGCCACCCTACGTTCACAGCTAGATGGCTGATTCTGGCTGTCTAGCCTCAGGACCTCAGAGTGTGGGGTGAAGAGGCTGGGCGATGCATAGGAAGCGTCATACCAGCACTTCTGCACTCCCCACCCGTCTGCAGCCCCGGGACCGCCCCCTTTAGCCCTGCTCTGTGCTGCTGTCATGAGTGCAGAACCTGGGGACAATCCGCGCTGCCTACAAGATGGCGGGGGCGGGGAGGCGGTTCTCTGGGAACCAACCTCAGAGCGTGGGCTCCGAGGTCACTTCCTGGCAACCGACCAATCCTGTGGCCATCTGGCCAGTGACTAGTGGCCATAGGATTGAGCCCTTACTGTAGTTGTTAAACGCTTCATAAAGTAGCTTTCTTTAGGCATTGCATGGTTGAATTTAACAACCATGCAATATTTTAATATTTACATAATAAAAGTACAATATACAATAAAATAATAAAATCCAACACAGGAAAAGCCAATAGACATATACTCATACAGGATAAAATATAGTACACATACAAAATCTAAAACTACCATCAGGTGCAAGAGTTAAAGCCACACCTCAGAGACTAAAATAGGAGATCTTAAATAATGAAAACACTAAAATATTTGAATTTCCTGAGAGAACTGAAAAGTCTCAGTCTCATTGAAAAAATAGCAATGTGGGAGCTGTTTCAAAGCTGGAGGGCCACCACCAAAAAGCCCTTTTCCCTTGTTGCCAATATCTCATTCTCAGAAGGGCTTCTCTGGTAGACCTTAAGACACAGGAATGTGGGAGCAGGCAATCCATCATGGCCCAAGCCATCTATAAAGGAGAGCTTTGTAGAGCCAAATCAGCAGTTTGAATTGCACCCAGAAACAAATCTGAAGCCAGTGCAGGTGAGAAAGGACTGACCTGAGAGTATGTTTCTAGCTTTATAGGACAACCCCCACCCACCCCAAACTGGGGATGATTACTTCACATGAGACCCCACCTTGCATTATGAAGTAGTACAGTTCAGTTATAGGTTTATGATTTTAACTGATTTTTGTGAGAACTTCTCTATCTTGGGTTCAGGCGGAGGAGATGTTGCTCCAGTTACATGGGGGAAAGCTGCAGCTACAGGGAAACTATCATAAGTATTCCAATTTTAACATACATTGTGTTACGATTTTTTAAAAAAGTGCACAGGGGCTTTGATTATTTTTAAGACCTATAATACCTAATGAGGTTTCAGCATGTTTTTAATGAATAGCAAATTCAAGTTGGAATAATTGCTGCCTTCTTCTGTGCTACAGGGGCTCCAGTAAGCTGCTTTAACGATGCCTTGTTTTTTCAACCATGAGTTCTGCTTAATAAGACAAGAGTTAAAAAAAAGGGAAAGAAGGATTTGAAGAGACTCTCTATACCATTTACAACGGCTAAAATTATAGTGTCCCACAAGCAGAGTACAGGAAATACATCTAGGATCCTGAACAAAGTGAGGCAGGGGGTTCTGGCCTCAGCAATGGCCAGAGATTCATGTCACATTTGTTTGTTCGGTTAAAATGTTGTAGATTATTTTTCCCAGACTCCAGACAGCTTATTCAAAGGAAAAAACTTGAAAAACATACAACTATGTTTAAAATAATAAGAGCACTGTAACAAAACAGCTCATTCAGCTGCCCAAAATATAGTGATTCACAAGAGCTCTTCCGTTAGCTTTCAAAAGCTAGCTGAAATAGTTAGGTAGCTCTTTCAGAAGACCATAAGGGAGAAGCTAGTTCTGACTACCATAAAGGGGTCATTTCAGACCTCAAGGCAATTGCAGTAGAACCCGTGCTCCAAGCTGTGGTGCCTGATCAGGAGATCTTATCAGTATGTGGGATCAAAAGGGTCTCTAATGTATGTTGGACCCAGGCTGTAAAGGGCTTTAAAGATAAGCAGCAGGGCCTTGAACTGAACCCAGCAAACACAGGCAGCCAATGCAGTTGCTGCTGCAAACCAGTTTGATATTTCATGCCTCTCTATGCTCCTAAGTAATCCTTTAAGGGCAACCTCAGGCAGTTATTCCTTGAGTTTACAAAAAGTAACAGTCATTCCTTGAGTTTACAAAAAGTACGGATAAGGTCCCTCTTCTCCAGGAAGGTCAGAGCCTAAGCAACCAGCGCAGCTGATAAAAACATTTCATAGAACCTCCCTAGTGAGGTTCGCCTGGCGCCTACATTGTATTCCTTTCGGCGCCAGGTGAAGACCTTTTTATTTTCCCAGGCATTTTAGCTTTCTAAATTTTTATCTTTGCTGTTTTAAATCTGTATTTTAAACTCCTGCACTGCTGCTAGATTTTATTGTGGTTGTATTGTTATACTGTGGTTTTAATGTTCTATATATTTTAAATTGTTTTAGTGTGTGTTTGGTTTTAATTTTTGTGAATCATCCAGAGAGCTTCGGCTATTGGGCGGTATAGAAATTAATTAAATAAATAAATAAATAAATAAATAGAATCATAGAATAGTAGGGTTGGAAGGGGCCTACAAGGCCATTGAGTCCACGATTTCCTAGCCACAATGGGTAACCTGTCATTCCCCTCAACCCCAGGGATCAAGGCTTCAAACCCATATCAATGAAGTAAACATTAATTCACACCAAGCTGCCTTAACAGTTCTGTCAAGGTTACTGGGACCACCCACCAACATCCCTTCTTACCTAGATTCCAATTTAGTTAGCCACATGTCTCAGTTTAAGACTCCTGGGTGCTTCCATAAAGATATATAGATATGAGTGTCATTAGTTTATTGAAACCTGATCTTTTGAATGGGTTCAAAGTAGTCTTAGTAAGGTTTACAAGTTTGGGTTTGCAGGACACAGTGCATTATGTGGACTTAAAGCTCAGCATGTTCATGAGACCTCCATCCTATGTGAGTCTTTACCAAGTGCAGATTCTAAGTCTCCTAGTAGTGCGAAAATAGTACTGGAGATTGGACCTACATTTAACCCTTAGTCTTAATTCATCTGCCAATTTCTCGGTTTCAGTATAAGAAAGTAGTTCTGTATGTTCACCCAACATATTGTACCTGCATTAACTTTCCTGTTTCAGAAGGAATGGATTATTAGTGTTATCGTTGTTATTGTTGTTCCTTAGCTTCCAACCCCGCTCTCTGAAGTACTCTCCCCTCCATCCACCGATAAATGGGTACCTGAGGCATTTGATCCAGAATCTCCTAGGTTACCAGATAATTATAGTGCCACGTGGATAGTTAAGATTAACTCATTTTTACTGTGCTGGATTTAGCCAGACAGTATCACTCATGATTTATAAAGATTCTAAGATTCCCACCTGTTGAAGTGATATAAAGGTATTTGTAAGATTGTTTTCAGCTAACTCTCCTAAGAGTAATGTATTAATCCTGTACTCACTGTCAACCCTCCTTGTTCTTCTTGTTTGGTGCATACTGATCTCCACTAGTTAACAGTTCTCTATGAAGGATGACACCTTCTCTGCAAGTATTGTGGCAAATTAAGAGTACTGTTTGTCTAGAGTAAGGGTAGTCAATTTGATGCTGTCCAGATGTTTTGGACATCTCCCATAATCCCTAACCATGGGTCATACTTGCTGGGGCTTATGGGAGTTGTAGTCCAAAACATTTAGAGGGCACCACGTTACCTATCCCTAGTCTCTCTAGAGGTAAGAGTGAAGGAGGCCAAACAGGTTGGTATATATATGGCAAGTCTCCAGATACGGTGTATCGTGTTATCTGGGAAACTACTGCAACCTACAGGGATGTAGGAGTCTACAAGTCCTTCTGATTTGTTAGTCTTTATCATTTTTACCATTAAGCTAGGCTCATGAGTCAGGGTAGAACAAGTTGACCAGGAAGATGGGTTTTGCAGCAAGCTAATCCCCCACCCTGTCCGTTTCCTTAAACATTTTTTGGGCTAAAGGTGCATTTGTGAGCCGTTCTTATTGTACAACAGATTAGGCTGCAACGTTCTGATGAAACCATCACTCCAGAATAAGAACCCTAAAGTCTATTATTGTGTGGCGATGATATATAGTAATATTAAACTATGCACGTTTGCTAACTGACGTGTATCTTTCTCCAAAGAAACATTTTTATTTGAGAGTGGTTTTTAAAAAATCAGGTTTGAAAGCCAAAGCAGAAAATATAAGAGCCACTGAAAAGAAAAAAAGCTGAAGGTCAGAATGAATAAAGGGACATTACTGTCAACATATCTAAATATTTTATGCTGCTACCTGATGATGGTATGCGGGTGGTGGTTCTGAATGAGGAAGGTGAAGTGCTTTAGCACTGAAGGCGGGTGCTTCTCTAGCATTTTGCCCACCACTGGGGTGTCTACACTCAATAACATGTGAGATGACCTTAGTAGTAAGCAAGTAGTGAAAAGCTGATTGATGACTTGAGGCCTTGTGCTATCCTACTCATCCTGCTGCTGCTTTGCACGGCCAAGGAGCAGGGGAGCCACCACACAATGGGAGGGATATGTGTGCTGCCCCAGACTTTGCCCTGAGGTTTACGGCTGGCAGCACCACTGCCACTGCCCCAGCAATACCGCTCGCTCACCTACTCATTACCTCACGAGTAGGTGGGCAAGCACCTCATGGGGCCGGAGATTTGCTGACTAGGTCAGGGCCCCAAGTGGTACTAACTGATGAGAAAGACAGGCAGGCAGGTAAATACCTCTGCAGAGCCTCCTCCAGCTGGATTGTCCCCTCTGCCTGTGTCAGCAGCTGCCACAGGAAACCACCAGCTGCCTTGTGGGAAAGATCCCAGAAGAAAGAATCAAGCAGGTGGGTAAATACCACCTCAGAGCCTGCTCCAGCTGGACCCCATCCCCATCACGGTCCTCTATCACTGTATCCCCTGTGGGAAGGATCCTGATCACAAAAATATATTTTATTTTATATAGTTTTATATTTTATAACAATATGTTATATTGTTATATTGTGGTTTTAATGCTTTTATATTTTATATTATTTTATTCTGTGTTCTTTCATTTTAATTTTTGTGAACTGCCCAGAGAGCTTCGGCTATTGGATGGTATAGAAGTGAAATAAGTAAGTAAGTAAATAAATAAATAAAATTATTGTGATTTTATTACTGTTACTTGTAAGCTGCCGTGGAAAGATTTGTATCCTGAAAAGTGGGATTTAAATAATCGTAGTGGTGATGATAATGATAATAGTACTGATAATATGTGCCGCAGAACAAAGGATTCAGTGATAAATTATTGATATTTATCTTTTAATGCTTCCTTAACCTTCCAGTTAAAATAGGAAAGCTTGTGTTTATCAGATTCATAGGCTGCATTCACCTGTAATGGGAAGCAAAAACTCGTGGCTTAATAAGCCAGGACATGCACAAGCAGTGTGCAGTTGCATGCAGCCCATTCACTCCCATTTTGCTCCTCCCTTCATTTTAGTGGGAAAATAGTCCAGAAACTGCAGTTAACCACAGTTTCCCATTACATGTAAACTGGGAACTAGGGTTAATTGCTTTGAAACAGGCCAGGATAGGAAGCTAGCTTTAAACCAGGTTTTGAAATGGGCTTACGCAGCCAAGCTTTGGGGAAGCTATGTTTAAGAGCTGTATCCTGGCTTGTTTTGTCAGTTGTGCAAAGGAAGGAGTGAAGCAGCAGGAAAGGGGTTACACAGGGGGTGCATGCTGCTTGTGCTTATCTTGACTTTTAAAGCCGTAATTATAAGCTTAGCAGGATTTGCAAACTGGGTCACAGAGTTACTCAAGAATCACATTTATTTAGGATGGAATTTGCATCCCATTTAAAAGAAATGGGGGGCAGAAGAAGTATACAGGAAGAGAAAAGTAAACTTCACCTATGGGTCTATATTTTAGTTTCTAAAGTGCAGAGTGGGGGGACTGTACCGCATAATGAAAAATAGTGGCTTTGTATCCTCCAAGGAAACCTTCCCATCTTTTCAAAGACCAACCAGACAAGAAATATAAATCAGTTGTTTAAGGGAAAGGAGATAGTTCAGGAGCAGTGTCCTTCAGGGTATTCTATATTACGCTTATGCTGTTAGGCCTAATGGAGCAGAGACTTTGATCTTAATTTTAGCCAAAGAGTACCTTTCTAACTGCTGTAACTCTCTTCATTCTCTCCTCCCGGTAACTCCTCCTGTGACAAAATATTTCCTGGCCTTCTCTGTACTGACCTTAATGTTCTGGTAAGAAAAATACTTTTTAGACAACCTCTCTCAGCTAAAACAAAAAGCAAGTGATGCCCTTCTCATTTTCTCTCTCTCCCAGATTTTTACAAGATAGTAACACACACACACACACACACCTTAGTAAATATTAATTCCATGCTTTCCTCTGACAATTTTCTCCTGTTACCCATGTTAGTTAATGAGCTCCCTAGTGAGGTTCGCCTGGCGCCTACATTGTACTCCTTTCGGCGCCAGGTGAAGACCTTTTTATTTTCCCAGGCATTTTAGCTTTCTAAATTTTTATCTTTGCTGTTTTAAATCTGTATTTTAAACTCCTGTACTGCTGCTAGGTTTTATTGTGGTTGTATTGTTATATTGTGGTTTTAATGTTCTGTATATTTTAAATTGTTTTATTGTGTGTTGTTTGGTTTTAATTTTTGTGAACCGCCCAGAGAGCTTCGGCTATTGGGCGGTATAGAAATAAATAAATAAATAAATAAATAAATAAAATAGTAGTTTGTTTTTGGCATTAAAACTATTTACCTTTGAAATAGCAAATTGCTTTCTCAAGTAAATAATCTGGTAAATGGATAACTTCTTAGGTATTGCTTGATGGAATGGCATTAATACAGCAACTATCTTTTTTCTATGTAGGAGTGACTGGATCAAACCTTGCAGTCATACCTGTTTCCTTATTTGTTTCTGATAATTTGATGTCAGAGCTAGGGCTGGGAGATAAATTTGTTCACTTTTAATGTTTATGCGAACTTATCAAATTCACACTACCCGAACCTATACACAAACCAGAATGCAGTTAAATATCAATAGCGGCACTTTCCCCGAAGTTCATATATAAAAAAATGTGTACTAAAATGCATATATTACAGAGTGGTGTGTACAAGAAAGCTTTCTCTTAGGGAACATTTCTGCAAAAATATGTGGATAATTTGAAAAATGTCTACAAAAATGCATACATTTGAGAAATGTGCATGAAAATATGTACTTTTTATGTCCAGACTTAAAAAATTCACAAATGCATGCAGAAACAGGACACACTTAATTTTGGAAAAATGAGAGAATTCACAAAATCAAACCTGATAGATTCACCCATCCCTAATCAGAGCAAACAACTTTGCTAGTATATACTGAATTTTAAAATGTAGAATCAACTTGTTCTGTGTTCTTCCTTCCCTGAATGGCGGTGTCGTGTTTGATCATCCTCCCCCTTCACAATCAACAAAATAGGGACTAGTTCAAGCTATTGCTGCTTTATTATGCTAAAAACAAGCCTTTCCATAATGCAGATTCAAGGAAGCTCTCAAACTGTCCCAGGCTTGGAGGGGGCAATCCTATCTAGGTTGACTAGATAGTAACCTCTGAGCCTGAGGGTGACCACTTATCCAGTGAAGGGTGGGAGGAGTGGTGAGGAACAGATCTCCTCCTCTCTCCCTCGCCCAGCTTTCGCAGCTAGACAGTGGATTTTGGTTGTCTAGCCGTGGGACCTCAGAGCACGGGAAACGGCAGCCGGACGACACATAGGATGTGTTGTACTGGCATTTCTGACTTCCTTGCCCGGCATGCCCCCTGTTTTTACCCCTCTGCGCTCCTCTTCCAACTGTGGAGCATGGGGTCATTCTGCGTTGCATATGAGGCGGTGCAGGAAGGGGTGGAGGTCGGTTCTCTAGAACCAACCTATCCTATGGCCATCTAGCCACTGACTAGCGGCCATAGGATTGCGCCCTAAATAACTATTCTAAGATTTCTATTAGGGAAGACAATCCACAGGGTATTGAAGTTGCCAAGAGTTTGCTGATGGACACTGAGGGTCAAACCTGCCTAACAGTGATGCCCCTCCCTTAGGACAGCTCCCTTCTACGTTGGCTTCTAAGAGTGGCTATCCTGTCAGAGTGTCTTTGCCCTGTCCCTAACTCCACCCACTTTGACTTGTGCAATGTACTCTGGTGTCTTTTAAGTAGCACCCCTCTTCCTCCTCCTTGGAAATTTGGGTTCCCATGGTAGGCGGGAGAGGCAGCAACTTGGCCTGGGCCATCTGTTTGTCAAGGCCTTGGGAAGATTCCCTCCCAATGCCTGGGGTTTCTGGATCTTCCCCATGCTTTGATCTGGATCTTCCCCTTCCCCATGCTCTGATCTAGCTGTTCCAGCTTTGATTCAGAATCGGAGTCCTCAGAACTCTCAATGGGCCTGGGCTCAACCCTGACAGGCAGGAAGTTACAGCACCTTTTTATAGGGTCCATTTCCTTTTGGAAAGCATTGGAACTTCTACAACAGAACAGCAGCACCCCCAAATCCCCAGATTGCTTCCACAACTCACTTTGAAACTTGAACTATTTATTCTTTTTATGTGTCTGCTGCACATACTCTGCTCAGAATCCAAAATTCACCTCTCCCTCATGCATGCAAGTGGGACATCTTCCAGTGCACATAATCAGGCACCTTTTAAGTACTAAATTACACAAAGCCTAGAAAGAATGCTTTCTTTTAATATTACACAATAGAATAACATGTCTATAAGAAATACAATAGGAAATATGATGGTAGTGAAAAAAGCACATTCTGAAGTTAAGGTTTACAGAATGATTTAGCAGCTAAGGGCACAATCCTATGCGTGCTTAGACAGAAAAATGCCCTACAACTCTCAGCATTCCCCAGCATGTTGGGAACTGTAGACTTTTCTGTCTAAGCATTATTATTATTATTATTATTATTATTATTATTAATCGCCCATCTGTCTGGTCACCCAGCCACTCTGGGCGATGTACAACATACAATAAAACACTTTAAAACAATAAAATTCTACAGTAAAAACATTTTCTAAAATACCCTAACCCACCCCAAATGCCTGCCTGAACAACCACGCATAGGATTGCACCCTAAGGCAGAAATCCTATGCCGACTTATTTGGGAGTAAACCCTATTGAACTCAGTAGGCTTTATGTCTGAGTAGACATGTATAGGATTGCACTGTAAGCCAGGCAAATGATTCGATGGAATTGGCCTGTTCACAATATTTGTTCTTTATCCCCCATTACTATCCCAGATAACGGAAAATACTTGCACCTATTTTTAATCTGACAACCCCTGGATATGATACACTGTTAGGGATGCTGGAGAAATTCGAGATGGACTAAAATGAGTTCAGATTTCTAAGAATCCTACCTGTGGAATCCGCTGCAGACCGGCCTCCTCAGACTGCATGGAGTCCATGGCCTTTGGATCTTTCTTTTTTTTTTAATTTTCCCAAAATTGACACAAATTTATTCTTGGGAAAATGTGCAAGTTTCTGCTGAGACATATGTCATTCCAGAAAATATACATAGGGGAAAGCTGAAAGGAATGGGGGACTAAATGTTATGTACTAATGTAAATTGTTGCGAACCCTCTTACAGAATTATTTGCATATTTTTCAGCATAGCAGAAAAAAATCGAATTTGTCTGTGAACAGACGCCAGAACTAATGACACTACACAATCCATGAAACACACACAGGATGGATTTCACAAAATCCGGACGTCAGTGTACACCATATGTTGAATATCTTAAAATAACACTGACAATATTTGCAGGCAAGAGAATCTGTCTGGAACCGGTTCACTTTTGACAGGGAATCTTATGAATGGATTTTTGTTTGTTTAGTTTTTTAAAAGAAGTAGCATGATATCTCCTCTAAACTTCCTAGTCGTTGACTTCTATGTGAGTGGAACTAATCCCAAAATATGGATTCTTAGGCCAGATTCAAATGGACAGATTCTCTCACCATGGAATCCCCTCCCACCCCACCTTGTGGTGAAATCCAGATCAGACATGTTTTCAGGTCACTGGTAAATATATAAGGACAGCCATTAAAAACTTGGCATTTGCTCTTCATATGGATCCTGTGCAGTTCACCAATAGGCCCTTTCACAAGATTGAGATTTGTCCAGATATTAGTATGTGATGATGGCAAAAGTGATTTTTTGAATAATATCAGCCTTCATAGATAGCTCCATCTGTGGTAATTTTCCTGATTGCCAGCTTAACATAACTAATACATTTGGATATAATTGTGTGCGGTTGCATCCTGTTCAGTAGAATTCTATATCTAAGGATGAAAGGTATCACGGCATAAAAGAGAATTCAATATAAGAAAACTGGAATGGTCACTCTCCTATGATGTCCTCCTGGGAAGAGGGCTGGGCAAGCGTGGAACTCTGATACTGTGGCTACCATCAGCATTTCTAAGCTTTGCTTGCTAGTCAGGGAAAAAGCCTGTCTTCTTTAGCACAAGCTGCTGCTGACACTCTGCTATTATAAATAGTGAAGCCAGCAATAATCTCTGGCCCATTAGCTGGAACCTGATGAAATGATCAATCTTCATATCAAGGCTCAATTGCATTGTTGTTGTCTTTTGTAAGAAATGCTTGCCAAAGTCCTTGCGGCGTTGGGTCTCAGAGATCACCCCGTTTTCCCTGGTTAGAATTGCATGTGGGTGTGTGCATACATGTGCACGCACACCCCTCTGGAGTCTGGATCAGTGAATACAGACCACAAAGGCGATGAACATACAAAGAGGTGGTATGTGTGAGGTGTTCTTTCATGCTCTGTTAAAGGAGAAATATGCCTAATGTTCTGCTTGGTACATGCATGAAGCAGGAATGCCCAGTGTGCATTGTAATTCTGTAATGACAGTTATTTATCACAAATCTGCCACATGTTTGTTCACCCTGACTAATGAATGACCTTTCCATTCCTACAAACAAACCTGCTCAGGCCTCGGTTGCTGAAGTTGTAGAGTGATGGCTATTTGTCATGCTTCACTTATATTAATCACTGACTCAAACAACCCCACCAGGGAAAATATCTTGACCTTGCCTTCTGATGCTCATGTGCTTGCGCACACACACACACACACACACACACACACGAAGTCAATACTTTTGTGCGCTACCACCTGAGAAAATCAGATTTTTGTCCCCAGTTGCAATAACTCGAAGTTGACTTTGCTAGTATTTGAATCAAATTACTGCCAATATTGTCATAGCAAATTTATCAGCCAGGGACTTGTTTACCAGGTCTTAGCAATGCCTGACCTGATTTGTTGACTGTTTCGATGATTCCTTCGTAAAGCTTCAATCTCTTATACTGATAAATGAAACAGAATACGCAAATGAAAAAAAATAGTTTAAAGTAGTTAGGCACTTCAGCTGGTCTTCAAACAAGGAAAAGGCAGGAAAGGACAAGATTCTTAGTTCCAATAACACTTTCTTAAGAAAAGAAAGGAGCATATGGCTAGAGACTATGTCCCATTGAATTCAGTGACAAGTAAACATGCATAGCATTTGGGCTGCAAATTGAATTCTATGTTGTGGGGATGGTTTCTAAGCCCTGTAGAGTCACTGAATTCTTGTTACTCACAGATCTGGTCCCCCAAACTTACTTACCAGTTAGTAATGTTTACTCATTCAGTCTCTTGATACTTAAGCAGAAATGGAAAATATCCTCAAACCCTCCTTCGTGTGTACGTGCCAGCAATTTGTTGGGGTGGGAAGGGGGGAGATAAACTGTCTTTCAGGGACTCCGGAGCTATATCCATCAGTACTAAACAAATTGCTCACCTCTAGCCTTCTCCCCCCTTTCTCCTTCACCCCTGCAGTTAGGTAAGTGAGAATGCAAAATGCATCCTTAATGCTCAACAGGGGACATGCAACTGTTGTGAAGAAGGCTAAATGCAATTAATTTATATAATAATGCTATCACTGTGCTGTTTTACAAGCCAATAACTTAGCCTTTGCTCATCCTAGTAGTTTATCTCCATGAGGGAAGTGGATTATTGCCTTGTAAAACAGCACAACAGCATTAGCACTGCTATGCCACTAGTGTGGTAAGTATTATCACCATCAGATCTATTTATGTGCTTCCCAGGGCTTAATTTTAAAAATACACGTTGCTGGGCAGGAGTGGGGTGTGTGTGGTTTCATCCTCTCTGCAAGTCATGCCTTCTGACCTGCAGTTTTTTACCCCAAGTACTGTGGTGGTTGAATACTACAGAAAAGTTACTCTGCATATGATCAGAGGCAATCCCCTTCATCGTCCTAAATTGCACTATACTGACTCAGATTATTGGTCCATTTAGCCTATATTGTCCACTCCACTTAGCAGTGCCTCTCCAAGATTTCAAGCACATAATCGTCCTTTCCAGCCCTGCTGCCGGAGATCGTTTATTTTATTTTATTGATTTATGATTACATTTCTGTCCCACCTTTTTCCTCTTGCAAGGAACCCAAGGTGCTTCACATGGTCCTCCTCCTCTCCATTTTATCCTCACAACAGCCTTGTGAGGTAGGTTAGACTGAGAGTCAGTGACTGGCCCAAAGTTACCTAGTGACTTTATGGCTGAGTAAAGACTAGAACCCAAGTCCCAGTCCAACATTCTAACCACTACACCACACTGCCTGGATCTGAACCTGGGATCTTCAGCCAAAAAGCCATGTGTTTTACTCCTGAGCTATGGACTTTCTTTTATTATCGCTGCACGTTTTCCCAGACTGAATACCAGCACTGAAAATTAATTCTGGGACCAAGGGCTGGTGAGTTCAGTCTCAAACCAATCCCTGGCCCTTCTAGTGTGTTAGGGCAGTAGCTTTTAGGACAGGGCATATGGGTGTCATCCCAACCCTGGAAACCAAATACAGCTCAGGCACCGCATGGCATACTTGTGTTGTACTCATGATCATTGGTGTATTTCTTTTACTTATACCCCGTCTTTTCACCAAGAAAATGTCACTCAACAGATCATCAGTGTGTCCAACAGATCTGTCCTATAGATTATCAGTGTGGCATTGTGTGTACTGAGCCATCCCATCCCTGTACCTTGGGATTTTGGTGGCTTTAAAATGCTGGGGATGCTGCATTAAATACAGCAACATAACGTCAGATAGTAAGTTAGAGGAAAATTAGGTAGAAGCAAAAATAGGGAAACTCCATAGACTCTGGTATCAATTTACTCTTTTCTTTTCTTTCTTGTTTCCCTAAGCTGATGCATGATATATTTCGTCATTATACCAGTTATGGAGAGTTGATTCTTTAGCCATTACTTTAAAAATTGTGCAGTCTTGGAAGTCTCACTTGTATCATAAGTTGCGTTACAATGTAATGTCAGAAAGACTGTATGGCAAGATGATATGCAGTTTACAGAAGTGCTCCCTGAGGTTTTCTCTCTGAATAGAAATGTGTGTAAATATTCTTACGCTGCATTTTTTCCCTTGAATCTCAGACACAGGTGACTCTCAAATGTGCCTAGATGTTTCTTCAAATGTACAATGAAAAACTGCCTGTACTTGGGAGTTTGTTGCTTCAGTTGCTCGAGTAGGATGTGCTCATTGTGAAAATTACAGTGCGTGTCGCATATCAAAATAAATTGGATTTTCCTACATGGTGATGATATGTAACATGGCCCTGACTGATTGCAAAACCGGTATGTTTGAAATTTTAGTGATTGCTTACAATGTTACTGGCTTAACCAAAGGCCTTTTGTAAATCATGTTTATTAGGTGCATGATCTTCAAAGTTCAAAACACGAGTCACCCCTTCCCTAATATCGTTCCCTAATATCCTCTCAAACTGGGGAGAGGTAATGAGTGGGGTACCGCAGGGCTCAGTCCTGGGCCCAGTGCTCTTCAACATTTTTATGAATGACTTGGAGGAGGAGGTGCAGGGAATGCTGATCAAATCTGCAGGTGACACAAAATTGGGCGGGATAGCTAATACTTTGGAAGACAGAAACAAAATTCAAAGTGATCTGGATAGACTGGAGTGCTGGGCAGAAAATAACAGAATGACATTTAATAGGGATAAATGCCAAGTTCTGCACCTAGGAAAAAGAAACCAAATGCACAGTTACATGGCTCAACCACACTACAAGCGAGAAGGATCTTGGAATTGTTGTCCATCATAAGCTGAATATGAGCCAACAATATGACGTGGCTGCAAAAAAGGCAAATGCCATTTTGGGCTGCATTAATAGAAGCATAGCTTCCAAATCCTGGGAAGTACTAGTTCCCCTCTACTAAGCACTAGTAGGCCTCGTCTGGAGTACTGTGTCCAGTTCTGGGCGCCACACTTTAAGAAGGATGCAGACAAACTGGAGAGGGTTCAGAGGAGGGCAACAAAGATGATCAGGGGACTGGAAACAAAGCCCTATGAAGGGAGACTGAAAGAACTGGGCATGTTTAGCCTTGAGAAGAGAAGACTGAGGGGAGATATGATAGCGCTCTTCAAGTACTTGAAGGGTTGTCACAGAGAGGAAGGCCAGGATCTCTTCTCGATCATCCCAGAATGCAGGACATGGAATAATGGGCTGAAGTTACAGGAAGACAGATTCCAGCTGAACATCAGGAAAAACTTCCTGACCGTTAGAGCAATACAACAATGGAACCAATTACCTGGGGGGGGGGGGCTCTCCCAGACTAGAGGCATTCAAGACGAGGTCGGACAGCCATCTGTAAGGGATGCTCTGACTTGGATTCCTGCATTGAGCAGGGGGTTGGACTCGATGGCCTTGTAGGCCCCTTCCAATCCTACTATTCTATGATTGCAGCTCCACAGTGTGCTGGGTCTTAATGCCACATCCCCCATGGTTCCTTAAGAGGATCCTAATGAAAACAAGGCACCCAATCCTGTTCCCCTAAACAATGGATCCGGCCCAATGCCTTCCATGCCTACATAGTTGTGACTTAGAATGGAAAGTTTTATAACCAACCTTACAGTAATACTTGTCAAGCCAAACAAATCCAAATATCACTTAGTATTCTTGAAATGGGGAGAGCGAAAACCCTGCACCACAGTGCCAATATGTAGAATTCCTTCCCAGCCTCATTAACGGGCGACTTACCATAATCCATGGCAACTTGTTGGCAACAGCCATGCCAAAGCCATGTGGGAGGTGCTGCTCTAAACAGACTAGAGGAAGGGAAGTTTTACTTCCAGTCCGCTAACAAAGCCCTGTTCCTGCCGAGCCAATCTAGGCCCTGATTGGCTCCCTGCCTCCCATGTGGAAGCACACTTGATACCACTGGCACGGCTCAGCTGCCCCCTCCCTGCCTCCCCGCCTCCCCATCGGGACTGTGCACCACCACAACATTGTTCCCCAAGTAAGCTGGAAGCTGCATTTCTTGAGCCAGTAACAATAAATGGTGAGATTATATATATATAATATATATAAATGGAAGATTATATATATATATATATATATATATATATATATATATATATAAAAATCTTCCATATCAGTGAAGACTAGAAATTATTGGTGAGGGAGAGAAAATATAGAAAATATACATAAACGTCCTTGGTTTGCTAGCTCAGTTTTTCAAAACCTCCAGACTGTAACATTCATTGCACAAAATTCCTTTATGTGTATATAAAATTAATAAGAAGGGTAAAGAACTGGGTGGGACATTCTATATAACCTTTTACTCTAACATATCCTTCTATGCTGTTTTCAATGATACTCTTATTACTGTCTGTAATCATGCAGAGTTCAAGTAAGGAGAGAGAAACCTGCCATGTTGTGTCTCTTAGGAAATCTTCCTTGTCCAGCCTGATTGGCAAGGCTGCTTCTATATGCCAGGAGCTCTTTGATTAGGGAAGACCAATTAGGCAATGCTAATTGAGCTCTGGCTCCTGTGGTCAGTCAATACTGGGATCAAGCCCATCAAATTCATCTCGGTTCAGATGTACATGCCATTAAATCTAAATCTGAGTTCTCAGATGAGACAATTTAGTGCACTCTACTTAGATTCTGATGATAATCTCATATTGTCTATTTGTCTCGCCTATCACAACAAGAAGCGGCAAGCTTTGAGCAAATCTAAGTATAGGGAAGTGTTTTTGCGGCTTTGTTTAAAGTCCTTTTAATGGTTCTTTTCATGATTTGAAATTGATGACCTCTGTGTTCTTTTGATCTTGGAAACTTCTCTATGGTAAAAGCTTTTCAATAAACACCCTTTACTATGTTCTCTGAGAAAAGCGGTAAGGCATGCCATTTGATTTCTCCAACCTCAATTATCCAAACACCCTTGTTATCTGAAACAGGGTCATATTCTTTGACCTTGGCTAATTGCATTGAAAATTACCTTGATTGTCCACAATTCCTATTACCTTAACTAATTTGATGCTATGTGACATTTGAATAATCAAGGTCATTTTCTGAAATTCTAAGAGGCTGTGATCAGTTTTTAGAAATTAAATGGGCAAAACCCAGTCTTCATCCACCCCAACCCCTTGAACTCCCTGAATCTAATCTCCTCTCTTTATCTCTGTTTTTGATCCATATTGCATTTTAAAAATCCATGGACTATTACAGTGCCACGTAAATGTATGCCATAATGTAAGGTATAAAACATCCATATAAAGTGATAGTCTCTGCACTAAAGGACTTGAGGAAATAGTGTGAGGTTTGAAGAATTGTCATAATTTTGCAGATGGGGAAACTTTAAAGTTTAAGTAAGGCTGTGTCCCATCAGTTGCCTCAGAGTAATATAACATTAATTGTGGGTGAACGAATTTCAATTTAGAGCCATGGCACTACTAGTATACTTAAGTCAGGTTTGCTGGCTACAAAAGCTACATATTCATTGGTGTCTAGCAACATATCTGTATGGATTTGGTATTTACCAGGAGAAGCGGGCAGTTCCAGTAGTATAGCTAGCGCTGAATCTTGGAGCTGTTCATCTACAATTGACCCATGTACATATATGTCCATTTACAAGTAAGCAATAATGTTTTGCAGATGTTCTAGGGTTGATGTTTCTCAAGCAAAAAAAAAAAAAGGATTCACCTAAAAGAATGTCTTTAAAAAGTGCTGTGTGTGTGTATATATATTAGTACACTAGTTTAAAACTACAGACATGCAATAAAAGAATACTGTAGTAGTAATTTAAGGAACTCTGTCACAATATTATTGAACATGATTATTTCTTTCCTCAAAAATGAATGCAAGAATGTTCACTAATCAAAGTCCTTTTATCCATTCTCAGATTGCCACTAAATGGACATACAACACTGGGTCCCTCATTATCCATTATAGTATATCTTTTCTACTTATTGCTGTTGGAGTAATAGGCAGAAACAAATAATGGTGGGTAATAAATCAGTAGACGTTACAGCAATCTAATCAGTACTTAATGTGGGCTTGTCGTTGAACTATAAGTGTTGCAACATATTTTAATTTGGAATCTTTGTTCCTGACAAAATGACCTCCCTTGGAAGGAATGGGGGTTTTTGGACAACAAAACCTATAGAGTGATTCACAAACAAGTATATAGCAGGCAGTTATCACTTATCAGTTGCCAGGAGGCATTTGCCAGGAGGCAATTAGGAGGCATTTCCCTTACTCACGTGTGTGTCTACAAACATTCTTCATTGCAAACATTCCTACTCTCCCTTCACCGTGTCTCCTGTTATACTTTTTAGTGGGAACTTGTCTAATGAGATAGCCAATGAAGAGAGAGGTTGCAACAAAGCACTGACCCATAGAGAGGCACTTTGAGTAGAGTGAAGATTAGTAATTAATCCGCTTCTTGGGAGTTCATATTGGTGGCCTCTTTTGACCTCAGACAAGATACAAAAAACCCAGGGGTGACATAAACAATCTTTCTCCTTTGCTTGTTCTTTTTTACATTAAATGCAAGAGCTAGTAGTACCCACTCTTCACACAGTGGGGAAAATATTTAGCAAGTATTAATATACATTTTCTCAGGTTTTAAATATTCTCTCCCAGACCCCATGTAATAGGGGAAAACACGCATAGTAATTCTTTTCAATGCAGGTTTATACAGAACGGGCACAAGGGATGCCCATCTCACTTAGTAAGACCTTGAAGTGAACATGAGAACTTAGAATGCTTTAAAAACAATTGTGTGTTGTTGTTTTTAACTGGGAATATAAAGGAAAAGAAAATTTAATTGCTTCTTGCATACAGAATCTGGAAAACCCAGAAGGACTGGATTGAAACAGTATGAAATACTAAAGCTTAAATAAAGTCATTCATATCCTTCTAATTAAAAATGTCTTGCAAACTGGTGTGTGTGTGTGTGTGTGTGTGTATATGTGCATGCAAGTTGTAATTTCAATATTTATTGGGTCTGTTTCACACAACTAATAAAATATTAGCTTTTGTCATGCTGATCATAATTAGCATTATTCAGGAAGTGTGTTTTGCCCGGAATGGGCAATTTGAAAGGTATACAGATTAACAGGTTAAGTCGAGAGGGGTACTAATAACGTTTCAGTTTCCATCCATTATTCCTCCTGATTTCTGCACACACAGAAAAGCTTGCAGACAAGAAGCTATTAAATGGCCTAATGGGGCATTGAACTAACCTAAGGCATTTTGTGTAGAAAACTGCTTCCTCCTTAACTTCTTATTAGAACTCCCTCAAGTATAACATCAGGATGGAGGAAACCAAAGTGAAAATGCAAACCAAATGTACTGACTGCACTTTGTCCTTATACTGAACGGAAGGAGCAAAATAAAAACTCACAGTGCCGAATAGTATTATAATGGGGACAGAGTTAAAAACAGAAGGAAAAAGACTAAAGATTGTACTGGTTGTGTTGTAAGAAAGCTGAATCCAAAATTTATGAAAAGTGAAGAGTCCATGCATTATAATAAACTGTGATAGCACCACATGGTTGCTATTCCGTTATGCTTAGCAGTCTTTAAAATATGCCTCATTGATCTACAGGCAGTCTTGTGAGTAAGCATCATTGTTAGAAGTGATCCAATCTCCTTTAGATTGTCTTAGTATCCTTATGAAATTTGGTTTGCGGCATTGCCCAAAAGTCTTTAGTATATTTTTATGTATTTAGTATGACTGACTGCCATTGCTTTATGCAGTGTTTAGAGTTGTAACGAGCATCACAACTAACTAGCAACTGTCAGACCTGGCTGGGAAAGTGATATTGGTGACAGACATAGCTCCACAGATGGAGAAAAGCGAGGGTTTGTTTAAAATGGCCATTTGTGGTGTGTTGTCTGCTTAAAAACATACTATGTGGGGCTCTTACCATGTGGGAAACCTGGTAGGTTGATGCACCTGGTGAGCATATCCTCATTGGTTTAGTTTGGAGGGAGACACGATTAAAGAATTAAAATAGTATGTATATCATGATCTAACCACCTTTCCACTTGCAAGGATTTCTTAAGAGTTGTCCAAACATTGGAGAATTTGCCTCCGTGTGTTCCCACTGATCTTCTACACAGTCAAAGCTGTGGCACTGGGAGTTGCAAAGAAGCTACCATGCTGATAGCAAGATAGCAAGAGTCAACATTATACATTGTTCTCCATAGAAGGGGACAGGGCTGGATCCTGAGGGCAAAAGGTTCATGGAACAACACAGAGGTACACAAGGTTATGAGCATGAGGAGGAGCAGACCGAGTGAATCCTCTATCATCCAGGCAAGGGCACCCATAATTCATCCATGTTACAACGTTTTACCTCTGGAGTTCTGAAGAGGGCAGCCATACCTTTTGGTACAGAGGATGGCTTTGGAAATGACACACTGTTGCCTCCCTGTTCTTCTGCATCTCAGAATACTCTGACCCCAAACACATCTTCCCCACCTTGGAAATGCACAAGCCTCTGGTGCAGCAACAGGGTGTGCCTGCGTGGAAAACATTGGAAAGCTGTGTGTTTGATAGGCACTTGACTCTCTCTGCTTCTGTCTTGTGTCTGACGTAGTGTATTCAGTGATTTATTGTGCTGTGCTCTGGTGCTGCAATTAGGGGGTTGTGATTCATGTCTGCCCCTCCAGTTTTGTTTGCCTTACCATCTGCAGGATGCATTGGGTGGTGGGTAGGTGGGGAGAAGAAGAAAAAAGATATGAACTTGAGAGAATGACTAGTCCATGTTGGAGGAAATCAGCAATGGATAGAAAGAAATGAAATCTAAAAATTTCTTGACTCATTATCCTCTGTCTTCCCCTCCAAGGCCCGCTGCCATCTTTTCAAAACTCTTGTCTTGTCCCTAAACAGTGCGTTTTCAGGTGACTACATTGCAAAACAGCTCTTTTGTAGCAGCTTTTGTGAGTTCAGAGTGTTCAGACGTTTAAAAAACTGACCACTGTTTTCAGTAGATATAGAATATATTTGTAGAGTTAACTAATTTTCCTGACATCTTAAAACTACTTGAAAATATACCTTTGGGAACAATTTTGCCATAGCAAGGAACACTGAAGATGAATGAGTTTCTGCTGTGTCTTAATTTTCATAGTCCCTTTTTATGGTCTCTCTATTCAGGAAATCACCCCAAATTTGAGACATTACTCACTTGATTTCGTTTACTGATATTCTTCCCCTGCAGTGGCAAAATAAGAGTTGGAAAGTATTGATATAGGTCAGTGGGATTTAAACACAGTCACCATTCTTGTTCTCCTCTTCAAGCATGGGACTATGACTGATGCCTTTGCATAACAGTAGCCAATATAAAAAAGGGATTCAGAGATGAGTGAAACTACTGAATTGAACGGGGCTGCACGGTATACACATTGAATGTTTATAGTTTGATGGAACAGAGGAGAGGTGAAGGGATGGCAAAACTGATGCTCTTTCAGCTTTGTGGTTTGAAAATAATTTATGTACAGCTGTGTTTTATGAACAAATATATTCACAGATTAGGATTTCCTTCCTTCCTTCCTTCCTTCCTTCCTTCCTTCCTTCTCTTTCTTTCTTTCTTTCTTTCTTTCTTTCTTTCTTTCTTTCTTTCTTTCTATACCACCCAACAGCTAAAGGTCTCTGTGTAGTTCACAGCCATTAAAACCATAAAATTTGTTGTTCAGTCATTCAGTCGTGTCCAACTCTTTGTGACCCCATGGACCATAGCATGCCAGGCCTTCCTGTCCTGCGCTCTCTCCCGGAGCATGCTCAAGTTCATATTCATTGCATCGGTGATGCTATCTAGCCATCTCATCCTCTGCCATCCCCTTCTTCTTTTGCCTTCAGTCTTTCCCAGCATCAGGATCTTTTCCAGAGAGTTTTCTCTTTGCATTAGGTGGCCAAAATGTTTGAGCTTCAGCTTCAGTATCTGTCCTTCCAATGAGCAGTCAGGGTTGATTTCCTTTAGGATGGACTGATTTGAACTCCTTGCAGTCCAGGGGACTCGTAAGAGTCTTCTCCAGCACCACAGTTCGAAAGCATCAATTCTTCGGCGCTCAGCCTTCCTTATAGTCCAGCTCTCACAGCCATACATTACTACTGGGAAAATCATAGCTTTGATTAGACGGACCTTTATCGGCAAGGTGATGTCTCTGCTTCTTACTATGCTGTCTAGGTTTGCCATAGCTTTCCTCCCAAGGAGCAAGCATCTTTTACTTTCATGGCTACAGTCACCGTCTGCGGTGATCTTGGAGCCCAAGAAAATAAAATCTGTCACTGCTTCCATTTCTTCCCCTTCTATATGCTAGGAAGTGATGGGGCCAGATGCCATGATCTTAGTTTTTTTAATGTTGAGTTTCAAACCAGCTTTTGCACTCTCCTCTTTCACCCTCAACAAGAGGCTCTTTAGATCCTCTTCGCAAAATCGGAGATCTCAAGGGAACGTTTTGTGCAAAAACCATAAAATACAACATGATAAAATACAGTATAAAAATTTAAAACTACAGTATAAAATAAAAATAATAACCAAATAGAACCTAGCAGCAGGGCAAAGATTTAAAATACAGTAACAGATTTAAAACAACAGAAATTGAAAAACTAAAAGGCCTGGGAAAATAAAAAGGTCTTCATCTGGCACCAAAAAGAGCACAATGTCAGTGCCAGGCGAGCTTCTCTAAGAAGCTCATTCCACAACTGATGCCACAACAGAAAAGGCCTTCTTCATAGCCACGCACCTCACTTCCTTTGGCAGGGGCTTCCAGAGAAGGACTGCTGAAGGTGATCTTCCAGAAAGAGTGAAGCGGCTGGGCCAAAGCCGAAAGGATACTCAGCTGTGGATGTGTCTGGTGGTGAAAAGAAAATCCGATGCTGTAAAGAACAATACTGTTTAGGAACCTGGAATGTCAGATCAATGAATCAAGCTGGAGGTGGTCAAACAGGAGATGGCAAGACTGAACATCAACATCTTGAGAATCAGCGAACTAAAATGGACAAGCATGGGTGAATTTAATTCAGGTAACCATCATATCTACTACTGTGGGCAAGAATCCCTTAGAAAGAAATGGAGTAGCACTCCTAGTCAATAAAAGGGTGGAAAAAGCAGTACTGGGGTACAATCTCAAAAACTATAGAATGATCTCAGTACAAATCCAAGGCAAACCATTCAACATCACAGTAAATCAGGTCTATGCCCCAACCACTGAGGCCGAAGAAGCTGAGCTTGATCGGTTCTGTGAAGACCTACAACACCTTCTAGAACTAACACCAAAAAAAGATGTCCTTTTCATCATAGGGGATTGGAATGCTAAAATAGGAAGTCAAGAAATCACCGGGATAACAGACAAGCATGGCCTTGGTGTACAAAATGAAGCAGGACAAAGGCTCATAGAGTTTTGCCAAGAGAACACGCTGATCATAGCAAACACGCTTTTCCAACAGCACAAGAGGCGACTCTACACATGGACATCACCAGGTGGTCAATATCAGAATCAGACTGATTATGTCCTTTGCAGCCAAAGATGGAGAAGCTCTATACAGTCAGTAAAAACAAGACCTGGAGCTGACTGTGGCTCAGATCATGAGCTTCTTGTTGCAAAATTTCGGCTTAAATTGAAGAACGTAGGGAAAACCACTAAACCATTCAGGTATGACCTAAATCATATCCCTTATGACTATACAGTGGAGGTGAGGAATAGATTTCAGGGATTAGACCTGATAGACAGAGTGCCTGAGGAACTACAGATGGAGGTCCGTAACATTGTTCAGGAGGCAGCAACGAAATCCATCCCAAAGAAAAAGAAATGCAAGAAAGCAAGGGAGAAAGGGGAAAATATATCCAACTGAATGCAGATATCCAGAAATAAGCAAGGAGAGACCAGAAGGCCTTCTTAAATGAACAATGCAAAGAAATCGAGGAAAACAATAGAATGGGGAAGACTAGAGATCTTTTCAAGAAAATCGGAGATCTCAAGGGAACGTTTTGTGCAAAGACGGGCATGATAAAGGACAAAGAAGGCAGGGACCTAACAGAAGCCGATGAGATTAAGAAGAGGTGGAAAGAATACACAGAAGAACTATACAGGAAAGATCTGAATGTCCCTGATAGCCATGATAGTGCGGTCACGGAACTTGAACTGGACATCCTAGAGAGTCAAGTGGGCCTTAGGAAGCATTACTAACAACAAAGCTAGTGGAGATGACAGTCTTCCAGCTGAGCTATTTAAAATCCTAAAAGATGATGCTGTTAAAGTGCTGCACTCAGTATGCCAACAAATTTAGAACACTCAACAATGGCCACAAGACTGGAAAAGGTCAGTTTACATTCTAGTTCCAAAGAAGGGCAATGCCAAAGAGTGTTCAAACTACCGTACAATTGCACTCATTTCACATGCCAGCAAGGTTATGCTCAAAATCGTACAAGCTAGGCTTCAGCTGTATGTGAACCGAGAACTACTGGAAGTACAAGCTGGGTTTCAAAGAGGCAGAGGAACTAGAGATCAAATTGCCAACATTCGCTGGATCATGGAGAAAGCAAGAGAATTCCAGAAAAACGTCTACTTCTGCTTCATTGACTATGCTAAAGCCTTGGATTGTGTGGATCACATCAAACTGTGGCAAATTCTTAAAGAGATGGGAGTACCAGACCACCTTACCTGTCTCCTGAGAAACCTGTACGAGGGTCAAGAAGCAACAGTAAGAACGGACATAGAACAACCGATTGGTTCAAAACTGGGAAAGGAGTACAACAAGGCTGCGTATTGTCAACCTGCTTATTTAACTTATATGTAGAGTACATCATGAGAAACGCCGGGTTGGAGGAATCACAGGTCGGAATTAAGATTGCTGGGAGAATTATCAACAACCTCAGATACGCAGACGATACCACCCTAATGGCAGAAAGTGAAGAGGATCTAAAGAGCCTCTTGTTGAGGATGAATGTGGAGAGTGCAAAAGCCGGTTTGAAACTCAACATTAAAAAAACTAAGATCATGGCATCTGGCGCCATCACTTCCTGGCATATCGAAGGGGAAGAAATGGAAGCAGTGACAAATTTTATTTTCTTGAGCTCCAAGATCACCACAGACGGTGACTGTAGCCATGAAATTAAAAGACGCTTGCTCCTTAGGAAGAAAGCTATGGCCAACCTAGACAGCATAGTAAGAAGCAGAGACATCACCTTGCCAACAAAGGTCCATATAATTAAAGCTATGGTTTTCCTAGTAGTAACGTATGGCTGTGAGAGCTGGACTATAAGGAAGGCTGAGCGCCGAAGAATTGATGCTTTCGAACTGTGGTGCTGGAGAAGACTCTTACGAGCCCTCTGGACTGCAAGGAGGACAAATCAGTCAATCCTAAAGGAAATCAACCCTGAGTGCTCATTGGAAGGACAGATACTGAAGCTGAAGCTCAAATATTTTGTCCACCTAATGCGAAGAGAAAAGTAACTGGAAAAGGCCCTGATGCTGGGAAAGATTGAAGGCAAAAGGAGAAGGGGACGGCCGAGGATGAGATGGCTAGATAGCATCACCGATGCAATGAATATGAACTTGAGCACACTCCGGAAGAGAGTGGAGGACAGGAAGGCCTGGCGTGCTATGGTCCATGGGGTCACGAAGAGTTGGACACGACTTAACGACTGAACAACAGGTATATATGGGAGGAGACAATCCTTCAGGTTATTGTTGACATGTTTATTTGCCAGGTTAATATCCACCTGGAAATCGTGATTAGCCTTGGTCCTGGATATTAGCTTTCCTTGTAGACTTTTTTTTGGTGTGTGTAGAACTTTTTTTAAAAAAATAATCCACATAGTCACGTCATTCTTAAGTCTTTCTCTTAGAAAAGGCTACCAACCTCCCTCCAGTCAAGGGTTCAAAACGTGTTTTCCCCCTCTTCCCCTGGAGCAGGGGGCCTTGTACGTATCCAGGAATATGTACACATATCTCTCCCTCCCCCCTTTTCTGAAAGAAATGAAAAGTAGTACTGTTAATAATATTAATTTGTAAAATACTTAAAATAAACACTCCTCAAAGAATGACAATAGTTACCCACTTGGTAACTTGCAGTCCTAAGTACTGCCAATACATGAGAGGGAAGGAGAAGGCAATTAGAAGATGCAGAGGCAATGCATTATATAGAAAGTACTACACTTCATAAAAAAGAACAATAATAGCTCCAAGTCAGTAGAAATGTCTTTTTTGTTGTTTGTTTGTTTAGTTTTGTGGGGAGAATATTTTGAGAGGAAAACAAGCGGAAGCGGGGGAGGAAGTTAAACCTTTAAAGTTTTGTAAAGGAGGGAAAAGAAGAGTGACAGGCAGCACAGAAAGGAAAAGTCCACACATAGGGAGAAGAGACAGATGGAAGAAAAATGAATGAGCTGACAAAAGAGAAGGCAAGCCAAGAAAAAAGAACACTAAACAGCCAGTAAATTAAGAAAATACCCTGCCCTGTTTGAAATGCTCCGTGTCACGTGGAGTAGATGGCTGTTAAATGCTCAGAGAAAGCCCCAGGCCTCCTGGCTTTTCCAGAGGAGATCAGACCCAGGGAACAACCTGCAATCTTTGCACCGGCTTCAGGTGGAATGGCTGGCTGCTGAATGTAGAGGGGACTCTCTTCCTCTCTTCTCTAGATGATCGGCAAGCTGAAGGGTCAACTTTTGGTCTTTGCATCTGCATGTCAGGACCAGTATTTGAACCCTGGACTTTCTGGGAATTAGAGCAGCAAACCAACCCTTGGAACTGCCTCTCCTCAGTTGGGCTCAATGAATCCTCTGGGCTCAAGTAGCTTTCCTGGTTCTTCTCCTGACTCCGCCCCCGTACCTATCAGGATCGATTTCTGTACCTATATCAGCTTCCCCCCTTTGTGAAATGCTTGTCTGTGCAACAAGGAACCAGTGGGTGTGCAGCCTGTAAATGCTGCTTGTCATTCCTGCTCTTTCTTGTTTTGTTCTGTACTTGCGCCTGCAAACCTCTCCTCGGATCTTGCCAGTCTTACTTCCTGTATCCTGTCATCCCATCTCACCCCATCCCTGCCTTATGTAGGAACATAGGAAGCTACCTTATACTGAGTCAGATCACTGGTCAACTAGGCCAGTATTGCCGACACTGGCAGCAGCTCTCTGGGGTTTCAGGCAGAAGTTTTCCTGCCCTACCTGGAGGTGCTAGAGATCGAACCTGGGACATTCTGCATGAAATGCATGTGCTCTGTCCCTGAGCTACGACTCCTCTAAAGTCAGACCTGGCCCACCCTCTTAGGTTTTTTGGTCCACTCAATCCATGCACTATTGTTTACCTTCTCTCCATAGAAGGAGACCCACCCCATTATCACACAGATGAAATTGGCTTAGTTTGTATGGTTGGCTACTAAACTGTTAAGCTGCGCACGCTGTATTCTCAAACATACATGATGAAGCGCACAGCTCTAATAGCAAATGCTTCTGGTGGCGTCTGTACTTCATTTGCTGCATATCCAGTTCTTCTGGAGTTCACTTTGGTAACATACGTTTGTCAAACTAGGCAGAGGAAATGTTAGAAAACACTCCAGTAATATATCACAGAGAGAGAGAGAGAGAGAGAGAGATTAAGCTACTGCAAACATTAAACAATTCTTCCTGTCTAGCAGACCTCTTTAGTGTGCAGTTGCTTGCCTTCAAATCCTGGGAAAAGCATTTGCATTCTGCTCATATAAAACAAAAGTCTGATTTTATCACTAAAGATTAGTGGTTATTCAAGAAAGTTTCTTTTCATTGTTTTATTTAAAAGACGACTTTCCATTCTTTATGATTGTATATTAAACTAATTACTTCATTTGAGCTCTGATTTAAACAAGTGTTATTCAATGCAGTCTGTACACTTAACACTAATTTATAGTGCCTAAGATAAAACAAAAATCCTGTCATTTAGTTTTATTGCACTTCCTAAAAGAAAATAAGTTTTAAGTTGTTTTGGTTGTTTATATTCTTTGGGGAATAAAGAGGGCTACAGTTCATACAAGCCCATTTCCTTCTGTAATGGGAAATACTCCAAACACTTTTCTTCAAAGAAAACCCAAAAGATTATTTTTGCAGTCTTCTGTTTAGGAGGTTTTGGACAACACCCTAGAACAGGAAACCACAGTTTCATCCAAATTTATGCAGGATTGGAATAGATAATATTCCTGTTTGAAAACACCAACCACAACTAATGCTTTTAGATTTTATAATGGACCATTTGGCATGCTCTCTCTGTACCTGAAAGTTTAAATTTGGTCAACAGTTCAACTTAATGTTGGTTATGTAAGGCCTTTCAGTGACTGAAAGGATAACATTGTATGAAGCAATCTATGCACAAAGACTTGTGTTAACTGTAACTGAATTATGTTATACGCACAGTGTGAGGAACAATTTTGCTCATGATAGGAACTGGACATCGTGGTATGAAAAGTGTTAACCTTCATGGCATATGCTGTTATTAGTTGACTGATAATTTTGGTTGATAATTTTGCAGTATATTTCAAGGCTTCAAAGACTGCTAAATCATAAATTGAAATGTATTTGGATTTTTGTGTACCAAAGGCGGGTTTTGCCCCTTTTTTGCTCCTTGTTGTTTTCCTCTAATGCTGTCGCTTTATGTCAAGAGGCGGTAACAGACTCCTGTGCATTTTTGTATGGCCCACAGACTTTTCAACTCCTGTGCATTTTTGTATGGCCCACAGACTTTTGTTAGGCTCCCAGAAATCACCATTTCCATTTTAAGAATGTTTTTAGTCTGTACATTTCAAGAGAAATACTGGAAAATGAGATAGCACAACAGTGTGCCTGGAAAGCTCAAAGACCAGATGGACAACAAAGAAAACTCCTGATCTGTTACTCAGATAACTTTGAAAAACCTTCATATTTTTTTAAGGGAGTGGCTCATGATTCCGAAGAGTTAAGGGTATAAGCATCAAATATTTTGGCCACTTCAGCTGGTTGGAAAGTCTTTGCTATTGAGACTTACGTAGCTGAAGTGAGTTTGGCATCCACAAGAAGCAGGGCATTGTTGTCCTGTCTCCTCAGTGCTCTCCTCTTGCAAATATGTGATGTTGGTGCCCTTTGGGCATTGATAAAGCAGGTGGGCACTTTTCTTGTGACGGGGAGAGCTATAGGCTTCATGACCTGTGTGGGGCTTCCACTGTAGAAAACAAGATGGTGGATCAGCAAGGTTATTATGGTTGTCCATAATAGTTCTTAAAGACTAACAGGTGTTGTACAGTGGCTTGTCAGTACCATAGGTTTCATCCAAGACAGATTTTTCACTTATACTCCAAAGGCTGACAAGCTCAGTAAGAGAGAGAGGCAGTTTTAGACAGGGCAATCCCATTGTTCCTAGCTTAGAGGTCTGCTACCAAAAGGTCAGGATTGCTACCACTCCTAGCAAAGAAATAAATATACAGACTGAACCTATGGGGAAGAGCTGTAGCTCAGTGGCAGAGCATGTGTTTTGCATGCAGATGGCCCCAGTTTCAATCCCCAGCATTTCCAGGTAGAGTTGGGAAAATTCTTGCCTGAAATCCTGGAGAGCCACTGCCAGTCAGTGTTGATAATACTGAGATAGAAGGATCAATGGTCTCTGACTCAGTAAAAGTAACTGAACCTATGTTTCTATATACCTGGCAGTAAGACCAGTTGTGTTCAGTGATGCTTACTCCCAAGTAAGTAGGCGTAGGATTGCAGCCCTAGTCTTTATTGATTGGTATATGCTATTTATTTTATTACATTTATTACATTATTAATTAATGATCTTCACAGAAGTATAAACATTTGCCATTGTGGACAGTTGATGCTGAGCTTTCGAAAACAAAAAACTGGTCAAACAGCAAAATAAGCAAATTGGCTGCTCCAGTGTGAAAGCTATAGGATTAGGGCTGCCATTTGATGCAGTTTTCCCCATATTCTGAAATGCAGGTCTCCAGCCCTTGTAGATTCAGAGGTATGTGGGAAAATGTGCAGGCATTATACCATCCAACCATTTGGTCAGAAACAAGATTGCTCCCATCTTCTATTCTAGCCAATGAGGGAAATTACCAGTATGATTGTCGTATAAGTGAACCAGTGATGTCTTGCTTGGTTTTCCTCTTTCACCAAGAAGAAGAAAAATGCACCTCGCACCCACCCCTAGTTAATCATAGTTATGTAGCTGAGGAAAAGCTGCAATAGGATATCCCAAGCTATCCTGCGTGGCATGCTGTGCTTAAATTTTCTGCTTCATAGGCTTTAACTGGCTTTTAAAATATGTCATTTTAAAGATAAATATTTCATGGCCTCTTGTGAGATTCCAAGGTAGCCCTGTCTTTCAAGTACCTGAGGTAAGCCTGTGGATACCAACCCTACACTTTCCCTCTTCTCCTCATGCTCTCATCCTAATGTCCCTATGATCCAGACTCTCAAACCATTTCTTTCTCCATTCCCTCCTAGCCACTCAGTCCCCTCCCCCACCACCCCACTTATCAACTCCAAAGTATAGTGTACAAGGAAGAAGAACTCTTATATTATAAAAGTGGATAGGGAAATGCATAATGTTTAGTAACTTAAAGTGTATGTGTGTGTTTGTTTGTGGGGGGTATGTGCCCTCAGTAGTAGAGAACATGTAGTCCAATTTTCCTTATCTACTGGGAACAGAACTATTTTCAGGTCCCCTCCCTGAAAGATTACTGTACCGCTTTTGCCTCTATTTTTGTTTTTGTTTAACACTACTTTGTTAGTGTGAGTTGTTAGTGGTTATACTTTAGTGCTTAGTCATCAACCATGGGCTCCTAGAAGTTTAATCCCTATGCCGGATGGATCCATCTTGTTTCGAGTGCAGATATATGTAAATACATGCATATGAATATTAAATGCACAGCCCACTGTTTCATACACAACAGGTACAGAAAGATATTTTGAACAGAATTGTTGCTAATACTGGCTTGGCTCCTAACTTGCTTCTCCATTCACATAAGGGGAGGGTGACTTCCATCTCTTTAGTCCTGGATCTGCCATTGGCCCCCATTAAAAAAAATAGATATACAGAAGTTGAAGTTCGATTGTGTTTCAAGCCCATGTAGGAAGCCACTGTGGTGTAGTGGTGGGTGTGTTGGACTGGGAGCTGGGAGATCCGGGTTCTAGTCCCCACTCGGCCATAGAAGCTCACTGGGTGACGTTGGGCCAGTCACAGTCTCTCAGCCCAGCCTACTTCACAGGGTTGTTGTTGTGAGGATAAAATGGAGAGGAGGAGGATAATGTAAGCCACCTTGGGTTCCTTGCTAGAGGAAAAAAGGCAGGATATAAATGCACTTGGGTGGACATGCCCATTCTGTTGCCTGAATTCTTTAGCTGCCATTTTCCAGGATGGCTGGCATGCAAATCTGTGATAACTCATGCATGAGTACATGTAGACAGCTCATTTTGGTGGCAAAGTGTGTGTGTGTGGGGGGGTAGTCAAGAAAAACTGTTACCATCCACTACTACCAGCAATATGGGCTATGGAAAGAATGCCGGAATTTGAGCTGAAAAACCACAGTTCAAATTCTTGCTTAGTTTTGAAGCCCACTGGGTGCTCTTCATCCAGTCACCATCTCTTAGCCTAACCTATCTCAACAGAGTTGCTGTGAGGATAAGAGGAGGGGAGGAACATGTTCATTGCCCTGAGTTCCTTGGAAGAAAATGGGATAAAAATGAAGTACATAAATATTCATTTAATAACCACTGAAATCAGAAACAACAGTTCAAGCAACAGCATACATTTCCTACTGATAAGTGCAAGTAAACTTTTGAACTTGTATTTGTTGTTTTAGGTCAAGGGTGTTGAACCTCTTTCAGTCCGAGGCCCAAATTCAGTTCTCTCCAGGGCGGCCTTCCAGTGGTTGGGGCTGAAGTCAAAAGGCAGTGGAACTGAAGGTGTCTGGGCCCAAAATACCAGCATATTTTAGATTAAAGCTTACTGCCAGTAAGCTTTAGTTTAAGGTATGCCTTAGGAGAGGAATTGCAACCTTTTAAAGTGGAGCAGGGAGCAAGCAAAAGCCATGAAACCACTGAACCATCTATATTCAAGGGAAATGGGGTGGGGCCTAGGGAAGGGAGTGTGGTGTCTGGGGAACCCCAGAAGGCCAGACTTGGACCCCAGGTGGACTGGATTTGGCCCACAAGCCGAAGGTTTGGCACCCCTGCTTTAGGAGCATTGTGACAGAGATTTGAATAAAGTACAGGAAATCAATGAGAATCTCTTGCATTTGCACATTATTATATGGCAGGTTTTGCACCCACACATGGCCATTAATTCATCTAATGAATGCATGTGGCACTTTGGTTGTCAGAAAACACCATCTACCTCCTCCCAACTGCAGTTCAGCATATTCAGTATTTTGATTCCTCTGTACCATATCCCACACCATTCTCAAGGGTCCTCCATCTCCCAGAAGTAGATTTTCAGGGAGTGAAAGGAGACACAGGAAAGCCCTGTTCCATGAGCAGGAACTCCGCTCCATTCGCAGAAGGAAAGTTAGAATCCAAATCATTGTGTCTTAACTCAAAAAGACTTGCTAATCTGAGAAAGCAAAAGAGACGGATTAGGTACAGACAGCATGGACGACTGGAAACATCTAACCTTATGGTGATATGTAAATTACAAGGATATCCAAATCCTAATTATGTTTTTATGGTATGTATTTACACAAATGAAGAACAGACCTCTCAGCTTTTAAATCAATAGAGGACAAACTGTTTCGGGAAGAGAGCATGCATACAGTGTGGTGGTGAACAGCCTTCAACAGAATATTACAGTGGAGAGGATGAGGCATGCAAAGCAATCCTTGGTATGAAAACAGGGATGTCAAAGCAGGTCCATCTTTTAAATTTGCGGAATGTTGGTGGATATGCCAGAGCCAGAGATAAAAATTTCAGCAGCTTACAAAAAGAGAAAGCACCCAACTGTGTACAACAAGAAATACAGTAAGGAATTTCCATGCCTAAGAAAGAGTTGATGCAGTGTGCAGCTGCTGTGAAAAAGGCAAATTCCATATTGGGGATAATTAGCAAAGGAATTGAAAATAAAACTGCCAATGTCATAACGCCTTTATACTAAGCTATGGTGTGACCACACTTGGAATAATGTGTACCATTATGATCACTGCATCTCAAAAAGGATATTGTAGAGCTGGAAAAGGTGCAGAAAAAGAGTAACCGAAATGATCAAAGGGCTGGAGCAAGTCCTCTATGAGGAAAGGCCACAATGTTTGGGGTGCTTTCACTTAGAGAAAAGGCAAGAAAAGGGAGACATAATAGAGGTTTATAAAACTATGCATGGTGTGGAGAAAGTCGTTAGAGAGAAATGTTTTATCTTCTCTCATAAGACTAGAACCCGGGGTCATCCCATGAAGCTGGTTGGTGGGACATTCAGGACAGATAAAAGCAAGCACTTGTTCACACAGCACATAGTTAAACTATGGAGTTCACTTCCACAAGATGTAGTGATGGCCACCAAATTGGATGGCTTTAAAAGGGGATTAGACAAATTCCTGGAGGATAAGGCTATCAATGGCATCTAGTCATTATGGCTACATATTAGCTCCAATATCTGAGGTAGTATGCGTATGTACACCAGTTGCTGGGGAACATGGGTGGGAGGGTGCTGTTGCACTCATGTCCTGCTTGCGGGTTTCCTAGAAGCATTTGTTTGGCTGCTGTGTAAACAGAACGCTGGACCAGATAGCACAGCTCTTCTTATGTTCTTACTGTGTCTATGCAAGCGAGTTGAGGATTAATTTACTAGACTCAGTTTTATACTAGTCTTCCTACAGTCTACATTGTCTTTGTTTTTATTTAGCCTTTAGGATTTCAACTGCTTCTTATTGTTCTTGTTGTTGTAAGCCACCTTGAGGCCATTTTACTGCAAAATTAATGTTACATGCAAAAGTGAGTAAGAAAAGCCCAAGGTCCTGTTGCCTTGTTACAAAGAGAACAGGGAAGAGGAAAATGTTGAGTGGGCAAGCAGCCAGGGGGAGTTTTCTTCACCCTTCCTCAATCTACCACTTGATTTGTAGAATACAAATATATTTGTGCAATATCCAAATTAGGCTGCCTGTATCTGGGGGATTAGACTATGGCAGCCCTATGTTGGATGGGGGGGCATGAGAGTGGATTAACACAGAAAATCTGCCTCTCCATTTCTTTCTTCATCTGCATGTGGCTATGGAATTAGTTGGGCCAAGATAGTATAAATCAAAGATTTGGGGGCTGGAATTGCAGTAGCGGTGGTGGTGATGGTGGTGGAGCAGGTAAAATGCATGGACATTAATGGAATTTAACCTTTTAACACCTAACGTTTTCTCAATGTGCCTCTTCAAATAGTGTTGTAGGAAAGTAAATGATCTTGTTTAATATCTGAAGGCTTCAGCGAATGTGAAACAGTTAGACTAAAAATGTCCTTATTGTTATAATAAATATCTGGTTTATGCTGATAAGAAGTGAGAGGGTTCATGTAGTGCCAGGCGAGAAAGCCCAAAGAATCAGTTTAATTGAATCGTCTTACTTAGAATGTCACAGTTCTTCAGAATAGAGGTCTAGGGAATTGTGGCAAAATGCTGCCTTGGCACCTTCTTATTGGTTGAGTGATTCAGTGGTATCATTGCTTCTGGTCCCACTGAAACCAATTGTAGGCAAGTTGTTTTTTTAACAGCAAACAAAATGTGTCTTTTGCACTAACCTTGGCTGTATAGATATATAGCTCAGGTTATACATCACTGAATTTATTAGGTCAAATAAGGAAAAAAAAACAAAAGGATGTTTGCAGTAGTAGGAGATTTATTTCTTAATGCCTCTGTTTTATTATTTTATTCCATTTCAGAATTTGAGTGCTTGTGTGGATGCAACACATTTTATGCAACACATCTTGACCTCATGTGATGCTAGCAAATGCAATTTAAAAGCCAAACCAAACACGCTAATAAGAATGCG
Source organism: Heloderma suspectum (assembly GCF_057233095.1). Taxonomy (NCBI): domain Eukaryota; kingdom Metazoa; phylum Chordata; class Lepidosauria; order Squamata; family Helodermatidae; genus Heloderma; species Heloderma suspectum. The sequence continues at coordinate 332,534,475 of NC_139459.1, read as the reverse complement.
TTTTTATGGTAAAGCACTTCTTAAAATGTATTTTTCTGTTACATTAATACTCATAATTAACTTGAAAATGTACCACTTAAAGTAATCATTAAGCTTTTTTTTTTTCATTAGAACTCTCCTAAATGTGAGACATGCACATGCACGCCCACACATCTGAGATTAATGCTGTCCAAATATTAATTTTAAATAGAGGAAGATAACCCAAGCAACATCTAAAGCAGGGACGGGCAACTTTGGGAGGTCCAGGGGCCATTTGCCCCTCCTTGGCGGGCTGTAATCCCGCTGCCGCGCTGCCAAATTCTGCGCCACCCCCAAAAGTGTTCAGTGGCAAACTGCTATGGAATGCCAAAGTAGACAAATTGTAGCTTGAAAGCAAGCTAAATTTGTCAGTGTTAGCCTTCTGTAGAGGTTTGCTGTTGAAATTCAGTGACAAACTACCAATTTGGGGGAGTGCTACTGTGAATTTTGATGGCAGGGGGCAGAGGTGGGCCACACAACCTGTGTGTTGCTCACCTCTGATCTAAAGCCTACTCAGCCGTATTTTTTATTTATTCATTTATTGTTTGTATTTATAAGATATTTATAAAGAAATCTCCATAAGCACTGTACAGTCATTTTAAAATAGAACAATAATACCATAACAATCTAACAAAATCTAAAAATGCCACAATACAGATAAAGCCAACACAGTAAAATACAATACAAACAGCAAGGCTAAAAACCAACCAAGAAGCACAGAAGCTAAAACCACTAAAAAGCCATAGGGTTTAAAAACAGAGATCTTAAAAGGCATTCGAGAACAGAAATGTCTTAAGCTGGTGCTGAAAGAAAACAACTAAGCGATTACATTGCTGTCAGTGAGGTCAATATACCATCATACAATACCATCATAGACTCTCACTGCCAAGTGTGCTGGCTCCCTTAAGATGTTTCCTTCTTCACACAATTAGTCCAATCCTTCCATCACCATGCACATGATTGTACTCATGTCGAGAAACAGAGGTGATGTCAGGGTGGACAGTGAGCCCATAGAGTACCAGAGTAGTTCTGATTCTGAGTAAGAGGAGCCGCTCCTGGGAGAGGAGCGCGCTCATCTTTCCCAGGGCCAACAGCTGACAGAGATTACTCCCACCGGCATTCCTAGCTTAGATAGCAGTTCTGGGAGTGACAGACCGCGGGAAGCAGACTTGCTGGATGCGCGACGCTGACGCAGGGAGCGGCGCCAAATGGAGGGCGCGGAAAGGAGGCGTAGTGCCCGGTTGGCACACAAACAACGGTTGCGCCCAGAGGATCCAAGGGAAAAGGGGAGGGACTCTCCCTAGCCCATAAGTTCAGGGTCTGCCAGTGATTCCCTTTCAAATGGGGACCAACTGTTCCAACTTAGGGCATAGGTACTCTGCTGCTCATATCTAGTTGCTAACAGTAGAGTTGTTAAGTTGTAAAAAAGGAATAAAGCTCTGAAAAGAATCCCTTTGTCTGTGTCTGGACTTGGCTACTGGATTAGACTGAGAGAGGCCTCCAAGGAGCGCTTGACAGGTATGAACTGGGCTGTCTATTGTTCATTTCACTGTGATCTCTTAAATCAGGCCATCACTTTTTCCAGCTACCCAAGTAACCCAGCTACCACAACTACAAGAAGCAGTGCAAGTATCTTCATAGCTTAGTTCACCCTTCCATTGTCCTTATGGATAGGTCACTAGGGACAACTGGGACTCCATGAAATAACCTTACATAATGTTTGAGTTCATTATCCATCTTGTGTGTTATGGAAATTAATTTGCAGCATGACTAATACTGTTTCTGCCATCAGCACCCCCAGCCCGCCCTACCTACCTACCTACCTACCTATCTATCTATCTATCTATCTATCTATCTATCACATTTCTGTACTGCCCATTAGCCAAAGCTCTCTGGGTGGTTTACAAGACAAAGCTTAAAATCATAAAATACAATACCTTAGTAAAACATAATATAAAACCATAAGTTTAAAACAGAATAAAACCAAAGTAGTAACCCAGATCTAGAAGCCAGCAGCAGTACAAATATCTAAAGATGGACTAACACACATTTTGACTCATTTGTTCTTCCTTTCTTTCCTTCGCTGACATGCTTCTCCTTAAACCTAGAAAAGCCTCCTCTTTAGCCCTTTTCAGGTGTTCATCTGTACCCGAATAGGGCAAACATGTGAAGAGAGGGAGCGTGCTAGCCCTTCCTCTCTCTTTCATTGCATCTGTCTCCTTCTATATGTGGAGGGCGACTGTCTGAAGAGGAGAGCCTCCTTATCTGTGGATGCTCTCCACAGAAGCCAGAGTGCAGACTTTCCAGCCTTCTGGCTCGTGTGGAGAGCCTTCACGGATACAGGAGGCTATCCTCTTCAGACAGTCGCCCTCTACAACTAGCAGGCCACAGATGCAATGAAGGAGAGGGGTGGGGCTAGTGCACTCTGTCTCATCACAAGCTTGCCCTGTTAGGTACAGAATACCCGAAAAGGGCTTTTATACAGCCAGTTTTTTTCTCTTTTTGCTTGAGGCCCATTTCTCTAGAAAACATAGGCCACTGGGAACATTCTGACGAATCTGGCCCACCCTCCTTAGAGAGGTTTGGTTGCTGCCCCCCCCCCCCAGCTTTTAAGCTTTAGGCTAAGACTTTCATTTTGCTGAGCTTTTAGCTTTTAGAAGTCTGAAGTGGTTTTACTGCAACTTGAACAAGATTTAATTCTGTTTTTTTGTTATTTTCTGGTAAGCCACTTTGAATGTATATTATAAAGGAAGTGGGGTATAATTTTTAAAATAAATAAATACTCACTTCTAGTGCAGAATGTTTACCTTTTCCTGCCCGGAGGGAGAAGTGTGGCCTCCTGCCAACAACACATTAGCTGTCATGTCCACTCATGGTCTTGTTCAGTCGATCATATGTGACACCTTCTGGTATCTTCCTGATCCACCTTCGCTTATGCTCATTTTCTAAAGCATAGTTAGTAACAAAACTAGGTCAGGGGCTTTTGACTTGAAACCCTTAATAAGTTGAGGATCCATTATTGCCTGTCCTGACTGCATGTGATTTGGCCTGTTTGCACAAGTCCTTTGGAGCTATTGCTCTGTTCTCTGCCTGAGCCACATCCTTATCTGGATTACATGGGCTGATTTGTGGGACATTGGTGGATGGGTGAGCATACGACTTTTAGCATTGGGCAGAATATGGTGGTCCCTCCCACCTCTGTGGTTCTATGACTTTTCTGCTATCTGGTTCAGAAATATTTGCCATCTACAGGATGGTTTTGTTTGCTGTAGCCACTAAGAAAATTAGAAATGTGCTAATATAATTGCTGTCCCGTGTCGCAGAGATAATTTGATGTAAGCGCTGTGTTCAGTGAGCTTCCTGTTCTAGATAACGACACCTTGGTCTTTGTAATCATAGTGGTATTAGTGATTATGTTTATTTCATTTGTATTGTTATAGCACGTGTCTGTCTTGTGCCCTAAACAGAGCCTTGTTTTGTGATGACCTGTGGCTCTAAACAAATATATTTGACTGCTGATTTCAACAACAATTAGAAAATTGTCTAGTTTTGTGATCATAGAAACCCCAGACCCAAGAGAATATTGATTATCTGCTGAATCCTGAATATTGATTATCTGCTGATAGCCTTTCCCCCCACCCTCCTGGACACCTGAACATAAGGGTAGTTAGGTGTCTCTTCCCGTAAGGAATATTCCATGGAATGCATCCACTCACAAGCATTCTTGTCACATGTTATGTCATTTCACTTTTGTTCCTTACAAACAAAACCAGCTTCTGCACATTTCTCATGTGCATATATATTTCTTCCTTCTGAGGAATGTAAGCTTGTATTTTAATATTTTCTTTCTCATAAACGTACAATTACTTTTCTCTCTTGTTTCTCTCTCATTAAAAAAAAAAAGTATTTGAGAAAAATTATCCTCCCGCACACAACAATAGTTGTTATTTTAAAGTATGGCTCAAGGTATTGAAAAATGTGTAATATATTGAAGAGATTAAATACAGGCTGGCTCTTTGACACAAAAACCTCTTTTCCTTGTTTGTTTGGAAACATTCAGCTAAGGAGCTTAGTGAAACTTTTGTGTAAAACTTGTAAATGAATTCCAAGAAAAGCAATATGGCCTGTGAAATCTGGGATGATTACTTGGTTGGAAATTGAAATGTGTAAAATAATAGGGATGGAAACATGCTGTGTACGAAGTACAGTGGCATAATTTTCCCTCAGGGTATGCTGGGAGTCAAAATATACATGATAAAAGCAAACTAGGCCAGCAAGAAAAGCTTGCCTTTAAAATAATAAAATAAAATAATAATTATCATTCAGATATGCATTGAAATAGTAATCTTTCATCTTAATTTTCCTCACATATTTGGCTCTGTCATTTGACTTGTCTGTATAAAAAGTCGGTGTGAGAAACCATTTCTTAGCTTATAAAAGCTGTAACTGTTTTTACACTTGCTTAAAAAGACCGCTGAGGTGACAGGGGTTGTGGAAGGGGAGTGTTATCATTCTCTGAAGCCTCCAAAAACTGTTTCAAAATGCATACAATCATGTATGCTGTAGAGTAGCCTTCCCCCACCTAGTGCTGTCTAGATGTGTTGGACAGACTACAGCTCCCATCATACCCAGCTGGCAATGATGGGAGTGGCAGTCCAACAAATCTGGAGGGCACCAAGTGGGGGAAGGCAGTTGTACTGGCATGCGCTCTGTTAAAACGGAATGTTTTAACAACAGAAAACTGTGTCAGAACTGAATGTGCAGGGTAACGCATGAGAGATTTACTCTCAAGGCTTGCTAGAGCAGCCTTCTTTGAGTCTTGGAATGCCAAAACATATATGGACGTGAGCATAGATCCTTGCTTGCCATGAGTGGCTGGTGGTTAGGGGAGGGATGGAGGAATGGAAAATCCACTAAACATATGGTTGTAAAAATTAGTTGTTTGGAACACATAGGCATGCTATCTTCACTTTATAGTTTTGCATTTGGTTGCTGTTAGTGAAGTCTTGTCCTTCTACCTTCCCTAAATATTGGTAAACTGTGCAGCATAAAAAGAAGCACAGAGGCTGGTTCTTTTATTGTTCTTCTATAGACACGTATTGTGCCATGCTACTGGCCAAGTAATTTTCAGCTCCGAGTGAGTTCAGTCACAGTGGTTTTCACAGATCGATGTGAAGATCTACAGTAGTGCTACTTAGTCAGAGGTGGGGAGAATAGGTGCCTGTATACTGAATTAGTGCAACATTTCCTAAATTACAGAACTGTGCTTCTGCCCAGCCTTGCTATGTTTTTAAAGGCATTTTCAGTTTAAACTAAAGGCTCTCTCAGTCACCAGGATACAATCCGGCTCAGTTGCATTTTGGAATCTGGGCCAGTGCCATGTCCTTATCCGTGTAGTACCTGATTGGCTATGTCAGGGAGCTTCCGCATTGGTTGAGAGACTCTTATATGTACTGTTACTTCTGCGCAGTGCTCTTCTGAACCACCAAGCAAGACCAAGGCAACTTTTATGCAGGTTCTGATTTGCCCATGCATTTGTTGCACCCGATATCAGTCATGCCCACACCTCCGGATAACCTCCCCCAGTGGTTTCATGTAGATGTTAAACAGCATGGGGGATAAAATAGAGCCCTGTGGAACCCCATGGCAGAATTGCCATGGCACAGAGCAATAATCCCCCAGCACCACCTTCTGGAATCGGCCATCCAAGTAGGAGCGGAACCACTGTAGTGCAGTGCCTCCAACTCCCAACCCAGACAACCTATCCAGAAGGATACCATGGTCGATGGTATCGAAAGCCGCTGAGAGGTCCAGGAGAATCAACAGGGTCGCACTCCCCCTGTCCCTCTCCCGGCAGAGGTCATCCCACAGGGCGACCAAGGCAGTTTCAAGCACCTTCCTGGGCAAGGTGCTTGAGCGGGTGGTTGTAGGACAGCTCCAGGCACTCTTGAATGAAACGGATTATCTAGATCCATTTCAATCGGGCTTCAGGCCTGGTTTTGGAACGGAAACTGCCTTGGTCGCCCTGTGGGATGACCTCTGCCGGGAGAGGGACAGGGGGAGTGCGACCCTGTTGATTCTCCTGGACCTCTCAGCGGCTTTCGATACCATCGACCATGGTATCCTTCTGGATAGGTTGTCTGGGTTGGGAGTTGGAGGCACTGCACTACAGTGGTTCCGCTCCTACTTGGATGGCCGATTCCAGAAGGTGGTGCTGGGGGATTATTGCTCTGTGCCATGGCAATTGTGCCATGGGGTTCCACAGGGCTCTATTTTATCCCCCATGCTGTTTAACATCTACATGAAACCACTGGGGGAGGTTATCCGGAGGTGTGGGCTGAGGTGCCATCAATATGCGGATGACACCCAGCTCTACCTCTCTTTCTCATCAAAACCAGGTGAGGCAGTGGCTGTTCTGAACCAGTGCCTGGGCACGGTAATGGACTGGATGAGGGCCAATAAACTGAAACTCAATCCAGACAAGATGGAGGTACTGTTAGTGGGTGGTTCGTCTGCCCGGCTAGGTGATAATCAACCTGTTCTGGAGGGGGTTGCACTCCCCCTAAAGGATCAGGTTCGTAGTTTGGGGGTGCTCTTGGATCCAGAACTGTCACTTGAGGCACAGGTGAACTCAGTGGCACGGAGCACTTTTTATCAGCTTAGGCTGGTATACCAACTACGCCCTTATCTGGACAGAGATAGCCTAGCTACAGTTATCCATGCTCTGATAACTTCTCGTCTGGATTACTGCAATGCGTTATACGTGGGGCTGCCTTTGAAAACGGTCCGGAAACTTCAGCTGGTCCAAAATAGGGCAGCAAGATTGTTAACAGGGACTGGCCTGCGAGCTCATATTACGCCAGTACTTTTCCAGCTGCACTGGCTGCCAGTCCATTTCCGGGCCCGATTCAAAGTGCTGGTGTTAACATTCAAAGCCCTTAACGGCTTGGGGCCAGGTTACCTGAAGGATCGCCTCCTCCCATATGTGCCTGCCCGGACCTTAAGATCATCATCAGCGGCCCTTCTCCGTGAGCCCCTGCCAAAGGAAGTGAGGCGGGTGGCTACTAGGAGGAGGGCTTTTTCTGTTGTGGCACCCCGGCTCTGGAATGAGCTCCCTAGTGAGGTTCGCCTGGCGCCTACATTGTACTCCTTTCGGCGCCAGGTGAAGACCTTTTTATTTTCCCAGGCATTTTAGCTTTCTAAATTTTTATCTTTGCTGTTTTAAATCTGTATTTTAAACTCCTGTACTGCTGCTAGGTTTTATTGTGGTTGTATTGTTATATTGTGGTTTTAATGTTCTATATATTTTAAATTGTTTTATTGTGTGTTGTTTGGTTTTAGTTTTTGTGAACCGCCCAGAGAGCTTCGGCTATTGGGCGGTATAGAAATGAAATAAATAAATAAATAATAAATAAATAATGCCACTTCTTTATTTAGTCCATTTGTACCCTGCTTTACCCCAGTGAGCCCAGGGTGAGTATATGGAGGTTACTCCACTTCCACACACATCCCCATACTTTAGCCCTGTCCCTGTGAGGCAAGTTAGGCTAAGACTGCAATCCTGTGCACATTTATATGAGAATAGGTCCCATCCAACTCGAAGTGATTTAGTTCTAAGTAGATGTGCCTAAGGATTGTGCTGTAAGAGTGGCTATGTCCTACACTCCATCCACTTACCTCCTTGCGATTACCCTGCGCTAATTCTATGTTCACATATCTCATAAGGTGAAATCCAATGAAGTTTTTCCACTGATGGAACTGCTTCTGTCAGCAGAAGTGGGAGGGAGGCAAATCTGCCCTGCCCCTGACATGCCCTCAGAATTTCCACCAGGGGGTTGGGGGAGCCTCCAAAGCAGGTGTGTTTTTTTGTGGAGCCTGAAGGGCTTCCATGAGGAGTGAGAGAGAAAGTCCCTTCAAATGAGTGGATTTACACTTGTGCCACGTTTGCTTCTGCCTGTATTAATTTAGATCTGTTGACCATAGTCTTGACTCTTTTCTACAGTAATACCCCTTAGAACACGTCTGCTATTTAAAGTGTCTTTCCCTGGATCATTTTCCTTGCCTGACTCCTGATGATATTCTTTCAGACTAATCCGCTTGAGTTGTGTCCCTCAGATGGTATAAGATACAGCTGTAATTTAAACACAATACATACATAAATGTTTTTTCTAAGTCTTGTCCTACAGAATTAATGAATATTATTTTTAAATGTGGGTATATGTGGGTTTATTCCCCACATTTTTTTAATTTTAAAAGAAATCTCTTCTCATGTTCCAGTCATTTACTTCAAATAAAATTATTACCCTTAAGCCATCAATGTTGAAAAACAAAAGTTGATCTGCATTTTGAAGTCTTTGAAAATAAACTGATTTTAGTCGCTTTCATTTCATCCGTAATTGCAGTTTGCTTTGGCACAGCTGTTTGAGTAAACCTGCAAAATGAATTAGAAATGGATTGATGAAGCTGTAAGACAACATTCGGAGGGATATGGTTAAGCGGTTTGCAAGAAAAAAGCGCATTTCATTCAATTGTCAGTGTGTAATAGCTTTATTTTGAAAGCAAAATGAAATAAAACAATAGGCACAATCTCTGTATTAACAACAAAGGCATAATTTCCTCACAAGATTCTGAAGTATGCTAAATCCATATAATTATCTTTCAGTCTGTACGAATTTTGTTCTTGTCATTTATAGGATAAGTAAATCCAGTGGCCTTTTCCCAAAGCTCTTATCAAAGACCTAGAGTATGAGGGTAAGCTCAACCTACGCCAGTAACTCTGCACTCTGGTATATCATGACAGAGCCTGTTATTTACAGTGCACTAGCAATAGGGTCTGAAAGCTAATTGGGTTCTATTTATAACTGCATATTGATCTGGCACACCACTTGCTAAAGCATCACATGTAAAGAAGCTTCACAGCAGCCACTATAGGCATCTTCTGCTGGAGGGCCCCTTTAGCACTCCCTTTTTGTGATGCAATTAGAGATAGCCAGTGCTGCAAGGCTATTTTTCAGGAAGTGTAGAGCTAAAACAGCCTTCCTCAAGCTGGTGCCCTCCAGACTTTTCAACTACAAATCCCAGAATTCCTGACTATTAGCCATGCTGGCTGAGAACAATGGAAGTTGAAGTCCAAAACATCTGGCGGGCACCAGGTTGGGGAAGGCTGGGCTAGAGGGACCAAGGAAATCACTACTTTCTTCATGCAAGACAGGACCCTCACTTCATGCAAGCTAAAATGTTCTTCATTTTATGCTGCCTCCATCGCATCCGCAGAGTGCTGTCCCAGGAGGTTGTTCCAAGTAGGGATAGACGAGAGTCACTTACCTGGTCCCGCAGCTTGCTTCGCGGTGGGGGGGAGGCGCTCCGTTCCTCCCGCCAAAATTCTGGCTGGGGGGGGGAGGCGCCCCGTCCCTCTGGCCGAAATTCTGGCTGGGGGGGAGGCGCCCCGTCCCTCCGGCCACAAACCTCGACTCCTGCCGGGACGCAAATGGCGGCGGCCGTAGCCGCTGCCGTTTGCGTCCCTGCAGTCAACCCTGATAGGCTACGTAAATCTTTACGTAGCCTATCACGGCTAACTTTGGGGGGGGAAGTGCCTACGCAAATGGCGGCGCCCATGGGCGCCGCCATTTGCGTTCCTTATTTGGGCACGTGTAGTCTATGTAAACATTTACGTAGACTACGGCGAAAATAAGGGCAATGCAAATAGCGTTGCCCTTATTTTCGCCGTAGTCTACGTAAATGTTTACGTAGACTACACGTGCCCAAATAAGGAACGCAAATGGCGGCGCCCATGGGCGCCGCCATTTGCATACACGCTTCCCCCCCACCAAAGTCAGCCATGATAGGCTACGTAAGCCTACGTTACGTAGCCTATCACGTTTGTTGTTGTTGTTTTTTACTGGGAAATGGCGGCGGGAGCCGCCAGCGGCAGGGACATTTGTCGAAGCTAAGTCCCATCCCGGGGGGGTGGCGGACCGTTTCTCCACCAATTTCGGGGGGCCAAATGCGTTGGCATTCGGCCTCCCGGAGATTCGAGGAGAAATTCTCCGACATCCCTAGTTCCAAGTGGTCTGGAGCCTGGTCGGTCCAGTGGCTCTGGAACTGCTGGAGCACTCTAAGGCCTCCTGTGAGGCCTTGGCAAGGTACTTTGTGGATAAAATTGATTGGATTAGGAGTGTTATTCCATGCGCTGTGGATACAGTTAGTGAGCAAGAGGCGGCCTGTGGCAAACCGGTTTTGTGGGATCGGTTCCAGCTTCTTCCTTCTGGTGAAGTGGACAAGGTGCTTTCATCTGTAAGGCCAACCACCTGCTTACTTGATCCTTGCCCATCTTGGCTCATTATGGGCTGCAGAGAGAGATTGGGTGAGGGGATCAGGGCGGTGGTGAACGCCTCCCTTGAGGAGGGAGTGATGTCATCAGCCCTCAAGGAGGCAGTGATAAGACCGCTCTTAAAGAAGCCCTCCTTGAATCCCCGCGTTCTGAACAACTTTCACCCAGTCTCAAATCTGCCATTTTGGGACAAGGTGATTGTGCGGGTGGTGGCGATGCAGTTGAAGGCACGCTTGGAAGAAGCCAATTATCTAGATCCATTTCACTCGGACTTCAGGCCTGGGCATGGGACAGAAACAGCCTTGGTCACCTTGGTGGATGATATGAAGAGGGCCCTGGATAGGGGCAAATGCTCCTTCCTTGTTCTCCTCGACCTCTCAGTGGCTTTTGATACCGTTGACCATGGTATCCTCCTGGACTGCCTGGAGGTGTTGGGCATTGGAGACACCGTATTGCAGTGGTTCCAGTCCTTCCTCTCCAGCAGGTACCAGAGGGTAGCACTGGGAGAGGAGGTTTCAGACCCATGGCCACTCACTTGTGTGGTGCCACAGGGTTCCATCCTCTCCCCGATGCTATTTAACATCTATGTGAAGCCGCTGGGGGCTATCATCAGGAGGTTTGGGGTGCGGTGTCATCAATATGCCGATGACACGCAGCTCTACCTCTCATTCAAATCTTCACCAAGGTTGGCTGTAGAATCCCCGTCCAAATGTCTGGAGACGTCGAATGGCTGGATGCGGAGGAATAAGCTGAAGCTGAACCCTGATAAGACCGAGGTTCTTGTGGTGGGAGACAAGAGGAGGCTGGGAGATGTTGACCTGGTGTTGAATGGGGTACGGCTACCCTTGAATGACCAGGTCCGCAGCCTGGGGGTCATTTTAGACTCCCAGCTGTCCATGGAGGCTCAGGTGTCAGCTGTGAGACAGACAGCACTGTAGCAACTCCATCTGATACGGCAGCTGAGCCCCTACCTTCCTGACCATCTACTCCCATCAGTAGTACATGCCCTGGTCTCCTCTCATTTAGACTACTGTAATGCGCTCTACGTGGGGTTACCCTTGAAGACGGTTTGGAAGCTGCAGCTGGTACAGAACGCGGCGGCTCGCCTGATTAAAGGCAGCTGCCGGCGAGATCACATCACCCCAGTGCTGAAGGATTTGCACTTGGTTACCAGTTGTTTTCCAGGCCAAATTCAAAGTGTTGGTTTTGACCTTTAAAACCCTATATGGTTCCGGCCCAGCCTATCTTAAAGAGCACCTCCAGCAACACCAGACAGGCTTCTCAACAAGATCAGCCTTGGATGGCCTTCTCTCTGTCCCATCAGCCAGGACAGCTAGGCTGGTGAGGACAAGGGAGAGGGCCTTCTCTGTGGTGGCCCCCACTCTGTGGAACTCCCTCCCTAGGGAACTCCGCCTCTTTAATGAGCTTCTGCCACTCACTAAAAACGTGGTTGTTCAGGCAGGCATTTGGGGTGGGTTAGGGTATTTTTAGAAATGTGATGTTTTAAATGTAGGATTTTATTGTTTTAAAACTGTTTCTAATATTGTACATTGCCCAGAGTGGCTGGGTGACCAGCCAGATGGGTGATTAATAAATTTAATAAATAAATAAATAAATATTCATACAAACAATATGTTTTACCCGTGACCTTTGTTCCCCTTCTTTGTTGCCCAAGGCCATTCAAGTAATCCATTGATGACAGGGTTCATGTTTAGATGTTTATTTTCCTAGTTCCCAACACTTTATCTATTGAACCCACTGACTGTTATCTATCTGTTTAAGCTATACCTATATTTGGTTCTTTTGTATTTAACATATGGCTCCGAAATTTTTGTTATCTTCTTCAAGTTTTTTGTGACTACTGAATAAAATAAAATAAGACCTAGACAAATTACAGATTTTATATATTTTATTGAATTTTATTTATCACATTTATAGTCCCCCTTTTTCCATGGAACTCAAGACAGTGGGTTGGGTCCAGACTTAGTCATGTTTATAGTAGACTCATGGAAATCAGTGGACAAGTTGGTCATAACTAACATAAAGCCCACTGAATTCAATGGGTCTACTCGAAGTGTGACTGGGTGAGCAAACAGGGAGAGTTACCAGGAGTTTAGCAGAGGAGGTCAAGGAAGAGGTCCCTAACAAAATTTCCCTATAAGTTAAGAGAACAGTGTGTGCTTAGAAGTGCCCATCAACTGGGGCCCAAGTGGTGTTCTCACCCATCCTTCCAGTCCACGAAGAGGACCAGAAAGGGAAAGAAGAAGTCTGCAGGTGAACAACCTATTTATTTATTTATTTATTTATTTATTTATTTATTTATAACATTTCTATCCTGCCCTATGTCATTAAGATCTCAGGACGGCATACAAATAAAATCAATGTAAACAGTATAAAACAATAAATAATTTAAACAGCTAAAAACATATTAAACTATTAAACAAGCTAAAACCAGTTAAAATCTAAAACAGTTAAAACAATGTGATAGGGAATGCATTTAGCCCTCAAAGGCTTTGGTAAAAAGCCACTTTTTTACTTGGTGCTGAAATGAGACCAATGTCTGTGCCAATCGGGCCTCCAAGGGGAGGGCATTCCAGAACCGGGGTGCCACAGCTGAGAAAGCTGTCTCCCACGTCACAGTATGTCTCGTACCGGTGGGACGCAGAGGAGGGCCCCTCCAACAGATCTCAGTTCTTGGGCAGGCATATATAAGGAGAGACGCTCCCTCAAATATCGAGGCCCCAAGCTGCTTGGGGCTTTAAATGTCATCACCAAAACCTTCAATTCCGACCGGAAGCATATTGGCAGCCAGTGCAATTCCTTTAAAACCAGTGTTATATGGTTTTTATGGGGTGTTCCAATCAGCAGTCTAGCTGTTGCATTTTGAACAAGCTGCAACTTGTGCGTCCTTTTCAAGGGCAGCCCCATGTAAAGTGCATTGCAATAGTCTAATCAGGAAGTTATCAGCGCATGTACTACTGTGGCTAGGTTATCCCTGTCCAGGAAAGGCTTTAGCTGGAGGATGAACCGAAGCTGGCCCCAAATACTCCAAGCCACAGAGCCCACCTGTGGCTCCAGTGGCAGGAACGGATCTAGGAGCACTCCCAAGCTATGCACCTGTTCCTTCAGGGGGAGTGGAAGCCCCTCCAGGACAGGTCGCTTACCCAATTCCCAGACTCAGGAACCACCAATCCACAGAGCTTCCGTCTTGTCAGGATTTAGCTTCAGTTTACAGGCCTTCATCCAGCCCATTATAACCTCCAGTCACTGGTCCAGCACCTTCACCACCTCAGCCGACTCTGACGACAAGGAGAAATAAAGCTGAGTATCATCAGCGTACTGGTGACACCCCACCCCAAAACTCCTAATGATCTCTCCCAACAGCTTCATATAGATGTTGAACAGCATGGGGGGATAGAATAGAACCCTGTGGCACCCCACAGCTTAAAAGCCATGGGGTAGAACAGGAATGCCCCAATACCACTCTCTAGAATTGGCCCTGCAGGTAGGAGCAGAACCACTGTAGCACAGTACCCCCAGCTCCCATCCCGCAGAACTGATCCAGTAAGACACCATGATGAATGGTGTCAAAAGCCACTGAGAGATCCAGGAAGATCAACAGGGTAGCACTCCCACTGTCTTTCACCCAGAGTAGGTTGTCAGTCAGAGCAGCCAAGGTCGTTTCAGTGCAATACCCTGGCCTGAAACCAGACTGAAACGGGTCCAGATAATCGGTGTCCTCCAAGAACACCTGAAGCTGCCCCAGCCACCACACGCTCAAGCACCTTGCCCCCAAAAGGGGAAATTGGCAATGGGGCGATAGTTCTCACATGCCTCTGGGTCCAGGGAGGGCCTCTTCAGGAGAGGGCGCACTACAGCCTCTTTCAAGGCAGCAGGAAGCACCCCCCGACAGTGTGAAGCATTTACCACTGCCTGGATCCACCCAGCCAGCCCACCCCTGCTAGATCGTATAAGCCAAGATGGGCAAGGCTCAAGCTTACATGAGGTGAATTGTACATGAATTGTACATCACGAAGACTGAGAAGAATGTGTTTGCCCAAAGAATGGCAAGTTTGATCAGGAGGGCTTTAAACTGAATCCAGTGGGGGATGGAGACGAAAGCTCAGTGGTAAGGACTACTGATAAGGACTCATGCATTGTAGCAGGAAATGGGAGAGAAACTGTAGTAGGGTCTGATAAACCTCTTAATAAAAATGAAGGGAGGTAATTGGAGCATGCAATTCTTGGCTTTCAATGCCTTTATACTAATGCTAGGTATGGAAAATAAATAGGATGAGCTTGAACTTTGATTTAAGAAGGTAAATATGAATAGGTGCTTTTACAAGCTGGTTGCATTACTAGAAGAAAAGGTAAGAGGTCTGGAACAACAAGCTTCAGCTATTGGATGGTATAAAAATGTAATAAATTAATGTTGGACTTGGTGGGATGACTCCCACGAGTGGAATATAGCAATTGAAGGATATAACTTGTTCAAAAAGAACAGAAGCCATAGAAAGTGGGGTGAAGTTGCACTGTATGTTAGAAATGTACACACCTGCACAGATGTTCAAGAGAATGAACATGGTGGCCCTATCGAAAGCATCTGGGTTAAAATAAACAGAAGAAAGAATAAAAACAATACTGTAGTTGGAGTCTACTACTGACTACCCGAACAAGGAGAAGATGTCGATGATACTTTCCAAAAGCAAATTGCATATATATGAGGAAAGCATGAAGTAGTGGTAATGGGGGACTTTAATTACCCTGATATTTGTTGGGGGACAAATGCTGCCAAGCATGATCTCTCTAGAAAATTCTTGACATGTTTGCTGACAACTTTTCTCCTTGCTGACAACTTTCTCCTTCAGAGGGTGTAGGAAGGAACAAGGGAATCAGCCATCCTTGACTTGATTCTGATGAATAGGGAAGGGTTGGGTGATGAGGTGACAGTAGCAGGAACTTTGGGGGAAAGTGACCATCTAATGCTCAAGTTCATTGTTTTTAAGGAAAACTAAAGCTGAGTGTAGTCAAATATATACCTTGGACTTCAGGAAAGCTGCTTTTAATAACCTCAGAGCAATGATAAGTAGGATTCCATGGCAGGAAAGCCTAACAGGAAGAGGAGTTCAAGAGGGATGGAAGTTCCTAAAAAAGGAGATACTAAAGGCATAGTCAGAAACAATCCCAGTGGGGGGGAAATGGAAGACAACAGAAGAAGCCAATGTGGCTTTACAAAAAGTGGTGAACTGAAAAAAAAAATAGGTGGAAGGAAGGACAGGTCACTAAGAAGTGTACAGGCAGATAGCTCAGAATTGCAGAGATGGTGTCAGGAAGTTAAAGCTGAGAATGAACAAAGATTGGTGAGGGATGCTAAGAAAGGGCTTCTTCATATATGTTCAATGGGGGACAAAAGTAATGGGGTAGACCATCTGCTTAGCAAAGATGGCAAAATGCTGATAAGTGACAAAGAAATGGCGGAACTGCTCAACTCCTATTTTGGCTTAGTCTTTTCCCAAAAGAGGATCTGTGTCCTGTCTGACAGGTGTAGCAAACAGGCTGAAGGAGTGGGAATACAATTTAAGATTGACAGGGAGATGATCAGGGACTATCTAAGCACCTTAAATGAGTTCAGGTCATTTCAGGTCCAGATGAATTGCATCCTAGGGTGAGGAAGGAATTAGTGGATGGACTCTCAGAACCTCTGTCTATTATCTTTGAGAAGTCCTGTAGAATGGGTGAAGTACCAGAGGGCTAGAGGAGGGCAAACATTGTCCTCATCTTCAAATAGGGCAAAAAGGAACATCTGGGAAATTATAGATGAGACAATTCGATATCAGTGCCTGGGAAGATTCTATGATAAAGTATTTGATCTGTACGCATCTTGACACTAACACAGTGATCTTTAGAAGCCAGCATGGATTTGTCCAGAACAAGCCTTGCCAGACTAACTAATCTTTTTTCATTTTTCTATTCGGTAACTTCCGTAGT
The DNA here is from genome assembly GCF_057233095.1 of Heloderma suspectum. Lineage (NCBI taxonomy): Eukaryota > Metazoa > Chordata > Lepidosauria > Squamata > Helodermatidae > Heloderma > Heloderma suspectum. The sequence goes on along the minus strand of NC_139459.1, from coordinate 332,518,139 downwards.
AGATCTTGGAAATGGTATGGACATAATATATTGTATCTTGATTTCAGCAAGGCATTTGACAAGTGCCCCATGATATTCTGATTAGCAAGCTAGTTATGTGTGGACTGGATGGCACAGTGCTGCTAGGTGTGTCCAAACAATGTTTGTCAATGGTACTTCATCAAACTGAAGGGAGGTGTCGAGTGGGGTGCCACAGGGCTCATTCCTGAGCCCTGTAATCTTCAACAATTTTATTAATGATTTAGAGGAAGAGGTGGGGGGGAATGCTTATCAAATTTGTGGATGACACAAAATTGAGTGGGATAGCTAATACCTTTGAAGACAAACAAAATTAAAAATGATCTTGATAGGTTAGAAAACTGGGCAAAAAAATACAGAATGAAACTTAACAGAGACAAGTGCAGAGTTCTTCATTCAGGAAAGAGAAATAAAACGTGCAACCGCTATAAAAAAGGGAAATCCCAGGTTAGGCAAAATTAGAAAAGGAATTGAGAATAAAACTGCCAATATCGTACTGCACTTATACAAATCTATGGTGCGACCACACTTGGAATACTGTTTACAGTTCTGGTCACCACACTTAAAAATGATACTGTAGAGCTAGAAAAGGGCAACTAAAATGATCAAGGGTCTGAAACCTATGAGAGAAGGTTACAACAGCTGGGATTGTTTAGCTTGGAAAAAAGGAGGGTAAGGGGAGACATGATAGAGGTGTACAAAACGATGCATAGTGTGGAGAATGTGGATAGGGAGACATTTTTCTCTCTCTCTCAAAATACTAGAACCTGGGGTCATCCTATGAAGCTGATTGGTGGGAGATTCAGGACAGGAAAAAGGAAGTGCATAGTTAAACTATGGAATTCACTACCACAGAATGTAGTGATGGCCACCAATTTGGATGGCTTTAAAAGGTGGTTAGACAAACTCCTGGAGGAAAAGGCTACTAATCTTGATGGCTATGTGCTACCTCTAGGATCAGAAGCAGTATGCCTATGTACACCAGTTGCTGGGGAACATGGGTGGGAGGGTGCTGTTGCGTTCATGTCCTGCTTGTGGGTTTCAAACAGTTGGCCACTGTTTGAACAGAATGCTGGAGTAGATGGACCCTTGGTCTGATCCAGCATGGTTCTTACGTTCTTATGATCTTGGAGTTGTAGTCGATCACAAGCTGAATATGAACGAGTAGCATTATGTGAGTGCAAAAAGGGAAAATGCAATTTTAAGTGGCATCAATAGAAGTATAATTTCTAAATTATGGGAAGTAATAGTTCCACTCTACTCTGTCCTGGTCAGACCTCACTTTGAATGTTTTGTTCAGTTCTGGACACCACTTTTTAAGAAGGATTCAGGTAAATTGGAACAAGTTCAGAGAAGGGCAACAAAGATGATCAGGGGACTATGAATCTATGAAGAATGATTGAAGGGACTGGGTATGTTTAGCCTTGAGAAGAGAAGACTGAGGGGTGGTTATGATAGGAAAAACTTCCTAATGGTCAGAGCAGTCAGACAATGGAACCAACTGCCTAGGGAGGTGGTGGGCTCTCCATTGCAGGAAGTATTCAAGCAAACACCAGACAGCCATGTGTCAGGGATGCTTTAAATTAGATTTCTGTACTGAAGAGGGGCCTGGATTTGACAGCTGACTCTATGATTCTATAATTCTAAGTCTGGATCCAAACTAGTAGTCTTCTCAGGCAGTCTCTTGTCTGCACATTGACCAAACCCAGACCTGCTTAGTTCCATCACAGTTGCCACATTAAGTGCTTTCAGGGCATGCTGTGGAGGCTGCGTTGCATGCACATCTTACTAAAACCTGTAGGATTTATGCATGCCTAAATATATACTGGATTGTGGCAAAAATTTACATAGTTGTCTGCTCTGTCACTATTGTACAATTTACTACTTTTCCCCTGATCTGTATGCTCTCTTTCCAAAAGAATCTCTTACATTCTCTCAAATCCCATCTTGCCTTCTGTTTATTTTTGTTCCTTTTCTGTTTGAGAACTGTAATCTATACCAATTAACTCTGTATCTGATTTCAAGGGATGGCATCACTCCTTTCCTAAAACTATTGGGCTTACCAATTAAGTAACATCCTGCCTACTCGGTTAACATTTAATCAACCTTTCCTTGGATTCCCCCACACACATTTTTTTTTTTTTTTGATAGGCCGATCTGAATCATTAGCTCACTGAGCGGGGAGAGGAATCAAATTGCAAAAGGTAGAAGACTGAAAATTCATTTAACTCTTTTAATTACCTAGCCCCAAACTAGTGCAGTTTCGTTGTCCTTGTTGTCACTGCCCTGAGATTAGGAACAATTTGTTCTGCAGGAATCTCTTCATTTGCATGAATTAGGTTGACCTCAGTCTCAGTTGTTGAATAATTATGTTTATTTGTAAGAGCTCCAATTTGCCATAAACCTTTGGAACTCAGAATGCTGCACTGGAAGGCCTGTTGTTCAGCGAGTAACTTATGATAGTGTGTGTGTGTGCGCGCGTGTGTCCATGCACACGTCTGTGTGATTGTACCCTATTTGATCACTGATTCATATCCAGTATTTATCATTTATCTAAATTGTACCACATTTCTTGACCATATCAACAGACATTATTTGGTTTTCTGAGCCACATTTACAACTCAACCAGTAAGTAGGGGGTAGGGTCTTGAGGCCCAAGTTAACAGAAGTAGTTCCCATCTGGATCCCAGTTGGAGCCTTATGCCTTTTCTGAGCATCTACACACCAGCCTGTAATCCCGCATTTAAAACAGGGCTTTCTGCTTCCATTTTAAATGCAGGATCACAACGGACTCCCTTTATGCCTTTCCCCCGCTCCTTTCCACCTTTATCCGAGTCTTCCATATGTTTCATTATACAGCCGCTAGATGGTGCTGTGGTCTAACTCTTCTTATTGCAGCTTTTCCTTTTTCACAAGGGAACTCAAGTGGAACTCAAGCGCTGTAATTTGATAGCTCATTATCTGCGATCTTTTAAAAAATGGAATAAAGGTCATTTAGTGCAGGAGACACCCTGGAGGTTGATGACATCATCTAAAGGGCCCGCAGACATCCGTGAGTAACCAATCTCAATAGCAGGATAAAAGCTCCGTGTGAGGAAGCCCTCTATCTTTACAGGTAATTCAGTCAGTGCTCCGATTACATGAAGTCCATCCAGAACTAGTTAGGAATAACAAGGCTGGAACAAAACCATGAGGAAGAATGTGGGTGGGCACGTTCATCTGAAATCAAGCTGGGAGGACTATTGCCCTCCAAACAGGCAACTGCTTGCTTCTGACATTTACCCCTTCCTCAGCCCACCCAAAGAATATCCTACCTTGCTCTGGACAATGAAGATCATTGAGTCAGATGAGGATACATTGTATGGCTGGGATTTCCTCCCTTCAAACTATTAAGGAAAATGAGATCCTAAGCAATGAGACACTTAGAGATTTAAAAAAGAGAGAGAGAAGGAAAGGCAGCCAGCATTCCCTGCATCCTGGTCCATCTGCTTTCTATCCTCTCTGTCTTTTTCTCTGTATATGGAGGAAAGTTTTTGGAATTCTCAATAGGCAGACCTTGGCTCGATGTGGCTATTTTTTACAGGAAGAACAGCCACTGGCTTTGTCAAAAACTTAATTGTCTCTTTAATTACGCCTTTAAAAATATTAACCACCCCAACAAGCCACCCTTGTCGGGTTCGGATGGCATGAGAAGCTGGGAGGGTAGGGTTGAATTGGCAATTTGGTACCAGCAGGCACTGCAACTCACTGTAGCTAATAAGCCACCATGGGCTGCAGTGATCGTGCAAATCAGGTCACTGCTTCTTTTTTGCTTATGTCTTTCACCATGTTGAATCCTTTTTCCTTTTTTTAAAATGTTCTGTTTGACAATTATTTTAAAAAGACAACGGTAGAGGTTATTCCCAAGTATTGCCTTTTTGTATACAAATCTAAGTGAGTGTGGCATACTTCCCAAATGGCCTTCATGGAGATAGACAGCATTTTGGCATAATCAGTTTTTTTTTTTTTTTTTGGGGGGGGGGTTGTTGTTACAGTTTTCTTTTCAGACAACCACATGCACATCCTCTCAAACTCATGTACTTCTGAACAATTTAGGTGCCCACATACTATCACACGGTTATTCTTTATGAATTAAACCAGAGTAAAAACCTCCTGCTTTTGTATGTTTTTACATTCATACTCAAGCATAAGTTAAAAGACTAGATTTTAAAAATCCTTCTATCCTTCTTTATGTCCTCTTTTCCTTATTTTAACAAGCCCTGGTTAACATGTATAAGTGTTAACTACTCTGTATTAAATTATTGTTCAGTATAGTCACTTGAAATGTGGTGATGTCCTTCACAAGTAAAGTCACCTTAGGAAGCACATAATACTTCTGAATTAAAATTGAGCAGACTGCACATAGCTAGATATCTTGAATTAGTTACCTAGTGCACAAGATAACTGAAAAGAAATATCATTTATGTGGAACAAAGCTGTCGTTTTATTTTATTTATCTTATTTTTTTAAGAGACCTTTTCATTTTGTTTTCACACTAGACTTGTGCTCTTCTCCTGTATACATACTGTGTGGCCTATACTCTATTAACACTATAAATTGTAGACATACCGTCAGTGACAATGGTACAGTTGCACTGTAGGGGTTAATAAGTCCAGATGCTCATTCTCTGAAGTTGTTTCCTTTTTTAGTCTGGTTTAACATAAAGTACAAGGAAGTCATGAGACAATGCATGGCAATAAATAGTTCCCTCAATCCAAACAAATGAATGACATGGAAGAAAAAAAGAGGAAAGTAAAAGGCGGTAGGTGTTTTGGACTCGTTGCTTCTTCTTTTTTCTTTTTTTTTACAAACAGGGAAAGTATAATGCTAGCTTTTCTCCTTTGATTACAGTATCTAGCATGTTCTCGGAGATTATTCTCCTTTTCAGATGTATTTATTTCGATGAGCTTTATATCGTGCCCATTGATTGAATTATCGCAATGCAGTTTACAACAAATTGTAAAACAACAACAACTCCTAGAAATACACACACTATTCACCAGCCCTTAGTTCTCTGGCCAGTGGAGGGGGGCAGAGTATGCTCCCTTCCATTCTGCAGTTCCATGACTACTGGCATTTGGATCAGAGCTTTCTTTCTGTAAGGGAGGGGGAAATTAAACTCCTTGCAGCTGCTCCTTCTCTGGTTGGTGGTTGGGCCAGGCTGGGCTTCCCTTTACTATGATATTTTTCCTGGAATGAAGGAGTATAGAATCATAGGATCATAGAATAGTAGGGTTGGAAGGGTCCTATAAGACCATCAAGTCCAACCACCGGCTCAGTGCAGGAATCCAAGTCAGAGCATCCCTGACAGATGGCTGTCCAGCCTCATCTTGAATTCCTCCAGCGTGGGAGAGTCCACCACCTCCCTAGGTCATTGGTTCCATTGTCGTATTGCTCTAACAGGAAGTTTTTCCTGATGTTCAGCTGGAATCTGGCTTCCTGTAACTTGAGTCCATTATTCCATGTCTTGCAGTCTGGGATGACCGAGAAGAGATCCTGGCCTTCCTCTCCGTGACAACCTTTCAAGTACTGGAAAAGCGCTACCTTATCTCCCGTCAGTCATCTCTTCTCAAAGCTAAACATGCCCAGTTCTTTCAGTCTCTCCTCATAGGGCTTTGTTTCTAGTCCCTCGATCATCTTCGTTGCCCTTCATTGTACAATCTCCCTGTATTTTTCTCCTGTATCTAACCTTAGTGTTCATGTATAGAAAACTTGGAAATTCAGATCTCTGATATATAGGTCAAATCCAGGAGGCAGTAAAGGATCCTACTGATATAGATGTTAGCCATTAATATATTTGTAATAATAAATCAAAACTTGTGATCATTAAATGCTTTTATCAAATGTATTTATCCTGTTATTAGAGCAACTAATAAACACATAATCTACTGTGCTGACAATATCTTTTTGAAATTAAGGAAACACATCTAAGGTGCAATCTTATGCATGTTTAGACAGAAAAAATCCTACAACTCCCAGCATGCCAGAGTTGTAGGATTTTTTTTCTGTCCATACATGCGTAGGATTGTGTCCTTAATTACTTTGAAAGAAGGAACAATCATGTCTCCTCCAGAACTCTAGGTGGAAAGTACAGTGTGATTCCAACATACTCCTCATATCAGATACCACTGTGGGAAGATAGCAGAGTCAGCCCTCCCCTTTGTATCATGCTACCCACTGACCAATCAGGGCTCTGGGGAAAGGCTGACCTTCACAGGACTGGTCTTCATGAAATCAAGTTTTATGTTGTTTTCTTCAAATGGTGATATCCAGCTGGTTTCCCTCCCCCTTGCAGCCCCCTACACTACCGACCCATGCTGTTCCAAAGGGTCCACCAATCTCATTTCAGAGATTTGGGGGAGCATGGGCAACTGCAAGGGAAGGGATAATCACCCCTTCCCCATTCCTCTGATGGAGGAGTATTAATTGGATGTCACCCAAATTGTTTAGTGTATATTTGAACAGTTTATGTTCTGATTTCCAAGTTACAGAAATGTATTAGAAACATAAAAGTCAAGCAGGGACTTTTCTTGATTTGTTGTCAGGAAACATATATGGGACAATTCAGAGTTACTAAGCACATATTTATTGTTATCATCAACTTTCCTCCATGATACAATTTAGTCTTACAACGTAGGGCATTTTTTTAGTATTTCTAATTCAATGATGGCAAAGTCAGTTTGGATCTACATATCTTAACATTAACCTTCCTGTTCAAGAAGAATAGATAAATACATAAGTACAGGGAGGATATTAACTCTTTTGTATAATGACAAAAGACTGAGAAAAATATTAGAGAAGACATATGCTAATATAGCAGGCCGGGGAGCTACTAAATTAGTCTTCAGGGGTCACAAGTTGAAATAATCAAACGAAAAATACAAGAGGAGGACACTAAAATATTACAGTATATATTATACAGTCAGTGAACAAAAAGTGAAATACCAATCATACGCGAGATCTCCTTGCTTTAAATAATATTCAACAAGGAGGTCGAAATCTACTGTGTGAAATGTCAAGGAACAAACGACCAGATTTTACTAAAGTGTGAAGAATAATAATAGAGGCGCAGATAAAACATGAAAGTTTCTTTTGTCAGATTAAGGAATAAAGGGCTGAAAATGCATTTACTGAGCTTTTGAAGCTCAGGGATTGGGATTAATAACATTCATCAAAATTTAACTAAAAATTAATAGGCATTCATATCTATATCTTAAGCTTTACTGTTCAAATTGAGAGTAGAAAATAATTTACTAATTATCTATACTGATAGAAGAAAACAGAATGGCAAAAATTATCAAATTCCCTTCAACTCTTTCCAGAGGTGTTTTACATGTTCTTACAGGCAAAGTTTTTGCATTTGATGGTATTGTACTTGATTATTTTTTAAAATGACTTGCCTTGACAGAAAATCATTCTGGTTTATATCAGGGATGGACTGAAGGTAGATTGGGATCTCCTGGTGGATCTCTGGGTGATTTGCAGTAGAACAGCAAGGATTTCTGACTCTAAGTTGTCCCACAGTAGCAACAACAAAAAAAGCTTTTGCCCTCCTAAATTAGGTTGCTGCAAAAATGCTTGAGGAGAAATTAGGAGTGGATATGTGGGTGAAAAGTCTTGAGAGCTTGCTTGTGGTATTGATCACAAAGTCCTGGGCTTGAGCATATGCTCTTCCCCAAGTCTTAGCGTATATCCGCCCACCTGAGCCACTATTCTGGACCTTGCTCTGCTTGGTGGATTTCAGGGTTCTAGTAAACAGTAGAATCCTCAAGTCTGAAGTCTGCCAACTGCTTGTTTACATGGTATTCATTTACATGAAGGGTAGGAACGTGATACCCAGGGGCCCCAGTGTGCCCTTAGACAACTTTCTTGGTTCTTGCCAAGGTGTCCTACCCCTTCCACTTTTTTTTTCTAATCAACAAATTTTCTTACCAGCAACTGGGATTGCTTTAGAAGAAAGTGAGGATTTACAGCTGCTGCCATCTTCATTTACTATGAATGCCTTTGGGCCACATATGAACAGTCTTAAGAAATGAAGAAAGTGATAAGCTGCAGGCCAATGCTTTCCTCTGCAGCGCATACACCCACCCCAAAAGGTTGTCTACTCCTGAGCTACGTGACTAAAAAAACATCCTTGGTCAATCCAGTTCATGGTTTATTTGGCTCTGGGTGTGTATATACTGTACATATATACCAAAAATTCCACAAGAGTGTTCTTTGCAGAGCTCTTTCTTTAATAAAGTTTTAGGATATTCTGACTAAATTTATCCATAGGAATCAGATAGCTTTGTTGCCAGTAAGAATATATTAATTAATGAAGTAGAGTCCTTAATGTCCATTAGATCTGGTGTCTCCAATGTGGTGCCTGCCAGGCTCTATACCCCTTCTGATTTTTATTTTATTGGTTAATGTGTGTGTGTGTGTGTGTTAAAAATGAGAGGCTGGCATCCAGAAAAGTTAAGTGCTGCCCTCTAGTGCCATCTTTATTTGGGCTCAAAATGGTTGTTTTGTGTTTTAGAGCTCAGAGCCCACCTCTACCTTGTGTTAGGTAACGAATATGTTGGGCAAGTTACTTTTCTTTTAGCCTCCCCAGTGTACCTTCTGGGAAATTAGTGTTTGTCAGGGTGGAAACTGAGCCAGTAGGACCCCAGAGCAGTTCTGATTCTGAGGAGGAACAGCAATCCGTGGGAGAGGAGCTCGCTCAACTCTCACAAGCACAGCAGCTGGCAGAGATTCCTCCTGCCAGCATTCTTGGGATAGATAGCAACCCTGGCAGTGAGAGAGCGCTGGAGGGTGGCTTGCTGGACGCTCGGCACCAATGCAGGGAGCGACGACAGATGGAGGGCACAGAAAGGAGGCGTAGCGCTTGTTTGGCGCGCAAGCAACGGTCGCGTCCCAAGGACCCAAGGGAAAGAGGGAGGATCTCTGCCTAGCCCATAAGTTCAGAGTCTTCCCATGATTCTCCTTCAAACAGGGACCAACTGCCTTACCTGGAGCTTAGGCTACTCTGCTATCTTTCCCCAGTGCTGTTCCTTGCTTAGTCGCTGGTGATTAGCATCTGAAAGATCATTAAGTTGTAAAAGGAATAAAGCCTTGAAAAGAATCCTTTTCCTCTGTGTCTTGAGTTGGCTATTGGAGGTGACTGTAAGAGGCAGCTAGGGTGCTCCTGACAGTGTTTTGTTACTGGATATGTCCATCATGGCAGCCATTTTATGAGACCAGCCCCAACACTCTAAAAATTCCAAATGTGCCTGCCAACCCAAAATGCTTTGGGATCCCCACATTTGATAATGTTCTGTGCTGTCCAGGCTCACTCAGCAGCTCTGGCAGTCTTTTAGGGTGCAATACTATGGATGTTTAGACAAAAAAGGTCCTACATGCTGTCTGGGGAATGCCGGGAGTTGTAGGACATACAATACATACATTGCTAGTTGCAAGCTACTGTTCTGTCTCAACAAGTATGCCTGTCTGTCTTTATATTTATTGCATTTGTATCCCCTCCCCTGCTTTGCCAAGGAACTGAGAATGGCAGTTGAGCCGCAAAGGAAGTAAACACCACTGGTATTGGTGTTAATATGCTATAGTTCAAGACATAGTTATATAAGACCCCTGTTGTTTTGCATATGTTTCTACTGGGCCAGAAGATGCACACTGATGATGATTGATGTTGTCAGGGTCCAGCAGAATCATTTACGTAGGGGTTTCCCCCTTCATGGAGGTTCCTCTCTTTGGATTCTTAGAGCACAGAAAGGCAGGTGAAGGGCTTCTCCACATGGAGCTTTTATCCTGCTATTGAGATTGATTACTCACAGAAGTTTGCGGATCCTTTAGATGACGCCAATAACCTCCAGGGCATCTCCCACACTAAGTCATCTTTATTCCATTTTTTAAAAAGATCGGAGATAATGAGCCATCAAATTACAGCGCTTGAGTTCCCTTGTGAAAAGAGGAAAACTCACAGTAAGAGGAGCTAGACTACAGTACCAGCTAGTGGCTGTATATTGAAACATATCAAAGACTCAGATAAGGGGGAAAAGGAGGGGGAAAGTGGGGGAAGAAAGCACTTGTAAAGGGAGTCCGTTGTGATCCTGCATTTAAAATGGAAGCAGAATGCCCCATTTTAAATGTGGGACTTTAGGCTGGTGTAGAGAAGCTCATAGTCTTGAATCCTTCTTTTCCATTGTATTAGTTGTCCCATGCTAGGAATAGAGATACGTGAGAAATTTGCTCTGGCGAGGGTTTTGTGTGTGTGTGTTTTTTACAGATTTATCCAATTTGCATCTCCCAGACCCGAATGCAGACCCAAACACAATTTGCAGATGAAAATCCATACATTTCTGAGCTTATGATGTTCTGCAAAATAAACATTAAAAATAGAGTGATGGGCAACATGTACATATTTTTTAAATGTGCAAAGAAAAATGCGTACATTTCCAAAATGTTTACAGTCATGCTTTAGTCAACGGGTGCATTCATGCAAAAATGCACACTTTGAAAAATGTGCACAAACATGTATACATTATTTTTAAAAGTGTACAAATTTCAATATGGTTTTTTCTTAAATCACAGGTTCATGTGGAAATGGGATGGAATGAGCTTGACAGATCCATCTGTCCCTAGCTAGGTAGAGGGGAGTTTCTTTAGTTAAGTTGTCATTGATTTGTCTTGATTATCATTGAAGTGACTCAGATATCTAAATTGCTGTCCCTGCAACTGATATTGTTCCCCACACACACACACACCTTAATAACAGCCTCTGCCTGGGACTACTCTTATAGATGCCAAGATCTCACATTAACTGTCGCTATGATTCAGCAAAAGTCTAAGCACCTTGCACAGAGCTGGATTTTTTCCATTGCTGTCATCCATTTTAGTCCATCATAGCTACTGTGATGTTTGCTGACTTTTGTGGTTCCTTGGACCAAGTAGAGACCCAACTAAAAAAAGGCAGCTTAGAACTACAGGGGGCAGTGAAGGGGGGGAGAATAAAAAAAAATGGAGTTGTTAATTAGAACATTAAATGAACAACAGTTCCACTGTCATTTCTTCCACAGCGCAGGGAAAAGAGAGCTTACTATTTAATTGCCTCTCAGGAAAAAGAAATGGTAGCAGGTCTATGAATCTCGTACACGTTGAACTCCAGCCTTGAACATTTTGATATAGTGGGAACTATGCCAAAAATGGCCACATGTAACACTGTTAATGAGATATTGTGAATGAAAAAGCATCTGAAGGATTTTTATAGTATTTCAGAAAGGAAGAACATGTTGTGCGCATTCATGAACTATGCATAGGCAATTTTTTTTATTGGATTAGCTGTGGCATCTTTCAATATTATGAAATACAAGTTGTATTCTTCAGTACTGAGAGCTATTCTAATTGCTAGAAATACTGTAAATGTCCCCATCACTCTCTGGGTTTAATCTCAACATAATTAGCTCCTTGCACAATAGAGTGCTTAATTTGAATGGCTGACAGGGCTCATTAACTTCCAGAAGTAATTCCTGAGATTTCTGTTGTTAAAATTGGGATTTCAGGCTGAGAGAATTTTTTTTGCAGGAGGTGTCATGGGGTTCTTTCCCGTATTTCAGCATTAGTTTTGAACCTCAAGCTAGATTTTTAAAATGTAAGGATATATTGATGCAGTCCTCTCCTCAGTGGTGGAAAATGAGCTCTACAGCTTAATCAGAAATGTATGCTTCGTTCCTACAAAGCCATATGGAATTCAAACAATAAGTGATTATCTGCTTTTGCAGCCAAATAAAAGTCTATCTCTCAGGGATGGTGGAGGAACATATTTGTGTATTGTTTATCTCTTTCTTGCAGTACATTACAAGGGTAGCAGCAAATTGCTTGCATCCACATGATTAATTGCATAGAACAGGTCTGTCTGTAAGGATGACATTTTTCTGCACTTCATTCTAAACTGCTAGTGCTACTAATTTCCTTGAATCTGATTAGCTCTGTCACTGAGTTTATAGGTGGGTGTTTGGGGTGTTTTTGGTTTTGCAAACTAGCTTCCAGCTCGTGATGCTTGCCATTTTGCTCCATACCGCCATTCAGCCAAAGATTGCCCCAGCTTGAAAATAGACTAATGTATTGTTTTAAGGAACACCACATATTTTGCTTTCCTTCCTGGAGTCATTTATACCAATTTAACTGACTGAGTTTTGAGCTTCTGGTTCGAGAATATGAATCCAATTGAATATATTCTGATATGTGCAACTTTGCTCACACATCAGTGGTTATGCAAAGATTCCCAGCAGATAAGACTAGACTGCAGTCCTGGTAGTTTGCTACCACACCCTATATAAACTCTCCTAGGCCATCAGGGAGGTCTAATTTTGTTGGATTTTATTGGTGGTAGTAAGACCACTCCTGAAGAAACCCTCCCTGGACCTGGTAAATCTCAATAACTTTAGGCCAGTGGCAAATGTTCCTTTCCTTGGTAATGTCCTTGAGCAGGTGGTTGCCAACCTGTAGGGTATGTACTGAAAAATGATACTGAACCTAATCCAGCACATTTGGCTTCACTTTAAGCATTTAGTTTTGAACATGGAAAAACACAGAACCTGCATTATAAATGTCTAGTTTTGAGAACTGTGGACTATTTCAAACATTACTCATTTGTTGGGGCTTTGGGGTAGCTCTTGTGAGACCTATTAATTGGCTTCTAATGTAGAGTGGTCATGTGATAAGATATCTCCAGCCAGCCTTCAGGAAGCCATACAAAATGTTGACCATGCATAGGTCTCTGGATTTGTGGGTGATTTTTATTGTCCTTGAATTCCGGGTTATCAATAAAGGTATATCAGAGCTAGTAGGTATATGTATGTAGTCTTCTCTCCCTCCATCTCCTCCACACTTATTTTTCTGCTCTCTACTACTGAATATAAGGGTGACTAAAAAAAAGAAAAAATCAATCTCATTTTCTGTGTGTTTGGTTTTTTGTTTAGGAACACACTGGCTATGGGCTTTCTATTTGTGTTGAATGGTCTGTGTGCATAAAAGATTTAGAGAAATGACGTGCCCATTTATTCACTGTTAGATTGACATTTCAAAGTGCCAGGTGAAATGACTGCACATATATACCTTGTCATTTATTTGTACTGAATTTCCCATCTTCTGAGATTTCACACTGCCAGTCTGAGACGAATGGTAACAGTTTCCATTTAAATAGCCTGACATATCTTGAAGCAACTCACCTGTTTATTTCAATTTTTTCATTATATATAGGCATGTAGGTAGGTAGATATTTTTGACCGTTTAAATAGAATTAGAATAATTCAGAGATAGTGGGAAAGACACAGAGATTTTTACTGCATGTATAAATCAGATTGAAGTGTTCACGTTGATATCAGTTCACTTTTTAAAATAATAACTGTACAGAGGTAGACAAATGCATTTGGGATCTAGAACACTGGTCTTCAACTGGTGGGTCAGGATCCACTACTGGGTTGCAGGCTGGCCTATGATGGGTTGCAGCAGTAGCAGTATCACCATACAAATACATGCTAAAATATGAAGGGGATTCCCAAATGGGCTAAAGGTGGGACCCAGGTCTAAAAAGGTTGAAGACTCCTGATTCTTGAAGACTTTGGTTTACTTCCACCTTCAACTTTATCACTGACTAATATTGTATAATAACTAGTTATTTTATCAATCAGGGTTTTTTTTTTATCTGCTACTCTTATATTTTATAAAATTATTTTATGTTGTATTTTTGTTGTTGTTAGCTGCTTTGGGCGCCATTGGGTTGAAAGGTGGGATGTAAACTCAAGGAAGGAAGGAAGGAATGAGAGAGAGAGAGAGAGAGAGAGAAAGAAAGAAAGAAAGAAAGAAAGAAAGAAAGAAAGAAATTACTCAATCAGCAGCCCAGTATTCCAGCAGTTATAGTCATGGTCACTTTATTTGTTATCAGCTTTTCCATATAGGTATGCTCAAAGTGGCTCATGGCAAAGCTTAACAAAGCCAACCCCAAATTACATAAACAATCATTGTCCATAATCAGTCGATAAGAAACAGTTTCCATAATCACAAAAATAAAATAACATAAATATCAAAAATTAGAAGCAGCACAGGGAGCCCTTATGAAGAGCTATAGAAAGAGGTGGGGCAGTACAACAAAATGTGGTGGTAGAATGGGCTACATCACTTTGGACTGTAGTGGAGAATTGTATTTTTAACTGTTCCTCTTGATTAGAAAAAAACAATACAAGCAGAAAATTGGCATAGCAAAAAAAAACCAGGAGCTTGCAGGAGTTGTATTTATGTGGGAGAGCATTTAAAAATGGCGTTTCCTCACCCGCAGTCTGAAGTGGTACCATCTACTAACTGAAGTTAGTAGAACGTCACCTTAAAATGGGCATGACTAGAGGCCATTTTGGAAGTACAGTAAGACTTTGTATAGATTAATCTGCCTTCCATAGAATCATACTACAGATTTTAACATCTCAAGAGTCTTGTGGCACCTTAAAGACTGACATATTTATTTCGGCCTAAGCTTTCATGGACTGCAGCTCATTTCAGAATCCATGAAAGCTTATGTCGGAATATATTTGTTTGTCTTTAAGGTGCCACATGACTCTTTGTTGTTTTTGTTGCAATAGACTAACACAGCCACGCCCTGGAAATGTTTGAAACCTGCCCTTAGTTTAAGATCTCCTTTGGATGCCCTTCTGCGCATCCCACCACCAAGAAAAGTTAAGTTGCTAGAAACAAGGGATAGGGCCTTCTCTGTGGCAGTACCTTGTGTGTGGAACTCTCTCCCAAAGGAAGTTTGGCTCATCCCCTCTCTGTTCAGTTTCAGGTGGACTGTTAAATTTTTTGTTCCTGTGTCTTTTTAGTATTTTAAATCTCTTAGCTCCACATTCTTTTTAAGATTAAGATTTTCTCTTGTTCTCAATTTCTGCTGTTGGTACTGTTTTAAAGTTTTAAAATTGTTTTTAAAAATGTATTTTTTTAAATTAAATAAAGTTTTTAAGTTGTTGTAAGTTTGTTGTTAGTTGGGGTCCCTATTTGGCCCAAAAGGCGACTCATAAATGTACAAAAATACATAATAACAATTTCAGTTCATATATCTCAGTTCACACATCCTGCTAAACCATGGTTTGCCCTAATCATTGTTAATATACCTTGTTTTGATATTCCAAAGTTTAGTTTGCTTTATGAAGGTGGGATTGGGTGGATGGTTTAGAGTACATAAAATTTATGCATAGGAAACGATGAGTGAGAGTATCTTCTGTGCCTTTGTTTTCCATCTGCTCAGCAGTCCCATCTATACGGTATAGTGGACTCTGAGGCAAAGTGATGGCCCATAAGTATGATTTGCCAATTGGACATTCTGTAGCTAAACCATGGTCAAGCTTCACAAGACACGATCTGGGTGTTGTCTGAATTGAGTTGGTGTCTTGCATATCCTAAATGTGGAACTAATTACAAATCTTTTTCTAATCTATCCACACCATTTTAAGATGTTAGAGTAATTGAGGATGACATACAGTAATATCTTTTCACATCATTTCACATATTACTTGTGCAGCAACTGATATTAACTGCTGGACTAAATTAATGTTTTTATTTTGTATACAGAGAAGTCTCGTCAATGTTTGCTACTTATGTTTCTCATTTGGTATTTGTGGAATCTTTACCACTTTTTGGTGCTCTTAACATTCTAAAGAATTTGTTGGATTCATATATCTACATCTATATCTGTTGGCTTGGACTAACTTCATGGTGTATGAACATAGAATTCAGTATTGTTTACGGCAGGGATAGGCAACCTTATCCTCTCCAAATGTTTTGGACTACAACTCCCATAAGCCCCAGTCAGCATAGCCAATGGTCAGGGACAATGGGAGTTGTAGTCCAAAACCTTTGGAGGGCACCAGGTTGCCGACCCCTGGTCTGCCTTGCAAAGCATGTGCTCTACCATTGAGGTACAGCCCCCACTAAATAGAAACATGGGGAGCTGCCTTATATTGAGTAGTGCTGTGCCAAATCCGGCCCCCTATTTTTGGGAACTTTTACTCTCCCTGCAAAAAAAGGCATTGTTTTTTCTGCCTGTTTCACCAGGGCAGGGGGGAGAATTTTGGAGAATACTCTCCTTGGGGAGGGGAACAGGGTTTCCACATACCTTTTTGAAGTGTGGGCGATTATTGAGGCGTCTTCTTTCTATTTTTAATGTTTTTAAAAACACCCCCTACACTTGCAGGAGCCCAGGGCTCTTCTCCAGCCAGGAGTTCTTCCCGAATGCCTACTAGAGAAGGCAAGGTCACATGGTCTCCTGGGAGATATGAAAGAACTGCTGGGCTGGAGAAGAGTCCTGGTCTCCTGCAAGTGCAGGGGTGTTTAAAAAAAAAATAGAAAGAAGACCCCCCAAGAATTGCCTACACTTAAAAAGGTATGTGGAAACCCTGACCCCCTCCCAAGGAGAAGATCCTCTGAAATTCTCACCTATCCCAGCCTCTTTCACCAGAGTTTTTGTCCACCCACCCTCTGATGCCGAAAATGGAAGAATCAAAATTTTCAGCACAGCACTAATACTGATTTAGACCATTGGCCCACCTAGCCCAGTATTGTCAACACTGACTGGCAGTGGTTCTTCAGGATTCCAGTCCTAACTGGAAATGCCATGCATTGACCCTGGAGACCTTCTGTATTCAAAGCATGTGCTCTACCACTAAGCTGCACCCCTTTCGGTTGATGTTCATTTGTGTTTTCATAGCTATCAGTGTTTTTCTTTTAAAAAATCTATTTTATGCAAGGACTTTATCCTTGATTTGATCAATTTGATGTTCATAAAGTCATTTGGAATTTCTTGTTCGGAAAGCCAGCTAGTCCTCATAATAACCTGTCCTTGAAAATTGCTTTGTGTGGATATTTGCCAGTAGCCATACTGAATACAGAGATTATTCACATATTTCTTTTAGCCAAGATTAGATAATACAGAAGAATGTTCTTGCTTTCTTCTTTGGCCATTCAATTCATATTGTGTTGAGGTAGCCCAGCCTTCATTTGGCAAATTGCATTTACTGATTTAGCCTATTTATCGAATGGATCAGTGATTCCATCCCAATGAGAGGGTTCATAGCTGAGTGATAGAGCACATGCCTTATGTGTAGGAAATGTCAGATTCAATCCCTGGCATCTCCAGTTAAAAGGACCACAACTACCAGGGCAGAGAGAGACTTTTCCAGTGTACCAGGATGGCTGCTTTTACTACAGTAAACAGTACTAGACTAGAGCCATTGTGGTGTAGTGGTTAGAGTGTTGGACTGGGACTTCTGAGATCAGGGTTCTAGACCCCACTCAGCCAAGAAGCTCACTGGGTGACTTTGGGCCAGTTACACACTTAGAGCCTAACCTACCTCACTGGGTTGTTGTGAGGATGAAGTGGAGCGGAGGAGGATCATTCCTTGGATTCCCTTCAAGAGGAAAAGAGGCAGGATATAAATGTAACAACACCAACAACAACGTCACACCTTCCCAAGACCAAATGTAATAAATAAATAATTAACAAAACTCAATGTGGACACATTTAGCAATGTACATACCCTTTCTAGCTCAGACAACCTCTAAACCAGTGTCAGTTTCCACCACTTCCATGCCTTGAACAATTAACAAACAATACTTTTTTTGCACTCATACCGATGGCATCTGACTCCTCCCCATACCCACATTCATTCATTCATTCATTCCCTGCCTTTCTACCCAAAAATGGCACTCAAGGCAGCGTAGAGGCACAATTGAAATGGATTAGAACAATAAAACAATACATTAAATTGCAATAAAACGTAACAATTACAGAAAATATATATATTAAAAGCGGCACCCAACCCAACAGACCCACTTACAAACTAAAGGCCTTCTTAAATGAGGCCTTCTTTACCTGCTGGTGGAAGGACAGCAGAGAAGGAGCAAACCTAGCCTCCTTTGGAAGGGGGTTCCACAGCCTGGGAGCGCTCTGCTCCCTCTGGTCACCACCAAACATGCCTCTGAAGGTGGTGGTCTCAAAAAAAGGGCCTCTCCAGAAAGTCTTAAGAACTGGGCCAGCTGCTCGTATGGGACAAGACAGCCTTTCAAGTGGTCTCCTGTCATGTTAGCAAAACCATTTTCTAATTGTCTGATCCAAAGGAACCTTTGAAAGAGATTTACATTTCTATGAATTTATGTGGTGGTGATTCTGCCTACTCTAAAGGTTTCTAATTTGTTTGGAAAAGTTTTGAATACGTTCTTCCTGGAACTGTATTCGCTGTTGGATATAACCTCTTTGTTCCTAGGGATGACTAAAATATATATACCTGCCTCTTTAGATATTTTAGGGCACACTGCTATTGATTGTGCCCTCAGAGATCAGAAACTCCCGAACCTGGAGGCATCCAATCATCCAAAGGAGTGGGGGAGGAGTAGCAGAGGCAAACTTCACCTCCCCATCCTCCCACCCTGCAGATTTTGCTAGATGGGCTTTTAAGGAGGGAAGGAGGCTGGAGGAGGTTCAGGATAACTCATAACCGAGCCTCTCCGGTCGCCTTCCCTCACCGTCTGCCAGAACACCCCTTTTCCTCCCCTCTAAGGTCGCTTCTCTGACCTCAGAGGGCAGCAGCATGATTCTTTCCATGCTGGCTGCAAGGGGGCTGGGGAAGAGGATCTAATCTCCAACTCCCTCTTCCGAGGTCGGAGTGCTGTCTCCAACCTTGGAAGGGGGAATCCGAACAATCCTATGGCCCCTGGGATGCTTGCCCAGACATCATGGGATTGCTCTCTTCGTTTGCCAAATGGTATAATGGAAAAAAGTGCTTGAGAGGCTAAGTTCCTTCAAGGATTCATCCCACAATAAATGAATTGTTGTCTGATCCATAAGCCAGTTAGGCGGAAATAGTTATTCTCTTATCTAAATTCTCTTGTCTAACTCGCTTGTCAACTCCTGTCTTTGCCACAGCAGCGCTCTTTGTCATCTTGCTTCTACAGACTATCAAAGCTAATCTTTTGGAATGTAAAGGATATCTGTGTCTGCAATTATGGCTATAAATATGTTATCTTGCCTGTTACAAACTATTGTGCTGGTTGTCACTGGTTTCTTTCTGCACAGTGGTTAGAAATCATGTTCAAATTATTCCTATATTTTTGTACTTTGTAGCTATTTATAAAAAGGGCATGAAATTTGAAGATAACATTGCTTAGCTGTGCTCCAGAAACATAAGACCTTCCTATTTTAACCAGCTTTTAGTATCTGTTGTTGAGCTGCTGTTATAGTGTGGCAAGGATTCTTAGGACTTCTTAAAACTTTTATGTTTTTGCGTTTTTAATATCATATGTTTTATTTCAAATCTGCCCAGACAATATAAGCCTAGTATATAATTATTTTATTTTATATGTTTATATACCACCCTTCATCAAATTTGGTTTCAGGGCAGTTCACAACAATGCCATATAAACGGAAATGATCATGCAATGGTAATAAACCATGATCAGCCTAGCTACAACACAGAAGGATATTTTTGCCTTTGGCAAGCCATTGTAGATTCCTGAATGCTAAAAATTGCATAGGTTCTGTACTGTGCTGAAAGCAATTCATCACTGGGATGTTGTCACATGGATTCACAGAACAGCAATCCTCTCAGTGCTTCTCTGCCCAGTGCTGGAGCTTGGGCAGGTGTGGGAGGTGCCTACCATTTTAATTTCCCCATAATGCCTCTGGGTCCCTGACACAGCATTGCTCCAGAGCGTCACTATGTTAGGGCCCCAGAGACATTTGTGGAGGGCTTTGAATTGTGGTTGGAAACCAACTGGGAACTGGAACTGGCGAAGTTCTTTAAATGCTAGTGAGGTATGTTCCCAATTACTAGTCCTAGCTAGTTTTAACTGTTATAGCAACCAATTAGTTTGTATTTTTTGTTCCGGAAATACGTAAATTACAAAATGGAAAACTTTATTTGAATTGCTGTTTTTCTCTTGGCAGTCTGTGTCATGATTTAAATTGTTTTGAATTGAATCAATTCATCCTAATTTAAAAAAGAAAAAGAGCCCTCAGATATCATCATGCGTGCATCTAATAATATAAATTAATTCAGAATGTTGCTAAACTCAAATAATGCTATTTTTAAAAATACGGCAGCTGCTTCTTATGTCCAAATGTATTTCTTCCAAATTCATCTGCATCCTTCTATTTCAGCAATTCATGCTAATCTGCAATATGCTAGTCTCAGAACGAAAACAGACATGCATGCTTTCAACAGATGCACGTTAAAGGGGGGAAAACATATGTGCCTTTAGCAAATTATCAGAGATGAGGAAATGAAGACCCTGTATTTAGAGGTGTGTTCACCGATGTAATGTGCCATAGAAATGCCCCAGAGCATCAGCGCTACCAATCTTAGCCCATATTTCCAGCAGTAAAAATCTCTGGGTGGGGTGGGGAGCGGGAAGAAAATTTCCTCCTCCACACTAAAACACAATGTTCCTGCACCGTTGTGATTTGCAGCTACTTCCACGTTTGCAATTGCTGTTCCCTGTTGGAGACAACATGCATCCACACCAGCATTCTCCGTGGTGTGAAGAAAGGAGAACCACTTAACATGATTGCCTTATTATCATTGTCATTTATATACTGCTTTAGGGCACAATCTCATGCATGTTTAGACAGAAAAAAATTCCTACAATTCCCAGCATGCCCCAGCCAGCCATGTTTTTTTCCCTGGCTTTCTTTCTGTCTAAACATGCATAGGATTGTGCTCTTATTTGCAAAAGAGCCATCAAGGCAGTATAAAACCATTTAAAATAATAAAGCCAGGGGAATTGAACTTCAGGCCCGCAGGCCAAATCTGACCTGCCCGAGGTCCTAGTCTGGCCCTCTGGGGGTTTCCAAGATGGCCACATCCCTTCCCCCCAACCACCAATTTTTGGTAATTTTCCCAGCTTTTTCAAAACATAAGAGAAAGGAAATTCTCAAGTGCCTGGACAAAATATTTTATTCCACCTGGCGGATTTCTATCTTGAAATGGTCAGCTTTTGCCCGCCCACCCCCCTCCATACTAAAAGGTTGAAATGCCTCTCCTCAGGCTTAGTTATTTGGGGCATGTTACGTATTTTAGCTCTGCCCCTTTTGCCTTTGGTGTCACCCATCACTGGCATGTGGCCCCTGAGAGCTTCTCTGAAAGTGAATTTGGCCCTTGGGCTGAAAGAGGTTTATTTTATTGTCTTTAAACAATTAAATACAAACAGTAAAACATTAGAACATTAAACAACTACATACTTTAAGAGGCTAGATTAAAAAGATGTGTCTTTACACCCTTTCTAAAAGCCAAGAGAGTGGGGTCCGACTGTGGTTCTTGAGGGAGTGCACTGCACAGCTTGGGAGCAACACAGGAGAAAGCTGTTTCACTACTTCCTCCTTGAACTGTGGTGCACTAAACTGCAGATGGAGATCCAGCTGGTTTTGGTAGTACCTGAGAAGCAATGGCTGATTTGCTCTGAAAATTATCTTTTAAATCTATCTGTGTGGCACAGTCAAAGTGGACAATAGCAGAACTTTGAATGTGAGGTTAGCTTAAAGACAGTTCCAATGGAATATACTATTCCTCCTCTGTGGAGTAATATCCATGGAAAACACAGTATCATGAGTTGCTTTCTGTGAACTGGAACAAAATGCTTCTTCTAGTTAAAGCAGAGACCAGAGCACAAAGTGCAGACAATTATAGATACATAACTTTGCTTACTCCAGAATATACCTTTTTCAGCAGCCACAAAGTGCTGCACAGGTGGTGGCAGACATTTAGCTACACAGCCTAATTACACTGCTGATGTGAGCCTTGAGATATCAAATGGATCACATGATTCCACAGTTTTGCTAGAACACTGCAGTCCTGATGGAATAAGGTGAAGAACATAAGAGCCATGCTGGATCAGACAAAGGGACTATCTAGTCCAGCATTCTGTTCACACAATGGCCAAGCAGCTGTCGATCAGGAATCCACAAGCAGGACACAAGTGCAACAGCACCCCCCCCCATGTTCCCCAGCAACTGGTGTACATAGGCATACTGCCTCTGATACTGGAGGTAGCACATAGCCATCAGGACCAGTAGCCATTTATAGCCTTACACTCCATGAATTTGTCTATTCCCCTTTTAATGCCATCCAAATTGGTGGCCATCACTACATCTTGTGGAAGTGAACTCTATAGTTTAACTATGTGTTGAATGAAGCAGTACTTCCTCTTATCTGTCCTGAATCTCCCACCAATCAGCTTCATGGGATGATCTCGGGTTCTGGTATTATGAGAGAGGGGGAATGTCTTCCACATTCTCGACACCATGACTGATTTTGTACACCTCTATCATGTTTCCCATTGTTGTTGTTCAGTCGTTAAGTTGTGTCTGACTCTTCATGACGCCATGGACACATGGATATATGGCTGACGTTTAGATCAGCGTTTCCCATCCTTGGGCCCCAGATGTTGTTGGACTACAACTCTCATCACCCTTGACCATTGGCCATGCTAAGTGGGAATGATGTAGTCCAACTACATTTGGGAGGCTGAAGGTTGAGAACCACTGTTTAGATAGATACATAACAAACTAAAGAGAAAGTTGAGAGGGTTCCACCCTTAAAGACGGCCTAAAAATAATTTTTAACAAAACTCAAATCATGGAAATGAATAAGTAGAGGGTGGGCCACAGTTGCTTCTCCTCAGTACCTTCTAGCATCCTTCCCTCAGCAATTCATCTGCTGCTTTTCTCTCCTTCTGGAGCCATCTTCCATTGTGTGTGATGCTTTACCAATTCCCACTGCTTTGTTGCGCCTCTCTTCTTCCCATCCACCCCACTTCTAACTCTTGCCTCTGTGGCAACATCAAAAGATCCCAGGAGCCACACTTGAGTAACTGTGGCATACACCTTTTTTGCATAGGGAAATGGTGGGCTTTCTTAAAGTTATAAATTTTATTGCAGCTGTACTACCAGTGCAGTTCTTGAGTAGTCAAGTAAGGTGTTCTCACAAAATTCTAAGAGCCCTCTTAATTATGAGACATATTTAACAGTTCTGATTTTCCATTTTCTTTCACACCTTCAGAATTAAGGAGCAAACTGTATACATTCTTTTTGTTTTGTTTTTAAATAGTGTTGTCAAATGCTTTTACCAAGTTGATGAGCAGTTGTCTGAGGAATTGGGTAAATCCAAGATTTGTCTGTGGCCTAATTACCGGGAGGTTGTGTAGATTATAAATGCATTGTGAGGTGTGTCTCTGAATACTTTGGTACTTTCCCTGGCTATTTGCCATAAAACTCCCAAAGGGATTACATATGTTTGCCATTTATTCAAGAAGTGCAACACGATTTATGCCAGGGTTGGAGTTTAGGGGGGGGGGGGAAGAGGCCAAAGAAGAAATTACGATCTTGTCTATCATACAAAGTCTTCAATTATTTAGGTTTCAACAACAAGAGCAGGTATTGTAAGACTATTCACCCAAGGCCATAGTGAAATCCAGTGAGCATTGGCAATAGGTGGATTTTGCCTCTTAGCCTTATTCCTGTCTGCATTTAGATACCATGAGAAGTCTTTGGGCATAGTTGAAGATTGTAAATATTGTAAGCACAGCAGCCCACCGTAGAGGTCCAGTGTACACATTGCACATGCATACACACCCACGCACACACACTAGCCAAGACTCCCACCCAACAAGCATACATACCTTTGAGGGTGGCATTCAGCCCCTCTGTTGCCTGCCACTATGGGCGAGCAAGTAAGTAAAAGGGGAAGTATCAAGGAGCAACTACCAATGCATTCTCCTATAAACTCCAGGTTGCTTCTGGAAGCAGTAGGATGGCACAGGATTAGATGATTGGTTAAAGTTATAGAGAGGAGCATTAATACCAGTTTAAGGTTTGATAAAGGGGTGCTTTTTACAACATCCCAAATTATGTGAAGCCATTTTCTCCCAAGTTGTTTTTCCTTTCTTGCGGGACAAGAGCAGGGAGATGACACCAAAATCCCAACCCCACTGGAAATCTTGCTTAGTCTTTCCTACCCATCTGGCTTCTGAAAATTCTCCAGGAATCTTATCTTTACAGGTAGAAATGTTTTAAAATTAAAGCCATATCCCCAGGTGGAGAAAAAGAAATTATTTTATAGAAAAGGAGAGAAGCAGCATTTTCTTTTGGGGGAAAAATACATGAAAACTATCTTGATGATCTCCTTTCTCATCAATACTGGCCTTGCTAGTTCTTTTGCTAGTTATCAACAACACATATGAGTCTTTTGCAGCCTGTTTCTGTTTATATATGAGAGCAACTGTGACTCAGCAATCCAAAGCTCTGTTGCTGCACTACTCATCCTTGAGATGCCCTGTTTGCGCTTTCTGAACGTTAATAACAGTGAAGAGGTATACACAAGGTCAATAAATCTGTGGCTGTAGAAGCTGCATCACTTGGGACACTTTGAAACAAGGTTGAACTTCAAATATACCAGAGGGAACAGTCCCCTGACAGAAGTGCACAAAAGCAAGTGACCTGTCAGGGCTATTCTGCCTCTGGCTAATACAAAAATTGTAGGATGGCTGAGGCCATCTGTCTCTCGCTTCCATTTCTAGGCTCATCTCCATTTAAATAAGACATTATGTTTCCCTGTGATGATAGCAAAGTGGCAGAGAAGTGAGAAAAATGTTTTGCTAGGTAGCCAGTAGATTGTTTTAAATTAGAGCAGACTCATAAGAGTCGCAAATAGAAAGAGCCGTTCTGGTAAAGAGCATTGGGGCATGGTATAGCAAACGCAATTATATAATCGCAGTTCCTGACACTTAATACCTAGAATCCAGTTATGAGCTTTGAAAATGCATGGTCAAATGATCACCTTGCTGCATAAAAAGAACATTCCCTAAAAATGTAACCCACCACATTTAAAATATTGGACTGTGCTGCTATATTTACATTATAACAATGAATTTGGAACATGCTCTTAGTCCAATTATTTTCAGCTCTTTGACCCAAGACTGTGCATTTGGTTTCATAAACCTTCAGTGGGAGAATTCATTAGAGCTGCACTCCAGAATTACACAAGAGACAATGTTATTAATTCTCTCTGAGATAGGACTTTACATGAAAAACCCCTTTCTCGGCTTTGTTCACATGGAAACACTTAACTTCATAGGAACAATTTTTGTATCATTCTTAGTGCTTGGCAATGACCTTATGGGTTAATGCCGACTAATAGCGGAACAGAAGGTGTAACAGGGTAATTACAAGTAAAATTTGGTGTGTTCAAAAGCTATGTTCCCAGTTTCCTAACACAGGGATGTAACAGATGTTATTACAGCATCCAGACTGTTATCTTGATAGGTGACACGTCATTATCAACAACTGTTGATGAAGTTGCTTACTAATGCCCTGGGGACATGATGTTGTAGAGGTGAAGAAGCTCTAATTGGAATACACTTACATCTGTGTGTGTTAAAATTTGTAAAAAGCCGTTATCTGGGTTATTGGAACTAGTATATTTTAGGAAAGTGAACACTTTCCTACTGGCAGAAGTCATCAGTGTTAGGAAATATTATGTAGCGATAGCTGATTTAGGCAAGTTTGGCAAGGAATCGAATTCCTCCTCTCCCCCCCCCCCCCGTTATCTTGTTTGTTCACAAGGTGAACTGAACTTGAGAAATATTCACATAGTTTACTTTCTACTGTGTTTGTTCTTCTTTCAGTGACTAAATTTACACCTCTGTCCTAAACGTTCATACCATACTATCTGCCTGCAGTATCGAAATATCATCCCCACTTAGCTGGTGTGTAACATTATGGCTGGTGAGATTCCACTGCTGGAGAAGGTAGAGTGGTCCTGTCTTAAGCAAATACTTTCTAGTAAACGCAAACAGAATTGGAGCACTTACTAGTTTATGTAGCAAATTTGTTAGCTGCCCTTCAGCATAGGCTGTCAGAGGGGCATGCAGTTTAAAGAAAAGAACACTAAAATCAACAATAAAAGCATAGGAAAAACAGCAACGTCGGTGAATAAAGGCAGCTGAATTATAATCAAAATTAAAGTCGACTATATGGGAAGTGGGAACGCCTGGGCAAATTAAAATGTTTTTTGCCTGTTGTCAGAAAGACATCAAAGTTAGGTGTGAGGCAAGCTTCTCTGAGAAGGACCTTCCAGATATGGGCTGCCTATCTGAAAAGACTATATCATCACCACCCACCTAATCTCAAATGGTGGTGGGCTTTAGAAGAGGGCCTCAGATGAAGATCATAATGTATGGGCAGCTTCATGTGGTAGAAGGCAGTTATTCCATATGTGTGCGTATGCACATTTATTTATTACATTTCTGTACTGCCCAATAGCCAAAGGTCTCTAGGCAGTTCACAACAGCCATAAAACACAGCATAAATACAGTGTAACATTTAAAAGTTTAGAACTACAGTATAAAAATAAAACCAGAATAAAACCTAGCAGCAATGCAGAGTTTTAAACTACAAAAGAGATTTAAAATAACAGAACTCAAAGACTAAAATGCCTGGGAAAATAAAAAGGTCTTTACCTTGTGCTGGAAAGGGCACAATGTAGGTGTCAGGCGAGTCTCTCTGAGAAGCTCATTCCATAACTGGGGTGCCACAGCAGAAAAGGCCCTCTTCTTGGTAGCCACCTGCCTTACTTCCTTTGGCAGGGGCTCTTGGAGAAGGACTGCTGAAGATGATCTTAGGGTCCAGCAGGAGATGATCCTTCAGGTAAACTGGCCCCAAGCTGTTTAG
The DNA here is from genome assembly GCF_057233095.1 of Heloderma suspectum. Lineage (NCBI taxonomy): Eukaryota > Metazoa > Chordata > Lepidosauria > Squamata > Helodermatidae > Heloderma > Heloderma suspectum. The sequence goes on along the minus strand of NC_139459.1, from coordinate 332,491,345 downwards.
GGCTTTGAATGTTAATACCAGCACTTTGAATCAGGCCTGGTCATGCACACATATACACATTTGTGTGTGCATGTATATGTCTCATACATGGCAGAATCCAGCAAAAATTAGTCACAATTAATTTTCTTTGAAATCAGTGGGAATTGAGTTAGTCATGATTAAGCCCCATCAATGGGAATTAGTTGTGCTGAACATTTGCTGGAATATGGCCACAGTATTTTAGTCCTTCTTCCAGATATAGGCTGTGACATAGCATGCTAGTTTATGTGCAGCCAAGACAATACACACAACAAGCCCCCCCCCCATGAGCTTTGTCTTAAAAACAGCATGTCACTTTTGACACACACACACACCCCCAGTTGCATACACAAAACTGGCCCATCTGCTTCTCTGGATCATGGCTTGTGCTAGCCGATCATGCTATAGTCATTCACTGCAGTTTTCATGAGGCTTAACAGTGGTACAGCAACATGGTATTCCATATAATTCATCCCCAGTATAGCTTAATCCAAGGCAAAACTACTTCATTCTACAGAGTGTGTTGAATATTTTTTATTTAAGTAGCTGAATTGTCTTTGATGGAAATTGAACATGTTCAGTTGTTGGCAGAAAAATAATGGCTAGGAATTTTTCTTTTCATTTTAAAAGTTACGTTTCTTGTTTAGTTCAATTTGTGCCTAGTGTCAAGTCCACAATGGAGTAACGTAGATAGTGGGATGCACAGTATCTGTGCAAAGGCCACCCAGTGAAGTCCTGAGGAGAAAAATTATATACTCATGTGATCAATGGAACAGGCCCCGTTCGTCCTCCTTTTAATCACTTAAAGTGCAGAGTGTGTCTTCAGCGGTTCACGTTTTGTATAGTGTACAAGGTATTATCATCACGTGGAACTTCCCTTATGTTGATTGTGGATTTTTACTTGGTTAGGACATTTAGGAAAGTAATATACAGCATGACTGTTCACTATAAATTCAAATAAACTCTCATTCTAGCAATTTAGAGGGAGGGGAAAAAAGACATTTTGAAAGGAAGAGCTGTGTCACACACTTAAGAATTGCGGCCAGATACCATCAAAGTAATGTTCTGTTTAAAGTAACAAAATGCTCGAAAATCCCAGAGTTTAAAGCTGCAGTTAGGGTGAAAGTGCCATGGGTCTCATGCTCGGAGATTTATTTATTTTTATTTATTGAATTTCTTAATCGCCCATCTGGCCGGTCACCTGGCCACTCTGGGCAATGTACAGCAATACAACAATTTTAAAACAATAAAATTCTACTTTAAAACATATTTCTAAAAATACCCTAACCCACCCCAAATGTCTGCCTGAACAACCACATTTTTAAAGCATGGCAGAAGCTCATTAAAGAGGGGGCATGGCAGAGTTCCCTAGGGAGGGAGTTCCACAGAGTGGGGGCCACCACAAAGAAGGCCCTCTCCCTTGTCCTCACCAGCCTAGCTGTCCTGGCTGATGGGACAGAGAGAAGGCCATCCAAGGCTGATCTTGTTGAGCAGCCTGTCTGGTGCTGCTGGAGGCATTCCTTAAGATAGGCTGGGCCGGAACATATAGGGTTTTAAAGGTCAAAACCAACACCTTGAATTTGGCCCGGAAAACAACTGGTAACCAGTGCAGTTCCTTCAGCAGTGGAGTGATGTGGTCACGCCGATGACTGCCTTTAATCAGGCAAGCTGCCGCATTCTGTACCAGCTGCAGCTTCCGAACCATCTTCAAGGGTAACCCCACGTAGATTGCATTACAGTAGTCTAGATGAGAGGAGACCAGGGCATGTACTACCGATGGAGCAGATGGTTGGGAAGGTAGGGACGCAGCCACCATATCAGATGGAGTTGGTACAGCGCTGTCTGGCTCACAGCTGACACCTGAGCCTCCATGGACAGCTAGGAGTCTAAAATGACCCCCAGGCTGCGGACCTGATCTTTCAAGGGTAGCCGTACCCCATTCAACACCAGGTCAACATCCCCCAACCTACTCTTGTCTCCCATCAGAAGTACCTCGGTCTTGTCAGGGTTCAGCTTCAGCTTATTCTTCCCCATCCAGCCATTCGCTGTATCCAGACATTTGGACAGGGATTCTACGGCCAACCTTGGTGAAGATTTAAACGAGAGGTAGAGCTGCATATTGATGACACCGCACCCCAAACCTGATTATAGCCCCCAGTGGCTTCACGTAGATGTTAAATAGCATCGGGGAGAGGATGGAACCCTGTGGCACCCCACAAGTGAGCAGCCATGGATCTGAAACCTCCTCTCCCACTGCTACCCTCTGGTACCTGCTGGAGATGAAGGACCGGAACCACCGTAATACGGTGTCTCCAATGCCCAACCCCTCCAGGCGGTCCAGGAGGATACTGTGGTCAACGGTATCAAAAGCTGCTGAGAGGTCGAGGAGAAAACAACACAGTGATTACTCGAAGCCAACATGGATTTGTCAAGAACAAATCCTGCCAGACGAATCTGATCTCATTTTTTGAGCTCAAAGTGGGCTAGATGAAACAATGATCTGGTGGATCCTCAGTTGGCTACAGAATCAGACTCAAACAGTGAGTCAGTTTGAGGAGATCCCATTATCAATGGGATCTCCTCAAACTGGGGAGAGGTAATGAGCAGGGTACCACAGGGCTCAGTCCTGGGCCCAGTGCTCTTCAATATTTTTATTAATGACTTGGAGGAGGAGGTGCAGGGAATGCTGATCAAATTTGCAGATGACACAAAATTGGGCAGAATAGCAAATACCTTGGAAGACAGAAACAAAATGCAAAGTGAACTGATGTTCAGCCAGAATCGGGCTTCCTGTACCCTGAGCCCAAGTTCAAGTTACAGGAAGCCCGATTCCGGCTGAACAGCATGAAAAACTTCTTGACTGTTAGAGCGATACGACAATGGAACCAATTACCTAGGGAGGTAGTGGGCTCTCCCACACTGGAGGCATTCAAGACAAGGCTGGACAGCCATCTGTCAGGGATGCTCTGACTTGGATTCCTGCATTGAGCAGGGGGTTGGACTCAATGGCCTTGTAGGCCCCTTCCAACCCTACGATTCTTTGATTCTATCATTCTATGAGAACAAGGAAGGAGCATTCGCCCCATCCAAAGCCCTTCTCATATCATCCACCAAGGCGACCAAGGCCATTTCTGTTCCAGGCCTGAAGCCCGATTGAAATTGATCTAGATAACTGGCTTCATCCAAGTTTACCTTCAACTGCATCGCCACCACCTGCCCAATCACCTTGCCCCAAAATGGCAGATTCGAAACTGGGCAAAAGTTGTTGAGAACTTGGGGATCCAAGGAGGGTTTTTTTAAAAAACGGTCTTATCACTGCCTCCTTGAGAGCTGATGGCATCACTCCCTCCTCAAGGGAGGCGCTCACCACCACCTTGATCCCCTCACCCAGCCTTTCTCTGCAGCTCACAATGAGCCAAGATGGGCAAGGATCAAGTAAGCAGGTGGTCGGCCTTACGGATGAGAGCACCTTGTCCACTTCATCAGAAGGAAGAAGCTGGAATCAATCCCACAAAACCAGTTTGCCACAGACCGCCTCTCGTTCGCTAACTGTATCCACGATGCACGGAATAACACTCCTAATCCGATCAATTTTATGTGCAAAGTGCCTTGCCAAGGCCTCACCGGAGGCCTTCGAATGCTCCAGTGGTTCTGGAGCCACTGGACCAACCAGGCTCCGGACCACTTGGAACAGCCTCCTGGGACAGCACTCTGCAGATGCAATAGAGGCAGCATAATATTCCTTTTTGGCTGCCTTCACCGCTACATGATAGGCTGAAGATACAGCTCTAGCCCGTGTCTGATTGTCTTTGGAGCAAGACTTCCGCCACCAGTGCTCTAGCCGTCTCACCTTTAACCTTTCAGAGCTCATAACCACAGATTGAACCATGGCGCAGTCCAAGCCCTGTTCAGGGGGAGAGGGCATTTCGGAGCCCCCTGATCTAATGCCCCAGTGATTGCAGTATTCCACCCACCCACCAGGGTCTCGACCGAGTGGCCGTTTGCGTGCTCCAGAGAATCCCCAAGCGCATTCAGGAATCCATTCGGATCCATAAGACGCCTGGGGCGGGCCATTTTAATGGCTCCTCCACCCTTGCGGAGGGGTTGTGGAACCGAGAAGTCCAATGTCACCTGATAGTGATCTGACCATGACAAGGGTGTGTGTGTGTGGATATACCCCTGACTTCCAGATTACTCTTCACTTCTCCAGAAACAAACACAAGGTCTAGTGCATGACTGGCTACATGGGTGGGCCCAGTTGGAATAGGGTGCAGCTCCCAGGAAGCCATGGTCTCCATGAAGTCCTGAGGTGCCCCCATGAGGATGGCCTCTGAATGTACATTGAAGTCCCCCAATACCAATAAGTTAGGGGATGGTACATGCACATTGCAGACCACCTCAAGCACCTCGGCTAGGGAGTCAGTCGTGCAGCGGGGTGGGAGGTACATGAGCAGAATCCCCAGACTGCCCTTTGGGCCCAACCTCAGTACATGCACTCAGCAACCTTGTCTCCCAGAGAGGGGTCTGTTGAAAACCAAGGACTCCCGGTAGATAACAGCCACTCCCTCTTCCCGATCCCCAGCCCTCGGCTGCTCTGCATACGAAAATCCTACTGGAGACATGGCCGCCTGAGTTGAAACAACGGCCTCAGCCAGCCAAGTCTCCATAATACATGCCAGGTCTGCACCCTCTTCCTGGATCATGTCATGGATGACAGATGTTTTCTGGGTAACAGACCTGGCATTGCAGAGCAGCAGATGAAGGCCAGAAGATGGAGTCACGCCTCCCCCAGCCATCCTTTGGTTCTGGACACGCCCGGAACAGGGGACAGGTATTACACATCTCTCCCTTGTTCCCCTTACCTGGCTAAAATAAAATTCCTTGACACCATTTGTGATTTCAGACTTGCAGGTAGAGTTGTCCCTTTCTCCCTTCCTTCACTGCTCTTGTTTTAGTTCAAACATAGTACAGGTAGCAACAATAGAGATCTTCTAGGAGAGCCTGCAGTTGATAATGTTGTTGCATTGTGCACCTTTATGTGGAATTGTATTACTAACAGGTATGCGTGGTTACATTCATCACTGGCCCATCGTTCTGTAGCATTTCTTGCCCCTGAATTTCAAAAGGTTTTGTCAAAAGCAGGTTCTATTCTGATCATCGGGTGACAAATCCAAACCAAGATCAGGGATCTCATCCCAGATTTCAGAACTCCATTTCCCACAGTTTATAACACAAGGCACTCCCTTGGCCTCTCAGTGCTTCATGTGCATCTTCAAAGGCAGGGATGCTGTTAGAACATAGCCAGCAGGATGAGGCACTGTCACAAATCCCCAATGATACTATTGAAAACAACTTGAGTGTTGTGGATGAGAAAAAGTTTATATCTTCATAGGGAAGTATAGTATCATTTTCAATGATACACTGCCTTGTTGTGGCGAAGGGGCTTGCGTAACTCAGTGAAGCCATAAGCTATGCCGTGCAGGGCCACCCAAGACGGACAGGTCATGGCAGAGAGTTCTGACAAAATGTGGTCCACTGGAGAAGGAAATGGCAACCCACTCCAGTATTCTTGCCAAGAAAACCCCATGGAACGTATCACAAGGCTAAAAGATATGACGCCGGAAGATGAGCCCCTCAGGTCGGAAGGTGTCCAATATGCTACTGGGGAAGAGCAGAGGGTATTTCCAAGTAGCACCAGAAAGAGTGAAGCGGCTGGGCCAAACCCGAAAGGACACTCAGCTGTGGATGTGTCTGGTGGTGAAAAGAAAATCCGATGCTGTAAAGAACAATATTGTTTAGGAACCTGGAATGTCAGATCAATGAATCAAGGTAAGCTGGAGGTGGTCAAACATGAGATGGCAAGATTGAACATCGACATCTTGGGAATCAGCGAACTCAAATGGACAGGCATGGGCGAATTTAATTCAGGTGACCATCATATCTACTATTGTGGGCAAGAATCCCTTAGAAGAAATGGAGTAGCACTCATAGTCAACAAAAGGGTGGGAAAAGCAGTACTGGGGTACAATCTTAAAAATGATAGAATGATCTCAGTACGAATCCAAGGCAAACCATTCAACATGACAGTAATTCAAGTCTATGCCCCAACCACTGAGGCCGAAGAAGCTGAGGTTGATCGGTTCTATGAAGACCTACAACACCTTCTAGAACTAACACCAAAAAAAGATGTCCTCTTCATCATAGGGGATTGGAATGCTAAAGTAGGAAGTCAAGAAATCACCGGGATAACAGGCAGGCATGGCCTTGGTGTACAAAATGAAGCAGGACAAAAGCTAATAGAGTTTTGCCAAGAGAACACGCTGATCATAGCAAACACTCTTTTCCAACAGCACAAGAGACGACTCTACACATGGACATCACCAGATGGTCAATATCGAAATCAGATTGATTATGTCCTTTGCAGCCAAAGATGGAGAAGCTCCATACAGTCAGTCAAAACAAGACCTGGAGCTGACTGTGGCTCAGATCATGAGCTGCTTCTTGCAAAATTTCGGCTTAAATTGAAGAACGTCGGGAAAACCACTAAACCGTTCAGGTATGACCTAAATCATATCCCTGATGAATATACAGTGGAGGTGAGGAATAGATTTCAGGGATTAGACCTGATAGACAGAGTGCCTGAGGAACTATGGACGGAGGTCCGTAACATTGTTCAGGAGGCAGCAACGAAATCCATCCCAAAGAAAAAGAAATGCAAGAAAGCCAAGTGGCTGTCTGATGAGGCTTTACAAGTAGCTCACGAAAGAAGGGAAGCGAAAAGCAAGGGAGAAAGGGGAAGATATACCCAACTGAATGCAGAGTTCCAGAGAATAGCAAGGAGAGACAAGAAGGCCTTCTTCAATGAACAATGCAAAGAAATCGAGGAAAACAACAGAATGGGAAAGACTAGAGATCTCTTCAAGAAAATTGGAGATCTCAAGGGAACGTTTTGTGCAAAGACGGGCATGATAAAGGACAAAGAAGGCAGGGACCTAACAGAAGCAGATGAGATTAAGAAGAGGTGGCAAGAATACACAGAAGAACTATACAGGAAAGATCTGAATGTCCCTGATAGCCATGATAGTGCGGTCACTGAACTTGAGCCAGACATCCTAGAGAGTGAAGTCAAGTGGGCCTTAGGAAGCATTAGTAACAACAAAGCTAGCGGAGATGACAGTATTCCAGCCGAGCTATTTAAAATCCTAAAAGATGATGCTGTTAAAGTGCTGCATTCAATATGCCAACAAATCTGGAACACTCAACAGTGGCCACAAGACTGGAAAAGGTCAGTTTACATTCCAGTTCCAAAGAAGGGCAACGCCAAAGAGTGTTCAAACTACCGCACAATTGCGCTCATTTCACATGCCAGCAAGGTGATGCTCAAAATCCTACAAGCTAGGCTTCAGCAGTATGCGAACCGAGAACTACCGGAAGTACAAGCTGGGTTTCGAAGAGGCAGAGGAACTAGAGATCAAATCGCCAACATTCGCTGCATCATGGAGAAAGCAAGAGAATTCCAGAAAAACGTCTATTTCTGCTTCATTGACTACGCTAAAGCCTTTGATTGTGTGGATCACAACAAACTGTGGCAAATTCTTAAAGTGATGGGAGTACCAGACCACCTTACCTGTCTCCTGAGAAACCTGTACGAGGGTCAAGAAGCAACAGTAAGAACCAGACATGGAACAACCGATTGGTTCAAAATTGGGAAAGGAGTACGACAAGGCTGCATATTGTCACCCTGCTTATTTAACTTATATGCAGAGTACATCATGAGAAATGCCGGGTTGGATGAATCAGAGGTCGGAATTAAGATTGCTGGGAGAATTATCAACAACCTCCGATATGCAGACGATACCACCCTAATGGCAGAAAGCGAAGAGGATCTAAAGAGCCTCTTGTTGAGGGTGAAAGAGGAGAGTGCCAAAGCTGGTTTGAAACTCCACATTAAAAAAACGAAGATCATGGCATCTGGCCCCATCACTTCCTGGCATATAGAAGGGGAAGAAATGGAAGCAGTGACAGATTTTATTTTCTTGGGCTCCAAGATCACCGCAGACGGTGACTGTAGCCATGAAATTAAAAGACGCTTGCTCCTTGGGAGGAAAGCTATGGCAAACCTAGACAGCATAGTAAGAAGCAGAGACATCACCTTGCCGACAAAGGTCCGTCTAATCAAAGCTATGGTTTTCCCAGTAGTAATGTATGGCTGTGAGAGCTGGACTATAAGGAAGGCTGAGCGCCGAAGAATTGATGCTTTCGAACTGTGGTGCTGGAGAAGACTCTTACGAGTCCCCTGGACTGCAAGGAGGTCAAATCAGTCCATCCTAAAGGAAATCAACCCTGAGTGCTCATTGGAAGGACAGATAATGAAGCTGAAGCTCCAATATTTTGGCCACCTAATGCAAAGAGAAAACTCCCTGGAAAAGACCCTGATGCTGGGAAAGACTGAAGGCAAAAGGAGAAGGGGACGGCAGAGGATGAGATGGCTAGATAGCATCACGGATGCAATGAATATGAACTTGAGCACACTCCGGGAGAGAGCGCAGGACAGGAAGGCCTGGCGTGCTATGGTCCATGGGGTCACGAAGAGTCGGACACGACTGAACGACTGAACAACAACAACAATTAAAAACAACTTGAAGAAAGGAAGGATAGTATCATTTTAGTATCATTTTTCCATAAAGAAAATAAAATAGTGTCATTTTAGTTAAAATATATTTTAGTAAAAATAATTTTAGTAAAAACTTTTTATTTTTAGTAAAATAGTATCATTTTAGTTAAAATATATTTTAGTAAAAATAATTTTAGTAAAAACTTTTTATTTTTAGTAAAATAGTATCATTTTTCCATAGGGAAGAACGGTATCATTTTCAGTGATACTATTAAAAATGAAAATGACTTGAGTGTTGTGGATGAGAAAAATGTTTATATCTTCATAGGGAAGGATCAGACCAGTGGTGACTGTGCAGGTTATTCGGTCCCTCAGGGAGAACAGGAATGCCTTTTCTTTGTGAAGGGAGTGTATGCAAATTCTCTTCCTCACTCCCAAATATCATCTGAGAAGGCCTGGAGATGAAACGGAACACTTCGTATTGCCATCAAACCAATGTTGTATCAAGCAAAAGGCTTTTCTTTCCCTAGTTTTCTCGTGTTCAGGAAGGATGTGAAAACTCACCAACAGGAAATCGTTACATTCCAGCTTTTCTGTTATCATTTTCCATATCTGTCAATTTGAATTACACAGATTCCTGGCATAGTATCTTAAACCTGTCAGGTTAGAATGATTAATCTCACTCATGTCTGTTGGCAATGAGACTGGCTTCTGTAAATAGCTCTTCTGACATCTGGATGAGGTTCTTTTTTCCTGTAGTTCAGGAGTATCTGACAAACATAGGAACTGTCACAACTGGAGAAGATGCCATCTGCTTTGTAGCAGCTTCTGTACGTTGTCCTTCAACTAGCTGAAACCTCTGGACCAGGAGCAACTTCCCAGCTGGCATGGCTTGCCAAAATCTTCCACCTTGACTAAGCTCATGGTGTTATGACTCAGATTTATCTATACTGTTTTCATCACCCTAAGTTACCATTGCAGTCCAATCATTTACATATATGTGCATGTGTGCTCGCGTGCGCATGTTTTGTTTTTGCTAAGAGGATGGGTAGTGGGAATAGAAAAAGGCAGATTGTCTCTATCCTCTTCCTCGGAGCCAGTGTTAACTTATTGGCCAGCCCAACTTGTTTTGCTTTGTCATTGATTTTTACTATGTATTGTTTATGTTCCCGTGGGTGAAAGCAGGTTTGTTTCAAAGCCATTTTCACAGGGTTTTTGTTTTGTTTTGTTCTGTTCTGTGTTTGAAAACATGTCTTCTCCAGTGCACTTTAATCATATATAGCAAACGGCTGCCTGGTATCAGGCTCTGGTCCTGTGACTCAGACCTAAGATGAATAGTGAAGATAAAGCCAAGCAAAGTGCTGGCTCATAGGGACAGAGTTCACTTCAAGTTTGTATCCCCACATGGATACAAAAGAACAAAATACAGGAAGGCAACTTTCAGATTATGGGGATGGATGGATAGATAGATAGATAGATAGATAGATAGATAGATAGATAGATAGATAATGTAGCCAATTCTAAAGTGCTGAAAAAACTGATACTAGGCCAATGTAAATAAACCATTTCTTTAGCTACAGTAGATTTGGCAGTTAAGACTTGAGCTAAGAGGTTAATGTTAATTTAAATGTAGATTAAATGAGATGGACAAGCAAATGTTGTAAAGGAAGAAAACGTCTCTGTCATTAGCCCAACTGCATAATATTTTTCCCATCATATTTTCTCAGAACTAATTCCTTATGAGGTTATGCTGGATGTGGTTCCCCTCACAGTAATGGAGGTGTGTAGCAGATTTTCACATCTGTTTGGGAGGGCTCTCTACATAAATTCCCCCAGTAGCCACTCCTACCATAGTCTGACAAACTCAAGGTAATGGCTCAGTTCAGATGTAACAAGAAACGCATTAGGAGTTTCCCATTAAGGTTACCCATTAGGAGGATGAACCTGCAGGAGCCTTGGGCTCGTGTGTTCCCCTGTTCTCCTCCTTCATGTGCAAAAGGGGACTGAAAGCTACTTCTACTTTTGAGCCAAAGCCCTATGCAGGTGTTCTCTTCCCCAAGAAGATCAAACACATGAGGAGGGAGAGCACTCCAGCCCCACCCCTCCTTGTGTGTTGCTGTCACCCTCTACTTGTGGAGGGCAACTTCCGATGAGGGGAGCCTCCACGGATGCAGGATGCTCTCCTCTTCAGACGTTGCCCTCGCTGAGCAGAGGGTGATGGATGCAGCGAGAGAGAGGATCAGGGCTGCAATGCCCTCCTTCCTGATGTATTTGCTGTACCCAGGTAAGAGAACATCTGAATAGGGCTTCACCAGAATAACCCATTACGTACGAACTCAGTGAACTGTGGTTTGCTTTAAATGTGGTTAGGTAAAACAAACCAGGGCCACATCTATCTGCACGCATGGATTGACTGAGAGAGGCAGTGGAATTTAAAATCAAGCCTCTCTTTCCTACAGAGAGAGATAGTGCTCCTTTAGCTAGTCGTCCTTTTCATGACACAGTTCAGAAATTAGCTCTGAGCACAAATCAGATATAGAGCAAATAGGAATCAATTATGTTTTATGAGGTTAAATGGACCATAATGGAAAGTCTGTTGATAATGGCACATATTTATTATCATTAATCTACATAAAAGTGAATGATACTGATGTAAAAATAATGTTAGCCATATCGATGTGACTTGAATCTTCAAATCACAGTTGTGGACCAGAGCATGCAAGTATACCTGCTGATTGGCAGGATGGAGGACTGAACCAATGAAACCAAATCAATGTAAGCTTTGTTTCAGTGGCTAGACAAGGCTTCTGGTTTTTAGCAGAAATTTCTTTTTTGCCAAATCTGCACATGAGTTCTATCGAGTGACCGATACTTATATGCAATGCACAGAACTCTCCAGCTTCAACATGGGTTGCTTGCTCCCCACATCTCCTGCCTTACACACTGTTCGAAGTTGTTCTGTCTTTGGGACAGCAAATAATAGCCTTTTCTGTTGTCTTCGCCTTCAACCCAAGTCTCTTTATTCCTTCCTACCTCCCATTTTTGTTACTACTGCTCATGTTTCATATAAGTGAAATCCCTTCTTTCAGTCTCCTTTTCAAAGTGCCCAGGCCAAGCTTTTAAGATTTCTGTTCATAAAAACTGATGGGTCTTATTTCCACAGAAAGCGTTTAGACCAGGTGGAAATCAGTTACTAAACTTAACTTTGCAAAGTGCAAGGAAGTAAATGAAGCATAAATTCAAGGCATAATGTCTAACATCTGTTAGGTCATCTTGCCTAACTATGAAGTTACGCTGCTAAAGGTAGAGATAGGAACATAGGAAGCTGCCTCATAAAGATTCAGACCATTGGTCCGGCTAGCCCGGTATTGTCAATCCTGACTGGCAGTAGCTCTCTGGGGTTTCAGGCAGGACTTTTTCCAGCCTTGCCTGAAGATGCTGGGGATTGAACCTGTGGAACACCCTCCCAACGGAGGTTAGGTTTGCTCCCTCTCTGCTGTCCTTCCACCAGCAGGCCAAGACTAATTTATTCAAGAAGGCCTTTGGCCTGTAAGTGGCTCTGTTGGGTTGGGTGCTGCTTTTTATTTTTTTATTCTGTAATTGTTATGTTTTTATTGTATTTAAGAGAGCAATCCTGTAGTCCTAGACACTGTCGGCCGGGGGGAGGGCATAGGATACTTCGTATTGCCAGATCTGGGGTCAGAGACAGCTCTCTGGTCTTGGAGCCAGGAATACACACTGCCTTCCCTTTCCCCCTTGCAGCTGGCGCAGAGAGACCCACACTGACTGCCTCTCCAAGGTTGGAAAAGCTACCTCAGAGAGGGGGTGGAGGGGGAATTCTGATGGACAGCAAGGGGACTGGAGAGCCCAGAATACAAAGTATCCCAAGGCCATCCCAGCCTTCATCTCTCCCCCTCCAATGCACCCCAGTTAGACAGGCAAAAAGGCCCATCTCGCTAAAATGCAAAGCAAGAGGAGCCGGGAGGCAACAATCACCTCTGCTGCACTTCTCGCTCTGCACTGGATGCTCCTATGCCTCTGAGGTCGGAGGTTTATGAACATTAGGCGCAGAAGTAATAGGACTGTAGTCTGAAAGTATTTTATTGTTTTAATCAATTTTAATTATGCCTATAAGCTCCTTCAGTGCCATTTTTGGTAGAAAGGCAGGGAACAAATCCAGTAAATAAATACATAATTTCATGTCTCTATTGCTTCTGTGTAATGTGTTGGAGGACATTGTAAGAATATAGGAAGTAATGTTATACCAAGTCGGCCAACTTGTCCATCTGCCTGTCTACTGTATTTTGACTGGCAGCCGCTCTTCAAGATCTCAAGCAAAGAGGACTCTTTATCCCCACCTTCTGCTGGATCCTTTGCACTGGAGATTCCACAGGGTTGAACTTGGGACATTCTTTGAGCAAAGCATGAGCCCTGGCACTGAATTATTGACATCCCTTTTCTGTTAGACAATGACATGTCCAAGGGTGGTTATTTTTGGTCATGTAGCGAGAATTCTAATATATAGAATTTCCATCCCTTCAGTGCACTGAGTGCTTTGTTGGTAATGATTTTAGTTAAGCATTATTGTGGCTGTGGTAGAAACAATTATAAATATTTAATTTTCTTTGTTTAAAACAATATTCATCTGACAGGCAAATTGACGTGTTGTATACAGTTTTTGCTAGCTTTTGGTTTTTAAATTAAAATTCAATTAAGAATTTATGTACCACAGTGGATAGCATATTTTAGAATTATCTTTTGCTTACTGATCTGAACTTACACAGCTCACTTAAGCTCACAAATCGTTTATTTGCTTAATGTTAAACTAGTTAAGAGCCTGTCAGTACAATGGGCCATGAGAGCAATCGAATATCTCTCCATACTACTGCTCTCCCACATACATGGATCTAAATCAATTAAGTCTTCGATCCTAATACTAGAAAGTAATCACACTGTCTTGAAATGAGCCCCTGACCTCTTTGCCTTCTCTGCCTCTCTTGATGTAATTTCCAGTCTGATGTCACCTGGGCTGGCTCTAGGGTTGAGCCAGCCCACGCCAAATAGCCATCCTGTGATCCTTCACCCCTTCATTATGTCCCCCTCTCATCTCTAACACCTGACCTGGGCTCCTTTTTAAAAGACAATCATGTATCTTAAAATATTGGCACACTCATATGAAGGGATCTGGCATGAAATTTTAAATATTGTGTAATAGTCTCTTTTCACTTTAGGAAATTATATTCAAATGTGTCCTTCTTGTGTTTTGCATTGTAATTTAACTCAGTTTTGTACATTAGCTTTTGTTTTATTATCTTATGGGAGTTGACGTAAATATGAATAAAATATGAATTAAAAATTGGCCACTCTGGATCTGAGTGGCTTCTAGCCACCATCTTGGATTTGTTCCTAATCTAAGCAGGGAAAAAAGATGGCCGCCACCACAAAAATATGACATTTTTAAGGTAGGTGGCAGTTTTTTTGTTATTGTGATAATGACACTAGTGAGATTTCAACATATTTTGATGCTTGGTTTAATAAGTTTACCTTTTATTCCTCATGAGACATAAAACAATTGCTACACTACTTAAGCCAAGGGAAGGCTAACTGAGGCCCTTCAGATGTTTTGGACTATAACTCCTATCAGTCCTAGCCAGCATGCTCAGTGGTGAAGGATTATGAGAGGTGTGGACTAAAATATTGGGAGGGCATCAGGTTGCCTACCCCTGACTTGAGCCCTTTTCACTTGTTCCTCTCCATGCATTCAGTGAGACTGTGTGTAGGCCAGGTGGGCATGGCAAGTGGACACAGTGCTGTTCTGCTGTCATGCATTCAACCTGATGCTTTAGACTACAACTCCCATAATCCTTTACCATGCAGTGAATGTACATGGGAAAAGAGAAAGGGCCTTTACTCTTTCATTATTCTGTTGCTGTTCTTCACATCTCTTTCTGAATTTCCATTTCTCTTTTTTAAAGAGCAACAGTGTGTAATTGCTGAGTTTAGGGGTTTTTTTTAAGCCATAATGAATTATTGTGGTCTTTTTGTTCAAATGCAAAGGTAATTTAAAGCAAGAATCTAGCCCCTTTCGCACATTACACATGTGAAGAAAGCCCATGCATCAAACAAGGAGCAGTGCTGAGCCACTGGCTTTGCCCCGATGTCATGTGGCCACTTCTGACATTGGTGTGTGAAGTGTGTATGTCCGAAGAGGACCCCCTTCACAGGAGCTCATGCATGGGGATTCCTTTTCAGACACGGATACTCCGTACATGGATAAGAACATAAGAAGAACCCTGCTGGATCAGACCAAAGGTCCATCTAGTCCAGCATTCTGTTCACATAGTGGCCAACCAACTGTCAACCAGGAACCCACAAGCATGACGTAAGCACAGCAGCACCCTCCCACCCATGTTCCCTAGCAAGTGGTGCACATAGTCTCACTGCCTCTGGTACTGGAGGTAGCACATAACCATCAAGACTAGTAGCTAGTGATAGCCTTTTCTTCCGGAAATGTGTCCAACCCCCCTTTAAACCCGTCCAAATTGGTGGCCATCACTACGTGTTGTGGTAGCGAGTTCCATAGTTTAACTATGCGCTGTGTGAAGAAGTACTTTCTTTTATCTGCCCTGAATCTCCCACCAATCAGCTTCATAGGATGACCCCAGTTTCTAGTATTTTGAGAGAGGAAGAAAAATGTCTCCCTATCCACATTCTCCACACCATGCATCATTTTGTACACCTCTATCATGTCTTCCCTTACCCTCCTTTTTTCCCAAGCTAAACACTCCCAGCCATTGTAACCTTCTCTCGTAGGGGAGATGCTCTAGCCCCTTGATCATTTTAGTTGGCCTTTTCTGCACTTTTTCCAGCTCTCCAGCTCATGTTGGGGCTGGAGCTGGCTGAGCTGCACTGTGCCAGCACTGCAGCCTCACTACTCATTCTATGTGTGGACCCCCTTCATGTGTATAATGCATAAAAGCGGAGCTGATGGCCCATCACTTTTAGAGCCTCCAAATTGTCACATGGGCTGTATATTCTCCCAGTCCCCTCAGATCACTTGCTGGAGTTGCAGCACATGGCCACCAACTTGGGTGGCTTTAAAATTAGTTAAACAAATCCTTGGAGGGCATCAATGGCTACTAGTCTTGATGGCCATGTGCTACCTCCAGTACCAGAGGCAGTGAGCCTATGTGCACCACTTGCTGGGGAACATGGGCAGGAGGATGCAGTTGCACTCATGTCCTGCTTGTGGGCTCCTGGTCGACAGCTGGTTGGCCACTGTGTGAATAGAATGCTGGACTAAATGAACCCCTGGTCTGATCCAGCAGGGCTCTTCTTATGTTCACATGCCTGCTGCCCTCCACTTTCTAAGACAACAGTCTCCTTCCATGCTCCAGGGCTTATGCATGTTAAGTGGCTTCTTCTGCAGGTGAGGCAGATTTCAGGCAGGGCTTCCAGCAGGACCACTCTGCCTGGGTACCAAGTATGGTCCTGTTCTTATTTCCTGAAGCAGTCAGGAGCCAAACATTAATGTGTGAGTATGGGTGTCATTGGACGATGCCCATGGGCAGTCAACATCTTGGACAGGCTTTAAAAAATAAATTCTAGAGCATGAGGAGGAACTGGGACCTGGCCCTCTTGTTCTGTGTGTCTTATTGAAACCATTATGCAGGAGAATCTGACTGAGCATACCTCGAACTCTGTTCCTGACAAGCTGACAGCAGAGAGAGAGAGAGAGAGAGAGAGAGAAAGTCACAGAGGGTAAGACTAGAGAATGAGAGGGAGAGGATTTTTTTCATTTAAAAATCCTGATTGGACAAGGGTCTAGGAAAAGCCAGAGGAAGGCTCATTGCATTGTGTTTTATACAGACAGGTGTCAGGGTGGAAACTGAGCCAATAGAGCCCCAGAGTAGTTCTGATTCTGAGGAGGAACAGCAATCCATGGGAGAGGAGCTCGCTCATCTCTCACAAGCACAGCAGCTGGCAGAGATTCCTCCTGCCAGCATTCCTGGGATAGATAGTGACCCTGGCAGTGAGAGAGTGCTGGAAGGGGGCTTGCTGGACGCTCAGCGCGGACACAGGGAGCGACGACAGATGGAGGGTGCAGAAAGGAGGTGCGCAAACAACAGTCGCATCCCGAGGACCCAAGGGAAAAAGGGAGGATCTCTGCCTAGCCCATAAGTTCAGGGTCTTCCCGTGGTTCTCCTTCAAACGGGGACCAACTGCCTTACCTGGAGCTTAGGCTACTCTGCTATCTTTCCCCAGTGCTGTTCCTTGCTTTGTTGCTAGTGATTAGTATCTGAAAGAGTCATAAAGGAACAAAGGAATAAAGTCTTGGAAAGAATTCCTCATCGTCTGTGTCCCGAGTTGGCTGTTGGTGGGGACTACAAGAGGCAGCTAGGGCACTCCTGACAACAGGAGAAGCTGTGGCATCAAATAGACAAAAGGACTCCTTGGTGTTGTGTTGGATTTGTGTGGGGGAAAGGTGTTCCAAGAGCTCAGCTGCAGTGTTTGTGTTGGTGCTGGATGGGATGCAATGGTTCCAGTCACCTGTCCAGGCTCCAGCGTGTAGATAGTTGTTCAGAGATGTGATTCACATATGCCAGCAGTTCCCAATCAGAGCATTTGTGCATTCCTGCTCATGTGTGCGCTTAATCAAAGGTGTGAAGCACCCCACCCAACTGCTTTGCACTCATGGTCTTTATCTGAAGTTGCTTCCATTTGCTTTTTATGTGGAATGGATTGCTGCTATAGCAGACAACTGTGGGTTCAGATAGGATTGATTTTGTATTGTTGTATGGGTCAGAGGCACCCCTTCCAAACCTTTGCTTTGCACTCATAATTTTTACATTCACCTGCATATCTCAGTTTGCCCTTTCTGTGCAATGGGCACCCCTATCTCCATATCATTTATCTTAAAAAGCACTGGTCCCAGTACATTTCCTTGTGGGTCCCACTATTTCCATCCCTCCGTTGCAAGGACTGGTCATTTTTTCATTTTCTCTTCTTTCTGTTACATCTTACATTTAAGTAAATCCCATTGATCTCAGTGAGATTTTTCTTTAGGATTGGACATAAGGGCTTAACTAGGCATTAACAGTATCAGACTGTGTTTTAGCATGTGGGTCGCCATTGAACAGCTGTAAAGCAGCATGTCTAGCTTGGAGGGAAGGAGGCTGCTAGGAAAAAAAAAAGGATATGGGAAAGGTTCAGCGTCCCTTCCCCTTCCATTTGCCACTTCTCTATCAGAGATTGTTCCCCTGCCCCATTGTATAACTGTTCATTCGGAGACCCTGCTCTGCTGCTGAACATGTAGTGTGACTACAGAGCACAGCTGGTTGCAACGTTTGCAAACTTGGGGAAACTGAAAATTGTGGCAGTACATCTCAGCGAAGCAGCTGTCCCCTGTCAGTGCCTGTTGTTCCAAGTAAGTTCATGACTGCGTGGCCTGTTGCTGTGGTGATGCTGAGGGACCACAACACTGAATGCTTTTGTGGGTTCCTTGCTGTGACAGAAGGAGCCCTGCACACACCTCTCTCAGCAGTCTAGGGTAGCTTCTAGGCAATGCAGAGCTGGGGATTTTGCCGTTCCAGAGAGCTGTTATTTATTTCCAGCCTGCTTGCTTGTTTTGGTGCCAGAGTGCTCTTCCTGCTGTTGAGTTGGATAACTGATGCTGCAGGAAACAGAGAGTTACGGAGGAGGGGTTTATTGTGCTGCTTTAGAGCTCCAGTCTGTCTCAGCTACTAAAATTCCATCAGGGGACATCATTCCCTCCAAATGGCTGCCCTTCTTTCTGCGGTGTTACAGTATCCTGCTCAGGTTGGATTTAAGACCGGGTTGAGTCAAAAAGATGGGAATCAACGCATAAAAAGCGGGCAAGTCATATTCAGACGATACTGTTTACATTCCAGAGATGAGCTGCTGTCACTTCCTGGAACACCCTGTCTGCCCACTCCATGATTTTGTCTCTGTTCACACTTTCATCTCCTTAGCATCTTATTCCTTATGGACTCCCTGAGCAAAGGCACTACACAATACTCTGTGGGTGCTCAAGCTTGAGGTAGAATGCTCCTGTTTGGGCCTCCAACTTGACTTGCTGTGGTCAAATGAGATTTGCCTTTCTTGCTTGATTTTAAACAAACAGCAACCAAACCCCAAGTGTAAAAGCGGTATTAGCTTTATGGAAAGCACTGGATTTTCTGGCATATAATGATAAGAGGAGAAAAACACCACAAGCAAGGGATAAGAAACAGGCATCCAGGCATAGACTGCCATCTGTCTGTCTATCTATCTATCAATCATATGGCACATTCACATCGCATTACAATAAAAACATAGAGCATAATAAATGTAAACTATAAAATATAGACAGGAAGATCACAAACGTTATGTCTAGGTTACAGATACAGTTTTTTGCTTCAGTTGTCATAGCCAGGAAATCAGCAAAGGCTCCACTGTAGGCTCGGTTTTGACACTCTGTCACTATGTGTTGGAAAGTTTGTTTTTCAGCCCCACAATCACAATTTGATGACCCAAATTCAGACGTGCAAATTCAGTTCAAGGTTGTCCATGTTGCACAGGGCTGGTCATAGACTGCCATTTTATATGCTATTGAAAATCTAGATAGGTGATTTATTTATTTATTTATTTATTTATTTATTTATTATATTTCTATGCTTCCCGATAGCTGAAGCTCTGTGTGTAAAACCACCAAGTTATAATTTTTAGTTTAGGAGAGAAAAATCACCCAGTGGTGGCTGACACCCCAAACCCTTATATGTCTCTTAATATGTATAGAGCAGCCTTCCCCAGCCTGCTGCTCTCCAGATGTATTGGACTACAATTCCCATTATCCCCAGCCAGAGTGGCCCATGCTAGCTGGAGATAATGGGGGGTTACAGTCCCACACATCTGGAGGGTGCCAGGTTGGGAAAGACTAGCACAGACTGTGACACTGGAACTGTTTAGACACAAGGAATGTGAATAACACGTCACTCTTTGGGATGTTGGGATTTGATCCTTTTGAGTTCTTTGTGCAATAAGTACACTTGTTGGCAGGTTGGTGAAGTTAGATGGCTCTCCATGTACCTCCTTCATACTCACATTAATTGCATCACAGCATTACCAAATCTGGCCCATTTTTTTAACATGTGTCCACATGTGCGCAAAGTTGCAACTTTTTTAAAGTGACAACTATTTTAAAAAGTAGCTAATTTTTCAAAACTTTTAAAAGTTTGTTCCTAGCTTGAATGTCTTCCTGTAAGGATGGCAAAATGGGGAAAGCACGTTTGCACGCGTGGGCGCACGCACACACACACAAACACACTCCCAAATATTTCAGCTCAGTTTTATTGCTTATGGTAATGTATGAAAATGTGGAAATGGCAATTGTAAATACTCAATCTGCTCAGACGCAAAATAATAGCTTTGAACGACCACTTTGACAATTTATAACTTTATGATTTTCACCCATAGTTCTTAACTACTTTGATGCCCCTTTTATGATAATTGAAAACATGGGCTTGACAATAGTTGGGAAAGGCTTTTCTGACAGCCATTGTTCTCCATTGTTGCCTAGCTATAAAAGGGGGGAAAATGTACACACTATTTCATGTAACCACCAGATGAAAGATATTGGACTTCTATTCAGGCAAACTGCCAAATAATTAATTGTTCTAATCCCCTTGTCTCCTGCTTTGATTCTTCTTCTTTGCATTGAAAAAGAGGATAAGATGGCTACCAAATAATATGGGTATTTTAGCAGAGTAGCTCTTTTGGCGAGTTGCTTGTACATGATGATTGTTTCGAGACAAAAAAAATGGATGATTTACCATGTGGGTACATTTGTCCTGAGTAGAATTCACAGGTAATAACTATTGTGTTCTAACTGTGGCTCTGACTCATCTTTCTCTTGGGAAGATAAGCCTTTGTCTGACTAACAGCTTTAATATTGATCCTGCAAATAATCCATTGAACAGAAGAAGCACATCTGCATTACTGACATAAGAATAAACAGAAACCCGTCATTCTTATACCCAATAGGGCAGGGTTCTTCTTCATTTTGACTTCCCTGTATTCTGAGGTCCGAAGTATTTCTGGATGATACGAGAATTTGCTGATAGTTATTTTGAAACAAGGGAACTGAGCCTCGACCTGGATTCATTTTTCCAAAGGTTTGTGCTTCTCTGGTGTTTTCAAATGTGAAAACAGTGGGATTTTGGGAGAGCAGGAGTTGTTTGGTAAATAGAAACAGGGCTGTTTTTAATTATAGTTTTTACAGCTCTTTTACCAGAGGTGAATGGTTATTTTAAGCCAAGTAGTTAGTTCAAAATGAATTAATTTTCTGTCCTGAACACAATAGCTAAAATTGTGGCCTGTCCATGGAAGGGTGCAGAGCAAAGAGCTCTCCCACCACCTGCCTCCAAATGCCACCACACCATTGCTCTTCCCCAAAGAATGCAAAAGACCATCAACTATTGGATGGTATAGTTAAATAAATTTGGACAGGCTTATACAGCCCATCAGAGGTTCTCTTCCATCTTCCTTAAAACAGATGTGGGCAACTTGTGGCCCTCCAGAAGTTTTGGCCTACAGTTCCCATCAACCGTAGCCAGGCTAGCCAATGGTGAATTGTAGGCCAAAGCATCTGGAGGGCCACAAGTTGCCCTTGTTCAGTCGTTAAGTCATGTCCGACTCTTCGTGACCACATGGACCATAGCATGCCAGGCCTTCCTGTCCTCCACTCTCTCCCAGAGTCGCCCACCCTTGCCCTAAAGGTATCCCAGAACCTGCTCTTCCCAAGGCAGGTTCTTACTCCTGAGAGTAACCTGCATGCAGGGCTCCTAGGGAAGGAGCTATTTGCCTGGTTCACACACAATGGTGAGCAAGTCAGTATGCTATTTCATGTGGCTCAGTCACTCCACTTCGCTGCTCCTGCAAGTGGGGGCAGCTAAACAAGCCAGGGACACTCTGTCCCTGGGTTGGTTAGTGTGATGTCCAAACTTGAACTCTGGCTTGTCCCTGCTCATACAAGCCAGAGCTGTAAGCTAGGGTTTGTTCTTGGGTCACAACTCTGGCAAGTTGGGGGAGAGGTGAGCCAGAGTTCCCGGTTTGGACGTAACACTTGTTTAGTCACTTCCGCTGGCAGGAGTAGCTAAGCGGGTGCAATCCAGCTACATTCACTAGTATGCTGGCTCACTCATGGTAACCACCTGGGTATTAAAAAAAACCCACCTGGGTTGCCATTACGTGCAAACCAGACCCATATTGCACTTTTCCTCAACAGTATATCAAGGTACATTGTGTAACCATGGAGGAATTTTAAGAGAAACACTTGCCAAACACTGTGTAACCATCACTGCTGTTTATTAGAATGTCCTGGATGTCTCCAGTGCCATTTGAGTAAGTGCTGCACAATATATGAACTTCCTTTGTTTGCAGATATAGGGATGTCAAACTCTCTAGGCAGTTCCATAAAACAGAGGTAAAACCATGAAATACAAGGACAGTGAAACATAATTTAAAATCTAAGGGCTGGCTCTAAGCCATTTAGGGCTTTAAAGGTTAATGCCAGCACTTTGAATTTCTTGCAGAAAGACATTGGCAGCCAGTACAGATGACAGAACGCTGTCATAGTATGATTGTATTGGCCAGTCCCAGTTAGCAATTGCGACCCTGTTCTGGACTGACTGAAGTTTCTAGATGATTTTCAAAGGCATGCTGACTTTAAGCGTGTAACCCCCAGTGCCTTTTGTATAGTTTTGCACACAAGTTACCAGATATGGCTGTGCATGTGGCATTAATGTATCCAGGTATTTCTCTTCTCCTATTATAATAGAGTTGTGGAGGTTGTAACTGGACACAATATAGCTGGTCCATGTACAGAAACCTGTTTCCACATGTGGATTGTGTTCTCTGGATTGACTTTATAGACCTTTAAAAAAAATCCTATTTTTAAAGCCAACAATAAAGTAACTGAATCTCATAGGGATGACATGCCTTGATGTTTATGTGTTCAGTCCCTTAGACCTGTTCTCCTTTTGAGTGCAGTCCATTGCTCTACCATATACACTATAGCTCTGTTACAGTGAATGGACATGGCAAAGGAGTGGTGTTCAGTGGATTAAGGCTGCTGAGAACGAAAAAAATAAAAACAACTTCATTATAAACATAATAGTATCTTTATTACGTATGCCCCAAAGCCATAGAATCCATAAATTAATTATATTCTAGACCCCTTAAGCCAATAAATGGAGCTGAAAGGTGCTGCGTTTATCTTTTAATCAGGTGTGTTGGCTGGCCAGTGGTTGCATTCCAGAATATTACCTAATGCTTTGTGGGCATATTGCAGCTGTTACTTCAAAATGAATTTGGGTTAGTGGACTCGTGCCAAAGAAAGATGTACATCGCCTTATTATGTTTCAAGCTTTCAACAAGCCTTCTGCCCTGCAGTGGTTCAGATCATTGCATTGCTATGTCATGCTGAATAATTCGCAGCATTTAGCACTTAAATTGGCTCATTGCAGACAATCCAATTAGAATAAAGTCTATTATCATTCTGGTAACTTGGAATAAAATCGAATGTTTAAGTGATGAGCATGCCACATGGGCACTGGCTTTGGGGGGAGGTGGGTAGCAGAATGTCCCAGGGTCTTGCAGGTTTCATACACTGGGTAGAAATGACACTTCATCTGAAAAAGTCTCACCAGTGGCACATAAAGAAGGAAAGCAAGGAGCTAATCTGTATAGGAAGGAATCACTGGTTTCCAATCTTTTCATCTTCAGATATGTTGGAAAGGCTACCAGAGATAAGGCCTTGATTGTCTTTTCTTCCTCCCCCTCCTGCCATTGATATTGACATGTGCAATTTTGCTAAAGCATTAATCAAGGTCAGGAGTATGCCAGTACCTTCGAACCTGAATCAAGGTGATTTATGTGGCTTAAGCGACGGATTGGCAGGCTTTAAATGTGGCTTCTGCTCTTACTTGGGTACATGACTCTGACAGCTGTACTCTGAAGTTTGAGGAAAGGTAGTTGGTGAGAGCCATTTGTTCAGAGAGGGGTCTGCAAGACACAGGCTTATAGCCAGGGGTGAGCTGGGGGGGCTTCCCTACACATTTTCTCTGCCCCTCCAAGTTTTCTCTGTCCTCCCCTAAAAGATTTTTACAAACAAAAAATGAAAAACCAGTTTATAATTTTGTCTTTAAAATGTCTGCAACCCGGATGAACTGCCCCCCTACTTTTTTTGGCAGCCCTCACAGAATGTTTAGTCTGGCTATGGGCCTGACAAGGCATAGATGTGGAAATACTCTTTGAGATGGAGCCAAGCTGTTAGGTTACATTTGCCTATCTATGAATGAAGTCTCAGGGTTACAGAGCGACAACCTTGCTTATAACCTTTGGTCAAATTCTGTAAATTTTGTAAATTGTTTGTAAGTTGTGCCTATATGAGGGTGCTGCTGCTGGGACTCTTAACATGGTCACCTATTCTGATTATCCTGTGGTTCTTTACCTCACTTCAGTTCATATATTTTAAGCAAGTATTAGGTTGTTACTGATAAGAGTGGGGAGGACACCAACTCCAAGTGATATGGTTCCTGCAACTTTCTGACTATTGGCACATATTCAGCGTTTTTTCTGTTTACCTACATTTGCCACATTTGGACGTCATGGTAAGCCATGTTTTTTTAACTGGCTTATCAAATGTGCTAGTTGAGCATGGTGCTCAGTCAGGATGGCTTGGCTTCTCCTGCTGGCAGGAAGGCTTATGATTCTGGCTTTTAGGAGAGAAACAAGTGAGAATTTCCAGTTCAGATGTCACGCTAAACAAACCATGGGTGGAGAGGCCCTGGCATGTTTAGCCTGGTCAAAATACAGCCATTCTGTGTAGCAGTGGTGAAACCCAGTTAGAACAGCCTCCCCAACCTGGTGCTTTCCAGACGTTTTGGACTTCAATTCCCATCAACCACAGACATCATGGTTAATGGTCATGGATTCTGGGAATTGGATTTCAAAACATCTGGAGGGCACGAGGTGGGGAAAGACGAGTTAGAGAAAGGCTTAACTGAAAAGCTACTGTTTTATTTTGCTGCAGTTTTTGTAGGGTCTTCGAATGTGAATACAACGCCATCTCTCTGGCTAGAGCCAAACGAATCCTAATTCTGTTAGGATATAGTGAGGACATTTCCTTGAGCAGCCAGCTAAACAGTAGTCATGCCTGGACATAGACTCAACCTGTTTTATATTACTGTACCTTTACTCTGCCTATTTCTTTACAGTTTTAGAAGCTTGCAAAAAGGTTCAGTGAACAGTGTTGCATACACCTGATTTTAATATTTTATATGGGGTTGAGATTTTCTGAAATAAGAGAGTACAATTATAATTGGGCTGAGTTGTATGTTTTACACCTCTTAATTAGGGATGCTAGAAACTCTAGCAAGAGAAGCAGAACTGTGATACAACTATCAAATCAACTTTGAATGATTTTTTTAAACAAATGAAAGCATTTTTGTAATGCCTCTCTGCAATGCCTGTGGTGTCTATTTGTAAAGCTATCCTTTAATTATAATATTTTTATGACTGTCTAGTGAGTGTGAGGCAGTATAAAATGAAACAAATAATGGTTAAGATAATCCTGGATGCAGAGTGGAAAAATATGCTGAGTAAATAAGCTCTGTTAAAATGCTGCGGCTGCTGTCTTGCTCCTTTGTATTGTGACAAGTTGTGGCTGGCTCTGTTCATGTACAGCTACATTCCTGGAGTCTTTTGGAAACAAGTACATGGGCTGAGCAACTGTAAGATTTAGAATTGCTTCCCCCCACCTTTCTAATGTTGACTACTTGGTTACCATCTCATATGAGGAAAATGCTATGTATTATCATCCACACAAAGATTTGAGCAAAATGAAACTAGACATTATTTTCTTCTCTTGTTCTCCAGTCCTCCAATACAGAATAACCAATTAAAGACACATACCTAAAGTACACTTTGGTTTAAGCCCCCAAGTAAAAATAGTGGCTGGACTTTCATGCGCAATCTGAACTCTTAACTCTGCACTGCTACTACCACAAAGCTGTAATGATGCCTTGGTAGCCAGAGCCGATTCAGGAGGTAATGAATCTTCAGTCGGGTAAGAACTTCATTATTGAGCATGGGGTTTTCACTTTGAGCCTGCTTCTGGTTGTCACAAGAACAGCATTTGCATAATTAAATAAATGATCTTAAAACTGTCTTCTGCAGTGGGGTTGTGAAATACAACACTTCTTCCTGTCAGTGCTCACAGCTCACAGCCATGGATTATTGGGAAATGCATCACAGAAAATTAGCATCAAACCCTCTGCTTTCAGCAGGGTGCACAGGAAGCAGACGATGTTACTGAACAACTGGGTCCTGAGTTCTCTTTCTCTTGTCTTGTGTAAATTGATCTTTTGGCCCATCTTCCCACTGAAGAGACAGAGCCACAAAGGATATTGGGGGGGGGGGGGCCTCTCACTGGCTGAAGCTTAGTTGTAAGTAAGACTATTGATAGTTTGCAGCATGTGAAGATAAGATGAGGTAGTCCTGAATTTTAGTCACGTCCAGTATTCCATCCAGCAACTTACTCTTAATTCTTGTTGCAAAATGTAAACAGGAAAAGACTTCTCAAGGAATCCATTGCTTCCATTCCACTGCTGTGCTTTGTGTTATTTTTGGCAAATGCGATAACTTTTGATGGAAGTGTTTAGCAACAGAGGACTACAGGGGAAACGTTTCACAGCCCAAGTGCATTGCAAAGGAATTAACAGGTTACTTTGCTCCCTACTTATCATCATTACTTATCATTGTCATGGAGCATGCCTGCTGCAGACACTGGCTACAAAGATCATTTTTGGGTGGGACCAAATAGTGTGTGAAAGCAACCTTAAGCCTTAACCATCGGCCTGGGTGGGAGTGCTTCACAGCTCACTGGATCAGCCTGATGAGGAGTAATCATATATACTGCATATGGTACTCAACAAGTGAATTTGCCCTTTCAAAGATACATGCTGTTCACACCAGCACCTGTGGACAGTAGAGCAAGAGGAGTTTACAAAACATTTCAAAAATGTCTGTGCTTGCCAATACATGTATAGGTAAGGATGGAGAAAACCTCCAGCTCCACTTGGCAGCACTTGGTCAGAGAGAAGAAGTCTAAAATATTCCAGAAAACACCAGGTCCTCAGCCCACTCTGGAAATGCTTCTGCCTCTGCTGGAAACTGTGGTTCCAAAGTTGGGGTAAAATTCTGCCCCATCGCTATGCGGAAGTAACTAGTTTCTTGTCAACCAAGTCCAGGTCTGTCATGCAAACATATAGGCTCTGTGAGGGCATCACAGAGAGCTTCGGCTATTGGGCAGTATAGAAATGTAATAAATAAATAAATAAATAAATTCATCTCCAAAGAAAGAAAAAGGGTAAACCAAGAGGAATTTGCAGGGAGCAAGAATGCAACAATGATGCAGTGGATTTTGTTGCTGTTCCAAGAACAAAAGTAGAACATCTATCCATTCATCTGTCTAGAAGATTTCTATACAGTCTGCTCTTCAGCAGAGCTTCCAGGGCAGGTTAGAAACCATTGGAACAGCCTGCCCTGATGTGGTGCCCTCCAGGTGTGTTGGACTACAACTCCCATCATCTCTATGCTGGTTGGAGATAATAGGAATTGTAGTACAATACATCTGGAGGGTGTCAAGTGGGTGCAGACTGCATTAGAGCAACACCATAGCTATATTCAGACTACTTCGAAACCAGGAGGATGTAATGGAGTTGTTGGCATATTTTAGATTAACTTCAAATAACAAAACACAATATTTTCATAACCATAGCAACTGATAATTTGCACCTTCCTTTGGTTAACTAGTCTCTTATATGCCCCAGTCTTCTGAGATGAACACAAGTTGAAACATTCGCAGATCATGTTAAGTCCATGTCATGTTCAGGGATATTTGTATATTTATTTTATTTAAAATATTCCTTGGCTGCCTTTCAGGTCAGAAGCCCTGCCATGGTGGCTTAGAGCAATAAGATTAATATCCCTATTAATAAGCGCATTAATATGTTATCTGTTGTGCCTACACTGCCTTGTCTACAAAAAGTGGTCTTCATCTGGTGAGTCAGGACCTACTACTGGGTCAGCAGCAGCAGCACTACCACCATACGAACATATGGTATAAAATTAAGGAGTGGGTCCCGAAATGAATGTTTGAGCTAAAGGTGGTCCCAGGTTTGAAAAGGCTGAAGACAACACATCAAGAAATGCACTGGAGACTGTTTAAACTGAAGTAAATGACAGTTACCTCCACAGTAGGGCAATGCCTTCATTAGGACTAATTAAAATATCATCAAGTAGTAAGTAAGATATCTAACAGATACTAAAGCATGCAAGAACAGTTTGTTTCCTACTTGATAGCACTGCCCAGCAAGCAGTTGTTATGGATAAACAGGGTAAAAGGAGGAAATTGCCACATGCTTCTAGTATTCATATCTCACTTTTTGATCCTAAACAGGGCCCCCAAAGAGGTTTACAACAAACAAACAAACAAACAAACAAGTGAACAATAAACCATAAAATTGAGAGCAGCATAAAATTAATTCAAATACAACCAACGATGGAAACCTTTCTAGGGAGGTAGATTCATTCCTTGGACACTGCCCTGTCCTGGGTAATGGCCAAGTGCATCTCAGAAGGCACTGAGACACGGAGCAGGACTTCCAATGACCAACGCATTAAAAATCCCTGAGATGTTTTGGTTCCAAATCATCTCTGTGCCATGTTGTGGATATACATTCTTGGTTTTTCAGATTTATGTGACTTGTCCGCATTCCCTGGCCTTTGGGGGCATTCATGAGAAATGAGTGAGATAGTAATATTGACAGTCACTGCTTTTCTGGCATTCACAGTAATTCTTGGAAGAGTTTCCGGGAATGGCTGGATGTGTGGCCAGTGCTCATTTGTGGAATTCTCTGGCACTGTAGTGTGACAAAGTATGAAGTGTTCACAGTCATTTAATGAAGTGATGCCCCTAAGAAAAAGTTAAAAAAAAACACCATGCCAGAGTATATTTATAAGAAACAGAATAGTTTTTGAGAATATCCTGACAGGGGTCTCACAGCATTTTTAATGAATTTCATAGGATGCTTCTGGGAGGGTTTTTTTCTTCTTGCTTTAGACTAAATGCTCTTTAACCTCTCTCAGTCCACTATTTTGCTTCTTTTTGTAGAAGGGATTAGTCAGCTCAAGAAGATGATTTTTATGGGATTGCCAGCTAGCTGGTACTAAGCCAGCCCAACTCTGGGATGTTGGCACAGTCCTGCGCCCCCATTTTTTTTTTAAAACATCCTCTCTGTTAGACAAAGGGCAAATTTAAAGTTCTATGAATATGTATTGTGTTAACATGCAAATAAGGTTGTATTAATATGTAAATTGTTCTTCGATTTCACCACCTATGAGAGGTGGAACTGTTTCTGGGTCCTCTGCGATTTCCAATAGTTAAATACCCTAGGTGATATTAGGTGATATTCAACCTGTTCTGGAGGGGGTTGCACTCCCCCTAAAGGATCAGGTTCATAGTTTGGGGGTGCTCTTGGATCCAGAACTGTCACTTGAGGCCCAGGTGAACTCAGTGGCACGGAGCACTTTTTATCAGCTTAGGCTGGTATACTAACTACGCCCTTATCTGGACAGAGATAGCCTAGCTACAGTTATCCATGCTCTGATAACTTCTCGTCTGGATTACTGCAATGCATTATGCGTGGGGCTGCCTTTGAAAATGGTCCGGAAACTTCAGCTGGTCCAAAATAGGGCAGCAAGATTGTTAACAGGGACTGGCCTGTGAGCTCATATTACGCCAGTACTTTTCTAGCTGCACTGGCTGCCAGTCCATTTCCTGGCCCGATTCAAAGTGCTGGTGTTAACATTCAAAGCCCTTAACGGCTTGGGGCCAGGTTACCTGAAGGATCGCTTCCTCCCATATGTGCCTGCCCGGACCTTAAGATCATCGTCAGCGGCCCTTCTCCGTGAGCCCCTGCCAAAGGAAGTGAGGCGGGTGGCTACTAGGAGGAGGGCTTTTTCTGCTGTGGCACCCCAGCTCTGGAAGGAGCTCCCTAGTGAGGTTCGCCTGGCATCTACATTGTATTCCTTTCGGCGCCAGGTGAAGACCTTTTTGTTTTCCCAGGCATTTTAGCATTTTAGCTTTCTAAATTTTTATCTTTGCTGTTTAAAATCTGTATTTTAAACTCCTGCACTGCTGCTAGGTTTTATTGTGGTTGTATTGTTATATTGTGGTTTTAATGTTCTATATATTTTAAATTGTTTTATTGTGTGTTGTTTGGTTTTAATTTTTGTGAACCGCCCAGAGAGCTTCAGCTATTGGGCGGTATAGAAATGAAATGAGTGAATGATGAATGAATGAATGAATGAATGAATGAATGAATGAATAAATAAAATACCCTGATTTGTACTAATTTAAGAATCCATTCCTAAGGCTTGTCATGCAAACAATGATATTCTTAGAATGCAGAACGGCGTGTCTAAACAAGTGCACCATGAAATCTTGGTGCAACACTAACATTTTACAGACTGAGAGAACAAAGACAGCTCAGCAGGACGTTGGTGAACGTACTTCATTACTGAAGCATCCATCCTGTTTTTGGGAAGGAAGTGGCTGACCATTTGATTAAGGATGCAATCCTATTGAGATAGACAGTCGCCTCTGACTTCCTCTGAAGTTGGAGGCGACCAGCTAGCTAATGCAGTGTGGTTGAAGGATGGAGGAGAGGATTCCTTCTGTGCTCTGGCTGCCCTGTAGCTTGCCTTAGATGCCTGATTTCGGGCATCTAAGTGCAGCTTTGGGGAGCGGGTGGGAATGGGGCTGGAGACCACATAGGAAGCTGTCAAAAACAGCTTCTGCAGTCTCCTCCCTGCCCCTGGGAATGCCCCCTTTTTGCCCTGTCCGTGTTATGAACACGGACAGGCACGGAGGGACAGCTGCTGCTGTTCTCTCCACTCCAGCTACGAGGGGGAGGGGGCAGGGAGCCCAGTTTCCTGACTACGAGCTCGTAGTGCTGTCTGCGAGCTCAGAGCTGGGAAACCGAAAAATCCTGTCTCCTCCAGACACTGTCTAGGGGATGTCGGATTGCTCTCTAAGTGTTTCATTTTAAAGCAGTTCTGTACAAAGCAAAGTTTAAATTCCTGTTTTACTTGTTTAGAGCATGGGGTGTTTAGAGTAGAGACAGGCAATGTGGGCTCCCTGGACACCTTTCTTGGCACTTGCAAAAGTGCCCTACTCCTCCCACTTAAAAATGAATAAATAACACATGTTCTTTGTGGCATCTGGGCTCACTGTAAAATAGGTTTCTGTTGGTGCTGAAAACTGTGGGCTCAAAGTAATTGTTCAGTATGTTGAGGCTCAGACTCCACCTCTGCCTTGTATGCAGTCTTTTGGGGAGGTTATTTTCCTTTGCTATGTCTCCCATGGCAGCCATTTTGGGGTACTGCTCATGGGCCAAAAAGCTTGCTTACCCCTGGTTTAGAGTATCTCAGGGGAGGAAAGCTTGAAACAAGTGTAAATTGGATTACAAAATACACACACTGGTACATCTGGACTGGTTTCTCCTTACTTGTACTTCTTGGAGGCGTATGTCTCTCCTTTCTTCATTTCAACAGTGCCATTTTACCAGCACTGCAGGGGCATCAGTGATTGCATTGGCACAAATGTTTAGGATTGATACGCAGGGTATATACGTATCTGATCAATCCATTCTGATGTCTCCAGAAACACAGGACTTCACTTGAGAATACAGCAGCTAGCATAGAGTGAGGGAGATGGCAGTGAAAAGGCATTCTCACTGGTGTGGGGAGACAGGCTGAGCTTTCAGAAAAAGACACGAGAAGTTTATACTTTTTGCAACGTACTGGTCATTTTAAATGGCATATAAGAATTTTGTCCCACTGAAATCAGTGGGGCATATAAGTGCTTAACTTCAACTGGATTTTGCCCTATTTTGTTTGTTTTAATGTGGAAAGAAATATACATTTTGAAGTTATGATTTCCAAACCTCTTTAGCAGGACATGTGAGCCACCGGACACAGTGATGACTACTGATGGTGTGTTTGGAATTTGTTTGAGGCTTTTTCTTTCTGTATACGGAGCTACTTTCTCATTTAAGGTATAATGTAAAACAATATGTCATGTACTGTGTAATTTAAAATGATATGCAATGGATACAAAATGCAAGTTTGAGTCCTGTGCAGTGTTTGATTTCGACAGAGTATATAGGAGCCTATGACATTCAGTTAGACAGAACAGTTCTTTAGCTCGACCAGAAGAGAGCCACACATCTTCTGTTCTGCAGGCTTCTGGTCTGTCTGCTAAGATGAAGAGTGACATTTAATAAGCAAAGATCATTTAGACAAGGCAATACTACTGTGGGTTTCAAGTGCCCAGGGCTGTTCTCCCCCTCCTGCCTTTGCAAGGAAATATGTTACCGTCCTATGAACTTGTCTCTAATAGTCCCATGCCTGTTTACTTGACAGGGTATATCGATGAGGTCACATAAGCCACACTGCTTGGGTGTTTTGGAACGCCCCAAGGGTCTTTGAACTTTGGTAGAGTTGCTTCTAAGAACGTCCTCCGCAGCCATTGTACAGGACTTGCACCCTTTTCTAAAGGGTGGGGCATCAGAAATAGAAATGTGTCATGCTGTGTTGCTGTAAACAGAAGATGATGGCAAAGGCCCATCAGTATGGTGGTCAATGAACATTGATCACCTTTTGTTAGGGTGGCCACTTGTGAATCGCCAAAGCAAAGGACAAAAGAGGACATCTATTTGCATATATTTGCATATGCTAATTGTTTATGTATAGATACAAATTTAGAAATTATTATTATTATTACTGTTATTTAAATAGTAATATACTGCATCTCATCATAGCGGGGAAGACTGTGACCTGTGCACCTTGCTCAGTCTATTGTCCATGTGCCATTGATGGGCAACTTCAAGACCCAACTCTTTCTTCTGATGGTTCTTTATCTTTATACCAGACTTGGACTGGACAGCCCTTCAAATAGAGGACACCTTCAGAAGGTAAAGGACACCTTTACAGAGGACAGTGCCTTGGCAGCCCTTCAAATAAAGAACTGTGCTGTGTAAAAGAGGCCACCCTGCCTTTTGTTCGTCTTCATTTATGGTTTTCAGACCTCATGTCACCTGTGGTTAATTTGATCTCAAGCCACAGTGGGCCTCTGTTGGCACTGGGTGGCCCTGGTTTAGGTGCTCTACCATCACAGTGGGGCTCTCATGCCTTGGATGAGTCCTTAAGTGTTCATTTTCAGCATTGGAGTGTTGAGATCTTTGAGTATCCCATCCAAAATGTAAGCCCCTTGATCTATGGCAGTGTGCTATGGGCTTTTGAAAGAGGATTTTTTATGGGAGCAGGTTGGATGAGCACGATTGGAGCCATTCTCCAGAAAAAGACAATGTTTGTAGTTTATATGGTGGGTTCATTGAGTTGTCTGCTATTCCTTGAATAATGTTTATTACTGAGTCAAGGCAAAGGAAATAGGTGGGTATGCTTTGAAATCCCATTTCAAGAGGTTGAACTAATACGGTTTGGTTCCTGAAAAAAGACCCCATGTGGCATCAATTGAGAAGCTTCTGTTGCGATGTCATAGGGTTTTTTCACAGGGACATTGTCACTTCTCATCATAAAAAAAGAAGAATGTTGAAATGCCATATATGTTTTCAAGCTTTTTAAGTTTCTGTAAAGATATCGAGTATACCATGACATTTTCCAGATATAATAAAATGTCACAGTTCTGCCCCAAACCTTATGATTGATTGCCAGCATAATCAAAGTCAATGTACACTCCTGTACACCTTCGTTCCTAAACTATTTTTTGCCTTCACGCTTTCGCTTGTTTAACCTGACATTTCCTATTACCATATCTAGACACCTAAATATGTCAAATGTTTATGGTGTGTAAAGAGTGCTATTCTGTGGAAATAACACAAATCAAATGTGAATCTTTCATAAAAGGAATGTCTACCAGGTTATCCACTACTGTCGGGCATAATCCCCTATTTGAGAAATGGTTTTATGGGAAATATATTGCCTCTGAAAGGGAAAGCGTCCTGATTTATACTAGCAATTCAATCCCCTTTTAATCCCCCTTTTTATATTCAGCACCAATTTGATTCTAAAGTTATCTCCCAGGACAGAGGAATAAACATTTATTTGCAAAGTGAGCAGCTTACTCTATTTCCATATGTTTTTTAATTGTTTGTATTCCTTTGAGGGAAAGTCTTTAATTGAGAGAAATTGTCCTTTGGAAGTACAATTTTTGCTGTTGTTTGTGACTGACTTAGCTGCCTGAAAGGTGATGATTTCAATGTTCGACTCCTGTTTTGACAATTGGCACCAAAATTATTTTGAAAACCAAAGACAATGCATCAATCATTGCCTTAGGCACAATGCATCCATTTAATACCTGCCCCATTAACAACAAGCATATCTCTGGAATGCTGTCCTTTGTTGTTCAGTCGTTTAGTCGTGTCCGACTCTTCATGACCCCATGAACCATAGCACGCCAGGCCTTCCGGTCCTCTGCTCTCTCCTGGAGTGTGCTCAAGTCCATATTCATTGCATCGGTGATGCTATCTAGCCATCTCATCCTCTGCCGTTCCCTTCTCCTTTTGCCTTCAATCTTTCCCAGCATCAGGATCTTTTCCAGTGACTTTTCTCTTTGCATTAGGTGGCCAAAATATTTGAGCTTCAGCTTCAGTATCTGTCCTTCCAATGAGCAGTCAGGGTTGATTTCCTTTAGGATGGACTGATTTGACCTCCTTGTAGTCTAGGGGACTCGTAAGAGTCTTCTCCAGCACCACAGTTCAAAAGCATTGATTCTTCGGCGCTCAGCCTTCCTTATAGTCCAGCTCTCACAGCCATACGTTCCTACTGAAAAACCATAGCTTTGATTATACGAACCTTTTTCGGCAAGGTGATGTCTCTGCTTCTTACTACGCTGTCTAGGTTTGCCATAGCTTTCCTCCCAAGGAGCAAGCATCTTTTAATTTCATGGCTACAGTCACTGTCTGCGGTGATCTTGGAGCCCAAGAAAATAAAATCTGTCACTGCTTCCATTTCTTCCCCTTCTATATGCCAGGAAGTGATGGGGCCAGATGCCATGATCTTAGTTTTTGTAATGTTGAGTTTCAAACCAGCTTTTGCACTCTCCTCTTTCACCCTCAACAAGAGGCTCTTTAGATCCTCTTCACTTTCTGCCATTAGGGTGGTATCGTCTGCATATCTGAGGTTGTTGATAATTCTCCCAGCAGTCTTAATTCCGACCTGTGATTACTCCAACCTGGCGTTTCTCATGATGTACTCTGCATATAAATTAAATAAGCAGGGCGACAATATACAGCCTTGCCGTACTCCTTTCCCAATTTTGAACCAATCGGTTGTTCCATGTCTGGTTCTTACTGTTGCTTCCTGACCCTCGTACAGGTTTCTCAGGAGACAGGTAAGGTAGTCTGGTACTCCCATGTCTTTAAGAATTTGCCAGAGTTTGTGTGATCCACACAATCCAAGGCTTTAGCGTAGTCAATGAAGCAGAAACATACGTTTTTCTGGAATTCTCTTGCTTTCTCCATGATCCAGCGAATGTTGGCGATTTGATCTCTAGTTCCTCTGCCTTTTCGTAACCCAGCTTGTACTTCTGGTAGTTCTCGGTTCACATACTGCTGAAGCCTAGCTTGTAGGATTTGGAGCATCACCTTGATGGCATGTGAAATGAGCGCAATTGTATGGTAGTTTGAACACTCTTTGGCATTGCCCTTCTTTGGAATTGGAATGTAAACTGACCTTTTCCAGTCTTGTGGCCATTGTTGAGTGTTCCAAATTTGTTGGCATATTGAGAGCAGCACTTTAACAGCATCATCTTTTAGGATCTTAAATAGCTCAGCTGGAATACTGTCATACTATCCGCTAGCTTTGTTGTTACTAATGCTTTTTTGTGAACCGCCCAGAGAGCTTCGGCTATTGGGCGGTATAGAAATGAAATAAATAAATAAATAAATAAATAAAGCTTCCTAAGGCCCACTTGACTTCACTCTCTAGGATGTCCGGCTCAAGTTCAGTGACCGCACTATCCTGGCTATCAGGGACATTCAGATCTTTCCTGTATAGTTCTTCTGTGTATTCTTTCCACCTCTTCTTAATCTCATCTGCTTCTGTTAGGTCCCTGCCTTCTTTGTCCTTTATCATGCCCATCTTTGCACAAAACGTTCCCTTGAGATCTCCGATTTTCTTGAAGAGATCTCTAGTCTTTCCCATTCTAATGTATTCTTCGATTTCTTTGCATTGTTCATTTAAGAAGGCCTTCTTGTCTCTCCTTGCTATTCTCTGGAAATCTGCATTCAGTATATCTTCCCCTTTCTTTTTGCTTTTCGCTTCCCTTCTTTCCTCAGCTACTTGTAAAGCCATGCTCTCCTTTGGCATACCCTTATTTCTTAGCCTTAAATGGGGAGAGTATCGGTGTTACAGTCATGAATGCATCAAAAGTCTGAAGCTAAATCCTGACAAGACGGAAGCTCTGTGGATTGGTGGTTCCTGAGTCCAGGAATTGGGTAAGCAACCTTTCCTGGATGGGGTTGCACTCCCCCTGAAGGAGCAGGTGCATAGCTTGGGAGTGCTCCTAGATCCGTTCCTGCCACTGGAGCCATAGGTGGGCTCTGTGGCTTGGAGTATTTGGGGCCAGCTTCGGTTCATCCTCCAGCTAAAGCCTTTCCTGGACAAGGATAACCTATCCACAGTAGTACATGTGCTGGTAACTTCCCAATTAGACTACTGCAATGCACTTTACATGGGGCTGCCCTTGAAGTTGCAGGTAGTGCAAAATACAGCAGCTAGACTGCTGACCAGAACATCTCATGAAGATCATATAACACCAGCTTCAAAGGAATTGCACGGGCTGCCAGTACGCTTCCAGATAGAATTCATGGTTCTGGTGATGACATTTAAAGCCCTAAGCGGCTTGGCTCCTCGATATTTGAGGTAGCGCCTGTCCCTATATGTGTCTGCCCGAGGACTGAGATCTATTGGAGGGGTCCTCCTCCATGTCCCACCAGTGCAAGACATATACTATGGTGGGACGTGGAAGAGGGCCTTCTCTGATGTTGTACCCTAGTTGTGGAATGCCCTCCCCTTGGAGGCCCAAGTGGCACATACATTGGTTTCATTTCTGCACCAAGTAAAAACATGGCTTTTTACCAAAGCCTTTGAGAGCTAAATGCATTCCCTAAAGTAGCCCACCATTTTAAGTGTTTTATTGTTTTAGATTTTAATTGGTATTAGCATGTTTAATGGTTTAATATGTTTTTAGCTGTTTAAATTATTTATTGTTTTATACTGTTTAAATTGATTTTATCTGTAGGCCACCCTGAGATCTTAATGATATAGGGCAGGATACAAATGTTTTAAATTAATTAATTAAATATAAGTCATTTAGGGCTGAATCCTATGCATGTTTAGAGAGAGAAAAGTCCTACAAGTCCCAGCATTCCCCAGCCAGCCATGCTGGTTGGGGAATGCTGGGAATTGTAGCCTTTTTTCTCCCTAACCATGCATAGTATTGTGCCCTTTGTGCACCTTTTTATGTTTTGCTGCTCAGATTTTTTAAAAAAATACTTCTGTAGCAATACAGGGAGTATGCCAACAGCAAACAGGGACACCTACTAGGGATTTTGGCTGTCAGCAAGGATCTTGCTTTGAGTTGCAATAAAGCAATAATGAAATACAAGGGAATAATTAAATTTAAAGCCCTTAGTGAGTCTTGCTTCTCTGTTCTCATTTTATGCATGAACAGAACTTTATTGAAGAGACCAAGCACAGTGTTTGTGTTCAGTTGGTTTTAAGACTGTCAGCGGATGAAATGAGAAGAATTGGAGCATGCTGTGTGGGGGTGTTTAATGGCTCCTGCTTACAAATGTGCAGGCTAGAGTGACCAGACCAGAAGTGCTACAAACATGCCTGTAATAAGAAGTCCTTTGATGCTCTGATGCAAATGTTCAATTTTATTTTTAGGTACATTTTGGATACTTTCTAGTGGCCTTGTATTACATGTTCTAATAACCTGTCATGGCTGGTATCCTATTGATATGCTGTCTTACATAGTTGAGCATTTTACTGCAAGCATGTCTGCCTTTGCAGCTCATTTTACAGCTCTATATCGACTACAGAAATGCCAGAAGTGTCAGATCTTGGGGCTGCAGTTACTAATAAAAGCTTTTAAAAGAAAGTGCAGTGTATGAAAACCTAGATTTCCGTATCTCATTTTCAAGGATGGCTGAAAGGATGGGAGACTCTCTTTCTAAAGAATGCTCAATTGGCTCTGTTATATGGACTCTCTTCCCTCCCGCTACCTATTTCCCCATCCTTTACTGTTGCAACGGAGTGTTTGTTTATTTGGGGGATTTTTAAAATCCCAGTCACCTACACAAAGTTTCCAAGGTAGTTAACAACAGAATAATAAAAGAAAATAAGGGTGCAATCCTATGCATGTTTAGACAGAAAAAAGTCCTACAACTCTCAGCTCCTCTCATGGCGGGCTGAAGCTGGGAGTTGTAGGACTTTTTTCTGTCTAAACATGCATAGGATTGCACCCTAAACTATAAAAATTAAGCTAAGACAGCAATAAAAACCAAGGACAGAATAAAAACACCACCAAATAAATCATTTAAAAAGCAGAGGTAGCCTTGTTCACTGTAAGGAAAAAAAAAACCAAAATCCCTGTTGCTGTAATACCTTTATTAGGTCAGCCACAAGATCAACACACACACCGCAATTGTGCAAGGTTTCAAGATGCCCAGACTTCTTCTTCAGGCCCAGATCTTTTCTTCAGGCAAGATGTTAAAAATGTAGGTGGGGGCGGGGGGAGGAAAAAGGTGATTACATGTTGAAGTTGCGTTGTCTGCAAATCCAGACTAGTTAGTTGTGGATGTAGTGTGGGAACAGTCTGCAGCCCATCAGGCCATGTGATGCTTGCAGGAGGCTTTGCTGCCCCTGGTTACACTGGGAAGGAAGTAGGGGAGAAATGTTGCACCCTCCATTTTGGGGAATAAAAATTCCACCTATTCTCAGGAGCATTTTCCATCCTGGTCAAAGCACACATATTCCTTTTGCCAGTGGATCACTCAGAGAAATTAGGTGGTCTTTATATTAACAAAGCATGAGGTAATTTTAGATGCTGATCTAGGTAATAAAAATCAGTTGAAGCCAATTTGGGTAGCATTACCTAGTGGTTCAAGGAATCAAGTCCCAACATCCTCGTCCTCCATTGTAGGGTCCAGTTGTAGAATGGCTAAATATGGTATTCTCCAAAGCCCTATTTAGCTGTTCTGAACCTGAATAGAGCAAGGTGAGGGAACGTTCCAGTCCCACCCTTCTGTCATCACATTTGTCACCCTCTGCTCACTGGAAAATCAGTTTCTTGTTTGTGTGGAAATATACAAGCTTGTGTGGAGATATACCTCCGCAGATATAGGAAGCTTTCCTCTTCCAGCAGTCACCCTCCAGAAATTGAAGGGCAACAAATGTGACAACGGGGAGAAGAAGGGCTAGAATGCTCCCTCTCCTCACACATTTGCTCTGTTCAGGTTCAGAACGCCTGAATAGGGCTCAAGTCTCACAAACAAGCAAAGGGAGCTGTGTTGACCATGATCAAAATTCCAAAATCCATGTTGCTGTAATAGGCCACCAATTTTTTCTTATGATTAACGCAGCTATCTTTGCATTTTTGTGAGACTTTCTTTTCTGGTTCGATTGGAGACAATGCCACTGAGTTAGTGCAGTAGGCTAGAAAAGGCCAAATACTTCTTTCACGCGCAGAAGATGGGACCAGGGAAGAAGCAATGATAGACACAGGAAACCTACTCCTTTAAGCCAGGCTTGGTTCAAGGAGGAATGAGTATGCTGGGGTTGACTGCTCCTGAAGTGAAAAGGGGAAAGTGTCTGTCAAACCTGTTGCTCCCAGCCACTTTCTTGAGATAAGGTGGCTTAATTGGGAGAAAAAGGTGAGGGAAGTACAGAAGGCATCTAAGGCTGGAGGTTTGTTTCTGTCTCCCCACCCCCCACCTCTGAGATTTCTAAACAAAAAACCTGGAATTTTGTGACAAGGATTTCCCTCAAGAATTTATCAGCACTGAAGCAAACTGAGAGACCGGCGATGGTGACCAGGGGGAAATTGATAACTGCAGCTGTTTTTGTAAGCACGCTAATCCTTTTACTGTTTTATCTCTTGTGTTCACCACTCCGAAATCTGTTCTAGATATGGAGTGGCCTACAAATATTGTAAATAAATAAATAAAATAATGCAGAACAAGAGTGGGGCGAGCTGAGAGGACGCAAGAGTCTGGGTATCCAAGAACGATACTCTTGGAGTCAAAGCAAGAAATAATCAGGGCCTGTGTGAGCGTCTTCAGGGTGAGAAGGCAGATGAACAGATGGATGCCGACGATAACCCAGCAGGATTTAGTGACCCCATTGGTGCTCTCAATTGCTGGAGGATGCACTGTGCAGGCGTGCAGTGATGGCTTTTATGTAGGGCAGCTTTCAGACCAGTGATAATGTTGGTGTCATTCGATATTTAGCTTTTGTAAATAGATTAGGAGGTCTTTGCTAGGTTACAGGAATTGAAACAGATCTGAAAGCGAGAGGCCCTTCCAGCTGCACAGTGGTAATCTCCTTTTGAGAATGGGGGTGGTGGCATGGGGAAGGGGAACGAATCTCTTTCCTACAAACCTAAATCAAGCTATCATTGTTTGTTTCTGTATCTATTTATTTATTTATTTATCAAATGCATATACCATCCAACTGGCAGATGCCCCAGGAGTAGTTTACAATCACAAAACAATGACAACAACAAAATAATACAGTAACAACCAAAATAATAAATGCAATAATGAAAATGTCAAAATATTAAAATATTAAAAATATTAAAGAGCCAGCAGTAAAGTGATAATCAGCACAAAAAAAACATTAAATGCTCTCTGGAAGAGGAAGGAAGGTGGTGCAATGGAGCCTGGGTTCAACGGGATACAGCACCAGCACAATTTGATTTAGCAGGAGTGCTGACATCATCTGCCACACACATACACACCCCTCAGAATTAAGTTTTCCTTCTGAGCTTAGCTGTAATTCTCACAGTTGCTGGGGGAAATGAATTTTCCCAACAATATATTGTTTCCTGTTTTATCAGCCCTTCAACCCTGATGGAGTTTCAAGAAGTCATAACTTTCACAGTAGTTCTTTCTCTTCTCTGTTGTCACTTTCTTCTGAAGGGGTGTGTCCACATGCAGTGGAGCCTGGTGGCTCCGATGTCAGTGGGGCAGTGAATCCGCTGTGGGTTTCAGTCAGAACCAGTCAGAACTCTAAAGGAGCTATGCAAAGTGCACACCCTGGATAACTCCTTTAGAGTTTTGACTGAAACCCGGACCGGATTCACAGTATGACTGATATCAGAGCCACCAGCCTCCGCCATCCACATACATATGCATGTGCCTACACTGGGAGGGGAAATAGAGGCCATTTGAGTAACAATGTACATTGTGTATAATGCAATTTGTGAAATTTTCAGAAAGTGGCTAGATGCCAAATTACCGTTACTTGGCATGCTGCATTCATTCCACAGTATATTGTAAACCAGAAGTTTCAGATGTAAAACTAAAGAGCTAACACTTGACAAATCGAAATACCTGTCACAAGCTAGTCTAGAGTTAGGGTAGTGTTAGGAAATATGGTAGCCACAGGCACAAATATGCCCCCCGACCCCATCGTTGTGCCCACTGTGACACCCTAATCCTCCCAATTTTTATTTAATTTTTAATATATTTTCTTACAGCTGGAATTGCTTTAAAGTGAAGTGGGAGCCTTTAGCTGCCACCATTTTAATTTCCCGTGAATGCCTCTGGGCAAGTTACTTGACCTTTGTGATTTGGCAGCCAGCGTAAAGATTACTAACATGCTGGATGCATGAAAATATCATATATCTGTGCACCATTCAGCTATGGGAGGCTAAGACAATATCTCCTGTTGAATCAATCTTACATGACTAAAAATGTGTATACTTTTGACACAGAGAAGTTTTTTTTTCTACTAGCAACGGAAAGAAAATGAAGAGGGTTACATTTCACCACATCGAACAACCTGTATTAAACAAGTTCTGAAAAGTCAAAATTGAAATCTTTATCTTTTGTCATGCATACTGTGCAAGTCTTTTTTATTTTTATTTATTTAGTTATTAAGTTGGGATAGACTAATGGTGTACACACAGCTCTTGTACGCTGGCATGGATCCATCTTTTGCAATCTGGGACTAGGTGGGGGGGTGATTCTATACTTTGTTAAAAAAAGAAAAAAGAAAAAAAAAGAACGTCTTTCTCAAGGTAAATTGTAAATAAGTTAAGTTAAAGAAGTGGACCAGTAGTGAAGAAAACTAGAAATAACAGGCAAAAATATGCTGCAAGCTATATCAAGGGTAGGCAACCTTTTAAGCCCATGAGCACATTTGGAAATTTGAGAAACCGTCCTGGGCACAACCCTAAAATGTCTGCCATGGCAAATCACAAAGGTCAAGTAACTTGCTCAGAGGCATTCACTGGAAATTAAAATGGCGGCAGCTAAAGGCTCCCACTTCACTTTAAAGCTTGCCCCCTGAATGCCCACATCAGCATTTACAGAGATCCCCCTGAATTGAATACAGACTTTAAAGTGTCGATTCCTTGAAGCCTGTCAAGTGCTTTACCGAACCTGCAATTCTCTGTTGTTTGGTTTATTGCCTTAGGAAGTAACAACTTCACACCTTCAGTATAGAGATCCTGAGGTTAGAAAGGCTGCTGGCTTCACATTCTGTGTCCCCCCACCTTTCTCAGCACAAGCATATGTGTATCTAGATGGAAGAAACTCCCATTGTGCTCAATGGGGCTTGCTCCTGAAATGCAGGTGCATCTAGAGTTTCAGGAGAAAGTGGGGGAAGGGGGGAAGCCTCTATCACTGGTTGAGCAGCCCCTGCCAGTCAGATGACATTCACTCCCCCACCCCCACAAGGAAATACGTTCTGTGAAGCGATTTTTACTGGTGCAGAGCACTTGCTCGTGGAGCCCTGCATGGACCAAAGCGCAGCAAAGCTGATTCCTTTTAAAAAACCCGGTACTCCTCCATTTGCTTCTCCTTCCATTGTCATGGAGACACACTCCAGGTTTTATTTAAAAGCACTCAATTCTCAATAAGAAACACTGATTGGGCTATTATTATTATTATTATTATTATTATTATTATTATTATTCATTTCGATACTGCGCCATAGCCGAAGCTCTCTGGGTGGTTCACAAAAGTTAAAAAGGCCTGGCGGAATAATAGAATCTTTAATGCTTAAAAACCTTCAAGGAGGTCAGCAGGTACATTTCAACCAGCAGGTCATTCCACAACTGAGAGGCGGCAAAGGAAAAGATCCTCTCACATTAGGCAGCTGCAGCAGAGAGCCCGCGGAGGACATTAGGTGGCGGTCTGGGACGTAGGGGAGAAGGCACTCCCTAAGGTACCTTGGACCTAGACCACTTTAAAGGTAAGAACTAGCACTTTATATTTTGCTCGGAAACAAATTGGCAGCCAGCGTAAAGATGCTACATGATTGATTCAACAGGAGACATTGTCTTAGCCTCCCACAGCTGAATGGTGCACAGATATATGATATTTTCATGCATCCAGCATGTTAGTAATTGCTCAAAATAAGGTGTATTAGGTCCAATATAAGAGCCTCTTAAATCAATACCAAGAAGTCAGATTGTTTCTGGCACTACAAGAGCATATGAGGTGGCTGAATATCAAGATGGATTACTGAGAGAACTTCTCTAAAGCTATGTTATAATGGTACTGAAACAAAACTGAAAAATTCTCTCTTCTCAGGAGCAAAATGGCTGTGGGGTTGCTGAAAGAATATGTTTACCACATCTTACATCAGGGGTGGACAGACCTCAGACTTGTGGGATCCTCTCTCTCTCTCTCTCTCTCTCTCTCTCTCTCTCTCTCACTAGAATGCTAAGGTTCTGGAGCCAGCTGCAAAATAGTGGCTCACA
Source organism: Heloderma suspectum (assembly GCF_057233095.1). Lineage (NCBI taxonomy): Eukaryota > Metazoa > Chordata > Lepidosauria > Squamata > Helodermatidae > Heloderma > Heloderma suspectum. The sequence continues at coordinate 332,447,567 of NC_139459.1, read as the reverse complement.
GGGGTGAGGGTGCATCTTAGCACATGCTCAGCCCAGGAATTTGTGATCAATACCAGAACCAAGCTCACAAGTCCTGTCATATAAAATTCCACTCCTGCCACCCCCCAGCAACTTAAGCATCTTAATGTAAGCAACTTAGGGAGCAATCCCATGGCTGCTAGACAGTGGCTAGATGGCCATAGGATATGTTGTTTTCCAGGAACCAACCTCGGAGCCTGCGCTCCAAGGTCAGTTCCCAGAAAACTGACCTCCCCCTACTTCTGCACTGCCTCGGAGACAGCGCGGAACAGCCCTGTCCTCTGCACTTGCAAGAGGAGCATGGAGCGGCTAAAAATGGGTGTGGCTGGGGGGTGTTCCGGGGTGGGGAGGGCGGAACTGCCTGTATGACATATCCTATGTGTTGTACAGCAGCCTCCTTCCCCACTCCGTGCTCCCGCGGCTAGACAGCTGCAATCTGCTGTCTAGCCAAAAAAGCAGGGCAGGAGGAGCGCAGAGGGAACGATCCCCTCCGTGCTTCTCCTGCCCTGCTTTGGATAGGCGGTCGCCTATCTCGATAGGATTGCGCTCTCAATTTAAGGAGGAGGGAAGCTTTTTAGCTGTTGCTATTGTTAGACGATTGGGAGTCAAACACCCTTGCCTATCTACTGCAAAACACTCAGAGATCTAACAATAGATCCCGATGCCCTTCCTGCTAACCTTTGTCTTGCACTTCCTACCATTTTCATGCCCTTTTCATGATAGCTTCAAGAGCGTCTCACAGTCCATTTTATTTTACCATGTTTTTGTTGTTGCTGTTGCTTTTAATGAAGTTGTATCCATTTAAGAGCTGCTGCATTGTGGTGGATAGTGTGTCAGACTTTGGCCAGGGAGACCTGGATTCAGTGTCCCACTGAGCCATAAAGCTCACTGGATGACTCTGAGCCAGTCACCAACTTTTGGCCTAATATACGTACCTCACAAGATTTTTGTCAAGGTAAAATAGGCGGACTGTGGAGCTCCTTATTATAGTCACCATGGTCACCTTATTATAAAAATGTAATAAACAAATGAACCTTGTGACTAAAAAATTATGGAGTGGTCCTTTACCTCCTGCTCCATTCTCTTCCTTCCAAGCTCCAAATAACTGGGACTTGGTGCTATTTAGTTCCTTTTCCAGCTGATACCTGAATTCCTCTACTTACTTTTCAGTAACTGCAAACATATTTCCACTCAAGAGTCCCAAACACACACAGCAGATATATCCCATTACATGTACTGAAAGCCCCTTTGCTTTTGTCATGAACACAACACTTGATCTCTGTGTAATGGGCTTTATCTTGGTTTAATATCTCCCACTGGTTCATCTTCCACTGCTACTGCTAGGTGAGCATTCAGATCAAGTACCAGTAGCATATGCACCCACTACCATCTGCTGAGATCTGTTCCCTTTAACATTGCAGGCAGCAGATGGATCCTCTTTGCTTTTGTTTGTTTGAGTCCAGAATTTATTTCTTGCAGAGTTGGTGGCTGTACCTGTTTGATGTGGCTGCATGCAGATGTAAACACCTCAAGCCTCCTGTTGCTAGCTGTTGTGGTGAACTGGCAGAAGAATCAAAGGGTGGGGGGAGTTTAACTCCTATAACCATCAGTCAGTTAATTATAAAATCAAAGTTATTATTTTAGGAGTCGGTTCACTGCAAATAAACCAGAGTCTTTAGTTAAAAAGCTGCTGAAATCCTTACCTTGTCTCCGATTGTTGATCTGTTTGCATCATATATGTCAAACCTCTGTCCTTTTCACAGTCCTAAGGCCATAGATCCTTTATTGCTTTGTGCCATTTATGACCTGCATGGAGCATTCCATCATACCATTTGTATGTATTTCCACTTTCTGCTTTTGTGAGAAGCTTATCAGATAACTAATGTAACTCCTAAATGCCGTGAATTAAACTTTTTCTCAGGACTGTGACTGGGTTTAGTGCGAAACGTATTTATCAGTTTTATTCTCATGGTGGAATTTGTTAAATTATGCATTCAGCTCTCTAACGTGGAAAAGATTAAATTGCTGTTTATATCTGATTCAAAACTTCAGATCCCATACAATCATGAGACAATTGTGCCTTGTATGTTTCAATTGTAAAGCCAGGAATGTGGGAAAAAATTCTGTATGCAAGAATTTGCTGTATAGTAATCGCTGCAGGAAGAGTGAATTGGATACAAATAACAGTAGACAGTTGAACACACTTTTGCTTGTTTGTGGCAATGCTGTGTTGGAATGAATTTCCCTCTTCATAGCTTACCAGTGTCCATATTAGAAGTCTCTAATGCCATTGCAATTACCCATTAAGGATATATTTTCATCTTTACAAATGCTAAGAAGCTTTTAGGCGACGCAATAAAATCACAAAAGAAAACACCCTTGATCTTAATTTTGGTCAAGGATTGAGGATTCTTTGCAACAAGTGATTTAAGGTATGATTAATATGTAAGATTGCAGCTTGCCTTCCCTTATTGATTTCCCACTTAAATAAGGATATCATGTAGTACAATTATTTATCAGATGGTGTTTTACATAATGAATTCTATTGCTTTAGTTCTTTGTTTCAATGAGTACTTGATTCATGGTAGACTTTGCCTGCTGTGAATGTCTGTAGGGATATTTTCCAAGGTGGATCTGTGAGTTAGAGCCAGATTACACATTATGAAGACACTCAGCTGCGTTGAACATGTGTGGAGGGTGGCATTTGCAGATCCATAGCCATAGGCAGCTAGCACCTGGATATTGCCACTCCTCACCTTTCTCAGTGCTCCTTAAAATGGGAAGTGTTCGGACCTGGGTAGGCAACCTGGTGCCGTCCAGATGTTTTGGACCACAACTCCCATAATGCCTTGGCACTAGCAATGCTGGCTAGGGCTTATGGGAGTTGTCTAAAACATCTGGAGAGCACCAGATTGTTTCCCTTCTGGTCTAGACATATAGATGGTGCCATACCAATGAAAGACAATTTGGTGATGAAAACACTATGAGAAGTTTCCATTGTACAATTTCGAACCGGCTTCAGACCGGGATACAGAGTTGAGACTGCCATGGTCACCTTGGTGGATGATCTTCGCCTGGGAATCGATAGGGGGAGTGCATCCCTGTTGATTATTTTGGAACTCTCATCAACCATGGTATCCTTCTGGATTGCCTGAGGGAATGGGGGCACTGCTCTGCAGTGGTTCCACTCCTTTCTCTCAGGACGGTTCCAGATGGTGTTGCTCAGGGATAGCTGTTCCTTGAAAAAGGAACTATTATGTGGAGTCCCTCAGGGCTCCATTCTATCCTTGATGCTGTTTACTATCTACATGAAACCGCTGGGAGAGATCATCAGGAGGTCTGGGGCTGAGTGTTATCAGTATGCTGATGACACTCAAATCTGTTTCTCCTTATCATCTTATCCAAGGAAGGTATGACTCCTCTGAATGACTGCCTGAAGTCGGTGATGGGCTGGATAAGGGAGAACAAGCTGAAGCTGAATCCAAGCAAGACAGAGGTGCTCATCGTGAAGGGTTCTAATTCAGGTATTGAGGTATGTCAACCAGTTATGGATAGGCTTGCACTCTCCCTGAAGGAGCAAGTTTGTAGGTTGGGGGTGCTTCTTGACCCCCACCCTGCTCCTAGCACCCCAGGTAGAGGCAACAGTGAGAAGTGCCTGCTGTCAACTTCAGCTGATATGCCAGTTATGCCCATTCCTGGAATATGTGGACCTGGTAACAGTGATGCACGCATTGGTAACCTCTAGGCTTGATTTCTGTAATGTGCTGTACTTGGAGCTGTCTGTATGTTTAACTTGGAAACTGTAACTGGTACAAAATATGGCAGCCAGGTTGGTCTCTGGGACATCCCGTGGAGACCATATTACATCAGTTTTAAAATCTTTACGCTGGCTGCCAATTTTTTTCTGAGCAAAATATAAAGTGCTGGTTCTTACCTTTAAAGCCTTATGTGGTTTAGGTCCAAGGTACCTTACGTACCTTAGCCTTCTCCCCTACGTCCCAGTCCGCCACCTAAGGTTCTCTGAGGGCTCCCTGCTGAAGCTGCCTAATGTGAGAGGACCTTTTCCTTTGTCGCCACTCAGTTGTGGAATGACCTGCTGGTTGAAATGTACCTGCTGACCTCCTTGAAGGTTTTTAAGCATTAAAGATTCTATTATTCCGCCAGGCCTTTTTAACTTTTGTGAATCACCCAGAGAGCTTTGGCTATGGGGCAGTATCGAAATTAATAATAATAATAATAATAATAATAATAATAATAATAATAGCCCAATCAGTGTTTCTTATTGAGAATTGAGTGCTTTTAAATAAAACCTGGAGTCTGTCTCCATGACAATGGAAGGAGAAACAAATGGAGGAGTACCGGGTTTTTTAAAAGGAATCAGCTTTGCTGCGCTTTGGTCCATGCAGGGCTCCACGAGCAAGTGCTCTGCACCAGTAAAAATCACTTCACAGAACGTATTTCCTTGTGGGGGTGGGGGAGCGAATGTCATCTGACTGGCAGGGGCTGCTCAACCAGTGATAGAGGCTTCCCCCCTTCCCCCACTTTCTCCTGAAACTCTAGATGCACCTGCATTTCAGGAGCAAGCCCCATTGAGCACAATGGGAGTTTCTTCCATCTAGATACACATATGCTTGTGCTGAGAAAGGTGGGGGGACACAGGGATGTGAAGCCAGCAGCCTTTCTAACCTCAGGATCTCTATACTGAAGGTGTGAAGTTGTTACTTCCTATAAATAAGCCAAACAACAGAGAATCGCAGATTCGGTAAAGCACTTTACAGGCTTCAAGGAATCAGCACTTTAAAGTCTGTATTCAATTCAGGGGGATCTCTGTAAATGCTGATGTGGGCATTCAGGGGGCAAGCCTCATTAAGCACAATGGGACTTACTTCTGAGAAGACACTAATGGGTTTGTTGTGGGAAAAAGAGCATTAAACACAAAGATGGAAAACCAGCCCCCATGATGCTGCACAGGATCTCTATAACCAAGGGTCGAAGTAGTTACTTCCTAAGGCAGTAAACCAAACAATGGAGAATCGGAGCCTCGAGATCACGCTTTGCCTTTACCACACTTCGGGAATTGGGCTTTAAACTGTGTCATTTCAATTGAGGGGGATCTCTAAGTTCTGATGTGGGCATTCAGGGGAGAAGCCTCATTGACCACAATGGGAGTTACTTCTGAGTAGACACTAATTGATTTGTGCAGGGACGGGAAACACGCAAGAAACACCCCTTGACCAGGGTCACACTGGGCAGGGCTAGCATACCCGAGGTACATGCAGGGGTTGGGGCACACAGCAACTGTACCGTGGAGAACCCGACTTAATGAAAGGAATCGGATTTTAAGCAGTCTCAGAAAATCTGGGTTTTCCCTGCTAAGCTCTGGGGTGGCTGCTGAATGACCACGACGTCATGTATCCCTAACAATCTCCAAATGCAGCTAGCTTGGAATAAATCACTCATGGAGACAGCCCCCATGATACATTATAATGGGGATGGCAGTCTTGGGACTACTGTGTTCTCCAGGGGGTTATCTGGGAGCTACAAGTGTAATGAGTCACATCAACTGAACCACTCACAAGTGGTCTGGCTCCATAATAAAATTAGCACCATCTACAGTAAGGGCTTCACAGTCATCAAGCACGTGAACTCAGGTATACATTTACATGCATTTTATTCATGTATTACATTTATATACCACCCAATAGGCAAAGCTCTCTGGGCTGTTCACAACAATTAAAACCATAAAATACAAGACAATAAAATACAGACAATAAAATGAAGTATAAAATGTAAAAGTGTAAAACTACACTATAAAAGTAAAAATAATAACCATACATTTGCATAAAATATATGTGCTTCAGATAAAATCAGAGAGAGAGAGAGGTGTAGAATAGATCTTTTTCTTACAACCTTCTCTTACAGGTGAAACTCTGAGCAAACATCTTAGCACACCTTGGTTAAAAATTTATATTACTGCTAGGAATCGGATAAAATTTCCTCAGTGATCACTTCCACCCCGTGGGTTGCCGGTTGGCCATCCTGGCATTCAACCATTTTTTTTGTATCTGAACCATTGTGATAGAACTCTTTGGAACAGAATTCCTCCACAACAGCACTGATATAATTGGTGGCTCTTTGACTAATCAGAATGTTCTCCTTAGGGGTAGTGGCTCAGGCTGCTTTAGTAGGAACATAGGAAGTTGCTTTACACGGAGTCAGACCATTGACTCATTTAGCTCAGTATTGTCAACACTGACTGACAGCGGCTCTCCAGAGGTTCAGGCAGGAGTCTTTCCCAGTCCTTCCTGGAGATGCTGGGGATTGAACCTGGGACCTTCTGCATGCAAAACATTTGCTCTACCACTGAGCTACAGCCCTTCCCCAATACTCTTGTATACAGTACTCTTTGGTGCTGTTAGATGTTTCATATGTGTGGTTGTATCCGATCTTACTCTTAACTTTTCAACAGGTCTACCCTAAGTAGGATTGACATTGGATACAACCCATGATCAGCAGCCAGAAAGTCAGTAAATTGGTCCTCTGAAACTTTGCATACATTTGAGCACTCTCTACTAGAGCTGGCATGGGGAACCTGCAGCTGTTGGCCTAATTTCATGCAGCCCTCCACATCCCCAGGCTTTTTAGGCACTGCAGGTACACCCTCTGGCCTGCCCCTTTGTAAATCACTTGCTTTTCTGCTCTGTATGTGTGCGTGTGTGTGTGTGTAGGCAAGACGTAGGCAAGTAGGTAATGAATGTTGTGGCACAGAGAGAGAAAAAATCTGTGCCATGCTGCAGCCTCCACCCCCTGTGGCTCTGACTCCACCTGCCATCGGCTGCAGCCCTCCAGTTGACTTTTCCCTTGTGTCAGTGGCCTTTCATAGGAAAAAGGTTCTCCATCCCAGTACTAATTTCCATCCATTATCTAATACAGGGTCCTCAGCCTTTATGAGCCAAGAAGCATATTTGAAATATTGAGAAAGTGTTGTGGGAAAATAAATGGCTGCCATGGGATGGGTGTGTCTATTCCCAAAATGGCTGCCATGGTGGGTGTGGCCAGTAACAAGCCACCTGTTTTATAGAAGGCAAACTGGAGAGGCTACAGGACAAACAACTAGCCCAAGAAACTGAGTAGAAGGGGTCTGAGTCCCAGAACACAAAATCACTGCTTTGAACCTATAGCTTTCTGCTCCAGCAAAACACCGATTTCACAGAAATGCAAACTTTTGAGAATTGCAAGTAACATAAACACAGACACACACATGCCACCAGAAAATAGATACACATACAAGTCACCAACCTCACTGCCCTCTCTAGTGCTCCAGACTTTCCCCAAGTCCTGTGCTGGCCTGAAATGTCTTCCCTAGTCCTGCTCTCAGCTTACCAGACAGCAGCGACAAGGGTCCCTTTTTTCTATGTTTCTATTTTGGGTAGCTGGTAGTGCTTCAAATGAAAGCGCTGTCTTCCAGCTGTCTGCCATCTTTACTTCTTAAGAATGCCTCTAGATCCATGTGGGGCTCAGAGACATTAATGGAAAATAAAGATGGTAGCAGCTGGAGGCCCTTGCTCCACACTGGAGTGATTCCAGCCCCCAGCAAGAAAAATTAGGAGTGGTTGGGTGCCTTGGTGGGTGGCAAGAGTGGTGTCCTGTGGTGCACTGGTGCCCACAGGCACCATGTTGCTAACCGCAGTAAATAGATAACTCTGTATATCAGCTGGCATGTCTTTCACAAATTACTTGTAGAATAGGCTATGAGTAATATGGGAGAAAGCTGACAGCTTGCTCAGGGGTGTGGACTAGGAGTAATGATTTTTTGATAAATACATGTTCAGTTGCAGACAACAATTCAAGGTTCTACTATTGATCTCCGTTGTCCTTTGTGGCTTGAGTCATGGGTAAGTGAGGGTCAGCTCAGTGTCATAGCTGAATTGATGAATAGGGGTTGGTCTGTGGTGCAGTGCTTTTTTGTTGGTGCTATATGTCAGAGGGAGGGTCCATTCACTGAAGGGCCTTTGCCTCAAAATTACCTTCCCTTGTTGGTTTGTCAGTGGCTGAATCTGTTGACATTCAGGACAGAGTGTCAGGATCATATATCACCCTGGCTCGTGCTCTCTGGGCTGATTGAAGAGATTGTGATTAACTGTAATCTGAGTTAGAAATCTGTTTGGTTTGTCATTTGTCAATAAGCCATTTATTGTTGTAAAACATGGACCTAGGGATTGCATGCTTAAATGTCTCCCATAAATTTCCAAGTAAAAAAGGATACCTTAAAAAAAAAGCCATATTATTATTGTTGTTATTTGCTATTACACCTTAGAGAGCTATGGCTCAGGATAAGCACTCAGTTGTTGAACACGGCAGACAAAATGGATTTAATGAGTCAGTTGCTTCAGAATGGCTTTGCTACTCATGTAGGGTCTCTAACTTCTAAATTCAAAATCTGGTTTGGATAACTCCAATAAGAACCCCTCCCCGGCTTGGTGTGGTTTAAGGAATCCTCTCACTGCTAATGCAATATTTCATTCACTCTCATAATACTAGAACCCGGGGTCATCCCATGAAGCTGATTAGTGGGAGATTCAGGACAGATAAAAGGAAGGACTGCTTCACACAGCGCATAGTTAAACTATGGAATTCGCTACCACAGGATGTAGTGATGGCCACCAATTTGGATGGTTTTCAAAGGGGATTGGACGCATTTATGGAAGAGAAGGCTATCAGTGGCTACTAGTCTTGATGGCTATGTGCTACCTCCAGTAATTAGAGGCAGTTTGCCAATGTATATCAGTTGCTGGGGAACATGGATGGGAGGGTGCTGTTGCATTCATGTTCTGCTTGTGAGTTCCTGGTTGACAGCTGGTTGGCCACTGTGTGAACAGAATGCTGGACTTATTGTGTTCTTATGTTCTTAACTCTGATGTTGGGTCCTTGCCTACACTAGCCTTGCCTGCCTTAGGGTGAGATGTGACAGTGGCAGATTCAAGTGTTTAAGCAGGAATCTGTCCTAGTCACATAGAAAAGGGACTGGGATTCCCATTTATGTGGAAAACAAGGTACAGAGGCAAGGGACGCGGAACCCTCATGCGCATCGCAAAACTTTTGTGGCCTCTGTTTCTAAGTGGTTTTCTCCCAGGTGAGGCCACTTCCAGTGTCAGAGCTTGACTGAATTAAAAAACAACCAAAGGGATAAACGGCAGGGTAGTAAAACACTTGAGATCAGGTCTGACAAAGGATAGGTAGGAATGGCATGTACCAGCCTTCCCCAACCTGCTGTCCTCCAGAAGTTGGTTGGGAATGGTGGGTGTTGCAGTCCAACACATCTGGAGAGCACCCAGTTGGGGGAGGCTGGCAGATAGAATTAGTTCCAGGTTCCCCAGTGTTGCATGGCATACTTTTGCAAACTGGTATGGGGTGTTCTTCAGTCTCCAAACAAAGCAAGATCATACACCATGGTTTGAAGTAGGTTTGTTCAGATAAACCATAGTTAAAACTAACCACAGGTTGTCTCCAGTTTGGGTGTTACAACAAATTAGGGTGAGGTGAAATAGGAAGCAAATGCTTTCATCTCTTTCTGGCTGCACTGATGGAGGAGAGAGAAGGAACAAGGCTGAGGCTTGTTCACATTGCACTAAACAATAGTATTGTATCCAGGTGAACCCAGTGAGGACTTTCTGGACTATAAAATTTGGAAGGTGATGTAACATAGAAAACACAAGAAAATTCCCATGTTTTTTGCAGCCCTGATGTATCCAGATTTTTACTCTTGTGACATTAGTTTGCATTTGGATTTCTCCAAGCAGCTAATACAAATGGAACTTGGCAACTCTCTTAAGACCATAGCTATTAAACTACCTTAGATCAATGTGGGCTCCTCCTCCATAATCCACAATTTATATATGAATGTAATCGGCCATTTATATATGGATGTATTCTACAAATGTGTGATCTCTATGGCTCCTTTTTTATTTTATTAATAATAATAGCTGGAACTAAGTGGCTCAAGTTTCCCATCAAAGGGTAATCTGCTATTTATGGTTAAAGAAACAGATATATTAGATAGGAGGGGAGCAGCCTGCTGTAATGCACAGTACATGCTATTGTGAAGTCACAGTAGGATAACTGGAGTTTTGCATACAAATTAGGTTGTGGAAGATTCTTCAGGGAGCAGTTCATTGCTACTGCTCAACCACAGTTCATTCTTTGGGGCTTGCATAGGAGCCCCAAAGCACACTTCTGTAAACCCCACAGAAGTGAAAGGTAGCTGGACAGCAGCAGTGCCTGGGAGCCTGAATCCTCTTAGTTAAGAAACCCTGTTGTTGTTTTGTTTTCTTTTGTTTTCAAGTGTATGTACAAATACATCAGTATATAAGAGGAAGAGAGAGAGAGAGAAATAATTGTAAAAGTTCTTACAAAGTAAATAATTATAGCATATTGCAATGTAATTGTATTTTGAAACCCTCTTTTTTCACCATGTCTTAACTTAAGTGAATTCCTTAGAATAGAAACATTATTTGTATTTGTCAATATTGCAACCTCCTTTTGTCAGTATTCATAGCATTTAGAGCAAGAATATCTAGCAATGGAATGTTTGAGCAAGGAAAATGTGTAAGGGGAAATGAACCAACTGCTATTAAGATTTTAATGACATATTGCATCAAGATCAGTTAACACGGACTATACCCTAGAGAGAGATCTTCAGGAATAAAAAAGCTAAATATAATTAAATTTATGGAAGGGTTTTAAAACATTTTTTGGTTCTGCAGCTGAGACCATAAACACTTTATGGGGTTCATAAACACGATCGACATTCAGATGTCTTCATACCTTGAAGGAACACAAGCTGAAACATGGGCAGACCAGTCCTATACTGCAGTTATGCTGGGGGCAGAGACGTGCTGCTGCTACACTGTCAGAACAGCTGCAATATCCAATAACTGCTTACTTAGCCCAACAGGCTAACAGGAGTGGGAAACATGGCAGAAAATAAAATAAAGAACTGAGCAAAAACAAAGAGAATGGAAAGGAGACACGGGAGAGAGTTGCAGAAGTTCTCCATTACAGTATGTGTGTGTCCCCTTGCTTGTGTCTCTTGCTTGTGTACGTGGGGTGCTTTGTCCTGGCACCCCAGTTCTTGGGATGGGGTGGAGGTTGCTGTTAGGTGTTTGTGCCTGGAGTCTCGAGGCAAGACACCTGTTAGGGTTCTAGGAGAAGAAGTGCGGCAATGTGCTCGAGTTCCCATGTGTATTCAGGAGACAGACCTTTTGAGAGGTGTCTTCTTTTTGTGCAGAGGGATCCCCTGTTCTGCTGTGCCCCCTTTCCCCTTTCCCTATTTCCCATCACAAGCCCCCTTGTGAGCTCTAAGTGTGCACAGCCTGAGGCTAGAGAGATGTGGCCCCATGCCATGTGCCCTGTCAGGTGAGTTGTCATCTCCCTGTGTGGATTTTATGCCCTGTGTTTGTGTGCTGACTCACATCCTGTGACCTGTCGTGGCAATGTGGACAGGGTGACTGTCAATGTGAGTGTGAGTTTTACAATATTTTCTCCTTGTGATCGGTCTTGGGATGGTGTGACGTTGTTGTTGTTACATTTATTCCCACATTTTATCCTCTTGCAAGGAACCCAAGGTGGCTTATATAGTCCTCCTCCTCTCCATTTTATCCTCACAACAGCCCTGTCAGGTAGGTTAGGCTGAGAAGCAGTGACTGGCCCAAAGTCACCCAGTTAACTGCATGGCTGAGTGGGAAGTAGAACTGGGATCTCTGGAGTCTCAGTCCAACACTCTAACTGCTACGCCACACTGGCCATCAACTGGAACGTGATTCCATGGATTGAAGGAGTATAGGATATACGTGTGTTCCTCCTCTGTGCTACGCATGTTCCTCCCACACCTCTAACCCACTTTGGCTGTTCCACCAGCGTATCTTCGCCGGTGCATCAGGAGAGTTCCACCAATGTGTTTTTCATGGTGCCGGCATATCTGTTGTTCTGCCGGCATAGCTGGACTTCTGACAAATCCTAAAGCCCCTCAGCAAGTGTAACTCCAGTGTAGGACTGAGCTTTAAACAACCATACCAGGACACCATTTTGATTAATAAGACAGAATAAGGAAGAACAAAGGATTCAACAGATTTGATGAGATATAAAGATCATAGAATCATAGAATAGTAGGGTTGGAAGGGGCCTATAAGACCATCAGGTCCAACCCCCTGCCAGGTTGGACCCCCTGTCCAACCCCAGGAATCCAAGTCAGAGCATCCCTGACAGATGACTGTCCAGCCTCATCTTGAATGCCTCCAGTGTAGGAGAGCCCACCACCTCCCTAGGTCATTGGTTCCATCGTCGTATTGCTCTAACAGTCAGGACGTTTTTCCTGATGTTCAACCGGAATCTGGCTTCCTGTAACTTGAGCCGTTTATTCCGTGTCCTGCATTCTGGGAGGATCGAGAAGAGATCCTGGCCTTCCTCTCTGTGACAACCTTTCAAGTACTTGAAGAGCGCTATCCTATCTCTCCTCAGTCTTCTCTTCTCAAGGTTAAACATGCCCAGTTCTTTCAGTCTCTCTTTGGGGCTTTGTTTCCAGTCCCCTGATCATCTTTGTCGCCCTCCTCTGAACTCTCTCCAGTTTGTCTGCATCCTGCTTAAAATGTGGTGCCCAGAACTGGACACAGTACTCCAGATGAGGCCTAACCAGTGCTGAGTAGAGGGGAACTAGTACTTCCCGGGATTTGGAAGCTATGCTTCTATTAATGCAGCCCAAACTAGCATTTGCCTTTTTTGCAGCCACATCACATTGTTGTCTCATATTCAGCTTGTGATGGACAACAATTCCCAGATCCTTCTCGCTTGTAGTGTTGTTGAGCCAAGTATCCCCCATCTTGTAACTGTGCATTTGGTTTCTTTTTCCTAGGTGCAGAATTTGGCATTTATCCCTATTAAATGTCATTCTGTTGTTTTCAGACCTGCGCTCCAGTCTATCCAGATCACTTTGAATTTTGTTTCTGTCTTCCAAAGTATTCGCTGTCCTGCCCAGTTTTGTGTCATCTGCAAATCTGATCAGCATTCCCTGTACCTCCTCCTCCAAGTCATTAATAAAAATATTGAAGAGCATTGGGCCCTGGACTGAGCCCTGTGGTACCCCGCTTGTTACCTCTCCCCAGTTTGAGAAGATCCCATTGAGAAGCACTCTTTGAGTCCGATTCTGTAGCCAACTGTGGATCCACCGGATCATTGTTTCATCTAGCCCACTTTGAGCTAGTTTGCTCATCAGGATATCATGGGGCACTTGGTCAAAAGCTTTGCTGAAGTTGAGGTGTATTATGTCCACAGTATTCCCACAGTCCACAAGGGAGGTTACCTGATCAAAAAATGAGATCAGATTTGTCTTGCAGGATTTGTTCTTGACAAATCCATGTTGGCTTCGAGTAATCACTGCATTGTTTTCAAGGTGCTTCCAAATGGATTGCTTTATCATCTGCTCCAGAATTTTCTCAGGGATTGATGTCAGACTGACTGGTCTGTAGTTCCCAGGTTCCTCCTTCTTGCCCTTTTTGAAGATAGGCACAACATTAGCCCTCCTTCAGTCATCTGGCACTTCACCCCTCCTCCATGATTTCTCAAAGATAATAGACAGTGGTTCTGAGGGTTCTTCTGCCAGTTCTTTTATTACTCTAGGATGCAGTTCATCTGGCCCTGGAGATTTGAACTCATTCAAAGTAATGAAGTGTTCCTTGACCATATGCCTATCGATCTCAAACTGCAATCCTGCTCCCTCAGCCTGTACTTCACCTTTGCCAGGGGGTCATAGACCCTCTTTTGGGAGAAGACTGAGCCAAAGTAGGAATTGAGCACGTCTGCCTTTTCTTTGTCATCTGTTATCATTTTGCCATCCTTATTTAATATCTGAACCACCATTTCTTTCCTCTGTCTTTTACTATGCACGTATCTGAAGAAAGCCTTTTTGTTGCTTTTAGCATCCCTCACTACCCTCAGCTCGTTCTCAGCTTTAGCCTTCCGGACGCCATCCCTGCAATTCTGTGCTACCTGCCTGTACTCTTCCTTTGTTGCTTGTCCTTCCTTCCACTTCCTATATGTGTCCTTTTTTGTTTTCAGGTCATCTCTAAGCTTTTTGTGAAGCCACATTGGCTTCTTCTGTTGTCTTCCACCCTTTTTTCATGTTGGAATTGTTCGTAATTGTGCCTTGAGAATTTCCTTTTTTAAAAGCTCCCACCCATCTTGGACTCCTTTTCTTGTTAGAGTCACTTGCCATGGGACCTTACTTATCATTGTTCTGAGTTTATTAAAATCGGCTTTCCTAAAATCCAGGGTACGCATTTGGCTACACTTGGCTTTTGCTTCCTTCAGAACCAAGAACTCAAGTATAACATGGTCGCTTTCCCCCAGAGTTCCTGTAACTGCTCCTTTACCCACTAAGTCATCTCTGTTGGTTAGGATCAAGTCAAGGATAGCCGATCCTCTAGTTCCTTCCTCTACTTTCTGTAGGAGGAAGTTATCTGCCACACAAGTCAGGAATTTCCTGGAAGGGCCATGTTTTGCAGAATTTGTCTCCCAACAAATATCGGAGAAATTGAAGTCCCCCATTACTACTACATCACGCTTCCTTAAAACATTGGCTATTTGCTTTTCAAAAGTTTCATCCTCATCTTCTCCTTGATTGGGTGGCCGGTAGTAGACTCTGACCACCGGGTTCCTTTTATTCTTTGCTCCATTTATTTCAACCTTTAAAGATGTGCCTGTCATGTATCAGACCAATAGGCCACCTAGCACGGTGGTGTCCATTTTGTCTAGATCAAGAACTCAGTTCTCCAAGGTTCCATGCCTCAAGTCCGATACGCTGTAATGAAAGATTTCTTGAACATCAAACCAGGGGCCTCCAACATGGAAAACATATATTTCATCATGGAGCTATGGTCCCCTGAGTGGTACAGTGGTATCTTCTTCATATCCAGGATGTGAAGCAGGTGGCTTGGTGAGACAGATGTGCTATGTATTACCGTTAATAGGGCACTGGACATTAACACTTCCGACTGCAATGGACTGGATCATGGTCTTTTAAGAGGAGTTATTCTGGAAATTGTTGTCCACATGGAAAACTGAACCTTTAAGTCAGCCTCCCCCAATTTGGGTCCCTCCAGATGTTTTGGATTCAGATGATTTGGATGTCGATTGGCTCCAGCCAGCATGGCCAAAGCTTAGGGATGTAGTCCAAAACCTCAGGTGTGACCTAGGTTGGGGAAGACTGCTTTGGGTTATGTTGCTAGGAAATTCACTTTGAGGATTAACTGAACTATGCCTTCATGTAGAATGTCTCTTGTAGAACTAAGATGCTGATGAGATGTGAAGATATTTAGTTGCTAATTAAATTTGCAATTCAAGTTTTATTTTTATTTTTATCTTCCTGCCTAGAGATTGTAAACCCTAACATAGACTCCTGTTGTACAACCCTGAGCCTATTGAGATTGTGCATACTTGGGAGAACTTGCAACCCAGTACTTAGTGTGACTGTGCATCCTTCACTGCAGGGAGGATCCAGTGTCTGAATCAGGCACTTGTAGTTTAGCACAGCTTTTTCCTTGACTTGCTGTGCCATTCTCCAGAAAGACAGGGGTAGTTGTTAATTGTGCTGACTTGGAAGATAACTGCATTCTGCCCCTGTGTGTCAGCCTAGCATTTAAAATAACAGGCATAAGAAAAATAACATTGCAGTCTAATCTGAATGGCAATATTGATAACAATAATAATGGATCATGGGGTTACTATGAGATGTCATTAGGTTATTTCCGGATGAAATTTTATTTCTTTGTTGATGGTATGATTGATTGATTGATTGCACTTAACAGTAATTTTCCAGCAATCAGTTTACAGTCTTTTTTTCCTGATCAGTAACTCTAGACAATAGCAAAATACAAAACTCTATTTTCATTTTTAAAAAATCTTCAGGGAATAGTGCATAATTCCAAAGGTATTAAAACTGTATTACAGGGTTTGAAAATTATCCATCTAAGATTACATTTGAGACCATTTTTCATATCCTATTGGTTGTGTCTCATGCTTTTGATTTTTGAAATAGACTATCATCTTATTGAATGTTTACATTATTCCTCAGGTTATACACTAACAATGAAATCTTCTGAAATGGCAGCTAGGACTATCTTCTGGGTTTCATGAAAGGCCTTACAGATCTCCTGCTTTTATGGGTAGGAGTGTTTATTGATTTTTAAGTCATTTATATGCTGCCTTTCATATATGATTGATATTGGGGATGCTTGGGACACAAGCCATTTTAGGGCCTTAAAAGTCAACATCAGCACTTTGAATTTTAATCAGTTTATATCCCGCCCTTCCATCTGAGGGCGCCCTAGGCAGCTAACTCCATAGAATAAAAACAATATGTATACGATCAAATGTAAAAATAAGATAAAAGCACAACATCAATAAGAAATAAAGCAAGAGTAAACAGAAACTCCAAAATAAATGAGTATGTCCCAAGTATTGTATATAATAATAGCCAACTCAATTCTCTGAGTGCTTATGCTTATGTAGTCAAAAGACCTCCCAAGCGTATATGCACCAACAGGTTTATCAAGAAGCTTTATCCCTGCATGCCCACCCTTTGTGATGAGATTGGATTGGATCCAGAATAGAGTAGGCCTGTTGAAATCAATGGGACTTAAATTAGCCATGACTAACAAGCCCCATTGATTTAAATGGATCTAATAACTAAATCCGGATCCCATCCATTGGCTCTCAAAGTACCCTTAGTTGATGCTCTTATTGCATCTTCTGTTTCTGCTTCTGCACTGCTCTGTCTGACTTTATCCTGCCCTTCCTGTGAACAGCTCATGGTGGTATACATGGTTTTCCTCCTTTTAGCCTGACAACGATCCTGTGAAGTAGATTAGGGTACTGATGGTTTAAAATCACCCTGAAGTCTTCTGACTAAGTGGGAATTCGAGCCCAGGTCTCCTGGGTCTAAGTCTAGCACTCTAATCCAGGTTTTGCCAATATGGTGCCCTGCATATATTTTGGACTATGCCTCTCATCAAGCCCAGCCATCATGGCCAATGTTCAGAGACAATGGGAGTTGTAGACCAAAACATCTGGAGGGCATCACATTGGGAAAGACTCACTATCTTTAATTAGCCAGGCCTAATTTGTGGCAGACAATGGGAAATGGATGCCAGTTCTAAATTGAAATTGGCAGAAGATATAGTTCAAACCTTTTTGGATCTCCTCCAGAACAAATCATGGTGAAGGACAACGTTAAAAAAGGTCCCTCTTAGTGCAAAGAAAAATGGATTGGAAACTGTCTTTTAGCTCTTGTGGACTTTAGTTTGAACAGAAACATGTCAGGATGGAAACTCTGAAGTGCATCCTGATGTCTATTGACAATCATGTTGGAGAATCTGCCACCAGCAGATATTGCAGCAGCATTTCTCTGTGTTCTAAAATGACAGTCCTGTAGGAGATTTCGAAGGTTCTGTTGTAACAATGAACAATCTTGGTTCATTCCCCCGCCCTCGCCCCCCAACTTGGTTTACTTCTGTTCTCAGGGTATTATTGGTGACCTTAGTAACAGCCCCTTGACCAGGAACATTTTGTGTTTCACCATATCTTGCATTTTCAGGGCTCATTTCTCCGTGTATGTGTGTGTGTGTGTATCAAAGTGTCTTCGAGTTTCCAGGAAATGCCCCTCCTCAATGTCCCCTATTTTGTTGTCATAGAAGTAAGAACATAAGGAAAAGCCTTGATGCATTAGATCTACTCCAGCGTTCTGTTTCCTTCAGTGGCTGACCAGATGCCTCTGATTAGGGAGGGAGATGCTAGATCTTAACAGGAAATACATGAAAGCTCTTCATTTTATAATACAGAGGGGGAGAGGCGAACCAAATAAATGTAGTGTCCCAATGATACATGTCCTCCACCACCCCCTGCCGCCGCCCCAATTTGCTAATAGAATGAGACAAAGTACTCCTGCCAGCCATGCCTTCCTTCACGATATTCTGTTCCATCACCCCACCCCCACCCCGCAGTGGCTAGCATGCTCAGTGTTTAGCTTAGCGAATAGGTGACTAAGGGGAGACATGACAGAGGTGTACAAAATTATGCATGGTGTGGAGAAAGTGGATAGGGAGACATGTTGTCCCTCTTTCATAATACTAGAACCTGGGGTCATCCCATGAAGCTGATTGGTGGGAGATTCAGGACAGATAAAAGGAAGGACTGCTTCACACAGCGCATATGGTTAAACTATAAAATTTGCTTCCACAAGTGATGGCCACAAATTTGGATAGCTTTAAAAGGGGGGTGGACAAATTAATGGAGGAGAAGGCTATCAAGGGCTGCTAGTCCTGAATGCTCTATGCTACCTCCAGTATCAGAGGCAATATGCCTAGGTACACCAGTTGCTGGGGAACATGGGGGGGGGCTGTTGCACTCCTCATGTCCTGCTTGTGGGTTTCCCACAAGCAGCTGGTTGCCCACTGTGTGAACAGAATGCTGGACTAGATGGACCCTTGGTCTGATCCAGCATGGCTCTTCTTATGTTCTCAACCTTATTCCATCAGGACTAGTAGTCCTGATGGCTACTGGTCCTGAACGCTCTATGCTACCTCCACTATCAGTGACTGTATGCTGGGCAATATAAGTGGGAAGGTGCTATTACACTTGTGTCCTGCTTGTAGGTTTCCCACAGGCAGCTAGTTGGTCACTGTGTAAACAGACCTGTGGTCTAATCCAGCATGGCTCTTCTTACGTTCTTGGTTCTACTGGGCTGTTTTGGGGTACCCCACTTAGAGTTTTGTATTTCTGCAAACTAGGGTTCTTCCAAGCTTGCTGATACTCTCTCTTGTTCATGGATAGTGCCTATGGCTATGAAGAGACAGGAACTCTGACAATGAGTTTGATATGGAGAGGGTTCAGAAGAGGGCAACGAAGATGGTCAGGGGATTGGAAACAAAGCCCTATGTGGAGAGACTGAAAGAACTGGGCATGTTTAGCCCTGAGAAGAGGAGGGGAGATACGATAGCGCTCTTCAAGTACTCCAAAGGTTGTCCCAGAGACAGGATACGGAATAATGGGCTCAAGTTACAGGAAGCCAGATTCCAGCTGAACATCAGGAAAAACTTCCTGACTGTTAGAGCAATACGACAATGGAACCAATGACTTAGGGAGGTGATGGGCTCTCCCACACTGGAAGCATTCAAGGCGAGGCTGGACAGCCATCTGTCAGGGATGCTCTGACTTGGATTCCTGCATTGAGCTGGGGGTTGGACACGATGGTCTTATAGGCCCCTTCCAACCCTACTATTCTATAGTTCTATGATTTTATACTAGTATATAGGATAACGAATGGGGAGAATGAGAGATAATACTTTTCCTGGCATACTGACTAAGTGAGGAACGGTTTTTGCATATATCCAGTTTAAAGAAAGCTTGTAGGCTCTACTTATTTTATTCCAATGCAATTTTAAATGTCTGACAGTTGCAGCTGTCAGAGAGCAACTGGGCTATGGATTTTTCAGTGCTTTCCAGATCATTTTGTCTCAGCATGCACCAAACTGAACAGCCACTGTAAAAGCAAGACTCCAGTGGAATAATTAAAAGCAATTCATTCAATACTCTTTTAAGTACTAAAATAAGCTCTAACAATCGCCCAGTGAATAACCTGCAGTGAAATCTGATAGCCCTGGGGGTGGGGGCGGGGGGAGGGAGTGTAGAGAGGATGAAAGCCCAGGAGAGCTCCCGTCAGCAAGATGTGGACCCAGCAGGTACTTAACAAATCAGGTGGAAAAGGGAAGCTTTGAAAAGAAATCAATTGGAGTGAAAAGAATGCGTTTATCAGTGCTTTGATTAAACAATACAAACATGTCATGGGGAGGATTGGAAACTTTTCTAATAGCTCAGTGAATCAGCTTGCAATAAACTGTGGCCACCACAACATGCTTTGTGCTAAATGGATTAAGGAAACCAAGATGGGGAGCATTGCCCCCTCCCAAACATTGCTTAGGTAAGATGCAGCACAGAATTTACAGCTGAGGGCTAGCTTGATGATGATGATAATGATGATGGTGGTGGTGGTAATAATAATCCTGCCTTTCTACCAAGGTGCTCAAGGTGGCTAATAATCATGTACTATCATAAGAATTAAACAAAAAAATTAAAATAAAAACTTGGTTAAAACAATAATAAAACAAATGCATTAAAACAGAGTTAAAACACACAACAGTAATAGAATCAAAACAGCACCCAAGCCACTCAAAACAGACCAGCTTACGGCCTGCTTGAATAAAAATGTCTTTGCTTGCTGGTGGAAGGACAGCAGAGAGGGAGCCAACCTCGCCTCCCTCCGCAGGGAGTTTCACACCCTGGGAGTGGCCACTGAGAAGGCCCTGTCTTGCATCGCCATCAAACACACCTCTCAAGGCGGTGGCACCAAGAGAAGGCTTGCCCCCAGAATCTTAAAACCTGGGCAGGCTCAAATAGGAGAAGGCAGTCTTTCAGTTCTTTCCCTCTCTTTTTTCTAACCAAGTATGCAGAATTCGCACGCACACCTTGTAGATGTGAGTGTTTGGAGTGTGACGGGTGACTCTTAAAATTCGGAAGAGATAGCCTGGTGTGGATTTTTTACTCTGGGGAGTGATCATAGCTCAGTCGTAGAGCACGTGCTTTGTGTGCAGAATATTCCTGGTTCAGTCCTTGGCATCACTAGTTAAAAGCATTAGGCAACAGGTGATGGGAAACACCTCTGACTGAGATGCTGGATTGGTGCTGCCAGTCAGAGTGGATAGGTCTGGCCTGGTATTAGGCTGCTTCCTACGTACTCAGGTACATAGTGCCTGAGTGTAAAAATCGGAGTGTGAATTGGCTCCGAGTATATCGGGTACCATCCCTCAAGCATTGTTCTCTGAAATGATCTATTCATTTCAGTGTACATCTTTTTTAAAAATATACCATTAGTCTTTGAGAGAATATACTAGATTGGATTTTCATTTGTTTTGTGACCTTGGGTGTGCATTATTGTTGCCTTTTCTCACTTTTATGTGAAGCAAATGTTAAATAAATTGAATTTTAATGTTTATCATTGCCGCTTAGGAAGATCAGGCCATTAGCTAATGACTACCATGATGAACATATTTGGAATAGTAAGCACCTTTTAAAATAAATAGAAAAATAGTGGCATGCCTCACGAATGCATGATGAGACTGGGGCGGGGGGAGGGGAATCCTAGGACAGTTGATTCTGCTTAGATGAGAATTTACATTAGTTAAGATTCTGAGCACAACTCAGACATAGTTAGAAACAAAGAGGACCCGATTAATTTATTAGGGAATGTCCACTTGTTTTAGCACAATAACTCACTGCCTTTCTGTTTAAGAATGTCTTCTCAGCAACAGAATAGGATCCATAATTCAGAACTGTATGCTGGGAAACAACTTTCTTATAGCTATCCATCTGATATTTTTCTGTATACAAAGAAGCAAACTTTGGGTGTAGATTCTTATTATGCTGTTTACAGTAAACAGTATTTAGTATTTATGCATTTTTAATATGTTGTTATGACAATGAAGCTTACTGTTTCTGTTCATGTTCTTAAAAAGTAATTCTGCATGTGATCCCACTATAGATCAAGTTGAATAAAACAAAACAAAAAACGATCCAACAACATTGCAGCATCTGCTAATAAGCCAAGCAGCCTTCTCCAACCCGGTGTGCTCTAGATGTTTTGGACTACAGCTCCCAGCATTCCTGGCTGTTGGGCATGCTGGCTGGGGCTGATCGGGGCTGAAGTCCAGAACATCGGGAAGGCACTGATAAGCCAAGCAGCCTTCCCCAACCTTATGCCTTCCAGATGTTTTGAACTACAACTACAATGGTCAGGACTACAATTCCTGGCCATTTCCCATGCTGGCTGGGGCTGACGGGATTTGAAATCCAGAACATCTGGAAGGCACCAAGTTGGACAAGGCTGCTGCAGAGTAATATATTTTTGAATGTAAGCATGCTTGCCAAACTTCTGAAATTTGCAATCTGCATCTACTGTTTTACATTCAGGGACACAGGATTCAAATGAGGCATCCCCTTGTTCCCCACCCCCCAAGATCAGGCAGCACTTGGAATGCAGGGAAAGGACATGGGAGGCAGTGATAAAGCCCGGTCACTTGCACCTTGGAGAGTGAAATGAGAAGCCCTATGGTTAGCCACTAAACTCATCTGCTTGTGTGATGTGAAATCTGACCCCTTGCAGAGCAGTCACCACAGGCCCACTTCAGCTCTGCTCAAATCACATTTAAATCCTTAATAGGCGACATAATTGGAACATAAGGCCGAGACCAGACCAATGCCCTACAGTAGGCTTCACCCAGCATGCAGAGAAGAGACAATGCCAGGACATGCTTATATAGGTCATAGTCACCACCATGTCAGTCGAGCCTGTCTTGAAATCACTGTACGGACATTTTGATCAAATGTGGGTTGCAGCTCTGTTTCTCTCCATCCAGGATTAGTCAGATAATCTATTGGGCATCCTTTCTGACACAGACATTTAAGTTTTGCAATTTGCAAACTTCCGCTGGACAGAAAGTTTCTAGTTCTAGTTCTAGTTTCTAGTTCTGTTTCTAGTTCATTGCTTGCAAGGAGATAACGGTGAATCTCTTCTTTAAAAGGCCCGAGTTTGCATTAGTTGACTCCTGATATGACTTATCTTGTCCCAAATGTGAAGTTTACTATTCTGCAGGGTCAAATTAATAGCCGGGGTAGCCATTAGAGACTCTTGAGTTAAAATGCCCCAAGAAGGTCAAAAATATCTCTGCATCTTGTAGTTCCAGAGAAAATGTCAGGGACAACAAACAACTCCGTACCTGTTGTTGCAGTCTAGCTTCATTCAGGCAAAATACGACATTGGAAATGGCAAGATTTACTGACCCTTGAGTGGAATGGTGATGGGACAGATAAGATGCAGTGAGAGTACTCAGCAAGGTTTATGCAGAAGCCCAAGAATGCATTCAGCTAGGGGGTCCAGAGTTCTGGTGGGCAAAGGGTTGTATATCTGTAAGGAATGGCTGCGTAGTGTAGTGTGGAAGGCGCAAACTCTTGCTGTGATATCGTTATCCTTTGATATGGGGATGGACTTATCGAGAATGTAGCAATGCCTGAAAAATTAGAATGTGCACTGTTATTGATACAAGTTGTGTGTCTTTGAAATATATATTGATAAAAGTTGTTTCTGAAATGGAGAAAATAGATGGCTAGCCTACCACATTCTTCAGATGTTTACTGCTGTTCTTTATGTTGCCACTGTCATCGCTGGAAAGATGAAACCTATATCTTTATCGGTCGGTGTCTGACTAAGCTCTGTATGGTTTTGATGACCATACAGACTTTAGTCAGAAACACAAGAGAAGGCAACTGAAAGAAATTGAGGACAGGAAGGTCAGGATATCCCCCCCCCCAACACCCACACACAACCCCCAATCCTGAAATATTCCCCAAACTGGTGAGTGCCTAAAAAAGGTGTGTGTGCGGGGGAGGGTAGCAGTCTATTTCTTTGAGTTCTTAAAACATTACTCTGGTACCTAAGCTACACCGACAATCTCTTCACATTTTAGCACTTCTGTGCAGGATTTATTCATAAGGTGATTCAGACTGGTCCCTTCTGGTTTAAAAATCTGTGAATTATTGATTTCTACATTGTAGGGGTTTGTGTTCAAACGTGTCTGCAACCATTAACATGTGCTTCGATATCACTAAAATATGCAAAAACATTAGCTGTCATCCAGGAATTGATGAACTGCTGTTGAAGGTAGATCGCATAATCTCTTAAAGCAGCAAGAAAGCAGCATTCACAGGGATACTGCAGTGCTGTAAACGTTTTCTTGAAAAACCTGGCAAGCCAAGCTCTACCTACCCGACTGTAAGGAGTTTAAAGTTAATTCTAAATTAAAATATTGCCATTCAGATTAAAACGGAAAAGTGCACCACTACTAGTTTCTAATATATTTCCTATGGATGTTGAATAATAATGATTTTATGAGGATAGCGTATGGCAAGTGCTTACAAGTAAGAAAAATTAAAACCCATGCAGTCACTTTGATGGGGTTGACTGTTTATTTTAAGACTAGTTTCCAGAATGTCTGCACTGGGTATTTTGTTTTTACTGCAATCAATATTTCTCTTCCCTTTCTAATTCTGGTATCTTGGTTAAATGTTCAGTTTCAGGTGGGAAGCATTCTGCACAAAGGGCTGAAATTTATTGTGCGTGTGAAGCACATTTCCATGATGCAAACAAAATGAACTATATAATCTTTCAATATAGATTTTTCTTGTCAAAATAATTACTGCCTCATTGCCAACTGCAAGAGCAATTAGACATCAACTAATGAATAGTTTTCTACATTAGATTTTATTCTGCTCGGTTTTAATAGTGCTTATCTCCTTAAATAGCTTCCTTCAATCAGAAATGTCTAAATTCATTACACACCACACCTAAAGGCAGGAAATTTCTTATTTTTTTATCTTGAAATTAATTTCTTCTTTTTCAGGTGCATCTCTTTGTAAAAATGAGAATTTCCATTTTCTAGTAATTTTCTTACTATTGTCCCTCATTTATTTATTATGTATAATTATGAGATGCCTATAAAACACATTCCTAGGCAACATACAGTCATTTTTAAGCACAACAATATTACAGTGACATGTAACAAAGATGTAAAAATACAGCAATGCAAAAACTAACATGGCAAATGCGATAAATACAATACAAATCAAAGAGCTAAAACCAGCCAATAAATACAAAAACTAAAATCCCCCAAATGCTGTGGGGATTAAAATTAAAAAAATCTTTAAGAATTTGAGAGAATAAAAACACCTTAACCTAGCATCCCAAAGGAAACAATGTCGGTGCCAGATGGGCTTCCGGCAGGGGGGAGGGGGGAAATCCCCTAATGAGGGGCAGATGAAGAACTATCAAAAAAGCCTTTTCTTTAGTAGCTGCCCTCCGAACCTCAGAATGAGGGGCGCTCAGAGAAAGGCCTCTGTAGACAACACCTCAGGGGCTGTATGGCCCCATTAAGAACCACTGGCTTAATTCTTTAATCTTCCTTCCCATCCAGTGTTAGCTCCAGGTTCTGGAGGTCCCTTGGGCAAGTCACCCTCAATGACCCCCTCTCCATCAGTGAGTCGACCTTCTCACCGCCTGACAGGACCGCCCTTGCTGCCTTCTGAAATCCTCAGGTAGCCAGAAACAACACAGAGACAATAGGGCTCTTTTCCAAGGATTTATTTCCATTCAGCCTAATGATGCTTACAGATGCTAATTGCATGAGCCTAGTGAGGGAAACTTAAGAGAGCTGCCTACTTGGGGTTCTAGCCTTATTGAATCAGTTGATCTCCGTTTGGAGGGAAAAGGCGGGAAACCTCTGAACTTAAGGGCT
Organism: Heloderma suspectum; assembly: GCF_057233095.1. Classification (NCBI taxonomy): domain Eukaryota; kingdom Metazoa; phylum Chordata; class Lepidosauria; order Squamata; family Helodermatidae; genus Heloderma; species Heloderma suspectum. The sequence continues at coordinate 332,422,101 of NC_139459.1, read as the reverse complement.
AGGTGGTGAAAGTCCACCCCTTTCCCATGGGGCATCGGGGTGCAGCTGTTGAAGTCGCACCAAGCGGGCTGAGTGCCTCCACTCAGCGCCCTCCATCTCCCACTTGTCCCTACGCCAGGGCCTAGCATCTCAAAGCTCCAGTTGTCCCTCTCCCTGCCTGCCAGGGTCGCTACCACTGTCAGGAATGTGATCAGGGAGGGGCTGTTCCTCTGGCGGTGCCTCTGAACAGCGCACGGGTTCCTCTCCCACGGTTTCTGTCTCTTCCGCAGAATCAGAACTGTTTTGGGGCTCTATGGGCTCCGATCCAACCCTGACACCGCCATTGTCACCAGCTGCTCTTGCTCCTCATCTGCTTTCTCATCCTTGCTACCATTTGTTTGCTTGACAGGCAGAGAGCCAGCGAGCAAATGGGCATTGGCATCTACTTCTCTTCCTTCCCCAGCGGCACAGTTGTCTGGGCCAGAGTGAGAGGCAGGTGAACAAGCAGGTTGCTCTGATGAAGAGAAGGGCCAACTCCAGGACGATCTTGTCAGTGAGTCCCGACTAGGGTGTAGGCACTCAGCAGGTGCCCAACCATGACAACACTTGATGCTCATCTGTAACCAAATTGAAGTTGGAAACCTGCCTTTGCTCACATTCATTCTTTGCTACCCTTCTCTCTCCTCAAACTGGAAAAACAGAGACAAAAATGGAAGCAAAAGCTTCCAAACTCGTCCTTGCGGCCTGCTTGAGGAGGGGAAGAGCACATGAGTTTGCAGGTCATTCATGTAACATTATCATTATGTTTGAACTGAGCAATTATGAGATAGAGCATTGGTCCATTTCACCAAGTACTGACTTCTCACATTGACTGGCAACAAATTATCAGGGTGGACCTGCTGTTGGCCTGTGTCTGAGACCTGCTACTCAGTGGCTGACTAGGCATATTGGCCCAAGTCCCTCAGGTTCCATTTTAAACCCCATCTTGGAGTGTATAAACAACATTTGGCTCCCAGAGGTTCTTCAGTTGACCTTAATGGCCCACACACATTCTTCCCTGAGCAAAGCCCTCTCCACTCATGAAATCCGTGTTCTAAGCAGGGTCATCTGCACCTTGACATTCAATGTTTTCTCAAACAGCTACACCACAACTGTACTTCCCTGAAACAATCAGGATGTAACTTTAAACATGGCTGCGCTCTTGCCATGCCACTGGAATTAACTATATCAAGATTCCTTTGTGCAAACTGTATGTAAGCTGTGCCTTAGCTCCTGAAAATTTGGAGCTCCTGTTTGAATATTCTGCCACTCACCTGGTCTTGATATTGGTCTTGTCCCGAGCACAGATAATAAACTTACCTTCAGCTGAAATCACTGTACGGCTCTCTCCCACATCTACATGGGATCCTGATTTCCCATTCAGCTCCTTCCTCATTCTTATAGGATGCCAAGCATCTGATGGATAGGTCCCAAGTACCGCAAATACACATTAAGAAGGATATGGGTCTGTCACCAAAACTGGCAGTCCATATTAAGTTTTTGTATTTTATTGATTTAATTTAGGCATTTATACAGTCAGGGCCAGAAATATTGGAACAGGATAATTGTTTTGGCAGTTGGTCTCTGTACACCACCACATTGAAGTTGAAAGGAAACACACCCAGATGGGAGCGAAGTCAGGACTTTCAGCTGTAAGTCAAGGGGTTTGACAAAAGTGGGGCACTAACCATTCAGGAAGGACAGCCAGTGGCATACACACACACCCATCGTTGGTGGCTCATAAGTAATGGAACAAACCAACATCATTTCAAACTTAAGGATCGCCTTCAATACCTGGATGAAAATCCTTTGCAGTCAATGACTGCCTGAAGTCTGGAACCCATGGAGTTTCCATGCTGAGTTTCCTCCCTCGAGATGGTTTGCCAGGCCTTTACTGCAGCTGCCTTCAGCTGCTGCTTGTTTGTGGGTTTTTCTTCCTTTGGTCTTGTCTTCAGTAAGTGAAAAGCATGCTCTATTGGGTTGAGATCAGGTGACTGACTTGGCCATTGGAGAACATCCCACTTCTTTGCCTTCAGAAACTCTTGGATAGCTTTTACTGTATGTTTTGGGTCATTATCCATCTGCAGTATGAAGCAGCGTCCTATCAGTTTGGCAGCATTCGGCTGAATCTGAGCAAAAAGTATAGCCCTATACACTTCAGAATTCATCCTGCGGCTTTTATCAGCGGTCAGGTCATCAATAAACACCAGTGACCTGGTTCCATTGGCAGCCATACATGCCCATGCCATAACATTGCCTTCACCATGTTTGACAGATGATGTGGTATGCTTTGGATCATTAGCTGTTCCTTTCGTTCTCCATACTTTTCTTTTCCCATCATTCTGGCACAAGTTAATCTTGGTTTCATCAGTGCAAAGAATCTTATTCCAGAACTGGGCAGGCTTTTTTAGGTGTTTGCTGGCAAAGGCTAATCTGGCCTTTCTGTTCTTGAGCATTACCAGTGGTTTGCACCTTGTTGTGAAGCCTCTGTATTTACATTCATAAAGCCGTCTCTTGACTGTAGATGTTGACAATGACATGCCTACCTCTGCAAGAGCGTTCTTGACCTGGCTAGATGTTGTGAAAGGGTTCCTCTTCACCATGAGCAGAATTCTGCGGTCATCCACTTTAGTTGTCTCCCATGGTCTTCCAGGTCTTTTGCTGTTGCTGAGCTTGCCAGTTAATTCCTTCTTTTTCAGGATGTTCCAAGCTGTTGTATTGGCCACTCCCACTGTTTTTGCTATCTCTCTGGTGGGTTTATGTTGTTTCCTCAGCCTAATGAAACCTAATGAAACCTAATGAAACCAGCCACTGGAGAGCCAGTGTAGTGTAGTGGTGAGAGTGACGGACTGGGAGCCGGGAGATCCGGGTTCTAGTCCCCACTTGGCCATGGAAGCTCACTGGGTGACTTTGGGCCAGTCACAGACTCTCAGCCCAACCTACCTCACAGGGTTGTTGTTGTGAGGATACAACGGTGAGGAGGAGGATAATGTAAGCCGCCTTGAGTTCCTTGCGAGAGGGAGAAAGGCGGGGTATAAATGCAATAAATAAATAAATAAATAAATAATGATGGCCTCCTTCACTCGCATGGACACCTCTTTGGACCTCATGTTGGGGGTTCCAGTGAACAGCTACCAAATGCAAATGTAACACTCAGAACCACTTCCAGGCCTTTTATCTGCTTGATTGGTCATGGGGTACCCAGGAAACAGGCCACACCTGGCCATGCAGCTGCTTGTCAGCCATTCGTTCCATTACCTATGAGCCACCAATGATGGGGGGGGTGTATGCCACTGGCTATCCTTCCTGAATGGTTAGTGTCCCACTTTTGTCAAACCACTTGAATTACAGCTGAAAGTCCTGACTTTGCTCCCATCTGGGTGTGTTTCCTTTCAACTTCAGTGTGGTGGTGTACAGAGGCCAACTACCAAAACAGTTATTCTTGTTCCAATATTTCTGGCCCTGACTGTATGCTGCCCTATAATCAAGTTGTCAGGGTGGCTTACAAAAGTTCCGTTCCCCCGCACCCGTTCTGTAACATTTCCTGATGCAATTACATCTGCTCCATATAATTGACTACCATTGCTGGTAATAGCGAAGTGCACAGGGCCAAACTAATGCCTACACTGCATTTTGTGTATTTAATTTTATTTTTTTTATTTTTTTTTAAGCAACCATGGGCAGTGATCTGGATCAGGATTTCAGCGTGTGTGTGTGTGTGTGTGTGTGTGTGTGTGTACACTAACCTGCATTGCAGTTCAAACAGAAACCATCACCCCAGCTGATATTTGCTCTGGAGTGGGAAATAATAGCTTCAGAGGATTTTTGTTGGGACCACAATTCAGAAGGAAAGGGTTAAACATCTCTTCCCCATGCATTATGCTCTTGCTTCTGCTTCTCCCAAACTGCTGTTTTTTGTTTTGTTTTGTTTTTTGTTTGTATATTTTTAAAAATGTATTTTACATTCTCTAAAGTAAAATAAATTTACTGAGATTACATTCACATGTAGCATTAATCCTTTCACATAGTCAGAATATCCATTAATGACCAATATTGATTCCAAAATTGGATAAATGGAGTCCAATCATTCTGGACAGTTTCTGTTGAGCTGTTTCTTACTTCCCATAAGTGTTAGTAAGCTGTGATCTTATGTATCAGCATCGTGTTCCAGATCTTTCTTCTCCATTGACCCAAAGTTGGTGTGGTCCGTGATTTCTATGCCTTAGACAACAACATGCAAGCTGCCATTATCATACACGGTACCGTTACAGTATCCACCTTCCTGACCCGACCCTTTATTACTCCCAACAATATTATTTTAGGATTTAACTGCATTTCATAACCTATAATATCTTTAATACTTTGAATGATATCCAACCAGTATTTTTTCATCTTCACACTTTCCCATTAAATATGAAGGAATGTATCCCTGTCTCTACCACATCTCCATCATGGATCAAACCCATCTGGATACATTTTAGCAATCTATAAGTGTATAATACCATTTCTACAGGATTTTATAAAAATTCTCCCTCACCCCGAACAGTTGTTGAAATACTCATATGTGAACTGCAGTAATGCATATCATCTTGTTGGCCCAAAGTGTAAGGACTAGAAGAGATGTTACATCTGTGTCTTGCAGCTACCCCCTCCTGTTCCATTTTTACTCTGGATTAGGTGCAGGGGGTGGGAGACAGTCCAGATCCTAACCCCCCTAATTCCAGATTTGGGCTCCTGTGCCTACTCTAGAGTAAAAGTGAAGGGGGGGAACCTGCAGCTGCTAGACACAGATATAAAATAATGTCCGTTTTAGCCCTAAGTTGACCATGAGGGTAGGAGAGATGGGAAGTTGACCCAATGCAGCTGTTTTCAGTGGAAGACCCACATTGCCTGTAGTGTATCAACCCTCCCTGAGGCAGAAGTGTTTCTCAGCAATACGCCTACAGATATTTCAGGCTTCCTGGAATTGAACTCAGGACCTTTTACATGCAAAGCATGTGCTCCCCCAATGAGCTCTGACCCACTCCCTCAGTATCAACCTTTGTCTTCCAATCACATTTTAAACTTTGTTATCTTTTAATCGTTCTCTTTTATTCTGGGGACATGGCCAATTCTCTTCTATCGTATTATAAGGGAACAGTGATCATTTTAATTTTAAAGGATCTCTACATAAGAAGGTAGGGTAACTTCATTTTGCCACTGCCCTAAGCATTTGTTCATTTTTTAATTTTCATTTTTTCAACCTGCTGCCAGCTAATGTATGAATGTCTTAAAGGATTTTGATTCCTGACGTTAGCCTGCACAAATTGCCACTGGCAACAGAGCTGCTTTGCAGACACCATACTTCCTCCTGGCCTGGAAGTCCTGTGGTGGTTATCACAGTGGGTGCTGCTTGTGCCGCTTTTCTTCCCAGCAGTGTGCTAGTGAGCATCACTATTGCTGCTCGGGCGGATGAGTCCTCCTTCCTCCTTTGAAGCTTGCGAGAGTTAAAGGAATATGGGCACTAGAAAACATAGTGGGACCTTGGGCATGGTCACATACTAATTCATTTTCACCCCATTCCCTTGCTTCTGGGGCCAAATAGGGACAGTCCATCATGAATAGGGACAGCTGGAGTATATGCAATTTCCTGCATTCTAGTTCTTTGACATATTCTAAGCATGACATGCTTTGACAAGAGAGAGAATGCTTGGAACTGGGCTATTATAAATATAAGTTGCTTTTGTTTGTTTATTTACAATTTATTTATTTATTTATTGCATTTATACCCCGCCTTTTTTCCTCTTGCAAGGAACCCAAGGCGGCTTACATTATCCTCCTCCTCTCCATTTTATCCTCACAACAACAACCCTGTGAGGTGGGTTGGGCTGAGAGTCTGTGACTGGCCCAAAGTCACCCAGTGAGCTTCCATGGCCGAGTAGGGACTAGAACCCGGATCTCCCAGCTCCTAGTCCAACACTCCATTTCTAAAACAGTTTTCAGAGCAGTGAACATAAAAGATAAAATAGTAGAATAAAAAGATTAAGAGAGCAATCCTGTGTCCTTTAGACAGCGTCTGGGGGAGATAGAATTTTTCGGTTTCCCAGCTCTGATCTCGTAGACCGTGCTATGAGCTCGTAGCCAGGAAACCGGGCTCCCCGTCCCCTCCCCTTGTAGCTAGAGTGGAGAGAACTGCGGTGGCTGCCCCTCTGGGCCTGTCCGTGCTCGTAACACAGAGCATGGACAGGGCGAAAAGGGGGCGTTCCTGGGGACAGGGCGGGGAGGAGACCGTGGAAGCTGTTTTTGACAGCTTCCTATGTGGTTTCCAGCCCCATTCCCGCCCCCTCCCTGAAGCTGTGCTTAGACGCCCAAAATTGGCAAACTGGAGGGCAGCCAGAGCACAGAAGGCTAGGCGGGTAGGCAGTCAACTCCAACTTCAGAGGAAGTTGGAGGTGACCGTCTGTCTCAATAGGATTGCTCCCTAAAGCGCTAAATTAAAATTATGCTTTTAAAAAACAAATTCTGCCACAAATTATGCTTTATAAAAACAAAAACTTTTGTACATGTACCTTCCTGGATGATATCAGGGTGGACTGTTATTGTTGTTGTACCAGCTGTTTTTTTAAAAAAACCGATAACTACAAGCAGGATAATGACCATGCTGTTCCACTCCCCATACAAACTTTCACTCCGATAATGACACTACAGAAGGGCCTCAATTTGGCTGGGACCTGACTCTAAAGCACTCCTTACCTAGTGGTTAATTAGTTACAACCCCTGCAGAGGCCTGTGATGACTGGCGGTACCTTGCCTGTTTGTGGATCATTCCCTATGATGAACAGAGCTAACATTCTTAGCACTGAAACGCTTTAATATCACTTGTACATTAATGTGTGTGCATTAAGTAATGCTTAATCTAGTCTTAAACTTGAATGCCGAAAGAAGTTCTGGGGGCGAGGTGCAAATTTAAGGGGATCGATGTGATCTGTCTTCTTAACAAGTAATTTAATAAGCCTTTGATTGCTGATTTACAGAGTGCTCCGATTTACCACTATATTCAAAGAATGAAAATCTGAAGCCGTAATAAATCCATTCCATGTGGAATCATTATTCTTTTTTGCCTTCCTCTCTTTTTAACCATTGGGAAAATCAAATAGGCAATGAACGCTTATGTTATACTGCATTATCATCACATTTCTTTTGCTTTTATTTTAAAAGAAATTATGTTAAATCATGACAATATTAAGGAAATGTACATTGAACATCATTTTGGTGCGAGAAGATGGGACAGATTATTCCAAGGCCAGAGCCAAGGGTTAGGGCAAGGGTGGGCAACATGTGGCCTGCAGGCCACGTGTGACCCCCTGTCCTTTTTTGTGGCCCCCACTAAATCCTGTTGCCACCATATTTCCTGCAGCAGTTTTGCTGTAAAACAAGGCACCCCCTACAACCATTAGGGGATGATTGCTGCACCATCTATCCATGGTAGAAAAACACATTTTGTTTACTTGTGTTGACTCTCTAAAAACTAAACTTCAGTTCGAATTCAAGCTGACAGTCAGTCAGGAGGTAGAGTAACCTACAGAGGCAACCAAGTGACAGCTGACTGCCTCACCGCCCCTTTTTAAATTGGAGCCAGTTAGACTGGGCTGGCTGATTTTGTAGCGGCTGTTTTCTCCCAGCCCAGGCTTTGCAGCTTGAATCGCAGCCACCTGTTGGCAGTTCCCCTGCCTCCTTTCTCTCCCCTCCCACCACTGCCTGCAAAAGTATACACAACAGCTACTTTGGGGGAAGAGAGGAAACAGCCCATCCTTGCATAATGCAGCTGGCTATGTGGGAGGGCTGTGTCTGGCTCTCGTCTGTGAGCTCCCTTCCCCAGTGCCTAAGTGCCAGTTTGTATTGCGAGCTACATATTAGGGCGTCTTTCTCTCTCTCTCTCTCTCTCTCTCTCTCTCTCTGGCTGAGTTTCTGGCCTAGTGTTAGATCCTCATTCCGATCTTGATGACAGCTATTGAGATCACTGTCCCACTTGTGAATGCTCTAAATTTCAATTCAAGTCTTTATTTCACTTATTTATTTATTTATTTATTTAAATTATGCATCACGATTTAATTAACACATAGGTTTGTGGGTTGTTTTTTTTTAATAAGCATGCCTTACTGGGGTGGGAGATGAGAGGGATTGCCCAGTTTCACTTTTTAGTGGTGGGGAAGGGTAGGGTCTTGTCATCTTCCATGCTAAGGTATGGACAGCAAGCCCTGGTTGTGTTTCTCAGTGTTGTCAAGCAAGGCCCTGTCTTCACAGCTCACTTTTCGTGTGTGTGTGCGTGTGTGTGTGGAGGGTGTTTGCTGTTTTGTCAGGGTATTTTAAATGCAGAATGTGCTGGGGCTCAAGATGACACTCTCTATCTCCCCTTTCCCCCCAACACACACTTGAAACATTTTCTTCCTAATCACAGACATACACAGACTGGTTTGGTTACTCAGTGGTTGAGATGCATTTGCACTTTGTCAGAGGCGTTGATTCATATTTTTAAGACTGAGCCATGGCATTTCAAAGAGGTACAGGGTCTAACCCTGGATAACAACTCCCTCTCCTTGTTCATATGTTTGAAAGTGTTTTGTTCTTTAAATTTTAGAGGAAGAGCTGGTTTGGCTTTTGAGAAGCTGAAGTGAGGTTGCTGCCAGCTTTTAAAAAAAATGCCTGCAATGGGAACAGGTTGTCCTGGCCTTTAAAAAGATTTGTTGGATTTGATTTGTTGGATCCACTGCATGGATTCAAGGATGTGCTGGGGGAACTGCTTTGTAAGTCATGTGCATCCCTGCTCATATGGATGCTGCCCTTACATCCATGATGTCAGGCTTCAATAGCGGCCTCCTCTTGGTTGTCAGATACCAAATCAAGAATGTAGTCCAAACAGGAAAGGTCAAAACCAGAGAAAGCTGATCAGGGTTCCAGAGGCCAGAAGTGGGAGCATAGTTACGGCTGGGTTGAGGGTCAGGCTCCAGAAAAATAGCCTATTCAGTCATGCTGTACATATCCCAGTGTGGCGAGATAGGTGTATGTGTGTTGAAGTCTAGAGCAGAGGTGGGTAACTTGTGGCCCTCCAGATGTTTTGGTCTGCAACTCCCATCATCCCTCACCATTGGCTATGCTGGCTAGGGCTGATGGAAGTTGTAGGCCAAAACATTTGGGCGGTGCAAGTTGCCCAGCCCTGGTCTAAAGCCCCACAAACTCTAAAAATCTCCCATTCTCACTGAAAGTAATGGCAACTTGCATCCAGAATGAATGCCTTGTGCAACATTGGCAGTGTGTAGACAGATTTTGGCGGATCCCCAGTTGAGCTGGCTGTGCAGCTTGTTGGAATTGTTGTCTATTAGTTACTTTAGGTGTGTGCAGTTCTCTGGAGTCATTCCTTCAGAGAATCCATCCTCCACTCCCCAAGTTCTCTGTTCTTTTACATTTATTCAAACAGTGACTTCATCTCCAATAAGGAGTCAAGTGTATCCCCAAATCCTTCTAGCAGTCTGACCAAGCAGCATTGGCTCTTTCCTTCTTGTTTAGAGATGCGGCCTGGTCTAGCCCCATCAGCAGTCACTTAAGCGTTTGGTATGCCTAAATCACCAGGACTCCCAGATCCAGATGCTCCTTATACCTCAGTCATCAAAACTTATGTCATTCCAAGTTGGGGAGGAAAGGGGAAGCCCCATTTCTTTAGTGTAGTTCTATGTGTTATATTAGAACACTCTCAAGTCTCTCTTTTTAAAAATTCTTCTGCTGTGAAGAATATTTGTTTAAGGTCCATAAAAATCATGTTTTACAAAATGCCCCTTTGCTATACCTTTATACCTTTTCCACGGTATAAAGTATTTGCGGTGCCACTTGGGATAACAGCAGAGGGCAGCCTGAAGTTTAATGAACTGGAGTGCCTCGCTTGCTAAGACTGCAAGAAAAATCCAGCAGAAAATACCTAAAGTGGTTTGAACAGCTGATAGCAGTTGACATTCAGGGCATGGTATAAATCCCCTCTGTTTGTACAGGCTTTAATGTCTGCAGTCCATGTACCTAGCCATTTCTTTTTTTAAAGTACAGGCTTCTACTTAGCATTTGTCAATAAAGTTCTGTGCATCCGTGTTTGGTTTCTCTCCCCCCTGCCCCCCCTGCTGCTTCTGCTACATGTTCTGTTTGGTTGGCGTGCTTTGTAAAAGCTCAAATGGACGAATGTTGGCACATCAGTCTGGAGGAGTCAGAAAGCAGGTAACATGTCAGCTGGTGTGATGCTGGGCAGTTGCAGTGTTTGTGCTTTAGCCGCTCGTCTTCTCCTCTCTGAACTGGAGATACAAAATACGAAAAATACAAAAATGTAAGCTGGTAAGACCAAGATAGGGCAAACATTGATTTGATTTGTACCCCGCCTTTGTATCAAAAAAATGGCACTCGAGGCGGCTTACAGTCACAATTAATATTGATTAAAACAATAAAACAATATATTAAAATACAATAAAAATAATAATTACGGAATGAATAAATTGGTTCAAAGAATACAGGAATGTTGAAAGTTATGCATATAGAAATGAAAATAATGTGTATAAATCCTAACAAATCAGTCAGCCTTCCCCAACCTGGTGCCCTCCAGATGTTTTGGACTTGAACTCCCATCAGCGCCAGCCAGCATGGCCAATGATCAGGAATGCTGGGAGTTGCAGCCCAAAACATCTGAAGGGCACCAATGCTACCGGCTCCAGGTTTTTGAGGCCCTTGGGCAAGACACCTTCAACGGGCCCCCCTCCCTCAGTGAGTCTCCCTTCTCACCGCCATTGTCACCAGCTGCTCTTGCTCCTCGTCCTCTTTCTTATCGTTGGTTCCACTTGCTTGCTTGACAGGCAGAGAGCCAGTGAGCAAGTCGGCCTTGGCATCTACTGCCCCTCCTTCTCACCGCCATCATTGTCTGGACTAGAGTGAGAGGCAGGTGAACAAGCAGGTGAAGGGGAGGAGCAACTCCAGGGGATTCTTGCCAGTGGCTCCCTGTGAGGGTGTGGGCCCTCAACAGGTGCTTCACCATATCTATCTTTGATGCCCACCCTGGGCACCAGGTTGGGGAAGGCTGACTTAGCAGCTCTAACACTATACACACACACACACACACACACGCACACCACTCTGGAGAAATGTTTAACACAAGCCAGGGCAGCCACAGTCCTTTCATAGCTGTATGGAAGTACGCATGTTCTCTGGCGCAGGGAAGCAATAGAGCAGTTCCTTAACGTAATCAAGGAAAGAGATAGCCTAGCTCATACTGAGAGGGAAATAATAAGCAAGCTTGAGTTCCTTGGAATTTAAGGGAAGGTTTGATCAGAAGGCATAAGTATTTCTCATTGTTTTAGGTCACTAGCCACTTACCTTTTTAAAGCTTGTTTTCAAGCAAGAGTCTTACCATGGATGTACCCGATCTCAGAAGCTAAGCAGGGTCAGCCCTGGTCAGTACTTGGATGGGAGACCGCCTGGGAATCAGGCCTCCTGCACTGAGCAGGGGGTTGGACTCGATGGTCTTATAGGCCCCTTCCAACCCTATGAATCCCGGAAACACTGTGCCTTTATATTAGCTAATCTGTTTGCCCAATTATGCTGTATGTTGATCTTTTCTGACCCTAGGCATACAAAAGCTGGGTGATTGGGGTGGGGGTGGGGGAAGGCATAGGAGAGAGGAACTAGGGCTCAGAAGAGCTGGTGATCAGTGCCGCTCAGAGAAAAGCCTCATGCAAGATCTAGGGAAAGGAGAAGTGGATGCTCTTGGGGACACGAGAAGAAAGAGACTGGAGCATGATTTCTTTATTACATTTGTATCCTGCCTTTCCTCGAAGGAGCCCAAGACGACATATACCATCCTCCTTCTCTCCATCCTATCCTCACAACAATCCTGTCAGGTAGGTTAGGCTGAGAGTCAGCGACTGGCCCAAAGTCACCCAGTGAGCTTCATAGCCAAGCAGGGACTAGGACCTCGGTCTTCCAAGTCCCAGTGTAACACTCCAGCCACTATACCACACTGGCTGCATGAGTCAATCTGGTGATAGGTACCTGTCTGGGCCTATATTCTTTAAAAGTTGCTGATGTAAACTTGAGTATTTGGTGATTAAAGATTTACCTTAAAAGCAGGAACATGAAAAAGGAGTAAGTTTCAGAAGTAGGTATAACTACTTAGGAAAAAAAAAATCCATAGAACTGCTTATGCTTGAAGATATTAACATACACGAATGTGTGTGCGTATGTGTGTTTATTTCATCTTAGTGGCAATTAAAGGTCATACATCCTGTTTTGCATTTTTGGTCTGAGATCTCAAATTGCACTCTCCTTCAAATAAAAGTGGATAAGCCAATAAAATCAACAATGCTACGTTCAAGTATGCCTTCTGTCTGTTCTATTTTTATCCGCTCCACCGCCTGGTCTGTATTATATTACAGCCTTGTATATGTAACTTGTTTTTGCATTGTGGTTTATATTTATCCCTTCACTGACAGCTCTCAGTATTTTCTCACATTTCACTTAAAAAACAAAAACAGGTTTCTTGTGTTTTGAGTAAATTTGTGAGGTGTTGATTAAAATAAAATACTTGATAGTCTCCCTTGAGCGGTGTGGTGCTAACTTGTGTTATTGTATCGTTTCTCCTGTGATTATAAGTGTTTCTTAAAGTCACAGCTACTAAGATAATTTTAACAGGAGTGTTATTTTCATTGTTCCTAGCCCTCATGGTTGTATAGCAAAGTTTACGAACCATGACTGCAGTGTAACTGCAAAGGTTTACCGGCTGCCTTGGCCTCTTTCTGGATCAGGAATTATTTGTGTAAAAGTACTAAGACTGGATTCCCATCTCCAGCATTCAGGGCCACACATGAAGTCCTGTTAACCAGATCAGGACTGTGTATACAGGGCTGAACAGTTAGCTGTCCCTGGCAGTTTTGACAGTACTAATCTCCTGTTTTGGGGAGGAGGAGGAGGAGTGAATACTCACACACCCATTAACAGGTTGACCTGTGCTTTTAAAGTTGACAGTGCTAAACACTGGTGCATATAAAGATCTTGGGTTGAGGTCCATGTCTGTGCTAATGTAGAAACCTCTTTTTCTATGTAGCAAGATATCTAGTATTAAATGTCCTACTCCGGGGGTGATGAATTTTTGTTAAGCCTCTTGACGGGCTTCCTTAAATTACATTATTATTTCCTGGGCTGTTTGCCCAGAAGTTGTCATTCATGGCAACTTGTTCCACAGCTTAAACGACAGCTTGCCAGAAGGCAATATTTCTAAGTTCAGAAGAAAAAAGAAAGCAGGGGGGGGGGGTTAAACCCAGAAAGGATACTTGGGTCTATACCTACTGCTTCCCATAGACATCCGAAGAACAGGACTTGACTTATCACAATTATTATTTGCTGTATTCACATACAAATGTACAACATAATAGAACCATAATTTGAAACAAGGAATTTCAAATAACAGAAGTCTTCACACTAGACTGAACAAGCTAGAAGAAAACCCCACCTTCATCCATCGATTCTTAGGCATGTCTGTTAGTATGGTGTCTAGTAGGATGGTGTCTCTTGGCATTGTGGAATAGCAAATGCATAGATAGATATTTCCTTTATAGCTGGGTCACAAGCTTGTACTAGAAAGAGAATCTCCTGCTTTTCCTTTTGTTACCCACCTGCTTATGTAGATAGAACTCCCGTTTGGGGAGGAGTGGGTTAGTACACCTGTTTTGAACCTATGAAGAGTTAGTGAAGAGTAGGGTGGCCATGTGTCCTATTTTACAGAGAACAGTCCTCTGTTTGGAAGGCTGTCCAGTCGAAGTCCAGTTTAACTGTAAAGAAGGGAGAGGAGAGCCCTTGAAGTTACCCATCAGCAGTTACACGTGGACAGCAGACTGAGCAACCACACAGGTCCCCTGGTCACAGTCTTCCCCACTATGGAGAGATATAACATACTTCTTTAAACGACAGTCCTCATTTCTAAATTTGTTGCTATGCATATTAATTAGCATATGCAAATCTGTGTCCTCTTTTTGTCCACATTTTGAGGTAATGCCTGCATTAATTTTAAATGCTCTAGAGTGCCATATAACTATTGGCCCTGTTCAGACATCACGCTAAGCCATGGTTAGAAGTTTTGAGCTAACCATGCTGGCTTATTGTGACGTCTGAACAGGCGTCTGTGCCTACTATGGTGGTTTATTAACCATGGACTAACCACATTCATTAACCACTTGCTACAAGATGGTTCGTGGGCTCTACCATGGCTTAGCGTGATGTCTGAACAGCCTTTGTGGTTAATTGACAGCTGCCATAGAGCTCCACGGAAAGAGTAGCCAAAGAAGGAGTAGCCACTGAGCACCAAAATGGCCAGCAGCACCAAGCATCAAAATGGCCGACAGCGCAAAGGCTGCTAGGATGCATGGCCGCCCATCTGGAGGACTGCGGGTTCCTGCAGGAGGAAGGGTGGTTAGAAAATGGTTAGTCTAACAACCTGCATGTGTGGCAGTAGCCGCCACAGTAGTTAGCGGTAACCACCATGCACCATGGTTAGTCTAACCACCCTTCCCCAATGTGCAGCTGAACAGGGCCAGTAAGGCTTATCACTTGCCACTCCCACAAGCCCTGATTAGGCCCTCTGATTATATACCTTCCCAGATTGTATTTATATGAGGCTTCCATTCCCCCTAAATGTGAATCCTTCTCTGGCAAAGTTTGTTTGATTGGAAACAGGGCTGCATACTTAACTACCTGCCAGTGAATTTTTCTATGCCAAGTAATGTGTCAGAAGCTAGTGGAGCATGGTAAGTTAATTACTTGTGTGCACAGTGAGAGGCAACAACAAACAGCAAGGCACCAATGATAGGAAGAATGAGACTTCATTTCAGTCACCAGAGATTGTGTTGTTAATGAATCTACTCAGTCAGCTGGGAATTGGTAATGCAGATAAGGCCAGGTATGGCTCTGTACTGATATGAAGATTAGCCTCTCAACCAAAACATTGCTGTTGCTTTCTTTTTCTTTTCATTTTTTTTTTCCTTTTTAAAGTAAAGATTTCCTAATAATGAATTAAGGCTGAATTTTTGCTTCCAGAGATCTCTGATGCAGTTAACAACAAACAGATAGGCTAAATCATTATGTCTATCTCAAAAAAACATGATGGCAGTGACAATCTCCTAATGTGTTTTGCAAACACCCTATAAATCTAATAGGCTTAACCGAATAGCCAGCACAGCATAGACAATCTAGCTTGCTGCTAGCACAGTGAGTATAAGTCATAGGAGCTGCATGTATAACACCAGCAGCCAATTTTGTAGGCACGAGACCTGCCAGGATCAGGAATGTTGTGCCAGAGAAAGCATCCTTGGCAGCGAGACAGGGCATTAGCTGAAAGATGCTACTAGGCCTCCATGGTGTAGACCTGTGCTTCACTGCAGCTACACACTGAACGAGGAGAGGGAGAAGTCCTCGCCATGTTCCTGTTGTTAGTGGAAAGCACTAGTTGCTGTCTATTAAACTAGTTAATCTCTGGGGGTGATTACAATTGTGTCATCCCTTCAGAAACCAGAGTCTCAACCTTTTAACTCTGGATGTCTCCAGTCCTCAGTATTTGTCAAGAAAGGGCAATTTTGCCTCTTGGCTGAGCCAGGGAGGAGGCAGGAAAGTAAGTCTGACTCCCATTCACAGCTAGATAAGGATTGGTCCTCCAGGACCCATCCACGTATGCTGCAATTCCTGACACCAGTGGCACGTTTGTTGCAGTTAGGCCATGAACAGATATAGTCTGGATTGTATGAACTTTAGGCCAGGGTGGAAAAAATAGGCTCCTTACACTGAAGTAGTTCAGTGGTGTCTTGGTTATAGTGGAATTTCGTTAGGCATTGGCAAATTTGGAGATGAGGACTAAAATAATTTGCTGCTTGAATTGTCTAAATAAAGGCATCTGTACCAGCCTCTTGTTTTTAATGTGTTCTCAAAGGGTCATAGTCAAGCACATACATGGAAAGAACCTAAAATATTGACCTACATTTGTGTGGCAGTCATTAGTTCATTCCTCCATCCGTTGCCTCCCTACTCACTGTGCTTTATTTAGAATCCACTTTACTCACTAGTGAAGAGGAGACGCTCAAACAAGCTAATTAAGAGGGAAGCAGGAGCCCCGGTATACTTTTAATGTCAGCAGCAGGGCCCCAGACTGCAAAACAGTAAAGCGTCAGCTTGTTGTGTACAACACTTCAATTTACTACTGTGACCTTAAAGACTCCCTCTGTGATTGACTTTGATTTGTCCTTCTGCTGAAGTGGTTTTGGAACACTTGGCCTTGAGAGCCTTCCAGACTACAGAGAGTAGTCTGCAAATGATAAGTGATATTATCTGATTTTTTAAAAGTTATCTAAATAAATAAAGAGGTGCCTTAAATGACTAGCTACTCTGAAAAACTCTGGCTCTTTTAAAAATATAAAATAGTACAGGGGGAAGAACTTAACATTCGTCAGCTTTCATTAATGTGAGATGGCTTTTAAAAAACGAGGGTTCAAATTATGTATAGATGACTCACCTTCCAAGGATTATATGGCCAACAGCCCATATAACTGGGCCATACATCAGGCCTGACTTAAGACTAAACTTCACAGTCAGTACATTGCAGTACACCCACAGCCCCAGTGACAACATTATCACCTACAGTTTAAGCCAGGATCCAAACTCTGGACAGGGATCTTTGTTGGGCAGGTATAAGGCCTTCGTTTGCCTCAAATTCCATATTCTTTTTTGGATACCTTGGACTCATTTGTCTGCTTGCCCCGCGTTCTCATCCTGGGCCAGTCTGGTTTACTATTTTTTGCTGCAAGTATCTTAGATTGGCTTTGCACATTATGTGAAAGTATCAAAATAAGTAGGGTGAGTAAGCCTCATACTTCCTTGTAGCATTCTGAGGTTATGTGGAAAGGAGGGAGTTGTATACGTCCCTCATTCACATATTACTTGGAAACATGTAAAAAGGAAGTGTGGCTCACTTACACTCTTTCTCTTTCAGGCATCTCTTACACTCTTTGCTCCCCAGCATCTCCAGGTAGTGCTGGGAGAGATTCCTGCCTGAGCCTCTGGAGATGCTCTGCCAGTCAGTGCCATCAATACTGGGCTAGATGGTCCAATGGTCTGATTCAGTATAAGGCAGCTTCTTATATTCCTAGCACTTCGTGGTAATGTGCGGAGCCACCTGAATCTTGCCTGTCAACCAGACAATATTTGAATATTTAAATGCTTATTTGTACTTTACCTAAGCTCTAAGCAGTCTTAACATCTTAGCCATTTAAAAAAAAAATCTCCTTGCACAGAGTTTACTTTTCTGACAGAAGCTGTTTACATAGGTTCTTCAGGTGCTGGGTAGTGTATGTGTAAAGAGGCTATTGGAAACAAATTGGCTAGCCCCCCTCCCATACATATACTGATGTGTGTGCCAGTCACACACACCCTGGCTAATGCATAATTGGCATCAGTCAGAAGGGCGGGCATAGGGCCCCCTTCAGCATAGGGCCAATCGCACGTCCGGTAATATACAGGAGACGATCCATAGACTAGGATCAGGAAGACATGTTCTCAGGGTTAGCAATGATTTGACCAGATATTGTTTGATAGGCTTTATGACTACTATATTATATGGCTCTTATGCACGTTAATGTTGCATACAGCAGTTTTGAGGCTTTTAAAAGAAACTATGAATTTTCTGAATTTTGTTCTGGGATTTTTTCGATGCTGCACCCTAGCAAGTGGCTTTATGTGCTCAGTTTCCTCCTTGGGACTTCATCCTCCTCCCAAATACTGTTAACCTTCTATTTCTTTGAGTATACAGGCTCTTCCTCACCACAGAATAGGTCAAGGCTTCAGTTCCCACAAACACGTTCCTATTGGCTGGTTGCCTGTCCTCCCACCCCACCAAAAGGGTTAAGACTTTTTTTACAGAACCAGATATTTCCATCTTCATCCAATTGTAGGATGGAGGTCAACAAAGGTTACTTGCTTTCCTGCTACCTTGAAAGTTCCAGGAGGGGAATACTCATTGTTTAAAATTATGCTAATGATGGTGAGATTAAGTATTACTACGGTCACATCTGCTGCAGACCTTAAAAGAGTCCAAACAAAAGAGCTGAGCTTATGATTGTGCTATTTAGCATCTTATTACTTGCTCTGGTTCATGCTGCTTACACATTAATGGTTGGGCTATGGAAGGAATGCTAATGAAAGGTGGGCTCAGGGAGGATTAAGTGTCATTAAATAAGAGTTGGCAATTGCTTGTAAAACATCTTGGGAACTATTACATTTCTGGATATTAGAATGAGGGACAGTTGGACTGAATAATCTGTTGTCACATCAACACTATTTAAAGTCCCCAAGATGGAAGGAAAGCTTTTCTCCCCCTGCCACCCCTGGAACTATCTGCTTGCAGTCAGGTCAATATTTGGCAAATGATTATTGCTCAGGTGTTGCTTGTAAACTGTCTCAACAAAAACAGCCTTGTCTGGTTTGCACTACCTTTTTGATCTGAAATAAAGACCATGGCTAAGGCAAAGCAAGCAGTTAACAGCCAACCAATCATTAACTTCCTGAAATGAACACCTATGAAGGCCACACTCTTACAAGGATGCTTTCTTGCTTCCTTAAATGTTAATAAGTTGCCACATTAAGGGCACAGTCCCATGGCCACTAGACAGCAGCTAGCAGCCATAGGACTGGTCAGTTCCCAGGAACCAACCTTGGAGCCTGCGCTCTGAGGTTGGTTCCCGGAGAACCACCTCCCCACCCCTTCCCCCGCTGCTTTGTAGGTGGTGTGGATCATCCCTGTGCTCCGCGTTTGGAAGAGCAGTGTGGAACAGGGGGAAAGGGGGCGTTCCCCAGGGTGGGGAATGCGGAAGTGCCAGTACGACATTTCCTATGTCTTGTCCAGATTCCCCATCCTGTGCTCCGACGTCCCGCAGCTAGACAGTGGAAATTAGCCATCTAGCCACAAATGCAAGGCAGCTGGAGTGCAGAGGAGACGATCCCCTCCACGCTCCTCCTGCTGTGCATTGGCTAGGTGGTCGTCTCCGAGTTCAGAGGCAGCTGTCTATCCACATAGGATCGCTCCCTAACAGGAGTTAATAGCATCTAATAACTTTTAAAATTTCTGTTGAATTTAAAAAGATATCCACACCATCTGTGTTATTGATATAAGCCTTCCCTCCTGTTGACTCCCTGTATCAAGGGTGGGGAACTTCAATGCCAAATCCCTGTCTGGCCCTCTGGTGTTCTGCAGAAGGCCACACCTCCTTCCCTGGCCTGACCCCCTTTCCCCCATCCACCAATCATTTGGTGTTTTCCCTGTATTTGAGCAGTTTTTCCCCCAGTGAAAAAGGTTGAAACACCTCTTCTAAGGCAGTAAGAACTTTAAGCTAAAATATGCTGGTATCTTTGGTATTGGTGACCCACCACTGAAACACAGGCCCAGAGAACTTCTCCGAAATTTCATTCGGTCATCAGGCTGAAAGACGTTCCCCACCCCGAGCCCTATATATTCATTCTGTTTTCTTTTGGGGGTGTTTTAAAACATAGACTGGGAAACATCAAACTGATTGTTGTTTCTTAAAGCGTACTTTTCTGGAAGCAAATGTGCATAATCCTTACACATTTAAGAAACGCAACACAGCTAGGTGTTAATATAGATTGAATGACACCTGAAACGGTATTTGTGACCCAATCAAGAATTAGTGTCTTCAGAATTGGTTTGATAAGATATTCTCCCATTTAGGTTTTACTAGATTAACAGTGCAGCAAAATACCATTATGTAAGTATGATTTATTAAGAAGTAACTCTACCACCACTGTAGAATCTTATTTATTGCCTGCTGAGTTTAATCTAAAATGATGCTTTCTGAAAGAGAACATGGCAGATAGAAGACAAAGGGTTGGGGAATTTGAAAGTGATAAACATCATAGGTAAGACTAGGTAATAGCATACATCTACTTTCTGTTGTATATTTAAATGTTGGTAAGTTTATACAATGATGTGCTTTGTGGAAAGAGCAGACGGAGATCTGGTTTGCACTATCACAAGGTGGTTAATAAGCCACGCTGCCTGCTTTACCACTCTGTATGTGCTGGTCGCATATTGGGGGGTTGACATAACTACCTCAGCAGCGTGGCTTGTTGTGTCATGTGAACTCAGCCAGGGTGGCTTGTTGCCATGGGTAACAAGCCACTCAGAACCCATGGGCTATTGTATGGTTCTGGGTGGCTTGTTACTCATGGCAACAAACCACCCTGGCCAGGTTCGCACGACATAGAATCATAGAATCATAGAATCATAGAATAGTAGGGTTGGAAGGGGCCTACAAGGCCATCGAGTCCAACCCCCTGCTCAATGCAGGAATCCAAGTCAGAGCATCCCTGACAAATGGCTGTCCAGCCTCGTCTTAAAGGCCTCCAGTGTGGGAGAGCCCACCACCTCCCCAGGTAATTGGTTCCATTGCCGTATTGCTCTGACACTCAGGAAGTTTTTCCTGATGTTCAGCCGGAATCTGGCTTCCTGTAACTTGAGCCCATTATTCCATGTCCTGCACTCTGGGATGATCAAGAAG
Source organism: Heloderma suspectum (assembly GCF_057233095.1). Classification (NCBI taxonomy): domain Eukaryota; kingdom Metazoa; phylum Chordata; class Lepidosauria; order Squamata; family Helodermatidae; genus Heloderma; species Heloderma suspectum. The sequence continues at coordinate 332,401,474 of NC_139459.1, read as the reverse complement.
AGATCCTGGCCTTCTTCTCTGTGACAACCTTTCAAGTACTTGAAGAGTGCTATCATATCTCCCCTCAGTCTTCTCTTCTCAAGGCTAAACATGCCCAGTTCTTTCAGTCTCTCTTCATAGGGCTTTGTTTCCAGTCCCCTGATCATCTTTGTTGCCCTCCTTTGAACCCTCTCCAGCTTGTCTGCATCCTTCTTAAAGTGTGGTGCCCAGAACTGGACACAGTACTCCAGATGAGGCCTAACCAGTGCTGAGTAGAGGGGAACTAGTACTTCCCGGGATTTGGAAGCGATGCTTCTATTAATGCAGCCCAAAATAGCATTTGCCTTTTTTGCAGCCACATCACATTGTTGGCTCATATTCAGCTTGTGATCGACGACAATTCCAAGATCCTTCTCGCTCGTAGTGTGGTTGAGCCACGTATCCCCCATCGACATGACAAGTCACGCTTCTGAGGGTAATTATGCTAACCTCCCTCGCGCTCGACCAGCATGTTTTGCGAAGAAAATAAGCCACTGTGGTTTGTTTGCCTAGCTGTGATTGTGAGAACTGGTCCAGAGAGAAACCCTTTCTCCTCTTCCATAATATTATAACTGTGGATTCCCGTATTTATGGTGGGCTCAGAACAGTACTTCTTCAAGCAGTGCACAATTAACTGGAATTCACTGCCACATGGCTGGGTCATGGCTGCTAGTTTTAGAAAAGGATTATAGTAGGTCTACAATAGCCATTAGCCGTATCGCTAAATAGAACCTCTGTGTACTAACCACTGAGGACAGACAACAGGGGAAGGTTCTCACCATCGTTTCCAGAGGCATCTGGCCAGCCTCTGTTGGAAACACAATCTTGGACTAGATGGATGTTGGTGAGATCCAGCAATTCTGTTCTTATGTCTTGTTCAATTTGTATGCTAGAAATCTAAGTACTTTTTACACGGCAGGAAGTCCCATTGCTCTCTCAGTACACATTGCAGTTTTTGTATTTTGTTTTAAAGCTCTGCCCCATTTATTAAGAGAAGCAGAGGGGTGAGAAATTACACGGATATCTGTGTGACAGACGGCTAGGAAATAACTTTTGTGAAATACCAGGTCTGTGTATTTTTAAAAATGCAGCAAATTATGAAAAATAGAGGATGTGAATTGCTTTAGTCACAGCAAGTTGCTACTGATATTCATATTTGATGCAATAACTTATTCTTCTTTTCGGTAAGTTCTGCTTATTAATTTTATTGCTACTGCTGTGCAGGCATTGTTCAAATATGTGCATAGAGCTCTGTAAAGCACAGACACAAGCTACGGATCTTTTAGCAATTGCTAAAATTGTTAGTGATATCCTTTGTGCTAAATCAGAATCCACTATATTTCACTCCAGTGCCGTTTGCCCTTTTTCTAGTGGTAAATTTTATGAACTATCAGTGACCAACTCTGGAAGTCTTAACATTGTGGCAGGAAGAGATTCAGCATGCTTAGTGACAATTTTACTTTCACTTGTTTTTATGTTCCTCGTAACTTGGTTGTGTCCTATTCCCTTGGTTGTGTCCATGGTAAGCTGATAGGTTAAACGTCACAAGAATTTCATAGTGTTTTCCTTAAGAATAGAGTCTTAGGAACTGTATGACACAGAAGTGCTATAAGCTTACAGAGCGTATGTGACCTTTTTATTCTGATTCAGTTGGAGAAGTATGAGAGCATAATTAAAATGGAAAGTAATACTGATTAATTATATAGTAAACCCTGCTATTTTCTATGTGTTTTTTTACCATCATGGATGCAGTGGGTTGTATCCATGTTAGTCCTACTTAGAGTAGACCTATTGAAATGAATGGGACTTAGTTATCAAATACTTTGTGTCATGGAAGATTTAAAGGACACACCAGCCAGGAAGCTAGAAAAAACATACTTGCCTCTGTCAGACAAGAACAGAATACTAATGGCAAACTCCTGACTCACCCCGATATAACTATGTCTAGTGCCAGTTAGTGACTATACTATATTGCAACCTTGCTGAACTTGGTTTCCTCCATATATTTTGGATTTCAGCTCCCATCAGCCCCAGCCAACATGGCCAATGGTAAGGAACGCTGGGTGGTATTGTTCAAAACATCTGGATGACAAGAAGTTGTGGAAGGCTGCTACACAGTGACAATTTGTCCCTGACTTAGCCCATGGCACCATATGTAAATAACATTCCTGTAGATCTAAACTTCTGGTTGTACCAGTAATTTAATTAGGTAAATGTGACTGATACATTGCATTTTCAGTACATAGTACACAAGTCTCTTAAGATGACCAAAACAACAACAACAACGGGCATGCTTTTTGATAGTTTTAAATTAGAACTAATATTTAGTCTGGATGTATGCTTAAAATTTAATTAAAATTTAATAACAATAGTATGAATTGGGCTAAACTGGGTTATAGATGTCTCAAAGTATATAATTTGAAATACATTGAGCAATATATTACTGCCATTTCTGTTAAGATACTCAGAATGCTGTAATTTGACCACCATGGACATGCTGTCATGGTGGTTAAATTTCCTACATAGTAGAATTTCCACCATTAGGAAATTTATATACCACCCTTCATCACAAAAGGTCTCAGGCTGGTTTACATTTAAAAAGAACAATATGTAGCATGTTTTGAAAAGTGGCTGTAGTACTTGGCTCTTGCATCCTGCCATCAATGAAGAAAAGAGAACACTCATTAGGTGAAATCTTTCAATGAATATCATATCCATCTCATGACATATTACTCTACAAGGGATGTATCCATCACTTTGCCTTTTACTGGTAGTAGAATATTCATTTGGCTGTCTCATTCTAAGGCCCTTATTTAAGAATTGTAGAAATTATAATTATTTCCTCAAAATTTCCAGTGGTTTTAATTTAACAGCAAGCTTAAAATTTTCTGTCATGGTTCAGATGTTGTTGTTGTTGTTATGCCACCATATTGAACTTTTGAAAATGCTGTTAAATGTGAGTGTCAAAAGTTAAGATGTCAGCCCTGAGTATTTGATTTTATGATATTCATGGATGTATTGGCAATCATTGTCATTAATGAAATTTTGTAAACAGATAATGAACAATAGGTTAATGGTGCTTGGTTGTGCTGCATTGTTGTTTTTTAATCATATGACAGATCTGGCAGATAAGAGGCAAATTATCTCAGTGGCCCAGATGGAGTGTCTGCCGCTTTATCGAGCAAAATGGTTGGACAGCCCATATTAGCAAAGTTATGTGAAGGAAAGCTGCCATTTTATTCGCTGTTCTGCCAAACTAGCAAATGTATGTACCAACTCTTGGCTCCTAGACAGAGCCATAAAGCCTGGTATTCTGCAGTCATATTCGTGCAGCAGTTCTGCCAGATCAAAATTTTAAAAATAAGTGAAATTAGGGGACTGTGGTGTCCTGTGTTGTTGAGCCTGCAGGGTGATGTGGAATTGGAAATGACCTACATCTGCAGCCATGCCACCTCCTGGCAGCCTACAGTTAGTGTTTCCATCTGGGTTCTAAGTAACAGCACAGTAAAACTATGTACTAATAATAAGAGAAAAAGGTTAACCAGAAAACGCTTGCAATTCTTCCCCAGGGATGTTCAGGAGGCCATTGCAGGAAGGCTTAGTAAATGTATAATGCACTGAATTAAACATGCTACAATTTTGGTCCAACTGGTAACTTTGTGATCCTATTTTATATTACCCTGATCTTTACTGTTTGCCCTAAGGCTAGACTCTTCCTGGTTTAGCTGCCCATAATGTGTGTTTGTAATAATTGTTCTTTAACTGGAGTGGTTGGCATAAAATGATAGGGTTGTTTTGCCAATGCTACTGTTAGAAAGAAGCTGAAAATACAAGCGACTGACTTATCCTAGTTTTACTTAGATCAGTATAAAAGTAGGATACAGAATATATCATCAGAGTACCATGGTGTTCATAGCGCGATTGTCCATGCAAGTATACAAGTAAATGGAGAGAAATAAATTCAATTTCCGGGACTACTTTTGCTGGCAAATATACGATGTGCATTAGAAAGCACATGAGAAGCAAAAGGTATCCAGTTATGTGAAAAATGAATATCTGCTGTTGTGCAAATAAATATATTCAGATAATCATTTTATAGAAAAACAACCAAATCGGTAATTGGAAAGTTAATGGAAATGAAGAAAATTTAAGTGTCTGGCTCTTAATACTACTTTTAAAATTTATATATTTAATCTATAGGTTTTGTGAAAAATATTTGATGGGGGTGTATTAAAAAAAGCCTTGGAAGTTTATATTAGCTTTAATTAGATCTAGACGGAATTCATTATTTTTAATAGCTTTTCATTAGTGAGGTGAAGTCATTATTTGGAATGTACAGTAGCAAGTAGCAAAACAACCTATTTTTTTCTTCTATTTAAAGACAGCTTATGCCTTAAAGAAGCTATTATTAAAAACTACACTTAGGAAGAAGATTTTAGCTAAAAGGAAAAGAGGCTAAAATTTAAGGTGAAGGTCTAAGGAAGGGAAACAGTGTTTTCTACAAAAAACACAAAAGCTGAAAAAGGGTTTACAGTGAACTGTGAGTATAAGAAGTGCCTCGACTGATTAGACCAGTGGCCCACTGAATCCAACATTCTGTCTCCAGCAGTGGCCATGGACGTATACCCACCAGTCCTGAGGATGTGGTGTGGGTGCCCATCTGTTGAGTATAGCTTAGTGTGGTTCACCCTCAGTGTGGTCCATCAACTTGTTTATTGGGCCTGGCACTGGCCAGCCAAATGCCTTTGGGAAGTTCTCAAGCAGGTCACTAGATATTGCAACCTTTGTTTGGCACCAACATCAGTATCTGAATATTGAGGTTCCTTTTGTAGGAATCATAGGATTGATCCAATGGTGGCTTTACACTAGTGGAAAGTGTTTATGCTCACATAAGGTGGAACATTCTCCTGATTCTCCTCTACTGACTGCAGCTCATTGCATCCTCAAAAAGATTCTCTTGAGGGTAGGTGGGGAATTGGCAAAAATTGGATGCCCCACCTTGAGTGAGTGTGTGAGTGTAATTGCTTTCTGCTAGTGGAATGCTAGCATTGGATACAATCTATAGTTAATAGCCAGTGATAAATGTCTTTTAACTTACTATTACCTTTTGCTTGGCACACTTTAAGGTGCATGGGTGGTTCTACACTGCCATGACATTTCAAATATTACATCAATAGGAATTGTGGCATTTATTAAATAATACAGGGGGAATGTTGGATTAGAATTTTAAAGTCTTGTTCAGAAGTAGCATATTGTACCATGGGTCTCCACTGGAATTTTCTAGGGGGTGTGGGGCAATGCATTTATTATTATTTTTTAATTTTAAATTATTTTTAGGTCACCTTTAAGGCTAGAACTCTCTCAAAGCGGTGGCGGGAGCAATGCAATTTGTTGCTCCTCCTGCTCTGCCTCCTGAGACGGGAGCTTCACCCCACCTTATGGGATGGTGTGTTGGATTATCATTATTCTTCTGTGTATGTTTTGTTAGCCACTTTGAGTGACTCAATTGGAGGGGGAAAGTGGGTTATAAATGTTACCATAATGTTACCAAATAAGCAGAAGGTCCTTCAGCTTTGCAGTATTGTAAAAGGATGAGTTCGATCTAGAGATCTATCCTTGGAAGGTGACTCTTCCACTCTCTCCTTTCCATCACAGCCCCCACCCCCAAGCAACCTTAAAGGGCTCCCCTGAAGGTTGAAGGCCCCGCTAATCAGGCAGAGGCACCTTCTGCGAGCTGAGCCCCTGCACAGAAAGTGCTTCTGCCTGATTTTCCAGGATCTTCCCCTTACACTTCAGCCCCCTGCACTACAGCTGACCCCATTCGGAGTCCTTGTGGAGTGGGCTTGATGCAGCGGCTAGGGAGAGTAGAATACAGGAAAGTCACCTTCTGCTCACCCCTTTCTGCAGGTGGATCTCTGAATCATGGCTCCAAGCCTAGATTATTTGTCAACTGTTTGGGGTCCACTTATCTCAAATAGCACTTGATTGATGCTGCATTAGCTGCTGATGAAATAAATATGAATACTCTTATGTGCGAGGTGTTCGAATCTTGAAATTCCTTTTATTACTAAGTTCAAGTGCAATTGTTACTATGTGCCAAGTTTTTATTAAAAGACATTAAAAACTTCAGTAAAGTTGAAAACTATAAGTAAAGTTTGGAATATTCCCCTTAATTTTTAAATAATGTTTTAAAAAATCAACTTGCCAGGCCAAGTGCAAATGCAAGTGATTGGTGATATAATTCTCTGTATTCTATAAAATGTCTCATAATGAATGAAAAATTACAGGGTAGGATGTCAATTGTGCTTTGATGTAGGGAATAGGTAATCAATACCTGGAAGTTAGAAAAAAGTGTTCTGTTTCCTCCACTAATGGTATAGGATTTTGTTTTGTTTTTGCAAGACAATGGTGTCTGGAGCATGAGACACTTAAGGAAAAGAATTAATTTGAAATCTGTAGTGGAAGATCAGTTTCAATTAAAACTGCACTTGAGTGTTCATGGATAGAAAAGCTAGCAGGTAGCTCTAAACCTTATGGTAGCTAGCAGTGAATAAATAGGCTCCATTGCAACGTACTGTCTTGATTACAAATTTCATAGAATATTAATCGAAATTGTTCTAGCAATGATATAACAGAATTCCTAGATCATACTTTGGATCTGCAAATTGATTGTGGTGCTAGTTCTTCATCACTAGGCGTATCTTTGGCCTTACATTCTCAGTTATATTATACATATGCTAGTTGCACACTGTAAAGGGTGGTAGCAAAATATTACTGGAAGTAGAATTCTTATAAGTAAATACAAAATGTATTAATAGCAGAAGTACCAATTTATAAATATCATGGTAATTTACTCCAGATGTGGGACTCAGGGCATCTAATGAAAGTGGCCATTCATAACTCGCTCTGCCTGCTTATTGGTTGGACCATCAGTACAAAGTGTTATTTTTTCCCCTTTGAAACAGGTGCATATGGTCCTGAGCACTGGGTTACTTCAAACATAGATTGTGGGAAAACTCATCAGTCTCCAATAGATATCATAGATCATCAGGCACGTGTTGGAGAAGAATATCAAGAAATACACCTAGTGGGTTTTGATAATGAATCTTCGAACAAGACATGGATGAAAAATACTGGGAAAACGGGTAAGGACACATTATTTCTTCTTCTTCTTTGGCCATTTATGTAATTGCATTTATGGTTAATTATATTGCCGTTTGGGCATTCCCTCTTGCAATTAAGAGTCACATGGAAGGGGAGAGCATGGCTGAAACTCTTACCTGATGGGGCCACATACAGCCTCACCCCACCTGTGTGGGGCACCATCATCCTTGCCCCCTTCCATCTACACACTGGGATGGAATGTCTGTAGATGGGCACTGCATGAATATAACAGGCTTCCCTCGATAGACTCACTCCCAAGACCAGGAGGGCAGAGCCAGGAGCCAGAGCCCCACTCTCCCCACTGTCCCGACATGCAATTTTAATCACATAACTGGACACCTGAATAGGACCTACATCGGCATGCTGGGAATTGTAGGACTTTTTTCTCTACAAACATGCATAGGATCACACCCTTAATGGTTTTTAAAAACTCATTCTCAGTATGAAACCCTATTTCTATTGTAAATAAACTCTTAAATGGTCTCTAATCTTGATATATTACCTTGAGGAAAAGACCATGAACTCCAGTATCAAAATACGTAAGTAAGATGATGAAAGGACCCAAGGATGTTCCTATGTTCAGAGAAGAAGACACAGAGCATGAAATTCTGGAAATTTTGGGTGGTGGGGTTATCAAGAGAACCATCTATAGATGTGAAAACAACAAAGAGTCTTGTGGCACCTTAACGACTGACACGACTGACTTTTGTCCACCAACACTTATGCTAGAATAAATTTGCTATTCTTCAAGATGCCACAAGACTCTTCATTGCTTTTGCTGCAACAGACTAACACGGCTACTCCTATGGTAATCTATAGATGTGAAAACTCAAGGGAAAATTAATGAGAAAATTCAGAAATAATGGTTGAGTTTTTGTTAAGGTAACATTGTTACTACTTGTATTTTATTCTTACATGTAATTGTTAAATCTGCAGGATTTGTCCATAATGTTTCAGTCATACCCAAGTTCATGCACTTCATAACTGTGAAGCCTATACTGCTAGATGCTGCTGGCCTTATTACTGATCCATTAGGGGCTTAAGTTGTGTGGCGAAATACACTTGTGTTCCGCAGACTATTGTCTGGAGAGAGTGTCCCTTAGGAATACAGAAGTTGGCAAATCCCACAAGGCTATCTCAACATCCTTGAACAGAATTATTATGTTTACCTGTTACGACTATTCTTAAGCCATTAAGAAAGCAATGCTCGGGCCCCTAGACAGAGTCTGGGAGGGCCATACGATAGTTTGGATTCCAGGATCCAAGGTCCTACCTTGGACCTGGAGTCTGATCCCCCCCTTCCCCCCATTGCAGCTGGCATGGAGAGAGCCACACAGGCTGCCTCTTTGATGTCGCAAAGGCAACCTTGGTGAAAGGGAAAGGGGGCATGCTGGGGGGTGGGGAGGAGAGGGGATAGTTTGCACCATATCCCCAGGCCTCTCCAGCCTCTTTCCTTCCCCAGCCTCCTTCCCACCCGCTCCCCGACACCTCAGCTAGTTGGGGAAAAATGCCCATCTAGCAAAAATACAGATTGGGAGGAGCGCAAAGGTGAAGATTGCCTCTGTCACACATCCCGCTCTGCTTTAGATGGCCATAAGCCTCCCAGTCCGAAGGCTTATGGCCATCCCCATAGGTTGTTGTTGTTCAGTCGTTAAGGCATGTCTGACTCTTCGTGACCCCATGGACCATAGCACGCCAGGCCTTCCTGTCCTCTGCTCTCTCCTGGAGTGTGCTCAAATTCATATTCGTTGCATCGGTGATACTATCCAGCCATCTCATCCTCTGCCGTCCCCTTCTCCTTTTGCCTTCAATCTTTCCCAGCATCAGGGTCTTTTCTAGTGACTTTTCTCTTCGCATTAGGTGGCCAAAATATTTGAGCTTCAGCTTCATTATCTGTCCTTCCAATGAGCAGTCAGGGTTGATTTCCTTTAGGATGGACTGATTTTATTTTTTTATTTATTTATTATTAAATTTATTACTCGCCCATCTGGCTGGTCACCCAGCCACTCTGGGCGATGTACAACATACAATAAAAACAGTTTAAAACAATAAAATTCTACAATAAAAACATTTTCTAAAATACCCTAACCCACCCCAAATGCCTGCCTGAACAACAACGTTTTTAATGCACGACGGAAGCTCATTAAAGAGGGGGCATGACGGAGTTCCCTAGGGAGGGAGTTCCACAGAGTGGGGGCCACCATAGAAAAGGCCCTCTCCCTCGTCCCCACCAGTCTAACTGTCCTGGCTGATGGGACAGAGAGAAGGCCATCCGAGGCTGATCTTGTTAAGCGGCCTGTCTGGTGCTGCTGGAGGCGCTCCTTAAGATAGGCTGGGCCGGAACCATATAGGGTTTTAAAGGTCAAAACCAACACCTTGAATTTGGCCCGGAAAACAACTGGTAACCAGTGCAACTCCTTCAGCACTGGAGTGATGTGATCTCACCGGTGGCTGCCTTTAATCAGGTGAGCCGCCGCGTTCTGTACCAGCTGCAGTTTCCGAACCGTCTTCAAGGGTAACCCCACGTAGAGCGCATTACAGTAGTCTAAACGAGAGGAGACCAGGGCATGTACTACCGATGGGAGCAGATGGTCGGGAAGGAAGGGGCGCAGCCGCCGTTTCAGATGGAGTAGATACAGCGCTGTCCAGCTCACAGCTGACACCTGAGCCTCCATGGACAGCTGGGAGTCCAAAATGACCCCCAGGCTGTGGACCTGGTCTTTCAAGGGTAGCCATACCCCATTCAACACCAGGTCAACATCCCCCAGCTTCCTCTTGTCTCCCACCAAAAGTACCTCGGTCTTGTCAGGGTTCAGCTTCAGCCTATTCCTCCCCATCCAGACACTCACCGTCTCCAGACATTTGGATAGGGATTCTACGGCCAACCTTGGTGAAGATTTAAACGAGAGGTAGAGCTGCGTGTCATCCGCATATTGATGCCACTGCACCCCAAACCTCCTGATGATAGCCCCCAGCGGCTTCACATAGATGTTAAATAGCATCGGGGAGAGGATGCAACCCTGTGGCACCACACAAGTAAGTGGCCACGGATCCGAAACCTCCTCTCCCAGTGCTACCCTCTGGTACCTGCCAGAGAGGAAGGACCGGAACCATCGCAATACGGTGTCCCCAATGCCCAACCCCTCCAGGCGGTCCAGGAGGATACCGTGGTCAACGGTATCAAAAGCCGCTGAGCGGTCGAGGAGAACAAGGAAGGAGCATTCACCCCTATCCAGAGTCCTCCTCATATCATCTACCAAGGCGACCAAGGCCATTTCTGTCCCATGCCCAGGCCTGAAGCCCGACTGAAATGGGTCTAGATAATCAGTTTCTTCCAAGTGTGCCTTCAACTGCACCGCCACCACCCGCTCAATCACCTTGCCCAAAAATGGCAGATTTGAGACTGGGCAAAAGTTGTTCAAAACTTGAGGATCCAAGGAGGGCTTCTTTAAGAGCGGTCTTATCACTGCCTCCTTGAGGGCTGATGGCATCACTCCCTCCTCAAGGGAGGCGTTCACCACTGCCTTGATCCCCTCACCCAGTCTCTCTCTGCATCTCATAATGAGCCAAGATGGGCAGGGATCAAGTAAGCAGCTGGTCGGCCGTACCGATGAAAGCACCTTGTCCACTTCATCAGGAGGAAGAAGCTGGAACCGATCCCACAAAACCAGTTTGCCACAGGCTGCCTCTTGCTCACTAACTGTATCCACAGCGTGCAGAGTAACACACCTAATCTGATCAATTTTATCTGCAAAGTGCCTTGCCAAGGCCTCACAGGAGGCCTTCGAATGCTCCAGTGGTTCCGGAGCCACAGGACTGACCAGGCTCCGGACCACTTGGAACAGCCTCCTGGGACAGCACTCTGCAGACGCGATGGAGGCAGCATAATATTCCTTTTTTGCTGCCTTCACTGCCACGTGATAGGCTGAAGATACAGCTCTAGCCTGTGTCTGATCGTCTTTGGAGCGAGACTTCCACCACCGGTGCTCTAGCCGTCTCACCTCCTGTTTCAGAGCTCGTAACCACGGATTGAACCATGGTGCAGTCCGAGCCCTGTTCATGGGGAGAGGGCATTTCGGAGCCACCTGATCTAATGCCCCAGTGATTGCGGCATTCCAGCCACCCACCAGAGTCTCGACCGAGTGGCCGTTGGCATGCCCCAGAGAATCCCCAAGTGCGTTCAGGAATCCATTTGGATCCATAAGACACCTGGGGTGGACCATTTTAATGGGTCCTCCACCCCTGCGGAGGGGTTGTGGAACCGAGAAGTCCAACATCGCCAGATAGTGATCTGACCATGACAAGGGGGTGGTGGATATACCCCCGACTTCCAGATCACTCCCCACTTCTCCAGAAACAAACACAAGGTCTAGTGCATGACCGGCTACATGGGTGGGCCCAGTTAGAATATGGTGCAGCTCCCAGGAGGCCATGGTCTCCATGAAGTCCTGAGGTGCTCCTGTGAGGATGGCCTCCGAACGTACGTTGAAGTCCCCCAACACCAGTAAGTTAGGGGACTGTACACACACATCGCAGACCACCTCAAGCACCTCAGCCAGGGAGTCAGTCGTGCAGCGGGGTGGATGGTACACGAGCAGAATCCCCAGACTGCCCTTCAGGCCCAACCTCCAGTACATGCACTCAGCAACCTTGGTCTCCCGGAGACGGGGTCTGGTGAAGACCAAGGACTCTCGGTAGATAACAGCCACTCCCCCTCCCCGATCCCCAGCCCTCGGCTGCTGTGCATACGAAAATCCAGCTGGACACATGGCTGCAAGGGTTGGAGCAGCAGCCTTGGCCAGCCAGGTCTCCGTAATACATGCCAGGTCTGCACCCTCATCCAGGATCATGTCATGGATGAGGGAGGTTTTCTGGGTAACAGACCTGGCATTACAGAGCAGCAAACGAAGGCCAGAAGATGGGGTCACGCCTCCCCCAGCCATCCTTTGGCTCTGGACAGGCCCGGAGCAGGGGACAGATACTACACATCTTTCCCTTGTTCCCATGGCCTGCCCCTAGCGCTCCGCCAGCGCCTGCCGCCCAGCCTCAGTATCTTCTGGCCCCCAACACTCTCCCCACTGCCTCCATCAGGTGGACACATGCCCCCTCGCTCCCGCCTATCAGGCAGGCTACCCACCCCTAAAACCACAACAAAATCCCCCAGGAAAAAGAAAACACACACACAAAAAAAACAATTAAAAATCCCCTTAAAAATAATGCCACAGGGAATTATTAATGCCACAGAGTCCACAGGGAAGGCCAGGTGGTGGTGGTGGTGGTGCCGGCGGCGGCGGCGGCAGCAGCAGCCGCCGCCGCCGCAGGCCCAGCAGCAGCAGGCCCGCCTCTTCCCGGGTGGTGGTGGTGGCCTCTCCTGCAGGCCCCTGGCTCATTTGACCTCCTTGCAGTCCAGGGGACTCGTAAGAGTCTTCTCCAGCACCACAGTTCGAAGGCATCAATTCTTCGGCGCTCAGCCTTCCTTATAGTCCAGCTCTCATAGCCATACGTTGTTACTGGGAAAACCATAGCTTTGATTATACGAATCTTTGTCGGCAATGTGATTTCTCTGTTTCTTACTATGCTGTCTAGGTTTGCCATAGCTTTCTTCCCAAGGAGCAAGCGTCTTTTAATTTCATGGCTACAGTCACCGTCTACAGTGATCTTGGAGCCCAAGGAAGTAAAATCTGTCCCTGCTTCCATTTCTTCCCCTTCTATATGCCAGGAAGTGATGGGGCCAGATGCCGTGATCTTCGTTTTTTTAATGTTGAGTTTCAAACCAGCTTTTGTACTCTCCACTTTCACCCTCAACAAGAGGCTCTTTAGATCCTCTTCGCTTTCTGCCATTAGGGTGGTATCGTCTGCGTATCTGAGGTTGTTGATAATTCTCCCAGCAATCTTAATTCCGACCTGTGATTCCTCCAGCCCGGTGTTTCTCATGATGTACTCTGCATATAAATTAAATAAGCAGGGTGACAATATACAGCCTTGTCGTACTCCTTTCCCAATTTTGAACCAATCGGTTGTTCCATGTGTGGTTCTTACTATTGCTTCTTGACCCTCGTACAGGTTTCTCAGGAGATAGGTAAGGTGGTCTGGTACTCCCATGTCTTTAAGAATTTGCCACAGTTTGTTGTGATCCACACAATCAAAGGCTTTAGCGTAGTCAACGAAGCAGAAATAGACGTTTTCTCTGGAATTCTCTTGCTTTCTCCATAATCCAGCGAATGTTGGCGATTTGATCTTTAGTTCCTCTGCCTCTTTGAAACCCAGCTTGTACTTCCAGTAGTTCTCGGTTCACATACTGCTGAAGCCTAGCTTGTAGGATTTTTAGCATCACCTTGCTGGCATGTGAAATTAGCGCAATTTTACGGTAGTTTGAACACTCTTCGGCATTGCCCTTCTTTGGAATTGGAATGTAAACTGACCTCTTCCAGTCTTGTGGCCACTGTTGAGTGTTCCAAATTTGTTGGCATATTGAGTGCAGCACTTTAACAGCATCATGTTTTAGGATTTTAAATAGCTCAGCTGGAATACTGTCATCTCCGCTAGCTTTGCTGTTAGTAATGCTTCCTAAGGCCCACTTGACTTCACTGTCTAGGATGTCCAGCTCAACTTCAGTGACCACACTATCATGGCTATCAGGGAGATTAAGATCTTTCCTGTATAGTTCTTCTGTGTATTCTTTCCACCTCTTCTTAGGTCCCTGCCTTCTTTGTCCTTTATCATGCCCGTCTTTGCACAAAACGTTCCCTTGAGATCTCCGATTTTCTTGAAAAGATCTCTAGTCTTTCCCATTCTATTGTTTTCCTCGATTTCTTTGCATTGTTCATTTAAGAAGGCCTTCTTGTCTCTCCTTGCTATTCTCTGGAACTCTGCATTCAGTTGGATATATCTTCCCCTTTCTCCTTTGCTTTTCGCTTCCCTTCTTTCCTCAGCTACTTGTAAAGCCTCATCAGACAGCCACTTTGCTTTCTTGCATTTCTTTTTCTTTGGGATGGATTGAGTTGTTGCCTCCTAAACAATGTTACGGACCTCCGTCCATAGTTCCTCAGGCACTCTGTCTATCAGGTCTAATCCCTTAAATCTATTCCTCACCTCCACTGTATATTCATAAGGGATATGATTGAGGTCATACCTGAATGGTTTAGTGTTTTCCCTACGTTCTTCAATTTAAGCTGAAATTTTGCAAGAAGAAGCTCATGATCTGAGCCACAGTCAGCTCCAGGTCTTGTTTTTACTGACTGCATAGAGCGTGCAGAGTATATAATCTTTGTATATAAGTATATAAGCTCCAGGTCTTGTTTTTACTGACTGTATAGAGTGTGCAAAGTATATAATCTTTGGCTGCAAAGTATATAATCAATCTGATTTCGATATTGACCATCTGATGATGTCCATGTGTAGAGTCGCCTCTTGTGCTGTTGGAAAAGCATGTTTGCTTTTCTCAGCGTGTTCTTTTAGCAAACCTCAATTAGCCTTTGTCCTGCTTCATTTTGTACACCAAGGCCATGCTTGCCTGTTATCCCGGTGATTGCTTGACTTCCAACTTTAGCATTCCAATCCCCTATGATGAAAAGGACATCTTTTTTTGGTGTTAGTTCTAGAAGGTGTTGTACGTCTTCATAGAACCGATCAACATCAGCTTCTTCAGCCTCAGTGGTTGGGGCATAGACTTGAATTACTGTGATGTTGAATGGTTTGCCTTGGATTCGTTCTAAGATCATTCTGTCGTTTTTGAGATTGTACCCCAGTACTGCTTTTCCCACCCTTTTGTTGACTATGAGTGCTACTCCATTTCTTCTAAGGGATTCTTGCCCACAGTAGTAGATATGATGGTCACCTGAATTAAATTCACCCATGCCTATCCATTTTAGTTCGCTGATTCCCAAGATGTCGATGTTCAATCTTGCCATCTCATGTTTGACCACCTCCAGCTTACCTTGATTCATTGATCTTACATTCCAGGGTCCTAAACAATATTGTTCTTTACAGTATCGGACTTTCTTTTCACCACCAGACACATCCACAGCTGAGTGTCCTTTCGGGTTTGGCCCAGCCGCTTCACTCTTTCTGGCGCTACTTGGAAATTCCCTCTGCTCTTCCCCAGTAGTATATTGGACACCTTCCAACCTGAGGGGCTCATCTTCCGGCGTCATGTCTTTTAGCATTGTGATATGTTCCATGGGGTTTTCTTGGCAAGAATACTGGAGTGGGTTGCCATTTCCTTCTCCAGTGGACCACATTTTGTCAGAACTCTCTGCCATGACCTGTCCGTCTTGGGTGGCCCTGCACGGCATAGCTTATGGCTTCACTGAGTTACATAAGCCCCTTCGCCACAACAAGGCAGTGATCCATGAAGGGGATCCCCATAGGATTGCGCCCTAAATTTCAAATAAATATGACTTACGTTTTCACCAATAATAGAACCACTGTATAGGTATTTCTATTAAAAACTGCAGTTAAGTGACTTATTGTGCAATCTAGAACTTGTCTACTCAGAAGTAAGCTTGATTGAGTTCAATGGGGTTTACTCGCAAATAAGTTGATATAGGATAATGCACATAGCTAGAAGTAAGTCCCTTTGAAGTCAGTTTCTGAGTAGAAACGTATTGAGTTGTACCAGAAACCTTTAGAACCGAAGGTTTACAGAGGTGTGGGCAACTTGTGGCCCTCCAGATGTTTGGACCTATAATTCCCATCATCTTTCACCATTGGTTATGCTGGCTAGGGCTGATGGGAGTTGTTAACTGGAAAAATATGTAGGGCCACAAGTTGCCCACAGTTTACTGTATATGTTGTAGAAATGATCTTCTGTTGAAAAGGGCAAAGAAATGCAATATAAGCCATTAAATCAACTTTTTATTTTATTCCACTGTATTGATTAGTGCTAAATACAATCATAAAAAGAGAAAGGCTTGAAGGAAAATAATTTTTAAAAATAGTGTATCAGTTTTTCATAATAAAAATCAAGGTCACATGCCATTCTGCCTATTTAAGACATAAGAAGACAAATGGATTACATTTCAGGAAAGAAGAATTAAGTTTAGAAATTAAGTTTTGAAATGAAAAACTGAATAAAAATATGGATTCTGTGGAAGTTTTGAAGAGAAGTATGAAAGGAAAAAAATTGGTTATGGATGTCATGAATTAAAACAATGCTTTGGTGTAAGTTGATAGGTTGTATCACCTGTCACATCTCTTTCAAGTGCAGGGTTCCCATATCCTTGGTAATGTTTCACTTGCCTTCTTTTTCTGAGCCCTTAATAAATTTGGCTTGAGAATAAGGTCCAGAAAATGTGAGGTATTCATTTTGTTAAAAAACCTGCAAAGAGGGTTTTTTTTAAATATGAGACATAAGTTGTGTTACACAACAAAACCATGGTGAGTGAAACCACATGAGAAGCAAGGAGTAGAATTATTGTGGCAGACTTTGCCATTAGCCTACACAAGTTCAGTTAAATTATTGTATTGTATTGTATTGTATTGTATTACATTTTAAACTGTCCAGTTCAGATCATGAACTTCTTATTGCACAATTTAGAATCAGACTAAAGAGAATAGGGAAGACCCACAGATCAGTTAGAGATGAGCTCACGAATATTCCTAATGAATATGCAGTGGAGGTGAAGAATAGATTTAAGGGACTAGATTTAGTAGATAGGGTCCCGGAAGAACTACGGACAGAAGTTCGCAACATTGTTCAGGAGGCGGCAACAAAAAACATCCCAAAGAAAAAGAAAACCAAGAAGGCAATATGGCTGTCTGCTGAGACACTGGAAGCAGCCCAAGAAAGAAGGAAAGCAAAAGGCAACAGTGATAGGGGGAGATATGCCCAATTAAATGCAAAATTCCAGAGGTTAGCCAGAAGAGAGAAGGAATTATTTTTAAACAAGCAATGCGTGGAAGTGGAAGAAGATAATAGAATAGGAAGGACAAGAGACCTCTTCCAGAAAATTAGAAACATCGGCGGCAAATTCCAGGCAAAAATGGGTATGATCAAAAACAAAGATGGCAAGGACCTAACAGAAGCAGAAGAGATCAAGAAAAGGTGGCAAGAATATATGGAAGATCTGTATAGGAAGGATAATAATATCGGGGATAGATTTGATGGTGTGGTCAGTGAGCTAGAGCCAGACATCCTGAATAATGAGGCTGAATGGGCCTTAAGAAACATTGCTAATAACAAGGCAGCAGGAGATGACAGTATCCCAGCTGAACTGTTTAAAATCTTGCAAGATGATGCTGTCAAGGTGATGCATGCCATATGCCAGCAAATTTGGAAAACACAGGAATGGCCAACAGATTGGAAAAAATCAACCTATATTCCCATACCAAAAAAGTGAAGCACCAAAGAATGCTCAAACTATCAAACAGTGGCACTTATTTCACATGCCAGTAAGGTAATGCTCAAGATCTTGCAAGGTAGACTCCAGCGATTCATGGAACGAGAAATGCCAGATGTACAAGCTGGGTTTAGAAAAGGCAGAGGAACTAGAGACCAAATTGCCAATATCTGCTGGGTAATGGAGAAAGCCAGGGAGTTTCAGAAAAATATCTATTTCTGTTTTATTGACTATTCTAAAGCCTTTGACTGTGTGGATCATAACAAATTGTGGCAAGTTCTTGGTGGTATGGCGATACCAAGTCATCTTGTCTGCCTCCTGAGGAATCTGTATAACGACCAAGTAGCAACAGTAAGAACAGACCACGGAACAACGGACTGGTTTAAGATTGGGAAAAGAGTATGGCAGGGTTGTATACTCTCACCCTACCTATTCAACCTGTACGCAGAACACATCATGCGACGTGCTGGGCTTGATGAAGCCAAGGCTGGAGTTAAAATTGCTGGAAGAAACATGAACAATCTCCGATATGCAGATGATACCACTTTGATGGCTAAAAGCGAGGAGGAGCTGAGGAACCTCATGACGAAGGTGAAAGAAGAAAGTGCAAAAGCTGGGTTGCAGTTCATCCTCAAAAAAACCAAGATTATGGCAACCAGCTTGATTGATAACTGGCAAATAGAGGGAGAAAACGTGGAGGCAGTGACAGACTTTGTCTTTCTAGACGCAAAGATTACTGCAGATGCTGACTGCAGCCAGGAAATCAGAAGACGTTTACTTCTTGGGAGGAGAGCAAAGACAAATCTTGAGAAAATATTGAAGAGCAGAGACATCACACTGACAACAAAGGTCCGCATAGTTCAAGCAATGGTATTCCCCGTAGTAACCTATGGTTGTGAGAGCTGGACCATAAGGAAGGCTGAGCGAAGGAAGATAGATGCTTTTGAACTGTGGTGCTGGAGGAAAATTCTGAGAGTGCTTTGGACTGCAAGAAGATCAAACCCATCCATACTCCAGGAAATCAAGCCAGACTGCTCACTTGAGGGAATGATCTTAAAGGCAAAACTGAAGTACTTTGTCCACACAATGAGAAGACAGGATACCCTGGAGAAGATGCTGCTGCTAGGGAAAGTGGAAGGCCAAAGGAAGAGGGGTCAACCAAGGGCAAGATGGATGGATGATATTCTGGAGGTGACGGACTTGACCTTGGGGGAGCTGGGGGTGGCGATGGCCGACAGGAAGCTCTGGCGTGGGCTGGTCCATGAAGTCACGAAGAGTCGGAAGTGACTGACCGAATAAACAACAACAACAAACCTAGGTTCTCCTGGTGGTATATATATTAAACACATAAAAATACAGAATAGCAATAACACAACAAAACAAGTCAGATAAAAACAGCTGTACATGTGTAGGACTCTCTCCACGCGATCAGGAACCCTGGAGGTATTTGCACATATTCCATGCAGACATCCAGTGGAACAAAAGGGATGTGTAGCAAAATGTTGCAGTGTGGAGTGCTGCTTTTCAGGATTCCAGCCAGCCATTCCCTTTCCCAAGATACTCCATTTAGTTCTTCTCTCCCCTCCCCATTTTCCTCCCCTCCAACAGATACTCAGCATTCTGTGGCCACTGAGCATGCTCACTCTCACTGAGCAAATCTGCATCCGATGAAGTGGGCTGTAGTCCATGAAAGCTTATGCCATAATAGTCTTTAAGCTGCCACATGACTCTTGGTTGTTTTTAAAGATTTATAGAATTTTTGAATAAAAATTCAACAAAATTGCTTCTTGCTGCAATCACAAAAGTCTTCATAGGCTGTAGGCCTCTTTGCAGCAAAATCTTCTGGAGCAGGATTTCAAGAGGCAGTTCACCATCAATTCGCGTGAAGGTGAGAGGACAAAGATAATATATTTAATTATGCCACATATGACTTCCTGAAATCCCAAGAAGCATGAGACCTGTGTAAAGGCTGCTGTTCACCCTTATTGAGTGTTTCAGGTAGTGCAAGACTGTGGTCAATGGAAGGATACAACATGTTTTTCTTAGCCTCTAGGCAATCTGAAATTAAGTCAATGCCTTCTCTCAACTCTGCTGTGTGCATTGGACTTTAGAAGCATGTTTAATTCCCCACCCATACGCACACACACACACTCATGTGGAGTGTTTGTTGAATGCTTTCACTGCAGCGGTAATGTGCAGTCATAGTTATGTTTTTCTTATCCACACTCTTGTCCTGGCTGTCTTCGTTACAACTCAGCCCTGAACATGCTTACTTGATGCATGGAAAGAAAGTGCATTGATTTCAAGATGACTCTAGATTTTTTGCCCAACATAATATTTGCTGGACCATAAGTGATGGCAATATACCCACCGAAATGTCCCAGCAATACTTCTATTAAAAATAAGGAATGAGAGGGAAAGCATTATTCTGGATCCTTTCAGTACTATGGTTGAATCTAGGAATTTACTCGGTGAGTTTAGTTTGCAGATTCCTGCCTTGTTTTTATATTCAGCTAATCTAGTGGGAAGATGCTGGGCAGGCAACTTTCTCAGAGATCCTGGGAGGTGGAGGGCTGGCAGCTACACCAACATCCTTGTTGTCTGCCAGGGCCTCAGCACCTAAGCAGGGCCCACCAGCGCCAGCCCTCCCATTCACTGATGTTTCTATGTCTATGTTTGCCCAACGGAACAGCAGGCAGTTGATAATCTTCCATTTTAACATTTCCCCAGTGCTCTGGAGCAATGCTATACCATTGCATTGTGGAAAGGTCAAAATGGTGCACAGTTGTAGGCACCCACCACAGATCTCCATCATGCGACTGCTGTTGTCTGCCACAAGATCTTGCGGGGGAGGGATTTATGTCAGAGGATTCAGTGTTGTCAGTGTTCTGTTCTGCTTCTGCTGTAATGAGGGCTTAGTGTTGATCAGGAGCTGATGAGGCCTGGGTTGCAGGGTTCACCAATGGATTGGGGTTTGTCAGCAAGGTCCGGGTTCAGGAACAGGAACAGAACAGCACCATGGAAAGCTCTGAGTGCTGCTGGGGCTGAAAGCCAGATAGGTTTGTCTGTATGTTGCTCCAACAAGGAACAGAACAAGACTGTTCCTTAAAAAGGAAAGCAGTTGCATTTAGGCTGGTTGGCCCCATCTTCATACTGACTGAAGCTTTGTCTCTTTAAAGGGTCCTGGCCTGTTTTAGACATCTCTGGCTGCAGCAGTGTGGGAGTGGCTGTGGCATGCTAGTCTCCTTATGGCTGAGTCCTCAGAGTCTGAGGATAGTAATGCAACTTCCTCGGGACACAGGCTTGCTGATCCATGGGGTCTTTCTGGGGAACTGGGCTGTGATGCCTTTCCATGACCAAGTCCTCTCCCATTAACTCTGGAGCCTCTTCTTCTGAGGATAAGGATTTGGTATCCCCTGAGGTTGAGGTTTTGGAGGATTGGTCGATGACAGCCAGGTAGTTCAAAGTTGGTGTATTTAAGGACAGCCTAATAAATGCTTTTACCTTCAGGATCAGTCATCAGGTCTCTAAGATTTTAATTCTGGAATTCTGTTAAGGCTGAAGAAGACCTTTGAGACAATCACATCAAACCCTTCCACTGTGGCAGGGTTTACTAAATTAAACTGCCCCTGGAAGATCTTAAAACCCATTAAAATGTAATGGCCAGGGTGTGGTGGCAAAAAAAAAAGCCCAAATCAACATTATTTTGCTACCTGTTTTGCTAGTTTTGTAATATGTGGTTTTAAATTCAAGTAAATGCTTATCTACAAATACCCTTACCCTGCCTGCCCATCAAATAACTTGGTCAAGATTTTCTATCAAGTAAGAACTACATAATTTGATGGAAATTGGAAGTTACCTTTTCACTTTCACCAAAAATTGTTAGAAGTAAAATGTTTCAAACACAGTTGGTGTAACTGCTGATGGAAAGAAAAGATTTAAAATTTATACCAAACAAGTACTTGCAACGTTCTGTGAAAATGTTCAAGTCAGAATTGGGTGGAAAAAAAATAAATACTATTTTGTATTCCTATAGCATGGTTAGTATATTAGTATTAATTAGGCCATTTAATTTCTATTTGCTGACTCCTAGGACAGGGATGATGTCAGGTGGCGTGGTTTTGGGGAAGGGGTGTGGCTTTGGGGAAGGGGTGCGGCGTTGGGGAAGGGGCAGGGGCAGGGCCAGCCCCTGACATCATCCATCCTCCAGGGGGTATCTGGGAGGCAAGCCCTGGGCCCAAAATAGTTCCCCACCCTGTCCTTGAAGAAACACATACCTAGATTATGCAAATGAATGTAGTACAAACAAGGTTAATAGCAGAAATGTAAGTTTTGGTTATGGGTTAGATATCAGTAAGATTTCCAGAGTTGAAGCATTGCATACAGATTAAAAAAATTGCCTCATGCTTACTTGGCCTGGTTACAGGCTCACTCTTCATATCACAAACATTATGATATGTTGACAAGGTTCCGCTTGCTTTACATGAAGCCTAATTCATGTTAAACTACTTCAATTTTTTTTCCATTATGAACTCTTTTAGATGGTCTTTGTCACATTTTCAACAGGCAAGATTTTCTAGAAGTCACAATTCTTAAAGTAAAAATTTTAAAGGCAAATTTTTAAAATATCAATGGTAAAATCTTGGCAAAATATACTAACATTTGGGTTTTGCCATCCGGAATTCAAGCTTTACTAGGGAGAAAATTTGAATTTTGGGCATGCAAATTTTCTAGTTCAAATTTTATATATCAAAACCCGTGTTAAGAGTTTTCACATGAAAGAATATGTTAAAGTATGTGCGTGTGTGTAAACTTTACAAACTTCCCTATGTTTTGTCTAATTCTCATTTTTAGTAAACCTAACACGATGCATAATGGATGGATACTCTATATAAATATCCCGATATTTACATTGGTACACAGCCATGGGTACCCCAGAAGTATTTCATGGCCTTAAAAATATTAGGGACAGTGTTGCTGAAAAAGGGAAAAGTAGGTGTGTGTATGTTTTTGAGATCTTGCACAGTCTAGTAAGAGACACTATAAAATGAGCAATTAGATGAACATTTCAGATTGTACATCTTCCTAATTATCCTTTTAATTATTCATCTAAAACAAGTAAAATGACCCCTGACAGAGCCATAAATGATTTAGATATCATCAAATATTTATACAATGCAGCTGAATCCTGCCGTGCATTGTAACAGATTCACAGGAGCCTTCTTTCTCGTAGGACTGTCCATAAAGTATGGCACACTTTTAAAAATGCTTTAAATGCCTTCCCTGTCTTGTAGTCTATCCCACTTATACAGTCATCCCTCCCTCCCCACCCTATAATTTTTCACTCTAATATGGGCACCCCACAAATGGAGTACGTCATATAAATCATGATCCACCCCACTCCCATGTCACGTCTTTAATGCATTTCATTTAGAACTCTATTTGTTGCATGTCATGGAAGGTCTTTCATTCGTTACACATAGAGATCACACCAAAAGTGACTTAGAACAGGGTATTTTTATAGAAAACACACTGGCAGTTACTTACAAGAAGATTTTATTTTTTTAATTTTTTAACATTACTAGTACCACCTCTTGGCTATTAATGCCTGAACGACTTGGAGGAAACTTACCCAGGTACGGGGTGGATACAAGCTACAAGGTTTGCTGATAAGAAAATACATTCTTCAACCAAATTGAATGCATATAGACAAGCACAATTTCAGTACTGGCCTGACGTGTAATTATTGGTCATGAGTATCCGTGGCCCCTGGTATTCCTGGGACTGTGACTTCTGCTTCTGTCTCCTGGAAGCACATTATCACCTTGGTTCGAAAAGCCATTCTCAGCATCATTTGCCACTGGAGAGGCTGACAGAGGCACCCAAGACACTTCCAAGTAATCCTTCCTGTATCTTCCTGTAACCCCCTCCCCCAACTTACTGCCTCTCTATTGAACCAGCCAGTTCGGATAGCGAACCGAGCGTAGTCATCACACTTGAAATGGGTGCATTGATTTCAGTGGAATCAATACGTGCATCACTATGTGCTGGACTACAGCCTAACTTTCTGCACCATGTCACTGCATTGAGAAGCTTGAAAATTGACTGGTGGAGCCAGTGCGCCAAGCGCCCTGTGAGAACCCTAATTGCTATATATGTCCGTTTTCTGAGGTTATTTTTCTTTCTAAGCACTCTGCCAAAGCAGACTCTTTCAGTCGTGTCGATTTGTTGATTACACAGCTGGAAATTTCAGATGTGTGAGAAGATCTCTTTGAATTAAGAGTGGCGGAATTTCATGCAAAGTGCCCTTTGATAGCGCTGGCCGTGCAGGTTCTGGCCTTTTATCTCTGCAGCTAGCTGCTGTTAATGAAAATTGACTTGCTCTCTGGAGAGATAAAATCATGTGAAAATCATGTCTGCAAATGGATAAAATAGATTCATTTTACATTATGGCCCTGCTGCAGCAATGCAGTTCGAGCTCTTAACTAGTCCTGTTCTTATCCACAGAGCTGCTTACTTTATTGTTTGTTTGCTTGTTTTGTTTGTTCTTACCACAGGCCAGCTCGTCTTTGCAACACTGGTGGGACCAAGCCTGGGAGTCATAGCACAAAATGGATCCTGTGCTGTACGAATCTATGCAACTATTTGCAACTGGGAATTAATCTTTACAACGGGCTCTCTTCACTGACCTTGTGGCCTCCGGATGTGCTGCCTGGGAATTATGGGAGTTGCAGTCCAACACATCTGGAGGGCACCAGGTTTGGGAAGACTGTTGTACAGGATCATATACAGGCCTGGCAAGACATAATTGCCTGTATATGTTCTATAGATTCAGCCCTCCACTATGGAAAAGTAATCCGATGAATTACTCCCCCTGAGTTCAGTGGGCTTGCTCGCAAGTACAGTACTAATATAATTTAAGAGGTAAATCCACTAAAAATAATTTTAATGTAGCATGGGTTCATCAAAGGCAGATATTGTCAGATAACCAGGTATCCTTTCTAGACCATTTGGATTTCATTAAAGGACTTGGTACTGTACCAATGACTGTAAAATATAGATGCTACATGACAAGTAAGAACTGGTTACAGCAAAGGTGCTGAAAGCTTGTTATGAAAGGCAGATTTTCAAGGTAAGGGAAGCTAACTTGTTGGAATTCTCCAGAATCAGTCTTGAGATGCACTTTATGTGATAGTTCTGTCTGCAACTTTGAAAATAGGCAATGTGTAGATGAAATCTGCCATTAGCAACAAGCAATTTATCGATGGAAACAAGTACTTGACAATGATGTGGGTGGAATAGACTGATTATCTTATACCCTGGAGTAGCAGAAAAAGCATTCAGTTGCAGAGCATGGAGCAGCCTTCCCCAACCTGCTGCCTTCCAGATGGACTACAGCTTCCATCATTGACCATGCTGGCTGGGCATGGTAGGAGTTGCAGCCCAGCCCATCCGGAAGGCAGCAGGTTGGAGAGGGCTGGCAATAAGAAGATCATGCCCTGAGGACTGCTATTATTTGGTATCTGCTGGAGAAGAGGAAAGATGTCATGGCGAGTCTCAAGATGCAAAAGTGTGGCCACTATAATGGAGACAGATACAATTTTGGTCTTTGATGACGTTAAGAGACCTTTGGTGGAAACAAAGGAATACTTACCTTCCTTTACAATATTCTGTTATCATCTCATTTGGAATATTGTGTCAGTGTCTGCTTGTGCTAGCTCCTAGTGCAAACAGTTACAGGAATTATAAAAAGAAACACCCTTCTCACAGCAGGATTTTAAAACAATTTGGACTGCTTAATTCAGTGAAATGATGTGCATTAAGATGATGTATCACTCCACAGATTTAATTTTGGTAAGGGGGAAGATTAAAGGAAAGCAAATATATGAATAAGTTGATATAAACATTGTATTTCTGTCTGAGGGCAGAAATAACTTTCTTACAGCAGGAAAGTTATAACTTGGTAAACCTCTCCTTTCTGGAGTTCACCACCTCATCTGGTGACAGCTTAAAAACATTTTAATGGTGATTCTAGCTACGTGGAAATATGGTTATCAGGCATTTAGAAAACCAGGGAGAGGGATAGTGTGGCAGTGTAGGGTTTTACTTTTACTATGTTGGAACACCCGCGTAGGGTTTTTACTGATTCTTGCTGAAGAAATGGCCCATAGGATGGTTGATGGTCCCGTCTTTGGGGTGAAGCGTAATTTGTATTACTTGACATTCAGTTGCAGAGCATGGAGCACATTGACACATTGGTCTCTTGAACACCTGATCCTGTCAGCCAAGATCATTCATTTGGGTGCAAATGAGTACCTGGAGGGAGTATTCGGTCATGCCCACTGACCCCACCACCAATCTCCATGGACCCTGCATATGTATAGAAGAACATGTGTAGATGAGAACTTCCATTTTCCATTGTACCAACACACAGCTACTTGAGATCGTGTGCATAGGCTCCTTGCTAACAGGACCTTGAATGAGAGGAGACCAGGTATGGCCCCAGTCAGGCCCCCTCCATGTGTTCGTCTGTACCCAGGAAGATGCCTGAACAGGGATATTGTCTCAGTGTAAATAGCTATTGCAGACTCATGGGTGACAACTATGGCAGAAGTGTTTTCAGTCTCATTCTCTCTTTTTACTTCTTCCCCTCTTTCTTCTTTCAGTTGCTATCCTCCTAAAGGATGATTATTTCATCAGCGGTGCTGGGCTACCAGGCAGATTCAAAGCTGAGAAAGTTGAGTTTCACTGGGGGCAGAGCAATGGATCAGCCGGCTCAGAGCACAGCATCAACGGGAGGAGATTCCCAGTTGAGGTTGGTCGAAAGCAAGTGCACTCACACTTTCTATGAAAAGCATATTGTTTAAATATGAGACTCATCAGAAACCTGCGGTATGTTTTGCAATTTGTGTACCTCATTTCCCACCCCCACCAGTCTCTATCTGTTTCTCATATTTGTTGAAGGCTTTATTTTCTGATCTGAATTTATAATTTAAAATGAAGCAAGATACATGGGGATATTGTGTTTGCAATTGACTCCCAATTTTATGCCCAGCATATTAGCTGCTAGACCACAGCTAATGCTTAGACACCAAGCCTCAAATAGCTAAGACTTCTGTTATAAGAGGAGATTGACAGGAATTACTGTTCTGCATCCTCTCATCACTGAGAGCTATTGCAAAAAGGCTGGTGAGTCAGAAAGAGCAGTTACTAGAGCTGTGTTAATGCCTTATCCCCCTTCCACTCACTTGTACCACAGATTGAGTTTCCATGGCCCTTGTGTGGTACTGAGCAGTACAGCTGAATGCTGAAGCTGATTTCCTTTGCAAGCAGTATATTCTATGTAGAAATAATTGTGCAAGAGCAGAGCATCATTGGCTGTTCATAATGAAATACTGAAGTTCGGCTTAACTTAGTTAATGAGCAGAAACATGGAACTGAACTGACTTGCTCACAATTATGTATTCCTGTTGAATACCTGAGACTCATTAAAGTTGTTTTCACCTTTCTTAGAACTTACATATATTTTCTGAAAATGAGAGAAATCAGTTCAGTTCAATATACTCATGCAGTCCTCCTAAAATTTAGTACAGTACAGTATAAGGACAGACAACTTGTATTCAAATTTTTATTTATTTTGAAAATAAAGTTTACTGAAGAGAAAGAATAAGAATCAATAACAGCATGCTAAACAGCCAGATTATACCAACATTTCCTCTTCTTAACATCAACAAAAATGGTTTACCAATCATTGTAATTTGTTGACTATTCTAAAATTCTTTAAGGGAGCAATCCTAGACAGCAGCTAGACGGCCATAGGATATGCTGTTTTCCAGGAACCAACCTCGGAGCCTGCACTCCGAGGTCATTTTCCGGAAAACCGACCTCCCCGCACTTCTGCACTGCCTCTGAGGCAGTGCGGAACAGCCCTGTCCTCCGTGCTCGCAGGAGGGGCTGGAAAGGGGCGTGGCTGGGGGCGTTCTGGGGCACATCCAATGTGTCGTACAGCTGCCTGATGTCAGGATGGACACTGAGCCCATAGAATCCCAGAGTAGTTCTGATTCGGAGGAAGAGCAGTCGCTCCTGGGAGAGGAGCGCGCCCCTTTTTCCCAGGACCCGCAGCTGACAAAGATTCCTCCCACCAACATTCCTAGATTAGAAAGCAGTCCAGGGAGTGACCCAGCACCGATAGCAGACTGGTTGGATGCGCGGCGCAGACGCAGAGAGCAGCGCCAAATGGAGAGCACGGAAAGGAGGCGTAGCGCCCGGTTGGCGCTCAAAGAACGGTTGCGCCCAGAGGATCCAAGGGAAAAGGGGAGGGATTCTCCCTAGTCCTTATATTCAGGGGTTTGCCAGTAATTGCCTTTCAAACGGGGACCAACTGTTCCAACTTAGGGCATAGGGATGCTGCTGCTCAGATCTAGTTGCTACCTGTAGAGTTGTAAGTTGTAAAAGAAGAATAAAGCTTTGAAAAGAATCCCTTTGTCTGCGTCCGGACTTGGCTACTGGATTAGACTGAGAGAGCCCTCCAAGGAGCCCTTGACACCTCCTTCCCTACTCCATGCTCCTGCGGCTAGGCAGCCATAGTTGGCTGTCTAGCCGAAAAAGCAGGGCAGGAGAAGCATGGAGGGAACAATCCCCTCGGTGCTTCTCCTGCCCTGCTTTGGATAGGCAATTGCCTCCGATTTCGGAGACAGCCGCCTATTTAGTTAGGATTGCGCCCTAAACCACTTACATTGTTGCTCAAACTTAGCACAAGACGTTTCTCCCTGACTAGTTCTTATAATCCAAGTTAATTTATTTAGAAATGCAAAATCCCATAGCTTAATGTACCACTCTGTAATTATTGGCATTGGATTACCACTCTAGAAGCAGCAGTCATGTGGTAAAAGAGTGTTTCATTATCCTAATTTATCAAGGCCTTAAAATTTGTTAATAAAAAATATCTTAGGGTCAAGAGGTAACTTGTCCCCCAAATGTTATTAACTGATGCTAATACTAGTTGCCAATATCTCTTGGCCTGCCTACCCTGTCACCAGCAATGGAAAAAATCCCCGCACTCTCTCTCTGTTACATTTCCAGACAACTCATGTGCGAATATGTTCTTATTCTGCATTGTATAAACGGGGATGTGGAATGATGGCAAAAGAAGGAATTAGTGGATATGAAGGAAAGAATTAATCTAAGGTAAAATGGTTACTTGGAGGAAAAATTAGTTCCATTTCATTATGTCAGGAATGAAACCTTGAAGAATTCTTTGCTCACCTTGCTGCTGTGCACCCTCAGCACCTTCCAGAACTGAGCCCCAGGTGTATTATGTATAAGGGCTGTCTGTGTGCAGTTCCAGCATTGGTCTGTAATGCTAATTGCAGTTCAACGTGCAGGGGCTTGTTGCAGTGCTAATTACCTGACAATGAAACCTGAGTGCCAAACAGGGCCTGGCCACATGCTAGAGGCTGTATTTCTAGGAAACCTATTCAAAGAAAACAACTGCAGCAGCAGCAGCAATGGCCTGCTGATCTGTGACGGCTCGCAGACACAGGTCAGACGTTCATGGAGTGCCCACAAGTACGTTTGCCCTCCAGGTTTGGCACCGTTGTGCTGTCAGAGCACTTGAAAGCAAAGTGTGCTCTGCACATAATTGAGAAACCAGATGTGGACAGGACGCGGCATGCGTTAGTTCCAAAAACTGCCCCATTGGGGAATGCTGATAAATCTGCTTCATCTGCAGAGTTTGTTCTGTAAACACAGAGTTTATATGTGCATTTGGTGGAAGACAAAATGTTTGTTGTGCAGTCTTGTTGTTCAGAGGATGGGAAGGGGGGGTGAATGAGCTCATAGAGTATCAAAACTAATTGGAAATGTCAGATATAAGGCACAACCTTATTGTTTGACCATGTTGTTTGTATTTTTATGACAACTAATGTGTCAGATGGTAAGGCAGTGTGAGTTAATTGGTTTCCTTCATAGGAGCCCATCTGGTTCATATTTTTGTGAGTGATTTGTATGTTAAATTAGGGGATAGGATATATGAGAACATCCTTTTCATTACTAACACCCTTCCTTCCAGTCCCAGCCCTCTACAGAATCAATAGAAACATTCTTTTGTACATAAACTAGTAGCGGAATGCTACAGATAACTCCCCTTTCACAGTACCTTACAAACATTTTGGTGAAGTCTGCTGGAACTTCTAGCTCCAAAACCCTGTGTCCCCCTTCTCCATCTCTTAAGTATGGTAAAAGCTGATAAACGTACAAGGTTATAAGGTGCTGTTTTAAATTTAAATATTTAAATTTTGTCTTTTGGAGTTTTGTTCTTAACTTTTCCAAGTGTTTTAGCATCGTTTACCCAGTCATAGTGGCTTATATACTGGAAACAGTAACCCCTATCATCATTCATGATTTTCCCGAGAATATACTGTTTAAAAGCCCTTAACCATCTGCACTGACCAAGTCAGATGCAGCATATCCATGTCAGCATTGCACATCCTACTATCAGCTGTTGCTGGTGTGGAGCCTCTACACACAGCTGGCCAAGAGCACATAATAATGAGTTTTCAAATGGTACACCACCATGCTGAATGCTGTGATGTGCAAGCACTCTTCCGTAGCCTCTACATGGAGAATATGCCTGCTGCTTTGGCTAAACTGCACTGAATTGTGCTGTAACAATATGTGAACTTGTTACATCACACCTCTGTGATACGTCAGGACATGTGTTACTTACCCAGCATTATTTTAGACCAGTTGGGTGTAAATAACGCATATCCTGGCACATCATAAGTGGGTGATGTTCAATTGGACACATATTGTGACAGCACAATTCAAATGCACTTTAGTCAGGACATAAGGGAGTGGTGCCCGACAAAGTTAGTTGCAATTAGTTCCCATTAAAATGGATGGAACTTAAGTCATGACTCACTTGTCCCATTGATTTCCGTGGGAGCTAAGTTCACCTAACTTAGCCTGGATCCAACCAGAGGAGTTTAGCTACATATGGAGGTTGTTGAAGAGTACTTCCATATTGTGGCACTCAAATGTGATGACCCACTCCTATGTGCATCTGACCAATTGTGCATAGTGTTTTGGAGTGAAGTGTGTCTCCAGTTTTAATCTGGAGGAGGGGAGAAGCCCCTAGATCCCAGTTATCCAAAGTTTGGGAAGCACTTGTTTATTTATGTATTTATTATATTTTTAATCCACCCAATAACTGATGTTCTCTGGGCAGATTGCAAACAGCTAAAAGACTAAGTTACCAAACAAACACTTAAAACTATAAAAGACATACAAATCTTTAAAAGAGTACAATACAACAAACAATGCAGGAATCGATAAAACAGCCATAAAGATCTAGAGCTAGGTCTCTAAAATGACTGGGAGAAAAGAAGTCATAGAATCATAGGGTTGGAAGGGGCCTACAAGACCATTGAGTCCAACCCCCTGCTCAGTGCAGGAAGCCCGATTCCCAGGTGGTCTCCCATCCAAGTACTAACCAGGGCTGACCCTGCTTGAAGACTTTGCCTGGTGCCGAGAGAGTTCAGTATTATAAAGTAGGGACCTGCAACCAGCATCTGGGTGGCGATTTGGAATCTAAGTGAAATGCAGCACTTGCCTCTTCTGGGCAACTCTTGCTTCGGACAACCAGGAGAGGCATATGGATAAAAAGGGCCTGCTATATCTGTTATCTTGTTAAACTAACATCTGGGAAGCCAATGCAGAATCCAGAGTTTCCTCTTTAGAAACCTGTTGATTCTTGTGAGACTCTAGGGAATAGCAAGTTGTGCGATAACAGATACGTTGCCTGCTGTTACAGCAGAAGAACATTTGTACGGAAAGGACACAATGTGTCCAATAATCATCATTATGTAGGCTAGACCATGAACCTCTCCATTAGCAGAGCCTGCCACCTCTGCCACAGCATGGCTGCGATTTTGCTCATTGCCGATTCATTTCTATGCTAGATGCTGATTATGTCTGTGAAGAGCAAAAATCAGAAGAGTGATTTCAATCGTGACTGTGTTAATTTGATGTGAGCTTTCAGCTGTTTATGAGCTTTCGTCTTAATGGTTCTAATTGTCAGTTATAATGCGAACACCATTATACAATAATGTACAGTAATTTACTTAGTAAATGAGAATCTTGTTCCAAGGACCATACTGCAGCATGCCATAGAGACCTAATCCCTTTCATCCTTTAAATTAGCATGCTTACAGAGTTAGGGCTAGGTTCTGTAACATGGACTTCCATTAAAATGGCTTCTGGATTTCACCCAGCTAGTTAGTACACTTTTTCAGGTCTTTTTTTGCATGTTGGTATTCACTTAATTAAGAATAGATCACAGAATAAGAAGTTGTATTTCAACTGTTTGCTGCTTTGGCACAGGAAGGACATGTTTGCCATCTGGTGGCAACCTGGAAGTGTGCCTTCTCTGTGGTGGCATCCATCTTACAGAACGCCCTCCCCCCTGGTATTTGAGTAGTGCCAATGGTGGCATGTTTTAGGCTGTTAAAGTCCCATCTCTTTACCCCTGCCTTCCCAAATACAAGCCCAAGAAGGATTGTACTGCCCAGTTAGTTTGTTTATTATTGTGCTTATAGCTTTGGTTTTAAGTATTTTAAACATTTAACTGATAAGTGTTTGTATTTATTACTATGTATTTTAATCTTTGATTTTGTAAACTGCATATATACATTGATTAAGAGTGCAATCCTATAAATGTAGGACTTATTTCTGTCTAAACATCTCCCAGCTTCCTCTAGCCAGCATGGTTAACTGGAGGATGCTGGGATTTATAGGGCTTGTTTCTTTTTAAACATGCATAGGATTCCACCCTAGATTATGATGATGACAACGACGATGACGACAACGGGTTGATTCACATGTAGAGCCAAGTTATGGTTTGGCATTGCAGAAGCAATCCTTGTGATCACATGCCATCTCACCCACTCGTATTCAAATAGTTAATTTCTCTTTAGTGCACCCATAATTAGCTGTTCCATCCTAAGTTACAAACTGTGGCTATTTATTTATTTAGTACATTTATACCTACTTTTTCCATCATGGGACTCCAGGTGGCTTACTTTGGGTTCCCAGGCAATCTCCCATCCAGAAAGTAACCAGCCCCTGACCTACTTAGCATAGCAAAATGGCTGCATGTGCCTGCAGACCAAGTTGGTGGTTTGCATTTCCCACCAGATCAGAATTCTTTAAACCATGGTTTGGTATCTTGGTTTGACAGGCAAGCACAGAAAAGGACAGATAGATAAAGCTCTTATCTGTGACTAGGATCCACAGAACTGTGGAACTATTTCCTGGTGCTTTAGACTCATTTTCTTAACTCACAGATGCTGCCTGACAACATGTTGTTGAAAGGGACCGCAGTTTCAGTAGCAGTTTGTGAGATAGCATGGGGGTGGGGGTCCTCTGTTGAAAGACAAAAATAGACAGAAATCCCATCAGGGGAGTGCACGTCCCACGGGCTAGGCTAAAGCTTGTGTTTAGAATCTTACAGTTCTCAAAAGGATTCAAATGAAGAAGATCTGGTTTTTGCATTGGCTTACTGCAGGGCAATTTAATACAATAATTTATAGCAGATTGTCATTGCATTTTACAAGGGAAACTGAATAGGTCAGTGGGACTTCTGCCCTGTATTATCCAAGAGGTTAAGTGTATAACATCTCAGGGAAATTCATAGATCTACTGCTGAAATATTCATCTTCTCTTTTTGGTTTCCATTTGCAGATGAAATTTAAACGTATAAGATCCACACTGAATGTTTTAAAGTAAAGGACAAGAATTTGACAGTTGCAGATATCTGCTTCAAGGTTATTGGGGGTCAGATGTCCTGGCAAAAAGCACAGTTGAAATTAATGATTGTGCAGAAACATGGTTTGGTGAATTGTATTCACTTTCTCCATAAATTTCATCCATATGAGAAATCACAGGTATAGAAATAGATATAGGATTTCAGTGGAACAAATATTGGTTTAAAGGTTTATTTATTTCATTTCATTTCTATACCGCCCCAGAGCCGAAGCTCCCTGGGTGGTTGTTTGGCTACTGGTGATCTAGGTTTACCTATTTTATGGAGGGGTTCAAACGATCAGTTTAAATTTCAGCCACCACTGACTGGTGATATAAGTCGACCCAAGGTGGGTGTACCGCTCACTAGCTTGGCTTTACAAAGTAATGTTTATTGACTGCAGAAAAAACACTTCAGTTATCCTTCAAACATAATTTTCTGAAGAGTACTAGTTTTATGCATTCATAGAGCATATGCATTCAATATATTCTCTTATGATGTGCCTCAGACACTTATTTCACTAATAAGCCCTCCAGCAAAAAAAAGTAATCTGAAGCTATCTTGTCTCCTCAGCTTCCCTTTACCCATTGCCCTGTTCTCTCCCTCTGTTTGGAAGAACATCTTGAGATTGTCTTCATAAATTATTCAGTGTGGTCTAATTTTAAGGAATAGGCACTATGGTAATTTTTATGAAAACATGTTTGTCTGCTTTTCCCTTCCGTCCAAGACCTCTTGTCACTTCAAGTTGGCGTTCTTGTAACTGACTCCTTTTTCTTTGTCCAAGTCATAGCTGATGCACTTTCCCTCTTGTAGTTATCTCTTGTGTTTTCCATCTTGTGACTAGGGAATTGGTTGAGTCTTTAATTAATGATTTTATTGCAATAAAGGTTCCATTTTAGTGCAGAATGCGTCATCTTCCAGTAGTGAAATATTTAATCTCCATCTGGCTGATCTTTTCTGAGAATGCCCTATGATAATTAAAAGGGAATGGGAGAGGATGGTTTGAAATTAAAATGTGTTGTGGAGATGTGCTAATGGTCTGCAGGGCTGGTTTTGCATTGTCTAAGAAAAGAACCTAGGACAGAACAGTCCTAGTATTGTCATCTTGCTGTCTGCCAGAGGCAAATATCTTTCAATCACTCAGATGTCAGAGTGCATGCAGAATTTCATTTTGAAGGATCTATCCATTGGGCATAGCACCATTAGACATTGATTAGGAGTGTTTTCTTTCCCCGAGGTTCACCTCTAGCCATGTGTCAGTGCTGCTACACTGCAATTATGATATAATGATAGTCTAAAAGTTAGGCATCTTATCTCAACATAATTCCAATTTTCTACAAGTTTAATCAGTATCTAATGGTTGATGCAGGGGGGAGTTGAGAACAGGAGATATCTGCTGGAGTTGAAGATATTAGATAAGACTAACAGCAAGTTCCTATTAGAAAAGAGGTATTTTGAATATTTTGAGAAAAATCAAAATTGGAGAATTTGACAAGAGTTATAAGACCTGTTTAATGGAAAGCAACAGATGCAGTCATGCTGTTGAAGTTTAGATTGTCCAGGACTAGAAAGCCAGCATGGGATAGAGTCAACTGATGATGATGGCGATGAAGCTGGTGGTGGTGACAAATCAGGGACACATTGGAGATATGTGTTAGCTACTGAGTTAAAAATTTAGTTTATAAATAGAAATTACTGAAGGCTAATAAAAGAGGCCCATTGGGGTTTTTAATTCATACAGTGTGGATAGTTTTTTAAGATTCACACGAGATGGTGAATAGTTGCATTCTAATTTCTAAAGTGAAAAAGGTGGCATGAATTGGCCTTTTATGTTTCAGCTAAGTAACTGACATTATCTATAGGTTTTAGAACTGAAAATCCATAAGGTTCTTATGGCGTACACAACCTCTCCAAGGTAGTCAATCCTGCATGGTTAGTTATATCTAACCTAGCCAGTCTTCAGCTTTATAAATGTGTCCCAACCTTGAAATGAAGTGCAGCTACCCTAGGGCTATTATCTGTGTAATTGATAGGGTAGTCAACTGGTGAAATAAATGTTAGTTGACTAAGCACCTGGTGTTTTTGGAGCCTATCTATTAATCAATTGCATTTAATTAAATCTTGATATTAGCAAATGTCAATAGAGGTGCCTTTTTGAGATACTGAAGAAAATGTAAGAATTAATTTTAAACGCTACCATTCATTGTTAGAAGGAAAGGATCCCCTGTTTATTATTCTGTTCTTATATTGAGATTCCAGTGGTTCCCTGTCCAAGTTGCTGATCAGACATGTAGCCTCTTAGCTTCAGCAATTCTGTAGCTTTAGGAGCTCACAAACAATTATCTGGGTTCTTGTAAATATTATTTTTCTTATTTTCTTTGTCATTGCCTTTTATATTAATGCACCAGACACAAATAGCCTCAAAAAGAAACAGGTGTGCCTTTGGCCTGCAACCCCTCAAGTTAGAATTTGCTCTCACTCATCAGTTAACTAAAGATTAGTTTATTTAATCAGTAGACTAAATTGAAGCTTGCAAAATGGGTCATTAGAGTAAAATATAGCCAAGAATCAAAAATTTGAATACTGGGTGACTAGTCAAAACACATGTAGACATTATAACAGCTAATTTACATTATTTGATCTGTTCATTGATCATCTTGGCCACTTTACTTGAAATGCATGAAACTGTATGTGTGTGTTTTAACACACCTATGATCCCTAGGTAATTATGGCTTATTCATCCATCCCTACAGTTTTAGAGTTGATGTGGAGTAATACCAGTTATTACAAGATTTCCACGTCGTGACACCTATTTAAGTACCACCCCAGGTACTAGTCCCCTTCTTTGAAGATGCAATATGCTGATAGCCTTATTGGGAAACCTCTTGCTTGCATACAGCCAGGGAATGAGCTTTATGCTTGCTTAATGAATACATTGTAGTCTGTCAGGCGTTGTGATATTTTTTGCAAGTGCTTATACAAAAGTGTTCTTTGCAGTCGCTTACACACAATAATCAAGTTGTCTCTTAATCTTTTTGTCATATTCCATCTGTGTAAATATATTAGGTGCACTTGTTTCTTGGAAGATTCTGCACAGGGTAGTTCAAAATCTGTTGGGGGGGGGGGGTTACTGTAGCTAACCCGGATTAGTATTATGGAGAATAACATGCACTTGTAGCAATTATTAATTAAAGATTCTCTGTGTACTGTCCTACCCTTTCAGATACTGGAATAATGGTGAAGCAAAACAGAAGGGCCTGTTACTTCACATCCCCTTGTATTCTCCATGGAACATCTCCAACAGTTCTTTCTCATGTGATTGAAACAGCTGGTAGAGGAAGATTATGATGGTGTAAAGTTGAAGATTTGGCTATAATCCAAAATCAGATAAACTGGCTGGATTTGTGTATAATTAGTAAGGATAATTTTCAGATCTCATTGACCTGTCATATCTTCTATCGCGCCAAAGCAAGCTTTAGCTGACAATCATAGATAGCCATCAGATAATGGTACTTAAAAATCAATTTACTGATGCCTCATCCCTGAAATAGTGTTCTGTTCTCTGGCTAATTTTTACTTGTGTCAACAGTGTGATATAACAGGCCAAGTTCCAAGAAATTGCCTTCACTAGACCATTATCCAAGCAAAATACCTTTTGTGTATTCCATCGTCTTGCCTCCTTGTTTAAAGTATCCAGCTTCCAATTTGATGTTTTACTGAGTGAGATTTATCTTTGTGTTCACTGTCTATAAAGGGATGATGATTAAAAAACTGAAATGAGTAGCAGGTATAGTATAAAATGCACTAGAATCAGTGAAGCATACAGCCACGTGAGGTTATAATGTAGAGAAGAGATCAACTTCACAAAATAGCTAATTTGTTTACTTGGCGAGACATAGTGCAGGAAGAAGCAAGGAACCTGAGTGTATAGGTTGCCTTTCATTGCTTTGTAAATTGAGATTTTTCCCAGGACAGCATTCTGTTCAGGTAAAACCCTGGTTGGTGCTATGGTAATCTCAGGGCCAGCCTAAGACATTTTGCTGCCTGAGGTAAAGAACAAAATGGTGTCCCCTCCAATTCTATGTACAAAATCCTTTCTTCAAGACAGAACATCTTTCTTCAACGCCGACAGTGGGACAGCATCCTCTGCCACACCTGAAGGCAGCAGGCTAGCTTAAGGGGTGTAGGGAAAGCCACGTGGCATACAATTCTCTTCTCCAATACCTTGTTGCTGCCTCCCAGCATTTGCCACCCGAGGCAACTGCCTCACTTTGCCTAATGGTAGGGCCGGCCATGGGTAATCTTCTGGTTTGATTGCTGTAACCTTGTCCTCTCTCTCCTTCCATTCTCACATCTCAGTCCTCTCATGACTATCCAGAACTCTGTTGCTGTTCAAAGTTTCCCATAACATTTCATATGTAGCATGGACTCCTTGTCTTTATCTTTGGAAGATCTTCACCTGCAACCCACCATCTTTCTGTTCTCATATCTGAATATAAACCTGCCTGTGATCTTTGCTTCTCTAGCTTTAGTATGTCTTTATTTATTTTTATTAAACATATTTTATGCCACTTCTCAGCCAAGAAGACTCCCAGAGAGGCTTACATATAATCAGTTAAACAAGACAGTCCCTGCCTCCAGAGGCTTACAATCTACAAAGGAAAGGGGGAGGGGAAATAATTCTTTTAGCAGGGCTGGTGGAATGGACCTGCCTTCCCTCTCATCTCCCTCAACTGCCCAAAATCTCCTGCTCTCTTAAACAGCTCTATCCATTCTCCCTTGCTGCCACTTATAACTGGAACTCTAATCCAGAACATGGTGCAACCTCAGTTCAAAAGCTCTTTTTTCTGTTACACCTTTGTTTGGCTTTTTTTCAGTCAGAGAAGAGGGCGGAGGACCTGTAACTACATCTGCTTGCATTCATATTTTGCTTATCCTGTATCTCCTTCCTTCTGTTTCTCATCATATAGATTGTAGGCTCCTAAGGGCAAATATTTATCTTTTGCTAATCTTACTGCTTATCTAAAATACATTGGCCAGGATCCAAACAACCATGAAACAAGTTCCAAGACCCCAAGGGGGGTTAGTCTTATTTACATTTAAAGCACCCTTCCGCTGCCACCGCCCCCCCCCCTCCACGCCAATGGAGGAGGACATAGAAAATTCTCCTGGGCTAGCCTAAGCAACTCTTTGGATCCCAAACACTTATAATGGTGAGGAGCTCCAAAAGGGTCTCTCCAAACTGGGAGAATGGCCACCCAAGGGGCAAATGCAGTTCAATATAAACAGTTGTCAAATGATGGACATTGGGGGAAAAAATCCCAACTTTGAGTATAACCTGATTGTATCTGAGCTAGTGGTGAGCGACCAGGAAAGAGATCTTGGGGTTGTGGTGGACAGCTCAATGAAAATATCAACCCACTGTGTGGCCTCTGTAAAAAAGGCAAACTCCATGTTAGGTGTAATTAGAAAAGAAATTGAGAATAAAACTGCCAATATCATACTACCCTGATACAAATCTGTGACCACACTTCCACAGTTCTGGTCACCACACCTAAAAAAAGTTATTATAATGCTGGAGAAAGTGCAGAAAAAGACAACTAAAATGATCAAAGAGCTGGAGCAACTCCCCTATGAGGGAAGGTTACAACAGCTGGGATTGTTTAGCCTGGAAAAAGGAGGGTGTTTTCCATGATAGAGGTGAACAAAATGATGCATGGTGTGGAGAATGTGGATAGGGAGACTTTTTTCTTCCTCTCTCTTAATACTAGAACCTAGGGTCATCCCATGAAGCTGTTTAGTGGGAGATTCAGGACAGATAAAAGAAAGTACTTATTCACACAGCGTATAGTTAAACTATGGAATTCGCTACCACAAGGTGTAGTGATAGCCACCAACTTGGGTGGTTTTAAAAGGGGGTTAGACAAAGGAGAAGTCTATCAATGACTCCTAGGCTTGAGGGCTATGTGCTTCCTCCATTACTTGAGGCAGTATGCCTATGTACACCAGTTGCTGGGGAACATGGGCAGGAGGGTGGTGTTGCACTCGAGTCCTCCTTGTGGGTTTCTTGTGGGCAGCTGGTTGGCCACTGTGTGAACAGAATGCTGGACTAGATGGACCCTTGGTCTGATCCAGCAGGCTCTTCTTATGTTCTTATAATAATATGTTACTCAATGATAGTACTCAGTACAAACCCAGAGGTTCACAGCTAGATACAAAGAAAGTGAGTTCTTTCATTCTTTCCCTATAATTTTCCTCATTACATATAATGGGTTGGATCCATGTCTTGTGAGCAGACTTCCACTAGCGCAATGGGACTTACCCATACCCTTCCTCCCCCCTAGAGTAGATTTCAGGGTGCATGGGGAGGGAAAATCTGTTCCACTAGCAATTTCTATTTCAGTAGCGCAGGGGTGGGCAACTTGTTGCCCTCCATACGTTTTGGCTTACAACTCCCATCAGCCCTCTCCAGCATAGCCAATGGTGAGGGATCATGGGAATTGTAGGCCAAAACATCTGGAGGGCCACAAGTTGCCCACCCTTGTGTTAGCAGATGACCGGCCTTGGAACCAACCCATAATGTACTAAAAAAAAGTCTGCTTATCATCTGCCCCCTTCACAGCCAACTGCAGCAGTTGTAATAAAATATTCATCCTAAATGTTGAAGCTGCAGGGGCAGTCATAGAATGTTATTTAATATTAATACTAAATAAATAAGCATTTACATATTGTCTGGGTTGCTAAAAATCCATCAAGGCAATGCAAAGCATTTTAAAACAATAACAGTAACAGTAAAACATCATAACTATATCATTTAAAAGACCAGATTAAAAGGATGTGCCTTCACACCCTTTCTAAAGGCCAAGAGAGTGGGGGCCAATCATAGTTCTTGAGGGAGTACGTTCCACAATTTGGGGGTGACACAGGAGGAAGCCCTTTCACACCCGCCTGACAAACAGGCCTCTGCGGAAAATGGTGCCCTCAGTCCTACAGATCATAATACCTGGCCAGGTTCATAACAAGACCGGCATTCCCTTAGATAGCCAGGTCCTAAGCCGTTTACAGCTTTAAAGGTTAAAACCACGACCTTAAGTTGAGCCCAGAAAGCGTTTGGCAACCAGTGCAGGTCTTTCAAGACAGATGTAATATGGTCCTGATACTGTACACCAGTTAGCAGTCTAACTGCCAATTGTAGCTTCCAGATCCTTTTCAAGAGTAGATCCACATAGAGTACACTGCAATAGTTTGAACATGATGTAACCAAGGCAAGGATAACTGTTGCCATGTCAGACCAAATCAGGAAGGGTCGCAGCTGGTGAACCAAGCGTAACTGTGAAAATGCACTCTCTGCCACCACCACTTCCTGAAAATCCAAGGACAGCATAGGATCCAGGAGCACTCCCAACTTATGGACCTGATCCTTTAGGGGGAGCACAACCCCTTCCAAAACAGGTTGAATCCCAATCCCAGAGTCACACTTTCGACTGACCAGCAACACCTCTGTCTTGACTGTGTTTAACCTCAGCTTGCTCACCCTTATCTAGCCCATTATCAAATTCAGTCAGTGGTCCAGGGTTTCGACTGCTTCCTTGGTGTTAGGTGACAAAGAGCATTAGAGCTGGATGTCATCAGCATATTGGGTGGTACCTTGCTCCAAATGACCTCTCCCAGCGGTTTCATGTAAATATTAAATGACATGGGGACAAGATAGAACCCTGTGGGCCACCAAAGGTCAGTGGAGTCAAATAGCAATCCCCCAGTACCACCTTCTAGACATGGCCCAACAGAAAGAACCTGAACCACTGTAAAACAAAGCCCCCAAAGCCCAGCCCCTCCAAGTGGTCCAGAAGGATAACATGGTCAATGGTATCAAAAGCTGCTGAGAGATCAGGGAGAACTAATAGGGTTGTGCTGTTCCCATTCAGTTCCTGGGATAGGTCCTCCACCAAGGTAACCAAAACAGTCTCAGTCCTCTGTCCTTGCCAAAAGCCTGACTGAAAGGGTTCCAAATAATCAGTATCATCCAGATGTGTCTGGAGTTGCAATGCCACAAACTGGAGGAAATTGTGAGTAATCAGAAATTACCTGTTGAACTTGTTTTTACTCAACAAGAATGTCTGTAACAAGCAAGGTTTCTGTTTTGCAAGACAGGTGCTTGCTTTACTGGGGACGGGGTGTGTGTTGTGCCAGGGGGGGCGGGGGTGGGGATCCAGCCACAGGTACAGGAATGGAAGTCTGGCATGGCGGTTGCCTTCAGAATACATTACCAGGATAGCACACTCCCAGCAATCTCCCCTCTCTATTATTGATGGGCATTTTGCTGAGACATGCAACTGACAGATATGATCCTCCTCCGGGCTTACTGGAAGGTGGAAGGTACAGCATTTCTTCCTTAGCAGGTTTTCTTCCATTTAAGCAGATTATGGTGTGAAAGATGGAATGAAAGATCAGAGTTGGCAGGAAGCTGTGATTTGAATAGGACCTTCAATTTATTTGACAAGAGTAATGTTCTTATGAATGGAGATGGACCCCTGGTCTGTGATGATAGGGAGGAGGATTGCCATTAGGA
Organism: Heloderma suspectum; assembly: GCF_057233095.1. NCBI lineage: Eukaryota > Metazoa > Chordata > Lepidosauria > Squamata > Helodermatidae > Heloderma > Heloderma suspectum. Next base: position 332,359,581 of record NC_139459.1, on the reverse strand, counting down.
ATGATAGGCATTTTGGACAATGAGTAAATCGATTTGCTAAAAGCAGGTGTGACACACCTTCTTTGGAATTAGAGTCACCTAGCTGCAACTTGTATTTAACATGCTGGTAAGGCAGTGCATTTTATTGTTCATTCTTGTTGAAGGGGAAAAAAAGTCTACAAAGGTTATAAAGCAGGTAAAAAACAATATACGCTCTTGCTTTCCACTGGATTTCTCGGGTCATATATCTGAAGCAAGTGGGACCACTTTGTGGTTTGTATGGTGGGATGGAATTCTGCCTGAAGGGCATCTTCGCAAACAAGATGGCCTGTCCGCCTCAGTCCAAGGCACCCCGAGGTGCCAAAATCAGTGACAGAGTCAAGGCAAGACTGTCACATCAAGTCACAGTAAGGCAAGTCTGATCACATCAAATTAGGTCAGGCCTTGTCAGGTCCAGTTGGCGCAAGTCAGATTGCATCGGGTCGGGTCAGGTTTGCTCAATAACAAGGCAAGGTTAGACCAGGCGTAGTGTTTCAGGACCTCAGGCAGCTCTGAGTTAGCCGAGACTGAGTCAAGGAAAGCTGTTGACTCAGCAACAGTCAAAGGCTTTCTGAAGCCTTATAAAGGCCAGCTAATCTAGACCTGCAGTTAGCGCTGCCTTGTCAGAGAAGTGATTTGTTCCTTAAAGGGCCATTGCCTGATTTTGTAGCTGCTGGCTCCTTTGGGGTGCAGGTGGTAAAGGCTGTAATGGAAGAATGTCCTCTGCATCCAAGGAGTCATGTAAAGTCATGTCTGCTGGCCTGGGATGCCCTGGCATAGCACGGGTTGGGTTAATGGAGGGAGTCTCCTCTGCATCCTAGTCCTCTTCAGAACCAGTGGGGGGATCAAGGCTGGGGAACATGACACAAGGCCCACAATGATTAGATAAAATTGTAGATTAAAAGTACCTGGGTATTTCAGTTATTTGCCTGCAAAATACAAATTGCAAGGGTTTTTACCAGAATTAGATATCTATATCTTATCATCACATGTCTATATTTCACATGATAATTTAGGAGGTGTTTCTTTTAATTTTTGAAGAGACTACAATTCATTGCAGACTACATAGTCCCTATGTGCAGTGGGAGACTGGAATTGTGGCAACCATCTCTTCTACTCCTCCACTGCCCACCAGTATCTCCAGCTTCTCCTAGATCCATTCAATGTCTGCAGATTGGATATTACAATTTAGTAGGGCTCTCATGTGTAGGCTCCTATTTGAATATGACATCCAATATACATGGGGTTGAGGGTATGCTGGGCATGCCAGAGGAATGGACTAGTTGGTATGATTTTGATCCCCTACAACACACACTTGCTATGTCATCTGCATATGGCTAATGATTTCTTAGCCATTGGAAGGCTCTCGGGTTCAAGGACTTCCATTATCTTGAATACACTTTAAGTTCGTTAACATATTAGATACGGCAACTAGCTCTTTAATGTAAATTTTACACATTTATGCTCTCTCTCTCCGTCCCCCAGAAGTACACTATGGCCTAAACAACTAAAGTATAACTGCCAAGATGAGACCCATTATGTTTTTAAGCATGTTGAAATTAAATGAATTTCACAAGACACTTGGTTTGGCTAACGGACCACCCAGAATGATCAAAATTATTAACTTTCAGAGTGTATAGTATGAAAAGATAACTGCTGCTTATGTATAAAATATAGTTTGAGTTTATTTCTTTGAGCTTCATCTTTATTATGGTGGGTTGCCAACATAATTCTTATAAGTACCAACCTCCCCCCCTCCCCCCTCCCTCCCCTGCCTGTAAATCTTGCCCCATAAACCAGCGTTTCCCAAACTAATTTGGCCATGGAACACTTTTGGGCTTGAAGTATACTGACAGAACCCATAAATGCTGGTCCAGGATGATCTGTGTCATATGGAATACCCCTGGGATAAAAGGAGGTTGAGGAAAGTTTGGAGCAAAACACAGAAAATTAAGCCTATTTTCATACTAAAAAATTTCCTTCTTGGCTCCAGTTTGCAGGAGCCAATGAGACTTCATGATGGCCACATCACAATAGCAGCCTTTACAATGTAAACACTACTCACCTCAGTATTTTTGATATATAATTTCACACACACACACACACACACACACACGAGGGGAAAATATTCCTAGCATCGAAATTTTCTCACAGAGCCCCTATTCACATTGCATGGAACACCAGGGTTCAGTAGAACACAGCTTGGGAAACACTACTATAAACTGTTTTACCAGTGTATTTCAGTACAAATTCAAAACAGGTTAACTGTCATGGCTTCATTTCTCAGATTAAGCTTGAGACCTTCTCTAGTCATTTTTTAACTTTCTGATCAGATTCCATTCACTCAAGTTTCTTTATGGGGTACCATGATTTAAGCTAACACAGCATCACTTTGGAGTGTAGATAAATCCTGAAATGTAGCAGGAAAGTGTAGTTAAGTCAGCCATTGCTGATGGACCTCTCTCTGCCTCAAGCAATGGGATAATTTTAAGCTAGTGTGTTTTTCGGATGGGGCTGCTGTTTGCTGTCTTATGTTGGGGGTGGACCAGGGAAAGAAGAATTGGCCTTCATTAGGCATCAGTCAGGTTTCCTCTTTGTTGCGTCCAATGGAGTTGGACATAGCGTGCAACCTTTACCATTGTTATCATCCCCAGCAATGCTTACAAAACATGTGAGATCCTGGCATCACAAACACAAAATGAGATGATCTAGCAAAATTTGGACTGTGCATTCAAGCAATTCAGTGTCTGAGACTTTTAGGAAATTGGTAATTTTGCTCCACTGCACTGTAAAAAAGAAAATAAATAATTTACAAAACTCCAGCAGAGCATCCAGATACTGATGGTTACTCTGTTTTTCTTTTTTTTCCTTTTTAATGGTCATAATATAAATGAAAGAGCCATGCTTCTCTCTGCATAAGCATTTCCTTTTTCCTTTCCTTCTATATTTTGATACCACTTTGGGAATGATATGGTTGCAAAGTGTTGTAATGATATTTTAAATGATAAAATGTGGCTCTTTATTTGCATTGTTCATCCTTCTTTGTTTCTAGAAATGCATTTCATACTGTTGTGCTTAAACGATTTCCCATTCAGGGATGAGTTCATTATGGAGGTTGGAAATGATTTTGGGTAGTAAGTATGCATTATTATCTGTCTTAAAGATAGTAATTGTGTACAATAAATAATATATTTGTATATTATAAATCAATCATTGTGTAATTATCCATAGTGCCATTGATCTTGATGGTAAAATTTGGAATGGAATAGGATTTGACAATTAATATAATAGACATTTGCCTTTCATACTTACACATAAAATGATTATGTATTGATTATTTCTCAGCTCTGCTTAATTATGGATAAGTTTTCTAACTCACTTTAAAGTACTTAAATTACTAGGTCAGAAAGAGATGGAATTGCTGATCGGTGCCTGAAATAACAGGATTTACTGGTTGGTCCTTCAGCAAAGGAGATCGTTATATTGTTGCGGTGCTGGAGCTTGAGCACCTCAATGACGTCATGAGGTAAACTGTGAAGGGACACCCAAGACGGTAAGGTCATAGCAGAGAGGTGAGACTAAATACGAACCCTGGGGAAGGAAACGGCAACCCACCCCAGTATTCTTGCCATGAAAACTAAATGGATCAGTACAACCAGAGATATGTTGGCAAACCATCGGAAGATGGGACTCCCAGGTCAGAAGATGGTCAAAATGCTACTGGGGAGGAACAGAGGATAAGCTCAACTAGCCCCAGATGTGATGACGCAGCTAGCTCAAAGCCGAAAGGACGGCTAGCGGCCGATGGTGCTGGTGGTGAACGACGAATCCGATGTTCTAAAGATCAACACACCATAGGAACCTGGAATGTAAGATGTATGAGCCAGGGCAAATTGGATGTGGTTATTGGGGAGATGTCAAGATTAAATATAGACATTTTGGGTGTCAGTGAAGTGAAATGGACTGGAATGGGCCACTTCACATCAAATGACCACCAGATCTACTACTGTGGACAAGAGGACCACAGAAGAAATGGAGTAGCCTTCATAATTAATAATCAAGTGGCTAAAGCAGTGCTTGGATACAATCCAAAAAATGACAGAATGATCTCAATTGGAATTCAGGATGAGCCATTTAACATCACAGTGATCCAAATATACGCCCCAACCACAGATGCTGAAGAAGCAGAAGTAGATCAGTTCTGTGAGGATCTGCAGCACCTATTGGACACTACGCCAAAAAAAGATGTTATTTTCATTACAGGAGACTGGAATGCTAAGGTGGGTAGTCAAATGACACCTGGAATTGCAGGCAAGCATGGTCTGGGAGAACAAAATGAAGCAGGACATAGGCTGATGGAATTTTGCCAAGACAACTCACTGTGCATAACAAACACTCCCTTCCAACAACCTAAGAGATGACTTTATACATAGACTTCACCAGACAATCAACACCGAAATCAGATTGACTACATCCTTTGTAGCCAAAGGTGGTGGACATCTATGCAGTTGGTAAAAACAAGACCTGGAGCTGATTGTAGTTCAGTTCACGAACTTCTTATTGCACAATTTAGAATCAGACTAAAGAGAATAGGGAAGACCCACAGATCAGTTAGAGATGAGCTCACGAATATTCCTAATGAATATGCGGTGGAGGTGAAGAATAGATTTAAGGGACTAGATTTAGTAGATAGGGTCCCGGAAGAACAATGGACAGACGTTCATAACATTGTTCAGGAGGCGGCAACAAAAAACGTCCCAAAGAAAAAGAAAACCAAGAAGGCAAGATGGCTGTCTGCTGAGACACTGGAAGCAGCCCAAGAAAGAAGGAAAGCAAAAGGCAACAGTGATAGGGGGAGATATGCCCAATTAAATGCAAAATTCCAGACAGCCAGAAGAGAGAAGGAATTATTTTTAAACAAACAATGCGCGGAAGCGGAAGAAGATAATAGAATAGGAAGGACAAGAGACCTCTTCCAGAAAATTAGAAACATCGGAGGTAAATTCCAGGCAAAAATAGGTATGATCAAAAACAAAGATGGCAAGGACCTAACAGAAGCAGAAGAGATCAAGAAAAGGTGACAAGAATATACGGAAGATCTGTATAGGAAGGATACTAATATCGGGGATAGATTTGACGGTGAGGTCAGTGAGCTAGAGCCAGACATCCTGGCCTTAAGAAGCATTGCTAATAACAAGGCAGCAGGAGATGACAGTATCCCAGCTGAACTGTTTAAAATCTCCGATATGCAGATGATACCACTTTGATGGCTGAAAGCGAGAAGGAGCTGAGGAACCTCATTACGAAGGTGAAAGAAGAAAGTGCAAAAGCTGGGTTGCAGTTAAACCTAAAAAAAACCAAGATTATGGCAACCAGCTTGATTGATAACTGGCAAATAGGGGGAGAAAACGTGGAGGCAGTGACTGCAGACGCTGACTGCAGCCAGGAAATCAGAAGACGTTTACTTCTTGGGAGGAGAGCAATGACAAATCTTGATAAAATAGTGAAGAGCAGAGACATCACACTGACAACAAAGGTCCGCATAGTTCAAGCAATGGTCTTCCCCGTAGTAACCTATGGCTGCGAGAACTGGACCATAAGGAAGGCTGAGCGAAGGAAGATAGATGCTTTTGAACTGTGGTGCTGGAGGAAAATTCTGAGAGTGCCTTGGACTGCAAGAAGATCAAACCCATCCATACTCCAGGAAATCAAGCCAGACTGCTCACTTGAGGGAATGATATTAAAGGCAAAACTGAAGTACTTTGTCCACACAATGAGAAGACAGGATACCTTGGAGAAGATGCTGCTGCTAGGGAAAGTGGAAGGCAAAAGGAAGAGGGGCTGACCAAGGGCAAGGTGGATGGATGATATTCTGGAGGTGACGGACTTGACCTTGGGGGAGCTGGGGGTGGCAACGGCCGACAGGAAGCTCTGGCGTGGGCTGGTCCATGAAGTCACGAAGAGTCGGAAGCAACTGACCGAATAAACAACAACAACAACTGGTTGGTCTAAGCAACAAACTGGACATTACATGAAAATACTTTTTTTTTGTTTCTCCTTTGAAAAAGCCTGTTAGTGGAGGAAGGGCAGATGGAGAGGGGGTACTTAGCCCTTTCTTCTCTATTTTTGGGATTCAAAATCCCCTCCCTCCAGTGCCTTTTCATGTGAGGAAGGAAATGTAGCGGTACCACACACACACACCTCTTTTCCACTACAGGTGAAAAAGCAACTAAGGGGCAATTTTGAGCAGAAAAAGGGCCAGAAGGAGAAAATTTAAGGAACCTCTCATGGCTCTCCACTAATTTATTTAGTTGTTTATTTTATTACATTTTTAAACTGTCGAGTAACCTAAGTTGACTGTGTGGTGTACAAATTAAAAACATAAATTGCAATGTAGCAAGAAAGCAATGAAACAAATCAGATAGAAACAAATCTGATAAAGAATAAGATAATACCAGCCACAACACATAATAAAACAAAAAGTAAAATGTACAGGAGGGATAAAACAGTTGTTGTTGTTGTTCAGTCGTTCAGTCGTGTCCGACTCTTCGTGACCCCATGGACCATAGCACGCCAGGCCTTCCTGTCCTGCGCTCTCTCCCGGAGCGTGCTCAAGTTCATATTCATTGCATCCGTGATGCTATCTAGCCATCTCATCCTCTGCCGTCCCCTTCTCCTTTTGCCTTCAGTCTTTCCCAGCATCAGGGTCTTTTCCAGGGAGTTTTCTCTTTGCATTAGGTGGCCAAAATATTGGAGCTTCAGCTTCATTATCTGTCCTTCCAATGAGCACTCAGGGTTGATTTCCTTTAGGATGGACTGATTTGACCTCCTTGCAGTCCAGGGGACTCGTAAGAGTCTTCTCCAGCACCACAGTTCGAAAGCATCAATTCTTCGGCGCTCAGCCTTCCTTACAGTCCAGCTCTCACAGCCATACATTACTACTGGGAAAACCATAGCTTTGATTAGACGGACCTTTGTCGGCAAGGTGGTGTCTCTGCTTCTGACTATGCTGTCTAGGTTGGCCATAGCTTTCCTCCCAAGGAGCAAGCGTCTTTTAATTTCATGGCTACAGTCACCGTCTGCGGTGATCTTGGAGCCCAAGAAAGTAAAATCTGTCACTGCTTCCATTTCTTCCCCTTCTATATGCCAGGAAGTGATAGGGCCAGATGACATGATCTTAGTTTTTTTAATGTTGAGTTTCAAACCAGCTTTTGCACTCTCCTCTTTCACCCTCAACAAGAGGCTCTTGAGATCCTCTTCGCTTTCTGCCATTAGGGTGGTATCGTCTGCATATCGGAGGTTGTTGATAATTCTCCCAGCAATCTTAATTCCGACCTCTGATTCATCCAACCCGGCATTTCTCATGACGTACTCTGCATATAAGTTAAATAAGCAGGGTGACAATATGCAGCCTTGTCGTACTCCTTTCCCAATTTTGAACCAATCGGTTGTTCCATGTCTGGTTGTTACTGTTGCTTCTTGACCCTCGTACAGGTTTCTCAGGAGACAGGTAAGGTGGTCTGGTACTCCCATCACTTTGAGAATTTGCCACAGTTTGTTGTGATCCACACAATCAAAGGCTTTAGCGTAGTCAATGAAGCAGAAATAGACGTTTTTCTGGAATTCTCTTGCTTTCTCCATGATGCAGCGAATGTTGGCGATTTGATCTCTAGTTCCTCTGCCTCTTCTAAACCCAGCTTGTACTTCCGGTAGTTCTCGGTTCGCATACTGCTGAAGCCTAGCTTGTAGGATTTTGAGCATCACCTTGCTGGCATGTGAAATGAGCGCAATGGTGCGGTAGTTTGAACACTCTTTGGCGTTGCCCTTCTTTGGAATTGGAATGAAAACTGACCTTTTCCAGTCTTGTGGCCACTGTTGAGTGTTCCAGATTTGTTGGCATATTGAATGCAGCACTTTAACAGCATCATCTTTTAGGATTTTAAATAGCTCGGCTGGAATACTGTCATCTCCGCTAGCTTTGTTGTTACTAATGCTTCCTAAGGCCCACTTGACTTCACTCTCTAGGATGTCCAGCTCAAGTTCAGTGACCGCACTATCATGGCTATCAGGGACATTCAGATCTTTCCTGTATAGTTCTTCTGTGTATTCTTGCCACCTCTTCTTAATCTCATCTGCTTCTGTTAGGTCCCTGCCTTCTTTGTCCTTTATCATGCCCGTCTTTGCACAAAACGTTCCCTTGAGATCTCCAATTTTCTTGAAGAGATCTCTAGTCTTTCCCATTCTGTTGTTTTCCTCGATTTCTTTGCATTGTTCATTTAAGAAGGCCTTCTTGTCTCTCCTTGCTATTCTCTGGAACTCTGCATTCAGTTGGGTATATCTTCCCCTTTCTCCCTTGCTTTTCGCTTCCCTTCTTTCGTGAGCTACTTGTAAAGCCTCATCAGACAGCCACTTTGCTTTCTTGCATTTCTTTTTCTTTGGGATGGATTTCGTTGCTGCCTCCTGAACAATGTTACAGACCTCCGTCCATAGTTCCTCAGGCACTCTGTCTATCAGGTCTAATCCCTGAAATCTATTCCTCACCTCCACTGTATATTCATCAGGGATATGATTTAGGTCATACCTGAACGGTTTAGTGGTTTTCCCGACGTTCTTCAATTTAAGCCGAAATTTTGCAAGAAGCAGCTCATGATCTGAGCCACAGTCAGCTCCAGGTCTTGTTTTTACTGACTGTATGGAGCTTCTCCATCTTTGGCTGCAAAGGATATAATCAATCTGATTTCGATATTGACCATCTGGTGACATCCATGTGTAGAGTCGCCTCTTGTGCTGTTGGAAAAGAGTGTTTGCTATGATCAGCATGTTCTCTTGGCAAAACTCTATTAGCTTTTGTCCTGCTTCATTTTGTACACCAAGGCCATGCCTGCCTGTTATCCCGGTGATTTCTTGACTTCCTACTTTAGCATTCCAATCCCCTATGATGAAGAGGACATCTTTTTTTGGTGTTAGTTCTAGAAGGTGTTGTAGGTCTTCATAGAACCGATCAACCTCAGCTTCTTCGGCCTCAGTGGTTGGGGCATAGACTTGAATTACTGTGATGTTGAATGGTTTGCCTTGGATTCGTACTGAGATCATTCTATCATTTTTAAGGTAGTACCCCAGTACTGCTTTTCTCACCCTTTTGTTGACTATGAGTGCTACTCCATTTCTTCTAAGGGATTCTTGCCCACAATAGTAGATATGATGGTCACCTGAATTAAATTCGCCCATGCCTGTCCATTTTAGTTCGCTGATTCCCAAGATGTCGATGTTCAATCTTGCCATCTCATGTTTGACCACCTCCAGCTTACCTTGATTCATTGATCTGACATTCCAGGTTCCTAAACAATATTGTTCTTTACAGCATCGGATTTTCTTTTCACCACCAGACACATCCACAGCTGAGTGTCCTTTCGGGTTTGGCCCAGCCGCTTCACTCTTTCTGGCGCTACTTGGAAATACCCTCTGCTCTTCCCCAGTAGCATATTGGACACCTTCCGACCTGAGGGGCTCATCTTCCGGCATCATATCTTTTAGCCTTGTGATACGTTCCATGGGGCTTTCTTGGCAAGAATACTGGAGTGGGTTGCCATTTCCTTCTCCAGTGGACCACATTTTGTCAGAACTCTCTGCCATGACCTGTCCGTCTTGGGTGGCCCTGCACGGCATAGCTTATGGCTTCACTGAGTTACGCAAGCCCCTTCGCCACAAGAAGGCAGTGATCCATGAAGGGGGATAAAACAGTACAAAGATCTAAAAGCAATTTCTAAAATGCCTGGGAAATTATCACTTTATTCACTTGGCTCCAACCCCCCCCCCAATGTAGGCAACAGAAGACAGTGTCCTAGGTGGGTGGGTGGGATGCATTCAACAGACAGGGTGCCACCACTGAAAAGTATAGCCGCCCACCTCACCTCATTTGGCCAGGGTATCTGGAGAAGTGCCTGAGATGAGGATCTTATGGTTTGGGAATGTAATTTAAGAGGAGACATTCCTCCAGGTAACCTGGCCCAAAGCCACATAGGGCTTTAAGGGTTAAAACCTGCACATTGAGCCCCTAAATGGACTGGCAGCCAGTGCAAATGGCAAAATGTTGGCATAATGTTATCGTATTGACCAGTCGCCATTATAACTTAGTCATCCTCTTTTGGACTAGCTGCAGCTTCCAAGAGCTTTGCTGTTTTCAAAGTGAGCTCCATGTATAATGTTTTATAGTAATTAAAAAAAACACAGGAGGTTACCAGAGCATGAATAACTGACACACCTATCTCTGTCCAGGTAGGGTCACAGTTCGTATATTGGCCTAAGCTGATAAAAGCCACTCTGTGCCATTGAGGCTGTCTGTGCCTCTAACGACAAACAGTGGATCTAACAGCACCTGCAAACTGTGTAGCTGATTACTTAGGGGGAGTGCAGCCCCCTCCAGAATGGGTAAGACACCACTCAGCTGAACCATCTCCAAACAGTATCTCCCTTCCTCCATTCAGGCTGGCAATCTGCTGTGGATGCTTTTGGTTTTAAAACAAACAAAATAAAAACGCGAGAACTTATATCTGGTTTGTCCCTTTGACAAGTTCTCCTTCATACACAGTAGCCAACTCCGAGTATTCATAAAATCTAGAACTCCTGAGGATTAAAGATGGTTTATAAACTCGGAGATACATTAAGAGTATTTTAAGATACATTTCAGTACATTAGGATACATTAAGTACATTAAGAGTATCCATAAGAATATCAAGCCATTGTCCTGAAAACCCTTTATATTTTAAATTGGCTTGCAAATTTACAGCCATCTGAGAGGGGTTAAGATGGGCTGGGCAGGAGGAACATCCACCCAGGATGCCCCAGTGACACTTGCAGATAGCTCTGTGAGCATACATCTACTGCTGGCAGTCTTCCTACTGGCAGTAGGCCACAGAACACCTAACAGAGTTTTCTGGGGTCTGCTGGATCCAAAGCCCCTTTGTTCACTGTGGAGTCCCCAGGATTGGGCTCCTCTCTATGCAATCCTGGAAGCGGTGTAGCTGTTCACACCCCACTTTGCAACCAATGGAAGTGTGCGAAGAAAAATAAAAACCGAATGGCACAAAATCCACACGCACACCTCTAGCAGGGCTTCGGAAGTGGCTACTTCATATACCCCGCCAAACACACACCACCACTACCCTCATTTAGGATTGTAATGGTGAGTTTTTAAGTTCCTATTTTGTTTTGGTGTTTACAACGTAACAGTAAAAAAAAAAAAAACGCCATATAAAATAAATTGTCATCTTACTGAGAATGGCTACAATCCAACATTTTTGGATTGTAGCCAACACACACATTCCCTATCATTTTTATTATTTATCCAGTGCCATCAATATGCTTAAGGAGTTGCATAAGCAAAAAAAAAGACACATCTCTTTGTTCCCAAGGACATTTCAATCTAAACTGGGATAGTAGGGAGAGGACATAGGAAGAGGAGAGGAACAGAAAAAAGTGGAAAGGATAGCCAGAGATTAATATGAAAAGTGGATTTTGGTAGGCTTAAATGGGTGTAACAGTGCCGTATTTGTGGCCCAATGTTAACCTGAAACTTTGATTACACTTTTACACCCGGACAAGACAAAACAAGAGTTCAAAGTTTGTGTGTTTTTGTGCTTCTTTTATACTATCCCTAGACTGCTGAGAACAATCTTCTCAATCCATAAAGTTTGTTATGATGGGCGACAATATCAGCAGTTCCTATTACAGTGTACAGATGTAATAATCTTCCATCAAAAATTTTCTCTACCTTGCTTGGCTGCAGTGTCAGAGTTATTTAAGCCCTCAAGGCTCTTCTGTACATATTACAGGTGGATTGTCAACCTACAGTAGGGTAATAGAAGCCCAGGTGGGAGAAGTTTACCTGCTTGCATATTTCCTACTGTGTCATATTCCTGCCTTTTACTCATACTCCTACATATTGAAAAAATGAATTTAAAAACACTGGACTGTAGACTCAGAGAGAGTGTGGCTACTTGGCCCAAATCTGGTCAGTGGAGCCAGCCCTGTTGTGCAGAGAAGAGGTTTCCCTTAACCTATCTTAGGGCGCAAACCTTTGCATGTTTAGACAGAAAATGTTCTACAACTCCCAGCATCCCCCAGCCAGCATAGCTGGCTGGGGAATGCTGGGAGTTGTAGAACATTTTCTGTCTAAACATGCATAGGATTGCACCCTTAGTAGAATAAATCTGAAATGAGCAAGGATGCAAGGCAGAAAGGGATAGTGGGCTGGATCCTAACTTTGTGGGAACTAGGGCAGGCACCCTCTCTAAAGCAGGGGTGTTGAACTTTTTTCAGCCCAAGGGCCAAATTCCATTTTGGAGGAGCTTTCGGGGGCCACATTCCAGTGATGGGCAGGGCCAAAGGCAAAAGGAGGTGGGGCCAAACTACCACACATCCAGCCTATTGTAGCTTAGAGCTCTTCCTGCCCACAAGGCCGCCTCAGGAGAGACATCTCTACCTTTTAGAATGGGAAGAAATCTGCACAAAAGGCGGAAACTACCAAATGATTCACGGTCCGGGGAAAGGGCATGTCTAGGGGAAGGAGGCGTGGCTGCCTGGGGACCCCAGGTGGGCTGGATTTAGCCCACAGGGATTTAGAGCAAGGGGTTGGAGATGTGGCTTGATAGGATCTGAGGCTGGGTGTTGTATGGGAGTACTTTTCAGGGCCAAGGGGGCCCAAACCAAGGTGCCTTTGTGGGGACCCTCCCCTCCTAGGTGCCATTGCTCTCAAAGGCAGTGCTGGCCTCTCCTCCTGCTCGTTTGCCTCCCAAAGGGCGAGGACAGGCAGCTGCTGCCATTTCTTCTTGCCATTGCTAATGGAGAAGGAGGAACAGTCCTTCCTGTGCTTCTTGCTATCACCCGGGTGGTAGGCATTGGCAGCAAAGAGGAGCCGCTGCCCTCTCCCTCTGCAGCAGGCTGAGAAGAGGAGGGGTCACTGTCAAAGGAAATGTGGGGCTGAGAGAATCCCCTGGAGGGGTCCCACATCACTGCCACCCAGGAAGTGTGGGGTAATGGCCCTGGCAGCTCCTCAATGGTGGTGAATCAGGGGCTGATACTGGGTCCTCCTCTACAGTATTAGGGCCTTTCCACTCTTGACATTGATGCTGCACATTAACTTGGACAACCGTAATCCCCCTAGCAACACAGGCATCATTTTGTGAGTATTATTTATCTAACACCATCACTGTGCATACTGCTTTATGGAGTAAAGAGGGCAAGTACTGACCCCAAGGAGCTTACAGCCTAAAATTCAATGCAGAGGAATCAACAGAGGAAGGGGACAGAAGGGGAGGAAGGGTTAAACGGAGAAAGGATCTGTAATTGTTTGTCTAGTGTTTTTGAGTGTTCTCAGTGCCTCCCATTCATTATGTTAGCCATCCTTGCAACAATTCTGTAAGGTAGGTTAGTAGTATCCCCGTATTACAGAAGGGAGAGGAGGGAACTGATGTAAAACTTGAATGACAGACTCACACTCAAAGCCACAATCTCACACATTGTTTCTCAGACTTTCCCCAAAGGGCCAGGAATGCACCATCGGGTGGTGGGTAGTCTGAGGTGGTAGCTTGGGAGAGTGACTTGCCAAGGACCATACAGTGGGTTCAGAGTTGAGACTTGAACCAGGACTTCGTTGCTTACAGCTCAGTCTTTTAATCGCTATTCTGTACTACCTCTCAAGGCTTAGAGTTAATGTTTCTTATGTGGAATATTTGCTAGTACATAAGGCTGATCCACACAGGGTGTATGAGAGAGAAGCAGTGGTATGCAAGTAAGGGATAAGTGTTAGACCGAAGTATTATTCAGCTGATAACAATTATCCATGTGCCAGGTGGGATTCACATTCTTTTGTGCAAGTGACACTTGGGTCAGGGGAAAAATGGTGTTTAAATATTTTCACAGTTGCCTACTGTTTTATCTCGAACAAGTTAATTACTGCCTGACACCATACAAAAGGTGCTGTATAATAGCAGCTTTGCCTAATTGTAATAGAATATTTTGCATTGTTAGTAGAGATCTGAAGACCATGGTGTACGTGTCACAAACATTTTTAATGAAGCCTTTTGATGCATGAAGGTATGTTCTCATTCATTCCCCCTAATCCAAATGTTTGGAAACTGGCTTCAGTTAGAGGCATACTTTTCTTTATTGCCTCATCTATTCCAGGTTGGAGCTTTAGCAATGAAAACAGGGTCCATAACTAAAGATTGGTACACCTTGGCTCAAATTAATCATTCCATCTTCAATACCTTCTGTGTTACTAGGGGAAGAAAACACATCAGGGAGGATGGCGAGTGACATGGGGAGAGAAGTTTTTCAACTGTGGAACATGCCAAAGAGAGAGCATGAAATTACTGGCTAGGAATTTAAGCGGTGACTTTGGAACTGGAGACTGAGGCCCTGCACACAAACCAATCTTAATTAACCCCATTCCAAATTAAGAAAGGAACATTTCCATTACCCCATCTGTTCCTGTGGATTCTGCACTCTGTTTCTCATTCAGTTGCCAGAGAGGGGACATTTTGGAGGATACTGAATGTAAGAACCCTGATGTTTGTTATTTTGCTAAAAAAAAAAAAAGTGTTGAATTTTAAAACAGTGCAGGAATTAAAATGGTCTGAGCTTAGTAAGCACCTCAAAATAGCATATGCATTGCCACTCTGGGTAATGTGCTATTGGGCTGAGTAGCATGTACATACGCACACGCACACAGGTTAAGATGCTGGTGTTCTTAATGCCATTTTCAGTTTTCCTCTAATGATTCAGGTTGACAAAAATGAACAGCACCTGCTAGACATTCAGGTCTTTTGCCTCTCTGCAGCTGCAGCTTCACAGTCCCCTTTTTGTCTCAAAGTTTTTGTATTACTGAGAAGTTAGAATGTTTATAAACATTCATGACATGAACAGCTAACAGTGTAGGGAAGTAGCTAAATACTATTTCAACTTATTTAAATACTTATTAATGGAATAATGCCATAATGGAAAAAATATCGCACAAGTTGAAGGTGGCCAGGGGTCAAAGGAAACACGAATCATTCCATGCGAAATGGCTTGACTTTATCGCGTATACGAACAGGACATCAATATTTGATTCCCTCACACTATAAAACCCTATGGCTTTTATAAGGAAGAAAATAGATGAGGAATAATCCTGAGTCCGTCTGATAAAACATCTAGTAGCACCAACAAGAATTACCTGTGACCTCTGTATACCCATTAAAATAGAACTGTATGGTAAGATGATATAATCCTGATGGAATTTGTTTTATTTTAGTTTTTATTTTGGTTTGGTTTTATTTTCCTTTGTTAATATTACTGAAATTCAATAAAAATTTGTATACAGAAAATAAATAATTAATATAAAATAAAGTAATATACACTTATTTTTGCCATCTTTTTGAAGTATCAGAAGTAGCCACAGCAGGCAGGATTCTTCACAGAGGAAAGCTAGATTGATAAGGGGTTTTAAACCCTCAATGAGCTTTTCTTTCTGTCTTTGATTTTCTGGGAAATTATTGCAGATATCAGCTGTATTTTCAGAGGCTGAAAGAAAAGTTTAACCTTGTTTGCCTGGCCATTATATGATTGCAAATGATATGAGACCATTGGCCTGTTGCTTACTTGTAACTGTGTTTTTTAAAGCCTTCTTTTAAAAATCTCTCCCCCCCCCCCGCCCCCAATCTAGATAGTCTGGGTATGACTGTATGTGGAATGTACTTCTGGAAAATGAACTATATAATGGCTCATCTATACTTTCCTAAATGATTCCAGTAGAAATAGTGTGATGCTGCATATCATGAAAATACCTCCAGCAGCGAAGGGGAACTGCAGTATAGAACTGCAGTTCTATAATGAACTAATATGGAGTTCCTGGTGCTTTCTATAGTTTCCCATAGAAAGTCACTCAGCGTAAATGCTCAGGGTACACTTCAGAATAACATCATGGTCTCATTTAAGCGAAATTAATGTAGCCAGCTTGGGGCCCCATGCTTCACTTTTGCTAGAAGTCAAGTGCACTTGACAGAAATCAGCATCCTACAGAAGCCAGCTCTTTAGAGAGGAGTCTCCAGTGCTTTAAAGTTTGAATGATTCACATCAAGCTGAACCACTGCAGGGAGCCAGCCTCTGAGTTTCCTCTTCTTGTTGATAGTACGAGCACTGATCATTCTGAATGATCCCTTGCTAGTGTCTCATGCATTTTGTTGGGAGGGCCCCCCCTCCCCTTGCCACAGTTCTGTCAGTGATAAACTCATTACACATCATACATTTTTAATTATTTAATCTCCCGCCATTTTCCTAGAGAGGAGTAATCCTCTTTTCATACAAATCCGCCACGCGTGGCCATGCACTCATTGTGAAATGTATGGTTTTCATTTAATCCCATTGTTAATAATGAGCTTTAAAGGATGTTTTAGATAAAAACGGAAGAGTGGGGAAGGCAGAGAAAACATGCTGAATGAGTGCAGCAATAATGCTGCCCTGCATAATGCTGCATCCCATAGTGCTCCTAGCAAAGTTCTACCCCTATTGTGCATCTTATTATGCGGGGGGCGGGCGGGGATTTGATAAAAAAATCAAAAGTATCTATCAAAAGTACATGTAGCAGATAATCAGGCAGGATATAAATGAGCAACAAACAAAAAGAAAACATTTCTCCATGGATTAGATGGTGCCCTCAAGACATATTGGACAGCAACTGTCAGTCAGTGTGGTCAATGTCCAGGGATGATGGAAGCTGTAGTCCAAAACATGTGGAGGATACTAGGTTGGGAAAGCTAAGAACTCCAGGATACTGTTACGTGCTTCTGTGAAGGTGTCAGGTTCCTGTTCAGAGGAAGAAGGCTGGGACTCTGCTAAAATCCCTGCTCTCACAGAAGACCTGGAAGAACCTGCAGCACACCCCACCTGGGCCCCAAGTAACCCCTTTGGCCCTATTCTGAGCCCCTTAGGGGAAAACATTCTATACCAGCCAAGGCCCTCTCTCTTGTCACCTTCCAAGCTTCTGATTGAGAGGGCACTCGGAGAAGGACCTCTGCTGACAACTTTAAGATGTGAATAGGTACATATGGGAGGAGACAGTGCGTTAGTTCCCAAACTGTGCAGGGCTTTAGAGGCCAAAGCCAGCACCTTGAACCTCGCATCTGATGAAATGGACTCTAGTCCACAAAACTTTGTGCCAAGTAAAATGTGCTCGTCTTAAAAGTGCCACAAGACTCCATGTTGTTTTTGCTGTGAGATGGCTCAAATATTCTGAAACATATTTGAACTTCTGGGTATGATAGCCTACAGTTAAAGTATGGAGTTATTCCATAGCAGAGTATGCACACATCTTGTGATGTATGTCCATCTTTGTTGTCCAAAGATGTGTGGATTAGGGCAATAATCCAACACTGGAATTAGAGAGGGGAGTGGAACAAAACATCTTTGATTCCTCCTAATATCACACATTGGAAAGTCAATTAGAATAAAGCAGCAGCCCTTCCCAAATCAGGTTGGGATGACGGGAGGAATTAAAGCTACACCAATTTAATATGTATCAACGAGGATCCTCTTTCTAGAGGTCATTTGACCTTCCCATGTGTCAGATAGGGTGGGGAGAAAAACTTTGCCTCTCCCTGGATTCTGCTGCTCCCTGCAACTTTGCATGCCCTTCCAGATGTGTTGCACCTCCAAACGAGGGCCTGCCCACACAGCTTCAAAACCCACTGGATTAAGCCACATATTTTGAGAATATAGGATTTATTATAGGAGATGACCAATTAGATAATATATGCTGTAATATTTCTGTTACAGTATGTAAAGTGAGTCCCAAGTGACCTCTGACATTCATAGATCTCATCACAGCTGTGATCTTCATGCCCAGATCTTCTGGCTATAACAGAAGGAATAATGGAGGGGGCGTAGCACAGTGGTAGAGCACCTGCTTTGCATGCAGAAGGCCCCAGGTCAAATCCCAAGCACCAGTTATGTGTGTTAAGAGGTAACCAATCTGTCTCAAGTGATGCTTTGAAGCACCCTCAGTTGTGGAGTGCTTCTTCTAGTTTGCATTGATGCCTTGTAAAAATGTAAGTGAATTCAGGTGATGTCCGACTGAGATGCCAGCACTCTATGGAGGTGTTGGAAATGTAAGGCCATTGAGATCAATTCATAAAAGCATAGGAGGTTGGCCTTTTCTCTGTTTTTCCACTAGACTTCAGTTATTGTCCTTGGTTCCAAGATGCCATGCTCCATGTACCACCAAACTAGGTTAGAGAACTGCAGTTGAAACAACACAATTTCTGAACCAAGGTAGGAACTGTGGTCACTCCATCCTAGCCACAGTCTACAATACCTGGAGAAGCTGCCCCCTAACTAACTTCAAAAATCCACAGCATAGAATGACTTCTGCCTCATAAGGGGATCAAGCAACCTCCCAGAGATTCCGAGAGATATGTCCAAACTTAGTTTGCATGGCCTTCATCTGCTAGACCTACTCGACCTGCTGGCTTCTGAAGACTGACTCACCAGCAGCTCATTGGCATAGCTATCAGCTGGGGAATCTGTAAGCTTCCAAAAATTAATCACCGGCTGGTTCAGTTGCCTTGCCTGGTTTGCTAGGCCTATTTCTGAAATGGATCACGCCCACCTTGAGTTACTGTTCCCTGTTCAGTAGTAGCCCTATGCAGGTATTATTAAAGCATGTCGTCTCTACATGTGAGGAGGAGGCTTGAGCACTCGGGAGGTGCTGGTAGTGGTAGAGCATTTGCTTTGCATGAGGAAGGCCCTGGGTTCAATCCCCGGCATCTCCTGGTGGTGCTGAACAAATTTCTGCCTGAAAACCTGAAGTGCTGCTGCGGGTCAGTGTCGACAGTACTGAGCTAGATGGACCAATGGCCTGACTCAGTATAAGGCAGGTTCCTATGTTCCTAGGTCCACCTCCATCTGCTGCTGTTCTTCTCATCAGCTTCCTCATGTTCAGGGCAAATTTCTGAGGGGAAGAGCCTTTTGTGTCTGTGGAGGCCCACTGTGCATTGTAGAACTCTGGTTTTCTAGGGTTCTACCTTCTGCAGAGAGCCTCCACAAATAGAAGAGGCTCCCCACTTCAGATCTTCATCCTTAACATGAGAATGGAGATGGTAGAACAGCTTCATACGCAAAGCTAAGTGTAGCTCACCACCCAAAGCATACATGGCAGCCATTCCCACCACTATTCGTTACAATGTATCTTAAGCATATTGGCACCATACAGACACAATCTGGTGTTAGGGTGGTATGAGAATTTCATTTCAGTTCGCAAATCACTTGAAAATGCTCCATTTGCAATCCTGAACATGAACAGGAGCACATATTCTCTGAAAACTTTCACAGATTCCCGAACTTGCGCCTGCATTCACAAAATGCACAATGTTTTCCCTTTCGAACAAACTGAAAAACAGGTCACAAATGAAAACAGGAGCAAGCCAAACTGAGCTTTGAAGTAAAGTTCAGAGAATTTCAGCAAGCTTGAGCATCCCTGGTTTTCCCATCCCTATCTGGTGTGTGTTATGGAGGTTATAACGTGTTGTGAGGAAGGAGGTAGTGCAAGTCTTCCCCACCCACCCCTTAGTGTCAACTGGAGTAAAAAGGTTTACCAAACTCTGTTTCTTCCTATTAGTTCAAGCCACAAATACTTCCTGCATCTCTGGTTTTGCTATGTCTAGGTCTTATTCCCAAGGAAGCCATTACTCATTCAGAGCCCCCTCTCTGGTTCAAGGGAGTTCAGTGCTGGGGGAGCTGAGTTCCAGCCACCTCCAAGGTGGAGCTACTGTGACCCATGTTGAGTCCCTCCTCAGTCAGTCAGCCAGCCATCTTCTTTCCCCCTGCTCTGTCATGGACCATGTCCCCATATTTGGGGGCTTGAACAAGGTGAGCATACTGGCCCCTATGCAAATCTGCCATTAGGATGACAGTGAACACACTCAATGATAGGATATAGACAATGAACATCTGGGATGTGCACATCCTCCAAACTAGCACACATGTGAGGAATTTCAGTATTTTCTATCTCAGTATACCTGATAGTCCCACTTTAGATTCTTCAGTTCATCATTAGAAGGAGAGGGATAAAAGGGTACAATACCTTGGGAGATGAAAGCCAATCAGAAAGGTTGCTTGTTAAACTCAGTGAAAAATGAACTGCAAAAAAGGCAGGTGTGATGATCCTTTGAGGACATTTTGGAGTAATTGTACCAATAATGCATTAAAATGTCACCCATGGAACTGATTAATTGGCGTTGCCTTCATTTTTCTCTTCCATTTGCTTGCATTCCTGTCCTGACTGCTTGGTAATAAAAAATAAAAATAGCGATGTTTGGCCCTAGTACTCTATATGAAGTCTTTTATTACTGCGAAGTGACATGTGTGAAACCTTGCAACTGACATTCATAGACTTAAATGCCTACTACTTCAATTGCTTTATTAATGTTTTGGCTTTCAGCGTAAAAGCAAACCCTTGAAAAATTCTGATTATGACTACAATATTTATCATTTTATAATAGAAGCATTAGTAGCTTCTAGACTGAATGTTGGCTTGCATGTTCCCCCACAGCAATCCCAACTTTCATCTATTAGCTGAATGTTATCTGTAGACCTGTTTTCACAAGAAACATGCCTGGCTTCTGAATCGTATAAAATGTAGGCCACCTTAAGGGAGATGGCCAGATGTAGTTGACCTCCACTGGCTTGCTTCACAACAGCTTCGTATTTTAGGTTACAACTTGTACTTGTTTCCCAAAAATGTCAGTGAGTGTGAGCTGTTCCTTGCATCACTTACAATCTTTTGTGTATTCTTAGGATACTTGTAAAGAAGCAGGAAAAATACTTGCATCTTCCAAATTGTCTTAAATAGAAATGTTCCTTGGGGCTGCCAATTGAGTGGGAAGCAAATCCCAACCTGGGAGGTAATTGAGTTAGAAAGCAGACAGGCCATCAAGCCAGTCAGCAAGTAACCTGGGCTGAGCAATTTTAAAGCTGCTTGGGCTAAAGCTTTATAGGACCAGCTGGAACCTTATCAGCATCTTCTGTCCCCTGCAGAGATGGTAACTGCAATGCTACCCTTTGGCTGTTTGCAGCAGCTGAAGGTCATGCCAAAAAATGAGAGAGCAGTCACACCCACTCTTTGGCCACTTATCTTAATATTTCTGCTGAACTGGTAAAATTAGCTTGAGGAAGTGGAAGGCTTGTGGCAGGATGATTCAGGGTTGATTTTCGCTATGGGGATTTGCTAACATTGAGATATAAGAGAATAGAAGGTTTCTTTTGCTGGTAGCCACATATACTATATGCATGCTTCTCACTATGGGCCATAGTCTTTATCCTTTCCTTTGCAGGATCTGTGTTACATAAGAAGGTGGAAAATGGATGGACAACTTGTGTGTGACCACTCCCCTGCAAGTTTTGGCCTACAGCTCCCATCAGCTTTAGCCAGCATAGCTAAAGGTGAGGGATCATGGGAATTGTAGATCAAAACATCTGGAGGGTCACAAGTTGCCCATCCCTGGCCTAAAACCAAGTTCTGGTTTTAACCTTTAAAGCCTTAAACAACTTTCAAGCTGGGTACCTTAAGGACCGCTTTCTTCCATATGTTCCTCCCTGCACTCTCTATTCATCAGCTGAGGCCCTGCTCTGGATTCTTCACCCAGCTGAGGCTCAGCAGTTCACAACAAAGACAAGGGCCTTTTTGGTGGTAGCATCACCCTGTGGAATGCCCTCCTGTCTGATTTGCTAAGCCCTGACACTGGATGATCTTATGTGTTTGGCCCAAAGCTAGTTGTTTAGGAAAGCCTTCAGCTGAAAAACATTTTTCTCCTTTTTATGAATGTTATGGCTGTTTTCCTTTTTCTGTGCCTTCACTTTGGTATTTGTGGTTTCTGAGTTGCTAGTTTTTAGTGATTTTGTATTATTTTGTTGTGATGTTGCTATTTTCTGATGGTTATTTGTTGCATTTTGTGGATTTGGTTTTATTGTATGTGTAAATTATTGTTGTAAGCCACTTAGAGCTTATTTTTGAAAGCAAGCAGGATATAAGTGTTTTAAACTAAATAAATAAGACCTACCTATAGGTTTCAGAAGTTAAATGTTTGTCTTCCTCATCAGAAGACTTAGGAATGATGAAAATACCACCAAATACTTAAAAGAAATAAGTAATCCCACTTGTTGCTTTCAGATGCATGTTTACTCATTTTACTTTGTCATTCAGTTTGATTCACTGAACTGATTCCATTTTAATGGTTCACTTACGTGTATGCAACTACCTGGAAAAAATAAAGATAAAAAAGTCCTACAGCATTTTATTGAGTTCTTGGTCCAGAAAAGGATCACGAATAAGCAGACGCCCAAGCATCATGGCATGATCGGGGGGGGGGGGGGGGAGAAAACAAAGTGTGCAGACTAAAGGGTAGACAATGAACATCACCAACAAAATGGAAGTTCAAAAATAGCACCTGAGATCAAAGATCCAATTCAGTATATTTTGTCTTGCAGTTGCATGGGAGATAGAGTTTCTACCTGTCTTTATTATTATTCTCTAGTCTGTTGACTTTTTTCAAGAAACAATGTTGTGAATGAACAGTTTTGGAAGTGCATGTAATTTCATCTACCTTTTGCCAAATGCACAGGCAATATTAGCTGCAGGGAAAATTACATAACCTAGGAATATTGCACAATAAATATGTTGTGTCAGATAGACACCATCTGTAAATTATTCTGATAGACAGAACAGGTTGCCTGCCAAGTTCTAAAACATGGTTTTGCATAGTACAGAAGTGTGGTAAAATAGCTCAGGGGAATTCTGGATCAGGTTGCATGAATTAAATGTTGACCTTGAACTTACATACATCACCTGCAAGACTGAACAAAATGTGCTCTCCCTTTCTGATGGATGTTGTAAGAACATTAACTTCATTTTGTGGACAGATTTTAAGGTGTTAGTTAATAAAAAATAAACAAACACTCTAGCCTACAAATGTGCAGCTCACAACTTCAGTTGTGACACTGTGCTTGTATGTTGCAGTATATGAAATATTCTGTGGGCTAAGGATAGCTAAAAGAGATAAGAAGTGACAGCATTGGCAATGGCGTTGAAGGCCTTTAGCACTCTAAAAGAACATTTGGTATCTCTTGGTGTCATTCCCCTGTGTAAAAAAATGATCAACACAAACACAGACAGGATAATATATCTCCAGCTCCGCCTTTTCCATATTTAAATTGGTAGTGCATCTAATGCATTTGGACTCATGACTTCATGAAATCATTGGCCATGTTCATGCAAAATGCAAAGTCAGAATTCTTCAGGATAGTGGCTTATCATTCAAGAGCTATTGCACTGATGTTTGCTGCCCGATTGCTCCCTATTGGCTTCTCCCATAAGCAGAAGCAGCTAAGCTAACCAAAAATTTACCAGGGAGTTAAAGCTTAGCTTTACATGCAAACCCAGCCCCTGGCTTGTTAGGAGATCAGACCCTGGATCTGGAAGCCAACTTCAAACTCTGGCTTGTTAGAGGTGTAACAACCCTGGAGTCCCGGTTCAAATGTGACAATACGCTTTTCCAGCCTGGTAAGTTCCCATTTAGTTTAGCCACTCCTGGATGCCACGGGAGGGAAGCAGGAGCAATCGGGCAGTGTGCACCAGCCCACTTGCTTATGAATGATAAGCCAGGATTCTGAAGAATTCTGGCTTAGTGTTCTGTGCAAATGGGGCCATTGCATGCTAATGGTATTTACGTTTACGAATGTCTTCCTGTTTTGACCCCCATTGTGCTTGTGGTTTAAGAAATAAAACTTTGGTACTCTATTTCAGAAACACAGGAAGACACCTATTCGTAAAAGCATCTGAGTAGTTCTGTGTTGCCTGTGTTGAAGGCATAGAGTTTGGTCTCTCGTGGCCTGAATTTGACAGAAAATGTCATAGCTTTCACACCCAATGACCTGGTGAAGGGCCGCATGATAGGCTGCAGCTGCAGCTTGGAGTTCTGGTTACCCCAATAGATGTGGGGGCATCCCAAGACAGTACAGAAGGTTCCGTCTCATACATGACAGTAGTCTCAGCCTTCAACCCAATCCCCAGGTCTGCCAAACATCACTGCTTCTGATTTTTCTGATCATACCTATATTTTAGTGGTTGGGGGAAGTGACAGAAGATTCTCTAAAGACACCCATGGACTAACTGTGGGGGGTAATGGGTAAGTACTGGCGTGTGAAGGGACGTGGCAGAAGTCATGGGGAACTATGTGGAAGAGACAGATGATTGGCAGGGGGAGAATGTTCCAAAACAGATTAATATGGAGTTCCAGTTTGCTTCTTTTATCAAGGTTTGCTAAACTGCAAACTTGCAGAGTTTTGCAAAGTTCTATAGTTCCTTGTTGCAGTGGAAGCTGCTACAGTTTGAACTATTCCCTGCTGCTTGCTCTCATCTTCTCATCATCTTACTTTTATGCCAGATACTGTGGCAGGAAAAGAAGTTGGCAAGCAGGCTTTTAACAGACTGTGCAACTTTAGGGTAGGGCTTAAAGAATGTGCAATTTTAGGGTAGGGCTTTTGAATGAATGAATGAATGAATAAATGAATGAATGGTTTGTGTAGTAACCTGATTCATGAAAAACACCTCTCTCCTTAAAGTTTTATTGTTAAAAGATCCCTTCCTAAATGTGATTTTTAAGTAGTTGCTTTATCCGTGCTAATATAGCTTGAACCATGAAGTATAGTTGTGCTCATCTTCGAGTGGTCCAAGGCAGCCAAGTCATTTTCTTATGGAGGTGATGGGCACTGGAGCTTCTTTGTGGTGATCGGTTGGGTTGCGTGCCCTCAGCTCCTTTCAAATCTTCAAGGTTGTGTAGATAGCAGGAAGCACAATAAGGCAACATCATTTTGAAACATCGAAGTCCAATCTGCTATTTCACCACAGCAACCAAATTCAACCAAAACTGTAATTGACTTCCTTAGGAAAAAAAAGATTCAAATAAATGTTAACACATATACTGTCTGTATGCAGATGGGTTGAGGGGTAAGGTGAGAGAGGTTGACTTTCAGAGAACCTCTATACATTCCAGGTAAGCTTTAAGTCAGTCTTCCCCAACCTGATGTCCTCCATATCAGTTGGACTACAATCCATGTCCATGGCTGCTGGGGATATGTGAGTAGTAGTCCAACATATCTGGAAGGCACCAGGTTCAGAAAGGCTGTTCTACATAGGTAATCAAAACAGAAAGAGCTCTTGAGTGAATGGTCTTTCTTACTTCCTTCAAAACCCACTTTATGAGTATAGACTTTGAGCATTTCTACACCAGGCTAAAATCCCACAACTTTACTGGGACTTTCTGCTTCTGTTTTAAATGCGGGATCATGACAAGCTCCCTTTACAAGCGCTTCCCCCCCCCCTTTCCCCCTTATCTGTGTTGTTCTATATGTTTCATTGTACAGCCACTAGATGGTGCTGTGGTTTAGCTCTCTTATTGCACGATTTCCTCTTTTCCCAAGGGAACTCAACATGTTGTATTTTGATAGCTCATTATCGCCAATCTTTTTTTAAAAATGGGATAAAGGTCATTTAGTGTGGGAGATGCCCTGGAGGTTGATAACATGGTGTAAAGGACCCACAAACATCCATGAGTAACCAACCTCAATAGCAGGATAAAAGTCCCGTGTGGAGCAGCCCTTGGGCACAACCTTTCAGTCCCCATGTCAGCAATGGGAAACCTCTGGCTTGCGGGCCTCATCTAGCCCATGAAGGTGCCCCATCCAGCCCCATGGAGCTTTAATGGATGCCTCCAGTGGGTGGGGCTTGGCTTCTAAGCTCCTCCCCCAGAAGATTCCCCACTGTGATCTGTGATAATAGTGGGGGATGCAGATGGTAGAGCACTCGGCTGGCACTGGGAGGAGCTGCTCCTCCCAGTTCCTACTGAGTCTGTTTGCGTGCTGCATGCCACCCCCATGGAGATGATGCATAGTGTCCAAAGCCCTAGGGACTTGCATGGAGCCTACCCAGTTGGAGAGGACACCACACAGGCAAAGTATCCCAGACTGAGCCAGCAGCTGGAGTGCTTCTCCAGCCACAGACTCGGTCGGGGTGGCTTTGCTCCTCACTAGCATTCCCCAAAGGGGAAAATGGCACACAGTGAAGCAGGATCCCAGCCAATGCATCAAGTAGGTCATCCACCCACTATGTCAGCCAGGAACAAAATGATGTCAAGGGGCATCACCATTCCCCTTGACATCATTTGGCCCGCAGAGGGGTCTACCCCTGCCATAATATTATTATGTTATTATTTTAAAATTTTATTGGCCACCTTTCAGGGCAGAAGCCCTCCCAAGGCAGCATACAACAGTCACTGTGGTGCACCTTGCTGGATTCCATCAGGAAATGGCTCCGAAATGCATAGTGCAGTCCTATGCCTGGGTGCACAGAAATAAGACCCATTTAGTTCAGTGCTTTTCATCTCCTGTTGTCTTTAAATGAATTCAGTTGCAGCCTTAAGTTGGCATGAAATCCTCCTTTGTGGTGCAATGTCCTTGACACTTAGATGAGCCACTGATAATGCTTGCACGAGTCCAGACACATCTTTGTAGAATTGCTGTGGATAATATTTGATTGATTCGGGATGTGATCTTAGAGCACATCCTAATTGCTGCTATTTCTGCTATTAACAAGCATCCCCAAATTATGCTTATATGAGTGAAAAGAAAAGCTGTTAAGAATTGCTATTGGACTTTTAAATCTCTGTTTAGAAAGAGGTGTGTATTCTGGTAAAGCATCAGCAGTAATGGAGGTGGGAGTACCTGAAATGGATCACTCATTATAAGGTACTTCTGTGCAGGGTCTAATGCAGGTTTTCCAGTTTCAAAATCATGAACGTAAAAATCACAATACTGTATTTAGTAGAGCTGTGCACAAATGACCTCTTGAAATTCACCACCCTATCAGCGGGCAGAGAAATTGTGGAGAAAATTACACTGAATTTCTTTAATTTAATATATATACTTTTATGCCACTTAATATCCTAAAATCTCTAAGTGGTTCACAATACATGTAAAATACATTTTAAAATGCCATACAAAAACAGATCACAATCTGTTTAGATCACAATCTAAATTACTGCTTTTCTCAGCAATACGCATGGAGAAGAAAAGATTGGGTCCTCTTTCCATATATTTTGCCAAGAAAAATGTCATTTAAAGACACATGCACTATTCAGAATGAACAGAAGGCACAGGTGTTTTATACTTGGATATCCACAACCACATAGAACATGCCAAGTGAAAAGTAGCTCTGGAAGACAGACAATAATCGAGGAAGGACAACCTAGACACAGCTGCTAGAACAGTCCCTTCCGTGCACTAAATACTAGTGCTGTGCTGAAAATTTCTCCCACATCTTTTTCAACCGTTCGCATTCAACTTGATAGAAAAGAAAAGGCTTTCAAAAGGAAATTCAAAGGAGAAGAAATTTCAGAAAAATTCTCCTGGGTTGTGTTCAGGGTTCTTGTGCTTACCTTACTTAAGAGGTGGCTAAGGCATGCCCCTGCACTAGAGACAAGATATATCCACAATCACCCCTCAGGAATTTTATTCATTTTGAAGATCTGGGGAAGGTGCTGAACCCTAAAGAATGACCACTAGAAAGTGGCCAAAATTTCTCAGAAGACATTTTTCTCAGACATGTCCAGAGATTTTTCTTTTCTTACCCTGCTAGAAATGAACGGCCACTTTGCAGAATTTCCCCAGATTTTCTTCCTAATTTTTAATGTGGTTTGCCTTCCCTCTCCCCCCATCCCCACCATCCAATGCCCCAGAACAACGCTAGGTATAGGGTATTGTGGAGAATGCAAAATGGGGGCCAGGCTGCCAACAGAGTTGCTGCTGTCGCCATTCGCAGTAGCACTGCAACCCCCCCCCCCCCCCGCAGAAACCCTTACAAAAAAATGAAAGAAGCTGTTACAACTCTTGCCAATGGTGAGCCCTACCTATCTGTGAGAAATTGCTGGAGAATTTTTCGATTGTGATCTAAGGAATATGTTCCACTGAACTCCCTGGGGCCTACTTCTGAGTAAACATGCTTATTCTGCTGCAGATTACAATGTAAAGTTTTTAATTATTTATAGTTTGTATTGCTCTTACACTGTTTTTGTATGGTATTTTAAAATGTATTTTACATGTATTATGAACCGCTTAGAGATTTTAGGATATTAAGTGGCATAAAAGTATATATATTAAATTAAACATGCGCTCTTCAGAACTGTTGTGAGCTGCATGTATGTCAGAATCCAGTATTTGTGATAGAATACCACATGTCAGGTAAGATGTAGCCTTCAGAAAAACAGCTATATGCTGGAACATGCAAGATTTGTCTTGTGCATCTTATTGTAAAGAGGGCAGCAGGTGGCAACATTGAGGGGGACACCCCAGATGAATAGACAAATTTGAAGATAATGGCAAGTGATAAGCCTTTCTTATGTCAGCTGTTTGCTACTTTGCTTACACTAACACTTGTGTTGGACAGCAAAACCTTGTCAGATACTTCTGCGCCCAGCAGTGTGCATGTGTGAAAGAGAGCCTCTGTATGTTGTTGCTGTCGTCATTGTTTTGTTTGGTAGGGGTAGTAGTTAAGTATCTTCGAAACAAAGAGCTGTACAGATTACAGACAGGTCCTACCTGCAGGCTTACAATTTAATAGACAAAGACAAATAGGAAAGGGACACAATTGGAAGGGAGCTACATGCAGTCACAAGTTTGTACACACATATGCCCTCTAGGCATTCAAGTCTCCTTAGGTACTGATTAATGCATATGTCCAACTCTTGAGTCATTTAGTGGAGAGAACTGTCTCTTTAGTAGCAGATGCTCCGGCTGAAAACATTCTATTCCACACATCCTGCTAGAACCGGGAGACTATCACACAAGCTGTATTCTTCCATTGAAATCTCTAAGATGGCCTGAACCTCTTCAGTCTGCAGGTACAGATGGTGTACAATAGCAATAATAAAAAGCTCTCTAAATAGAAAATCAGATGACAGGGACAAAGGCTTCTAGCGTCATGCTAATTTTCTACATACAGATAATGCTGTTTGCATGGAGGAGTCTTCAGTCCTGTGAGCCCCTGCCTGTAGTCTGAAGTGGTGTAGCCCAGACACAAGGTTACAGGTTCGTGTGGGAATTAGGCCATTTGCCACACTGCTGTTGCTTCTTTGTACGACTACCTTGTCCTAAAGATGAGGCAGACTTAACAGCACAATCCTATATATGTTTACTGCAGTGGAGGCTGATAGCTCCGATGTCAGTGAGGGGGTGAATCTGCTCCGAGTGTCAGACAGAACCTGTCAGAACTCTAAGCTGTGGGGAGGTAGACCGATGGGGGTCCATGGGAGGGGAGGGATCTGCACTCTTCACCCATTGGTCACTTTTGCTGATAAAAATTGACCCCTCAACCATTTTATAGCAGGGGTAGGCAACGTGATGCCCATGGGTACCAGTGCGCCTCAGACACCTTTCTTGGCACCCACCAAGGTTCACTACCCCTCCCGCTTTTTTTAATTAATACATTTTCTTACTGGCAGCTTACTGGGATTGCTATGAAATAATTTTCTGTTGGTGCTGAAAACTGTGGGTTCAAAGGAGTTGTTCAGTGTATTGAGGCTCAGACCCCACCTCTGCCTTGTATGAAGTCTTTTGAGCAGGTTGCTTGTCCTTTGCCACACCTCCCACGGCAGCCATTTTGTGGTGGCACACAGGAAAGTTTCTCAAATTGCCAAATGTGCCCATGGCCCCAAAAGATTGCCTATTCTATGCCATTAAAGCAGATCTGACGGTTCTGCTGCCATGAATTCAATTGTGTCTCCTATTCAATACCTTATATATAACTCTCTCTACAACCTGGGGCAAGCTAGTCCCAGAAATGTCCCCAAAAAGTATAATTGATTTTACAGTTTTTAGTATATCTTTGCATATTTTTCATTTATGTGTTTTATGATGTCTTTTACTGTGTTTTGACATTTTGTAATGCACCCTGAGAATTGTATTGGAGAACAGAGTCTAAATCCCTAAAATTAATACATTAATACATTTTCAGTGTTCAGGCAGATACTTTCCTGTGACTTAAGAAATTAGATGTGACTGAACCAAAGGAACTTATTCTGTAGCCCTGGTTGAATTGCTGCAGTTGAATGATTTTATCCTCAGGTCTGTTATTCTGGCGCTGCACTCAGTCTCTGCACACTGACTATTGACGCTGGCAGCTCATTTTACAGGGAGACAAATAGGGTGGGAAGGGGGTTTTTTTCCTCTTAAGCTTGGAATTGTTTATTTTGGAGTCTGCATAAAAAAGTGTAGGAAATGGTCCTCAGCTCCAAACTTATCACTTGATATCCAGGAGGCATAGTGAAATGGCAAAACTCATTTCCATTGTCTGTTTGATTTGATCCAGAAAAAAAAAGTCAGAGAACACAAGCTAGCATAATATATTCTTCTATTATGCTTTTATATTTATTTTGTATTATAGGCAGGGAGGGTGGGACTGCCTCTGATTTATCCTTTGCATTTTTCTTTTTCTAAAATATTAGCCTGGAACTAGATGTTCTGGAGGATGTGGAGTGGCTGCCACCAAAAACAGCAGCCCCACATCTCCTCCTCCTTTCTCGACTGTATAGTCTAGGGAGAAATACAGAAATGTGTGACGTGACAACATATCACTCCAAGCTGCCAATCCACTTCATTAGGGACAATTCAGAGTGGTGATATTGACAGGAAAGGGGGGGAAATGAGATGTAGGGCAGCAGCCATAATAAACTCAGTAATGTCTCATTCCACCATTTGCGTTGCTTACGGATGTAAGATTTTCCTCCATTGGAATATATTTCTCACACTTATACTTTAAACCAGCTGGGCTTCCTTTGGAGAGGAGCTACCATTGTTCTTACCCCTAAGTCATGTAGAGTAGGGAGGTGGTGGGCTCTCCCACACTGGAGGCATTCAAGACGAGGCTAGACAGCCATCTGTCAGGGATGCTTTGACTTGGATTCCTGCATTGAGCAGGGGGTTGGACTCAGTGGACTTATAGGCCCCTTTCAACCCTACTATTCCATGACTCTATGAGTAGAATGGGGCTTGGATACTTTAGCTTTACTGCTGCTAACTAAACTCAGCACAAAACACACTATAAATAATTACTGCGGTCACTTGTTTGATCACATGCGCTCTAGTTGCAGGATCACCCCTGTTATCTGGTCCTGGTCCTTGGTAAAACACTGCCCTGATTCTGCTTTTTTTTGGAGATGCTGTTGTTGTTCTTGTTCAGTCATTAAGTCGTGTCCAACTCTTCGTGACCCCATGGACCATAGCACGCCAGGCCTTCCTGTCCTCCGCTCTCTCCCGGAGTGTGCTCAAGTTCATAGTCATTGCATCGGTGATGCTATCTAGCCATCTCATCCTCTGCAGTCCCCTTCTTGCTGTCAATCTTTCCCAGCATCAGGGTCTTTTCCAGGAGTTTTCTCTTTGCATTAGGTGGCCAAAATATTTGAGCTTCAGCTTCAGTATCTGTCCTTCCAATGAGCACTCAGGGTTGATTTCCTTTAGGATTGACTGATTTGACCTCCTTGCAATCCAGGGGACTCGTAAGAGTCTTCTCCAGCACCACAGTTCGAAAGCATCAATTCTTTGGCGCTCAGCCTTCCTTATAGTCCAGCTCTCATAGCCATACGTTGCTAATGGGAAAACCGTAGCTTTGATTATGCAAATCTTTGTCGGCAAGGTGATGTCTCTGCTTCTTACTATGCTGTCTAGGTTTGCCATAGCTTTCCTCCCAAGGAGCAAGTGTCTTTTAATTTCATGGCTACAGTCACCGTCTGCGGTGATCTTGGAGCCCAAGAAAATAATATCTGAGGTTGTTGATAATTCTCCCGGCAATCTTAATTCCGACCTGCCCGGCGTTTCTCATGATGTACTCTGCATATAAGTTAAATAAGCAGGGTGACAATATACAGCCTTGTCGTACTCCTTTCCCAATTTTGAACCAATCGGTTGTTCCATGTCCGGTTCTTACTGTTGCTTCTTGACCCTTGTACAGGTTTCTCAGGAGACAGGTAAAGTGGTCTGGTACTCCCATCTCTTTAAGGATTTGCCACAGTTTGTTGTGATCCACACAATCCAAGGCTTTAGCGTAGTCAATGAAGCAGAAATAGACATTTTTCTGGAATTCTCTTGCTTTCTCCATGATCCAGCAAATGTTGGCGATTTGATCTCTAGTTCCTCTGCCTCTTCGAAACCCAGCATGTACTTCCGGTAGTTCTCGGTTCACATACTGCTGAAGCCTAGCTTGTAGGATTTTGAGCATCACCTTGCTGGCATGTGAAATGAGCGCAATTGTACGGTAGTTTGAAGAGTCTTTGGCATTGCCCTTCTTTGGAATTGGAATGTAAACTGACAATTGGAATGTAAAATTGGAATGTAAAACTGACAAAACTCAATTAGCCTTTGTCCTGCTTCATTTTGTACACCAAGGCCATGCTTGCCTGTTACCCCAGTGATTTCTTGACTTCCTGCTTTAGCATTCCAATCCCCTATGATGAAGAGGACATCTTTTTTTGGTTTTAGTTTTAGAAGGTGTTGTAGGTCTTCATAGAACTGATCAACCTCAGCTTCTTCGGCCTCAGTGGTTGGGGCATAGACTTGACTTACTGTGATGTTGAATGGTTTGCCTTGGATTCATACTGAGATCATTCTATCGTTTTTGAGATTGTACCCCAGTACTGCTTTTCCCACCCTTTTATTGACTATGAGTGCTACTCCATTTTTTCTAAGGGATTCTTGCCCACAGTAGTAGATATAATGGTCACCTGAATTAAATTTGCCCATGCTTGTCCATTTTAGTTCTCTGATTCCCAATGTGTCGATGTTCAATCTTGCCATCTCATGTTTGACCACCTCCAGCATACCTTGATTCATTGATCTTACATTCCAGGGTCCTAAACAATATTGTTCTTTACAGCATCGGACTTTCTTTTCACCACCAGACACATCCACAGCTGAGTGTCCTTTCGGCTTTGGCCCAGCCACTTCACTCTTTGTGGCGCTACTTGGAAATTCCCTCTGCTCTTCCCCAGTAGTATATTGGACACCTTCCGACCTGAGGGGCTCATCTTCCGGCGTCATCTCTTTTAGCCTTGTGATACGTTCCATGGGGTTTTCTTGGCAAGAATACTGGAGTGGGTTGCCATTCCTTCTCCAGTGGACCACATTTTGTCAGAACTCTCCGCCATGACCTGTCCGTCTTGGTTGGCCCTGCATGGCATAGCTTATGGCTTCACTGAGTTACGCAAGCCCCTTCGCCACAACAAGGTAGTGATCCATGAAGGGGATCCCCATAGGATTGCGCCCTAAATTTCAAATAAATATGACTTACGTTTTCACCAATAATAGAGCCACTGTATAGGTATGCTGAGATGCTGAGGATGCCTTTTTTAAATTTGGAAGGGTGTACTGGAATACTGCACTCCTCAGCCCCTTTCGTCACATATTTCAAAGTTAAATAAAGCTAATGTGGTGTAATGGCTAAAGTGTTGGACTAGGAGTGAGGAGATCCAGGTTCAATCCCCACTTGGACACAAAGATTGCTGTGTGGCTTTGGACCAGTCACTGTGTCTTGACATAACCTACCTCACAGGACTGTTGTCAGGATAAAATGGAGGCAGGACCCTGAGATCTTTGGGAAAAGGTATCTGGGAGGTGTGAGTGGATGCATCTGGGTTCAAGTGTGCACACTTATAAATACTTGCACCTAGACACAAAATGTCACTGTACTGCTATCCTTCCATTTCCTCCAGCCCGTATCTGCCTATTCAGATAGTAAATTATTAATAACGTTGCTGAATGGGTTTGAATTGCCACGGCTCTATAAATAAGTGGACTGAAACAGTGCTTTTTCAATGTGAAAACAGTGCCAGTAAGAAGGTTTTGAGAAATACCCTTAAATATGGGGGGCAGGGAGTGGTTTTCTTGCCTTTAAAAATCCAAGTTTTTAAATCATGCTCTCTCTCTCTCTCTCTCCTGAAGATGAGCAAGTTCCAAGGGAGAAATGTAAATTTTAAAAGCCCTCCCTCTGTCTTGTGGACTCAAGCAGTGCTCTTTGTAGCGAACATAGAGGTGTTAGAAATTTTTAATTTGTGAAATATAAAGGATTTTTGTTTGTGAAATGCAGGGGTTGTTTATTTTGCTCTGAGCAGCAGAACTCTGAGATTGACCAATTTGGAGAAGCTAGTTTGGGTAAAGTTGCGTTGGATTAGAGATTTATGCATGGTGCACGTAATCCGAATTTGCTCGGCTTTCCAGTTTACATCCCCTCTACCTCTTCAGAGTCTATAGTACATGTTCCCAGTGGCATAATCAAACATTCTAATATAGAGTTAGACTTAACATTCCAGCTTTCCAGTTCAAAGAAGATTGGGTTTGTTTTTGTACAGGAGATGATTTAAATTTATTGTCCCTGATTTCACTCTGAATTGGTAGAGTCCCAGAAGAGCAGTTCCGTCTCTTTTCTAAATATTTGAATGCTTTGTTAGATTGTCCTGGTTATATAGTTGAGGTAGCTTATATGGACACTGTTACTGTTTATGTCTACCATAGTCATACATCTGTATCATGGAAAGGTTTCCTGGTTAGTGACAAATAATTTTTGAGTTTGTTTAGAGAAAGAAGGACAAGATCGTATGCTTTGGATATGTTGTTTCCTGGCCATTTCATGAGTTGTGCTGTCAATAATTACATACACTCATAAATGCACACACATGGTGTGGAGAAAGTGGACAGAGAGAACTTTTTCTCCCTCTCATAATACTGGAGTCATCTTATGCAGCTGACTGGTGGGACTTTCAGGACAGATGAAAGGAAGTACTTCTTTGCACAGGAAGTATTTCTTTGCACAAGATGTGTTGAAGGCCACCTACCTGGATGGCTTTAAAAGGGGATTAGACAAATTCATGGAGGATAAGGCTATCAGTGGCTGCTAGTCATAATGGCTATATATTAGTTCCAGTATCAGAGGCAGTATGTGTCACATTCCTTTGTCCTCCCCCTTCGCAATCTGTGAGTCAGGGTCTTGGGGAAAAGGCCTTGCCATACCTGAGCTCGCTAGGGAGGGAGCCTCCCCCTGTTCTGGCTGTTTGCATTCTGAATCTGAGCTGCTAGACATCTCCACATGCTCAGATTCATTCCTGACAGTATGCCTCTCAGTATCAGTTTCTGGGGAACACAAGGTAGAGGGTGCTGTTCTACTCCTGTGCTGTTGTGGGCTTCCCAGAGCCATCTGGTTGGCCACTGTGTGAACAGAACACTGGAATAGATAGGTTTTGATCTGATCCACCATGGCTCTTTTTATGTTCTTACTTTCTTACACAGAAATTAAAGATGAAGTACAAGTAAAATATAAATTCTGAAGTGCTATTTATGTCTACTCAAATATACAAACAGTCGCCACAGCTATTCTACACCCTATAAATGAGAGCCATTGTGGTGCAGTGGTTACCGGGTTGGGCTGGGACTAGGGACACCTAGGTTCAGCCATGAAGCTCAGTAATTGGTAGTTGAAAGTGATCAAATACAAAAGTCTGAAATATTATTTAGATCAGCCTTCCCCAACCTGGTACCTTCCAGATGTTTTGGAGCCAGCTGATCATCATCATGACTACCTGACAGGAATTCTGGGTGTTGTAGTCCAAAACATCTGAAGGGCACACCAGGTTAAGGAAGGCTGATTTAGGGTGCAACCCTATGCAAGTTTAGACAGAAAAAAAGGCCTACAACTTCTAGCATGCTTCAGCCAGCTGGCTGGGGCATGCTGGGAGTTGTAGGCCTTTTTTCTGTCTAAACTTGCATAGGATTGCACCCTCACTGACTCAGCCTAACCTACCTCACAGAGTTGTTGTGAGGATAAAATGGAGAGGGGGAGATCTTGGGCTCCTTAGAGGAAAGGACGGGGTATAATCAATTCAGTTTCTGAAATAATGGTTAAATAATGTCTGCTATCTTTTGGTTTAGAGGGCTTTTTCCAGTTCTGGAGAAAGTTTCCCAGATGGAAAGATGTGAATTACTTATGCAGTGTTTAATTCAGAGTTTCTTCCCATCAAAACCAATTAATGTTTTTCCATTTCATTAAAAAATGCAATTTTCTCAATTGGGAAATCATTTACATTAGGAAAATTTAAATGAACCCACAACTTGTGGGCTCAGGCATTAATGTCAAGTCTGATAGTTACACATTCAGTCTTCGAAGGCAGAAGCAGGAACAGCTTCCTCGGTGGTTAGAGCCAGCTTAATACGTTGAAATTGTTATTAATTGCTGTTGAATTGTTCAGTGTTGTTTTTGTTTTTCATGGATTACAGGGTTTGGAACACTGGAAAGGTGTTCAGCTGCTTACATTTTTCAGTGTTTGTTATTAATAGTTTTATTATTCCCTCTAATACAAACTTGTTTGGTTGAGTCTGGAAATGAAATGGAGGCACCAAAAATAAGGTACCTGTTTCTACATACCCTGGAGACTGCCTAGGTATCCAGAAGTTCATGTGTATGTGAAGTAAAAGACAAAATACATTTTTAAAACCCAAAACAACAGCACAAGGACCTGTGAACTTCTAGGATTTACAGAATGTTGATTGCAGTTGAGCCTCAAGAGTTAAGAAAATATCAGATGTACTCAATGCATTATCTGGAGATGGAACTTGCAGATTTGCCAAAGACAGAAACTCCTGTTCTCCTTCTTTCTTTTGTTGGTTGTGGTGGTGGTAAGTGGAGGGAGACACACTGTTGCCCAATCACTTTTATTATAACAGGTATACAAAAATCCTGGATTTCACCAATGTTTTCTTACTTTTGCACTACGGAAGGGGGAAAGTGGAGGTCTAAATAAACCAGAAGTTGGGCAGATTCTGTGTAAAGCTGTCAGTTAGGTCTATGGTTGAGACCAGCTGTGACACAGAATGCTACAGTGTCAGTTAAGAGAGGGGAAAAAGGGAAATGGAGGAGGGTGAGGTGGGAACTAACCTGCTCAAGCCCGTAACAGTTTATAGTAAGTATGCGGGAGGGTGGATTAAGACCAGGGGATGCATGCTATGAGGTTGAAGAACTCCTCTCCCTGAACTATACAGGGATAGATAGATATAGATATAGATATGGATATAGTAAGTATATAGTATGTATATAGTAGGTATGTATATAGTAAGTATATATATAGTTCTTAAGTATGTATATAGTAAGTATGTACGTATCCCTATATATCATTATACAGGGATATAGTAAGTATGTTGGAGGGTGGATTAAGACCAGGGGATGCATGTATTAAAGAACACCTCTCCCTGCTCTATACAGGGATGTCCCAGGAGTAAGAAAAAGGAAACATTGTCCTTTCCCACTTTCCAGATCTACCTTCCCACAATATAGCAGTAAACATTCAGATTCAGGTCTAGCAGGCAACGCCAAACCTAAGCTGCTTAGTACTTAGTAACTCAGCAGGGGAAGGCCTTGTGTGGAGGAAGCACGGGAGGGAAATTGCATCGTTTTCCAAGGCTCCCCCCACTCCATATAAGAGAGGCACTACAAGGCTCCTGTTCCAGCCTAGTTGTAGTTCTGAACCTGGACCTAGAGCTCCCTGGATGGGATGGACTGCACTGCAGCATTTTGTTGCAGGTTCCCTTCATAGCTTTGTAATAATGCATTACATGCATTACAATCCTAATAATCATCCTCACACAAATACATTTTTTCTACTTGCTCTGAGCCTCAAAGAGAGAGAGAGAGAGAGAGAGAGAGAAAGAGAGAGAGGTGGGTTACAAAGCTCTCAAAGTAGCTTACACAAGAGTCCCACAATATAATTGCATTCAAGTGTGGTATCAACAATATTGATAGCTAGATTGCATTTAGATTCCAAACTTTAACTTTGAACTAGCATTCTCAGTGCAATTCAAGTATTCAGCCCAGCCATATTTAATACTTTTTGTGAGAATGGAGCAACCCTCCCCACCCCAGAGATTGGACTAATCTTCAGAACTGTAAAATTCTTGTGAAATTTGACCACCCCCAAAAGATGACTCCGAACTTTGGGGGTAGGTGGGCAAATCTCACAGAAAGTTTGCTCTTACCTTAAATACAAGGGGCAGTATCTAATGCTGCACCCGCACATTGGGCACTGCCCAAGTGGCTGATGGTTTTTCTCTCCTTCCTCCATTTTCTTTTAGCAGAAAAAAAAGCCTTGCCACTACTTCAAGCAGTGGCTCAGTGGCTCACAGCAATGTACCCACATTCCAGGGCCAAATTGCCCTCAGGGGTGAAATTAGTACCATTTCCTGCCAGGACTGGCTCTATCATTAGGCAAAATGAAGCAGTTGCCTCAGGCAGCAAATGCTGGGAGGTGGCAGCAAGGTGTTGGAGGAGAGACCTGTGTGCCATGCAACCTGCTCTGCACCCCCTAAGTTACCTGGCTGCTTTCAGGTACAGTGGAATGTGCTGTCCCATCATCAGTATTGAAGACAGATTCATCTGCCAGTCCAGTTGGCTTTTGTGCATGGCATGGGAGGGGCGCCATCTTGTTCCTTGCAACAGACAGCAAAATGTCTTGGGTCAGCCCTGTTTCCTGGGAGCATTCTGGCCCAGCAACAGGCTGCTACAAGCAGTTGAGCTGCCTCTTGAAGTGGTGGCAAGGCTCTTTTGGTTACAGGAGAGTGGGGCAAGGCAGAGAGACAAACAACCTCTGTTGTCTCATATTTACAAATTCACATGACCCACTCAATAGTCGCTGAATATCCCCCCCTCCTTTTGTAGGGGACAAATGATCCCGAGAAATTGGGGGAGGGGATATTCAGCACACCTTGGAATCCAATACAAGTTTGCATAAAACTAGCACTGGGTTGTATCAAACGTTAGCACTACTTAGAAAAGGCTCACTGAAATTGATGGGACTTACATCAGCCACGGCTAACGTAAGCCCCATTTATTTCAGTGGATCTGCTTTAAGTAGGACTAACATTCAATACAACCCACTGACTTCCCAACAGATGTATTCATGCTAGAATAAACCCACTCAATGCATGTCCCCATTGTTGGTGTAGGTTTCCCCACCCGCCTTACCCTGAGCCTGAGAGGAAAAATACCATGTAGGAAGCAATGTTCACAAACCTAATAGTTTAAAGAGGTGTTTTTCCTGATTTGACAATCTGTTATTGTATAGATCACAAAACATTAATTGTATCAAAGGAAAATTGCTACTTTATTTGATTTCTATGTATTTCATGTAGCTGCTGTTTTGTTGGTGGATTGTGACAGCTTTCTGAACCTATGAAAAGGTTTAGTAATGGAAGAATCTATCTGGAATTTTTGAAGCGGAGAATAATTTCTTGTTGTTTTTATCTTGCTTTTGTTAACATGAAAATGAGTAAAACAATAGCACAGAATACATTAAAATCAACATGGAACGAAAAGAATGTTGTAGTTGAAAAGTCAGTTACTAATGTGTCTGGAAACACTTTAATGGAACTGATATTGGCCTGGTTCACACATAATTCTAACCCATGGTTTGTTGCTCTGCCCAGGGTTTGTCTGGCAAATGATCAAACAAACCATGTTTTTTTTCTCAGTCCCTGGGTTGTTTGTCTCTTTTCTCCTTTCCTGCTTCCCCCTGTATTCCAGTTGCATTTGAGGCACTGTAGTACTGGCATGTAGAGTGGCCGTTTTTTGTTTTTTTAACCACTCTTGCCTGCTGCCTCTGTAACAACCCATGAATTATTATTATTATTGTTGTTGTTGTTGTTATATCCCACCTTTTTCCCAATACTGGGACTCAAAGCGGCTTTACAACATTAAAACTTATACAATTAAATCCTATGAATGAACAACCCACAATTCTGGGTTCACACATAACAACCTATAGTTTAAACAACCCAACAACAAACCATGGGTTGTCTTTCTGGGTTGTTTGTGTGGCTGAGTTTGCACATCATGAAAACCCAGAATTCAACAACCCATGGGTTAAATAAAACATGGGTTAGCATTATGTGTAAACCAGGTCATTGTGTGTACCTCCTGATACTGTTTTAAAAGTGCACGATGGCATGTTTTCCAATATATGGTGACTGAGTATCTGTGACCCTCTCTCCCATTCATTAATAGTTTAAAAGGCGTTTTAAAGGGCTTTAATATTCCTTAACATAATAGAACTCCTAGAAGGAAAGAAGCAGCTTTACTTAATATTCTGTTGGCCTCCATGTCTGCTGGGGATATTATGCATTGCAATCTGAAATGGAAGCAACATGTATATATGTTAACATGCTGTGTTTATTGCCCCTAAAAACATTTGCAATGCCTTACCATCTACAGTTCTTAAGTCCTGCCTTAATGTTTAATATCTGGCACTTGCAAATTTATCTCTTTGGTTGGTTGGTTGGTTGGTTGGTTGGTTGGTTGATTTGGACTGCAGCATTTTTCTCCCCCCACCCCCAAAAAGAAAACAAGTACTGTGAAAGGTGTCATTGGTCAAAGTATTGAATTGTTCATTTCACACCTATGTATTGTGCAATGCAGAATTAGAGAGTGATGGAACACTTAGAAGTACATGTCAAATGAGAGTGCAAGAAGAGTGCCAATGGAACAGATAAAAGATCCATCAGATCCAGCATCCTGTTTCCCACAGTGGCCAGCCAGATGCCTCCCAGAACTTCACAAGCAGCATATGAAGGCAGTAGCTCATCCATACTGTTACTCCCTAGCACTTGCTGTTCTGTAGCATACTGTCTCTGAAGCTGGAGGTTTCATATAGCCATAATGG
This sequence comes from Heloderma suspectum, assembly GCF_057233095.1. Lineage (NCBI taxonomy): Eukaryota > Metazoa > Chordata > Lepidosauria > Squamata > Helodermatidae > Heloderma > Heloderma suspectum. The sequence goes on along the minus strand of NC_139459.1, from coordinate 332,318,737 downwards.
CTAGCAGCCATTATTAGCCTTACTTTCCGTGGTTTTGTCTAATCGCATTCCTAAGTGAAGTATTTTAAAACAGATGGGCTCATAAGCCAAGTTCTCTCTACATAAGAAAAATCCTGCTGGATCAGACCAAAGGCCTATCTAGTCTACCATTCTGATTTGAATAGTGGCCAACCAGGGGTCTCTGGAAAGCCCACAGGCATGAAGGCAATACCCTTTTCCATTGTTGTTTCCTACCAACTGGTAATTCAGGGGCATACTTCCTCTGAATCTGCAACTCCCATATCGTCATAATTACTAATGGGATTGTCCCATGTTGAATCCAATGCTTGTCCTTCCACCAGGCTACTAGGGACATGTTGATATAGAGGTTTCGGACAGGCCTCAGTTGTATGCATGCCACCCACCCAGTCCCTTGCATGCTAAAGATACCCGAGAGAGTGCCTTCTCCCTTACCAACCTGTCTGGTCACTGAGGTCATCAGAGGGCATGCTCCTGGTGGTTCCACATGGACCTATGGCCTGACTGGAGTCCACCAGGAGAAGAGCCTTCAGTATGGCAGCCTCCTTTCTTTGGAACCCCTTTCCCCTAGAGGTCACTGAGTTGCTTCTGGCACCTCCTCAAAACCGTTTTGTTCCAGGAAGCATTCATTAAATGACCAGCCACAGTTTTTATTGGCTCTGTTTTTAATACTTTTAATGTGCTGTTTTAATCTTTTATCTTTTTTGCTATTTTGCTTCTTGTGTTCCGGAATCTGTTTGGCTCTGGAATCTGTTTGCATAGGGAGCAGTATACAAATGTAAATTTAATAAATAACTAAAGTATGGAACAGTGGTAACTTCCATGTGTAGATATCCTGATGCCTTTTGACCTCAACAACTGAATATCATCCAGCAAATATGGATAAATCTATCATCTGAACTGTTGATAAAATGGCATTGAAATAGCTATGGGTCTGGAACATGGAGGTTGCTGCTGTCCATATCCATCAGTGCCACATTTTTGCCCTTGGAAGTCTGTACCTTGGCAAGGCTGGAATGCTCAAGTATATGAAAAATCTATTGTGTGAATTGCCTGTGAATTAATTAACAATGTAAATGATGTAGCAACTTCATAGTAGTTCAAGGTGTGTTTGCTGTGTTTAGTTCCATATAATGAGGAACATTGGGGATGTGGAAGTACAAGAATTTTAGGCTTTCAAGTTCACACAAAAGAAGGCAAGCTTTCAAGTTCATAAACCCCAAGGAAGTGTGTGAAGTTTGTTTATTGATGGGTGGTGTGTGTGTGTGTGTGTGTTTTTCAGTTCTCTGCTTTTTAGAGTCAAAGTAGGCATTCTCTCTGTAATGGGCAGAGGCATATTGTGAAGACTTGAAAGGACCTTTTTCTGGCAATATCATTTAAAAGCAAATTTTGAAGAGCATATAGTCCTAATCCTTCCCCATATCAGCTACTCCCTCTGGGCTGATTCATACAGCCAATTTTTACTTGGCTGACTTTTATTTTTCAAACATTCAGGCTGTACTGTAACTGAGGCAAACAGGTCATCTCAGTTGCCAGGAGAACAAATTGTGATTTGGCATGTCATTGCTCAATCCATATCAGGATGTTTTGTAGTGGTGTGTCAAACCATGCTTTATGGTTATCACGAACAGTTCAGATGCCCCGTATTGCAATCAAAGCTGCAAAGTATCATATGTATTAAGATACATGAGCCTCAGTAACTCACTTGCTCACTGCCAGGGTTATCAAAATTATTAAGGTTTTTTCACAACAAGAGAAAAATTAAGTGGTACACATGTAGTCCAAGGCAACCTGATTATTGCAAAAGTCTGAAAATGGCACTTATTATGTCTCTCACTCAAAACTTTGGACATGAAGATGTAGCTCCTATCTTATCTTGATGGCAGGGTTGCCACTTGCATATTACTGCTTCCCATGATACCCCAATGTAGGGATGGGACAGAGTCCGCCCACTCCAGAATATGGGCCTGAATCATGGCTTCTGGTTGGAAGAGAAATACTGCTGCAGTGAGGCCAGAACCCTTGTCTTTCTAGCAGAAGGTGGGAGTAACAAAGTGTGGTATGTCTATGGCCATGCTATCCCAGCTCTCTGTGTGAAGACCTCTGAAAGCTATGGGGCAACAGTATTGTTTCCTGCTCAGTGTGCCAAAGGCTTCAATGCAAATGAAAGAAGGACTAGAGTAGCCCAAAGGCCTGTCCCAGCCTTCCCTGAACTGCTGCCCTCCAGATGTCTTAGATTACAACTCCAAGCATTCCTAGCCATTGGCCATGCTGGCTGCAGCTGATAGGAGCTGAAGTCCAAAACATCTGGAGGGTACTAGATTGGGGAAGGCTGGTCTACATAACTGAAACAATCCCATATCCCTTTCCTCTTTACTCTTGCCTCTCCTTCCCTTCCTCTGTGGTTTCTCCCATGTTGAATATTAGAGTGTAAGCTCCTCAAGGCACAGACCTCTTGGAATCTGTAAAACACCAGACATACTGATGTTGCTAATACATAAATAAATAATGGGAAGAGACTGCGTGGGAGGCATGTAAGAAATAGTTATTTTCCACACCACCATAAAGAACCCCCAGGGAGCTAACACTGGTGATGGTGCTTTTAATGATGAAAGTGCTCTTTAAAAACAGAAGTGAAACTGGAGGGTCATGATATCATCTAAAAAACCCATAAACTACCATGAGTAGGGAATGACAAACACATAATAAATGTCTTGTGTAGAAAAGCTCATAGACAGAGGTCATTTTACAACAATTTAATGTGGGCTTCCAAGAACTGAATCCAAGTCCCTTATACATAGAAAGTATATGTGTATAAGGCACTAAGAATTTATTTCATTCAAGAAATTGTTTGCGAGAACTAGGCTTCATTTCCCCAATACTTCCACAATAAGTGCTCCCGCAACAAATAGACAACACAAATTGATTTATGTCTATTTTGTGTTTCACACTGCATATGCATTGTAAATGATACACAAAGAAAACAGAGTTGTACTGTTACTTTGAGAGATAAATTCAGTTATTCCCAACTTGTCAGGCAAGTGGGAGGAACTTCCTAGTTATTCTTCCGTTATTCTTCCTGGAGCACTGCTTTATGAGAAGTCTGATAACAAGTGAGACAAAATTACTCTATTTCTTACCCGCTAAAGTACTAAAGCCAAGGCTACAATATTTATCATAATCTTTGTTACATTTGTGAGTGATTTAATAGGCCTCAAAATTTTTAGTTTCTTAAGAGCTATGTGCTATTAAACTGAGGCAATATTTAGCAATTGGTGCTGTCTCGAGAGGGTTATTACTCAAAAGCATGTATTTGAAAATTCATCTCCTTGTTGTATAAATGTCTTCAGTGCATGAAGTATTTAAGCACTAAGAGGCCTACTGATGAAAGCTTCCATATTACGATATTTAACATTATTGTGTATTTCCATTAATAATGTTCACGTTTAAGCCCCTGCCTCCACACTGTCTAAGTGACTCAAGGGACTGTGCCATTCAGCTCCTATTAGTGTCAGCTCTACTGACTGTGGGGAAATTAATGTGTCATGTGCCCCAGTAACTTACTGAGCATGAAAACATCTTGAATAGTTCTGTAGAAGTTTCAAGTTTTAAAAAAGCCCAAGCTTGTGTATGTGTATGCTGAAATGTGGCATTAGTGAAACCTGCTCTAAGTATGTTAATGAGCAGGTTCCTTTGAGGTGCAGAGTGGTGGACATGACAGGAAATAAATGATGAGAGACAATAGCAACCAATCTCCCAACCTCTTCTTGCTTTTGTAATTGATTAATGTCAACGTAGAGCTGTTATGAGATGCGCCTCCACTTTCTAATGTCCCATAGACCTTGGAGGAAGGTGGAAGTGGCTTCAGTGTGCTTCTGACAAGATTAGTTTTCTTCTAAAAAAAAACATTTGTTATTTAGAACAGCAGGGCAGGTCAAAGCGACCTAAGTCTGCAGCCTGACACCTAATCGCAAAGGGAAGCTGTTCATATAAAAAGCCACGCAACACACTATTCCACTGGCTTCAGCCAGCAGTCCTAAGGTGATTCAGATGCCGATGGAAGGGAAATACATTGCCCTTATTACCATGTTTCACTTTCCCCGACTTGCATTAGCCCTCTCTTCAACAGAACTGGAAGCCAGTGGCGTATAGTGGTTCGAGTGTTGGACTAGGACTGAGGAGACCCAAGTTCAAATCCCCACTCAGCCGCAGAGCGGAACCTACTGCATAGGGCTGTTGTGAGAATAAAATGGGGAAGGGAGAACTGTAGGTGTCACCATGAGCACCTTGGATGAAAAGTGGGATATTAATATAATCAATCGATCTGTCAATAAATCAGTCAGTCAGTCTTGTCACATCTTAAAAACAAATGGCGTTACTGTGGCATGAGCTTTCGTGGGCAGGTGCCTATTTCACCAGATGCACTGGATGGGCACACTGTGTGCAGATAATCTAGATGAATTATCTAGATCCATTTCAATCAGGCTTCAGGCCTGGTTTTGGAACGGAAACTGCCTTTCCATCCCTGTGGGATGAGCTTTGCCAGGAGAGGGACAGGGGGAGTGTGACCCTGTTGATTCTCCTGGACCTCTCAGCAGCTTTCAGTACCATCGACCATGGTATCCTTCTGGATACGTTGTCAGGGCTGGGAGTGGGAGGCACTGTGCTGCAGTGGTTCCGCTCCTACTTGGATGGCCAATTCCAGAAGGTGGTGCTGCGGGATTATTGCTCTGTACTTTGGCAACTATGCTATGGGGTTCCACAGGGCTCTATTTTATCCCCTATACTACATGAAACTGCTGCGGGAGGTTATCCGGAGGTGTGGGCTGAGGCGTGATCAATACACGGATGACACCCAGCTCTACTTCTCTTTCTCATCAAATCCAGGTGAGGCAGTGGCTGTTCTGAATCAGTGCTTGGACACAGTAATGGACTGGATGAGGGCCAATAAACAGACTCGATCCAGACAAGACAGAGGTACTGTTAGTGAGTGGTTCATCTGCCCAGCTAGGTAATGTTCAACCAGTTCTGGAGGGGCTGCACTCCCCCTAAAGGATCAGGTTCATAGTTTGGGAGTGCTCCTGGCCCCAGAACTATCACTTGAAGCACAGGTGGACTCGGTGGCACAGACCACCTTTTATCAGCTTAGGCTGACATACCAACTACACCCTTATCTGGACAGAGATAGCCTAGCTACAGTTCTCCATGCTCTGATAAGCTCTCGTTTAGATTACTGCATTGTGCTATATGTGGGGCTGCCTTTGAAGACATTCCAGAAACACAGGGCAGAAGGTTGTTAATGGGGACTGGTCAACGTGATCATATCATGCCAGTATTTTTCCATATACCCTGGCTGTCTGCCCATTTCTGGCCCTGATTCAAAGTGCTGGTATTAACATTCAAAGCTCTAAACAGTTTGGGGCCAAGTTATCTGAAGACTGCTGTCCTCCCATATATACCTGCCTGGACCCTAAGATCATCTTCAGGGCCCTACTCCAGGACCTCCTGCCAAAGTGAGGCAAGTAGCTGCCAGGAAGAGGGCCTTTTCTGCTGTGGCACCCCGTTGTGGAATGAGCTCCCTCGAGAGGTTCGCCTGGTGCCTACTTTGTGTTCTTTCAGGTGCCAGGTGAAGACCTTTTTATTTTCCCAGCATTTTAGCATTATAGTCTTTTAACTTTGCTATTTTTAATCTGTTACTGTATTTTAATTCTCTGCACTGCTGCTAGGTTTTACTCGGGTTGTATTTTTATACTGTAGTTTTAAGCGTTTGTATTTTATACTGGTTTTATTCTGTACTTTGTCATTTTAATTTTTGTGAACAGCCCAGAGCACTTCAGCTATCGGGCGGTATAGAAATGTAATAAATAAATAAATAAATAAATGTGCCTAAATTGTAGTTTTGGAAGGGTAGGGATGGATGTTGCACATATTCATTACCCACAATCCACTTCTGCTATTTATTCCATTTTGTCCATGTCCCCTGCTTGCTCACACCACAGCCAGCAGCAACCTTGAGACCTATGGGGCTTTCCAGCCCACACAGCATGGGGAAGGGGAAAGTGCATTCATTCTGAAGGTACTCTCTTGGCTGGTTTCTTCTGAACCCAGCACCCAGTAAGCCTTTACTGAATGGTAAATGCATTTGCTGGAGACATATCAGAACATCTTCTGCTTTGGTTTCAGGTGGTGACTGTGGGTCAGTTTGACCCTGTACTGCAGCTACAAAGTGTGGTTTCCTTCTAAGTGTAAATAAGCCAGCTGCTCCTTGTGGTGAACTTATTTCAGTAAGAAGCAAGTACGGTGAGCTTTTAGTAAACTGAGAAGGCAGTTTTGTGCCAGCAGAACAGTTTTGGGTGCGACATCTGGAAAAATCCCTCGTTGGGAAAACACACTCTTTGGTGGGAATGCTTCTCGGAGTGCTGTACTCACTGGATTAGAGACCAGGAGCAAGTCCAAGGACCGCAGGAGAATTAGCATAGATTTTCAGGACCGTGCTTTTCATTTGATCACAATGATCATGTGATTGCCCAGTCATTTAAAACCACCGTGATTCACTTTGATGAGAATTATGCACAGGGGTAAGATGGACTGAACAATTGTAATTGCTCTGTTAATAAATCCCCTGAGGCTCGGGGATGGAAGCTGAAACTGATGTTGCAGCTAGACAAGAAATGGAACTGAAGAGCTATGTAACTGCAGTGCCATCACCCACAACTGGCAGCTGTACAGAATTCTTGGCTGTGATCCTCTTTCCTAGTTCAAGTCCTTTTGGCAAGAATCAATGCTGAATATTTAATTCGGAGAGGGCCGGGTGAGCCTGGGCCTTTTACCAGTGCCACGTGTATCCTTTCCTCTTTCGCGCCTGTTACTGATGGACGGTCAGTTGATTGGGTACATAGAAGCAAGCAAGGGGAAGTTATGGAGACAAGCGTCGAGCAAGATCCAAGTGGCAAAGATAGAGACGCATACAAAACACACTCTTGTGCCATTTAGGCAGCTGTTGTTGCTTAGGACGTCTGCTGAAGTACGCTGTAGATGCCCCTTTGGAATGCAGTGTCTGCTTAGAACCCCAGATGTCAGACTGGCTCATTAGCAACCTTTGTTTTTGGCGTTTTTATTGGAAAAAACGGGAATGTAGGAGAGGACATAGGTTGTTCCATCAGTCCTAAATACGTATTGCTAAATACAAATAGCATAATGCTTCTATTTGCCTTAACTTTATGGCATAGACATATATTATGATCTATGGAAATGTTGAAAAGGAAGTTTAAAAAAAGGAACGCCTCGCCTCTTAACTTTGATATGAAATACACTTTAAAACATTTCCCAAAGAACTTGGCAACCCGCTAGCCATTACTTGAGTTTTGAACGTCAGTGCCAGGCTTTTAATATATTTCAGGCTTCCTGAGCCACAGTTCAATTTGTATGCAGCAAGCATGAATTTTGTTTGCTATAATCTCAAGAGGAGATAAGCATGACATCTGGTTCACACCTGTGGTTTTAGGGATAAGAGTGTAGCTGCTTTATGTATTATTCAGGGCACTCTGTTGACACCTCATGGAGTTTGGCTCCTCAGGCCCTTGATCCTTTCTTTTTGTACTTGTCTAAAGTAAACATGAAATACAGCAGCTTCCTCTTGGTAGACATTATAGGCTGAGTGTAAGCAGCTTCAAATGCTGGAAGACTGACAATTAGGCATGCAGGCTGCTTTCCTGATTACTCCGATAAGGTTCTGGTTGTGTAACTCTCGTTGGAAGAAAGTTCAAGCTAGGTGTGCTGCTTTGCAGTCATTAGGGCTAAGCCAAAGCAAACATTTCAGCTAGGCCAAGGTATCCATTATTAGATGTGCAACATTGTTTATGCATAGAAAGCCTGCAGATTGGCTTGGGAGATCAAAGGAAATGCTGAAATAAAAACCTCCCATCAGCAATGTAGGGCTTGGCTTCTTTGTGGAGATTATCTATCCACAGCCAAAACACTATTCAAAGTCTTCGCTGTGATACTCCACAGAAACCTGTAAATTGCATGCTGGTTCACGCAAGGGTGGATGGGGGCTGATACAGGTACAGTAGCCATATACAAAACAGTAATTGTGCACCTGAATTGTGCACGTGCATTTTTCATCGGTGTCCCTTTCAAAGTGCAGGCAAGTACTAATTGGGAGCAAATTTATTATTTTAAAAATACATGCATGAGCACTTTATGCCTCAAACATAACCAGGGTCAGCATCAGGGACTGGCATTGCTGGGCAGCTGCTAAGGCCCCCTGGCCTTGATTTTCCTCTTCCTTACTATCACTGCCTCTTTACTTATACCTTCTAAGCAAATGAGCAGTGGACAGGAACATGAGGAAAGAGTAGCTGCCTCTGATCACCTAGCTCTCTTCATCTTGGCCCAATCTGCACAGCTGCCCAGTAAGCGAATGGGCAGCAGTAATAATGAGGAGGAGGAGATGGGTCCACTGCGGGAAAAGACCCATTGAGGAATCTAGCCCTGGACCTGGCACAGCATGTAGCACATGTAGTTTGTGCCAGAGTCCGAAAAATACTCTCTCGTGAAGTCTCCTTCAGTCCAAATGGGTTCCTTCTCCAAAATCATGCTCTATGTGTTTTTGACACACAACATATATGACCTAGAAGGCTTTGGGATCAGGGGCCTGGGTCAACGTAACTGTGCAAGGTGGTCATCTGCTGATGTCCTCCTCTTGAGTGCCCCACTATCTGAGATCAGGCAGGGAGCAACCAAGAAGACGGCATTTTCAGTGGTGGTGCCCCCACCTTTGGAACTACGTATCCTTTCAGGGAAATGTGCCTGGCACCTATGCTGTTATCTTTTCAGTGCCAGATTATTAGATCTAGTTTATATGCTACTTTAAAATGCGGTTTTTGTTGTCTTTGTGACTGTATTTTTATTACCTGGTATAGTTCTGTGTTATCATTCTCTTTGTAAGCCACCCTAGGAACTGAAGTTGAAGGGTGGTATGGAAAAACATAAATAAGTGACCGATATTCGTTTGAATAGTATTATAACTGGCACATGGCACAACAGCGTGGGCCAGGGCAGAGTCCCTCATGTGCACTGAGGCATCTTTAGAATTAGGGGCATAAATGACTTGCTGAAAAGCAAATTTTACTCCCTGAACATTTTGCACATACTGTTTGGGATTTTGAATGTTGTATTTTATTTCATTAACTCTTCATTCATGAAAGGCCAAACATAATGCATTCCCTGACTATTTAAAAATAGTGAAAGCTGACATTTGTAGTTGTAGCAGCAATTTTAGTATATTGCACTGCTTCACCTGGGGTGGGACAGAGGGGAGAATGAACCAACTAAGCTACTTGCTAACTTTTCCAAGTGTTGATCCAATACGTTCAGTTTACTTTTATGGAGTAAACTTTGGGGCGGGTGGGGGGCTTTGTGTACCATTCTAGTTCATCAGTTCATGAAATGACATGGCTTTGCATGGAGATTGCATCACAGGCGTGTGCAGTATGGATTATGGCATTGACTCAACAGCCCACAGATGTTGAGGCACGGCCATAATTTATACTGCATATGTCTGTAATGAACTCTCCATGCAGAATCATGTCATTTCATGAACGGATGAACTAGAACGAAGCAAGAAAATATTTTCGTTAACTTTTTCCACTTCAAAAGTGTTTGGTCTGTATGGCCTACAACAAAACCTCAATTCTGGAAGTGCTTATTGTTGTTATATTATTATAATATTATTATTAATCATAATTTAATGGAAACCCAAGCCACTTAACGTTGAAGTATAGTCTTTCTGAAGCTAGTGAGACCTGCCACAGTGAGACTTTCCTCTCTGGAGGTTTTGAATAGGATTTGATTCTCACACACTAGCATATTGTGATTTTTAAAATGTGGGAAAACTCTACAGCATTGACTGTCTTAGTCTGTTACAGAAACAACAGAGAGCCCTGGCACAGAAGATTTTTTAAATGGTCTTGTGTCATGAGTAGGGATGGACGGGCGCCCCCCCCCATCCGGGTTCATGCAGCCCTGGACCTGCACTCGACCCCCTCCCCACTGCACTTGCCAAACTACCCGCACTCACCCAGGCCCCATCCTCCAGCATCACGATCGCCATTTTGTGAAAAAACATGGCGATTGCAAATATGCGCACATAGGGCTATATGCAAAATGGTGCTGTGAATTGCCCATAAACACAAGATGGGCTATTTATGCCTGTAATCATGCCTATATTGGCAATTCACAGCACCATTTTGCACATAGCTCTATGTGCAGATATTTGCAATTGCCATGTTTTTTCGTAAAATGGAGTGTTGCCCCGGCCGTGGGCGTCGAACTCTTAGGTTAGAAGTGCCAAGATAGTGCTAATCAGACTCAAAGGTTTGCTTACAAGGAGTACTTTATTGAGTAACTTACAGCACACAGGCGTACCCAATGGCTGAAGACAGCTTCTCTGAACCACGAGCCACTGGGTACAATGGTTCTTATACTCTACAGGTTAGCAATAAGCAGCGTAACAACAGCACGCACCCTAGCGTTCATTCTCAGCATAGGCTAGAAGTGTTTGGTTCTCAAGCACAGCCACCTGTAGCTTTAAGGTAAACAAACTCTGCTTCTCAGGCCCATCAGTGATAAGACATTCTCCTCATTAGCAAGGAATGTTCTGAGAAGGCTGTTATAGGCCCTTTGAATCATCTTCACATTCTCAAAGGCTTACTAGCAAGGGAATTGCACCAATAATGAACTTAAGCAAGCATTATGGATCTCTAGGCCCCTCTAACACTATAAATGACTTGGCTATACTCCTGGGGCCAATACAAATGGCAATCGCAATGCCGGAAGACGGGGCCCTGGTGAGTGTGAGCAGCTTGGCAAGGGAATTGCGCGGGGGCAGGGGCTTGGCAGGAATGGCCCAGGGGCTCAGGCGGAGTGCAATCTGATGGACTCCTGGACTGAATCAGACACCCACACCATCCCTAGTCATGAGCCTTTAGAGTCAAAGTACTGCTTCATCACATGCAATTTGCATCCTGCCTCAGAGGGTGGTGGGCTCTGGTCTGCGAAGGCTTATTTCAAGGGTGCTAACTCGAATGGTGGAACATCTGTTTTGTATGCAGAAGATCTCAGGTTCAATCCCTGGCATCTCCAGGTAGGCCCATGAAAGACCCTTGTCTGAAACCCTGGGAAGCTGCCGCCAATCAGCATAAACAGTTCTGAGTTAGATGAATCAATGGTCTGACTGTCACCACCAAAAGAGTGCAGCTACAGAAGAGAAGTGTTTTTGCAACCTTCATGTGGGGAATAGTGGGGAGGCAAGCCTGCCTTCTCTTCATGTATATTACACCAAGGAATAAAGGAAATATACTTGAATTGCGTACCTTGATGCAATTATTTTCATTCATGCTTCATGATGTTTGGTGTCTGTTTCATTTTCTGTGGTTGCAGTTTCTTGAACAGAGTTCTGCTTCTGAAACAGTATCACAACTATCTGCTCACCCTAAGATATGAAGGGAGGGATCCAACAGTGTCTGGTACTTAGCTCTATTTATGCTGTGCTAGCACAGCATCAGTGCCGCTTGCTAGTGCGACAGGGTTTTGTTGCTCTAGCAAGTGCTATCGATGTTGTGCAGGCATTGCTTTCTGCTAGCACAGCATAATATAGTGCTAGTGGCTGGATGCTGTTGGATCCTTCACATAGTATTTTGAAATCTTCCTGGCCATGCCATTGGCCAGTATGCACACAAGAAGCATGCAGCAGATAAAAAGACAGAATCCAGAGCGACAACATTCTTAGTTCATGTCTTAGACATTGGGGAGTTGTTGTTGTTTTTGGTTTCATTTTATCACAAACCTGAAATAGCCAGCAAAAGTGCTCACATGAAATTCAATTATATTTTGTCCCATTACATTCTTTGTTAGAGATATCCTTTCTTGCCTTATGGATTACCGTGCTTTCATGATTGAAATGGTTGTTCTGTCAGATATAGAGATGGATATACTGTGACCAGTGCAATCAGACACTGAAAATGAATAACTCTTCCCACAGACTTGTTCCACTGTAATTTCTCATACAATTTGCAGTTCAACAGACAACAATAATCCTGCCAGAGTATTGCCCACATGAGTTGATCGTCTACTTAAGAGACATGAATAACATTTCTGCCCAGTGTACTGTCAAGAAAACTGTTCCCACATGTTTTGCATGAACTGGACCAAAGCTGTAGTCTGTGAAAACCATAAGCATCTGAATATGCAACTTCATATATACAGCCTTTTCCCTATGTCACCTGGCCTCAGTCTGTAGACAGCCTCTGCTAGGTCTAATGCGCCAGCTGCCAGCCATGAAGAGCCTGGCTGGGCAGCTGCTGCTACTGGCTTTGAAGTACAGCTGCTTCTGTGCTTCTTTCCACTAAGTGGCCACTGCTCGGCACAGCAGGATGCCAGCTGGTCTGCACAGTGCCCAGCCAGGTACATACCTGGTGGGGGGGGGGGGTAGCGGTAGATCAAGCTTCAGCAGCTGACGGAGTGCGGGGGCACTTGTTGCAGCAGCATGACTGTTCTTAAGTGGTTTCCTGGAATGCTGGCCAGGCAGTGGCCTGCGGCTAGATCTTGTGCAGTGCAGCAGAGTTTTGTACTTATTCCACCATCCCTCCTAATCCGCCACCTGAGCCAAGAGGCTCAACATGCCTCATGATAAGGCCAGCCATAGCGTGGAACTTGTATCTGACACCTTCCCTATCTTACGCTAATGCATGATAGAAACTTTGGCCAGGTTTGCATGATCACCGCAGCTTAAACAAGCCACGGTGGCTTGTTTAAGTTGTGACACTTGCTGCGTTTAAGCTGCGATGCCATTTACCTAATTACCTGTCCAGGCACAACTTGTCGTGTCATCTGAACCTGGGCAACATGGCTTGTTGGAGGAGGAAACAACCCTCAAGAACAGGCCATGGGCTATTTGATGGTTGCTTCCCCCTCCAACAAGCCACGTTGCCCGGGTTCAGAGAATACAACAAGCTGCGTCCAGGCAGGTAATTAGGCAAATGGTGCCCAGCATGCACTGCAGCTTAAATAAGCCATTGTGGCTTGTTTAAACTGTGGTGATTGTGCAAACTGGTTCACTGTAGCTGTGCTACTGTAACAGTGTGACTATGATAACGCCAGCCCATGGACATTTATGTGCAATCCTATCTGGTTCACACAGAAGTCTAGGTTGAGAATAGAATCAGTCAATTCGTGAATAGGCTGTATGTGATGTCCTGAAGTTCTGACCAAGTTTCCCAAACTGTCTGGTCTGCTGGTGGGTAACAGAAGCTTACATTATTTGTAAAGCAAAGGATGGGGTTAAAAAAAATGTGATTTTAACAGGCTCTTATATCATAAGAGGCTAACTTTCTCAAGAGCATCTAAGGTTTCAGCTGGGAGTGATCTGGCAAGTCTCTGGATTCTTTCAGTGTCTTTGTTCCAGGAAACATTCTTTGTCCCCTTTTGACATTTTAGGAAGAGGTGTGACCTTCAAAGACAAATGTCTTAATCCTGAGCAAGGCTTGGCATATTAGGAATGGATCAAGGTTTCAAAGGAGCCTGATCATTTTAAGCCACTTTCTGTTGACACCGAAGACAAGCTCCGTCAGCTGCGGTGACTTCCAGGTGCTCTTGGAAATCTTCACCTCACCCACTCTCCTTCCTCCTTGCCAATGTGTTCAGTTTTGTCAAAACACTTGCAGTGTCTTGATATGTTGCATGAACTGGCGTTTCCTCAGGAAGGCAATATTCTTTGAGGGTTTGGCTGGCCTGAAAGCTATTTTGTTTCCTGACAGGAAGGCCTTCATGTGGTTCCAAAGCCCAAGAATCGTGCTGTGGGAAGTTTGCAGAGGATATCTTTAACAATTGCTTTCTAAAAAGATGAGGTTGTAGGATGTTAATCTTAATGATATGTTTATTTTGACTTCTACACCACACCCTGGGTTTGGCCAGGTTGAAGTACAAGAATATACACACTAAAACGTTTGTTTAAAAATCAAGCTAAATGACACATGACATTGCATTTCCAGTTCTTAATCTTGGCACCGGGGGACCAGAAATTCCATAGCTTTCCATAATTATGGAGCAACCACTGAGAACACCATGCTCTGTGCCCTTGTCACATCAGGCTTGAAAGTGCCTTTAGGTCTGTGCAGATGCTTCCACATGCCTACCTGGGCCTTTTGCTGAATTTTTAATTCCCGATTGTGGCTCCTGACACTGCGGTGGCAACCACTCTTACAGTTCCTCTGAGATTTGGGAGCGCCTTGTCCAGCTATGCTCAGAAAGGGCAAGTGGGACAGCTCCTTGGATGTAATCTTATGATGCTCTGATGCAAATCGCAAAGAAATGGCACATGCAAACTCATTCCCCATCAAAATTACCCTTTTTGTTAAGGTTCATTAATTATTTTAACAAGGTTAATTACAAAAATAAACACAACCATAAACCTAATACACCTTACATGTGATTTAAATTCCAGTAATACCTATGCCTGAGGTAGACAATGTGGTGCCTGTGGGCATCAATCCACCTCCAGATACCTTTCTTGGCGCCTGTCACGGTGCCCTACCTCTTCCACTTTTAAAAAGAAATTAGCACATTTGCTTTGCTTCAAAGCGAAGTGAGGACCTCCAGCTGGTGCCATCTTGATGTCCCATGAATGTTTCTGGGCTACACGGTGGATCTCAGACATTATTTGGAAATGTGTTTGTCTATTTATGCCTGCCGGCCTGCCTGCCTGCCTGCCTGCCTGCCTGCATGATGGATACATGGGGGGGGGAGGGGGAGTGTCAAGATTAAGCCCAGGCCCCCTGTTTTGGTCTCAGACTCTAATTCATATTCAGAGACGGAGTTAGAAGGAGCCCAGCAGAGACAGGGTGTGGGGAACGAAATTCCCCAAGATTCATAGAATAGTAGAATAGTAGGGTTGGAAGGGGGCCTACAAGGCCATCGAGTCCAACCCCCTGCTCAGTGCAGGAATCCAAGTCAGAGCATCCCTGACAGATGGCTGTCCAGCCTCGTCTTGAATGCCTCCAGTGTGGGAGAGCCCACCACCTCCCTAGCTCATTGGTTCCATTGTCGTATTGCTCTAACAGTCAGGACGTTTCTCCTGATGTTCAGCTGGAATCTGGCTTCCTGTAACTTGAGCCTTTTATTCCGTGTCCTGTATTCTGAGATGATCGAGAAGAGATCCTGGCCTTCCTCTCTGTGACAACCTTTCAAGTACTTGAAGAGCGCTATCATATCTCCCCTCAGTCTTCTCTTCTCAAGGCTAAACATGCCCAGTTCTTTCAGTCTCTCTTCATAGGGCTTTGTTTCCAGTCCACTGATCATCTTTGTTGCCCTCCTCTGAACCCTCTCCAGTTTGTATGCATCCTTCTTAAGGTGTGGCGCCCAGAACTGGACACAGTACTCCAGATGAGGCCTAACCAGTGCTGAGTAGAGGGGAACTAGTACTTCCCGGGATTTGGAAGCTATGCTTCTATGAATGCAGCCCAAAAGAGCATTTGCCTTTTTTGCAGCCACATCACATTGTTGGCTCATATTCAGCTTGTGATCGACAACGATTCCAACATCCTTCTCGCTTGTAGTGTGGTTGAGCCACGTATCCCCCATCTTGTAACTGTGCATTTGGTTTCTTTTTCCTAGGTGCAGAACTTGGCATTCATCCCTGTTAAATGTAATTCTGTTGTTTTCTGCCCAGCGCTCCAGTCTATCCAGATCACTTTGAATTTTGTTTCTGTCTTCCAAAGTATTCGCTATCCTGCCCAATTGTGTGTCATCTGCAAATCTGATCAGCATTCCCTGCACCTCCTCCTCCAAGTCATTCATAAAAATGTTGAAGAGCACTGGGCCCAGGACTGAGCCCTGCGGTACCCCACTCGTTACCTCTCCCCAGTTTGAGAAGGTCCCATTGATAAGCACTCTTTAAGTCCGATTCTATAGCCAACTGTGGATCCACTGGATCGTTGTTTCATCTAGCCCACTTTGAGCTAGTTTGCTCATCAGGATATCATGGGGCACTTTGTCGAAAGCTTTGCTGAAGTCAAGGTATATGATGTCTACAGCATTCCCACGGTCCACAAGGGAGGTGACTTGATCAAAAAATGAGATCAGATTCATCTGTCAGGACTTGTTCTCGACAAATCCATGTTGGCTTCGAGTAATCACTGCTTTGTTTTCAAGGTGCTTCCAGACGGATCGCTTTATCATCTGCTCCAGAATTTTCCCAGGGATTGATGTCAGACTGACTGGTCTGTAGTTCCCAGGTTCCTCCTTTTTACCTTTTTTGAAGATAGGGACCACATTAACCAACTGGAGGTTGGGCCCAAAGGGCAGTCTGGGGATTCTGCTCGTGTACCGTCCACCCCGCTACACGACTGACTCCCTGGCCGAGGTGCTTGAGGTGGTCTCTGATGTGCGTGTACAGTCCCCTAACTTATTGGTGTTGGGGGACTTCAACGTACATTCGGAGGCCATCCTCACAGGAGCACCTCGGGACTTTTTGGAGACCATGGCCTCCTGGGAGCTGCACCATATTCTAACTGGGCCCACCCATGTAGCTGGTCATGCACTAGACCTTGTGTTTGGTTCTGGAGAAGCGGGGAGTGATCTGGAAGTCAGAGGTATATCCACCACCCCCTTGTCATGGTCAGATCACTTTCTGGTGACGTTGGACTTCTCGGTTCCACAACCCCCCCACAGGGGTGGAGGACCCATTAGAATGGTCCGCCCCAGGCATCTTATGGATCCAAATGGATTCCTGAATGCGCTTGGGGATTCTTTGGGGTACGCCAACGGCCACTCAGTCGAGACCCTGGTGGGTGGCTGGAATGCCGCAATCACTGGGGCATTAGATCAGGTGGCTCCGAAACGCCCTCTCCCCCTGAACAGGGCTCGGACTGCACCATGGTTCAATCCGTGGTTACGAGCTCTGAAACAGGAGGTGAGATGGCTAGAGCGCCGGTGGCGGAAGTCTCGCTCCAAAGACGATCAGACACGGGCTAGAGCTGTATCTTCAGCCTATCACGTGGCGGTGAAGGCAGCAAAAAAGGAATATTATGCTGCCTCCATCGCGTCTGCAGAGTGCTGTCCCAGGAGGCTGTTCCAAGTGGTCCGGAGCCTGGTCGGTCCTGTGGCTCCAGAACCACTGGAGCATTCTAAGGCCTCCTGTGGGGCCTTGGCAAGGCACTTTGCAGATAAAATTGATCAGATTAGGTGTGTTACTCTGCACGCTGTGGATACAGTTAGTGAGCAAGAGGCGGCCTGTGGCAAACTGGTTTTGTGGGATCGGTTCCAGCTTCTTCCTCCTGATGAAGTGGACAAGGTGCTTTCATCGGTACGGCCGACCACCTGCTTACTTGATCCTTGCCCATCATGGCTCATTATGGGCTGCAGAGAGAGACTGGGTGAGGGGATCAGGGCGGTGGTGAACGCCTCCCTTGAGGAGGGAGTGATGCCATCAGCCCTCAAGGAGGCAGTGATAAGACCGCTCTTAAAGAAGCCCTCCTTGGATCCTCAAGTTCTGAACAACTTTCGCCCAGTCTCAAATCTGCCATTTTGGGGCAAGGTGATTGAGCGGGTGGTGGCAATGCAGTTGAAGGCACACTTGGAAGAAACTGATTATCTAGACCCATTTCAGTCGGGCTTCAGGCTTGGGCATGGGACAGAAACGGCCTTGGTCGCCTTGGTAGATGATAGGAGGAGGGCTCTGGATAGGGGTGAATGCTCCTTCCTTGTTCTCCTCGACCTCTCAGCGGCTTTTGATACCGTTGACCATGGTATCCTCCTGGACCGCCTGGAGGGGTTGGGCATTGGGGACACCGTATTGCGGTGGTTCCGGTCCTTCCTCTCCGGCAGGTACCAGAGGGTAGCACTGGGAGAGGAGGTTTCGGACCCGTGGCCACTCACTTGTGGGGTGCCACAGGGTTGCATCCTCTCCCCGATGCTATTTAACATCTATGTGAAGCCGCTGGGGGCTATCATCAGGAGGTTTGGGGTGCAGTGTCATCAATATGCGGATGACACGCAGCTCTACCTCTCATTCAAATCTTCACCAAGGTTGGCCGTAGAATCCCTGTCCAAATGTCTGGAGACGGTGAGTGGCTGGATGGGGAGGAATAAGCTGAAGCTGAACCCTGACAAGACTGAGGTACTTTTGGTGGGAGACAAGAGGAGGCTGGGGGATGTTGACCTGGTGCTGAATGGGGTACGGCTACCCTTGAAAGACCAGGTCCGCAGCCTGGGGGTCATTTTGGACTCCCAGCTGTCCATGGAGGCTTAGGTGTCAGCTGTGAGCCGGACAGCGCTGTATCAACTCCATCTGATAGGGTGGCTGCGCCCCTTCCTTCCCAACCATCTGCTCCCATCGGTAGTACATGCCCTGGTCTCCTCTCCTTTAGACTACTGTAATGCGCTCTACGTGGGGTTACCCTTGAAGATGGTTCGGAAGCTGCAGCTGGTACAGAATGCGGTGGCTCGCCTGATTAAAGGCAGCCACCGGCGAGATCACATCACTCCAGTGCTGAAGGAGTTGCACTGGTTACCAGTTGTTTTCCGGGCCAAATTCAAGGTGTTGGTTTTGACCTTTAAAACCCTATATGGTTCCGGCCCAGCCTATCTTAAGGAGCGCCTCCAGCAGCACCAGACAGGCCGCTGAACAAGATCAGCCTCGGATGGCCTTCTCTCTGTCCCATCAGCCAGGACAGCTAGACTGGTGGGGACGAGGGAGAGGACCTTTTCTGTGGTGGCCCCCACTCTGTGGAACTCCCTCCCTAGGGAACTCCGTCATGCCCCCTCTTTAATGAGCTTCCGTCATGCATTAAAAACGTGGTTGTTCAGGCAGGCATTTGGGGTGGGTTAGGGTATTTTAGAAATGTTTTTATTGTGAATTTTATTGTTTTAAACTGTTTTATTGTATGTTGTACATCGCCCAGAGTGGCTGGGTGACCAGCCAGATGGGCGATTGATAAATTTAATAATAAATAAAATAAAAAAATTAGCCCTCCTCCAGTCATCTGGCACTTCACCCGTCCTCCATGATTTCTCAAAGAGAATAGACAGTGGTTCTGAGAGTTCTTCTGCCAGTTCCTTTATTACTCTAGGATGCAGTTCATCTGGCCCTGGAGATTTGAACTCATTCAAAGTATTTAGGTGTTCCTTGACCATATGTCTATCGATCTCAAGCTGCAGTCCTGCCCCTTCAGCCTGTACTTTGCCTTTGCCAGGGGGGTCATAGACCTTCTTTTGGAAGAAGACTGAGCCAAAGTAGGAATTGAGCACCTCTGCCTTTTCTTTGTCATCTGTTATCATTTTGCCATCCTTATGTAATAGCTGAACAACCATTTCTTTCCTCCGCATTTTACTGTGCACGTAGCTAAAGAAAGTCTTTTTGTTCTTCTTAGTATCCCTCGCTAACCTCAGCTCGTTCTCAGCCTTAGCCTTCCTGACGCCATCCCTGCAATTCTGTGCTACCTGCCTGTACTCTTCCTTTGTTACTTGGCCTTCTTTCCACTTCCTATATGTGTCCTTTTTTGTTTTCAGGTCATCCCTAAGCTTTTTGTGAAGCCACATTGGCTTCTTCTGTTGTCTTCCACCTTTTCTTCTTGTTGGAATTGTTTGTAATTGTGCCTTGAGAATTTCCTTTTTTAAAAGCTCCACCCCCTTGGACCCCTTTTCTCATTAGCCTCGCTTGCCATGGGACCTTACTGATCATTGTTCTGAGTTTATTAAAATCAGCTTTCCTAAAAACCAGGGTACGGGTTTGACTGCACTCAGCTTTTGCTTCCCTTAGAACCAAGAACTCAAGTACAACATGGTCGCTTTCCCCCAGAGTTCCTGTAACTGCTACTTTATCCACTAAATCATCTCTGTTGGTTAGGAGCAAGTCAAGGATAGCCGATCCTCTAGTTCCTTCCTCTACTTTCTATAGGAGGAAGTTATCCACCACACAAGTCACAGTTCCGCCACACAATTCCCCAGGAGCCAGCAAAAAACCTTCCTTATCAAGGAGGAGGGCCAGGCTCAGAGACCACCTTCCCTCCTCACTGTGGGAACCCAGGCCCTGTCGGAGGGGGAGGGAGCTTTGGGATTGACAGATGCCAGAGCTTGCTGCTGAGTTAAGGGGGTGGGGTTGAGGGGAGGAGGTGGGAGGCGTCACACCAGATTGGTGGCCGGTCAGAAGTTGGGTTGGGAGGATCCTCTCTGAAGGCAGGAGCTCAGAAAAAGCCAGCCATGGCAGAAAACCCATCCAGAGTTGAAAGGCAACTGACTTGCTTTCAGTAGCTCTCTTACCAAAAGGTTTTGCAAATTAGGCCTAGAGGACAGCTCTAAGCTTTTGTAGTTGCTTCAGAGTTGAAGATATGCTATTACCTAAATAAAGAATTTGTGGATTGCACAGTGAGTCTCTGCTGCCTCATTACTCAGCAGGAAGGCTTAGCATCCGCGCATCTATGGGTAGTGTTCCAGAGTAAGAAATAAAAAGAGAAAGTGGGGAATGAGTTGGCTGGCAGAGGTGGGGAGCAGGAAGAGAAAAAGCGTTGGCGCTCTGTGAAATAGGGTTGTGTTAGCACTGAAAACTGCATTCAAAGGATTTGTTTAGTGTGTTGGAGCTCATACCCTTCCTCTGTCTTATACTCAGTCATTTGGGCAGCCATTTTGCCCTCTGTGACTTGCCACACCTCCCATGGCAGCCATTTTGTGGTCATGCCCAGCACAGGTTCTCAAATTGCCAAATGGGCCAATAGGCCCCAAAAGGTTGCCTATCCCTGACCTTTACCCATCTGGTGATACAGGTTCTGACCCGTGAGCCCTTATGCCACCAGTATATTTGTTAGTCTTGTAAGGTGCCATAAGATTCACTTATCTTTATTATCAGTGTTACCTAAATTTGGAAGAACTATTGTAGGACAAACACAAAACCTGTAAAAGGGAAAGAAGGCTGAAAATATAAATTTCTAGTGAGGTAATAACCACAACATTATAATTCACAGCTCTTGTATGTTTTGAAATAGTAGACTTATTGCAGATTTCTTGTTGGTTTTGAATGATTTATAAGGTTTTGCTTGTGGCACAGAGTTGCAATCTATGTTGTCATGGAAATTCTATTGAATTTATAGTTCCATTTATCCAAAACGATTTTCCAGACTTCATTTCATGGTGAATCATATGGTTGTTACTCCCAGTACAAAGCAATTTGGGGGGCTGGGTGGGGAATTTCATGTTATGGAACGCATAAACACGAAAGCATTTGGTTTTATTATGGAAACACAAATGAATGTAACATACAGTATTGAATCCAGCTACCCTGTATAGCATCTCCCTATGTGTTGTAAAAATCATGAAAAGTTTTTTGCATACTGTTGCATGAAATTGTCCTTACATGGAAGCTGACAGGGCAGTTTCCTTGAACTTCAAAGCCAATATAACACAGGAGAGTGCATGATCTGAGGTTGCGTAGGTGGGTGAAATTGGCTGTAATTTTCCTGGCATGTAGCCATCCACCCACACTCCAGCAGCTGTCTTGACTAAAGTTTACTGTTTATACTTATGGCAAAATTGGTCCTGGAGGCCCTTGTATTATCCTGATGTTGACCCAGTTTTGCTACAGATGAACCATCTTTTAGCATCCATTGAACCAGAGCCAGCTTGACCATACAGGGAGACTAGGCAGATACCTGAGGCAGTGTACTTCATATGAACACGTGAATCTAAGTCACTTGGTCCGTGTAGGTCAGCTCCAACTGCTCCCCAAGCAAGGTCTTCCCTAGTCAGCTACCTAAGAGCCTTTTAACTGGAGGTGCCAGTGATTAAACCTGGAACCTTATGCATGCAAAGCATGTTCTTTATGGGTCAGCTACCTGCCTTGTACATCTAGCTTAATAGACACAGTGTACTAAACTGGTCTCTTGTGGTACCATTCCAGATGGCTGGCTCCCAGCACAGACTGAATCTCTGCTTCATAATCCCTTTTGATGTTGCTGGAGGTTTAGGGGCACACATGCAGTCCATGTGGGAAGCCTGCTAGAAGCCTGCTGGGAGCAGTGTGCGCGTTTGCACTCTTGCACTGCTTCCAGCTGGATTCTCTAGGGCTCCTAATCACATGGAGTGCCTCCATGGATACAGGAGATACTCCTCTTCAGACCGTCACCCTACACAAGTACAGGGTGACAGAAACGCACAAGGAGGGGGAGCAGGGCTAGAGCGCTCCTTCTCCTCGCATGTCAATTCTACATGGATTCTGAATACCCAAATTGGGCTTAGATGGGCTCTTGACCTGATTAAATAGAGCATTTATGTTCTCACTGAATATTCCCAAAGGATGTTCTTTTGAAGGTTGTATAGTCCATTCCACCTAATTTCCTGTCTTTAGTTGTTGCATTTCCTTGTGTCCTAAAGAAGGACAGAGGAAGATGAGGGGAAAACCGTTGCCTCTTATTGTACATATTTAATAGGTGATAAAAATGAATAACTTCTTTTCCCCCCTCTGGGACCGTTGAAGTTTCTAGACTTCCAGATTTTAGAATGTGATCACTAACTCCACCATAAATAATAAGTCACAATCCAACCCAGTGCTAAGTATGCTTAAGCCTACTGAAATCAATGAGCTTAAGCATGCTTAACTCAATGTGGGATTGTGGCCAAAAAGTGGTTGTTAGTCCATTAGCGCCTTAAATGAATTTTGCAAATGGAATTCAAGTTGCAAAGTCATGCTGGCATTTGTTTGTTTATCTCACAGCTACAAGTAATCGAATGCACCACGATAAGACTCTGAATTTCCTAAATATTTTTGCCATGCTTAAAATCTCACATAGAAATTAGTTACATGGATATAGAGACTTTGCATACTGCTTGGTTCCGAGTAAGGGATTTCACATCCAGCAGCACATGGTGGTTGAAAATAATTCCTTGCCACACTGCAGCTGACAGAGGTAATAGTAATTAAAGATTAGTCTGTTCAATAGTTAGCTCCACTGAATCAAAGCAAATTGTTCAGAGTACTTTCTTCAGTATTCTCTACTTGGAGTCCTACTTAGCCCTGTATTCTTCCCCAAAATATTTTGGCTCTCTAACAGCCTATTTAACTATTGCCTCTGCCATTAGCTGACTGATTCATTATAACACTGACCGTTCTTCAAAGACTTGTGGAGTTTTAAAAACCTAAATTGTATGATACCTCTGGATACATAGGGGTAATAATGGATAATTGGCAAACTGTTGCGCAAATACCCTGGAATTCCTGATTCCACGTACGTATATATTTTTGTATTTGCTTAAAAAAAGAGCAGCTTGTACTAGGATAACAAACAAACATATTATGGTATGTTGCTCTTCCCAATTCCCTGAGCTGTAGGTGGTTTCAGAGCAACCTTTTGCAGTCTCCTTGTGAACAGGGAGATCTGAACAGTTATGGTGCCCTTTGTTTATTACAAATGTACAAGGTAGGTGAGCAAGGGTAGCAAGTTGGCACCTAGACAGGCATCCCTAATCTTATCACAAGCATCATCTGCCCCAGAGCCACTCACTCAGTGTGGAGCAGCAGCATTTGAATGAGGAACCTCCACACTTTTGATCAGGACCAGCTAATGGTACATTAGACAAAGTGAGGCAGTAGCCTCAGGTGGCAAATGCTGGGAGGCAGCAGCAAGGTATTGGAAGAGAGAATTGTTTGCCACATGGCTTTCCCTACACTGCCTAAGCTAGTCTGCTGCCTTGAGGTGTGGCAGAGGATGCTGCCCCATCATTGGTGTTGAAGAAAGATGTTCATTTTTGAAGAAAGGGTTTTGTACATGGAACTGCAGGAGGCACTATTTTGTTCTTCACTTCAGACAGCAAAATGTCTTTGGCCGGCCCTGCTTCTGATCAGCACTAACATTTACCTCAGTGTCGGCTGGTGTAGCCTACAAGCCAGGGTCTGAACCGACATTTTGATCCTGGCTTGTTCTAACTAACCATAGTTTAAATGAACCACAGTTCCCTGAGTTCAGACTTCATGGGGAACTGTAGTTAGTTTAAAACTGAGAGCAGAAGTTTTCAATCTCCTCCTTGTGGGTACAAAAGAGGAGAGGGAGGGGGTGGGATGCACAAGTTTAAGGCTTGCCACAGCTCATTCTCATATCAGGAAACCATTGTTTGCCATTATGTTTGAACCAGGCCACAGTGGGGGAAGGGCTGCAGCTTTCATGGCCTGATTATAAGCTTCCTGAAGGCATCTGATGTGCCACTGTTGGAAACAGGATACTGGACTAGATAAACTTTGGGGTGATCCAGCAGCCCTCTTATTGTTTTTATGCCTTGTGAGGGATGGGTGGTGGATATCCTAAAATCTACAGTTGTTTGGCCACTGTTCAAAAAAACAAAAATCCTTCCATAGGTCATTACATTTATAAAACATTGGATCTCAAGCAATGCCCTGCTCTCCACTTACTGTAAAGAATATTACAAAAATTAATTTCCTTAAAACATTATGAACAAAGTTGGTCTGAAATGTAGTTGGCTTCCTAGAGAATATGTTGAGCTTCCTGAATGTTGTTTTCTGCTATAATATGTTATATACGTTTAGAAATGTTATTTGAGAAATTTTGGATTTTAGCTTGTTGTGAATGAGAAGTACAATGTAAATTTACTGCCGTTGCTTGGAATTTTTATTTATTTCAGATACATGGAGCTAAAGCAATACAACCTAAAACCAAATTGTTTTTAATTTGAACATCAGTGCATGAATGTATCATGTTGAATTTTTTGTATAAATTGAGAGTTGTCCAAACCTGGAGGCTGTTAGTTTGTAAGAGATTGCCAGCAATCTGTGAGGTTGGGAATATGAAGGCAAAACAATTAAAATTTATTCTCCAGCTCTGCCAGGCAAATGTATTCTCTGCTGAATTCCCATGTTCTCAGTCAGGAGATATAAAGATAAGGATGTCCTGAGCAGTGGTGCTGTTAGGTAATTTTGCTGTCTGCTCTTAGGGCTTTTCTACATGAGGCTTTTAACCCACACCTTTACCAAGGCATCTGCTTCTGGATTCTTTGAAAGATTAAAATCGGCTCCTTTACAAGTGTTTTTCCTGCAGGGGGGAGGGGGGGTCTTTCTCTGCCTTTCTATATGTTCCGTTACACAACCACCAGGTGGTGCTGTGATATAGCAGAATTGTGCAATTACACGAGGGTTCTATATCGTTATTGAGAAAAAATACTAGACTTTCTGCATTAGGAAAACACCCGCGATAATGGTTGCAGAGCACAGGGGAGGCCCTGGAAGATGATGATGTCATGTAAAGGATTCGCAGACTACTGTGAATGAGGACGCACAAGTGCACAATAAAAGCCTTGTGATACTATGATGCCCCACACACACACACTCCGTCCATACACACTTTAGGTGGTACTGTGAATTACTTCTCATATGTCAAAATGTGGTAAGCCAGCCCTGCTGTGGGGCCTCTCTTGCTCATTCTGCTTCTGAATAGAGCCCTGGGCTTCTGCCTGAAGTCCTGTCCTAATGGTACCACCAGACCCAGGAATGCAGCATGAAATGTTGGCTAATTTCCTGCTAGTGCCATTTTCAGAATGTTGAGTATCTTTGTTTTTACAATCAAAACATTGCATGCTTCTGGTCTTCATAGTTGTAGACCAGCATATGAAAATATGCTGAGCAAGGTTATTGAAATAAAGTTCAATTAAAACTTTATTGGTCAGAACTGGATGATAATTTCAGGCATAGTAGACCCCTAGAAGGAGATTACACCTGCCCAATGTCAGAAAAATAGGTGCAGGGTTTATATTTTGATTTTCTTTTAGAGGGAACTGCCAATAACATTTTAATTCCTTGGAGAAATTGGATAAAAAAATTAGGACTCATTGCTCTATCACAGAAGATCATGTCTGTCAAATTTCAGAATGATAGCCACAAGGGTTTTTGTGCAAGGGTGGCCTTGACATTTTGAGGCCTCCAAATGAGGACATACTTATCTCCCTATGTTCCTTGTGGACCATTGTTCTGAAAATTACAGACAGCCTAGAGGTGTCCCTAAGTAAGAAACCAGCAAAGTTTCAGAAGGAT
The DNA here is from genome assembly GCF_057233095.1 of Heloderma suspectum. Lineage (NCBI taxonomy): Eukaryota > Metazoa > Chordata > Lepidosauria > Squamata > Helodermatidae > Heloderma > Heloderma suspectum. The sequence goes on along the minus strand of NC_139459.1, from coordinate 332,292,639 downwards.
AGGTGCAGTAATTCATGTGGAAGGGGAGTTCTCCAATTTGGGGGCGGGAGTGATTTGCTTTCCCTTCCATTCACTTCTTCCCCAATAGTTTTTGGGTAAATTTGTATGAAAATGCACAGGTCATTAGAGTTGTCCCCCAGGCAAGAAAACTGCAAAGTTCCTGAAGGATATACATGCATGCAAAGTTAGAATGACTAGCATTTATTTACATTTCACCAATATAAGCAGCAGGGGAACATGGGTGGGAAGGTGATATAGCACTCATGTCCTGCTTGTGGGTTTTCCCATGGGCAACTGGTTGGCCACTGTGTGAACAGAATGCTGGACTAGATGGACCTTTCTAATGCAGCATGGCTCTTATGTTCTTAAATATAGAGTGCTTCTGAGCATGTGCAGAATGTTTTTCTTTTACCACTGGGCACTTAGATTCTCCCCCTACCAATTCTGTTCCCCTCCATGCAACCATCCCTCCTCATCCTACCACCATCCAGCAACTCTTCATAAAAACAGATGTCTTGTTTCGTGCAACTCCTCTCTACCTCCTCCTTGTTATGCACAAGCTCTCATTGTATCTTTTTCCTCATAATTTCATTTGTGCCAAGACTCCACCAGTTTTCAAAACTAGGGCTAAGTTATGGAGAAACTCTAAGCATGTACTAAGTGCCTTTCCCTCACCCATGAAGCTAGAGTTCATGCAAAAAACCCACAAATGACAAAACATGCATAGGACTGAGCTGAAAGGGTAGTCAATTCATTAGATGGAATTGCATAGGCACTGTGTTAAGCTTGTAGCACCATGCTCACAACTCAGGACTTATTTCTGAGTAAACATGCAGAACATCAAGGTGCAAACCTCCCTGCACAAGTAACATGTGATGGAATCCTATGCACACTTTCCTGAGGGTAAATCTCATTAAACATAATGGGACTTCTCAGTAGACATACATAGGATTGCATAAATTAGCAATATTTGTCTCCCCTCCACTCAAAAAACAAACCAAAACCTATTTTTTAATTAAATATTTCTGTTCATAGGAACATAGGAAGCTGCCTTATAATGAGTCAGACCCTGGGCCCATCTAACGCAGAATTGTTGATACTGACTGGCAGCAGCGGCTCTCCAAAGTTTCAGGCAGGATTCTTTCGCAGCCCTACCTGGAGATGCTGGCGATTGAACCTGGGACCTTCTGCATGCCAAGCATGTGCTCTGCCACTGAGCTACAGCCCTTCCGATTGCTGGATAATGGCAACTGACAAACAAAACAGCCCCAGATTTGTTTCTCTGCGACCATGTGAACCCACTCTTCTCAAACACCTGAGTGAGGAGAAGGAGAAAAACCAACCCTCTCGTCTGTTTGTATAAAGTCAAATACCGTTCAGAATTTCTCTTGCCCGCTGAAGAGAAGTTTCTTTAAGAATTCTCCAAGATATGCTCTGGGTGAAATAAAGAAGAGAGAGAGAGAGAGAGAGAGAGAGAGAGAAAGAAAGAAAGAAAGAAAGAAAGAAAGAAAGAAAGAACGGACAAGGGAGGGGAGGGGAGAAGAAGAATGGTGATTGGAAATGTGCGTGGGGTTGGAGGGTAGAGAGAATTCCCTAAGCCAAGTGGCTCCTTTCAGAGAGGTGGTACTTCAGAGGAATTTGGGAGGCTGTGCAGAGTTTGTAAAGATTGCACGTACTTTATGAGGTGAGGTGGCTGAGGGTTTTTTCTAGCTTTTTTAAAATTGTAGAACCTATTTAAAAGCCCCAGCAGTTTCTCGATCATGATGCCACATAGTCCTAACCCTCCCTTTGGGATTATTTGAGTCCTACAGCTATTTAGGAGAAATTAAAGTGGAGGGGGAGAAAGAAGTTTGTGGAGACTGATTGGATCCTTTGCTGTACTGAAGCCACTAAACCCCATCGAGAGCATCTGGGTTGAAATAAATGGAGCAAAGAATAAAAGGAACATGGTGGTCAGAGTCTACTACCGGCCACCCAATCAAGGAGAAGATGAGGATGAAACTTTTGAAAAGCAAATAGCCAATGTCTCAAAGGAGCATGATGTAGTAGTAATGGAGGACTTCAATTTCCCTGATATTTGTTGGCAGACAAATTCTGCAAAACATGGACCCTCCAGGAAATTCCTGACTTGTGTGGCGGATAACTTCCTCTTACAGAAAGTAGAGGAAGGAACTAGAGGATCAGCTATCCTTGACTTGATCCTAACCAACAGAGATGACTTAGTGGATAAAGTAGCAGTTACAGGAACTCTGGGGGAAAGTGACCATGTTATACTTGAGTTCATGGTTCTAAAGGAAGCAAAAGCTGAGTGTAGCCAAACCCGTACTCTGGATTTTAGGAAAGCTGATTTTAATAAACTCAGAACAATGATCAGTAAGGTCTCATGGCAAGCGACTCTAACAAGAAGAGGAGTCCAAGATGGGTGGGAGTTTTTTAAAAAGGAAATTCTCAAGGCTCAATTACAAACAATTCCAACAAGAAGAAAAGGTGGAAGACAACAGAAGAAGCCAATGTGGCTTCACAAAAAGCTTAGAGATGACCTGAAAACAAAAAAGGACACATATAGGAAATGGAAAGAAGGCGAAGCAACAAAGGAAGAGTACAGGCAGGTAGCACAGAATTGCAGGGATGGCGTCCGGAAGGCTAAAGCTGAGAACGAGCTGAGGGTAGCGAGGGATGCTAAAAACAACAAAAAGGCTTTCTTCAGCTACGTGCATAGTAAAAGGCAGAGGAAAAAATGGTGGTTCAACTACAAAATGAGGATGGCAAAATGATAACAGGTGACAAAGAAAAGGTAGAAGTGCTCAATTCCTACTTTGGCTCAGTCTTCTCCTGAAAGAGGGTCTACGACCCCCCCTGGCAAAGGTGAAGTACAGGCTGAAGGAGCAGGATTGCAGCTTGAGATCGATAGGCATATGGTCAAGGAACACCTAATTACTTTGAATGAGTTCAAATCTCCAGGGCCAGATGAACTGCACCTAGAGTAATAAAGGAACTGGCAGAAGAACTCTCAGAACCGCTGTCTATTATCTTTGAGCAATCATGGAGGACGGGTGACGTGCCAGATGACTGGAGGAGGGCTAATGTTGTCCCTATCTTCAAAAAGGGTAAAAAGGAGGAACCTGGGAACTACAGACCAGTCAGTCTGACATCAATCCCTGGGAAAATTCTGGAGCAGATGATAAAGCAATCCATCTGTAAGCACCTTGAAAACCAATGCAGTGATTACTCGAACCCAACATGGATTTGTCAAGAACAAATACTGCCAGATAAATCTGATCTCAGTTTCTGATCAAGTAACCTCCCTTGTGGACTGTGGGAATGCTGTAGACATAATATACCTTGACTTCAGCACTTCAACAAAGTGCCCCATGATATCCTGATGAGCAAACTACCTCAGAGTGGGCTAGATGAAACAACGATCCAGTGGATCCACAGTTGGCTACAGAATTGGACTCAAAGAGTGCTTCTCAATGGGACCTTCTCAAACTGGGGAGAAGTAATGAGCGGGGTACCGCAAGGCTCAGTCCTGGGCCCAGTGCTCTTCAACATTTTTATGAATGACTTGGAGGAGGAGGTGCAGGGAATGCTGATCAGATTTGCAGATGACACCAAATTGGGCGGGATAGCGAATACTTTGGAAGACAAACAAAATTCAAAGTGATCTCGATAGATTGGAATGCTGGGCAGAAAACAACAGAATGGAATTTAATAGGGATGAATGCCAAGTTCTGCACCTAGGAAAAAGAAACCAAATGCACAGTTACAAGATGGGGGATATGTGGCTCAACAACACTACAAGCGAGAAGGATCTGGGAATTGTTGTCGATCACAAGCTGAATATGAGCCAACAATATGATGTGGCTGCAAAAAAGGCAAATGCTCTTTTGGGCTGCATTAATAGAAGCATAGCTTCCAAATCCCGGGAAGTACTAGTTCCCCTCTACTCAGCACTGGTTAGGCCTCATCTGGTGTACTGTGTCCAGTTCTGGGCACCACATTTTAAGAAGGATGCAGACAAACTGGAGAGGGTTCAGAGGAGGGCAACAAAGATGATCAGTGGACTGGAAACAAAGCCCTATGAAGAGAGACTGAAAGAACTGGGCATGTTTAGCCTTGAGAAGAGAAGACTGAGGGGAGATAGGATACCACTCTTCAAGTTCTTGAAAGGTTGTCACAGAGAAGAAGGCCAGGATCTCATCTCAATCATCCCAGAATGCAAGACACGGAATAATGGGTTCAGGTTACAGGAAGCCAGATTCCAGCTGAACATCAGGAAAAACTTCCTGACTGTTAGAGCAATATGACAATGGAATCAGTTAGCTAGGGAGGTGGTGGGCTCTCCCATACTGGAGGCATTCAAGATGAGTCTGGACAGCCATCTGTCAGGGACGCTCTAACTTGGATTCCTGCACTGAGCAGGGGGTTGGACTCGATGGCCTTGTAGGCCCCTTCCAACCCTACTATTCTATGATTCTATGACTCTTTTATCTCCTAGGGATGATTCAACCCAAACTGGATGCTTCCCAGTTCTTGTTGGCTTTCCCCCAGGGCTCAGTTTCAAATTCTCTGCCACCTTTTTTATGTTAAGCCCCAGCAGTCTGGTTCCATTCTGGTTCAAGTGAAGCCTGTGCTTCTTGTACAGGCCTGGTTTCTCCCAAAATGTTCCCCAGTGCCTAACAAATCTAAAACCCTCCTCCTTACACTACTGACTCATCCATGCATTGAGACTCCTCAGCTTCACCTGTCTAGCTGGCTCTGTGCATGGAACAGGTAGCATTTCAAAGACTAGCATGGCTACTCTCTTTAAAATTGCCCATATATGTGATGTCTCCGTTCAAAGCACCAGAAGAGCAGGAATATGAATGAAGCCATCCCAGGTGGGCAGAGGAATGATATTGAACTGCAGGTGTTGCTAACACTCCAAAGGTTTGTAAATATAGGAGCAGTCAATGCACAGGTGTTGGTTATATAGCACAGAAGGCCATCCACATTTTGCTGACTATATGCGTGGCCCTAATTTGCAGTGCATTTCTGTTAATAAATTAGGATGGCTCCTGCAGGAGAGCAGATGGAGTAAAGCTGTTTCTTGATTGCTTTCATATTTGCGTAAGCAATACATCACCATAGCTCATTAATGTGTCTCCATGACAAGTATTCTGTCTGGCTGCAGGTTTACTCAAACGTAATATCTTATTTTATACTCGTGTATCCTCTGTACACGAAAGATAACGTATGTGGAAGAAAAACATGTGCTGCTTAACAAGATGATTAGATACTTGCACAAACTGCAGTAGTTCCAAATAGAAGTCTTACTTTAACTGCCTTAAAATGTTGTTTTGATAACTTTTATTTTATTTGTATAATATTAAGAAAAGAAGAGCCTAAGCAGAATGATCTGATGGGCCACAATTTTCAGGAAGAGGGATGTGCTGATCCATACTTGGGTAAGGGGCGGCTACACATATGCCTCAGCATGAATAATCTCCTCTTTAAAATGGCAGGATCCTTAGTCTGCCATATATATGCCAGCAGCTGTGATCATGAAAACAACGTAATCTAGAGATATGACCTGGAGCCTATGCAAAGGGCTGAAGTGTTCAAAGCAGTCATATGACTGCACCACCCAGCTCTAGGTCTTCGAGGGCTCTTTGGCAAACACCCTGAACGGGCCTCCTTTCTCAGTGTGCCTGCCTTCTCAGTGCCATTGCCACCGGCTGCTGTTGCTCCTCATCTTCTTTCTCATCCTTGCTGCCATTTGCTTGCTTGACAGGCAGAGAGCCAATGTGCAAGTAGGTAGTGGCGTCTATGCTCTTCCTTCTCACCAGCACCGTTGACTGGTCCAGAGTGAGAGGCAGGTGTTGCAATGGTGAAGTAGGTTGCAATGCTGAAGAGGAGGGGCAGGTCCAGGGGAACTTTGTCAGTGGGCCCCTGCTGGGCTGTGGGCCCTTGGCAGATGCCCAACCATGTTTACCCTTGACTCTAGCCCTGCCCCCACTTGTAACCTTGTCTCTAGGATTCATATCATAATTAGATGCTACAGCTTAGTTAAAAGTTCTGGGATGTATCCACTGGTGACATCCCTCCAGCAGGAGGAAACCGCTGGCAAAACAGATTTTCCCCTCCTCCCCTGCAGCCCCCCATACATGCCCCAAATCTGCTTCGGAGGGTCTTTATTATTGTGAATAACTTTATGACCTACAAATGGAAACTGCTTTTGCCATTTATTTATTTGTCATCTAATCTTTCAGTTCTGCTAAAGTAGGTGAGGCAAGAGAAAGAGAACAGAGAGATTTTCCAGATTTCACACAGTGAACTTCATGACTGAGCTAAAGAGTAACTCTTGAGTCTCCCAAGTGTTCAAGCAACGTATTATGCACTACCCAGTTCTGGCCTCAGTTTCTAAAAAATGCCTTTTCTTTTTCACAGATGCAGATTTATTTCTACAATCCAGATGACTTTGACAGCTTTGGGACAGCAATCCAAGAGAAAAGAATAATAGGAGCCATGGCTGTATTCTTTCAGGTAAGTTACTTGGTGACCCAAACTCCTTAAGCTAAGAGGTGTCAAAGTCTCCCTGCACCCCATTTCATTGTTGTTGTTGTTGCTGTTGTGATTCATTGAATTGTTTCTGGCTTAATGGATGCATCTGTTTCCTCATTCACACCTGTCTAAATGAAGGATATTTCATATTGTCTACTGTGTGATTTAAAATGTAAATAAGTGTGTTTAGAAACATAATAGAAATCTTTGCATGAATTATTCTGATTTTTATAGCTGCCTGACTGGTGCACAGATTGGAGAACACATTTATCATAGAACTTACCTTGCCACTGAGGTATGTTGCTCAGGTTCTTGGAATATTAACGGGCCGGTTAGGCTGGAGGAAAACTTTAAATTCAGATGCAACTTCCCAGCATATTAATCAACATCGTCAGTCAGTCTTCCTGTCCTCTCTCCCCCTCCCCCCATTTTCTTCCTTTTTCCTTTTTTCCCCCCTGTACCAGCGTCTTATTATAAATTGTCATGGTAACTAAATTTCTCAAGGAAACCAAGTTTTCCTAGTCAGTGAATTTATGGAGCCCGTTTATATGAAATGCTTTTTGCAAGAATATGAATGTTCAGTTAGCTCATTTACAGGTTCAGCACACCTAAGGACTTGCGGTACTTTACTGGGGCCACTGCTTGTGATGGCTGACAGGTCAAGTCAAATTGAAGTGATGTTCAGCTCCTTTGTCTCATTATATTGGAGAAATGGTTTTCCTTTTCTGAGTAAAGGATAAATTGAGGTGAAACTGATGGTCCAACCTTATTCCAGTAGCCTGCCATTACATATACACATAAGCCATGTATTTCAATGTAACAGGTCTCAATGGAGCCACAAATATTTTGGGGAAAACAACAGTCTTTTTTTGGTATATATTTTATTTCTGTTTATATCCTGGACTACTTTAAGGCTGCAAAATGGACTATGTTACATTTTTTTTCAAAAAAACATTGATAAGATGTAGCAGACTTACATACATCAAAGTAACACACAACAAAGCTGGCTGGGAATTGTAGGGCTTTCTCTGTCTAAACATGCATGTGATTGCTCCCTAACATGGCAAAAATAATTTTAAAAATATTCTTAGGGTTGCTAGAACTTCCATAGGTATGGAACAGGCACTAAGAACACAAAACCTCTGTTCTCAAGGCAAAACTACACATTATTTTAGCTGTGTTCATTCTGGCCTTTAGTGCAGGGTTGTTGTTGGTTTTTTTACAAATTGTCAGCCTGCCTCCCAGATCCTAACATGGGAGGCGGGGTTGTAGGGGGACTTTAAATAATTCTCACCCACCTCCCAATGAGATTGGGATTCTCAGATGACAATTTATAAAACAACAACACCCCTGTGCCCAAGGCAATAACTACACAGCAAAGGAAATGTGTAGTTTGGCCCTCTCAGGTAGCATTCTCACCTCTTCATTTGGGGCATTTTAGAGATTTCAGTGGGACATGGGAGAAATGGGCATTCTTTCTAAGCAATATAGGGTACAAGCTTCACTGGAAATTGATTTTTGTTAATTGGCTTTGAAGCTAAATAAAATTACTTGTCATTAATTTTAAAGCCAGGACATTCTATTATTTTTGTATGACTTCCTTTGTCTGGAAAGGTAGAGCCAGTCTACACACAAATTTTTGGTTTTAATGTTGTTTTCTATTCATTTGAACCAGATGCTATTAAAAATAAACCACTTGACATTAAACTGAGTGTTCTAACAGCTAAGATAATTGGCCAAATTAATTCAGTTATGGTACAGAAGAAAAGGTGAAAATATTGTACTGTATGGAATTCACATCCACAGTATATGCGTGTATAACCATTTACACTGTGACAAGTTAATATATTCTAACAGCACAATCATATACATGTATTCTCAGAAGTAAGTCTCACTGCATTCAGGACCCACGTCACCCCATTTAAAAAGATTTTTTTTAAGTTACATTTTGAATAGTGGGCAGGTGGCCGATGGCGGCAACAGGCCAGCAGGGGGTTTCCGTGGCCAGCTGGTTGCAGTGGCTGGGTGGCTTCGGCAAGCACAGACCCTAGCATAGAGGTAGGGGCTTTAACCCTTTGCAGGTTGTGCCCCACCCCCCGCACAGCACTTGCATTTTTATTACAACTGTATTACTTTTGGGCACCACAGCAGGGGGCAGCTTGACCCTAAGAGGTCACATTCCATAACTTAAACAATAGGCATTGCACATAGCATCCACCAGATTCCCTCTGCAACATAGAATCCCTCTAGAAACATTGCTGTATTGGCAGCACTGTAGCTTCAGTCCTGTCATTGATCCTGTGACCTAGCTAGCACAGGTCTTCCTGGTCAATTCTTGTCTGGATGATGGGGAGAAACAAGTTGAATTCTTCAGACATTTGTTCTTAAATGAAGAGGCTGAGTTGCTGAGGCCATTATATGCTATAAATGATTACTGCTGGAAGTTCTACCCTTCCTGCACACCACCCTCCACCTGCTGGCACGCTGCTCTTCTAACAAAACAAAACAACTAACACCCAGAGCGCCTTGCGGTGTGCCTCTTTTAGACCTCTCGGTAGTAGAGACATTTAGGACACCATCCTATGCACGTTTAGACAGACAAAAAGTCCTACATCTCCCAGCATTCCCCAGCCAACAGGGCTGGCTAGGGAATGCTTGGAGTTGTAGAACTTTTTCTCTGTCTAAACATGCATAGGATTGTACCCTTAAGCTATTTTTATCTGTACGTTGCCCTGATATCTTAATGATATAGGGTGGGATAGACGTGTTTTAATAAAATACATACATACATACATACATAATTTTAAGAGACTTGGATTTGCAGGTGTTGTACTTGTGCATTGGAGTTGATCTGCTTTTACAACATGTAACATCCTCCCCCGCCCCCGTTTCTAAGATATATGATTGCATATCACCTTTCTGCTTTACTACCTGGCTTAACATTGTTGTTTCAAAACAACAACAAGAGCAACAACAGCTCAAAGTAAACTTGCAGTACAATTAAAGCAGCTGATGTTGAGAGTTCCAAATATCACAAAGCTTTGAAAGTCATGCTGAATATCAAAATGCATTTTTCCAAGTTCCTGAAGGCTATTTCTATGCTCCATTTGGTTTCCATTGTGGTTGTAATCTCTGCTGCATATTGCATGCTGCAGCATCTCACTGAGTGGGAGCTAGTGAACCGTGTCTTAAGAATACCTCATGAAATAAAAGGTTTCTCCCTAAGCTATTATAGGTTGAATGCTCCCCTCTTAACCTTGTTTTATGCAGCATTACTGAAATATTCTTAATATTACTGAGATATCTCTGTAATCTCTGCGTGGAAAGTTCCAAAATAAAATAAAAAGTTAGTCTTTTTCTCTGCTCTCACTCGCTGTCAGGAGCGCCCTAGCAGCCTCTTTCAGTCTACTCCAATAGCCAACTCAAGACACAGACAAAAGGATTCTTTTCAAGGCTTTAATCCTTTTACAACTTAATGACTCTTTCAGATGCTAATCACCAGCGACTAAGCAATGAACAGCAGAGTAGCCTATGCTCCGGGTTAGGCAGTTGGTCCCCGTTTGAAGGAGAATCACTTGCAGACCCTGAACTTATGGGCTCGGGAGAGTTCCTCCCTCTTTCCCTTGGGTCCACAGGATGCGGCCGTCGCTTGCACGCCAAACGGGCACTATGCCTCCTTTCGCTCCCTCCATCTCTCGTTGGCGTCGCACGTCTAGCAAGCCCCCTCCCACACTCTCTCACTGCCAGGGTCACTATCTATCCCAGGAATGCTGGCAGGAGGAATCTCTGCCAGCTGCTGTGCCTGTGAGGGATGAGCGGGCTCCTCTCCCATGGATTGCTGTTCCTCCTCAGAATCAGAACTGCTCTGGGGTTCTATGGGCTCAGTTTCCACCCTGACACTCACACTCCTTGTAATCTAGCAAGTAGTGACTTCTGTAGTGTCTTTGTCTACAACGTACAAGGCAATGGGGCAAGCCATTAATGAAGCTCCAGTCATCCATAATCATTTATGAACATTTATGTTGTACATTATACGTGGGCAACCTTTGGCCCTCCAGATGTTTTGGCCTACAACCCCCAGCCAATGATGGGGGATGAGGGCCTCCTGCTCCCCTCCATCACTGCTCAAGAGAGGATCATTAGAGGAAGGAAGGAGAATGCCATGACCATGCTTCCTTTCCCCAGGAAGGGGAACATCAGAAAGGACAAGTAGATCCCTGGGTTGCAGTCTCCTCTGCACAGCTGCTGATGCATGGGATTTTATGTCCCCAGAACATCATCTTGAAGTTTTCACATGTGCACTATTTCCACATGTGGATCATCCCTTTCTGGATTTAGGACCTATGTCTAAAAACAAAAACAAAAAACAAACGATATTAGATTACATACTGGCCCTTTTCATTGGGACTTAAGTCACAACTCACAACTAAATCAGAATCTAAGGTTGCAGTCCTGTACCCACATACCTGAGAGTAAGCCCCACTGAATTCAGTGGGACTTTCTTCTGAATAGACACTTACAGGATTGCACTGTATGTATACAAAATTGTTGGTGACACTTTTAATAATGAAGAACCCTAATTTTTGCCATGTTTCATCATTCAACTTCTGCCATGTAAAGGTATTCGTACCAAGTTCATTAGGTTTCAAGAACAGTTGCCAAGAGCCCAGTACACTGTGGCTGAAATTTTATTTTCTTTGAAATTTCGTAGTAATGAAAGCTGTGATCTGTATGAATTTTCTGTGGGGAGTTTTATCACAGTAGGTAGCCCCTATAGAACATCAAAAGTATTAGACTTCCTTGAGTTTTAAAAATATAAATTTAGATTCAATATTATTTTTTATTATTATTTTTATTACCTAAATGTATATACTGCTTTCCACAGAGCTATCACAGCAGTGAACATACAATGCCATTACCATCAAAAAATAACAATACACATAACAATAAAACTACGCTGGGTCACACTTCAGGGAAAGCCTGTGTGAAGAGATGGGTCTTGAGAAGATGTCTAAGGGTGCAATCCTATGCTTGTTTAGACAGAAAAAGTCCATCTAAACATGCATAGGATTGCTCCCTAAATGTCAGAAATGTGAAGGCCTGTCTAATGACAATTTGTTATTCCTTCCAGAGGGTGGATGCTGCGACAAATAAAGACCAAATGCTGCTGATGGTAGCCTGTTCGCACATCACAACAGCTCACCATGGCTTAATTTACTTGCAGGGGCTGTTGCATCATGCTGGGTGCGCATGGGCCCCATTTTTGCATGGTGCCCGCAGGCACCTGATTCGCTATAACTTGTCGTGTCATATGAACCCAGGCAGCAGGGGTTGTTTGAGGATTAGACAGCCCTCAAATAACCCTAAAACAACCCTTCTGCCTGGTTTTGCACATCAAGGCAAGCTGGAGTCCTCTGGGTGCCATGCAAAAAGGGCACCTGCGGGTGCCCAGCATGATGAGACAACCCCATGGATAAATTAAGCCATGGTAGGCTGTCATGTCATGCAAACCAGGTCAGTGACTTCACCACAGCCAATCCAGGGCTAATCAAATAACAAATGGGGTTTTTAAAAAAGGAGCATGTAAGTAGGTGATATAAATTGGTCAGCTATTTTTTCTTTGAATTTATTACTCTGAAATGCTTAATTAAAAGATTTGGGGGGTTTAGAAAAAAAAGAGTGAGAAGGACATTCAACACAGAGAAAGCTACAGATGGCAGATCCTCCTCTGCACTGTGATTTTACTAAATGTGCTGTAAGATCTTATTTAATAAAGTTGGTTCAGTCACAACTCCCATTTCTATGCACAGGACTCTAGACTATATAAATTGCCCCATTCTCCCCTCAGCTTAAACTGTTAAAAATTACATAATAGACTTGTCTAAGTCTAAGAGCAGTGCTATGTCCTGTCACTACTAGGTCTAGAAACCAGGTCCTTCAGTTGTGGGTCTTACCTATAATTCTGTGAATCATTTTTGGTACTTTATCTACCATGCAGCTGCAGTTTGAAGTGGAAGCCCAGTATGGTCAAAAGTGTCCCTTTCCCCTCAAGCCATTTTTCACACACACACCTCCCCTGTCTACTTTTATCCCACTGGGGAGAAGATATGAGTACTTGTATCTTTTCACCAGTGAGGGGAAAAGCTGTTCCAGGTGTGTAACTTTCAGTGAAAAAAATTGCTTGAGGCAAAAGTGTTCAGAAGCCTTTCTTTCCCTATGCTGGTCTTCTGCAAACTGCAGCCTCAGTGGCAACATCCCCAATGTATCATGGAATGACATGTAAAATGCAGTTCTGCCCACAGGCTGAAACTTCTCTCTCTCTCTCAAGCCAGAAAGTTGGAGAACCTTTCTTTCAAGGTGGGGTTTTGTTACAATGGAGATTCTCCAGGCTTTGGTCAACCTTGAAATGGGTCTTTCAGCCAGCTAGAATGGAGGCAAGGTAAACTGCCTTGGTGGTCAGCTCTCAGTCCTAGATATTCTGGTTGCTGTCTTGTTGCTTCCACCTTATGCCTTCTGCACTCTGGATTTGAACCATGAACTTGCCTAACCCAACAATACATGTTAAATCAGATGCTTACTTGGCTACAAGATTGTGGCAATTGCATAAATGTCTTACGAACTTTAACAGCATTAAAACAGCCTTTCAACCTCAGAAATGCCTAGGTTCAATGACACCCAATAGCTAGACCCCTAAGGAATTATTGATGATGAGCTGGTGTTGGCACAAATAGGTATATTTGAGGAGAATGGTGTTTGTGCAAGAGGGAGTGTTGGGTGGTGTCAGAGATAACTAGACTGATTAGTTTAATAATAATAAAGAAATATTATCCTTGGAAGCAAATACCCTTTTCCCTGCCTATTTTCTGCCAACAGGCATTTGCAATCCTTGGATTGTGGTGGTTGCAACCTGCTGTGTTAAAACTTTTCTATTCACAGGCTGACTGCACAGTGTAGGAAGATAATTCTACTATCTTCCCTGGTGCCCCCAAATCACTCTTCCTGCTTGATAAACAGTTTCATTGTGAATTTCAGTAAGGCACAGGAGTATGAAAACTAAGACCTTGCCTACGGTCTCTCCAAAATGTAATACCTTAATTTAAAAGCCTGTTGTGGAATGAGACTTTTAAAAGACCTCTTAATGCATAGTAAGAGCATACAAATATGCAAGGTCAATTGGCATGATTTCCTTATAACATGAATCGGTCTTTGTATTTATTCTTTCCAGACTGTGTTAGAAAATCTCTGATTGAAGAAATGTGTGCATATGTTTAAATAAGTAGAGATCTGCAACGTTTTGCTTAAATGTGATGGGGGCCTCTTCCCATGAATTGCAGGGTCATTTTGATGCAGGGCTCACCCAAGACATTTTGCTGCCTGAGGTGAAAAACAAGAGGGTGCCCCCCCTCCCAACTCCACATACAGAACTCAACCAGACTGGCACTCGGATCTTCCTTCAGCACCAGCAACAGAATAAGGCAGTTGGCTAATTTAGGGGTGTATGGCAGGCTGCATGGGACACACAGCTTGGTTCTCCAACACTTCACTGTTGCTGCCCCATCCCCCAGCATCTGCTGTCTGAAGCGGCTGCCTCACTCTCTCTAACGATAAGGCCAGCCCTGCATTGGTAGCTGTCTGGGAAGGGAATTCAGAAGTAATTTGTCCCTAATTCCCCTCTTCTTTCTGTCAGAAAAGAGAGGTATTAACCACTGCTTCACCAAATAATTCCATCTTCAATTGTTTCAAGTGATCCTGTTTTCTTGCCCCTCCTCCTCAGCTTTTCAGTCAAGTAATATGGAGTTGAGTCTCTCATCACAGAATTCAAGGATATTCATTTCCTTTAGCAAAATTTGTCCATCCATTTTTTCAGTGCTACTTTGTGGAGTGCAAGTGGGTGCTATTTATTGAATTTTGTGGCCCAACTATTATTTTTCTACAAACCCATCTTTCAGATGCAGGAACCAGGTGCATCTGAGCTCGATAAGTGCCTCAAAATGGTGTCTATAAAGTGGGGTCAGAACAGAAATAGGGTATAGATTATCCCATTGAAGGTAAAATCATGTGTATAATGCTATGCTGGAACTGGTTCTTAGGGTTTTGTTTTTTGTTTTGTTTTTGTTTTTAGTGTTTTAAATTACCAATCAAATCAATTCAGATAGGCTTATTTTCTGCCACTTTCCATGAAGATGTTGAAATTCAAAACCAATTCCCCTGTGTTGCATTTGCAAGCCTGTGTGCAAAATTGTTCTCTTTTGGGGAGTAATTTTTGTGGCATCTCTTCTGGAATTCAAACCCTTTTTGTAACATTAAAGCTTGCATTTCAACTTATTGAAATGCAAGCTAGCTAGAATGAATAGCTAGCCAAGCAATCTAAGGAATGTGAAGTTCTCAAGACCCTAGAAAAGTCAAGAGAGGGGGGAGAAGGATCCCATAATGAAAAAGTTGTTATGTGCATGGATTCAGCTGTGAAGTTTCCTGGAAGTATATTTTGTAGCTGGTTACTGAACAGTGCCACCATTTAGTATGGAAATATGTGTGTTGTGAGGGATCTAGTCCTCCTTGAAAGTGATGAGGGTTTTTCATTAGAAAAATAACTGACAGTCATTGACTATGCTTCCCCTTAATGTGTGGTATGTTTGAGACGGCACATGATTAGACAAATTCATCAGGGCCTGAGGGTCTAGTGGCCCTCACAGTGTTGGAACAATAATATGTTTCATGAAGTTTGAAACTTTGCCACAAGGTCTTTGTGGTGAGGATGTTAAATATTTTTGTTTGATGCCACATGCCACAGCAGTGGTTTTGAATGGTAAGTCTCTGACATAATTCTTTTTACCCCGTGTAAAGTTCCCCTTTGTTTACATTGGTATGTGCTCCTTTGAGCTCAGAATTATGCTCATTTGTTGTTGATTCGCCATGGATTAAAATCACTCTTGCATAGCTAGATTGGGTACAAACTTCACATATTTATCTACCTATTTTACATGATGAACAGAAAATTACATTATGAACCGAAGGGGATTATTTCACTGAGGAATGTAACAGCTATGTATTTTTGACCTTATGGTCAGTTTGTGACCATTGTATTTGTTTCCCCCTTGCACTTGACAGAGAGACAGCTCTTAGTCATAATGAAAAGGGTCTTCTTTCCTTAGTTGAAGGGAAATTCAGTGTGTGTCTCATGCATATTAATGCACAGAATTAGCTGTAGGGTTTTTTCTTGCTTGTTTATTCAATTGGTGTTACTAGACTAATGCAATTTTATGGCTTGGAGAATATCTCACAAAAGTTATTCTTTTGATGAAAGTTTGTGAGAAGCCTGAGTGACAGTATTTCTGTCTCTTATATTGTCTAACATGTAATATTTCCAGGTAATCTGCTTTTTCGAAATATTTCTTAATCGTGATGGCATTTGATATTTAGATAACATACATGCCGGTATGCCAAGAATACATTCAGGATACAATAATGATTACACTGTTGTCCTTTTACAACACTTAGGGCACAATCCAATGCATGTTTAAGCAGAAAGAAGTCCTACAGTTCCCAGCTTGCTGCAGCAAGCATAGCTGGCTGAAGGGATGCTGGGAGCTATAGGACTTTTTCTGTCTAAACATGCATTGGGTTGTATCCTTAACCCTCTTTTATCTCCTATTCTGGCTTTTGGGGGGAAAATGTTTGTTGTTCAATGTGAATTTACACTGTTATTGAATGACCCTTTTTGATTTTCTAATGCTGGGAAGTGAAGCTTCCATAGGAATATTTATAGACCCTATTAATGTCTGCATTTGGAACACACTAATTTGTTACCTTGTGAATTAAATCTGCCATGCCTTTAATAGAAATTACTTCTGTGGCCATACAGCCAAAGATATTCAATTTGATAGCCTATACTTTGTGAGTATGTTTCATTAGCAGAGTTTCGCAAACAATACTTGGATATCTAATATGTACAAATTACAGTAGTCAGTCACAGCAGTCATATTATCTTCACCCCAGCGTGATTTGGGAGATGATTGATAACTAGGATGCCTGCTGATTATAATGATTAGAATAAAATAAATTAGTTAGACAATCCCTAACCATAGTAATTTTTGATGCTTTTTGCATTTTATGCTTTGCCACAAATTATACCTCCTGACAATTTAAGCACTTTTGGCTTGGTAAAAGAGGTTCTCTTTTATTGCACTATTTAAAAACGCTTTTAAGAGACATGCATAAAGCAAAGTCCAAGCAGGGTGAAATCTGCACTGTAAGAGTCAGAGTAAGGGGGTGGGGGATGGGAATACAAAGGTTAAGTAAAGAATAGAGTCCAGATTTTCATTCATTTTTCTCGTATGTCAGTTCTCTAAAAAAACACATGTGCAGGACTGGTTCCAGGTCTGAGGAAGCCCACAGCAATGTGCTCTTTGGAACACACTCCCAATATCATGGGGACTCCTTGTATCATAGCACTCCCTATGAGCTTACTGATGTCTACGAATCACCCACCATTTTAATGACACAGAAAGCCCCAATATAGTGCTGTTCTAGGGCATTGTGAGAAGTTTAATATGATGCGGGGCTTACAGCTGCCCACCACTGCTCCATCATGAGCTCAGACCCAGGGAGTGAAAGTAAACATGAACACATCAGTTCAGAATAGCAGCACAACTTTAAAGGATCTCTGGAACAACACACATTCTGCTTTCATCACTAGTATAATATTCAGTTTCCAAAGTTAATTCCATTTAAAGTTGATGCTGTCTGGTTCAAACAATACTAGCTTAAAAGGAGAACGATATGGAGGCACAACAATCAGAAAACAGTAGCTATGAATTTGTAGCAAAAGTTCTCTTTAATTTATTCTCTCTCCCTGCCCATTCATGGTCAGTTGCTCTAGAGAGAGCAATTTTGTTCTCTAGTCCATCTCATTCCCTAGGGGAAAAAAATCATTATTTTCCATAATCAAGGCCATCAATTTTGTCTTTTGTTTAAAAGACAGAAACATCCTGTATACCCACCTGAAGCTCTTGCTTTGCTTTGCTGCACCAGGACTGAGCGACCTGAAGGGCAGAAGCATTTAAGGGGTAAAATCCAACCACTCAAAATACAAACCGCCAATGTTTCTGCAATGGCTTGATTTGAATGTAACATTAAACCATAGTTTAGTACTATAGGAACGAGACTGGGCAAGTCTTGGGTTTGTATGCTCCCCCTCCCTTCTCTTTCGGTGCAGCCATGAGAGGAGATTGGGAGTCTCGGCTTCCACTTGTAAAGGAGGTGCTACTTGTCATTGTATCTGAAAAGGATAAACTGTAGTAAGTTTAAACTCTGGTTAGTCAACAAGCTAGGATCCTGGCTTGTTTAAAGTAACCAGACTTTAAACTAACTACAGTTTGTTCTTTCCAGATGTAATGAGAAACCATGGTTAGATTAAGAATCAAAGCAGATGCTTTGAGTATCCCCTTTGCAGGCACACAAGAGGAGGAGGGGAGAGCGTGCGAGCCCAAGGTGAGCCCAAGCTTGTTCCAATAGCATTAAACTATGATTTAACATTACGTCCAAGCTCTTTCTGCATCTGCTTGCTTTGCCACTTATTGGAGGGGGGGGAGCCTTCCATAGCCACTACAGCAAAAAGCAGAAGGTTTTCCAAACTAACTTGGTTTTTAATAAGATTCTTTGTAGTCCTACACCAACACCTCCCAATTGCTGGAAACCTAAATTTGGCACTCTGAACAAATGGTTTGAATTACACATTTGTTAAATTTGTATGTGTTGTTCTGGTTATAATATAATTTGTTTTTGCATGTTTATATAAATTTTTATTTGGGGAAAAATTGGAGGAGAAATGAGGGACTGGAACAAAGTGGGTCAGAACATCAGAGCAGTAAGAGGTTAGGACTACACATGGTGGGAGGTAAAGTGAGCTATGTAAGGAACAAGTGGGTCCTGCAACAAAAGTGCTGTGATGTGCAGTGCCCCTGTTCTATCAGGGGTGTTTATGAATGCAGGGAGTGGGATAGCAGTTCAGATTCTGAAGGAGAACTGCCAGACATGGGGGAGGTGTTTTCCCAGGCTAGTCCAGACATGACTGGGCCGGCTTCTCAGGTTACAACACCCAGCTGGCTGAGGATGAGGGTCCCTCTTCACACACCCCTGTGAGAGACAGCAAACAGAAGGAAGCGGGGTTTGGGGAGTCTGATCTAATAGACGACAGGCACAGGTGCAGAGCAAAGAGAGAGAAGGCAGGGGCGGAACTTAGACGGTCTACCCAATTGGCCTTGCATAAGAAGTTGTGCGCAAAAGCCTCATGGGAGAGAGGGATCTCCCCCCCTTAAGTTAGGCTAGTGAGACCTCCTTCCTCTTCAAACGGCAGGCAAGCTGTCAGGATTCTTTTAGACCCCACTTTATTTCAACGCCAAAAACAAACACAGATGAGAGGCTTCAGTCTACAGTTTTTAATCTATTACTTCACAGGATCATACAGATGCAAATTCTCAGTGACTCTCAGTCTACAAAGGAATGCCTTCAGGGGAATTCAAAAGGAAGTTATGAGAGTTGTCCGTTTGAAGAGGAAAGTGGTCTCACTAGACTAACTTAACGGGGGGAGGTCCTTCTCTCTCATGAAGCTTCTGAGCGCAGCTTCTCATGCAAGACCAATCGGGTAGACCATCCAAGTTCTGCCCCTGTCTTCTCTCTCTTTGCTCTGCACCTGCGCCTAGCATCTATTAAATCAGACTCTCCAAACCCCGCCTCCTTCTGTTCGCTGTCTCTCACACTGGTGTGTGAAGAGGGGCCCTCATCCTTAGCCAGCTGGGCATTTGTAACCTGAGAAGCCAGCCCAGTCATGTCTGGACTAGCCTAGGAAAACACCTCTCCCATGTCTGGTGGTCCTTCTTCAGAATCTGAACTACTATCCCACTCTCTGCGCTCAGAAACACCCCTGGCATGTTCAGACACCCAGCCAGGTCTAATTTCTGGATACTCCATTTCACACAAACACACACACACACCCCTTATTTGCTGTTGCACCCATCAACACACACACACCATTCATTCATTCATTCATTCCATGGCCACAGTGTATTCTCACTCGTCATTGGGCTGTTTCAGAGATTCCCCCCGCCCATTTTGGTGGGGGGTGTTTCTGCAAACTTTGGAGTTTCCCTGAGACTGCTGATACCTACCTCTTGCGCATAAGTGGTGTCAATTTGCTACATAAGGATCTACACTTGGACAGCGAGATCACTATTAGTATATAGGATAGTGTTGGGTATTCAGTGCTCACTCAGACTCTGTATTCTCAGTCAGACACTCTCCTTGTTTTATCCACAGCCATGAAAACTAGAAGTAATTCTGTTTTCCACCTGTGTAATTCAGATAGCTCAAGTTAATTATTAGGGCAGTTATAAAATACATTCAGATTATGTTGATTAAGAATTGCCTAGTTTGGTTTGGTATCTAGAACATAGAGATCAGTTTCTACTCCCAATGTAAAAGTGAATGGAGGAAATTGGGATTCCCCTTGAATTCGTAGTATGGTTGGAAGCTGACATACTGTTATGGTTGGAAGCATATTTGAGCATCCTAATCCTAAGGAGCAGTTTTAACAGCAACCAGGCTCATAGTGGCTGAAGCTGCTGTAGTGTAAACAGTGGCCTTTTGGGAAAAATGATGCAGTTCTTCAGCATCTGCCATTAAAAAGACTTAAAGGCCTATTGATCTCATATAACCAAGGGCCAAACTCACTGTTGTGCAGTAGGTACGTTTGATAGGATACATCATGTGCTTTCTGTTGAACACTGTAAAGGGGAAAGGGAGAATTGTGTCTGTAGGCACAAAAGACCACTCATTTTGAGAATGCCATGGAGCTGTGATTAGCTGTGACTCCCTGGCAAGTGTCCACTGTATGTTTAGACATGTGTCTCCGCTTCATATTTAATGATGTTTATTGACGCAAGCACACCTGTCATGTCAATCGTGAAATGGCCCTGAGATGCGAGGGAACCAGGGCTGTGACTGCCCATGACCCATCACATCTTCACTGATCTTCATGGTACCTAGCACACTGTTGGCTCTGAATAAATGTTGACTGGCAGCTGCGACAGTAGCTGTAGATATAGCACAAACTCCAGGGCAGAGGATGAATCACAATGCTAGAGTGAAAGGACTAGATCTAAGGATGTATGAGAATTTTGTTTTTGCTTGCAAAACATGCAAGTATGCCCTGTTCGCAACTTCCAACACGACTGGAAGTGCGAGCACGTTTCTGTCCAAAATGTTCGTAAATTTCTAGATGTGCTTGTGTTCAATTTGCACAAATTTCCTAATTTTACACAGAATTTGTAATTTGCACAAATGTCTCCCCCTAGACTGAATCAGCCCCGCTTTAGTCTGTGGAAGAAATTTAGGAAATTTGTGTAAATTTAGGAAATGTGTGCAAACTAAACAGGAATCGGGCATGAGAAGAGCAGCAAGCCAATGTCTGGAGAATCCTGGTGCTCTTGAACATCGCTTATTCTCCCATGCCTACATCTGTCCATGCTACTGTAGATCCCCCCACTGGAAGCTTTTGTGACCTGCAGTGCTTTAGCAGCAGCTCGGAGAATCCGGTTGTTAACTAAATTTAAGCAGTTCTGCATGAGGACATATAGCCATATCTCTAAGACCTCAAGGTGCCATGTTGCTGCTAGTATTGGCTCTAATAAACAATGCAACAGAAACAGAATTGCTGGGGTAGCATACCAAACTTTCTAAAACCTATCCTGGACACTAGGGTATACATTTTTAATGCCAATAAAGCACCATTCTAAGATTGTGCTTTTGTCTTGTTCCAGTCAGATTCTTGAGGAATAAAAGACGTATAGAAAATATATTATTTATGAATTTTCTTCAAATGTTTAACCAGAATTATCCCTTAGGCAAAGAGTAAGGCATGAACATGTGCTGCAGTTAATACACAGCCCCAAATTGTAACTTACTGACATCCTTCTTTATAGTTCATGCCTTCTTTAGGCATGAACTTTTGACCTCTTAATTTATCTTTTAAAAAACCACAATTATTATTAAACTTAGTGGGGAGAGCATTTGTTTCTATTTACAGTCTATTTTACATACTACTGTTGTTCAGTGGCTGCCCTCACACGTTGCTAGATGATATGGGCTAGGATGAGAGGGTTTCCACATTAATTCTCTGGGATGTGAGAGCAGCTTTCCTCAGTTAATATGAGGTTATTGTACAATCAGGTATAGACATGTGGGAAGAAACGGAAGTAAATGCAGAGAGGTTCTGCTTTTTCCCATATGTTACAGATAGAGGAAGGGAAAGGGATATCAGAGAAGTTCTGGAAGGGAAGCTGAGCTCTGACCTGTAAAAATTCTCAGTTTTTAACTCTTCAATACGTTCCCATGAAAAGGCTTCATTTACCTCGAGGGCAGGGTAGAATTTTTCAGGAAAATTGGGGCTTAACCTATAAAGAGAGTATCAAACCAGCTCTGTTTATTCCCTTGCGTGATGGGGAGCATAGGCTTTTGATGGTAAGGAGAAATAGTTGCAGAATGGCTATTTGTTTGTTATTTAATTGATTAAACACCTCATAAAATAAATTTCCCTAGGCATTTTATAATCATAATAGTAGTAAAAATACAAATGAAATTGCAATAAAATCAACACTATAAAACTAACGAATGTGGCAATACAGCATAAAATACAGTATGACATTGCAGAGATTAGGAAAATAAACCACATTGCAGGGACCAAGAGAATAAAACACAGAAATACTAAAATGTTTTTAAAGACTTTAAAAAATGTTTAAAGCCTGGAAGAACAAGAGAGTCTTAGTCTGATGCAGAAAATATAGCAGTGTGGGTGCCAGGCAAGTTTCCCTTGGGAGAGGATTCCAGATTTGGAGGGCACTACTGAAAACCCCCTCTCTCTTGTTGCCACCCTCCAAGCCTCAGAAAGGGGGGACACTTGAAGGAGGGCTTCCTTAAAGTAAAGGCAGGTACATATGGGAGAAGGTGTTCCATCAGATAATGATGTCCCAAGCTTTGTAGAGCTTTATAAGGCAAAACCAGCACTTTGAATTGGGTCCAGAAACAAGTTGGGAGCCAATGCAGAAAGGAGAGGACTGGTGTCCTGTATACAGGGGCTTGGGTGTGATAGGGAATAATGGCCCAAAGTTGAAAACGCCCAAAGTCCAGTTCAGGCAAGGAGCAGGCAAGGAGCAAGGTCTAGTAACTTCAGGGTCAACGCCAGCAAGTTCCCAAAGCACAGTGACAGAGAAGGATTTCACAATAAGTATGGTCAATGGCAATCCAAGGTTACTTAAAGGAGTCCAATAGTCAGCAGCATAAGAGGTCAATTCAAGGACTGGTCAGTTCAAGGTACTAGGAGCTAAGGTAAGGTGTTGTTCCAGCAGCTAGTAAGTCCCATCTGAAGGCTTATAAGATGGAGCTTCCAGAGCTCCACCCAGGATCCACCTGCATCAATTCAGGATGATGCTTTTGCTCCATCATTCAAAACTGTACGTAAGAGAAGCCATGCTGGATGAAACCAAAGGCCTATTCAGTCAAGCATCCTGTTTTCAACAGTGGCCAACCAGATGTCTATGAGAAGCCCAACGGCCAGGACATAAGGGTAATAGCCCTATCCTGTTATTGTTCTCCAGCAGCTGGTATTTAGAAGCATGTGGCTTCTGATCCTAGAGGTAGTTATCATTTATTCCAAGTCCCCCCCACTCAGTAGTGAGGCAGCAGAGACTCGCTGTGCAATCCACAAACTTTTATTCCGTTAATAGCACCTCTTCACACCTGAAGCCTAATTAATTTGGCTAATCTAGGCCTAATTAGCTAAATAGTGCTTTTGTGAGAGAACTACTGAAAGCAGGGCAGTTGCCTTTCAACTAATGGATGGGTTTCCTGCCATGCAGGACAGGTTTTTTTCTGGGCTCCTCCCTTCAGGGAGGATTCTCCTGACCCAATTTCGGACAGGCAGCAAATCTGGCGGAACACCTCCCACCTCCTCTCAGCTCCACCCGCTTAGCTCGGTGGTGGGCTCTGACATCTGTCAATTCCACTGCTCCCTCCTCCAACAGAGGCTGGGTTTCCATGGGGAGAGGCGACGACGGTCTCTGAGCCTGGCTCTCCTGCTCAATAAGCCCATGGGAAGGTTCTTCACTGACTCCTAAAGAGTCTTGGGGAATTTCCTCCCCCGCTCCCTGTCTCGGCTGGGCTTCTTCTTGCTCTGTCTCTGTATCTGAATCCAAGTCAGAAACCAAACTAAGGAACTTGGGACCAATCCTAGCAATAGTATATAGTCATCATGACTAGTAGTCATCAACAGTCTTTGATGAAGAATTCCTTTTGAAAGCCATCTACGCTGGTAGCCAGCAACATATCTTGTGGAAGTGGATTGTAGTTTAATTATGCACTGTGTGAAGTTATTCTTCTTTTTCTGTCCCAAATTTCTCATCATTCTCAACTTCTCTTGATGATCCCGGATGCTAGTGTTATGAGAAAGGGAGAAAACCTCTCTGTCTCTCTCATCACACAATGCATAAATGTATACACCTCTATCATGTCCCCCCCTGCTTACCTTCTTTCTAAACAAAATAGCACCAGGCATTGTAATTTTCCTTCATAGTGGAGTTGCCTCCTGGTAATTTTGGTCGCTGACCTAAAATGCTTTTAAACAGAACAATGCAAAGACAGTAGGGCAGACTAATTCAGTGATCAGTGAGATCAGAACCCAGTTCTCCCAGTCAGTAGAGCCACTCCATACATTCTGACCTTATAACCGCAAGCAGATGAAACGTGCAAGAACTTAGCTATGATCCTATATAGGTCACATAATCCTAGACAGTGGGTAGAATCAGGCAGTAGCAAGAAAAAAACATTGGCCAAAGTTTAGAAGAAGATCACTGCAAGAAAACTATATTGCAAGGAAATTACATTGAAAAGACCACAAAGAGTATGGCATAGTGCTGATTAGAAAAGTGAACTCTCTCATTCTTAACAGTGAATGTGTTCTCTTGTGTGTGTTTTATATCTTACCAGCAAGGTCTCAACCCTGTACCTAAGTATTTTTAGCCACAAATTAAGTTCTGTCTTGCCACTTGACACAGTCCATTGTGATACTGCAAAGCTATCAAAGCATCTAGTGCAGTTTGAAATACACTTGCAATGAAACATGATTAAGACTACATCTGCCGTTCCTGTGCAGTTCTCATCATTTTGTATTCTGGGCAGCTATAGCACTCACTTTTCTGCCTCTTTTTATTTCTATGACATCCTGTTCATAGCTCCACATCTAGGCTAGCCTTGTTAATTATGTGCTCCTGTACATCTAGAGCAAATTAAACCTTAGGTTAGCAATTATTTAATTTTTCTTTTAGTATTCTGTTTCTGCCAATTTATTGCCAATGATCTCACTAAGCAAACACTTGCCTTCTGCTACTCCACATTTCCATAGAAATTTAATGTGGATCAAATAATGTTTGCTTTTTAAATCATACACACACACACACACACACACACACACCAGTACACACACTTTATTCTAGACATAGACAAACCTGGGCTGTACAGAGTGAGATCAAAGTTGTAGCTAGCTTTGTAATTTTGCCATAAGAGTCTGTTGCCCAGTCATTCATGGGTTTATGGGTAAATAAATTTGTCGTGCTCTACTGTAACTCTGCTTATCCTCTAGTCATGTTCCTTTGTAATGCCCCATCAGAATTCATTTTATGTCTGAGCAGGTGGTAGGAAAAAGAATTTTATTTTATTTTTATTCTCTGGGACCAACACAGCTACTGTTGTTTATATGTTAACCCTTAGGCAGTCAAAGAATGCTGCTTTTACTGCAGCACAGGTCCATTTATCACCAGGGAAACTGAGTATGTGCACCACATCCGTTGTGTGTAGGGGACAACCGCTAATATTGCAAGTGCAGAGACAAGAACCAGAAGATAGACAAAGAGATGCGGGTAAGCCCCAGAAGTACTAGTTTTGTTAGAGGGATGGAGTAAAGCTGATCAGTTTCTGAAGAAAGATAGTCTTGAAGGTAGAAAATTAGGCTGCAATGTGGGAGTCAGCCCCACTGCGCGGGCATAGTAGGGTTTAGCTCCATATAGGAATGTGCTGCAAGACTTGCAAGAATTGGGGGGGGAGGGTGCTCAAGATCAGATAGCTGGTTACAGGGCCAGCCTCCCAGGACAAGCCATGGCAGAATATAGCTTAGGGCTGCAATCCTAAACACATTTACTAGCGAGTAAACTTCACTGAACACTGTGGGACTTACTTCTCAGTAAACATGCATAGGATTGCACTGCATGTAAGCCACTCTTCTCTCACCTGCTCTAATGCTACACTGCAAGGAATGTGAGTGACAGGAGTGGGTTTAAATTAAATAGTGGCATATTTAAGAAAGTCGCGCACTCTTTCTTTTAAAAATTGCGAAATAAAATAAGTTATGCAAACCCCAACCTCCTCAACTTTGGAATACTCTCCCTAAAAAGGCTCAGACAGCACTAAGCCGAGTGCGTCTTCGGTGCCGGGTAAAGACCATTCTATTTATCTAGGTGCTTTTTCTAATTTGTCTTTTCTTGTTATGTTGTCTTTCATTGTCTTTTATTATTTTGGATGTTAAATTGTTAGCCGCTCTAGAAGGTTCCACCTGAAGAACGCCTTAACTCAGGCATGGTGAACCTTTCTCCTATGAAGAGGTGTTGACCCATGGGAAAATTCAATTGAGGGAGCACAGCTGGTGGTAGGTGGAGCCATGTCCAATGGTGGGAGGAGCCAGAGCCAAAAATGGCCTCTCCAAAAGTGAATGGTTGCCTCTCTCTCTCTCCCTCTCTCTTTCTCTCTCTCTCTCTCTTGCTGTCACCCAACATGAAATTAGGCTAAGGGACACATGTTCCACAACCCTAACCCTTAGATAAATAAATATCACAAAAATGTATTATATTATTAAAATTGTATCATTATTTTACATCGTGGGGGTTTGCAGTCTCTTGGGAAAATAGCTTTAGTTTGCCTAAGCACAATGCTTTTCCTTCTCTCTCAGACAAGGATGACAGAGAGAAAATAGGAATGTAGACGCAATATGTTCATATGATGGCCAGAACAGTGTTTATTTAATCGATTTTATTTATGTGTTTATATTTCTGTCCCATCCTGCAACAGGATTTTCAGAGTTGCTTAGGATTCCAAGTCAGTCTTCAGAAATAGTGTTTTAACTCTGTGGTTATCATAGAACACAAAAAGGTACTATACATGATTAAAATAACAAATAAGAAGGTATATGTATTAACAAATATGTATTAACAAATAATGCATACTTTCAAACATAAAAAATTGCAAAGGTTTAGTTTAGAATCATAGAATAGTAGAGTTGGAAGAAGCCTACAAGGCCATCGAGTCCAATCCCCTGCTCAATGCAGGAATCCAAGTCAGAGCGTCCCTGACAGATGGCTGTCTAGCCTCGTCTTGAATGCCATCAGTGTGGGAGAGCCCACCACCTCCCCAGGTAATTGGTTCCATTGTCGTATTGCTCTAACAGTCAGGATGTTTTTCCTGATGTTCAGCTGGAATCTGGCTTCCTGTCACTTGAGCCCATTATTCCGTGTCCTGCACTCTGGGATAATCGAGAAGAGCTCCTGGCCTTCCTCTCTGTGACAACCTTTCAAGTACTTGAAGAGCGCTATCGTATCTGCCCTCAGGCTTCTCTTCTCAAGGCTAAACATGCCCAGTTCTTTCAGTCTCTCTTCATAGGGCTTTGTTTCCGGTCCACTGATCATCTTTATTGCCCTCCTCTGAACCCTCTCCAGTTTGTCTGCATCCTTCTTAAAGGGTGGTGCCCAGAACTGGACACAGTACTCCAGGTGAGGCCTAACCAGTGCTGAGTAGAGGGGAACTAGTACTTCCCAGGATTTGGAAGCTATGCTTCTATGAATGCAGCCCAAAAGAGCATTTGCCTTTTTTGCAGCCACATCATATTGTTGGCTCATATTCAGCTTGTGATCGACAACAGTTCCCAGATCCTTCTCACTTGTAGTGTTGTTGAGCCACGTATCCCCCATCTTGTAACTGTGCATTTGGTTTCTTTCTCCTAGGTGCAGAACTTGGCATTTATCCCTATTAAATGTCATTCTGTTGTTTTCTGCCCAGCGCTCCAGTCTATCAAGATCACTTTGAATTTTGTTTCTGTCTTCCAAAGTATTCGCTATCCCACCCAATTTTGTGTCATCTGCAGATTTGATCAGCATTCTCTGCACCTCCACCTCCAAGTCATTCATAAAAATGTTGAAGGGCACTGGGCCCAGGACTGAGCCCTGCGGTACCCCTCTCGTTACCTCTCCCCAGTTTGAGAAGGTCCCATTGAGAAGCACTCTTTGAGTCCGATTCTGTAGCCAACTGTGGATCCACCGGATCGTTGTTTCATCTAGTCCACTTTGAGCTAATTTGCTTATCAGGATATCATGGGGCACTTGGTCGAAAGCTTTGCTGACGTCGAGGTATATTATGTCTGCAGCATTCCCACAGTGCACAAGGGAGGTTACTTGATTCGTCTGGCAGGATTTGTTCTTGACAAATCCATGTTGGCTTCGAGTAATTACTGCATTGTTTTCAAGGTGCTTACAGATGGATTGCTTTATCATCTGCTCCAGAATTTTCCCAGGGATTGATGCCAGACTGACTGGTCTGTAGTTCCCAGGTTCCTACTTTTTTACCGTTTTTGAAGATAGTGACAACATTAGCCCTCCTCTAGTCATCTGGCACTTCACCCGTCCTCCATGATTTCTCAAAGAGAATAGACAGCAGTACTAAGGGTTCTTCTGCCAGTTCCTTTATTACTCTAGGGTGCAGCTCATCTGGCCCTGGAGATTTGAACTCATTCAAAGTCATTAGGTGTTCCTTGACCATATGCTTATCGATCTCAAGCTGCAGTCCTGCCCCTTCAGCCTGTACTTCGCCTTTGCCAGGGGGGTCATAGACCCTCTTTTGGGAGAAGACTGAGCCAAAGTAGGAATTGAGCACCTCTGCCTTTTCTTTGTAATCTGTTATCGTTTTGCCATCCTTATTTAATAGCTGAACAACCATTTCTTTCCTCCGCCTTTTACTGTGCACGTAGCTAAAGAAAGCCTTTTTGTTCTTCTTAGCATCCCTCGCTAACCTCAGCTCGTTCTGAGCTCTAGCCTTCCTGATGCCATCCCTGCAATTCTGTGCTACCTGCCTGTGCTCTTCCTTTGTTGCTTGGCCTTCTTTCCACTTCCTATATGTGTTCTTTTTTGTTTTCAGGTCATCTCTAAGCTTTTTGTGAAGCCACATCGGCTTCTTCTGTTGTCTTCCACCTTTTCTTCTTGTTGGAATTGGTTGGAATTGTGCCTTGAGAATTTCCTTTTTTAAAAGCTCCCACCCATCTTGGACTCCTTTTCTCGTTAGCGTCGCTTGCCATGGGACCTTACTGATCATTGTTCTGAGTTTATTAAAATCAGCTTTCCTAAAATCCAGGGTACGCGTTTGACTACACGCGGCTTTTGTTTCCCTTAGAACCAAGAACTCAAGTACAACATGGTCGCTTTCCCCCAGAGTTCCTGTAACTGCTACTTTATCCACTAAATCATCTCTGTTGGTTAGGAGCAAGTCAAGGATAGCCGATCCTCTAGTTCCTTCCTCTACTTTCTGTAGGAGAAAGTTATCCGCCACACAAGTCAGGAATTTCCTGGAGGGGCCATGTTTTGCAGAATTTGTCTGCCAACAAATATCAGGGAAATTGAAGTCCCCCATTACTACTACGGGAGAGAGCGGAGGACAGGAAGGCCTAGCGTGCTATGGTCCATGGGGTCACGAAGAGTCGGACACGACTTAACGACTGAACAACAACAACATTACTACTAGATCACGCTGCCTTAAAGCATTGGCTATTTGCTTTTCAATCATGCTTCCTTAAAACATTGGCTATTTGCTTTTTAAATAGTTTAGGTTATATATATTTTTTCTTAAGAATAAAATATGTACATCTTATAATTGTTAATACCATGGATAACTTGTAAATTGTTGTACAATTTATTATACATCTGTTGAACAAAGTTGTACAGATAGATAATGTACATGTATTGTAATAGAAATGAAATAAAGAATGGTTAAAATTTAAAGAAGAAATAGCGTTTTAAACAGTACAGTACAGTCCACAGCTGGTAAAATGCAGAAGGTACTCACAAAGGGCCCCCCTGTCTCTTCCCACTTACCTCTCATCCCCATGTGCCATCATCTTCCAGGGATATCACTGATAAGGACATCAGCAAAGGAAGCCCAAAAACAGGAGCAAAGCCTTTATAGAATGAGGAGGAAAACAACAATTGACCCTATCTCCATCTCAGCCTAGGTTAAATGCTACACTGCCCCACCAACATAGTTGTTTTTAGTCAGGCCACTTACCCATCACTTTAAGCATGACTGTGCCCCTCCCCAGGAACAACAAAAGCCTGATTGTGGCTTCTGTTTCTTTTAAACTAAGCTTGGCCAAGAATAGAATGCAGTTCAGAGCATCTCTCTTTGTGTGTATACAGAGCACAGCATCCATATAGAAATGCACTGCTCTATAGCATTAGTTTTCAGTTAGAGGGTTTGAGAGTGGGTTGCATGTCAAGCTCAGGCAGGTCTCAGCACCACTAACTCTTTTGTTTGTTCAGCATTTGTTTTGTTCAGTGTGAGATATATATACAGCAGGGAGCCAGATGCAAAAGAGGTTAGGCCTCATGTGCCTTTAATGATTGTTTAGAAGAGGGGATTTCAGCAGGCATAGCTTTCCTTACCCCTGCATGACAAGCTTCCCCTGCCAAAATTCCCTCTTCTGTGCAGCTGTTCATGGTACAGGAGCTTTGCGGCCCTGTGCATCTGGTCACCCTAAAGCACATTGTGCCCTTGCAGATGTTTTGGCTTACAACTCCCATCATACCTCAACATTGGCTGTATAGGCAAGGGCTGATGGGATGTGTAGGCCAAAACGTCTGGAAGGCCACAAGTTGCCCACCCCTGCCCTAAAGAGAAAGGCAGGTAGATGAATAGGTATGATGGAAAAGTTGAAAATGGGTCCCATGTTGCAGGTTATAGTTAAAAGTGGCTTGCAAGTCTAAAAAGGTCAAAGACTATTAGCCTAGACAGGAAGGGGCAACCTTTTTACCCCTCAGGAATGCATTCCCTTTGGGCTAATCTGTCAAAGGCTACATGGCTGGGGCTGGGGGTGGGGTGGGGTGGGGATAGGGGCCTCCTCTGCCTCCCACTTACACACGCACACACACATTCCTCTTCTGTCTCAGACACATACACCTCTCACACAAAAGGATGCCTTTTGAAAGAGCAAATCCAGTTATCTCTGCTCTTGCAAAGAGCTCTTCTGCCCCTGCTTGGGTGGGGAAGAGGAAATGAAGGGTTTTGAAGGCACAGATCTGGCTGGGTCTGTACTTTGAACAAAAGTCTACTCAGGCAGGGCGCCTCCCTCCTGACCCAGTCCAGGAAGCTTTTGTAGCTCTCTCAGCACTTGGCCTTGTCTTCTTCTGGTCCCGAGAAGGAGCCTATGGGGAAAGGCAAGGCGGCTTTTGCAGCTCCTACTGAGGGAGCACAGTAAAGCTTTTTATGCATTGAAATTCAGGACCTCCCTCTCAGGGGCAAACTAAATGTTCCTTTTAAGCACACATAGTGGAGCTTAATATAGTAGAGGAAGGTTTAAGCTTTCCCCCACACGCAACCTGTTTTCATCCCAAAATTCCACACCTGTGGGGGCAGATTTAAAAAAGGGGGGAAAGTCTTCATTGGAATCAATGGAGTTTTTTTTCCTTTTATTAAACCTGTCTCCCGTGGAGAGGGTGGAATTTCAGGACGAAATGGGTGTGGGGAAGCTTAAAACCTCCTTTCTGGAAGCACCATGGTCCCAATCTGAGTCTTGGCTGTACATGTTTGCAGGAAAGTAAATACAAGTAGGAATGTTTAGTTTGTCCCTCAGGCTACACACCTCCTTGAGCAGCAGAAAGCCTGAAAGGGACAGGCCTCTGGCCTGCAGCATAGCACTTTGTATGTCCAAAATCTCATGCCAGGTACACTCCATGCATTGGCACACTGGCTGCATGGATTATGAGACTCTTCGATATGGGTATGTTGGGTTTTTGCTGGACATTTTGTTCAGGGACTGCAGTTTCTGGGCTGAGCTCAGAGATCTCTGACTTGGAGCACTCTGGTGTCTCAGTTCCGGGGATCCCCAGCATCTCTGGTTCAGTGGTGGTGCTCAAGCTCAGTGCCTTCTCCATCTGCACAAGTAGTTTGTCAGCCTCTGTGTATCTGCTTCACTCCAAGGCCATGACTAGCATCCCCCTCTTCTTCCTGGGTCCAAGTAAGAGCTGGATTGGCCACTCTAGCTGCCACATTCAGTGGCTTCTGAGGCATTTGGCCACTCTAGCTGCCACACTTGGTGATTTCTCTTTCAAGAATAGAGAGAAGTCATGGACCATGGGGGCTGAGTGGCAAAACACCCCCGTGGTCCAGGAAGAAATGGGAGATGTTGTGGAGGCTGAAGCATGCATTCAGAAAGGCCAGGATGAGACCAGGACTAGACATCAGAAGCAACACTGGCATGTGGGACAAGTATCTCTCTCCCCACATGGAAATAGCAATACTGCTTCCCCCTACAAGCACAAACTTCAGAGCTTTTGGCAATTTCATGATTTCTCGGGCTTCCGATGTGTATATTCTTAATGCTTGCAGTTAGCATAACTGCAAAGTTTAAGTATCTGTAAGGAATTAATCTCTTAATCCTCAGTGATGCAAAGATTCCAAAAAGCGATATAAGGAAGGAGGGGAAAGCCTGGTTGTTAATTTGCTAAAAATTTAAGATGAACTCCCTTTGGAATACCTCCACTCTTAGCTAAACATTATGCAGAGAGTTTTCTTGTGCTCTCCCAAATGTTCCTTATCATCTGCATTTTCCTTTTGGATCGGAGCCCAAGATCGTTTTGAAAATCATATTCTGGATAACCCAATTGGCTGTTGGGATACATTTCCTTTTGTAGTTTATTTCTGTTTGAGACTTCACACTAAACCATGGCATGATGAGAATGAGCCAGGGCAAGCCTCAGGCTGATGCTTTCCCTCTTCCTCTAGTGCTGCTATGAAGAGGATTTTGGAAGCTTTTGCCTCTGGGTTATGTTAAACGCAGCTTGTTGGGTCTTACAAACCTGGCAAACTGTGGTCAACCTTAACTTCGGTCTGGCTGAAACAAGCTTCAGCTTCAAACCATACTTAACCTTCATCAAACCAGCTTCAAACCATAGTTAATAGTTAATGATGGTTAAACAAACCATAGTTAACATTAACCACAGTTTATTTAACTGTTTATTTAACGATTAACCACAGAATGACATGCTTAATTGTTGGTAATTGAAATCAGAAGCAAAAGGTTCTGAGCAAGGAGAGGGGGAAGCACATGAGTATGAGGCTTGCTGCAGCTTGTTCTTGTCATGTTCAACTATGGTTTACTGTGATGTCTACGTGTGGCCACTGTAGACCTCAAAGGAATGGCAAGGAGTAAATACCATGGTTTTGCAACTCTTCGTGAAGTACTGTGGCCATCTTATATTCACTTGAACTGAATGGTTCTCAAACAGATCAGCTTTTTCTGAAATGGAGATGTTCTCCATATAAATGCACATGTCACAACTGCTTTTATAGCTCTTCGTTGTTGTTTTTAGAAGAAAAATAAACCTGTTTCCTAAGCTTCTCATACATTCATCTCTAAATGCCCTTTGTTAAGTAGAATGAAACACTCACTGGAAATGTCCGCCAGAGAGATGGAACAAATCGTTAGGTCACTCAAAACAAACAGCTTAACGCTTTATCCTTCTCACTGTATGGAATGTTACACCACCAAAGGATGGGAAATTTAAATCGGCAACAAAAACAACCACTATACATTTGAACTGTGGTAAAATGTGAAGTTCTCGTAAAGCACCTGTGGAGAATTCTTAGAGGTTATCATCTGCATAGTTATACAGATAAAAATGTGGCCTGCTGGATTATTTTTCTGAGTATTTTATGTTTTGTCTACTAGGCTACATGGACTAGTTCAGAGGTCAATGCACGAGTTAGGAGAAAGCAGGAATTTGGGAGAAACTGCTTTAAAGAAAGAAGACTTTAAAACCCTGTTTTTATTAGAATTCTTAAATTAGATGGGCTATAATTTCTATGCATAATGCAGAGAAAAATGGCCATTTAAATGCTTGAGCCCCATTCACAATCAACAAGTCTTTTGAAAATTTGTATTTCGAGAACTAGTGTATTATAGTGGCGAAAAGAATGAGCTGCTGCTGCTGCTGTTGTTATTATTTTTATTATTAGTAATTTCTATCAGATTACTTCAGCGGGGCAGAGGATAATAAACAACATTTATATTGTGTATTTTCAAATTCCGTCAAATCCATTGTTTCAGTAGTTTTTTACAGCACTTAGCGAGTTTGGTATTGTTTCTTTAACAAGTACATATCTACCATATCATAACATATATACAAATAAAAAATAATATTAAATACAACTAAGAAAACAGATTTCCATTACCAGACATGCATACATGCAACCAGGCTTCATTAGAAATAATTTGGAGGAACTAAATTATATTGCTGAACATCCTCCAGATATTTAACAATATAATTCAGGCCCCAAATTGAGTTCTGTAAGGATTTGGTAACCCTGGAGCCCTTTCTGCTGCTGTCTTCCCTTCCCAAATTAGCTGAAAGAGGTGAGGATAGCTTGCGGTAAGTGTCACAGTAAGGCCTCCTTTAGGCTCCATCACTGCTACAGGAAGAATGGGAAATGTCATCCCCACAGATCTCGGCTGCTGTGCCTCCTGACAGGAGCTTACAGCAGGGATAGGGAACTAATGGTCCACAAGGCTAATCCAGCCCACAGACAGGATTCAACCAACTCAGCTGGTGGGAGAAAATAATTAATTGAGGGAACCTGCAGATAGCCTCACAATCCTTGTAGTTATTTCAATTAAACATTCAGAGTTGCAATAAAAAGGGGGGAAGTAATTTCACTCGGTATGAACACAGGCCCCACCACCACCTACCAGATCCTCCTGCTGCTACCTGCTCCTCCATTCTCTCACGTAGTAAAGAGCAGGCAAATGAGTGAACAATGGTGATGAGGAAGAGTGGTAATTACCACAGATTTTCTCTCCCTCACTGTGGCAAATGGAGTGGCTGTAGCAACAGATGTTCTTTCTCACTACTGCCTGTGTCATCAACCATGGAAAAGGAGAGAGCAGGTGAGCATCAGTAGTGTAAAGAGAAGTAGCCGCTACCACCTTGTGATCGCTCAATTTCTCCCTCATTGTGGTGGAGGGTGGCAACAAGGAGGAGCAGCCTTATACAATTCAGAGTGGCCATATATTCTACCACTCCTCAGATCTCTTATATACCGGGTGTCATGACTGGCTTAGAGGACACACCAGTCAAGCAGTGAGACAAGAACTTAATTGTCAATCTTAAACAAGAACAGAATAGATAAAGGAAACTCCTGACTCTAACCAGATACAACTAAGTGCAGTGTCACCCGGTGACTTAACTATATAAGGACACTATCCACATTCAGGACCATGAAGAACGTTTCATTGTTTGTTTGTTTGTTTGTTTGTTTTATTTAAAATATTTCTTGGCTTCCTTTCAAGGCAGAAGCCCTCCCAAGGCGTCTTACAACAATAAAATACATAAAAAGAGTTAAAATATTAAAAGTGATAAAAACAGAAAAACAATAAAAACAACAAAAGCCAACAAACAACAATTGTTCCCTCATTCACATACACTGGAATGTGGTGATAGGTGCAGATTTCAGGGACGGGTAGCAACAAGTGTTTTTTTGCTGAGATTGCACCCAACAACATGAGTGTGCCATCTATCTCAGGCTTTTGGCATTCCTCCTGATGACCTAGCTAGCAAATTAGATCATTGGTGTTTATATAATAATCTGCATCAGACTGCTTCTGTTGATTCTATTTGTGCAGGATGTATAAATCTTATAATATTCTATGAAATACAGTTTTATAGAAAAATCATTTCAGTCGATTCAGTACATCAAATTCAATGTATTGAATAGTGAATGTATTTGTTTGATTTGGAAATAAGGTAGGAATGAGCTTGGATTGATGATTAAGATGAAAAGGGAAGTATGAATCAAGAGGTAAGCTTCTGTGGGAAGGTGTTGATCTGTTCATTTGAGTAGAAGATAATGGAGTTGGAGGGATAATGTTTTGCTGTACATTTGCTTCATTGTTCAAAGTCATTGCTCTTTGGCAAGTACAAGGTCTGGAGGCTTACACTGGGTGTGGAGAATCCAAAGGAGAAGACATGCTAAAAACAAAAATTGTAAGCTACCCTACTATGAGAGAGGAGGGACATGCAATTGCATATAATACATTACTTACTTACTTACTTATTGATTGATTTATTAAATTTATTAAATGCTCATCTGGCTGGTCACCCAGCCACTCTGGGCGATGTACAACATTAAAAACAGTTCAAAACAATAAAATTCAACATTAAAAATATCACATTTCTAAAATTACCCTAACCAACCCCAAATGCCTGCCTGAACAAGTACGTTTTTAGTGCATGGCGGAAGCTCATTAAAGAGGGAGCATGGCGGAGTTCCCTGAGGAGGGAATTCCACAGGGAGGGGGCCACCACAGAGAAGGCCCTCTCCCTTGTCCTCACCAGCCTAGCTGTCCTGGCTGATGGGACAGAGAGAAGGCCATCCTAGGCTGATCTTGTTGAGTGGCCTATCTGGTGTTGCTGGAGGTGCTCCTTGAGATAAGCTGGGCCGGAACCGTATAGGGTTTTAAAGGTCAAAACCAACACCTTGAATTTGGCTCGGAAAACAACTGGTAACCAGTGCAGCTCCTCCAGCACTGGAGTGATGTGATCTCACCGGTGGCTGCCTTTAATCAGGTGAGCCGCCGCGTTCTGTACCAGCTGCAGCTTCCAAACCATCTTCAAGGGTAACCCCACGTAGAGCGCATTACAGTAGTCTAAACGAGAGGAGACCAGGGCATGTACTACCGATGGGAGCAGATGGTCGGGAAGGTAGGGGCGCAGCCGCCATATCAGATGGAGTTGGTACAGCACTGTCCGGCTCACCGCTGACACCTGAGCCTCCATGGACAGCTGGGAGTCTAAGATGACCCCCAAGCTTCGGACCTGGTCTTTCAAGGGTAGCTGTACCCCATTCAACACCAGGTCAACATCCCCCAGCCTCCTCTTGTCTCCCACCAAAATTACCTCGATCTTATCAGGGTTCAGCTTCAGCTTATTCCTCCCCATCCAGCCACTCACCATCTCCAGACATTTGGACAGGAATTCTA
Source organism: Heloderma suspectum (assembly GCF_057233095.1). Taxonomy (NCBI): domain Eukaryota; kingdom Metazoa; phylum Chordata; class Lepidosauria; order Squamata; family Helodermatidae; genus Heloderma; species Heloderma suspectum. The sequence continues at coordinate 332,255,708 of NC_139459.1, read as the reverse complement.
CAGCCAACCTTGGTGAAGATTTGAACGAGAGGTAGAGCTGCATGTCATCCGCATACTGATGACACTGCAGCCCTAACCTCCTGATGATAGCCCCCAGCAGCTTCATATAGATGCTCCTTGTGTTAGTTGTGAATGTGCAGATGCATTTAAATTTCTGGAGGGGGGTTGGCAAAATATATGAAACCAGGGGCTTAATCCTTTAACTATTGCCAGCTGGTGATTTAAACACACATGTGCCATTCATGGTTGGTGTGAGGTACACATATTGTGTACATGGGTACCTAAATACAAAAAGAATCCTAAGCAATAGCTCTTAGACCTCCAGCCCTTTGTTCCATATATCACCTGCTACTGTCTTGTAGCAGGTGATTTCTGAAATGGTGATCATAGTGCTATCAGATTTAATGTAAATTTAAGTGGAAAATTGCCCAGCTGGTTCCTGGTTGACAACTGGTTGGCCACTATGTGAACAGAATGCTGGACTAGATGGACCCTTGGACTGATCCAGCATGGCTCTTCTTATGTTCTTATGTTCTCTTTCTGTTTGGGGGGTTAATGGCTAGTTAAGACCTTTATAGCCATTGCAGCCATCATGTACTAATGAACAGATCATTTTGCTAAAGAACAGATTCTTTAGCCTAAACGTTAATTGGCAGGAGAGCCCTAAAAATGGTCCTACTTCTACTTCTTGATACAGACTCCATCTTGGAAAGCCATATACACTTGCTCTTCCTTTTACCTCTCTGTTGAAATAACTTTTACTCTAGCTACCATCCCTGGAAAGAGTCTCTATAAAGTGGCTACTGTTGTGGTCAAACACATGTTAAGTGCACAACACAGAGCCTTGTGCTCACTGCTTTTAGAAAGGTCTCAGGAAACCTCACACCACCATTTTGAATAGAAGTATCTAGGATTTCCATCTAAATTTAAAAACCAAATAATACACTTATTTTCCATATTTTTTTTTCTCCCCCTGGAATTAATTCTGTATTCTATTTCAGCTTCCCTGTGAAATCTTTGGGCTGCTGCTGCTGCTGCTATTGTTGTTGTTGTTGTTATTTTGAAATGAAGCTGAAAGGCACTGTCAAAATACCAGTCATCAGTAACATTTCTCGAACAAGCACCTTTCATTTTCTGATCTGGAGGACACAATCTGCAGTTTTCATCCAACTTGCATACTTTATTCATCACAGAAATTTACCTGCTGTGTTCTGTGAATTGTTGTGGTTATTACATAGTCTTTTTTAGAGCTGCAAAAATAATTATTTTCAGAGGCACGGATACAAAAAGACACCATTTTCAGTTCTGCAATTTCTTAACTTCGATCCTTGTCTTTTCAAATGTACAAGGCTACTCTTTGATGACAGCAAAGCTGTAAATCCTTTCCCCCATGGAAATGCCCCCCCTCCCCTATTTCAAGCAAAATAGCACTTCTCATACTTGGTCTTTCTCTCCCTCAAATTGGACAGATTGTGGTGACACTAAACACAGACCCATGTGACTTCCTTCTTCCACCCTTCCCCACAAGTATTGAGAACTCAGTGTATTGTTGATGGCAGTTTTTATAAGATAGGCGTCATCCTGATAAAATGTTACCCCCTGGTGTGCAATTTTTCCAGCTGAACTGCTGGTGGTATTGAGAGATGTTGCACACTGCTGCTTAAATAAGTAGACAGCGTGCTGTAAGGGAAAAAAAAGTCATATTATTTTCTCAAAGGAAAGCAAGCAAGCACAGAATACCAGAATTGCTCTGAATAAACTTTCAGCTTTCTCTCTCTGCTTAGGTGCAAGGAGTGCATTCTGTCAATCAAATTTTCCTGGGATTGCTCATTCCACCACTGTAGTGTTTCAGTGGCCCTGTCCATATGACCATGGTTTACGAAGCTGTGAATGACTGTCTGGACTAAGCACTCCACCACTCTCCCCTCCTCTTCCCACTCCTGTAGTGCACTACCTTCAGTTTGAAGATTGTGATTCTATTAACAAGCCAAAGTTCCCTGTTCCTTTTGAACTAGTTGATGCTGCTGAGTTTTGTAATTAGTCAGCTCATAAAAAAATAAGAAGAGCCATGCTGGATCAGACCAAGGACCAATCTACACGGCTGATTTAATGTGGTGGTAGAGCTCATTGAGGTCATTTGCAACAGATGACGCTATCACCAATCTGCCGCCATCCTGAAAATGCACATTTTCAGAAAGTCCTTTTACTTTGTTGTTTTTCTTAAATGCGGCCGCAGAGCAGTTCTGCAGCAGTGTGCTCTGTCCCCCCGCATTAAATCCTGGGCGTGCCTCTGTGACCTGGCCGTGACTTGCAAGTGATGTGGTTAAGGGGTAGGCCCCCCCCACATTCCCTCTTTTCCCCCATTTGCAGTAGGGCTTCTTTCACAATAAGTAACCTCCTTTTCCCATTCATAATAGCAGTAGTGCTGTTTCAGTCACAGTAGTGGAGTAGTCTGTTTATATGTAGTGCACAATAAAGAATACACAGAGCTGAAGGAGAAAGGGCAGCCAGTAGCAGGATTCTGCAGCTGCGATATTTCACAGCACGTTACTGTGATACATCGACAACTTCACAGTGGCACGATACACCTACAACTAAGGAATACCCAAAAGGAAGGAGAGAGGGTGTCCAGCATCAGTATTTCGCAGTCGATACACCTGAAACTTCACAGTAATGATACAGCTACAACTTCTCAGACACACGATCAATAGTGTAGTGGCAAATTCAGACATGCAGGGTCCCTTCACAGCCACACCCCTCACAGCCACACCCCTTCTAAGTTTATACAACCTTGTACAATTATACAATAGAATGAGCTTTCAGTCACTTATTTTATTTCTAAGCCATCATTTCTCCCAATTACGTTTGCTCAATGCAAATCAGTGCTATGCATGTTTACTCAGAAGTCCCATTGAGTTCAACAGGTTTATTCCCATGTAAGTATATGTAGGATTGCAGTCTTCATTTTACTTCTCATCCCTGATATGTGTAAAGTAATAATGCAGAACCATGCCTCCAGCAGTGCCAATCACATGCCTCTGGGAAGCTCACAAACAGGGCAAGATGGAGAAAGCCATCCCCTCCTGCTGGACCCTAGGATCTGGTGGCAATCAGAGGTACCCTGCCTCTGATGATCAGGGGTACTATCCTGCCTCCCAATAGCACTGCTTGCACCAAGGATAGTTAACAGGAAAAACAAAAACTCACTTATCTCCATACAACATATTCTTATTATACAAGTGCAAAAGAAAACAAACAGCTGTGCACAATTAATATACAGAATTCCCTGACACAAAGATGTGGTGATGGCCACTCTCATTGGCAGTTTTTATTCATGTAGGATGGTTCCATCAGCAGCTACTGGCCATCATGGCAATGTTGAACCTCCATGTGCAGAGGCAGTATATCCCTGGGGACCAGATGCTACAGTCAAACCACAGGGAAAGTTGGGCTTTTTTCTGTCTAAGCATACATTGGATTGTACCTTAAATAGAAGAACTGGAGGCTGGGTCAGAGATTCAGGCAGAAAAAATCCCTTTCAATTTGCTTGTTCACAGTTTGCTAAAGCAGAAAACACCTGGATATTTCTCCCCATTTTTTATTTATAATTTAATTTATATTCCTTTGAACTGTGGTGCTGGAGGAAAATTCTGAGAGTGCCTTGGACTGCAAGAAGATCAAACCAGTCCATACTCCAGGAAATAAACCCAGACTGCTTACTTGAGGGAATGATATTAAAGGCAAAACTGAAGTACTTTGGCCACATAAAGAGAAGACAGGATACCCTGGAGAAGATGCTGATGCTAGGGAAAGTGGAAGGCAAAAGAAAGAGGGGCCACCAAGGGCAAGATGGATGGATGATATTCTGGAGGTGACGGACTCGACCTTGGGGGAGCTGGGGTGGCGACGGCCGACAGGAAGCTCTGGCGTAGGCTGGTCCATGAAGTCACGAAGAGTCAGAAGCAACTGACCGAATAAACAACAACAATTTATATTCCACCTTTCCACCCAAAAATGTCACTCAATACAGCTGATGATAAAATACAGATTAGAAACAAAATATTAATTAAAACAAAACATAAAAACAAATAGATTCAAAACAATAAAAAACACTGCAAAAAACAAGCATTTTAAAAATAAACAGCATACAATTCTCAGAAGCTGGTTCTGGAGGCCACAATCTTCGCTCAGGCAGGGAAGCCATGCTCAGCACACTCACGCTGCCACTGTCCAGCGTGTCGCAGGACAAGCTCAGCTGAATGCAGCCAGGCAGCAGCAGCACCACCACTTCTGCCTCCCCACCTCACGCCCCCACCTCCCTCTCCCTCTTAGGAGGCCCCAGCCAAGGGGAAAGAACAAAAGCAGGGCCAACAGCCAGCATGCGTGGTTGCTCCCTCCCTCGCTGGCTCACTGCTTGGAAAGTGGAGTGGAGCCTGCTGGGACCTGACTGTAAAAATAGTACTAGATTGAAGATGCTTTGACTTAGATTCCTGCATTGAGTTGGACTCGATGGTCTTGTAGGCCCCTTCCAACCCTACTGTTCTATGATTCTATGAAGACCTGGTGTGACCATCATGACTACAAGCCTGTACATGATACACCTACAACTAAAGAATACCCAGAAGGGAAGGAGAAAGGGCAGCCAGTACAGCAAGGGAGCATGGACAGGTGTGGGAACAAACCTCCCAAATCACAGAATCACGCTGGGTCGCCTGTTCAGAGTAATGCAGCAGTTCGCTTTTTCCATTCACAGATAGCAGCCGCTGATTCATTTATGTCTCTCCTTCAGAATAGCCCTGTGTGTGCATGATTTTCCTGTATGTTTGTGGGGAGGAAGCTTAGTTTGGGTCAGGGAAACAGAGGCAACAGCAGCAGTAGCCGCTGCTGCTGACTTCAGAATGCTAGCAGAGGGAGGCAATTCCAGCCCTTTCCCTCCATGCAGGACCTAGACACCTCCTGCCTGCCTGCCCATCAGTCTGTCCCCAAGGTTCAATATTGCTGGTTCACAGTCAGTGTATGCGAGGGAGAGAGGTGCAGAGCAAACTGTCCGACATTGCTCATCTCTTCCATTAAACTTCCTGGGTAGTGGAGCATGGAGAGGGATGGGAGCAAGCCTTTCTCATTGGCTGAGCAGCATCTATGGGGTTGATGATGTTCACTTCTACTAGCGGGTCTCTGCCCATCCAACTGCAAAGTAAAGTGGATTAAAATGCAGTTTGACCTGTGAAAAGCAGGTTTTAAGGTAGTAGTTATGCTGCATTTTTTGCTTCGTGTCCCTGGGATGGACCAAAAAGCAATTTCATGAAAATCTGGATACTACCGGATGAGTACTTCTCATTCTGTTTCCATGTAGACTCCCTCCAAGGGTCCATCAGCCCAGCATTCTGTTCACACAGTGGCCAACCAAATGCCCGCACCTGCAAGCAGGACTTGAGTGCAACAGCACCCTCCCACCCATGTTCCCCTGCAACTGGTGTACATAGGCATACCGCCTCTGATGCAGGAGGTAGCATGTAGCCATCTGGACTAGTAGCCATTGATAGCCTTCTCCAGGAGTTGGTTATTGGTTGAAACTCATCCATTGGTATTGCTCACCTTTGTAGTGAGCCTAGATCTGCACCTTATGAATTGATTGTGAGCTTCAGAGCATGCGTGATAAAGTCATGCACAGATTCCCCCCAATTTTCAGTCACCCTAGCTCCTAGACCCCCCTAAACGTTACTTGAAGTGGCCTCTTTAGCTCCTTCCCTCATTGCCGCTGCAGCTACTGCAGCTGTGGCTCTGAGGAGGAGGAGGACCCTCTCCTTTCTTAAACTCTGAAATGGAACAAGCTAGCACAAGCCACACCACGTGACTTCATCTGGTTGTGCATTTTGGCTCTGAGTCTGGGGAGAAGCGAGGACAGCTACTGGCCACATCAGAATGTTCTTCTGGTGATGTTCTGTGTGAAGCTGTGAAATACTGTGATTCATTCCACACATGCTTGAGGGCTGTCAGAGAATTGGATGTACATAAGGCCTCTCTAAATTATATTAAATGAGCTCAGTGGCTTTTAAAACCATTTTAGCATAACCTGCAAAATAATTGTAACCTTCTCTTTGGCACTGATAGTTAATATCTCATGTTAAATACTTTTCCTAATGCTGTGACGGCAAATTAAGTTAATACATCACTGAAAAAGCTCTCACTCAGGATGATGTATTATTTGAAGTGGAATTAGCTAGAAGGATCGATGCGTACCCATTATTCTATTTAACATAATCATTCGAAGACCATTTAGGTTTTTGTCCTACCTTTACAAACACAGTGCAGTCCATAAAACAGTGGGCCTGTTTAAATGAACATTCCTACATAACTATAAAAGCACGAAGTGCTTCAACCTTTCTCTCACTAAGCCAGGAATGTTCCTTTGCTTAGGGCAGGATTGTTAACACCTGAAAGCTGAAGGAGCTCAAGAATTCCACATTTGATGCTGTGGCATTTGCCTTTGAGGCACTGAGCCTGAACCATGTTGCTATAGCAATGGGTTAACTTACCTCTAATAAGTTGGCTTTTGGTGTGTGTTTTTACACATGCAGTATTTGTGTAACAAGTTGTGGTTCACCATAAGGTTCAGTGTCCAGTTGTGCCTCTCTTCTCTCCTTCCCCTTTTCATCTTTCTTCAAGGAAAGCATAAACCTTTAGTTACTGCAGCTATTGCTATGCTCTTGTATAACATCTAGGACAAATTTCGCTAGCTCTCTATGCTTTATGATGGTTACTTGTCATTTCAATTGAGTGCTCATGTTGAGGTTAGCTCAGGTTAGACTAAGAGTAGATTTAGGTGATAAAAATGTTAACTAGTAAAGCATCCCTTTAAAAAATATTGTCAGCGCCTCTGTAAGAGAAATAATGTTCCCTCTTCTCAAGTTTTTTAAAATTTATATCAAAGTGGGAAGATAGAGAAAAATCTTCAAACTTTTTCCAGTGAGAAGAGAAAGGTCTTCAAAATTTCCCCAGTGATAAAAATGCACTTTTAACATCCTCTCCCCAATGATCTTGTGCATCTATATACAACTACTGTTGGATATAGCCTGATTTATTTATTTATGCATTGCATTGCATTGCATTTCCTTTTGCCAGAGACTTTGATTTCAAAATATGTATGTATTTGTAATATATTTATGGTGAGGGGGCTCACCAGTGGTTGAGGCATCCAAGACTATCAGGTGATATTGAGGTTATTAACAAAGGGCTTGTGTTTCTAAAATTTTGCATCCAGTTTGTTAATGCATCAACTGAAGCTGAGATTCTCTAGCCATATTCCAATGCTCTCTATCTCAGGTCACAGTACTTGCTGTTAATTGTGGAACACACACTCTCTCTGGTGTAGGATCTGGAGTGTTGGGTTTGGATGCAGCCAGAATATGTGGTTGCAGATCTTTGTTAATGTATGAAGAATAGATCACTAGATAGCATTGGCAACTTGCAACTACCTCCCAGTCTAATGTGTTTTGAGACAAAATCACAGGTCTCTGAACTCATTGGAGAAAAGGTGTAATACAGACTGAAATGAACAGGCAAACAAATATCTTTGGTATGATTTAAATTGTTACCTTAGGAGAATATCGAGCAAGCCTAGAGTTCTCCAGGGATGGTCTCTGAGTATTAGTTCTGTGATACTGCAGAAGCAGCTGGCTTTATGCATTTCTTGGCATACCAGTTGTCTTGGCTGTTATACTTAGCAGATGGGTAAGACTTGAAAGATTGAAGATTATTGGTTTCCAAGTCAAGGGCCAAATGTTGCGTAGGGAAAGAAGAGTAAATTATAATTCGCTTCTGCGAGGAGAGGCTTGAGTAAAGCATTACAAAATTGTAGCCATTCATTTTCTGGTACAAAATGCATGCCATCTTAGATTTCAATAGACTAGGTGATGGCATGCTACTTGCCTCCTTCGAAATACTTTGTAATACCAGAGCCCGTTTAATGAGCTTGAAAGCAATTGCTTCAAATTTATGACTCTCTGACAGCAGCCAGAATCTTTTAGGTGGGAATGGGAGAGAAGTATGTATTTCATACCCAGATGATTAAGAACTGGGTTTGTCACAGGCTCTGGCCATGCTTTGAACTAAGCAATGCCCCATTCCCACTCCTTTGGAAAACTGGGAGGGGGGCATAGCTGGTGGGGAATGAATGTAGTTCCCAGAGCTGACACTCATCCAGCTCCCCACTCCGAAAATGATCATCTCTTTTCAACCTTTGAATCACAGGAACAACTATTTCTAATGGTGGGCAGGGTAACGGAGGGCTGTAATGGGTCTTCTGGCATCATGGGTGTCCATGTTGCCCAGATGCTACTACCACATCTGAGGAAGGCTCTTGCACTCATGTCCTGCTTGTGCATTTCCCATTGGGGCAGCTGATTAGCCACTGTGTGAACAGAATGCTGGACAGGATGGACCCTTGGTCTGACCCAGCCTGGCTCTTCTTATGGTCCTATGTTCTTATATACTGCAGCTCTGGAGTTCCCTTTCTTCTAGGGGTGTCCAGCTTTGGGGAAATCTGTCCCATGTGTGCTTCATGGATTGTGCAGTGCCATTCGTTCTGGAATCACAGATGGATTCAATTTTTTTCCGTTATGCAGAAAAATATGCAAATAGTTCTGTAAGAGGGTTTGCAACAATTTATGTAATTGTCCCCATTCCATTCAACTTTTTCCGGTGTATATTTACTAGTCTCAGCAAAAATGTGCTTAATTTCCTACAAATAAATTTGCGTACATTTTGGAAAAGTAAAAAAAACCAAAAACCCGCAAGTCCACGGACTCTGCGCAGCCTGAGTTGGGTTCTTAGAAATCCAAACTCATTTTAGTCCATCTCAAATTTCTCCAGCATCCTTGCTGTCTTACCACATCTGGAATGGCTGCAGCCTTTTCCCCTTTGCTTCCATTAGCCTTTGCTAACAGAAAGGAAGGAAGCCTGCGGCTGCATTTCTATAAGTCTGTATGTGTGTTTTTTTAATCTCCCATTTTCTGGGCTGCTACTGGCGTTAATTCAAAGTGAGAGATCTGGTGTTTTTTTAAGACCTGTGTCTTCTCAGTAACTCACAGCTGACTCCTTTTCTTCCAGTTGGCACTGAAGGTAACTCAAGTTCTGTTTTGCTGCTCTTAAGATTGTTGCCTTTTCTATAACTGAGTTATTGGAAGAGTAGATGCTCTTGTAACTCTTCTTCTTCCCCCTCCCCAGAAGAACCTCTTGCTCTTTTGAATGTTATGTTGTTTGGTAGAACACCATGTTTCGGTAGACCCGAGTCAATAGTGCTTCATGTCAGAGCCGAGTCTTCACATTGTACCTCTCTGTAGCTTCAGGTCTGTAAAGGAGTACTTGCTCTACATCCCATCCTTCATGGAGGTAAGGATTAGAAGAGTACAGGGCCAAGCTTTCTCTATACTGGCACCCACACTATAGAATGTTCTCTGGCTGGGAATGATGGGAGTTGTAGTCCAAATCATCTGGAGAAGAAGGATGTGTGCATCAGGCTCACTAACTGATGACTTTTCATCACGAGCTAAAAATCTAGCCTTTCGGGGTAGCTTTTTTTAAATGATTGCGTTATTTATTTATTTGTTACATTTTTATCCTGCCTTTCCTCCCAGGATCCCAAGGCGGGATACATGATCCTCCTCCTCTTCTCCATTTTATCCTCACAACAACCCTGTGAGGTAGGTTAGGCTGAGAGTCAGTGACTGGCCCAAAGTCACCCAGGGAGCTTCATGGCAGAGTGGGGACTAGAACCTGGATCTCCCGAGTCCCAGTCCAACACTGTAATGACTACACCACACTGTGGCCTTTTTAGCACTTAAGTAAGAAAGGCCTGTGATTTCAATCCAAGTGAGATAGCCACTGAATTAAGGGTATTCCTCCCATAATTGTGGTGCCTCAAATTAAAATCAAATGTGCTAAGTCCTGTGATACGTATCAAATAAGCACTGCTGTAATCTTATCCTACATTTTGAGATCCCCCAAATAATCTCTTTAAAATAATGCATTGTGCCCTCTGTTGCAGTATTTAATAATGTGGCCAGTTAAGCTTATAATAAGGTGCTTAGGTTGAGAATTGTAAATTGCATGCTGTTTGTATTCAGCACATTAAATGCTAGCCATTCACTCTGCCTAGGACAGTAGTGTGTTCACTGAGGAGCGAAAATAGCACAGTGGAAGTGATAAACAAAGAGATTTTACTGGTTTGATTTACCTTTGTACCATTTACCCTAAGGTGAGAAAGTCCTATTAGCACTGGAAATAGTATAATGGGACTCTTAAACTGCAGGCTACGTTTATTTTTTCACTGTACTGACTATTATAGTCACTTATTTGTCTCCATCAACAAGGATTATAGGCAGTGTTCAATTATAAATGAAACATGCAAATGTTCTACCCTCTTTCCTGCTGATTTTTTTTCCTTTTCTTTTTAAATACTATAGCTGTGCTGTAGTGGATGACTAGATTCTTGCAATTCCACTCTTGAACAAATCTGCTGAGCAAGGGATAGTGCTCAAGTTATGAATAATCTTTTTGTGCACAACGGCTACTGTGTGTGTGAAGTGTGCAGTTGGCTCCTCATAGTGACAAGTGAATCTAAAACAAGTAATGGATCAAGAAAAAACTTTGTATTATAATAATGGTGGTTTCTTTTTAATGTACACTCTAGTGAACAGAAAAATCACAACTGCCTCCCCCACACAGCTGTCCCATAACTATAATGGTTTACTGGCAATTATGGCATTTCAACTAAAGGGAAAAGCACCAACGGCCAATGGATACAGGCAAACCACAATCTTTCCTAGGTACAAGGATCATAGGGAGAAATGAACCAGCATTCCATGGAAACACTCCAGGTTGGATCCAGGATCTGCCTTCTGTGAGAGAAAAGGTCCTCTGCCCGAATTAGCTCACCCCATTCAGCAGCATCTCCTGACTCTCTGTGTAGTATTTTCAGAGGCCTGGAGGGGCTGCTGTGGGAAGGAGGGGGCAAGAAAATCCACTGCCACCAGTGCAGTTGATCTGGATCCAACCCTCCCACTGCAATTTCTGTGACCCAAATGGATTCAGAAAGTGTCACTGCCACTGTGGAAATCACAGCATGGCCTGAAGGATTCTTAACATCTTTGACAGTATTAACCCTGTTCTGTACCAACTCTTCTGTGCAAAAATGTACTGCAACTGAAAGACAAGCTTCCTTCCTTCTATTTTCAGTATTTTATTTGCTATTCCACCAACTGTGGTTATTTATTTTCTCTCTGGCCTCAGTTTCCTGCCTTTTGTTTGTATAGGTCTGCCACACATCAGAAGAAGTGAGAAAACCTATTTTGGAAAACAAGAAAATGAGTGTGAAAACCACAAAAGTGACTAGACTAGTTGTAAGCTGTCTCTTAGACTAGTTCTAATTTTTTTCCCGTCATCTGTCTCTGTGAGGTAACCACATGGCAGTAGTGAGACAAAACTGTGGAATTAATGGCTCCTGTGAACATTCAATAGTTAGATTAGCTGAACTACATATTACACATACTACATGTAACAAATTGTAACGTTTGCTCCAGTATTTTATTTTTATTTTTTTTATTTTTTTGCAGTGAAAAAGCAGAGAAGTGGGTGGGGGGCAACCCTTGACATGTCCATAATTTTTTCATTACAGTTCTCCCTCCTCAATCCATTTTAATTCTTGCAGGTTTCCAGATGTGTGTTGGCCCTTAAAACACATGTCTGGATCCTCTTGGGGAGGAGAGAGGCTTCTGGAGAGAGAGAGAGTTTTAATGGAAAAACTAAAGGCTGAGGAATGGTTTCAAAGCTCCTGAAGTTGCTTTCTCATAGAACAGGAGTGGGCAACTTTTGACCCTCCAGATGCTTTTGGACTGTGGCTCCTATTAGCCCTTGGCAGCATAGCCAATGGTGAGGGAGATGTCCAACAACATCTGGAGGGCAACAAATTGCCCACCCCTTAGAGAAAGAGGCTGCCAGAGTTAACATAAGAAGAGGTTTAAGGTTTGGGTACTAGTGTATAAAGCCCTAAACAACTTGGGACCAGGATACCTGAGAGAGCTCCTTCTCTTGTATCAATCTGCCCGGTCACTGAGGTCATCAGAGGGCATGCTCTGGGTGGTTCCACATGGACCTATGGCCCGATTGGAGTTCACGCAGAGAAGAGCCTTCAGTGTAGTAGACCCGTTTCTATGGAACTCCCTGCCTCTGGAAGTCAGGCACGCACAAACACTGTGTTGTTTCTGGCGCTTCTTGAAAACATCTTTATTTCAGGAAGTCTTCCTGGACTGACCAATTGGTAGTCTGTTTTTTTTTTAAATAACAACTTTTAATATGGTGTTTTATTTCTTTTATCTTTTATTGTTCACTGCTCCAGAATCTTTTTAGATTGGGATGGGTATATAAATGCTATAAATAAATAAATAATAAACATAAAAAGAGCCATGCTGGATCAGACCAAGGGTCTATCTAGTCCAGCATTCTGTTCAATCTGGGACCAACTAGCTGCCCATGGGAAACCCACAAGCAGGACATGAGTGCAACAGCACCCTCCCGCCCATGTGAGCAAACCTCTGTGCATATAAATGTCAAACCTTGTACATTGGGCTTTCATCTAGGGTGCCTTTTGAAACAATAATGAATTAGAATGCCTATGGATTCCTTAATAGGAGTACTGCTTAGGAAACTTGTCCTTCTGGAAACATTTAAGCAAACTTTGTGCTAGGATTAAAATTATTGGAAAGTTCGAAGGAGAAATAAGATTTCCTTACAGTTTAGGTGCAAAGGTGTAGGAACCTTTCCATGAGTTTCTCTACACCATTCCTTCAGCCTGTGGATTAGCCATGGACATTTGCAAGCAAAGAGTGCTGTATGGGAACACCTCACTACAACAACCTTGAGTAGAAATTGACTTGCTCTGGAATTGCCACATTGTAGATATTTCTTGGACAGTTACTGTTTGTTTACCATACATCCTGTATTGTATAGTGCAGAGACCAGCTTCTCTGAAAACCTGGTGCACACAGGTATTGTGGAATGCCAGATATTTGCCCTACAAATGCAGAAAATAAGGTAAATGAAGAGCAAAGAAATAAAAATCATACCATGCTGTTAAGGATGAGGCCCACCTTTTTGATTCAGGAGAGTTCCATTTATTTCAGTTGAACTCTCTGTTTTTTATCTTGTTTGGAAAAGTGATTGTTGTTGTTGTTCAGTCGTTCAGTCGTGTCCGACTCTTCGTGACCCCATGGACCATAGCACGCCAGGCCTTCCTGTCCTGCGCACTCTCCCGGAGTGTGCTCAGGTTCATATTCATTGTATCGGTGATTATTCAAAAGTGATTATTCTTTGCTAATTTGATATTTCTGTATTTATCTAAGACATTTTTATCTGTAGCAATGAAAGAAGCAACTATTAATTTGCCACTCCCCACCCCCATGCCCCAGTTTTGATGATTTCTTAATGTTTTAATCCCTTCTGAGGACTTCCTTTTGATTTAGCCTGCTTCACCTATTTTATTATATTATAAATCAGTGTTTATTGTTTGGTGAGGAGCTGTTTTAAATGTAAGACCTAAGCAGCTTGCTAGATAACATCTCTCTTCCTCCTCTCCTTTAGATGATTAAATTGAGCCCCTTTCTTCTGTCTGATGCCAGAATAGATTTAACCAATCATGTATCCTTTACATCTAGGTCAATCAGAGGGACAATCCAGCACTGGAACCTATTATCCATGGGTTGAAGGGTGTCGTACATCATGGTAAGTACCTACTTAAAGTTCCCTTTTCCTGGGAAGAGTAGAAGGCCTGGAATATTGTCCTTAATGGAATGGGTCACCCTTTCAAAGGACATAGTGAGATATATATTTTTCATGAACTGAAGTTTAAGGGCATGAAGCTATTATTTTGTCAGTATAAAGCCCAAACACATTTGTTATCTGGAAACAGGTTTAGGCTAATATTAACAAAGGTGTCTTTTTTAGCTGGAACATTGGAATACATTTATTATAAATAATTTAAGAAAAACATAGTTCAGTAAATGGGCATATTACTAGTTTGTACGTTGTACTCTTGCAGCTAATTTCCTGTTTGCCTAAAATATACTTTTCCCATTTAAAGTTTTCTATTTGTTTATAAATTATTTGTCTTTCAAATATAATGAAAGAGAAAATTAACTATCTGTGAAAATTAATTAAAGCTTGTAGCCGGAGAACATCCTTTTATCACTGACGTAAATGTGATCATTCAGCTCTCCTGATGCACATAAACCTATTATCTTTGAACTTAGAACAGGTAGTGAAATAAATATATGTTAAATTTTTGAAGAAGTTTTATTGAGAAATTTTCCTTGAAGTCTTATCACTGGCAATGCACCATTAGCAATTACAGCAAAGCGGTCTAATTTAAAAGCACCCTTGTCAAATTTTTAATGTAATGATTTGTAAAGTTTTAATAATCTCATTATAATTCACAAGGCATCTTCAGGAACAGAATTAGGTACCCTAATAAATCTCCAAACCATCTATAAAACATCTTCACACCTTTTTCTAGGGATTGTCTTTAGACATTAGCTAGTGCTGTGGAGCTTAACAAACATTTTTTTTCTTCTTGACTGGAAACCTAAAACCAGTTGACAGTGTTAGATTAAAACAAATAGGATTCTGGATTAATTGCTCTGCTTTCAGAGTCATTTAATGTTGCAGCTGTGGATGCCAATAAATCTAGTGAAAGTGAAAAATAGGGGTTAAATGATAACACACCACAAAGTCCTTCATTTAAAGAATTTTCCATAGGTTTGTTGCCATTTATAAATTGCAGTCTTCAACTGTGAAGTAAAACCTACACACTGATCTGAAATCCATGTTGTTTTCTACATAAATAAATGTTATTATCTAGTTCCCACTGGGCAATGGAAGAGTCTGGCATAACAAAAAATTAAACAAAATAAAATGGCAAGAGTTAATTAAGCTATTGTGGCGATTACATAATTTGACTCCGAAGTCAAACCTACCATTTAAGTGACCCAGAATATTTCTTAGTCTTTCATCTTACCCGCTCTGTATTTCAAGGTCTCAGCTCCCTCAAAGATGATTGAAGCTATCCCATTCCATTCCCATCTGCTGCTGGAATACCTGCTGGTGCCTAATCATACTTGTATTGTATCTTGCAGGTATACTTCATCCCCTTCAGAAAAAAAAATTGTCTAGTAAATAGTGATGTGGTTCCCTAGTATGCCTTTCCCTTCCCACATAATAATAATTTTGTCAGTGCTAGAGTTGCCTGCACACAGCAGAATCTGGGTGAGAGAGAGATGTATATTTTTCTTACCTCACAATAGGTGCTCACATATCAAGTGGAGGAAAATGAGAGGGTGTTTTCTGAAAAAAAACTGCTTCCTAATAATAAGGGAAAAAATCTGAAAATGGGACAGAAGGAAACTCTCAGTTTTCTTTGTAATATGTAGGTGTTGAAAGCTTTATTTTTCTGGAGGGAGAGGTAGAACCAAAAGGACTGAAATCCTTGTTTGCTTAAGTAAAATATTTGTTCCTTCGTATGACTGATTGAAGAGCCTCTATAATGCTGTGATTAGGTGTTGACCAAAGAATATCTATGGAAAAGTTCTAAGCCTGCAGCCAAGCAATTGGCTGGTTAATTCAAATCAGTATGTAAAATTCAACTTTCCCACCTAATTCCTCACTTCTTGGCCTACTACTACTACTACATCTTCACTACCAAAGATTGTGAGGTCACAGTTCTGCAGTGACAACAGAAACTACAACTGACAAAAGTCCCTTATCTCTCTCTCTCTCTCTTAAGCTTGTTTTCCAAGTAAATTTGCCCTTGTGAAGCCTCCGTAGTGTTTCGCAGCTGACATTCGACTGCAAACTGCCATATTTTTTGCTGCCACCTAACTACCACTTTTCAGCAGCATGGCAAGAGTGTGGTCCAGGGGTGTGTGTGTGTGGGGGGGGGAATGGTCCCTGAATCCCCCTGAAGTTGTCCACCCCTGTTTTAAAGAAATATCTAGTCTCTCAGAGTCTAGGCTGTGTGCTTGGCAACCCCATGCCTAGTTCTCTAGCCTTCAGTCATGAGTCCTCTAATCTTCCCTTCTCTGTCCACTCCCCTCATGCATACACTCACTCATGTGAGGACTTGCCTCAGTCCATTTTTCTCATTGGCCGCTTCTTCTGTTCAACTCTGTGTTTCAACCACCAAGTATTCTGCAGGTCCAGTTTTATTAGCCAGCTGTCTAATGTGTGGTTGTTATTAATATACTTTGTTTATTTGTTATTGATATATCACTTAATACAATAAAAACCCAAATTCTCCCACTTCCTTTAGTCAGGGTCAGACTCCTTAGAAATCATGTGTCCCTCCGCAGTAGCATATACTCCCTCCTCAACTGGTACACTGTCCAGGTTTTCAGAACCTCTTCTAGCCTGAATTTCCTCCCTAGTCTCCTTCGCAAACATACTGACACTTTTGTTCCATAAGCACTTGGAAAGTTTGTGAGTTGTACTGTAATGTTCATACCAAGCAGTGTTAAGAGGTTTCTCCCCGATAAGTGCAATACATCAATCAATAGATCAATGTCTTGCTTCTACTTCTTCATAGAGTTGTGCTGCAGGTACATTATTAGGATTGAAACTTTTACTAGGTACGAATGTCCTTGCATATAAGTGAACTCGCAACTAAGTGTTGCAGTGTAGGGTGCTCCTTTTTAGTGTTCTAGTCAGTCAGCCATCCCCTCCACCACAATACTACATTTTAATCAGCATTCCATGGTCATGCAACATGCTCAGTCCACATTAGGCTGTTTGCCCCCACCCACCATTAGAGTTATCCCACCCATTACAGTGTGTCTCTTCTCCCGCCCCGATTCTTTGTACTTCTACAAACCTTAGGGCTATGCTGAGCCTACTAATATCTCCCTT
Source organism: Heloderma suspectum (assembly GCF_057233095.1). NCBI lineage: Eukaryota > Metazoa > Chordata > Lepidosauria > Squamata > Helodermatidae > Heloderma > Heloderma suspectum. The sequence goes on along the minus strand of NC_139459.1, from coordinate 332,238,758 downwards.
TTGGATGCCGCCATTTTGGCTATGCAAGCATCAGCACTCAGAAATAGAGGGGATGATATTCTGAGCTCTCTTAGACGTATCAAAGAGAAAACTTTGTATACTACAAAATGTAAGTGGACAAAACCTTAAGGGCATTGGATATTTTCTTGTGTCGTTATAGTCCCATTTCCATATGTAGCTGGCAACTTTTGTGTGCTGAGAAATAAATACCAAATTCTGGCTGCTTTTTGCAAGTCAATACTGCCATGGATTTGACATTTATCTTAATTATATTAGAAGTAACTGGACAACTGACCTCAATATTGCTGCAATTATTTGGAAGTACTATATAAAAAATAGGTGGCAGGTATCCCATTGTGTGTACTTGGTGTATGGAAATTCATATACATGCAGTAAGATATATTTCATTTCTCCCCTATCTCAGAGGCCTAGTATGAGACACAGGATATCTGTATCTCATTTTATCCTCATAATCCTCACTGACTATGATGAGATTTAGTGATACTTATAAATATATGTATTTATTTATTTAGGATAGTTACATCTCAGCCTTAAACAACTTTCTCAAGGTGGCTAAAAACAAATACAAAAGTTAAAAACAGAAAATACAAAACGTCTAAAATAGAAGCTTAAAAAAAACAGGATTTACCTATGGCCCTATGATTTACCTATGATTTTATTACGATAGCTTAGTCACTTCATTCATAATGTCCTACACAAATCACTTTATTACTTTAAGATAATGCTTCTTAACCTGTGTTATGTGGTTGCATTGCCAGATGGTCTGTAACAAAATTAATAGAGCAAAATACAGAAAACCACCAACAGCTGCTTATGTTGCAGAAGAGATAAGCCACTTTTCAAATTTAATCTGAATAGTGCGATGCCTCTTCTGTAGTGCAAGCAGTGCGTGTTTTTCCACTCTAAAGTGTTCTGAGTCATAGAATCATAGAACAGTAGGGTTGGAAGACTCCTACAAGACCATCGAGTCCAACCCCCTGCTCAATGCAGGAATCCAAGTCAAAGCATCCCTGACAAGTGGCTGTCCAGCTTCATCTTGAATGCCTCCAGTGTGGGAGAGTCCACCACCTCCCCAGGTCATTGGTTCCATTGTCGTATTGCTTTAACAGTCAGGAAGTTTTTCCTGAGGTTCAGCCAGAATCTGGCTTCCTGTAAATTGAGCCGATTATTCCATGTCCTGCATTCTGGGATGATCGAGAAGAGACCCTGGCCTTCCTCTCTGAGATGACCTTCCAAGTACTTGAAGAGCACTATCCTATCTCCCCTCAGTCTTCTCTTCTCAAGGCTAAACATGCCCAGTTCTTTCAGTCTCTCTTCACAGGGCTTTGTTTCCAGTCCCCTGATCATCTTCGTTGCCCTCCTCTGAACCCTCTCCAGCTTGTCTGTAAAGTGTAGTGCCCAGAACTGGACACAATACTCCAGATGAGGCCTAACCAGTGCAGAGTAGAGGGGAACTAGTACTTCCCGGGATTTGGAAGCTATGCTTCTATTAATGCAGCCCAAATGAGCATTTGCCTTTTTTGCAGCCACATCACATTGTTGACTCATATTCAGCTTGTGATCGACAACAATTCCAAGATCCTTCTCGCTTGTAGTGTTATTGAGCCACGTATCCCCCATCTTGTAACTGTACATTTGGTTTCTTTTTCCTAGGTGCAGAACTTGGCATTTATCCTGATTAAATGACATTCTGTTGTTTTCTGCCCAGCGCTCCAAGATCACCTTGAATTCTGTTTCTGTCTTCCAAAGTATTAGCTATCCCACCAAATTTTGTGTCATCTGCAAATTTGATCATCATTCCCTGCACCTCCTCCTCCAAGTCATTCATAAAAATGTTGAAGAGCATTGGGCCCTGGACTGAGCCCTGCAGTTCCCCACTCGTTACCACTCCCCAGTTTGAGAAGATCCCATTGAGAAGCACTCTTTGAGTCTGATTCTGTAGCCAACTGTGGTTCCACCGGATCGTTGTTTCATCTAGCCCACTTTGAGCTAGTTTGTTCATCAGGATATCTTGGGGCACTTGGTCGAAAGCTTTGCTGAAGTCGAGGTATATTATGTCCACAGCATTCCCACAGTCTACAAAGGAGGTTACTTGATCCAAAAAGTGAGATCAGATTCATCTGGCAGGAGTTGTTCTTGACAAATCCACGCTGGCTTTGAATAATGACTGCATTGTTTTCGAGGTGCTTACAGACGGATTGCTTTATAATCTGCTCCAGAATTTTCCCAGGGATTGACATCAGACTGAGTGGTCTGTAGTTCCCAGGTTCCTCCTTTTTGCCCTTTTTGAAGATAGGGACAACATTAGCCCTCCTCCAGTCATCTGACACTTCACCCGTCCTCCATGACTTCTCAAAGAGAATAGACAGTGGTTCTGAGAGTTCTTCTGCCAGGTCCTTTATTACTCTAGGATGCAGTTCATCTGGCCCTGGAGATTTGAACTCATTCAAAGTAATTAGGTGTTCCTTGACCATATGCCGTTCGAACTCAAGTTGCAATCCTGCCCCTTCAGCCTGCCCCTTCATCTGGCAGGATTTGTTCTTGACAAATCCACGTTGGCTTCGAATAATGACTGCATTGTTTTCAAGGTGCTTACAGATGGATTGCTTTATCATCTGCTCCAGAATTTTCCCAGGGATTGATGTCAGACTGACTGGTCTGTAGTTCCCAGGTTCCTCCTTTTTGAAGATAGGGACAACATTAGCCCTCCTCCAGTCATCTGGCACCTCCCCCATCCTCCATAATTGCTCAAAGATAATAGACAGTGGTTCTGAGAGCTCTTCTGCCAGTTCCTTTATTACTCTAGGATGCAGTTCATCCGGCCCTGGAGATTTGAACTCATTCAAAGTAATTAGGTGTTCCTTGACCATATGCCTATCGATCTCAAGCTGCAATCCTGCCCCTTCAGCCTGTACTTCGCCTTTGCCAGGGGTGTCATACAACCTCTTTCGGGAGAAGACTGAGCCAAAGTAGGAATTGAGCACTTCTGCTTTTTCCTTGTCATCTCTTACCATTTTGCCATCCTTATTTAATAGTTGAGCCACCATTTCTTTCCTCTGTCTTGTACTATGCATGTATCAGAAGAAAGCCTTTTTGTTGCTTTTAGCATCCCTCGCTAACCTCAGCTCGTTCTCAGCTTTAGCCTTCCTGACACCATCCCTGCAATTCTGAGCTACCTGCTTGTACTCTTCCTTTGTAGCTTGGAGTAGCTTTCATATCTTATAGCTTCTCTGTGGAACAGTCAACCTAAAGTTTTTAGACAGCTTCCTGTGTGTCCTTGAATAGTTTAGTGTCTTCCTGACTGAGACTTCTCCTTAACGTGGAGCATGTGCAAACCTAGAGACCCTTCCTCTTCAACCCATGCTTTCAACATAATTGTTCTAGAGCACAAAAGAAGGTGACTTTCATTTGAAGACATCTCAAGTAGGCTCCTACATGTTGCCTATACTGTAAGAAAATGTGTGCATGTCTAAGGATGACTGAACCACAAAGTTCTACAATTCAGCAAGGTTTAAGAATTGCAGATGTATGGGCTTCATAGTCTAACGCCATTTTTATGTTAAGAAATATATTACTCTTTCTGTAAAAGTTTTGCAGGTTATAACTTCTGCTGCACACACATAAAGGGGTTCCCAGCAGGTTTCCCTCCAAATAGTGAAAGAACATTGCAAAGTTCCAGCAACTAACCTGCCTTTCCCTGCCTCCTGGTATCAGTCCAACTCTACCAGTGTAAGGTAAACCATGGGACCAGAATAAGTTCTGTACCCATGGATTCTGGGATTTCATAGGACTAATGCTGAGTGATGAGAGCTGTCATGTTAGGCCAGCCTTCTCCAGCCTGGTACCCTCCAGATGTTTTGGACTTCAACTCCTTGCATTCTTGACAATGCTGGCTAGGGCTAATAGGAAATGTATTTCAAAATATCTGGAGGGCACCAGGTTGGGGAAGGCTAGTAGAATCTAAGGCAGCCTTCCGCGATCTGGTGCCCTCCGGATGTTTGGGAATACATCTCCCATCAGCCCCACTCAGGAATGCTAGGAGTTGAAGTCCAAAACATCTAGAGGGCACCATGTTGAAGAAAGTTGTTCTATAGCTTTCCCAGTGGCTAAATGTCTTCACTTTCCATTACTGCCAGAGCAACCTCTGGTAAATACCTGCATAAAATTCATCATCCGTGTGCTGTTTATTATATAGCGTGCCTTTAACTAGGATGTGTATGAAGCCCTTGTCAATACCAATAGATGGTGGCCATCACCTCCCTTCAAAGTTTTCTCACTTTCCCATGCCCTTCCAGTGATTAGCAAAGATTTGTAATGTCAGAAATACATTCTGTAGGAGTGGGAGCTATCTTAGCTGGAGATTTCGTCAGGGATTTGAATTACTGGCTAATTTGATGGAACATAAATAATTGTGCCCTTCACACTGTCACCAGCTTAGTAATGATGATAGAGAAATGTCAACATAAAAATCAATGTAGAATAAGCTGCTGCTGAGAATTTTCTTTTTTCTTCATCTCCAGGGACTAATTTCCTAGAACCCTAATGTTGCAGTAAGCTTAATTTTAGAAGATGTACTATACAGGAAATGCTCTGACTTAAAGTAAAATACAGAATAACCTAGCTGTGCTGGGATAACGAGGAATGCTTGCAAGGTCTCTTCCATGTTGTCATACTCTCCAAGTCCTACAGTTACATATTTTGAATTCTAAGCCATTTATCTCCATCAAACATTATGGAGGAAGCAGTCTCTGATTTTAGAGTGGCTTACATTGGAATGTTCTTCCTTCTTCAAAACTATCCTTCTCCTGAATTCCAAAGAGGGCATTCTCTACCTTCAGGATGGTGTCTTCTCCTGGAGTAAGTTGGAAGGGTCCACGTCTTCAACTGCCTCTCCAGTGGGAGGAACGTAGGAAGCTGCCTTATACTGAGTCAGACTGTTGGTCCATCTAGCCCAGTACTGTCAACACTGACTGGCAGTGGCTCTCCAGGGTTTCAGGCAGGAGTTTTTCCAGGCCTACCTGGAGATGTGGGCAGTTGAACCAGAAACCTTCTACATACAAAGCATGTGCTCTACCCCTGAGCTACAGCCCCCTTGGGGAAGGAGCCACCCTGATACCAGACTGGCCCTGCCAAGCAAGCAGGTCAGGTCATGCCTTAGAGAACTTTTGTTTATTTATTTATCTTTATTTCTTGCCTTTCCTACCCTCTCCTGTCCCTTCCCATTCTCCCCACACACCCATCGGCCATCTCCTTGTGTGCAAACTTTGTTTTGCTTCTGTATCATTGTTGGAAGGGGTGCCCATAGGAGGTGCACTCCTTGGCCATTTCCTCTTGATGGTGTGCCACAATAAACCATATTGAACTTGATCCAGTCTTACTGTAGATGCAGTGCCTACATCTAGAAGGATCCCATAAGGTATACTGTTTTCCTCCCTCCTTGTTAATACATGTGCATAGACACATGCCAGGCTGTAACAGGGAACGAGAGGCCTGTGTGTGCCCTTTTCCCACTGCTTGGATTGGGAGCACGGCTGGAAGGACAAGAGGCAGAGCTGGAGAAAGATTTAAGAGGTTGGGCACATAATGGGAGGTGATTGCCCATGATGGCCTGGCGCTGTGCCACAGGGTGAAAGAAACATGGGGCTTTGTTATGTATTCTGGGATGCCCACATGCACAGGCACTGCACCAGGGATAGGACTGAATGTAGGACTTGTCCTTTAAGAAGCATCAGCATTTTTAGCTTTTTGCTGGTACCAGCTAATGTAGCTATTGTACATTTTAGAGTAAATTGCCTGATGTTTCCCACACAGAAGGGAATATATGAAAAACATCTATGACTTTTTGTTCCATAAACTTTCATGATAATCTCGGAGCTGTGTGTGTGTGTGTATGCTTTTAAAGCCATTATTATTAAGTCTGTTTGAGGAGTGAGAAATGTTGCATGTAACCTGATTCACCTTCAGCATTCCAGCTCAGAATGAGATGTTCAGTTTGGCTATTAGTCTTTAAAGGCTTGGACTGAGAAGGATTGAGAATAAATAGGGATGTTGTAAAAGTGAAGTTGAGGGTTGTGCAATTCTAACATCACGCAGACTTAAGATTTTTAATGGTAGCATCAGACCTTTACAGTGATACTCGAACAAAGTGGATTTTCACATGTGAGCTGTCTTACCTGTCTTGTTCTTCTGCTCAGGCTGGTAGCCAGGGCTGGCCTAGGGCGGGGGGGGGGGGTTGCTTCCCCTAAATTTTCTCTGCCCCTGCTAATTTTTTTACATACAAATAATTTAAAAACAGTTTACAATTTTGTCTTTAGAAGTCCTGCAAACCAGATGAACTGTGCCCTCCCCCCTACTTTTTTGGCAGCCGCCCCTCAGAACTTTTAAGCTAGCTGTGGGCCTGCTTCTGCTCAGTTTTAAAGCTTTAATTTTGGGAAATAATTCATTTTAAGACTTCCCCCTCCCCTTTTCAGAGCCAACACAGTAGCTATTTTCCTTTAAGATTTTTGTGGGACTCTCAAAAGCACTATCATGGGGAGTTGTAGAAACACTTGGCAGCACAAGTAAGAATTAGCCTGCGATCTCTGATCCAAGTGGCAGAGGTGAAAAGAGTTTGATCCATCAATATTCTGAGTCTTCACCTAAATATCTCAGGAGTCAGTTTATTATTGATTTCCCCCCAATAACTGGCTTTAGATTAAATGCTATCTTGATTGAAGGTTTTTCCCTTTTGCTGATTCTTATTTCTTCCAACTAGTCTTTGAAGAGAGAGTGCACCTGCAATGCCTAAAAAATAAGCTTTGAAACATCATAGAATCATACAGTTTTAGAGCTGAAAGGGACATTGGAGGTCAACTAGTCCAAGTGCAGGAATCTTGCAACTACAGCCTCCCTGACAGATAGCCACCCAGCCTCTGTTTAAATACCTGCAATGAAGGAGAGCCCACTACTTTCTGTCTGTTCCACTGCTGAACACGCAAGAAGAGCCCTGCTGGATCACACCAGGGGTAAATCTAGTCCAGCAGTCTGTTCACACAGTGGCCAACCAGCTGACCACAGGAAACCCACAAGCAGGACATGAGTGCAACAGCACCCTCCTCCCTATGTTCCCCAGTAACTGGTATAGGCATACTGCCTCTGATACTGGAGATAGCATATAGCCATCAGAACTAGTCAGGCCTTCTGGACCTTTTCTGTAGGGGCACCCACCCTCTGGAAAACCCTCCCTTGTGCAGTTTGGGAGGCAGAAAATATAACTTCTTTTAAGCACCTCCTGAAAACTCACCTTTTCACACAGTCTTTCCCTGGGCTATAACTGTTGCTGGGTTTTACTTTGGTTGTACGTGGTACTTTTATACTTTTAAAAGTTTTGTATTATGTCTTGTGAATTTGTATTTTATGGTTTTAATTGTGAACTGCCCAGAGAGCCTCGGCTTTTGGGGAGTATAAAAATGTAATAAATAACAAATAAATAACAAAGCCATTGATTCCCTTCTCTTCCAGGAATTTGTCTAATCCCCTTTTAAAGCCATCCAAATTTGTGGCCATCAGTAGGTCTTGTGGTAGCAAATTCCATAGTTTAACAGTACGCTATGTGAAGAAGTCCCCTTCATGGATCACTGCCTTGTTGTGGTGAAGGGGCTTGCGTAACTCAATGAAGCCATAAGCTATGCCGTGAAGGGCCACCCAAGACGGACAGGTAATGGCAGAGAGTTCTGACAAAATGTGGTCCACTGGAGAAGGAAATGGCAACCCACTCCAGTATTCTTGCCAAGAAAACCCCATGGAATGTATCACAAGGCTAAACGAGATGACGCCGGAAGATGAGCCCCTCAGGTCGGAAGGTGTCCAATATGCTACTGGGGAAGAGCAGAGGGTATTTCCAAGTAGCGCCAGAAAGAGTGAAGCGGCTGGGCCAAAGCCGAAAGGACACTCAGCTGTGGATGTGTCTGGTGGTGAAAAGAAAATCCGATGCTGTAAAGAACAATATTGTTTAGGAACCTGGAATGTCAGATCAATGAATCAAGGTAAGCTGGAGGTGGTTAAACATGAGATGGCAAGATTGAACATCGACATCTTGGGAATCAGCGAACTAAAATGGACAGGCATGGGCGAATTTAATTCAGGTGACTATCATATCTACTATTGTGGGCAAGAATCCCTTAGAAGAAATGGAGTAGCACTCATAGTCAACAAAAGGGTGGGAAAAGCAGTACTGGGGTACAATCTTAAAAATGATAGAATGATCTCAGTACGAATCCAAGGCAAACCATTCAACATGACAGTAATTCAAGTCTATGCCCCAACCACTGAGGCCGAAGAAGCTGAGGTTGATCGGTTCTATGAAGACCTACAACACCTTCTAGAACTAACACCAAAAAAAGATGTCCTCTTCATCATAGGGGATTGGAATGCTAAAGTAGGAAGTCAAGAAATCACCGGGATAACAGGCAGGCATGGCCTTGGTGTACAAAATGAAGCAGGACAAAAGCTAATAGAGTTTTGCCAAGAGAACATGCTGATCATAGCAAACACTCTTTTCCAACAGCACAAGAGGCGACTCTACACATGGACATCACCAGATGGTCAATATCGAAATCAGATTGATTATGTCCTTTGCAGCCAAAGATGGAGAAGCTCCATACAGTCAGTAAAAACAAGACCTGGAGCTGACTGTGGCTCAGATCATGAGCTGCTTCTTGCAAAATTTCGGCTTAAATTGAAGAACGTCGGGAAAACCACTAAACCGTTCAGGTATGACCTAAATCATATCCCTGATGAATATACAGTGGAGGTGAGGAATAGATTTCAGGGATTAGACCTGATAGACAGAGTGCCTGAGGAACTATGGACGGAGGTCCGTAACATTGTTCAGGAGGCAGCAATAAAATCCATCCCAAAGAAAAAGAAATGCAAGAAAGCAAAGTGGCTGTCTGATGAGGCTTTACAAGTAGCTCACGAAAGAAGGGAAGCGAAAAGCAAGGGAGAAAGGGGAAGATATACCCAACTGAATGCAGAGTTCCAGAGAATAGCAAGGAGAGACAAGAAGGCCTTCTTAAATGAACAATGCAAAGAAATCGAGGAAAACAACAGAATGGGAAAGACTAGAGATCTCTTCAAGAAAATTGGAGATCTCAAGGGAATGTTTTGTGCAAAGACGGGCATGATAAAGGACAAAGAAGGCAGGGACCTAACAGAAGCAGATGAGATTAAGAAGAGGTGGCAAGAATACACAGAAGAACTATACAGGAAAGATCTGAATGTCCCTGATAGCCATGATAGTGCGGTCACTGAACTTGAGCCGGACATCCTAGAGAGTGAAGTCAAGTGGGCCTTAGGAAGCATTAGTAACAACAAAGCTAGCGGAGATGACAGTATTCCAGCCGAGCTATTTAAAATCCTAAAAGATGATGCTGTTAAAGTGCTGCATTCAATATGCCAACAAATCTGGAACACTCAGCAGTGGCCACAAGACTGGAAAAGGTCAGTTTACATTCCAATTCCAAAGAAGGGCAACGCCAAAGAGTGTTCAAACTACCGCACAATTGCGCTCATTTCACATGCCAGCAAGGTGATGCTCAAAATCCTACAAGCTAGGCTTCAGCAGTATGCGAACCGAGAACTACCGGAAGTACAAGCTGGGTTTAGAAGAGGCAGAGGAACTAGAGATCAAATCGCCAACATTCGCTGCATCATGGAGAAAGCAAGAGAATTCCAGAAAAACGTCTATTTCTGCTTCATTGACTACGCTAAAGCCTTTGATTGTGTGGATCACAACAAACTGTGGCAAATTCTGAAAGTGATGGGAGTACCAGACCACCTTACCTGTCTCCTGAGAAACCTGTACAAGGGTCAAGAAGCAACAGTAAGAACCAGACATGGAACAACCGATTGGTTCAAAATTGGGAAAGGAGTACGACAAGGCTGCATATTGTCACCCTGCTTATTTAACTTATATGCAGAGTACATCATGAGAAATGCCGGGTTGGATGAATCAGAGGTCGGAATTAAGATTGCTGGGAGAATTATCAACAACCTCCGATATGCAGACGATACCACCCTAATGGCAGAAAGCGAAGAGGATCTAAAGAGCCTCTTGTTGAGGGTGAAAGAGGAGAGTGCAAAAGCTGGTTTGAAACTCAACATTAAAAAAACTAAGATCATGGCATGTGGCCCCATCACTTCCTGGCATATAGAAGGGGAAGAAATGGAAGCAGTGACAGATTTTACTTTCTTGGGTTCCAAGATCACCGCAGACGGTGACTGTAGCCATGAAATTAAAAGACGCTTGCTCCATGGGAGGAAAGCTATGGCCAACCTAGACAGCATAGTAAGAAGCAGAGACATCACCTTGCCGACAAAGGTCCGTCTAATCAAAGCTATGGTTTTCCCAGTAGTAATGTATGGCTGTGAGAGCTGGACTATAAGGAAGGCTGAGCGCCGAAGAATTGATGCTTTCGAACTGTGGTGCTGGAGAAGACTCTTACGAGTCCCCTGGACTGCAAGGAGGTCAAATCAGTCCATCCTAAAGGAAATCAACCCTGACTGCTCATTGGAAGGACAGATAATGAAGCTGAAGCTCCAATATTTTGGCCACCTAATGCGAAGAGAAAACTCCCTGGAAAAGACCCTGATGCTGGGAAAGACTGAAGGCAAAAGGAGAAGGGGACGGCAGAGGATGAGATGGCTAGATAGCATCACGGATGCAATGAATATGAACTTGAGCACGCTCCGGGAGAGAGCGCAGGACAGGAAGGCCTGGCGTGCTATGGTCCATGGGGTCACGAAGAGTCGGACACGACTGAACGACTGAACAACAACATGTGAAGAAGTACTTCCTTTTATCTGTCCTGAATCTCCCACCTCCTACCCTTAGGAAATTTCATAGATGTTTAGCCAAATATACTTCCCTGCAATTTCCACCCATTAGTTCTAGTCCTAATGGGACTAGAAGCAACAGAGAGGAAAGAGAATTTAGTCAAATGCCTGCTGTGGTTCATGCTCAGAAAAGAAGACTAGTTTAGGACTGGCTTAAAGGTTTCATAAAGGGGAGGGGTACAAATATTTAAATTAATAAATAACAAACCCATCTTATGGTTCCCCCCTTGGTTTTGGAACACTATCAGATTCATTGGGGTCTGTATGTATGTATTTGTAAATGTGTGTAGTTGTGCAAATTCAATGTTTATTTAAAATAATAAATAAAATAAATATGTATATACTTAATATTAAGAATGGGACAGTAAGGAACAAAAGTGAAATGAAATTAAATGGAGCAAGAGTTTCATCTGGCTTCCTCTTAAACCCCAGACTCATCACCCACACATACTCAGGTCTCTGGTACTGAATATTAGAACCTTGTCAATTTTGATACAGCTGTGACAGCTTGTGTGATATAATAAAAAGAAATTCCTAACCATGATGGCATCTAAATATTAAAATGAGCTTTTCTAAATTGCACAGAAGTGTCACATCTTGAAATTAATAGTGAAATGGAGACAGCATGACACCAGACTCTGCATCCTCTTTCTCTTCATCTTGTCATTTCCCAATATTTGCTCTCTTTGTTCACATACACTGTATTTTCATCTGTCAGATGCTGAAAGATTTCTGCTATCAAGAAATAGTAATGATAAGGGTGCAGTTAAAAAGAAGTAACACCCTTTGCTCATATTGTGAAATATCACTTATTTTGATGTCACTTATTTTCAAGAACTGGATTTTGTTCCAGCACATCACCCTCCTAAAGACAATATGGATTTCCTTGGCTTCAGAGTTTTACAGTTCTACCTGGTAAATCTAGACTAACCTCCATAGTTTCTGTCTGGGAGTTACTATAAAAATGGTATCCAGTCAGTTCAGAAAGTGTTCGTTACTACCAACGGGTAAAGGAAAAATTAATCCAGTGGAGATTAAAAAATGAGCCTATTAAATGTAGCAATTCCCCTTAAGCAAAACATAGGGAAAAGACAAAAAAAGTTTCCATGTTGGCTGAATGCAACCAGCCGTGGGCAGTGGATGCTTAGCTGCAGTCTTGCTGCTGGTACAGATTTATTTAATTTGATTTATAGCCCACCCCTGCAGCAGGAAAAAGAATAATCAGAAAACTCCTGGTTATCATTGAAGGAATTGTTGCCATGCAGCTTTGTTCACACACACACACACACACACACTCTTCCTTGTGTACATGTGTAATGACCAACATGGGTCTAAGGGGGCCTTTAACCAGAGGTGTGGTGCACACACAGCGGATTTATGCACTTACCCATTTCTTCTAAAATGGGGAAATTAGCTCAAACATCCATTTAAAGTCCAAAGTATAGACTTGGTGTTTAGCTATTTTTGTTCTCAAAAACATGTACATGCACATTTATTACAGAAGAGAAAAATCTCTCGGTTAGTATACCTAATCCCTAGCACATAGGCCAGTATACTAATGCTAAAAGAGCTAACTAAAAGGTTAGGAAAAGACAGAAATTGGGGATATTGGCATTTACCAAAAAAGTAGGGGAAGGTGGCACTAAGGAAATAGCAGAGAAGGGACTGGAAGCCTACATGACCAAGGAAGCTTGGATGCTGGAGGCAATGGTGGTCTGCAGTGGATAGGTTTAGGAGAAAAGGAAAAGCAATAGAGAAGGAGTGGCTATAATTACCTGACTTTAGAGGAAGGGGAACCCAAAGGACCTTGCTTCCTGGTTGGTTGCAAAAAATTAGAAAAATGCTTTGAGCACAGACTATCCTTGTGCGACTCAGCTTTAATTCCACATTAGAAATGGGCCAATAGCATCAAGCCAAATTATAGATAATGGGCTGCACAACATTAGTGATAAACATCCAAAGGATGGCCAACGATGGGGAGATTGAACAAAGGCTTAGCCATTATTAGGAACCCAGAGCTACCACAATTTGGTTAAAAATAGATTTGGATGAAGAGCCTTGCCAATGGAGCTTCTCCTCAGAGTTTCCAATAGGATTCAGAGATAGCACATTCAATTTGCGACTTTTACTAGCTGCTTACCAGTACTTTAAGCTCGCTTCTTGACAACTCCCTTGGACTCAAAAGCTGACAACCAGGGCATAGTCTGAAGGGTCTGGGTCTGATCAGTGCTTGGGGGGGAGCCCACCTGAGAACCCCATGTAGCCACCTTGAGTTCCACAATGGAAGAAAGGTAGGGTATAAATGTAATAAATAAATAAATAATGCATCACATAACAGAGGTTACAGAGCATCTGTGGAGCTTTGCATGTCAAACTACCTTCCTGCATGTACGAAACCCACGTCATGAGAGGGCTGGCCCTGACTCCACAGCAGTTATAGGCTTTGAATCAAAGGGAACAAAGAGTTTGGTGGCTCAGAGGCTGGAGCCAGGATGGGTTAAAACAAAGGGAACAATGATTTGGTTCTGCTGACTGAATAGAAGGCTCAAGGAGCTTCCTTAGCTCTTTATTAATTTACATCTAGCTGGCCGCACAGAGTAGTGTAGTACAATATTCAAAACCAAAAGAGTCATCAAGGGTGCTCAGGTAGTGTTTGACCTGTCTGGAAGGTGGGGATGCTTCAGGATTGGACTAAATTTACTGCCAAGGCTCTGGATTGGCCAATTCAAAAGGACCCTCATGGGTTAGTTGACTGGGTGGTGTCAAGGCAGACAGGCATTTTCATGTTTTCCCCAGTTGCAGGAAACAACCCTCTTCAATCTAATCAAGGAGGAGGCAAGTATATATTATGGCTCCTGTGCCTATGTGGCATTTCCAGAGCCTTGATAACACTCCTGGCAGCTTTTCAGGCTGTGCCTTCCAGAAAGAAATGGATTCTTGAGCCAAGGTGTCAATGTGAGGCCAATTAAATCCATAAAGCACAATACATGGGTTAGAAAGCCAGCACATCTGAAGTTATTCTGCAACAAAATCCCTCGTTACCCTATGTCTGGCAACCAATTTGAATTAAAGGGTTTTATACCACTTCCAGAACACACCCAGACTTGGGCTCTCACAGGTCTCCAGAGCAGAAGGGACCTTCAGAAGGGACCCCTGGGAATGCACCAAGAACACAGGAGGAGTGAAGCATTAGATAGGCTGGCCCAGGCCATTTAGGCAAATTGTGGCCCACCAGATTTTTTTGGCCTACAACTCCCATCAGCCCTAGCCAGCATAGCCAGTGGTATGGGATGAAGGGAGTTGTAGGCCAAAACAACTGGAGGACCACAAGGTTGACCACTCCTGTTTTAAGGCTTTGTAGTTCATCCCTACCACCTTGACTGGAATTCAGGACGTGATCTACTTCAGAGACTGGGCATGTAACATGCTCTTGACAACTCAACCTGTCACAAGGTCAGAAACAACATTTAGGAGCTTGTATGGATAGTTGCATGGACCAGAAGTAGGAGTGTGTGAGAGAATTAATTTGCTTCTGAAGTCCAGATGCTCCCTCACCACCACCACCACCACTTGAATTGCTAATTCTCAGGTTCAACTTGCAAAAACAGTGATGTTTATGACCCTCTAGTCTGCATGCATTTCTATTTCCCTATTCATTAAACTCCTTGAGTGCTGTGCTTGAAGAAATACCAAGAGGTGGATATTAATATTGCTTTTCCTCCACTCCTTACTAATGTCCTATCTTGAAGTCAAGTACATTTGCTGCAGGTCATACTAGTTTTGTACACTTCTGAGGACAAGATCTAAAATAAGAACTTGATCCACTTACAGTGAAGGTATCTCTATAATTTTATTGTCACATATTCTTAGTTGTTAATGATGCCTCTGTGATGCTTATTAATTTTTCTTTAGGAACATTAGAGGAGGCACTTTAAAATAATTCAAGCTTCAGTGCTTTTTGCAAATAACCACTGTTGTGCTAATTAGTAAAAATAAATGGAGTGCAGCAAATTCCTGGTAGTATTGCAGTGTCTGATTCTATATGGTTTGTTAGCCTGACAGTATAGCCTACAAAATTTGACTTCCCAAAACCAAATCTTGCTCTGGCATTATCTGTACCCATAATCAGCATGATGTATATACTTTTAATTTTTTCAGTACTATGGTCTATTGTTCTACATAAACTGGGGAGTAAGCCCCAATGAACACAATGGGCTTTACTCCCAAGTAAACCTGCATAAGATTGTGCTATCAGGCTACAATCCTAAACACACTTACTAGGGATTAGGGGCCAATTTAACATTCCTTTAATCAGGGAGTCTCTCCCCATCTCTCCTGGAAGTATGCATGGCCCCTATTCAAAATGGGACCATGGCACTTTGGGAGAGGACGATTTAAGCTTCCTTCCTCCCTTCTCCATTTCAAAAAGATTTTGAAAGGGAAACTTGGGTCCATAATGTACAGTATTGTCCCCCTTCCTTTAAACTGTTCTTTTGCCAACCCCCCTGATCTGTTTTTTATACTTGAGCGGGGTTATGTATGGGTGCAGCTGAGATGGAATCTCTCAGAAAAAATAATGAGCATGTAAGGATATTGAATGTGTGCTTCCCTGGATCATGCCCCTTACAGTAACCCCTGCAACCCCTGCAACCACTGTCAATTATATTTAGGAGATGAGAGAACTATGCATAGTTCCACTCACAAGGAAGAGGACAGAATCTCTTTTGACTGATGCATACTTCCTTGGAATATTAGCAGCATGATAAATATGTGAATATATGGAGCACAGATTCTTCAAGTAGCAGAACTTTCCAACTTCAGCACACAGTCCTATTCTCTTTTAGTAACCATGTCCTTTTGAATAACTATATGTACACAGTAGGTAGGTTCCGCATGATCATGGAGGGAAAATAAGTTTTTTCCCCTTCCCCATGTGTGCTGCCTAATTAGCATAATTAGCCTCGCCAGGCATGGGTTGTTGTGACATCTGAACCCAGTGAGGGTGGCTGAGTGGGGTGGTTTACAAACCATCCTCAAACCCTAGAATAAGCCATGGGTTTCAGGGTGGTTTGTTAACCATCCCAGCCAGCCACCCTCACCAGATTTGGACACCACAACAACCCACACCTGGTAAGGGTAATTATGCTAATTAGGCTGCTTGTGACTGACATGAGCAGGCAGGGAAAATAAGCAACAGTGGCTTATTTCCCTCCATGATTACATCTACCCGGTTACTGTTCACAGGTTGTGGAGTGGGGCTGTGGGTGGGAATCATTACTATGCTGACTGCTGTTCCATGATGTTCCCCACTTCCAGCATAGTGGCATAAGCAATAGATTGCAAACACATAATCCATGCACCTCATTTTTCTGGTGTACAGATTGCATAGTTTCTGCCTATATGCTTAGGGTTCTGCAGATATAGGCCATTATTCAGGCATGCCCGCCACAGCATGGAAGTTGAGTGTGTTAAGGTCCTGCCACCAGGTATGTGACCCTCCACCCCTAATGCGTACACTTGACTGTCTGTACCGAGCTTGTATTTCCCCTTGTAGACATATACATCTGGTTTACAATGAAACAAATAAGTGCTCCTGAGAACCGATTGCTTTAACAGTGTAACCAAACAATCATCCTGCCAGAACTAAGTTGCTGTTCAGCTGTCAAAATGTAACCCAGTCACAAAGTGGTACCAGGAAGCATTAAAAACTGACTGAGCAATCCACTCCACACGGAAAGGCACACATTCATCATGCTATTTGCTTGCTTTAGCCAGAGAATTATTGACTGAAGTAGTTGAACTGGAAAGAGTCCTGAATTCAGGATGAAATTTAGTTATCTGAATGAAGCAGGAATTGTAGAAGTGGCAAACTACTGGAATATAGGTATTTGATCATTAAGGCACAGAGCTTCTGTGTTCCTGTGCCATTTAGCAGTCTCTGCTGCGGCTGCTAATAGGAACTAGCCTAGGGGTTGTTCCTTTCCTGATCTGCACTTTTTGTGTAAAGGAAACTGGCCAGAGTCCATTTTCATCTGTAACCAACAAGCAGATAGTATCCACTTGTGGCTTCTGGGAGCAGTTGCCTTGAAAGGAAAAGGCTCCGTATTCCATTAGTAGTCCCTTGACCAATCTTGTCACAAAACATTATTGTAATGGAAACACAAGAGAGATGGAGACAGGATGCCCACAAATAGACATTGCTTCCCAAAGTGTTACTTTATGGCCTTGACCTTATATAAGGGTAATTCATAGCCAAGCATGATTTTCTACTGCAAAAGGGCAATTCACTTTGGGAGGAGATTTGTGTTGCTCGGAGAAATGTACATCACACACACAATCATGCGTAAGCTATTAGCAACGCAGTATCTGATTTCCTCACAGTGCATTAATGAATGTGGTACCATGAGCATTTGTATGAGGTAGGGACTAAGTACTAATTTCTGACATTGCAACAGTAACCCCGAGTTTCTGTGTTCTAATTAAGGGATGGCCCTTTGCATTTATGAAATTGCCTCATACTGAGTTGAACTAGTGGTCCATATGTCCTGATACTGTCGGCTCAACAGACAGCAGCTCTCCAAGGTCTCAGGCAGAGGTCTTTCTCAGCCAGAATACCTAAACAAATCCTTCTAACTGACCATAGCTCAGTGGTATAGTTAGTACATACTTTGCATGCTAAAGGTCCCAAGTTCGATCCCTGGCATCTCCAGCCAGGGCTGGGAAAGATTTCCATTTAAACCCCTAAACGACGGGTGAGCGAGTTTTGGCCCTTCACATTGTTTGGCCTACAACTCCCATCAGCCCGAGCCAGCATATTCAGTGGTGAGGAATCATGGGAGTTGTAGGCCAAAACTTATGGAGGGACACAAGTTGCCCACCCCTGCCCTAGGCAATCTCTGGCAGATACTGAGCTAGTGGTCTGACTTGATAGAAGGCAGCTTTCTGTGTCCCTTGGAGATGGCATGGATTGAACTTGGGACCATCCACATGAACAGAGCTATGGCCCTCCCTAAACTCTGGCAAATAGTAAAACATCACACGCGCACATTCAGGTTAAAAAACTTCTTGAGGAGCAGTGGCTAGAGGAAGAAAAAATGAAGACCAATAATTTCCTTTAAAAATCTTCAGAAACAGGAAACCAGGGGTACTATCCAATGTTAGTCCTATGCAGAGGAGACCCATTGAAATGAATGGAACTTAAGTTAGCTGTGACTAATTTACGTCTAATTGATTGCAGTGGGTCTACTGTATGTAGAGCTAACATTAGATACTACTCCAGGAAGCAAAGCAGTTTGAGAAAAGACACCTCAACAAAGACACCTAAGATAAGATCTTAGAACAGACTTTGTTCTTAGAACAGACATGGTATTCCCTTTACATCTGAGTAAATCAGTAGAAGTGTTTATAGTAGTAAGGAACCTGGAATTGGTTATCAGCACGATAGGGCATGCATCTTCAAACGTGAAGCTACCAAAACCTCTGAATGAAGAAAAGGGAAGTGGATGAGCATACCTGCGCTGTGGCGTGGTGCTTTCCTTTGCAGTATTTAGTAGAGGTGACCCATCCAAGATTGTCACACAGGCAGAAACTTTAACTATGCCATAGAAAGAATGCCTTCTTTTATGCCTCAAGAAATGCTGTCTTCTACAACTAACCGTGACTTCTCAGACACTTAAAATAAATTCCACCTAATTGATAATCGAAATTTAATCATAGCAGGATACTTACAGTTTGCATTCAAATAAGGCTATTCTTTGTCTAAATAAGTTTCCCTTGGTTGATAATTCATATTTTAGTTCAAAATGTTTATAAATGGAAGACAGGCAGGGTAGGATGAAACGTAGACTACGTATTACAGTGTGTATTTAATATAAAAGTCATGCATTATTCATTTTTGCAATCTGAATAACTTTGAATTTAGCATTCCTGCTCATCTTTCCTTTGATGAACGATTAATTATTAAAATATAATATTGTCAGCATATGGTACAAAAATCCTTGGAAGTAGAATATGAGCTTCATTCCTGAATAAAAGGATAATACATATTTGCACTTTGCTTTATGTAGTACATTGGTCCAGCATTTGTAATACAATGTATGATTCTAAGTAGTGAATAAAAATTACCAAACATCCAAATTTTATATAGGAACATATACAACACAATACATGTGCAAATGAGATAATAGGTGTTTATGAAAATAAAGTATTTGAATGCACAAAGGGACTGTTAAATTACTTAAGAGAATCTCTGCACAATCGAGATTTTTGTTGTTGTTCAATATATACATTCATATTTACTTCTCATTTGCAATGCAGTCTACACAGGCACGCTCAAGATGTTGTTTCTGTTACAGAGATCAAAAATTCATATTATCCCAACATTCAAACTTAAACTGAGAGACAGTGTGGTGTAGTGGTTATAGTGTTGGACTGGAATTCAGGAGATCTGGGTACTAGTCTCCATTTGGTCATGAAGCTCACTGGGTGACTTTGGGCCAGTCATTGACTTTCAGCCTAACCTACCTTGCAGGGATGTTGTGAGGATAAAATAGAGAGGAGGGAGACCATGTAAGCTTCCTTGGGTTCCTTACAAGAAGAAAAGAAGTGGGATATGAATATAATAATAATAGTCATTATGTAGTAGTAGTAGTAGTAGTATATTTACTTGAGAAAATTCATTTATAGTTGGAACATTCATGGCTATTATGGTGGCAAGTATGTCAGGGGCACCTATTGGCTACTTCAGATGGTCTAAATCACATATGGGAGAGAACACCGTCTCTGTTATCAATCTGCCCAGTCACTGAGGTCATCAGATCGGATGCTTCTGGTGGTTCTGCATGGACCTATGGCCCACCTGAAGTAGAGCCCTCAGTGTGGTGGCTCCCTTTCTGTGGAACTCCCTGCCTCTGGAGATCAGGCATACACCTGTGTTATTTTCAGTGCCTGCTGAAGACATCTCTATTTCTCCCACACTGGAGGCGTTCAAGACGAGGCTGGACAGCCATCTGTCAGGGATGCTCTGACTTGGATTCCTGCATTGAGCAGGGGGTTGGACTCGATGGCCTTGTAGGCCCCTTCCAACCCTACTATTCTATGATTCTATGATTTCAAAAAGTCTTCCTTGATTAACCAGCCACAGTTTTTATTGGTATTCTTTTAATAAGGGTGTGTGTGTGTGTTAATATGATGTTTTTATTCTTTTTATCTTCTGTTGTTCACCACTGTGGAATCTGTTTAGATGTGAAGCGGTATATAAATGTTGTAAATAAATAAATAAAGATGGAAGGAAGGAAGGAAGGAAGGAAGGAAGGAAGGGTAACCCGCAGCCAGTGGCCACCTTTCATGCAGCCTGAATGCCCCTTTCCCACTTCCCAGCTGATTCGCCTCCCTACTACCAAGCTGATTAGCGCTAGAAATGGCTGAGGAGTACAGTGACTGAGGTGCTCCTCAGCTGTTCCCAGCATGAGTCAGCTGAGCAGTGGAGGCAGATGGTGGCATTGCAGCAATCTCATCTGTATGCCTCCCCCCACTGCTCAGCTGACGAGCATATTGTGCGTGTGTTTGCATGTGTGCATGTGTGTGCTTGCTTGACTGCAGGCACATGTGTTTGCTTGTGTATGTGCTTTCACATGTCTGTGTGAGTCAGAAAAAGGAGGAGTTCAAGCCCCACCAACTGCCAGTTCTAGCCACATCCATTACCAGCATGCGGCCCTCATGTGCAAAAAGGTTGCCCACCCCTGGTGTGCAAAAAGGTTGCCCACCATTGCAAATGGTGATGTGCAATGAGAGGATGTGCTGTTGCCACTGTTGTGTTGGACAAGCCAAAGCACATGCAGGAGTTTTTGTGCTGCTGAAGAGGGTGGGGAACACTGTGTGGAGTTTTAGGCAATGCAAAGTTTTCCCTAGTCTCTCCCTCTCCACAAATACCATAGATTCTGCATCAGTTTTTGTTGTTTTACAGCAAGACAGCAGCAATATCAACAGTTCTCTGGACAGCCCCTTTCACTTGCCTAACATCTGAGCCAATGACAGTATTAAGCCCTCAGTTGGGTGTGAGGCTGTGCCACATATGGAGGCTGGCTCAAAATGGGTGCTTCCCAAGGGAGCTATCTGGGTGAACAAGGCAGCAAGGTTGTTCAAATGGAAGGAGAGAGGGAGAGAGAGAGAGAAAAACTCTGGCTCTGGAAACATGGGCTAAGCACCAGGTAGGAAAGGGAGAATGCTAGGAAAAATCACAATGAACAGGCTTGGCAACCAAGTGAACCTTGTGCTGATCTTGGAGCTGTGTGGCAGTAACTTTTTCCATGCTGAGTCCCACAGTCAAAGAGAGCTGCAAGAATGAGCCCAAGTGTGCCCAACATCACAGGTAGTTATAGACTTCAAACAAAGGTTACAAAAGGATCAATGGCTCTGGACTCAACTCAGGATGGAGTAGAACAAAGGAATCAATAGCCTGCCTCTGGGGAATGAAAGGGAACCTCAAGGAGGCTCTTGGCTTTTTGATAGAGTTAAAGTCAGCTGATTAAGTATTACAAAAGCCTTGCATCTGGGAGACAAGTAGGCAGAGGTAAACAGAATAAATGGCATCATGAGGGGTGCCCAGATGGTGCTTTAACCAGGGTGTTTTGGGATTGGACTATCTTAAGAACATAAGAGCCATGTGGTATCAGGCCAAGGGTCCATCCAGTCCATCTTTCTGCTGACACAGTGGCTAACCAGTTGCCTGTAGGAAGCACAGAAGCAGGACATGAGTGAAATAGCACCATCCTGGTCATGTCCCTCAGTATGCAAGCCTTGATACTGGAGGTAGTATGTAGCCATCCTGACTAGTAGCCATGTAGTCTTAAACTCCAAGGCTCTAGATTAGCCAGTTTCAAGGTACCTTCATGCGTTGTCTGGTGATGTGGTAGTCAGGTAGGCATTTGCATGTATTTGGGTTTCCCATTGGGGCAACTCCTTTTTAATGGAATCAGTAGAGGACATATATAGGTAATAGCTCCCGTGCTACCATCTAGGGCTCTTTCAGTCCTGATAGCATGCAAGCTTATTGCTGTCTTTCTCAGAACAAAATGCGTGTTTTAGCCAAAGTGTCAGGGTGATGCCAACAAAAATGCATAACACAAATTATGTATGTTCATAAAGCCACCATGGCTGAGTTTCTCAGTAGTAGTGAGTGTGCACAACCTTCAAAGACTCTGGGGTTCATCACCAGAAACTACCATAGGGGCTTCCTCTGGTAGGCTAAAGACAGAAGCAAAGGCTGCAGTTATTGGAAAAAGTACCAGGAGAATTCCTTTGATGATCTCACCTTGCTTTAGGCAGTAGATAGGGAATATTAGGTAAGCCCATGACTTGCCATTGCAAAGCAACAATCACTGAATGGCAGCTCGTTGAATCAGTCACTGAGCTGCCCTCAATTTTGTCCAGATAGGTGACAATCCTATATCTCATCTGAGGCATCTTTTTTAGAGGCCAGAAGGAGAGTTTATTCCTCCTTCTATCCCCAGAGCAATTTCTTAGCCTGAATTTAATTCATCAGACATATGCCAACTGCACACTTCTGATTTTATCCCCTTCTTTTATGATCTCAGTTTGGCAAGATTTGTATGTGTGCCAATTAGCAGCCTATTTTGAAAATGAAATGAAGGATGAAAAGCAATCAGGCTGCATTTTGCACATTGGGTAAGTGCATCTCCTACATGGAGATTATCTTTCTATAGGAAAACTTTAATGTGTGAAGTGCCCCTTGGCCATAGGAAGAGAAACACTGCTTTCAGATGAACCACCTGTATTATTTACACCTGGGAGGCTTGAGCGGTTCCTTTTCTTGGCCTAAGCCACAATGTGAGAACTGTGATGAAAGGATATATCACATTAACTCAACGTGTACTTTCAAATTGCATAGGCCAGACACCCAGCAATCAGAGATATATTACTTCTGAATAAGGAGGTTCCATTTTAATGCTGTTGATAGACCTGTTCTCCATGAATTTGTCTCTCTAAACTACCACATTTTTTGGCAATGAATTCCCAAGTGCATTGCACACAGAAATGCTTTGATTCTGAACTTGGAAGTCTTTCTACAATATGTGCTTTCCAAAGCCTGTTGAAATTGTTCAGTACTTTCCTAACTGGAGAGGGAAAAAAATCTAAAGTTTACATTACATGGGAGGTCAAACTCGGGTGGGTTTGTGTGTGTATGTGTCCTTATCTGACTAAATTTATAAAACATCTCCAGAAAGGGTCCAGATAAGACAGCCATGCAAGGGAAATAAGCTTGCACAGCATGGGAGACGTTCCATTGTTGGGACTGACTCTAGGCATAGAGCACTTAATAAGAACCTTGCTGTTACCTTTTTCATGGCAATAGTAGGGGATTTGGCCAGTTAATCAAGAGAACTGCAGGGGATAACTGTGAAAGAACAGCAGAGATCTACTTTTGCCAGTGGCTGTTTCCTCCCCTTTTAGTTTTTTTGTTTTTATCTTATTTCTCCAAAATGTAGATTTTAGCAAAGATGACAAATGGCAGTCGATTTAAGTTCGCAGGGGAAAGTATTTATCTGAAAATGAAAGTATGTCCCTTTTACTCCAATTATGATCTGGAATATGGTCGGAGGAGTTGTTAAAACAAATTAATCCCAAAACGGATTTTAAGACATGTCATGTGGACTATATTTTACAGACTGATGAATTTAAAGCCTTTTATCTCTTTTTATTTACTTTTTCCTTGACCAGCCACCTTAAGTATGCTCAGCACTGCTCTGTCAGACCAAGGCGGGGTGGAGTGGGGTGGGGTGGGATGGGGGGACTGCTGGGTTTTTTTGGCTCAGCCCAAGGGACATGACCTAACACCTGCCTCTCCCAAGTTCGGTTTTCAGAAACTTTGTTTATATGTATCCTGTTCCATATGGGATTCAATCAGGAATTCAGGTCCAAGCAGAAAGCTCAAAAGAAGTAGGAGTTCAGGCAGAAGCAGGACCTTGGACAGCTCTGAGTGGAGGTCAGGCTGGATTCCCTGGGCAGGTCTCAGATGTTGCTTCAGCAAGGCTTTAGATATGCTGCAGCTCAAATTAAGTGGCTAGATGTGCTCACACCAGGAAAAACCCTCGTATATTTAAAGGGGTCTTGCCTGATTTTATAAGTGTTGGCTCCAATGGCATAGGAGCTGATCCAGAACTGTCACTTGAGGCCCAGGTGAACTCAGTGGCACGGAGCACTTTTTATCAGCTTAGGCTGGTATACCAACTATGCCCTTATCTGGACAGAGATAGCCTAGCTACAGTTATCCATGCTCTGATAACTTCTCATCTGGATTACTGCAATGCATTATATGTGGGGCTGCCTTTGAAAATGGTCCAGAAACTTCAGCTGGTCCAAAATAGGGCAGCAAGATTGTTCACAGGGACTGGCCTGCGAGCTCATATTACGCCAGTACTTTTTCAGCTGCACTGGCTGCCAGTCCATTTCCAGGTCTGATTCAAAGTGCTGGTATTAACGTTTAAAGCCCTTAACGGCTTGGGGCCACGTTATCTGAAGGATCATCTCCTCCCATATGTGCCTTCCCAGATCTTAAGATCATCGTCAGCGGCCCTTCTCCGTGAGCCCCTGCCGAAGGAAGTGAGGCGGGTGGCTACTAGGAGGAGGGCTTTTTCTGCTGTGGCACCCCGGCTCTGGAAGGAGCTCCCTAGTGAGGTTCGCCTGGCGCCTACATTGTATTCCTTTCGGCGCCAGGTGAAGACCTTTTTATTTTCCCAGGCATTTTAGCATTTTAGCTTTCTAAACTTTTAGCTTTGCTGTTTTAAATCTGTATTTTAAACTCCTGCACTGCTGCTAGGTTTTATTGCGGTTGTATTGTTATAGTGTGGTTTTAATGTTCTATATATTTTAAATTGTTTTATTGTGTGTTGTTTGGTTTTATTTTTTGTGAACCGCCCAGAGAGCTTCGACTATTGGGCGGTATAGAAATGAAATGAATGAATGAATGAATAAATAAATAAATAAATAAATAAATAGGGAAGATGGTGGCTGTAGGAGGAGCTCTGGGGGCCTTGGAGAAGTGGAGTCATCTGGAGTCTGTGCTGAGGGTGAATCTCTCTCCCACACCACTTCTTCCTTGGAGTCTATGCCCTCGTCCCCCACCATGGGGAGTCTTGGGTCATGACGCCATGTAGGGAAAAATGAATGTAGCAAAACACTTTGCTCATGAGCTCTGTAGGTTTGGGAGATAAAATGTGAGAGAGAAAAACATTTCAGGTTCTCCTCATTTGGGCTATGGGTGCTTTTATCATTCCTTCAGGTCTGCCAAGCAAGCTGGAAATAGTTTATCCTCTTCCAAAGGCCATAAAATACTACTACTTCAGAAACTAGATACGCTGAAGAACAAAATGACTGCTCTTGAGCTATGATGTTTTTCACTGATTCCTGGAACATGTCTATGGTTTGTGCTTTTGAAGGGGTTTTCCAGCCCTAGGCAGTGCTTTAAGCATCCATGCCTGTGAGCTTTTTCCTCATGCTCTGTGAGCTCTTCCCACTGCTGTAAAAAGAATATCACCTAGCCCAGTTGCAGGTACTCTAGCTATCCATTTCCCAATGACCTGGGTGCAGCCAGGAATACTGCTACTAGCAATTATCATGACATTCGTGCTGGGCCCACTCCAATATACAAGCTTGTGAATTATAATTTGCCACATTAGAGAAATTCATGAAGCCCTTTATATTATTTTATGTTGCATAAAAGCACTCACATTCTCTCTGAAAAAAACAAAGGCAGTTAGGAAAGAAAACTGAATTTGATACTGTCAAGGTTTCCCTTTTGAGCTGGACCCCTTGAGCGACTCTTGCCTCCTTAAGAGCCCCACCTTCCTTTTTTTACTTTCCCCTTTCCAATAACATGGGGTTAGGCTGTAGACGTAGGGTGATTGACACACCAGCCACAGGTTTTAACAACAACGGTTTACTGGTAAATTAAAGCAAGCAAATCACAACTACTTAGATTTTCCAGGCTGCTTTTTCCTGGTCCCTCTTCAGGCTCTGGTCTCCTCGACTCTGCTCTTACTGTCTCTCTCACTCGCTTTATATACCCTCCTCCCTCAAAACCGAAAGTATTGCTTCAAACCTGAAGAAATGAAACTTAATGGGGAAATGAAAATGAAATTTAAGTGAGGAAAGGAAAGTACTCCTCTGAGGGATACCCCCTCCCAGCAAAGGTCTCTAAGCCTGACCCTTTTTCCCTTTACCTCAGTAGGCCTCAAACCTTCACATATACCCATGTTTTGAAGATGGGGAATGGACATCCTAGTATCTCATGGCTTAAGTAATGTTGTATACCATATAGTATTAGAATATATTAAAGCCATCTCCTAATTCTTACAGTTGTAGATAAAAATTGTAGAATGTGATGGCAGAATTGCTAAAAGGTAGGCCAAATAGTTTGGTTTTCTTTTCCTGCTCTCTTGATTGCAGTTTTTATGTATCAACATTTTTAAAGGGTTTGCTCATATTTATCACCTTTGACTTGTTTCACTTATGACAGCAAGGTTGTTTCACAGTAATAATATTTCAGAATGTGTGTAACACATCTACCATTTCTACTTTGACATGCACCAAATTGAATGTATACTATGTTAATCACGTGCACTTGAAATATGCACATTGGCAGGACCTCTGGCTTGTGATACATATCTGATGTAGAAATATTGCTCCAATGCCAAACAAGTTGTTCACCTGTCAGGGTGGAAACTAAGCCGATAGAACCCCAGAGCAGTTCTGATTCTGAGGAGGATCAGCAGTCCATGGGAGAGGACCCACCTCATCCCTCACAGGCACAGCAGCTGGCAGAGATTCCTCCTGCCGGCATTCCTGAGTGACCCTAGCAGTGAGAAAGTGTGGGAGGGGGGCTTGCTAGATGCTTGACACAGACGCAGGGAGCAACGAGCAATGGAGGGCACGGAAAGGAGGCATAGCGCCTGTTTGGCGTGCAAGCAACGGCCGCATCCCATGGACCCAAGGGAAAGAGGGAGGATCTCTCCTTAGCCCATAAGTTCAGGGTCTTTAAGTGACTCTCCTTCAAATGGGGATCAACTGCCTACCCGGAGCATAGACTACTCTGCTGTTCATTGCTTAGTCGCTGGTGATTAGCATCTGAAAGAGTCATTAAGTTGTAAAAGGATTAAAGCCTTGAAAATAATCCTTTTGTCTGTGACTTGAGTTGGCTATTGGAGTAGACTGAAAGAGGCCACTAGGGTGCTCCTGACATCACCCCAGCTCTGCAGGAGATCATATTTGTCACAGGTTTTGTGTAGTCCAGTTGATTAAGATTCGACTTGGGCTGGGCAGACCTGATTTGAATACCAACACATTGTGATTTTATATTCACGCTGTCTGAGCCTGACTTGTGACAGTGAATGAACCGACCATTGTAGAATGCTTTGCAGGCTGTAAGTGTTACAGAGATGTTAACCCTAACTCCTGAAATTCTTCAAGTGTGTGTGCTGGTGGGATCAAGTAGATGGAGTGCTAAGAGATCTGAATTCATATCCATGCTTATTCATGAATCCACTGGGCTTTGCTGAACAAGTTACTGGTCTTCCATCTCTTTCTTATATGTAAAACAGGACTGGTAGTGATCTGTCCCATTGGGGGAGGAGGGCTGTGAGTATGAAGTACTGTGTTAGAGTATGTGGAACATGTGCAGAGATCTTCTGAGTGAACATTTTCATAGTGCACATCATAATCCAGCAACAGCTGGAATTAAGCCCCAGGACTGCAAAATACAGGAGCATATTACTGCTATATAAACTTAAAGAGCTGTGTCATAATATAGATTTTATCAATCTGTTCAGAATTATTGGAGACAAATAATAGATATAATCTCATACATTTTAAAACATATGTTAGACCTAGGCCCATTATTTAGTATAACCCAGGATAACTTTTCTAGTATTCAAAAATTATTGGTTATAAATGTATGAATATTTGCTAAAATTATATGGGCCTAACACTGGAATTCCATTCTTAGATTCTATTGATTCATGAATGGCTATTAAAATGTTTAGATATTGCTGCAATGGATAAACTAACTGATGCTGTTCATAGAATAGAAGCTACACAAGAGACAACACAGCAGATAAATGGACAGATTTGGCAGTATATATTATATATAATGTATTCTATATTATAACCCAGGAGAGAGGGCCTTTTCCACAGTGGCCCCACACCTCTAGAACAAGTTGCCATCAGGGGTCTGCCAGGCCCCATCATTGAGGGTTTTAAGAAGGCTCTGAAAACTTACTACTTTACCCTGGCCTTCCTCTGATTATTTGTTATTGGACTGGACTGTAGCTGCAGTTTATTTTATGCTGGTGTTTTTTAGAATGTTCACCGCTGTTGCTGTTTTCATTTCCACATTTGTTTTTATTATGTGTTTTATTGTTGTATGCTGCTGTGCATGGGCACCTGCTCTGAAAGGCAGGCAAGAAATATTATAAATAAATAAATAAATAAAAATATTAGCAATGACATTACAATCATTTTCAGTATTATTTATTTATTGTATTTTTAATCAGCCAATAACCAATCTTCTCTTGGTGGATTACAAACATTTAGGGCGCAATCCTATCTAGATAGACAGCTACCTCTGAACTCGGAGGCGACCGCCTATCCAAAGCAGGGCAGGAGAGGCACGGAGGGGATCATTCCCTCCACACGTCTCCTGCCCTGTTTGTTCTGCTAGACAGCCGAATGCGGCTGTCTAGCCTCAGGAGCACACAGCGGGGAAGGAAGCTGCTGTACAATACATTGGATGTGTCGTACAGGCAGCTACAATCTTCCCACCCCAGAACCCCCCCAGCCGCGCCCCCTTCTGGCCCCTCCGCGCCCCGGTTCCCAGAAAACAGCATATCCTATGGCAGTCTAGCCGCTGTCTAGCGGCCATAGGATTGCTCCCTTAAAAGACTAAAATGCCATACAAGCTTTCTAGGTATTTGTTTTTACAACATCTTCTCTTTTCTGCACTTCATTATTTTCTGTAAATAATCATGATTTTTAAAAATCTAATAGTTTTCAACTAATGAGACTGTCCGTCCCTTTAAAGTTACACCATTTGTTTCTGTTTTATTTTTATTCATTTATTTATTTTTCAGAGAAAGAGACCTTCTTGGATCCTTTTGTGTTGAGGGATCTCCTACCAGCATCTCTGGGAAGTTACTATCGGTATGCAGGGTCACTGACTACCCCTCCATGTAGCGAGATTGTGGAATGGATTGTTTTTCGCATGCCTGTGCCCATCTCTTATCACCAGGTAGGTTTGTACCTCAAAGAGTTTCCCTAGTTCACCATTTCCTTAGTCTTGATTTTTCCACCCACTTTCTGTTAACTTAAGATATAGCCAGATTTCAAGCTCTCTCTTCTTTTTTGGCATGGCTAATAAAATTGGTTTTTTTAAGAGTAGAGACACACCAAAATATTGTTGATGGAAAAGGAAGTTGGCTGATTTTGTTTATTGTTCTCTGAACATGAACCACTTGACACAAGAAGATAATAGAACATGACATCCTATTTCCTTCCAAATGATCTTGGCCATTATCATTCTGTTCAGATACATTTAAGCTATGGTGTAAATATTTACATAGAATTCTTTCTTCTTCTCTCTCCACATTTCTTCTGTGAAACTCAACTAAGTCATTTTCACTGTATACAGACATAGATTTAGTAGTTTGAGCTGATTACATGAGGAAAGTAATGCTTTCGTTAATTTACCTTTTTTGTTTGTTTTTACAATGTCATGAGCTTCCATTATGCACCTCTGAAACGGGCATAGAGATCCTTAAAATGAACACGTAGGAGGCCTTATTGTAGATCATGGTGGTGAGTGGCATTTTAATTGAGAGACGTCCCAGAGTAATAACCTGGGAATATGCAGCTAAGTGTTTTAACAATTAAAAAGGCTTTGACATTTAAAACCTTTGTTTTCAAAATGTCTCCTTACCGAAATGTGTTCTGCCTTTTATTTGCTCATGTTAATACACCTCATCGCAACAGAGGTATCTTGGAGGAGAACTCTTCATGTAAAAAGTCACTGATAAATCAGTGTAAATACCCAGTAACTCCACATGACAGAGGTAAATCAAAGCATCAGGCCAGGAGTTATCCCACCTCTTCTCAATCATTTTACTCAGGGGACACACCAAGATCACTGCCCTTTCCCCAACACTTGTACTATCCTACCTCCTGCATCCACTGTTGTCAAGAAAAGGATTAAATAAAATTAACAGACTTTTTTTTCTGTATGCCACTGGAGCTCAGGTTTTGGAGTTGTTGGTTTTTCCCCCAGCCATTTTTAAAATTGAATAATTGTGTGGTGCCTGTATAGATAAGACTCAGCATCAATCTAGTTATGTTCAAATTAAATGCCAACAAATGTCAGCTTCTGAATAGTCAGTTTGCCAGGGCTATAGCAATCCCAGTGCCCCAGTGACCAGTTCACAAATCCCATGTAATCTCATGGACTTCACCAACCCTTGGTGAATCATCTCATGTTAATTTTAGAACTATACAGATGGTAGAGCATTGGTAGCAAAAGATCAAACCTGTCTCATGGTGGGCATTTTGGAGAGCCATAAATATAGCCATCACGCCTGTCACTCCCCCCCCCCCCGCTGTGTTACAGCAGAACAAGTGAGACAAATGAGGGAGGGAAGAATATTATAGCAACAAGATGCATTTTATAACCCAGTTCAGGGTTTTACCTCTCATAGAATATACCTTAAAGTGCATTTCTATGGTTACTATGGACTCATTGCTTTTAATCAACCTGTACCTTCCAAAGCTATACTCATCTGATTTTTAGGTGCATCTAGCTGCCTGGCTTAATTTAGATCTATTTCTCCTCAATAGATCTAACATCAAGATGTTAGATCTATTGAGATGTTAGATCTTCAAGATGAGGCTGGACAGCCATCTGTCGGGGATGCTCTGATTTGGATTCCTGTGTTGAGCAGGGCGTTGGACTTGATGGTCTTGTAGGCCCCTTCCAACCCTACTATTCTAAGATTCTGTGGTCAAGAGATCTAAAATGGATAGCACCATTTTAGGTGTTTTATTATTTGACTTCTGTTGAACCAAAGGTCATCTTCTCCTTGGTTGCTACACTGTGGGCCTCTTTAGATGTTACTTTGCCCCTAGGATTCCACTTGGG
This sequence comes from Heloderma suspectum, assembly GCF_057233095.1. Classification (NCBI taxonomy): domain Eukaryota; kingdom Metazoa; phylum Chordata; class Lepidosauria; order Squamata; family Helodermatidae; genus Heloderma; species Heloderma suspectum. The sequence continues at coordinate 332,207,665 of NC_139459.1, read as the reverse complement.
GTGAGATTGGGCTATGCACTTTCTCTGCTGCTCCTTGTACCACATAATACTGTATACTGTATGTTTAATGGTTTTAAGCTTTGTAAACTGCCCAGGGAGCTTCGGCTATGGGGCAGTATAGAAATGTAACAGATGAATAAATAATAGGAAGTAATTAGTTAACTGGGAGATCCAGTATTTAAATAAACATCGGATCTTCTGGTTCATTAGCTGCCTTATACCTGCAATGAGAGGAGCAAGTGCGGGAGCCCAAGGCCTGCCTGTGATCTCACCCCAAATAGAATCCTAGGGCCAGCGTAATGTCTGAACAGGCCCACGGAATGCCTGAATCAAGGGGAGAATGTTAGAAGTTCAGAAAAGTTGAAGACCCACATGATATCTTTATTTTAATTTTATACACACGCATCTTATATCAAAAAGATCTCAAGGCAGTTCTCAAAAATTAAAACAACCAGATAACCAGATAAAATAACAATAACAAAGTCAGAGAGTTTAAAATAGTCAAAGTATTTAGATATTTTAAGATGTTTTAAAATGCCTGGTTGAGTAAGAGAGGTTTTTTCCCCAGCGCCTAAAAGGTTGGCACCAGGTGGCTTTCACTGGGGAGGGTATTCCACAACTGGGTTCCTACTGCCAAGAAAGCCCTCTTCCTCTAATGGAGGTGCTATTTGGAGAAGGGTATCCACAGATGATTTTAACACTCCCTCAGCACTGCCCTGCCACCGTCCCACATTCTTTTGAGGGAGAGCTGCTGCTGCTGCTGCTGGAAAAGTTCTTTTGAGGGAGAAGCCAGCCAATATTATGTTAGGTCACTGAGGGAATTCATACTATGTTCTAGCATGTGAATTTTTTGAGCATCATGCTAAGAAGCTGATGATCTTAACATTCTGGCCGGTTGGTAAAGGAGGAGATGCTCCTTCATGTACTTGCGTCCCAAGCCATTTAGGGTTTTGAAAGTAAACACCAGCCCTTCGAATGGATGGCTGTCCCACCACTTTCATACTCAGGGTCTTGGCTACTGCTGCAAATGCCTCTTTCCCCTAATTTAAGGCTGATTCAGGCATGTGAGGTGTGGTCTCACAGATCCCAGCCTTCTTAGCCGCAAGCAGGAACACATCTTTCTCTTCCCGAGTTGAGGAGGTCATGTTCTCCAGGCTTGGAAGCAGTCTCCAAGAGACAGTCTCCTTTGGGGCTCCTGCATCGGCACAATGGTGGTGCCCCCCCAAAAAGAGGAAATGGAAAAGAAGGAATGGAGGAGCAGGAGTCATGTCCCTTCTTCCCCATAAGACAGGAAGATGAAGCGTTGTGCCACATCTCAGGCCCCTTCAGCATTACCCCCACTTTAAAAAAGTGTTTATAATTCTATGGCTGTAGGTTTTCAACATTTTTATACCAAGTATTTCACATGACAGAGTTTGGAGATTTTAACATGCCTTTCTTTTTAAATGATACGGAAAACTACATTCTACATATACATGCACATTTTATATCTTGGAAAGTATATCGACATTGTTATAGGTTGGTTGTGGAAATGTATTAGAAACTAATACATTTTGATGTCTAACAACCAGATGTTTTTCAAGGCCTGAACGTTTTGGGTAAAAATCACAAATGCTTCATCAGTTTCATTCATGCAGATAATTCTTCGAGCAATGAAAAAATAAATGAAAATTTTAAACATTTGTCAAAAACAATCTGTAAGCTAGTTCTTTGCCTTACACTGCATGTCACCTTCCTTTGTCTAGCCTTTTCCTACTTAGAAATGGCTTTAAGTGCAGGTGAACTTCCTGTTTAGAGTAATTTTGAGAAGCAAACTGGTGCAAAAAGAGCTGTGAAAACCATGTGGCTTAATGCTTAGAGCAGCCTTCCCCAACCTGGCGCGCCCCAGATGTGTTGGACTACAAACCCCATTATCCCCAGCCAGCATAGCCATGCTGGCTGGGAATGATGGGAGCTGTAGTCCAACACATTTGGAAGGCGCCAGGCTGAGGAAGGCTGATCATCAGGGAATGTGGTGAAGGAAGAGAGTATTGCTTCCATTCCAGGCTTTCCTTGTGTCTGCAGAGTGACGGTAGGCAGGTAGCTTTTCCTCTCAATCCCCCTTTTCTCCTCTATTTTGTCTGTCTGGAGAGCTAACTTTGTTATCTTTGTGTAGCAGGGTCCAGCTTTTATAGTATCTGTAGCCTGCAGCACAATAGGTCCCTCCACTCTAGGAACTGCTGGGCTTTCAAGATACTGCTGTAAATATGAATAATGGAAAGATGGAATGGCCGTATGCTGAGCCGTGATTTACGTTATGCATGGAATGGATGTGTGCCCCTCTTCAGCAGCATAAGAGTAAAAACAACAGTAACAACAACAACATAGCTTAAAATAGAAGAGAGGGCAGTATATATCTGTAAGTACATACAGTAAATAGAGGCTAGGAAATAATCTTTTTCTTGCCCCCCTCAGATGTTAACTTTGTAGAGGGTTTATGAAGTGTTTTTTCTGCTGCTTGGCAAGACAGAAATGGGGCTAGATAAGGCTGTTGGCAATGATTTCAGCGGGCAGCCTGGTTTCCTGTTTGATTTATCAGTCTTGGCATCAGTACTTCCTGCCATTTTGCATTCTTATCAGCTGCCCAGATTTCACCACATTGTTTTTTCTAATTAATGTTCTCTTCTTTTTTGTGTGTGTGCTTTCTCCCTCATCCCGATCACTGCATTCAGCTGGAAGCCTTCTATTCCATATTTACCACGGAACAGCAAGACCATGTGAAATCAGTGGAATATCTGAGGAATAATTTCCGACCTCAGCAGAGCCTGAACAACCGGGTAGTTTCCAAGTCTGCTGTGAAGGATGCTTGGAGTCAAGTGACAACCAGCATCTTTGAAAATCCACTTGGCACCGAAGCCTCCAAAGGTAGAACTGGGGTTGTCCATTTAGAACAAGGGAAAGTGTGTTGTGTTTTTAGTTCTTTACATGGGGTATTCAGGAAGCAATGACCAGGGAGGCATAAATATATCATTGCACTTTCTGTGAATGTGCTTTGTTTAAAACACTTTTTTCCCCAAGATGAGCCATTCAGTGAATTAATCAGAGGAATCTTGACATCATCTAAAGCAGGAGGTGATGGTGAGGACAGTGTAATACGGAACCTCAGCAAGTTGAGAGGCTCTCCCAGGCCTCTGCATCCATATCTGAACTAAGAACATTTGACATATCTCTAATAGTGATGCCAAGACATTTTCATGCTGCCTTGGTATACAGAAGGACCTGCTAGTAAACTGGACTCTGATTTTACACAAAGAAGACAAATATAATGCTATGCCCCCCCCCCTTATAAACCTATGATCTGATGGGACGCAAACTTTATTGCTCATAGGTAAAGACCACCACAATTAAGCAAGGGTCTTATTCCTAGAGCAGTAGTAGCTGTGCCACATCCAATAATTTTGTCAGGGCCGCTGGCATTGTGACAGGGCTGTTTTCGCTAAGCGTTTATTTCCGTAAAAGTACTGAAAAGCAGAAATCCTAAAATGAAGTGTGCTCTCTGCTCAAGTCACTTTTTAAACTTGCCACGTCTCTGTGATGCTGTTCTACTGATCCTCATGCTGCCTTCAGGAGCCCGTTTAGTTTGTGACAAACATTATTAAGCCTTATTGAGCAAACCCTACTTTAAACAATTAATGAATTACACGTATACTCCTCTTTTCAGCCAAGAAGGCTCCCAAATCAGCTGACAATTTGAATGTATCAAAAAATGCCATATATACTCGCTGGGGTGCATTGACTCAGTGCAGTGTTAGAGACACTGCTGATCAGAACTATACAAATTGAGCTCCCATGCTTTGTGGTTCATCCTGGAAGACATGCCAGCCTGCCTCACGGAGATCAGACATAAACAAAACAAGCAGGCTGTGGAAGCCTTCTTTTCCCCAGGGAACCTAGACAGAGAGAGGTTCTTGGAGATTTGTTATTCACTCCGCATGCACTGACACCTACATATGTGCACATAAACAGTAGCTTTGGGAGAAGCAATCGAGATCACAAGTGAGCTTGAAGAATATTTTTAATCAAAACTGGAGCGTTGCTTAGGCCCAATAATGACTCTGTGCTTATGAGTACTTGGAACCAGTGTTGTTTTATCATCAGGAAGCATTAATATTTATTGGCTTTGGGTTGCTCACCTCAGGGCACTAATGAAAGGTAATAGTTTGCATTATAAGGAGGTGTCAAAATGCACTTGTTTTTGTTTGAGAGCAGTCCTGGTACCTTGGCAACAAGTTGCACAGCATTCCAAAGGTTTTACCATTTGGGGTGAATGCCTGATAGCTAGCGTATATATATTTTTATTTCTTTCCTTTGAGGGCTCCAGGCTTCTGGACAGAACACTCTTTCTAGCATAGGGAAAGTGTGATGCAAAACACTTTGCCCAGGACAAAAAGAGCTCCTTGGAGCAAGTGGCAATTGCATCTGCCCCTTCTCACAGCCCTGAATGGTGTAGAGCAGGGATGTTGAACCTCTGGCCCAAATCCAGACCCCAGACCCATTCTAAAAGGTTGAAATGCCTCCCATATGGCTGAGTTACTGGCAGTAATATGTTGGCATATTGGCCCCACCCCCTTTTGCCTTCGACCCCACCCCCTGCTGGAATGCAGCTAGAGAGAGTTTCTCTGAAATAGAATTCAGCCCTCAGGCTGAAAGGGTTTTGACACCCGAGAGAGAGAGAGAGAGAGAGAGAGAGAGAGAGAGAGAGAGAGAGAGCGAGCAGCTATTATAGTCCTGATGTGATCCTCTTTCCCCCAATCAGAAAGGGTGTATCAGGAGCTACCAGGACTGGGTACTTTCAGATCTGCGTTCTCCCGCCTCATATAGTGAGGCACCTGGGATTGCAGATCATTTGGTTCCTTGGGCTGTGGTGTTTCCTAGTACTCCAGAGTGACTCCAGCCCATTGGCTTCCCTACACTTTTTATTTTATGTATGTATGTATGTATGTATGTATTTACAATATTTATATACCACTCCACATCAGAAGATTTCAGAGCAGTGAACAACAAGGTAAAAGAATAAAACACCAGGCTAAAACATTTTTTTTAAGACAAATTCCACTAAGGTCACATTTAACAAACCACGGCTGGTCACGCAAGAAAAGCCTCTTGAAATAACAATGTCTTCAAGAGGCAGTGGAAGGAATACAATGTTGGCGCCTGCCTGATCTCCAAAGGCAGGGAGTTCCACAGGAAGGGGGCCGCCACACTGAAGGCTCTTTTCCTGGTGGACTCCAGCCAGGCCATGGGTCCAGGTGGAACCACCAGGAACATGCCTTCTGATGACCTCAGTTACTGGGCAGGTTGGTAAAGAAGGAGGTGCTTTCTCAGGTATCCTGGTCCCAAGTTGTTTAGGGCTTTTTAGGGTTTAAAGGCTTCCATGATGGGCTTGGCCTTTGCCTGGGTAACAGTAAACCTTGCCCATGTTTTCCTAGCTGTTAGTATTTGCTTTTGTGTCAGTGAGGGCTTTCTCCATTACCTGCCTGCCTGTTTGTTTGGATTTCCCTCAGGCCCCCTGGTCTCAGGCTGCCCTGCTTTCCATTCTGCTATCTCTCTAAAGCTGTCTAAGGCCCATCATCACAACAAAGTGTTGTGTTGCTACTGAGGTTGCCCATTTTCTCTTCTGGCTTTAAAGGGCCAATAAAAGTCACTGTAATGGTGCCATAACTCTGTGGACTTGCTGTGAGGGATAAGGAGCAATGGATGCTGCTTTTTGCCCAAGACAAGATGCTAATTATATGTCTGTTAATGGTTAAAATACATTTGGCGGGTGGCAGCAAGGATTCCTTTTATGTATAAAGATGGGATAAATAGTTATGGCAATGACTGAGCATAAAGCAAGCATGTCTATCTTGAAATATTTATTTTCCACGCAGGCACGCTGCCTTTTCTCTAAGGAGCTCAGGATAGCTGGGGTTAACCAGTTTTCATCCCCAAGTGAATTTCAGGCTGAAATATTGTCCAATGTCACCTAGGGAATGGCCCAATACAGATCATGAGGTTACTAAGGGTCAATGTGGAGAAGCCTTACCACTTGATACCACATACCAACTAGAATATGTGGCAAGGGGAAAAATTCATTTTGACTGCAACCCCCCCACACACACTTTTGCCAATATGGATGCCAAAGCAAAATTGTAGTAGGAAACATTTCCACTTGGTAAGTTGGTCATCTATACCATGCCAACCTGATGGCTGAATTGGGATGTGAACCCAGATCTCCCCAGTCCAAAACTCACTCTATCCACTACATTGGCTCTCATAAGCAAAACTATTGACTTACATTATAAAGGCTCTTGACGTCTTGGACAAGATGCATCACTTTGATTCATACTCCCCATGCACAGAACATTACGTAGCTGACGAATACCGTTCTGTGCAAAGCCATCTCTAAGCTCTGATTCACACAAAACTTCTTTGCGTGGTTAAGGCTATTGACCCAGATGAATGACTGCAGTGATGCTGGGAAGTTAACAATTGCAAGCACATCACATGCAGCTTTCAACGTGATTCTGTTGCTCAACCTGTATTAGAAAACCTTTGTGGCAGCCTATGCTTCATTCCCTTTCAGAATCTCTTTTACAGCAGTTGACAATGAAGTTTATTGAGAGGTGACACTCTCTCAAAAATGCACTGACCCCGTGATTATTGCATAGCTGTTAGTCAGGATGTGTTATTTAATATATACCACATGATGAAACCTGGAGTTGTGACTCATGTTTGTAGGGCACATGGTTCATAGGCAAGTGGAAATGCCAGTAGCAGGGTAACTGTTTTTGTCCACACCATATTCAGTACCAGCCACCCAGGGACACATTTTTCCTGCAGAAAAAGGCAGTCTAATGATCTGCTCTATAATAGAACTTAACCACAGTAGCTTTTGACATTATAGATGCTTGTAGAGTTCTTACCAAGACTTGAGCCTGAAAGGATCATCACAACACTCTTGTAACCGATTCAAGACCACACTGTGGGCCAGTTCACATGACACAACAACTAATTGGGGATTAATTTACCCGTGAGAGGCTGCAGCACATCCTGGCCACCATTGTGAATGTGCAAGTCCTGGCTGGGAGTTGCCATGGCTTGTTGTGTCATGCGAACCCAGGCAGCAGGGATTATTTGAGGGTTAAACAGCCCTTCCATAACCCTAAAACTGACCATAGGTTATGTGAGGGTTGTTTAACCCCCAAATAATCCCCGCTGCCCAGGTTCAGGCAACACAACAAGCTACGTCAAGGCCGGAGCTTGCATATTCATACTGGCGGACAGCACCTAAGGGTTAATTTACCCATGGTGGACTGTTGTGTCGTCCATACCAGGTCAGTGAGGCCCAGCTTGCCCCAAAATAACATTCCTGCATGCTCACAATTCTTGTAATCATTGTCAAAATAGCAGATTGCATCAGTTCTCAATGTTTCCAAAGGGTGGTGAGCTCTGATGGATCATAGCTCAGTGGTGGACAATGTGCTTTGCTTGTATAAGGTCCCAGGTTCAGTCCTTAATATCGCTGTTTAAAAGGATCTCAGGTTTCAGGGCTGGATTAAATTGCCTTAGCAACCTGTCACCAGTCAGTGCTGGGATGGAGGAACTAGTGGACTGATTCAGTATAAGGCTGGTCCCAACGTGAACTCAGCGTATGCTGAAGATGTATCAGCATGGCTCGATTAGTATTTCTAGCATGACATGACGGAAATCGTCATGTCAAACTGATCTGTGAATCTAGGTCACTGAGATCAAAAGATCTGGAATTTGACCCCAGATCCACAGGTGCCTTGGCAAAGGCTGCTGGTTTTTTGATCTGTCTTTCACTGAACTGCTATTTGAGTTTCCCTCCTCTAAATCTTATGATCCATCCATTGCATTATACCAGCACTTACTTTATTTCTTTGTTTGTTTGTTTGTTTGCTTGCTTGCTTGTTTATTTATTTCATTTCTATATTGCCCAGTAGCTGAAGCTCTCTGGGCAGTTCGCAACAATCAAAACCACAAAATACATCATAAAATGCAATATAAATTGTAAAAGTTTAAAACTACAGTATAAAAGTACAAACCAGAATAAAACCTAGCAGCAGTGCAGAGATTTAAAACACAATAACAAATTTAAAACAACAGAGCTAAACGACTTGGAAAATAATAAGGTCTTCACCTGGTGCCGGAAAGAACACAAGCTAAGTGCCTGGCAAGCCTCTCACTCCACCACCACCCCTTAGTGGACTGACAGAGCTGTTATATGCAACCGCACACACTCTAGAATAGTTGTGCATCCTTAATGGCTTGCAGATTTCCCCCAGGGCCACCTGTTCTTTAGTGGGGCATGTATGGTGATGATTGGTTATTTCAGGCCTGCTCATCCTTGAGTGGCTCTTTGTGTTGAGGGCTCTGTCAGAAGTGACAAGTGAGATGCAGTTCTCTGGGGCTTGTCTATGTGCTAAATGGACAACAGCACTAGGTGCATTTTTGCGAACTTAAAAGAAATACGCTCTTCTAGGGTTACCAGTCTAAAATGACTTGTCACACATCCCTCTGGAGGTGACAGTGCTGACTTGCGTTTGTTGGTGAGAGACAGCAATGTGACTCCTTCCAGCCCTTGCTTCAGCAAAGGTGAGCAAGGAATGAAATGGCTGGTCTGCTGCACTGTCTGAACTACTGACATATAAATAAAATGACTTGAAGTCACAATCCGTGAGTGGAAGTTCAGCTTGTTTATTCAGCTGCTAAGTTCACTACATCCCTCTGTAGGGACATCCATTCAAAAGGACTCTTACCACAGGTTATTTCACTGGCAAGCCACAATAGAAGAGGGTTGATCGTACCTTAACAGCCTTGTTGACAGTGTCAGAGAATAGGGGTACATTTGCACTGGCCTCTTCTTTTGCAATCTGCTGCTGTTGTTACTGGGATTAACTTGTGTTTGCACAGATTGGTGTTCTCCTTCTCCTTTTTTTATTGTTTGGGTTTACAGCCACTCATTCTATGTTTTGACAGTTTCAAAGGGTGATGCAGGACTGTCTTGCTGTCCTCCATAATGTTGAGAATTGTAATATTTGAGGGAGGGGGGGTCCAAGGAGTGATTTCTCTTCCAATTAGCCAATGGACTGCCTTCCTTTTCAGAATTCCCCAGAGCATGGTTTAAAGGCATAGGAGGCAGCTACCTTGCTGAAGCTAAGCAGGTCTGGGTCTGGTTAGTGCTTGGAGGGGAGACCACATGGGAATCTCATGTAGCCAGCTTGAGTTCCATGATGGAAGAAGGGAGGGATAAAAATGAAATAAACAAACAAACGCATTCCTCTTCTCTGTCCTTCCAGGAAGATGAGCATGTCCAGTGTGTGCTGACTTGAACCCCATGAAGCCTTTTAATTGTGGGTGGGGCGTGTCTGCAGTTGCACAACAGAGAGAATCACTTTGCAAGGCCAAAACTGACTCCTGAAACAGGGGCTCATAAATCCTAGATAAAATTAATAATCAAAGTTCTGTTGGTTTTGCTCTGAAAATTATTTAATGGCACAAACTTTTCTCTGAGTGGAAATTAAATCTTTAAAGGCAGCCTAGAAATCATTTTGGGTAGATAAAATTTGCAAGATAAGATTCCATTCTCCATTTCAGTATGGTCCTGCAACTGAGTAACAGCAGCGTCTGGAAAAAGTGTTAGCAGAGGCTGTAAAACAGATCTATATTAGCAGGAAGCAACTGTTATACAAATACATTAATTTCTTGCTTTACATTTTCTGAAGCATGACAGTTTATGTCTGCCAATAAAAAAAAGGTCAACACTTGCCCATTACTATCACAGTTAAAGTTTCAACAGAAAAATGAGGATACTTTTAAGTGTCTTGCTTCTTTACATATTTATAGGAAAGAGGAAATTTTGAAAGGGTAGGAAGATTATGTAAGCCGCCTTGGGTTCCTTGCAGGAAAAAGGAGGGGTAGAAATATAATAAATAAAAATAAATATATATTTGTATAATTCTTTATATATTTATACACGCACACACATACGCAGGCACACACATATACCAGTTCTCCCTTTTACCGAGCCCTTTATAATACTGGTGCCTCCTTGAAAAGGCTTGAATGTCTAGCTAGAACCCAAGTGTTAAGTGTTTTATAAGTTATTTTAGCAGTCCCAATTCAAATCCTAATTGAGCCATGAACTCACAGGTGACCTTGTCCCTTAGCCTCACACAGAACCATACATAAAGATTGGTGATGGTGGTGATGATGATGATATTGTTTAATATGTAGCACTGAGCACTTTTCTAGTACTTACATAGCACCTTGGCGGGGGGAACCACATGCATCACTTTGTGATAGGGCACGTGTTTTACATGCAGAGGTTCTATGTTCAATCCCTGTCATCTCCATGCAAAGTATCAGGTGGCAGGTGAGAGGGAAGGGGCCTCAGTCTTTCAGAGACCTGGAGATCCACCTCCAGTCAGAGTAGGCAATACTGGTCTAAATGGATCGATGGTTTGACCTGGTATAAGGCAGCTTCCTATGCCTGACTGTTCTCTTTTCCAAAGTGTTATTATTAACGTCTCTTTTGAAAGTAGCCCTAGAGTTTGTCGCCTTCACTTGCTACTGCTGCACCACAGGGCTGGGGAGAATTCAGGCTTGCAGGATTTTTTTACTAGAACCATGAGGTCCACCATCTGAAGCCAGATGCAAAAGACATTAACTTAGAATTTAAGAAAACTGAGCACAGGAATTTTGTTTTGAGCATCAGAACTGAATGGAGGCTATAGTCCTTCCACACAACAATTCACTCTTGATTATCTCCCTCCCCAAGCTTTCTTCATTTCAGGAGTAAAATATAGGATGGGGGAGTAATTTTGTTAATGCCAGGGCCTGTGTCAAGGGTAGGCATGGTCAGGCATCTGCCAAGGGTCCACACCCCAGCAGGGGCCCACTGACAAGAGCACCTCTGGAGTTGCTCCTCTTCTTCACCATTGCAACCTGCTTGTTCACCTGCCTCTCGCTCCGGCCCAGACAATAGTGGTGATGAGAAGGAGGAGCAGTAGGCACCACTGTCTACTTGCTCACTGACTCCCTATCTGTCAAGCATGCAAGTGGTAGCAATGAGGAGGAGAAAGAGCAGCTGGTGACAATGGCAGTGAGAAGGTAGTCTAACTGAGGGTGGGGGCCTATTGAAGGTGGCCTGCCCAAGGCCCCTCAAAAACAGTTTGGTGCTGCTGTGAAACAATCATTGCTGACCTACTGCCAGTCACCCAGAGGTGTGTCAGTAGATCATGATCTACTTTCTGCCGACCCCTTCTGAATCAGATCCAGATTCATCTCTTTCTGTCTTTTCCCTGAACCTTTTCCATCTTCCAGCCCAGATCCTTACCTCATGTCCTGCTTGGTTCCGTGTGCTTGGTCCAGTTCCACCCTTATCTCTTAGGGTGTGTACCATTTCTTTCCTGACAATTGAGTCATGGCCTTCTGTTCCCACACATCTCAGAGTAAGGCTTCTGGGTCAGCGAGACAGTGCTTCCATTCAGAGCTGAACCCAGGAACGGCTTTCACAACAGAAGAAACACTGAGCCACTTTGCTTAAATTTGTGCTGATAGAAGAGTTTTTCTAATCACTTTTGTACTGTGCTAGACCTAATAAACAAAGTTTAGGTTTCACATCTCAGTTGCTGCTCCCAGACTGTGTCTGCTGTCCTTCCACCAGCAGGCAAAGACTTCTTTTTTATTTAAGCAGGATTTTGGCATCTAAGCTGGTCAGTTGGGAGGGGTGCTGTTCTTATTCTTTTATTGTTACATATTTTCAATTATGTTTTTAATGTATTTGTTTTACAGTTGCTCTAATTTTGTTTTTATTTTAAATGTTTTTTATTCTTGTTAGCTGCCTTAAGCACCTTTTCCTTGTAGAAAGGTGGTGTATAAATTAAAGAAATAAAACTACTTAGGAAGTCCCCAATCTGAAAAGAAATGTAAACGCAGATAAATTTCAGTAGGACTATGAAGGGATCCTTAGCAGCTTGATCTGCTGGTTTCCCAGGCTTTGGTGTGCCTTAGATACTACAGTAAGCCCTTCTATTATTTTCTGGAGTATGTTGTTTTATTTTCTGTCTCCTGTCGCTGTAAATCAAGTATGTCTCTTAAAATTGTCAGCAAGGTGAAAACGTGACTTCTTTGCAGCATTTTAGATCTGAAAGTGATGTACAAATCTGATCTGGCAGCCAGAATAACCCCAAATGGTATATGATTTATTGATTCTAGACTGACAAGTAGTAAATAAAACCACACATCCTAGATTAAGTAATGGAGAATGGCCACAACCCACTTTAGTATCATATAGTTTTGTTTTGTTTTATGGCTCTACTCCAGAGTAAGTGGGCTGTGCATTACGGACAGGCTGTCTGCTTTTCAATGTTTATTAGTGTCTATCAATGATACCAGCATGCTGTTGTTCATAATAATGACAGTATAACATCATGCTTGGGTATATTGCTCTGTGGCTCAACTCAAAATCCAAGGTCTGGAGCTACTCCCATAGTTGTAGACACCAGCCAGATTCACAATACCTACAGTAATTTGTGCACATCAGTAGGGGTCCTAAATACAAAATATTTAGATGTCAATAAACTGCCTGAAGCTAAATGCCTATAGGAAGAATTGTGTGCAGAAACAGTTCTGGTCCCACTGAACCAGAAATAGTTATTGCTCCACTCTTGATTTGGACTGAGAAGTGGGTGCTTCAAGGGTGGGGTTGCTCTTTGCCCCACTGCCAAGGTCAAGGCAGCCAGAAGCAGAGTTCCCCTCTTACCAGGGAGCTATAATTTGGGGGGGGGGGCAGGGGGAGGTCCAGCATCAGGGGAAGAAGGATGCTGGCGAAAGCAATTGCTCAGCTAAGGCGCAGTGCCTTCCAGGGTGAAGAGGCCTGCTGAGCCAATCAGGGCTCCAATTGGCTTGATGGCGGTGGGCCCAAAAGGGGGACCAGAGTGAAAACTTTCTCCATCTTTCTTACTAAGGCCTATATAAGCAGGCCTATATAAGTAGGTCTCTGCCACGGCTTTGGTATCTAACCCATCTAAATACGTGTGTCTAATTTGTTCCTTCCTCTTCGCCTCCTGGATCCAGCTAAGCACTTCCTCACACAATTTGAGTAGTCATCAACAATGAGGGGATCTGTTCTTCTGCTCCAGGATGAAAGGTCTACATGAGGAAGTCTATCCTACTGGGACTGTAAACAGCTTTACTGAAACAAGTTTTGTAAGCCGCTATGCGAACCACTGTAAGAACTTCCTTGTCAAATAGTGGCATATAAATATTCCAACATTTAGAATCTATTTAGAATCCAAATAAATAAATAAATAAATTTATTGGTGTTACATGCTGATCAAAATACTTCTGCTAGTCAAAGAGTTTGAGTAACTGCCAGGCATTTGTGGGGCTCAAAACAGGAGCTGTGTGGACCAGACACTGGCTTCTGTGCCACTGGTCCTACTGGTCAGAGGAGGGAACAGCTGATTCTAACTGGGATGTTCACACATCCCATAACCCTTATGGCCCAGGAAGTCAGGTGGCTACTCCAGTGCCATTGCTGATATAGACTCTCAAATTTGCTGCAAGTAGTCATTTAAAGAGGCTAACATGCCCTCCCTCTGTGCCACCAGGGTACTCGCATTCCCTTTGGCCTGTGTGACAGTAACAGCATCAAACATTCCATAGTACTGATATTTTAAATTATATTTTTAAATGGTGAATAAAATTAAATAAATGCCTACACCTTTCTGTTGCCTACCTGTATTCAGAGTTTACCTGACTTAAAATGTGCATAGTCCTTGTGCTTTCATGATTATTATTATGATTCATGATTATTATTTGTCAGCATGTTAAATGGCATGACTTCCCACCAAATCAAAGTAGATGTGGCCCATATCCTAAAGGGATGCAATTTTGCTGATCTGTACTTCTGCTTCCACCGCCTCCTCCAGTAACAACAACAGCTTCCTGGTACTATGTTAAGCAAGTAAAGCTTATATACAAGTGATTAAGCTAATCTAAGAAGGCCACCAATTTGGATGGCTTTAAAAGGGGATTAGACAAATTCATGGAGGATAAGGCTATCAATGGCTGCTAGCCCTGATGGCTATATGCGTGCACCAGTTGCTAGGCAACATGGGCAGGAGGGTGCTGTTGTACTCACAGCTGTTGCTGTTTGTGGGTTTCCTACAGGCAGCTGGTTGGCCACTGTATGAACAGAATGCTGGACGGGATGGACCTTTTGTCTGATCCAGCATGGCTCTTCTTATAGTCTTAAGACAGGCAAAACAATACTTATGGCTGTTTTTAAGGACTTGAGAATCACATTGGGAACTTTGAATGAGGCTGCACTGCATCTAACTGTGTGCTTCCTATGGGCCTTAGTTCAACTGGAAGTTAGGGACTGGAGGGTTTGCTTAACAGGTGCTCTGTCACAGCTGCAGACCCTTTATACACATCAGTTAAGGCACACAGTGAATATGTAGTGGGGCAGCAGTATTGTGGCCATCTGCCTCATGCTAGGCCCAATTTGCCTATTCAGATTGGATATAAATTGATGACATTAGGTCTCAATGGTGGGTAATCTTTACCAGGCAAAATCAGGAGTAAGAATTGTGGATTATTGGGCCTTCACATGTTGGCATCTAATATGCATAGGCAATAAGGTGGGGTGGGGTGGCGTGGCTGACTGTGATCCCAGTACCCCACTAAACATCCATTATATGCACTTTAACTATCATGTGAAGAGGATTCTGGTGTTATTGTTGTTTTAAATACCAGAAGCTCAAAAATCACATAAACATCCCGGGAGGTTATAAGCACATTACAAGTTGCCCTCTTCCTCCATAGTAAATTCTTTGCTCCAGTATCTTTGATTTGGGGTGATAAACTGTTGTTTACAGAAGTATATTTGTTTTATTACTGTAAAGGCTCTGGGCCTCATTAACGGTGCTCTTGCAAGCTTCACAACACTTACCCGAAAGTCCCACGAGAGGTTCTCTTGACATCAGAGTTCTCTGGCACAGATGCCTGATTGCCTCCCCAAAGAGACTTGATTGCCCTTTGTGAGAGGCTTGTGTGGTGCTTTGCCTTCAAGTGCCACCTTTAATTGTGATCCTAGACTTAGGTAATGAACAGTTATAATTTACTACTTTAGCACCTACCAAGTGGTGTTGACTCTAAATCGGCATCTGGGATATTTCTCAAGCATTCCACATGAATTCTCCCTTCTCCTTCCCGCTCCAGCGTTTCAGTCTTCATGCCTCCTTTTCAGACTGTGCCTTGCATCTCATTGGAGCATCAACGAGATGCTAATTAAATTACATCTTTCAGTGTGGTCTGTTTGTTTGTTTGTTTGTGGTGGATCGTGTGTGGGTTTCACAATTCAGCTGTCTTGTCATATATTTTCCCTTAATTCTTCCCTCATTTGTACAATTTCTTTCTTTGATTGCCTGGTGGAGATCAGGGCCTTGGGTCTTTGTTGTCTCTGTAGTACCTTGTTACAGTAATTAGAAATTGCATAATAGTATGCATTCTAGAAGAGGGATGGGGAGGGGGTGGAAACTTCACACTTACAGGATCTATTTTGGTTTTTTTTTACAGAACCCCAAGATGTACCAAGTAGACCCAAATGAAAAATAGTAGCTTAGGAGCCAGACATACACTTAGAATGAGTGAATGAATGTGCAGCCATTCCTGCAGGCTGTACTGAGGGAGATGAGAGGGGGGAAGCAGGCCCATTCACCAGCTGTGTTGAAAGACTTGATCCCCCCCCACCCTTCCCTCCCCATTCCTTTTTCCTTGTGTATCATGTCTTCTTAGATGGTAAGCCTGCAGGCAGGGACTGCCTTGTTTTATTGATTATAATTGTTTTATTGATTATCTGGGAGCCTTTTTGGCTGAGGAGCAGCATACAAATAAGTTAAATAAATAAATAATGAATGAATGAATGAACGAACAATGAATGAATGAACAAACAAACAAACAAACAAACAGGGTACTTCTGAGCACATGCTTAGCCCAGGAATTTGTTTTCAGAACTAGAACTGAGCTCACAGTTGTCTCAACAACAAATGCTCTCCTCATTTCTCTCCAAGGATTTTTCATTTCAGCTGCCTAATTTGGGGTGAAGGAGCCTGTTTTTGCTGTTGTTAAATGATTGGGAGTCAGAAACCCTAACCAATTTATTGCAAATCACCCAGAGAACTACCAGTAGATCCCAATCTACCTTCTGCCCACCCTTGCTTTAGAAAATAAAAACCTCATGTAATAATGTCCCACACTTCTGTGAGTCATCTGTCTCCTTCCAAATTGCTTTTCTGGTATGAGCAGCAACTGGCTCTGAAGCCTGAGAGGTAAGGGAAAGCGATAGGCTTTGTCTGGGAAACCTGTGACTTTTTACTGTGAATGAGTCTTCCCCCAAGGAACTGCAGAGGGGAATAGAACTGCTTGCCCCTCCTTTAGGTAGCCATCAGTGCCTTTGTGGTCCCAGCAGCCATGACTACAATCCTCACCCACATCTCGAAGCTATGTGTATGTCTAGCAACCAACAAACCTTACAGAAAGGAAAGAGGCAAAGCCTGCCATGCATTGCAGCAAAGAATGAATGCAGGCATACAGAGGCAGGGAGCAACAGCCAGCACAACTACCATTTACAACAGGAGTGGCCAGAAGATAGACCTCCAGATGTTTTGGACTTCAACTCCCAGAAGCCCCTGCCAGCATGGCCAATGGTCAGGAATGCTGGGAGCTGAGGCCCAAAACATCTGGAAGTCTACTTTCTGTCCACCCCTGGTTTAGAAACACAGTTGAATTACAATGCAGGACTTGGCAAAGCAAGAACAGAAGTGAGGATCCTAAGGCGTGGAGAGTTGGAGGAAGCAAGAGCCAAGGAAAAGGAAGACCAGGCAAAGCTGGCTAAAGGAAGTTGGGGCTCGCAAATGGCCACTCAGTCCCCATGGTACAACCCAGCCTTATCGCCATATTTCCAAATACACACATAATGGTCATCTTGCTAGAAATATAACAAAGACTACTTTTTTTCTTTACCCGTCTGCCTAACATTTCCACCCTTAAAAGTTTCCGTGGATAAAATCAAACAGATGCTTACCACACTTAAACCCAGTGAAAATTAATGGAAGTTGTACAAAAGCAGTACTTAGTAAACTGTATCTCTAAATTTCATAGGGACGTTTTCTGGAGCTAGCAAGCCTTAATACCAAGAATATGTAGTCACGTACATATGAATAAACAGGAAACCTGAAAGACTTCAAAAATGTATTCCGTCTGTTTCCTAATTCTTGCTTTTATGTCTAGCACAGTGAGCTAAATATAGCATGTCATATACAATGTGTGATAGCAAGTTGAGGATGTCTGTATTCACCCTTGTGTGAAATATGAGCAAGATCTTTCTTGTAGTTATGGGAACTATAGAGGGAGAATACCACCCTGTTTTTGTATGAAGAACATTTGTTTCAATGATAGACACAATCTGTCATAGAGAACAACTGGTTTCGAACAAAGCACTATCAGACTCTAGTAAAAAATGTAGAAAGAAATTGGATACACTTTGAAAGAACCTGGAGAAAAAGGTTGCAAAAACTGAAAATGAAATATTTTAACTTATTTATCTGCATGTGTTATAAGCACATCGAAATTTAAAATGGCCTCCTTTAGGAACACACTTTCATCCCTCTTGCTCTATTGCCTACACCCCAAATGTGTAAACCCCAGAAGTGTGCAGATATGTATATTCACTCACAATCATATTGTACATCCTGAAATTTTATTTCCCATACTTTACCCCTTCTTAAATCCTTAGAATAATGTAGTATTATTATTATTATCATTATCATCATCATCTTAGTAAGTTACAAAGTTGTTGTTACTGTTATTGTTATTTTTTGTAATTGGTGATCCGAAGGAGGGATCACCAAGCTGTAGCCTCTGAGAATGCTTTCCTCCCTTAGTACCAGGGCCCCAGAATCTGTGAAATCAGTATTGACTTTAATTGAAATTACACTCTTCTCCGTGCCCTTTTTTTTTTAAATGACACCCAGAGATTGAAATGGAGGCAAGTAGATAACAACGCCTCCCCTGGAATCTGCTGTCTAGAGTGTCTGTTTAAGCTGTCCCTGTGCTCTTGAACAATAAAGAAGAAAAGCCCTTGGAACAAGGAGAGGTTTCTACCACTCTCCAATCTCAACTCCCTGTAAGTAACCACAACCCACTCCACTTCCCATTTCTGAAATCAAAGGAAAGGCTTCAAAGCAGGCTTGAGCCTTGGCATGTCTCATTCCAAAATTTAAGCATTGATTTTGGGCTTCTCCACATCAGGTTTTTTATCCCACAACTTTACCAGAGTTTTTGCTTCTGTATTCTTTGCAGGATTAAGATGAGCATTTCCTGGGGGTGGGGGGATTGGCTTTATCTGCAAGTTCTATATGTTTCATTATACAGCCACTAGATGGCACTGTTGTTATAGCGCCACTTCCTCTTTACTCAGACAATTCAAACTGCTTCTTTTTATTACCTCATTATTTCCATTTGAAATGAAGACATGGACATGATTGGAAAGCATGGGAGAGGATTGGTGCTGGAGGTTGATGACATCACATAAAGGACCCACAAACTTCCATGAGTAACCAATCTCAATCACAGGATAAAATCCCCATGTGGAGAAGCCTTATATGAATAATGCTGCTACTCTCACCACTTGCATCATCCTTGCCTGTTTTTTGCAGGAGAAATTTGTTTGACTTGACATGATAAATCCTGCTAAAATGGGTGGGGATGGGGGGAGCATTTTCTCCTTTTGATAATTGCACACCTATAATAATGAAAGAGAGAGAGAGAAACAGTAGCACAGAAAGATGCTGATTGTGTAGATTATTTTTGCCCACTCATCAATCCAATGTTTTAGTTAGTGTTTATCGTGGTACATTCTTCCCAGTGCCTTAGAATAATTGAGGGTTCAGGGGGTGAGGGGGCATGGAGACTGAATAAATCATATAGTTAGTGAAAGTCTCTGACTGTGAAATACCATCATTCTGAGTCCAGTCCCTATGAAGCTACAAAGAAATCACATCAGACTTTGACGCTTTGGGCAGGAAACTCAAGAACTTTGGGGTCCAGATAGTTTTCTCATCCATCCTTCCAGTAGTTAGAAGAGGGATAGAAAGGGAAAGAAAAATACTCTGGGTGAATGACTGGCTTCGAAGGTGGTGCCGACGAGAGAGATTTGGATTCTGGGACCATGGGCTATACTTCCTGGAAGATGAATTGTTGGCAAGGGACGGGTTGCACCTCACAAAGGCTGGGAAGTAGAGGAAGTAAGTAATGCCTTGGAAGACAGAAACAAAATTCAAAGTGATCTTGATAGACTGGATAGCTGGGCAGAAAGCAACCAAATGACATTTAATAGGGATAAATGCCAAGTTCTGCACCTAGGAAAAAGAAACCAAATGCACAGTTACAAGATGAGGGATACTTGGCTCAACAACACTACAAGCGAGAAGGATCTTGGAATTGTAGATCACAAGCTGAATATGAGCCAACAATGTGATGTGGCTGCAAAAAAGGCAAATGCTATTTGGAACACTCAACAGTGGCCACAAGACTGGAAAAGGTCAGTTTACATTCCAATTCCAAAGAAGGGCAATGCCAAAGAGTGCTCAAACTACCGTACAATTGCGCTCATTTCACATGCCAGTCAGGTTATGCTCAAAATCCTACAAGCTAGGCTTCAGCAGTATGTGAACCGAGAACTACCGGAAGTACAAGCTGGGTTTCGAAGAGGCAGAGGAACTAGAGATCAAACCGCCAACATTCGCTGGATCATGGAGAAAGCAAGAGAATTCCAGAAAAATGTCTATTTCTGCTTCATTGAGTACGCTAAAGCCTTGGATTGTGTGGATCACAACGAACTGTGGCAAATTCTTAAAGAGATGGGAGTACCAGACCACCTTACCTGTCTCCTGAGAAACCTGTACGAGGGTCAAGAAGCAACAGTAAGAACCGGACATGGAACAACCAATTGGTTCAAAATTGGGAAAGGAGTACGACAAGGCTGTATATTGTCGCCCTGCTTATTTAACTTATATGCAGAGTACATAATGAGAAATGCCGGGTTGGATGAATCACAGGTCGGAATTAAGATCGCTGGGAGAATTATCAACAACCTCAGATATGCAGACGACACCATCCTAATGGCAGAAAGCTAAGAGGATCTAAAGAGCCTCTTGTTGAGGGTGAAAGAGGAGAGTGCAACAGCTGGTTTGAAACTCAACATTAAAAATACTAAGATCATGGCATCTGGCCCCATCACTTCCTGGCATATAGAAGGGGAAGAAATGGAAGCAGTGACAGATTTTACTTTCTTGGGCTCCAAGATCACCGCAGACGGTGACTGTAGCCATGAAATTAAAAGACGCTTGCTCCATGGGAGGAAAGCTATGGCAAACCTAGACAGCATAGTCAGAAGCAGAGACATCACCTTGCCTACAAAGGTTCGTATAATCAAAGCTATGGTTTTCCCAGTAGTAACATATGGCTATGAGAGCTGGACTATAAGGAAGGCTGAGCGCCGAAGAATTGATGAGTTCGAACTGTGGTACTGGAGAAGACTCTTACGAGTCCCCTGGACTGCAAGGAGGTCAAATCAGTCCATCCTAAAGGAAATCAACCCTGAGTGCTCCTTGGAAGGACAGATACTGAAGCTGAAGCTCAAACATTTTGGCCATCTAATGATAAGAGAAAACTCCCTGGAAAAGACCCTGGTGCTGGGAAAGATTGAAGGCAAAAGGAGAAGGGGACAGCAGAGGATGAGATGGCTAGATAGCATCACCAAAGCAATAAATATGAACTTGAGCACGCTCCGGGAGAGAGCGCAGGACAGGAAGGCCTGGCGTGCTATGGTTCATGGGGTCACGAAGAGTTGGATATGACTTAACGACTGAACAACAACAACAACAACAATAGAAGCATAGCCTCCAAATCCCGGGAAGTACTAGTTCCCCTCTACTCGGCACTGGTTCTGCCTCATTTATTTATTTATGTATTTATTTATTATTAAATTTATTAATCGCCCATCTGGCTGGTCACCCAGCCACTCTGGGCGATGTAAGTACTGGAGTACTGTGTCCAGTTCTGGGCACCACACTTTAAGAAGGATACAGACAACCTGGAGAGGGTTCAGAGGAGGGCAACAAAGATGATCAGGAAACAAAGCCCTATGAACAGAGACTGAAAGAAATGGGCAAGCTTAGCCTCGAGAAGAGAAGACTGAGGGGAGATAGGATAGCGCTCTTCAAGTACTTGAAAGGTCGTCACAGAGAGGAAGGCCAGGATCTGCTCTCGATCATCCCAGAGTGCAGGACACGGAATAATGGGCTCAAGTTACAGGAAGCCAGATTCTGGCTGAATATCTGGAAAAACTTCCTGACTGTTAGAATACAACAATGGAGCCAATTACCTAGGGAGGTGGTGGGCTCTCCCACACTGGAGGCATTCAAGATGAAGCCATCTGTCAGGGATGCTCAGACTTGGATTCCTGCATTGATCAGGGGGTAGATTCGATGGTCTTATAGGCCCCTTCCAACCCTACTATTCTATGATTCCCCTTCTAGCAAAAGATGGGCCTGCAGCAGTGTTGCTAAATGCTTCCTTCTATTTTTTGGAGGCAGCTTCTATAGAATCCCAGGACACCAAGAGTACAAAATACTCCAGTATTTTGTAGCTTAAAACTCTTGCTACCAATAAGTAACCCTTAGGAGAGGCATTTCAACCGTTTAGAATGAGGGAAAAGCTGGGAAACCACCAAATGATCAGTGGTCAGGGGAAAGGGGGTGGGACCAGGGGAAGGCAGAGTGGCTGCTGGACTTCCCAAGGGCCAGATTTGGGACCCCAGGAGAGCTGGATTTAGTTCCCCACCCCTGTAGTAACCTAATCACACATTTAGTCCATATTACCAAGATCGTAGGTGTAACCCAGATAGGCACAGGTATGAACAAGGTGGCCTGTGTAGGAGCTGCGTACAGACAAGGATTCCTTCAAATCCCTCCTCAAAGACCACCTTTTCCCATGAACCCTTTGGCATCACATAGCATCCTTAGAATCATAGAATAGTAGGGTTGGAAGGGGCCTATAAGTCCATTGAGTCCAACCGCCTGCTCAATGCAGGAATCTAAGTCAAAGCATCTGGAAGAACTAGTTCAAGACTCCACCTCTTCACTCTCAACCTCATGTCTGTCTATCAATTTCTTTCTACAGATCAGCTCTCAGCTCAGTTCAGCTTGGCTCCTCCTTCCAGCAAAACTCTGCATTCAACTAGTTGTGACTACAACAGCAGTCTTTTTTGCCTGATTATACCGGGACTCCATTAACATTGGCTGAGCACACACACACCCATCTGCCCCAGCCAATGTTAGTGGAAGCTCTAGCCCTCTCTCTGCCCACCCTCTTCTGTGGTCCCTTGTGCCATGTACACTGAATGGTAGTATAAAAATGAATAAATGAATGAATGATAAGAAATATTCTAGTAAATAAATTTATCTGTCTTAGCTAGTCTTAGCTACACAACGCAGGGGGAAAGATCCATCAGTGTTGGGAGTCTGTCCTAATAATTTCTGAGGATGATGCAGGATGCATCCACTAGAAAATTCTTCAGATAATGTTTATATATATATGTTTATACACACACACACACACACACGTATAATTTTCCACCAAAAGTTAAATTTACCACAAAAAAAGAACTATGCCATTATATTATAACACAGGTATTGATGAAATTTCCATTGTGCATAATTCATATGACTATTTGATATGAAAATAATATTTTTTTAAAAAATCTATAAACATTTATAAGTTCTTGTCTGACTTGCAGACCTATCACTGTGGTCCTAAACATTCATAATAAGTTAGCTGTACACACAGGGAGCAGGAGCAGACATAGTGTTAGCTGATTTATTAGCTAGGGAATAAGGGATCAAAAGCAGACCATGGAGATGAATGCCTGGGATATTTTCAAACTAACTTTTAGAACCCTGGTTTAATGAAGAACTCTTACACAATAGTTTCAGAGAGACCCTGGGTTTTTGTTAACATTTGGTTAACCAGGATTAACATGAGGCTGTTAATCCACTGTACCTACTTTGGGTTTCATCGCAGAATTCAGTTCCAAGCTATACGTGAAGAGTTTTTCCTTTCCTGCATAACCTATAGGTGGTGCTATGCTATAACAAAAGAACACAGTTACACAAGTAAGAAAATACATTTTCTTTTGTTCTTACAAATAATATTCCATTTTCCCATTCTAAAAAACCTGAGGAAGTGCTCTTAAAAAGCAGAAGCGAAACTGGAGGGTTAAAACATCATCTAAAGAACTGAAACAATGAGCAAGGAGGACAAACTCACAATGAATATCTCATGTAGAAAAGCTCTACATATGTGCTAGCCCATGATAGAGCACCATCATGATGGAGCACCATCATGATGGAGCACCATGACTTCTGACTGCAATATGGGCAATATGGATACTGGCCTGCTTTAAAGAGCTGTTGCAAAGATTAATGAGGCAGTGCATGGGAAGCGCCTTGAACTCTTGAAATGCAGTTGGGACCAGGGTGAGTGAAACCTGGAACTTCCACCGTCAGCAAATCCAGCCCATTGTGTGACATTACCCCGGGACTCTGGGGCTAGAATTTTTGCATGAAGGGTTGAGAACCTGTCGTGGTGTCCATGAATCATGGTTTCTTAATCTTAAAAATAACTGTCTTTATTGCAGAGAAAAGCATCATATTTTATCAGTAGCCTATTAGTGCCACCTAGTGTTCTTCATTAAGACCTTTACACTTCAGTTGCTTAAGAAAACACACACACGCATTCGTTCAGCCGCTGTAAATCGGCAGACTTCTTCTCTCACACACAAGACATGCACTTAACTTGCTGGCCAGCTGGAATATGGATAAGTTTACCGTTGGCTTTCCCCCATCAATTTAGAATTATTTAATCATGATCTCTGTCTCTAGTTCCTTCCTCCCCATCAGAAATCATTTGTTATTGCTGAATAGATTTTTAACACTTATATTAGCATGGCTCAGCAGAAAATCCTGTGGTATTGTTTATGAATGCTTTCATTTGTTAAGTGTGTGTGTGTGTGTGTGTGTGTGAAGGTGCATAAGAGCTCAAGACATGTCACCACCCAAGCAACATTCTGTTCACAGATTTCTTAATGGTTGACTCTCTGTTGGCCCAAGGGGCACATGATCCTTTAAAGGGTAGATACACATACCCTTAAAACTGAGATACTGTAGATTAGCAATATAGGTAGGCATCTTCACCTTATGGTTTTTCTTGGGAATCACAGCAAAAGAGACATTTATGCAGTTTGGGTTTAATTGCTAGACAACTAGTAGTGACACCTAGGAAAGAGGAGTATCCTCTCATCTTAGTTTCTTATGCAGCAATGGATATCCAAACATGACAAGCTGTACTGCATTTTTCTTTTGTAATAAATCCAAGATGCATTATTATTTGTAGCAATTTTGTTAGCAAAGACTGCATGATTTGGTGTAGTTGTCATGCATATAATACAAGCTGTATTATACAGTTTGAAGTTTTGACTCCTTCTCAGGAATCAAAACTTCTCAATTCTGATGGTAGTTCTTTATGTTTTTCATTCAGAATCATGTTGGGAGTGATAAAACTGAATAATATCTTCTTTTTCAACAGATTAAGTTGTACTTTTCCTTGTTTATTATATAAGGTGAAAAATTTGGACAAGCAAATGTTGGGGAAGAACTTGATTTAGCTTCAAATTCTTTAGAATTGTCCCTGGGGCAAATAGAGGTTCCTGCTGCACAGAAATATATGATGATTGCAGTCTCAGAAGCCTACTGACGTGGTGAAGTGGTTAGAGTGCTGGACTGAGGCCAAACTAGACATTTGTCATATGGGCTGGCCTTGTGTGGCTGGTTTTTTTTTTTAATAATAAATAACTGGTGTTAGGCACCTGAGCTGTATCAGGACCATGTATGGGGGAAGGGAGCTTTAATCCTTTGAGCCTATCATGGTCCCTATTTGATCACTCCCTCCACTTCTGTTCACAATGGGAAGTAAAGCCCCTCTCATACCATGCCATAGTCCTGATCCAGCTCTGCCCTAGTACCAACTATTTGTTCACAAAATTCAGCCACACAGGGCCAAAGAACATGACAAACATTGCATCTAGGTTGGCCCTAGATGCAAGGAGATGAAGGGTCAGAACCACATTTAGCCATGAAGCTCATTGGGTGACCCTGGGCCAGTCAATGACTGGGTTCACACAACAGCCCACACTCATGTTGGGGGTGGTTGGAGATTTCCCTTTCTTTTCAGACATGTTCACAGGTTAGTTATAATGTGAGTAAAACTGATTAATTTTGCAGGCTTTCGGGTAATTGGTCTGTATCAGCCTTCCCCAACCTGATACCCTTTAAATGTTTTGGACTACAACTCCCAACATTCCTGACCAGTGGCCCTGCTATCTGGACTAATGGGAATTGAAGTCCAAAACATCTGTAGGGAACCAGGTTGGGAAAGGCTGGCCTATATGAATGAACAGAGTCAAACAAAACTGGAAAACATCTAAAATAACCCAAGAGAATGAAGAGACAAAATCTCAGTATGTTGAATGTATTTATATATAGTTTTATTCTTTGAAGTAGCCCAGTGCGCTTTGGCCCTGTACCATATATTTGGGCCTTCTTCAGGGGTTAATATTTCTAACCAAAATAAATAGGTCTGTAGAAATCTCTGAAAAGTTTGTCTCTAAGATGAGTCTGAAATGCTTGATCCATACCATACAAGTTCCTTGGATCCTGAATTTCAGTGATACTTTGAGAGGCAGTGTATGGGCTCACCTTCATGGGCTGAAAAATCCATTACAAGAAAGGTAGAAAGAAAAGCAGGAGCATTTCTCCTAGCTTCTGCTATAGTGGGAGCAAAGTACTTTACATATATATACATTTGAGCAGGTTCAACTCAAGATCAGATCTGGCTTCTGGCTTCTAAATTAGTTCTTGTGGCTTTTGTTTCTTCCTATACTTTAGAAGCATATCATATCTATCGTTTCCCTTTTGTTTAGTTTGCAGTACTCCCCCTGTCAACATGAAAGTGAAACAAGTGAACAGAACAGCCTTGCTGGTGACCTGGAATCAACCAGAAATTATCTATCACCCTCCCATTATGAACTATATGATTTCCTACAGCTGGACTAAAAATGAAGATGAAAAGGAGAAGACCTTCACCAAGGACAGTGACAAGGACCTGGTAAAACCACAGCATCAGAAATTGCCATTAGTGTTAAGATAGCCTTACTCTGTCTTTCCTCAGTAGAAGGTAGGGATATGAAGCATTTGGGGTTTAAGCTAAACTTTTATGATTTCCACTTAATTCCATTTAAAACATGGATGGTGTCAGATGGGGTCTACACGCCATTCCACAACATCAAAGCATCTGAATCTGATTCTTTGTTTGTATGGATATAGAAGAATTGGCCAGGCAGACTCTTCTGCTTGTAATGAAATGAGGACTCATCTGTTTGGGAACTAGTTTAGCTTGATGAGGTACAGCTTTTGCTGGCAACCTACATGTTACTTTACACTGAATGCCTAATCTTGTGAACCTCTCTAAAGGGAGCTAATGGTTCCTACCGTGAATAGGGCACTGGCACCATTCAGGGAATGTTCATGTTAGCATGTTGCTTATTTTTAGGATTTGGCCTTCAGACATATATCTCTCCTGTAGCATATGTGTCTATGTAATGAAGGAGTGGCTTAGATTTTGCAAGAAACATAAGCACAAGTCAGGGCAGTCTGTATGTGGATAGGAATATCAATCCAGAGGCAAGCAACAACTGTTCTAGTCTTTAACATTCCATATGTATAGAATGAAAGTAGCATATTCCATTTTGAAAGGACTCAGTTTATTGTTAATCAAAGCAAGCTTCTGAAATAATGAAATCAGTAATTGTATATGCACATAAAAATGCAGCCTCAATGAGTGAAATTTCTAATGACAGTTATCTTTTCTCCTCCTTTGCAAATACACACTCCTTGGGTACCATTCAATCAGTTATAGAATAATACATCTCTTATTCTTCCTTAGATTGAGGTTCTTTTACTTAATTTCCATTTATATTTTCAATTTCCCCCCACTAGAAGTTGTTATCTGGGTCGCATTAGGGAGTGATGTGCTTCATGAAATCAGAAAGCAATCTTCTGAAAGGTGCCCAAGGTTAGGGCTGCATTATAATCTCAAACTTGTCATCATTTCTCACTCTTAAGGGAGGTTTTTCCCCCTTTTAATTAGTAATAAGAATAGAGTGCACTAATCAGGAAAAATATCTAGTTACAAACGTAGGGCAGTCCCCCAGGAAAGACTGTTGCACAATTTCCATGCATATTTGTTCTTTTAGAATTGATTGCTTAGTTATTACACATGCTATAAATATTGGCTTTTAGAAGCCATGGTTTCCTGCCAGCACCAGTCTGTGGCCAAGAGTATGCCAGCCCAAATGGACATTATTGTTGTTTTCTGTGCTTTTCGGCTGCTACTCCATGCATATTTCCTTCCCTGCCCCTTCTGCATATTCTTCTTCTAGCCATTACTCCCTACCCTGAAAGGAAAACTGGAAGTAGGATGGGGACATCTTCACCTTCTCTGGACGATCAAGGGCTCTGGAGAATAGAGAAGAACAATTCTTACAAGCCGCAATGGGATGGATGGATCAGTTTATTTCTTGTCCATGTCACTATAGCATGTGTTCATTCATAAATCTATTCCATCCGTTTTTTTCTAATATGGATGAAAATCCCATTTAAACATACATACATACATACATACCGACAGATAGATAGATAGATAGATAGATAGATAGATAGATAGATAGATAGATAGATATAGATATATAGATATAGTGTGTATATCACAAAATATACATTTCTAGATTTATTCTCAAAAAATACACATTTCTAAACATAATTATCATATAAATGTATTTTGATACACTTTTTGAGCCAAGAACTGCATCACAACATTCAGAGAATTGCAAAATTCAAAGGATAACATTATTCTGGAAGATACAGATCAGGTCAGTTTGTGCAGAATTCACAATGACAAATTCCTCAAGCATCCTTATTTACATGCCTAAATTGTGAAGGGCAGAACCTTCATTGCTCAGCCATGGATAGATGTACACATGTTGGTTCTTTTAACAGTCTGAAGACTGGTTTTATCATTCTTCCCATTAAACAAAATGTCTGCAGTAAGACATGTGGGATAGACTACTTCCCTCCATTGTTTGTTCCTAGATGTTTTCAGCAGGTCTTTGTTATTGACCTACATATTCGTCCTGCACCAACATAAGCACCCCCTCTTCTGTGTCCATGATGCCACACTGTCGCTGACACCCGCCCACTGTTAGCTCCCTCTCCCCTCTTAAGGCTTCATGAACCACTAATTGTGGAATGTTGCTTTACAGAAACATTTAGGTGGGGAAAGAGGGACTTTTTTGTGGGCAAAGTAGGAGATCCAAATCTGAAGAGTAACAAATAAGGCTTAATTCTGGGGCTTACTCAGTTGTATCTAAATATTTGTAGGGCAACTGATGCTGCATATCCTCAGTATTTCACGGATATTATTCACTTCCTGTTGGAAAGGAAGTGCCGGCATGCATCTCATAGTTCATGTCCCTTCAGGTTGCTCGACTCTTGTCTCAAAGCACCTTCTGGAAGGACATACATGCAGTCATTGGAGGCTAGTGGCTCAGATGTTGGGGGGGGGGGAGAGTAATCTACTCCAGGTTTCAGTCAGAACCAGTCAGAACTCTAAAGGAGATATCCAAGGTGTGGAAGCCTTGGATAGCTCCTCTAGAGTTCTGACTGAAACCTGGAGCGGATTCACTGCCCCAATGGCATTAGAGCCACCAGCCTCCACTGCATGCAGTCAAGGATTCTAACAGAGACTATTGGAAGTCCAGTTAAAGCTTGGTAGGGTTTAGTCAAAGAGAATATCTTGTTTTAGATGTTTCTGTCACAAGGTTATATCCTGGTTTCAAAGACGCAAGTTACGTATTAAAATTATACGTGTGACCTTTTCAGAAATGATCAGTCCACTCATAGGGCCATTACTTGCACATAATATGTCTCAAATAAGAAACGTGTTCTTGAGCAAGGAGCCGGAACAATTGTTTCTACTGCCAGTGTTTTTCCATATTCCCTTGAAGATGCAGTGAAAGAGTCCTCGATTCTTTTACTAGCGGAAAGACTAGTTTTAGGGGAATTGTCTAGTTTGACATTGTCATTCCCCACATGACTGATGGATCCTTCCATCAAGGCATGACCCAGAGGAAGCCTTTTGCTTTCTTGCAACAAGAAGTGCTGCTGCAGCAGCTAGGATCGTGTCTCCTGCATCCCTAGTTAAAGTAAACGTTGGCTGCACATGCGCTTGACAGAAACTCTAGCGTCAGCATCTTGTAAGCCTTTTGAGACAGGCTGGTGGTAGCTTTTGAGTCATACTACAGCAAGCCAAGTCAGAAAGTTACAAAGACCTTTTGTATCAAATGCCATACAATGATGTGGCCAAGGGATATAAATCCAGATCCCCACTCCACACTTTGAAAGTTCAGTTTTTCAGCTGCTTTGTCAATTCCATTTTTGGAACATATATAAATACATTTTGGTCTCATTGGGGTAGTGAATGGAGCAGTGGCATTTCATGCCATTGTGCATTCCTCCCAGCAACTTAGAAATTTGTATGCTGAGCCTGGGACACACTCCCTGGTGGCAACTCCACTTCACAAGGCAACTGCTTAATGGTAGCTGCCATTTGCTACTGCTGCTGCCTCTTCCTATGCAGGTAGATGCTCCTATAGCAGGAGGAAGTCAGGCTGGGCTGGCTTACATCATTCTGCAGATCATTTCATTGCTCGTTTCACCTGGGAGCCATTGCTTATTTTACAATTCAGAATTTACAGGGAGGTTGATATTTGCTCCAGCCCAAAGAGTTCCAGAAATCCGCTATGCCCTTTGGCATTATTCCTTAATGCAAATCCAAATCCAAGGAGTGAGTTCCTCTCTGTTCAGATAAGCTTGTCCCTCCTGTAAAATGCATTCTAAGTATTCTTTGTTTTTCAGACTTATCATTCAGAATCATGTTGTGAGGGATAAAACTGAATAATATTTATTTTTTTTAAACAGAAAGCCATCATTAGCCATGTCTCACCTGACATCCTTTATCTGTTCAGAGTTCAAGCAGTTTGCCGAAATGACATGCGCAGTGATTTTAGCCAGACAATGCTCTTTCAAGGTAAAACCATGTGATTTTCCTGTTCTTTCATAACATTCTGTCACAGCGAAAGTGTGTAGACAAACCATGTTTGCAAGCTGTTGTGGTATTTAGGAACAGTGCTTACATCCACTTACAATCACATAAGGTTAGTAGAAACATAATTTGAACAAGAAAGCTTTGCTAACATGATCCACAGTATGATAGGTTCTCAAACCCTCAAGTTTCCTTCCATTACACCAGGGCCCAAATTGCAGGAGAGAAATTTGCCCCAGCCAGTGTACATTCAGGCCCACACACTGCTGCCAACAGTTATTACTACTACTACTACTACTACTACAAGGAAGGGGGCCTTCTCAGTGGTGGCCTCCCGATTGTGGAATGCTTTCCCCAGTGAGGTCCACTGGGTGCCAACATTGTCATATTTTCAATGCCAGGTTCAGACTTTCCTCTACTCCCAAGCATTTGACAGCATATGATGCCACTTCTTAATTTGATTGTTTTACTCAGTCTTGGCATTTTAAATTGATTTTAGCTGTTTTAAATTGTTTTAACATTTTGTGTGTTTTAGCCCTTGCTGTAAGATGGATGCACTGAGTCTTTTTTTTAGAGCAAGGTGTCTAATAAATTCAAATAATTATTATTGTTATTATTATCCCACCTTTCAGGATACAAATCCTTCCAAGACAACATACAAGTAACATCAACGATCTTAAATAAAATCACAGTCAACAATGTGGTTGTTTTTTTAAAATAACATGTAATTAGGATCCTTCTGACAGGGCAGATGGTGGCAGATGGCCCTGTAGAGGAGTGGGACAGTCCGGCTGGAGCAGGCTCTGAGGTAGTGTTCGCCTGCCTGCCTCTTCTGGGCCCTTTCTACAGGGCAGATGGTGATAAAATATTCATGGAGAACCTGCAGGTAGTGCACATACATAGCCATCAGTTTGGTGGCCAGAGAAAGGATGCATTTTTAAGTAACTCTTCTGTGGTTCTCCTGAGTACATGGGGACTCTGTCCCACATTCTTTCTGGCCCTTTATTTGCATCAGTGCATCCAGATGCTCAATCACAACTTCACTAATAGGCGGAGAGGTAAATGCTTTCAGCTAGAGCAACAATTTTTTTTAGATTGGCATTTTGTTGTTCTTGTTGAGGGTCCAGAATATTGCAGTTGCGATATACAGGCTCTCAATCACACACCCTGAAAAGGTGCTCCTATGAGTCAGGAAGCGCTTTGGATGTGAAAAGCAGAAGCTGAAGTCAGACCAGGAAAGCCAGGAAGGCTTGATGTATACACTGAAGCACTTGGGTGTGCACACAGAAATTTTTTTATCCTACCCACTAATTCCCCAAAGTTTTGTGTCTCCCAAAGTGGCCACCCTGTCTGACTGCCTTATTTGGCACAGAGCAACTTCTGACGCCAAACTCTGGAAGAGCATACCTTGTAAAATGGATACTCCTATGGTTCCTTCTTTTACAGTATGCATCAGTTGCTCACTGAATTTTTGTCTGTTGTATATTGTTGTTGTTGTTGTTCAGTTGTTAAGTCGTGTCCGACTCTTCGTGACCCCATGGACCACAGCACGCCAGGCCTTCCTGTCCTCTGCTCTCTCCCGGAGTGTGCTCAATACCAAGCCCAATTTATTTAAGTGGTGTTATGGATATTTGTGTTTTATCATTGTTTTAATAGCTAAGGGGCATGCTGAGAGTTGTAGCACTTTTTTCTGTCTAAACATGCATAGGATTGCACCCTTAATTTCTTTTAATTTTGGTTTTTATTACTGGTTTTATTAATTGGTTTTTAATTACGCCTTGGGCACCATTCTGCCAAAGGAAAAGTGGGGTACAAATCAAATAAATAAGTAAAATCAATAAATTAAATAATAAATGAGGCTGTAATGTTAAAAAATGGGAAGGTTTGTTTGCAAAGAAAAGAAAAGCCATGGCCATTTACTACAGGGTCCTTTGATACAGTGGCCTGGTTCTCATGATCCCTTACTCAGATTTAATTACATGGTAACCCACCGTAATGTTAGTTTTGTTTTCACATCTCCTGTGTTTAAAATGTGTTGCAAGGGGTTCCGCAGTCCCATTTTAAATAACTGGTAGTTATCGGAGTATAGGGAGATGAACACAGCTAGTCTTGAGGAGAGATTCACTGTTTTAAATCATATAGTCTTCTTAGGAAGGAGCACTTATTCCCAGAATTTTTCCTTCAAGAGTGTCTGTCGTTCCAACGCTGCAGGCACAGGTATATTGCTACATATTCAGCTGTTCCTATGATGCAGTAGTCACTATATTTCTACTGGCACAGGAGATCCAAAGTGAGACAGTTATGTCAGGAATGATTACTTAACTTTTATTTTAATTGCAGAAATAGAAACTTGTCACCCCTGTAGAAGGCCAGTCTGGGAATTCAGCAGCCATTTTATAGTTACATAATTTGTGTTGGCATCTCTGTACTCGCCCAATAACTAGCTCATTTCATATGATGACAACTGATGCCCTAGAGATACCACAGTGGTAAGATATAAGAGAAACTTGGATAGAAAAAGTAGGGGGAGTATAATGATAGAAAGGCTGTAGTCGAGAATCAAAATCTAGTAGTGTGCATTGCTTGCTTTTAGAAATGTAGAGTAATCATGGAGAACATGAACTTCTGGAAGGAGACTGGCAATAACAACAAAAACGCTTCCAAGTCCCAATTCTTATTCCTGGGAATTGGTTGGTTTGTGTTTCTCTCCTTCGTCATGAGCAATTTTAGTGTACTTCGATAAAGACTGTGATTTCTTTTTAATATTTCTTTATCTTTGATTCTAGAGTAGTGTTTAGCATGGGGGTTTTTTGCAGTTGTATAATTCACATTCACATTTTTATTCTTATTCTCCCCCCCCCCCCCCCAGATAACACAACTCGCATTTTTGAGGGGACCAGAATAGTAAAAACAGGAGTGGTAAGTGAAATGAGCCTTTGAAATGAATATAAAAACATTTGCAACATCTTATCCAGCAGGTGGCGGCATAATGTTGTAAATCTCCAATAAACTAAGTCCTAATTGGAATTTAGAGATTCCAGGGATTTTAATATAGTTTTCTGAAATGTCTTTCATTGTTGTTTAACTCAAGGTGACTTCAGAGAAGCCACATATAATGTTGGGGCTTGGCTGGTATGTTTAAGTATATTAAGTAATTGGATTTTTTGGAGACATTCGTTGTACTACAAATAATGCTCTTCAGTCATACCTGTGGACTGAAGCAATATGGTAACATATTGTCACTGTTTTCTTTCTGGTTTTCATAGCCCCGTTTAGAACTGCTGCCTGTGCTTTTGAAAGCAACCCCATAGTCAGCAATAAAGAAATGCTGAACATCACTGAGGTGTCCTAGATGTTCAAAATGCCTTCTCATATTTAGTGAGATAGTAGCATTCAGTCAGCATCTCAAACCTTTGAAGGTGCAGATATGCTGTGGCAGGAATCTCTAAAGAACATTGTGACGCTTAAAATCTCCCCCTTTCTGCTATTGTAGAAGTATGTGTATCAAAATCCTTTCTCCCCCTCCCCACTTACTTAGAATTGATTACTAAGTAAAGGTCGTTGTTACCCTAATAATTCCAGTGTTGCTCCTGTGCATCAAGAGCCCTATGTGGGTCATCGCCCCATGCAATTAGAATCACGTGAAGGGAGGAGCAGGGGCCCCTCCATCCCATCCCCATCGCTTGGCTCCACCAACCTCCATGTGTTGTAGGGGAAAAGCCCAAAGCAGGAAGCCTGATCTACATCAGCCAGCGTGGTGTAGTGGCTAGAGTGTTGGACTGGGACTCGGGAGATTCAGGTTCTAGTCCCCACTTGCGCATGAAGTTCACTGGGTGACTTTGGGGCAGTCGCTGACTCTCAGCCTAACCCACTTCACAGGGCTGTTGTGAGGATAAAATGGAGAGGAGGAGGACCATGTGAGCCACCTTGGGTTCCTTGCAAGAGGAAAAAAGGCGGGATATCAATGTAATAAATAAATAACAAAATAAAATATATGCAGAGAGGTCCCACATGATTTAGCACCCTGCACAATCAGTGTTCTAATTTGCACAAAGCAAGTTCCTTACTTCAGGCCTTTGCCCTCCAGCATGTGAGTGGAGGGCAGCAGGAACACAATGTAGGGGACAAGGCCAGCGAAGCGATCCTGCTCTCCCCAAATTCTAATCACATGGGGGGCGAACATCTCAATTGCCTTGTGGTTTTCACCAAGTAATTTATTTGTGGTTTCCCCTGTATTTTAATATATGTCAACTTGTGTAAAAGTTAACTTTCACCTCTCTGGGCTGGAATTTTAGTATCATACTCTTACATGGGCAGCATGTCCCAAATATAATTTTGATAGTATGCTTTCAAGATTACTTTGCATGGCTGGCTGGGGCATGCTGTGAGTTGGACATTTTTCTGCCCAAATATACATAGGATTGTACCCTTTTGTACACTCAAATAAATTGGCAAAAACTGGTAAAAACAATGGTCTTCCTTTATTAAATACATGTTTATGCCATTATTAGGACACTGTATTCATTGTAGGTTAATTTAGATTAGAGATGTTCACTTCATTCTAGTTTTTAAAAATCCAAAATAAGAATATGATGTTAGGAACATCATTTATTTATTTATTCATTCATTTCTATACCGCCCAATAGCCGAAGCTCTGTCATCCAACTCACAGCTAAGTTTCTTCCCTCATTTAATACACATCTCTTTCTAGGATAGAGTATAACAGAATACTTGAATCCCTGCTGAGCGCATAGCCTGGCAGATAATTTTAGATTGGCAATGCCAGTAGACAGCATAAGGTATCATATAAAAATGTTAGAAATGCCCTGTTGAATCAGACCAAAGGTTGATCTAGTTCTGTACCTTGCTTCTCCTAATGGCCAACCAGATGCCTCTGGGTAGACCACAAGCAAAGCCTGAAGGCAAAGGATGCCTCCTCTGTTGCTTGCCACTCAACAATTGGTATTCGGGGAAATACTGTATCTGAAGATGGAGGCTCAATTCAGCCATTATTATGGCTAGGATTCCTGATGTTCCTTTTGTGTTTAGTTTAGTTTATCATTTATATCCTGCTTTTCTTTCAGAACGCTCATAGTGGCTTGCAATACAATTAAAAAACAACAACAAAAACTGCCCATTTAAGATGTTTTAAAAGTGAAAAAAACTAAATCCATTCAACAATAAAAACAGCAGGTGTTACTTACTTAGACATGCAGCAAAATTTCCAGATTAGATTGTTGAAGACCATGAGAAGCTTTACAATAGAGTAAAACTATGGAGAAAATAAATTTGGAGGTCTAATAAAAATAATATTCACATTATTGATACTGATAAAACCTCTTTTCCCTTTTGTATCCTGTCTATTAGATACAATACAGATAGGCCACTCAACAAGATCAGCCTCGGATGGCCTTCTCTCTGTCCCATCAGCCAGGACAGCTAGGCTGGTGAGGACGAGGGAGAGGGCCTTCTCTGTGGTGGCCCCCACTCTGTGGAACTCCCTCCCTAGGGAACTTCGCCATGCCCCCTCTTTAATAAGCTTCCGCCATGCATTAAAAACATGGTTGTTCAGGCAAGCATTTGGGGTGGGCTAGGGTAATTTTAGAAATGTGATGTTTTTAATGTTGAATTTTATTGTATAAACTGTTTTTATTGTTGTACATCGCCCAGAGTGGCTGGGTGACCGGCCAGATGGGCAATTAATAAATTTAATTAATAAATAAAATAAATAAATATTAGATTGTATTCTGTTATTTTAAATTGTAAACTGTCTTATGCATAGTCAGAAAGGCTGTATATAAATGTAAGAAAGAAAGAAAGAAAGAAAGAAAGAAAGAAAGAAAGAAAGAAAGAAAGAAGTGCCAGCACAAACTTCATTCTGCAGTATAATCCACGGAACTGCCATTTGTCCTAATGGAGAAGGCTAGGACCTGGCTACACCAAATTAGTGCAGAAATTAATACTTCAATGTAGCAAGGAAAGATTAGCAATTTCAGTCCTATTTGAGGGAGAACTCTTAAGGGTATAATGTCACAATTCGCATGCCTTTTAACAAGCCATGAATACAGTTGATAAATATAACAAATGTACTTACAAAGAATGTGATAGAACATTAGAAAAACAGTGAAAAATACAGTAAATCCTATGCCTTGTTTTTTATTCTATTGGTTAGAGCTAAGTAAAATATTATTGACAAAAATGGAACTGAAATGGAAATCTAGCATAATTACCGCCCAATTAAAAAGGTTTTTCATATTTAGCAAAAAAATATAGCCAATCCAGCCATAATTGTTTTTCAAAATGCCATTTATTTCAGTGGGAAAGATTTAAACATGTGCTGTATAACTCTCCACTGAAACCTATCAGATTCAGAACATATTAATTTTGGCTGGATTGTACCTGCATGTTGACAGGGGATCCTTATGCCAGAATCTGTGAAATTCATTGCTTTCAGGTTAAAGTGGAGATAGAGAGAGAGAGAGAGAGAGACACACACACACACACACACACACTAGCTGTGATTTGATGATAGAAGGCCTTTTCAAGTATAATATAGCTGTTTTATGTCTTCTGTGTTGTTTGTCTTGTGAATCTTTGTGGTGTAGCTAGATTTAACTACAATTGTTTAAATATACTTGTCTTATTTAAACAGAGTAATGGGCAGAATGGAGTGTTTGGAAAGAAAAGGAAAACAAAAGGAAAAAAGAGCCGAGGTAGCATGTCAGGTACCTCTACTGATGCTCTTTCTGCTGTGTTTTCTTCTCTTGTTCCCCCTGGTGATTTCTTCAAGCCTACAGCTTCTCCTGCACCCTCAGCCGACATGGCTCCCATCAGTTCTGGATCTTCTACTTGGACTTCCTCAGGCCTCCCCTTTTCCTTTGTGTCCATGGCAACTGGAATGGGGCCTTCCTCCAGTGGGAGTCAGGCAACGGTGGCCTCAGTGGTCACCAGCACCTTACTTGCAGGCCTTGGGTTTAGTGGTAGTGGTATTTCCTCTTTTCCTAGCACTGTTTGGCCAACTCGTCTCCCAACATCTGCTTCTACCAATAAACAGTCAGTAAGGCCAGTTGTTGCTACCACCGAGGCTTTATCTTCTCCAGGACCAGACAGTGATTCTACTCTCACAAAAGACAATGAAGGAGCAGAGGATGGAGAAAAGGATGACAAAAGTGAAAGTGAGGATGGTGAAAGAGAGCATGAAGAAGAGAGAGAGAAAGATTCAGAAAAGAAAGAAAAAAGTGCTGCAACTGACACTGCTGATATACAGAATAACAGTGAAGCTACAGATACTACTCTTGCTCCCAACAGAACTATGGAGGAGGGAGGGAATAAAACTATACCTGATCAAGAGCAAAGCCAAAATATTCTCCCAACAGGTAGGACTCCCAGAGGAGAAGGAGTTACAGAAACAGACACTCAGTTCAAAACAGTCCCTTCCACCCAAGTGCCATCAGCATTCACAAATGAACAATATACTCGAGAAATTCCAAGAAGACCAGAGACAGCATCAACTACGCCTTTACCAAAAGATAGCAGATTTATTACCATTAACCCAGGTGAGTTATTTTTGTGGGGATTGGGGAGGGCAAAGAGTGGGTTTATAAGACTAGAAGTGGGTCAACATTTTTAATCCCAACAAAATGCAACTGATGCATTTCACCTGTTTTTGAAATGTTGTGGTATCAATCTTTGGTTCGTGCTTTCAGGTAGCCCCATTACACATTCTAGCAAATCCCTTCACAAATCAGCCACACTTCTGAACAATCAATGTGAAACTTCATATTTTGAAATGCTGGTAATGATAATTAACTCTCATACTGTACCATAATTTCTAGCCATTCTTCTTAATCCCCCGTGATTATTTCACACATTAATTTTCCAGAATGGAGATTAATATCCAGATCAGAAAAACAGCATAAATGTCATAAATCCTGAATGGAAAGCAAACTTTTTGTGTGTGAGAGTGCATATGTCTCATAGCAATTGTCCACACCTTTCTAAGAAGGCCCAACAGTCTGTTCTGGAAGCATTGGGTAGCATCCAACAAGGTCCCAGCACTAGCATTAATGATATCACGCTAACGTAAACCAGCACTTGCACAATTTAACTAGCACATGGTGTGAAAGTGGCGATTTGTACTGCTGTCGCATTTCAAGAGCAAACTGCTGCTTTTTCCCGTTGTGCTGCACAAACTTAGCGCAGCTTCAGTAACACTAGCATTCAGACACCACTGGATGTTACCCATTGCCTCAAATGCTGTCAGGGAATAGGCTAACCACAGTGGCTGCATGCTTTGACTGTGTTCTACTCACATTCCTTAGTAAGCCTCTGTTGATGCCACCTACTTCCCAGCTTCTTTTCATTTGGCAATCTCAGCTGACAGTATTTTCAAAGCCAAGAGTTTTATAACGACCTTCATTCATGACCACACCTAGTTTAGTCAGCATGTTTGGGTTTTACAACTAGACAGTTTTTATTTTGAGAACAAGAGAGCAGTATTTCACGTCAAACAGTTCATTCAATACATGGACAAATCTACTTGTGAAAACCTGTAGAATATGTCTGCCATCTATTGGCTAATTTTGAAGTCAGTATCTTCTTTTCAAGTTGATTCATATGTCAAAATTTCACTTGAAATAGATGTGAGTTTGTGTGCATAACATGGCCCACTGTTTTGTTTGTTGATCAGGGATCTCACAGGGTTGGTATGTTTCTCTGATTTCTCTCAATGACATGCTTAAGTCTCTGTCAGTTACTTCACTTTTCCTCTACTATTTATTCTGTTATCTTTTGTCCACTGCCTATTTAGCATTGTATTTTTCTATAATCAGGCCATTCCCGTAAGATATAAAAATTTCTTAGACAAAGGCGTCTTGATCTTAGTTGTTCCTCTTGGATACTACTAAACTACAAGTTTTATCCTTTTAGAAGATGCATCTGATGAAGTACACTGTAGATCATGAAAACTTATACCATAATAAATTTGTTAGCCCTTAAGGCCGCACAAGACTCTTTTGTTGTTGTTCCTTTTAAAAGAGTGACAGATGGCATATTGCCATTGAGGAAAATGGTAATGTTAACCTACCATAGACAGTGCGCACGTGTGTGTAGTACAAAAGAATTTGTGTAAAAACAAGCCATAAGCTGCTAAAAGAGAAAAGCCCATCCTTTAAAGAGTGTAAGTGTAATTGTGAGTATGTAAAAGGTTTTTTTGACATGCAGCTGGATAAAAATATATTTTTTAAAACCCACAATTTTGTTTTTCAAATCTGCAAGAAGGAGGAAGCCTGCCAAAGAAACAGTAGGGCCAGTGGGCCACCAGTGTGTAAGAGGCGTGCTATGGATGACAGGATAAATGAGTTCTTTGCATCTGTCTCCACAAAAGAGGGTATAGGAGAGAGGCCAGCACTTGAACCATTCTTCTTGGGTGATGAATTGGAAGAAAAGTTGCCTGTTGAAGTATCGACAGAAGAGATTTTGGAGCAAATGCATTGATTTAAAGAGTGATGTTTTAATGAGACCAGATGGCATTCACTCAAGAGTTCTAAAAGAACTTGCATATGAAAATGAAATACTGGCTCCAGTGTCCAACCTCTTTCTTCTGACATCTTTCCCCATTCCAGAGGATTTGAAAACAACTGATGAAGCACCAGTCTCACACATACACACAAAACCCCCAAACTGTCTGATAAACCTGACTTGAATGCTTGGCTTCTTAGTAAAAACTGAAGTTCAAAATGGAGTGGGTAAAAGGTAATGACTAGGTGAAGAATTTGAGGGAATTCTTTAGCTGTACTTCTATACTATTATTTAGAGCAGTTACGTAAAAAACAAAACTAGCTTTAATAATAGCTAACCTCCAATAGAAAATGGTACCTTAAGAAGAGAAGGTAAAATACATAGTTGTTAGAAAAGAGTCAGCATAGATTTTGATTCTGCAAGCAGGCTGACGATCAGCAGTTGAATTCCTGGTAATATTCATGGAATGCATTCTCAGAACGGAGTAGATCCCAGTTCTCAGAACTGGGACAGCTACTGTATCTGAAAATCCATGGGAAAATAGCATAGTCCCGAAGATGCAAAAGGAGTTGATATACTGCCAAATATACTGTCACAGGCATACAGCCAAATCCAAAACAGCTCTAGGTGGAAGTTAGCAGTAGTAGCATCCGCAAGAATCATTGCATGCAATAGAGAAATGGATGAAGGGGATAGTTGTATAGTTATGTACAGGCCTGCAGAGGGCAGGCTGGCTTTTTCTGGATACTCTGCGCAGTGAACCAGCGCAAATACTGCTGTTATTTTTCTCCCATCCCTGTTTAGAGCTTCTACTCTTTCAGACTAGAAAAGTCAGAAGCTATGTTATGACAATTTGGGTTTATTGGTTGATTTGACTGATTTTAAAATATCTATAGACTGTTTTTCTAGCATTCTGAGCAGTGTCCAATATTTAGAAACATTAAAATAAAATTACTAATGAAACAGCAATAATAATAAGAAAACAGGGCCCCAAACCCACTAAATCAAGTAAATTCTTGCCAACAATAAGGACGTCTTACAGCCCTTCCAGTCATAGAACCCTTATGGAAAACAGCCAGAGATGAGCACCTCCTCATGTTTAAAGGCAGGTCATTCCAAAGCTTAGGGGCCACTGTGATAAAAGTCCTGGTTCTCACTATCATTGTTCTACCATCCTGCAGTTAGAGCACACAAAGCAAGTGTTGGGGTTGCTCACTTTCCTCCCTCTGGTATTTGGGGATGTTTCAACAGGGGGAAAGATAAGGACACGTTTTCCTTTTGCATGCTCCACAACCAACTCTATCCTCTCAACACATACATATACTATAGAGCAACCTTCCCCAACCTGGTGCCCTCCAGGTTAATTGGATTACAAGTCCCATCAGCCCCAGCCAGCAAGCATAACGGTCAGGATATTCAGGAGTTTTACTCTAAAGCATCTAGAGAGCTCTGGGTTGTGGAAGGCTGCTGTAGAGCAATAGAGCACTCAGGTTTTGGGCTGGAAGCCAGCCCTAACCCTTAGCTCTTAAGTAGTATATAGCACAACAGGAGAAGGTTGAAGGGGGATAGGAAAGGAAAACTGGATTTTTTCCCCTTTCCTCCCCTTTTAAAACTGTTCCCCCTGCCACCCCTCTTCAAGCCTAGGCTCCTGTTCTAGGTTACTTGAGAATACAACGCAACATTTTGTTGCAGGTCTCCACTTGCCCTCCTTTTTGAGCTGGCATCTTTGCCTCCACATACTTCTTGTCTAACTGGAATGACATCTATTCTGTACCTTATGTCTGTTCTGTGTCCTACACTATTTACTTTTTTCTGATAAATGTTCAGTCCTTGTAGTACTACTCATGCATCTTGTATTCATTACTTGCAAATCTGTTTTTCCAAGTATCCAGTTATACTGGTTGGTGAAAATGTGGGCAGTTGAAAATGTGGGCAATTCAGCACCCACTTGTGGCTGTCTCACACGATAAAACTGCCATGGCAGCCCTTGAGAAATTGCCTTCACATGGTGCACTGCTGTGTGCTGCAATAAGGAAGGAACAGTTTATGCCGGTGTGGAGACAATCTTCATGGTGGGGACTGACCACATGGAATGATGAGCTGGTGTCCAGGAAATGACTGGCTGCAAAGAGCAGCCACCATGCAGAGGATGTTTGAAGAGGCTCTGTGTGAAAGCTATCTTGTGTGGAATAGTCCTGTTATCAATGGATGCTTTGTGCCTACGAAAGCACAAGTATTTTCTCATGTGGACGTTGGTACCTTTGTGATAGAGTTCATGAAATGTTTCCCTTCTGCATCCCACAGTTGATGATTGCCTTACATTCCCTTCTGCTATTATACTTCCCACTATTTAAATACATTCCTTCCATTTTGCCAAGCCTAGAGCATTGTCAGCACTAAATGATGATCATACTTCACAACCAACTTGAGCCTCCTTTAATATTCATATCAGTTCTGTGTCGCCTGCACTAAAAACATCTCTGAATCAGTGTGGGCAGATGCCATGCCAAGAACATTTTAAATTATATTTCTTTGAGGAAATGTGAATTTTCCTGCTGAAACACAATGCCTTGTAAAAGTATGTGTTCCTGGAAAACATTGCAAATCCAGAATCTTGATACCATATATGTGGTGCAGCCAGTTACCTCCTTGTCCAAGTAGCTAAGAGACTGAATTGTGAATCAGGAACTTCCTGGTTTGAACTTTGGCTCTGCTGTCAAGTTAGTTGGTAGCCCTAGGCAAGCTACTGTTCTCACAGACTCAGTTCCCATTTGCAATGATGGGAAAATAATACTTCCCTTAAACAGCAGGTAGGGGAGGATCAGGGTTATGCTTGAGACACATTCCTGTTTCTGCTTGCATGCTCCTTATACTTTTGATTGGAAGTGTGTATGTTTTGTATTTGAGTTTATGTACCTAAGTAAAATGTGAAGTATGAAGAATGGGATGTTATTCTTGGGTGGTGGGCAACTTCAAGGGCTCTGGGGAGCAATTTGAACATCATGGCAACGGGGAGACCAACCTAGAAGAGAAGGAACAGCTGAAGGGAACTGGTTTCACCCTTCCCTGCCAGAAAAAACACCAATAAGAACTTTGAAACTAAGAACTGGTACCTGGGTTTTGCTTTTTTGTCCTTGTCCCTCGCCATCATTTCCCTTTTGTGTCGTGTCTTTTAGGGCACAATTCTATGCAGGTATAGACGGAAAAAAGTCCTACAATTCCCTGCATTCCCCAGCCAGCATTGCTTTTCTGTCTAAACATGCATAGGCTTGCACCATTAGATTGTAAGCCTG
This sequence comes from Heloderma suspectum, assembly GCF_057233095.1. Classification (NCBI taxonomy): domain Eukaryota; kingdom Metazoa; phylum Chordata; class Lepidosauria; order Squamata; family Helodermatidae; genus Heloderma; species Heloderma suspectum. The sequence goes on along the minus strand of NC_139459.1, from coordinate 332,164,463 downwards.
AGGGCAAAGACTGCCTCATTTTCTGGCTTTTTTGGCTGAAAAGCGGAGTAAAAATACTGTAAATGAATAAATTAATTTCAACCCCCTAGAATCCTCAGAGTCAGAACCAACTTCTTTAGAGTTCTGACTGGTTCTGACTGAAACCCGGAGCCATCAGCCTCCACTGCCCAGTGGCTGTATCCCCACCACCACTGTATGCTGCTGAATTTGAGGAGCAAAAGCAGCAAAACAATTGGTGGTTTGCTGCTGAATTTCAGCAGCTTGTCACTGAATTTCAGCACCAAACTATGACTGTGACCTAAAAAAAGGCTAAGCCTTTAAAACCAAATTTGGCCTTTTTAGGCCACTGTCATGGTTTGCCACTGAAATTCAGTGGCAAACTGCAAATTGTTTTGCTTTTGCTGCTACCACTATAAAGGAGACTCAAGATGGTGAACACCAAGTGGCTTTCTATATTTGATGTCAGGAAACTAGTTTATTTTCAGGTTTTCATCAGCAAAAGTTTCACCATATTCTAGCCAGATTTTTTTCTCCCTAAAATGTGTAGAAATTAAAACCAACAGGCATGTCACTGTTGCCTCCATTGGAGTACCATCGCTTACACCCCTGTCTCCCATTTTCACCCTCATGTGGTTGGATCTTCTCCCTTCAAGAGGAACAACCACCAAGATAATACCCTCATTTAGCCTCTGGGTAGGGACTTCAGTGCTGCTAAGTGAATGTCAGTTGTATGGAAATTTTAAAAACAAGCCTGAGGTTGTGCAAAAGCTTTTGGAGATGACCTCATTAGGATAATTAAGCATCTGTGTGTGTGTGTGTGTGTGTGTGTGTGTAGGGGGTTCCTCTCTTTCTCCGTATGTGGCAAGAATTATTAAGTTATAATTTCTTGTGATTCTTGAATATTTTGCACTGCAGCTTGTAAAAGCCTGCAGTCACTCAGACGGTTTATACGCAGGTAAACAGAATCAGGCCAGATTTTGCTGGCAGACTGTATACACACAATATGACACTGTAGAAAAAGTGTTGCCAGTCTAAACAGAAAAAAGGACATACTAAAGTGTACAGGGAGATGAGAGAAATACCTGCAACAGAATGGAAAAGAGCATATTCTGCTGCTGCCTGTTATATTACTGTGAGTAAAACATTTTAGCTATTCAGTGTTGATACATTTTTAAACCACTCCATTGTCCATTGTTATACTGAATGGCTTGTACTGTGTTGGAAGTAACATACTATTCACATGCTCATATATTCATGTGTCCTCTGGCTAAATGTATGGATGTTCATTGGGGAGGTGGTATTCTGGATTCCAGTAACGTCATATTTTGTGGCTTCTGTCTGTGTCTGCTGTTAGAAAAATGAGAAATAAACTTTATCTCTGCCCTTGTTGCTTTTGCAGTATCAAGATATGATAGAGAGGGATTTTCATTCAGGTATATATTTCCCAAGATGGTTGTTTCACACATTTATCACTTCTTATGCTGTGTGGTGTTACTTATGGAGAATAAACATGTTTGTTCTCAGCAGGGCATTGTAATGGACAGTCTGAGAGACTATAGGTTACTGTGCTTGTCTAATGCCTTTTTCTCATTTTGACCTTTGCCCATAATACCTGGCCGAGGCACCCTTAACAACTGAATATATTTCTCCTGGCCCAGACTCCAAAATGCATGGAAACTGCTGAATGAGGTTTCCTTAGGAAAGCAATTCTTATGGATAAGCTACGCATTTCAGTTTTTGGAGAAATGGTTTTCAAAGTATCGGTGATCATGTTAGGTAGGACTCCCTGAAGCTAGATATGCTGTAATATTTTTTTATTCCTTCCTACTGGGATGAATTCCAAGCTAGTAAAAGGCAAACTGAATTAACTCAGCAGTGACATATGCCACCGAAAAGTGTTTGCATTTCTTAGCAAAACTGGAGTTTCCTCACCCTTAAAAAAAATGGGCAAAGTTACAAGAAGGATACATTAAATTTGTTTATTGCTGCCGAGTTGCCTTTGTTTAGAACAGAAAGCTGAAAATGCTGTGTTTTTGTTGTTGTTTTTGTTATTAGGATACAGAGAACTAGAACCGTCTGTGTCTTTTTGTTTAACGTAGATTTTCTTCAGTATTACTCAGCAGGCCACCTTTTTATAGACTTCCTGGTGCTGGACCCCTGTTGGTAGCCCAGATGTACTGCGGATGTCTGCTAGCACTGAGCGCCACCAGCTACTTCTGCTGGTATTGTTTTGTATACTTTTTCATATTGCCTTTATATTTGCAGTAAAATAGTTTTAGTTCGGCTTCCTCCTGCATTTCTTTCATGGTGCTATAGGACAGTGTGTTCCCCCTCTTTCTTTTTTTTTAAAGATCCATCCTGAATACTGTTCATTGACATATAATGTTCCTTCCAAACATATTTTATTGATAAATACTGAAGATATAAACAGCGTTGGCTACTAAAGTTGTAAACCTGAGTTGTTGTTGTTGTTGTTGTTCAGTCTTTAAGTCGTGTCCGACTCTTAGTGACCCCATGAACCATAGCACGCCAGGCCTTCATGTCCTCCGCTCTCTCCCGGAGTGTGCTCAAGTTCATAGACCTGAGTAGTTAAATCAAAATCCTTCTCTCTGTTGCCATTGCTGCTGTCCTGACATAAGAGCATAAGAAGACTCACTGGAAGTTTTGATTTATTATGCTAAGGAAAGAAGATATAGAACAGATCGTTTATGCATTAACAGCTGCTCATATGGCTATTTTCCATCATTGGAAATTGATGACTGGATTGCTAGGATGTGGGATATGGTTTATATGATCAAGTTGACAAACCTGATACAAATCAGAGAAAGGAGGCAATGGGAGAATAATTTTATAAGAAAATGGAGACTTTCTATAGGATTCTGGAATATTAAAATTCACAATGCACTAAATCCGTGTATATTGTTTGTTACAATTTAACTTGATACATTTAAGTGAAGGGAGCATCGGAAAACAAATTTTATATGTTTATTGTTGCCTCCAAACTATGAAATGCACTCCCTCAAAAACCTTGACTGGCTCCCACCCTCTTGGCCTTTAGAAAGGGTATAAAGACTCATCTTTTCAATTTGGCGTTTCAAACTGTGTAGTTTAAATGTTTTTACTGTCTTAATATTCTTTTTTATTGTTTTAAAGTTTTATAGTTTTAAATTGTTGTACACTGCCTTGATGGCTTTTTAGCAGATAAGGGGGTTTATCAATGTTAATAATAAATGACTGATCAAATACAATATTGTAAAATGTTACAGCATTTATAAGTTATTGATATTTATTATCGCATGGAGCATTACAGTATGTTTTATATATGGTGTGGTTAAGTGATTGTATTATTGATAATGATTAAAACGATTTTTTTAAAGATCAAGCCAAAGGTCTAGCCTGTCCAACACAATGCCTCTGGGAAGCCAAAAGCAGGACAGTAGCCCTTTCCTGCTATTGCCCCCCATCAACTGGTGGTCAGTGACATGCTCCCTCTGACCATGGAGTTTCCATATAGCCATCATGACTACTAGCCATTGATAGGTCCGTTCTCCATCACTTCTCCATTTAAATTTGTGGCTATCACCACATTGTTTGCTGGTGAATTTCATAAATTAATTATGCATTGGGTGAAGTATATTCCCCCCCACCCCACCCCGGGCAGACAAAATCAAGTATTTCTTCACATACTGCATAATTGCTGGGCAGTCAATTTCACTGAATGACCCTGAGTCATACTATTATGACAGAGTGCAAAAAAAACACCCTTCTCTCTGTCCCTTTATTGACACTCTCTGTAGCTCTTGCTCACTCGCTCTCCTCCAGTGTTAACTGCTAAACAGGCCCAGCCTAGTTAATTGCATGTGTAACTCTCTATAGTGCAATTTGTGCTGAACAACTTTCACATACTTTCTGGGACACATCCCAGGATTTCTGTTCATGCAAATATATCTACAGAGAGTCAGGACTGCGTCTCTCATTTCAGTGGCAGGCCCCAACCTTCGCATAAGGAATGACACACAGCCATTGCAAGACAACAATGCCAGTATTTGAATTTTCAAAAGAAGCAGATCATAGTGGTGGTTATGCTTTTGTTGCTGTTTTGCCCTATTTGTTATAATAGCTCAGTTTTGAAGCTGCAGTTATCACATTTAGAAAATAAATGAGATGGGTTATTCCTAATTTTCCAGTAAATACAAAGCAAGCCCATAATATACCTTGCAGTTGTTGTGAGAAGGTCTTCCCTCTCTCATTTGAGCCAGATCAGTCAATTTGGCCCTCACCACCACATGCTGTATTTTTGTCATTAGTTCCTCGATGCTGCATTCTTAATTACCATGGTCAGTAGATTCTTATTATATAGCTCATAACATCTTTGCAGATACAAGAAAATCTAAAATTAGTTTCCTTGAAGCAGCTTCTTTTAAGTTTTGCAGCATGCAGGGCCTAATGTTCTAGAACAGGAAATCATGATTTATTGTATTAAATATTAATTATTTTACTGCTTGCTGAAGCTTGTGGATTGTACCGCCTGTTGGCAAAGTAACTTTGGGAGAATGGCTGTAACGCAGGGCTGAAGCATAGGCTTTCTGTGCAGAAGGCCCCAGGTTCAATCCCTAGTGTCTTTCTGCAGGTATGGCTGGAAGACACTCCTGTCTAAAACTCTGAACAGGCGCTGCAAGCCAGATGGACCAGTGGTCTGACTGGGAATAAGGCAATTTTCTGTGTTCCTATCCTTTGTATGACACCTTTTCCAACAACAGCAACAACAACAGCAGGTGGACTGGGGGTGCAATCCAATGCATGTTTATAAAAAGTCCTACAACTCCCAGCATTCCCCAGCCAGCCATAAACTAACAAAACACCACCTTGAGTTATTTCTTTATTACAGCATGGTAAAAAGTTCGTTTTGTTCTATCCCAGTACTTCTCTGTGGGAAGACAGTCAGGATGATGTGGTTGCTAGAAAGTTTGATTTGGATTTGGGAACTCCAGGATCAAATCCCTTTCAGTCATAAAGCTCATTTGGCTATTCCTAGACAGTCACAGACTAAAACAAGTGTAGGGTAATTAAGAGTAAAATGAAATAGACTCCTACATGCCACTCTGTACACCAGACACCAGTTAATTTCTCCCTTTCAGTTCTTTATTTTTCATATTTAATTCGAAATGATAACATATTTGAATTTGGGTCCCAGTCCAGAAATCCTTACATGCAGCCAGTGGGGTTCACAAACTGTTTTTCTCTGGTTTCCCCTTTTAGAGATTCTTATACCAAATATGTAAATTCGTACTTTTTATTTTAATTCTGAGGGATTTAGGCTGCAATCCTATGGACCGTTACTTGGAAATAAGCTTCATTGAATTCAATGGAACTTACATCTGCGTAAACATGTGCATGGAATTGTGCTGATTAATAGTTTTAGATCCCCATTGGGCAATTTCTAAGACATGAACTGAGTAAAACTTGAGTGTGTATTTGTCTAGACAGTGTCCTCTTTATGGATGTTGGCATAGAGAATATTCTGGGAATAGAGAAGGAACTTTTATTATAATTAAGCCTCAAACAAAATAGGGCTGCTGTAGTACAGAGTCTTTGAGTTCCTGTTTTGTAATTAGCGTTTTTGCTTTTAGTTCTGTATTACTTTAAGTCCCCATCTTAAAAGGGGAGAGCACTAAATTGAACCCTGTGTTTTATAGCACAGGACATTGCAGGAATTAAACCAAATCATATAAAAATGCTCTATGGATTGGATTTTTCAAAACTTGTGGGGTTTGATCAGTCTTAACGATGCTGAAGTCAGCTATTCAGCAAACGTTGGTAAAATGTTCAATGAGACATGCATTTTTAAGACTTCCATCCTACACACTCCTACTTGAAACATACATTTCATTGAGTTGAGCGGGGCACCCAAATGAATATGTTTATGATCATAGTGGCACTGTGGCAGTCACACAAGACTTTTGAAAAACTTCAGATTACAAGCTTGAATAACAATTTTACTACCCTTATACAATTCAAAAACCTTGAATAATTCACCCTAAAATCATAACCTTTAAAGAAAATGCCATTATCTTCGAATTTCAGAGCCTTAATCAAACATCTCTTTTAAATTTTCCTGTTCATCCTTACAGGCTAAAGAGTATACAGGCCTGACCAGAGGGGGATGGGGGCAAAGGGGGCAGTTTGCCCCAGGGCCCACACAGCGGGGGGGGGGGGGGCTGAGCAAGGATTATTTTATTTTAATAAAATGCAAGCCATTCACATGAGCCAAGGCAAAGACAGCTCCCCCACCCCCACCCCCAAAAAACATGCTCAGAATGTTCCTGCTGCTCTAGAGCCTTTCCCTGGACTGGAAAGGCTTTGGAGTCTGCCTGGTGCCAAGCACCAGGCAGTGCTAGCCCCCTAATTAAGAGGGGAAGTGCCACAAAAAATAGGGGCTGCTCAGGCTGTTATCCTGTGCTGCCCATTCAACGATGACCCCTTCTCACCGCAAGGGAGGGGTACTTTGGGGCGATTGGGGGGGTTGCACAGAGGAAGAAGGCTGGCTAATTGACTGGCCAGTAAATGGAATTGGTGGCTGGCTGGCCAGGGCCAATCAGAGCCACTTGTGGATGTGTTGGGTGGTCCAAGTGGTCCAAGCCCAATTGAATGGAGTGGGTAGAGTGACTTGGGCACAGTATCTGCTTTATTTCCACACTACCCTTCTTCCTGTGTAGAAGGGGCGGTGGAGAGAGAGAAGGAGAAAGCAGGCCAGACCAGACCAGACCTGTTTATTTTTTCATATTTATACCAGTATGTTCTTCATTTTAAAATCTTTCTAGTCTCGGTTTTGCGTGTCTGGAGAAATTCATAGGTGGTGCTGGGTTGTGAAATGCAACAAAAATCATTGTTCCTATCGCGTTTACACTATCTCTCCCCCCACCCCACCCCATGACTGGGGAAAAAATTATGACATGGCCTCTGCTAGAAATTGCTTTCTCTGTGTTGCTATTCTGGATAAAATGGGTTGGGGATGGGTTGGGGTGGTATGAACTGGTTTTAAATTGGGGCCTTTTTTGTCTTCCATTATACTTGCCTTAAGTAATTAATTGTTCTCCATTTTGTGGGGCTATACAGTGCTTCTTGATCTGTTTTTACCCTTTCCCTTCTTTTGGTGGTAATGCCTTAGAACATATATTTCCGGCTAAATTCCTCCTGTTTTGTATTTGCGGTATTTGCTGTTTTTAAAAATTATTTTTAACCCTGTGATTATGTAACTCAAACTAAGCATTAATTTCAGTTGCCTGCTGCCTCAGTTTTCCTGTGTGTGAAATGGGTTCCCCCTCTCCTCCCCTGCTTCTAATCATTGATAAGTGGCTTCTGCCAGAAATTGCTTTCTCTGTGCTGCTATTCTAGATAAATTGGGGTGGGGTGGGGTGGGGTGGGGGTCTGAACTGCTTTTAAATTGGAGGTGTTTTTGTCCTCCCTTATGCTTGCCTTAAGTAATGAATTGAGGCCCATGCCTGGCCTCCATTGTGTGGTACTATACAATGCTTCTCAGTCTGTGTGTGTTGTTGTTGGGTTTTTACCTTTCCTTCATTTAGTGGTGGAAAGTAACACCGTAGAATACACATTTCTGGCTAAATTCCTCCTGTTTTCTATGTTCTGGTCAAAATTATTGTTTTAAGCCCTGTAATTATGTAACCGATACTCAGCATTGACTTCAATTGCCTTAGAACACATATTCCTGACTAAAATTCCTCCTTTTTCTGCTTGCTGGGCCACACTTAAAAAAAAGCCTGTGATTATCTGTTATCTAAACTATTCAAGGGGAACTTTTCAATCATTTCTTCCTATAATGGTCACCCATTACAACAGAACTTCTGGTCATAATCCTTACTCCACATTGGCTGGTTACATGGTGTACCTCATAGGCCTTCTTTCAGTCATATGCATTTTCACTCTGCAGTCACAATTAGTGTAATGGCTCTTGCACTCTTGTCTATGCATAGCACTACAGTGGTACGGGACATAGTATTTTATTTCTTGTTTTCAACAGAACAATCAGCTCATGTTGTTTTGTATTAATATTGTATTCTGTTCCAAGCTTCTGAAAAAAAAAACAAGTTGAGGAAGCAGCTCAGAACTTCATTCTGGAATACTTCCTGGCAGTGGTCACTACACCTCTGAAAGCTCTGTGTGCATAGTTCTTCTAGGAGTAGTGAACAGAGGATAGGAATGGCTGTAAGGGGAGGAGGGGGCCATACACCTTTTCTCCCAGCAATTTTAACTAAATGAAAAATAGCGCATTTTTAACAATTTTTTTCACCAAAATTTCCTTTAAAAATTATCAATTTGTAAGAGATAAACAACATATATTTAAACATGAAAATACTCGGCCCAGTAACAGAGGGGACACTGCTCTCCAAACCCCCTTTAATATTAGATCTGAAATCTTTTTAATTGCCTATTGAAGAAAGATTAAATGTACTAATAATTAGTTATTAGGTAGAAATATTTTGATATTTACTTTTTAATTATGTAGGTATTTATATGTATACTATAGTTATCTGAGAAGCTGGGACTTTTTTGTGGGATTTATGGTCTTTCAATTATATATAATTTCAAAATGATTGTAATGTTTGTGTGTGACAGGGCCCCCTGAAAATTCCATTGCCCCGGGCCCCCAGATTCCTCTGGGCAGCCCAGGGAGTATAAATTTGTTCTTTTTTGTAGCATGGCATTTGGTGCCCTCATTTTTTTTTCTCCCCTTATCTTTGTTTCCCCCGTCTTATTTAGAGTATGTTTACACCAAGAGACCATGTCCTGTGCAAAAGCACATTGCTGACACTGTAATAAATGTTAATGAATGTTGAACAGTAATTGATGTCGTGTTACTGTAGCAGAGCACAGACAAGTCTTTAACACAAGAGAACTCTTGAACAATTTATCAAAATATTTGGCTCATCCAAATTCACTATTTGTTCGACTGTCGTTACTGTTTTCTCTTGTTTTAACTTTGTGCAACTAGTACTTACCTGGGATGCCCTTCCCCGGCTCATAACTGAACTAGTCACACTCAAACGCATTCTTTTTAATGTTGTCTAGAGTCTGGGTATATCAACTCTGGGGGCTGGGAGACTGGTGTCCCAAGACTGTGTTTTATTCTATTTTTGTCATCATTCCTTTTGACCATTTTGGCTCTCCCCATGTCAGCTTATAATGTCAAAGCATGCTCTCCCTTCCCACCTTACCCATGACTCTCTGATTAGCATGTCATTTAGGTATACAAGGCCCTCAGATAGGTAGAGTTGCCTTCATGAGCCAAACAGGAGCTAATAGCACAATCCTCTCTCTGTTTATTAAGTCCCACTTTGTTCATTGGGGTTTACTCCCTAGTACTGTGTTTTGGATTGTAGCTTCAGTTTGAAAGTCTTCAATGATTTTGTGCTGGGCTTGCAGCCGTGTCTGCTCTTGTTCCATTTCCAGCAGCCTAGTAAAAGTGCTTTACAAATTCATCTTTATTCTGCTCTGTTGTTTGAATTTTCCTCCTTCCTTATGCGTACCTGTTTTCTTCTTCTCATGAAAAGACACCTATGTTTCCCTGCCAGGATTTGCTGAATATCATCAGAATATATTACATAATTCAGAATATAATCATAATACACACACAAAATATAGGATTCCACTGAGAAGATTAAGAATCCGGTGTGGGCTTTTAAAAGTCGTTTTAAAGAACTTGCTGTACCTAAAGCAATATGAACTGAAGACCCTGTGTGGGTATCTCTCCTTCACGTAAGGTAATGTACAAGCCCAGCCCGTTTTTTGTGCCTCTAAGTTCCACTGGTTCAAATGGGGACAGAGACGTATGTTCATTATAACTGCTGCATGTACAACATCTAACATAAAATGTGCTCTTATACCTTATTGACTCTCCAGGTAATATGAAAGTAAATACCTCAATTCCTGGATTCTGCATTCAAGAATACAAAAATTCTTTTACAAGAACTACCTTACTGCCCTATTTCAGATGTTTAAAGGACGGCAGGGCTGATTTGCCATGATCACTGCTGCCCTTGCAGAATGCTCTGATCGTTCCTCACGCTGTCCTCTGCTCCTGTTTCTCTGTTGTGCCCTCCTGTTGACCCATGCAGTCCAGTGAAAAGAGTGTTGGACTTGGAACTGAGATTTGTTGATTCAGATCCCCACCTCGGTCATGAACTTGCTGGATAAACCTGGTCAGGTCACTATATCCCCGTGTCAGTTTCCCACGTTGAAATAATTATGCCCAATCCCATCTTGTAATAATTATGCCTGATCTTTTAAAAATAAATAAGATTTTAAAAATGTAAAGCACACTCTGGAAGTGCTATTTATATTTTTGATATATATGTTTACTGATTGGTGTTTTTTCAAAAAAATGTTGTATGTGAACTATTCTGAGAACTCTGCTATGCAACAATTAAAAATTGTAGCATGTAAGTAAGAGTGCCCCGTGCTTAGCTTGCCATTGGCCAAGAACCTGACAGTAAGCAATACGCACTAACTTTACAGTGATCATTTCTACTGTTGGTGAAACTTTGCTCTCATATACCATATATAGTTTGAGAACTAGGGCAAAGATTACATGGCTGTTGTATTTCAGGTTTTGTTTTCCTTCATCGAACTGTCATCCTTTTTCAGCCTGTGTTTGTGGCCCTTTTGAGATATTTGCTTATTCTGATCCTGTTCATTGAATTGACCTTCACTAGCATTCTGTGCACTTCATGGTATCCTATTTGGTATGTTGTTCCACATGCTTTGATGTCCTGGGGCACAGAAATGCCATGCATTGTTACTTAATTTCAGTTTGGTACATGGTGATCTGGCTCTTTAGACCCACACGATCACTGCCAAGGTAGAGGTTGGCCACTCCAGCTTCAGTGGTGGCACATGTCTCCATCCTTGACCATAGCTTGGGGCTTTCATGGTATCTTCAATCTTACCATTGGTCATTGCAAAAAGTAATCCCAAACAGCATCAAGTCAGTCTTCCCCAAATAGGCACCTCATTCAATGAAAAAAAAAAGTCCCTTTGAAAATCAAAGAAAAACGTGCTGATCTAGACAATCAAGGCTTTCTGTACTCACTAATGAAAGGCCATTTCAGTAATCCAAATTCTGCAACAGGTGGGCAACACTTTTTTCTGCCAAGGGCCGCATTCCCTTGTGAGTAATCTCTCAGGACCGCATGTTGGCGGTGAGCAGGGCTGAAGCCAGCAGTAGGCAGAGCCAGAGCCAAAAGTGGGTGTGTCACCTCCTTTCTCTCTCTCTTTCTGCCACTCTCTTTTCTCTCTGTCTTTCTGCCACTCTCTTCTCTCTCCCTCTTCCTGCCACCCCCTTTCTTTCTCCCTTCCCACACAGCAAGCTGTCAGGGATGAGACAGAAGGCTTTTGAAATCAGGCTGATTGCCACATGAAATTAGGCTGAGGGTCACAGGTTGCCCACCTCTATTTTACAACATTCCAAGCGATACAAGAGATATGAACTCAAAGATCATAGAGTAAAACCTCTACGTTAAGATTGCTGAAGGCAAATAGATTGAAGATCTATAGTTTTGTATTAAAATCCATCAAACATTGCATCAGAAATTGAAAGTAGAGAAATGTGCTCTTCACCAAACATGCAATTAACTAGTAAATTCAAGAAATACAAAAAGAAAGAGTAGAATATATTACCAGAAATTGAATATGTAAGCAGCAAGGTTGAGAACATTCATTAAAAAAGTCAAAGCAAAATATGAACAGGGGTACAATCTTTGCTTTGAATCCTGGAGGAAGCTGATCTAAAAAAATAAAGAGCCAGTGTGGTGTAGTGGCAAGAGTGTTGGACTAGGAGCTGGGAGATCGGGGTTCTAGCCCCACTCGGCCATGGAAGCTCACTGGGTGACTTTGGGCCAGTCACAGACTCTCAGCCCAACCCACCTCACAGGGCTGTTGTTGTGAGGATAAAATGGAGAGGAGGAGGAGAATGTAAGCCGCCTTGGGTTCCTTCCAAGAGGAAAAAAGGCGGGGTATAAATACAATAAATAAATAAATAAATAAATAAAGTGTGACACAGGATAAACTGCATTGGGGTGGGTAATTGTTTGTTATTAGTGCATTATTTAAATATCTGCAAATGTTAAATTGTCCCTCATTGCAAGCTTTTCTAAACAGTATATCACTGTCCTCTCTATCCTATTCTCTTTAAAGGAAATTTTGAAAATATCTTGGTTTAAGGCAGGTATGAATTCATGTTTGCACTTTTATAACACAAGAAGGTGACTTTGGTCAGCACGAGCAACCTACATCTGCAAAGACATCACGATGCCAAGACACTGCACAGATGGTTTATGCAATACAATGTTAAATCCTTGGGGGGGAAATAATATGAGAACAGTTCGTGACAAAAACTGTGAGAATTAAAACAATATTAATGCATATTCTTCCTGTGTCTATTTGAAGCTAGAACCTAAAGGAATATTTATCATGTTAAAACTTTCTTATGTCATACAACCAAATCTTTCCCTTCCTGGAACTTTGTTTTGGGTGCAGTTCCTTGCTGTCTAAAACACTCATCTTTATTTTGAAGTCTGCTTTCACTCCTGAGGAAAGAAGTAGCATTTTCAGTTTGGGCCACTTCATGCATTACGTTTTTAGGTGTATACCTAAGGTGTTTTATGTATATGCCCCCAAAAACATAATATGTGAAAGCGACCAAAGATGCATTTACATGCATCATAGTGGGACACTTATCAGGGGGTCATGATTAGCTGCAGCTCCTTGTAGAGTATGCTCCATGGCAAACCTGGGACTGCCTCTATGTCATGTGTGAAATGGCCTTCTGTTAAAATTATTTTTGAAGTTCAGTTTCGTTTCTGCAATTACTGATTTTGTTGTTATTATTTGCTTAATATGCAGCAGACAAGAATATTTCCAGTATGGCGACCAGACCTGCGCCTGGCAAAATGGAATGGATCATTCCCCTCATTGTAGTCTCAGCCCTGACATTTGTGTGCCTCATACTTCTTATTGCTGTGCTAGTTTACTGGAGGTGAGCTTTTTCAAAGAAGCTAAACTCAGTGATCGTAAACACTTTTGTGAGTGTGTTTTGATTTCTCTGCTTTCATTTGTTTTCGTCCCCATTGAGCTATCGTGGTGACAAATACACTAGATATGCTTTTGGCAATAGCTGTCTGTTTCCAATTCATCCATTTTATGTCATGAAAATGAGCCCTGGGAGGGGAGCATATTTTGTGTGTAGAAGGTTGCAAGTGGAATCTCATGTAAACTGGAGATGACCTCTGCTTGAGATGTTAGAGCAGTGGTTCCCACCTTTGGGTTCCCAGATATTGTTAGACTACAACTCCCATAATCTCCAGCCATCATGGCCAGTGTTTAGGGATGATGGGAGTTGCCCCAGCATCTGGGAACCACTGCTGTAGAGAGCCACTACCAGTCATTGTTGATAGTTATGGGCTTGATGAACTCGGTATAAGCTCTGATTTTGTACAAGGCAGTTCATATGAGATTACTATAAACCTGCATTGGTCAACTTGTGGCCCTCCATATGTTTTGGTCTCCCATCATCCCTCGCCATTGGTTAAGGCTGATGGGAGTTGTAGGCCACAACATTTGAAGGGGTACAAGTTGCCCACCCATGCTGTAAACTGTACCCAGATGTTGCTTCCAAAATTTCATTAAACAGCAAAATATATGGCACATTACTCAGAAGTAAGTCCCAAATGAGGTGGATTTTTGGTTATGTGTTATCAGTGGCTAGCGCCACATACCATCCCCTACCCCCCCAAAAAAAAATACCAAAAAGACTATTATTTAAGTGGATTATTATATTGACAATAGCAAGTAAAAAATAAATATAAAAGAGGAGAAATACAATAGTTCTGTGTATTACAAATACTATGTAAAATGAAAATTAACATGGACTCTTGGAAAGATATGATGATAAAGGATGCACCAGTAACATCTCCAAAATAGATGCAGGACTCAGAAATGTACTTATCATTATAAAGGATTCACAAATGGCAGTTTGTATAGATGTCATTTTTCTCACACTAGCCTCATTGGGACATAATATTAACTTAAATGGTTAAGCATTACAAGAATGAACCACAGCAAGCATTCGGCTCACCCCCTCTCCTCTGACATGGCCATAAGGAGAAGTTTGGAGGCTTTCACTTCCATTTCAGATTAACCACACTTTGTCATGACTACCAAAACTGTGGTTAATTTCAAATTGAAATAAGTCAACTTCAAATGATAGTTTATGATGTTGGCCTATTTTGACTAACCATAGTTGAGATTAATCACACTTTAGGTTTTGAACAACACACTAAATTGCATTAATCTAAATCAGAAGCTTCTGATCTCACAGCCTCACCAGAGGAGAAGAGGGGAGGGGGGAGAACATGAGCGTAAGGCTTGTTGCAGCTCATTCTTGTAAGACTAAACCATTAGCACAGCCATCCACAACCTGATGCCCTCCAGATGTTTTGGAGTTCAGCTCCCATCAGCTTCAGCCATCATGGCAGTGTTCAGGTCCAAAATATCTGGAGGGCGCCGGGTTAGGGAAGTCTGGTTTAGCATCATGCCCGAGTATAGCCATTGACATGTGGAAGTGCACATCAGTGCAGAAGATGGGCAGAAGTCATCCCCAGGTACCCAGAGAAAAAAGTGTTATATCAGCATAAGACGCCATCCTTGCAAAGATTCTGGTGGTAGTACTTGTCATAGGGAATAATATTTCTGACTGCATTGAAATGTGCTTTATATAATACATCTGAGTTCTCCTTCAATTTACTCTTTGTCCTTAGGAAAAACAAATAGTTTATCACAGTGGGCGGGTTTGGGGCTCAAAATACCTCATTTAAGTTAGGAAATTGGTATTGAACCAGGATATCACAAACAAAAATGTAACACACAATGTAATAGGCAACATATGGAATCATTTTGTAAATGAGACCATCAAAGCAAATAACATGAAAATGAGTTTGAGATGCACTGTTTTTTCCTCTCAAGAAAGGAAATGTGGTATCAGAATGAATAGTACCAAAAAATAAATATCTTCTCTTTTTCAGTAGTTAAGGAAATCTGTCCCTCTAGGGGAAAGATTTGTTAGGCCAAGAGGTCTTTTCCTGGCCTGTTTTTCTTTTATTTTTCTTTCTTGTGGTAAAAAAGGCAATAGGAAGATCAAAATGTGAATCAGAAAACACAAGAAATATGGATTTCCCATTGGCAAGAGAAAATATGTATTTTACATTTTTGGAAAAGTGAGAGACGAGATGATTTAAGGACAGACATGACATCAACAGAGTGCTGAAGAAAAGAAAAGCCTTCTGGTTGTCTGTATTGCACTGATGCCTTAGCAACATAGAGATCTTAGAGTAGTGGCTGGCTTGGGAATGCTGGGAGTTGTAGGACTTCTTTCTAAACATGCATAGGATTGCACCCTAACTCAGCCTTCATCAACCTGGTGCCCTTCAGATGTTTTGTACTACAACTCCCAGAATTCCTGTCAGATAGTCATGATGATGATCAGCTGGCTCCAAAACATCTGGAAGGTACCAGGTTGGGGAAGGCTGATCTAAATAATATTTCAGACATTTGTATTTGATCACTTTCAACTGTCAATTACTGTTTTAGAGACGAACACTGGAGCAGTTATGCCTGGTGTCAAATAATCTGATGGGACATGGAAAGACAGAGTCCATTTGCCCCACTACCACCGTTGCAGCCAGGCATCCCACAACTCCACCACACAGTATTTATTTGAACACCAGAGTCATTGCAGTGAATATCATCATCATCATCATCATCATCATCACTATTGATTAAATGTATGTGTCACTTCTCATCACAAAAAGCAGTCTTGAAGCGACTTACACACACAAATACAGCCATAATAAATATCGGACATTCAAAATCAATATAAACTATAATCAGCACAACAATACACATAAAAATATACACCATAAAAACATAATCCGAAAACAATACAATACGAAAAGTGGTCATCCACAATATACAACATATCCCCTTTCCCTACACAGCTTAGAATGAATGCCACAAAAGCAGCACGCAACAACTGGGCCATTACTAATGTCAAAATGCCTGGGAAGATAAGTATGTCACTTATTGCCATCTGTGTCTCTAGGGGAGTTCAGATGAACCTTCCGCCTACACGCTTGTATTCAAAAAATGGATGAGAGGGGTCAAGGAGCCACACGGGATAGCCCTGTCCTCTTCTGTTGACATCTTCGGAGTCCCCTGCAATCCACATGTTTGGCGCACATGAGAAGGAGCTCAGTTTGCATCAAGATACTAGAACAGGGGGCAGAGCTAACTGCACCCTACCCACCTACACATTCCTTGAATGCACTGGGAGGTCGTTTGAACCCCTCCTCTTTCATTATTATGTGGGGCTATTGGGTTTGTTTCCCAATGCTTTTCCTCATTGATAGGGAAGGCCAGGCCCATGTGAAGCATTTATTCTTCCAAGGATTCCAAACACACCCCACCCCATGCAGTCAAATGTATTTAGTATTTCTCTAATTCCCATCTAACAAGCTCTGAGGGCGACAGGGGCTGGAGCAAGACTTAAATTGAGCAAATGCAGACCACAGGCCCTGGGTTGCCTACCATTTCTTTATGTTATAAAAGCTGAAAGAAAGTGACAGGACAGACTTTTTTTGGGGGGGGGGGGGTTGTTTTGCTGTGTTATTACTGTGGTCAGTCAAATGTAATGTGGAATTGAGGTTGCTTAGGTGCCTTAATTTATTGTATTATTATAAGGCAGCTTGGCTGTAAATATCCTTTGTGGGTAATGTATTCAGACTTGGATACTAGGATGGAGATGCCGCCACAAAACTTGGCCTCATTCCAGCATATTCCCAAGTGTGCTTTGTTGCAAGGGGCATCCTGTATTTTTTTTTCTGTAATGTTGAGATGTTTAGGAACTGTAAAGGATATGCCAGTGAGTCCCTGTCCATCCAACAGCGTTACAAAATATGAAACCTCTGGGATATGTTCATAACAGTGAGGGTCATCTGAGAGAATTCTCCAGGAAATTTCTTCCTGAATCAAAGGAACAGAAAAAGAACTTAGTGCAGAAAGTAGGGCCTGAGCAGTGGCTTAGTTTAAGTGGACATTTAATTATTTTAATTGCAGTCCAGCCTAGTTGTATTTTGCTTTTTTATATTTTAAACACCATGTTGAATGGTCTTAATTTCAGATAGCAAAGAGAGAATTTGAGAGAGGGGGGGACCAGATATAACTCTGTAATAGTGCCCTGTATTATGTGGGATTGGTTGGGATATCATGACTAAAAGCCTCTGGTGAGCTAGGGAAAGGCCCTCTCATGATCTAGACTTTAAAAAAAAGACATATAAAGGCTGCAAGCCTATATGCACTTACCTGAGAGTAACTCTCACTGTGCTTTATGGGGCTTACTTCTGAGTATTATTTATTAATTATTTATTTAAAGCATTTTTATCCCACTCTTCAGGAAAAAAGGCTCTTGGAGCACCTTACATAAAATCAGTAGAAACAAAACAGTCCCAGCTTGCAGGCTTTCTATCTAAGAAGACATGACACAAAAGGAAAAAGGGATGATGAGGGAAAAATAGACATGCGTAGAATTATTCTGTAAGAGCATTACTGTAGATGAGGAATAAACAATGTTAGTAATATTTATAAAGACTATATTATTAATAATAGTAGTAATATTAGACCAATATTACTGAATAAATATTACTTTATAAATAATATAAAGAAACAGTAAAAGTTTTCAGAACATAGAAAAATGAAGACATAAAATGTTAACAATAATAAGACTATTTAAATATTGAAGACATGACTGTTATTAGTATAGAAAATGTCAGAATCGTCTATAGCCGTGACTATGAGTAAAGAATTGCTCCCCTAATTGCATTACAAACAATTAAGTAAATCATAGAAATTAATATCAAGATTATACCTAGCCTTCATAACAGGAAACTAAGTACCCTGAAAGGCCTCTATGTGTTTTCTCCCCTCCCTCAGCAAAATTTTCTGTCATCTTTGCCATTTGCACTATATATTCCATGTTTTAGAGAAGGTATGTTACACTTCTGCTAATTACGGGCAATACAAAGTTTTGCCACAGTCAAAAGGTTCCCAACCAACTTGTAATGCTCAGCACAAACTGTTCCTTCCAAATAACCTTTCAATACAAATAAAGGGCTTAAGAGAAAATGAACATCAGATCATTAAACCAATAGCGTAGGGATTTTTTCCTCAAAAAAACAAGGTCACCATCAGGAAGGACCACCAGATGTGCCAAAAACTGGCATTACCACCCTGAATTTTCTTATTATGCTTTTAGGGTAAATTCCTGAAGCTTTCAAGCCCTTTGTAAGGTAGACAAAAACTATCCTCTATGTGATTATTCTACAAGCCTTGCGCAGTTCTCAGCGCAAAGCAGTGTTTGATTATTAATGTCTCTGGCAGCAGGATGAAGTAACAGGCGTATGAAGGCCTGCATTTTGCTTTGGAAGCACTGAGCCTGGAAACTAAGGGAATAGGTAGACACAAAGTTTGGTTTTTGTTTTCATTTGTTGTCTGAGTCATAGTTGCCTGGCTGTTATTAGAGTGATGTCGACATGCCCTTCACCCACTTCCTTGAGCTCTATGGTCCGTCAGTATAACATGTGGCTTGGAGCGTCGAAATCTAACCATGTGCCTTTGTATTCTAAGCCCTAGTGTTTCTAATTTCTGTGTACAGTCAATTATAAACCTATGCAGTTTTACAGCAATTTTTGCTGCCATTCATTTGTTGCCCCCCACAAATCATCTCAAGCAGTGCATATATATTTACTACTCTGTATAGCAAAGAAACAGTGCATTCCTTCCCCTTTCTAATAGTCTAGGGTGCAGGACTATACATATTTATTAGGCGGAAGGTCCCACCTGACCACAGTGGGACTTAGTTTAATGTAAAACATGTCTAGGTTTGGGCTGCAATTAGTCGTTTCCCATTGCAATGTTTAACATTACAAGGAACTTCTTTCTTTTTTAAAATTAGGACTTCAGTATTCTGCAGTTCAGGCCCAGTTTGCACTGGCTCTTTATTTTCTGCCTGGATTGCACTGTGCTCATGGGAATGAATCTTGAGCACAAACAATGGTTCTTCATACTTGCTCTCAACTAGTGTTTGGGCATTTGTAACTGTGTGCGGCGCTGTAGAGTTATGGTTGCAATCCATTATTAGAAGTCCCAACTTGTGTCCGTCCTTCCACCTACCATACCTGTCACTGAATCAGATGCTAATCTTGAATGTCTGAACTTCAGGAGCAGGCTGTGAGTGCCTGCAAGAGGTTGTGAGATGATACGGGATCTTAAAAGCCACTGTGCATGCACAGAAGGTCACATGGGCTCTTTGGATCCACTGATTACAACTTTTTGGTTTTTCTTATTTGTGTTTGTTTAGTAATTTGTGCTATCTCAAAGCAAAAACATATATTTACAACCATGAGATCTAAACACTTAATTTTACTTTTTAAATGAAAACGAGACTTCTTAAGGCACCACAAAGCCATGTGCACTGTGTGTAAAAATTCCTCAAAGATCACCTACAGGCTTTATGCTAACCTGTTCCTACTCTAGACAGCCCACTGTTATTAACTGAGAAGGCAAAGTCTCGGTTACTGCGCTATGTGCTGTCTAGTTCATTTCCCTTAGCTGTGGGGATGGTAGTATTTCTTCTCACAAGTGTAGGCTTACAATTGGTTGTAGCTACTGCACAATCTGTTCAGCAGACTATATACCTTGTCTCTAGTTACACAGATGGTTTTGATAAACATGGTTATCGAGCAAGCCATCACAGTTTGATAATAGTATTCTGGATGACTATAAATGGGAAGATAAGTCCTTTCCTTGACATTTCGTCAAGATGCAAAGATCTCAGTTTCTGGATCAACATTTATTAATTAATTAAAACTTTTTAAAATGTTTAATAAAACGTTTATTTAAACCTTTTGTGTATACACATGGAGTTTTTATTTCAAATTAAAAAAAATAAAGGGACATGAATGGTGTGAATATGACCTTTTCATTGTCCTCCTTAAATTTTTCTTAGTAGATTTCTTTTTAAATGGCTCAAAAGGGTGAAATAAGCAGAGCAGAGCAGAGCGCATGAAGTAGCAATTAACATTTCAGGATTTCAGACAACAGCTAAATTATAGCCGCTTCTGACATCCAGCTAGGGGAAGGAAATTAATTTACAAGTACAGCTTCTGAGGTTTCTGGTTCTCTGCCCACACTGGCCACCGCAAATCACCTTTGAATTACTGCAGCCATAGGATCCAAAGCAGCACTATTGCATTACATCCCCTGCCCAGTGCTAATATATTTATGTTCAGGGTGGGGGGTGTTTTGGAGCAGTATAGCTGCTGTCTTAGAGAGAGCAAAGCAAACTAGGAGCACTGAAGAGATCAGCCTTCCCCAACCAGATGGTTTTGACTTTAACTCCTAGCAACCCCAGCCAGCATGGTCAGTGATCAGGAATGCTGGGACTTGTAGTCCAGAACATCTGGGAGGCTCCAGGTTGGGAAAGTCTGCATTATATGTTGCAAGGTTTTGAGAGAGATTTAATGCCCTTCTCCCCATTTGGTGCTATAGCCACACTTCACAAAGCATAAGATAGGTCTGTCTAAAGAGGCTCACGTTACTTGGCCTATATTCCACTGGTGGGGAGGAGGCAGTTTTGTAGCCTGCTTATTTTCACTCTGCCCTTAGTGGCAGCTTGCTTGGTGCTGAATGCTACTTAGGAAACCCATGATTTTTCCCAAGGTAGCCTACTGCATGGGGTTGTTGTCAGAGAAAAAGAAACATTACCTCAGGAAACCCTTTTAGACAGGATCCATCTCTGATGAATCAGGATAGGCCTTGTTGGTGAGCAGATCCCAGAAAAGAAGCGATACATAATACCATACAAAGATGTTTTTGTCCTGAAGTGATTAAGGTCCATTGTCGATGCCCTTTCCTGATACAGCTGCAGAGTTAGCTACCTTTCTTTCTTTTCTGGTGAAGGGTTTTTTGCTTTGGTGTTGTGTTGTTTTTGCATACGCTTTTGCTGAGAGAAAAATGTATCCAGCAAAAGGTATCTGCCTGCCTAATTTGTATCTCATCAGCTTGGCCGCATTCACAAAACTGTGGTCAGTGGTCTGGTACTTGTTCATTCTACAATTGCGACTGCTATGCAGTGGTGTAGCAGAGGCAGGGCTGGCAGGGACATATGCCCAGCAGTTTTTCATTAGCAGGGACTCTGATGTCATCTGCCACCCCCCTCAGAGTTCCCTGTTCCCTCTGAGCTTAGCTGCGATCCTCACTGTAGCTGTGCGGGGAATTAATTTTCCAAGCAGCAATATATTGTTCCATGTTGGAATGCAAAGTATTTGGGATGACTTGGTCTGGAATGGGCAATTAAGAACTATTCACTTTACTAAAGATGTGCTCCTGGTGGAGATGAAAACTCCTAGAACTGGTTTGTTGGTGTGGATCAACACAGCTGCCTGAAATTTTTGGACTGCCTTTGGAGACTGTCACGCTGAGTTCCTGCATTTCCAAATATACCACTACACCACTCTGTGTGTGTGCATGTGTGTGCAATTCAATCCAGCTGGATGTGTGGACATTTCTGTTGGAGGGGGAGATATAATGAAGGAGTTTAGGGAAGGCTAATGGGCAATGTTGGGGCGCTAAGGGAGTGTGCAAGGGGGCTGTTTAAATGAGAAGGGATCTGTCCATGAGGGCTGAGTTGGGAGGGTGAAGTTTCCATAGAATATCATATTTTGAAAACCTAAAATGTTTGTGTTTGAACAGGTGAGTGGGTGAAAAAGATTTTAACACCCCTGCATTTTTTCTCAGACATCCAATTGAAATACCACTGCCTTACTTTCAGCTGCACAGTTTTGGATCCCAATTGAAGGCTGTATATCTTACAAGGTTGTATACCCTTAGAACAGGGCGTGGCTGTGACTGTCACGAAGGGACCCTGCACTTCTGAATTTGCCACTACCCTACTGCTGCTGTGTGCTTGGCATTCTATGCTCTGCAGGAGACAACACAAGTTGTCAGGTTTCCCAATCCCCCCAGGGTACACACTCAGGCAATCTGACACTGGACACCCAAATCAGTGAGATTTCTTTATTGCAGGGAATCCCACAGCAAAAGCTTAATGGTTACACTCTTCAGAAATTGTATAGCCGATGGTCAGTAGCTATAGGCTTTATGTAATTCCAGAACAGTCCAAAGCTAAACACTACTACCGTGACTGAGATCCTCAACATGGTTTCTCCGTTGCCATCTCCACGGTTCTGAACACAAGGGAAGGGACTCTGGATTCCTGGAATGAACCCATCAGGCAATCAGGGGATAACTTCTTGAAAGGCCTAACAACCCACACCCATAAAGAGTCCAACTTTGAATCTTTTGTTGATAACTCTAGGCTACATGGTCAAGGCCCACCAAGATCAAGGGCATATCCACACATGCCAGGAGTTCCAGGCCACTGCTTTCACAATGGCAACTCCACGCTGCATGAGTTTTGGCAGAGGGAACTCCAAAAGTTGTAGATCAAACCCAGCCTGCCATACACTGAGCTGACTACAAACAGAGACACACAATCCACAGCAACGAGAGTTCAAGTCTATGAAAAGCCTCACAGTACTTTTCATGGCAAGTCCTTAACAATCCAGAGTTCCAGTCCATGTGCAGAGTGCCTCCAAAAGCCCAGACAATGATGGATCCAAACAGAGAAGGCTTTGAGCAATGAAGATGAGATGTTCCTAGCAAAGGCTCTTCGCCTTTGCATTAGCTTAAAAGGGAAGGTGTGACTGCAGAACACCCCCTCCAGATCCCTTGACAGACACGGGCCTTTAGCCTTTCAGCAAGGCCCCTCTCTGAACGGCAGCACTGCTCAGCCCTCCAGCAGTGACGCTTCAACCTGGGTGACCCTTCTGCAAATCCCACCCCTCCTCTGTCAGGTTCTCACGGCCAGCTTCCAGCCTCCCTGCCTGCCGAGGCCAGACCAGCAGGTGGACAGGGAGCCGGGTGACTCCCCTGGCTCTGCTCTGAGAACACTGACGGAGATAAGCTCACACAGACTCTGACATTCCAGAGGCTGAACAGGCCCAAGCCCTTCCAGGCGACTTCTAATCAAATCCTGGCTATAACCTACAAGGCCCACTGCAGTACTGAAGCTGGGCCCTGACACAAGCAACCCTTTGGTTTCCAAATAAGGAGAATGGCACAATATACTTTTTTTTTTCCCAGCACACACTAGAAACCTACATGTTTTCTCTGTCCATACATATTTCAACTTCTCAGACAATATGAAAAAATTAGATGGACTAAGATGATCAGAAAGTTATAGCGCCTCAGTCAGTTTGGTTCATTGCTAGTGTACCCTGAAGTTTTTATGCTCCTTCGTTGTTGTGAATTCAAAGACTCCTTTTCTGGTTTCACAGCTGTTCTGAGAGGTTGGTGACATGCTTCCCCCCTTCTTTCTGTGCTTGAATGGACTGCATAGCAAAATGCAGCTGTCTGCTGTGGCTGTCTCATCACACGGTACCTAATATAGCAAGCCCTTCGCAACCTTTTGCTCAGTAACGGCCTACTCTTTTTCAGTATTCGCAGGAGTTTTCAGTTGTTATAGTAACGCGCCCCCTGCTGCTGAATTGGCCCTTAGATGCCTGTTCAGGCTTTTAAGCAGAGCAAGTTGTCTTCATTTAGATCCCCCCTCCCCAAAATCACTGATCAAAGATACTAAATAATACACCAGGGATTAGGGTGTGTGTGTGTGTGTGTGTGTGCGCAAATGTGTGTCTATGCACACACATGCTCTGCCAAAACTTTTATGGTTCTTTAATTATGATTCTGTTAGATTTGTTTAAGAAACATTTTCCACCATTATTCTTACCCATACTTGTTTTGTAACTATTTTTGAATGATGGTACAAGCAGTTTTCATACAATACAAACATATTACACAATAAGATGGGAACACAGTAACAGAGAATAAAGTAATCACTTAAAAATTGCATCAAACAAACTGAATAAAAAAACCTGTATAAGGGTAATCTTGCAAAGCCATTTCTAAAGAAAGAGGGTGTTGTGTTCCTTTGTGAGAACAGCAAGTCTTAGCATATGTTCCCTGCATGAACTTGGATATCCTTTGAGACAAGAGAATTTGCTCACAGGTTCTTCTACATAACTGGTGAAGTATTTGGATGGAGCAGGGCCTTTGCTGTTGTGGCACCAACTCTGTGCAATATCATGTTGTCCTTACAAAGCAATGCAAAACCTCTTTCTTTAGCAGCTGAAATATGCAGGACCTTGTTCTTACTGGGCTTTTTATATATATTTTTTTAAAAACCAGGAGCTTGAATTGTGTGACTAGCCAAAAAGCTTCTGAACCATATTCAGAGGCAATGCTATGTTAGTACGCATTGCATGAATCTCTTTTGTGGGTTACTGGAGTTTGGAGGACAGTTTCCAGATCCCTGTATTCAAATAAGATGAAGATGATCAAAAGCACAGCCATCACCTGGGATTCTAAAAACACTGCAAAGCCTAGGGTCACTCATAGTCATAGCCTGGGAACCTGATTTACTTGAGTGGAGAGATGCCACTAATCATGGTCAACCCCACCCTCTCCTCAGCACTTGTGCACATAGGTAGAAGAAAACCAGGAAAGGATTTGGGAAATAGCATATCCATTAAGATTAATGTTGAATACAAGATTAATTGTTGGATACAAATCTCTGCATTACTTAATTTAGGGGATGTCAGAGGAATTCTATCTATAAGTTTTATATACTTTTTTGTCTCTCTTTGTTTAGAGGGTGTAACAATATAAAGTCCAAGGGCTTATCCCAATATTTCCGTGAAGTCTCTTCTTCTCAGGACAGAGGAAAGAAGGGGAACAGGTGAGGGAGGTTAAGATCAAATGGGTAGAAATTTTACTGACCTTCGCTTTGTTTATGTCTTTTAAATTGATATGTTTGTAGAAAATGCCTTGTTCTAAAATGCTGACGGAAGTATATAGATTTGAAATAATAAGCCATTTTAGTCTCTGTAGCAGTCGTATTTGATGTAGAAGGCTTGGGATGAAGTTGCTCTAGCTCTATGGTTTTAATTAAACTATATTTATTTAACTGTGGCATTAAATTTTAGAAGATTTAAAAGAGTTACGAAGATAATTTTGTTAAATATTTATTGCAACTAAAAAAGAACATTGCACATACATAAAAAAGAACATTCATATATTAGGAGGGTGATCCTATTGAATCATTTCCCCCTCCCAGTTACATTTGTTGTGTTTTTCTGGCCTATAACTGCATCATATACTTGTATAGGCTGTCTGTGAGGAAACCTCCATTTGTATTTATTCTTCCTGTGAATCAGGATGAGTAGTGAATAGGACAAATCAGATTATTTTTGGACAGTATCCATTTTGTATGTGTTCATTCATCAGTCCATTCCATTCTGTTTCCATATTAATCTGGGTTTGTTTGTTTAAAAAAACAAGTAGGAATTTAGTATGCAGTTTATTATAGAATGCTCATTAACTGGAAAGATAGTGGTGTATTTTTTTGGGAGGTGCAAATTAGATGGTTCACTTCCACATATGGACTGAACAAAATCCTCAAGCAGCCTTCCCCAACTTGGTGCTTTCCAGATGTTTTGGACTTCAACATTCATCAGCCCCAGCCAGCATGATCAATCATCAGGAATGCTGGGAGTTGTAGTCTAAAACATCAGGAGGGTACCAGGTTGGAGAAAGCTGTCTGAGACCATAGCTAGTAGTGAATTTCAGTATTTATAACAGTATAGTGGTGGCCTAAAATTATTGTTTAAAAAATAATAGAACTACTAGTGAGATTGTTGTTGTTCAGTCGTTAAGTCATGTCCGACTCTTCGTGACCCCATGGACCATAGCACTCCAGGCCTTCCTGTCCTCCGATCTCTCCCAGAGTGTGCTCAAGTTCATTGTCATTGCATCGGTGATGCTATCTAGCCATCTCATCCTCTGCCATCCCCTTCTCCTTTTGCCGTCAATCTTTCCCAGCATCAGGGTCTTTTCCAGTGAGTTTTCTGTTCACATTAGGTGGCCAAAATATTTGAGCTTCAGCTTCAGTATCTGTCCTTCCAAGGAGCACTCAGGGTTGATTTCCTTTAGGATGGACTGATTTGACCTCCTTGCAGTCCAGGGGACTCGTAATTACGAGTCTTCTCCAACACCACAGTTCGAAAGCATCAATGAGATGCTATCACTTAATGCTTTGGGAGGAACAGGTGGTTAGTAAAATGTCAGCACTGAAAGGGTTAAACCTGGTCTACAGATGAGCCATAAGCTATGCCTTGCAGGGCCACCCAAGACGGACAGGTCATGGCGGAGAGTTCTGACAAAATATGGTCCACTGGAGAAGGAAATGGCAACCCGCTCCAGTATTCTTGCCAAGAAAACCCCATGGAACATATCACAAGGCTAAAAGATATGACGCTGAAAGATGAGCCCCTCAGGTCGGAAGGTGTCCAATATACTACTGGGGAAGAGCAGAGGGTATTTCCAAGTAGTGCCAGAAAGAGTGAAGCAGCTGAGCCAAAGCCGAATGGACACTCAGATGTGGATGTGTCTGGTGGTGAAAAGAAAGTCTGATGCTGTAAAGAACAATATTGTTTAGGAACCTGGAATGTCAGATCAATGACTCAAGGTAAGCTGGAGGTGGTCAAACATGAGATGGCAAGATTGAACATCGACATCTTGGGAATCAGCGAACCAAAATGGACAAGCATGGGCGAATTTAATTCAGGTGACCATTATATCTACTACTGTGAGCAAGAATCCCTTAGAAGAAATGGAGTAGCACTCATAGTCAACAAAAGGGTGGGAAAAGCAGTAGTGGGGTACAATCTCAAAAACGATAGAATGATCTCAGTATGAATCCAAGGCAAACCATTCAACATCACAGTAATTCCAGTCTATGCCCCAACCACTGAGGCCGAAGAAGCTGGGGTTGATCGGTTCTATGAAGACCTACAGCACTTTCTAGAACTAACACCCCCCAAAAAATGTCCTTTTCATCATAGGGGATTGTAATGCTAAAGTAGGAGGTCAAGAAATCACCAGGATAACAGGCAAGCATGGCCTTGGTGTACAAAATGAAGCAGGACAAAGGCTAATAGAGTTTTGCCAAGAGAACATGCTGATCATAGCAAACACTCTTTTCCAACAGCACAAGAGGCGACT
Organism: Heloderma suspectum; assembly: GCF_057233095.1. Taxonomy (NCBI): domain Eukaryota; kingdom Metazoa; phylum Chordata; class Lepidosauria; order Squamata; family Helodermatidae; genus Heloderma; species Heloderma suspectum. Next base: position 332,137,157 of record NC_139459.1, on the reverse strand, counting down.
GTACACATGGACATCACCAGATGGTCAATATCAAAATCATATTGATTATGTACTTTGCTGCCAAAGATGAAGAAGCTCTATACAGTCAGTAAAAACAAGACCTGGAGCTGACTGTGGCTCAGATCATGAGCTGCTTCTTGCAAAATTTCAGCTTAAACTGAAGAACGTAGGGAAAACCACTAAACCATTCAGGTATGACCTAAATCATATCCCTGATGAATATACAGTGGAGGTGAGGAATAGATTTCAGGGATTAGACCTGATAGACAGAGTGCCTGAGGAACTATGGACGGAGGTTCGTAACATTGTTCAGGAGGCAGCAACTCAATCCATCCCAAAGAAAAAGAAATGCAAGAAAGCAAGGGAGAAAGGGGAAGATATATCCAACTGAATGCAGATATCCAGAAATAAGCAAGGAGAGACCAGAAGGCCTTCTTAAATGAACAATGCAAAGAAATCGAGGAAAACAATAGAATGGGAAAGACTAGAGATCTTTTCAAGAAAATCAGAGATATCACGGGAACATTTTATGCAAAGACGGGCATGATAAAGGACAAAGAAGGCAGGGACCAAACAGAAGCAGATGAGATTAAGAAGAGGTGGCAAGAATACACAGAAGAACTATACAGGAAAGATTTGAATGTCCCTGATAGCCATGATAGTGCGGTCACTGAACTTGAGCCAGACATCCTAGAGCATTACTAACAACAAAGCTAGCGGAGATGACAGTATTCCAGCTGAGCTATTTAAAATCCTAAAAGATGATCCTGTTAAAAGTGCTGCATTCAATATGCCAACAAATTTGGAACACTCAACAGTGGCCACAAGACTGGAAAGGGTCAGTTTACATTCCAATTCCAAAGAAGGGCAATGCCAAAGAGTGTTCAAACTACCGTACAATTGCGTTCATTTCACATGCCAGCAAGGTTATGCTCCAAATCCTACAAGCTCGGCTTCAGCAGTATGTGAACCGAGAACTACTGGAAGTACAGGCTGGGTTTCGAAGAGGCAGAGGAACAAGAGATCAAATCGCCAACATTCGCTGGATCATGGAGAAAGCAAGAGAATTCCAGAAAAACGTCTATTTCTGCTTCATTGACTACGCTAAAGCCTTTGATTGTGTAGATCACAACAAACTGTGGCAAATTCTTAAAGAGATGGGAGTACCAGACCACCTTACCCATCTCTTGAGAAACCTGTACAAGGGTCAAGAAGCAACAGTAAGAACCGGACATGGAACAACCGATTGGTTCAAAATTGGGAAAGGAGTACGACAAGGCTGTATATTGTCACCCTGCTTATTTAACTTATGTGTAGAGAACATCATGAGAAAAGCCAGGCTGGATGAATTTCAGGTCAGAATTAAGATTGCTGGGAGAATTATCAACAACCTCAGATACACAGACGATACCACCCAAATGGCCGAAAGCGAAGAGGATCTAAAGAGCCTCCTGTTGAGGGTGAAAGTGGAGAGTGCAAAAGCTGGTTTGAAACTCAACATTAAAAAAACTAAGATCATGGCATCTGGCCCCATCACTTCCTGGCATATCGAAGGGGAAGAAATGGAAGCAGTGACAGATTTTATTTCCTTGGGCTCCAAGATACCGCAGACGGTGACTGTAGCCATGAAATTAAAAGACGCTTGCTCCTTGGGAGGAAAGCTATGGCAAACCTAGACAGCATAGTAAGAAGCAGAGACATCACCTTGCTGACAAAGGTCCGTATAATCAAAGCTATGGTTTTCCCAATAGTAAGGTATGGCTGTGAGAGTTGGACTATAAGGAAGGCTGAGCGCCGAAGAATGGATGCTTTCGAACTGTGGTGCCGGAGAAGACTCTTACGAGTCCCCTGGACTGCAAGGAGGTCAAATCAGTCAATCCTAGAGGAAATCAACCCTGAGTGCTCCTTGGAAGGACAGATACTGAAGCTGAAGCTCAAATATTTTGGCCACCTAATGCGAAGAGAAAAGTCACTGGAAAAGACCGTGATGCTGGGAAAGATAGAAGGCAAAAGGAGAAGGGGACGGCAGAGGATGAGATGGCTAGATAGCATCACCGATGCAATGAATATGGACTTGACCACACTCCAGGAGGGAGTGCAGGACAGGAAGGCCTGGCGTGCTATGGTCCATGGGATCATGAAGAGTCGGACATGACTGAACGACTGAACAACAACAGATGAGAATGAGATGATATGATGTCAAGGTACAAAGAGTGGATTGTACTACTTCAGACTTCAAGTGGGAAACATTTTAACATTTCCTCTTGTAAAATTCTCCTTGCAAGTAAAGTCTAGCACACAAAGGAAAAGTTATCTAACCAGTCTGCTCCTTCTTGTCCTAGTTTTCTTCTTTCAAGATACTTTGTATGTAGGGGAGCACTCATAAATGTGACTCCACACCTGCAGTTAGAAGCAGCACAGCCAATTCTGTCACCTCATGACACTTCCATCTCATTCCCATCTTATTCTGCTATATGTGTAGAATCATGGAACTGCCTCTTACATGCAGTTTGGCCCACAGAAGGAATGTATAAGAATGTATATCTATACAGTGAACACTAGTGTTAGTGCAAAGGTGGTATACACATTAAATTAATTCATTAATAACAACAGTATCTAACACTGCCCGTGTGCCTCTGCTGATTATATTTCACCAGTGGGACCCAATGCCAGGGCAAATGAAGCTAGTGCTTCCTAGAGCAACCTGGAAATAAGCTGAAACACTTGTTTCTGGAATGGGACAAGTCAGCGGATCTCTCTTCTGTGATGTCTGGTGACCTGTTCCATTCTAGAAACAAGCACTTTGGTTCCTTTCCTGTTGTTTTAGGAAGTGCTAGCTTTCCATTGTGCCGGTGATGGGTCCTGCTGGCCCATGGGCAGCATTGGATGCTGCCAGTTGTTCTGGCTTTGACAAAAATTTAGCATTATGTCAAGACTAGGCCAATATCTTCTTCTACAACTGCGTAAACAACACTGTAAACTAACTGGTTTAAACTATGGTTTGTTGAAACAAGACAGGACCATAAAACATAGTATGATCCTGGCTTGTTTCAATAAATCATAGATTAAACTAACCATAGTTGATCCTTTCTGAATGTAATGATATAATGCAATTAGTTAAAAATAGGAAATGGATGCATTTCATAAAAACAGGAAATAGAGGAGGAAAGGGGATGGGAGAGTGCACAAGCCTGAGACTTATTCACATAATGCTAAACATTGGTTTAATGTTACATGCAGACACTGTCTGGACACAAATCTGTTAAAAGTATGTGCTCCTAAGTGCTGTTGAATTACAGCAATTATAGCTTTTATTAATATTTAGAAGTATTCTGTAATCTAATGTTCCACAGTTAACTATAATATGTAACCCTTTTCCAAATTTGAAGATGTGAAAATCATAGTGTTCAACAAAAGTTCTAAAAGAAATAACTCTGGCTTCCCAATATTATTTATTTCTTTGTTTGTTTGTTTGTTTATTTATTTTTACTTTACTTTTGATGGTGTAATGTGCATCTGCAAACCAAATCTAATTTAACTTTGGTGATATTTAATTTAATATTAAAAAACCCTTTTTGTCAGGAAAACCAATTATATCTCCATTAAAATCAATCTGTATACAAAAGAGCATTAAAATACTTTTTAAAAGTTGAATGAATAATGATTATATAATTCATTTTTCTTAAAAGGTATGAGATACAATTTCCAATTTTGAAGGGAAAACATTGTAATGAGGGGAATTTGCAAATTAAAATTAGCCTAGCTCTTCATCTTTGTCATTAAATAGAGTATTTAATTAGCATTTATAGTATTCATGTTGAATTTAAATACAAACTAGAAAAGGGCTTGATTCACACTATTGTTTACATGCTAAATACTGAAATTGAATATGCTGACAATGTGAATTAATCTTTTTTCTAAGGACACACAGCACATTTTATAAAATAGTGGGTGAAAACCGTTTTTTAAAACTTTTTCCTAATTTGCATACAAATTAGTCTCCATTTAAAGATATATTAATTCTCTTCATTAGGCTGTAGTAAATGTGTTTTGAACTTCTGATAATCAAGTTTGGAAATTATGAACCTATTTTCAATGCGACATTTAGCATCACTGAGTTATCTTATGTATAATGCTTGTCTACAAATTGTGTCAGGAGGGTAAATCCCATCTGCCTTTTAAAGAATTATAATGATTGCAAGCTCTTGTGATTAAGGAGATCACTAGTTCCCCAGAGTCTCCTCAGAAACAATTGGGTACTTCAAAGCCCACTTAATCCAGTGAGTCAAAAATACCAATGTTGGTCTACTGGAAAAGATAACCTAGATCATATCTTAATGCAAACGATGGAGTACTTTAAGGTTTTTTATTTATTTTATTTATTTTTGGATAAATAGAGGTGATTGGAATTCCTTAAATATAACTAGAATGATGAGTAGCTGAGCTTGTTGATAATCATGTCTCTGATAGTGTTTCAGACTCTACGTTGGATCAGGTACATAAGGATGAAAAGTCAAATGTACAGATGAATAGGATTTGGATTCATTTGTTTTTTATTTTATTCACTCAGGTCATACGTTTGTGTTTCTCTAAGTTTCAAATATCATTGCTACCTCAAATAGATGTAAACTAGTTCCTAATCCAGACTAATTAAAAAATGTAAAATCTAAAGCAGGCAATAAATCGAATTGGCCTATAAAACAACATGTTGTGCCATTAATATGCATATAGTTTTAAGAGTTACATAAACATAACTGTACAATTAGAATGAGTTATGAATAATAAATCTTACAGAATGTGCAAGTACAGCACATGCTACTCAAGCAGCTTATGCACAATTACCACATTTCACAATGTTTGGTTCAGCCACAGAGATGACACCTGCCCCTTTTCTTCGTGTCAGCAACAGCAGGACCTACCAGTTCTGAAGATTCCTCTTGTGGTGCCCCAGGCAAGTGGGCTATGTGTCAAGACTCAACCCAAGGTTTGATCTACTCTAGACCCACACCTACTAGGAAGATACGTCTTTCAGGGTGTTCACTCTGTCGGGTTCAGTTGCCAAACAATATAAGCATTTAATCAGGCAGGATCCAACTGCGTCATTCCGTTAGCACAAATGGTGTTGTGCTAGCAGAAACTCAATTCTGAACTGTGCGCAAGACAAGAATCCTACTAAAGCTAGTTTGTGCAAGCATGGTTGTGCAAGCAATTTTGCATAACTCTTGTGCAATGTGTTTTGCATTCCCATTGTGCAACCGATGATACAACTGCCTGCACCTGTTGTGCAATGCGTTGTGCAAGTGGTTGCACAACTGCTCACACAGCTGGTAGTGCAATTGCTTGCACAACTAGTTGCTCAAGCATAATGGGCAACTGCTTGCATAATGGGCATAATAATGGGCAATGGAAAGATTTAGTGGCACTCTGCTAGCGCTATTTAAGTTTGTGGAACATCACTGTTGGATACTGCCTAATGTCCACTATATTTGAATAAAACACACACCATTGGTTATCATTTGATCATGAGTTTGAAAGTGTGTGTGTAGACCATCTGGTCACAGGTGTCTACAACACCTTTAGTTTTATTATAATAAAGAATCATACCCAGCTTGGATTGCTGCATCTTTATGGATTCGAGAAAGGACAGTCACTGTCCTTCCTTCCTTTGATGCAAACTCACAAGTGGCAAATCTTGAAAACCAAAAATGCTGCTGGTAACACTTCGGAGTTCTGTGGGAATTCTTTTGTGGGTGGTGGCGGTGGCTTGTTTTTGTTTTCAAATTGCTGCTAACTAGAGAATTCCTTGCCTAGTGGCACACTGGTGAAAACGTTGGCAATTGTTATATTTTACGCAGAACTATGTAAATTACTGTTAGTTTCCCATCATGTTAGTCTGGCCTTGGTTTCGAGCTGCTGGGGCTCCTTTTTCCTTCACCTTATACTGTATATATCAGCATCATGACACATATTTTTCTCTGATATTCTGGCATCACAGCCTGAATTTTATGCCATACTTCTTGGGTTTGGATGGCATATACTGCCTTACTGGGTACCTTCCACTGAATGGCACCAATTGTTCATCAGTTGTAACATTCTCATATGGCAGGAACCATTGTGGGGGAGTCTCCCATTGTGGGAGAGTCTCAAAAGCAGAATTAGTTAGTATTGCTCAGCAAGAACTCTGCACATAGCAGTGATGGAAAAGGAAAGAAAAAACGTTTTGCTGGATCACAAGGATGGTTATAATGGGAAAAGGTGTTTTTAAAAAATCCGTGTTGTAAAAGTGGTTTGTACATCTGTGGGGTACTGTGGCCCCCTAAAACCATTTGTAGTGATTTCAAGGAAAGTGCGTAATTTGTCTATTATGAAAATAGACAAAATATTGTATTTTCACCTTCTTTTAACAAGAAATGGAAAGAACAGATTCTGATCTAAGCATCAGTAGACATGAAGAGTAACTATATAAATAAAACATTGTTTGTGAGATCACTTTGACCCTTAGCTCCTTATGTGCATAGTTTTTCAGTTGTCTCAGCCATTCCAGTAGGGGTAGAAATGACCCAAAAATGCTGTAAGGATAAAAACGTTTATTTTTAACTAGGTTGAGGAAGGGGTCCCTGAATCACCATATGGCAATTCACACCTCAGCGTAGTTGGGGAATATTTGGAGCATGGAGTTGTAAAAGACTGACACAAAGGACACAATTTGTTAAGCAATCAGAATATATGTAACCTCACCTGTCACCTAAGGGTTAAAAGTGTAATCCACTGTTTTCAAATGGGCTATAGGCCCAGGTAAATGTGTGTAGTATTGCAACCCTAAGTCTCCCCCCCCCCCCGCTTCCCACACACACTCTTAAGAACATAAGAAGAGCCCTGCTGGATCAGACCGAGGGTCCATCGAGTCCAGCATTCTGTTCACACAGTGGTCAACCAGCTGCCCATGGGAAACCCTTAAGCAGGACTTGAGTGCAACCAGCACTCTTCAGATTCTGTACTCAGCCATGGTAAAAAGGTAACACCTTTGATTGTGTGTACAAAGGGGGATGCTCATACATCTATTAAAATCCTATTTTAGGGTATAGTTCTTTCCCATGTTTTGGACAAGCCTCCTTTAAATAAACTGGTTGCAGGACAGAATTGCTTGATAGGTAAATTAGTGAATCAAACCCAATGTTGAGATTTCTTTTCCTAGTATTCTGTATATTGTGTTATCAGCATGTGTTTCCTTTCTGGAACTTGCTTGGTATATTTTCTCCCTTCTTCTAACTAGCAAACACCAGGGCTCAGTGCTAACTGATTAAGTTGTGAAAATAAGCATTAATGAGATGGCTTGTGATCATAGCACATGCATGGAGGAAAAAAAAATAAGAGAAAAGGTGTTCTGTTCCCTTCCCTTTTAAAAGTAACAATTTTGTATCCATTTAAGTGGCTTCAGAGGAGAGCAGCATATAAACTGACAAGGATCACATCATCAGGCTATCCATTCCAGCATTCCAATTAGGTATTTGAGCAGCAGACTGTCAGCAAACTGGTTATCAGCCTTGTGTGATTATAGCACAGTAGGGCCTAATTTGGAGTCAGGGACCTCTCCCCCTCTCCCCCCACCCACCTTGAAGACTATCTAATTTCCATACTCCAGCATGTAATTTCTGTATTACATGAAGGGGGACTGCTTTGTCTCCCCTGCAAATTTTGTATCTTATTTGTGCATTGAAACTGGGGGGTGGGCATTGCAGAGAGAACCTGTTTTGAAACAAGAAGGGGGATGTTAATTAAACACCATATATTCTGCCACACGTCTCTCTGAAATAGAAATGACTCATTTGTTAGTCAACTGAAATTATCTTGCCCTGAACATCTTGTGCTACTGCAACAAGGTTTATCTGTGCATGGGGAAAAAAACACTTACTATGGCCATTTTCTGAGTTACTTTTCTAAAGTGCTGTGTTGTTTTTACAAGACTTTATTTTGACTCTGATGTGGGTGGTGGGGGGGGGGCAATGAGGAAGGAAATTAGATATCCCAATCCACAAACCTGTGTAGCCAGATACTTTAAATTTTTGAAGATCTTCCCCAACCTAGTGCCCTCCAGATGTTTTGGACTCCAGCTCCCATCAGCCCCTGTCAGGATGGCCAATGGTTAGGAATGCTGGATATTGTAGTCCAAAACATGCTGGATGTTGTAGTCCAGATTGGGGGAGACCCATCTAGTATTGTTGTTGTTCAGTTGTTAAGTTGTGACCAACTCTTCCTGACCCTATGGACCATAGCACCCCAGGCCTTCCTGTCCTCCGCTGTCTCCCGGAGTGTGCTCGTTCATATTCATTGCATCGGTGATTCTATCTAGCCATCTCATCCTCTGCCGTCCCCTTCTCCTTTTGCCTTCAATCTTTCCCAGCATCAGGGTCTTTTCCAGGGAGTTTTCTCTTCGCATTAGGTGGCCAAAATATTTCAGCTTCACTTCCTTTCAGTCCAGGGGACTCGTAAGATTCTTCTCCAGCACCACAGTTCGAAAGCATCAATTCTTCGGCGCTCAGCCTTCCTTATAGTCCAGCTCTCACAGCCATACATTACTACTGGGAAAACCATAGCTTTGGTTATACGAACCTTTGTCGGCAAGGTGATGTCTCTGCTTCTAACTATGCTGTCTAGGTTTGCCATAGCTTTCCTCCCAAGGAGCAAGCGTCTTTTAATTTCATGGCTACAATCACTGTCTGCGGTGATCTTGGAGCCCAAGAAAATAAAATCTGTCACTGCTTCCATTTCTTCCCCTTCTATATGCCAGGAAGCGATGGGGCCAGATGCCATGATCTTAGTTTTTTTAATGTTGAGTTCCAAACCAGCTTTTGCACTCTCCTCTTTCACCCTCAACAAGAGGCTCTTTAGATCCTCTTCGCTTTCTGCCATTATGGTGGTATCGTCTGAGTATCTGAGGTTGTTGATAATTCTCCCAGCAATCTTAATTCCAACCTGTGATTCATCCAATCTGGCGTTTCTCATGATGTACTCAGCATATATGTTAAGTAAGCAGGGTGACAATATGCAACCTTGTCGTACTCCTTTCCCAATTTTGAACCAATCGGTTGTTCCATGTCCAGTTCTTACTGTTGCTTCTTGACCCTCGTACAGGTTTCTCAGGAGACAAGTAAGGTGGTCTGGTACTCCCATCTCTTTCAGAATTTGCCACAGTTTGTTGTGATCCACACAATCAAAGGCTTTAGCGTAGTCAATGAAGCAGAAATAGACGTTTTTCTGGAATTCTCTTGCTTTCTCCATGATCCAGCGAATGTTGGCGATTTGATCTCTAGTTCCTCTGCCTCTTCGAAACCCAGCTTGTACTTCCGGTAGTTCTCGGTTTGCATACTGCTGAAACCTAGCTTGTAGGGTTTTGAGCATATAATTCACCTTAAAGCTGAGTTCTTAACTGTTTTGAGAATCTAGTTAAAAGATCTTGGGCAAATGTCAGTAAATGGGTACAATTGTCATGGATATTGTTGGGCCAAATTCTCCAGTTCAGCTGATAGAATAGCAGACTTTATTTGGCATTGTCTTCTTTGCCTTACCAAGATTATATTGCTGTTCAATGGGAATGGAGATATGCTTAACTCACCTGTTAATTATATCTGTTGCATATGTTTTCTAGGAATATTGCCCCTAAAAGATGGCCAAGCTTTGAGCCATTTCCTCTCTGGGTAAAGCAAAATGAAATTAATTGTTGGGAACCAGCCAGAGAGCTTTGGCTATTGGATGGTATAGAAATGAAAAAAAAAAGTGATACAATTAACATCTGTCTGCCCAGTAACTATCTTTGTTCCACTGGCTAGCTAGCCCACTATCTAGATATGCAAGCATTCTGTAATTTTGCTCTGGCTATGGTTGATAAGGTGCAGCTGAAAAACCAACTTCTTTTCCACTTACACAAGTAAATTTGGCCCAATAGCAACTATAATCTGCATCTATTAAATGCCTTTAAGGATAATCTATGTCTATTTCTTAGAACAAGTTTTAAGGACTGTACGGTCTGTGTCTCCGCATCTTCTGGTTCCAAAGCTGCAAACAAAGAATAATTAGTGTTATAAGTTTAATAAACAGCAGAAACCATATGTAGTATTTTTCTCTTTGCACTTCATTTTGTTCTTTCTCACTCTTCCAGTAGGAAAGGATAATATTAAGAAGTATTAAGAGACATTCTAAAATAAAAAATAGAGCAAATCATTTCATTGGTTTTTAGTGTTGGCACTCAGAGATAATTTTATATATAGCAAAAAATAAACAAATAAATCTTACAACCTCAGTATACTGAGGATTAAAAAAAACCCAGGTAACTCAACATACTGTCAGGACCGGCAGGCAAAAGGTGCTATCAAGGCACAGCATGGAAGGTGGGCAGTGGGTCAGATCTTTGTTTCGAATTCTGCAACCTTGCTGAAGCTAAGCAAGGCTGGTTCTGATCAGTGCCTGGATGGGAGGGGAGGGCTGTGACCCCTAACTGTGTACCTTGTGTTCTGTCAAAGAAAGATGGGATATAAATGTAATAAATAACAGAGCATATGGTCCATGAAGTGATATGAGACAAGTCAGGGACAGGACAGGGAGATGGAGACATAGAAAAGTCATGCAGCAACTAGGGATGGACGAAAGTCCCTTACCTGATCCCGAAGCTTGCTTTGCGGTGGGGGGGAGGTGCTCCGTCCCTCCCCCCAAAATTCTGGCCAGGGGGGAGGCGCCCCATCCCTCCCCCCCGAGATTCTGGCTGGGGGGGAGGTGCTCCGTCCCTCCCCCCCAAAATTCTGGCCAGGGGGGAGGCGCCCCGTCCCTCCGGCTGCGAAACCTCCTCTCCTGATGGGACGCAAATGGCGGCGGCCATAGCCGCCGCCGTTTGCGTCCCTGCAGTCAGCCATGATAGGCTACGTAAATGTTTACGTAGCCTATCACGGCTGACTTAAAAAAAAAAAACGCGTACGCAAATGGCGGCGCCCATGGGCGCGCCATTTGCGTTCCTTATTTTGGCACGTGTAGTCTACGTAAACATTTACGCAGACTACTGCGAAAATAAGGGGAATGCAAATAGCGTTCCCCTTATTTTTGCCATAGTCTACGTAAATGTTTACGTAGACTACACGTGCCAAAATAAGGAACGCAAATAGCGCGCCCATGGGCGCTGCCATTTGCATACGCGCTTTTTTTTTTTAAAAGTCAGCCATGATAGGCTACGTAAACATTTACATAGCCTATCACGGCTGACTGCAGGGACGCAAACGGCGGCGGGTACGGCCGCCGCCATTTGCGTCCCATCAGGAGAGGAGGTTTCGCAGCCGGAGGGACGGGGTGTTTTTTTAAAATCTAGCCGTGACAGGCTACGTAAATCTTTACATAGCCTATTGCGTTTGTTTGTTTGTTTTACTTGGAAATGGCAGCGGCGGCAGCCGGTTGGAAGACCGGCCGCTGCAGCCGCCGCTGCCAAACCGCAGCCGCCGCCGCCAGGGACATTCAAACAAGGTAAGTCCCATCCCGGGGGGGAGGGCGGGGGGGCAGACCATTTCTCCACCAATTTCGGGGGGCCGAATGCACTGGCATTCGGCCTCCCCGAGATTCGTGGAGAAATTCTCTGACATCCGTAGCAGCAACTCTGTCAACACTGTGGAGACAAAATTCTCAGACTAAAGAGCCAGGAAACAATCTGAGACCTTAAGTCAAAATACAGCTCTTTTGATCACTTGTGGTATCTGACAAATGGCTGGGCAGAAGTGTTTTGCCTAAGCTTATCAGATAGCAGACTGCAGTACCTCAGTCCGGTGGTGGTGTCCAGGAACAGCAGCTTACAGGTGTAAGGCACAAACGTCTCTCTTCCAGCATACTGTCATAATGGGAAAAGGAATACAGCAGTAGGGTATGGCTGCCTGGGTCCCTGGCAGGGTTGCCCTGAGACGTTTTGCTGCCTGAGGCAGAGCAGCAAATACCTGTGACTCCCAACTAAGTGCCTTGAGTTCTATTGAAGAAAGATGGAATAGAATGTAATAAATAACAGAGCATAACTGTCCTGGAAGTGATGTGAGACAAAGCAGGGATAGGACAGAGAGATTGGGGAACCCCTCCCCCCACCCCCAATCATAAGGCATAGTAACTAAGGCCCATCAAGTTATTTTGGCACCTGAGGCAGAAAATCACACAAGCACCTCTCCTCCGCCCTGGGAATAAAAATACAATAATGATGAATGATAAAATTTGCTGCCCTTTCATGATTCCCAAATTGCTTTAGATAGCTGTCTCACTCTACCTAATAATAGGGCCAGCCGTTGTGGCTGGAGACTTGTGGTGCCATACACACACAGAGATAAGACACCAGTTAACCAAGAATGTGTTCGTTGCAATAACACAGTATCCTTTTCTATGTTCATGTCATTTCTCCCTTTTTCTGCAGGTTTGACAAACTGCCGCAGTCAAGCATATTTTATAAAGAAAATAACAAGCATGAATAAGCAAAATTAAAAGATAACTAAAGTCTATTGTAAGAGCAACAAACTACCAGAAAATAAGTTGGCCAGTCAATGGTTTTAAACTCAGTGGTCATCAACATCTAAATAATTTTGAGTGGCTTATTTTTAACATTTTATCTTTTAAGGGCCAACTCAAATGTACTCACATGTCCAGGGTGGCCGCTAAAGTGTGCTGCCTGTACCAGCAATCCACATACAGAGAATCATGTTTGAACTCTTTTTCCTGTGTGCTTGTCCATTCATGTGTTGCACATAGCTGGGGGATAGTGGTGCTGTCATGTTCACTGCCACATGCAATTGGAATGGCACAAGGGAGAGAAGCTGAACTGTTACTCTCTGCACACCAGTTGCCACTATAGGTAAACCAGTATGTTTGAACTGGCCCAAAGCTTGTGCTCTTCTGAAATTCAGTTTTGCTTTCACTTGATATATTATCAGCATTACACATTTTCTACTCAAGTATTGACGTAGACAGACATGATCATGTTTTATCTAAATAAGATGTATGTATCCTAAAATATAATAAGCTGCCTTGTACTGACTTAGAGCATGTAGCTCAATATTGCCTACACTGATTGACAGAGGCTCTCCAAAGTTTTAAACAGGCCTTTCCTACTCCTACCTGGAGATGGTGCGGATTGAACCTGGGACTATTTGCATGCAAAGCATGTGCTCTTCCACTGAGCCATGCCCTCTTCCTCCGTGATAATTGCTGAGAGTAAGAAGCTTAGTTCCCTTTGTTCCTATAATTTCAATCATTACTTATGTTTTAATTTAAAAGTCTTCCTTTATTCTAATACTCTAGAAACTGAGTATTCTGTGTAATTAGGAGCGCTTATTCTAACTCTTTAACTGTTACGATATGCCTTGATTTTGCCGGTTAACAGTCTGAATTCCTGTCTTTTGGGACTAAATTTGAAACTTCAAAGGTGTCCTTGATTCTTTTTTCTTTCTTTTTTCTTTTTTTTGCAAATACTTTGTACAAAGGTGTTTTCACTTCGTTTCCCTTTTGATCCAAGACATTTTATGACCTTTTACTAAGTTTATATAATCATCACTGCCTCTTGAGAAACTGAACTTAGCCGCCCTTATTTACTCAGTTTGGAATTGGTGAGAACATATTTCCCTGTATGAAAATACTGAATGAGTGGCTTCAGTCTCCAACCCTTGATTTACAGATTAATCTCATGGATCTCAATAGACAGAACAAGAGGAGGAGCCTAGATGAACTGTCTCCTGCCTTTAAAACAGGACATCTGATGTATATGCCGCTCATGTAGTGATAGAGGCATTGGGTGTTTCCAGTTCATTATAGGCTATATATAAAGATGGAAGGCAGGCCTATAGCCAGAAATGTTGTAGTGGGGTGGGGGGACCTGCATGGAGAAGGGTGGCACCATAAGTCAATGCAAAACAGGGGGAAAAAACCTAACCAAAAATAGTCTAAACTCTGGGATCTAAAGCAGGAGTGGCCTACTTGTGGCCACCCAGAAGCTTTGGTCAACAACTCCCATCAGCCCTAGCCATCATGGCCAATGCTGAGGGATCATGGGAGTTCTAGGCCAAAACATCTGTAGGGCTACAAGTTGCCCATCTCTGATCTAAAATGTGTGGGGGGTTAATGTGTGAAGTACCTTACTGTTTGTCAGTCACCCCAGTACATTTGCAGACTATAGCATGGAAGCCAGAAGCAAGATTTCAGTGAGCATCTGGATAGAATACTAGCTGTGTGTATCTGGAATGTCCCCAAGGATGGCAGACATCTACACACACACTCTGTGATGCTATAGCGTTGGTTAAAGATACTAATTTGGGAAGGGTAATAAGCAAAACTTAGTAGGGACTGCGTTCTAAATTTAAAACACTTTCATTCATTAATATATTGCATGGGACTTCTGAGTAGACCTGTATAGGATTGCACTGTACATCATTCAGCTCTGTTTGTGTTTAAGGTCAAGTGACAGCAAGTGTGCACTCAGCATGCTAACCTTGTCCACTCTGTTTAAAAGAAGCTTTAAAATGGAGCATAACTATTAAAAAACAAACACAAAATCCCACGTGATTGGTAATTCATAGTCCAGAGAGCATGCCTTCCTTCTTCCTCATCTTCAGAAAACCCTTATGACAAAGCCTTTTAACCCACTGCTGAGTGTAACCCGCACAGATGTTCAAAGTATTGATTAAAATATGGAGGGGGTAGTTTGATTTGTTCTAGCCCTGCCAAAGGTCACAAAGAGAATAATTACTGTTAGAGGACGTTGTGTCATCCCAAATAAGGTTTCACAATAGTCTTTGTCATTCTCAAGGGATGTTGTTGACAAGATGGAGGAAGGATCTTGCACTGAATTTATCCCACTGTTAAGATGCATTCAGAGAGCCATGTAAATGCATTACAGCACTGACCACCTGAGCATTTCTTTTTGGTTCTACAGTGGAGGACTTCAGTATTGCTTGCCCTCCAAGAATTCTGATTTAGCCAGAACAACCAAGATTTTCAGTGCCTTTTCACAGGGAAACTTTAGCCTACAGAAGTCCTGATTTTCAAGAAGTAGCTTTGTTTGTTTTGTGCTACACATCCCTTTATTAGCTTAAGCTTCAGTCCCAGTGGTAAACATTGCATAAGAATATGGGATGCATCACATGCTTCTACTCAATTAATCTGGAATAATTTACCTCCCTGGTTCCATATTCCCTGTTGCTCATCACCTTTCCCCACCCTACTAGTGAGTACAATAGAGTGGTTCAAGGGTAATTAATTTGCATTAAGTGACCTTTAGTATGCACCTTCCATGTAAAGAGAATTCTGAGCTGCAATAGTGATCTGCCTGAGCATGGAAACTGGAGGTGGTAGCTGTTTTTGCTTAATTAATGTGGAATATGTGCTCTTGTGCTGTAGCATTACACTATATGGAGTGATGTATACTTAAGATCACCTGTCTTGAATTAAGTATTCCTAATACATGTTCTCCACACTCTTATACATACAATCAGGGTGAAAAAATGGTAAAAGAATGACTCTATGCTTGTGAAATTTTAGTTTGCCTAGAAGCTACTGTTCGATCTAGGCATGGAACAATTTCATTAGCTTTTCTGCATTCCTAAATCACTTTAACAAGCCAATAAAAATGTGTGTGATATCATGTAAAGTGTTTATAAAATCCATAGGACAGGATGGTAGATTATAGAGCACATACTTTGCGTGCAGAAGGTCCCAGGTTCAACTCAAAGCATCTCCCAGTAGGGCTGTGAAGGTCTCTTGTACGAAAGCCCCGAGAGCTGCAGCCAGCCAGCCAGTGTAGACCAACTTTCCTTAACCTGGTCCCCTCCAGATGTGTTGGAAAACAACTCCCAGCATGCCCCAGCCAGCAGTAGTGCAGTGGAGGCTAGTGTAGACAATAGTGAGCCACAGTCCTCCTCTGTTATACCCCCAGTCATCTGGTATTCAGGGAGACACTGCTTCTGAACATGGAGGTTCTACTTAGCTGACATTAGGGATGTTGGAGAAATCCATAATGAAAGCAGATGAGTTTGGATTTGCCCTGTTGAGCGGATTCTGCAGGCTTGTGGACCGGTTTTTACCTTTCCCGAATTTTGTGCAAATTTCATCATAGAAAAATACACAATTTTTTTTTTTAAAGCCAAAAATGTGCATTTTCCCCATAGGGTAAAGCATGAAAGTGTGTATTTGGGGGGGGGGATTTGCACATTTTCACTCATGAACATTTGCGCAAATGGTTGTTCCAGCGAAAATTTGAAACCCCCCCAAATCCTATTCTGTCGACAGGCAGACGATGGAATGAAAGGCACCTGACAATCTGCAAAACAGACAGAATGGATTTTACACAGTCCGTAGATCCCTAGCTGTCATGGCTTTTGTTGTTGTTTATTCATTCAGTCGCTTCCGACTCTTCGTGACTTCATGGACCAGCCCACGCCAGAGCTTCCTGTCGGCCGTCGCCACCCCCAGCTCCCCCAAGGTTGAGTCCGTCACCTCCAGAATATCATCCATCCATCTTGCCCTTGGTCGGCCCCTCTTCCTTTGGCCTTCCACTTTCCCTAGCAGCAGCATCTTCTCCAGGGTATCCTGCCTTCTCATTATGTGGCCAAAATACTTCAGTTTTGCCTTTAAGATCATTCGCTCAAGTGAGCAGTCTGGCTTGATTTCCTGGAGTATGGACTGGTTGGATCTTCTTGCAGTCCAAGGCACTCTCAGAATTTTCCTCCAGCACCACAGTTCAAAAGCATCTATCTTCCTTCGCTCAGCCTTCCTTATGGTCCAGCGCTCGCAGCCATAGGTTACTATGGGGAATACCATTGCTTGAACTATGCGGACCTTTGTTGTCAGTGTGATGTCTGTGCTCTTCACTATTTTCTCAAGATTTGTCTTTGCTCTCCTCCCAAGAAGTAAACGTCTTCTGATTTCCTGGCTGCAGTCAGCGTCTGCAGTAATCTTTGCGCCTAGAAAGACAAAGTCTGTCACTGCCTCCACGTTTTCTCCCTCTATTTGCCAGTTATCAATCCAGCTGGTTGCCATAATCTTGGTTTTTTTGAGGTTGAACTGCAACCCAGCTTTTGCACTTTCTTCTTTCACCTTCGTCATGAGGTTCCTCAGCTCCTCCTCGCTTTCAGCCATCAAAGTGGTATCGTCTGCATATCGGAGATTGTTAATGTTTCTTCCAGCGATTATAACTCCAGCCTTGGCTTCATCAAGCCCAGCACGTCGCATGATGTGTTCTGCGTACAGGTTGAATAGGTAGGGTGAGAGTATACAACCCTGCCGTACTCCTTTCCCAATCTTAAACCAGTCCGTTGTTCCGTGGTCTGTTCTTACCATTGCTACTTGGTCATTATACAGATTCCTCAGGAGGCAGACAAGATGACTTGGTATCCCCACACCACCAAGAATTTGCCACAATTTGTTATGATCCACACAGTCAAAGGCTTTCGAATAGTCAATAAAACAGAAATAGATGTTTTTCTGAAACTCCCTGGCTTTCTCCATTCTCCAGCAGATATTGGCAATTTGGTCTCTAGTTCCTCTGCCTTTTCTAAACCCAGCTTGTACATCTGGCATTTCTCGTTCCATGAATCGCTGGAGTCTACCTTGCAAGATCTTGAGCATTACCTTACTGGCATGTGAAATAAGTGCCACTGTTAGATAGTTTGAACATTCTTTGGTGCATCCCTTTTTTGGTATGGGGATATAAGTTAATCTTTTCCAATCTGTTGGCCATTCTTGTATTTTCCAAATTTGCTGGCATATGGCATGCATCACCTTGACAGCATCGTCTTGCAAGATTTTAAACAGTTCAGCTGGGATACTGCCATCTCCTGCTGCCTTGTTATTAGCAGTGCTTCTTAAGGCCCATTCAGCCTCACGCTTCAGGATGTCTGGCTCTAGCTCACTGACCACACCGTCAAATCTATTCCCAATATTATTATCCTTCCTATACAGATCTTCCGTATATTTTTGCCACCTTTTCTTGATCTCTTCTGCTTCTTTTAGGTCCTTGCCATCTTTGTTTTTGATCATACCCATTTTTGCCTGGAATTTACCTCAGATGTTTCTAATTTTCTGGAAGAGGTCTCTTGTCCTTCCTATTCTATTATCTTCTTCCGCTTCCACGCATTGCTTGTTTAAAAATAATTCCTTCTGTCTTCTGGCTAATCTCTGGAATTTTGCATTTAATTGGGCATATCGCCCCCTATCACTGTTGCATTTTGCTTTCCTTCTTTCTTGGGCTGCTTCCAGTGTCTCAGCAGACAGTCATCTTGCCTTCTGGGTTTTCTTTTTCTTAGGGACTTTTTTGTTGCTGCCTCCTGAACAATGTTGCGAACTTCTGTCCATAGTTCTTCCGGGACCCTATCTACTAAATCTAGTCCCTTAAATCTATTCTTCACCTCCACTGCATATTCATTAGGAATGTTTGTGAGCCCATATCTAACTGATCTGTGGGTCTTCCTTATTCTCTTTGGTCTGATTCTAAATTGTGCAATAAGAAGTTTGTGATCTGAACTACAATCAGCTCCAGGTCTTGTTTTTCCCAACTGCATAGATGTCCGCCAGCTTTGGCTACAAAGGATGTAGTCAATCTGATTTCGGTGTCGACCTTCTGGTGAAGTCCATGTATAAAGTCGTCTCTTAGGTTGTTGGAAGAGAGAGTTTGTTATGCACAGCGAGTTGTCTTGGCAAAATTCTATCAGCCTATGTCCTGCTTCATTTTGTTCTCCCAGACCATGCTGGCCTGTAATTCCAGGTGTCGTTTGACTACCCACCTTAGCATTCCAGTCTCCTATAATGAAAATAACATCTTTTTTTGGCGTACTATCCAGTAGGTGCTGCAGATCCTCATAGAACTGATCTACTTCTGCTTTTTCAGCATCTGTGGTTGGGGCGTATATTTGGATCACTGTGATGTTAAATGGCTTACCCTGAATTCGAATTGAGATCATTCTGTCATTTGTTGGATTGTATCCAAGCACTGCTTTAGCCACTTGATTATTAATTATGACGGCTACTCCATTTCTTCTGTGGTCCTCTTGTCCACAGTAGTAGATCTGGTGGTCATTTGATGTGAAGTGGCCCATTCCAGTCCATTTCACTTCACTGACACCCAAAATGTCTATATTTAATCTTGACATCTCCCCAATAACCACATCCAGTTTGCCCTGGCTCATAGATTTTACATTCCAGGTTCCTATGGTGTGTTGATCTTTAGAACATCGGATTCGTCGTTCACCACCAGCACCATCGGCTGCTAGCCGTCCTTTCGGCTTTGAGCTAGCTGCGTCATCACATCTGGGGCTAGTTGAACTTATCCTTAGCTGTACCTCCCCAGTAGCATTTTGACCATCTTCCGACCTGGGAGTCCCATCTTCCGATGGTATACCGACATATCTCTGGTTGCACTGATCCATTTAGTTTTCATGGCAAGAATACTGGGGTGGGTGGCTTTACCTGCTGATAAACCTTTCTTCCATGAGTTTACCTAAAGCCATCTAAGCCAACAGAACTCAATTTCACAAGCAAATTATGCATTGTGTGAAATAGTACGTCCTGTTCTGAACATACTGCCAATCAGTTTCACTGCCTGACCTCAAGTTCCAGTATTAGGAGAGTGGGAGGAAAATCTCTACCAATAATAATAGATGATGATGACGACGACGACATCCTTGGGAAAGTATTGCATGTTGCTTTTAAATGCTCTCTAGAATTGATCCTACTGGTCATCCCCTTCCCCCTTTTTTGTTATTTCCCTGAGGGTGATTTCCCCTACCCCCTTCCATGTTGACTTTCACTTCTATAGAGAATATCCCTGTTAACTGTGGCAAATGTCAATTTTCCTTGACTCTGTGAAAGAGCAATTAGTAGATTAAGGTTGGTTCCTGTTGGGCAGAGAAACTGGGAAAGAGCAGAGGAATTGATCTGAATAATGGCATGGAATGGATTTTTCTTAACTGTTATTATTGGCTGAGGTGATTCGTTGGCATGTTGACAAACTTTATTAAAAGAACAGCACATACATGAAATAATTACAAAATGAGCATTATGAAAATTCCCTACATTTAATAGGACTTTAATTTGTTTATTATACACTAAATGATTACACTATGAGCATTATAAAATGAAATGATTACCCATATAAAGATTCCCTACATTTAACAGGACTTCAATTTGTCTATTATATGCACAGTTTAGTTTTATGTACACCTGCCAATAAGTTAAGACTTTAGTAGACCTTTTGCTTGCTGACCCAAGACTCATTCCCATTCGTTGAACAATATGGACTGTCAAATTCTCTCTTAGCAAGGATTCTAGTTCTTGTGCTGTAACAGCAATGGCAGGCTTTATAAATCCATCCTTCTTCCCACCCCCTGGACAACTGTCCATCTCCTCATCTTCCATAGCTATGTGTACATGAGCTGAGTCAGAGTAGGAGGGTAGTTATAGATTTGAATCATAGAAGTTTCATACATGCTTCCTGATTTAGTACTTAATCCTGCTATTGCTATTGCATCCTCATTCTAATTTACTTCTGCTACTCGCTGGATCTTTTGCCACCTTTGAAGGCTTTCAGCTGGACCCTTGAAGCAAAGGCCTGTCGGAAAGTGATATTTCTGGCCCCCATTATGTCCTCCGTGAATGAGGATGCAGATGCTCTCCCACATCAGCACAGTATCACACAGGCAGGCTAGGTGCTCATTCATATTCAGTAGAATGGTGTTAATGTAGGCTTTCTCTTTGTAGGCTTCTTAATTGCCAGAGTCCACATGATTTGCTCGTAAAAGCCAATGACTGATGACCCCATCTAATGCTTTGCAGGTGCCATCTTGAGGTGCAGCCCAGCAATCGTTGCTTCTCTATAGCCCCCATTGACTTCAGTGAGAGTCGCACATGCTGGCCTTTCCCTTTATTCTGGGTTGGCCTTGATCTGTGCTTCTCATGCCTTCAGGCTGAGAATACTTCCTGAGGAGTTGTTGCCCGTTTTGATGTTCTCATAGGTCTGCGGGTAGAGCTAATCTCTTAAAATGTAAGGTATCCTCTCTGCATAACCACATCTGTACGTTATGCCACATTGTTAATAAAACTGTAAATTAGCAGACAATTTATTGCAGAATCCATTCATGTTCTGTGAGCTGCTTTCACACATTGCAGTGTTGGCAAATACTGTGCATTCAGTTAATTGCCTGGGGGCACAAGGCTAGAGGGCCCCAAGTGCTATAGGCCATCCTGCCCCACCTTCTTATCTGTTCATTGTTTCTTTTTTTATTTAAAGAAACTTTTCATGGAGGAGAAAGCTATCAATGGCTACTAGTCAAGATGGCTATATATTGTCTCCCGTATCAGAGACAATATGCCACCGTATGCCAGTTGCTGGGGAACACAAGTAGGAGGGTGGTATTACAATCGTGTCCTGTTCTGGATTTCCCATGGGCATTTCCCACAAACATTCTGTATGCCGCCCTGAGATCTTAATGACATAGGGCAGGATACAAATATTTTAAATAAAATAATAAAATAAATTGGATTGGCCACTGTGTGAACAGAATGCTGGACTAGATGGACCCTTGGTCTGATCCAGCAGGGCTCTTATGTTCTTAGGGAACGGGGGCCTATGGTGAGAAAACAGGGACATGTAGGAGGAGGCCCAGTGGTGGCCCTGTGCCCAGTGGCCCTTCAATCCTGGAGCAGGTCCTGAGCAGATACATGATATTATGGCAGACAAAAGATTTCGCACATCAAAATATGTATCGGAAAAGCAGGTGTTCAGGTGGTTCACCCTTCTGCCTTTCTGCTTATATGAAAGAGCTCCTATAATAATAGTATATCTTGACGGGAGTGCTTAGATTCAGGCTGTGGGTCACTTGAGAACATTTGAATGCTATCATTGTACTTCAGCGATAAGCAAAACACCATAAAATAAAAGGATTTACTTTGACCACTAGATCAAATAATCAAGGAAGCATACCACATATCTTTATTCGTATACAATGTCCGCTTATAATGCTTTTTGTTAGTAAGCAAAGGTAGTTGTCAGCACTTAGAAAAGGAATTTAATCAGAATTGTATCACTTTTATATAAATACGTGGTGCAGCTGCACTTGGAATATTATGTACAGTTTTGATTGTGCACGCACACACAACCCTATGTTAAAAAGGATTTCATGTGTGGTGGGACTGTCCCCAGGTTCAGCACTTCAGGTCTGGAGTATTGGGGTGATTTCAGATATGGTTGGTTGCATCATTGTGCCACAGCCCATTTTAGCACTGCTATCTCTAACAGATAATGTAAGAGGCGATGTCCCAGACTATGAGTTAGTCCTGTTTTCTCACTAGCAGTGCACCTAAAAATAGTACAACATTGGAAAACAAGTGCCAGCTGCCCAATGCAGGGCTGGTTCACCAGTATCTGGAAAATTGCACTTTCGGAGGGACTAACCCAGCATGGCAGAGTTCTGAGAGGGATGGCCAAACATGACCACTTTATGGAAATCTGGTTTCCCTTCATTGTGTTTGTCAACAAAGGGATGGTGACCTAAAAGCCTCCAATACCCAAACATCATTTTGGAGGGATCTAATTAAATGAGGGTGCTCTAAGAACATTCTACTCTTAATGTAACTTGGGCAAGAATGGGAACACAGTTTCTTTTTATTTTTGTTTGCACAGTTGACCTTTATTGTATTTGTTGACTATAAACTCATTGTACTATGCACAATAATCAAATAAAACAAAGTTTTAAAAAAAGAGAGAGAGAAAAGGGTTTCATGGAGATGGAAAAGATGCAGAAGAGGGTGACCAAAATGATCAAGGGTTTGGACCACTTTCCCTACAAGGAAACTAAAGCAACCTTCCCCAATCCAGCGCCCTCCAGATGTGTTTGATTGCAACTCCCATTATTCCCAGCCAATTGGCTGGGGATGATGGGAGTTGTAATCAAACACACTCAGAGGACATCAGGTTTGGGAAGGGCTGCTTTTGAAAAGTGAGACTTTTGGTTTAGAAAAAAGACAACTAATGGGGGACATGAAAAAGCTGTATAAAATGTTACATGGGGTGAAGAAAGGGGATAGAGAAGTTTTCCTCCTTCTCTCATAGCACTAGAATTTGGGTCTATTTAATGAAATTAAAAGGCAAAGGGAACTGCTGCTTTAACCAACATCTAATGCATTTATGGAATCCAGTGCCACAAGTTGTAATGGCCACCAGATGCCTTTAAGGGCTTTTCTACACAAAGCATTTATCGTGCGCTTGTCATTCCCTATTCACAGTTGTTTGTTGTTGTTGTTGTTGTTCAGTCGTTCAGTCGTGTCCGACTCTTCGTGACCCCATGGACCATAGCACGCCAGGCCTTCCTGTCCTGCGCTCTCTCCCGGAGCGTGCTCAAGTTCATATTCATTGCATCCGTGATGCTATCTAGCCATCTCATCCTCTGCCGTCCCCTTCTCCTTTTGCCTTCAGTCTTTCCCAGCATCAGGGTCTTTTCCAGGGAGTTTTCTCTTCGCATTAGGTGGCCAAAATATTGGAGCTTCAGCTTCATTATCTGTCCTTCCAATGAGCACTCAGGGCTGATTTCCTTTAGGATGGACTGATTTGACCTCCTTGCAGTCCAGGGGACTCGTAAGAGTCTTCTCCAGCACCACAGTTCGAAAGCATCAATTCTTCGGCGCTCAGCCTTCCTTATAGTCCAGCTCTCACAGCCATACATTACTACTGGGAAAACCATAGCTTTGATTAGACGGACCTTTGTCGGCAAGGTGATGTCTCTGCTTCTTACTATGCTGTCTAGGTTTGCCATAGCTTTCCTCCCAAGGAGCAAGCGTCTTTTAATTTCATGGCTACAGTCACCGTCTGCGGTGATCTTGGAGCCCAAGAAAGTAAAATCTGTCACTGCTTCCATTTCTTCCCCTTCTATATGCCAGGAAGTGATAGGGCCAGATGACATGATCTTAGTTTTTTTAATGTTGAGTTTCAAACCAGCTTTTGCACTCTCCTCTTTCACCCTCAACAAGAGGCTCTTGAGACCCTCTTCGCTTTCTGCCATTAGGGTGGTATCGTCTGCATATCGGAGGTTGTTGATAATTCTCCCGGCAATCTTAATTCCGACCTCTGATTCATCCAACCCGGCATTTCTCATGATGTACTCTGCATATAAGTTAAATAAGCAGGGTGACAATATGCAGCCTTGTCATACTCCTTTCCCAATTTTGAACCAATCGGTTGCTCCATCTCTGGTTCTTACTGTTGCTTCTTGACCCTCGTACAGGTTTCTCAGGAGACAGGTAAGGTGGTCTGGTACTCCCATCACTTTAAGAATTTGCCACAGTTTGTTGTGATCCACACAATCAAAGGCTTTAGCGTAGTCAATGAAGCAGAAATAGACGTTTTTCTGGAATTCTCTTGCTTTCTCCATGATGCAGCGAATGTTGGCGATTTGATCTCTAGTTCCTCTGCCTCTTCGAAACCCAGCTTGTACTTCCGGTAGTTCTCGGTTCGCATACTGCTGAAGCCTAGCTTGTAGGATTTTGAGCATCACCTTGCTGGCATGTGAAATGAGCGCAATTGTGCGGTAGTTTGAACACTCTTTGGCATTGCCCTTCTTTGGAATTGGAATGTAAACTGACCTTTTCCAGTCTTGTGGCCACTGTTGAGTGTTCCAGATTTGTTGGCATATTGAATGCAGCACTTTAACAGCATCATCTTTTAGGATTTTAAATAGCTCGGCTGGAATACTGTCATCTCCGCTAGCTTTGTTGTTACTAATGCTTCCTAAGGCCCAATTGACTTCACTCTCTAGGATGTCCGGCTCAAGTTCAGTGACCGCATTATCATGGCTATCAGGGACATTCAGATCTTTCCTGTATAGTTCTTCTGTGTATTCTTGCCACCTCTTCTTAATCCCATCTGCTTCTGTTAGGTCCCTGCCTTCTTTGTCCTTTATCATGCCCGTCTTTGCACAAAACATTCCCTTGAGATCTCCAATTTTCTTGAAGAGATCTCTAGTCTTTCCCATTCTGTTGTTTTCCTCGATTCCTTTGCATTGTTCATTTAAGAAGGCCTTCTTGTCTCTCCTTGCTATTCTCTGGAACTCTGCATTCAGTTGGGTATATCTTCCCCTTTCTCCTTTGCTTTTCGCTTCCCTTCTTTCGTGAGCTACTTGTAAAGCCTCATCAGACAGCCACTTGGCTTTCTTGCATTTCTTTTTCTTTGGGACGGATTTCGTTGCTGCCTCCTGAACCATGTTACGGACCTCCGTCCATAGTTCCTCAGGCACTCTGTCTATCAGGTCTAATCCCTGAAATCTATTCCTCACCTCCACTGTATATTCATCAGGGATATGATTTAGGTCATACCTGAAAGGTTTAGTGGCTTTCCCTACGTTCTTCAATTTAAGCCGAAATTTTGCAAGAAGCAGCTCATGATCTGAGCCACAGTCAGCTCCAGGTCTTGTTTTTGCTGACTGTATGGAGCTTCTCCATCTTTGGCTGCAAAGGACATAATCAATCTGATTTCGATATTGACCATCTGGTGACGTCCATGTGTAGAGTCGCCTCTTGTGCTGTTGGAAAAGAGTGTTTGCTATGTTGTTTACAGTTTACAGTTGTTTACAGGTTCTTTAAACAACGTTGTGACCCTCCAGTTCCGCTTCTGTATCTAACCAGCGCTTTGGACAGAGCAGGGAAAATTTTTGCATTTAATTGCAAAAGCAAAAGAAAGAGCTATTTCCTCTTGTGTATTTGTGATATTCCGCTATACCACAGTGCCACCTAGAGGTTATGTAGCAGAAAAGCAGGAAGGGAAATTCTCCTTGTGTAGTGCTCAGATCTCAGTTTTGCAACGAGACCGAAAGTAGGTACGGTTGATTAACAGCCAATTAACAGCCTTGTGTAGGAAAGCTCTTAAGAGAGCATTAAACAAATTCAAGGATAGCAGTTATGAGTCATGGTGATTGCTAAATGGAACGTCCAAGTTTAGAATGCCTCTGAATACTAGTTGGGTGGGAGCACAGTGGGGAGAGCTGTTGCCTCCATTCCTTGCTGGTGTGCTTTCTAGAAGCATCTGTGGGAAGCAGGATGGTAGACTACCTAGACTTTCGGTCTGATTTAGCAGGGCTCTTGTTGTGTTCTCAAGTAATATTTTCCCTCAACGGGTATAGATGCTAGGAATCCTGTAATCAGGAGTATTATCCTCAGGGTTGCAAAACTCCAAGTGCCCACTAGTTGCTAGCTCAAAAAAACCCCTTGGGCCTGGTGATTCAGGACCTCTTATTGCTGAAGAGGACAATAAGTTGGTTTCTCCTCCCCACCCCACCCTGCCTTTTAGTTTGGTAATTGCAACCAGAAGCTATTCACCAAAGGAAGAGCTCACTAAGGGCATAATCCTATGCACGTTTAGGCAGAAATAAGTCCTACAGCTCCCAGCCTTCTTTAGCAAGCTAGAATTTGTAGGACTTTTTTCCGTCTAAACATGCACAGGATTGCAATCTTAGGCTGTGTTTTCCAGGTAAACTTTAGCTCCAGCATTTCTCAATTTAGCATTCCTGGGGAGCAAGTGGAGTGGGGGGGAGTTGGAGACCGGACCACACGAGCAAGAATAGGATCTCTCCTCTCAGTAGTGCATAGGTCTCACCCCCTCCTCTTTTCATGCTGGCTCCTAGGTTTTGCAAACATAAAAAATTCAGCCCTGTTTATCTTGCAGATTCTATTTCCATTTTACTTCATTGGCATTATTTTATTTTTATTCTGCCAGCAAAGGACTCTGTACCTGTGGAGGGATTTCTCTAACTCTGTGGAGGGATTTCCCCATCCCTGCAGCTGTTCTCAGAACTCTATACATCCATCCTGTCCTTGTTCCGTAGGGGTTTGATCTCAAAGTGCAGGCCTTTTTGTACTTCTTTCTTTTCTTTTCTTCTTTTCTTTTGGCCCATATGCACAATGGCCTGTCTGATGTCTGAGATCTCACACAGTTACTGTTCCCTGGGGAAAGCCAGCCAAAAAAATAAAGCATATGGGGTTCTAGGAGGTGGTGGTGAGAGAATGATGGGTCTGCTTCAGTGAACACACTGGCTTCTTTCAAAGACAACAGAGTTCTCAGTGATTTGCAGAAAACACGTGTGGGCTGTCTGGATTGTTCTGGAATTGGAACGAAGAATGCCATTTCAACTATGAGATTGTGGAATGGTTTCTACAATTCTACTAGTATTTCAACAAATATGGAGCCTTCTCCAACGTAGTGCCCTCCAGATGGGCTGGGTTACAACTCCAATCATCCGAAGGCAGCATGCCATAGTGGCTGAGGATTATGGGAGTTGTAGTCCAGCACATCAGAAGGGACACCATGTTGGGGAAGGCTGTGGGACTATTACATATGGATTCAAGTTTTGGTTCAAATGCAGTCCTGCAAGATTAGCTCCTTTTTGCCAACAGAGATGATATCTCAAGTACCTTGACTGTACACAAATGATCACCATAATAAATATGCTGGCTAGCTGGGGAATGCTGGGAGTTGTTGTACTTTTTTCTGTCTAAATGAGCATAGGCTTGTGCCCTAAGAGTTATTGCAGGAGTATACAACAGACCGCGGTGGCTTAGTGGTTAAGACGCTGAACTGCAGACTGGAAGGTCGGCAGGTCAGCAGTTCGAGACCTGAGTGCTGCGTGACGGAGTGAGCTCCCGTCTTCAGTCCCAGCTTCTGCCAACCTAGCAGTTCGAAAGCAAGAAATTGCAAGTAGATAAATAGGTACCGCCTCGGCGGGAAAGGTAACAGCGTTCCGTGCACCTCGGTGTTGAGTCATGCCGGCCACATGACCACGGAAGCGTCTTCAGACAGCGCTGGCTCTTCGGCTTAGAAACGGGGATGAGCACCGTACCCTAGAGTTGGACACGACTGGTTGGGGACACCTTTACCTTTTTATACAACAGACATCTTGTGAGCCATATGAGCTCCTCAAGGAATGTTTTTGTGGCCCTTATAATAACTGCAAAAATCCCAGCCTTAATACAATAACGTACTAGGTTTTCAAATACTAGAATTGTATTTTGCTGTGAATGTTTTACTTCTGTATGCTGTTGACCAAAAATCCATCCAGATGGACCACACCATACCTGCATTTTCGGGGTACTTAATGCTAGTGAAGTGGTGAATTGGAAGCATTGAAGCTTCTGTGCAGAAATCTCTGTTCCATATAGGGATTTGTTCAGCACTGAGATACATTTATCAAGATCAAGAATTAAAATACTAAAAATAAAAATAACTACTCTACTAAGACTAGAATCCCACGCTCATGTACCTGGGACTAAGTCATGCTAATATCCCTGTGACTCATTTTTTTTAATAAACAAGCTTAGGGTTGTGATGTACGTGATAGAAATGCTGTCCAAGTCACCATTTCTGTTCCTTTAACAAAGATAACTCCCTCTGTGTGGGCAGATCACTATGCACATACATTCTTATGTACTTGCTTATAGCATTGCATAACAGCACATAACTTCCTAAGATCATGGAGAATTATTACAAAATCTGGGAATCGTCAGCTGAAAATGATGTATCAGAAGGGCCTGATCTTACCTGTTTGTGTAAAAGGGTTTAAGAATATTCACTGAGCTCGATAAATGTATTTCAGCGTGTTTTCCCCACTAATACTTTCAAGTAGTCATTGCTGAAAGATTTTCCATCAATGGGTGCTGTAGATGTAACACTGTCCAAGTACTTTACCATGGCTAGATAGTCAGGAGTATCTTCCAGGGTCCTTTCCCACCCTTCTCAGTGGTAGAGCACGTGTTTTGGGTAAAATCCAACATAAGTCCTACTTAGAGTAAACCCATTGAAATGAATGGGGCTTAGGTTAGTCATGATTAGTGTGTTGGATTTTACGCTTTGCATGCAGAAGGTCCCAGGTTCAATCCCTGGCATCTCCTGGTAGGACTGGGAAAGACTCCTGCCTGAATCTCTGGAGAATCACTGCTACTCAGACTAGACAGTACTGAGCTAGATGGACCAATGGTTTATTTATTTATTTATTATTTCATTTATATCCCACCTTTTTTCCTCTTGCAAGGAACCCAAGGCGGCTTACATTATCCTCTTCCTCTCTGTTGTATCCTCACAACAACAACCCTGTGAGGTAGGTTGGGCTGAGAGTCTGTGACTGGCCCAAAGTCACCCAGTGAGCTTCCATGGCCAAGTGGGGACTAGAATCCAGATCTCCCGGCTCCCAGTCCGTCACTCTCACCACTACACTACACTGGCTCTGGTTTGACTTGGTGTAAGGGTGTTTCTTATCTTCTTTCCTCTTAGACAGGCATTCCTCCCATAGTGTAACTAGCTATGAAGCTAAGCTAAAGGTGGATTCATGTGACCATTGTGTCACCACTTTGTATAGTCAAGTGCTCCCGTGGATCATCAGGGAACCCATTCTGGTGAACAATCACTTGAGTATGGGAAACATGATTGTTGTGTGAACGTCTTCAGATTTTATGTCTTATACCTTGTTATTCTACTAAGTAATATCAGAAGCCTACTGCATATCAACTCAGAATTGATCAACGTTGGAAGAAGGACATTTCCATATTTAACCATTTTGGTACGCTCTGTTTTGGAACCATTTTGGTACACTCTAGTCATGAAGAAAATAGCCATTAAGATTAGGATGAGCCAAAATCAGGCTGCCCCAGTGGACTTTTTATTAACCTGGTCACATTTTCTTAATTATACTTCTTAAGGCATATTCTTACCAGTGTACACATACAACAGTTGTATCAGACTAACTTTGTTATTGTTAAATATAATGACTTTTATATAGAACACTCTGGGGATGGAAAATGTAAGTGTGGGCTGATTTTTTTCCTGTTTTTATTCTTGATCTTCTGTGAAGAAAATTTTAAAATATTAAAATTAAAAGCATGTTATCAGAAGCTATCCTCCATGGATTTTCTGAATATTTCACTCAAAGGAGAAAATCCTGAATGCATCAAACACATGCACATTCTGCCTGATCCATTTTCATAGCCCTTCCCCTTAGTGTGACTGATTTATTCCCCTTTGTGCCCCCAGGCTGTCCATAGTCCAAAATAAAGGCAGCCCAAGTGGAAACGAAAGCCATCTTTCCTTATCAGGAGGGGGGAAAGAGCAGTCAGGCTATTCAAGGAAAAGAGACACTAATTTTTGAAGGAATGTTTGGTCATGCCTTGGACTCCCAAGCATCAGTTCACTATAGACTAGTGTTCCCAGAAAAGTGCACTTATTAAGAGACGCTCTGTCTGGAAGCAGTGGTCTGCTTTGAGTAAAACCATTCTGTGAAATGTGATCTTTAGTGGCTGCCTATTGTTTCAGTGCTTCTATGAATTTAGCTGCCATTGCTTTCATTATTTATCAAGCGGCATAAGTGCACAGCAGTTGGGATTGCCAGATGTCCCTATTCTGATAGTCCAGAGAGCCTGGGTGATGTAGTGAATAGAGTGTCAGACTTGAACCTGGGAGACTTGAGTTCAAATCCCCACTCAGCCATGACACAATGTGGGTGGCTTCTCCTACATCTGTTGTGTAGGAGGAAAATATGGAATAACTCCACCTGATTTTCTCCTTGGAAGCAAGGCAGGATATAGTGCGTGCTTGTATGCACTGTAACTAAACACATTTTTATCACAGCTCTGCTGACCCTGATGGATACCCCTTAGTTATTATTATTATTTATTATTACATTTATTTATATCCCGCCTTTTCCCCAATACTGGGACTCAGTGTAGAACACTATCATGTGATGGTCTCAAAGTGTGGATGCCTGGGCCGTGGCTCCAAGTACTCTGAATGGATGGGATCTTGGAGCCTCTGTCCATCTATCAGCAGAGTTCTGGATGGGTTTGAATGCCCACTGACAGAGGACCATCACCATTCCACCTTGGATTTGTGGGGTGACTGTACACCCTTATTGCCCCATCACCCCAAAGAGATTCTGGAATGTAAGGAGCTCAGAAAGAGTTGTTTCTTGCTTCTTGCATGGCTTTAGGAGGGGGAGGGCCAAAACGAGCATGGTCTGTTCCTCTTCTCCTGTCAGTTTGGGGATTATTACCCCAATCCTCCAAGTGTTATGACCCACAACTCCTATCAGCCTTAGCCAGCATAACCAGTGGTGAAGGACCATGGGCGCTGTAGGCCAAAATGTCTGGAGGGCCACAAGTTGCCCACCCCTGCCCCAATTGCACAGATCCTCACATGGAGCAGTCAGCTTCAGGGAGCTCTTGGTGTGCTCACCTGTAGGACACCTGGTTGGCATTGGGTTGGGGGAGAAGGCAAAAGGTAAAGTATGAATCTTGACGAGAGGGGACTTCTTGTTCAAAACATTTGAGAAATGCTTTGACAGGTCCATCACGTCCCTTATTTTTAACATTTCGCTTTGGTGTCAGTGCAATTGCAAAGTGTAGGACCTGTGTTGCATTTTCATAACTTCTTGTAAGAGATTTATTTGGCCTTTGAAAGCACTGTGAGTTGCATTGCCTTTTTTTTTTTATAAAGCCCTCTGCTACGTATCTCTGTGCTGGAAACAATGGCAGTACAAATTGCTTTGACCATGTCAGCAAAGCTGGCGGGACGGAGTGGGCTTTTCTGCCTGGCCACAGTTGCAGCAGCCGTACTGTGCAACAGAGAAGGCTGCAGACCTTTCCAAGCAGAGACAGACCCCCGCCCCCGCCCCCGCCCCCCCAGCTTGCGTGTTGGGGAAGCCAACCAAGGCGGCATCGGAGGCTCTGCACAGGTGTTGAGGAGAAGTTCATTAAGTGAGGCAGGACAAGGGATCTCTCTTCTCCCTGTCCAGGCGATTGTTGAGAGCTGACAGCTGAGCGCAGCCCCTTCTCTTGTCACAATAGCTGCTCATGCTGAGCAAGACTCATTAAATATTCAGCCCCAGCCTCAAGCAGCTCATTAAGGCAGCAATGAACAGTGACGCTGCTGGTGGAGAGCCCTGCCTTGCTTAGCATCGCCATGCGGAGGCTCATTGGATCTCTGGATGCTGTCCTCCTCAGTGCCTTCTCTGTGATGACCAGCTTGTGCTCCCTGCTTTGCATTAAGTACAGGTAAAAAAAAAAAAAAAACACAGGGATTTTTAAAGTGCCAGGGGGTGAATTAAAGTCCTTAGGTTTAGGTGCTGGGAGCATCCGTGTGCTGCATGTGAGTTGCCCCCTGACCTTTTCAGAGTCACTTTATGGGGCGGTGCGGGGTGTGTGTGTGAATGAATTGACATCATCCAGAGGCTTTTGCTTTGCAGTGCTTCTTGTTGTTTTGCAGGAAGAGGAGTCTGAGAAGGGGCTTGCACAGCAGCAAGGAGTTTAATGAGGCAAAGCTCTTTCTTGTTGAGATTGCAACTTTCCTAAGGAAGTAGCACGCCAGTTGTGTGTATTCTGCTTTAGCTGCTGTCTGCTCTTTGCTTGGTGCTAAGTAGCAAGGGTCTATTCAGGATGGACCATTTCCAAAAGGGTGTTGGTAGCATTGTTTTAATCCTCTCTTCAGAAGGGCTGTTCTTGAGCAGGAATAACTGATACCCAAAGTTTACTTCTTAAGTGTATATTAAAGAAGCCACAAACTCCTAGCTGCTAAACTTCCCGAGCAACGTAACTGTATGTTTAATAACAGATAAGAAACAGAGTTCTCTGAAATTAATTGCTTGTTTCATGGTGAAAAGGACCCTCAAGTTTTAGGGCTCTGATTCAGGGTCCCTGGCAGGACAAAAGCAAAAGTACAAGTTTATGGGTGGGGTGGGGTGGGAGTGGGAGGAGGGAGAGTGTGATTCCTTGTCTGTTAAAAATGCTCAGCCTGGGCAAAACTATCACAGCGCCCTGAAAGTACTGATGATATTTCTCTTGCATCCACAGAAAATGTTTTCAGACAGCTCATTTCTACGTGGAAGACAGCAGCTCGCCTCGAGTGGTGCCAAACGAAACCATCCCCATCATTCCCATCCCAGGTAAGGATGGTCTTGACATAACTGATTCATGCTTTGATTTGATCACACAAATGTGACCGTCCAAATTTGTATGACAAATCACGATTCCTACTGTATATTCTGAATTGGTAGAATCCACTAGTTCCCACCATTATTGGCTGCTTTCTGTGCTTTTCAGCATCCTTTGGTTTGCAGTAATATTTCTGTAGTTCTTCATTAAAAGGGGGGCGGGGGGATGTGAAGTGTGGGATTAGCATGTTCTTTTCTAGACAAGACACAAGTCAGTCAGACAGCATCAAAGAGAAAGCCCCCACGTATCTTTTACTCCCCACCTTCTCTGGCTCCCGCACCTTTCCAGTAATGGCTTACTGAATCCCATTTGTTCGCTGCAGTTCAAAGTCTGCAACTTCACCAGCCAGCAGCTAGCAAATTCAGGTCTGCAGCACAATCCTATGCATGTCTACTCAGGAGCAAGTCCTAATATGATCAATGGTATCTACTCCCAGGTAAGCATGTATAGGATAGCAGTGCAAGCTGCGCTCAGGTTGTGGAAATGCAAGGTCTTTGATGGAGGCTTCTACTTACCAGGTTATCTGTGGCATAGCTAAGGGGGGAAATTTAGTCCTATGTATGTAACACCATTTTATAGCTAAGCTCACATTTGTGCCTAATTTAAACATAAGTGGACAAATCTTGGCATAAGCCAATGCACTGGCTTTTATTTTCAGGTAGGCAAAGTTGCACCAGTTTAGGCTGCAATCCTAAGTACACTTACTGAGGAGTAAATGCCTTTGAACTCGGTGGGATAATTCTGAGTAAACTATTTTAGGATTGTTCTGTTAGAGTAGATGCAGTTTTGTTACTAATTTTTATTTAGAAACTAACAATATCAAAATGACATCCCTACTGTCAGGGCCAGTCCTACCATTAGGCAAAGTGAGGCAGTCACTTCAGGCAGCAGATGGTGGGAGACAGCAGGAGTGTTGGAGGAGAGAGCCATGGGCCATGTGGCTTGCCTTGTGCCCCCTAAGCTAGCCTGCCACCTTCAGATGCAGTGGAGGAAGTTCTCCCATTCCCAGTATTGAAGAAAGAGTCATCTGGTAGTCCAGTTGGCTTTTTGTACATGGAATGGGAGGGGGCGCCATCTTGTTCTTCACCTCAGGTAACAAAATATCTTGGGCTGGCCCTGTCTACTATCTTACAGTTTGTCACTGTTCTTACCACCAGTGGTAAATGTGAGCCAAAGACACACTAATGGGAAGATTTTGATATTGTCTGCTGTACACAGCTTTTTACTTCTTCAAACAATGAAACCTAAATACTTCTTTTAAAGGCCTGTGGAATCAACATGGCTTTCTCCCTTACAATATATAAATGCTGTCTTAATAAGATTATGTTCTTTTCATTTCACTTCCTCCATGTAGTACATCATTTTGGTTGGGTAGACCACTGATTTGAAGTTTAGAGTTACTAGATTAACTTACCAGTATCTCTCAAAGGTAACAAGAACATAGGAAACTGCCCTGTACCATTGGTCCATCTGGCTCAGACTTCAAAACATCAGGAGATCTACCTTTTGCCCACCCCTGGTTTACAATGTCTGGGCTCAGACAACACAGCATGGCTCATCATGGGTTATTTAACCTATGACGAGCCACGGCACCAGTAGACACCATGTTGCATATCCAATCCCCGCTCAAGGGTTGTCGTGTTGTGTCAACCCAGCAAGTTTGGGTTATGTGAGGGTTAAACTACCCCAGCCCCATTAAACAACCCTTGCATAACTGTTAAACAGACCATGGGTTATGCACAGGTTGTTTAACCCTCACATAACTCATTCTAATCAGGTTCAAACAACACAACAACCCCCAAGCAGAAGTTTGATATTCGGAATTCAAAACCCCACATGTACCGCAACCACGTTAGGTTGTCATGCTGTGTGAACTGCCTCACTGGTCTTTCCTAGCCAAATACACCTTTGAAATTTTTTGAAGTTCCCTAGAAATCTCTGGAGATGTCAAAGACTGAATTGGGACCTTATGTATACAAAGCATGTGTTCTGCCACTGAGAATGGTGTCTTTTATATATATATTTCCAAATCTGCTCTAAGTTTTTTTAACAAATAATTATTTTTGTTTGAGATTATGTCCAAGGCATGCACACAAATTAAATATTTATCTCTAACAACATTGTGTAAAATAAAGGCAGACAACTTTGGGGTTCTTTTGTAGAACCAGAGGCTTTTGTCAGAAAGCTGAGTCTCTCAGCTAACATAAATTCTGATATCCATGGGATGACTTTTTAAAGTGATTTCCTGAGCAGACATACGTAGAGAAGCCACTTGGAATGGGTTACATTTGTCAGTTTTCCAAGGGTGATCTCATTAGCTGGATTCTAAATTATTACTGGATCTGCTTTATAGGGTTGTCACCAGAAAAGGTCTGTGGATAAACTGTTCGGACACAGCTTTTCTTCACACATGCTGTCCAATGAGCACTAAAACACC
Organism: Heloderma suspectum; assembly: GCF_057233095.1. Lineage (NCBI taxonomy): Eukaryota > Metazoa > Chordata > Lepidosauria > Squamata > Helodermatidae > Heloderma > Heloderma suspectum. The sequence continues at coordinate 332,101,717 of NC_139459.1, read as the reverse complement.
ATCTCAGAATTTCATACAATTTTGCAAGTTGTGGTATTTTTCTGTTGGCCATGCATGATGTTCACACTTCTACAAACTAGAATACTCAAAGCAATGGGATATACCTAAAAAACTAGAAAGAATAGAGCACTCTTTCCATCCTCTTGTCACATATTGCCAAAATTCTATTGTATGACCCTGGAGAATGCCTCTCCTCCAGAATACCAGGGATTCTGCAAGTTATCTGTGATATTTCTCCACACTCCTGTACAGATGGTGTGGAGTGTTCAGGACTAAGGCCATATAACATAATTGCAAGACTTTTGTACAGTGAAACATTTCAGAACCAAGCCACACATTCAGCAAATTTAGATTGAAGAAGCCTTTAAAGACTAGACTAAGGACTGCATTTTTAATGCTTCCCCATGTTAAGAGCTCCTTGCAATATAGAGAACCAGAGCATCAGGGATAATAGTTCTAAACTATCCCTTTATCTCAGCATAAAAGAGGGAGTTTGTTTATTTTCCCAAGGGGGGACCTTTTGAAAAATGCAGATCCCAAGATTCCTGTACTGCCTCTCTCGGTTGACTGTGTAAATCAGCCTTCCTCAACCTGGAGCCCCCCAGATGTGTTGGCCAGCATGCCCATTGGGTGTAGCGGGACTTGTAGTCCAACACGTCTTGGGGGCACCAGGTTGGAGAAGGCTGGTGTAGACAATCCCTTATTCTCTCTGAAAGGAAGAGGCTCTTTTTCTTGGACATCATTTTACTCTGATGATTTCTTAATGATGAATTCTTGTTGTTTTTATTCATCTGTTCATTTTTATCCTTTGTTAATGACACTGAACAACTCCTTTTTGGAGGGGAAAAGTGGGACAGAATTTTTTGTATAAAATAAAAACTTAATACAAGTGATGGTCGGGTCACTCACGCATTTTTAAATGTTCAGAATTGGGATCTTACTTGGTCCTTCAAGATGAGGCTGGACAGAGATGCTCTGACTTGGATTCCTGCATTGAGCAGGGGGTTGGACTTGATGGTGTTGTAGGCCCCTTCCAACCCTACTATTCTGTGATTCTATGATTCTATAAATAGGGACTACATATTTAATAAATACTTTAAGACCCTATTTATAGGACCACATAAGATCCCCCTCTGAGTGGTTTACAGCAGTTTTTCTTAATGTTAATAGTTTTGTGGCCTACAGCATCACAGTCTTTTAGAAAATCAAATAGTTTGGGGGATAAAAGGCTGGTGAGACAGTGATGGCCATTCCTGGACAGGGATGGTTACCATGCGCTGGTAACCTCAAAATCTGATTACTGCAATAAGCTTTACGTGGGACTGCCCTTGAGGTTGGTCTGGAAGCTGCAGTAGCTGCCTTTCTGTTACCATGATAGGTTTAAGATTTTGGTACTTGCTGAGAAAGCCCTAAGTAACTCAGGACCACAATATTTGAGAGATCGGCTGTTCCTGTACTTACCTGTACAGTTTCTGTGCTCATCCTTCTAGTGATGCCCAAGGTTTCAGAGGTCTGGTCCATGATGGCTCAGAACAGGGCCTTTAGTATCATAGTGCCCACTCTCTGGAACTCTCTACCACTACAAATTAGACAGGTGCCAGTCCTTCCATGTTTTTGACACTTACTGATCTTCTGTTTACCATAATACTATATAGTATTTAATTATGATCTTATATTTTTGTGCATCACTTAGACATTTCTTTTAATGAAAGCTATTCATAAATATCAGAGAGAGAGAGAAAGAATGAGAGGCCACATGAAATAAAAATGGTATTGTAAATATAAAATCTACCTTAATATATAGAAAAGAAACACTCACACCACACCATAAATAACTAGCCCAAAAAGCCATCCAAAGGACAGTGCTTTTTGCAGGCACTCATCTGTTTATCAAAGAGGTGCTGAAGAGTGGGCTGGGCAGGAAACCCAGCTCAGTCCCAGGTGTGGTGGTGATGATGTCTCTAGAGCTCTGACTAGCAGGTAGTAGAATGTTGCTCCTCTCCGAGAGCAACCCTGTCCATGTTGACCAGTGGAAAAAGGTGCTGTAGAGTGAGACTGGGTAGGAGCCAGAGTGGATTCCCAGATATGGTGGTGTTGGTGTTTCTGGTGCTCTGACAAGGAGGTAGATCTTCCCAGCTCCAGGACTTGAACAATGTGGGTGACAATGTCAGAAATGATAAGATGGAGCAGATGATTCCAGGTGTGTTTTGCGTATATTATAGAAATCAGTGTTCCTTGACTAGCTGATGGGGAAATGTTTGACTTGACAGTGCACTGAATGAAAAGTTTTATAGCAGCTATCTAGCTCAGAGATCTCGAACATGGAGCCCATGGGAGCCATGGTGCCCACAAGGCCAGGTTGAGGTACCCTCCAAGTCATTTTCCCCCTCTGCAAATGAATGGAGTGATTCCACCATTCACTTGCACAATGGGGAAAAAGTGCTCATTGCCAAAAATGGTTGGAGGAGGGTTAAAGTCCACCCTCTACTAAGATCCCTTAGAACAACAGGGTCCTGGGGTGGAGGGGCTTCACCCACCCCCCTCCAGCCAGTTTTCAGCCAGAGGGCTTTTTCTCACTCCATGCAAGTGAATGTAGAAATTGCTCCATCCATTTGCATGGGGATGGGGAGAGAGAAAGAGGGACCAGAGAAGTGGGCAGAGAAAGAGGACCAGAGAGATAAAGAGACAGAGAAGGAGGGGAAAAAGAGCTTGAGAGAGGGAAGGAAGGAAGGAAGGAAGGAAGGGGGAGCCAGAGAGTGAGAAGCCAAAATGAGTAGTATGCACACACTGTGCACATTCATGTACACACACAAACACAGATAAGGCGGGGGGGAATAGAATCATTTTTTTTTATTGGCCCTCCACCCTCCTAGAGCCACTAATTTGTTGTGGTACCAAGGGCACGTTTTCAAAATGCCAAATGTGCCCCCACAGGCCCAAAACGGTTAGAGACCCTTGATCTATCTTATCTTAGTTCAGCATCTGAATTTTATTACTACAGTCCATACAAATTACTTTGATATATGTAGGGTGATCTACTATGATAATGAAATAAGGGGGATTATCTGAGACTTTAGTTCTTGTAGCTTGCCTGTGCTGAAATGAAACCCCAGGAATATATGTTAAAGGTCTTAAAGCAGTTGAGCTCAGTGCAGCTTATGTCTGAGTAACCATTCATAAGATAGACCTCTAAGAAAAGAGAGTTTGTGAACAAATAATATTTCTATCATTGGATGAAACATAAGCCTGTATGGCAGAGTTATTGCTCCCTTGATTTCTGATGTTCAGGCATGAGTGCCATTGCTTATGCAGCCAAAATAGCCCCACTCATGCATAAGATGAGAGAATGGCCCCACTCAGCAGGCTTGGGGGAGCTCCAAAGTACAAAAAGCATCTGTGAGGTGGGGGGAAGCTCTTAAGGATGGGAAAGAAACCCAAAACAGCCCATTAAGGACTGAATGTGCTCAGTGGCCATTGAATGCTGACTGTTGGGGTGGTGGTGCAGAAAACAGGTGAGAGGGGAAACAGAATTGAGTGTCATGGAGGAGGGCATAGCTGGCTGGCTGGCATCCTAATGTCAACATGTTGCTGCTGGTCCCATGTGTAGTATATATAAATAGCTTACAGAGCTATTTCGTACAGAGAAAGAGGGTACATTTATTTTCCAATCATCTCCCAGCCAATGTGGCTTGATGAAACTTCAGATTGGCTATTCAGAATAATATGTGAAATACATGGGAAGCTGCCTTCTACTGAGTCAGACCCTGGGTCCATCTAGCCCAGTATTGCTGACACTGACTGGCAGTGGCTCTCCAGGGTTGCAGGCAGGAGTATTCCCTAGCTCCACCTGGAGATGCTGGGGATTGCACCTGGGACTTTCTGCATGCAAAGCAGGTGCTGTGCCACTGAACTGTGGTCACTCCCGTAATGTATTTGCATTTAAACAGGCTCACCAGATGTTGAAAGATTGTTCTTCATAAGATTTCAAACAGACTTCACATCAGAAGTGTTTGCAGAGCAGACCATACATATCCAGAAGTTTTTGGATTTTCCCAAAAGTAGGGTTATAGTGGCTCAAAATGTGACGGCATGTTCTTAATGGGGGGGGGGGTCACGTTGAGAGAAGGATTTTTAAGGAGTGTGCCTACACCTTTCCCCCTCCCCTCCACATTTGAGGAAATAGTTGCTCCTCAGTAGACTTTCACTAACATCTGCACTGGAAGGTTCCAGTTCTACCAAATAGGAGTTCGTAAGAAGTTCTTTTTAATCTGAAGTAGAGTAGGTAAATTCGTGTGGGAATTCACCCTGAAAACCTCCAGATACTAGAAAAAGTTTTTCTCACTTTCTCTTTCTGAAGGAGGGAAATTCCTTCCAGCATTTATGTGTATTGTGTCACTTTTTACTGATGAATAAACCAAGGTTTATAGAATTAAAGAGGCTTCTTTGTTAGATGCATTGTAAAGCAATGACCAAAATGGAAACTGCTGAAGCTATTTGTGCATGCTTTATGTACATGGTACTCATTAGAGGCCATGCACGTGGTTTGGACAAAGTTCAAAGCAGGACTTCCCCAGAGCGGTATGGAGCAAAGTGGGCTGGTCCTGAAGCTTCAGACCCACCCCAGAGTTTCATAGAACATCAGGGCAACTGTCAGCATTGCTCTAAAGGCACACAACAGGGTCCTTCCTGGGGGTACAGCCTTTATTTGCCCCTATGCAAGTCCACACAGACAGCACCAAAGACCCTCAATGAGGAGACATCTAAAGCTTTGGAAAACCAAAGTGAGGCTCTACTTCAGGTCCAAAGTGAAGCAGGTCTTTCCCAAAGCAAACTGGAGTGATGAAGCCCCCTACACAAAGCCCCAAAACGGGTTCTAAAGCAGTTACACACACACACACACACACACACACACACAGTGAACATTTCTAATACTCATGATAAGATTCACTTTTAAGTGGAGGAGACTTAAAAATACACATATATGTAGAAGCACTTTAAAAAAAAAATTTCTTGGTCTGTTAGAGTAGCCCTAACCTCATCCTGATGCCTTTCCCTGCTTCCCCACCAAACCAGAAAAGGCTTTCAGTTCCCATTCCCCTGAGCCAGCTGCTGAGTGCCATTTTGCACCTGCCTGCCCATCAGTTATAACTCCTGCGCGGTCATTCTTCTGAAAAGCCTTTTTAAGGTTAAATGGGAAATTCTTCCTTTTGATTCTCTTGTACTGTTGATAAAACGATACCTCTGTTGAACTTTTTTCCCCTTTAGAAACAGCCAGGGAGCGTGAGAAAATCTTCCATGCTGTATTGATTCTGGAAGTAAAGTATAAATGACATTTTAACAAACACCAGTTCCTTAAAGTAACCTTATTTTCTAGTGATACCCCAGGCAGTAGTTTTAAATGGATAGTTAAATATGTCCCTGTGGAGCTGTACATCTATTTCACTGAGCTGAGCAGACCTAATTTCATTCAGTTATACAGCCACAGTGGAAGCAATTTGACTATGTATATCTAAAAATGTGAAATACCTTTGCATTTCCATTTAAAAGGGGGGGAAAGCCATTCTATGAGAGCTTTTGAATCTTTTGCAGCTCCAGAATGCATGATACTAATTATTGATGCTATAATAGAGTTTTGGTAGTCTGCAACTGTAATAATACAGATGCTAATATAGATGCTTCATTTTCCACTGAAGACATTTACCTCATTATTGAGCATATAACTAAATAACCAATAGATATGCACTAATCTTTGCACATTCTGTCCCGAAGCCTAGAGTCCTCATTACAATTCATAATTATCTCTACTGTGCAATCTAGAAAAACACAGGACACAGACAGGATCATTAGTTCAGTCGCCCTTACAGCTATTACGCACTAATGTAAATCAAAAAGCATAGGTCTCATCTGGGATCATACCCTTAGGGGGAGAGCAACTGTTCCTGGACAGCAGACTTATTAAACATTATTAAATGTGCTAGCCATCTTGTTCCACACACACACTTTACCTTGTTTTGTTGCCTTTCTTAGCCCACTTCGTTTTCGATGGCTCCCTGTTATCTTTTCATAGAGCAAATCATAGCATTAAAAATAATATGGGTTGCAATTTTTTTAAAATTAAAAAAAAACACCTCACAAAATAGACCAGTAAAACATTTACCTGCATTACAAAATAAGGGGGAAAGGTTTGCTGATGCTCACGTTTAATATGCATTTCCACCTAAATAAAGAAAAGGAAAAAGAAAGGAAAAGGCAATCAAGCAATTCCTTAATTATTGTTCTTATTTATTTATTTCATTTCTATACCACCCAACAGCCAAGGCTGTCTGGCCTGTTCGCATAAATACTCACCACAATATAAGATCACAAAAACATAATATAAAATCTCCAACGTACCAAATGTAAAACCATTTAAACTGCTAAACCCATTACTGGACCTGAAGAAACAACTGACATAAATGCCCCTTCATATGTCGTCAGTTGCCTGGGAGTAGAGGACAGTCTTAACCAGGTGCTGAAAAGATGACAGTGTTGGTGCCAGGCAGATCTCAGTGGGAAAATGGGGGGCCACCACTGAGAAGGCCCTCTCCCTTGTTGCCACCTTCCAAGCCTCCCTCGGAGGAGACACTCAGAGGAAGGCCTCTGATGTTCATCATGTGTCCAACTAGGTTCAGGTGCTTAAGCCTTCGGGAAACCAAATCCCTCCAGATTGTTTGTACTACAATTCCCATATTCCCTGACCATTGGCCATGCTGATCGGGGCTCAGGAGCTGTAGTCTAAAACAACTAGAGGGACCCAGGTTGGAGAATGCTGCCTTAAAGGAATCAGTATGCAGCTTCCCCTCCAAAATGCTTACAAGATATTCTGTTCTTTTCCTTTATGCAACAGTCTCCTGGCACTCATCCATGAACTGTGGTTGTTGGGGTGGCTGGCCCGGAAGGCACAATATGTTTAGAAAAGGGTCCCATATTCAAAAAGTCTAAGAAACTTTGATTAATCCAAAGTCTTCCATTGGATCTCTATTGCCTCCTTTCTCCAGCATCTCTCCGCAACAAATTTGAACCCAATGGGGAAACACCCCACAGCTGCTGAAGGTTAGCATGAATCGAGAAATTTCCATGGATTTCCCAACTCTTTAGTTTGACACTAATACACAAATGTTTCCATCATCACTGTATGTCATTGTACCTCATATCCATCACTAAGGAGGAGGAGGAGGCAAAGATGTATCCACTGCATTTTCATATCAAGTATGCTCTTACCAAATCTATCTCTTCTTTATAAGCTGCTTTTCCTCAGTGAATACATCAAATGGTACTCTTTTGGAGTACCCAGGAAAGAATTCCATTTCTTGTTTGCAGATGTAAGAAGGGCAGACTGGGTGTCTGTTTCATTTATAATTTAAAGGTGGATCTGTGCATATGGTTTATACATTTAGGTTTCATTCTGTGTGCATAATCTTGGTGATTAACATATCTCTTCATGGTTGCTGTTGGCATGGTGCTACATTAGATTACATCTTAATTGAAATGAAGTGTGATTAATCTTCAGCCACGCACATTATCTCTTTTCTTTTTGCTCTGCCTCTTCTTGTAAGAGAGGACTGCTGATCGTGCAGATTCTGGATCAGGGCCAGTGAGCGCTGTTAATGACACTTAGGCTGCAGTTCTAAACATACTTTCCTGGAAGAAAGTTCCACTGAACACAGTGGGACTTACTTCTGGGTAGACATGCGTAGGATTGAGCTGTTAAATATTTATTTGTGTGCTGAAGTCTCATTCAAGCTCTTTGCATGACATGCCGCAGCACCCACAGGAACCATCCTGAATATTCAACAACATTCAACTATATTCAATGGGTTGTAGTGTCATGTGAACCCAGCCAGCGGGGGTTATGCAAGGGTTAAACAATCATGGGTTATACGAAGGTTGTTTAACCCTTACATAACCCCCACTGGCTGGGTTTGCACTGCACAGTAACCCACAGTCGGGGGTTGAATATTGGGGATGGTGCCCGTGGGCGCCATGGCTCATCATATCTTAAATAACCCAGTCATTGTTTTTCAGTGGGATGTAAGTGCTCCAGCCAACAGCAACATAGCGTCTCTTTCAGCCAGTATTTGGAATGTAGTAGAATCACCATTGTCCAAACATTGGTTATGTGAATTCAAGGTATGCATACTGTATAATTTATTGTGCTTTTATATTGTACAATGTACAGTGTTTATACATTGAAGTCACAGAATCTAGCCACTGACAGGAAGAGATGGACCACTGTGTTTAGGAATGTTCTTATTCCAATCCTATGCATTTAATGTAGGATTATAATCAGAACATTGGTCTGTCCCTTCTCTTTCAGTGGATTTAGATGCTTGTAATAGCATGAAGGATTTAGAAAGGCTCCCATACTTCACCAGTTAGGCATGATGAGTATAAGGAAAAAGATGAAGTTGGGACTTATCACATCTAATAAACAAATTCAGCAGGCAATATATAGATACATATATAGATAACAAACTTTATAACCACAAAAATTAAAAAGCAAACAGTTTGATGCATCTCTAAAGTGAATAACATGAAAATGCTCATATACTGTATAACGGGCACCAAACATGTTTCGCCCATAAATTGGTCTTCTTCAGTACCTAATAGTACCAAAATCACCATTTTCACATACACTTTTGGAAAATAGAACCCTTCTTCTCAGACAAACCTGCCAAATAAAGTAAAACAATAATTTAACAGAGCTGTCACCTTCCAATACATTGAAAATCAATCATTATAAATAATAAGAAACAGACATTAAGGATAATTAGAATTTTAAAAACAAAATTTAAATGTTCTTGGTTAAAAATGAACTCATCAGTTAAAAATCCCACCCATACCTATAACCAATGGCAGAAAGTAACAGACAAGAAAAATCTGTCCATAATAAAAGTCCTGGGGAAAGAATTGAAAGGAGAAGGGAAAACTCTACTACCCTCCTCCCCCCACCCCCATATGATGCAACTACTAACTCTTCAAGGCTACAATAGGACACCACTATCACTGCATCCCTGGGAGGGCATCCCAGGGGCCATGAGAAATTATGGAGGGAGAGAGGTCCACCATTGGAAGGGGTGATCCAGCCTTGTGATCCTTCTCCCTGCCACCCCAGAAACCTCAGAAGCTGTTCTTTCTAAAACATTGAGATTCCAAAGTCCAAACAAGGGAAGGCATCATCAATTCTCCTACCTCTGACTTCTACTACTGATTGGTGGGAGCTTCAGGACAGCTAAAAGGAAATACTTCTTCATACAGTGCATAGTTGAACTATGGAATTCACTACTATAAGACGAAGTGATGGCCACCAGTTTGGATGGCTTTAAAAGGGGGTTGGACAAATTTCTGGAGGAAAAAGCTGTCAAGGGCTATTAGTCCTGATGGCTATATGCTACCTCCAGTATCCGAGGCAGTATGCCTATGTACACCAGTGGCTGGGGAACTTGGCGGGGGTGGGGGGTGCAGTGCTGCTGCTGTTGTATTCATGTCCTGCTTGTGCATTTCCAGTAGGCAGCTAGTTGGCCACTGTGTAAACAGAATACTGGATTAGATGGACCCTTGGTCTGATCCAGCTTGGCTCCTCTTATGTTCTAACATGGATTGTGATAAATATTCATTGAAGATTTTGCAGCACCTTTAAGAGAGTGGGTTTATTTATTATTTTTAAGTAGCCACTTGTATGAACTTATAGATATACATTGAAAATCCACAGGATGTGGCATGCCACAATACATGTTGCTCAGTAATTATAATTTATATCTAATGCTAAGGTCACTGATTTCAGCATGGTGCCAACATCATAAAGGGCGTTCAACTGATAGTTTCAGCTCTGGGAAGGGAATCCACTGAATTCCTTTGTCTTTATGGTTTTTGCAAGGATGAGCACTATATAAATGATCTGATGTCTTTGTAGGATTAAAACTAATCCCCCAGCAGTTATTTTAGCAGAAATAAAATGATATGTACTGATTTGCTTCTGGCAAACTGCAGTAATAAAATGGAAAGACAAACTGTTCTAGGAGGTACATGAAGACAATATTTTGATTGCATCCTTCTTTTTAAACACAGAGGGCAGATCTTTAACATGAGTGACTTACAGCTCTAGGTATCCTATGCATGCTTACTTGGAAGTAAGTCCCACTTGAGTTCAATGAGACTTACTCTATTGTACACATTGGATTGTTCAGCCTTCACAGTCCAAAGCAAACTCTTACCCTGCTGCAACAGTTTACATTTACACTGCATGCAAGACCTTTTTTTTTTTAGTGGGCCCCTAAATCTTTTTGAATCACCCACTTAACATTTCTGAGTGCACTGTATCCCTACTTCTCCAAATTTCTGCCCTTCTACACCCCATAGCTCAGTGTTAGAGCACATACTTTCGATGCAGATCACAGGTTCAATCCCTGTCAACTCCAATTAAAAAGATCAGAAAGAAGGTGATGGGAAAGCCCTCCTTCTGAGACCGTGGAGAGCCACTGCCAAAGTAAGCAGTGCTGGGCTAGATGGAAAAGTAGGCCCAGTTCAGAAATAACCTTGGTTTGATAAGCCATGTTTATCAAACTGAGAACAAGTGGTATGCCCATACATTCCTTCCTACCCTTCCCAACTTCCTTCTCCCACGTGCCATTAACTATGGAATTTGCTTCCACAAGATGTAGTGATGGCCACTGATTTGGATGGCTTTAAAAGGGGGGTTGACGAATTCCTGGAGGAGAAAGATGTCAGTGGCTACCTCCAGTACCAGGGCAGTATGCCTATGTACACCAGTTGCTGGGGAACATGGGTGGGAGGGTACTGTTACACTCATCCTGTTTGTGGGTTTCCCGTGGTTGTCCACTGTGTGAACAGAATGCTGGACTAGATGGACCCTTGATCTGATCCAGTATGGCTCTTCTTATGTTCTTATGACTGCCAGGGGTTATTCTATCCTGGTTTGTAGTCAGAGATGAAACCACACTTTTCCAGAATTCTTGTATTCTTGTAAGCAGGTTGGATGGGAGGGTAGGTGGGAGGCAAGTGGCAGGTGGGAGTGGCCAGCTGGCCAGCCAAGCAGGTTGGGTAAGAGGGTTGACAGGAGGTGATAGCAGTGCAGCTGCCACCTCCAGAAGAAGGAGCTGGGTGACAGCATCAGTGGCTTGCTTGAAGCTGGGCCTGCTTGGGGGCCACATGTACAGGTACAATACATCGATGCATCTCAGCAATCCTGATAGAGATACCGCTTTCCTTGCTGCCAGCAGTGGGAGGAAAAGCGCAATCTGTATCATGATCTCCAGGGAAGAGAGTGGAGAGTACCACAGGAAGTGGAGAAATTAGAACATAAGAGCCGTGCTGGATCAGACCAAGGGTCCATCTAGTCCAGAATTCTGTTCACAAGGTGGCCAACCAGCTCTCAACAGGAGACCCACAAGCAGGATATGAGTGCAACAGCACCTTCCCACCCATGTTCCCCAGCAACTCGCATACATAGGTTTACTGCCTCTGATTACTGGAGGTATCATAGAGGATTCAGGACTAGTATCCATTGATAGTCTTCTCAAGGAATTTGTCTACCCCCCATTTAAAGCCATCCAGATTGGTGGCTGTGACGCTCCTGCCCTGGATTCTAACTTCTCCATCTTCCACCTGATGAAACTGAGAAGAAAACCGCCTCAGGACATCTGCCTCCACAGGATCAAGTGTCCTCACTGACACCCCAGGCTTCAGCCCCAGGCTTCAGCCCTTTTTACTCTCTGGGTTAGGAGACACCTAATATGCCTAATTGGTTCTCTCTGCCCAATACAGGAGAAGTGACAAGGAAATACGTTTTTCTAATGGTAGCGCAATAAAGTTTTGAAGTTAAAAATGAACAGATCAAATTATTTAATACAAGAAGAGTTATATTATTATTATTATTATTATTATTATTATTCAATCTACATGTAGTCCTAACCTACCAACCTACTCTACCCCTTCTAAATCCTATTTCCCAAACCCCACTCACTCAGTGTAGCTTCCACAATCCCTAAGGCCCTATCTGACTGTCAGTTCATTCCTTTTATAACCTCAGAATCCTCACACACACACACGTCCCACCTTTCAGTCTCTAACACTCTATTAACCCTATCTTACCTGAGTCACACTTGCAGTGCAATGCAAACATATACATTAATATAGTAGGCATGTTACAGTAGCCATCATTATGTGGAAAAGGAACCAAATACACAGTTTCAAGATGGGGGATACGTGGCTCAACAACACTACAAGCGAGAAGGATCTGGGAATTGTTGTCGATCACAAGCTGAATATGAGCCAACAATGTGATGTGGCTGCAAAAAAGGCAAATGCTCTTTTGGGCTGCATTAATAGAAGCATAGCTTCCAAATCCCGGGAAGTACTAGTTCCCCTCTACTCAGCACTGGTTAGGCCTCACCTGGAGTACTGTGTCCAGTTCTGGGCACCACACTTTAAGAAGGATGCAGACAAGCTGGAGAGGGGTCAGAGGAGAGCAACAAAGATGATCAGGGGACTGGAAACAAAGCCCTATGAAGAGAGACTGAAAGAACTGGGCATGTTTAGCCTTGAGAAGAGAAGACTGAGGGGAGATAGGATAGCGCTCTTCAAGTCCTTGAAAGGTTGTCACAGAGAGGAAGGCCAGGAGCTCGTCTCGATCATCCCAGAGTGCAGAACAGGGAATAAAGGGCACAAGTTACAGGAAGCCAGATTCTGGCTGAACTTCCTGACTGTTAGAGCAATACGACAATGGAACCACTTACCTAGGGAGGTGGTGGGCTCTCCCACACTGGAGGCATTCAAGACGAGCCTGGACATCCATCTGTCAGGGATGCTCTGACTTGGATTCCTGCATTGAGCAGGGGGTTGGGCTTGATGGCCTTGTAGGCCCCTTCCAACCCTACTATTCTATGATTCTATGTCTTGTGGTAGCAAATTCCATAGTTCAACTATGCACTCCATGAAGAAGTACTTCCTTTTATCTGTCCTGAATCTCCCAAAAATCAGCTTCATGGGATGACCCCTGTTCCTAGTATTATGAGAGAGGGAGACAAATGTCTCCCTGTCCACATTCTCCACACCATGACTAATTTTGTACACCTCTATCATGTCTCCCCTTACTCACTTTTTTCCACAAGCTAAACAATCTCAGCTGCTGTAATCTTCCCTCATTGGGGGTTGCTCTAGCCCCTTGATCATTTTAGTTGCCCCTTTCTGCACTTTTTCCAGCTCTAAAATATCTTTTTTTAGGTGCAGTGACCAGAACTGTACACAGTATTCTAAGGGTGGTTGTACCATAGCTTTGTATAACAGCAGTATGATATTAGCAGTTTTGTTCTCAATTCATTTTCTAATTATTCCTAACATGGAGTTTGCCTTTTTTGCAGCAGCAGCACACTGGGTTGACATTCTCATCAAGCTGTCTACCAAAACACCAAGATATCTTTCTTGGTTGGTCATTACTAGCTCAGATCCCATCAGGTTATAGCTGACGTTGGGATTTTTTCCCCAACCCCTTCTTAAAAACTTGAGAATTATCTTATTTCAGTGTATACTTATTTCAGTGCATAACCTCAGAATAGATATGGTTGTATTTACTACAGAATCACTTCAGCTCGAATACCGGCATAGCATAAGGATGTATTGGCACCGTCTTAAGTCACTGAGATAAGATGGGGAAAATATCAAAATTAATAAAAATGTGTTATGAAATGTCATTAATGTAAAATCTCCTTCCATTTTTTAAATGATGGAACCAGTAGGAAGGGTGTCTTTTTCATAGTGACACTAATGAATGCTGGTCTGATTTTAGGCAAGGAAAAAGCTAATTGCTCAGATGGGAATATTCATTGAGCAACTGTTAGGTTTCCTAATTAGCCTTTATAGGATTTCATTAATCTAGTCAGTAGACTAAAAGAGTTATGGTCTCTGAAGCACATTTGTGCTGAAATGGAAAAGAAGCTTAGCAGTAGCCACTATATAAGAGATACCTAGAAGAAGCACTTTCCTTATATGTTAGCTTAGCAGATTTTCTTTGAGGAGCTCTTGAGAGTTCATCAGCAAGGAAGGTCAAATGGCCTTCAAAGAACAGGATGGAATTTTCAAACAATGACTGCATATTGGAATGTGGAATTCTCAAGCTCTGCTTATGCCTGACTATATGTTTTCCCATAACACAGTGCTCCTGAAGTATGCTGAGAGTACCAAAATGGGCAAATCACAGCCCCCCAAATTACTTGTATCTCTGACTTTTCGAGGCAAGGAGAAAGGACAAAATGAATGTGGGTTGGCAGTATGTTTGCCTCAGGCATATGTTCTGTAAGTCAAAATCAGTCATTTTTTTCAGTCTGCTTGATAGTTCAGAATCTTTAATCCTACTGTTGTGGGGCTGAACCTGAAGATTATCTACCTGAGTTACCGTTTACCCATGCTGAGACACTCAGTCTCTTAAGAGCTTATCCTGTTTTCAAAATGAAAAGCTTTCACGCATCAAATAATTTATCTCAGACCATATGGTGTCCCTGAGTCTTCTGGCAGCTTGGTAAAGATGGGTGTGGAGTTAGGATCATCTCATTGTGATGTTCAGTAGTGCTCTGTGTCAGCATTAACCTTTTCACTTGCTGGACAATTTAAGAAGACAGGATGGGGAACTTGATGGGAATGCAATCCATATGTGGAGATTTTCTTAGCTGTATAGTAAGAAATGAAGAGGGAAGTGAAGAACAGACTGACGGAGATGGTAATGGGGAAGAGAGGAAAAGCTGAACTGGGAAAGAAAAACATCACTCATGAAATACATTTGCGGGCAGGAAGATGCACATATGGTTGTATCCAGTGCTGTCATTCTGCTGATGGAAACAGCATAGTCAGTGGAACCAGGAGGCGGCAAACCTCCACCCTCCACAAACTCTCAAAATCTGCTGCAGAGGGCTGGGGAACTTGCCAGAGAGGTTTTGGGGTGTCGCAGAGGGCTGCAGAGGGGAAGAGAGAGGGAGATGGTCCTATCGCACTAGTAGACTTTGCTAGTGTGATGTTGAATTTAACCCGTTGTCATCAAGTGGTGGTTTGACTTCATTGTTTCGTGAAATAGGGATTGCAGTCTATCCTTGACCTTTGTTCATCCCAGTTACTGATATAGCATAAATCTGGGGAATGTGGGGGAATTTGTGGTGCTAATTGTCCCAAAGTAGAAAAATAGTCATTGGGTTGGATCCAGACTTAGTCAAGCTGTTAGTAGATCCATTGAATTCAATGAAACTTAATTTAATCATGACTACCTGAAGTCCCCTTGATTTCAGTGGGTCTACTCTTAGCATAACTATGTCTGGATCTAACCCATTGGTCTCTTCAAAGTTGGAGTTATCCTCATTCCTATAGTTATCAAGCCTTTGGTTTAACTTAGCGTGTGGTGTTTGGTATTTGATATTTTTTGCATGTACCACATCATCATCAACAACATGTGCAAAGAATTATAATGTCCTAATTCCATGAAGCTACAGCTCTGTTAGGGCAGACAGAACCATTAAAAAGACGTACCAGGCAAGTCAGTTGTCTACAATATTACAATTTGTATTGTTTAACTCTTTTAATTAGATACGTTGGAAAACTGTCATTTTAAGTTGGATAAACTAAAACAAGGGTTCACTGAAAGGGATGAGATCAGTGGTTCTGACTGTGGGATAAGATTTCACAGACTCCATATCCTAACTGATCTTGGGAATTATTATTTTTTTTAACTTTCATCCACTGTGTCAAAACTTAGCTCATACAAAGTTGGTATGAAATTTGCTTTACTTTTAGAGATGTTAGTTGTATTGGAAAATAGACTTAAAACCTACCTTTGGAGGACAGAAGACCATTTTCTGGCATGCTTTCTCATTATTATATCATAATAAATCCATTCTAGAGGAGGGACTTGTCACCAAGCATGTTCAACAATTTCCCCAGATTTTAGTGGCAACAATGTTCCATTGGGATACCTAGAGAAAGGTCAGGAAATAGCAACATGGCTACAAGTCACACAACACTGCACTTATGATTCAAGGGTACACACAATTTTTGTTTAAAATGTTACAGTCACACAGTAGAAACCATGAAACAGCAAACTACTGATTGTGTATTCAGAGCAAGCATAAATGTGCATCTTCCATATATTTTATTAATATATTAAAAGTTGACTTGTTATTAATACAAGCACAGGCACAATCGACTGGAATTTTTCCATGGACAAACCTTTTTGGCTGGGCCTCTACGCAATAGCTTTCTTAGCTTAATGGTTAATCCAGTCCTGTACATGACAGTACATGAGAACAGAAGAAATGCTGTGGTTGATCAGACCAAGGTCCATTCAGTTCAGCATTCTGTTTACAGAGTGGCCAACCAGCTGCCCGCAGGAAACCCACAAGCAGGACATAAGCATAACAGTACCCTCCTGCCCATGTTCCCCAGCAACTGGTGTACATAGGCTTACTGCCTCTGATACTGGAGGTAGCATATAGCCATCCGGACTAGTAGCCACTGATAGCCTTCTCCTCCAGGAATTTGTCAAACCCCCTTTTAAAGCCATCCAAATTGGTAGCCATCACTATGTCTCATGGTAGTTAATTCCATAGTTTGACTATGTGCTGTGTGAAGAAGTACTTCCTTTTATCTCTCCCAAATCTCCCACCAATCAGTAGTAGAAATCAGAGGTAGTAGAATTGATGCCAAGAGTATAGTTTAGAACCAAAAGTCTTCACTAAGTATGAATATATTATCACTTTGCACAGTGTTCCCTAATGATAAGCTACAGCCATACAACGGTAATATGCCCTACACATATTTGCATTATCCGTGATTAGTCACATAACAAAAGGTAATCATATGCAGATACACTGTGATTTCTGAACTACAAGGCAAACCCAACCACTACAAGTACATTTATGCAGCCCAAATCAGCCCTGAATAAGTATGTCCAACAGTAACCTGTCCAGGGTTACTTTTAATGTTCTTTGAATGTCATGAATGTTCTTACTGGCATCACACCTGTATAAAGTAGAACCAATAAAACAACTTTCCCATTGAATAGCATAATAAAATGAGAATTTGCCAACACAGCAACGACGTGGTGATGGATGAGAGTTATATGGTGATGGATGAGAGTTTGGTGATAGTACCAACAAGTAATAACTAGACCACTTTAAGTAGTAGCACCAACCTTGCTGTATGCTAACTGAATGCATGTTATCTTGGACTCATTTCAGCAGTGAAGATACACAGTGGAGACTGGTTGCTCCAGGGTTTCAGTCAGAACCAGTCAGAACTCTAAAGGAGCTATCGAAGGTACGAATCTCCTTTGCAGTTCTGACTGGTTCTGACTGAAACCTGGAGCGGATTCACCGCCCCACTGACATCAAAGCCACCAGTCTCCACTGAAGGTACATAAAACAATCTTCGTACACTGATTATTAACGAGCTGCTGCTAGATAGAGATGTTATTTACAAACCCTAGAAGAGAGCACTAGCCTTTGCAGTTGTAAAATATTAACTATACAGCGGAATCTCTTTTTTAATTTGCAGATGACATGGAAGCTGTTCCTGTCAAACAGTTTGTTAAGCATATCAGTGAACTGTATGCCAACAACCAGCATGGGTTCTCAGAAGACTTTGAGGTATGTGTTAGAAAATTTTGGATCTGAGGTATGTGTTAGAAGCCTTTAGCACAGAGGTTTTCTCTGTGGTGTTTAGTTAGTTTTCTTGCTGCAAGCAGCCTCGCATTAGCAGAGCATGAGCTGCCTTAGTCTATTCCTGTGATGAGACACACACTACTCAGAAGTAAGTCCCATTGAGTTCAGTGGGCCTTACATCCAGTAAGTGGGTATAGAGTTGCGGCCATAGAATAACAACAACTCAGGCTGCAAGAATTCTAGTGCCTGTGCACCTGCTGATTAGAAAAGTGGGAAGAACAGAAAGCAAGGCTGTCTGAGGCCTGCAATGAGTAGTTGGTGCCAGCAGACTTATCATGTCCTGGGAGGTGTCTCCACCAGCAATTTACTCTGAGCTGGCTGCATGTTGAGGTCATTAGGGATACATGACGTTATGGCCATCCAGCAGCCACCCCAGAGCTTATCAGGGAAAACCCAGATTTCCTGAAGCTGCTTAAAGTCTGATTCTTTTCCTTAAGTTGGGTTCTCCTGGGTATAATTGCTGTGTGCCCCAACCCCCGCACTGACCTCAGATACGCTAGCCCTGCCCCAGGGTGTGCCTTTCACCGTGACCCTGGTCAAGGGGTGTTTCCTGTGTGTTTCCTGTCCCTGTGCAAGCCAATTGGTGTCTCCTCAAAAGTAACTCCCATTGTGCTGAGGCTTGCCCTCTGAATGCCCACATCAGAAGTTACAGAGAACCCCCGCAATTGACATGGCACAATTTAAAGCCCAATTCCCTAAGTGCAGTAAAGCATGTTCTCAAGACTCCGATTCGCCTTTGTTTGGTTTAATAGAGGTCCTGCAGGTTCAAATGGGGCTGGTTTCTGTCTTTGTGTTTACTGCTCTCTTTCCCACAACAAACCCATTAGTATCTCCTCAGAAGTAACTCCCCTTGTAGTCATTGAGGCTTGCCCTCTGAATGCCCACATCAGAACTTACAGAGATTCCCCTCAATTGACATGGCACAGTTTAAAGCCCAAGTCCCTAAGTGTGGTAAAGCATGATCTCAAAGCTCTGATTCTCTTTTGTTTGGTTTATTGCCTTACACAGTAACTACTTCGACCCTTCATTACAGAGATCATGTGGGTTAAAATGGGGGCTGGTTTCCCGGTTTTGTGTTCTTCCCCTCACCCCTTTCCCAGCACAAGCATATGTGTGCCTACTCGGAAGTAACTCCCATTGTGCTCAATGAGGTTTGCTCCTGAATTGCAGGTGCATCTGGACTTTCAGAGGAGAGGGGGGGAAGCCTCTCCTATTGGTTGAGCAGCCCCTGCCAGTCAGATGACTTTCATTCCAAGCCCCACCCCCACCCAGAAGTATGTTCCGTGAAGTGATTTTTACTGGTGCAGAGAACCTACTCGTGGAGCCCTGCATAGACCAAAGTGCAGCAAAGCTGATTCCTTTAAAAAAAAATCCAGTACTCCTCCATTCGCTTCTCCTTCCATTGTCGTGGAAACATGGCCCTGGTCACTCTCTTTTGAAAGACTTTTCAAGATGTGGTAGGTTGTGGCCTAGACACATTTCAGAGATAATGAATTTTAATGTGGCAGCATCACACACACACCACGAAACTTAACATATGCTGGTTTAGCTATACTAAAATGGCTATGGGATCAGCTGTAATTCTGCCCACTGCCACTTGTTAAAGAACAAGTTTGGAGGTTCAGAAAATTAAAAAATATAGATCTCCAAGAGGTACATTAATAGTTTCTTACATTGACATCACACATAAAGGCAAACAGAATTATTTGAAGTCGGATGCCTACAGTGTAATAATAGTAAAGCATTGGGAGTGGTGGCCTCAGTGTTAGAGACAAACTGAGACCATGAGAGCTGAAGCCATTTTCAGCTTAAGCACAGGAGTGCCGACAGCTCTGCAGCTGTGTGCACAACCAGTTTGCATGTGCTCTGTGGGTTTACAGACTCATGTGGCTTATATAAACACTGTTTCATGCTTAATGACGGTGGCAGGCTCAGGCTCTAATCAGCAAAAACAGTTATTCCAGAAGCCAGCATTAACCATTCTGTTTCCCTGCGTTCCTTTCACCCTGCCCACAATTGGGCTTTGAAAATACTGTCAGGAAGGAGGGATCTTCAAACCCTCTCAACCAAAAATAGTGTGCAGCTGTTGTGTCATCTCCACCAGGATGAGAGGAGAGAAATATAGTTTGGGGCCTGACATGCTTTAGTAACCAAGTATTAAAAGTGCATGACTGAGTCATAAAAGGCAGCTGTATTTACAAAATAAGATATTGGCACCAAATTGCCGGTTTGATACTGAACCACCCCCCTTGCTCCATGTAATAAAGATAAGGCTGCAACCATTGTCCTCAATGTAGCCCTTTCAAGCCTGTTCTTGCTGCCTTTTGGTTATAGCCTTTGTGATTAACTGCACTGTCTGATCATTCAAAAACCAAACCAAAATAACAGGGAAAACCCTATTGTGCTAGTCACAAGCATTTCGTATTCATGAGGACAGCGGCTGTGTGAGGTGTTAAAAGTGATTTAGTTAAATTGACTGTTGGCTGGATGACTGAACAGGGATATTGAGGCATTTAACCATGTTGATGATATTCAGGACAAACATTTATCCTCGGGAGAGCAGAATTTGATGGGAATGATCAAATGCAGTGCCGTCTCCTCAATTATTTATGAATTGAGGCCCCAGTCCTATTCATCACAGCTGGTTTTGACACCATTTAATTATTCAAAATAATCAGCTACACATCTGTAAACTTGCACTGACTTAAAGTGGGCTTTGCTTCATCTGCCTCTGAAATCACTGCCATTAACAAAAAGCAAGGCAGCTTCTGTCTGCGTTGTGCGGCGGAGGGATGTGTTACTGAAATGGCTGTTCAGAATGCTTATCTCCAGTGACGCCTGTTAGTGACTCAGTAAATATTGTTTTGCCTATTAGTTTTGATTTCTGAAGTTCTGTATCTCCACTAAAGTATAATAATGTTATAACTGTAATTTCAAAGCCAAAGCCTCCATTTTGGGGGAATAAGGCTATCAATAACTAATAGTCATGATGGATATATGCTACCTCCAGAAATAGAGGCAGCATGCTTCTGAATACCAGTCACTGCAGAATAACTGTGGGAGAGGGCTATTGCCATCATGTCCTGCTTGTGGGCTTCCCGCAGTATCTGGTTGGCCACCAAGAGAAACAGGATGCTGGACTACATAGGCCTTTGGTCAGATCCAGGAGGAGTCATCTTATCTTATATCTTGTCCCATTTTGCTGGTCTTGCCATTGCAGCTATGGACAGCCAAGCTCAATCCAGTTCATCACACAGTGACAAATGAGGCTTGGTATTGTATGATGAGTCATTCTGTACTTCTGTCCCCTCTTTGTAAAATAATATCAGAACCCTTGCAAAAGTCCACCATAATGACCTTACACTGTTTTTGTTGTTTGCGTATGCCCGGCCATAATACTTGCTTTGGAAAGCATATTACGAGAACCACCAATAGCTGTGATGTCTACCAGTTTCAGCGTCCTTCCACTGTCTGATAAGATTTCCAGGACATTTTATTTAAGCATAAAATGTTGGAGAAACAGATCTTACAACTGGGCTGTGTATGTTTATTGTTATTTATTTAAAGTATTTGTATGCCATTCCTCAAACCAAAAAAGACTCCTGGACTGGCTTACAATCAATCAGTAAAGGGCAGTCCCTGCCTGCAGGCTTACAATCTAAAAGGACACGACATACAGGGAAAAGTAAACACGGTGTGGGGAGGGAAAAGTAAAAATAAGACTTTCAGTAGGGCTGGTAGAATGGCCCTGCTTTGCTCTTAAGTTGCCTGTATTGCCCTTTCAAAAATCACTTCCTACATGATAGCTTCCAGAACTCTTTACCAAGGCATGAAATTGCTGCAAGTGCAATACCTCCAAGTTAGAGAAGTGATATACAGGTCTTGAAAGGAAAAAAAGACAGGAAATGGAGGTAACAACATGGCATGAGCAGTCCTGTAAACATGCAAAACTTTGAGCTCTTCCTGGGACCATTTGGCAGAAGAGTCCTTCCTTTTGCTCAAAACCACAATGGAATGATCTACAGACTAGGTGGGCTCTCAAAAGCTGCAAAGTTAATAGATAAGTGGTAGAGCATTGTTCTTTATTTGGGACTCTTCTGTTCATCCTGCTCTCTCACTTCTTCCTTCCTTCATTTCATATGCCACTCAGCTCCAACACTTTCTGCCTGTGTTTTGGCAAACCTACTAAAGGGTTTGGGCATACATACCATGAGGGAATTTATGTGCAAGAAGATTCTTTGCCCCTCTTCATACAGAAGTCTCTCTTCTCCTCTCATCCGGCAACTTTAATCTTGCTCTTACTAGAATATTGGAAGGAGGAGGTTGTCTTAGCTCTGTCCTTGACGTTTCATGAAAGAGGATTAAGAAGAGAATCCCCAAAGAGCCAGCACCAAATGTTTATAGTATAATGTGTATTGGATTTTAGAACCCAGACAATGTTGTTTGCTTTGCCTTGAATTCATTAGTGGGTTGGCCATCTCTGCTGCTAGAGAGATTAGCAGTGGTGAGTATAATCTTCTTAGCCTTGTCTTCTGCCTATGGAGGCACAGGATCTGGTGACTGAGTCCTAACTTGGTGTCTGAACTGAAAACCAGCTGGGCAGCTTCCTTCCCACAAGAATTGCAACTATCGTTATGTTCCCCGCAAAACGTTCTGAATGCTAAGAAAAATAGTAGCAGTCCATGATCTCTGGTGAAAGGATTCTGCATTGCTAATTTCACCTCTGCAGGAGCAAACTAGACCAATGCAGGTATTCAGCCTGCACACGCAAGGCTTAAACGTGATGGGGCAAGGGTGCGATCACAAGCCTCCCCTCCCCCAATTTCCCTGCATGCTGGGGACCTCTTTAGACCGTTAGGCAAAGTTCTGCAGGGATTTTATAAGTGCACCTAGTTGTACAGGCTTACAAAGATCCCCAGAATCAGGAACCATGATAAGGCAAGATTTCCAGTCACAGGGACACTTGTAAGCTGAATGCACCTACAACTCCCCTTCAGATCTTGGTGCTAAATGCGTAACAGTTTTTAGAGGTGCAGGCATGCTCAGGGACACTTGCAAGTGTACTTCTGTTCCACCACTTTTCAACCCTCCTGTGTATAGGCTGAGTAGCTGCATAGGCCTATAGCTTTATGGTTATTGATCTTATTTTCTTTTTAATAAGACTGGGGTCCTTCAGGAAATGATCACCAAAGAGTAAAGGCTAAGAGATCATCATACTTCTCAGCATAGCTGAGCAGCCTTCCCCTACCTGGTGCCCTCTGTGTGTGTTGGAATACAACTCCCACTATCTCCAGCCAACATGGCTGAGTATGGGGGACCTGGATCCCCAGTCCTATTCCAGCCCAGCTGAAACATCACTCCGACTCCATTTCTTTTCTCCAGTGCAGACAGTGCAGAGCAACCACTGTTTCATTTTCTGGAATACACAGTAGGGTCTACATATAATAAGACATTCATTCATTCATTCATTCATTCATTTATTTATTTATTTCCTTTTTATAGCACCCAATCGCTGAAGCTCTCTGGGTGGTTCACAAAATTAAAACCACAAAAATACAACAGAAAGTACAATATAAAATGTAATAGATTAAAACTACAGAATAAAAATGCAATCAGAGTAAAATCTAGCAGCAGTGCAGATATTTAAAACGCAATAGCAAATTTAAGACAGCAGAGCTAAAAACTGGAATGCTAAAAATGCCTAGGAAAATAAAAAAAGGTCTTCACCTGGTGCCAGAAAGAGTACAACATGGGCACCAGGCAAACCTCTCAAGGGAGTTTGTTCCACAACCAGAACTTGGGGAGCTGACTCTCCCCTGGCCTTGATACCTTTTGTTCATCTATCCTAGTTTAGCCCCAAAGCTCTTTTTTTCATTTGCCATCAGTGTGTCAACCTGTTGCAGCTTTAAGAGCCAGGATTTAGTTTGAATTGGGACCACTATAGGAGAGAATCCCATACTTTGCCTTTATTGATTGACTGATTTCTGAAACTTCCAGGCTGCCTTTCCACATTTCAGTGCAGAAGGCAGTGTAGCTTGTTGTGTATCTACTAACTGAAGAGGAAAGCATGTGCATGTTCTTGCAAGTATGCATGCTACTGCTTACTCTCTTTTTTGTCTCAGAGTTTCTTTAGATTGGCAGTGAAACCCAATGATGGTGCTGCTCTCAGGGTCATAACTTGCTCACTTGCCTGAAGTTAGATTAGAATGTCTATGCAATCAGCCATTCCAGAGAAATTTCTAGCTCATTATGTCATATTATCAGACATGTAGCAATTGGATTTTACACATAAATTTAGCAAAAGAATATATGAAGTTTATAAAACTAATAAGGAACTTGTTTCAGAGGGACATTGAAAATGAATGAGTCATTAAACCAGGGTGTATTAAATCCCAATCAGTGTCAGCATGGACAATATAATTAAAAGGTAAATTAGCCATAACGACACAGAATAGTTTTAACTGTAACTAAAGGTTGTTTAAAACCAAGTGCATTGAATTCCAGAGTTGCCGACAATACATTCCTGTGGACAAAATAATAAGAACTTTGGCTGTTCATCTTTAAACAAAATTAATAGTCTGGGAAGTTAAACATTGAGAACGTCACTGCAGTAGCCAACCAGAACCAATGAGACAAAAAGGTGAATAAGGGAAAAATGTTTCCACAGTAATCCTGCCATAAAGCTTTCCCTTCAAAATCCTAACAGTTGACACTAGGGTCAAATCTAGTGGCCTGTGCTTCACTGATCCAATGATCCTGCCCTAGCACGATCAGACTTTCAGCCTGATGGCAATCGTTCATTATTTCCAAAGAATGATAGAGGTCATCCTAAGCCATTTCCTAAATGCCTTTCAGTTGTTACTGAAGAAGAACAAGTGGAAGAAATTCCGACGCTGACTGTAAGCTAGAACTCAGTTGAAATCTTGTAACAAACCACAACTTCATTTTCAGTTTAAAAAATATATTAAAATGTCTCAATCACAATTTCAAAATGCAAAAATATTTGAAATTCACAGGACGTCAGCTACGATTTCTATTGTATTTATTGTAGCCAGCGAGTGGGTGGTGAAATCAACACTGGACCTGTGCAGACATTATACCTGAACATGGAATTCCAACTAATGTAGCGGGCCAGCCCTGCCATACCCACTCCTGACCTTGCCACATTGAGAGGAACGGTCTGTAGGGGGCCTCTATGGCTTTCAGCAGAACACTTTCTGCTTCACCAGGCCCCTTGCTATGCTTGTGTTGAGAAAGACACAGAAGATACATAGTGTGCTATGGTATGAGCCATAACTGCCACTTCCCTCCTTATGAAAACACAAACATACAAAACAGACAGGCATACCAAGAGAGTGACAGTGTGAAGAAGACAATGCAAACTTGTCAACGTTTCTAAATGAGCTTATATCTTAATCCAGAAAACATGACTTGGGTTTTAGGGAGATGCCCTGCGGGAAGTATTCCAGGAGAGGGAGAGAAGCACATGAAGAAGACCTCAGAACCCTGTCCCAGTGGATGTCCCCTGCCCCCCGGGCAGGCCATCTACCATCAGCAGCTCTGTGGGGAGGATTCCAGGCAGAGCCTTTATATTTGAGGTGAACCCTCTGCCTCTGCCCCACCCACTTGTGGCAGAGAAATCCCCCCACAACCAGGTACATTTGCTCCAATGCACGGCATGCAGCTGCCAATTGCCACGCTTGGCCTTTTCCTGCCCTCCTTTGACAATCTCAGTAGACTATTGAATATCTGCCCTGCCCTCCACCCCACCAGCCCCAATGAGCACCAACCGCCAGTGATTCCAGGAGAGATAGGTAGGGAGGTAAGGATAACACCAGACACCTACTCCTGTTCCAGCTGGATTCTCCCTGCCCACCCCCAGGGCCATCTTCCACCAACCACTCTGTGGGAAGGATCCTGATGATTTAATAATGTTTGCTGTGACTTTATTATTTTAATGTTACTTGTGAGCTGCCTTGGTAGGATTTGTAAGCTGAAAGGTGTCATATAAATCATTGTAATAAATTACATTTGTGAGCCTTCAGGAAATAGCCATAAACTCAAGAGACAATGATTAGCAAATACTCTTGACTGGGGAGCATCTGTGTGAGTAAGAATTGTACACATCTCATGTTAGCCAGACCATCTGTAGATTACACCACTGTTCAAAACTGGAAAGAAGCATCATTCATAGAAATCCTCATTTATCCTATCAGTATCAATTTCTAAGTTGATTGTTTTTCCAAGAAATGATCCAGTTTCTCCACCAATAATTATAACCCCTCTAAATGGGATAGTAGATTTTGCAAGGCCAGGTAGAATAATCTTTCTTCAGAAGACAGTAAGATATTGTCTACTTGATGGAGCCTACAAGTAAAATTTGATTATAACAGACAATAGACTTTGTGTGTTTGGCAGAAACTTCACACATCGTATAAGCCTAGAAACTTTTGGCTTTACATCAGATGAATGTCAGGAGGTCACAAGCCATTAATAGCAAGCATAAGCTGATGTATTTATTATGTGTTTTATTTCTGTCTTTCTATTTGTCCCCCCATCCTTTATGCCCATAGCAATCCAGTGAGATACATTAGACTAAGTGACCGGCTCAAGGTTACCCAGTGAATTTCACAGCTGAGTGGGGATTCAAAACTAGGTTCTCCCCAGTCAAGGCCTAAAACTAGCCACTACATCTCATTGGCTTTAATATGAATATATTTCAAGGAGACATAAATTCAGATGAACACTCTTACTCTTTTTGTTTTGTATTATGCCTTTACCAGTTCAATCCTAAACATTTCTGCTGCCATATTTAACTGGTGTAACCACTGTATTCTGGCTTAAAACATGCAAATTAGTGTGTGTGTTTTTCAGTTCATGATTTTTAGCAAATATTTTCGCAAAATTTACTGTCAGTTGTAAACAGGCTCTCTCCTTTTGTGAATCTGATCTTTAGTATCTATTCCCAAGTCTCCTCTCTATTAGCTCTGTATGGGCCAGCTGAGACTTCAGTACAGTGGAGAAAACCATAAACTCTAAGCATTAGTAAGGTTAATTAAAGTTACTGACCTTAGAAAACAACTCTGTTTGGGAAGGCCCTTCAAGATGTTATGACAATTGATCCATTTTCTGTGCATGATTTGAAATTATGGTAGATAATTCCATGGCAGATACTAAATTCTGTTCCTAACATGGTAGCTTTTTGGAACAGGTTTAAACCCTCACTGGCTTTATTCAAATTCTTCTACAGTATATTCTAAAATAAATTTGGATCGTTAATTTTTTTCTGTAAAAGAAAACCAATGTTAAATTGTACTGGAGATGTTTGTTTTGCTTGTTTTATTTTACTCTGTAAAGTGCCATACATATTGATGGTGCTAATAATAATAATAAGCAAACCCCATAGGGGCATTTTTTCCAAATGGTGACATAGGGATTAATGGTTACTAATTGAAGACTGTCTTATGGTAGCAAATTCCGTAGTTTAACTGTGCGCTGTGTGAAGAAGTACCTCCTTTCAACTGTCCTGAATCTCCCACCATTGAGATGACCTCGAGTTCAAGTATTATGAGAAAGGGAGAAAATCAGCTCCCTGTCCACTTGCTCTACACCATACATATTATAAACCTCTAGCAAGTCTCTTCTGTGCCTTTTTTCTAAGCTAAAAAGGCCAAAACATTGTAACCTTTCCTTATAGGGCATTTGTTCCAGGCTCCATGTGGCAGCCCCTGTTCATAAACTGGTGTCTCTACCAGTAGTCCCATGTGCACTTGGAGAAATTGCTCGGAGTCCTGACTGTATGTACTAGGGCTGATTTCCTTTCATTTTGTTTTGGAGGTTCCGTTAAATTTAGGGGATGTTTTGACTAAGACCCCAAAGCAATACAAAAGGGGAGGAGTGAAGTGATTCTGGGTGGGGCCCAAAATGATCCAGGGGAGGGGAAGGAACTTACAGATCTGATGTGGGGGGGCTTTTCTCCCCCCATTTTCTTCCTGATTTTTGGAAGCTTTTTTTCTTTTGGTAAGTAAGAGCCCACCCCCCCACCCCATGCTTTTTTTTTTTTTAAGGTCAGCAGCTTTGGTGGCAAAACACCAGTGGAACTCTGGCTACCATCACCCTTCTTCCTTCCCATAGTGCCTGTGGAAAGAATGCTAACACTTATCCTGGAAAGGACACATGCCAGCGGCCAGAACCCTGCTGCTGCTGCCACCATGCCACTGCAGCCTCCAGCCAAGCTAGCAGTTTAAAAAAAATCTTTTGAAAAAGAAAAGATGTTTCCAAGAAAAGATAGAAGAACAAGGGAGGGAGATAAGCTAATGTTGGAATTGTAAGCCCCTTCCCCCTCTGAAACCATTTTGGGGTCACATCACAAGTCCTAAAATGGAATAAAAATGGCCTCCTCCAATTTGCCACACTCAAGTGAGGTGATGAATTGGTGGTAGCCATTTTAGCCCATCCCTAGTATGCTGGCTCAAATACTGAGTGTCAGGATAGCACAGCCTCAGGTAAGAGCTGTTAGAATGAGTGGAGACCTGCACATCTGTATTTTTAGAAATGCAAGATATATGTACATTGAGGAAGATATATGTATATTGAGGAAGTGGTATTCCAAGTCATTCTTTTGCTTGTGTTAGAAATTTATTTATTTGTGGTGTTTATATACTGCTGAATATAATAATATCTCTCTGTGGTTCACAATATTAAAATACAATATTAAAAATACAACATTGAAACACAGCATCAATGGAAAACCCTTGAAGTTGCTGGATTTTTGAAGACATTTTAAGTGTTACCTTCTGTAACACTTCTAAATACACATCCTGCAAATGTTCAGATTTTCAAAATGTGGTCTTAAGATGTACACTGTAAAGCAGACATGGGTGACCCACAGCCACCTGTAGCCTCTGGCATCGCCCCTCCCTCTGATTCCAAT
Source organism: Heloderma suspectum (assembly GCF_057233095.1). Lineage (NCBI taxonomy): Eukaryota > Metazoa > Chordata > Lepidosauria > Squamata > Helodermatidae > Heloderma > Heloderma suspectum. Next base: position 332,073,028 of record NC_139459.1, on the reverse strand, counting down.
AAAAATTGCTTCCCCATGCTGCTTAGCAATCAGCAGAAGCGGAAAGGGGTGGAGTTAAACTTTATCTGCAGCCCTGCCCCCTTTTCCTGCTGCTCAGCTCTTCCACCTGATCAGCTGATCTGCAGGAAACAGGACTCCACTGCCCGTTCTTTCCCGCTGCTCAGCTCCACTGCTGGAGGAGGAACTGAGTAACGTGTCTTCATTTGACAGCTTTTCTTTGAAATGTGCCCCTTCAAAAGGAAAAGAAACCTTTCTAGCATACTCACTTCTCCAGTGCTGACTGAAGGAGCAATCAGTGTCCACAGGTGAATGCCTCAGATTTCACTTTCATGTTTGAAGCCTCTTTCTTCCTTTCACAAACAGCAATTTCTGCAGCTCACTTTTGTATATAATGTTTTGTGTCTGAGACTTTGGAGTTGCCTATCATCTTGTTTATCTGTAGTTTACATTTTTCTCCTGTATGCCCTGAGGCTGGAACCTAAAAGGTCAGTTGTTTGTTCATTCTTTGTATTGGAAAGGAACTGAAGCCATCTATCCTTTAGGACAGGGGCAGCTTCCAAAAATCTCAGAGCAAGCAATTGTTTGCAGAGAAGAAGAAGAAGAAGAAGAAGAAAGCAAAGCGGAGAAAGAGAGCAGAGAGAGTGGGGGTGGGCAGGCAGCAGAGTGATAAGCAAGCCTGTATAAACACAGAGAAGCTGTTCACACAACATGCTAACCCACACTCAGTGGTTGAGTGTGGCTTGTTGTTGAACTGCGGGTTGTTTGTTGAACTATGGGTTAACATGTTGTCTGAACCCAGGGCATTTTCCACAGGGTGGCTTCTTAAATATGCAGTGTGGCTTGTTAACCACCCTGAACAACCCAACAACAAACCATGAGTTCTCTGGGTGGCTTGTTTGAGAAAAATAAGCTGCACTGCATGGTTAACAAGCCACCTGAGGAAAATGTCCTGCGTTCGGATACCATGCTAACCCACAACTCAACAGATCACCCACAGTTCAACAACAACCCACACTCAACCACTCAGTGTGGGTTAGCATGTTGTACAAACCCAGTCCGTGAGTGTGGAAAGTCGACAGGAGGGTCCATAGAGTGAGACACGTATTTCCTTCTTTTGAGCTTTTTTTTAACTTCTGACCTGCCTACCATCTTTGGCCCTTCCCACTGCCAGGTTTGGCCCTACCCACCACCAGCATGTGGCCCTACCCACAGATTCCCCAGGAGGGACTGAGTAATTACCCTTGACAGGAAAAAGAAAATGCTGGCCCCTCCTGTTGTAAAGAGAACTTCCTTCTCTCCTATGCCAGCAGTAACGTATAGACTGCTTGCTATGTGGATTGCCAATATTGTATGCCATGGAGAGTCTCAGTGCTCTGTCTGAATGAAGAGTGTAGAGCTGTGGTGACGCTTCACATCATAGCACTCAACCACAGTGTACAGTGTTCTTGCTATAACAGTGGCATGGGGGAATCAAATTTGAGGGGTTGTTTCCAGTGACCTCCAGAGGGGTGCAGTGTGTGGTTAGTGTCCTTTTACTAGCCTTTTCGACTAAACTATTTATGTGAAAAAGCCTATTATGAGAAAAGTGTCCTTTGTGGCAATCAATCCATGTAAGGATTAGGTCTGTTATCCTATCATGTTCTTTACTTGTTCTTTTTTTTTTAACTGCTGGAGTTTGCTCACCATAGAAAAAGACCACTATGGCTTTCTGAATACAAATGCCTCCATTTATACTTGGATTTGTGATACTTTGCATTTTCAAAAAATATATAAATGCTTTGGGACAGGGATGAAGAGGAAGCTGTGAATTGCTCTGCAGCTCCTTTATGACATTTCTGCATAATTCTGAACTCTAGTTACATCTGCTGTTTTTCTAGTATTTCTCTTGATAATTCCTTCGGTCACTTAGCTCCTGATCCTTCTTTACAGCAGCTGTCCGGTACTAATGACTTCTCTTATTAGGAAGCTTCTGTATTAACATGTGAAGCACAGGGTATCAAATAATTTGACATCTTTGTTACCCTGGGGAGGACTGGGGATACCGGATGGCAGTGGTGGCTCTTGCAGAAGTAACATTTGGGCATAATTTATCTAAATATATTAAGACAATAAGAGTTACGTTATTGTTATGTTACCTTAATAATGGCATTAGGATAGTTTAAATCAGTCTTCCCCAACCTGGTGCCTTCCAGATGGTATAGGCTACAACTTCCAGCATTCCTGATCATTGGCCATGCTGGAAGTCCAAAACATCTGGAGGGCATCAGGTAGAATCATAGAACCATAGAATAGTAGGGTTGGAAGGGGCCTACAAGGCCATCGAGTCCAACCCCCTGCTCAATGCAGGAATCCAAGTCAGAGCATCCCTGACAGATGGCTGTCCAGCCTCGTCTTGAATGCCTCCAGTGTGGGAGAGCCCACCACCTCCCTAGGTCATTGGTTCCATTGTCGTATTGCTCTAACAGTCAGGACGTTTTTCCTGATGTTCAGCCGGAATCTGGCTTCCTGTAACTTGAGCCCATTATTCTGTGTCCTGCACTCTGGGATGATCGGGAAGAGATCCTGGCCTTCCTCTCTGTGACAACCTTTCAAGGACTTGAAGAGCGCTATCCTATCTCTCCTCAGTCTTCTCTTCTCAAGGCTAAACATGCCCAGTTCTTTCAGTCTCTCTTCATAGGGTTTTCTTTCCAGTCCCCAGATCATCTTTGTTGCCCTCCTTTAAACCCTTTCCAGTTTATCTGCATCCTTCTGAAAATGTGGTGCCCAGAACTGGACACTGTTCTCCAGATGCAGCTGAGTAGAGAGGAACTAGTACTTCCCGGGATTTGGAAGCTATGCTTCTATTAATGCAGCCCAGAAGAGCATTTGCCTTTTTTGCAGCCATATCACATTGTTGGCTCATATTCAGCTTGTGATCGACAACAATTCCAAGATCCTTCTCGCTTGTCGTGTGGTTGAGCCACGTATCCCCCATCTTGTAACTGTGTATTTGGTTTCTTTTTCCTAGGTGCAGAACTTGGCATTTATCGCTATTAAAATTTATTCTGTTGTTTTCTGCCCAGCCCTCCAGTCTATCCAGATCACTTTGAATTTTGTTTCTGTCTTCCAAAGTATTAGCTATCCCGCCCAATTTGGTGTCATCTGCAAATTTGATCAGCATACCCTGCACCTTCTCCTCCAAGTCATTCATAAAAATGTTAAAGAGCACTGGGCCCAGGACTGAGCCCTGCAGTACGCTGCTCATTACATCTCCCCAGTTTGAGAAGATCCCATTGAGAAGCACTCTTTGAGTCCGATTCTGTAGCCAACTGTGGATCCACCGGATTGTTGTTTCATCTAGCCCACTTTGAGCTAGTTTGCTCATCAGGATATCATGGGACACTTGGTCAAAAGCTTTGCTGAAGTCGAGGTACTGTATATTATGTCTGCAGCATTCCCACAGTCCACAAGGGAGGTTACTTGATCAAAACAATGAGATCAGATTAGTCTTGACAGGATTTGTTCTTGACAAATCTATGTTGGCTTCAAGTAATCAGGGGAGACTAGGCGAAGGCTGCTTAAATTATGCCAGGTCTTAACATTTCGGATTAAGGGGAACATATGAAAAGTATACCTTCATGTTATCTCACTTAAGACTTTTTGATCTTTGGATATCATTTATGCGAAGGCATTCAAGACAGGCAATGCCTGCAAAGTAACCCATGACTATAATGTGAAATCCAGAAAGCAAGGAGTCACTGATACCTTGAAGAAAATGACACTCATAAAAACATTTTGCGTTTGAGCAGTGACAGGTGTTTTCCAGTGGTGTCCATCCACCAGCAGAAATTGGGTGATCCTCCAGAGCAGATTTGGGAAGTGGTGCTGCAAGTGTGAGGAGGGGAAGGGGAACTTCGGTTGGATTTAATGCATTTTATGTGGCTCAGTGGTGTTGATGTATTGATTTGGAGTATGTTGCAAATATTGTATCATAGAAAATATATCTTCTATAATGCTCCATCATTGATTTAATTTTCCCCTGTGGGGATACATTTTGGTGAATAACTTGCATTTTATTTATATGTCTTACCCTAATGTTACATTTTGCCCACTGTTCACATTGGTGCCTCTTTAACATTATAAATTCTGTTGCTTTTAAAGTGCTGTTTTGTATGCTCTATGCAGGTGCTCAACCTTTTCCCAGGCCTATGGAACAGCCATTGTATGTGTGTTTTCCAGGTGGCTTTGGGTTTTTTCTATGGTACAAAACTGGCCCAGAGTAACTTTTTATTTATGAGAGAAGTTGCTCTTTTGGATAGTTGGTTTGTTTTCTAGTTTCTGAAATTGCCCATTTTGGTATTAGGCCATGGACAAATGGCTAGCAAAAAGCTTGTGACTATGTTGCATCCCTTTCTGCCTGACGTTAAAGGAGAGACAGACACATGTAAAAGCTGTGCGTGGGATTTTGTACCCGAGTGAATTTTAATCACTGTGGATTTTATCAGATACTGGGAACCAGGCAATATCCTTAATAAAACTAGAGTATGCTTAAACTGTATTATGCTGAAAGAATACTCGTGGGGGAAGAAAATCAATTACAACCCAGCATTTCAATGCGTTCTGAATGAGCTGCTTGTGAAATGAGATAAACAAAATGTTTTGCACTCATCTGCCTTCTTCAATTTAATTGTTTTCTTAACAGGAAGTACAGCGTTGTACATCCGACATGAGCATCACTGCTGAACATTCCAATCACCCCGACAACAAGCACAAAAACAGATACATCAACATTTTAGCATGTGAGTAACAAAGACCTTAAGGAAAGCTGTTAACAATAGCAAAAAGTACTCAGCATGAGGTTAGTCGGCACAAAAAAAGATAGTTTTCATTGAAGAGACAAAATGCCCTTCTCAGGCAAGCTTTTTGGGAGGGATAATGTTGACAATTTGATATTAGATACTTGTGGATTTGGGTTAGAAAGGGCATCCCTGCCTAAAGACTTTACAAGGGAATGTTCTGGACAAAATTTCTGTCTGATTTAGGAATGCTAATCTCTGAGAACCGATTCAAGGGAAGGCTGTTATAAATCAAAAGTTGAGATCCAACGTTGCACCAGCAGACTTCTGCTCATGCAAAAGAACTTTCTCTTTCCCTCCTCCCCTCTGCAACCCCCACATCTCCCTAAAATCTGCTCCAGAGGATCTTCCAATCCTCTGCAGCAGATTTGGAGGTTGCAGAGGCTGCAGGGGGGAGGGGAATCGCTCCTCTTCCTGTTCTGTTGATGTTGGCAGAGGGCCACTAATTGGATTTCACCCAGTGTGCTTAATTGACAGTCCTTGGGACTCCGTTGCCTCCCAAATCTGCTAATGAGCCTGTTCACATTTTCAGCAGCTCCAAGAAAAAACACACACAAAAAGCAGAACTATCTGTGTTGGCTATTAAAAAATGTCCAAAGTCCATATTAGTGTAATACCTTTATTAAGCCAACCAAAAGGTCATCCAAAATGTGCAAACTTTCGAGAGTTCCAGATCTCTTCAGCAGGCAAGCCTCCCCCACTCCATCTTGGGACTCTGATAATGCAGATACCATGACTCCACCATAAAGCCTGCCTTTTTTCCCCTCCTGTTCCCACCCCCTGCCGCTTTTTGTAATACCTTAGCTGATTAAGAGATCTGGAGATCTTAAAAGCTTGAACATTTTTTGTGACCTTTTGGTTGGTCTAATAAAGGTATTACACTAATATGGACTAAGAAAAACCTAGAACCTCTAGATCACTTGCTGAGAATTTGGACTCCTGTTTTTTGTCCAACCAATTATTTCACTGGTGTAGTTTCCAATATGGGAGAGATAAAAGGGCAGAGAGGGTTTATTTAGGTTACTAGTTCTCTAGTTAGTGAATCATATTCTTAGAAATCCATTGATTGTATCAGATTTTATTTCCTAACATTCTTCTTGTGTGTATTGTGGGGGGGGGGGTTCTTTCCTACAGACGATCACAGTAGAGTGAAGTTAAGACCTTTACCGGGGAAAGACTCGAAGCACAGTGACTACATTAATGCCAATTATGTTGATGTAAGTTGTTTTTTGCTTTCTTGTTTCTTTTGAGAAATAACTGTCCTACAGAAGGAACAGAAGCCGTTACTGTTTGTAGACTTCTTTGTTTACTAACTTCATCTCCAAGCTCCTCAAACGTTCAGCGGGAAAGGCATCTATCTCTGCGATATCTACATTATTAATATGACTGCCATGCAGATACTTTCATCTTGCTTTGCATTGTGGTTTTCTTTGAAGGGTTACAACAAAGCAAAAGCCTACATTGCCACCCAGGGACCTTTAAAGTCGACATTTGAAGATTTTTGGAGAATGATTTGGGAGCAAAACACTGGAATTATCATCATGATTACAAACCTTGTGGAAAAAGGAAGAGTAAGAGCAATACAGCTTTTCAATAGCCACTTTTCTCACTTCTCACCATGAATGTCTGGTCTTTCTTCAGATTTGTTAAGGGCTGGAATTTGTTCCATTAACTGTAATGTAAATTGTAATACAAATTGGTATATAATAGAAGATTGCACTTTTGTTATTATCGAGACCATTCTATAAAAATTATGCTCAGAGCAGCTTACAACAGCAATGCAAACAACAACACATAGCAAAGATCAATAGTCATAATAACAGTTTGATATTAACAATAATAAAACAACGGTTATTATTTAAACAATAATAAACAATAATTAAGAAACATTAAATTATACAGGCAATAACAACTTTATACAAAACAGCATTGTAGACCATCAGTACTACAAGCTTAACATTTTATAAATAAAAACCTAACCATTAATTTAATATATGCAATAGCCTATCAAAACTACAAAATCCTTAATAGAGTAACATCATAAAAATTCATAACAACCAGCTAGACTGCCCCCAAGCTGTAATCAAAAATATAAAAATTCTTAGTTCCTTAATGAACTTACTCCTACAACCAATATACCAAAGCAAACACAAAGCACCTGCAAATATACCTAAAGGCCACAAAGAGCAAAGAGAGGTTAAAAAAAAAAAAAGTCTAGAAAATTTAGCCAGATTCAGAACTTTCTAAACCAGGCCCACCCTCTTGTTACAAGCCAAGCAAGAGATTGAGAAAGGGGATGACAGTTGTTCTCATACCATCAGCAATAAGAAAAGGGTATCAGGTAATCTATTCCCCAAGAGTATTGTGAACTGCCCAGAGAGCTTTGGCTATTGTGTGATATAGAAATGTAATCAAGACCTTTCATCATAGGCCAAAAAAGGGGAGGTTAGGCCTTCAGAATTACTACTCTAAGAGAGAACCCAAAAGGGAGATGTCTTTTAGAGTTGCCTCTTTAAAGGCAACCCACAACCTTCAGCAGAACCTGAGGGAGATACTCCTGTCCCCAGAAGCCGAAGGAGCCTGATGACACAGTCTTGCAGGGCAGGGCTTCCCAGTTGGGCCACTGATGGAGAATGGCTCCACTCTTCTCTCTCACTTATTACACATATGCCAGAAAAGGGAGACTGGGAGAAGGGGTTCTAGATGACAACAGCTTGGACTTGATGGTCTTGTAGACCCCTTCCAACCCTACTATTCTATGATTCTCCCTGAGTCCCAGCTGAGCCATCTGTTGAGGAGCTGCCACTGTTGCTGATTTCAAATCAAAGTGATCTGAGGGATGGACAGAATGGGTTAAGAGGAGAGATACAGATGGGTTAAGAGGAGAGATACAGGGGAGAGATACAGGCCAGACTCTGAAGAAGTAAGGAGGGCTGAAGATCACATACTGATTTGAAATAACCAGCTAAATCTGCGATGGTAGACTCCTAGTTGTTGTTAAAACCTGTGTTCTCCAGCATGCTTCAAAATCTAATATCCTGTGCTTCTCTTTCTTTCCTCAGAGAAAATGTGACCAGTACTGGCCAACAGAAAACAGTGAAGAATATGGCCATATCATTGTCACATTGAAGAGCACAAAAGTACATGCTTGCTACACAGTCCGCCGCTTCACAGTCAGGAATGCAAAAATGAAAAAGGTGAGGAACATCACTGTTGCAGAACTCAGAGTCAGAGAGACCACGGAGTGAAGGAAAAAGAGTTTCTTTTTTTAATGCGCGGGCTTAAGGCTGGAATCATTTCCAAAGAGCCAGAAGCCCCGATTTACATCAGCACATTGTTTTTATAGACATTGTGACACATATGAAACGGCTCCTCCTCCCGCTCCCGTGTGGGGTTGCAGTCCTCAACATTTCCTCTCTTAGCACCATTGTTATATCCCAGGAACTGGGTTATAGGCCATGATAAACAAAGAACATAATATGCAAGAACATGATATCCACTATTCTGACCTTAGCCTTGCTAACTAGATAAGACATTCTTGCGTCTTGTCAGCTTACAAACATATATTTTAGAGAGCAAGAGCTCAGCAAGAACATGAAGCATGAGACTGCATGAGGCTACTTAGTCTGACCCCCGATATGGCTGCTACATTCCCCCCTTAAATGCATAATTTCATTACAGTTATAGCATTTCTGATAACCATACAAAGCTTTTTGTGACATACATATTACTTAGCCTCTTGTTGGGCTATTAGAGCGTAGAGGGCAGCAGTTTTACTAGCTGAGACATAAAACAGATTGGTTAAACAGCGCATAAGACAAGGAACGCAGAGACATAACAGAACTCTTATGAACAACACTGGTAGAATTAGGATGAACAATGCTTCAAGCCAGCTAAGATCTGGAAGCCAAGGGGTTAACTAATTGAGCTAATTGTTTTGTCTTATTGTTTTGTTAGCTACTATATTGTGCAGCTTGTTGATCTGTTCATCTACAGCATTGCCATTATCAGTTAAGTTAAAACAACAGAGCTTTTGGTGTGTCTCATAACTTAAATGATGAAGAAGGAAGAGGTAATCTATACCAGCTCTATTTTCTAGAACTACACCTCTCAGATTACACAACTCTTTATTTAATAATGACAATGCTCGTGAGGTGGCATTTATGCTTTTGGCTAAGCTGCAAGCTAACCGGTTGATCTCTAGACCATTAGCCAAGGCTAAACCTGGAACCCCAACCAGTGACATTGCTAAGGCCAATTTTTCTGAGTCAGAATATAACTGCACATGACTATTACAATTTTTAGTTAGTTGGAGTGCTCGAAGCTGCTGTCGACGGATTTTCTCGGGCCACAGGGGAAGAATTGGCACCAGGCGGCTGAGGCAACATGGGTGGTTATTAGACAAGCTGGCAGGAATGAATGACCAAGTGCGGGAACTACATGTCTAAAACCATCCATGAGGCAAAAGTATATGGGCATCATTAAAAGATATGTTTTGAATTTCATTACAGTGGAAGGGGGGGCCAGGCATAGCTTTACATTTTCTGGAAAATTTTTGACAATTAAGCATTCATGCACACGTAGCATTTGTTTCAGCAACGATGGGGGTGCATAGAGTGAATTCTGTAGGGGGTAGGATCTTTGCAACTACGCCCCAATCAGCATTTTGGGAATAAGTCAAGCCTATACCATAATTGCGTAACATGGTATCTTTTTAAATTTTCTCAGGATGTCTACAGACAGGTATTAGACAAGAGCTAATAAGCCTGTTTGCAGGTATATCTCTTGGCAAACAAAAATGTTTTACTCTCGTGATGTTAGCCAGGTGAAGCCAGTAATTATCAGCGAATTGCTGGGACAGATTTCTCTCTCTAGGGGCAGACCCCCCTTTTTGCACCTTATTAAGGAAACACAATGCAACATTACTAACACTACAACACGCATGTTTGATCTTCTTTGGGATCTGACCGTACGCTGGGCAGCTATTCACCTGGCTACCTGCAGTAGGGTCTAGTCCCCTTCTTCAGTTCTCCAGTTGCAGGTCTGACTGTACGCAGGGTGGACAATCTCCAGGTGTGCTGACAGTAAGGTCTAGCCTGAGTCTTCTTACTGCTTTTTCAGAATGATTTTTAAAGGATTTTTGAAAAGGAAAGAAATCCTTTCAAAGGATTTTTGTTTATAGTTTACTCTCCCCCTCTCGCTGTCTTGACTGCTGTCTAATGTATCCAGGGTTTAACTCCAGCTACTTTTATAGCTGCGGGGGTGGAAAGTATGACAGTTTTCAGTCTTCTCTATCTGGGAGTCAAAGGGTTATTTTTTCTCTCTTTAACCCATACTTTAACTCTTGGTTGGAAAGGATGAACTTCTGTGATGGGAATTGGGGCTTATTTTCTAAGACAATGCGACGCTGGGCTTGAAGAACTTTGCTCAGTGTTTAGACTTCTTGTTTAAGGCTAACGTTTGCTTACTCTTGATGCCACTCCAGTGTCAATCATGAAGTCAATGTCACAGCTCCTCACAGTCAATGTCACGGCCCCTCTCAAGCTGTCTCCTTCTTCGCCCATTCTGGCCCCTTTGGTTTTCTCTTTTGTATTTGATTTATTTTATTTGGGCATTCATGCCACTAATGTCCATCTTGTCTGCACTGGGCACACTGGTTCTTTCTTAAGAATCTTTTGCCTCTGCCGGGTCTTCTTTTCCTCGCCCACGTCTTCTTGGGCCTCTGGGTCGAGGGGGGTATACTGGCGATAGGCATTTAAAAGACGCTCCAAGTACGCTCTGGGGGCTTCGGTGGCACCTTGCAGCACTTCAGACACTTTAGTCATATTAACCGACTTTTTTTATACTTGCTCTCATGGCTTTTAACAGCAGGGTTTGATACTGGGTGAGGCGCTTTAGTCCCGCTTGTGTTTTGGGATTCCAGCAGGGGGGGGTTATTTACAAGGATACTTTATTGGGTAACTTACAGCACACAGGCATACCTAATAGTTGGATCAGACAGCTTCTCTGAACCACGAGCTATTGGGCTAAACGGGTCTTATACCATACATGTTACCCATGAGGCAGCACAACACTAGCAAGCATTTTCAGCATAGGCTAGAAGTGTTTGGTTCTCAGGCACAGCTTCCTGTAAACAGACTTCGCTTCCCAAAGTGCTTGATAACACTTTTATTTATTAGTATGGGAACAGAAATCTCTCTCTTTCTTTTGCTTTTTTTTTCTTGCTGATCTGCCTGTATTTCAGATCATGTTTCAAACTTTTTACATAAAACTTTCTTCTCTATGTACCAGCCTTGTCTCTTTATTTGTCTTTTTTCAAGTTAAACTCACTTACTTAAACCTTTCTGCCTTACACTAGTCCCAATGACACACATTTGGGATAGGCTCTTCTCCTTTTAGTTACATTTTCTTCATCTTAAAGAACTATTATATTATTGTGGCTACTTTACCCCAGGTAATAAGCTCTAGGCATAATCAGCTGCTTCTAATTCATCCTGGGGGCAACTATGGCCACGCTTCTTCTCTACAAATGTTCTTTCTTTTTGCTTCTTGCCTCTTCTTTCTTCTTTTTTCTCCCTTCTCTAACTGTCTGCCACTTTCTCTATTTCTGTCTTTTCTACTTGCCTCTGTCTTTCTCTACTTGACTTTGTCTTTTCTCCTTGTCATCCATTGGGAACCACACACTCAGTATCATTTGGAGTTGCAACTAACACTAATCTGCAAATATCACATATATTTTATGATATCTAAGAAATCATAAAATATACACAACAAACTTTTTTGCAATTTAACACAATGAATGGAAAACACTTTTTGCATGGTAAGGCATGATGGAGCAGATCCAGCAATCATACTGCTCTTCTGGCTGAAAGCTCAGGGCCCATCAAAATTAAGGGATGGGCATACTCACACACGCAAAGAGTTCTAGGTCACCATTTTTGCATTGGCAACTCTATGCTGTATGAGTTTTAGCAGAAGGAAATCTAAAAGTCATAGATCAAACTCAGCCTGCTATACACTGAGCTGACTACAAACACAGACACACGGTCTACAGCGATGAGAGTTTCTCGGTCTCTTCAGCACACACACTCAGGCAGTGTAACACTGGACACTTAAATCAGTGAGATTTCTTCATTGCAGGGAATCCCACGGCAAAAACTTAATGGTTACGCTCTTCAGAAATCATATAGCTGATGGTCAGTAGCTACAGGCTCTATGCAATTCTAACACAGTTCAAAGCTAAACACGGTTACCTTGACAGAGATCTTCAACGTGGTCTCTCCGCTTCATTCTGCCTTGGGACCGTCCTATGGCACACTTTTCACTCGAAGAGGGGTCTAGCCTGTGCCCTGGGAGCTGATTCTTCACCTTTATTCTCCATTTTGCGCCTTCATCTTCTGGGTCTTCATTTTCAGTTTCCATTTCTTAGGGATTTTATCTCAATTAGGCGAGGTGATGATGTTGCACAACTCAGAACGTTGTGGGCAATTTTCCTGCCCCCCCTTTCGGCGCGCTAGGCTAACAGCTACTTCTTTGGCCTCACACTCCCACGCTCCCACGCTTCGTTAAAAGCCAGGCTGTCCTGCAACATTTCTCTGATTAACAGCCTCAGATCTTGTTCTTGTTTTTGTCTCAGCTCGGCCTTGAGCTTTTTTGCTGTTTCCTCTCTCTATTCTGAATCCTTTTTTAAAAAAAATCTTTTTCCTTTTTTTTTTTAACATACATCTCAAGGGGGTGCAAGTCTTTTTTCCCCCACCTCCCATATCCTCCCTCTTAAGATGAAGACGGACACAAAGAGGGAAGGGGATTGGTCAGTGAGTAAGGAGTCTCACTGACCGACACAAAAGGAATTTCACACCACGCACTTTGCTACTGGCCTGGGCACCCGGATGGTCAATGGTATGCGACAGAAACCGCAGTAGCCACTCACACAATTATCAATTTTCACCACTTCATTCATATGTCCCTGCCACCCACTTTTCCCACTTTTAACTAGAGTGGAAAGCGGCTTCCCCAGCTTCCTGCTGAGTACTGGCCGGCTGAGTACTGGCGCCTGCTCAGGGGTGTGATCAGGCCCCCCTTCTACCCGCAAGGGGTAGGTTCTTTTGTATACGTATACTAACACTGACCTTCTTCATAAGGTGGGGCCCTCTTTTTTTCTGCCCAGTGGCCTTTCTCCCTAAAGGCGGGGCCCTCTTTTACTCCATACTTGCCTTACTCCTGAAGGCTTCCAATGTGGGTTTCAACTCAATTGCAGCTGCGATACAGGCAGGGCTCAAGTTCCTTCCTCCGCTTCCCAAGGTTCTCTTGCTGCTCGCTGCCGTTTGGGCGATCCCGGCGCAGGCCCTCTCCCGTTTACCCGACAAAAAGGTCGGTGGCACCAAGAAAGGGAGGCATGCACTGAGCTCTCCCTCCCGGTGCGGCGATTAAGAGCAGGCAACTGCCACCTCTCTGTCTCAGAGCCTGCCACATCCGAGTCACGGCACCATTTATGTTGCAGAACTCAGAGTCAGAGAGACCACGGAGTGAAGGAAAAAGAGTTTCTTTATTTAACGTGCGGGCTTAAGGCTGGAATCATTTCCAAAGAGCCAGAAGCCCCGATTTACATCAGCACATTGTTTTTATAGACATTGTGACACATATGAAACGGCTCCTCCTCCCGCTCCCGTGTGGGGTTGCAGTCCTCAACATTTCCTCTCTTAGCACCATTGTTTATATCCCAGGAACTGGGTTATAGGCCATGATAAACAAAGAACATAATATGCAAGAACATGATATCCACTATTCTGACCTTAGCCTTGCTAACTAGATAAGACGTTCTTGCGTCTTGTCAGCTTACAAACATATATTTTAGAGAGCAAGAGCTCAGCAAGAACATGAAGCATGAGACTGCATGAGGCTACTTAGTCTGACCCCTGATATGGCTGCTACATCACTGCGGCATGCATGGCTTAGGCAAAGAATGCCCACTTGGGATGTTGCTACTGAGTGTGATCTATATAGCTATCCACCAGTTCAGCCTTTCCTAACTTGATTCCCTTAGGTCAAGCAAAACTTGATTCCTTTCCCCAGCCTGATGCCCTCCAGATGTTTTGGACTTCGATTTCCAACCAGCCAGCATAGCCAGTGGTCAAGAATGCTGGGAATTGTAATCCAAAACATCTGGAGGGCACCAGGTTGGGGAAGGCTACATTAGCTCTTTGACTAAATAATCCACTTCAGAATTGTTTGGCATACAGCAGAGGTGTCATACGTATTTAGAGGATGGGACTACATTTCAAGAACTTGAAAAGGTTAGGGAAACTAGGAACTTTAATGACATGGGCAAGTTGCATAAAGTGAGTCTCCTCCCATTCAAAGTTGGGAATGAGTGAAAGGGCAATAGATGAATCTTTTCCTCTTTCACAGGGGTTCTCAAACCTGGTCACAGTGAATTGCCATAAATCAGAATGTTTTTACATCGTTGTTCCTGCCCCAAACTCAAGAGTTAAACAGATGAAACAAAGTGACAAAGATTAGGACTATGGGCATTGTCAACATGTTTTGTTGAATGGTAAAGAAGCATAAACATTGCAAAATAAATAAATAGAGGTCAATCCCTTTACACAAGCGATGGGGAACCTCTGGCCCTCCAGATGTTGATGGACTCCAACTCCCATCAGCCCCAGCCAGCATGGCCCATGTTCAGGAATGCTGGGAGTTGAAATCCAACAACATCTGGAAAGCCACAGGTTCCTCACCCTTGCTTTAAACCCAAGCAAAGTCAATCACTGGAAACAATGGAACAAACAGACCTACCCTCATCTATCCTGAGTCAGATGCAGCAGCCCAGTGTCACAATGGCTGCTGCATTTCTGGGAGGCAAGGGGCTGGTTCACATGATCAAAGAGCCCACCATGGCTTACTTAAGCCACTGTGGGTTGTGCCATGGGCCAGCAGCCATTTTGAATACTCAAGCCAGCTTGGTGAAGTGGTGAGAGTGTTGGACTGGGAGCTGGGAGATCCGGGTTCTAGTCCCCACTCGGCCATGGAAGCTCACTGGGTGACTTTGGGCCAGTCACACACTCTCAGCCCAACCTACCTCACAGGGTTGTTGTTGTGAGGATAAAATGGAGAGGAGGAGGAGGATAATGTAAGCCGCCTTGAGTTCCTTGCAAGAGGAAAAAAGGCGGGATATAAATGCAATAATAATTAAAAAAAAAAAGCCACAACTGTGGTTTGTTATGTCATTTGAACCCAGGGACCATGGGTAATGTGAGGGTTAAACAAAACAGACCATAGGTTCCGTGAGGATTGTTTAACCCTCACATAACCAACATTTCCTAGGTCTGGACAATGTAACAAGCTGCGCTTGTAGCTTGAATATTCAGGTTGCTGCCTGCGGGCCTTATCTAAACCACGAGGAGCCACAGCAATCTGCAAATCAAGTCATGATCTTACTGTCAGCAAAGCACCACCTAGTAGGAACTGCCTCTTGCAGTCCACCTGAGGGAGAGCCCAAGAGTATCAGGCAGGCATACTAGGTTCCCCTGCAAAACAGAGCTCATTTTAATTTTGAGAATAACGTCGATTAGATTTTACATACCTTTTCAAGTAAAATCCTTCTTCTCCATCACCACTGGGGTTTCTCTGCTTCTGAGGTGTTCAGAAAGAGAGTTCAGGCAGGAATGCCCATAACACTGGCATGTTAAACTGTCAACTCTTGGACCAAAGCGGAGGCTTTTCTCTTTACTATTTATCTTGCCAATAAGTATTTTCCCATTGTATTGTTCCAATGATGAGAGAAACTACATCAGGAAAACTCCTTTTTGGCACCCAGCCATTAAATGCAAGGTTACAAGAGCTTTGTTTCTGTCATGGGATGATAACCCTACTGGTAAATTGGGACTGGGGGTGCTCAAACACCTACATAGAAAGCAAGTTTACAGAGGCAGGTATCTGAAGAATCATTGTGCTTCTACAATGAGGGTCATTACTAGGTAACTGTTTTGCCTCTGCGGTTTCCCACTTTATCCCAGAGAAGAGAAAACGCTTTCTCTCAGTAATTTGGGGCAGGATATAGAGCAGGGGTGGTGAAACTGAAGCCCTCTGGATGTTGTTGTACTTCAATTCCCATTCACCCCAGATAGCTTGGCCAGTGATGGGAGTTGTAGTCCAACACCTGGAGGGCCACAGGGTTCCCACTGCTGATGTAGAGGAATATATCTCCTGTGAGCTAGTTGTTCTTTTGTTGGGCACTGTGGACCTCTCTTCTGAGGAATTATTGACCAATGCTGTGATGCACTATTGCATGGCATCTATGGTGTGTAGAAGTCAGATTCTACTACCAAGAAAGCCCAACCCTTTCCGCCAATAAACAGCAATTTGTAGCATGGTCTTATGATTACTGCTATTTTTTGCAGTGAGTCAAAAGAAGGGTAGGTATTAGGTAAGGCTTATCTCATTCCCAAGAATAGTACAGTCCAATCCACAGCTAACGTGTTTTCTTCTCATATGTGTTTCATGCATTCTGGGTCAAAAGGGGAATCCTAAAGGACGTCAGAATGAAAGGACGGTCATTCAGTACCACTACACACAGTGGCCCGACATGGGTGTGCCTGAATATGCACTGCCAGTCCTGACGTTTGTGAGAAGATCCTCTGCGGCCAGGACTAACGAGATGGGTCCTGTGGTCGTGCACTGCAGGTACGTCTGGTCATAGTCAGTCTCATGTTGTGGGTCACGTATTATAGACTAATGCCACAATTGCAGTAGACTGTTGGTGGTGTGCTTGTTATTTTACCATATATATATGTAGACGAAGTACTTTACGATATATCTCATTCATCCTACTGTTGCTGCATGTCCTTGCCCACCTGTGCACCTTGATTCACAGGTTTCATGTGTACATGAAATGTAGTTCCAAAAAGGAACCTTTGTCTGAGTTGTGGTGTGCAAACAGCAGATTAATGCACTGAGCACTTACTTACGTGGGGAATAGCTGCTTCTAAGTTTGGGGGACTGAGCTCAAACACATTCAATTTAGGGGAAATTAGCTCACACATTCATTGGATCCAAAAACAAAACAAGATTTATTTTTACAAATATTATTCTCAAACATATGCACAAATGTTACTGAGAAGAAAGAAATGTTATCAAGAAGAAAAATGGCTTGATTCATTCACCCACCCTTTATTACTTATTCCTAATAGACTTACGGTGCAATCCTATGCATGTTTAGACAGAAAGAAGTCCTACAGTCTCCAGCATGCCCCAGCCAGCCAAGCTGGGAGTTGTAGGACTTTTTTTCAGTCTAACCATGCATAGGATTGTGCCCTTAACTAATAGACAGAAAAGACACAGGTTGGGGAAATTAGCATTTCCCAAGTATGAAAGGGACGTGGTGTCAGGGAGATGGCAGAGGGCTGGAGGTCCTTACGCCAGGGGAAGCATGGATGCTGGTGAAATAGTGAACTGTAGAGGCAGAAATGGATAGATGTGGAGGAGAATGAAAAATAAATCATAAGACAGCTGTAATTACCTGACTTAGAGGAAAGAACCTGTAGAACCTAATTTCCAGCTTGAATTGCCCAAGGCTGCAAAAGTGCTAAGGACACAGACCAGCCTTGCTTGTTGCAGTTCTAGTTCCTATCTACAAGATGTGGGGTCTTAGCCTCACAGCACTTGGTCACCTTTGAGAACAGTGTTGTCAAGGAAAAGCCAAAGAATACCATCCAATGGTGGTAACAAGTTCTCGTGGTCAAGATGGGGAGACGAAATGGAGGCTGAGGGCAGAATCCTGCAGGGTGCTTACGCCTCTGCTGATTCTCTTGTGCCCCTCTGATTCTGTTGTGCAAGCAGAGGGTCCTGGCGATTCTGCTGCATGAGCAGGACCCACTGTTTGCGCAACAGCAATTCAGCACTTCACAGAGGAAGCCCTGAAATTAGCGGAAATGCTCATTTCTCTATTGGGGCAGGTTGGTGGAGCTCCCTTATGCGAGTTCTGCCAACCTGCTCCATTCCAGAATTGAGTGTTTTTGCTCATTTCCACTTGCCCCGGATGCACTAAATCTTCCTTCCGGAAGTGGTGGGTCCCACTTGCAGACAGGAATTGGCAGAGGTGTATGTGCCCTGTTGGATTCCACCCTATGTTGTTATTAAGGCCCCCAGAGCCACAACAAATTGGAACAGAATATATGTAGATGGAGAGCCTTGTCAAGGGAGCTTCTCTGAAACATTTCCCAATTCGATCAGAAGTTTAGCACTTATTCACGTCTATTTGGTAGCCATTTCCCTACACCTTAAGCTCACTTCTGGACCACCAAAACCAACACCATTGGCCTCAAGGACAGCAACTCATACATGGAAGGTGAGCCCCTGCAAAACACTGAGCTAGGGCTCCAGGAGCTGGCAGGTAGATTTGTGCTATGTATGGACCCTGGTCCTGGACTGAATGGGCCCTTTACCAAGGAGTAAAGCATTCTCTCTCTGGGTGAGCAAAGCAAATGGTTCTCTCTGGGTAAACAAGGTGCTTCAAAAACAAAGCATAAGGGGATTCCCAGCCCAGTAACTGTGAGCTGGGCACCAGGGTAGAAAAGCGTGCTAGAGAAGGTCATGAGGAGTGATATGCAAAGCCTAATGGTGGATGTCCAAGCAGGAAGAAGAATTAACGACGACTGCCCAAACTCAGAGTTACAGTGTTTTCCACAAAGAATGCAAAGGCTTGATTCCTTAGGGGCTAGACCCAGGCTTTGTCAAAACAGGGGGGACAAAGGCTTGGTTCCAATTCCTGGCTAGATGGTGCAGTGAAGCTGTCTGCCTTTTGATTACCTTTAGATCTGGCTAGCTATTCAGGGGAGTCTAGCCCAATACTGAGAATAAAAAGAATCATTAAGAGTGCTTGGAATAACGGTACCTGGGCTTTGAACTCACTGACCCAGTAGATAGGTGGGAACACTTCAGGATCAGGTCATTTTCCTCACCAGGGCTATTTACTGGCCAATTCAAAAGGTACCCTCATGAGTAGACAGGTGGGTGATGGCAGGATAACTGGGTAGACATTCACAGGAGTCCTCCAGTCACAGGGAGACCTTCCCTTTGATTTTATCAAGGCACCGTTACATGTTCAGGGTGGCTCTTCACTGTGCAGCATTCCAGGTGCTAATTATTGTTCCTTGAAGCTATTCCAATCTTGGATTCCCAGAGCTAAGGAGTCAGGGCATTGTCTAATGAATCTAAGGGCAAAAAATACATGTGCATGGAGAGTCAGGAGCTCCTCTGTAACCCTGGCAACAGGGAGGATGTATGACACCGAATTGAGTCTGAGAGACTATCCTTTACTAAGGCCATTCACTGAATCCATGACTGAACCAAAGTTTGTACGCAAATGTTTCTGATTCACGTCCAGCTTGGTCCACTGTGCCACAGTGTACATCCCATCTCATTGTTGGGAATTTCCCTATAGATATGGATGACTGATCAGGAGCTACTACGCTTTGTGTATATTGCAGGAGCTTCGAAGCTTTGGTGCACAACCATAAGTACCATTTTGTTTCTAATTTGAATGCAAGCAAAAGCTCCTCATGCAATCAGCCTGTGAAACTTTGAGGAAACACAGCGTTCCAGCAGTTAAGCTAAAATGGAAAGTTGACACCCATACATTATAGAAAATCTGGAGAGCGAGACTTTGTGAATATAAAGAATCTTATGTCAACATTAGCATTTAAGCGTGGTGTGCAATCTTTCATTGGTATTTAACTAAGCTTTCTCTTGGATCTTTTTTGTCAGTGCTGGCGTTGGCAGGACTGGTACCTACATTGTTATAGACAGTATGCTGCAACAGATAAAAGACAAAAGCACAGTTAATGCCCTGGGTTTCCTGAAACACATCAGGACACAGCGCAACTACCTCGTCCAGACAGAGGTAAAAATATGGAGACGTATTCATTGTCATGACAGTAAATAGTTGTCACCAATTACATCTTGCTAAACAGAGAAGGATTTGTCAGGTATAATTTCCACTAGAATATATCCATGGGTTAGATATTACATTTCTTATATTTTTGTAAATTCATCTTGGAAGTGCATGTAATTATTATTTATCACTTGTGTAGCAAAATAAAATAAATGCTTCACAGAGAATTTTAAAAAGGCAACTTGAGAGCAAAAGCTCACAGTCTTATGTATCGACAAGACACAAGGGGGACATTTAATATGTAAATATAATGTATAATTTATAATGTGCATTGTTTTCATATAGGTGGACAGTAATTGAGAAAAGTTTAGTGACGCTACCCCATCACCTCCACTTTTTTGTTTTGGTAACAGTAAATCAGGGAAATATTCTTAGAGAAAGAGAAGACACAAACTGTGTCAGGAGGGGAAGGAAAGGAGAGGAAGGAAATTCCAAGGAGGGGAAGGAAATTCCATGCATAAAGAAAAGTGACAGAAAGCAGAGAAAAGGGAGCAGGGAGGAAGTAAAGGGAAACACAACAGGGGAAAATTGAAAAGTTGTCTAGACAGTATTTTACATAGTGAAGTTGCTGCAAATGTAATGCTTGCCTCTAAAGCACCTGTGTTCCAGTCACTCACGATGGACTTCAGTTTTGCTCATGCCTTGCTTGCTCCTGCCATTCCAGGAACAGTATGTTTTTATTCATGATGCCTTGTTGGAAGCCATTCTTGGGAAAGAGACTGAAGTTTCTGCCAACCAGCTACACAGCTATGTTAATACCATTCTTATACCTGGAATTGGGGGCAAGACTCGGCTAGAGAAACAATTCAAGGTAAGCTTCTGTTTTTTATCCTCCAGCCTGCTGCCTTTTCCGAGGGGATAAAGTGATCCAGATCGAAACACCAGATTAAAACCAGTATTTTATCAATGGGGGAATGGTCTTACAAAAGTATTCCAGTCACAAGAAACAAAATCCCCATCACACCAGTAAATGCTATTGGCGTTGTGCTAGAGGTAGCTTATGCTAACGGAACTTAATTTATGCAAGCGTTAGTGCTGAATAAGATACTGCCCTACGTCTGTAAAAGTATGGCCCTGAGAAGCCTCACTTCAGTATGTACTGTGAGTTGCAGTTGCCCTCATGTATATAGGGGGAGAACAGCTGCAGGCATGGCAAGCGTACATGGAAATCTACTTTTAAATGAGCTCTGCTGAAAATAAATTAAAAAGTGGATATTCATAAAAGAAATATCTCAGTTTGACAGTAAGTTTGGGAAGACAATATGATGACTAATTGCTATTGCATTCCCCCCCTCCCCATTTACAGTGTAATGTATCACAGGTCCCTTGATTCACTGTAGATTGAAAGTTCATTAGCATGTTTCTCACACATATTTTATTTTCTAAATGCCATACATCCTATGCCATACACAAGTTCTCTGAGCATGTATCTCACATATATTTTATTTTGAAAATGTATTTACTATATTTATAGAGCCATCCCATAACTAGGGATGCATGAGAAATTTGTTTCAGTTCATTTTTGATCAGGATTTACCCAATTTGCACCTTCTGGACCGAACACGGACTCGGACGCAACCTGTGGTTTGAAGTCCGTACATATCCGAGCTTTGCTATGTGATTTGTGAACCAAAACAGTGTGTTCAATAGCATGTGCACATTTGAAAAATGCACATGGGAAAATGCATACTTTTGAAAAATGCACAGAAATATGCATTAACAACTGAGAGAGGAATGCAGACCTCTCAAAGATGTGCATAATGCATTTGGAATAATATCCACAAATGTTCATGTTAAAGAAAAAACTAAGATCGCAGTCTGATCCAGACACAAGACAGAATGAGGTTTCCCCAGCCCTCTAGACTAGATTTTCAGGAAGCATAGGGGGAAGGGGGAATCAGCAAAGATTGCCTCCCCACACTTCTGCTTGTGGGATTTCCCCACTGGATCTATCCATGGGACTCTATGCTGGATCCAACTCTAGTAAAACTAAAGCACAATTAAATCGCATATTATAAACTAAGAGGCCCAGACTGTAAGACATAATTTAAATATACATGTGAAAATGTGTTACTTGGTTTGGGAATGCAGATGCAGCATACAGAGTCTGATATGTAATAACATGGGGTAGTACCCAATGGAAGTCCTACCCAGACTAGGCCCATTCACTTTGATGAGTCTACTCTTTGTAGGAGTACCACTGGATACTACCCATGGGAACTATCTTTCTGGATCAGACTAGGGTCCTGTGTATCCAGCATTCTCTCTCCAGTAGTGGTTAACCATATATGAATCATGTACCAGCTGAGCCTAGGTCATGAGAACAGGAATTTCATATGATACCTGTACCTCTCGGATGCATTGTCATGTGTGTGACAGATTCAGGCTGCAATCCTATACACACTTACCTGGAAGGAAGTCCCATTAAACTCAATGGGACTTCTGAATAGACACATATACCATTGGGACCTCAGTGTCCTAAGGGCATTTCAGCTTCCATAGCCAGCTATGGTTGGCATCACTGCAAGCATGATATTTGGCAGTGCAATGCAAGAGGACAGGCAGTCTCGCAGAGCAAATTTGTCCAAGCGCTGGATGCCATTGCAGTTTCTCTCTGCGTCATCGTTTCTTGCTTACGTCTATATCCTTCCTTTCCTCCAAGAAGCTCAAGGCTGTGGACATAGTTCTGTTTCCACCCCCACCCCACCTCCAGCAGGCATTTTATCCCCACATAGGTTAGTCTGAGAAATAGTGACTGGCCCAAGGTGAGCTTCATGGCTGAGGGCAGATTTGAATCTGGGTATCCCCGGTCCTCGTCTGACACTCTAGAACTGAGCATAATAGAATCTACATCAGCCTTGCCCAACCTGGTGCCCTCCAAATATGTTGGGCAGGAGCTCCCATGATTCCAAGCCAGCATGACATAGAAACAGAGCAGAAGCTATCCTGGCTAGGTAGCCCGCAGGCAGGGATACCGTGGCCAATGGTATTCTTGGCCACTGCGAAGTCCAGCAGAACCCACAGAGATGCACTCCCCTACATAGCTCCTGGCAGAGTTCATCCTCCAAGGCAACCAGAGCTGTCTCCATCCTATAACTGGGCCTCAAGCTAGACTGAAATGGATCAAGATAATCTGCATCATCCAAGAGACCCTGGAGTTGTGCTGCCACCACATGCTTAAGCACCTTGGCCAAGAAGAGAGTATTAGAGTGGCTGGAAGTTATCCAGTGTAGTGGGTTTTAAGAGACTTTTTAAATAGAAGTCTCACCACCGCCTCTTTGAGACTTGTTAGAACTCAAGGAGGCATTTACCACTCTTATTACCCATCCAGCCTATCCACCTCTGGCTGGGCTTAAGCAGCCCAGAAGGTCAAGGGTCGAGCAGGCATGTGATTAATTCAGCCCCCCAAGGATCTTGACCACATCCTACAGCAACTAAAAATTGAACGGTTTCCGTAACGGTAGGACAAACCAAAGCTACGTTCATTGTATCTGCATTAATTATGGCATCTAAGTGGGAACAAATGTGAACGACTTTATCTGCAAAGTGACTTGCAAATTGGTCACTGAGCTCGCTTGCACCATAGAAGTATCCCAAAGTTAACTTAGCAAACAAAACAGACTAGCCCTAGAGTAAGTGATCTCAGCTGCAGTGTTCAGGTTCGCAATAGCAGTAAGGAAGAGGAAAAATTCCTTAAGCATAGTCTTATTTTGATGTTTTACCAAAGAAATGACAGAGCCTTTTGTTTCCTGAGACCTGCTTCTGATCTACATCTGCCTTTAGGACTTTGGAAGGTATCTTCAGAAGTAGTAATACAACATTGTCAAACCAGGTTGTAATGGAATTTCATTTACTCTGGGTGGTACAAATGAGACCTCTATAGACTTGGGGGTCCAAGAAGCATTTGTATAAACGCATTTCTTTATGCAGAAAATTCCATTCTTCTTGGCATTTTGAATGTATCTAGCAAATCTAACAGTACAGTTTGGTCTTCCGGGGATTCAAGTTTTTCAGAAGTAAAAAAATCTTTTTGTGTGCATGTGTTTTAAAAGAACAACCAACAAAGAATCAATCTATCTTGTTTCTGCTTTGTTTAATTATTTTAGCTGGTTATGCAGTGCAATGCAAAATATGTGGAGTGCTTCAGTGCTCAGAAGGACTGCAACAAAGAAAAGAACAGGAACTCATCAGTAGTGCCATGTAAGATCACATCTTTGAGTCTGATTGCTGCTTTGCATAAATTCCTTCTGCTCTGAATTGTGTTTACATGAAGTGATACAGGCCCTGGCCTGGATTGTTGTGTTACTGCATCAAAGCTCTCTTTAAATATAAATCTGAGTTGTGGGTCCTGATACCAGTTAATGCATTCCAACATGAAATACAAATCAGAAGTTTCACACTTTGTGAATATTAATATGAGAGTTTTATATATTGATGAAGTGATTTTAAAATCATGTTTCAAATCTTTCAACTAACTTAACAATACAGCTTTGTCCGTCAGGGAATATTTTTTCAGAAATTATCTTCTCTTAGGCCAGGACATCAGTGCATGTAATTAAAAACCCAAGGATCAATTTGGCTAAGCAAAGCAGCATTAAGAGGGGGTAATGTGGAGAGCAGCAGCATCAGTAAAGGAGTCCTTAACCCTTTCCTTGCCTGGCATTTCTCCTAGAACTCTTCCTTGCAGCTGCTCCCGCCACCTGAGGGTTTGAGATGCATGTTCACACATTGGCATGCAGCATGTAGTTTTGGCCTCAGTCTGCCACCAGCTGTCCCTCGAGCAGTTACAAGCCAATAGGTCTCACATAACTGAATGAATTGCTAATGCGTCTCATAGGTACGGTATGCACTATGTGCAAATAGGTGCATTCTTGCAAGTTCTGCACTCTGGGACCAAACTACATTCCCCATTTCTTCCTGGGTCTGATGCACTCTCCCCTCTGATGACACTGTGAGCTTCATGGTGGAGAGGAAACATGCGGCTAGCTATTATTTGGTGCTTTGGGCATTCTGGGGGTAGAAGAAAGTATTAAAATTGTATTCCTGAAATTATTTCCTCATGTGAACATATCTTTTTATCATTCTTATCATTTTACCTCCTGTGTTAGCGCAGTGTCTTTTATTGTGCTAAGTCCGGCCCTGGGACAAATGGGAATTGTGTTACAATATTTGTGCTGTGAATGTGAGTTCTGTTTGATAAAGGCTTTTTCGTTTGATAATGCAGCTGAGCGAGCAAGGGTGGGACTGGCACCGCTACCTGGAATGAAGGGAACTGATTACATTAATGCCTCTTATATCATGGTAAGAAAATCAACATTCCACTGTAAGTAAATCAATGGAAAAT
Source organism: Heloderma suspectum (assembly GCF_057233095.1). Taxonomy (NCBI): domain Eukaryota; kingdom Metazoa; phylum Chordata; class Lepidosauria; order Squamata; family Helodermatidae; genus Heloderma; species Heloderma suspectum. The sequence goes on along the minus strand of NC_139459.1, from coordinate 332,047,896 downwards.
AAGCGGATATAAAATTATTCCATCTCTATAGATGATTAAAGAGTGTTCTGTCTTGGCCTCTGATGAAGGGATTCTTCTACCTTTTTTCAGAGGAGAGGTATTGTGTGAGGCACTCTTGAGCATCACAGGGTTAGAATTATGGGAATTTCCATGTTTATAACTTAAAAGTTAAGGACACAACCCGTCTCTTCCTGCATGCACAGCTCACAGGATGAGACCCCACAGAGCTCAGTGGAGTTTTCTCACTCTTACTCCCCTTGGCCAGGCAGCTGTTTGCTACAGCGTGTGAGCCACTGTCTGGAATGAAAGGGCCCCATCACATCTCCCATCTCAGGTAATAACCGGCATGCTGCAGTGCATATGCATCTACCCACGGGGCTGAGTACCTAAAGGGCTCATCCAGCCCCGTGGGGAGCCTGCCCTGCATACACAGCTCTGGGAGTTGCCTGGGCAGGAGGAATGGATCATGCCCTACATTTCAAAACCTCATGGTGACCTTTTTTGAGGGGTGACAGGTTTTTCATGATTGCACATTGTGTGTTATTTGCAATTGCATCCTACTGGAGGTGTCTTTATAAAACATCCTAAGTGACACTTGTTGGACCAGAAACTGAATGAGTGGCATCACAGAAGAAATGCAAGATGTCCAATAGCTGTGTCTCGGGGTCCATTATTTTTAATTAGAATAAACAAATATTAGCTGTAGCTCATCATATTTATTTCTAGTATGGCCCTCTGTGCTCAGTAGGTTGCCATTCCTAGTGCAAACCATTCCGTTAAGTGGTACATGTTTATTGAGTTTATTTTTCGTTTACATGTTCTCCAGTATTGTTGTTAGGATAAATTAAAACAGCAGGGAGCTTTAAAAATTTAGCAGTCTAATAAATTAGTTTTGTCTGTTCTCATCCATGAAGTTTAATGTTGCCAAAGTATTCTATACCCTGAGTAACTGCTACATTTGGTTTCTGTTTTAAAAGGGCTACTACCGGAGCAACGAGTTCATCATCACACAGCATCCCCTGCCACACACAACTAAAGATTTCTGGAGAATGATCTGGGATCACAATGCACAGATCATTGTCATGCTTCCAGATAACCAGAGCTTAGTAAGTTATTTAATTCCACACACTGTATATTAATGATGTAGCACAGCAGGGAGCAAGAACTGGGTCACTTAGCTACATAGTCTGGCTGTATTTCAATGGAAAGTGTAGTTGATGTCTCTGTTAACAGCTCCATAATCCACAATATCCGAAGAAGCCTGAAGGAAAAGTGGGGAAAGACTACAGGAGGGAGGGAAAAGGCTAAATCTTCCACTGCAAAAATGTCCAGGTCCTATCCACTGTACTGTGAAGGCAAAGTCACCCATTGAACTTTTTCCAAGGGAAAGAAAAATATCTTTACTGCTTTTGCACCATTCACCCCTGAAGGCTATCAGCCTCCCGTCATGACCTCTCAAATGTCATTGAGAGATTAAATCTGCCTGCCCTTCCTGAACAACAAATGTGTAAATTTATTCATTCATTCATTTAATTTATGAGTTTCCCTATAGCTGAAGCTCTCAGGACAACATACACAATAAAAGGAAATACAGTAAAACCAATGATTTTGTGTTTACTCTTGAAGTACATCCCTATAAACAGGGATTGGACAAAACAGTGTGTTGTTATTTTCGTTAAATGACTGCAAATACCTAATCATAGAATCATAGAATAGTAGGGTTGGAAGGGGCCTACAAGGCCATCGAGTCCAACCCCCTGCTCAATGCAGGAATCCAAGTCAGAGCATCCCTGACAAATGGCTGTCCAGCCTCGTCTTGAAGGCCTCCAGTGTGGGAGAGCCCACCACCTCCCCAGGTAATTGGTTCCATTGTCGTATTGCTCTAACAGTCAGGAAGTTTTTCCTGATGTTCAGCCGGAATCTGGCTTCCTGTAACTTGAGCCCATTATTCTGTGTCCTGCACTCTGGGATGATCAAGAAGAGATCCTGGCCTTCTTCTCTGTGACAATCTTTCAAGTACTTGAAGAGTGCTATCATATCTCCCCTCAGTCTTCTCTTCTCAAGGCTAAACATGCCCAGTTCTTTCAGTCTCTCTTCATAGGGCTTTGTTTCCAGTCCCCTGATCATCTTTGTTGCCCTCCTCTGCACCCTCTCCAGTTTGTCTGCATCCTTCTTAAAGTGTGGTGCCCAGAACTGGACACAGTACTCCAGCAATCACTTCATCAGTACTTATCTGGACGTTATTGTGATTGTTTTGTAGAAAGGCAGACATACATAGTGTGTCATTTGGCATTTTCCTGTTCCTTCCCCGCTCCCCAGGCTCAGTGAGGATTGAAGCAGCAAAGGTCATCCGTGTACCTTGCTTGGATATCTAGTTGTTTGTGGGCACAAGTATAGAAGACGGTGTACTCTTGCCACTGGTCTGGGGATAATTCTCTTGGTAGTATGTCTTCACACAGTGCATTGTTAAACTAATTAATTTGCTACCACAGGATGGCCACCAGCTTGGACAGCTTTAAAATGAGACAGGACTAATTCATCGAGGATATGGCTATCAATGGCAACTAGTCATGATGGCTACATATTACCTCCAGAATGAGACAGGGGATGCCTCTCAATACCAGTTTTGTTGTTGTTTATTCGTTCAGTCGCTTCCGACTCTTCGTGACTTCACGGACCAGCCCACGCCAGAGCTTCCTGTCGGCCGTCGCCACCCCCAGCTCCCCCAAGGTCGAGTCCGTCACCTCCAGAATATCATCCATCCATCCATCTTGCCCTTGGTCGGCCCCTCTTCCTTTGGCCTTCCACTTTCCCTAGCAGCAGCATCTTCTCCAGGGTATCCTGCCTTCTCATTATGTGGCCAAAGTACTTCAGTTTTGCCTTTAAGATCATTCCCTCAAGTGAGCAGTCTGGCTTGATTTCCTGGAGTATGGACTGGTTGGATCTTCTTGCAGTCCAAGGCACTCTCAGAATTTTCCTCCAGCACCACAGTTCAAAAGCATCTATCTTCCTTCGCTCAGCCTTCCTTATGGTCCAGCTCTCGCAGCCATAGGTTACTACGGGGAAGACCATTGCTTGAACTATGCGGACCTTTGTTGTCAGTGTGATGTCTCTGCTCTTCACTATTTTATCAAGATTTGTCATTGCTCTCCTCCCAAGAAGTAAACGTCTTCTGATTTCCTGGCTGCAGTCAGCGTCTGCAGTAATCTTTGTGCCTAGAAAGACAAAGTCTGTCACTGCCTCCACATTTTCTCCCTCTATTTGCCAGTTATCAATCCAGCTGGTTGCCATAATCTTGGTTTTTTTGAGGTTGAACTGCAACCCAGCTTTTGCACTTTCTTCTTTCACCTTTGTCATCAAGTTCCTCAGCTCCTCCTCGCTTTCAGCCATCAAAGTGGTATCTTCTGCATATTGGAGATTGTTAATGTTTCTTCCAGCGATTTTAACTCCAGCCTTGGCTTCATCAAGCCCAGCACATCGCATGATGTGTTCTGCGTACAGGTTGAATAGGTAGGGTGAGAGTATACAACCCTGCCGTACTCCTTTCCCAATCTTAAACCAGTCCGTTGATCCGTGGTCTGTTCTTACCGTTGCTACTTGGTCGTTATACAGATTCCTCAGGAGGCAGACAAGATGACTTGGTATCCCCATCCCACCAAGAACTTGCCACAATTTGTTATGATCCACACAGTCAAAGGCTTTCGAATAGTCAATAAAACAGAAATAGATGTTTTTCTGAAACTCCCTGGCTTTCTCCATTCTCCAGCGGATATTGGCAATTTGGTCTCTAGTTCCTCTGCCTTTTCTAAACCCAGCTTGTACATCTGGCAATTCTTGTTCCATGAATTGCTGGAGTCTACCTTGCAAGATCTTGAGCGCTACCTTACTGGCATGTGAAATAAGTGCCACTGTTCGATAGTTTGAACATTCTTTGGTGCTTCCCTTTTTTGGTATGGGGATATAAGTTGATCTTTTCCAATCTGTTGGCCATTCTTGTGTTCTCCAAATTTGCTGGCATATGGCATGCATCACCTTGACAGCATCATCTTGCAAGATTTTAAACAGTTCAGCTGGGATACCGTCATCTCCTGCTGCCTTGTTATTAGCAGTGCTTCTTAAGGCCCATTCAACCTCACTCTTCAGGATGTCTGGCTCTAGCTCACTGACCACACCGTCAAATCTATCCCCGATATTATTATCCTTCCTATACAGATCTGCCGTATACAGTTTATTGCTTTTTAGCCAATCAGGCCGTCCGCACACAAAACAAATAGAATTCTCACATCAACCCAAAAGGGAGACCAAAGTACAAATTATTAATAAAATAACTAACAAGAGCAAGTTAAAAACATTTTAAAATCCTAAAACAATATCTGCCAGAATATTATTACCATGTTTACGGATTTAGGTTTTTTTTAGTTTTTTACGGTATATCTTCCGTATATTCTTGCCACCTTTTCTTGATCTCTTCTGCTTCTGTTAGGTCCTTGCCATCTTTGTTTTTGATCATACCCATTTTTGCCTGGAATTTACCTCCGATGTTTCTTATTTTCTGGAAGAGGTCTCTTGTCCTTCCTATTCTATTATTTTCTTCCGCTTCCGCGTATTGCTTGTTTAAAAATAATTCCTTCTCTCTTCTGGCTAACCTCTGGAATTTTGCATTTAATTGGGCATATCACTGTTGCCTTTTGCGTTCCTTCTTTCTTGGGCTGCTTCCGGATCTATTGCATTCATGTCCTGATTGTGGACTGCCCATAGACATCTGATTGACCACTATGGGAACATAATACTAGGCTAGATAGAGGCTTGGTCTGATCCAGCACAGTTTTTTTTCTTATGTTCTTATGGGCTCCTCTTCTCTTATTAACATTACAGTTTATTGCTTTTTAGCCAATCAGGCCGTCCGCACACAAAACAAATAGAATTCTCACATCAACCCAAAAGGGAGACCAAAGTACAAATTATTAATAAAATAACTAACAAGAGCAAGTTAAAAATATTTTAAAATCCTAAAACAATATCTGCCAGAATATTATTACCATGTTTACGGATTTAGTTTTTTTATAACAGTCAATGACTTTCGCCTCTCCAGGGCTTGACTGACAAACTTAGCAGTCCTATATGATGTATAATGATCTGTTCCAGCTAATAATAATTGAGTTATGCTTGCACCAGAAGTATCCTCAAGCACAGCTAATAGGAGCTCAAGATATTGCTTCCTCAAATCGATATACAATGGGCATTCTGCTAAAAAGTGTACCACGTCCTCTACCTTGGGGCAACCAGCTGGGCAATCTGCACTCATGCCATGATGGATCCTATAACGTGCCTTCACCTCCATCAATTGGAGTGAGTTCAGTCTACACTTGGTCATGAGCCATCTCAATTCATGTGAGGTGATGGAAATCAAATACGGGGGAGCCTTCCCCGGAGAGGTCATGATGCTTTTATAGATCTTGTTGGAGCGACTTTCAGCAGCAACAGCCATTGTTGTTTGAATATCAGCATCCTGTAACCTCTTTGAAATCTCATCCCTAGCTCTATCATAGCCCCTCGCAAGCAAATATGATTGTGAAAAGCCCAATAGATGTGGTTATCTTGTCTGCCCATGAGCCCCTTCCCATAGCTTCATATTCTAATAAGACCAAGGGGGAGGCCAGTTGGAACACTATCTTTAACCAGAAGAAAGTGGCAGCTTTTTGAACAAGCATTCCCACTGAGTGACAAGCTGTTTCTAGTCGGACAATGGCCTTAGAAGTGGATCTGGGAACCCCAAGTACTCTGGATAGAAATTTATGCTGCACTGACTTCAATGAAGCAATGTTAGCATGGGTCCAGGCAGGTGCCCCATATAATATTTGGGGAAGTAATTTGCCCTTGTATAGCTCTATTAAAGGGGCCACCATCTTACCACCTGGTCCAGCAGCAAAACGAAGAATGGCATTACTAGTTACATTAGTTGTCAGGGCTATTGCTTTCAAGTGCTCCGACCAAGATCCTGAACTTTGAAATGACACTCCTAGGTATTTATATTTGTTGACCTGATCAAGCAGGTGGTTATCCAGCTGCCATCGGTATTTTTTCCTCCTTTTGCCAAAGACTAAGATTTTAGTTTTTTCGTAGTTGACCTGAAGGGCTTCTCTCACACAATATGAGCTTAGGGCTCTTAAAAGCCTACGCATCCCCACCTGGGTGTATGACAGGAGAACAGCATCATCTGCATATAATAACACTGAAATATTCCTGTCTTTTAAAAGAGGTGGGAAGAAGTCTGGATTAGATAAGTAGGGAACCATATCATTAAGATATAGATTGAATAAAAGAGGTGCAAGCAAACATCCCTGGCACACTCCTTTGTTAACAATAATGGGGCCTGAAAGATCACCTGAAGACTCTCTCACACGCAAGATAGAATTCTCATACAGCCCCTGTATTCTGAGCAATTTATAATCCACATTTAAAAGTGTAAGCTTCTGCCAAAGGCGGGGTCTAGATATAGAATCAAAGGCTGCTCGAAGGTCTACAAATGCAGCAAAAAGTGAGTGATAAGGGGGAGATGTATATTTCCCAGCCAAATATTTTAGTAGAAAACAATGGTCTACTGTAGATCTGCCACATCGGAAGCCTGCTTGTTCTTCAACAAGGAGATTCTCCCTGAGCACCCAATTTTCCAGCTTATCTAAAAGATGTCTTGCATACAACTTACTTATAACATCCAGTAGACTTATAGGGCGATAATTCTTAGGGTCTGACCGATTGCCCTTTTTATAAATAGGCACTACAATAGCTACTGCCCAATCTTGGGGAAATTTCCCAGTTCTATCAATAAGTGTAAATAAGGTTGCTAACATTGGGATCCACCAATGAGGATAATTGATCAAGAAATCTGGTGAAATGCCACTCCTTCCGGGGGCCTTTCCGTGCTTCAACTTCCGTATCAGCATAGCTATTTCCTCACAGGTGACTGGGGGCCAACTAGATGATTCTGGGTCTTCCTCCTGCAATGGGGGAAGACAGGCCATCTCATCATAAAAGAGGGAATGGAAGTGTCGTTCCCATTCATGTGTTGTAATAACAGAGTCAATGGATGGAGTCCCAGAGTATCTTAAGTCTGAAGTAAGGTGCCAAAATCTAGGTCTATCATTTCTTTTGAGTGCTGATGCTAGTTCCTCTTCTCTTATGGACTCCAGGGTAACTTGTGAGAGCAAGAGATAATCCTAAATTCCCTCCTGCCCTAAGGTTAAGAACAGAAGAAGAGCCACACTGGATCAGACCAAGGGCCCATCTAGTCCAGCATTTGGTTCACACAGTGGCCAATCAGCTGCCCATGGAAACCCACAAGCAGGACATGAGTGCAACAGCACCTTCCCGGCCATGTTCCCCAGCAACTGGTGTACATAGGCATACTGCCTATCTTTCTGTGTCCTACCTGTTTTCTAAGGAGTTCACAACCTCACGTTGAGTTCAGGGTCAGGTCTAGCCTGGATCCTGGCAGTTGTGTAACCTTAGCAAGTCTGTGCTGTCCTTAGGAAATTTATTTAGTGGTCTGATTTTCGAAAATATAATCAGGTCCTCTGGATCACAGCCAGTAAGGATGTAGTATTTTTTCTTTAAGAAATTATTTTGATTTTAACAATTAAATATAAGCAATATATTGAAGGAAACTTATTTTTTTGTTTTCAGAATTTATTTATTTATTTATTTCATTTCTATACTGCCCAAGAGCCAAAGCTCTCTGGGTGGTTCACAAAAATTAAAACCAAACAACACACAATAAAACAATTTAAAATATATAGAACATTAAAACCACAATATAACAATATAACCACAATAAAATCTAGCAGCAGTGCAGGAGTTTAAAATACAGATTTAAAACAGCAACGCTAAAAATTTAGAAAGCTAAAATGCTAAAATACCTGGGAAAATAAAAAGTTCTTCACCTGGCACTGAAAGGAATACAATGTAGGTGCCAGGCGAACCTCACTAGGGAGCTCATTCCAGAGCCGGGGTGCCACAGCAGAAAAAGCCCTCCTCCTAGTAGCCACCCGCCTCACTTCCTTTGGCAGGGGCTCATGGAGAAGGGTGATGATGATCTTAAGGTCCGGGCAGGCACATATGGGAATTCATTGGAATCTGTCAGTTGTTTAAAATACATTACTTTAATACAACTTTATTGTAAACAAATATGATGGAACTCAAGTCTGGAAGTCATTATTACAGAAGAGAACCTTGACTCTTTTAATTAAGGCCTAAAGGGCTATATAGATAGATATTAACTGGTTGTTTTGTTTATTTTCTAATTACCATTGTTTTAAGCAGCTGCCTGCCTTAAGGCATAAGAAAAAATACATTATAATGTGATTGTATTTCTGGGAAATGTGTAGTCATTTAAAATTTTATTCATATATATATTCTAAAATTTGCATTTCCCTATGAAACCAATTAAATATCAGACTTGCTGTGTTTGAGAGCTCAGAGTAGCCCTACCCTAGTCATACTATTGTTTTCAGTAGAAACATTTTGTAGAAAGGCAGTTTGTGATCCTGCCTATAAATTTACGTTTTGATCTGCTGAATTTCGCCCACGTAAAAAGTAAAGAAATATATGGAAAACATACCTCTTCTGTTTGGTTCACTTGTCTTCAGGCAGAAGATGAGTTTGTGTACTGGCCAAGTCGGGAAGAATCCATGAACTGCGAGGCATTTACTGTGACCCTTATCAGCAAAGACAGGCTGTGCCTCTCTAATGAGGAACAGATTATCATCCATGACTTTATCCTTGAGGCTACCCAGGTATATACAACATCCTCCAGAGGTGAATCTGGAATGTGCTTGACATTCAAAGTGCTGCTGATGTCAGTTAACACTTGAGGGGAATGATTTTCAGTGGGGTTGGTTTAATGTCTCTGTTTGGTCATGGTGGACTTGTTATCATTACACTCCTACTTCCCAGAGGTTGTCAGTTTTGTTTTCGGCATGCCACTTCCATAGAAGGCCATAACATTACAGTTTTCATCTGATCCAAAAGCGAAACTGTTTTTCAAGCAGGAATCACACAAAGGGATTGATAACCTTTTTTTATGGAAAGAGCTTACTAACACTGTAACACTGTGTTCTCTGGGAGGGCATCCCAGGGGCCATAGGATATGTCAAATCTCTCCCTCTGAGGATGGAGAGTGAGCTCTGCCCTCGGAGTGGAAAATCCAACCTCAGAACCCTGCTCCTGACCACAGTGGAAACCTCAGAGGCTACTTCTTTGTCAGAACTCGCAGGGTGTGTGTGTGTGTGGGGGGGGGGACGGGACATGCTGGTAGAGCTGGTGTAGATTAATTCTTTCTCATTGAAATGAGTGGGAGGGCATTCCAGAAAGAAAAAAACAGCCAGGAAGGGGAAAAAACAGCAAAAATGCTGCTCCTCCCCGCTGCTAGTGAGAGCCTGGCAGTGTTTTGGATTGTTCAGAGCCTCCGATGTTGGAGCTCCTCCCCCCTCCACCCCGCCACCACAGGTAGGATTGCTCTGTAAGGGTAGATCCAACTTCACATGGGCAGAAGTCTGCTCACACAATGGCACTTCCCCATCCTCTCCCACCCCCTGCAGTCCCACATGCACCCCCCAGATTTGCTCCAGAGCAGATTTGGGGGCTGTGTGTGGGCTGCAGTGGGGAGGGGAAATGCATCCAGTTTCCCTTCTGCTGTTGGAACACCATTAGACCCAACCCTGAGTTTCAAAGCCCAATTTTCCATGTAGAAACTAGAGGTGCATGCTTGCTAGCTGTTCTCTGGATGTGCCCCAGGTCGTCTTGAGAACAGGCCAGACCTGGTCCCAGGTGGAGTCGATGATGAGGGGCTTGCATCCATTTTTTGTTGGGAAGTCAGTATCCCTCTTTAAGAGATACTGGGCCTATTCACACGCACACGGGGAGAGGGTGGTTAGGGTAAGTATGGAGGGGGGTAGCGAAAACATGCTGTGTGGGCCCATCGCATGAACGGGAACCATGCAGGGCCTCATGGATCCACTACCCCCCCCCCCTGTAGTTACCTAGTGAGCTTACCATAGTGGTGAGCACAATATCCTAACATAGTGTGGCATGAACAGGCTTCCGGCAGCTGCTCTAGCACCCCAAATGGCTGCATGACCATAGAGAAAGTTGGTGGCAGCTAGAGCAGACTCTATGGTCATGGCCTAGAAGTCCTCCGGAGCCTGTTTAAACCGCCAGGAAGCCCGACAGATGACACAGTAAACCTCCCCGGGGCTCCTTAATCCTTTTGCGGGGGGAGGGAGTTAGTGGGGGTGGCTTAGTAACCACGGGGAATGTGGTTTCCTTCCCCCGCCCAAGCCACCGTGGTTACGGGAATTTCCCAAACTATCGTGGCTTAGCACGATGTCTGAACAGGGCCATTAACTTCTCTGCATGGTTCTGTGCAATTTCTGAACAAATGGCAGACTAGAGCACTTACTTACAAGTAGGTCTACTCCTGAGTAAGCATTGGAGTTGCTCCCTATACAACAAGCTGCAGGACCTATTTGAAAGCAGATCTGTTTACAAGTAGGCATGCCAGCGAGCCATTTGCCCCTCATGTTGGCTTTTGTCCTTTGATTATCCCCATCCTGATATCTGAGTCTGTGCACTGCTAGTCCACAAAGAGCAGCACAGGGACAGATGAGGGATTACAGGAGAGAGAGCAGAACAGTAGAAAAGAAAAGAAAAGAAAAGAAAAAAATGGAACATGGCAGTGGTGCAGACAGCCTAAGCTTTTAGACAGAAAAGATTTATGACTACTATATATTTTGCAGCAGGGAAGCAGACACTACTGCAAACTTCAGAGTTCACTGTACACATGGATCTTTGGACAGCTGGTGGAAAGATTGTCTTGCCTTTCAGACAGAGAGGAATGAATGGCACTTTTGTTACTATTGTTTTACATTTGGTTTCAGTTCCAGCATAATGCATTCCTCACAGCTCCATCATCCAGGAACCCGAATCCAGCAAAGTCCCTTCAAGATTCTGCTAGCTAGTTCATGTAGGGTTTGCCTCCTATGGTCCTTGCCACAGTGTAATGGATTAACTGTATATCATCTAGATCTGCATAAGCCATCGGTATGTGGTGGTGTCTAACCACCCTAGCTGTCTAGATAAGTTTAGACCCAACATAAAGCGAATTTAATGAAATTGACCACACAGATGTTAAATGTATCCACAGGGAAATTTCCCCCATGTTTTAGGAACTGCTTTGGTCCAGTAAGAGCAGCTGGTGTAAATCAACGTGGGGGATATGGACAGCATTTGGAGTAGATTCCCTTCAGCTGGTCAATGGGGTGGTCGCAAGGGAAGCACTGCAGCACTTCCATGGATCTCCTTTTCCTTTCTGTTGATATCAGGGAAGATAAAGAACCATCACCACCAGCAGCACACCTTCTTCATGCTACAGGCAGGTGGTGCTTTCTTTATCTTCCCATTATATCGTCATGAATGAAGGCATTCCTGTTTGCTTGGAGGAATACATACTCATTCTCCCCACACACTGTCCCCATTCTATACATGCATGGCCCTCCCTCCCTTTGACAACAGGTTCTGTGGTCTACAGATACAATGGTTCCCTTAAAATGTAAATAAGGTGCCTACTTCATCACATGAAGAAAGGAAGTTCCTATTTGTATCAGTGGGACAAGGTATGTCCCATCCGTAGCAATCACAGGATCAGTCAACCATTTTTTAATTACAGTGATGAACATCAGGAGTGTTAAAAGCATAAAAGTGGAATTAGAATGGTTTATAATTAGGTTGGTTTTCATTTCAGGATGACTACGTTTTGGAAGTACGCCATTTTCAGTGTCCCAAATGGCCAAACCCAGATGCTCCGATCAGCAGTACCTTTGAGCTTATCAATGTAATTAAGGAAGAGGCCTTAACAAGAGATGGCCCCACTATTGTTCATGATGAGTATGTATATCCACCAGATCACATAAATGAATTGATTTGATAAGAAAGTTTACAGTCAACATGGGAGTTTATTTGGACATTCATCTGGGAGATAGAAGGTGTTACATACTTATGCAGGGATATTAGTATTTTTAAGTTTCACAATCATTTATTTTCAGTATCATATAATATACAGTAGTCAGTATATGGTAGCTGAAGCACCTTTCAGTGTAGAAGGATGACTAGAAATAATCTTAGGCCTTCTTCACATATTACTGGCAATGACATGGCTGCCATAGTCTCATGGCTGTTACCATGACTATGCAGGAAGGAATGCAACTGGTGAGCGTGCAATCAAGGTGGATCACATGGCTCTGTAACCATATGATAACCATGTGTTCCACACAATCATTTGAGTGATAGTTTCATATATTATGGGATGGTTACAACAATAACAGTGCTGGAAGTATATGAAACGGATGTCTATTCTATGTTGGACCAACACAGATGTGATCCCAAATTAACTACCTCATAATGATTATTTGAACAAGCCCTGAACTGCACACTGAGATCTCAGCTCTGAGATGAGGAAAATCAAGTGTCAAAGCTCTTTGGATTATTTTTTGTTTGTTTGTTTTGTTTTTGCAACATGGAAGAGAACATTTCCATAGCCGGTCATCAAAGACGTTTTGGTGCAGAGCTGATATCACACTTTCTCTATTGTATGTTGTAATGTATGGGTTTTTTACTCTCCCTCGTTCCAGTTTGATTCCTCCGTTTTCTTGCTTACCTTTTTAACCAGGATCTTCAGTGTGAACATATGGTGCTCCCTAATACTGAATCAAGCCATTGTTCCCTCTAGTCCAGTACTGTCATGTCCCACATTGATTCCATTTTAGTATGGTTGATAATCGTATCCATACCACCAGAAGCTGGCTTATGTAGAAGTGAAATGAATGCCACAATGAACAACACACTGAGGGTTTCCATTTGCCCTTTCTCCTGCTGTTCTCTGAACATGCCTGCTTGCATTGTTGGAGACAGCTGAGACTATAAGGTTATGTTTTCCTAATGGATACCTGAGAAACTTGCAGCAGTGAAACAAAGTCATAATACAAAATGTTCTATCTAGAGTGCAGAGGTAATGCTGGTTATGTGGAGACCCTAAGGGCATGATATCCTCTGGGACAGAATCAAGAAAGAGTTGAGAACGGGACTTGGAAACGGAGAAGGGGATCCATTCTTTGAAACCTGCCTGGTGTTTGAGATTACTTGCTTGTCCCTAAGTGGGACATAGAATAGAGAGTGAAGGACATTGGGGTTTACTGTGTGATTAACTTCTAAAGCAGTTGGTGACATGGCATGAAGTGCTGCCATTTAAAGGGGGAAAGGCAAAAACCTCACTGGGCATGCCCAAGATGTAAGGTGCACCTAAAGCAGCCCTTGAATCCTAGCCTATAATGGGATTATAGCCATTAATTAGAGCTCAGCCAAATGGTTGTGAGTTTTTATTCGATTTTAATGTCAAAATGTGCGTGTTTCATGAGGAAGAACCTTTCATTCAATAAGGTAAGCAAATGGCACAAACAATTTTTAAAAAATGTTTCTTATATCTTGAATTCCTTCCCAAACAAGAACAAAATATGTGAAAGAAGTGGACCTTACAGAATAATCAGTCACTAAACCAGGTGGCTCAAGGCAACAACCAGCTAGTGCGAGTCTGTGTTTCCAGTGTCGTTCATTTATGTATTTCTGATCCCCTCCACTGGAGCTGGTGGCTGATGATCTGTTGCATTACTACAGTGCACAGATGGGTTTCCCCTGTAGTCCTCCTTAAAAGGACAATTACGGAGCCTACAGGTAGTTTTTCATTATCACGTCTTGACTTGCTAAAGTGCAATATAAAACACAGGTGCTTTCATCAGCTCACATTAAGTCATGGCTAGTTTTATTGCTCACCTAATTTGTGGCTGTTTTTGCTGCTCTTGCAGTATTCAAAATTGCTTTAAAAATTAAGACAGTTATTGATTTGGGCATTTCATGAGACACTAAAAAAATCAAGCCCCTGTTTCTAACAGTGCTGAGTCATTTCTTCTGTAAATTGCTTTTTGTATTGTTTGTTATATTTGCTGGGTTTTATTTTGAATCACTTAATACATAATATATGTTCCACTTTTATCTGCATTCTGAAGAAATGTAGCTGAAAATGAAAATTTCCTTCTGTGTACCTGACCTCATCATCACTTAGTTTATTCATTAATATAAGAGCAACTAATCTAAGATATAGGTACACCTGCCTGGAAGGGAATATAGGGAGCAATTCAAAGAAAACTTAAGCTGACACAGTGGCCTGGTTTGCAACTAACATTAACCCATGGTATGGGTTGTTGAACTCTGGATTGTTGTGATGTGTGAATACGGCCATGCTGACAAACCATGATTTATTAACCATGAACAATTCAGAAACAGAACCCATGGCTTGTTGTTGGGTTTTGAATTCTGGGTTTAAACCATGGATTATGTGCAAACCAGATCCATGGGTTGTTCTGCCAGGTTACAGACGTAGCAGCCAAGAGTGGTAAAAGAAGTCAGCCATTCTGCATGCCGGCACCACAGCGCCACAAGGGCATTTAGGGTACAGGGAGGGAGCAGGCGAAGGAGGAGGGAAACAAACTGCCCAGGGATTGAGAGAAGAAAGTATGGTTTGTTTGATCACCTGCCATACAAACCCTGGGTGGGGCAAAATAACCCATGGTTTATTTTATTTAAACCATGGGTTAGCGTTATGTGTGAACCAAGCCAGAGACATCGAATGTTCATTACTGCTTGACAGGTGTTCCCATGGTTCACCTGTGAGTGTCTCAACACAACTGTTCTCTGGCTTTGCAGGTATGGAGCAGTGGCAGCTGGAACATTATGTGCCCTTACCACTCTGTCCCAGCAGCTGGAGAATGAAAATGCTGTTGATGTTTTCCAGGTGGCAAAGATGATCAATCTCATGAGGCCTGGAGTATTTACAGACATCGTAAGTCTTGGAATGGAGCAAGTTTTTTATTACAAGGTAGTTGCTAACTAGGAAAACACCCAGTTAAAATGTATACACGTTTAGTGTACAATCCCAGTCCCCTATGCACATGGATTCAAACTACCCTCACTTTCTCTGCCTCTACTTGTGGAATCTCCACAAGTTTTGTTGCCAGCCCACACACTCCAAGTCAGAGCACGGTACAGCATGATTTTAGAATTTCATCTTTGTACATCTAGGATAGAAATTCCCTCTGCTTCCCAGATTCAGTAAGTACAGTCCAGAAACAGTACTTGTTGTTCAGTCATTCAGTCGTGTCCAACTCTTCGTGACTCCATGGACCATAGCACGCCAGGCCTTTCTGTCCTGCACTCTCTCCCGGAGCGTGCTCAAGTCCATATTCATTGCATCAGTGATGCTATCTAGCCATCTCATCCTCTGCCGTCCCCTTCTCCTTTTGCCCTCAGTCTTTCCCAGCATCAGGGTCTTTTCCAGGGAGTTTTCTCTTCGCATTAGGTGGCCAAAATATTTGAGCTTTAGTTTCAGTATCTGTCCTTCCAATGAGCACTCAGGGTTGATTTCCTTTAGGATGGACTGATTTGACCTCCTTGCAGTCTAGGGGACTCGTAAGAGTCTTCTCCGGCACCACAGTTCAAAAGCTTCAATTCTTCGGCGCTCAGCCTTCCTTATAGTCCAGCTCTCACAGTCATACGTCACTACTGGGAAAACCATAGCTTTGATTATACGGACCTTTGTCGGCAAGGTCATTTCTCTGCTTCCGACTATGCTGTCTAGGTTTGCCATAGCTTTCCTCCCAAGGAGCAAGCGTCTTTTAATTTCATGGCTATAGTCACCGTCTGCGGTGATCTTGGAGCCCAAGAAAATAAAATCTGTCACTGCTTCCATTTCTTCCCCTTCCATAAGCCAGGAAGTGATGGGGCCACATGCCATGATGTTCATTTTTTTAATGTTGAGTTTCAAACCAGCTTTTGCACTCTCCTCTTTCACCCTCAACAAGAGGCTCTTAGATCCTCTTCACTTTCTGCCATTAGGGTGGTATCATCTGCGTGTCTGAGGTTGTTGATAATTCTCCCGGCAATCTTAATTCCGACTTGTAATTCATCCAACCCGGCGTTTCTCATGATGTACTCTGCATATAAATTAAATAAGCAGGGTGACAATATGCAGCCTTGTCGTACTCCTTTCCCAATTTTGAACCAATCGGTTGTTCCATGTCCGGTTCTTACTGTTGCTTCTTGACCCTCGTACAGGTTTCTCAGGAGACAGGTAAGGTGGTCTGGTACTCCCATCACTTTAAGAATTTGCCACAGTTTGTTGTGATCCACACAATCAAAGGCTTTAGCGTAGTCAATGAAGCAGAAATAGACGTTTTTCTGGAATTCTCTCGCTTTCTCCATGATCCAGCGAATGTTG
This sequence comes from Heloderma suspectum, assembly GCF_057233095.1. Taxonomy (NCBI): domain Eukaryota; kingdom Metazoa; phylum Chordata; class Lepidosauria; order Squamata; family Helodermatidae; genus Heloderma; species Heloderma suspectum. The sequence goes on along the minus strand of NC_139459.1, from coordinate 332,031,518 downwards.
GCGATTTGATCTCTAGTTCCTCTGCCTCTTCGAAACCCAGCCTGTACTTCCAGTAGTTCTCTGTTCACATACTGCTGAAGCCTAGCTTGTAGGATTTTGAGCATCACCTTGCTGGCATGTGAAATGAGCGCAATTGTATGGTAGTTTGAACACTCTTTGGTGTTGCCCTTCTTTGGATTTGGAATGTAAACTGACATTTTCCAGTCTTGTGGCCACTGTTGAGTGTCCCAAATTTGTTGGCATATTGAGTGCAGCACTTGAACAGCATCGTCTTTTAGGATCTTAAATAGCTCAGCTGGAATACTGTCATCTCTGCTAGCTTTGTTGTTAGTAATGCTTCCTAAGGCCCACTTGACTTCACTGTCTAGGATGTCCAGCTCAAGTTCAGTGACCGCACTGTCATGGCTATCACGGACATTCAGATCTTTCCTTTATAGTTCTTCCGTGTATTCTTTCCACCTCTTCTTAATGTCATCTGCTTCTGTTAGGTCCCTGCCTTCTTTGTCCTTTATCATGCCCGTCTTTGCACAAAACATTCCCTTGAGATCTCCGATTTTCTTGAACAGATCTCTAGTCTTTCCCATTCTGTTGTTTTCCTCGATTTCTTTGCATTGTTCATTTAAGAAGGCCTTGCTCTTGTCTCTCCTTGCTATTCTCTGGAACTCTGCATTCAGTTGGGTATATCTTCTCCTTTCTCCCTTGCTTTTCGCTTCCCTTCTTTCCTCAGCTAATTGTAAAGCCACATCAGACAGCCACTTTGCTTTCTTGCATTTCTTTTTCTTTGGGATGGATTTCGTTGCTGCCTTCTGAACAATGTTACGGACCTCCGTCCATAGTTCCTCAGGCACTCTGTCTATCAGGTCTAATCCCTGAAATCTATTCCTCACCTCCACTGTATATTCATAAGGGATATGATTTAGGTCATACTTGAACGGTTTAGTGGTTTTCCCTACATTCTTCAATTTAAGCCAAAATTTTGCAACAAGAAGCTCATGATCTGAGCCACGGTCAGCTCCAGGTCTTGTTTTTACTGACTGTATGGAGCTTCTCCATCTTTGGCTGCAAAGGACATAATCAATCTGATTTCGATATTGACCATCTGGTGATGACCATGTGTAGAGTCGCCTCTTGTGCTGTTGGAAAAGTGTGTTTGCTATGATCAGCGTGTTCTCTTGGCAAAACTCTATTAGCCTTTGTCCTGCTTCATTTTGTACACCAAGGCCATGCTTGCCTGTTATCCCGGTGATTTCTTGACTTCCTACTTTAGCATTCCAATCCCCTATGATGAGGAGGACATCTTTTTTTGGTGTTAGTTCTAGAAGGTGTTGTAGGTCTTCATAGAACCGATCAACCTCAGCTTCTTCGGCATCAGTGGTTGGGGCATAGACTTGAATTACTGTGATGTTGAATGGTTTGCCTTGGATTCATACTGAGATCATTCTATCGTTTTTAAGATTGTACCCCAGTACTGCTTTTCCCACCCTTTTGTTGACAATGAGTGCTACTCCATTTCTTCTAAGGGATTCTTGCCCACAGTAGTAGATATGATGGTCACCTGAATTAAATTCGCCCATGCCTGTCCATTTTAGTTCGCTGATTCCCAAGATGTCCATGTGCAATCTTGCCATCTCATGTTTGACCACCTCCAGCTTACCTTGATTCATTGATCTGACATTCCAGGTTCCTAAACAATATTGTTCTTTACAGCATCGGATTTTCTTTTCACCACCAGACACATCCATAGCTGAGTGTCCTTTCGGCTTTGGCCCAGCCGCTTCACTCTTTCTGGCGCTACTTGGAAATACCCTCTGCTCTTCCCCAGTAGTATATTGGACACCTTCCGACCTGAGGGGCTCATCTTACTTTTTATTTGCTTACATGCCTGCAGGCATAGCAGTAAGCAATTATTCAACAACAACATAAGATTGTATGTGCACTAGGTTTTTAGTCTAGATCAGAGCTGAATGAAAGTACATACAATATTAAAATGGCATGAGAGTGAAGACAACTTTTTATAGAAGATCTAGTTTTTGAAAAAGACTTGAAAGATGAGAGAGAATCTACTGCAGTAATTTTGGAGGGTTCCAGGCATAATACAAAAGTGACAAAGCTGTTTAAAGTGGCAAAAGATTTGGGACTGTCAGAATATAGGAAAGCTACAAGATTAAGGGTGTAAACCTATGCATGTTTAGAGAGAGAACAGTTCTACAAGTCCTGACTGGCTGGGGAATGCTGGGAGTTGTAGGATTTTTTTCCATCTAAAGATGGATAGGACTGCACACTAAAGGTGTCCAGGTGGGACATGGCAATATTGATCCACCCTAGAAAATGCACACTGAACATTCTGCTTTCTTAAATGTCAGGTAGTCTTAATCTTTCTGGTCTTTCCATTCCAGGAGCAGTACCAGTTTCTTTACAAAGCAATGCTAAGCCTTGTCAGCACTAAGGAAAATGGAAATGGCCCCATGGCACTGGACAAAAATGGTGCTGTTATGGCCAGTGATGAATCAGATCCTGCAGAAAGCATGGAGTCTCTTGTCTAATTGGAATATTGAAAAGGCACTTAATTTGTGGAATTTCTGAAGACTGAGTGAACTTTTTTGAGGCCTTTTTTGCCAGACTCTAGGTTATACAATAACCCAATTACTTTTTTACACTGATAAAAAGTTTTGATATTTATTTTTGCCATTTTATGTCTTAATGGTATCCTACTGAGCATTTGCACCTCTGTTTATTTCACACAGTGAAACGCAATTTTATCTAGTTTGCACTATACGATCAGTGTTAACTGCCTATAAAGTTGTAATACAAAAGCAAGCAAGCAAGCAAACCCTGATGACATTCCATGACAACAAACATGCTACTTTTTAGTTGAAATGCCGTGAAGTTTTGTTAATTACTATGAGCCTTGACTTTAAAGTCTTGAATGCTAGACCAGAAAGATTCTTTTTGATTTACAAGAAAAATGCTGTACCCTTGACATACTCCAATATTTATTGTTTAATTTTCATATAACTTTGGTAATTGTTATAGGTCTTCTGTATTCTAGTAACATGGATGAGTGTTCTTTTCTTTTTTGACAAAGTGGTGGGGTGATCACTAGCTAGACTGAAGTTCAGTAGCTTCCAGAGGTTGAATAGTTGCTCTGCATTGTCTTGGATTCCTCTTCTTGGTTACACAGAGGCCTATGAACTGCTTTCTATGGAACATATAAAAGTACATTCCCAAAATACAGAGCAACTCAAATCTGAGATTCAGTCTCAAACTTTGTCTTTACAACTTCACTTATTCCCCAGTTGTTCTTAATAACACTTTTATTTCAATATTGGAAAAAACTTTGATCATAGACAATTTAATAGTTAACAGTGCAACAATGTACATCAGGCCATTTTATTCCCAAACCATTTAGGTAGCAATATTCCAAGTTATTACACTATTCATCATTTTACATTATATTTCCTTAATTCTTCTGGAACAAGACCTCTGTCTTAACAGTATGTTACATGATGGAGAAAGAGATTTCTTAATTTCATAGGTGTTAGATGCCGTTTTTACAGGTGTGTACTTTTCATACTTTAGTGCTAAACCTTACTGATCCATATTACTGGTGAAGCGATCTAATAAAAAAAAACTACCTATAACATTACACTCTTCCTCTTTTTTGGGGGGGAACCAAATTAATTGTTTAGAACACACCTCCTGATTTCATATATTCATTCCCATATACTATACATTGTATTATACTGTCCTACAGTGCAATCCTATACATATGTACTCAAAGTAAGACCTACTGAGCCTTACTCCTAGTTAAGTGCTTATAGGATTGTAGTCTTAATTTCTTTCAAACCCAAGAAAACCCATTTCCATTCATTCACTTAACACTTGTAAGTTTTTGTTTCAAATTACTTAGAACTGCTATGTTTTCCAAACCACTTTCTGTGCAAATCAGTTAGGTGTGGATGGTTCCCTTGTACTACTTTTTATTTACACTGCAAGAATGGGAAATGAATTAAATTCTGATGAGATACTTGGTTACATTGCCAAATTCATCTGCAGTCAGAAGAAAGATTACAGAGTGGACCTATCAACACTGGTTTTAATGGCTACAGATGCAATGCTATGCATGTTTAGAGAGAAAAAAGGTCTTTTAAAAAGTCTGGTTGGGAAATGCTGGGAGCTGTAGGACTTTTTTCTGTCTAAACATGCATAGGATTGTGCCCTAAAATGCATAACTCTCATACTGTGGCTGGCCAGGTTAGTCCAGTATAAGCGGCTTGTGCTCGAAGTTTGGACAGGTTTGCTTAAAAAGGACCCCTTCTTTTTGGAATTCACTTTACTTTGTCTCCAATTCAGCTTAGTGAAGAAAACGTGCCTACATATAAAAACATTTAGATACAAAATGGCTGGCCTTAGAGACCCAGGTTGAGGCTCCCCCTGCCTAAAGCTTCTACCACTTACATCTGCACTAGGTGTCAGTGGTGGAAGTGTCCCTATGTGTGAGGAAATCCAGGATCAGCCACTGGTCTACTTATCCCTGGAATGGTAAATTGTCTGGGTTGTACCACTTCCGACTGCAGGTGGGGACTCAGGTAATTAAATATTGCTCCCTACAAAAATAAATATTCCCTGCCCATAGACAATTAGAGGTCAGGCAGAAAAGTTCTAGCCTAGCTTTCTTCTTGACCTCTCATTCTGCAGGTGCAGGGCAGCAGGGCATTTCTTTCCCTGTCGTGTGAGCCCCAACTCTGAAATGGTACATCCTTAACACAGGTTTACTAACTTCAGTGATAACAAGGGCACTGTATATCCTAGACCTCCGTATCTCCTCCCTGGAGCCAAGCCCACCCTGAATAGCTCCTCTTAAACCAACCAAACCACCACTGAAAATTCTAACATTTGGTAAGGAAAGGCACCATCACTTATGGAATTATTTGCATTAAACCGTCCCAGCCACTGCTACAAAAAAATGTTATATAATATTACATGAGTTGCTATGCAAATATTTGGCATTCTTATCACTGCAGTGTACAGCCAGGTTTAAATTACAGTGTTGACATCTACAGGGCAAGACCACTTCCTTCTTTAGGGAATTATTTCAGTTGTTCTCTCTGCAAATGTATGAGATAATAAATTAGGGCATTAAATATTTATTCAAAATAAAATGTACAAGCATTCAGGGCAAACTGACATAAATGGCCATCACTCCATTTACCAAAAAAAGGAGCTCTGTCAAATTCAACCTGTTGAATTTATCTCCTTTTGTTTTTATGGATTTCTTCATATGGACAAAATCTGGATTGCACCAGACAGCTACACATTTGAAACACTTCACCACTAAAGTTCAAGTAATCTGGGTGACTTTAAACAGAAGAATTTGACATTGTTGCTACTGACGCAGGAGCTGGTGCATGTATATTTGTCTCCTGTTCCCTCCACAATCAAATTCAAATACTGTATTTTCTTAAACAAATGCTTATTTCTTATAATACTTATAATAACGCCCTCGTAAAAGGGTGTGAAAAGTATCAACATAGCAGGGAAATTGTCCAGCAAAGCGACAGCTGCTCTGAAATTTATCCACTGAGCTGTTGCTTGTAATTGTTTGTAATCACACAATTAAGTGCCTCTCTCACATTGCTGCCCATTTGAAATTTGCTATTGAAATTATTAATGTGGCATTCAAGAAAATACAGAACTAAACCACAGGAAGATCCTGCTTCATTATTGGCAGTTCCGTTGAGAAGGAGCTTCCTCTGATAGTGAGGCAAAAGGGGCAGCCCCCGCTCATGCCAAGTTCCGTGCACATATCAGAACTGTGTGCACATTCTAGCTGTCGGATGAGGGCTCGAGTGTTCCCAGTGAATAGCATTCATTAAACAAAGCTCACCAGAGAGGGGTTTAATTAGTCCATTGCATTGTGTAAGAACTAAGACTGGTTTTCCAGAAGCTGCACTTCACCATAAAGCCCCATTTCAAGTCACATTATCTGTACTGCCTCTGCTAGGACTGCGAGGCACCAATGGTTACACTGGCATCAGGAACGCAGGGCTCCCGTTGCTGGCAGTGGGCACTGCTTCAAGAAATTACAACTTTGGAGCATGAGATTCATTTTGCTCTTTTCACATCCCAAATTTTGTGGCAAGAAATGATTGGTTGAAGATGTGAAAGGGGTGTTTAGTGGTGTGTGTGTGTGTTCTCATGTTTTGTCAAATTTGTTGGTAACTTTTCATTTCTGATTTTGTGGAGGGGATAGCACAGAGGAAAATGAATGTGTTTGTGACAAGACTGGCTGGCTGCACTGAAGCCGCTCCCTTAAAATGTGTACCAAGTTGTGCAGGTATGTCTTTGGGTGTGGATCTCAAGTGAAAATTAAACCAGCGTAGCTGACGTCAGACTGTTTGCAAAGCCAATGCCATATGAATTGGCATTTCAATTTTTCCTTTCATATTTACATAGGACTTAATCCACAGGTATATAACTTCATTTAACATTCAATAACATTGCTTTTATTTAGTTCACATGGGAATCAGGCTATATCATAATATTGCACTCAGTAGGTAAAGAGGTGAATAACAAAGACGCTTTTGAAGAGAAGGGTCAAGTTTAAGAATGAGGTTCACAGTATAAATTCACTGTGACATGAAAAGCTGCAGTTCTCCGCTTGTTCTGAAGCAATCCTATTAAAGAAGGGATGGGCCACTTGTGGCCCTCCAGATGTTTTGGCCTGCAATTCCCATGATCCCTCTCCATTAGATATGCAGGCTAATGGGAACTGTGGGCCAAAGCATGTTGCCCAGTGGCAGCTGGTGACTCCAGTTCTGGAGGGGCAAGTGATTCCATTCCAGGTTTTAGTTACCACCAGCCAAAACTCTAAAGGTGCTATCAAGGTGCTGAACACATTTCAAGGGTAGGTTTCAGCACCTTAGACAGAACCTTTAGAGTTTGGGCTGGTGGTAACTAAAACCCAGAATGGAATTACTGCCCCTCCAGAACTGGAGTCACCAGCTGCCACTGCCCATCCCTGTATTAAAGATATGATCTAAAATCCAGAGGAAGTCAGGGCCAAACTATATGCGTCAGTAAGTGTATGTATTCAATCAGCATGCTCATTTTTGTATGCAAATATCAGCAAAGGGGAAGCCTGAGCAGCTTGGGGATCATAGAGGGTTCAGCTCTCCCTGCCCTGTTCACAACAAGAATCAAAGTAGCAGCTTTGGAGAAGTGCTTTTTTCAGAACCATCGTGGGGAGAAAAAGAGGCGCTCTGCCTTCCCACTCACTCCTCCCCAGTCATGAAGCTGCTTATGCTTCTCATCAGCTATTTACATATCAAAAAGTATGCATTAATTGCATCCACCACAATTGTCAGTAACTGAAACTGAAATCAATGGAACAAGTTAATCAAGATTTATTTAAGTCCCATTAATTTCAATTAAATTTCAACACAACTCACTTCCCCTGGATGGGGCCTTGTGGTTGCTCCAAGATAAACTGCTTAAAGATGATTTCCTTATTATTTATTTTTACATTTCAACCCTGCCTTTCTACCACAGATGCAATAGATCTTGCACCTGTTTATCCAAGGAATATTGTAGCATTGCTTATCAGCAGAAGCTCTGAATTTATATGACCAGATTAGTGGCTTCAGATTTTAATGAGACCCTGTCACTTGTACTTCCTGGTAGACTCAAGAACTATATACTTCATATGGGAAAAAATGACATCCTGGTGATGATCCCTGAATTTTTATTAATTTGAAAACATATGTCTTTTCCAATATTAGATGTTCCCAAAGAATTTAACATTAAGCCTGTAATTCTATACACACTTACCTGGGAGTAAGTCCCATTTAACTCAGTGAGACTTACTTCGAAGCAGACATGCATAGGATGGCACTGTTAAAACACTGATGCTTGAATATCCTGGCTTTGCTCATGTGATCTAAAAGCAAAGGGAACATGGGATTGTAACATGGATACCCTGAAACATATTGGTCCCTGGGCATTTTGGACTGCTCACCCTAAGGCCCTGAAAATCAATACATGTATATGTCCTGAACCCTCAGCTAAAGGAAAGGATGGAGTCTATTAAAAATATATCCAGCCATTGGTATTCCCAGCTACAGCCTTAGTCCTCCAAATACATGATTTACTTTGTACTTGTTTATTATGGCAGTTAATATGAAAAGCTATTTTGGATAAATGACATCACACATGCTTAGTGCAGGAGGTAAACCAAAACGTTTCTTCTGAAACGAATATCCTTTAGCATTTCAAAGGGTCTGTTTAAGCTATGAATGAGGCAAAAGATTGTGTGTGTGTGTGTGTGTGTGTGTGTGTACGTCTATGCACGTGCATCTGTATGTAGAAAGACATACTTTTAGAATCCATTCTAGAGTTATTGGAGTTATAATCAGATGGGCAAGGTTTGCTTCTTCAGGTTTCTGAATGATTTCTGAGGAAGACTCATTGGAATGCTATCAAAATACTGTCCCTTTTTAATGACACAGCACAATGACCTTGTTATGAATACCTGTTTTCTTTTAAACTACTACTGTATTTTAAAGTAGAGATATCAATTTTACCAAAGAAAAATACTAATTCTTAGCAAAAAAAAAATATAGTGGAAAAATTAAAGAAAAACAAACAATTAAGGAAAGTGTAGTTGTCTTAGGCTGCAATCCTGTACCCCGTTTCCTGGAAGTAAGACCCAATGAATTCAATGGGACCTACTTTTGCGTAGACGTGTATAGAATTGCACTGTTAATGATTTAGCAGTCATGCTTTCAAAATTCATTCTCTTCTGCCACCCACTCCTGTGGTTATGTTAAAATGGTGCCAGTGAATTTTATTTGAAGGGGAAATGCCTTGTTGCTTATCCACTGCTTTTCATTTCTTTTTGGTTAGAGAGAGAATTCTCTGCTGTTGTCAATCCTTTGAGCTTTCTCTCTTGGTTACCATTATAAACAATGTATACTACATTGGCTTTGCTTATCTATATAGGGAAGGCATGCAAAACAAATGGGGAGAGAGAGAGTACACAAAGAAACTGCAATGAAAAGACTTGGCCTCAGACATTGTCTTAGCTGTTCAACTGTTTTTAGTATTTTTGTTAGATATTTGCAAAGGGAAGCCTTTTCTACAGAGGATAATTAATTAATTTCAAGAAAAATGTCTTGAGTTTTAAGAATAAACATGTCTCCAAAAGAGGAGATCGTCAATTTTATAAAATGTCACAACTCTCCAACATTTGGGGTAGTGACCTTTCTTTCTTTTGTTAGAACCTTTGAAACTAGCAAGCAGCCATTGTTTCTAAAGAACTAAGTATTCATCTCTATCCACTATTTTCAGTTCTTTCATTTTTAAATAGCAGAAATCATTAAAACTGTAAATATTTTGTTGCTTGAATAAGCATCTTCTGGGAACTTTGTATCTATGGTATATAATCATAGAATTTTATATTTTCATATAAAGCTAATTTTTTTCTAGTTTCAACTTCTTCATAGTTTTTTTCCTTTTGTGGTGGATATGTGAATACATACTTTATGTGTATTGAAGTAGTGAAATGCCATCACATTCCAAAAAGAATTCAGCACATGTTATTTCTTTGGGACAGTGATTGTCAATGCTGGATTTTCTTTAAATTCCATTGTCAGTGTGTGCAATAGGAATTAGACTTAACCAGTCACTGGATAAGTTTGTCTCATTGACCCATTGGGGATATGTGGTGTTTGGTTGGGGGCGGGGGGAGTTATTAATTCTTTTGTTTTTTGTTTTTCTTTTTTGTAACTTGAAGAATTTCCTTTTTGTTATGTTTAAAAGTATATCAAATCATTCTATTATAGTGTTATTTAATATGTAAATTGTATTGCTATACATAAAATAAAGTATGGTTTTTGATGTATTTGCAATACTTTGTTGATATTTCCACTATGTTTATACATACATGTGTAAACTGAAATGGACCTGGCTTCTGTGGATGGATTCCCATGCACACAGACTGGATGCACATGTGGTCACCACAAGACGCTATTTCAAAATAAATAAAATGCATATCTACATTGCACTGTGCATATAGATGAAAGGCACTCAATGTGATCTCCAACTACAGTTCATGGGGTTGGATCCAGATTTAGTCACACATAGAGTAGACCCATTGAAATTAATGGGCTTGAGTTAGTCGTGACTAAAGTAAGTCTTATTGATTTCAATGGGTCTACTCAGGTGCAGGGAACGCTGATCAGATTTGCAGATGACACACAATTGGACGGGACAGCTAATACTTTGGAAGACAGAAACAAAATTCAAAGTGATCTGGATAGACTGGAGCGCTGGGCAGAAAACAACAGAATGACATTTAATAGGGATAAGTGCCAAGTTCTGCACCTAGGAAAAAGAAACCAAATGCACAGTTACAAGATAGGGGATACGTGGCTCAACAACACTACAAGTGAGAAGGATCTGGGAATTGTTGTTGATCACAAGCTGAATATGAGCCAACAATGTGATATGGCTGCAAAAAAGGCAAATGCTCTTTTGGGCTGCATTAATAGAAGCATAGCTTCCAAATCCCGGGAAGTACTAGTTCCCCTCTACTCAGCACTGGTTAGGCCTCATCTGGAGTACTGTGTCCAGTATTGGGCACCACACCTTAAGAAGGATGCAGACAAACTGGAGAGGGTTCAGAGGAGGGCAACAAAAATGATCAGAGGACTGGAAACAAAGCCCTATGAGGAGAGACTGAAAGAACTGGGCATGTTTAGCCTTCAGAAGAGAAGACTGAGGGGAGATAGGATAGTGCTCTTCAAGTACTTGAAAGGTTGTCACAGAGAGGAAGGCCTTTCAGAGTGCAGGACAATGGAATAATGTTCCATTATACTGTTCCATGTACTGTTCTATGATTCTATGATTCTACTCCAAATATGACTAAATTCAACCTGTGGGTTGGAAGGATAAGTATGCACCTTCCTATTATCCTTACAAAGCAGATTAAGATGCATATGGCATGTAATTTTAGGTCATTCATTGTCTGGAACACTGTATATTACACTTTCAAAGCTCAGTCCTGCAGTCCCTGCTTAAACTAAACTGCTGCACCATGGGAAGAGGAAGAGACAAGAGGGGTACATCCTGAGGACATTTAAGGGCCTAACATTATTCACAAAATAGATTGCCTGGCAAATGCAAAGGAGCATTCCTATGATCTTTTTATTTACCACATTTCTATATTTATTTATTTATTACATTTCTATACCACCCAATACCCAATAGCCAAAGCTCTCTGGGCAGTTTACAAAAGATTAAAACCTTAAAAGTACGATATAAAACATAATATAAAAAATCATCTACAAAACAATTTTAAACACTCAACAATAGAAATCCTAGAACCAGTTGAAACTATATAGAATCATAGAATTGTAGGGTTGGAAGGGGCCTACAAGGCCATCAAGTCCAACCCCCATACCATACGCTGTCAAATGCCTGGGAATAGATGATCGTCTTAACCTGGCACTGAAAGGCTGACAATGTTGGTGCCAGGCAGACCTCAGTGGGGAGGGCGTCACAATCGGGGCCACCACCAAGAAGGCCTTCTCCCTTGTTTCCTTCCTCTGAACTTCGCTCAGAGGAGGCACCTGGAGGAGATGATGATTGTAATGTAAGGGTAGGTTCATACCTGTGTCTAACATACGCACAAGTGTATTGCCTGGGCATATGTAACTAACTATTTAAATCATAAAATTTAAGAGATAATGTGTAGTTGAGAGAATATTGGGTCTGGATGGGAGAAATCCAGATTCATCTCTCTGTTCACACATGAAGATTCTTGGATAACCCTGGTTAAGTCATTACCATTCAGCCTCTTCTGCTTCCCAAGGAATTTGCAAGTAACATACATAATAATGTCCTATACCTTTGCAGGTCTGCCTGCTTTCAGTGGCTTGTCAGCAGCTATGACTCCAATCCCCACTCATCTCAAATGTTTGCATATTGAGCAACCAGCACAACCCACAATAAATAAAGAGGCAAAAGCAGCCCTGGAGGCAAAGGGTCGGCAATGCATACGAATATATACAGAAATGAGCAACAACTAGCAAAATTACAGAATAGGACTTGGGAAAGCAGGAATACATTCTCCAGGCTCTGGAGGAAATAAGGAAAAAATAACAGGTTCATTTCATGCAAGGAAGGACTCACACATCTCTTAGCCTCATTTCCATACAGATGTCCACAATGCAGTGTACAACCAACTAGTACTAAGATATAATTGTAAAGTGCTTCATATATTAGTAATAATGTAACTTCCTGTGAGAAACAGCCTGCTTATATACTTTCATCTAGAATGCTACAACTCTAGATGTACAGGACAATTCTTTTTCTTTTAACTGCCATCCTTTTAAAGAAGAATTTAAAATACAAAAATGCAACCTAAACATATGGTGAAAAAATTAGCACAATAAAATAGGAAGAACTGCAACAGGTAAGGTGCAACTCGTGGGTGAGGATCTCGTCACAGCTCCTGCATTATATTAAACTAATCAGTGGCTATACCAAAAGTGATGCCATCATAATCCAGAAGCGGCAGTCTGCTTAAAGGTTATTTGAAAGGATTTGACAGACACTCTAGACTCGAGAGAGTGGCTACAGATGATGTATTCAGATCCAGTTGTAGTTGCAGAAAACCAATCACATGTAACAACTGGCAGCCCCAACCAATTCTAGATGCGCACCCCCATTTAAAAGAGAAAAAAGAGGCATCGGCCAGTTCAGTGTGGTCTGGATAAAGATGGGAGTGTACACCCAGATGTGCATGGAAGACAGTTTATACTCACAACTGTCTCTTTCTAAATTGGGGTAATTCGTTGTAATCTAGACAACTGCACAGATACTCAGGGTGCAATCCTACGCATGTTTAAACCAATCCTATGCATGTTTAAACAAACAAAAGTGCTACAGCTCCCAGCATTCTCTAGCCAGCCATGCTGGCGAAGGAATGCTGGGATTTGTAGGACTTTTTTCTGTCTAAGAATGAAATGAACCTTTTAAATATTAAAGTCAATGGGAACCACTGCCCTGACACTGCTACTTCATATACAATTAGAGAATTTGCAGTATGATTCATTGGCATCAAGAATGAATGTTTCCAGACACTTCCCACTAATAGTGTTAAGACAACTGCCTGTATCAAAAGATCCCAGCATTGTATATGAAAAGAGTTTGGCCTTTAAAAATTCCAGATTCTACCAATAGTCATATTAATTATCATAAATTACCATGACATTTCTATGCAATGGGTTTAAATGCCATAAGCTTCTTCAAGAGACTATCAGCTTTGTAAAAAAAAATATGTTATCAATGTTGTTGTGTTAGCTCCATTAGATGCCAGGCAGCTCTACACAATTTTTCCTGTGTTCACAGTGACTTGGTCTTTATTGATCACCCCTGGTTTATGTTTTGTCTTCCAATCAATGGCCCTTGATGTTTTCCTGATTTCAAAAAGGGAAGCATCAGCATCCAGCTGTTATTTCTTCCTATGTTCAAATACTCTTACAAGGAGTGTGTTCTGCTTCCTTTTGAAATCTATGAAGTCCACAATGTCCGAAAATCTAACTGAATTCCTGCTTTGTCATTAGAGGAACATAGATTGGATAAAGATGGTAACATTTCTGGAAACAAAATCAAATACATTTAAAAGCATTTTCCAAGACTTTAAAGTGTTCACCATTTTATGTGAGGCACAAGTGTTGACAGCAACATTTTCTTTACATTATTAGGTTCTTAAACCTGTTCTCTCAATGGTTTTACCATATGTTCATTCTGGGAGTGAGACAAGACTCGGGTCAGGGCTTGTTAACTGGAACAACTTTTTTTAAAAAAATGAAAACAATGAAGAGTCTTGTGGCACCTAAAAGACTAACTAATGAATTCTGGCATAAGCTTTCGAGGACACTGTCCACTTCATCAGACAGTGTCCACAAACACTTATGCCAGAATAAATACATTTGTTAGCATTTAAGGTGCCACAACTTTCTTAGTTGTTTTTGCTGCAACAGACAAAGCGCGGAGCGGCTAAAAAGGGGCATGGCTGGGGGCGTTCTGGAGTGGGGAGAGTGGATCTGCCTGTACAACACATCCTATGTGTTGTACAGCAGCCTCCTCTCCCGCTCGGCCCCCCCGCAGCTAGACAGCCGAAAACAGCCATCTAGAAGAAACGGCAGGAGAGGCGCAGAGGGAATGACCCCCCCACCCCCGGTGCTTCTCCTGCCCTGCTTTGGATAGGCGGTCGCCTCTGAGTTCGGAGGCGGCCACCTATCTAGATAGGATTGTGCCCTAACTGGCTATCCCTCTGAAAAAAAATTGAGTTTGCTGTTTCTGGTTCTCTACTTCCATGTAAGTTTCACAGAACTATTGTACAACATAAAGGCAACAGAGAACCCTGGGCAAGTTCTGGATTCAAAAATTGATCTTGATTGTAAAATTCAGTTAAATGGGTAGTTCTATCTTCTTACAATGACCTCATTTCCTTTAGTATTTACTATAGCCAGTCCATGTTTGCACCAGCCTTCGCAGATACTATAGGTGTTGGCTCCAAATGCAGACAAAATATTTGCCTTAGGTTTCACTGAATTGAGACTCGACTATGTTGTGACTAACTTGTTTCATGGATTTCTACGAAACATAGGTGGAACTAACTTCCGCCAAATTGGTGCCCACCAGCCTGATGTATGTATGGTTACTCAAAGGTCCCATGATATTCATAGGGCTTATTCCCAAGGAAATATGCACAGGATTGCAGCCCAAATATCCTGTCAGATTTGGCTTTGCACAGAAGCTTTGGGAACATTTGGCTTATTAATGTTATTACAGCCCGGTCCACATCTTGAATAGCTGTAGAGAGCCCAAGTCATAATCTACAGAAAGAAAGTATAATACTTTAGACCAGCAGAAAAAAGGGGGGATGAAAAGGTTTGATATTTAAAAGCATTTATGCTATCAAAACATTGTCATTTCAGATTTCAGAGGGCAGTATCCAATAGTGTCGGTCCGCAAACTCAAATAGCACTAGTGGAGCTGTGCTGTATCTTTCTGTTGCAAAAGTGTAACTTTAGTTGGATTCTCCTCTTGCATAGTCTGGAACTTGGTTTCTGCTAGCACAGCCTCATTTGTGCTAGCGGAATGACACAGTTGGATACTGCCCAGAAATCCCAATAAGCATGTTTATTACTTAAACCCAATTTTCTAGGTAACTTCTTAATTTAATATGCTGTATAACTTCTTTAATGTGCTATATTTTTGTCTCATAGCCCCTTTATTATCTGTTAATTAGCTGTAACCTGCAAAAATAGCTGTTTCAGAGGAAAAGGATAAGGGCTATTGGTCTGGTAGGCATATATAGCTCTTATATACAACTGGAAATCGCTAATCTCCTAGCATAATATACTTGTTGAAAATACTATATCCGTATGGAAGCCTGGCACTTATCTATGAATTTAAGAAGCTTGTTATAGTTATGAAATTGTCACAGTCCATCAGAGTTAGGCATGCTGAAGCCCCATTCATTTTAATGAGACTTCAGAGTTCTTAACCAATGGATTGTGGCCAAAGTCTACAGAATACACCTGTTTTTCAGCAGTCTTATTCACCTGAGCTGAAGACAATCAAGCAAGAGGGAAGACTGCTAGAATGGAGGTGGAGGAAGACCTGTGCTCAGTCCAACGGAACACAGATTAGAGCTCATTATCAAGCCTACTTTGTGGCAGTGATGGTGTCAAAGAGGGAGTTCTTTTCCATCACCACTGTATCTTCTCGTTGTTGTCCAGTGGAGCTTTTCCAAGTAGTTTGCAGCCTGTTGCAATCTGGGCCAAGGAGAGAGATGGTGGAACCCTCATTAGCACGCTGGGACAAGTTTGCATGACATGTCAAAGATAAAGTCACTTGTACCTCTCACGACTTGGACACCACAGTTAATGTAGTTCCATTAATAGAGGTATCCAGAGCACCAACTAGTTTAGCTTCATTGGATGAAATTCAGTTGTTGAGGCCCTAGGATGCAGACAAGGTGCTTGGCCAAGTCCGGTTGACCACCTGTGTTCTTGACCCTTGCACTTCACGGCTTATTGCATCTAATACAGAGAGGATGTCCAGCTGAGTCCAGGAGGTTGTAAATTCTATCTTGACAGAAGGTGTGGTACTGGCCTCTTTAAGGGAAGCAATAATTAGGTTATTCCTGAAGAAGCCTAACCCGGCCACGGAAGATGTTAAAAACTATAGGTGAGTTGCCAATATCCCCTTTCCTGGGCAAGGTGCTCGAGTGGGTGGTTGCCAGCTCCAGATATTCTTGAATAAAACTGATCATCTGGATCCATTTCAATCAGGCTTCAGGCCTAGTCTTGGAAAGGAAACTGCCTGGTCACCCTGTGGGATGACCTTTGGCAAGAGGGGGACAGAGGGAGTGTGATACCATTGATTCTCTTGGACCTCTTGGTGGCTTTCAGTACCATCGACTATGGCATCCTTCTGGATAGGCTGTCTGGGCTGGGTGTTGGAGGTACTGTGTTACATTTGTTCTGCTCCTACTTGGATGGCTGATTCCAGAAGGAGGTGGGGGGGATTCTTGCTGTGCCTTGACAGTTATGCTGTGAGGTTCCATAGCGCTCTATTTGATCCCCAATACTGTTCAGTATCTCAATGAATCTGCTGGGGCAGGTTATCTGGAGATGTGGACTGAGGTGTCACCAATATGCAGATGACACCCAGCTCTCTCTGTCCTTTTCATCAAATCCAGGTGAGACAGTGGGTATTCTGAAACAGTGCCTGGATGCAGCAATAAACTGGATGAGGGCCAATGAACTGAAACTGAATCCAGACAAATGGAGGTACTGTTAGTGGATGGTTCATCTGTCCAGCTGAGTAGTATTAAACCTGTTCTGGAGAGAGGTTGCACTTCCCCTAAAGGAACAGGTCTCAGTTTGGGGGTGCTCTTTGCCCCAGCATTGGCCTCAGACACACAGCTGGTCACATTAGCATGGAGCACAATTTATCAGCTCAGGCTGATATACCAACAACAACCCTAGCTGGACAGAGATAGCCTAGCTACAGTTATCCATACTCTGGTAACCTCTTGTTTTGAGTACTGCAATGTATCATACATGCGGCTGATTCTGAAAATGGTTTGGGAACTTCAGCTGATCCAAAATAGGGTAGCGAGACTGTTAAATCTGAGCCTGATTTAAAGTTCCGGTTTTGACCTTTAAAGCCTTAAACATTTTGGGACCAAGTTATTTGATAGACCACTTTCACCCATATCAGCCTTCCCAGACTTTCAGATCAGACAGAGAGGCCCTTCTCATTTGCCCACCAATGAGAAAAGTCAGGTGAGTGATCATATGTGAGAGGGCCTTCTCTGCAGTGGCCCCACACCTTTGGAACAAGCTGCCATCAGAGGTCTGCCTGCTCCACCATTGCAGACTTTTAAGAAGGCCTTGAAAATTTATTTTTTTACATTGGCCTTCTCTTGATTCGACTGATGTTGTTCCTGTTATTGCTGTTCTTGTTGCTGCTTTTATTGTTGGCTTTTATTGATGTTTTTATTACTATTTTCTTGTGTTTATGTTTTTATCACTTTTGTATTTTTTAACTGTTTTTATGTATTTTATTCCCCTTCATGGATCACTGCCTTGTTGTGGCAAAGGGGCTTGCATAACTCAGTGAAGCCATAGGCTATGCCGTGCAGGGCCACCCAAGACGAACAGGTCATGGTGGAGAGTTCTGACAAAATATGGTCCACTGGAGAAGGAAATGGCAACCCACTCCAGTATTCTTGCCAAGAAAACCCCATGGAATGTATGACAAGGCTAAAAGATACGACGCCGGAAGGTGAGCCCCTCAGGTCAGAAGGTGTCCAATATACTACTGGGGAAGAGCAGAGGGAATTTCCAAGTAGCACCAGAAAGAGTGAGGTGGCTGGGCCAAAGCCGAAAGGACATTCAGCTCTTTATTCCTCTTTTAGTTCTTCAGTTTTTTTTAAAAAAGTGTTGTGCTTTTAGATATTTGTACCACTTCTGGCTTTTACTCTAGTTTTTACTCTTGTTTTATTCTGTTTTAAACTTGTAAAGGTTTTTATATCATGGCTTTATTATATTGTTATATTTTCTGGTTTTAAGTGTTGTGAACCACCCAGCGAACTTCGGCCATTGGGCAATATAGAAATGTAATGAATGAAGGAAGGAAGGAAGGAAGGAAGGAAGGAATAAAATAATTGACAATTGCCGGAAGGGGCAGATAAATCATGACCCAGAGGGGTAAGTGACCTTACACATTAGTGGGGAGAAGGAAAGAACTCAACATGGAGAAGTTGTTTTGAGCAGAATCCCCATGTAGAGCCTAAGGCGTAGTTCCACCGTAACTCTAAATAAAGAACGCTGTACACAGCATAAACACACTCTCCCTCTCATACACACACTCCATGGTTATAAATGCAGGAAAATAAGGGAACTGACCGCAAAAGCTTAATTCAACAGTACCCAGCTGAATATAAGGCGCACTCTCTCTACCAACTGCTCACCTTTGCTTTCCTCTCCTGAGTGCAAAGTACTGTTAACTATTTTCTGCTCTGCAAGACTTACAAGTGCCATACAAAAAGGCATCATTAACCTTTTAATATTAGATTAGATGCCTTTAGCACTGTTATTCCACATCCTGCCTGCCTTACAGAGGTGGAAGTTTGCACCAATTTTCTAACACCTCCACTCAGATATCCTTCCTGGTCAGTGTGATGCTTTAACTTTCCATATAATAAAGACTTCTTGTTTCGTTTCTTGCTCTAAAACACACTGGTATGTTAATGTTAATGGAACATTCAGGCACAGACTGCATTTTAATGTAATTTTAGTATTTTGCATTACCTGCTTCCAATGGTTTTTTAATGGCATATTTTTTTCTTATAGGCTGATAATTCCAAAATAGGTATTCAGAGGTGGAAACCTTGCCTCAAATGCCATTATTGAAGCAATACGATGCCCATTATAAAAAGCTAAACTCTTTTTTGGACTGATGCCCTCAATGCAGACATTAGAAGACATTCTCTGCCTAGGTTCTTGACTTTTAAACTACTTTTAACACCAATATGATCATCTTACATGGTTGAAATCCTAATTTTGGTGGTTAATTGTAATTAGTGTCCTTCAGAATTACTTTGAAGGCTTTTTGATGTTTGTTTGTTTAACCTTTCCCCAAGAAAGATGACTGCCTGGTATTGAACTGGAATTGAACTGGAATTGAACAGAGAATTACACATGCCACCTTGCCCCAACTTGCTACTCTGAGAGAGTCAAACGATGCTTAGAACCCTGCCAAAAGGACTGATTTTGATTTCTCTATAACCTCCCATACCTGTAAGTGGGCTATTACAGAAACATCCCTCTAATCATTATGGCATACCCCAAAAGGAAGCACAGCACAGTGCCTACAGTGAAGTCTCTCAGTTCATACTTCCATCTACTGATGTCTGTCAATTCCTACTTCCATCTACTGGACTGATAGATTCCTTCACCTGCCTACAAAAACTAATAATTTATTATGTATATCTCACTCTTCTACTAAATATACCCAGAGCAGCTTATAGCAGAATCATAAAGTCATACCATATAATCATAAAATTATATTGTATGGCTCATACTGGAGAGCCAATGTGGTGTAATGGTTAGAGTGCCAGACTGGGACTCGGGAGATCCGGGTTCTAGTCCCCACTCGAACATGAAGCTCACTGGGTGGCTTTGGGCCAGTCACTGACACTCAGCCAAACCCTTCACAGGGTTGTTGTGAGGATACAGTGGAGAAAAGGAGGACTATGTAAGCTACCTTGGGTTCCTTGCAAGAGGAAAAAAAAGCAGGATATAAATGTAATAATAAAAATAAAAGTACTAAAAACTCATTTCTAAAAGCAATAACACAGAACATATAATATAACCAACGCTTAAAAACAAAACAAAAACCTAAAACCAGCAAGGGTAAAATATACTATGCATTCAAATTGGCAGAAATAAAACTTGGTGTTTTGCAGTAAATGCCTGATAAAGGTGTCTTCAATTTCCAAAGAAAGAGACACAAAGAGGGCCCCCACCATGCTTACAATTGCCATGAAATACACCCCTTGTGGAGCAATCCTATGGCCGCTAGACAGCGGCTAGATGGCCATAGGATATCTGGTTTTCCGGGAACCGACCTCAGTGCCCGTGCTCCGAGGTTGGTTCCTGGAGAACCGACCTCCACCCACTTCTGCGCTGCCTCGGAGGCAGCGCGGAACAGCCCCATGCTCCACACTCACAAGAGGAGCGTGGAGCAGCTGAAAAGGGGCGTTCCTGGAGTGCGTTCCGGGGCGGGGAGAGCGGAAATGCCTGTACGACATATCCAATGTGTTGTACAGCAGCCTCCTCCCCCGCTTTGCCCTCCCGCGGCTGGACAGCGGCAATCAGCTGTCTAGCCGAAAATGCGGGGCAGGGGAAGCGCGGAGGGAACGATCCCCTCTGTGCTTCTCCTGCCCTGCACTGGATAGGCAATCGCCTCCGAGTTCAGAGGCGGCCACCTATCTGAATAGGATTGCACACCCTAGTGCCCTCCATCCTTTAAGGATCTGGTCCTGATTTCTCTCCTTACCACCAGCGAGGTAATGGTCTCACCATTGCCCCATATGAACTAAACACATACCCTACGCTCCCTGGTGGCTGCACATTTTAGAGGATGATTGGTGGTGGTGGTGGGCAAGCTATCTTTCACAGAAAATTGTTCCCCGCAACTCATCTACTCACTGAGGAACCCAGGGGCTCCCTTAGAATACAGTTTCAAAAGTACTGCATTAATTCCCTGTATTTCGTTTATCAAAACGTGAGCAGAATCTTTTCTAATCTCGTTCATCAAATACACAGGTTGTGTCACAATTGTGTCCCTCATGGAAAGCTCTTCAACCCATGAATGAAAAGGAAGAAAGCAGTTTTGGACTTTTCGCCTTCCATCAATAGCCCCCTGCACCCCTCTTAGATCTGCTCTTGAGGTTCCAGGAAACCTTTTGAACAGTGGCATGGGAGGCTGCGGGAAAAAGGGGGGATTTGTGAAAATCCCCCCCCCTTCATTCATGGAGCAAAAAGCCTTCCATACATAGAAGTATACAACTAAATACAACTCATTATTACAATATTAGTATATCAATATTTACTGCTGAATTTGCACTATTTAGTTTTGACCATCCTTAGAATTAAGTACTAAATCAGCAACTTTTCTCCCATATCTCAATCTGCCTAAATACAAGACACTATTTTTGCAGATTATGCTTTTTTCTATAAATACATTGTATGAAGCTAAGACCCTTTTACCCTTTAATTTAAAAAAAAAAAACCACTTTGTAAACTTTCAGTACTATTATATCAAAGAGAAAATCCATTTGAGTTCCTAAAGGCAAATGGATTATTTCAGAAAGTACAATCACAAAACACTGATTGCTTCATGAAGAGGACACTAGATTTATCACAATATTTGAGAAAGCCCTCTTCAGTATTGCTAAATTCCAGAGGAGAGACCTTATTAGTCTGCTGCAGCAAAAATACAAGAGAGTCTTGTGGCAAGATGACTGCTTAAAAACTGTCATTTTTACCTAAGCTTATGTTTTGTGGGTCAGAGCCCACTTTATCAGAAGAAAATCAGGAAAAAGTGGGGAATCTATACAAAGTGAGGCCATAATATGCAAGAGAGAGCACTAAGTGAGTCATATTACTATCTATCTAAAATTGTTTCTCAGCTGCCTTTAGGAGTGAGACCCTCTCAAGGCAGCATAGCAGAGCACAGGCAAATACAACATCCATCAATAATGAGCCAACAAATGCAAGACACAAATCCAGGAACTATCCCCTGCAACAAATTTAGCACAAGTAAAAATGCATAATTTAAGGTGTTTTATCTTTTATTGAAAAAGGGTGGTATAAACAATGTAATTTATTGAAAATAAAGCTGTAGTTTGCAATCTTTATGTAGTGTGATTAAATTAAACATACTCTAAATAATTTGTGTCAATTACTTTGAAAACGTTTTGCTATCTGCATTATCTTGTAATGGGCCTTGTAGATGTTTTAAGGCATTTTATTTTCCAAGTCTAAAAGTCTAATATTAATTTTTCAAACCACCAAATAGAACTATTTCACAGAAATCACCAACGGAAGAAGACACTGAATATTATGCAGTATACGTCAGGAGGCCAAACAACTGGGCCCTACAGCAGAGCCCGTTACACAGGGGTCATGCTAAGCCTATGTGCTGGCAAAGTGAAGACAGACTGAGCCCCACTGATGCCAGGTGTCAGAGGGAGAATGTGATCAGAAACATAACACAAAGCCAGAAGGTTAGGAAGCACCAGCATCAAAGGATGAGCGAAATCATAGAGCTGAAGGGGGTGGCTGAAGGAGACAGAGAAGCGGTATATATCAAGTGACGGCCTGCTAATCAAAAGACTGGGATTGACAGACTAGATACACAGGGGTCAGTCAAGGACTAGGATATTTATATAAGCCTTGGGGTTCAGTTACAGGGAGAAAGCTGGACTGAGTGAATAAGAAGGCACTTCATACACTGTTGTAGACTTAGAGCTGCTGAACATTGACTACAAAGAAAAGCCACCTGCCTGGAACCTCACAGAGCAGGGGTATAGATGCTGGAGAAGAACCTATTTGTTTGTTTGTTTATTATTAACATTTATATACCGCCTTATCTGCTAAAAAGCCATCAAGGCGGTGTACGACAATTTAAAACAATTAAACCTTAAAACAAGAAAAAACAAGAACAGTAAAAACAGTAAAATATTTAAAACTACACATTTTGAAAGGCTATGTTGAAAAGATGCATCTTTACACCCTTTCTGAAGGCCAAGAGAGTGGGACCAATTGTCGTTCTTGAGGGAACGCATTCCACAGTTTGGAGGCAATACAGTAGAAAGCCCTTTCATTCACGTTCAACAAATGGGCCCATGCAGGTAATGGAGCCCTTAAAAGGGCCTCACCTGCAGATATTAATACTCGAACAGGTTCATAGTGAGACCGGTAGTCCTTCAGATAGTCAGGTCCTAAGCCATTTACGGCTTTAAAGGTTAGGAACAACACCTTGAATTGAGCTCGGAAAGGCCAGCAGTGCAGGTCTTTCAGGACTGGTGTAATATGGTCCTCATACCATGCACTGGTTAGCATTTTGCACCAACTGAAACTTCCTGATGTGCTACTGTTCAGGGCAGCCCCGTGTAGAGCGTGTTGCAATAGTCTAAACATGATGTAACCACGGCATGGCTAACTGCTGCCAGGTCAGGCCGATTCAGGAAGGGTAGCAGCTGGTACACCAAGCATACTTGTGTGACGGAGCTCCTTGCCACCGTTGCCACCTGAAGTTCCAGGGACTGCATAGGATACAGGAGCTATAGACCTGATCCTCCGGGGGCAGCACAAACCCTTCCAGAACAGGTTGAATCCCAGTCCTCTTCTCAGGCTTTTTACTGACTAACAACACCTCTGTCCTGTCCAAATTTATCTTCAGCTTGTTCACCCTCATCCAGCCCATTATCGAACCTGGGCAATGTTCAAGGGTTTCAACGGCCTCCTTGGTAATAGGGGACAAAGTGCAATAGAGCTGGGTGTCATCGGCACATTGGTGGCACCTTACTCCAAAGCTCCAAATGACCTCTCCCAGAGGCTTTGTGTAAATATTAAAAAGAATGGGGGGCAAGATAGAACTCTGTGGGACACCACAGGCCATTCAGTCCAACAGTAATTGCCCAGCACCAACTTCTGGACACGGCTTGACAGAAAGGACCAGAATCACTGCAAAACAGCACCCCCAAGACCCAGCTAGGGATGTTGAGGGAGTCTGGGGGGGGGAGTCCACCGGACTCCCCCTCGCCCACCCTCCCAGACCCTGCTCACCAAACTGTGGGGTGCTTGTGGACCCGCTTGGAGCATTCATGCCTGTAATATTGCATAGATGGCCCCTTTATGGCCCCCAAGTACGCAACATTATCGACCTGGAATCACGTGAGCAGTCATTGTTGTGCACAATGGCAGCTCGCTAGGGAGAACAGGTGGTCCCACGGCTTTGTTGGGTGCTTGCCGGGCTGTGATGAAGCTCATGCAGCGCTGTGAACAGGGGTGGGCAGCAGCTCAGCAAGCACCTGACAAAGCCAGGCGCTGGTGAATCCATCCATCCCTTGGCCCAGCCCCGCAAGACGGTTCAGAAGGATACCATGGTTGATGGTATCAAAAGCCGCTGAGAGGTCCAAGAGAGCTAATAGGGGAACACTTCCCCCATCCAGGTCCCAGTAAAGGATTGGGGAAGTGTGCCCCTATTGAGTCACCAAAGCTGACTCAATCCTATATCCCAGTCAAAAGCCTGATTGGCATGGGTCCAGATAATCAGTTTCATCCAGATGCATATGGAGTTGCAGTGCCACCACCTTCTCGATCACTTTGGCCGTTGTCATGTTGAGACCAAACTCCGCTCCGCCAAAATGTAGCCACCGCCACACCGCCGAGCTGCGGCTCCATCAGGTGGGAGAAGGATTAGCCAGCACAATGCACCGTTACCAGGGTATGCCTGATTGTACAACAACTTTCAAGGAGACTCCTTCCGTGTACCCATCACTTTGGCCAAGAATGGTACATTTGAGACTGGCCTATATTTAGAAAGATCTTTTGGGTCAGGGGAAGGTTTATTTTATAAAGGTCTTATTACTGCTGCTTTCAAGCAAGAAGAAACAACCCCCTCCCACAAAGATGCCTTAGTCACTTCCCTTGGCCATGGCATCAAACCTGCCTTGGTTGATTTAATCAGCCCAAAAGGGCAAGGATGGAGTACACAGGGGGTAACCCTCACCACTCCAGCTACCCTGCCCACGTCCTCAAGATCCACAATCTGAGAATACTCCAAAACAACTGGACAAGTGTTTGCCAAGGTTTTATCACTCTGACCTGCCCCGATATTGGAGTCAAGTCAATTCGAATTTGAGCAACTTAATCCGCAAAGAAGGAAACAAATTGTTTACAGTGAGCCACCAACTGTTCCACTGTGTTTCTGACTGATAGAACAGAATGGGCCTTGCAGTATATTGACTTGTACACAATTGACTTGTACAAAATATTTAACTCTATTAACCGATGGGGTTTTAACCGTATTTGTAAAATGGATGTGACCTTGTTGTCAGAAAAAAACAAACATAATTCCCCAAACATCACAAAGACCTCAGAGAAGTACTCTGTCAAGATGTTAATCTATTATTGAGATTAACCACTCAAAGGGCAATCTTATATACGCTTACCTGAAAGTAAGTCCCATCAAACTCAGAGTATAGATGTATACATATGAAGTGGCTTTATACCAAGTCTGGAAAAAAAAAGTGACAAAAAATAATAAAAATTTCAGTTTATTGTGTACCAGCCTACCCAAAGTTTTGGAGATGAACTCCTTCCTCAGGGGCTACCAAAAACATAGGACCACATATTATAATTTCATATGTATATATCCAAAACATACAGCACAAAAATACCACAGACTAATTAACTGCATCTATTCCCAAATGCATTACAACCAGTCGACACAAGAATGAGGTTGAATGAATACAATTTCTTCCCTTATTATGATTGTGTTTTGAATTGTTTCCTTCTTTATACAAATGGGGATTAGTGGGAATCACTGGGAAGTGAAGAATAGTGCTCTGGGTTTGGTTTTGTTTCTAAGATGAGCCCTAGAGGGAAATGTTTGCACCTGATTGTATATATATACACACACACACACACACACAGTGTTATAGAGTCATATGAATGTGCAGTGACAAGGCGATTTTGACTAGTGGAGAGCCAGTGTGGTGTAGTGGCAAGAGTGTTGGACTAGGAGCTGGGAGATCCGGGTTCTAGTCCCCACTCAGTCATGGAAGCTCACTGGGTGACTCTGGGCCAGTCACAGACTCTCAGCCCAACCCACCTCACAGGGTTGTTGTTGTGAGGATAAAATGGAGAGGAGGAGGATAATGTCAGCCGCCTTGGGTTCCTTGCAAGAGGAAAAAAGGCGGGGTGTAAATGCAATAAATAAATAAATAGTGCAGGTAAGAGTCTTACTCTTAAGAGTGATTATTTTTTATTATATTTTAATAGTTTGGAAATACTTTTATGTATGGGCTTTTATTTTATAAGTTTCATTTGTGAATTTCCTTGTTCTGAGGTGATGGTATTCATATACGAAGCCCTATACAACTCAGGACAGGTTACCTCAAGTAACATCTCCCCCTATACCAACCTCCCAGGGCACTACGATGTTCGGGGGAGGTCCTGTTGTCAGTCTACGGATTTCTGTTTGGTGACGATGGAGAGATGGGCCTTCTCTGCAGTGGCTCCAGCCCTGTGGAATTATCTCCTGAGATACATCAGGCCTCAACACTGGCATGTTTAAGGCATTTTTAATGTATCTATTTGCTTAGGCTTTCCCCCAGCCATGACCAAATTTGTTTCGAATTAAAAGCAGTATATAAAAATTTGCAATAATAACAACAATGATGATGATGGATGCAGTTAGTCCATGGTATTTTTTGTGCTGTATATTCTGGATGTATGTGTATGAAATTATAATATGCGGTCCTGTTTTAGACAGCCCCCGGAGGAAGGAGTCCATCTCCAAAATTTTGGGTGGGCTGGCACAAAATAAACAGGCACTTTTGTGAGTTTGTGTCACTTTTGTTTATTGGCTACTTCGTGCCTCCCCGTCTGGGGCTGGCTTATTATACCAAGTGTGACCAGTGGTCCATCTAGCTCAGTACTATCTACTCTGATAGAACTCCTGAAGATCTTTAGCAGAGATTTTTCTCAGCCCTACTACTTCAGTGAAAAGTAGTGAAACCCTTTTTCACTACAGGTGCCGAAGTCTGAGTCTCTGGAGCCTTGTCTACTCAATACCTGTGCTCTACCACTGAGCTATGGTCCCTTTGGAACAACATAAAAAGGAGAAAAGGTGAAAGAGAAAAGAAATTCTGGAGAAAGTAGAGAAAATCCATTGTAACGCATGAATCTTTTTCACAGAAGAGGTTTGGAGCAAAGGCAGCACAGTTGGAAGAACTTTGCTATAGCTCTGTCCTGTAGTAACCCTGTTATACTACACATCCCCATCTTTCTATGACGGGTTCAGTGTTTAGAGCAGCTCCCTACAGCCCTACCCTAGTTCCTTCTGATTATTCCACAGGCATGAACTGCAAGAAAGCTGCATTGCACAGAAGGCAGGGATGAACACGCTTAGCAAAATACTGTTGTCCAGTGCCAATTTCTTCATTACTATAGAATATTTTTACCCAGCACTTCAGTCAGAAAGGCTTCCAGAACAATAAAAAATCAAGACCTGTCCCCCAAGCTTGCACTCTAAAAGACACAGCACAAAAGGAAAAAGGGGTTGGATAGGTAGCTGGAAAGAAGAAAACACATGGACAAGTTCTTTTAATGACAAGCTGGGATGGAAACAGTTCTGAGAAACGAGGAGCCAGAAGAAGCTTGTCTCTCAGCAGAGTGGCCCTGCTTTCCCTTTTCTCTCCCTCCGCTGCAGCCTGATGGAACGCCTGCTGCTGCTAGGTGACAGCTGAAGGGCAGGAAGTCTGCAATGCCGATTTAAGAGCGCCCTGAACCGGACTGTAACAAGAAGAGAGTTGGGCTGGAAAATGAAGATAAAAGCAAGAAGACATCACCCAATGTAATTTATTACAAGCGGACGCACGTGTGCGCGCATGCACACAAACACTTGATTTTAATGGCAATAGACTGTATCCTAGCGTCAGGTGAAATGGGTAACAAGCATAGTATAAATGACATTATACACTGCTTTCATATACCCACACACATAACATCCATAGAGATGAAACAATTCAGCTTATATTAATTCAATATATATCAAGGCAATGTTTATAAGTTAGACAATGCTAGGGTTGCCAACTCTTGAAATAAAAGATGTTGTACTTGGGAAGTCACAGAGCCACACGCTACAGGCTAAGGGCTAAACTATACATTGTGTTAAATGTGTTGTCGCAACTAATGTGACCAGGTTTTCAAAAACCAAAATAGTTGACAATCAGGATTGGGACCATGGTGGGCAGGGGGAGAGAGTTTAACCCTTCCCTACCCATCGGAGTACCAATGAACCACCCCATGAAGCTGGTATTTTTATCAGGTGGAAAGCTCCCACTGGCACCAGTGCAATAACAGCTGGGGCAGTGGAGGATGGAATCCTATGGAGGGCAGCAGAGGGTTGGCGGGGGGAGCTAAGCTTCTGCTCCCTGCCGATCATTGTCCCATTCTGACGTCCACCTTCACAGGAGCTATTTTAGTTTAAAGAACCAGTTATGCAGACCTCAATAATGCATAGAATCCTAGAATCATAGAATAGTAGGGTTGGAAGGGGCCTATAAGACCATCGAGTCCAACCCTCTGCTCAGTGCAGGAATCCAAGTCAGAGCATCCCCGACAGATGGCTGTCCAGCCAGTCAGGACGTTTCTCCTGATGTTCAGCTGGAATCTGGCTTCCTGTAACTTGAGCCCATTATTCCGTGTCCTGCACTCTGGGATGATCGAGAAGAGATCCTGGCCTTCCTCTCTGTGACAATCTTTCAAGTACTGGAAGAGCGCTATCATATCTCCCCTCAGACTTTCTTTTCTCAAGGCTAAACATGCCCAGTTCTTTCAGTCTCTCTTCATAGGGCTTTGTTTCCAGTTCCCTGATCATCTTTGTTGCCCTCCTCTGAACCCTCTCCAGCTTGTCTGCAAGCATTTAACTCAACATATAGTTAGGCCCCAAAATGTGCAGAAAGACAAGCACATTGGGTTATTCTAGGCCAAACTTTCTGCTGTGGTTCTGTAGCAAGCACAAGGGGATGAACCCTCAAGGTAGAACATTTTTAAACCTCCATATTTGTTTTGATTAATTATGCTTTTAATATTTACATTCTCCTACCTTTCATAAGATTTGATTACATTATTTATCCTATTCTTTCTGCAGCTGATACTTGGTAATACTACCTAAAGAAAATTTAACATATCCCACTGAAATCAAAAGACATTCACAGTGATATGCTCAAGTCCAATTAATTCTAGTGGCACATAAGAACCCTTCGGCAGCAATCCAGCATGCACTCATACCTGTTCAAGTTCCATGGATTTAGATGGACTGAAGTGCGAATAACTGTCCTGAACTGTGTCTATTAATTTCACAGAATGTATCTGATTGTGATGTGTGCATTTAAATGAATATTGAATCAGTGTTGATTCAAGGCTGGGAGCTAGTTTATTTGAAAGATCCAGATATATATACATCAGCTTCTGTGGGTGATAAGCCTTTGCAGAGCTCTTTAGACTAATTTCACCTACAGAAGAAAATCTTCCCCTACTGTCTCACACACTATGGCCAAGTTCAGATGTAATCGCAAACCATTAGTGTTACGAGAATGAATGAACAGTTGCAAGCCTCAGACTTGTGTGCTCCCCTTCCCTCCTCCTCCTCGAATAAAAGGAGAAAGTTTAAATCTTCTGGTTGCAATTTTGAACAAACTACAGTTTCCTATTACATGTGAATACAGGAAACTGTAGTTTGCTCTAATCATAGTTGTTCAAAAGAAATCAGTATCAAATTGTGGTTTCAGATCCTAGCTTGTTGACTGTGGTTAGAAAAAAAGGGTTTCCTGTATTTCAGTGTAATGAGAAACTGCAGTTTGTTCAAAACCACAACTGGAAGCTTTACACTGTCTCTTCTCGCATGCAGAGGAGGAGGAAAGGGGAGAAGTCCATGAGCCCAAGGCTCATGTCTGCTCATTCTAATCACAATATTCATCATTTGTGGTGACATCTGAACCAGGCCAATGTGTGTCTATACTGAAATTTATTCATCATACTTATATCCTGTTTTTCCTTTAGAAAGAGAAGATGAAATAAAAAAATCCCAGCTGGGGAGGGTAGAGGAATAATGGCCAGGGAGACAAAGAGATATACACATACCTCCTTCAGAAAGCTCAAATCAGCTTGCATGGGACTTCAATGGTTTCCCATAAAGTTGATGATCTGCATCTGCTTATCTTCAGCAATGCTGCAAAATTAGGTGCACCCAGACCATTCACAAGTTACGTGATACAAACAGATGAAAATGTGCATTTGCCACATGCATATATATTTTAGTTGAATGTGTGAGGGTGCAATCCTATTCAGATAGGTGGCCACCTCTGAACTCGGAGGTGACCACCTATCCAATGCAGGGCAGGAGAAGCAAAGAGGGGATCATTCCCTCTGCGCTTCTCCTGCCCTGCATTTTCGGCTAGACAGCCTTCCCGTCTAGCTGCAGGAAGGCTGAGCGGGGGAGGAGGCTGCTGTACGACACATTGGATGTGTCATACAGGCATTTCCGTCCTCCCTGCCCCAGAATGCCCCCAGCCACGCCCCTTTTCAGCTGCTCTGCCCTCCTCTTGTGAGCGCAGAGGACAGGGCTCTTCCATGCTGCCTCTGAGGCAGCGCGGAAGTGTGGGGAGGTCGGTTCCTGGAAAACGAGATATCCTATGGCCGTCTAGCCGCTATCTAGCGGCCATAGGATTGCTCCCTCCAAGGTTTAATGAATACATCTCAAAAATGTAATGCCTTTTGTCCCTGTTTCTTGGGGACCAACTCAGAACTCGCTATATAAGACATATACATATCAGAAGCCCTGTTTTTAAAAGTGGCATATGGCACCAATTGGCATTGATAAATGAAGGGACATAACAATAAAATGCACTGTGCTAAATGCTAGTAAAAATGACAAACTAAAATACTATCTCCATAAAAGGAGCAGTGGTAGGTACCACATTACAAGCCAAAATAATATATCATGCATTATATACTTAAACATTTTATTTCACTTGCCTGTAATTATTTGTATACATCTGAAAATATCAGTCCATTACATCTTTTGTAGAGTACAATTAACAGTGAGTTGGATGAGAATGTTTTATTATTTTCAGCTGTGATCTTTTAAAGCCATTTCTGACTTCATTAGTTGTGTTTAAGTGCCACCTAGTGTTAGAATTAACCAATGTCTCTTTAAAAGACAAAGATGTAGACGAACACTTATGCTAAAGCAGGGAATTTCCAGTTAAAAGTCTTTTGACATTATTGCTCCTCAATTGTTTTAGGCTATTTTAAAAACCTAATTTTTTAAAAAAATATGCCATATTTCTATTATCCTGTATGAAATCTGTCAGAAACAATGGCTTATGTGTGAAAGAAATGCATTTCTTGTGATGTACTGACAGCATGGAGGAAATTTACAGTGTTTATATTATGGATTTGTTTCATAGGCTACACACTTCCAAACAAATCAAACTGTTTCTATGCAAAGCTTCAAAGCAGCATTTTCTTTTATAAAGAAGTTTACCAACATGATGCATCAAAGCTAATGGACAATGTGTGGGTACAACTGGATAGTCAGCATTATATTATAAAAAAATGAATTCCAAGGGCAGAATCCAATGCTGCCCTTGCAAGCACGACCAACTCTGCCAATTCTGGTGTGCAAACGGCTCCTACTGCTTGCAGAATGGCAATTTAGTGCTTCTGGAGGCAAGTGGAAAAGAGCAGAAACACTTGTTTCTGGAAGGGGGCAGGTCGGTGGAGCTTGCATAAGGGAGCTCTGCTGATCTGACCCCTTCCAGGAACAAGTGTTCCCGCTCATATCGGGGCTTACCTCTGGAAATGCTAAACTGTCATTCCATAAGTGGTAGGGGCTGCTTGTGAACTGGAATTGGTGGGGCTGGCCACACACAGACCAGAATCAGTGGCCAGCTCTGCTAGCAGATGGACAGGACTGGATTCTGCCCCTAGTCCACAATCCTGAGAGAAGAAAACACATATGAGAAATGTGAAAATATTACTACTGAGACAAAGTGATCTGGAGCATTGCAAAACACCTTGAGTATTCTTAGGAGGGCAACTCAAAAATGCATTGAATAATTAACTAATTAATTGTATACGGTGCAATCCTACTCCTGAGATCTGCCCAGGAAGTGGCGGAAGTACCATTTCACCCCTGGAAACGAAGCTACGGCTGATTACAGTGATGACTGCTGCTGGAAACTGCCCACCCCCCACCCCCGGAACGCTATCATAAGGGTTTAGCCTAAAACACAGTTTATAAATCTTTTAAACAAACTAACTGAAGGCCCTGCCAGCTGGAAGGGTCTGCCAGCCAGGCTGGGTGGCAGAGTGGTCAAGAACAGGGTGTGGGCAGCACAAGGGAGGAGCACATCTCTGCTGATTTCTAACTCCTTTCATTGCACAGACACACCCACAAACAGGACAGGTCATGTCCTGGCATCAGTAATTCTGCACCATTGACTCCAATGGGAGGGAACAGAGTAAATAGAGCATAACTCCCCATCCCACCTCCCACAGTACCTTTTCTGTGACTTGCAAACCCAGAAATTCTGGGTTGTTTATGGGCTAAACAACCTGAGTTAACCCAGCAACAAACCATTGGTTCCTGTGTTAATTAAAAGCAGAAATGGCTCACTCTGCTCATCCCCGGCAATTCCTGGGTAAGACAACCCAGGAATTGCTGCTGCTTTGTGTGAACTGGGTCTCTGTAACTAAGCCTAGCGGGTTTCAGCAATCACACTGACACGTAGTTACAAGCCACAAGTGAATTTTATGGGGTATGTAAACAAGGAAGATTTTCAGCCACTTAGAGGGTGGCACACATTGGATTCAAAATGACAGCTTGTCAGTTCACCAGTAGGCTTGCACACCTTTAAGAGTATGTTAGGCTTTCCTGTTCCCCAACAGCCCCAGCATTCACTTTGTTCCAAACTCATAAAAAGGATTTTCTTCTCAACCTCTAGTGTTTCACCAGCCCTCATACACCTGCTCCCAAGCTGTTATCCCTTTTCTCTGTGTGTGTCTCCTGCTTCTTACCCTCTTCCCTCACCAGCAGGCAACCCTCAGAGACACAGCTGGGACTGTTAGGATATGTAGTTCTAAGAGTTTCTAAGACTCCACAGACCCATGACATGATCATTCCTGGCTTGGTTTAATATGCGGACTTATGTAGCATCATATATTCATTGCCATGCTAATAGCTATCTCAGTTTTCCAAGTGGCTGTCCTTATGTCCCCAAAATGGCACAAAAGAGGGCAGTATCAGCAGGTTCATGGAATCCCAAGGGCTGCAGAAGCACAAATAACGGGGGGGGGGGGGATCCAAAGGCAGGGGATGCCAAAAACAGCCTAACAAAGACTAAGCGTCCACAGTGGCCATGGAAAGCTAACTGACTGGGGTGAGGGTAGAGAAACCAATGGGGGAGGGTTAACAGAATGAATAAGAGCCACTCGTATACTGCAACATTTAGTTGCAGGCCCCATGAGGAAGTCTGGGTTGGCTCTCTACTGTCCTTCCACCAGCAGGCAAAGATGTTTTTATTCAAGGAGGCTTTTGGCATGTAAGCCGCTCCATTGGGTTGGGTTGTTTTTATTCTATTATTATCAGGGGGTTGGACTCGATGCCCTTGTAGGCCCCTTCCAACCCTACTATTCTATGATTCTATTGTTGTGTTTTAATGTTTTATTATTGTTTCAAACAAGTTTTGTCTACGACTGTAAGCCGCCTTGGTGCCATTTTCTTGGGAGGAAGGCGAGGTACAAATCAGATCCGTCAATACATGTATATACTAGTTGTTGTTGTTCAGTCGTGTCCAACTCTTCCTGACCCCATGGACCATAGCACGCCAGGCCTTCCTGTCCTGTGCTCTCTCCCGGAGCGTGCTCAAGTTCATATTCATTGCATCGGTGATGCTATCTAGCCATCTCATCCTCTGCCGGCCCCTTCTCCTTTTGCCTTCAGTCTTTCCCAGCATCAGAATCTTTTCCAGGGAGTTTTCTCTTCGCATTAGGTGGCCAAAATATTTGAGCTTCCGCTTCAGTATCTGTCCTTTCAATGAGCAGTCAGGGTTGATTTCCTTTAGGGTTGACTGATTTGACCTCCTTGCAGTCCAGGGGACTCGTAAGAGTCTTCTCCAGCACCACAGTTCGAAAGCATCAATTCTTCGGCGCTCAGCCTTCCTTATAGTCCAGCTGTCACAGCCACACGTTACTACCGGGAAAACCATAGCTTTGATTAGACGGACCTTTGCCGGCAAGGTGATGTCTGTGCTTCTGACTATGCTGTCTAGGTTTGCTAGTAGCAAACTGCATTCTCTGAAGTGCTTATATAGCCCAATCAGGAGCACCCACGAACAAAGCTCACTCCAGAGAACAGCGAGGTTTGCAGAAGTACAAAAAAAGTATCATTAGGAAAAACAACCCAGAGGGGCCACCGCAAGAAAACAGCCGACGCACTAAGCGTGCTTAGTGGATACAGAACGCCACCTGAGTGCTGAGGAAAGAGTGGAAAACAGGAGGCGGGAAATGCAGTGTTCTGGAAGAGGCCGTGGCCGGCTGGTGCCCCTAACAGGCGCACTCCACACTGCAACACTTTGTTACAGGCCCCGCTGATTCCATTTCTGGAAAACTCCTGGACTATAGCGCGCCATTACAACAACGGCGGAAGAAGAGGCGACAAGGCGCCGCCCCTCGCCGTATCTTTCCTCCCTAGCGGAACCCCGAGGAACTGGGTTACCTCACCAAAGGAGAGGCGGGGGAAGAGCACACGGGGCGGAAAAAACAGCAGCTCCCCCGCCCTTCCTCAGCTTGGACTAGCCCGCTTGCCCCGCCCCCAACGGTTTCCTCCCAAGACTTCAAACTGCACGCCCCGCCCTGTTTTGGCGTTCATTTACGGCGGGGAGCGCGCGCGGTAAAGCGTACGGGTAGAAAGGCGAGCCCTGCTGTAGGCACGCCCCCTTTCAGGCGGACGAGCCAATGAAACTTCTTCGACCTTTGCCCTCCCCCTTCCTCCATCGGGGGGGTAACGCGATAACGACCAGCCGGGAGGAGCGGGCGCTGGGTTATCGTAACGGCCGTGGCGGACTAACGTGCTGCTACCTTTGGCAGGGCCGCGATGGAGGTAGTTTCTCTCACCACAGAAACACGCAGCTGTGTTCGGTGGGGAAGTGTACATTACCCGCTATTCTTACCCCTTCCCCCGCTTTCCCCACATCATGGAGTGGTACGGTCCTATATCGCCCGCTTTGTTCCCCTCTCTTCTTCACTTTGTGGTATCACCCTCAAGCCGCGTTTACTTTGATGGGCAATTCCGCGCCTGTCTCGACTCTTAACACCCCCCCCCCCCCGCGGTTGTTCATTCTCCTTCGAATGGTACATTCCGCACCCAGTCTTTGAAGAGAAAGTGGGAGGGAGAATTTTTGTGCGGGGGGGGAGGAGCGGGATGATGGGGGTGAGGCCAGGTGGACGAGGTGAAGGAAGCATGCGTACCCTCTGGTATTTCGCAGATGAAACTGAGGACGTGCATGCTGCACTCCTCGTCCCAAAGGTCGCTGTCCTATCCCCCTTTTTGTACTTACCTGAAGACCCTATTCAAGATAACTGTATTGGGTTCCACTGCAACAGACGACTCTCCTTCGGCTTCAAAGCCCGTTTGTTTTTTGGGAGGAGGATATAAATGGGCGGAAATTTTTGCCCTGCACTATCTTAGCAACAGTTACGGAATACACCTCAGGAGCTGCATTGTGTGAAATGGCAAGCCGTACGCTGCTGGCGCCTTAGGGTGTTTCTGTTTTTATCATGCTATCACCCTGCTAAATTCATGACATTTTATGGTGTGGGGTGGATGGATGTCCAGGTGATGACGTCTTCCACTTGTAATCTTCCCATGTCTACCCACTGCTGCTTCTGCCTTTTTTCTTACCACAGAAAATCCGTTAAGGAAGAAAAGACGGAATAGCCGCGCCATGCCTTCTGATTGGTGGTGCTTCTGTCTGGAAGCACCCTTAGTGTTCATGCACATACATTTAGATGCATGTGCGCTGCAGACAAGATGCATCCAGCATCAGGAGTCAGCACCAACAGGCTGAGCCCCATCCCATGATCTTGAGGCAGGTGGAACCAGCCCAGAAGAGAAAAGGGCCAATTTTGCGGGCATGCGCAGCTGCCACCACCTGCCATTTTAAGTACCCCACACTGTCTCTGGGGTCACAATAGATTGTCACTGCAGTGACTCAGTGTTTGGGATGTCCCTGAGAGGGAGTGTGGGAGAATTAAGATGGTGGATGCCTGCAGCAGTGCTTGATGGCAAAATCAGCCTTTTTCCTGCCGCTAGCACCTGTCAGGATTAGAGGAGTGGAGCTGCCACCATCCACGGGAGCTTCTCTGTTGCCCAGGCAAGCAGCTTTGACACCATGTTCTCTACCACATGGGCAGTACGCTTTGCCGCTGCCCTTTGCATTGCACAGATGGGCAGCTTTGCTTCTGCCTGGCCCAGCCCTGCATCCAGCCATGCAGATCCTTAAGTTCTAGAAGGTGGGGAAAGGGATGCTAAACACTGAAGAATTGCAGCTCTAGCAATTAAAAATAAAATGTCTAGCAGGATTTCCTCCAAAAGTAAAAGTACGGATAAAATGCCAGAGACATCCCCCCCCCCCCCAATCCTAGGGTGCTAGCCATGTTAGTCTGTTACAGCAAAAACAACGTTGGGACACCTTAAACTGCCTAATTGATTTATTATAAGATAACACTTTTGTGTTTATTTTACTAGATCCATGAAGTGTATTGTGAGTTGGCAGATACATACATACAGATTTGATATAAATAAAATGTATATCCTGCTTTTCTTCCATGATGGAACTCTGGGTTGTGTACATAGGATTCCTAGTTGGTCTCCCATTCAGGCAGGGGCTGAACAGACCTAGACCTGCTTAATATCAACAAGGTTGCAGCAGCATCTGGTTTCATAAGTATATGAGAGAGAAACTGAATAGTGGGTCCAGAAGTTGGTGCAATGGAAGAGATCCAATCTGTGACATTTCTGGGCAAAGCT
Source organism: Heloderma suspectum (assembly GCF_057233095.1). Taxonomy (NCBI): domain Eukaryota; kingdom Metazoa; phylum Chordata; class Lepidosauria; order Squamata; family Helodermatidae; genus Heloderma; species Heloderma suspectum. The sequence continues at coordinate 331,994,534 of NC_139459.1, read as the reverse complement.
CAAATGTATACAAGAGAAGCAGAATGATAGGCCACAACAGTAATAACTGGCTGTTTTTTCTGCCTCCATAGACTAAAAATTTGTATCCTTGAGCTAGATAGGTCAAACCTTGGTACATACACTGTCCTGAGTTGGGACAGGGAGAAGGTTGCTGGTGATACAGTGATCCATCACCATGCCTTCCTTTTTTATCCACTATGTGGAGCAAAATCAGCGTTTTGCTGCTTACAATGAGAGAAAAGAGAGCTTGAAGAGAGGCTGAACCAAGGCTGGAGATGGAGAAGTTATTACTGCTGTACTGTCTCCCTGTCTGCTGAAAGTGAGTCTGCTCTAAAACAGGTTCCATCCCCATTTTTGCAAGATTATTTGGGAGTAGGCACCTGTCCCTGAAAATCAGAGAAATCTTTGTCTAATGTGCTTTGTGGGAAGTCCATGGGAAGAGAAAAAGTCTTCTGCTACACTCGGGCATTTTACCTGGACTGCTCCTGGGTTGAATGACTTGCACCAAAATAGCTTAAGCACAGTCAAGTGTGCATATGACATTAACATTGGCACACTCATCTACATACCCAAATAAACTCGACATGTTTGGGCATTCAGGAAAGTGATGCTGACATGCTTCCTTTTACATTCCAAAGAAGGTAAAATACCATTATTCCCTTTTTTAAGCTGACCAATGTCTCTGTCTTGAGTCTGCTCCCTAGAATAGGGGAATCCCAGGTTAGCCATGTTGTGGAAAACCCCTTTGCCTAATTAAAACAGAATCCTGCTGTGCCTTTTAAAGAAAATGTGCAAGAGAAAGTTCCAAGGAACATTTGCCTCTATTAGTGAAGGATATATCCCAGTCCAACCAATGACATCTGTTTGTGAGAGCATGCTTCTGCATGTATGTCATTAGGAATTGTGGTAAATCTCATGCATATCCAAATGTGCCTCCATACATAAATGCTTTCTATCTGTGCTGCCTTGCATTAATAACTCCATGTCTGAATGCATATGCACAACTGTGTACCGATGCAAGTGGTCACATGTAATTACTTTTTTGAAGTGCACATGTAAATACGTTTTAAAATCATAGTTCGATTGAGGCACTTATCCCAAGCACTTTTTGGGTTTTGTACAATACTTCCGTAATATCCAGTCTGCTGTGCTTCTCCTTCTCTACACCCCCCCCCCCAACACTCAAAAGGTACTCTTCAGAGCAGGAGAGAGAGAATGCAGCTCATCTAAATATGAAAAGGGTGCTTTTTCTGTGCTCTGTGAGAAGAATAAATTGAAAAACTAAGGGTCCAAATGGGGTTCAGTACTCAGTTTCAGGTTTTTTTGTTTGTTTTCTGGAACAGCAGTGACATTTACCATTAGCCAAACACCTCTCAAGTGTTTGGTTTTTAAAAGCTGCTGCTGTCTAAACAAGGAATCTTTACAGGTGTTTGCCTTTATTTAAAAACGGGGCTTTATGAGTGCTCCTGCTCTGGAGTTATGCAGTGCAGTTTTCATGTATAGCGCATTGTGCAGGACTTGGACCAGAAAGACCTGGGTTCAGATCCTTCACTTACTCAAGGGCAAATCACTGTTTCTCTGTCCTGACCATGGGATACAAAACCTTGGGTTGTATCCGGACTTAAATAAGCTGGAGTTAGTTCCCATTGAAATCAATCATGATTAGCTTTATTTTATTGGGGTCTAGGTTCACCTAACTTAGTCTGGATCCAAAACATTAAGTATAACTCACATCAGTGGATTTGAGGAGAAGGAGAGTTGAGCAGCTTGTTGCTAGTGACGTCACAAACAATTTCCATTAAGAATTTGCAACATTCATGGAGCCACATTTCATCTGGCAAACAAGAGCAATAGATACAGTTGTTTCTGGGAAAGAATTGGACTTTTCCACTGATAAGATGTTGCAGGTGAAGTTCTGGAAAAATGTGATATCAGCACAGCAGCACCACAACATATGAGCGAACATATGTGGATTGTGCACTGCTTATGAGAAGCAACTGCATAAAAAGGGATAGTTCAGAAAGGTCCTTAGATTGTAGGGTAGATCTGAGGGGAAAAAAATTCCTTGGGGCTCTTTGAAAAGTCCCCGAATTTCTATCTTCTCACATCATGAGGCACTGTACAAATTTCACTTCTAAGTTGCAATTGCTCATAATACTTGCGTGTTGCAAATTTCTCTACTATAGCTAGTGCAGCAGTGCTGTGTGCAATTGCCAAAGTCTGGTTTGATGTTGGTTTTAACTTTTTCTTTCCAGGAACTTGTATGTTACTGACTTAGCAGAATTCTGCCTGGTATCTCAAAATTCTATGCTTTTTATCTTTCTTTTCAGAGTAGGCTCTTACCTTTTTTCTTACTTTGTTTGATAATGGATCAACAGCTAGGAGGCAGAGGGTAACTGGAGATTTTCCTCAAGCAGATATACTTCAGCCTTTGTTTACATGTGCAAAGGATGAATCAAGCTGAACTGAAAGTGAGTTAACAACTACAGGCCAAAGCAGAATCTTTTGACTTGCTTCTCTTTCATCCCAAGATAGGAGATCATGTAACAATACCATGGCTATTGGGTGGAGTTCACAGTTCCATATAGAACACATATTGGCCTGGTTTGCACATGACGCTAGCCCATGGTTTATTTAACCCAGGGTTTGTTGCTTAACCCAGGGTTTGTTGCTCTACCCAGGGTTTGTCTGCTGGAGAGGGTTCAGAGGAGGGCAATGAGGATGATCAGGGTACTGGAAACAAATCCCTATGAGGAGAGACTGAAAGAACTGGGCATGTTTAGCCTTGAAAAGAGAAGACTGAGGGGAGATAGGATAGCGCTGTTCCAGTACTTGAAAGGTTGTCACAGAGAAGAAGGCCAGGAGCTCTTCTTGATCATCCCAGAATGCAGGACACAGAATAATTTGTTCAAGTTACAGGAAGCCAGATTCCGGCTGAACATCAGGAAAAACTTCCTGACTGTTAGAGCAATACAATAATGGAAGCAATTACCTAGGGAGGTAGTAGGCTCTCCCATACTGGAGGCATTCAAGATGAGGCTGGGCAGCCATCTGTCAAGGATGCTTTGACTTAGATTCCTGCACTGAGCAGAGGGTTGGACTCGATGATCTTATAGGCCCCTTCCAACCCCACTATTCTATGATCGAACAAGCCATGGTTTCTTTTCTCGGTCCCTGGGTTATTTGTTTCCGTCCTCCTTCGCCTTCTCTGTCCCTGTATCCCAAATGCCTTTGTGGCACTGTAGTACTAGCATGTGGAGCAACTCATTTTTATTTTACTACTCTTGCCCACTGCCTCTGTAGCCTGGTGAAACAACCCATGAACAACCCACAGTTCTGGGTTCACATGTAACAACAACCCAGAGTTCACAACCCAACAACCAACTATGGGTTCTTTTTCTGGGTTGTTCATGATTAACAAAGCATGGTTTGTTAGCACGGCTGCTTTTAGACATGACAACCCAGAATTCAACAAGCCATGCTATGGGATAGCTTTATGTGTGAACCAGGCCAGTGATTTCTGAATGGCCGAAGGAGATGACCTGGGGAGGGTACATAATTCATTGGTCATATTTTGCATGCAGAAAGTCTCAGGTCCAGTCCCCGGCTTCTTCAGATAAGATCAAGTTAGCAGGTGATGTGAAATACTTCTGCTTGAGACCCTGGAAAGCTGCAGTTAGTCAGAGTGGACAATACTGAGCTAGAATCCTATCTAGAATCCTGGACATAAATAACCTTAGGTAAAGGAGCCTGAATATACATTATTATTTAAGAGCATAAGAAGTATCTTGCCAGATTAGGCCAAAGTCCATCTAGATTAGTGTTAGCACTTGATGTTGTTGTTCAGTCTTTGGCTAGTGCTTCACCAGTAAACCAAGAGCTTCCTTCTGCTAAGTCCTGGTTTGGATGAAAGCTGCTACCTCTGGATAAGTGTATCTGAATCTTAATTGTGTGTTCAAGCCTTGAGTTTGCATCACTGGGGTTATATAACGTAAAGCAAATTGTACAATATAAGAGCCCTGATGGATCAGACCAGAGGTCCATCTAGTCCAGCATACTGGGTTGGATTCAGAGTATCATCCTTTGGTGGAGGAAGCTCCTTTGGATCCTACCCCCTATTTCCAGTAGTGGCCAGCCAAATACTTCTGAAAAGCACCCACTCCTAACTCTGAATATTAGTACTCTGAAGAAGAGCAAGCTCAATTTGGATATTCACTTAAGTTGGTTATTTACGTAAATACATTTTAAATTTTAAAATAGAAAGCTTTTGATTATAAATTGTAAACTGCAAAGCATATACACACTGAAAAGACCTATAGCATGTTTAGTAATGATAGTAGCTTTGTGTCTAAGCTCCATCATCTTCAAACTTCATCCAATAAGTCCTGCTTTGTGAAGTTGTTAACAATATATGTATTGTACTTTTGACATAGATATGGTTGAGCAGTGCTATGATGTTAATATTTAGGAATCAGGTTTCATTTTTATATGTATTAACACTTTTTAGTCAGATTTTCAAATGACTATTCATACAAACTCCACACACATTCAAAACATTACAGTAACATAGGAAAAGAAATAATAATAACAATAACAGTAATAAGTAATAACAGTAATATCAGTCTTCATTCCCACCACATGTTCAATTCTAAATGTGCTGACCAGATATCTGTGAATTTGGACAGGTTTCACTTGTTAAAAGGCTATTGCTTTGCAACTAATTCAGTATTTGTATTTAGATTTAGCACTATTATAATAATCCTCCAAAGAAACATCTGTGTATTTTGAAAGAAATCTTTTTTGTTTTTCTTTCTTTTCCTTAAAAGAGTGGCACAACTGGGGTGTTAATCACATGACCAAAGATGGCATCCTATTTAGCACAAGAAGTTCAGCTTGCTAAAAGACATGAAGAAATGTAAGTACTTGTAAGTACTAGAAAATACAATTAAAAGTTTGACATGAATGGTTAAGAATTTGAAATATTTTTTCAAGACTGTTTACATTTATACCGATTTGCGATGTATTTCCCAAACTAAAACTAATTGGGCAGTTCTGCATGTTACTATGTAGACGCTCCAGAAAAGGTAACAGTTTCTTACAATTCAGTGGGGCTTACTCCCAGGTAAGTGTGTATATAGGATTGCGGCCTTACAGCAATATAATTTCCCACTAAACTCTGTGGATGTTCTAACAATAGAAAGCTGTTCCCTTCTATCAAAGATTAAGGAAAATATTGCCTCTAGGGGGAGCTGTGCTGCTTTTCTTATGAATTGCTAAGTGAATGTGAAGTCATGACTATCAACACTGAATATCCTGATTGAAATTCCAGTTACAGTTGCGCAATTGGCTTCTGCCTTCCTAAATTCAATCTGAAGTTTCATTTCAATACATTTTTCATATTGAAATTTAAATTTTAAAATATTTGCAGATCACTAAAATACCTTATTAAAAGTTTACATTTGGATTAATAATGTTTTAGCTATAAGTAGGTTTTCTCACCCAAAAGGGGACTGTAAAATTATGATCTGTAATGCTTTTTTAAATTGTATAAAGGAATCGTCCTATGATTAGGTCCTTTGGAACTCTTTTAAAACAGGAAGACCTCTGCTGGACCAGATTAAAAGTCTGTCTCCGGGGTAGCCAAAGTTTCAGACCCTCCAAAGCACAGATCACAACCTTCAAACATTTGAGAGCCCCAAGATGTGTGCGATGTTTATGCATGCATTTTTAAAAATTTAATTCATAGTATATAAAAAATGACATACTTACTGTATCACAGCCAGTTAGAGGTAGAATCATTGTGAGTTTTCATGTTAGTTGTAAGTCTTCTGAAGTCTGTTTGATAAGGGAAATGGTCTTGGAGGGCACAGATTAATCCAACGCCTTCCTAGATGAATCCTGCAGAGGATGGGTGAGAGTGGCAAGGCCTGGAAATGGTGCAGATTAATCCCCCTACATCTAATGCCTTATGAAAAGGCCTTGGAGGGGGACAGATTAATGTCACCTTCCTAGGTGAGGCCAGCAGAGTGTGGGTGGAGGAGAAAAGGGGGAAAGGCCCCATAGTCTGGGCCTAAATGCTCCAGTGTTCCCCGAAGAGGGGAAATACTACCTGACCTCCCACCCTCTTCCAAGCCTTAGTAGCCTCCTCCCACTTTTCTTGGCTCTGGGCTTCTGTTTGTTCCATTTGGGCTGATCCTTCTTTCTCTCTCTTTCTCCTTTCCACAGTTTACAGCTCTGTGGCAATTACTTCTGTCTCATTCCCTTCCATGTTTCTTGAGCACTGTCCTTCTTCCCCTCTCTCCTGTATCCTGCCCATGCTGGTTCAGTTAGTTTTCTCTCTAGCATGCCAGATGCTTCTCCTTTGCTCTCAGTGACACTTGCAACCCACGTGGCTGTAGAGGGCTGGGATGTTGGCATCTTAGGGAGGATTCAGCAAAAGCACACAAGGTGCAAAGAAGCTTATGGAACTTCAGTTTACCAATGTCTATTATATGGAAAGAGTAGAACTTATAATTTGAAGACATGTATATAAGCAATTAAGGCACAATCATTTATGCATGGCAAATTGCAGAGGAAATCAATCATTCCAATGCGTGTGCATTGTATCAACCGTATCCGACAATTACAAAGGAACGTGTATCAACCATATCCGTCAATTACAAAGGAAGTCAATAGTTCCTGTACATATTCGTCATATCAGTAGAATCCCAGCGTATTACCATTTTGACTAGAAATAGTCTTCCTCGGGATCTATATAGACTACTTTTATTAACTGCTATATATAATACGCTATGAAATCTAATATCACAAGAAAAAAATCCACTTCCTCAATATTATAAATTTTCAGTGGTGTACTGATCAATTAAATAAAGCCAAATAGCAAGGTATATCATAAATTATGAGCTTATTAATTCATCTGGAGAAAACGTCAATACCATATTAAAAGTGGAAATTCAAAAAGGAGAACCAAATATATTCTCAGTGTTGCTTATTCACCCAAATTTTGCTAGCACAAAATTGCCATAAGCTAAACATCATTTTAGGGAGCAATCCTATCTCCCCTAGACAGCATCTGGGGGACGTAGGATTTTTTGGTTTCTGGGCTCCAACTTCAGAGCCCAGAAACCACACTCCTTGTCCCCTCGTAGCTGGTGTGGTTCTCTCCATGCCAGCTACATCTCTGCATTTGGAAACCGAGTGTGGATCCTGGGAAAAGGGGGCGGTCCCAGGGGTGGCAAGGGGAGGTGACTGCGGAAGCCGCATTATGCAGCTTCCTTCGCACTGTGTGGCCTCCCTCCTCCTGCTCCGAAGCTCACTGACTAGACAGGCGAAATTGCCTGTCTCAGCAAAAATGCAGGGTGGCCAGAGCATGGAGGCAAGGATCACCTCCGTGCTCTGGCCACCCTGCATTGGATAGTTGTCAGCCGCCAAGTTCAGAGACTCACAACTATCTCCATAGGATAGTGCCCTTAACCTAATTTTCTCCAGCTCGCTCTTTCCCAAAAGGTACTTGTACTCTGAAAGCCAGTCACCACACAGAAGAGATAATACCACCAAAACAGCCATAAATCAGGAAGTGGAATCAGACATGAATATACAAAACCGTAGTTCACAGTTTAAAGGTACGGTACATATCAAGCACAATGCTTACAAATAAGCTGTCAAATCATTCCTTTCATTCAAATCCACAGAGACCAAAGAAGTAAGAGTAAATATCCAGAATGCTTCCCCCTGTAACAGAAGTATGTCTATATCAACTCTATTGTACAAATGTGATCTCAAACACTTAGTCACAAAGAAAGAAAATCCTCCCATTTGTGAGACTTTTCTGTGGCATGAGATACCAAAGGAGCATCTGTAACCTTGTTCTTAATTTTATTATGGTGTTCAGACACCTTAGTTTTCAAAGACCTCACAGTTTTTCCCACATACGTGTACTTGCAAGTACATATATAACATAGATGACATGAGTGGTATTGCAGTTGGCCATATGGCATAATTTAAAGTCCCTACCATTGACCAGATGTATAAATTCCTGAATTTGAAGGGATTGAGGATAGTTAACACAATGTCCGCATTTATAATGGCCACTAATATCCTCATTGAAAGGACTTTTATGGGGAAAATTGGAATGAACAAGAAGGTCCTTGAAGGATGTGGTCCTGTGATAACTTACCATTACATCAGAACAACCGGGTAATTCATTCACTAGATGCCAATGTTTTCTGATAATCTTAGTTATCAAAAATTATAACAAAGAATACTGCATAGAAAAAAATATTTGTGATGTAGAGCGACATGATTGTTGAGTGAACAATTGTTGACGTGGAATTCTGTCCACTCTCTTTCTTGCCTCATGGATTATCTGAGTTGGATATCCTCTGTTCTGTAGTTCTACAGTCAAAGGTGGTACATGGACTAGATGGTATATGGGCTAGATGGCGTAGGGGAGAGGGAAGATAACTACCAGTGACTAATTCATTCAGTTTACGATCTCCATCTTTGTCAAAAGCTTTTTTGATATACGGATGTAAAGATAGATAGACAGACAGACAGACAGACAGAAGTAAATGTCTATTTGATCACCCTTTTCCACCTGCTTGTTGATTCACTCAGCAAACTTCAAAAGGTTGGTGAAGTAGGACTTTCTTTTTTGGAAGCCATGCTGATTCTGTTCTACAAGACTTGTTCTTGTTTAATCATTCTATCTTTTATAATGCAGTCCCATAATGCAGAGTGTTTCTGCAGCTTGAGGAACGCTACAAATTTGTCACTGTAAACATTCTGCCTCGGTGTGCTTCAGTGGTTGAAAAGGCAGAAAGAATATTAAAAGGCAGAGAGAATATTTGTTGTTGTTGTTGTTCAGTCGTTCAGTCGTGTCCGACTCTTCGTGACCCCATGGACCATAGCACGCCAGGCCTTCCTGTCCTGCGCTCTCTCCCGGAGCGTGCTCAAGTTCATATTCATTGCATCGGTGATGCTATCTAGCCATCTCATCCTCTGCCGTCCCCTTCTCCTTTTGCCTTCAGTCTTTCCCAGCATCAAGGTCTTTTCCAGGGAGTTTTCTCTTCGCATTTGGTGGCCAAAATATTGGAGCTTCAGCTTCATTATCTGTCCTTCCAATGAGCAGTCAGGGTTGATTTCCTTTAGGATGGACTGATTTGACCTCCTTGCAGTCCAGGGCACTCGTAAGAGTCTTCTCCAGCACCACAGTTCGAAAGCATCAATTCTTCGGCGCTCAGCCTTCCTTATAGTCCAGCTCTCACAGCCATACATTACTACTGGGAAAACCATAGCTTTGATTAGACGGACCTTTGTCGGCAAGGTGATGTCTCTGCTTCTTACTATGCTGTCTAGGTTTGCCATAGCTTTCCTCCCAAGGAGCAAGCGTCTTTTAATTTCATGGCTACAGTCACCATCTGCGGTGATCTTGGAGCCCAAGAAAGTAAAATCTGTCACTGCTTCCATTTCCTCCCCTTCTATATGCCAGGAAGTGATGGGGCCAGATGACATGATCTTAGTTTTTTTAATGTTGAGTTTCAAATCAGCTTTTGCACTCTCCTCTTTCACCCTCAACAAGAGGCTCTTGAGATCCTCTTCGCTTTCTGCCATTAGGGTGGTATCGTCTGCATATCGGAGGTTGTTGATAATTCTCCCGGCAATCTTAATTCCGACCTCTGATTCATCCAGTCCGGCATTTCTCATGATGTACTCTGCATATAAGTTAAATAAGCAGGGTGACAATATGCAGCCTTGTCGTACTCCTTTCCCAATTTTGAACCAATCGGTTGTTCCATGTCTGGTTCTTACTGTTGCTTCTTGACCCTCGTACAAGTTTCTCAGGAGACAGGTAAGGTGGTCTGGTACTCCCATCACTTTAAGAATTTGCCACAGTTTGTTGTGATCCACACAATCAAAGGCTTTAGCGTAGTCAATGAAGCAGAAATAGACGTTTTTCTGGAATTCTCTTGCTTTCTCCATGATCCAGCGAATGTTGGCGATTTGATCTCTAGTTCCTCTGCCTCTTCTAAACCCAGCTTGTACTTCCGGTAGTTCTCGGTTCGCATACTGCTGAAGCCTAGCTTGTAGGATTTGGAGCATCACCTTGCTGGCATGTGAAATGAGCGCAATTGTGCGGTAGTTTGAACACTCTTTGGCGTTGCCCTTCTTTGGAATTGGAATGTAAACTGACCTTTTCCAGTCTTGTGGCCACTGTTGAGTGTTCCAGATTTGTTGGCATATTGAGTGCAGCACTTTAACAGCATCATCTTTTAGGATTTTAAATAGCTCAGCTGGGAGACTGTCATCTCCGCTAGCTTTGTTGTTACTAATGCTTCCTAAGGCCCACTTGACTTCACTCTCGAGGATGTCCGGCTCAAGTTCAGTGACCGCACTATCATGGCTATCAGGGACATTCAGATCTTTCCTGTATAGTTCTTCTGTGTATTCTTGCCACCTCTTCTTAATCTCATCTGCTTCTGTTAGGTCCCTGCCTTCTTTGTCCTTTATCATGCCCGTCTTTGCACAAAACGTACCCTTGAGATCTCCAATTTTCTTGAAGAGATCTCTAGTCTTTCCCATTCTGTTGTTTTCCTCGATTTCTTTGCATTGTTCATTTAAGAAGGCCTTCTTGTCTCTCCTTGCTATTCTCTGGAACTCTGCATTCAGTTGGGTATATCTTCCCCTTTCTCCCTTGCTTTTCGCTTCCCTTCTTTCGTGAGCTACTTGTAAAGCCTCATCAGACAGCCACTTGGCTTTCTTGCATTTCTTTTTCTTTGGGACGGATTTCGTTGCTGCCTCCTGAACAATGTTACGGACCTCCATCCATAGTTCCTCAGGCACTCTGTCTATCAGGTCTAATCCCTGAAATCTATTCCTCACCTCCACTGTATATTCATCAGGGATATGATTTAGGTCATACCTGAACGGTTTAGTGGTTTTCCCGACGTTCTTCAATTTAAGCCGAAATTTTGCAAGAAGCAGCTCATGATTTGAGCCACAGTCAGCTCCAGGTCTTGTTTTTACTGACTGTATGGAGCTTCTCCATCTTTGGCTGCAAAGGACATAATCAATCTGATTTCGATATTGACCATCTGGTGATGACCATGTGTAGAGTCGCCTCTTGTGCTGTTGGAAAAGAGTGTTTGCTATGATCAGCATGTTCTCTTGGCAAAACTCTATTAGCTTTTGTCCTGCTTCATTTTGTACACCAAGGCCATGCCTGCCTGTTATCCCGGTGATTTCTTGACTTCCTACTTTAGCATTCCAATCCCCTATGATGAAGAGGACATCTTTTTTTTTTTGGTGTTAGTTCTAGAAGGTGTTGTAGGTCTTCATAGAACCGATCAACCTCAGCTTCTTCGGCCTCAGTGGTTGGGGCATAGACTTGAATTACTGTGATGTTGAATGGTTTGCCTTGGATTCGTACTGAGATCATTCTATCATTTTTAAGATTGTACCCCAGTACTGCTTTTCCCACCGTTTTGTTGACTATGAGTGCTACTCCATTTCTTCTAAGGGATTCTTGCCCACAATAGTAGATATGATGGTCACCTGAATTAAATTCGCCCATGCCTGTCCATTTTAGTTCGCTGATTCCCAAGATGTCGATGTTCAAACTTGCCATCTCATGTTTGACCACCTCCAGCTTACCTTGATTCATTGATCTGACATTCCAGGTTCCTAAACAATATTGTTCTTTACAGCATCGGATTTTCTTTTCACCGCCAGACACATCCACAGCTGAGTGTCCTTTCGGGTTTGGCCCAGCCGCTTCACTCTTTCTGGCGCTACTTGGAAATACCCTCTGCTCTTCCCCAGTAGCATATTGGACACCTTCCAACCTGAGGGGCTCATCTTCCGGCGTCATATCTTTTAGCCTTGTGATACGTTCCATGGGGTTTTCTTGGCAAGATTACTGGAGTGGGTTGCCATTTCCTTCTCCAGTGGACCACATTTTGTCAGAACTCTCTGCCATGACCTGTCCGTCTTGGGTGGCCCTGCACGGCATAGCTTATGGCTTCACTGAGTTACG